>NC_141685.1:2085578035-2088431785 GCF_964263255.1 Lissotriton vulgaris | reverse complement strand
CTCTGTGTCAGGGTCTGACGCTCTAACCTTTGAGCCACACTTCTCCACTGCATGGCCGAGTGCCTGGGACGGGCTCCATGGTTTCCCCGGTAGTCCTCCCCTGGGCGTTCGGGGCTCCAGGCCCAACGGCATGGGTCCACCGGGGCCCGGGGAGGTGGGTTCGGAAGACGGGACGGGGACTAGGCCAGGGCGCTCGAGTTCCGTCAGGCGGGCCCTGGGGTTGCGGGAACCCCACCATGCTGCAAGCAGGCAGATTGGCGTCATTTGGGTCCCAGCGATCTGGTCGCCCCTCTCGCCTCGGCCATCTGGTCGCCCGCTATGCTTTCCTATGGGGCGACTAGATGGCCGGACTTCCCTGAAAGTCCCTATGGGGTGCCATTTGCCTCCCCGATCCCAGCGTGGGCTTCAGGAGGTCGGGTACTTTCACGCCTTGGGTTTCCTCTGTCACCTCATGTGCACGGATTACAAGAAAAGAGGGTAATTTTCCTCCGGATTACTGCATGGCCGAGTGCCCGGGACAGGCTGCATGGTTTCCCCCGTAGTCCTCCCCTGGGCGTCCGGGGCTCCAGGCCCAACGGCATGGGTCCACCGGGGCCCGGGGAGGTGGGTTCGGAAGCCGGAAGGGGGACCGGTCCAGGGCGCTCGAGTTCCGTCAGGCGGGCCCTGGGTTGCGGGAACCCCACCATGGGGCAAGCCTTCACTTTCGCGTCCGCCCTGCGGACGGTCTTTCCTGTCGGTTGCCACCGCGGACGGTCTTTCCCGTCCACCGCGGACGGTCTTTCCCGTCCGCCATCATAATCGGCCCCATGGTGTTCCGTCCATGGCGGTAATACCAGATGTGCTAAAACAAATTCAGAATGAATACGGTCCAGAACCTGCTTGGTGTGAAATTACTGAAAGACTTCAAGCAGGTCTCGGCTATACTACTAGCCAATATAAAAGGAGAAGCAGCATCTGTGGCGATAACTTGAAAAAGCCTGATAAATATCAAAGTATTGATACACGTCCCTCTCGATCTTTTTCGCAGTAATCGGAAAGAAGAGGACGGTCAGACCCAGGAGAGCACACCAAGTCCAAAGACAAGGAACCTGCTCAAAGTAAAAAATTACAATTTCCCAAAAAAAAAGGTAGCCAGTATTAGAGTAATCAACCATGCCGAGAATACTGAGGACACAGCTGAAAAACGGAGAGTGGGCACAGACAATGCTAGACAGTGCATCAGAAATCAACATAGCTCGCAAGATCCTGATGAGTCATCTGGAGACAGTGGACACGAATGAATACATTCAAGTAGAAACTGCAGACACCAGAGTTAGCGAACCTCATAATATATACGAAATTACACTGCGTATAGAGGGAGATAAGACTAGAAAATAAAGGGTCTATTTTGGGATAACCTCTCAAAAGGCTATGACATCCTGTTAGCTGAGAAAGATTGGCCCCCGGAGTTTGTCAGGGAGTGCCCTCATGGCGAAGAAATGATTATGCCTGCCTTCTCAGATCACATACCAATTCACACTAAATATATATATGCAAGGAAATGGGCAGTAGCCCAGGCACCAGCATTATATAAGAATCATGTAGGATGGGATGAGGACTCTCCTCCTCACAAAATCCAGTTAAAAAGTCAACCGACTGCACAAAGGCAGTACCCAATTAAGCAAGAAGCTAAAAAACAGGCCAGGGAGATTTTAGATCAACTTGAATACCAGGGGGTGATTGAAACATGCACCTCTCAAATGAACAATCCTTTGTTTCCTGTCTCCAAACCAGACGATTCGTATCGTCTAGTCCTGGACTACAGACACCTTAACTCGTGTTGCAAAACATTTGCGGTACAGAACTCGCACAGTGCAGCACTGATGAATAACATAGTTCGGAAAAAATATAAAACAACATTAGACATATTTAATGGGTTCTTTTGTCAAAATATTGCACCAGAAAGCAGGTACTTGACCGCTTTCTCAATAATGGGGTCACAGAAAAATTTCTGTAGGCTCCCACAGGGGTTCAAGAATAGCCCGGGATTATTTTCAGCCAGAATAACAGAGTTACTACAAATATATGATGATGAGGCATTATCTTAAGTCGATGACATCTATCTCACAGACGACGACTTGGATACTCACTTGAAAAGGGTGAACACCATAATTCTTGGGTTCGCAGCAGAGGGTTACAAATTCAACTTTAAAAAGTCAAGAATTGCCCATCTGACAGTCTTATTTTTAGGATACGAATTATCAAGTGAAGGAAAAAGCCTAGCGGACAACTTCTTAGAGAAGTGCGCTGTACTCCAAGCACCAAAAACGCTGAAGAACTTACAATCGATTCTAGGCTTCCTGAATTTCGGAAGAACTTACATTCTAAACTACGCAGAGAGGATTAAACCTCTCTACGAAATAATTAAACCTGATTTTAAACCAATCAACTGGACTCAAAAACACACAGAAATTTTAAGATCACTGCAAACAGACATGCTAGCAAAAACAAAATTAGAAACACGTGACAATACACGCAACCTTGTAATCCGAGTAATCCCAGGAAGATGCAGATTCACGTACCTGACCTCTAATGAGGGAGAAACGGTACCAATAGCTTACAAATTTCATTTGTACACACAAGCAGAAAAAACATTCAGTCTCACAGAAAATACTGTGAAAGCAGTGCAAACTGCCATAGCAAAAGAACGAGAATTAGCACAAGGTAAAAGGATCACTGTTCTCACAGCGGAATCCGCCTTCGAGGCACTATTCAGCCCAGTAAACCTGCCTACAGTGTCACTGGATCCGAAATGGATACAGTGGGAAAAATCTCTTGCTGCAGAAGACGTGAAATACGATTTCGCCCCGCACATGAAAAAACGGAATGATTTAAATTATGAAAAAGAATATCCTCTGCCAATCAAAATTCGTCCTCTACAACAGTACTCCTGTGTAATCTATACAGACAGATTTGTACAGCATTACAATGTAGAAAATAAATCCTACGATGGAGCCTGTGCGATTGTTAAAGGTCGCTGGCTCTGCAGTAAATTCAATCCGAAAATAACAAAAACGGAATCACTGAGAAAATGTTCGGCTCAGCGAGCTGAAATCAGATCTTTAAAGATGGCGCTTGAAAATGCCGAACGTGAATTCCCGACACTAATCGTGTGCGATTCGCATTTTTGCGTCAACTCCTACAATAATGATTTGCAGAACTGGATTCAAAATAATTACAAAGATGACACAGGTGCCACAATCAAGCATAAAATGCTTTGGAAACAAGTAGTTCTTTTACAGAAAGAACTACAAAAGACTCTTGTGATACACACTCTGAGTCATCAACGTGATGGCGTTCACGTTGCAGGGAATTCATTGGCTAATACAGCCATAACGGAACCAACTAAACCGGCTTCCGTAGCCACAAAAAAGTATTCAGAAAAATACATAGACGGGGAAACCATGCTGGCAGTAAAAACGTCCTTAAAAGGCGACTGTGCAGCACTACCCGTGAGCTATCCACTCAATTATACATACGTAATTGATGCAAACTCCGTTCCTTTTGCTCGAATCCCTGGAGTGGGGGATAGGGTAATTCCAAACACGAACCGGAGAAAGTTATTAATAGCAGACGCACACATGGGTGAAGGTCCAAGGCACAAACAGATGAAGGAATCTCTGACTGAATTACAAGCAGTATACTGGTGGCCGGGGATGAGTGTGCAACATCAAATATTTGCAAAAAACTGTAAAGACTGCAGCAGAGATCAGAGTAGTGAACCGGTCCAGCCTGTTGCCCAGATACCCTTTATGGACAGGGTAATGCTGTCTATATGCAATCCAGCGTCCTATTAATTGTTTAAGACTACATTCACTTTAAAAATGTGGCCCCAGCGCTCGGCTGACGCCAAAACTGTTATAAAAGATCTGCGAGTCTTTATCGGCACATACGCAATTGCCATGCTTCATTCTGACCAGGGTCCTGCTTTTAGCTCTCGAGCTTATAAGGAGGCCATGACCAGTATGGGCATTGGATTGAGATTCTCTTGTCCATTCCACCCTGAGGGAAACAGTGTAGTGGAAAGAAAAAACCGAGACATAAAGCAATCTATAACAGCGAAGGTATTAGGTTCGGGTGATGGGTGGGTCAAACATTTAATAAGTGTCCAACGTAGTCTTAATAATTTGCCAAGAAATTCTCTAAAAGGTTTCAGCCCGTACAAACTATTGTTCGGAACTAGAATGTATATTCAGGATCTTGATAGTCAGGCTTCAGTGGTAAAAGATAAAAATAAAGACTTTGACATCAAAGATCGTTTGGCTGTTTTACAGGACTTGAATGAAACAAGAAAATCCTTAAGCAACATAAAGTTAAAGCAACAGCCAGCTACCACTGAAGACATACCACCTGTCCCAGCAAGACCTGTCTGGATTCCAAATATTGGGGATCTGGTCAGAGAAAAAATAGCGGTGAAGAAGGAATTTGGGCCTTCTTACAGAAAAGCAGTACCTGTCTTAGCAATCAATGGAACAAGATCAGTAGTACTACGGCCCCTTGCTGGTAAAAAGGAGAACCGAGTTGCATCCATCGACCTGGTGAAACCACAAGCATGTGTCCTATAATCAACAGTAGGCCAAGTGGACTCCCAAGAAATAACAGAATACCCAAATTTGCAACAATCTAAGAGGTTCAACCTGAAAGACTAATCACATTTGATAAACCTGCAGTGCACAGAGAAGGACTATGCAATAATGCCATGGAACTCGTGCCTCTTGGAACTCAAATTGAAACAGTTTGTCATGAAACACCAGTCTACAGTGATGTGGCATCAGAATGTGCTAATGAAAAGCAAATGGAGAAAACAATTCCAACAATCGACAGAACTGCCTCTGGCTACGTCATCAATTTCGATAACTTCTCTGAAGATCAAAGCGACCCTGAAGTAACGCCAGAAATAAACACTTTTAAAGAAAAAGCAACAGAAATGTTTCATCAACTCAAGGAAACTTATCTTATTTCTCCATGGTTAGAGTTTTGGTTTGGGCTAGGTGTATTTTTCCTCCTGCTTTGGCTCATCATGGTACTTAGTTTGGGAAAATTCATTGAGGGAAAATACAGTTCAATGGACACAGCAAGTCAGAACATCAACTTAGTTCTGAAACCTCACAAATCATCTCACGTCAAGAAAAGAGAACTATCATCAGTAAATGTCACAGCCATTCCAATACCCGGCGGGGTAGTGTGGGACAAGACTGACTATGAAATATATGGCCCGGTCGAGATCTTGAAATATCCTCACCAGTTCAAGGTTTCATTAAGTGACTTTGTAAAACCAAGTACATTCTCTGATGATTGGGATTTTGAAAGTATAAATAATATGATGTCGGATTTAGTGTTGTCAGCAAAATTTAAAGAACATGATTATATACAAGGTTCATCTAATTATGAACAGATGTACTGTTTTTCGCATTACGCAGACCACTATTTACATAAATCTGCGCAACCTAGAAATGTTTTTAAATATAACCAATGGGAACATTGTGCTACTCCACCTAAAAGCAGTTCAAAAACATTCTATGAGAAATTCCAATACTTCTCAGGGTTTAACACAAGTTATAAACTGTTGGATAAAACAGGGCCGAAAACCATGCAGACAAATACTAAATTGATATATTCAGAAGCATTTTATGAAAAAATGATTACATTTGGTTTTGATTTCTGGAAAAATAACATTGAAACAAAAACAATCTGGGGTACAAAAGATTGGCAGGTACAAGGCCTAGAATCATTATTTCGAGCCTGCATGATCCCAGAACAAATAATGTTCTTAAATGACACAATTCACCAAACAACCTGTCTTGGCCTAGCTAAGATTAAGGACCTAAACAAACCGTCTATTCCAAAGCCAATACCTGATAATGCTACCACAGATATTAAAATAGACGTATACCATATTTTACATCAAAACAGAACACATCCTGATTGGAAAAAGTGGTTAATCTGGCAAGAAGACACTAATAACTGTCAAGATAGATTCCTGAAAAAAACACAGGGGTTAAAAAGGACCAGACCAGACCCTAGATACTCCCAGTGACAACATCCAGGGATAGTAACAACATACAGTGTAGGGAAACTGTGCCTTGAATGGATAGAAACATTCACACTGGCAGAAATTAAGCAACACTTATCTTTAGTTAAAGATGGTGCTGACTTGCGTGATTTCATTATGGGACCACGCAAACAGCGTCAAAAAAGTTTCATAGCGGCAAATGTATATGCGGCATACAACGAGGCATGGAAAGTAATGCAAATTGAAACAGCAGAAAAAATACGAGAAATTGATCGTATTAATTTGGAAAATCACTTTCTGTTGTGGACAATGGGTTAATGACTCTGTCCTCCAGAATATATTCACTGGACAGTATTGTATCATCTGCCATCGATATAATAGATAAAGACTTGCTAATGTTACAACATGGCCAGTCCCAATTACGTTCTATTGTACAGCTAGGCCGGACATTGCAAAATCTTCGTTCAGGCTATGTGCCATGGCGTTTAATCAACACAACGTCATTGTTTTCCATCTTTAACCTTACTGATAAACAAATCAGTTTGGCACAGAAAGGAGCAGACTATACAATCCTGAGCATTGAAAAACTTGAGAGATTACCATTGACAATGTCAGAAAGACCTGTCATTGAATGGATAATACACGGGATTATCACAATTCCGATAACAACTTTCCGATTTAAAAATTGCCTTGAGTTTATACCGACAGGCCAGTATGAAAGGTTGGGTAAAGGGTACATTAAGTCATCATGGAAATTACCATATACACACACATGCTATAGTGACAACGACAAAAATTTATTTCTTAGTGGTGAAAATTGCAAACATTCACTGAGCGGTATACTTTTGTGCCAGGGTATTAATTTACATGGGGCCTGTGAAGGGACTTCAAACAACCTTTCATGCCACCAGCATGTCACACCTGCAACGCAGATAGAGCCCTTCTTTAGGCAACTTTCTAACAGGAGTTACATTCTAATAACGGATCACAGCTGTTGTGGCTTGGTTCCAGGGAAAACATATCTCGTAAGCGTGACTTCCATGGTCACTTGCTGTATGCAAGCATTGTTTCCAAACGGCCCTGGAGATTCCGAGACGCCGATTTGGCCTCCTTTGAATATCTCTTCTATACGAATTGATACTTTAAGCAGAATTAAGTCTGTGCTTTTGCAGACAACAGTGCCCATCACGTCATCAAAAGAAACGTATGATCTCCAAGTTGCAAGGACAACATCGGAGATACATGAACTTTTATCAACAAATTGCCCCGTGCATTTCACAGAAATGCTCAGCCAAATCCTAAATATGTCGGATGCCATTGGTATCCCAAACGTATTTAAGACAATTTTTTCGGGAGTGTTAACACCATTCAAAGCAGTTCTGGGCATTATTCCCAATTTTGTCCATTCAGTCTTTGGCGGTCTACCACTAATTTTGGGACTCGTAGCAGGCATTTTATTTTTGACTCTTCTGCTCCGATATGGCAAGCCAAAACACAGACATGACTCCGGCAAGGATGGAAGAAACTATCCTAGCAATACGCTACTGGGACCGCATAACTAAGGTCCTTGGATTGGCCCGGCTGAGAGATCTGAACATGACCTGGTTTCTTTCATTCAGACCTATATGGCAGACCTGCATCTTACCTGTGCTTCGATGTATGCTATGCGGAGAAGAATGCGTGTTAGACACCTGTCTTGCACTACCATCAGCAGTACCAATGGATATCGATACTTTGCTAAGTCCTGTAACGGCTCACGCATCGTGTTGTCCCCAGCGGCTACCAATCCTGATGACGGCATTCGTTGAGACTCCTGCGCTACGACTAGGTGGCGGCAGTGAAGCAAAAAATTAAAGCAGCATCACCCAGGTACGACCTTCTGTGAGCATTGCTGATCCAGACATCGATGATAGCAATCATTCTCACAACTGCCAGGTTACTGCACTATCGAACCTGGTCGAACTGTCACCTGAATATGTAGACCTATTCTTCGAGAGCCTGTCTGATATGATGTTCTCCCCTGAACAGAAACAATGAATTTTAGAAAACAATCCGGCGCACAGCGTTCCCATGAACTCTGAATTCGGCCTTCAGTTTTGATCAACAAAAACTACTAAAAAGCGTTCGGAACTCTATTTTCCCGCTCCCCATGAAACTTTTTTTTGGATCAGACATTTAAAAAAATATTTACTTTTTTTGGCACACGTACTTTGCTTAAAGTAGAACTATTCATAAAGAACAGAGCTTCTATTTTTAGTAAGATCTAGAGAAAAAAAACTTTACCTCAAGCCTCTAGCACATTTTACAGCAATTGTATTTATATGTGATGAAATAGTCTCGCCCTTCTTTTCTGTATTAAGAGACATTTCATGTGTAATTTTTTTCGCAAAAATCGTTCATAACTAATTACATATGCAATAATTTTTTTGAATGATTACTATGCTTGAAAACGTACAGTACCTATATTCTCATGTATTTCATATACGCCATTTCAAATACAATATGTATTTTGGGGTGGGTAGGAATACACGCGCATCTTGTTGCTTTAGTTTTTAGTAATTTGATGGACATAAATTCGTGGAGTGGGTGTTGTGTTCTATCTAGGACCCCGATCAATATTGTGACCTCATGCCCCTATACGGCTATAATCAATAGATATCCCTATAATGGCATAAACGATCAGAGCCATATTTCAGTAACTCGCCTCTGCTGCTCATTACAGTACATGACACATCAGAAACCACTTCCTTAGATTCCTAGATAACACACCGAGTTCTTTCGACAGCTCAAACCCCCAGCAACCTGGGAAAGCCTTGCTTGCTTTGTTTTGATTAGTAATAGAACTCTTGCGAGCACTGTAAGAACGACCAGTTCTTAGTGACATCTCTATTGACGTCTTATGTCCAAAAACGTACGTCAAACTCGGCACCTTTCAGGTATAAATAATACCGACGTTGCCTTAAGCAAACACGACGGTGGTGGTGAATACTGGAGCAGAACAGCTGTCCCTTGCAGAGCCCAGCAGATGCGAGAAGCCCACGGATGCTGCCCCTCCTCCTCCTTGACGTGCTGAGAAAGACGCTGTCTTTTCTCCTCCCGAGAAAATCCAGCTCTGGCGTTTCCAGCCTACCCTTGCGGGTAACTGGAATATCGAGTCCTGAGAGGAGATACCAGACCTCCAACATTCTATTCCAGAGGTACGGTGCTGACTAAACCCTTAGAGAGAATTCTTGAAGCAAACCCTTGGCAAAACCAACTTAACTTAAACTGCTACTTACTTACTCCCTCCCACGTATTAGGCTTACGTCAGGTACACTGGGGTAGGTGTACTTAGAAGCACCAGTTGAGGACGTTAGCCAAAATGTATATATGAATGTATATATTTTATTCATTTTAACCATCTTATGGCTAAGAAACCATATCAATGCTTTTAAAGTATTATTTCGCAATACTCCTTTTACTGTACGTACTTTTTATAATAACAAGTCTTGCAATTGTGCCAATTCATTTCTCTTGCATGAGAAGGAAGACTGTTCAATAAATAATACCTTTTATTGAAAACGCCCGTCTCTCTATTCTCTGCATAACTGGTGAAAGTAATTCTGCACAACTGACTGAGTGAAATAGCTGTCTATTGTTTCACACGACTCTAGAGATTGACTCTTATTCTGAGGAGCAAAGTTGTCATGTTAATGCGGTTGTTGGAAAACTGAATCCCTTCTTGTCTGAGCCAGGGAAGCTGATCACTTCCTATTCAGTCAAGAAAGTTTCCAGTGACCTCTGAGCTAGCTGGTACAAACCCAATTAAGTCTAACATAGTCAGTAGAGACCTAGAAGACCGCACTCCTACGTCTACACTGCTGTTTATGTTATTCCAATGCGCAGGGCCTATAGGGAAAATAGGAACTACACTACACTTTGATTTGTGTTGTGGACTCTTTAAGAGTTCAAAAGGACTTTCTGGAAGAGGACCCAGGAGTTTGGAATCAATTGGAGAACATTTGTCAAAAAAGCTCCATATGTTGACTGACCTGTCGTCGAAAGTCAAGCTGCTGAAGTAACTGCGACAAGGCTTGAATTACAGGTTTGTCCTGCTGAAAGCTCTGGAGCACCAAGACCTCCAGGATTTCACAGAGGCCTCTCGCCGAAGCATGCTGCCATCATCGACTCGCACGCCGGAGTGATGAGGAGCATCGCTCAACGTCAAGAGAAAAAGCTTCAAATAGTGACTACGTTAGAAGGTAAAAACTTGACCGGGCCTTACTTCTCACTTTATCCGACCTGCACTCCATCATGGTCTGCCTGAAACCTTGACTTTGTCCCAGTCAAGCACGACCAGATGGCCCAAGTTGACACTTTTGCCTTTTAGGCCCTAGAAAGTATTTAATCTTAAAAAATGTATATCTCTGGATCCCTACATTGAATTCTTGTTGCTTTGGTGTCATTGTAATCATACAAATAGTTTCTACTTTTAGAAATTGGTGTTGGATATCTATTTGTTGTGTCAAACTTATTTAATGTATTGATGTTTTTAAATGCTGTACACACTTGGCTTCTAATCTAAGCCTGTCTGCTCGCAGCCAAGCTACCAAGGGTTCAGCAAGGATGAATTTATTGAGCACTTGACTGGAATTTATTTGTGATTGTGGTGATAATATTAGTTGTAGTTACCTACCTGCAACAACTAGGTTGTAATTGGTCCCATATTCAGATTCATTTAAATATTCACCATTAAATGTTTGGGCCCCTTGAGCACAATATTGGGCAACCTCATCAGCCTATCAGTTGCCAACTCTCACAAAGTCATCTCAGCTTTCATGGGTCAAACACATAACAAGAGCAATGTTGGTAGGCAATTGCAATACCTCCAATAATCTCTGTCCCTCTGTGACCATAGCTGACCGCAGTCATGAACAACATCAAAGCCATACCGACTATCAGTAAAGATTATCACTTTTACTTGTTCAGAAACATAGCAAGCTTTAGTAAGAACAATCAATTCAATCACTCGTGCAGAAGACACCCCTAGAAGCCAGGAAGCACAGCCTGCATTGACAGCTCTTAGTGTTCCTCCATCGTCTCTCAGGCAGGACCCATCAATAAACAGCATGAGATCAAAGTCAGTCTCTCATCTTGTATACCTGGTCTTGGTTTGGTGCCTAGTTCAATGACACTGAGACAGTCATTCTCTACTTCTCCATTATCTCTTTCATTTTTAGGCAAAGGCAACAGTGTAGCAGGATTAAAAGTAGCACATCTTTTGAGATACATTTTCTCCACCGCAAGAATAAACTATTCATACTTGGGGAGTCAACTGTTGATAAGGTGTTGAGTGAGTGTACGTATCAACAACATTTGCATAACATGGGGACCAAAAAACAGTATGGGATGACCCAAGACAATACTTTCACACCTTCAATGCTGAGACATGCGGCTGTTTCAGCTTTAAGGAATCCAGCCAATCCTGTGGCAATGGAATCAAGGGTAGCAGAAAAATAAGCCACAGGTTTTCTAGCATTTCCATGCATTTGTGTAAGCACTGAGAGACCTCAGCACTCTCTCTCACTACAGAAATGCTCATAAGCTTTTTTATTACTAGGCATTTATAGGGTCGTGGCATGGCAGAGACTTTTTCTCAGCTCTAGGAAGGCAAGCAAGCAATCAGTCAGTCAAAATCACATTAGTCTGTTAATTAAAACCATAAATGTACACTACAAAAATTCTGATAAAACATTAAAAACATATACACATTTCTTTTAGGACATGATCCTATACAGCAAAAAAATCAGGATAAAATCATTCCGATCCTTACACTGTAAAAAACTCCAATAGGTACAGATTTTGTTTATGACGTGATCTTGTGCCCTAATACGTCAACCTAAAAACTATCAGTTCATAACTATATTGAGAAACATATGTACCACATCAGGTTATCCATTTGTTTTTGTTTTCCCATTACAGTGTAACGAGTTCATAGAGATACAAATTTTATTAAAAACTTGATCTTGTTCACCAAAAACATCACTCTAAAAGCGTTCAACTCATAGCTATAATATAAAAGATATATACCACATCAAAGAGACCTTTTTTTTTACTTTCCCTAACCGCTACAACTAAAAAACTAGCACTAGGGTTGTTCAGCATTTGTAAGTATTCTAATGCAGGCCTTATCTGCATAAAGCCTTTATCCTTCAATATGGGCGATAACAAAATGTTTGCGAATATGGTGATAATAAAATGTAAAGTATCTTGAATGGAAAAATTATCACAGGGACAGGGGCTCAAATCCTTCATCTTACTCCAACCCTGAGGGTATGACAATACATAGTGCACAAGGTGAAATCTAAATCTTGTTAAAAGAAAGTGGTGGTAAGGGGTTGTTATTTCCTTTAGGTACAGTTCCAACGCTAGAGCTGTTTTAAAAGGAATGTAGGCTCATACTGTGGATTTCGAAAGCTCTTTAGCCTCTCTTTCTGATTGCATCATACAAACAAAATGTTTTTTAACCCTTAATAGGTACTCCTTCACCAGCTTATTGGGGAATCAAATAAGGTGGGCTGCTCTAATTTCTCAGTTGGGCTCTTGATGTAACCTCGTCAGGGAATACTACTTGCTCTATATATGGATAAGCAATTCGGAGTGATCTTACGATTCGGCTCTAATTCTGGGTTGGTCCGAATTCAGACCCACTGCAGAAGCAGAGCCATACCAATCAAATCAGTTACAAAATCAACACCCAGTTCCTGGTGGATTATATAGGAGGGAATAGACTGTTCAACTGAAAGCAGACTTCTAAAAAACGTATTCTCAACTATTTGGAGTTCTTCAAACTCCTTATATCACCAGATTTCAGATCCATATTTGGCGATAGGGATACATTTGGCCCTGCATATGTTTACGATCACTTGAATAGGTTTGACCCTAGTCGCCGCATGAAATCAAGGACCACTACTGTCGCTCTCGACATGGCTTTTATTTTTGCTTTATTTAGTGGTACCCATGAGCCCCCCGTCATTAAACAGTACTCCTTAATATGAAAAAGTAGTCACCCTTGATATTTCATTACCTTCACAGAAATGCAATTTTGTTCTTTTAGATTTTAGGCCCATGATGATTGTATGCGATTTGGAGAAGTTAACGCTTAGATCCAGCTAAATCATGAAATCTGTAAAGGAGTGTAGGAGACACTGGAGCCCTACCGCTGTTTGTGCTAATAAAACTGGGTTGGCCGCATATAGGAGCACAGGAATTAACCGGTCCCCCGCCAATGGATATCTTTATAAGCTGTACACAATGGAGTCTAAATTATTAATGTATAATGTGAACAAAAGAGAAGCTATAATACATCCCTGCCTAACTCCTCTTGTTATGCGGATATGCTGTGTGTGAATACCCCTTTGATCATATCTCACCGTAACAAAGAGGTCCCTATGTAGATCAGACAGAAAATGAACAATATTCTCATCCATCCATATGTTAATTAGAAAAGCTCACAATTTGGATCTGTTCACTCAGTCAAAGACTGAGGACAGATCCATAAAGGGCAGGTGTAATGTCCCCTTCTAGGCAGTAACATATTTCCCCACAATCAGATGTAAATTTAGGCACTGATCTGTAGTACTCCTACCTTTCCTAAGCCCATATTAAAGATTTGACAGTAGCTTACACTCATCTATCCAATTATTTACTTTTTCTTTAACATTTTTATTTTACTTTTACATTTTTTTATTTATATGTTTTCAGACATAGACAATATTACATAGTTGCACATTGTAGGGTATGCATCACAGGTTACAATAGGCAGTGATAAAATATGCAAACTTTCCTCTGAGACGTGGTGCATGTGACATATCTTACCCACCTTGCACATAGGGGACAACAGTATAGCTCTTCATACAATACATTGACAGTACACTGGCTATCATGGAGATATAGGGATTATAAGGAAGACAGTAAGTCTTGGCAAACAGTGTCTATGCTATTAGTCCATCATTGGTCAGCAGTAAGGTAATCAGCGATATGAGCAGTCCGTGAATATAGTCCTCAGTAGCATTACCTAGCCCAGGACTCATCATCAGAGGGCTACATCGCCTCACCTTCCTCATCCGCCATTTGACCTCCATCCTGTGTGGGTGTTGCAGAATCCCCCTCCTCACTTTGAGCAAGAAATGTTTGCAGCAGACCCCATATGTCTCTTGGTCTAGAGGCCATTGGTTGTGTTTCAGCATAAACTCCCGTTTGCTCCTGACAATATACTACATCTCGTAGCCATTCCTTGAATTTTGGAGCTCTGCCCCTTCCCCATCGACAAGCCACCCGCCGTTTTGCCAATAATAATGCAATACCTAGAAACTTTCTACAGTGTTTGGGTATGTGTGCAGTATAACCCAACAGCATCATCAACGGGTCCCTCTCCATTGTGGTATCCAGCATCTTCTCGAGGGCTGTATGCACCTGCAACCAGAATTCCCAGACCCCTGGACACTCCCATGCCAAGCGCAGGAAGCACGCCCCAGCCCTCCTACACCGCTCACATCTATCATTATCTGACAGTTGAAATCTGTACTTCCTAGCAGGAGTGTAGTAAAGGCGCTGTAAAAACTTATAATGTATGATTTTAAATCTACAGCTAGCTGAGATATGTTCCGTAACCCTACAACAGTAGGTCCATTGGTTCTCTGATATTTCCTGTCCTAAGTCTTCACTCCAATGCTTACAGGCCGAGCCCTCCACCCCCCGTCGTCGTGACCGTATACTACTATATATGCCCGATACCAAGTGCTTCCCATCGGTGGAGGTAAGCAGAAAATGCAGTGGATCAAAAAGTTCTGGTTCCTCAGGGAATTCAGCTATGACCATCCTCAAACCCTGCCTCAGTCGTATGTACAAAAAACCTCCAAGGGTGTAGGGTGGACATTCCGAAAGAACTGGTCCATGGAGTGAAACACCTCCTCATAGAACAGGTCGCCCCATGTGTTGATATTATTATTCAGTCGTCTGCACAAGGCCCGAAACCCCGATTCCTGTAAGACCACCAGTCTCGGGTGGTATGAAAGCGGGAGCCGCGGAGTGTATAATAGCTGAGACTCCAGTAGTGCTGTCATTCGCCTCCATGCATCCACAGTGCAAGTTACCGTTGTGGGCGGTGTCTCTATGGCACTGGCAGGCCCATGTATGACACCGCTCAGAGGAAGGGGCCGCGCCAGCCAGTCCTCCAATGCCGGTTGCGGCATGTATGGCGTGGGTAGCATCCAATGGTATGCATAGTGAGCCTGTGCGCTGATATAATAGATCTCAAAGTCAGGAATGTCAAATCTACCCTTATCATAAGGCTGCTTGAGGATAGACTATTTTAGTCGTGGTTGTTTGCCTCCCCATAAAAGTCGAATCAATTCTGTCCGTAGTGTTTTAAAGAAAAAAGCTCCAGGATAATAGGGAATATTAAGAAATAAGTATAGAAATTGGGGGAGGACAACCATTTTAATGAGAGAGGCCCTTCCCGCCATCGACAAGGGCAGAGAGATCCAGCGTGTGACATTTTCCAGTCTCGTGATCGTTGTGCCATAATTCAGCCTCAATGTTTCCTCCCTATCCCTAGACACCTGTATACCCAGGTACTGAGGATCAGAAGCACACCATTCAAGGGGAAAATGTAATAAAAATCTGGGGATCGCCGGAGTAAGAGAAAAAAATTGTGATTTCCCCCAATTAATGTTGACACCCGAAAGCCTGCCAAACACCAAACATTCTCGCAGTAGGGGATTAATGTTTTGTTGCGGGTCCCTAATATACAATGTGACGTCATCAGCGTACAACGAGATCAGAATTTGACGTTGAAAACATCGAAACGCCATGTCCCGATGCAGCTGACTCAGTTTAGACGCCAGTGGCTCAATGGCTATGGCAAATAGGAGCGGGGAAAGCGGACATCCCTGCCGAGCGCCCCGTGATATAGAGAAAGAGGTAGACAAGTGCCCATTTATTAACACCCTAGCAGTAGGCTTATGATACAACAATTGTACCCAGGAGATAAATAACTTAGGGAATCCCATTCTCTGCAGGACGGCAAATAGATAACTCCATTCCACAGAGTCAAATGCCTTGGAGGCATCTAAAAGAACAGCAGCAAACCGAAACTCCCGGGCCACAGTCTGTATTAAGGAGAACAGGGTGCGTAAATTATGATTAGTGGCCCTTCCAGGAACAAAGCCGATTGGTCAGACAGTATGATCTTGTTCATCAGAAGAGATAAGCGATTAGCCAGTACTTTGGCTAATATTTTCTTATCACAATTAATAAGTGACAGTGGTCTGTAGGAATCGCAAGCGCCGGGTGGCTTACAAGGTTTCAGTAGGGATGTTATGAATACTTCACGCATCGTGGACGGAAGTATCCCCACTTCAAGGAATTCCTCAAATACTTCCCGCAAGACCGGTGCCATGACGTCAATGTAACATTTATAAAACTCGGCAGGCAAGCCATCGAGGCCTGCCGCCTTTCCATTCTTCAAGGACATAATAGCCTCCCGGATCTCATCAATCTCAATTGGAGCACTAAGAAACTCCCTGTGTACATCGCTAAGCCAACATAACGCTACCTCCCCCATAAAGTCATCCAGGTCCACCTCCCCATGGTGTTGCGTGGTGTATAATTTAGCGTAGTGTGAGGCAAATGTGTCTAGGATACCTGTGGTGTCACAACAGGTCCCTCTCTCTGGTTGATCTATTTCCAATATGCTATTATGAAACCCAGGGCCTTCCCCGGTCTTTCCCCTTCACTGTATCTCCGCGCCATCCAATACCGCCCTCTAAATTTAACTTCCCGTGCAGCCTCTTATTCATACTCAGATAATTTGGCCCTAAAATCTTTTTGTACTTGACCTGTTTCCCCACTCAGCATGTGACCCTCCAGCCTTTTCAGCTCCTGCTCCAATTTCCGCACTGTACTTTGTATGTTTTTCAATACCCCCAAAACCTTTGGAGATGCAGTAGCCCCTCATCGTAACCTTAAAGGCCTCCCATATGACCTCCACACTATCCACAGACCCCTTATTTCGTGAGAAGAACTCCGTTATCTCCTCACCAAGTTCAGCCTGAAAGACCATGTCCAACAATGCAGTTGGTTGCATTCGCCATTGTGGCCTAGGCCTATCATATCCAGGGACCTTGATCGTGATTTTTACAGGGCAATGATCAGAATAGGTCCTAGCAATGTGTGCAGCAGTACATAGACCTGTTGCTAGTCCACTGGAAATCAAGCAATAATCCAGCCGTGCCCAAGTCCCAGTGTGCGATGTAAAGTGTGTCCCTTCCCTTCGCAACGGATGTAACTGACGCCAGCAATCCAATAGGCCTCCCTCGTCCACTATGCCCACCAACACCTCTCGAGATTTGTTATGATAATGTACTGCAATATCAGCTCTATCCTGGGTCGGGACTAGGGCAACATTAAAATCACCCCCCCCCTCATAACATGCATAAATCCCATATCTATTATCTTACCCCACAGAGACGTGAAGAATTCAGATGTATCCACGTTGGGGGCATAGCAATTCGCAATTGTTAAGGAATCCCTGCACATCCTCCCCCACACAATGATATATCTCCCCTGTGGGTCCGAGATAGTACCAGCAAGTGCAAATGGGACATGTTTTTTACCAATATGGCAGTGCCTCGTGCATAAGATGAATAAGAAGAGAATGCTCGAACACTCGCCCATCTGCTGGAAAAGGTATGATGAGATTGTGGATGTAGATGCGTCTCCTGCAGCAATGCCACCTGCATCTGCTGTCTATCCAGGTAAGCCAATACCTGCCTGCACTTCCTTGCATTATTCAACCCTCTAATATTCCATGACACCACTTTCAAATCCGAGTCATCCCCCCTTTCCTCTCCATACTGCCCTATATGATCCTTCTGTCAATCTTGTAACCTGGAATGATATAGCATCCCTCTCCGCAATATGTCATATGTCATAACTGTGTAATGTATATTTCTGTCATCAACTTTGCAAACTTCCCCCCGCCCACTGAAGCATCCCAATTATGCCAGCGTTTTTCAGCCTTACCTCCCTCCCTCCCATCAACCCAATAGAACAGTACAACAGGGGTACTCCCATTTGGGGATTCCACCATGTGACTCACGGTTACTTTGCACCTGTCCAGGAGGTCGACCATAATTGATCAGTCCTCCGTGAAACGGCAAGGGTGTCCGGTTCGTCTCATCGTGCGTGTTCCGCCCAACTGCAACAGTCCTATTGGAAGTCGGCCCACAGAGCAAGGCTACAATGGAAATAATATATATGGTACACAGATAAGGTCCATCAACATGGCATTTCCATCGGATTGTAGCTTAACATGAAATGAGGACCCATCTCCATCCCCTCCGATAGTCATTCCACATCAGATAGCTGCGCCTCCGCTATGTCATCTTGGTCAGGAGTCGGACCCTTCCGCCGTATGATTTTTTTAAGGAATTCCTCCACGTGCTGCGGCTTCAAGAAGATATGTTGAGTGACTTGATATGTGACTCAGAGCCGCGCCGGATATAAGAGGGCATAATCCACCTGTGCCTGCCGCAGTTTCTGTTTCACGGCGTTGAACTTGCGTCTCTCCTCCTGCACATGTGCCATGAAGTCCGGGAAGACAGTAAATGATACTCCCTGAAAGTTTAGCTGTTTCTTCTCCCTGGCCACTCGCAATATAGCACCCCTGTCTCTATAATTGAGGAGGCGCGCTATGATGGGCCTAGGCTCACTGCCAGGTGGAGGTCTCGGCCCAAGGGACCTATGAGCCCTCTCCAGGATGAATTGAGCGGAGAGCATGCCTTCGTCAGTCACCGCAACAAGCATTTTTTCGACATAGTCTTCAAGCTTGCCTGTATTCGTGCTCTCAGGCACACCTAGGATGCGAACATTATTACGCCGGCTTCTAGCTTCAATGTCCTCATTCTTTGCGTTTATTATATTCATTAGTTTGTCCATCTGAGTCACCGCTGTTTTCAATTGCTCTGTGACATCCTCTGTATCAGATACTTTATGCTCTGTTTCCTTCAGGCGTGTATCATGTCCATCTAGCTTGTGAGCAATGGCGTCCATGCGGGTAGTGAGTGTATCCACTTTATCCGCGATCGTTGCGAAGCCTTGACGCACCTCCAACAGGATTGTTTGCATATCTTGGCTAGGCCCAGCACCCTGCTCGGTAGGCGCCTCCTCCGCATCTTTCCCCATCTCCCCTTCTTGTTGGCGCGCATTCCTTTTTGTTTCAAAAGTGAGATGCGGCTGCCGTGAATCCAGTCTCCCCATCGTGCAGACTCCAGTCACAGGAGTGTGCCTCAAAGTCTCGCTGTGTATTCAGGTCTCAGTGTCAGTGTGTTCACACTATGTTACAATCAGAGCTATGGCGTCTCTCCTCCTCAGATGATGAAGTTGTTATCAGGTGTCATGTAACAGCAACCATTGACACAGCAGATCAACACCAAGACCCTCTCCAGTTTGATTCACTTGAACAATCCTGGTACCCTCCTTCACAGTATCGTACCACCCTATGGCACCATGGAGAAGCCAAAGTCCTTATTTCACTTCCAATACACAGCACAAGCGACAATGTACTAGGCGGCTCCCCGTCCCTTCCAGCAAGCAGTCACTCTCCCGGGCCTTGCTGCCTTTCCCACCAAGCGTTCAGGTGCCTTCCAGTAGACCGCCTCACAGTGCCATGATTCCCTCAATAATGTTCAAAACTGCCCCCAATTATTGCACAGCAGATCTGATCTATGCGAGCTTGCGTTCTAGTTATACATAGCGTGATGTCCTGAGAGCAATCCACGTGCCAGAGCTTTCGCAGCACAAACACTCTAATTTTGCCAGCACAGTCGCAGTTTTTAATTCCTTTGGGTTGTAGCCTCGCGCTGACCGCCTATTTTATATTGTCTGTCCCTCCAGTATGCCACAATCCACTAGTGGCAAGCGCTGCACTATCCAGCAATAGCGGCCTCCAACTTGTCAGTGAGAGTACGTAGAGGCGGCAGGCACTCACCTGATCCGTCGTGTCTGCACCTTTGCGGCAAGTCGAGGGCTCCGGTACACCAGTGTAGGAATTTTCACCCGAGGATGCCTGAATATGCCTCGCCGCCTTCTGCGTCTGTCTCTGTCAGGGTGCTCTCTCTCGAGCGCGGTTGCCCGGCCCACTCCCCACCTGGCCGCCGCGACTCTCCCGTAGCTCCTTCCTCTCAGCCTCTGCTCCAGTCCGCACCAGGGGTCCCACCGCTATGCAGCTCTCACCAAACAGATCTCAGCCGCCGCATCTCGTCAGGCGGCAGATTTATCACCGCTTGTGCCCCGGAGGTCAGCGCTCGTGTTCATGCGCCGAGTATTCCTTTATTGCAGACGATAACACAAGATAAATGAAGGGTTTTTTAACCGGACTGCGGGAGCCTCACAATCTCGCGGCAATTTCCCTTGTGCGCCACCTAGCGCCCCCATATCCAATTGTTTACTTAATTAAGGATCACTCTCCCATTTACTTTAACTGCTGAATCAATCAGTGATATGGGTCTATAATATCGTGGTTCCTCTCTCTGCCCCTTCTTAAAGACTGGTATGATAATTTATTGAGACCTAGTCCTCTGCAAGCCATGCAGACATGCCACATTAAACACATGCGTCAGTATTTTAGACCAAAGGGCCATATAAGCCTTATAAAGATCAGCCGGGACACCATCCAGTCTAGGGACTTTGCTGCTTGCCATTTGCATTATTGCCTCACTAGCTCCTACTTCATTAAAAAACAAGGTATTGTTACCCCTAACCGAGAGCAAGGGGCATGAAATTCCCATATCAACCTGGTCGCCATATATATGTTTTAAATGAGTATGCCACAATTCCTCAGGAATGGTACAATCCATTGGGGAATTACTATCACCTGTAAAAAAGGGTTTATTAACAATCTCCCAGAAACTAGCGATAATGATATCAGCCGACAATAGTTCGTTCCAAGCTTCATTTTTAATTTCTGCTTTATGTATTTCTAAGGTTTGCTTGTACTTTTTCCTGAGCATAGCTATTTGAAGTTTATTTTGGGGAACTGGCTTCAGAGCATCAAATAGCTTGTGTTGGTCATCTGTACATTTGTGATCAAACCACCTCTCCCACTACACCTTGTCTTTGCTAGCAGGTTGCAAGAGAACTCTCGCCACTTCTTGACAGATCCTGTCATAAGCTATTAAGGTTTCTTCCCCCTTATTAGTGCTCTCTAGGCAGAGATCTTTATCATCCCAGGTAGTTTCTAATCAATCAATGAGAAACTGTTCCGGGACTACCTTGCTCCAGTGAAGCCAACACCCCTGGTCTTTTAGCTTAACATTGAGATTCAAAGTGCCCTCCCCGGTGTTAGTGTTTTCCCCGGCCCCCCCACCCAGCCTTAGATATATGGGATTATGATCGCTAAAATGAAACCATTGAGCTGCGTAAGCTACAACCTGGGACAACAGGTATGTGGTGATAAAAATAAAATCAATTGTAGAATTCACTCCTCTTCCCTCAAAGGGGGGAATACTGTCCTCACCCTTATTAATACTTGGGTGTGATAGGCCAAAATCCGCCCAACCAAGCAATCATTATCCCATGATACTGGATCCAACACATACTTGTGTGTCCGCCTCTGCAAAGGCTTGGGCAGTAGGGAAAATGTGGGTATCCACTGTTGACAGTAGCCCACCATTCCCCAAAAATATCCTGACTTCACTCTGGGTGGTTGGCAAATTCATCTTCAGAACTGCCAAGATTCTCTCTTATGGCACCTTCCTTGCTCCCTTCTCAATGTGGTATATGAGATACAGAACTTCTCTCTGACAATGCTTCAACTTATTCGGAAACACTTTATGTCCATTCCCAGCCAAGTGGTTCAACAGTGCAATGCTGTCTTGTTTACAAGCTTCTTGGGTATCGGATGCAACCACTAAATCATATATGTATTGCACCAGGAAAGAGTTAAAAGCCATCCTAAGGGGCACAATGTTATTTTTAAGAATTTGATCAAGGAACTTTCTGTATACCCCTGTGGGACTCTGCACCATGTCAAACACAGTTCTGGAACCGGGAGGCAAAAAAGTACTGACTGTCCTCATGCAAGGGAATACAGACAAATGCTTGACACAAATTGATCACAGTAAACCACTCAGCCTCACATGGAATATGAAATAAAATTACGGCTGGATTTGGTACCACAGGACAACTGGGAACAACAATGTTATTAATCTTTCTAAAATCATGAACAATGCAGTATTTATCACTAGGAGTTTGCAAACCAATGATGTTTGAGTTACATGGACTCCCCATTATCTCTTTAAAAATGCCTTTTTGTAACATTTACTCAATCACTGGGGTACTCCCAGCAATCGTTTCGGGAGTCAAGATGTACTGAGGGATTCTTGGGTACTCATCATTAGGTTTAACATTTAGACAGGCTTAACTCCTTTTATGAGACCTATGTTCTTTCCTGATAAGTCCCAGACTTCCAGCCTAACTGTATCTCTGAGATCCAGTGACAAATCATCAGTTGTCATCAAAGTATACAATTGACTCGCCAATTTGAAATTGACATCTTCATCATGAATCTGAAACGTCACACATTCGGAGTACAATAGATGGTACAATTAAACTTATACAGCAAGTCTCATCCCAAAAGATTTATAGGACTAGAATAACTCACCACGAACTGGTTGTTCTCTTCAAAAGATCCTATTTTAACAGGCACTTCTCATGCTATGGGATTTGTCATTTGTTTATTTGCAACTCCTACAACTTGGATTCTTTTTCCTAAGCAGGGTATGTTTGGAACCTCCTCTGTCTAACAGTGGAACAGATAGCACCAGTGTCGATCAAGAAAGATACTGGGTGACTATTCACCTTGCCTTCCACAAATGGACCGCACTGGTCAGGAGAGGTGGGGCAGAGGGGTAGGGGGTGCAGGGCAGGGGATGGCGGATGAAGTCAAAGAAGACAAAGAGGGAAAATAGAATTTAAAAAAAGAAAAACGCTTACCTTGCGCTCGCCACATCGGCGATGCGGTGAGTGCAAAGTAAGTGCTTTTCTTTTTTTAAATGTTTTTTCCCCTCATTGCCATCAGTTGACTTCACCGCCGGCCCCGCCCCACCCCACCCCACCCCACCACCCCACCACCCCACAGCTCTTACCTACACCAGCCGTGACTGATGACTGCACCAAGCACGTAATCTTCCTCCCCCCATTGGCACCGTCATTAGGACTGATTTGAACCATACCTCTCAAGTGTGTCAAATACAGGTAATTGCTGAAACAGGTTTTGGTTCTGGAAAAAATTCTGATTAAAATTCTGGACCTGGTTAGACTTAAATCTATGACCATTTACATTTTGCTGTGGAATCAGGGCTTGAGGATGAGGGATAAAAAAAACAGATTTTCCATACATGAGGAGTGTCGGACTTATATTATGTTAGCATGATGGAGCTATATGTATCCCGTTGCTTGACGTATATATATATATATATATATATATATATATATATATAGATATATATATATATATATATATATATATATATATCTATATATATATATATATATATATATATATATATACATATATATTACTGCTCCCGGGTTGGTGTCGTCGTGCGAGGTGCACTCTAGGAGAGGTGAAGAGCTCCAAGCCTCAGCTCCAATAAACAGGTAAAAAGGCACCAGCCGGCTGTTCCCTATTCACAGTCCAGCTACCATCGTAGCCTTACGCTTTTCGAATTCTTTCTTCCTCAGAGGCTGATGGTGAAGGAAAGCAACGTGCAGTATCCAACCACAGTCCCTTTTCTAGCTTGATAACACGCCCTCTGATGGGCTGCTCGTGATGAGACTGCGTGCTGCTTTGTGGGAGTTGTGGTCGCAAAAAATTACGATTTGCATCCATTTCATTCTCGTTGCATCTTTCTTTACTGTGGGTAATGCAAGCTCATAGATTGAGCCCCAGTCTGCGTGTGTCTTCAGATCCAGCCCCTCTGCTCCATGTCAGAGGCTCGTGGGATACTGGCCCCCGTGGCCCCCTGCTTCAAAGGGCGGTGCACCTCGGCGGCACGACCGCCGCCTATGTATTACTGCTCCCAGCTTGGTGTCGTCATGCGAGGTGCACTCTAGGAGAGGTGAAGAGCTCCAAGCCTCAGCTCCAATAAACAGGTAAAAAGGCACCAGCCGGCTGTTCCCTATTTACAGTCCAGCTACCATCGTAGCCTTACGCGTTTCGAATTCTTTCTTCCTCAGAGGCTGATGGTGAAGGAAAGCAATGTGCAGTATCCAACCACAGTCCCTTTTCTAGCTTGATAACACGCCCTCTGATGGGCTGCTCGTGATGAGACTGCGTGCTGCTTTGTGGGAGTTGTGGTCGGAAAAAATTATTATTTGCATCCATTTCATTCTCGTTGCATCTTTCTTTACTGTGGGTAATGCAAGCTCATAGATTGAGCCCCAGTCTGCGTGTGTCTTCAGATCCAGCGCCTCTGCTCCATGTCAGAGGCTCGTGGGATACTGGCCCCCGTGGCCCCCTGCTTCAAAGGGCGGTGCACCTCGGCGGCACGACCGCCTCCTATGTATTACTGCTCCCAGCTTGGTGTCGTCAGGCGAGGTGCACTCTAGGAGAGGTGAAGAGCTCCAAGCCTCAGGTTCAATAAACAGGTAAAAAGGCACCAGCCGGCTGTTCCCTATTCACAGTCCAGCTACCATCGTAGCCTTACGCGTTTCGAATTCTTTCTTCCTCAGAGGCTGATGGTGAAGGAAAGCAACGTGCAGTATCCAACCACAGTCCCTTTTCTAGCTTGATAACACGCCCTCTGATGGGCTGCTCGTGATGAGACTGCGTGCTTTGTGGGAGTTGTGGTCGAAAAAATTATTATTTGCATCCATTTAATTCTCGTTGCATCTTTCTTTACTGTGGGTAATGCAAACTCACAGATTGAGCCCCAGTCTGCGTGTGTCTTCAGATGCAGCACCTCTGCTCCATGTCAGAGGCTCGTGGGATACTGGCCCCCGTGGCCCCCTGCTTCAAAGGGTGGTGCACCTCGGCGGCATGACCGCCGCCTATGTATTACTGCTCCCAGCTTGGTGTCGTCGTGCGAGGTGCACTCTAGGAGAGGTGAAGAGCACCAAGCCTCAGCTCCAATAAACAGGTAAACAGGCACCAGCCGGCTGTTCCCTATTCACAGTCCAGCTACCATTGTAGCCTTACGCGTTTCGAATTCTTTCTTCCTCAGAGGCTGATGGTGAAGGAAAGCAACATGCAGTATCCAACCACAGTCCCTTTTCTAGCTTGATAACACGCCCTCAGATGGGCTGCTCGTGATGAGACTGCGTGCTGCTTTGTGGGAGTTGTGGTCGGAAAAATTATTATTTGCATCCATTTCATTCTCGTTGCATCTTTCTTTACTGTGGGTAATGCAAGCTCATAGATTGAGCCCCAGTCTGCGTGTGTCTTCAGATCCAGCACCTCTGCTCCATGTCAGAGGCTCGTGGGATACTGGCCCCGTGGCCCCCTGCTTCAAAGGGTGGTGCACCTCGGCGGCACGACCGCCGCCTATGTATTACTCTTCCCAGCTTGGTGTCGTCGTGCGAGGTGCACTAGCAGCGTTTCAAAAGCATCAAAATGTTATCGCCTTCGGCAAACTTGACATTAAAATGACACATTGTCATTGCTATAAAAGCAGGACATACACAAATCAAGTGGTGAAGTGTCGCTCAATGGTTAGAGCGGCAGACCCTGATGCAGAGGTCTGGCCCGGGACCAGGGTTCAATTCCCGCCTCGGCTGCCCTTGGACTCAATCTCCCTGGACCTGATAATTCTAGCCTCGGTGCCTAGTCTAATCACGGGTCCCACTCTGTGACTCTGGGCAATAGCTTGCTTAATCTCCACAACGGCCTCGGCAGCGCTTGGATGCTTGGTTTCACCTTGAGGTTGCCTAGGAGTGGACATCTCACAGAAAAGCCAGGAAGGGTTCCACAGCGGTATGAATACAGCGCTATGAGACCTCAGGGTAGAAGTGCGCTATATAAATACAAACACATTTACATTTACCGCAATAGGAAGCACACACAATCAATGAACATGCAGGCAATTGTGGACCATTTCAGCCTCTTCATCAACTTTCCTCACTGCCAACTGACTGATTATTTGGTAATGGTATTGGGGCTATTGGTAGGTATATCCCTTTATGTTATTTTTATATAGTACTTCAGTTGGCGACTCTGGTGGGACTCCGTGAATGGGCCGTCCTCCCGTAACCGAGTAGAAAGGACAAAGAAAGGAGAACTCTGCCGGAGTCCTACGGGCGTAACCCAGGAGCTGACCGTGTTGGTCTTCAGGAGTTGGCAGTGGAGAATACGCAATTGTGCCTGTACTTGCACCTGGGTAGCCTTGGGGACATATCTGAAGTGATGCTAAAGAAGCAGGTTTAGTCAGAATAGTCCCAAGGGTGAACTAGGTAGACTTCAGGATGATCTGTAGGACAGTCTGTGGTTATACCTGTCCGACAGTCTCTTGGTAGTCTTTGGACTGCTTGATTTTGGTATCTGTTGGTCTGGAATCTGAATTGATTGATTCTCCATGAACAGGAGTCGACGGGCTCTGTTCTTTGTTTAGAAAGACAGAAAGGAGACATGTCGTTTTGAATATCTTTGTATGTACATATATTATTGTTTTGTGTATGTGTTCGAATAGAAGTGAGGTTGAATATGTTGTGAATGTTTGAACACGGCCATGTTTGACAGTACGTTTTTATGATTGAACGAGGAGTACGTGGCAAGAATCACTATGCTGTGTTTTTGCGAATTGAGTTGTTTTGGATGTTGTCACAGTCTTAATGATACGCGATTGGCTGAAAGTCAACCTGCCCCGCCTGAAGGCAGCCCGAGTTATGATATGTATGTAAAGCACGGTATCAGCCTATCTTGTTTAACACACTATGGCATAAATATACTAAGGATAATGTAGAGTTGCAATGACCTTGAACCGGGTCTTTTGCTGAGAAAAAGATACATTTTCAGCAAGATCGATTGTTTTCTAAACATAGTCGACAGTCAATGTTTGATTCCCTGAACCTATGGCAGAAGGAAGCAAAGCGTAGACGTATGCGGGAGGAGAAATTATGTAGAATAAAGGGAGGTCAGACGATTACGAAGAAAGCCATTGCTTATGATAAAGCTCAGACCGAACAGGGAATTGATTGAGCAGATAGGCAATTTAGATTGCAAGTGGATAAGACCTACGTGGCTAGGACTGAAGCGGAGGATGAGATGGAGGATTTATTGGATACATGTCCACCTCCACCTTATGCTCTACAGCGTGTATATCAACTCCAGTACAGGTCCCTTCATCCTCTGCCCATGTTGTTTCCTCTTCACCGGTCTCTCCGGGAACGTCCTCTGTTTTATCTCCCTCCGCGTTAGAGACTGCTACTTTATGGTCTGACACGATGCCATCTTCGGTTATGTCCACAGCTGTTTTGTCTCCCCCTACCCTTGCATGGGTTTCCCAATCCGCGAGCACGACCCCATCCCTAGCTGAGCCAAGTCCATCTCGTGCTGTGGGGGATCTTGGCACACGAAAGTTGTTTACTCCTTCGACTGTAGGACTAAATGAGAAACAGATGGTTGAAAATCAGTCATCCCAGCGGATGCGACATCCTATTTATACCATAACTGATATATGTTGCATACTCGGAGATTTTGAGCCTATTACGCAGCAACATGCACTGAAACACATGGCCACGTGTCTAATTTCTTCATGGGAACAGTGTTTTCCAAGTGATGTATAATATTCTGTACAGGGCTCATAAGTCTGAACTTTGACCCAAGGAAGTGTATAAAAATGTTGAGACTTTATTAAGTTATCGAGAGCGGATGCACCAAAAATGTCCCTCATGGGGACACTATGCGAGAAGTCCATCCTATTTTCACCCTGAAATACCGGAATTAAAAAATGATCAGGATGTGGTGACTAGACCTCGTGTAGAGGCACGAGTGCAGGAACAATGGGTTTATACCCCCTGGAAGAGGAGTGAAGTCCTCTCACTCAAATCAGAACTACCTGATCCTCGTAAGAATCCCACGGCTTATTATAAAGAACTCACAGAACCAGCTTCCTCAGCCGTTATGACCCTTGCTGACATAGAGCTTTTTTTTGCGTTGCTAGTCCCTGTTTATGTCTGGCATCAGGTGCATGATCAGGACCATGTTCAGGAGTTAGGCGGAACATGGGAACAGATAAAAAATTGGGATAAGGAACGTAAGCCTGGTGATAAACCAAAGCCCGAACTATTGGCTTTACCCGGCAAATTATTACTTACATGCATTCCTTAATTCCGCCTCGTAAAGTGGATTGGGATAAATTGACAGCATGTAAGCAGAAGAAAGACGAAAGCGTTTCTGATTTCTTCACTAGGTTTGAAGGTGTATTCATTGACTTTAGTGGACAGGATTTATCAGTGGAAGGCGGTATACGATTATTGCTAATCGTTTTGTGGCCAATCTGTTAACGGAAGTCTCTGCACGGCTGCAAGCCGCTGAGAGTACCTGGACCACGTCTACGCCCTCGATAATATTGAGTATGGCCCAATATTATGAATACAGAGAAAATGAGAGTAAGGATAAGACGGAAAAGAAAACGAAGGATCTTAAGACACAGGTTTTGTTGCAACAAGTTGTTCGAGGACGAGGCAGAGAGAGAGGCGGTAGAGGGTTCGTCCCGAGGGGGGTGGGAACCGGACGAGGCAGAGGGCCGGCTGTTGTTTTGGGACCAAACTAGTGCGCTTATTGTAAGCAGTAGGGGCATTGGCGATTTCAGTGTCCATTGTTGGTGGCTCAGAATGGGGCTATGAGAGGAAGAGGTCAAGGTGGTGTGGATCGCAGTGATATGCGATGAGAGGAGGCGACGCACGACGGATCAGAAAATTATTATTTTGATAATCCGAGAGGTAGGCAGTATTATAATAAGGGCTGTGGGATGGATGCAACCGAAGGGTATGCCTATACATAGGACAGCCAAGGACAGAGTGAGGGCTAGGTGTCAGTACCCGTTGATCAGTAAGGTCCTTATGTAAAGGTGCATTTGATGGGGACATCTGAAAAGTTTTTAGTTGATACGGGTGCAATGAATAGTTCTATTTCTCGTTCACTGGTCCCAGGGGCTACTCTGTCCGGGCAAAATATTGTGTTGGTGGGATTCTCGGGAATTCCAGTGGTAAGCCCCATTTCCAAACCTATTCCGTTTACAATTGGTCCAGTTACGGTAGACTCCCCATTTCTTTTGACTTCCCATTATGGTAAAAATTTATTGGGCTTGGATTAGTTGAAGAAATGACATGCGAAAATTCATTGTTATGTATGTTATATTATGTTATTATAATAATTTGTAGAGCGCATGTTTACCTGTAGGTTTCTTGGCGCTATGGACGGGCGAGGAGTTCTGCACTGACGGCTGATGACTGATGGTGTTTATTTGACTATCAATCCCCTTAGCAAGCATACTTTGCAGTGTTTCGCCAAAAACAAACCCCTCCCTCCTGAGTTTGCGCCCATCCCGGAGACGCTGTGGGCCACTGAAGACACAGATGTAGGATTATGAAAGATTCCACCCGTTTCTATTACTTTGAAGCAAAATGCTAGACTACCACGTATACCTCTGTACAAAATATCTCCGGCAGGTGAGAAAGCTTTGCTCTCCATCATACAAGATTTGATCAAAAGGGGTGTGGTGGTGGAGATAACTGCTAATATATGCAACAGCCCCATTTTACCGATCTTAAAAAAGGCCCCTGTTGGACGTGATCCTGACTATGTTGACACTTATCATTTTGTGATTGATTTGCGTGAAATTAATAAAATAGTGGTGCCCCAATACCCTGTGGTTTCTGACATCACTACTATTCTCACTATGATTCCTCCCACTGCCAAATATTTCTCGGTGATCGATTTGAAGAATGCTTTCTTTAGCATTCTGATCCATCCCGATAAGCGTCATATTTTTGGCTTCTCATTATCTGGTTGAAGCTTCCGGTTTTGTCGCGCTCTCCAGGGGTACATGGAGAGTCATAGTATTTATAGTCAGGCTTTGAAAACATTGTTGGATGATTTGGTCTTGCCCCGTGGTAATGTGCTTTTGCAATATGTCGATGATCTATTGGTGGCCTCTGACACTGAAGACGGTTGTAAGGAAGCCACTGTTAAATGATTGTCTCATTTGGCGGCTAATGGCAATAAAGTGTCTCTTTCTAAATTCCAATATTGTCGACAGGAGGTGACCTACTTAGGTCATCTACTGTCGAAAGAGGGTAGGAGACAAACCCCTGAGCGGGTGACTACCATTTTTAATATGTCTGTACCTCGTACTCAGCGTGATGTTCGTGCATTTCTCGGCATAACTTCTTACTGTCGCCAATGGATTCCTAATTTTTCTCTTCTCACTAAACCTTTCCTGTATTTAACCACTAAAGATGTGCATGAACCTTTACCCTGGACTGATGACTGCCAAAATGCCTTTGACTCTTTGAAATCTGCGCTTTGCTCTGCACCCGTTCTGGGTACCCCTGACTACCGCAAACCTTTTAGGCCATATGTAAGTAATTTCTATTTACCGATTCTAAAATACCGAATTTTACTGATTCGGTATTTCAGAATCGGTAAATGGGATGTAAAAAAATATTCGGTAATATTGGTAAATACCGATTCGGTAAATACAGAATCAGAGATTCAAAATACAAGCAATTGAGGATTCAACCAATCATGTGCACCCACCCCACCCCACAACCAAGCTACTGAGAAACCAACCAATCCTGTGCATACACCCCACCCCACAACTAGGAAGTGGTCACACCCATGCAGGTGCAGACAATTAGAACCTTCTGGAGAGCTGTGAGCAACTGAGCCACTGGCTGACTGAGCTGAGCAGAACTGCAGGATGGTATCCCAGGAATCACAGAGGGAAGGAGGTGAAAGAAAAAGAAAGCTGAAGTTCAGCACAAGTGAGCTTCAGGTGCTCGTGGAGGAGGTGGTCAAACACCACACCCAGCTTTTTGGGAAACAATCCCTGCTGGTAGCAGAGGCTGTGAAATGGAAGACCTGGCTGGAAATCCAGGCAAAGGATAAAGCCATGCGTGTGAGCCCACGAGAGATAGAAGATGTTTAAAAACGTTGGTATGATCTCAGGATCATTACCAAAAAGAAGCTGGCAGCACAGAAGAAAGAGGCCAGTGCCACAGGGGGAGGGAAGCGCAGGGCACCTGCCCTCACTGACCTGGAGCAGCTGGTGGATTCCACCCTGGAGCCCGAGAGTGTATTTGGGATCGGGGATGCTGACAGCTCAGCCAGAGCTGCAACTAAAAAAGGTAAGGAGCATGCCCAGCAATCCTCCCACCACCTTCCCTGTCCCCCTTCCCCAATGGGGCTTTGTGACTCACACTCCCGTACAGGTTTTGGGATACACCAGCAATGCATCATGGGAGAGGTAGTCATTGAAACACCCATCATGACAGTCATCATACAAAAACACAAGGCATGCGACAAACATCATTCAGAAGCAGTTGTGGACATTGAGATAGTGTGACAGGATTGTAATTTAATAGTGAAATACAGGGTTGCAGCACCACTGAGCTAATGTCCATATCTGTCCACAGGAGAGTTATCACGCAGGACAGCGCAGGAAAAGGATGAAAGGGCACCCCGTAAGGGAACGTCTGAGTATGCCCGCATGAGTACATGCCACAGCACTGAACCACCACCCGCACCAACACCACAGGCAACTTTACCACCAGAGCCAGCCACAACTGCACAGCCAGCATCGCCACTGCTAATTGTATCACCACAGCAGGACTCACAAGCACCGTCAGCCTCACCAGCCTCAAATTCATCAGTAGTGGTAAGGCCCAGGAGGCATGCTGTACCCCCTCTCCATGTCATGGAGACGTCCTCTGATGACGAAAGGGAGGGTGACACAACAACTGCTACACTGGAGGCAACCAATGCTGGGCTGCACTCCACGTCCGAGGGTGTACACACAGGTGCAAGATGCCGTAGGGTCCGGGAGAGCAGCACAACTCGGCAGGGTGAGGGGGTCTTCGGCGGGCTGGAGGCCACCATGGTGAAAGTGCAGTGCCTGCAGGGGAAGGCCATACAATCAGTGCAGAGACAGATGCGGCACTTAAATCAGAACATGGGCAACATAGACTGTGGCATCAGCTCCATGGCGGTGAGTAAGCATGGGCGAATTTTGCCAATCTGGCATTCGCGAATTTGCGAACTCGCAATCCGCGAATTCTCGCGAATTTTCGGATTTTTTTTTTTGTGTTCGCAAGGGTTTCTGCCAGTTCGCGATTACGAACTTACTTTTCGGCACGCAACGGTCGCGACTATGTTGTTTCTACGTCTGGTTCATCATCACAGGTTCACAGCACCCTCTGTTTCAACACTGCCACCCTCTGTTTCACCCATGCCACCCTCTGGTACATCAATGCCACCCTCTGGTTCATCATCATCACTGTAGATTATGGGGGGAAAAAGCAAGCACACCTACCCTGCTTCAACTGACATGAATTAATTTGGGGTTGATTTATTAATGTGTCACTGTTTTAAAATTCCAGTCTGGCACCTGCTTCCTTATCTGTAATTTGCTTTCTGTTGCAGTGCAATTTTTTTTTCCAGGACCTTTGTGGCCTACTTGTAGCTATTCTATGATCCGGCTGTGAGGGTCAGAGCAGGGTCATACAATTGTTGCAACTAGCAACTGAACTCTGGAGGGGCCCCAGTCAGGAGCTTCTCTGTCTTGGCTCCCGCCACCTGGAACTCCCTACCCCTCTCTCTTCGTCTCTGTCCTAAGTACGATAGCTTCCGTACCCTCTTAAAAACTCTGCTCTTTCAAGCGGCTTATGATTAATCCCCCTTTCCTGGATCACCGCAATCTTTATCAAGAGCGCCAAGAAACCGATGGTGATAGTGCGCTGTATAAATATTTTTAATAGAATAGAATAGAATAGAAGCACTACAGGGAATGGTTACTAATGATGAATTTGAACTTTTGCACCTGCTGCTGAGTGCTTTCAGTTTAGCAAAACTCGTTTTTCTGCAGAACAGCAAATGTATTGCCCCAAACAAACTTACTTGTGAAAGTTTATTTCTAATCCAAAAGTGATCCAAAGAAAGTCAAAAGGCCTCAAATCCAAAAAAGGGCAGGCAAATGTCAACCTGAGGAGTTATTCTGATAAAAATCATCATTTTCAGAAGGTCTATGCTGCTTGCTAGTGGATTTCTTGTGCAGAATTGCAAATTTTGTAATTTCGCGAGTGCGAGATTGTTGTTGCCCGCCGCACCTACATGTTCGCAATTGCGAACTTACACCGCACGCCGCAAAATTGTATCACCAAGAAAAAAAAATCGGCTGCGTGCGAATTTGCGGATTTTCTGTAAATTTGCGAGCGTTCGCGGATCACGAATTTACCGAAAATCCGCAAAATCCGCGAGCGTAACGGATTTTCCGCCCACCCTTAGCGGTGAGCATGAGGGAAATGGCAGAGGGAATGCGGGACATGTCCCAGTCCATTATGGCACTCTGTGACAAACTTGATGAGGACAGGGCCAGAAGGCGAAGGGAGAGGCAGTACATGCAGCAGCACACCAAGGCGGTGAACCGTCCGGCAACGGCCACTTTCCTGCTACGCAGGCGCTCTGTGACAATGCAGGAGGGGCTTGTTCACTGCGGCACAGATGTCTCCAGGGGGATGGGGAAGGTGACATCCGCTATGGAACTACTGCTGACCACCCAGTCAGTCAACACTGGTGCTTTAAGTGTGGGGGAGAGCAAAGACAACACCAGAAGGAGTAGCAATAGCACACCTGTACCCGGAAGAGCAGCAGACGCCATGCTGCGGGCCCTGGATCAACCAGTGTGGAAAGCCAGCTGCAGGCACCCATCACTGTAGTCCGTGGGCGCAGACATTAATGCTGCACACACCTTCATGAACATTATTGGGGTGAAGTAACCTGTGATTACCAATTTTAGTTGTCGCCACTTTCACTGGCATGGTGTGCCATTTGCTAATTGACGTAGTGCCCACCTATTAAGCTACGTCATGCACTTGCAACGCCTGGCTGTGTCTCCTTTCTTACTTAAAAATAGTTGCGTTTGATCTCTGCCCGTCTCAGTCTCCCATCTGTTGCAAGTGCTGCTCCTGCTGCGTAGGGCTCTGGCTGTTCAAGGCCATCATCAATGTCCTCATGATAAGTTATTTCAACTTCTGTACCTCTCTTTGTAGCAAGGTTGTGCAGCATAGCACAGGTAGCAAAGATTTTACAGCAGATGATGGGTGTGTACTGACTGGCTCTTCCGCTTCTGTGGAGGCAGCGGAACCTGCTTTTCAATAGTCTAAAGGTGCGCTCCACAATGTTGTGTGTTGACCTGTGTACCACATTGTAACTTCTCTCACTCCGGGTTGATGGGTTCAGGTAAGGGGTGAGGACAAAGGACCGTACAGCATAAGCGCTATCGCCTAGGTTGGGAAATGAGTGCCATTAGTTACATACTTAAAAAGACATTTGGCTGCAGTATCTATCAGTGTGTGTCACAGTTATTTACCTAGCAGGTATCCTTCCCCAAATTCTCCTGCAGGAAGGCGTGTGTAGATACCACTGTTCTGGAATATGTAGGAGTCGTGGGTGCTCCCAGGAAATTTGGCCACAATGTCGGTAATTATGTTGCCATCGTCGCAGATCACCTGCACATTTATTGAGTGGGTGGACTTTCTGTTCCTGTAGATGTATTCTGTGGCTGCAGGAGGGCAGATTGGAAAGTGTGTCCCATCAATACAGCCTATGATGTGCCAGAACTGTGCCATTTGGTAAAAGTCTGTCTTGGTTTTCTGCAGTTCCGCTTGTGTGCTTGGGAAGCTGATGTAGTGATGCATTCTCTGCATCATGGCATCCAGGAACTTTCTAAAGAACCGGGACAAGGAAGTCTGGGACACCCCGCCTACCGCAGCTATCACCCCCTGGTAACTGCCAGATGCAAGGAGATGTAGGCTACAGAGCACCTGCACATGTGGTGGTATGGCGTGCGCTCTTGGTGTTGGGTGCTCCAGGAGAGGGTGCAGGTCCCTTATCAAGTCCAGGATGGTGTGGGGGTATAGCCTGTACCTCTCATGGATCTCTACCTCAGTCAGTTGGAAGAGTGTGATCCGCTGTCTTTGGACTTGCTCCTCCCGCCTCCAGATCCTCTCTCCTGCTGCCTGTAGCTGTAGCCGCCTTGCAATGACATAGAAAGCCGGCATATTGATCACACTGTTGCATTTTGGGATTGCTTATATACCATGTGGATGATTACCACCTGCTTCCAGATGGTGTTAATTACGACTCTTAAATACCGAATTTCATGAAATTCTGTATTTCAAATTTTACCTACATAGCTTTTCTCGTTTTACCGTTTCATATTTACCGATTCGGTAAATTAGAATTCGGTAATTACCGATTCAGTAAATATGTATTCTGTAATTTCCGATTCTGTAAATATGAATTCGGTAATGATGATTCAGAATTTACCGATTCATATTTACCTAATCCTTACTTTTTGACATCGTACATCTCGATGGCCTGAATACCGGTCGGTACGGCAAAATTACCGAATTTCAGCCATTACTGACCGGTATTCAGCTACCTACATTTGGCCCTTTGTGATTTATGTACACGAGTGGGACGGTTGCTCGCTTTCTGTGTTAACACAAGGATTTGGTAGTAAGCAGAGACCTTATGCCTACTTTTCAGCGGTGTTGGATAACGTCGCCAGAGTACTCCCTAGCTGTTTAAGGGCTACGGTTGCGGTGGCTCTTCGACAGTTGGAGGGGCTCGTTCTGAACACTGATCTCACTGTGATGGTACTGCATGCTGTGGATACATTATTGAACAAAACTAAGACCCAGCACCTTACAAGTGTGCGTCTTACAAGTTACGAATTGACTGTGTTAGCTCCTGACATTACGATTAAACGATGTGCGACTCTGAACCCTGCTTCGTTACTACCCCTCCCTTCGAACGAAAAGAACAATGATGTTCATGATTGCATATTTCGGACGGAGGAAGAGACGAGGGGATGGGTAGACCTGACAGACAATCCTTTATCTGACCCTCAAGGGGAGTTGTATGTCAATGGCTCTTGTTTCAAATTACCAGATGGCACGACAACTGCTGCATATGCGATAACTACCTTACATACTGTAGTTGAGGCTTCTCGGGTACCCTATAAATCAGCACAGGCAGCTGAGTTAGTGGCATTGCTTCGGGCCTGTGAGTTAAGTGAAGGATTGAGAGTAAATATTTACACCCATAGCCAGTACGCCTTCAGCATGGCTCATAGTTTTGGCCGGCTTTGGGCCAAAAGAGGTTTTATCACTTCCCATGATCAGCGAATGCAGCATGGTCCCTTGATTTTGCGATTGCTGACAGCATTGACGTTACCAGAGATGGTGGCTTGAAGGACTGGGTTCTTTGGACCCAGCGGTGCCAGGGCACAACACCTGAAACCTTCGTGGGTAACCTGCTCCGGCGTACAAATCACAGAGACACGGGACACTTCCTTCGGCGTCAAAGAGTCAAGGTTTATTTACTGCAGGGAACACAGAAGTCACAAGAAGTACATCGAGTGTAGTTCGGGGAGACTGCTTCAAATTGTATTTGTGGATCGCTCCTTTTATACAGTTTCTACCCATAGGATAACATGATACACAATAGTTTACAACCTGGTTCCCACAAGTCGCTCTCAGAGGGGTCGCTTAGATCACTTTGAAACACACAAGATCCGGAACATAAGTGCGGAAACATTTGGCGGTTCCCAACTGTAAAAACCCATCTTCCCACCATTAGCAAATTCCAATCAGCAGTAAAGTAGATCGAAACAGGAACGAAGACAGGTGCAGAGGAAGACGGAGACAGTGGGGAGATCGGAAAGGGTGTAAAAGGGGAGTGTCGAGAAGCACGAGATACAGGCATCAAAGGGACGTGCCTAATGAGATGCACAACTGAGACAATAAGCCCGTGCGGCAAGATGAGCCTCGAGCGGCGCCATCTGCCTTACAGTAGCATCCCCCTCGTCATAAAGACACTTTCAAAGAACATGTGTCTTCCGCAAATATCTTGGGAGTCCCAGGGTCGCGAAGCGGACAGCGTCCGTTCGCTGGCTACTTGAGGGCAAGAGACAAAATGGATGCCGTATCTAAGATGGAACCCGTGGGTACAGATGACAAACCCACATAACAAACGAACGGTTTAAGTTAGCACAGCGAAACTGCGCACACTTGCTAAACTCGTCATTTGCGGTTCATAGATACTAGACTCGACCATATTCGTGTGAGTCGAAAACACCACTTGCAATTGTCACGGAACCTCAGACGCTCCTTTTGCCCTCATGTAGGCAAGCACTAGTCGGAATCATACTCGATATTCATCAGACCATCAAGATGTCGTTGTAGCATAGCTCTGTCCAACCGAGTCCCCTTGGTAACAGATGGTTGTCTCATACACGTTGTAGCACAGAGGCCACATAAGGCAGGACCACACTGCACACAAAGGCAACACGTGAACAGGAACACTACCACAACCCCGATGATCATCAGAATCTTCCAACCCCAAGTCGACACCAGGCCCCAAAACCAACCAAGTAGCGTCCAATCCCCTACATCCACGTGTATGGATTCGGAGATCTTGTGCAACTTCGAGATGGCTTGATAGACAGTAGGAGCATTATCTGGAATGAAAATGCAACAGCTCGAATGGATCACTTTACATACCCCACCGCGATCTGCTAAGACAACATCTAAAACCATACGGTTTTGTAATGTCATAAGTCTCTCCGCCTGAAGTTCTGTGGTGATATTACCAAGGGCACTGGCAGTAATGTTAGCTGTCGATTCTACCACTCGAGTCAAATGTCTCAGGTTCCTACTATTAACCATAGGTCCCCAAAACGGGAGGAAACCCTTGAAAAAGTCTCCTGCCTCTTGACCGGCAGTATCCTCTTCACTAATTACGCCTCGTACAACTCTAGTCTTATGATAATCGGCATCTACAGTAAACGTCGGAGGCAACAGATTTGCAACAAAACATGAGCCCATGAAGTCTGCGGGCAACCATGTGTATGCACGATCATGACAGATGAAGTACGTACCCTTGGCAGCCAGAAGCACAGGGATCGGGGACATTGACAGAACGTAACTTTCAGTGCAAGCACTTACTCCAAGTGAGGCTTGCGAGCCACGACCCACAAGACAAAGATTACCAGTGTGGGGTACGACCCATATTGGAGACGAGCTTTTAAGCTGCTTTTCATTAGTGAACGTACTATATTCCCCTCTATTCGGTGCCCTATAGGCTTGTACCTCTGCCTTAGGGATGAGATAAGCATCATGGATCTCATCTTCCAAATCCTGTATTATCATCGATACCACCCACTGCCATGAGGCAGGACCCGGTTTGGGGGAACGTTCTAGAGAGGGGTGGAAACCTAGTGCGCTTCGAAGCATTGTTTGGTATGCTCGAGCTGACCCTTGGGAACTATACGGTAACACCAGATATGGAATTCCCTTACCCGTAGTATGTGGCATCAACCCACACACCCAACAATTAGTAGTGTTAACCACTAACTGATGCTGATGGAGGAGCTGGATAAAGGAATTGTTGCGGAATTCTACACGTCTAGCCTGTTCGTGTTCTGGTAACATATGAAAGGAATGAGGAGAAGCAGTAGAAGTAATGTTAGGGTAAGGAGTAGGAGTAGGGGTAGGAAGTAAGAAGTAAGACATAGTGTAATACACCCCACCCGCCAAAAATGCGGAAGCAGTTAAAAACAGTACAAACAATTGGAATACAAAACATTTAGTACGACTAAGTTTCTGCAGCTTGACTCTATACGCCTGCGTTCCTTCCAAATCGTTCAGCTTTGAAAATGCCATTTCCCTATGACCGTCCGCAACGTTTCTTGACGCACTTCGTTCTGTGCAGCAATAGTCAATTCCCAGGAGTTCCTAGGAACCGACGGCCTTTAACCTAGCGTCAAGACCTACTGTCCAGAAGGAAGTACGCGCGCGGCCCTACGGCCCTCAATACACAATATGTATTTATTTAGCACAATAATTCAGCTGTGGAAGGAAAAAGATACAAGAAAAAAATCTTGATATATGTACAAAACAATTTTCAATGATACGAATGTTCAAAGTTGATCATGGGAAACGAAGATATTGCAGTTATCAATTTCAGCAAAGCAAGCAAAAATTTTTATTTGTCCTTAGTATGAGAACGCAAAGAATATCGATGTTTCCCAGGACGTGTCTGCTCGTCAAACAAAGGATCCGTCGAAGAGACAGCGTCCTGTTGATCAGTTTGCTGATTTGGTCTTGAGTCTTTTGCTGACAATGTTCCAACAATGGCTTTCTGCTGCGCTGAGTGTTCACCAACAAGTTGTGCGTCACTGAAAGGTACAAACGCCGGCAATGTCGCTGCTTCTGTTGACGCAATGCCTTTCCTCACCCACGGGTCTGCCGGCAAAGGAATAGGGACTCGCTTACAATGGGTAGCATGTACCCAGTTCTTCCGTCCCTCAAGACGAACGGCAGTCCTCGTGGCCAAAAGCACCTGGTGAGGTCCAACAAAGCGGGGGTCCAGATTCTTCTTGCGCGAAAAATTTCGGGTGACAACCCAATCACCAGGCTGGAGCTGGTGGCCTGGACCCTCCGTCTGCGTCGGCAAGGCGTCGTAAACCTGTTGATGAATTAACCTCAGTTTAGCAGTCAAGTCATGTAAGTAGTCAATCAACATCGGGTACTCAAGATCAACAAACATACCTGGCCTAGGAACCCCCCACACATTCGCAGGACGGCCGAACACTATTTCATAGGGACTAAGCCCTATTCGGGAGTGTACAGTCGCCCTAGTTGACAGTAATGCTAGAGGCAAAGCGTCAGGCCACGAAAGTCCAGTCGTAGCCTGGATCTTCGCTAATTTTAGTTTAAGGGTGCCATTGTACCCTTCAACCAATCCAGCTGACTGGGGATGATTGGCGCTGTGGAATTTTTGACTAATTCCAAGGCCCTTACACACACTCTTCATCACACTTCCAACAAACTCACTTCCGTTATCTGACCACACGACTCTAGGCATTCCATACCGAGGAAAGTATTCCTTCAGTAGGATTTTCGCAGTAGACAAAGCAGTATTATCTTTGAGGGGATAGGCCTCGATCCATCGGGAGAATGCGCAAACCACAACCAAAACGTATTTCAGGTTATTGCATCGCTCCATATGGATGAAGTCCAATTGGATCACCTCAAAGGGATACGAAGGAGGAGCAAAACTGCCAGGGGGAGTTGGGGTTCCTTTGCCAGGATTGTACATTATACACACCATACAATTCTTCACCAAACGTTCAGCACACTTAGTAATTCCATCATTCTTCCACACATCAGCCAACAACTTGCAAATACCTTTCGCGCTAATATGTGCTAACCCATGTGCCATTTGCACAACGGCCAGTACATACGCATCAGGCAACATCCATCTTTTCTGATCTGACAAATCAATCCAGCAACCATTCACATCCAACCTTCCCGTACTTTCTTTCCACTTCATCTTTTCAGTGTCGGTGGCCTCATTCTGAATTGCTTTCACACTCTCTATAGTATTCTCACACATACTTGATTCTGTAGGCCACCTAACCGAATTCGTCACATACATTCGAGTGCTAAGGTTCCGGGCAGTCTCCTTAGCAATCTCATCTGCAAACGCATTACCACGACCAACATCATCCGTCACCTTACGATGCGCACTACATTTAACAATTGCAACTTGAGCAGGCAAAGTCAATGCATCCAAAAGATCGTTCACAAGCTGGCCATGCTGTATTTTCGTGCCATGTGACGTCAAGAAACCACGTTCTCGCCACAATCGTCCGAAACTATGCGCTACACCGAAAGCATACTGACTATCGGTGTACACATTCACACGTTTACCTTTTGCTAATACACATGCTCTAGTAAGAGCGATCAGCTCTGCAGCTTGGGCAGAATTCTGATTCAATCTCGCAGTCTCAACAACAGTATTCAATGTCACCACAGCATAAGCAGTAGTCACATCACCATTCGGCAATTTAAAACATGACCCATCCACATACAGGGTGCCATCCGGGTCTTCCAATGGGGTGTTTTTAAGGTCCACACGACCTTTTGTTTCCTCCTCTGTACGCAAGTAACAGTCATGTTCTGTTACTGCATCTGACTCTGCACTAATTGGTAACAAAGTTGCCGGATTTAGGACATTACAACGTTTTATCTGAATGTGGCTTGCCAAGAGCGTCAATTCGTACCCAGATAACCTCGCACTCGTCAAGTGCTGAGTTTTCGTCCGGTTCAAAAGAGTATCGACTGCATGCGGAACCATCACCGTAAGCATATTATCCATGACCAATCCTGCTGATTGTCGGATGGAGACCGCAGCTGCCGCAGTTGCTCTCAAACAACTCGGCAATGCTCTAGCTACTGGGTCTAAGGTCGAGGAAAAATATGCACATGGACGTTGCTTACCACCAAAAGGTTGCGTTAAGACGCTTAAAGCACAACCTTCCCTCTCGTGAACATATAACGTGAACGGCTTGCTGTAATCAGGGGTACCTAACACAGGGGCCGAACACAATGAATCACGTAATTCAGAAAAACTTTTCTGGCATTCTTCCGTCCATGGTAAAGGAGTCGAAACATCCTTGCACGTAAGAGCCACCAATGGTTTCGCTAGCAATGAAAAATTAGGAATCCACTGCCTGCAGTACGATGTGATACCTAGAAAGGCACGCACATCTCTTTGGGTTTGTGGCACAGCCATGCGCGCAATCGCTGCAATTCTCTCTGGGGTCAATCTCCTTCCCTCCTTTGACAATAAGTGACCTAGATAGGTTACTTCTTGACAACAATATTGGAGTTTAGAAGGTGACACCTTGTGATTTAACTCACAGAGATGTTGCAGCAACGACACTGTAGCAATTTTGCAAATGTCCTGAGTATCAGCAGCCACCAATAAGTCGTCGACGTATTGAATTAAAGCCGCACCAACCGGCAACCTAAACGCATCTAGTTGACCCTTCAAAGCTTGACTGTAAATCGATGGACTTTCACAGTAGCCCTGAGGAGCGCGTTTGAACCGGAAGCTACGTCCACCAAGAGAGAAACCGAAAAGGTCCCTGCTCTCTTCGGCAATCGGGATGCTGAAAAACGCATTTTTCAAATCAATCACCGAAAACCATGAAGCTGTAGCTGGAATCAGAGTCAGTAGCGCCGTAATGTCAGGCACAACAGGGAATTGAGGAACCACAATTTTATTCACCTCCCGTAAATCAATAACAAAACGATAAACAGGCGGTTTGGTAGGATCAGTACGTTTAAGAATGGGCAGTACAGGACTATTGCACACGTTTCCCCGAGTTTCTTCAATGACATCTTTCTCGATCAAATCATAGATGATCGCTAACAAAGCTCGTTCACCATCCAGGGAGATACGATATTGGGGAATACGTGGCAATCGCACATTCGATTTCAACTGAACAACATAAGGGGAGATATCAAGTAGGCCCACGTCGTTTGGACCCGTCGCCCACAAAGATGCAGGAAGAGAACTCAATTCCGGTGGAAGCTTATCGAGGGACAAGTACATGGGAGAGACTACCCTCTCTCCTAACGTAAGCTTTATACCCGCAGGAGAACAATACAAAGTTGCATACAAACGTTTAAGCAAATCCAGACCCAAAAGATTTTCGCCACAACCAGTAGACAAAATCAATGGAGCTTCGAGCTCACGTGGCCCAATTTTAAGGGGCAAAGGGCATGAAACTGGATTGCTAACGGGGGCGCCAGAGAATCCAACGGATACATTTGTTAAGCCAGACAAAGGTGCGCCAGGGAGTTTCGAATGCATGATAGAACTTTTCGCTGCACCAGTGTCCAACAGAAAAGGCTCAACGACGCCCGATGTAGCAACTGCGACGTAAGGCCCTCTCTGATCAACCGGAACTGATACCACTCCCTCTCCTTGTCTTTGGCTGTCCTAGTAATTACTATCGTCAGTTCCCTGATCGACGTAATAATCGTCTACATTGTACTGCGCAGATCGTCCTTGCGATGATCCACGTTGGTCGAAACAATTATTAGAATTTGACGAGTTATCAGAACAGTCGTTCTGAGCACCACGACCTCTACCACGTGATGCGTGCTGTGAACCACCACGACCTCCTCTAGACGAATTACCACCACTACGGTCATTTAAAGCAGGACAATTGAATTTAATGTGTCCCTCCTGTCTACAATAAGCACATTGATTGTACCCCAACGAAGATCTCTGAAAAGATGAATCATTACGCGGCTGCGATCGATTTGATTGCGACTGCGATCTATTCTGCTGAGGCGCATTCTGAGTAGAACGCGGCGGATATGCTTGTTGTAACAACACTTTAGTTTTCAGCTCTTTCGTCTTTTTATCGGCACGGTCATTTTCCTCTTTTTCTCTATTTTCGTAATATTGTGCCGTAGCCAGAATCTGAGCTGAGGTAGAAACGGCCCATGAACTTTCTGAATTTTTCAATTTATTGCACAAGTCGGGCAATAAGTTCGATACAAATTTATCCACAAACAACCTCTGTCCACCCTCAGTACCCATATCCTGCCCACTATGATCGACGAATGTTTCCTCGAACCTCGTAAAGAAGTCTGAAACACTCTCATCTTTCTTCTGCTTACAGGCTGACAACTTGTCCCAATTTACCCTCATAGCTGGCATAAGCGTTTTCATTAACGTAATGATTCGCTGGGGAAGAAGTTCAATCAACTGATCGGGTTTAGTAGCAGCCACTTGTCCAGCGTCTGCCGCTGTAATGGCAGCCCAATCACCACCTAATTCATTCGCGTGATCTTGGTGACGAATCTTGGCCCATACCGGTTGCGGTACGACATTGCCAAACAACATGTCGATATCGGCCAGATTCATTATCGTAGCGTCTACGAGCTGCGATAATTCTTTGTAATACCCCGCAGGATTTTTGCGAGGATCAGGCAAAGTTTGTTTCACCTGAAGCACTTCCGATCGTTTCCAAGGGAGGTGTATCCACACTCTCTGGAAATGTGCTGGTATTGGAGCATTAGCATTAGTATTATCAGCGGGTACCCAAACTGGCGGAACTTCTCGCATAGGATATTGGCCAGACCCATCTCGTTGTTCAATGTCCTCAACGAACAATGCATGAGGAATAGGAGCGGGACGAAGAGATAGCAACCGTTCAATAGCACGTCGGACATTAGTATCGACTATCAGTCCAGTTGCGAACTGAAGCCGAAGATTAGACAGGGCGGTCAGCACCTCGTCAGGCGCAACAGCCGCTATCTGATCATGTAAGAACTTGCACATTTCATCAAACACATATCTCTGAGTAGGTATGTTGAATTGATCAAACGTTTCGAGGACAACACGAGGTGGATTTCTAACAGGGTTTATCATCCAACCCATCGCCATATTGTATAGCGCAACACGTTCTCTATTACCAGGAAGCTGGCTACGTCTCTGTGGACCATCAGAACCAGCAGACCCAAAAACAGGTCCGAGCGACTGAAAGAAGTTTGTCGCAAGAGGAGAATCACGATTACGAGTAGAGGGAGAAGAGTAAGACACAGGACTAACAAGAGAAGGAGTAGAGACATTAGCAGCAACAGGGGTTAACAACACAGGAGCAGTAGCGTGAGCAGTAGCGGGAACAGGAGTATGTGGAAGCGGAGGAGCAGTAGGAATAGACACAGGCACAGGAGCAGGAACAGTCGGAAAAGCGGGTGCAGGTTGAGGAATAGGCGGAGGAATAACAAGTGGGAGAGCAGGTACGGCAGGGACCACAGGAACTGCGGTACCCTGTACGTACGGAGGTGGCGACTTCATAAGATAGGACATTAAAGAATCCTCAACTGCCTCTTCCTTCTTATCCGACTCCGTAGACAAAACAGGATAGCATTTGTCTATGGACATACGCTGTAATCTCTCAAACACTTCCTTATCCTTATCCTCCTTATCACGCTGAAACTGCTCAGCTTTCTTCACTATAGTAGCAACAGTATCTCGCTGACTACGTTTATTTTGTCTGATCTCTTTCTGTCGGGCTTCTTTGCGCCAGAACCGAAAGGCATCAAACATGGCCGGCCTTGATTTATGTTCGAACAACTTTATTTCCAAATTATCTAAGATCGACGCTTCGAAGCTACCGTGAGGTGGCCAACGAAGATCGCCGTCTTTCTTTGTATATTTGATCCAATAATCGTTAAAAGCAATCGGGCCTAGCCCATGTTTGCTATATAAGTCATAAGTAGGAGTTCCAACCGGAGGTATCGGACACGAGTCCTCCAGCAGGGAATCCGCACCACAAGGTCTAAAGCAACTGAACAAAGTACTGCGACCAGGCATCTTGCACACTAGCCGAGTTTCACAAACTTCAAGGGTTACGGGATTTACCAAGTCCCAGCAAAGAACAAAACCCTCGGTCTTTGGCGGCTGCAGTCGTCAAACAAATACAACAACAACAAGGTACGCTAGCAAAGTGTCACCGACAAAAACACTCACACAGCGTGTACAACAAAGACACCCGCTAAAGTGTCTACAACAAAAACACTCGCTAAAGTGTTTACAACAAAGAACTCTGGGAGCGACCCACAAATACTTAACTCAAAGATCAATGGCGTCCTCAGGAAGGCCCGTCTATCGTCTCGCTATACCAAGGTCTACGCCAGGCGCCAAAACAGGTCTACAGTCAGGGCAGCAGTCCGTCGCAGCCGTTAGGAGGCGGGAATCTTCGCGGGAAAAGTCTTCGGGCCACTTATTTCGACAACAGGATCGATGAAGCGGGGTGCACCTTCCCTCGGAGATTTCACACGAAGTTCCTCACGATCGTCAGGCTTGGACCGGTACCACTGATGCAGCCCCACGTTGGGCGCCAACTGAAGGACTGGGTTCTTTGGACCCAGCGGTGCCAGGGCACAACACCTGAAACCTTCGTGGGTAACCTGCTCCGGCGTACAAATCACAGAGACACGGGACACTTCCTTCGGCGTCAAAGAGTCAAGGTTTATTTACTGCAGGGAACACAGAAGTCACAAGAAGTACATCGAGTGTAGTTCGGGGAGACTGCTTCAAATTGTATTTGTGGATCGCTCCTTTTATACAGTTTCTACCCATAGGATAACATGATACACAATAGTTTACAACCTGGTTCCCACAAGTCGCTCTCAGAGGGGTCGCTTAGATCACTTTGAAACACACAAGATCCGGAACATAAGTGCGGAAACATTTGGCGGTTCCCAACTGTAAAAACCCATCTTCCCACCATTAGCAAATTCCAATCAGCAGTAAAGTAGATCGAAACAGGAACGAAGACAGGTGCAGAGGAAGACGGAGACAGTGGGGAGATCGGAAAGGGTGTAAAAGGGGAGTGTCGAGAAGCACGAGATACAGGCATCAAAGGGACGTGCCTAATGAGATGCACAACTGAGACAATAAGCCCGTGCGGCAAGATGAGCCTCGAGCGGCGCCATCTGCCTTACAGTAGCATCCCCCTCGTCATAAAGACACTTTCAAAGAACATGTGTCTTCCGCAAATATCTTGGGAGTCCCAGGGTCGCGAAGCGGACAGCGTCCGTTCGCTGGCTACTTGAGGGCAAGAGACAAAATGGATGCCGTATCTAAGATGGAACCCGTGGGTACAGATGACAAACCCACATAACAAACGAACGGTTTAAGTTAGCACAGCGAAACTGCGCACACTTGCTAAACTCGTCATTTGCGGTTCATAGATACTAGACTCGACCATATTCGTGTGAGTCGAAAACACCACTTGCAATTGTCACGGAACCTCAGGCTGTAGTTAAATGCAGTGCACACAAGGCAGTGGTTGACACAGTGGGTGAGGGTAAAGCCTTTGCTGATCAAGTAGCTAAGGAAACTGCAGAATCCAAAATGACTTCAATGTTTGTGACTAGCTCTGCGAGGTGGGTGGCTGAAACAGAGATGTTTAATAACACCATGGAGAGTGTCCGAGAAATATAGAAAGAGGCTACCCCTATTGAGCTGGCTCACTGGAAAGATAAAGTGGGGAAATTAGATGCAGATGATTGTTGGATTTGATTTGACAGAAAAGCAACGGGCGTTGTTGCCCAATGCATTGGTGAATGCAGTGGTGACAATGGCACATAGTTCAGCTCATATAGGGGCAAAGGGTATTTGTGCATTATTAGATCCTGTATGGTACAATCCCAATATTCCAAAGACAGCTGCTCATTTGGTGCAATATTGCATGGTTTGCTTACGACATAATCCTGGGGGCAGGGAGTCTGTTCTAAGTGGAAACTTTGCACCACAATCTTTGCCTTTTGAGGTGCTCCAAATGGATTATATCCAGCTGGAGCGCGTGAATAATCTGAAATATGTACTGGTCGTGGTGTGTGCTTTCAGTAAATGGGTGGAAGCCTACCCGACCAAAGAAAATACTGCTTTGGCAACATCAAAGGCATTGGTAAAGGAACACTTCCCACGCTATGGATTGCCTCGGGTGATCTGGAGTGATTACGGAAAACACTTTAATTCAGCTCTTATCAGTCACATTTGTAATGGACTACAGATTAAACAGAAATTCCATGCGGCTCAACACCCCCAGTCCGCTGGGTTGGTCAAGAAGTATAATGGGATACTGAAGCTCAAATTTACAAAAATTCAAGAAAGTACCGGATTAAAATGGCCAGATGCTCTACCACTAGCATTAATGTCAATACGGGTTACCCCACATTCTTGTTCTGGCTTATCTCCATATGAGGTCATCTTTGGGCACCCTGCTAATGTTTGGGGCGTCCTGAGACCCAGAGCATTTCATGGTATTGAGTATCCTATGTTGACAGACTATCTGTATGCTTTGACTAAAGATCTTCGTTCCATTCATTAACAGGTCTCAGCAGTTTTGCAGCCCCTGCCGGAGGGTCCCGGACATCGCCTGGAGCCAGGACAGTGGGTTCTGGTCCATAATTATCAGCGAAAATCCAGCTTGGATCCCTGTTGATCTGAGCCATTCCAGATCTTGTTGGCTACGCGGACGGCGGTAAAGGTAAATGGCAAGCGACACTGGATCCATGTGTCACATCTGAAAAAACTACCCCTCCCGCTTCCATATGATCAGCAAATCCAGGAAGGGGTTCTGACCCAGGAAAGTGAGCAAGTTCCCCATTTTGTCCCTTTTTCTGACACCCAGGAAATTGGAGAAGGGCAAGGAGAAGGTGTCTCGGGCTCGGTAGGGGCTCTGTCATCAGCACGAGTGATTGCCACGAATTCTGTTGTCCCTACAATTGAACGAGAAGGTCACAGTATCCCTGTTGCACCGGATTCATCATCCTCTGTTTTGTTCTCCGATCAGGAAGTGCCTGGCCATGATCGATACAACCTGCGGCCCAGAAAACTCCAGGTAATTGTGGAAGGAGATAGGAAAAGACTTGAGTGATAGCGTACAGACCTGTTCCACGAATGTCTGTTAGATGCGCTTCTGGGGTACTGAGCGAGACACTGGACTGAACGTGCTGAGAGCCTTGAACATTTGCTTGCTCTGTTCAGAAAGAAAGACTGAGTATCTTGTTTGAAGAGGCACAGATTTTATTTTCTTCAAGGGATGTGTGAGAACATAACTCCAATGTGAGAAGTTTGCTTTGGTCATTTTTGATGAACGATAGGAGCCTGCCTGTGAGGCTCTAAATGGACACAGGAAAGAAGCACCCTCTGGCAGGTTGGACTGCATCGCCCGAGTTTACTTTTGGACTTTTAGTTAGCATGTATCCCTTTGCTCGTTTCGTTCCTGAAGTGGAACGTCCTTTTGTACCGCGTTATTTCCCTTTCTGTCTTTTCCAGTTGGACTCAAAAAGTTAAAATTGCATTTATGGTCATTATAGCGATATTATTAATCATATTGATGGGAGTGTTTATCTATTTAGAATTTCGCCCCCCTATGCATACTGTTTTAGGAACAACTGCCCCACCTCCGGAACATGTGTTTTTTACTTTAACCCCACATAAGGAAAGGTACCGTCAGACTTATGTGAAAAATGTATTTGTTGAAATGCTTCATCAAACACACAGTGCTACCAATGCTACAAATTGTTGGGTTTGTGGCCTTTTTACATCTGTTATGCACAAGCACGATTTATTCATATCCCTATCCGTGTCTCATTTGGGGGGTTGTGAGGCTTGGTTTAAATTACCGTCAATGATGTACATGCATTATACGGTGGACACTAAAAGGTTTTCGGAAAAAGATTATGAAATGATTTTGGCATATATTGAAGTTCATCAAGGATTTGACCCCGATGGGAATAATGGAGAGGAAACATTAGATCCAAATGCCTGTATAAATATGTATACAACGCATTAAAACACCACTTGGTTGAAAAATGAAATTTTGGATTTTGTTGAGTTCAATTTTACTCAGTATTTTCGACACTTTCAAGACTGTAATGTTACTGAAGGTAGGGCCATTCCATTGCCTATATTAAATGGTACCTCTGCGTTCTATGTTCAGGGAGTAGGGTACATATCAGTAGGAGAAAGTCGATGTAATTACACTTATCGATTACGTACTTTTAGTAGCCCTCCGTTGTTAACCCCTCCTAATGTATATTTTGTCTGTGGAGAAAATGCCTATACTTGGCTTCCACGAGGTTGGGCTGGATGCTGCTACCAGTCCTTCCTGTACCCTCCAGTCTATATTGCCCCTTCTGATTATCACAAGGATCACCACTTAGATAAATGAAGTATGCATGTTAAAAGAAATAAAAGACTTATAGAGGTTACTGATATAGATCAGACAGATACTCCTGAACAGCATTTTACTGACATTGTGAAGGGAGTGTTTCCCATCTGGGGGCCTATAATTAACAACAAAGAGGTGCATCATTTGTCCAGAGTAGTTGAAGGGGTAATTAATACTACTGCAGGAATATTGACTAATTTGACCTTAGAGCTTCAAGCGACGAGATTCATTTCGCTTCAAAATCGTATCGTATTAGATGTTATCTTGGCAGATCGAGGAGGAGCATGCTGTGTGATCGGCAGTTCCTGCTGTATTTATATCCCTGACTCCGCCCCTACCGTACATTTGGCTATCTAGAAGCTACATTGTTTGGCTTCCGAAATACATGTAGAGACTGGTAGATGGTCCCTCTCTGGTTGGTTCTGGGGGTCTATTGTCCACTTGTGGATGGAATATTTTAATGGTACTGGAAGGTATAGCCGGTTTCATATTCACGTGCTGCCTTTGTGCACAATGTGGACCTGCATATTGCTCTTATTGTAAATGTAAATGTACATGTATTTATATAGCGCAAATCACCGACCTGGTATCTAAGCGCTTGCTTAGGGAACCCGTCCTGGTATTCCCCTGTAAGATAACCCCGGCAGGGTATCCACAAGGTGAAAGCCAGGCATCCCACCGCGAGGGGCCGTTGTGGAGATTAAGCAAGCTATTGCCCAGAGTCGCAGAGTGTAAACCCGTGAATCAAGTAGGCACCGGAGCGAGAATTGTCGAGTCCGTGGACATTTTAGGACTCAAGACCCGCCGAGCCGGGAATTGAACCCTGGTCCCAGGCTGACCTCTGCTTCCAGGTCTGCCTCCTCTAACCAGTGAGCCACACTTCTCCACTCTATTGCGCAACTAAACTCACCCCCTCCTTGGCCGGTCCATCCCCAGCTGCAGTAAAGTCTCAGTTAGTTCAGCAGTAGCTCAAAGATTTGATGCAGATTGATGAGGGAATATTTTAAGATTGAGCTGTTTTAGTTAGCTACATCATGCTAAAAAGAATGTTCTGAGAGATAAAAAAAATAGATTATCCCATACATGAGGAGTGTCGAACTTATATTATGTTAGCATGATGCAGCTATATGTATCCCGTTGCTTGACATATATATATATATATATATATATATATATATATATATATATATATATATATATATATATATATATATATATATATATATATATATATATATGTGCCTCTGCAGGAAGGACAGCATTTATTTACTCCTTGCGTAACCCATGTTAATAGAGTAGGCCGCAAAACCATAAAGACGCCATCTTTTGAACTTTTGCTCGAACAGGGGCTGTGATCACTTGTCATTCTCCGGTGGTTGTCAATCCCCAGTCCGTTCTGAGTTACTGGGAGCAGCTGCACATAGGCGGTTCACTCGACTGTCCTGAGACCCAAGGTCACATCTGGCTTTGGGTGCGATTAGCGCATTCCTGGAGGAGCCATTCCTACACACCAAGGCGAAAGGGAGTCAGCCCTCCTGACCTTCCCAGTAATACATAGTTAAGCTTTGAAACTAATCATGTGTACCATATATGGTACTTCCTTGGAGCTCGAGGGCCAACTGGTGTTTTTCCTTTTACAATGATTATATGTGTTGAACTGAAAAGTATATAATCTCGTGTTTGAATACAAGCCAACAGTCTTCACCGATCACCTGATGGGTGAGGGTTGGAGAGGCTCCTCTATAGAGTATTTTTCTTAATAAATTATTGAACTTTCTTCACTGACAACTGACTGATTATTTGGTAATGGTATTGGGGCTATTGGTAGATATAGCCCTTTATGTTATTTTAATATAGTACTTCAGTTGGCAACTGGTGGGACTCCGTGATATGGTCGTCCTCCCATAACCGGGTAGAAAGGACAAAGAAAGGGGAACTCTGGTTGAGCGGGTGGACGGACCGATTTACTCCGCTCTCGCGATCAGGGTGCCCCAGCTGCTAGTGACCCTTCGCCTGAGTCCTACGGGCGTAACCCAGGAGCGGACCGTGTTGGTCTTTAGGAGTTGGCAGTGGAGAATACGCAATTGTACTTGCGTGCACCAGGTGAGTGGATTGTTTTCTTTTGGAAACGCGCTATCGAGCAGTGCTTTTGAAGAAGTTAACTGTGTTGGATTTGGTGGTCGGTGTACCACAGAGAATTTCGGGGGTCTGATGGGGCAGCATTGTGGCTGCACGGGTAGATGCTCCATGGACTTGTTTCGTGAACAATAGAGACGCCGATCGGATGCCCTGGTGTGGCTCGTGTTGTACACACCTGGCCGGACTGGTCTCGGAAAGGCCTGTAGTTGCACCTTAGTAGCCTTGGGGACATATCTGAAGCGATGCTAAGGAAGCAGGCTTAGTCAGAATAGTCCCATGGATGAACCAGGAAGACAGCAGGATGGTCTGTATGACAGTCTGTGGTTATACCTGTCCGACGGTCTCTTGGTAGTCTTTGGACTGCTTGATTTTGGTATCTGGTGGTCTGGAATCTGAACTGACTGATTCTCCATGAACAGGAGTCGATGGGCTCTGTTCTTTGTTTAGAAAGACAGAAAACAGACATGTTGTTTTGAATATCTTTGTATGTACATATATTACTGTTCTGTGTGTGTGTTCGAATAAGAGTGCTTTATTTTTATTAAATGTTATTTCCCCTCATTGCCATCAGTTGACATCACCGCTGGCCCCGCCCCACCCCACCCCACCACCCCACCACCCCACAGCTCTTACCTACACCAGCCGCGACTGATGACTGCACCAAGCATGTCATCTTCCTCCCCCCATTGGCACAGTCATTGGGACTGATTTGAACCATACCTCTCAAGTGTGTCAAATACAGGTAATTGCTGAAACAGGTTTTGGTTCTGGAAAGAATTCTGAATAAAATTCTGGACCTGGTTAGACTTAAATCTATGACCATTTACATTTTGCTGTGGAATCAGGGCTTGAGGATGAGAGATAAAAAAAGTAGATTTCCCATACATGAGGAGTGTCAGACTTATATTATGTTAGCATGATGCAGCTATATGTATCCCGTTGCTTGACGTATATATATATATATATATATATATATATATATATATATATATATATATATATATATATATATATATATATATATATATATATATATATATATCATCATTATATATATTCGACAATCCTCTACATAAAAGCACAGGAAGACAACGCCATGTCCTGGTGAACAGGCGAAACGCGTCCCAGCAGCCGACTTGTGTAAATAAATCTTTGAAAAGCAGAACATGGCGTCGTCTTCCTGTGCTTTTATGTAGAGGATTGTCGAATAAATTAAGGACGTGGTCGAATCAGCCCTTGTTTGACGACGCACTCTTCGTTCAGGCGCTGCGGTGGTTGGTGACTCGGCGATTGGAGCCGTATATATATATATATATATATATATATATATATATATATATATATATATATATATATATATATATATATATATATATATATATATATATATATATATATATTACCTACTGGCGGTCGCCAGTAGGTATATTTAGTTAGGATTTTTTTGAATAGGGATTTCTGAAAATTCTATGTTGAATAACTTTGGCGTTGATGGACAGAATTGGCTGAAATTTTCAGGAAAATGGCACATATTGTTTCTGAGCGTCCCCTGAAAGTCTGGGGGGGTTTCGTCAAGCCGGGGCCGAGAAAAAAGGGGGGTCCCAAAACGTGTTTTTAACATTGAGTTTTCCATAGGGCGGTTGGACTCACTTTTAGCTCGAACGGCTGAATGGATTTCCACAAAACTTGGCAAAATTGTAGGGACTGGTAGCCCGATGTGCCCTTGCTATGTCTCAAGATATATGCTCCAGTGGTTTTTACAAAAATTAACTTTGAAAAATATATATTGGGCTACAGTGGGCTATATATATGTTAGAGCCCAAATGTAGCCCAATGTAGCCCAATGTAGCCCAAAGATGGCCACCAGAGACAAAAAAAAACAAATGTAGCCCAAATATCAGCCAGATGTAGCCGAACTATAGCCCAGTGACAGAATGTCCCAGAGTGTTCTAAAGAACAACTAGAGCGCTAACAGTCTTACTTATGACAAAAGTATGGCACACCTGAAGTCATCTTGATTGGAATAAAGTGTTAACACTTAAAACATTTAATTTGCAAAGGAACAAAATGAGGGGCTACATTTTGCCATAGAAATTATGATTAGTGCTGAAGAAAGAAAAATTAGGGCACATTTTGAGTGACTTCTCAAATCCTCTTATATTTCATTTAAAAAAGTCTGATATGCAGTCTCCCAAGATGGCCACCAGAGACAAAAGAGCCCAAATGTAGCCCAAATATCAGCCAGATGTAGCCTAACTATAGCCCAATGACAGAATGTCCCAGAGTGTTCTAAAGAACAACTAGAACGCTAACAGTCTTACTTATGACAAAGGTATTAGTAATACTAAAAAAAATGCCAATACTGCCAAATGATTCAAAACACTTATTTCGTTCCATGCATATGAACAGAACTATATGCAAGAGAGAGCCTTATCATTGAGTTAATCTATTTGAATTTGTATTTTATTTACAAATTTTTTCTTTTCTGTATTTTTTCAAAATATTTTATGTTTCAACAAAACTTTTTTTGTGAGACACATTACAAAAGAACAGTACACAAACAAAAATCATGCGAATACTTGCTTTTATACATCATTCATACTAAGAGACATTTCAATCATACTCCTAACACAATCATACAACTACCAGTCTAAAAAGAACATACACTTTTTTACAATTTATATACAATTCATGGATAGGAAACCATAGATTCTTATTTGTGAATACAACTCTCTGAAATCAACAAGATTTGTTCAGTTTTCTTATGGTTTCCACGTAAAAAACGTGATCTGGGAAGGTCTACGCGTTTCGAACTCCTTGGTTCTGGAGTTCTCGTCAGGACCATAGACTGTGAATGAAAAACAGGGGGAACCTATATTAGTTTGGGATCTATATGTACATGGGCTGCTTTGGGTTCAACACCCACTTCTCTGCTTCTTACCTCTCCAAATGCGAGTTAGATGTGCCTCATGAATTCATCACTTTCCGCGGAGCGGGACCACCTATACAACAAGTGTACACGCCTTATTTAGTAGGGTTATGGTGAGAACATTCACCGTCAAACATACTCGAAAACGTACTCACTGGTGGAGGTGTATCTTTCTCCTTTGTTTCTACAATGGTTAAAAAGGAGGAAAGTGTGTCAGCGACCTCTACAAAGTTTATGTTGGACTAGGTTTAAACGGTGTTTGCGGCGACTCTTACCGGTTAGGTTACTTTTTTGTGCCAAAAATTGGGTTGCTTTAACACGCCGTGAATTGGAATCCGTTTTGGTTCGGCGAGCGGTTCACAGTGCGCCTGTGGTAACCAAAGGAGAGAACATCTCAATGGTTGTGTGCGCGTTTGTTATCAATAGGGCTATCTTAAGAGTGTCCGCTGGATCATACCTTCAGTTTGCAGTGTGCTCCGTATAGGTCCCGTCTCACGGTCTGGGAAACAACACTCGGAGATGCATTTACTTCCTGGTTTTGGAGTCACATGACTTACTCATGTATTCCGGTCGCCATCTTTGCCTAGTCAAATGGTGAAGGTTACGTGTGTACAATTAACGTTCCTTGTGGTACATGGGTGGGCGGTGATCTTGAGGCTGATTAACGATTTATCTGTATACGATGACTTGGTTCCGATAGGAGGCCATCTCGGGTGGGGGACCTTCTTGTCGATCATGTGCTGGATACAGATGTTCTATTGATGATGTTTATAACTTGAACATCTCAGAAAGTTCGTTTAATCCATTTGTGGCAGTATTAAACCTTACAATCATTGATGCCTCTTTTTTAGACAGTTTTGCATCTATGTCTCCTCCTCTTGGATCTTGTTCCACTTTTGTTATTATAGTCCATCGTAGATCTTTATCCTCATGATTTTTCAATTGCCAATGATTGACTAATGGGGCATTGGGTACCTTACGTTTTATCCTGGATTTGTGTTGCTGAATTCTTGAGCGGACCTCCTGATTTGTTTTCCCAATGTATAGGAGGTTGCATGGGCACCTGATCCCATATATCACACATTTCATTTTACAATTTGTGAATGCCTCATGTTTCCATGTTATTCCATTGTGCTTGAAAATCGATCCTTCTTCAGTAGATTCACAGCAATTGCATCCTCCACATTTATGGTGTCCCATAACTGGGGGTAAGCCCATCATGCTTCACAAATTTGTAGATGGTTTCATTGGTAATCAGCTCTCACCAATTTATTGGCCAAGTTGGATTCCTTTTTAAAGGCGAATAATGGGGGTTTGTTCAATTGTTCGCACAGATTTTTGACTAAGTGCCAATTGTTGTTTACTACTTTTTTTAGCATGTTTGAATTTGGGCAATAGGTTGTGACCAGGACTATTCGGTCCAATTTCTTTTTTGCTTTTTTCTCCAACAAGTGTTCTCGTGGAGCCCACCATGCCCGTTTCTTGGAGCGGTGCAACAATTTTTTGGGGTACCCACGCTCAATGAGACTGTTAGTTAGTTTTTCAGCGTGTTTTTCGTATTCCTGTTTCTCTTGACAATTTCTCCGGATCCTAAGGTATTGCCCATATGGCAAATTTTCTTTGAGGCTACGGGGATGGTTGCTTGTAAAGTGCAATAATCTGTTCCGGTCGGTTTCTTTTTTGTGTAGGGTAGTTTTTAGTTCTCCTTCATCCGAAGGGTATACCTCCACATCCAAGAATGGGATTTTGTTTTTAGAGTACACAAGACTGAATTTGATCTCTTGTGTTCTGTTGTTAAGCCACTGATTAAACATCTTCAATTCTTCCTCGGGGCCAGACCACACAAAAAACACGTTGTCAATAAAACGACTCAAATGATTTATTGCATGTTTGAAGGGATTGTTTTGGTAAATGAATTTGTCCTCATAGATGGACATGAAGAGGACGGCTAACTCCGGGGCGAATGGACAGCCCATAGCCACTCCACCTGTCTGAAAGTAAAAATCACCATCAAAGTAAAAATAGTTGTTTTTTAGTGCAAACGTGGCCAACTGTAAGATGAATTCTGTTGGAACTTGTTCTGGTTTGTCTCTTGTTTCCAGAAAGTATTTTAGAACCTGTAGTCCTTCGTCTTGTGGTATTTGAGTGTATAAAGATGTTATATCCATTGTAACTAACCAATCACATCTGTTGTCAAATTTCACATCCTGTAGTTTATTAATGAAATCGGTTGTGTCTCTAATGTAAGATTTTACATCAGGGATAAATGGCTTCAAAAAGAAGTCTACGAATTTGGAAATGGGTTCCATCAGAGACTCACAGCCGGACACTATCGGTCGTCCGGGTGGAGAGTTGGCGTTTTTATGTACTTTCGGAAGTACGTAAAAGAGTGGAATTCTCAGGTGTTTTATTTTCAGATATTCAAATTCTTTTTTTCCAAGAAATCCTTTTTGAAAGGCTTCATCAATGATGGAATGCAATTGATGTTTTAATTCCATTGTCGGGTCTTTGTTCAATTTGCAATAACAATTGGTGTCGCTTAGTTGTTTTTTGACTTCATTGATGTATAGGTGGCGGTCCCATATGACAATTGATCCCCCTTTATCCGCTTGTTTGATTATTACGGATGTATCCTTTGCTAAGTTTGTTAGTGCTGTAGACTCGGATTTTGTGGTGTTATATTTTACCCACTTGGTCTTCTTTTCCATTTCACCAATTGCTGAGAGAATGGTTCTCTCAAAGGTTAATAATTCCTTCGGTGTTTTATAGTATGTCCTTTTTCCAGAAAATGAGTGGTCATTTTGGTATTTGAGTGTTTACATCTAAAATTGCTGCGATGTTCCACCATCCTGGTGTTGACCTTCCTGGTGGTCATACCAATATAGTGCAAATTACAAACACACGTAATCATGTACACAACCCCTGAAGTATTGCAGTTTGAAAAAGACCTCAAATCCCAAACCAGGCCAGTGTTGCATGTTACCTGTTTGGTCGCATTAGTTAAATGGCACACACTACAATTGGAACATGGATAGTGTCCCAAAGGCAGTGGGTGTAGGCGTCGGATTGGGCCTTCCACATTTCTTGGGCGTGTGTGAACTACCAAATCTTTCAGGTTCTTTCCCTTTCGGTGGCTAAACATTGGTTGGGTGATGTTGAGACCCCCACTATTCAATGTTTTCCAATGTTTTTTGACAATCTTTGGAAAACATTGAACCACATGCAGAAATGGAAAAGAAACTACTTGAAAAAGAACAACGCTGGGTGTTTAGACTCCGGTCTCATATCGGTGGACTAAACGATGACATACCATGGGGACAATTCACCTGACAGGAATGAGCCCTTGCACAAGTGAATTGTATCTGTAAAGAGATAAACTGAACAAAAACAACCATGGGTATACCATTACAGAATCACTGTGGCTACTTTGATCGATATGATTGGTACGGTTAAACCTTAAAGTATACCAGAACCAATCTCAGAATACCTGTATGAATTTTTGTTGATATCAGAATAACCTATAGTCTACCCTCAAAAATAATAGAAACAGACTACTAACATCTTGCTGGGCAGGTCTAAAAACGATTCTGGATCCTTTAATAATTTGTTCAAAGATTTTTCTTTGAAATTTGACCAGAGGTGCGATAAATCAGTATAAGTAATTCTATATACCCCAAATTATTTTCAGGACAAAACCGAAGCCTGTTTGTAGGTTTTTTGCCCCTTTCAAATTACGAAAAAGCATATTATACGCCCAATATGGCCACCACACGCGACAGCAGAGGCCGATCCATACGCACCAGCTCGTCAATGAGCGTGGGCGCATATGCGGAAGTAACCGGCATCGGGACCTTCCTTATAAACACAACTGAAACCCTCGGTCGAGTAACATTCGGACCGGAGGGACGCAAGTAGGTGCCTATAAGTGGGAGGTATCCAGTGCACAAGTAAGTAAAAATCTAACGAATGAAGGGTATTAACCCAGAAAATTAACGGGCTGTTCACCATCGCCAGCAAACCGACCCGGTGGTCTTCCATTTACGATATTCAATCTCTTCATTTTTCATTAGATCTGCTGGGATACTGAACCCCTCCGAATCCATGGGGCCCAGTTAGGTCTCATGACATGTATGTAATATAAGTATGAGTGTGTGTGATAGATGAATGTTTGGGTGTGTCACCGTTAGGTGTGTTTTCATCACGTTTTCTATGCATGAGAATAGACACGTTTTTATGCATGGAAACAACCACAGTCAAAACGTCTGTAAAATACCACGGGAAATGTAATAACGTTTTCCTCAACGAATCCACTTTGTGATCTATGTGTGATAAGTTTTGGGGCATTGTACCCCGTGACCTCTCAAGTTGTATTTTATCTTACAGGAACCACGTGTTTTTGAGAGAAAAAAACGTAGGTATCATTGCATGCACTTATTAAAGTTTGCTGCAGTTTCACTCGAATTTTTTAATTATATCAAAATAATCTCATTGGAGAGTTAAGGAGTGGCGAACACTGGGCTGGTCCCTGTGTCGTCCCGAAGAAGTGCTTGGGGTATGCACGAAACATGTCGACGATAGGAGTTGATAGGTACACCTTGACACATTACGTTTAGGGCGCCCTATCTACCCACCCCGTTTTTAATATTACCACCTAGAGACAAGAATAAAGTTTATTGACAACCTACTGGGCAGGTATTTTTAAGATACATCACATAGTCCACTCCACAAATACACATGCACCACACATAGTCTTCTATAAAGTGCTCCTACGTAACTGTTGCAAGTCGTAGCACGCCCCAGCCCGTAGAGGACTGGGATGGCCCCAATGATGAAGCATGTCACCATGGGGCAACCCTGGTGAGTGAGGGGACACCTAAAAAAGGAGCAATTTCTCCTTTTTTGTACACAATATCATTTCCTCACGATCGACCCCATTGTGTGTTGGTTGTGATTTATGGTAACTAGCAGGGCTCCTAGGAATCTGGTGACAGAGACCTTTTGTGTAACTATAATTGTTTGGAGGGCGAGCCTTGCTATTGTTCCTCTAACTCCCTTTCTTTAGTGTTGACTAGTTTCTGGGTAACACCCTTCCTGTTTGCAAGTGGTTTACCACACTTCCGCGAAGGATGGTAAACTGCAATTGTTTTGCAACCGCAAATGCAGTCGCAAAAGAGTCATAAGTAACTTAAGGAGTAACAATTAGGAAGGGACACCCTTAGAACGCCCCTTCCTAATAGCAAATCTCTAATCCTATTTTGGGATTCACAAATTGATTTGCGATTCGCAAAATCTATTATTATATGGGCCACAGGTTTTTTGCAGGTGCAAACGGATATAAAACCCATTTGAACCCGCAAAAAAAGTAGTACATCTGGCCCTTAGAGTTCGAATAATGTTTATATGAGTTGATAAGTTAGGAATTACAGGATATTCATTTTGTGCATTACTTTGCAGTGCCACACATGTCAAGTAAAAACGATACCTCATCTTTCACAAAAGAGTGTGAGTGATGAAACTTAAGGTAGTTATCCATTCATAGAGCATTGAGGAATACATATTTATTGCTTGTATGTTTACATTCATGAATAACAAATTCCACATCAAAGTGTAAAGACATGGTTAAATAGAGATATCATTAAGGTATATCTTTCTACTCAGTGTTACTATTTTGTGCAGATCTCTTATGCCCAGTTTCAAAAGATACATCTTATTGCCATTAGATAATCCGCCATGCATTTCAGATCTCCTGGCCCATGGTTCAGAGTGGTGAAGTTCAGTGTCTCTGTTTTCTCTCATATCCCATACCGTTTTCCCATATTTACCACTCCACCTCAAAGACATTTTTATTTGGTTATTGGTGGATGCAGTAAATGATGGAAGAGAGGATCTGCCCTGTTGCAGCTCAATTACAAGGTTAGTTTCTTCTGACAGACTGACTAGCCCATGTTATCATCCAACCTCAGCAATAGATTTTTACTCTACACTTTCTCAGATTTTAGAGGATATGGCATATTTACAATAGGAAGTCACAACTTAGTCTGGATTCAGTAACGGACACCCACAGACCGCTCCATGCTCTCCAAGGAACCATGGGTCCTGACTCAGAGACAAGGACAACTGACTAGTCAGAGTGGCTCTATTGAGCTCGCCCGGGAGGTGAGAAACATGCACAGGCTCCACAGTACATACATCACAGCTATGGGTGACATCCAGATGTTCATGGACAGAGGTGACACAGCGGACCTCATCCTACAGGACCTTTTTGCAGTCTTCAACACCATCTTCTACCCCATCATTATCCATCGACTGCATGATGCAAGCATTCAAGGACCTGCACTTTACTGGTTTTGCTTGTTACTGACTGGCCACACCCAATTGGTCAGCCTGACCTCCTTCATCTCAGACACGGTCAACCTCATCTGCAAAGTTCCACAAGGATCCTCACTTATTTCTGCCCGGCTCAATGCCTACATAACCCCATTTGACAGCATCATTCCCACCCATGAAATGAACATCATATCCTATGCTGATTACACTAAGCTCATACTCTCCCTTACCGACAAGACACAGAGCACCAAGACCAATTTATCCATCTGCATGACAATGTCACTTGAAGGATGAAAATCGATTGCCTCAAGCTCAAAGTAGACAAGACAGTGGTAGTAATCTTTGGCACACAGACTTTGTTCTAGGACTCAACCTGGTGGCCTGCCAAACGCGAACCCAAACCCCTCCCAGTAACCCACACAAGGAACCTCAGAACAGCAATCATCAACCAAATCACCATGACCGGCCAAGTGGATGCAGAGTCCGTCTCCAGATTCCACATACTCAAGGTGCTCAAGAACATCTTCAAATCGCTCCTCACCAACACGTGCACAACTGTCACCAAAACCCTCATGACCATCAAGGTTGTGTATGGCAACACTCTCTATGCCAGAATCAACACTCATCTGTCCAGAGGACTCTAGACCATACAAAACTCAGCAGCTAGATTCACCCTCAACCTCCCACACCCCACTCAGATCAATCCACACCTCAACAAACCCCACTTGCTCCAAATCCACAAACAAGCACTTTTCAAGCTCCTTGTGCACACATACAAAGCCTTATACAACATTGACCCCACATACCACAACAACCGCAAAAACTTCCAGAAACTTACCAGACACTTCTTCTCAGCCAAACTAATACTGTCACCCCCTGCTCTCCTTCTCCTACTTCCCTTCTAAAGCCTGGAACAACTTGCCCCAGCACATCAAAGCTGCCTCCTCAGTTCTTAAATTCTGCAAGAAACTGAAGGTTTGGATCATCAGGTCGCACTGGCCTTGGCTCAGCCAGTGCAACTCCTGCTTTCAATGCCAAGATACCTTTCCAGGTGAGTCATAGGGACATATTCTCAAGAACGTGTGATAACCATTGCAAAAGTTACTTAACGCAACTTCCAACATCGTAGTCTATCGCAGGAAAATTACGCCGTCTTAACCAAGTATTCTCAACACGGCAGTACCATGCGATAGGCTCCAGATAACGCGTCAACTGACCGCGTTAAAATCAACGCCACGCCGCAAAAAGGCAAAATTCGGAAGGCAAAAAAAGCCACGATGAGGCCAATCGGGATACTTAAATCAGCGAAAACCAGCACCAGGCCAGCAATCCACACACGTCAGGTGGGAAAAATCACCATCAAATTAGAAAAAAACTGACAAACAAATGCCAAACAATAGCAAAACACAATGGATGTTGCTGGTGCAAGTACGGCGGAGAACCAGAACCCCACAACCCCCGGAGGACCTGCCTGGGACCTCGAGGTCAGGGAAGGCCAAGGAGAAGAAGAGTAGGAATAAGCGCTTCAGTCTGCAGGAAAACAGGATCCTGATAACAGACTTGGTAGAACACCATCAACAACTGTTCATCACCTCCACTGTTTCATAGGCAACCAAAAATGGACTATGGCAGTCTACCATGGACAAGTTGAATGCAGTGGGAGTGCTGAAGAGGACAATGGAAGAGGTCAAGAAGCGCTGGAATGACGTCAAGCACAAAACCAAGCTGAAACTCACCAACAACCGGAAGGCAGCAATACAGACTTGAGGTGGGAGTCCGGCGCCACAGGAGGAGCTGGACGACATGGAGGAAACGGTGTCCACAGTCATCAGTGGGGAGACGGTGACTGGATTCGGGGGACCAGACACTGCTCAACATGACCGGACACAACAGCAACAGGGTGAGTACAACCAGGGACTGGGGGGGACGGGGGATATGGGCACAATGGCACATGTGCACAATTGAGCTGAGCACATCTGCGGACAAACCATGCCCCAGATCCCAACTTCCCCCAAGAGACCAATGTACACAAGTATGCAACATCTCAGCACTGTATAAGCACAGAAGTCAAAGGACACACAACAGAAAAGGGATAAGGGGCAGCAAAACAGAGCAGCAGGGGCAACATCCCCAAAATACAGCAGACACACATGACATGCAGAGCATAGCAACACTGACAACAATGTGGCCTAAACCACAACACGTCCACAACAGAACACAGGACACAACTGGTGCGGAATGGGTATAGACACTGGCCAATCACAAGTGGAATTGCAGGGAAATGTGAGATGACTATGTACAAGTACCAACACACACACGTCTGTTGTCGGAATGTCCACTGTCCCCCCCAGGCGTGGCTGGGCTTCGACCACATGGCAGAGAAACTAGATGCCATACGTGGGTGACTAAGTCCCATCAGGGACCAGTCACAGTCCCTAACGGACACCCACAGACCGCTCCATGCTCTCCAAGGAACCATGGGTCCTGACTCAGAGACAAGAATGACTGACTAGTCAGAGTGGCTCGATTGAGCTCGCCCGGGAGGTGAGAAACATGCGGAGGCTCATAGAGACCATGGAGCAGGCCAATGCGGAAAGAGCGGCTGCCATGGCTGTACACCAGCGAGTGGTAGCTGGGTTCCTCAATGACCTCAAAACCATCCCCATGGCATTGCTGCCACAAGGCCTGGCACTGATGCATGCTGCTGCTACCACTACATCCAAATCTCCGCTCCCTGAAGTGTCAGTGCTACACAGTTCTGCAGACATTCCACCTCCAGCCCCTGAGGAGTCACTGCCATACAGTGCTGGAGAAAGGTCAGCACCACCCACACGTGAGGCACATGGAAAAACAGAGGACGAAGATGTGGATGAATCTGCCATCGTGGTAAGAAGGACACAGTAGCATTCTTCTCCGCCATATTGCCTGTTTCAGCTTGGTTCTGCCCTCTGCATTATCAACTTCCACTGTCCCCGTCTCCCGAGACACTCTGCAACACTCATCTTGGACCTCGCAATGGACTGCCATATTCTGTTTAATCGCCAATGACACAGCAAACAGACTGCGCACTAAACTCTTCCTCTGACTTGTCATTCCCTGAAGGACTCTGGCTGGTCCTCCACGGGCCAACATTGTAAAGTGAGGTTGCCTGGCCATGTACTGCTCCAGATGCAACACTCCACTGAATGTGTATTAAACATTCCGAATCACACAGATGTGATGTGTCAATGGTCTTTCATGTGTGGTAGTATTGATGAAAGTAGGGTCAGTGAATTTCCCCTACGTCTATGTGGCTCATGTCATTGGACTTGAGTCACAGGGTGACACATTGCCGAATGCTGTCCGGGTGGCGCCTACGCAACAACAGCGACACACGCATTAGTTAATTCCTTGTCCAGCCCCGTACGGAACCACGCCCAGAGCCCCGGGGTCATTGTTCAAACCCTCACGCTGGACTGGCATACGCCAGGTCATCCCACTACTCTTACGCTCCAGGGGGGACAACGATGCTACATGTGCGAGGACTTCCCTGTGGTGATTTGCTGCTCACTGGTCTAGTTGTCAGCATGCTATGGCCACTCCCTCACGGCTGGTATACACCCATACCACACCCATCCGGAACAAGTGTCACAGCACATGTGACCCTGCCAATAAAAAGGGCCGGGTTCACGTGCACAACGCCATTTCCAACCTCTCTCTGGGTGTATCCGTGTGGTGTGCATGTAGGCATGGGGTCCCAGGGACCTGCAACACCACATTCCGCAGGCCCGGAGGTGACATGATGGTGCCCCCACCACGATACCCAATCATAGAGGGTCCATGACTTGCAGGGCACAAACTTGGTGGCACCGGATGCACTGCGGCCAGCACAGACACTCGGACGGTGACTTTCCGTGCACTGAGGTAGGGGCAGCTTAAATGCTGAGGGGGTGTGCAGCCTGCGATGATGCCGCATCCCGGCGGTCCAGACAGCTCATGTTTTGTGTGCCCTGCTAGACCGCAGTGTAGGGCTGAGCCAGCGGGCAGCGCAGGCCTACCGCCACGTGGCATCGCCTCCAGGATCACAGATTTAGTGGCACATATGAGGCTGAGCAGGTGTGCAGCCTGCGATGATGCGGGGTGCACTGGCATGTCTTTCAAGACCCAGCAACAAATGTGAGACCTGGGGGCCCGCGGAGCAGAGCTGCATGGTGAGGAGGGTGCCATGTCTGCGGGTGCCCTCCACACGGCGGGAGGGGCTGGGGTGCAGCTGCCTGGGTGCGCAGGGGCGTACAGGCAATGATGGTGCGTGCAATTGTATGTTCTGTGCCATTCATGTATCTGGACTCTGTTTCAGATGATGGATCTGTTTCAGATGTGGGACCTGGTGAACTGCACAGCATACCGGCACGTGGTGGGAGACATACCGGTGGCAGCAGGTGAGCAGTGTGGTCTGGGTGCGCAGTGTTGGCACTCTCTCTCAAAGTCCATCTGTTCTATGATCTGTGTCTCTCTCCCCCTCTCTGTCCATCTTTCTCTCACTCCCCCTCTCTGTCTGTCTATCTCTTGCTCCCCCTCTCTGTCCGCCTATATCTCTCTCTCTCCCACTCTCTGTCTGTCTGTCTCTCTCTCTCTCTCCCCCTCTCTGTCCGTCTATCTCTCTCTCCCCCTCTCTGTCCGTCTATCTCTCTCTCCCCCTCTGTATCTGAATATTTCTCGTCTCCCTCGACTGTCAGTCTGTGTCTCTCTCGTCCTCGCTGTCCGTCTATCTCTCTCTCCTCCTCTCTGTTCATCTGTCTCTCTCCCACCCTCTGTCCATCTATCTCTCTCTCACCCTCTATGTACGTCTATCTCTCTCTCCCTCTCTCTCTCTTTCCTTCGCTCGCTCTCTGTCCCTTGATGTGTGCAGGACACACCTTCTTATCATGATTTTTGTCTTGCGGGCTGCGACCTATGGAGTGTCCCAAGGGTGCTGCCATGTATCTTCATTTCTGTTCTGTGTTTCTTTTAATACATTTTCATTTGTTGCTTCGAAGGTGAGTGTGTGATGCGCATTTTTGTGTCGACACATGCATGCAACCTGATTTGATTGTGCGACATCAGGCGGAATATTTGGTACATGAGTCCGTGTAGGTAATGTGACATGTCTTCATCTGGGGGGGAGGGGGGGTGGGGGGGGCAGTGAGGGGGGTCCTGGGCGTGGTGGCGGTGGGTGTTGTGGCCCTCTTGGGTGTCCGGGATGCATAATCTGTGGCTCCATGGCATCTATTGTTCTTCAGATGTGGCTATTGCCTTGGCTCCCGTTTGTGGTGCAGGCTGTGATCCGACTTTACACCAGGTCAGAGCAGGTGTTAGTTTCCTGCTGTTAATGTGCCTTATCTCATGTTTTGTGATCTTATCGCCGATCTGGCTGGTTGTTGAGAATATTGGGGAGTGGTGTTGTCGCCGCTTTTTTGCTGGGGAAAGCCTACTCTGCATCTCATTAGCGATAGTTGCGGGGCTCATCTGTGGCAATGTTTTTTGCGTGGTGCTATGGGCTGTTAGCACCAGCTTGTAAATGGGGTGATAGATTTATCGTGACTTTGGCTGCGATAACGTGCCGTTAACTTGGTGATAGCTCCCTGAGAACATGCTCCATAACGTAGCATAACAGAGTAATGAGATCAGAGAATAAGGCGCTTCATTTAAATTTAACCAGCGAAACAAGAGATTGGTAGCAAGGTAAAAACAAGAGCAGAAAGGTGGTAGTCAAGTGGTTTTGCTCATCAATTCTGAATCATAGGTATTACCAGCCTCTTTAAGGGATACTGCATTTTTTACACATTCCTGTTTGGTGGTGACTCCAATCATATTCCTAGACCTCTCAGAAAAATATACTGAATATCCAAGAACTTTGCATCATTTCTTAATCAGTGTCAGTTACATTTTTTGTGGAAACTTATGACTTTTCCTGACAATCAGACGAAGGCCCGGATTATGATTTAAGGGGCACATGCATCAAAGGTAGGAATTGAGAGTCCTTAATAACGATTTGTAAGGAATCGCTATTAAGGAGTCGCAATTACCTATGCATGTACGTTTCGCAAAAAAAATTGTGATTCCTACATATTCCTTAATAGCAAATCGCAAATTGTGATTCGCTATCAAGGAATGGCTTCCCATTTATTCCTAAGGGGCTTGAGAGAGGCCCATAGGAATGAATGGGATTGCATTTGCAATTTGAGAGTAACAAATAGGTATTTGCAAATTGCGCATGATAAACCCCAAAAAAGGTAAGTATGCACATATGGTGCACACACATTCCCTTGGGGCATGTGTGTGCACCACAATCCACTTTGAAAAATGCATTTTTTTGCATATTTCAAAGAAATTGCAAATTACCACTAACTTGAAGTCAGGGCCGGACTGTGAACCAAAACCGGCCCTGTCAAAGTGCTCGGCCGGCACCCCCTCCCCTTCCCGCTGGGGGCGGGGGGGGGGGGGTGGACTGGGGGGGTTTTCGGCCGATTTTGTTACAGGGACGTTTTTGCAGCAACGCTGCAAAAACGGCCCTGTAACAAAAAAGGCCCCCAGGGGTCCAAAACCGGTCCTCACCCTTGCGGCGCACCGGGGGATTGCCCGCAACAGCCAGTCCGGGCCTGCTTGAAGTTGATGGTAATTTGCGATTCTAAATTGCGAAAACACAATTTGCAAATGCATAATGCATCGCATTTAGGGAATCGCAATTTGTGATTCCTTAAGTACATTTGCAAAATAGGTAATTGCAAAATTTGGGATTACCTATTTGCAAATTACTGTTGGGTGGATGCATCCCAAATGGCAAATTACCGGTCGCATAACACCTATTACGAGTTCATGGAGAATAACACACACATTTTGGTGTTTAAAATGCCCAAATCTGCATGATACTGTAAATATCGTATGTTTTCCCTTGCTAAATTTTGCAGGTTTGACCTGCTGAAACTTAACAAAGGTTAGATTTTTTAACGCAACCGATAATTATCTGCCTTCTGTAATCAGATGAGGTAATTGTTTGGCAGGAAGACAACTCTGAAACTGGGTCATGAAGATTTATTAAACTATATTAACATATTTAATTGCTGTTGGCCATGGGACAAGAGGGCATCCATGTTCTGTCAAGGACTGCAAAGTGAATTGACGTATGTTTTGGCACAAGTGATTAACCTTCCTACTATGTGTGATGAGCTCATAGAGTTAGTGGTAAAGTTGGCTCATCGTTTATTTGCAGTTCATGCAGAAAAGATCAAAGTATTAATGGTTCAACATTAATCAGAAGAGAAAAGAGTTCCGAACCTGTCAATTAGACAGTATAAGAGCATGTATCTAAAAAAGAGGGAAAGAAGATGTGTAAATCGTTTATGCTTCTATATTAGTAGGTCAGGTAATTTTATAAAAAAAAAAAACTGTAAAAGCAAACCTAGGACCTTTACAAACCAAGCCTCTGTTACCTGGGGAGTGAAGGGCTTCCGTTGGGGGTAAGCTAGATGCTTCTGCAAAGAAAGGACCTGCCTTGTCATGAAAGGAAATTAATTCAATTCCCAGATGCATAGTGAATAATAAGCAGTCAAATGTGTCTCATGATATTTCCTATGAGGATAATTTTGTTAGAAGTTCATGATAAGGGATTTGAGGGTTTTCAGATTATAAAACCTCAAGGAATTATATAACATTATTTGCACAATGTTTAGAAATTTCAGTAATAACGAAAAGATGCCTGAAAAGGTTAAGCTATTGGGTGGCACTATTCTATCCACATGGCTAGTGAGGTCTCATACACACATGATTTCTTTGGACTGTTTTGAAAACTATCATGAAAACAGTTGCTTTGATTTGATTGATCTCCCTCAGTTAAAAGGGGATCTTGGCAGTTCCTTTGTGGGCCTTACAAAATCATTGCACTGATTTGGTTGGTAGAACAGTACAATTAAACTTGATTATTGTCAAGCTAGTTGTTTTATGACATTAAATAGAGAGTGAGAGTTATCCTTCTAAAGTGCTGGCAGGATTAGGTATATCACCAGCTATTGATTGTGGTAATTTCCTCCTCCTCTTGTTATGAAGAATTTAGCAACGTAAAAAAGGCAAATGTGTTACCTCCACACAGAAGCTATGGTTGTAAGATTGATTTAGAACCCAGTGCCCAAATTCCCCGTAGTTTAGTGTATGCAAATACTGAATCAAAAATGGATTATCTTACAAAATATGTAGGTGAATATTTGGCTAAAGGATTATTACGACCCTCACAGTCCTCCACAACTTACCCATCCTTTTTTTTAGCCTAATAGGGGGTGAAATAAGAATATATATGCACTACAACGACATCTATAGAATCACAGTGAGGAATGAATCATTTCCCTTTGCCATTAATATCTGCTTTGGTAGATCATATCACAATGAAGGTGGGTCCAAAAGAACCCTACCCTCTAGTCAAGGATTGAGAGGGTGATACATGGAAAACAGCATTCTACTTGAGGTCTGAATTGGTCTAATCCCAGATCATGCATTTTTATTGATGATATATTGCAAGGAGTTTTGGATGTGTTCTCTATTGTTTATTTAGATTATATTTTGATCTAGTAATGCTCCTTAGAAACTCATATATTAAATGTTAAGATAGTTTGACAATGAACAATGGAACCCCATCCTTTTGCTAATATGGATAAGTTTATTTTGCAGAATCCTACTGTAAAACATTTGGGGTGCATAATCACATCTCAGGGCATTAAGTTGGATGAACATAAAGTGTGAGCAATAATTCAGTGGCCTATATCATCTTCAGTCAAGCTATTTAAAGTTTTTTTTAGGGCTTTGCCAATTTCCTACGAAGCTCTGTAATGGGTTTTTCAAAAACATGAACCCATTACCAATTTACCACAAAAGGGACAGCTATTTATTTGGCCAGAAGAAGTAAATCAAAACTATCATTTTTGAAAGAGCATTTGTGTAGTGATGTTATCATACTGATGGAGGCAGTTTATCTCAGAGAAATCCAAAATCTGTAAAAGTTCAATTTGTAGCTTATTTTCTGAGAATCTTTCACCAACAGAGTTAAATTACATGATCATGGATAAGGAACTCTTGGCCCTTAAGAGATCTTTGGAGGATTGGAGACAAGTTCTAAAACTATTGGAGTGCATACTGATCACAGAAAAAAGCAGTTCTTGAAGTCAGCTATAGCAGTTGCCCCAACGTAACTCAAATAGACCTTGATCTTTTCTGATTGTGAATGTGTGATACAGTACAGACAAGGTCTCAAGGATAGCAATGTTGATGCTCTATGATGACAAGATAAACTTGAAGTTGAAAATCAGTAGATACAAAAATTTGCTATAAATTTTATACAGAAAAACTTTACAAGATCTTTCTGTTCATATAATTTATGTGGATTCAGTTGTAATAAAAATACATACAGAAACTCAATCCCTACATAAAACAGCAAGATATGGTAGTTTGTCTGTTCTCCAGTTACCATCACAAAACATAGAAAAAAGAGGGGTGTTGGGAGGTTGAAATTGGTCCATCACGTATCCTCCCTGTACTAACCAATGAATAAATAATATGGTGTTCCACCCTCTATCTAAGAGTAGAGGTAGAGGTTTTTCACATATTAATTCTATGTCCCTGGTTAACAGATCCACTTAGAGCATCCTTTGTTCAATAACATGAACACTCACCCTCCTAAGTGGCTTGCTTCATCTTTGGGATCAGCTCCTGTCAGCTCGCAGGAGGGGCATGTGGCTGCCGCTCTGGCATAGCTCAGCAGACCAGCATTGTCAATGGAAAGCTTTGAGGTAAGCTACGAAGAGCTGTGGGCTCTCAACAGGCAACACTTCATGGGCATATCCACAGCAACCCAGGGCATCAGCTGAGCAGCTTCAGGAAATCATATGGTGAGCAATGGAAACTGACAATTTGAGCATGCGGAGCAATGCTGAGCCTGGTTGCCACTGTTATGTTGTAAGCCCATGTCATGTCCGCTCAAGCAGTGAACATATTCTACAGCGCCTTAGCAACATCGAAATCCAGGAGAAGGCACTGGAATGGATCATCTCGTTCCTCGCCGGTAGGACACAGAGAGTCCGCCTCCCCCCGTTCAGATCAGAAGCCACCGAAGTCATCTGCGGCGTTCCTCAAGGCTCCTCGCTCAGCCCAACCCTCTTCAACATCTACATGAGCCCCCTCGCAGCCATCGCACGCCAACACAACCTCAACATCATCTCCTACGCCGACGACACCCAGCTGATCCTCTCCCTCACCAACGACCCCGCCACCGCCAGAGCCAACCTACACGAAGGGATGACAGACGTAGCCAAGTGGATGATGAACAGCCGCCTGAAACTGAACTCGGACAAGACGGAAGTCCTCATCCTGGGATCTTCACCCTCTGCCTGGGACGACTCCTGGTGGCCCCCCGCCCTGGGCAGCGCACCTAAACCAACAGACCACGCACGCAACCTGGGCTTCATCCTGGACTCCTCCCTCTCCATGACCAGACAAGTCAACGCAGTCTCCTCGTCTTGCTTCAACATCCTGCGCATGCTACGTAAGATCTTCCGGTGGATCCCCACCGAGACCAGGAAGACAGTCACCCAGGCCCTCGTCACCAGCCGTCTGGACTACGGCAACTCCCACTACGCCAGAACCACCGCCAAACTCCAGAAGAGACTCCAGCGGATTCAGAACGCCTCAGCACGACTCATCCTGGACATCCCCCGTCGCAGCCACATCTCCAGACACCTGAGAGATCTGCACTGGCTCCCGGTCAACAAGAGAATCACCTTCCGTCTCCTCACCCACGCACACAAAGCCCTACACAACCAAGGCCCAGGATACCTCAACAGCTGCCTCAACTTCTACGCTCCCACACGCCAGCTTCGATCGACCAGCCACGCCCTCGCCGCCGTCCCCCGCATCCGAAGAGCCACCACAGGAGGAAGGTCCTTCTCCTACCTGACCGCCAAGACTTGGAACTCCCTTCCGACCCACCTCCGCCTGACCCAGGACCACCTTGCCTTCAGAAAGCAGCTCAAGACCTGGCTGTAGACAGTAGCGGACCCCCCCCCTCCCAAGCGCCTTGAGACCCTCCGGGTGAGTAGCGCACTATATAAATGCTTTGATTGATTGATTGATATGTCCACCTTGCATGCTGCCTTGCTCAGACATTGAGGATTGCAGTGCATGAGCGCTCACACTGTGCCCAGGACTGTTGGTGGTGTTTCCACAGAAAAGCAAAGTAATGACTGGGAACGGACGAGATCTTGTGCGAAACAATATTTTACAAGTCTTGGGAGACTTCTGCAAATCTCAGCAGCCATCGCATTTGATTGTGACTATAAAAGAAAGGTACAACTCTGCCCCAACTGCTTGTTGTTCTGGCAGTTTCCTGTTTTGGTGTCCTTGCAGCTGTTGTTCCCAGGATATAGGGGAGAAGAGCAGGCATCTACCTTCATCTGAATACAAGACTAATGGGGTAGGACAGTTTCATTTAGATGCTGGCTTTAAATAAATTGTGCTGTTCTGTTATTACGAACTTTTTGAATGAAAATAACTGTAGTATTATTTTATTGAGAACTGGGATAATTAAAAGAAATATTATTTTTTGCGCACTTGGTAATTTAAATCACAATTATTTTGAAACTTCCACAGCTGAGCGAACTCATCTGTGGACCTTAGTTTGCGATAAAAGACTCATATTATAGAAATTATCATTGAAGATTTGTGTAAAGAATACATTTCTATTATCTCCTGCTGATTGCAAAGTCTATTACTAAGTGGGATTGTTAAGGGTTATTGGTTGAGGAGGTGGAAGCCCACCTCAGGCAATAACCACAATCCTTGTCAGGGTGATCTACAGAAAGTCACTAAAGTAATCTGTGCTTAAGCCTCTGGTAGCTTGGCACAAAAGCAGTCAGGCTTAACTTAGAACTTATGTGTAAAGTATTTATGCAGCACACAAACACTGATAAAGTAAAAATACCACTCAAGAAAAAACTCAAACGAATGTCGTAAAAGAGAGTAAAGTTTATTGAATAAAATTATACCAGAATGATAAAAAAACGAATCAGTAGAACTGGAGATATTATATTGTAAAGTTTTTAGTGAGCATACCACCTAAAAGCGCAAAGTGCCACCCACGGTCATCTGGTTATGCTATGCTCAGGAAATGTGCAAAAACAACAAGTGATGGACCGAATGTGGATCAATGTCACACACTCACCCCAGTCCAAAGATCTGGGCCCAAATCCATCGTTTTTTTGCACTCCACACCACCCTGGGTTAGACAATGGCGATATGCAAATCAGCTCTGACCCTGTGCCCCATGGGAACAGTCCAGACCGAACTACAAAAGCCATGTCCTTCCCAGAACGGAATCAAGCATCCGAGGACCGGACCGGTTTCGAGGTAACACCTCTCATCAGCCCGGCTAGCTTGACTCCATGCTCAGGAAATGGCACAAATTTAGGCTGAGCAAGATGGAGAGTGGGTTGGATACAGGGACCAGGTTAGACCTGCAGAAAAGTTACCTTCTAAGTCTGCCATGAAAGGTGCCATTCACGTTGGAGGAGGCTGCAAGGATGAGGATTATTAGCACGGACAGTCATCGCAGGCCTGGGCATAGCACAAACAGCATGTCCAGCTTCATTGGCATTTATTGCAGTAGCTTCTTCTTGGTGGTCGTTGCGGGCTGTCATTGCTGTAGCACGAAGTGCAGCTCTCGCGTTGATGGTTGTTGCGAGTTGTTCTCACCAGAGCTGTTGCGTTGAGGGTCATTATGTGCAACAGAGTCTTGGTGTCAATAGTCCCATTCGCAAGGAGCCTAAATTTCAGGATTTTCACCTTGTCTTTAGAAGGAGTACACTCTGATGGCAGCCAAGTATCCTGCACCTAGTGAGACACCTCTTGAGAGGCTCACTCCAACTGAGCAGCAGGGCTCAGGCAGGTCCAGTTCAGGCCCAGTTGCAACAGGTCAACTGGGCAGTTGCAGGGAGGGCTATGAAGCTTTTTGTGTGCCCTTAACTCACACAGCAGATCAGTCAACTGACTCTTTGAGCAACTCTGGTTAGCCTGGGATGAAGGCAAGCAGGTCCAGTTTTCCTTCTTAGACAGCATAGCAGTTCTTTAAGCAGCAGAGCTATCCTTTGGCAGCAAGGCAGTGCTTCTTCAGTAACTTCTACAGTTCCATGAGTGTTCTGAAGAGTTATGTTATGTTATGTTACTGGGTGTTTTGTAGAGCGCTCAGCTGCTCCAAGAGCGTCCCGGCGCTATAGATCCTCTTCACAAAATACCAGCAACCAACAGGCCAGCCAAACGGTACTAGAAAACCAAGGAACAACTTACAGAACAAAGAGATAAGTTTTAAGTCCTTTTCTAAAGGCAGACAAATTAGGGCACGTTCGCAGCATCAGGGGCAGAGTGTTCCAAAGACGGGGGGCAAGGTAGCTAAAGGAGCAACCTCCACAGCGAACACGTCTCACTACCGGCACTATGGCATAGGTCTGGGCAGCAGACCTCAAGGGTCTAGATGGAAGATAGAAATTGACCCTTCTCTGCAAATAGCCAGCGCCGAGATTGTGAAGCGCCTTAAAAGCTGTAGTTAAGGCCTTAAATGAGATGCGCTTGCCAAGCTCTGGAGATCCAATATTTAAACCTGGTGACGGTCTTTGTGTGTGTGGGGGGAGACTTTCTGTCTTTTCTCTACATCTGGTTCTGGAAAGTACATCGTCTTCCCCTGTACAGACTCCAAAATGTATGAGTGTTACAAAAGGTAAAGCAGGCCTGGTGTCAGATTCCTTTGTGTGTGTAGGAGGCCACACCCTTTAAAGTCTAAGTGGGGCTGGGTACAGCCCCTCCCCGGTCATCCTGTCCGGTAGGCCCATCCTATTAACACCTAAGCCCCTTGTGTTGCTGTGTGGGAGGAGTATACAAAATCCCACAGCAGAACCATTCACAGTCATGTGGCACAGGACACTGGCAGAAAGTATAAAAGGTTGGGACATGAGAATGTCAAATTTTTAAAAGTGGTATTTTCAGAAATCTGACTTTAAATCCAACTTTACCATTAAAGAGGACTTAAAAGGAAAATTCATTTTAGTGTATACAGCCTATCTCTAACTTGCCAGTTTTTAAACACTCTGCACACACTTGGTTACCCTTATTAGGATCTACTTCCCAGACACCCGCATGCACCATCTGGCGTACCCTAAAAGAACTCTGATAAAGTGACCTTTCGGGGGACCCGTTGGGAATTGCAGCGCCCGCCCAACAAGGAGCAACGCCTGATGATGAAGCATGACACCCTTTGGGGTGTGTGAGGGCAACAGGAGACAAGATGTGTTCTTTCCCCCTTACTTATGTGTCAGTTGACCTAGGACCACCTTTTCCCTTAGTCTTTCTACTTTTTGAAAGCGCTAGGGTGATGTTATGCATCCTGCCTTTGGAACAGTGTCTCGTTTTGGTTTTGGTAATTAATTTCTTATCCACTTACTTTGAATCATGAAAGCAAGACAAAATGAGAGCACATTGTTTCTTGCCCTAAATGGATGTGATTTCCTAAATGACACAATATTCTACTAAACAATGCCGTTGGCAAAAATATTGTGGCAAAAATATCGTTCACCACAATATTTTGTCCCATACTTACAATGGATGACAAAAATATCGTAAAAAATATAGTGGGCGATAATATTGTTCAAAAACATACGCAAATATTGTTTTTCATATATATATATCAAAGTATCAATAATATATATATATATATATATATATATATATATATATATATGTTTCCACGTTAGTCCATTTCCCCCGCTTGCCTGGCGCTCCTTTTGCGGTGCATTGTCCAGCGGTGGGACCAAACCGCTAATACTTTTCCACAATTCCAGAGATCCAGAAAAACAGGTTGCACTCGCTAAAAGTGTTTGTTTCACAAAGTTCTTTTTATTTTATTTTCAGTTTCGGTATTTCAAAGGCATTTTACAAGACAAACAAATCTGGCGCGTTTCGCAGCATCCGCTGCTTGATCACGGCAATCAACATCTCTTTTTTTTCGGTCTTAAAGTTATTTTTAAATAACTTTAAGAACAAAAAAAAGAGACAGGACTAGACCTGGTGGTCTAGTGCTGTCTTTGTGTAACTTGGGTAGCAGGTATATGTGGGAAGCTTAGGGTGATCTTTTGTTAGGTAGTAGTATTCCTCCCATTCAAGGAGTCCCTTGTCTCTCCAGGTAATCAGTTTTTCCCAAATGTCAGTGATGCTTTGATTATAAGCCTCATGTGTGACAGGTATGGTGAATTTAGTATCATTACGTTGGCGAAGAGCCTCAATAATGTATTCCTCTCTATCTAGGATGACAATATTGCCCCCTTTGTCTGCCGGGCGGATCACAATAGTGGTATCCTCGTAAAGAGATTTGAGGGCCTGTCTTTGGGTAAAAGAGAGATTATTCTGGAAGTCCCTGGGTCGTTGTTTACCCTTCTGACTGAGATCCATGAGTCTCTTAATGGTGCACTCATGGAAAGTATCTATGTTATCATGTGGGAGCAAAGGTATAAATGTGGATTTGACCCTGAAGTCGGTTTTAGCTGATGCCCCTTGTTCAAGTTCCATGCTCTCTAGGATCTGTGTGGTGCTAATTTGATCATCCCTCGATTCACCATCTTCGTCAAGTTCTGCTACAGTGATAAGGGTGTCAACATCGCCAATCACAAGATTACTGTCACTAGTCTTGTTACTGTGCACACTTCTTTGATTCTGACCCAGTCTTTTAAGTTTGTGCCATTTTTTCAGTTTCAATTTTCTCACGAATTTAAACAAATCAATTCTGGTATCTGTGTAATTAAAAGCAGAAGAAGGACAAAATGAGAGGCAAAGGCAAAGAATTCTTTTGTCCATGTCATTCAAAGGTCTTTTTGACAGATTAACCACAGTTCTGTTTACTGTGTTTATATCCATTAGTAGGTCTTGTTGGAGCGTGTTTTGCGACTTCCCGAAGCGCCCCTTCCTTTGCCTGAATTCCCAGCGTTGTTTGAGTCTCTTTTTTTGGTTTCAACGCTTCTGCGTCCTCTGCCTCGTCCCCGACCCCGTCCTCTCGATTTTAGTGGTGGATTGTCCCTCGCAATGTGCCGATCCTTCTGCAGGACCCGAAATTTGTCTAAAAAATTAATCTACCTCGGGTTCCGTTCCTCCCCTGATGTACTACCTCCAGAAATGTTGGACTCCGTATCACTCATGGTGGAATTGTCAATCACTGTGTTGCTGGTGTTGGCCACAGTGGTCAGTGGACTTTGGACTTCATACAGATGGTCATATTTTTTACTGAAAGTCAGTATTCTGCCACACTCATAGTCCGCGTAGTCCTGATTCATTTTTCTCTGTTTTCTTGCCTTGATTTCATCCTCAGATACCAGGCGTTCTTTCATGGGGTCAAGAAGTTTTTTTAAAGTTTCACTGTCCACTGTAAGAGAAATTTCAGTCATAATTTCTTTTATGAGTTTCAATATCTCCTCCCTGTCAAGCCAGGCATATTTGATCAATATTTCCATCATTGTTCTGGAACTTGATGCTGAATGCTCGGACCCTTCTTGTAACATCTTAGGATTCGGTGCTTCATAGGTGGGGGTGATGAAAATTCTGAGGCCCCTTGGTGCCATTGCCTGGTCTACGTAGTTCTGTAGTGATATTGGCCTCCCACCATTTAGATACCTCTGTGCGTTTGCACAACACTACATTTATTTTGTAAGCACATTGTATCTTCACCATTCTACGATGGTCGCCATAGTCAGTAGACAAAGTGATGACACAGTCCTATGTTTATGTTGATACATTGCTGGGTCATGAAAACTTTATCTATGTCTGCTTTATGTGCATCTCCACACGTGATCAAGGCTCTCGCCAAAACTCGTTGTGTGGAATAAACCTGGACAAGTAATTTTGTGTTTGCCTATGTTCTTCCTGAGAGCGCACTTTCATTGGATTTCGTTGTTGTGATTAAAGTGCCGGCACGATCCGCCGGAGTGTGCCCCAACCTTCGTGGGAAGGAGCTTCTCGAGAAAGTATATATGTATATGTATATATGTATATGTATATGTATATATATATATATATATATATATATATATATATATATATATATATATATATATATATATATATATATATATATATATATATGTATATATATATATGTATATATATATATATATATATATATATATATATATATATATATGTATATATATATATATATATATATATATATATATATATATATATATATATATATATATATATATATATATATATATATATATATATATTCACTAAAAAAAAACATAGATTTCAGGCCTTATATAGTTACGAATTAGCTTTTAAAAAATCTTTGAAATTCACTAAAAAAACTACAAGTTTTAGGGGTGTTATAGTTAGCTTATCATTTCACTCATACAAAACCATTGAAATTGCTCCTATATAGATAGTTGTACTAACTATATTTCGCGCACCCGCAATCCACTGCTGATGATGTCACATATTACATCATTCATGACATGGTCAGTGACATCACTGATGACATCTCAAATGACGTGAGAAAGTGGGGGGATTGTGGACCCCCCACACTTCTTTATCACTATTCCCCCGCGATTTGGTCCCCCCCCGGGGGGTAATTTTTAAAAAAACTGACCAGGTTTAAAAAAAAAATTGGTCCTTTTTTTGTCCTTGTGGGACCACCTGGGCAGGCCTAGGGTGTCAGGGTGTATCTACCCTGCCCCCTTTTTGTGTTCTTCACGTTTGTTTTTTGCTTTCTTTTGCCTTTGTCTATCGAGCACAAGATGGATGCCAACACTTCCTGGTTAGAAGTGTTGACACCCTATGAGCATGCAGCTTTCTCGGGAAGGCATGCTGATTGGCTGCCACTGTCTGTCAACACTAACACATGATGGATGCCAACACTTCCTGTTTAGAAGTGATGACAGCCAATGAGCATGCAGCTTTCTCGAGAAGGCATGCTGATTGGCTGCCACTGTCTGTCAACACTCAAAACCAGGAAGTGTTGGCAGCCATCTTGTGCCTCGGTAGAACCAAGGCACAAGAAAGCAGTGAAACAAAGGTGCAAAACACGCAAAGGGAGCAGGGTAGAAGCACCCTGACCCCCTAGGTCTGCTCAGGGGGTCCCACAAGGACCCCGCAGGCCCCCCAATTCTTTTTTTTAGATCGCGGGGTACGTGCATCGGCACCTACTTGTAGGTACTTAAATCACCCACATAACACAATAGCTCTTTTTAGAGCTATCCTACCTCTAAGCACTCCAATTTCTAATTTTACACTATTTTCTTTCACTGTTTTTCCCTGTGGTACGCTCAGGGTACGCGTACATGGGAACGCACCCAGCGCTTACCCCGCGAAAAAAAAAAAAAAAATAGGTTTTTTGCCCTTCAGGGTCCTTCTAGGCCCCCCTCAGAAAACCTAGGGGGTCAGGGGTGTCTACCCTGCCCCCTTTTAATCATTTCCCCCTTTTTTTTTACCTACCGAGACACAAGATGGCGGACTCTCCGGACTGTTTGGAATGTTGACAGACACCCGAGAGCCAATCAGCTTTCCGCTCGTGCACTTCCATGGCGCGCCGGGTGCGCTTACCGGTACGCGTACCCTGAGCGCTCGAAGCGCGCATATAGATATATAACATTTTTTGAAGTTAATTTTCGGAAAAACCACTGGAACAATTTTCACCAAATATAGAAAAGGCACTTTCGCGTACCAGTCCCTACAATTTTGCAAAGTTTGGTGTAATTCCATTCAGTGGTTCGGGCTGTAGCCGTGTCTGAACGTCCTATGGAAATTAACATGGGGAAAACACGTTTTGAGACCCTCCTTTTTTTCTCGGCCCCCGCATGACGAATCTCCCCGAACTTCTAGGGAAGTAGTGGAGCGGAGCCGGCCTAAATTTTGGAAAATTACACGCAAATTCCTCAACTGGCGCCAAAGTTATTCCCAATAGAATGTTGCGGATTTCCTATGGAAACTAGGTCCTAACTATATATACCTACTGGCGACCGCCAGTAGGTAATATATATATATATATACATATGTATATATATATATATATATTTATATATTTATATTTATATATATATATGTGAAAACAAGCTCCGAACCACTTCCAATCCACACGGACCGGCGAAGCAGGAGACGGACCACAGGATCTGGCAAAGATGTTTATTTCCTTTCAGGTAAAATCAGCAATGACGCGTTTCGGGCTCACGAGCCCTTGTTTACATGCGGATTACTTCAACCATGTTGTTTTTTTAAATGCATAAATGTGCACGCCCCCAAACCATCACATTGTTGTCCATGTGACCATAAACACTGAAAAAATACTGTCTTGAATTCTCTTTCTAACTCCATATTAAAACTTTCTTCATATGTAAAAAAGGTTTAAAATACATAAATGCATAAAAACACTGGGATTACATATATAAAAAGAAAGTTTTTAAGGACGATTCTTTTTTTGTTTAGAAAAATTAGCAGCATATATTCGACATGTTTCCAATATTAGACGTATGTATATCTGTATGAATACAGGCAATATATTTCATAAAAAGGATAAATCCCGGAAAGAATTGGAAGCAACAAACCTAATCTTACATAGCTCATCAGTAGCATAACATACTATTGCTAATATATTTAGACAGTAATTGATGGTAGATGTTATCATATTAACCCCTTCCACCTGATGACATGCTGATGACGGCCCCCAGCCGTCATGCACTACGGTGCTCATGTGCTGATGACGGCTGGGGGCCGTCATGAACCCGCCCACTCGCGATTCTGCCGCACAAGCGCAGAATCGCGGCCACATGGAAGGGGTTAAAGTGCAAATATGCATTCATAACCAAACAATGTTTATGACTGTTGTGCAAAAATTAGTGCCAATAATATGTAAAGTGCAAACCGTATGATAAATAATTTAAATGGTGTTAACAATAAAATTGACCATTGGCGAATCTCATTGTTAAAATCATATAAATAACATTAAAAGGCTTTTTTTCATCATAACAATTATTAGTGCAAAAAAGTATTCAAAAAATTGGAGAAATATAGATGAAAAGAGACAATTCTTTTAAAATGCTAGTGTTTTTTTCAGCTATACAAGCGGTTATAGGAGTATTCATGATATCATAGATAAGAGGAAAACAAATCTGTTAGGACTAAAAGATGGTTAAAAAGAACAACCAGATTTACTATGTCTTCAATGCGTGGTAGTAGTATATATAAAGATTAATACATAAGAAAGTAAGATGACAAGATAGAATGTCAGGAGCAGATAAATCGGGGAACAATACATTCATAAAAAGTTATACATATCTTCTGTATTGTTCGACCCGTTGGGCCATTTGCTATCGAATTCCAAAATCATGGTGGTCTCAAGTTGCCTCAACTGATGTTCTCTATTCCCACCTCTACGTGATTTAGGAATGGCCCCTACCACATAATATTTCAGGCAAGCTACGTCATTATTGTGAGTTCTTTTAAAGTGACGCGCTACCGGGAAGGCTGGATCGGTATGTAGGATTGCTCTAGGATGCTCTAAAATCCTGACGTGCACCTGTAGTTTTGTGCTACCAATGTAGTTGAGGCCACAGGTACACGTCAGGACATAAACTGCAAAATCCGTTTTACAGTTGATGCTACCAGTAATGGCTATATCTTTAGAACTGAAAGGTGTTTGATAATGAGTTTTATTTGTTCCATGCACATAGAACATTTTCAGAACCCTTGCGATGGTTGAAGCCACATAGTGTTGTGTCTGACTTCTGGGCTGCTTTTGTCCAAAACAGATCTCATACTTCTAAAAGTAATCAAAGGGGTGCTGGGTAATTTAGAACCCAGTACCACATCAGTTAACACTATGGGCCAGTTTTTCTTTATGATAGTCCTGATTTTACTTTCTTCATTACTGAATGCAGTAATTAATCTAGGACATTCTTTAATCTAATATTGTTATTGGTAACCAAAATCAAGATTTTCTGTATCATCTGAATTGGAAAGAAATAGGCTTTCTCTGGGTCGTGAGTTGGCTTTAGCTATAGCCTGATTTAGAATGACATCAGAATATCCGCGCACTTTTAGTCTTGCCATCATGTCCTTCAAACATATTTCAAAATCACTAGCGGTGCTACATATTCTCTTAAGTCTCAAAATCTCTCCGTAAGGAATGCTATTTATAGTGTGCTTAGGGTGTAGACTGGTGGCATGTAGTGTCCTATTGCCAGCGGTCGGTTTTCTGAAAGAGTAGTCTCTATTCTGGCATTTTTAACGTAAACTTTCACATCTAGAAATTCTATTTCACATTTACTAATATGAGACGTGAAATTGAGATTGAGGGAATTGTTATTTATCTCTTCCACAAAAAGTGAAGCCTCCTCCTCATCTCCTTGCCATAAAATGAAAATGAATATTTTACTATCTTTTCATTGACCCAAACCCGATGTTTTTTGTTTAGGACCTGTTCCTCCCACCAGCCAACGTGTAAACACGCGTAGCTGGGGGAGAAACAGGATCCCATCGCCACACCTCTGAGTTGTTTAAATAAATCTTTTCCAAAGAGAAAGAAATTGTTGTGAAGACACTATTCAATAAGACTGATAATGACCTCATTATGTTCATAATAATCCTACAATCTTCTGCCCAAAAAGTGTTCAACAGCTGTCAACCCATTGGCATGATCTATGCTGGTATATAAAGACTCTACGTCTAAAGTTATTAACAACATGTCCTCATTCCACTCTTGATCTCTTATTTTCTGCAAAAAGTCGCTGGTATCCCTAACATAGGTAGGTAGACTTTTTACCATGTCCCGCAGGAACAAATCAATTTATTGACCGACCTGTTCACTGGCGCTCTTAATGGCCGAAATAATTGGTCTTCCTGGTGTTGGAACTATACATTTGGAACTATACATTTGTGAACTTTGGGAATTAAATATAGCACAGGAAGAACAGGGAATTCATTATTCATGAATTTGAATTTCTCCTATGAAATCAAACCTTCTCTGCGCCATTTAGATAACAGTTTAAGTAGAGTCTCTTTTGCCTTTGCATATTCTTTATGTGTTGTTTTTTCGTAGCAGTCGATATTCTCCAGTTGCCTGTTGGCCTCATCAAAATCAGAAACTATATTTGATAAATGTTTTAACTGCTGTAACTTACACTAATAACACAAAAAAATTAACATAGTAGCTAAAACACATTAAAATTATTTAAAAAAAGATATTTTTTATGTCTATATTACTGAAAATGATATTTAAAAAAATGACCAAATTACAAAAAAATATCTTCTTGACAATTTTCTATACCACAATATTTTTGAATCACAATATTTTTTCCCTATATTTATGTTTTCAGATATTTTAAACCCAACATATTTTCCAAACACCAAAGGGTGCTCAGCTTAATGAAGTTCTCAACCAGGGTGACCAAAACCTGTCGGGGTTCGGCACCACCTTGTATACTGGAAAACAAGCGAAGGATGATGAGAGGTCAGGCATTTGAAAAACAGGGAGGGGGTGTAGAAGGGGTCTTCCATGGAGAAAGGGATGGTGTTTACTTTGAGTCAGCTTAAACTACTTTATTTATATTTGGCGTTCTTTCTGCTAGTCATGGGACGTAATACTACATAGTCAGTATGCGGGCTTGGTCGGCAGAGAAAATGATGTGCGTACGTCATTTGATGCAGTGGTTGATGGAAAAAGAATATTTTATTACGTTTTTTGATGTATGCCATATATCGATCCAATACATATTTCTCATATCATTTCCGTCTCGTACAACAGTATTCCAATAACATAGATTTATGCATTCATTACTGCAATTTTAGGTCTAAAGATCTCCGACAGTGTCAACATTATTTATGATCATATATTTCGCCCGTGTTTTGGACAGTACATGAAATATGAAGACTTCTTGATTTCTAACTATCCCCATAACCCCCCCACTCCGATCACCCCCGGTCACAGTTCCTTAGCTTCAGTGTTTTTTGAACCATTGTTACTATAACATATTTTGAATTGTGTGTACCAAGGCGTACAACTTCTCTTTAGTACACAGTGGGCCGAGGCATGGGCATCACGTTACCATTTTACATAAAACATTTAACCATCGTTATCTATATCAGTTAATTTCAGCTCTTCCAACATAGTCTCCCATCCTAGAGCTATTGGTATCTTCCGTAGTCCTCTTATTTCTTTCCTGCGCAGTGCTGCACCCTCCGCACAACTCCAGCGTATCATTTCCGTGCGCCAGCTCGACACAGCAGGGGGTTTACTCGACAGCACTTAGTAAGGGTTCTAATAGCCAGTATTAATGCAAGGTCTATGAATCAATATTGTATCTTGTGTTTGGACAAATGTTTGTGCAGACCCAAAATGCATTCTCCCACTGTGTCGTGAATCCTGTGATGGGCTGCCATCCCGGTTATCTTTCTAATCATGTCCCAGTATCTCCTTATTGTCCTGCACGCCCACAGCATGTGTATCAAGTCCGCCCCTTCTGTCCTACACCTTGGGCATGAATGCTGTGTTTGTGGGAACATTTCATCCAACCTACTCGTGGTCAAATAAGCACCATGTAATACCATAGTTTGGATAAATTTGAATTTGGGATTTCTCGTTGCTTTTCTGGGACGCTCAATTACTGCTGTCCATTCCTTATATGTCAGGTCTCTACCTATATCCCCTGTCCATACAATCTTTAGTGCACCCAGAGAGACCCGTGTATGGGCGCTGATACCAGTGTATATCCAGCGAATCAAGTGTCTACCTCTGCCCATATAGTGTACCATCTTGACCAGCTCGTTGCTGGTAGGTTGCCTCCTCTGCGGTGCTCAATACTTTTTGACGTATTGAATCAGTGCAGCGTGTGTTAAGTACAGGTGAGCTGGGACTCCCATCTCGTTAACGAAGGTGTTGTGATCGAGCAGTGTCTCATTACCAAATAGGTCTGCTACCATGTTGATACCTGCTTCAGACCAGGGTGGTAATTTGCGATTGGTGAGTGTGCCACTTGCTAATACGATACCTAACAGCGGAATGTTGCCTGCGTATGCAGGGGGTGCATTCATATACCGCAGTGCTGCTTTCCAACACTTAAGCGCAGTGTCTAACAAGGGGGGTCGGTCTCTCGGGGGTCTATGTCCTGGCAATAACAAAGCGTGTAGTGTTCCTTCAGCAATGTCCGTGTCAGTGTACTCTATTTCCTGAAGGTTATGTCCCGCCATCCAGTATGATAACCATTGTTATTGGCAGGCATAGTAATAGGCGCGGAAGTCTGGAACTCCCAGTCCCCCCATACGAGAACTTACTTGCAGTTTCTTCAAGCTTATACTTCTTCTACCCTAACCACATATAAGATCTATTATCAGAGTATTCAGTATTTTGAAGGTGGACTGCAGCACCTTTATTAGCAAATTTGTAAAATAATATAATCCCGGCAGAAAAAACATTTTCGCTATTGCTGCTCTCCCCATAACGGACAATGGCAGTGCAGTCCAAAAGGTGACACTGGACCGTAAGGCTCTAATTGCCCTGTTAAGGTTGCCATCTAGCATATCTGCATGTGTCCTGTATATCTGGATACCCAGATACTTAAAGGTCGTCAGTGCTATCTGAACTTTGGTATCTCCGCAGTCTACGTCCATGTCATCTGCATGGTCCGTGAAGAAAAATGCATGTGACTTTGTAGTGTTTAAGGCCAGACCCAACAATCCTTCAAATTGTACAAGTCAAACATTGGGGCTAGGGGCAGACGGAGATCTCATATGTACACAATAATATCGTCAGCGTAGGCCGAGAAGAGATGTGTTGTGTTGCCTATCGGTATTCCCCATCCCAGGAAGTTCCTTCTAATTTTTATTGCTAAGGGTTCCAGTGCCAAAATGAAGATGAGAGGCGACAACGGACAACCCTGTCTGGTCACTTTATGTATCGTATATTCTTCCGATATGTGTCCACCCGTTCTGGCTCGCGCTGTCGGGCCTTGTATAGTAGACGCAGCCATGCTATGTACCCTTCCGGTATCCCAAATTTCAATAATGCCTGAAACATGTATTCCCAATTTATTGAGTCAAACGCTTGTCTGAGATCTAATGAGATACAGCCGGCATGGGGGAACCGTTTTGGTGCTTCTATCATCAAATAATGTAATTTCCTAATATTCAGTGATGTGCTCCGCAGGAACCCGGTTTGGTCTATGTGGACCAATTTTGACAGATATGGCAATAACCTGTTGGCCAGCACTATAGCAGGCGATAGTTAGCGTGGTCTCTCCCGGGCTTTGGTAGCGATATTACAAGTGCCTGCACTGTGGTGAGAGGTAGGGAATCTTCCTCCCAAACTGCTTCAAACAGTCTCTGCATATGTGGCGTAGAATTCGATGGTAAACCCATCCATTCCAGGGGTTTTATTACGTGGGAGACCCTTCATAGTGACTTTGATCTCTTGTGGCTTGATGGGCCCCGCTAGGTCTTTTTGTGCCAAGGTCGGGAGCACATGTTAAAGAAGATAGGAAAGCCTCTATTTGCTCACTGGTAGTGGTTTCTGTCGCACCATATAATGTGGCGTAATGCTTCCTGAAGGCATCATTGATATCTCCCTGACTAGAAACCCTTGTTCCATCTTCTGTGCTAATTTCGCTTATCACTACTGTATGAGGGGTATCCCGGATCAGTCTAGCTAGCAAAGTTCCTGCTTTATCTGCTTCTGCGTGTGCACGGGTATATGCCTGATAGTCTATAACTCAAAGTGATTCCAAGAGTTCAGCTTGTTTAATTTGCGCCTCTTGTAGCGGGCCCTTTTGTTCTTCGTCAGTCGCTGCCTCTTGCTCTAATCTGCCCATTCTTTCCTCTACCTCTACCAAGGTCTATGGAGTTCTTGTCTTGCACCCACTGTCACACTGATCGCCTTACCCCATATGATTGCCTTAAAGGCATCCCACTCAACCAGCCTACTCGTTGCCGTATTACTACTTTCTGCAAAGTAACAATCTATAGTGTGTGAAAGATCATTTCGGAATACTGGATCTTCTAACAGCTGTGGCGACAACCGCCACATAGGGACCAGGGTGGGTATTTTGTCCCATGTAATAACTATCTCCTGTGTGTTATGATCCGAGAAAGTCTTGGGCAGGTATGGGGAGTGAAGCACTTGCATGGCTATTCTCTTAGAGCAAAATATTCAGTCAATCCTAGTGTGTAGGTCATGTACTGCGGAGTTGAAGGAATATTCCCTTTGCCCAGGATGTCGCATTCTCCACACGTCACATAGCTCCCACCCTTTGGCCCACCTAACCAATGCTTCCATCTGATTATAGACCCCAGCTCCGTGTAATGGCGGGTGTGACCTGTCCAAGGGCACATCCATTACTGTGTTACAGTCACCCCCCACTATCCATGGGCATGTGTCCCATCCCGCCAGTGCCCTGCTGACTGCTTCCCAGTACTTATCTTGTTCAAAGTTAGGGGCGTATCCTGTACCCAGCACCACTAGTTGTCTGTCTAGTGCACCTTTCACAAACAATTATCTACCCAATTTGTCAATCCTCTGTTCATGCGCCACAAACGGCACACCATGCCGTACCGAGATCGTGGTACCCCTTGCATAGTTAGAGTAAGAGGTTGAGAAAATTTTGCCCTGCCATTTCTTTCTAAGTTTCACCACCTCACTTTCAACCATATGAGATTCTTGTAAGTATACTATCTGTGCTTTACGGCGTTGTAGGTGCGCATGGATCCTATGTCGTTTGTGTATTGTGCCCATACATCGTATGGTCCATGTTATGATGGTGTATTTACCCAGCGTATGCATTGTAGCGGATGTATGTCGTTACAACGCATACTTTTACAACGCATACATTTACAACTCATTTTTTACACCGCAACATCCATTACAACGCATTCCATTACAACGCATGCCATTACAACGAATTCTTTGAAACTACCTTTACAACGCATTCCACTACAACGCATACTACATTTACAACACATACCATTACAATGCATACCATTACATTGCATGTATGGTAAGTGTTGGATAGTGTAGGGCTAAAAATTGCTATTCTAACTCCAGGGGGGTGCAACAGTAGGGGAAGTGTTGGATAGTGTAGGGGTAGAAATTACTATTCTAACTCCAGGGGGGTGCAACAGTAGGGTAAGTGTTGGATAGTGTAGGGGTAAAAATTACTATGCTAACTCCAGGGGGTGCAACATTAGGGTAAGTACTGGATAGTGTAGGGGTAAAAATTACTATTCTAACTCCAGGGGGTGCAACAGTAGGGTAAGTGTTGGATAGTGTAGGTATGCGTTGTAATGGTATGCGTTGTAATGACTGCATTGTAATGACATGCGTTGTAGTGGTATGCATTGTAGTGACATGTGTTGTAATGGTTGCGTTGTAATGGCATGCATTGTAATGGATGTTGCGTTGTAAAAGTTTCGTTATAAAGGTAGGGCGTTGTAAAAGTTGTGTTGTAAGTGTTGTTTCGCCATTGTAGCAGGCGTTGTATCCAATTGGATGGTATCATGGTTCCCAAGAAAGCCAATATATCTACACATTCATGAACGCTGCGACCGTCCCACCCCCCAACATTCCCAATCTCTGTCTGGTCTTCATACTATACCAGACCATAAAACAGAACTGAACTCATAGGAACATAATGGACATGAAGAGAGCCTTCGCCATATGGGGGCTGCTCCTGTGCTCTGCATGCGGTGTTATGCAACTTCAATCTACTACTCTTAAGCTTCTACGGTACCTGGGCCCTAATAATGACTTGCCTTTTGAAATAAATCTGACAGTATCATAAGGGAGGCAAACATGGCTACATCTTACAGTTACACAAGAAAAATCAGTACTTGCACGAGTTCATCAATCAAACAGGTCTGTGATCAGCTGTGGGGTGGCTGAAGGGAACAGAGCCACACTGACTTCGGAGTCCGATCCATGCGTCACCTCTTCTTCTGAGGAGGACTTAGTGTCTGTTTGTGGGCATTCTTGAAAGTAGCCGTAGTGATGATTGCTTGCGTCTTGTTCTGTCCTATCTGTTGAGAGGTGACATATGCACGTACAGTGGTCCATCGTGATTCGTGATCTTCCATCTCTGCGACCCGATGAGGTGCCTGCGAGGTATCGGTTCCTATCTTCAATTTGTGTGGCGATCTCCGCAGCATTGGTTTGTTCTATTACTTGTAGCCAGTCCTCAATGTCCCCAGGACGTTAAAAAAAGTACGCTTTCTGGTCGTGCATTATTTTCAATCTTGCCAGGAAGAGTAGTGCGTACTTTAAATTCAGGTCCCTGAGCCGCTGATTTACCGCCATAAAGGAAGACCGTTGTCTCTGAACAAACATCGTGTAATCCGGATATAAGGAGATTCTCGCGTTTTCAAAGTTTATCGGCGCTGCTTCCCTGGCCTTTTGCAGTAGGGTGTCCCGATCTCGGAAGTTCAGTAGTTTGATTAAGAGGGGCCGCGGTGGGGCACCCGGTTTTGGTCTCACCCGTGGGTATTCTATGTGCGGGCTCTATGCAGTATTGTGTGGAGAGTCCCTCCGTCGAGACGTGGTCCCTGAACCACTGTTACATATATCCAGATGCATCGGATTCTTCACTCTTCTCGGCATTCCAATCCCTCGGATGTTGTTCCATCTTGCTCTCCCTTCCGCATCCTCCACACGTTCAAGTAAGGTGGCAACGTGTGTCTGCAGCTGCTTCACATCAGTTTCAGTCTGTTTTTGTCTTGGCATCACCTCGACTAGCGTCGCCGCATGTTCTTTCACCTTATCCACCGTCTTCGCGTGGTTTGCTCTAAGCAAGTTCAGGCCAGTGGTCAAGGTCCCTATCTGGAGCTCAATTGCTTTTCTAGAGTCCTGCATTTCCTGTAATATAAGGTCCAATTTATCCTCTGGAGCAGTTACCGTAGTGGGAGGAATACAACCAGATGCTGGTGTGCTGTCCACGCTGTTCGTTACGTCTTGGACAGAGTCTGTGCAGCTGTGATCCTGTTGTCTCGCCTTGTTCCGCCCAATTTCTCCGAGTTATTATGGCGTACGTTAGCGACTGCCGTATCCTTCAGGGCAGATGATCTGTACTGTACCCCACTGTGACACTGCAGGTACTCCAACCTCTTCCTCAGTCTGACAGGTACACTCCACACACAGCCTACAGCACAATAGTGTGACTGTGCACCAGGCAATTGAATCGCACTCCAGCAGCTAAGGGTTTGCACGTTAAGAAGCACGTTATTCACACTTCCTTGTCTATCCTGCTCAATTGCCCTCCTCTCCTTAGCGTCAGTGTCCTCCAAAATAGCCGCTGTATCAACCCCAGTTGTGGCTGCGGGGGCTCAGCCTCACACAGTGGACTCCTGGATCGTATAACCCCAGGCAATTCTCACAGTTGTATGTACTATAGCAGGCCTCTCGCTGTCTTACACGGCCTACCTCTCACCTCCTTTGCTCCATCTCCTCGCTTGCTTCCGTGCAGCGGGGTACTCTGTCAGCGGTGTGGGGGGTCACAGGTTGTCCACATCAACAGCCCTACGGCAATAATCCTTGCAATGTCGGGCACAGATTCATGCAGCAGCGACCCACTGCTTACACAGCATGGTCACAGCAGCATTCGGCACAAAGCTGTTGGAGTTAGCAATCGGTCCACTTGTCAAATGGGCTGATCAGAACTCTCCCATGCTCTCACATTTCCAGATTCTCTTACTCAGCGGCACTCGTGTAGACCCCGCGGCCGCTACCGCTCCCCGCCCCTAGCAGTATCCAGTGCGCACCGTTGCTGCCTATGTGCATCTCCTTCCTGCCAGTTTCCTCCAGGGGAGGGGGCAGGCTGCCTGAAATTCGGGCCGTATGTTCCCAGCAATTCCAACGGGAGATAGCCTGTTGTTGTTCTTCGCTGTTCTCACCTAGGCGGCCCAGCGGCAAGTGGCACGAATGCAAATGGCCGCCGCAGTCGCGAGTCCGCCCACTAGGCCCGCATTCTAAATCCTGCAATCCTATCTGTCCCTTGCGCAGCAACACTCCAGGGGGTCCTATAATCCGCCTCCTCCTCCCGATGTCAGCGCTCATTGAAAGGGGGGCGCCGTTGTTCCGTATCAGCCCTTTCCTATCGCCGTCCTCTGCCAAGGAAAGTAGGCCGCTGCGCAGCCCCGGGCTCGCATGATGGCGCTCCCGGTTCAGCAAGCCCACCCCTGTCCTGGTGTGTCGTCCGCAGGTCTCACAGCAGTGCTCACCTCCTTCACGCGATTCTGTCTCAGGATTGCAATTTTGCCTCCTCAGTGCGCGCCAATTCCAGCCCCGATCCCTGTGCTGCAGAGTTACAGGTTTTCTGCACGTTAGGACTGTGGTGTCTCACCGCCCTCGTCCACGGATGGCTTCAGTGGCGATATCGTGATGGCTATTCTCAATCGCCTCCTCACAAGCGGCACCGAGTGTCCGTGCCTACACCAGCTGCATTTTCCCACAGTCGTAGCTGCCGGTCTGTAGTGTGTACAATAAAAAAAAAACAATCAAAAAAAGGGGACCGCTGCACTCCGTTATTTACTCGTGGTAAGAAACTAGAGGGTAAGTCCTTTTCAAACAAGGTGAGGGTCCTCAAGGAGTTCACCTCCTGTCCAAGAGGCGCTAATAGACTAAAAAAGGGCGGAACCTTACAGGTGTAAGGTGGGGCTCTTGAGCAGACCTATGTGCAAATCAATTTGCAAAAAATTAATATCCAAAAAGGTGGTCTGAGTAAAGAAATCAAAGTTTTATTCACTTTGTATTCTTCCAAATGTAAAGCTTCAGTGGATGTAAGGAAATACGATTCAAAATTATAATCTTCAGGACAATGAATTCCACAAGGCGAATTTATCAAATATTGACATCAGTATTGAACCCAGCATTGATTAACCCCGATGCATTTTGAGCCGAATGATGGTTCTTCTTCAGGGGGTCTGAAGTCTAAAAGGAAAATAAACAGGAAACTGACTAGTAACAGGGGCCTGAGTTTAAGATATAAAAGTGAGGTGAAATAGGGTGAAATAGGGGATGTGCAAACATGCAGTAATAAAAAAATCAGAGAATAACTCAGAGAAAAAACTGTGCACGGAAAGAACACGTGAAGAGCCCGGGGGTGCAGACTAGAGAATGATGCAAGGCAAAGGAGGTGAATAAAAATATAAATTACGTACTCGGCGAAAGCTCACGAAGAGTGGCATAAAATTAGTATCGAATTGGTGACAGCTTCTCTAGCGGCGTGCTCTGTGGTGCATAGCCGATTAGCGCTATGATAGTAAACAGTTAATAAAACTGTCAAGATCCTCACGTTCCTCAGGGTCAGGAAGATGCTATAAGGGTTCTGCTTCCAGATCGTTCCGAACTCTGACTGTGATACACAGACTTCTAGTTAGATCAGGCAGGGGATAAAGGACGGAAGGGGGCTGCAGGGACAAAGGCTCTGTAATACATAAGCAGACAACATTAACACACTTCATACATCAGTACTGCTACTCTCATTTAGGTCTCACTAAACCCTAATTACCTCTAAGCTCAGAACCTTTGGCAAAGAACTCCGGCATAAATCAAAGGTCCTCTCCAGAAACGAGATAACCAGCAAGGCTTCTTAACAGAACCAGAAACCAATGCAAAACAGAAATATTTGATGCTGTATGAACAGCCCAGTTCTATAATTCACGTAGGTCTCGTAGGAAGCACTCTATAAGGTAAATAGCCCTCTTCCCAAGTCTCAGAGTGCCCTAGTCTCTCACTAACAACCCGCTCAGCGCTTCCCTTCCCTTTGGGATTTAACACGCTGTCTTATGCAGGTAACAGTACTCCAAAAATAATCGCTAGTAGCGCTCCTCCTCACGGGGGATCAACACGCTTCCAACTACCTTTTAGTAGGCTCAAACATAAACACCAGTAGAGCTCCTCCTCACGGGGAATCAACACGCTTTCAAATCCAGCTCTTTTCGACAAGCACCGACAGTGGCTTGCCTTTGCGACTCCTCCGTCCGTAGAAGTGAATCCACTAGTTTCTAATCGGAACAACACAAGATGAATCTGAGGGGGGTTCCGTTCCTTCACGGAAGAACCCTCGTCGTGTTCAAAAGTGCCAAGTCAACGAGAGACAGAGCCGGCTCCGACTCTTCTCTCCCTACCTGACCGTGAAGCTTTGTCGAGGTTGCCGGTTTCCTGCAGGGTGAATCCTCTCCCTTGCCACCGAAACTGCTTCCTCGGCACTCGACTCTCCGCATCCTGGAAATCACCCGACGAGGCTGGGCACACTGAATTGCGCACACGTGGAAGTGCGCGTTGCTTCGTTTTAACCACACCACCACCGCTAGGCCTCTTGGGACATGTAGTTTTAATCCCTCGGCAGGCGCAACCGGCTAGAACCTGACAGTAGGTCCCCCTCCCCTGCGCCTTCTAGAACCCGGCTTCCCCGGAAACCTCTTGTAGAAGGAACGAACCGCAAGTGGGGCATGCACTTCACTGTCGGGCAAGCAGGAATCATTCTCTTCCGAATACCCCTTCCAGGAGATCAGAAACCACAAACGTCCCCGGCGGTATTGCGAGCCGAGGATCCTCCTCACCTCGTACTCCACCCCATCAGACGTGAGGAATGGAGGAGGGGCTCTCCTTCTTGCGGGTCCAGCAGGCTTCAACAGGCTGCAGTGGAACACTGGGTGTATACGCAAACTCCCTGGCAGCCGGAGTCGGTATGCCACCGGGTTGATCTTCCTAACCACTTCGTAAGGTCCGATAAAGCGAGGATGGAAAACGCTCCTGAGCTTGAACCTAATGTTCTTAGTGGATAGCCATACATGCTCACCCACCTTGTATTCGAGCCCTTCCACTCTCCTTCGATCCTCCCATTTCTTGTAGACCAGCTTTGCCGCACAGATGACCAGTAAGTTTCTTGTGTATTTGCAACAAAGCATCAATGCGGGCATGGACCGTGGTTTGATCTTTCACCGCTGCTGGTACGTCCACCGGGAGGACCTTAGCAGCATATCCGAAGTTAGCCATAAAAGGCGAGATGCCAATGGAACTGTGCGCTGCATTGTTGTACGAGCGGTACAAAAGGGGGTGGTGATGGACGGAGCATCTGAATCAATCAAACACTCACACCCAGTCAAAAGATCTGGGTTTAATCCATCACCGTTCTTTAGCCCACTCTGCCACCCCAGTTCAGACATGGCTATATGCAAATCAGTCTGACCCTGTGCCTCATGGGAACAGTCCAGCCCGAACTGCCAAGCCATGTCTTCCCTGGACCGGAAACAAGCTTCCGAGGACCGGTTTCTGACATTCCAGCCGTCTTCAGCCCGGCTTGCTTGAATCCAGTGGCAAAGTGAGCAAGGGACTCACATCTGAGCATACCCTGCCACACTTATGGTGGCCAAAAGCGGTACAAAAGGGGGTGGTGATGGACCGAGCATCTGAATCAATCAAACACTCACACCCAGTCAAAAGATCTGGGTTTAATCCATCACCGTTCTTTAGCCCACTCTGCCACCCCAGTTCAGACATGGCTATATGCAAATCAGTCTGCCCCTGTGCCTCATGGGAACAGTCCAGCCCGAACTGCCAAGCCATGTCTTCCCTGGACTGGAAACAAGCTTCCAAGGACCGGTTTCTGGCACCAGATCTTTTGACTGGGTGTTAGCGTTTGATTGATTCAGGGTCAGACTGATTTGCATAAAGCCATGTCTGAACTGGGGTGGCAGAGTGGGCTAAAGAACGGGGATGGATTAAACCCAGATCTTTTGACTGGGTGTGAGTGTTTGATTGATTCAGATGGCCCGTCCATCACCACCCCCTTTTGTACCTCTTTTGGCCGCCATAAGTGTGGCAGGGTATGCTCAGACGTGAGTCCCTTGCTCACTTTGCCACTGGATTCAAGCAAGCCGGGCTGAAGACGGCTGGAATGCCAGAAACCGGTCCTCGGAAGCTTGTTTCCGGTCCAGGGAAGACATGGCTTGGCAGTTCGGGCTGGACTGTTCCCATGAGGCACAGGGTCAGACTGATTTGCATATAGCCATGTCTGAACTGGGATGGCAGAGTGGGCTAAAGAATGGTGATGGATTAAACCCAGATCTTTTGACTGGGTGTGAGTGTTTGATTGATTCAGATGCTCCGTCCATCACCACCCCCTTTTGTACCTCTTTTGGCCGCCATAAGTGTGGCAGGGTATGCTCAGACGTGAGTCCCTTGCTCACTTTGCCACTGGATTCAAGCAAGCCGGGCTGAAGACGGCTGGAATGCCAGAAACCGGTCCTCGGAAGCTTGTTTCCGGTCCAGGGTAGACATGGCCCGGCAGTTTGGGCTGGACTGTTCCCATGAGGCACAGGGTCAGACTGATTTGCATATAGCCATGTCTGAACTGGGGTGGCAGAGTGGTCTAAAGAACGGTGATGGATTAAACCGAGATCTTTTGACTGGATGTCAGTGTTTGATTGATTCAGATGCTCCGTCCATCACACCCCCTTTTGTACCGCTTTTGGCCGCCATAAGTGTGGCAGGGTATGCTCAGACATGAGTCCCTTGCTCACTTTGCCACTGGATTCAAGCAAGCCGGGCTGAAGACAGCTGGAATGCCAGAAACCGGTCCTCGGAAGCTTGTTTCTGGTCCAGGGAAGACATGGGTTGGCAGTTTGGGCTGGACTGTTCCCATGAGGCACAGGGTCAGACTGATTTGCATATAGCCATGTCTGAAATGGGGTGGCAGAGTGGGCTAAAGAACGTGGTTGAATTAAACCCAGATCTTTTGACTGGGTGTGAGTGTTTGATTGATTCAGATGCTCCGTCCATCACCACCCCCTTTTGTACCGCTTATACCTATATAAGGGCATGAATCAGGAAAATTATAACACCCACTCCACTTTAATATGTTCGACATTACTAAATTTTAAGCACTAAAACAAATCTAAAGCATGTGTTTACAATCCCACCCAAAAATACATAAAATGCCTTTGAAAATGGTTGTACACATAAAAGAAGCATTTGTACAGTACGCATTTAAAAGCAATGTTTTCATTGTAAGCATATAACATGATGTTGGAAATGCTAACTGAATGAATCATGAAAATTACATTTATGAAATGGCTCTTAGTTACAGAAGAAAAAGTCGAGACCATTCCATAGCAGAATATATAAACTGTTTTGGTTTGTGGATAAGGTCAATATTGTTTCTAGGAAGTATTCAAAGAATTCTTGTTCTCTAAGAATAGTTCTACTTTAAGCAGATTACTTTGTGCCAAAAAGAAAGAAAAAAGGTCAATTTTGGGAGAAAAAAAATTGTAGAAAAATAGAGTTCCAAAGTTAGATGTTTTGTTTTGAAAAAGCGAAGGTCGAATTCAGAGTTCATAGAACGCTGTGTGCTCATTTCAAATGATATTCTCGGTTTCAGGAGAAAACATTATATCTTCTAAGCTGGCAAATAAATCGTCTGCCACAGTAGGTGAAAGTTGAACCACTTCATTAAGTAGATCAATTGTACACAGATGAGAAGCATCGCCATCAGCGTCACTCACATTAGCAATGTTCGCAGTAGATGGTACCTGTGTGCCTGTTGATCCACGTATCTCACGGTCAGCTGGATTTGCTGGTGAGACCTCAATGAATGCTGTCATCAGGATTGGTAGCCGCTGGGGACAACACCATGCATGAGTAGTTACCGAACCAAGCAAAGCGTCAACATCCGTTGGACAAATATCCAACACGCATTCCTCTCCACAAAGCAGGCATCATAGAAGAGGTAAGATGCAATCTTGCAAGATTGGTCTGAATGATAGGAACCACGTGGTATTCAGATCTCTCAAACGAGCCAAGCCAAGAATTTGTGTTATGCGCTCACAATACAGCATTGCCAGAAGAGTGTTCTCCATGGTAATCTGGGTATCGCTGGTGACTGGGCTTGCCATAACGGAGCAGAAGGAACAAAAATAGTATTCCTGCTACGAGTCCCAAGATGAGAGGCAGGCTGCCGAACACAGAGTGCACGAAGTTTGGAAAAATGCCTAGGACTGCTTCAAACGGTGCTCACAGTCCTGAAAAAATCATCTTAAATACATGTACAATACCACTGGTATCAGACATGCTTAAGATACGACCTAACATTTCTGCGAAATGTATGGGGCAGTTTGTTGATAATAGGGCATGTATCTCTGCAGAGGACCTTGCAACTTGCAGATCATAAGTCTCTCTGGACGAGGTCAGTGGCTCAGTTTTGAGTAAAAGAATGGCTTTCATTGTGCTTAAAGAATCAATTCGTATAGAAGAGATGTTCAGTGAAGGCCATTGCGGTGACTCCCCGTCTTTCTTACTTTTAGGAAACAACACTTGCATACAGCAAGTGACCATGGCTGACACACTAACGAGATAGGCTATTCCTGACATCATTCCACAACAGCTGTGTTCATTCAACATTATGTAGCTCCCATTGGATAGCTGCCTAAAAATTGGATCTATCACTGCTGCAGGGGAACCCTGCAGGTGGCAGGATAAGTTGTTTGAAGAACCATTACAGGCTCCGTGTAAATTAATACCCTGCCATAGAAGTGTACCGCTCAGTGTGTGTTTGCAATTTTAACTACTAAGAAATACCTCCTTTCCCCCACTCCAACATTTGTGTGTGTATGGTAAATCCCAGGTCGACTTTATGTATTATTTACCCAACCTTTCATACAGGCCTGCTGGTATGTGTTTCAAGCAATACTGAAACTGGTAAATCGTCACTGGTATCGTGATGGTGCCATGTATTATCCATTGCACGGCTGGTTTCTCAGAAACGGTTAATGGTAATCTTTCTAGTTTTTCTATGCTCAGCACGGTATAGTCTGCTCCCTCTGTGCCAAAGCGATTTGTTTATCTGTAAGGTTAAATCCAGTAAACAATGACGTGGTGTTGATTAGACGCCAAGGCACATAGCCTGAACGAAGGTTTTGTAACGTCCAGCCTAGCACCATTATAGAACGTAATTGAGACTGTCCATGTTGTAACATGAGCAAGTCCTGTTCCATTATGTCTATGGCAGAGGATACAATGCTGTCCAAAGAATAAATTCTGGATGACAGAGTCGTTAACCCATTGTCAACTACAGAGAGAGCTTTCTCTAAATTAATACGATGAATTTCTCGTATTCGTTCTGCAGTTTCCATTTGCGTGACTTTCCAAGCTTCATTATAAGCAGCGTAAATCCCGGCGTACATGAAACGTTTATGAAGTGGTTTACGAGGTCCTTATAAGAAGTCTCTTAAATCAACGCCATCTTTAAGCAAAGTTAAGTGTTGTTTTATATCTGGGAGTGTAGATTTTTGTAGCCACTCAAGTCACAGTTTTCCTACACTGTAAGTTGTTATTATCCCTGGATGTTGTCTCTGGACATATCTTGGATCTGGCCTAGTTACTGTAAACCCTTGTGTCTTGTTCAGAAATCTATCTTGACAGTTATTCGTGTCTTTGGGCCAGATTAACCATTTTTTTCAATCAGGATTAGTTCTGTTCTGTTGTGAAATGAACTCATCTATAGTTCCATTACTATCAGGTGTGGGTTTAGGTATGGACTGTTTGTTTAAATCTTTTATCTTAGCCAGGCCAAGACAAGATGTCTGTTGAACAGTTTCTTTTAAAAACATTAATTGTTCTGGGATGATGCAGGCTCTGAATAAGGCTTCTAAAGCTTGCACCTGCCAGTCTTTTGTGCCCCAGACAGTTTGTGTCTCAATGTTGTCTTTCCAAAAGTCAAAACCTAATGTGGACAATTGCGCATAAAAGGCCGCAGAATAAATTTGCTTCGTATTAGTCAACATACTTTTCATTCCTGTCTTATTAACATTTTTAAAGTAAAATGTTTCTGGATTTGTGACAATAACCCCTTCCATGCTGATGACGGCCGGGAGCCGTCATGGCACACAGTGCTCGTGTGCTGATGACGGCTCCCAGCCGTCATGACCACGCCCGCGATCGGAATGTGCCGCACAGGAGCGGAATTCCGGCCGCGGGCATGGGGCTAAAACCTGAGAAGTATGGACATTTTTCATAAAATGTTTTTGTGCTACCCTTTGGTGGCGTCGGACAATGTTCCCATTGATTAAAAGTAAAAACATTTCTAGGGTTTGCAGATTTGTAAAAATAATGATGACCATAATGATTAAACCAATACATTTGTTCATAATCTGATGAACCTTCTAAGTATTCATGTTTTTTAATTTTGCTGACATTTCTAAGTCTGCCATCATGTTATTAACAGTCTCAAAGTCCCAATCATCAGAAAATGTGCTGGGTGAAACAAAGTCACTCAAGGAAACCTTAAATTGGTGTGGAATCTTCAACAGCTCTACAGAACCATAAATGTCATAATCAGTTATATCCCATGCTATATCACCAGGTAGGGGAACGGCTGTGATGTTCACTGATGACAGGTCTCTTTGTTCACGATGAGATGATTTGTGAGGCTTCAGGAGCAAGTTGATGTTCTTACTTGCTGTGTCCATTTTACTATATTTTCCATCTATCAACTTTCCTAAACTTAAAACGAGAATGAGCCATAGAAGGAGAAAAAGTACACCTAACACAATCCAAAACGCAACCCATGGTGAAACCAGATATGTATTTGCAAGCTGGTGAAAAAGTTCAATTACTTGTTCCTTGAAGGTTTTATTTGTTGGCGTTGTTTCGTGCTCACTTGGATCCTCAGAAAATGTATCAAAATTGATGAAATAGCCAAAGGCAGTTCTGTCAATTGTTGGTATTGCATCCGGATTATTTGAAATCGCTTGGTCCCTTGACATGTTAGTATAGTCAGATGCTACATCATTGTAGACAGGAGTTTCTTGACAAACTGTTATTTGGGTTTTAAGAGGCACACGTTCCATTGCTTTGTTGCATAGTCCTTCTTTTCTCACTGTAGATTCTTCGAAAGTGATGAGTCTTTCAGTTTGAACCTCTTGTATAGTAGCAAGATTTGGGCGTCTGCTACTCCTTTGGAGTCCACTGGACCTACTACTTATTATCGGCCACATGATGTGGTTTTACCAGGTCGATGGACACAAACTGGTTCTCTTTTCTTTCAGCAAGGGGCGGCAGTAACACTGTTCTTGATTTGTGTATTTGTATTTGTATTTGTATTGTGTATTTATAAAGCGTGACTGTCGCTTCGAAAGGAGCATCCTGGCGCTAGAAAAACAGAGTGCAAACAATTAAAAAGCTAGATAGCAGCCATTACATAGTCATCTGGAAGATTGAAAATCCAGGTCTTCAGTTGCTTCCTGAACAGGCTCTCCTGATTTAAGTGTCTGAGGTTCTTGGGCATTGCATTCCAGGCCTTAGAGGACAAGAAGGATAGGGTCCTACCCCCCTTGGTTTTATAATTAAATTTAAACAGATTAATCAGGTTACCACTTGAAGATCGTAACGTCCTAGATGGTTTGTAGTGGGTGTCTCGCCTGGTAAGATACTTCGGGCCTGTGCCGTTGAATGCACGAAAGGCGATTACAAGGATTTTAAACAGTATCCTCCTATGCAGAGGTAGACAATGAAGGGTCTTCAGAGCGGCCGAAGCTGAAGAATTCCACAGTAATTTTAATACAAGTCTGGCTGGTGCGTGTTGCACGCTTTGGAGTTTTTTCAACATAGCCTTTTTAACACGTGCCATCAGGCCATTACAGTAATCAAGGCGGGCGAGGATTAAAGCCACTGCCACAGCCTTTCTTGAGTCTGTGGGGAGGAAATCGAAAAACTTCTTTAGAGATTTGATGATATTAAGACACCTTCCTGCCACATTCCTCACATGCTGATCAAATGACAGCTCGGCATCAAATAGGACGCCCAGGTTTCTGGCTGAGACCACAGCATGTGGTGGAGCAGGGGAATCATTCGGCCACCACTTGCTTGGACAGAATTGGGATTTTTTTCCCATGGGTAGAATCTCCGTCTTATTGGCATTGCATTTTAGATGGTTATTTTCCATCCAGAGGAAAACGTCCTTCAGGCAGTTCTTTAGATTTTGCGTAGTCATTTTTGGAGTTCCTGTCAAGGGGTACAATTAATTGAGTATCATCGGCATAAGATGTCACGAGCATGCCGTATGATTCAATTAAAGAGATGAGGGGGACCATGTAAATATTAAATAATAATGGGCTCAAAATCGAGCCCTGCGGAACTCCAGAAAACACCTTTTTTTCCTTGGAGAGGAAAGGACCCAGTGCCATGGTTTGAGATTTATCTGCTAGAAATGAGATTATCCAAGCCAGTGCTACGTCTGTGATTCCGATATCTCTTAGCCTACCTATCAGTATTGAGTGGGAGATGGTGTCGAACACCGCTGTGAGGTCTAATAAAATCAAAACGGTGTTCTTCCCTTCATCCTGTAGTAATTTTATGGAGTCGGTGAGTTCAATCTGGGCCGTTTCTGTAGAGTGATGTGGACGGAAACCCGATTGCTGGGGATGGAGGATATTATGGGATTCAACACAGCTTTTTAGCTCTTTATAAACCATCTGCTCGGTTATCTTACCCAGGACTGGGAGGAGTGAGATTGGACGCAAATTGGCAAGGTCTGTAGTGGATTTATTGAGTTTTTTCATGAGCGGTTTCACAATTGCTTGTTTCCATTCTCCTGGAACTACACCTGTGCTAAGGGAAGCATTTACAATCCCATTTATAATGGGATTGACCACATCAATTAACTGATGAAGAATTTGAGGGGGGCAAGAGTCGGAAGAAGCGTCAGATTTACACGCCAGGATCACTTCACGAGTTTGAGGTAGTGTAACTGGTTTAAAGGCTTTAAACTGCCAGCACAGGTACTGGTTTTCTGTAAGAAGGCCCAAATTCCTTCTTCTCTGCTATTTTTTCTATGACCAGATCCCCAATCTTTGGAATCCAGACAGGTCTTGCTGGGACAGGTGGTTTTTTCTTCAGTGGTCGTTGGCTTCTGTAATGTGTTGCTTAGACTTTTTCGAGTTTCATTGAACCCCTGCAAAACAGCCAATCGGTCTTTGATATCAAAGGGTTTTTGTTCTACCACTGAAGTATGACGATCAAGGTCTTCGACAATCATTCTAGTACCAAAAAGGATTTCATATGGAGTGATTCCACCCAGAGAATTTCTTGGCAGATTATTAAGACTACGTTGGACACTTATTAGATGTTTGACCCACCCGTCACCCGAGCCTAATACCCTAGCTGTTATAGATTGCTTTATGTCATGTTTTTTTCTTTTCACTACAGAATTTACCTCAAGATGGAACGGACTTGAAAACCGCAATGCAACGCCCAGATTGGCCATGGCCTCCTTGTAGGCTCGAGAGCTAAAAGCAGGACCTTGGTCAGAATGTAGCGTGCCAATTGCGTATGTGCCGATAAAGACTAGCATATCTTTTATAACAGTTCGAGCATCAGCTAAGCGCTGAGGCCACATCCAAAGGAATCTTGTCCTAATAGTTGTGGGATTGCTTTTGTCCACAGGGACGTCTTAGCATTGATAGTCTAATGCTATCTAACAATAGTGTATGTACTGGGCTGACTACACTGTAGTCAGGAATCTGGCGGCGCTCTAAGCTGTGATCTCTGTAACAGACATCGCAATTAATTCCAAATTCGTAAATGTGGGCACTCATCCCTGGCCACCAGTACATTTAATTTAATTCTATTAGAGATTTTGAGATCCCTTGATGTATCAGACCCTCTCCCATATGTGCTTCTTGAATCAAAGCATCTCTCTGATTCCTGTTTGGAATTACCCTATCCCCCACTCCAGGGATTCGAGCAAAAGGAATGGAGTTGGCATCAATTATGTATGTATATTTGAGTGGATAGTTTAGAGGTAACGCTGCACCGCTGCCTTTGTTTGTGGCATTGACAGCTAGCATTGTTTCACCATCTATTTTTGTTTTTGAATGACTGATTGCAGCTATGGAAGCCTTTTGCACAGCTGGATTCAACACCTCTTCAGCCAATGAATTCCCTGCAACGTGAACGCCATCAGGCTGATGACTCATTGTATGGATCACGTGAGTCTTTTGTAGTTCTTTCTGTGATAGAACTACTTGTTCCCAAAGCAATTTATGCTTGATTGTGCAACCTTTTACGTCTTTGAAACCGTTTTGAACCCAGTTCTGCAAGTATTCATTGTAAGACTGGACGCAGTAATAAGAATCGCACACTATGAGTTTGGGGAATTCGCGATCGGTATTTTCAAGCGCCATCTTGAAAGCCTGTAGTTCAGCTCGCTGAGCTGTACAATCTCCTAGAGATTGAGTTTTTGTGACCATAGGTCGGAATTTACCATTGTGCCAGCGACCTTTAACAATCGCACACGCTGCACTATAAGCTTGTTTACCCCCAATTTCGGGCTGTGCTGATCCGTCTGTATATATTATACATCCGTAATGTTCTAGAGGCAGAATCTCAGTGGGCAGAGGACATTCATGTTTGTATTGTAAAAATTCTTGAGTTTTCAAGTAGGGGTCAAAAACGCATTCAACGTCTGTTGCAGCAAGAGAGTTACCCCATTGTATTCCTCTCGGATGTAAAGCTTTTGCGTTCGGAATGCTTGCTTTTGTCACTGCCTCTAAGGCAGGCACAGGCGTAAAGACCATTGTGCGTTTTCCCTGTGCCATGGCTCTCTCTTTAGCTACTGCAGTTTGAACCACTGTCAGAATTTTTTCTGTTGAAGTGAATTTAATTTCAGATTGTGTGTACAAGTGTGATTTATAAGCTATTGGTACCTTTTCACCTTCATTAAAGGTTAGGTATGTGAATCCGCATCTCCCTGGGATGATTCGGATTACAAGGTTGCGTTCGTTTACGCGTGTCTGTAAATGTGTTGTTGCTAACATGTATGTTTGCACTGAACGCAAAATTTCTGTGTGTTTTTCAGTCCAATTAGTTGTTTTGAAATCAGGTCTTATTAATTCGTAGAGAGGTTTAACCCTTTCTGCGTAATTTAGAATGTAAGTTCTTCCGAAATTCAGAAAACCTAGAATTGACTGTAAGTTTTTCAGCGTTTTTGGAGATTGGGGCAGCGCACATTTTTCTGAAAAGTTGGCTGCCAGGCTTTTGCCTTCACTTGAAAGTTCGTATCCTAGGAATAGGACATTGAGGTGGGCAATTCTTGATTTTTTAAAGTTGAATTTGTACCCTTCAGATGCGAAACCAAGTATTATGGTGTTTACTCTGTTCAAGTGCCTGTCCAATCATCGTCTGTAAGCTAGATGTCATCAACATAAGATAATGCCTCATCATCATACGTTTGCAATAACTCTGTTACTCTGGCTGAAAATAACCCTGGGCTATTCATGAATCCCTGGGGAAGACGACAGAAGTGACGCTGTGTCCCCATAATTGAGAAAGCAGTCAAATACCTGCTTTCAGGTGCAATGTTTTGACAGAAGAAACCATTTGAAATATCTAATGTAGTTTTATATTTTTTGCGCCCATGTTATTCATCAGTGCTGCACTGTGTGCATTTTGTCATGTAAAGGCTTTGCAACAAGAATTTAAATGTCTGTAGTCCAAAACTAGACGGTATGTATTGTCCGGTTTGGAAACAGGAAACAAAGGATTGTTCATTGACGAGGTGCATGTTTCAATCACCCCTTAGTATTCAAGTTGATCTAGGATCTCCCTGACCTGTTTTTTAGCTTCTTGCTTAACTGGATACTGCCTCTGAGCAGTAGGTTGATTTTTTAACTGGATCTTATGGTGAGGAGAGTCCTCATCCCATCCCACATGATTTTTATAAAATGCTGGAGCCTGGGCCACTGCCCATTTTCTGGCATAGGTGTATTTTTTATTAATAGGAATATGATTTGAGAAGGCTGGCATAATGACTTCTTCGCCATGTGGCTACTCCCTAACAAATGTTGGTGGCCAGTCTTTTTCAGCTAGAATGTCATAACCCTTAGAGAGCTTCTCCCAAAAGAGTGCTCTATTTTTCTAGTTATATCCCCCTCTATCCGGAGTGTTACTTCATATAACTTATGGGGTACACTAACCCTGATATCAGCAGTTTCAACTTGAATGTACTCATTCAAGTCCACTGTCTTCAGATGATTCTTCAGGATCCTGCGAGCTATGGTAACTTCCTCTGCGCTGTCCAGCATTGTCTGGGCCCACTCCCGTTCTTGAGTTGTGTCCTCAAGATCCTCGGCATGTCTGATTTTTAGACTTGCTACCTTCTTTTTGGTGAATTGAGTTTTCTCATTTTTCTGAACATGTTGATCGTCTTTGGACTTCACGGATTCTTCCTTGTGTTCTGATCGTCCTCTTCTTTCGGATTTCTGTGAGAAAGTCTGAAAGGTACGATAGGAACGTGTATCTGTATCTTGATATCTATCAGGTTTTCTCAAATTATCTCTGTTCCTGAGGTTATACCTCTTTTCAGTTGGCTCCTTTTGAGGAGACCTACCACTGGATTGAGAACGTTTCTCTTTAGGAAGTGTCTGTCTAGTATTTTCCCACTTCTTTTTAGGAGCGGTGAGATTGTTTTTAATAAAAACTTTTTTCAGGATTTTCTGTTAGTTCGGGTTTTACTGGTTTCCCTCCCAAACTATCTTTACCTAGCTCTTCATATGACTTTTCTGTTATTCTTGCCAGTTCATATGGTTGCTCAGTTACATCAAGTTCTTTCAGTTTTTGGCGGATTGCCACAGATGCTGCTCCACCTTTAATATTAGCTTATAATATAACCAAGACCTGTTTGAAATCCTTCAGTAACTTCATACCGAGATTTAAAGCAGGCTCTGCCCCGTATTAATTTTGAATCTGTTTCAAGACGTCTGGTATTACTGCCATGGATGGAACACCATATGTTTTTGTGTATATTGCAGCAAAGACTGTACCCCAAGTGTCACAGTCCTCCAAGTGTGGTGCGATCCCCATTGGTAAACCGATTATTAGAATCCTGTGTTTCTCATGAGGAGTACTATCGGGAAATACTGCCTCTATTTGAGTAATTTTTTGGCTAACCAGAATGGAATTCGTTCCCTTTTTGTGGGTAATTTACCAATGACCGATTGTATAGTCTGTGGTGTAATTTTGTTTGTTTTCCCCGGATGAGGGGTGTGCTGTGGAATCATTATAGCAGGTTGGACTGTTAGAGTCTGCATGACATATTGAACCAATTGTCTATGTATTTTAATTAATTGTTTTAGCTGAGCTAACATTTCTGGACCTGTCATTTCTTCAATGGCAGGATGTGGTGTATAGCTGGCTAGTACCGGCCATGTTGCTCCTGGTCTACCTAGTGGACCGAGCGTGGTAATGTGATTTTGATGTTGTAGGGTGCCTTTAAACCAGAGCTGATGCTCTTAGTATGTTAATGGAATTTCAACATCCTCGAAAGGAGTGTATTCTGCTGGAGGTTCCTCTATCTTGTAGTAGAGGAACACATGTGTTGTTGGATTTGCTTCTGGGAAGATAATCCATGAATAGAATACCTCTGCCTGCCGATATTCATGTGCCTCTATGACAAAAATTACCCTACCACCTCTCGGTGATAGGCCATTTTCTTTAAGCTTCATAGCTATTGTTTTCCTTAAATTTTCCGGTATGATTATAGCATCCGCATCGTCTTCATTAAACCCTGTAATGTCCAAGCCCGGTCGGGCTGCTGCAGCTCCACCGGTTGCGTTGTTGTCGCCGTTATTTGACATTTTTTTAATGAAAGTTTGCAGAGCAAGTTTCAAGGAAACAAAGATAAGGTCTAATCAGCTCCGTACCTTGGTTTAGAATGAAGGAGGTCTGGTATCTCTCTGTCTCAGGACTCGATTTCCCAACACCCCGCAAGGGGAGTTCGGAAACACTGGAGCTGGATTTCTCGGCAAGAGAAAAGACAGCGTCTCTCTCAGTGCATCTGCTGGAGGGTCGGCTTCCTTTGGCACTTGCTGTAGCGAGCTGCGTTGGGTAAGTGGATAGTCGAACTGCTCCAAACCACTGTGTGTTTGCTAGGGCAAGTGTGGGCATATTTATACCTTGAAGGTGCCGAGTTTGACGTAAAGTTGGACATAATAAGGTCATCAAAGAGTCTCAGTTCTTTGAAAACTCCATGAGTTCTTGGACAAATCAATATTCAAGCAAGGGGAAGTCCCTAACTGCTGAAGCCGAGTTTTCCAAGAAATCGTTGTGGATTTTCAGAACTAGTGGAAGTGGCCATGCCGTATTTGGACTGCATGGGCCATGTCTAAATATGGTTATGATTTCTATGCCTAAATAAGGACAAGGTGATTTATACCTATATAATGGCATGAATCGAGAAAATTACACTAGGGTCCTAAAATGCTATACAACAGTACAAGGGTTGATGGTGGTTGTGGAGGTGGTGGGTGTGCCTGTACAGGGTGCCAGTATGGATGTGTACCTTTGCTGTAGTGCTGTACAGTTGGTGGTACAGTTGTGTGGATATGCTGTCCTGCAGGCAGATATGACGGCTTCCCTCCCTGTGTTGACCGTGAAGGGAGACTCTGGATCACTTTCAGCATGCCCTCCATCATCTTCATGGCCAAGGCGTGGTGTCTTGCACTCTCTTCCCTTTGGATGGATATCAGGTCTCTCATATTCCTGGACATGTCGTGCCAAGTTTTGTCCATCCTATCTAAAGCTTGGCTCACCCTGTCCACCACCTGAGGGAATTGGACCATGTCCTGCAGGGATTCAGACATGTCAGACAGGGTAGCCCCTATGGCACAAATGTCCTGCCTCACATCTGCCTGCTATTGGAAGAAGTCCTGCTCCCACTGGCCACCATAGCCAGGTGCAGGCCCCCTCTGCAGGTATCTGCCATGGATGGGATGAGCAGGTCCAACACCAGGGGGGGTGGTAGGTGGAAGCCTGTGGGTAGGAGAATGGTGCCCAGGGGATACCTACACCACAACAGGGTTGGTACTTCCCACAGATGGTGGAGAGGATCTCAGGGATACACTTGTAGGGAAGAGCGGGTAGGGGAACCACCATGTCGGTTCTGGACGTGAGGGCTGTGAGGGAGTGATGTCTGTGTTGGGATGCGTGGGAGCGTGGGTGGTTTGATCTATGCTGAGGACAGGGAATGGTTTGTTTTGGAGGAGGCTGATGAACGTTGCTTGGCGGAGGATGTGATGCCGTGACATCAGAATCTTTAAATAAAACGAAGGTGCCTGGTCTCGAGTTAAATGCTGTTATTTAATTGTCAGCAATCTTAGAGCTTCAAATTAATAAGAGAGCTCCTGTGTAATTTCACTTATTTTCAATATTCCTTTAAACATTCTTTGATTTTCAAAAATGCGAGGTTTTAATACAACCTGACAAAAATTATAAACATTTTTTGCAACATTGTAAACATTTTGTGCAAAACAAAAACATCAATTTAGTACGATTTCATGCTTATAAACAAATCATTTTCTTTTAAAGGTACACCAGAAACAGTCGTATTTCAGTCCTGCCTACTTATTTCTTTAGCGTTTTGGGACTGAATTTCACCATAGGCTTATTTTTGAATCAATTATGTCCAACAACCTAGGACACCCATTATTTTATGCCATTGGTGAAAAAAGAGGAATCACATGGAAATGCCGACGCGTTTCCAAACCCGGTCCAATTGTTCGGGTTTTTCCTCAGGGCAACCTGGGTACCTAACTGTTCCAGCGCAGCGTTGTCTTGTGTGTTCTGGATGAGAAGATTTTTGTGCTTGGGACAATGACTCATGCTGCAGCCCAATTCTGCTTTAACGAACGGTCTGAATTTGACGCCACTTTTGTGTATGCCAGAGTTCCGTCACTCTTCTGTGTCGCGGTGCATCTCCATTAGTGAGTTGGCAGCCGCGGTAAATGCATCCAGCTTCTTGCTATTAGCTTGTTTCGACACCGCTCACTCCTGCTGTTTGCCAGAATTGTCATCCACGGAGTGGATGGACATGTAGTCATCATCGTCCACAAAGTCAACGTCCTCAGGAACTTCCTCCTCTGCTTGAGCATGACTTGCTGCTGGCATAACTGCCTGGAGGATATGGGGATTCTCCCCTCTGATTCCCCGTCGGCCAGCACTGGTCGTAGGTCTGTCATCCTCTTCCTCAGCATAATCTGGAACACAGAGGTTGCAACCGTATTAGTGATTGACCTGGTATTACATGTGGTGGAACACCAGGTTTGTATTAACTATAATTTGCATCAGCAAATGAGGATCATGTGACCTGGTTAGGGTACCACCAAAAATGACTGTTCACACCATAGCACTGAGGTGTTACATGGAGATGTACATAATACTAGCAAACTCACCAACTCCAGCCACAACTTTCTGTCCCTTCGTGTTCCCCCCTGGTATAACCTGCTGAACCTGTCTCCTTATAGATGTTGTAGACATAGCTGTAGAGGGTAGAGGCAACATTCTCAATGATCTGCATCACCAATTGACAGACAGGCACATGTGACACTCCTGATTTGTATCACTTTATAAACAACAACTGTTGATTCCATGCAGAAGGGGATCTCGATCTCTGTCATGGCTTAGTAATATAAGCTAGTGACACACCTCATGCCAGAATTACCTGCAGGACAGGTGCACAAGGGTGTCACTGCTACAGCCAGGATGTCATGCATCCCCCGGGATGTTGTCCGCTGCAGTGGTATCATCCTGTCAGCAGCTGTGATGAGACATACATGTCCATATTTTAGTACAACAGATGGTAGCTATGAGCCAACATGTCATTCCCAATAACCATTTGCTGATAATCCAGGACAATGCGCAGCATGTTTACCTCATGTACTTTACATGTGGGCACCTGCTCACATGCAGCATTTGCCAGCTGTTACCTCCATGCAGCACTGACACCACCTTTACCATTAAGACTAACAATTTTCGTGAGCGTAATGTCTGTTGACAAGTCAGAAAGGAGTTCATGTGTGAGATGTGCAGTAGTCAGAGACATGATGTTGCTCATTTGTGCTACCCTACCCATGAAGTCACACAGCTCATGCTTTGAATGAGAGAACCCAGATTTGTTATGTCCGTCCTTTGAGTGTCCTCTGTTCCCATACTCTATTTTCAACATCATGGTACTACTTAGCTGACAACGGATGGTGTCTTGTACAGCAGACATCCAAACCTTATATATCAAACACTCACCTATACATGTGAATACAGTAGAAGAGGAGGCAAGCAGAAAAAAGCATTTGGTTATGATCACACATTGGGGATAAGATGAGAAGCTTTGAGGATTTCCGCCTGCACTGGATTATCGTGTTGCTCTTGAGCCAAGTTATTTTGCACGTGTAACTGCATGAAGATTCACCTTAGCAACCCCAACACCCATCTCAAAGGTACACAACTGGCATCAGTTTGTGCCTCAGTCATACCAATTTCATTATGATTTAACCATGTATATTTTGCTAGGGATTTATCCTATCATTGAATTTCAAGCCTGTTGTGTTTTGGTCAGTTCATATGACACATTGTTCTATTGTATGTCCATTCTGCACTCACTTGGCATACATTTTGTGTCATCCTCTCATTTGCCACCAGGGTCTGATCTGCCATATGTTCAAAAGCCATATGTGAGCATATTGTGATATAGGACAACAGTGTTGTACAACACAAACAACATACGGTGGAGGTGAAAAGCCCAATTAATGAGCATTCTGCCAGAATTATTCTAGGGTTGACTTACCTTGGCCCAGCACAGGAACAGTGTGTGGTCCCTAAACAGATGTCACATCCAACCTTGTAGCAGAAGTCAGTGTGTGTCTTTGATTCTGGGAGGACTGCATTGTACCTACAATGATAAGTGTGTTTTCCAACTTTACATTTCTGCAGCCACATGTGATGCACTCAATTTCTGGCACAAAGGAAGAGCGCAAGCAGTTGTGGACATAACCATTGCAGAAGTGTGTTATACATAATGTCATGAGTGATCCCACATATGACTTAGAATGGGCCCACTACCTAGATGCAACCTATAGCAAAATAACCTTGCCTACAAATCCAGAGGTAAGGTCCACTATTGTGTTTTGTTGATGCATCCAATGTAAGAAGTACATGACCAGCTGTGTGGACTGTGCAATTTAATATATATTGGAAAGATTTGAAGTTGGGCAGTGGATGCATTGTCAATACAACTGAGACTGGTATCTCACTGCTTGTTCATCATTACCATATTTGTGCAAATAGGATCTCTTGATTAAGTCTACAGACACTATTACAATATAGTGGGGACACCCTTTTGACTAGTTGTGGCACTCAATTACAATATTGGATTCCCAGATCTGGGACTGTTGGTGAAATACATGTTATGTTCCACAATTACAAAGGTATGATGAGCCAAGACATGTTATATTTTGTCTTTTGCTGTTCACAAATGTCATATGCTAAAGGTGAAAGTCCATTAACAACTCCAATTGTAATGAAGCAAATTTTTCATCGCTGGTTGACTTTCACAGGTGGGCATTATATGCCCCTCTGTCGTCTCCTGACAATGTATGCATTTTGAGCATCTCTAGGACAGTTTGACTTACCAGTTAGTGAGGTTGTAATGCCTTTCTCTGTAAATTGTCAATTCCTCCCAGTAGATGCAGGGACCTCTGCTACTGCAGTTGTCTGTGCTCTGGCTGAATGTGTCAATGGGTGAGGAGAGAGAAAAGTAACCAAAAGGGAAATGTGCTTCTGGAACTTTTCAGGGATTTCCCCATATCTTCTACATGCTAACAGTGTTGTGAAGTACTGCTGCAGACGGAGCAGGTAGGAGCAGTGGCGTGTTGGGGATGTAATGGCGTGGCAGAGTGGGAAATGAACAACAGAATATGTGAATGACATTTTGATCTGATGATTCTCTCTCCTTCTGCTTTGTGATTGAGGCTGGCACAGGGTAATTTACTTCTTGGGAAATTTGTGGCACATTTACAAGCCCCTCGATAAAGATTTACACTGCTGTTGCGTCACTTTTGTGACACAGCAGTGGTGTACAACTGACGACACATTTTGAATTATTCGCAACATGACACATCTATGGCGAAGCGTCACGTTGTGAGGCCCTGCGCAACATTGAACCTGCGTCAGCTTTGATGTAGGCAGGGTGGGCATTCCTTTGGGATATGCCGCATAAAAGTGATGCAATGAAATCTACAAGATTTCACGGAGTCACTTTTCAGAGGCCGCTGCGACGCAACCTTACAGCTGCTTGAAGCAGACATAAGGAGTGGCGCAGCACGTTAGGTATGGGCGGTCCATGGACATTGTTGGAGTTGCATCACTCTTGCGACACAACTCCAGCAAAGCACCCCCTAATGCCATCAGATGCAACACACATCTGTCTATTCCTGCGCCACAGTGCACTGTAATGTAAATGCGACGCATCCGTGGTTGCGCAAGGGTTGATTTGCATTTTGCATTGGTACTGGCGCATCCCTGCTTTGTCAATTGCTACTTGGCAGGGTTGTGTATATACGGCAGCAGTACTGTGCCCATGTTTTCAAAAGGGGGGAGGGATTTACCATATCTAATGCAAAGGATTCTGGGATTTGTGGTGCTACATACAGAGGGTGACACATGAGTCACTGACTGACTATATTTTTATATACACTTTGGATAAGTTCCTTACTCACAATGACAGTGCAACACAGACAATCTTTTCATGCACTTTTTCTTTTCATCCCATTTACCTGGTACCACGTAGTGGACATCCCTGACAGGCAGCCCATGTACCAATTGGGGATGTATTGTGGTAAGGATATCCTCCTCCAGTGGGGTGAGACGGTTGCGGGGTCCAGGGTATGCAGCAGGGAGGATCCTGCTTAATTCAATTCTGGAGTACTTCTCCTTCACCCTCTGCCTTTCATCCTGCCACTTCTTCTTGGTGTCCTGTACTGTGCACCTCTCCTCCCCCAATGCTGTGACAGCAGTGGCTTATTGCTGCCATAGGGCTGCTTTCTGTGTCCCACAGGTGCAGTAGGGTGGGAGTCCATGTAGGCGTTTGTGGTGCCTCACTATAAACTCTACAAGTATGGTGGTCTCCTCTGGATTGAAGTTCTTCTTTCTCCTCATTAGTTCCATTTTTCTCTGGCGATGTGAGCGTTGTGAACACAAACTCTCTGTGGCCAAACCTATTCCTTCAATGTGTGCTGCTTTTATATGTTTTGTGGTGCTGGTCAATTAGTGTTAATTGGCTTCAGCTGGAGCGTGGTGGGGGATGGTAGGCACTTTCAACATTCATCATGGCAAAATGGAGCTATTGGATGCGATTGGCTGCAGTGTGACAGCTGATCCATGGTGGGGGATGGTATGCACTTGGACAGGTGTTTACCCTTGGCTAAAATGATCAACTGCCATAGTTTGTATCTTCCGGCCCGGAATCGGAAATTCCGGTCCGGAATCGGAAGTTCTGATGCAGAGCCGGAAATTCCAGCCCTGAATCGAAATTTCCGACGCAGAGCCAGAAATTCCAGACCGGAAGCGGAAATTCCGGCCCGGGTGTGGACGTACAGTTAGTAGTCGTAAGTCTATTCTGAGAATACCAAAAGTAGTAAGTTCATTCTGTGAATACCAAAAGTAGTAAGTTCATTCTGTGAATGCCAAAATGGTAGTAAGTTTAGGATTTTGTCTTAAGTTCAATCTGTGAATCGGGCGCTATTTATTTTAATTTGACACTTTACTAGTTGGACTATAAAACAATATGTCTTGTACAGTGGCAATTATGGAGTTAGGGCACACTCGACGAACATAATTAGTAATAATTAAATACGAATAGAAATAGGAAGTGCTAAGGTAAAGCTATGGGTTTATAACCCTGCCGGGTGGAGTTAGTTAGCGTTTCCTGTCATTGGTAACAATCCATTAGTTATGACTGGGCTATGAAGAATTTGGATACTAGATATTCCCACAATAATGTGAGAAGCATGTTTTTGCAGAGAATAGCATTGGAATTAAATTGCATTCTTTCTAGTCTGCTGGACAGAACTGAAAAACGTATCTTTTCTCTCATCAAGATTGGAACATTCTTCCTTTAAAATTGCTTAGGAAACAAATGTTTCTCCTTTTAAGACTTAGTAACACAGATGCAACATAATTAGATAAATACTATAACCATATTGATTTCTTTTTCCTTTCCTTTTATCTTTTTGCTTTTAGAGCTTCAATGGAATACATGTGTTTTTTTTTACCTTTCTTCCTCATGTGCTGCTTCCCCACTTAAATCCCTGCCCGGCCCTTTCTCCGGGCCAGGGGTCTCTTTGAGAATAACACAATGATCTCACAACCACTGCTTGTTTTATGTGTGTACGAGTATTCTTTATATCCTGGCTTCTTTATCATTTAAGAAGATGCTATTACGTTTCCGAGATGTAATGAGATCAGCGTTGTGAGGTGGCTGAGATATATATATGGTTTCAGTGTTTGATGCTGTGCATGTATGCTGATAGAATACTGTTTCACAGTGCATCAGCCAATTCTAACACTCAAACCGGACACACCCTGTTTCAGTCAAATAAACTATTTTTTTAATACCACTTATTTTCACTGTATCTACACCACTTAGACCTCTCACACCCACAGCACCATACGTCAAGGTTAAAAAAATCTCAGGTAAAGAGCCCCCTTACGGGTGCCCGTCGGGTATTGCAGCGCCGACCTGATGAGGAGCAGGTCCATATGATGAAGCATGACACCTAGCTTGCTGGGTGTGTGAGGACTCTAGTTCCGACAAGGAGGATCCCTTTCCACCCATCTCTTGATCGGTTTTATCCGCCTTGAGGAACTGCATACCTTTTGTTACTGGTGAAGGAGTTTGCCATTTTGATGCTTACCATGCAAGTTGCTGTGTAATTGGATATGGGGAATGGCATGTCACCGTGATCCAAGCATCCCATGTCTGTATTTAATATTGAGCGTTGCATTTATGTATTTTAGTTCATGCATAGTGCGATGGTGACCCTCTTCAAGGCTGCCAGTGCACCTGACATAGCTGCGAAAACAGACTAATACACAGCAGAAGAAATCTTCAGCCAGTTGAAGAGTGACAGTTACAGTTACAGCTACAGGGGTGTCTCTAGCTTTTTGTCATTTATTTTGGGTAGATTAAGTTTCTGTCCTCATATGTTTATGAGATCACTGTGTTAAATGGAACGTGCTGAGATTAGCAAGTAGAAGTGAGCAGGAGCTGTATCCTACCACTTTTATTGTTATATAGATGAACTGCATTTTGTAATAATTTTTATATTTACAGTACCTTTCTTTTTTGATGTTTTAGCACATCTCTTATGTATTACACAATGCCAGCTGTTCATTGCTCGCATACAGATGACAGCTGAAGCTGTGCCTCGCTGATGGGTCTACATTTCACGGCTGTGCTATGGTGGGCTGTGTTCATCAGGCGCCCCCTCCCTACACAGCCTTCCGACAGCGCAGGTCACAGAGTGAACACCGTGTGCTCGTGTCCATATTAGGCCACAGTAGTCTGCTGCCAGTGCCACTGTGATTGCCCCTTGTTTTCTTTCCACGAATGAGAGAGATCGATGTGAGCAGAAAGGGATCTCTCCATCCCACGATGACATGACTCTGCCTTTATAAATTTGGAGGTTTCATTATACATTTTGGAATTAATAGCGACACAGTAATACTGCACGGCAGATAATAATCTAACCACCAAGAAAGACTAAAAGCAATTCTTTTTTCTACAGCAGTCTTCCTTTGTGGTACACGTGTCGCTCTAAATAAAAGGTGTCAACGCCCTTTTACAACAATCCTGTATATAAGTGCAAAACAAAAAAAATATAAATGTCACGCATTTGATATGAATGCACACAATAATGCACTCTATAAACTCCAGAAACGATATGCGACCGACAAAGTAAACCCTCAGACATCAGGGGTTCACATTGTCATAAAGAAAAATCCATACAGGAAAAAGGGGTGGAAACATACAAATTAACCAAGAGAGGTTGGGCCAAAGGTGCATAAAACTGAGAGCAGGAATGCTTAGTGAATCAGATGAAGGACTGAAAAAGAACAGGGCCAGGATTAAAGAGTACAAGAGCCAAGTTATGTACTGCTACAGTTTCGATTATTTAAGCTTAACAAATGTTCCTCTGCCACAAGCGCTATAATTGAGGTACTATTTCCACTTTCTCTGTGAAGTATGTGTTACTATGGCACTAGTTTGTTTGTTTACCTCTGCTTATGGATTGCAATGATGTGTTCGTGTTTTATTTACTTTGTGCCGACTTGATAAAAAAAAACATTTGCAGCCACGTACATCCACTCCAATATAAAACACATAGGTAAATACATTGTCCTTTATAACGCCGATACCTCTAACTCTCACAAATGCAAGACCAGTTTGCATTGCAAATGCTTAGTATACCTGTACTCTAACTCTACAATTATTGAACATTCATGCACAAAGGTCTATGTATTGTTTATTATCCCCTTTTTTTGTTGCTGCTTATAGTTCCTTGACAGTGCCCAGCCAAGAGAAATCTTAAGTCCTAAGCAAAAAAAACATTGGCAACGCCGAAAGGTCCGGCTCAGGCAAGAGTGTTTTTTTTAATAGAATAATATTCCAAGAATATGCAACAAAAATAAAAGATTAAAAGTAAAAAAAAATGAAATGCCACCATCTAAAGGTGGAGGAAATAGGCTTTCAAATAAATAAAAAACATTAAAAGGTACCTTCGTAGTAGTACACCCACTAGCTTGGCATACCAGTATTGGCACTGAAACACTATCGGCATACTTTACAAAGGAAAACCTACACGTGGTAGTAAGTTTACTACTTACTCTGAACTCACAAATTACATAAAGAGGTTTACAACTCCGCACTTACTATACTGATGTTTGTGGAGTTCTCTGCACCCAGAGACTCCTAAGACAGGGCAGAGGACTCTACTCATATAAGCAGAGGGAGCGCGGAGTTGTAAAACACCAGATGTAACTTTTGAATTGCATTTTGTAGTACATTTTTAGTATTACACAGTGCAGTTTGAGAATCAGGCCTAATATTTTTAAATGGATGTCCAGACATTATCAGGCAAAATGCCATCACTCAAAAGTGAAATACAACCAATGGTAACTGCCCTCCACAACATGCGGCATGAGGCAATGGGTCAGCCCACTTCAGCCTCTGTCTCACTTTACTATGGGTGCTTGTGCACATCTGCCTAAAAAGTAGTCCACTTTAGTGCCAAGGCTGGTGTGTCAATTTCTGCATTTCTTTTCTACTTCCTTTTTCTGCATATGCTTTGATACATTTGCTTACCATCTTCAGCTTACATCATTTTTTACTTTTCACCACTTTTAATCTTTACTGGCTACTGTATATATATCAGGATATAACAAAATAATAAGACACTGCATGTTTGCCAATGGGAAACCTATTAGCTTTCACATTGCTTGTTGATTATATTAAGCAAAAATGACAAATAAAGCTGTTCCTAGGCCCGGCATAAAAAGGAGAGAGTTGTGGCAAAACTTCAGTGTGTTGTTGCATGCCACATGAATATTTGGAATCTGGGGCATGGCTTAGATGGTGCCAGGTGCTGTTGCCTTTTAGTGAGAGTCTGCATCGATCCAGACCAATCTTCAATAATCCTGCGCTTCGGTGCTCCCCTGAGTCCCGCTAGTTGCCCCTGTCGACCCCCTCCATCCTGAGTCCACGGACTGCTGGAAGGACAAGGAGGAGATTGGGTGATGGGTCTGCGGGGCCACTAGGGGTTGCAGCGGCATGCTCAGCTGTAGAGACCTGGTCTGCTCCCTATGGGTGGATCACAACCAGAGCCTACAGCGCTGGGAGCCCCAGGAGGAGTGAGCCCTATTGCCTCATTTTCACGCTGCCTACCTGGTGTGAGCTGCCGCCGGAGTATGTGCGGCCTGCCTAGAACAGAATTGCAGGCATGCAGGACCGTACCACCTGTGGCTATCGGAGTCCCTCTCACCCGCATTGAAAGCTGCTACGCGAAGGAGCAACCCCCACTGTTAAAGATTGCAAGAATCGCTGTTAACATGAGCTGAAAGCCATTTTGTAACTAGCAGCCATTTTAGTTAGCCATGTTTATGTTTATGGGATTTGTAGAGCCCGTGACTACCCTTGGGCATCTCAGCGCTAAGAAGCGCTTGCCATGTGCTTTCTCCTTCTTCCAGAGCCTTGCACATGCTCAGAAAGGCCTAGCTGTCAGAAATCACCGGCTCCTAGTACAGAACTGTCAGGCTATTCTTAATGATGTGCTCAGTTTAGTTTCCCCTCCCACTTTGTTGCACAAGCAAATTTTGTATAGCCATATTAGTCAGTAAGAATGCTTACATGTGTCAGGACTTCCCCTTGGTTTTATGCTGACTAATGTAACCTATGCATATATAAGGCCCCTGTTCTCTGTACTCCTTAGAATGCCCCCTACAGTGGCCTGAGGGTACCGTATGACGCAGTCTCCCTCATCTGAGATTAATAAATTAATTATTTTTATATTACAGCTTCTGTGCGAATTTCTTCTTTGTTGGTTAAAACGATCAGGTATGCGTGAACCCCTTAGGAGGTTTATATTTCTTCAAATGGCGCCCAACGTCGGGCTCATCAGAGAAGCGGCTATGCAGAGGAGTGGTCTTGACAGGAGAGAGGAATCTACTAAGGTGGACACAACAGGAATCTACTAAGGAGGTACCCTGCGCACGGAGATTCTCTGTCTCTGCAGCCCAGTATGTTTCTGGTCTTCCTGATTTGATCCTCCAAATGTTTACCGCTCCTGACTGAGTACCTTTTAGGCGTGAGTATTCTAAAACGACTGTTAGGACACTCAGAACTTAGCAGTGAGAGGCTGGAGATTTGTGCTTGGTAAGGTCATCAACGTGCTTGACTTGTATTGGCCAATAATGTGATTATCGTGATTTGCGTGATTATATGTAAATTGCAATTTATGTAGGCAGGTAATGAGGAGATTTTTCTCTAAATTGTGAATACTTGAACGGCACACTGTAAGCTAAGTGCTACTTTGTATATAATATTGTATATGCTACAATATTCTTGCCATGCCTGTTCTTATCAGACATTGTAGAATGTGTTGCTTTCTTGGAAGTACCATTGTGAATCTTGAATGAACTCAGCCTGCTCCCCCTAGAGGGAATACCTAAATAGGTTTAGGTATAAAAACTTATTTCTTCCTTGGTGACTAAGTACCCCATGGAATTAAAATATGTACATAAAAAAGGATCCTGATTTGTGCACTTTAACTTTTATAAGTAGTGATATGCAGAGCGCTTTTTGAGTGTTCTGTCAGCCCAAACTAGCGAATTTGATGTATTTTGGCTTCTTGAACATGAACAGTCTTTGGGCTGTTTTTTGTGCAGTCTTTTCACCTACTTTTGAGAGCTTTTCTTGTAAATATGACTTACAACTAATATTTACAAATAGTTTGGTTTCAGCACAGTCTGTGGGCTGTCTCTTGGTTCTGTTCTAAGTGTTGATTTGTGGGTTAATTATGTGTTTAAATGTCTATGTGGTTTGTGATTTGACATCGATGGTACTTGTGTGAGTAAGTAGCGCTTGCACTTTTTGTGTAAGAATGGCTAGACTTAAGCGCGCTGTATTGTGTGTTCTGAGTGTATGACCCCTTCTGAAAATGTCTGGAATTAGCTCAATGTGTTTTTGTTGTCATCATTCTGTTATGCAAACTGCCATTTAATTAATTACATATTAAATAAAAAATCCAGAAATTAATTATGTAACATATGCTAAATAGCTGTACGCTATCATTAAAATTGACAAAGTAAGAAACTATAGATATGTGCATATTGCCACAATGCTACAGATAAAATTAGAATTCACATTCAATATGAATAAAATAGGCCTCATGGAAAGGAAGGGAAAAAACGAAATTGTGTGCTTTGAGATAATTAGGATTAAAATGCAAAATGTTACAGCATTTTCCCTAGATACATTGTATTAGATATTAAAAGGGATTCACATCATCTGAGTAAATTGGTTGTTGCTGAACTAAACACGACATATTAGAACAATAGATGTTGACTGCCTTGAAATGCCTCCGTTTTTAAATAGACTGTGACGTGCTTACTTTCAGCACCAGAGAAAAAAAACTGTCTCACCGAGAAGAAGCTGTCCGACACATCCAACGGAGATTACACTTTGTCAGGGCATTACAAATACAGAAAAAGGGGTTTTTTCTCCTGAGAAAGGTGCAGAATTCGACCCCTGCTGGTTAGAGCAACAGCTGCATAAATAGCACATGTCTATTCCTGACTGCAGCCCACAGAGGGGAACATGCTGAGTCAACTAGATTTTAAATTAGTGTAAACCTGGTATAAAAGCCTGCATTACAGACTGTTGATTTTAAAAAGTTACAAAAGACAGTTTCATTATTTTGGATAGCAGAGAAAAGATTGAAAGTAGGGATTTCCTTTCTTAATGCCTTTTTACATAATCACATCTGTGGTTTTTATGTTAAATAATAACTGTCCTTTAAAAAATGGTGCAGACTTTTCATATTTCAAGTAAGGCTTCTGTGCTTAAGGTTATAAATGAATTCATTTTGAAGGCAAGAAGGAATAAGGGTTGCTTTTCATACGTGGAACCATCAAAAGGGTTGGTGTTATTAAAAAAATAATAATAAAAAGGGGAATTTCGAGGATATGAGAAAATAAAATCATTAAAAATAAGTGCACTAAAAACTTTTTTTGATCTCTATACTGCCTAATTATCATACTGTGAACTCCTAGCATCAAAGTTTAATTTAAGCAGCGCTTTACCGCAATGGGGGGGAACTAAAATTGAAAATGTCTCTTTACCCAGGCGTACAAAACTCATTTTTATAAGGGTGTACCATATACATTTCTAATTCCCCATTCTTGGGATATCTAGGGGACACTCTGGTGTTGACTAATATGCCAAAACATTGTAGGTTATTAATTTTTTAATGTCCCTAACACCAAAATCGAATTGGGCAACATTTACTGTTTAAAAGCAGTTCTGCCACTCAGAGCAGTTTTCAAACTGATCTTAGGCTTCAGTAAATGCACACATTTAAGTATAACACAAATAGCTGACCTCTATACTGCTAGAAAAGAACACCACACACTGCTTACAAATGTAAATAAATATAAAAAACCAGCAGAAGTTATTAAGCTTACCTCTAAATTACTGCCAAACAGGAATGTACAGGACTGCCTTCCAGCTGTAATTCTTCATAGTTGCTTTGAATTGGAAAGTCTGCATGGCTTAGCCCTTCTCAGACAGGGGACAACAGGTTTAAGGGTCAAAGGCCAAAGTATGTTTTTAGAACTAACCAACTGAACGTGCAATTTCCACATAGGGAGCCACTGTGACAGTATGTGATTTCTTTGTATTACTTAAATATCCTGATCCTCACACTGTAGGGTAAAGCATTATAAGTAATGTTTTAGATAACATTAGCTAAAGGGAATATTGCATATTTTGTTAGGAGCACATGGGGATATCACTGTTTCCTTGAGATATAATACAAGTGTAGGAAATGTGCAGGTGGGGTTATCCTATTGAATAACATTATCAAGGGATAGCAGCATTTGTAAGTTATATGCAGAGATAGCTCTGCCATGTATATAGCACTAATGATTTTAGTTTGAAGATTACTGTGCAAGGGCTGAGATAAGGAGGCAATGTGATTTAGTTTGAATTAATTCACCTCATGTTACAACTACTACAATTGCTAAAGGAATTGGTGGTTGGTTATTAATGTGTTCTAGCTAGCAACTTGTGCCATTTACCTCCTACAAGTGTATTTGTGCCCAGCTGCCACAAATAGAAGTAGATAGTGTCGACATAAGTGAAACCTGTGTCAGGTTTTCCTACTGCTGAAATGGGGGAAGGGGGCTAGCTCCTCTACAAATTAAGGGTAGGCAAATTTATGCTTTCTCTCTCTTTTTCTCAATCTCTGTTGAGCCTGTCTAAGCTGTCTGTGAAACAGCCATGAGACATTTAATATCTAACCAATAATACGGTTTTAAAATTATTAGCATTAATAAAATGAATATGTAAATATGCTATGTTACTGCCCATCCTGTGTGATGAAATTATGAAAGGATGAGTAGTCTAGATTCCTGTTACCTTATTTGACCTTTAAGGGGAACTAGATGTGGGTAGTTTTTGTTCTAAAATTCTCAGGCCATAACACCATTATTATTAGCTAGTCTGTGTAAATAAACTGACAGTCCTTATTAGAGCTGCTGTTGCATAGTTTGGATCGTGAATAGTAGAATACAGGAAAGACACCCATGTGATTCTCAGCAATTATTTTTGAAAAAAAAATATTGTTCTATAGGAGTTTGTTTGTCACAACATGTTCTGCTGGAGAAATGTATGAATCCACTATGTTGAAGGTTTTTTTAGTTCTTTATGTAATAAGAATCCCTGTTAAATTAGCAGTTTTAGGTTTTCCTGCTGCACCCATAACATAAGAGCATGGTCCTAAGCGTACAATGTAGGTGTTTTTATTAAGAGAAACCATTTTAGAAGTGTCTGCAGTCCTGTACAAGTAATGTAAAGTCTTTGAGTAAAAGTGTAGAACATTTCCTTTTTTCTTGAGGGTCTTCAGATGAATAATATAGGAATACACAAATGTAAGGATTTGGAGTATACCTGTATTGTTTTTCTCTTTTTCCTCAGAATTTAGTAAATGAACACAGACTTCCTTAGCTGCTTCAATTTGTGTAATAGGTCCAGGTTTTTTTTTACTCTCAGATAGATGAAGTAGTTCTTGGGTGCCTTGCTAAAATATGGGGCGTCCCAAGACTAGGAAGTATTCTGAGACTATCCTCTCTGTTGATAGATTATTTGAATGCCTTGTCTAAAGACCTTTTGTTCTGTCCACCAATAGATATTTGCTGTCTTACAACCATTGCCAGAGGGGCCAAGACATCAGATCCAGCCTGGGAGTTAGCACCAGTCCAGTTAGAAGCCAAGGTGAAGGTACCCAGCATAGGCGTTGCTGGCAACTAGGACCTCACTGAAGGCTGAAGTACTGGGATGTTAAGTGTGTACCCCTACCACTGATTTGGGCGAAAGACGGGGTCACAAATCAGAAAGGAGAAATCGTGGATCAAGTTTTTGATGCCCAGCTGAGAGAGTCACAGACCAACCAGAATGGCAAGGAGGCTTTTGCTTGAGGTGACCCCTTTTGAAACAAGGGTTGCTTCAGAGATCCTAGCATCAGGCCTCTGAATCCTGGTCCAAAAGTGAATGCAAGTTTGCACCTTTGTTTGTTGATCAAGAGTGCATGGACATACTGGATAATCTTTGGCCCCAACAAAAGGGCAGTGCGCCAGCAGAGCAATACAGAAGTTAGGGAAAGACTTGAGTTTAGGGTACAGGTGCTGTGCCCTTGGTGCCTGTTAGATCAAAGTGAAGAAAACTGGTGCACTACCTGAGACACCGGACAGGATAGTTGAGGGCATTTGCCCTAGTGAGGTCATTGCCCTATCATGAAAGAAAGACTTTTTCTTCTCAAACTGGTCATGATTCCTGATTTGCGAGTTGTGCAGCTCCACTGTGGGAACAACAAGAGCCTGCCTGTGAGGCTCAAATGGACACAGGGAGAAGACTCCCCTCTGGCTGGTTGTACAGCGGCTTCAATTTCCCATGGACGTCCCATTTTTGCTGCTCTTCATCCTAACTCCTGTGACCCTGTATGGTCCTCCTGGTCCCTTGGAGCCAGGATTATTTTTGTAATAATATGTCTGACTGATTAAATATTTGCATTAGTTATAATGTTTATTCTACACAAAAAACGTTTTTCTGAGCAATTGACAAACATTACTTTGCCCTTTCCTTGAATATATTAATTGATACTCTAGCCCTTATAAAAGGAACACTGGAAAAGGCTATTGAAAATGTTTTTGACATAGAATTGGACAGGATGGTTCTAGGATTTGCTTTTTGCTTAGGGCTAGAAAAATATTGATAATTCTGTTTGTGATAATAGTCCTTACTCTCTCCTGCTATCTGTATGACCCAATGCTTTGTTCTCTTCGTACTCCTGCTTATACCTTTTATATACCCGCATACTGGCGTGGCTCTTGCGATTCCCAGGGACCATTACTGGGGCGAAACGAACAAGCACCATGGTGTCATCCCAAATGGAGATCTGTGAAGCTTTTGCTCAGTATTATGAACATCTTTACTCACCCCCTCTTGGCCCTTGTGATGGGCACCTCTGGCTATATATTGCCGGGGCTGCCTTCCCCGACTCAGTCCCCTCCAGTCCCAGGCGCTTGATCAAATGCTGCGGCTTGAAGAATTGAGGACCGCTGTGCGTCAGATGGCCCATAACACAAGGCTCCGAGCATGGACGGGTTCCCCGTTGAGTACTATGCAGTGTTTGGCTGGGCAGTCTTCCTGCCTCCCTCTGCGAGGCTCTTATAGTTGTTTTGCCCATAATGGATAGAGACCCCCCTGGATGTGGGTTCCTATTGCCCCCTGTCAATGCTTAACATTGTCTATAAAATAGTAAAGTTTGGACAATTGCTTGCTCCCAATGGTCCACACTCTGGTCCACCCAGACCAGTGTGGATTTATCCCCACAGGGCAACTTCGCACAATACGCGCCGCCTATGTCACTGTACTACTTAAAACTTGCAGACTTGTCCATGGTCCTCTTCAAAGGCTCTTCGAAGGTGGTGCAGCCACCCTCAATCGATTGATGGCTTCATACACAGCTCAGGTGGGTGACAGCTGACACCAATGCTAGGATGCAGGATTGGCATATCAGAGGAAGTGGCAGAGCGACTGCCAGGTGGGACGTATATGTGCTTCGTTTGCAGGCGAAAGTACTGGCAGGAGAAAATAGAGGCCATTGACTGATTCAGGGCATGCTTGAAGGGAGTGGACTGTGACTACAACTGGGGTTTGAACATGGGGCCGTTGGGCTGAGTGACATATCTGACTCCTCATGGACCCACCACCTGCAGCTTAGCGCAGCTTAGCGTGCAGGGACAGCTCTCAAGTGGCTACTACTCAGTGATGGCACGCACATGCTTCAACACCTCCACCTACAATCCCCTCTCTTTGATGTCATACGGTTACTGTCTATTTACTTAATACCCACCCTCAGCTACCTGGTTCTTATTGGTTAAGGTTCTTTGAGTGTGTGTCTGTTGTGCACGATCATGAGTAGGGCTTTTGCTGTTGGTTATCCTGTTAATGGTCATATGTGACTAACCCAGTTCCCTTGAAGGGATGACCCATCAACATAAGAGACTTTCTGGAGCCCCATATACTGTGGTTTTGTGTTTTTCCCTTTGCTGACAAAATGATTATTACAGTAATGTACTATTATTGTGCTTGGATGGTTATTAGGTATATCTGTACACATCTAAAATTGTGTTTATTGCTTTCTTACTCTAAAAATGTCAATAAAGACATTAAAAAAAATAATATTGAAGATGTGATCAACTAAAATGGGAGCCTCACACTATTTAATGGTGAATTTGTTGAAGGTCCAGTTGAAGAGGAACTACTGCTCTAGATTTATCAATGGTGGCCTATATCATTTACACAGCACCTTGCCTATCCCAACACCGGAACCCTTCAGCACAAAATACTAGCTCACTCAATAAGTAGTTCTACTTCATATTGGAAAAGAAAGAATTAAACGAATGTCCCCTCTCAGTTTGCATCTTAATGTTAAATCAGAAGCCAATTTTCCAAATGCTGCCCAAAATGGCTCAAAAAAGAAGCCCCAAGTAGTGCAACACTGAAAGGCTACAGTTTTCTCACAGAAATATGTCAATAGTGTAGGGAGGCAGCTCTTCAAGTTAAGCTAGCGTATGCAAACAATTAATTGATACAGCAGTAATTTCTTTAACCTCATAAGCACGATGGTCAAACCGTTCATATGCATCGCATTACCTTCACTGTGTCGTGGATGTGAACGGTTCGTCCACCACACTGCATGAGAAAATTGGGGCACCGTAAGGATTTTCTTTAAAAAAAAAGGAAATGTATTATTTGAGGGATGATCTTCCCTCACATCCTGAATCATTTTTTGTCACTCTATTGATCAGCACATAGCATGTTGACATCACCTTGTCAAAAGTAGATGCAGCCGCAACATTAGGCAGCGATTGGAAAGGGGACTATGTCTCCTTTGGAAAGGGGATTGTGCCTCCTTTCCAGCAGTAGCTTTCCTCGTGGATCACTGCTTATGGATTGCCACAGGAGAGAGATCCCCAAGCAGTAATCCACCCACTGAAGGTAGTGATTTATTTAGGGGCAGCAACCCCCAGGTCATGTTAAATTGCACCCCCAAAAAGAGTTTAAAAACTTTCCTTTCTGCCCCCCCCCCACAGGGTGACAAATGTTGGTTTAACCCAAATCAACAATGCCACAGGACTCCAGGAATTATTTATTGTTCTGTAAAAAAGGGGTGGGGTGGCTCACCCTTACACTGAGCCTTGCCCACATCCCATATTGACCCCAGCAGTTGTTCGATCTTTCTGTCCTATGGAGGGGGCTGGAGGGGAATACACAAAAAAAAACTAGACACCAGGGGCTTTTTAAAAAAAAAAAAAAGAAGGGAGTGTGACCTGCCCAGACATCTTGCCATGACTCCACCCCATAATGGCCCTAGCAGTTTTTCTGCCCCCTTGTGGGGCACATCTAGGGGTGTACCCCCAATCAGCTCCCTCAAGGGGCAAAAGCCCCTTAGAGACTAGAGAAAAATAAAGAGTAAAAAGAAGAGGTAGGGGTGGCACATCTAGACATCAGACCATGATAACAGCCCTGGCACTTGTCCTACCGCTAAGAGGCAGTTTTGGGGGAGTTTACTCCTAATTGCCCCTGGGAACGGCAGAAAGGGCAATTGACACCTGTGAAAATTAGTGGATAAAAAATAAGGAGCGGGGTTGCCCACCTGGACATAGAGCTGATATATTTTTAACTATTGGTACAGTCATTGGCAGGTATTTCAATTATGTGGTGTTTTAGAAGAAAACTGACATCCTTCAGCCTTTTCTTTCTTACTCCTGGTACCCCAGTATGATAATGACCCTAGAAGTACTTCTGTCTCCCAGTTGATAGCCCACTCGACACAAGGGAACATTTGTGAAAAAAAGAAGGGTGGGAACTACTCGCTCAGGCATCAGGAAATGCAAACCCTATAATGGCCCACATGTCACTCCCAATCTGCCACCCTGGGGATCGCAGACAGCCCATTAGACATCAGGGATTTTTTTTAACTACAAGATTGGGGAAGCCTGTTCAGGCATCGGGGTTAACCCCCACCCCTAAATGGCCCCAGAGGTTTCTGTATTTCCTGGGGACAAATTGGGGGATTACCCCTTTTATGCCTGTGGGGTAGTTGGCAGAAAGTCCACAACATCCTGGGACATTTTATTAGAGCTCTCAGCCACGTTTGACACGGTGAACCACACGCAGCTGCTGGCTCTTGTCCGACGGCTGGTAGTCACCGGGACAGTCATCCAATGGATTACCTCCCTCATGGAGAAACTATCTCAAAAGGTCCAATTAGGAGAATGTAGGTCCAGGCAGGATGTCTTGCACTGGGGGTTCCACATTGCTCTGCGTTGTCCCCCATGCTATTTAATATTTACCTCCAGCCGTTGGTAGAAGCTCTGGCAAAATTAGACTGTCAGGTGTTCAACTACGCTGACGACACCCAGTTAATTGTACGAGTTGATAACTGTCCCCAGGCACAGCTCAATGTCCAGAATATCCTCCGGCTCACCATGAACTGGATGTCCTCCATTTTACTCAAGGTGAACTCGGATAAGACAGAGGTGCTTGCTCTCACTACAAGGGCCTCACCTTGGTCAAGCCTCTTTTGGCCCCAAGAGTTTAGCACCACCCTGATACCAGTGCCAGCAGTAAAGAGTCTGGGCATCAAGCTGGACACCAAGCTAACCCTAAACAACCAGGTGTCTGCTGTAGTGGGGAGCTGCACAGGCCTGATTCGACAACTCCGGACGCTCGGGACCCTGTCGTCATTTTCCATCATGCTTACAGTTGTGACGGCCCTAATCCGTTCACGACTGGACTACGGTAACGCAGTACACGCAGTGTTTTCCTGAGAAACTCCTGGGGAAACTTCAGGTGGTTTTAAATGATGCAGCAAGGCTGATTTTTAAACTGCCAAGAAGAGCACACATCACCCCCCGCTACAACAGTTACACAGGCTCCCTATCAAGCAGAGGGTCAGGTTCAAGGGTCTGTGCATTGCACATAATGCGCAATATGGGGTAGCGCCCAAATATATCAAGGACCGTCTGAAGCCCTATGTGCCGGGACGTCACCTCCGGTCATCTGAGTCTAGCTTTCTGGCCTGTCCGCGCTTTAATAGAGCTACATTGGAGGGCGGGCCTTCTCAGTTGTGATAGCCAGCTCTGGAATAATCTCCCGGACAATAAATGCAGGGAAACCACTTTACTTCCATTTAGGAGGAAACTCAAAACCATCTTGTTTACTGAGGCATTTGGATAAAGCCACCTACTGTGCACTTAGTATCTTCGGGACTAAGGGATTCCTGGTTCCTGGTCCACGCTGTAAGCGCCTAAAAACCTTTGATATAATATAACAATAACAATTTAAAAAAAATTGAGTAGAGGCTGGCCAGCATTGTGTCTTTTACAGGGGGTATATCCCAATTTGCTCTCATTTGCTATGGTGAATGGCTGCACTATTTGGGCTCTGTGTCCACCAATGATTAGTAAACATTAAAAATCCTGGGCGTTTCTGAAACCTAGAGGCCCATAGGAATCCAGGATACTGTGGCATGCATGGGTCCCAGAACATTTTCTTATTTAGAATGCTTCGCAAATGTCACAGTATGGGTCAAAAAAGGCTGTTTTTCCCATATTAATGTGACAGATAACTTGGGCACTTCAATTCAATAGCCAGAGTCTTGCCAACTTGCATTCCCACAGTTCTTACAATTGAAACAATGGCTCCTACGTGTGGACGGATCTAGTGCACCTTATTGGATTGGGCTAAAACTGTAACCATGTGAGGACCTCATTGATACCACTTTGACTTCCCACTGTTCAAGTTTCGAAAAGCTGGTGTAGTAAGCAATATGCCCAGCCACAGAAGTGGGGTACTGTTTTAAGCGGGAGAATGATAGGAACTCCATTTTATCAAACACACTACTATCAACTGCTACTTCTCGAAAATCTAAAAACACATTACCCCCACCTCAGATTGCCTTATTTTCACTACACACCACGTTCTTCTTTCTGTCAGCATCAGAAGAATCCCTGCAAATCAGCTCTCTGCCTGGATGTCATATCTTTCTATTTATATTCTTGCAGTAATGCACAAGATTTCAGTCATCCTAACAGGATGTGGCCACTTAAAATAACTTTTAGCGAGAAAGGAATCTTAAAGTGAACCATTTGACTTGCCTTAATGTGAAGCATCCTACCCTTTACTTTTTTTGCTGGTCAAAAGTTCAAATCCCAGCAGGGCCAGATCAGCATTTTATCCTCCCAGGTGTCTCAGTAAGTTGAGTACCAATTGATGTAGAAATAGTAACACCAGTTATTTGCAGCAACTAGACACACCATTGCTGCATTACGCAATACTTGATAAAATGCCACTTATTCTAGAGCTTGTAATAATGTGTTGTGCTTCATTACAACAGTATAGTCTGGAAGCATTTCCTTAGCACAGAAAGCTCTCCTTCGTTGTACCGGAAGTAATGTAAACCAGAAGTACACAAAAGTTCGGAAATATTACTCTTATCACCTTCTAGTGCTGCCAAAGCTGGATTTAGAAGCAAGCTAGCTTGTACTTCTGAATTGTTTGTGTTTTATGGGCTGCTGTGTGTTGTGGCTTTATAGATTGACACCTTGTTTGTAGCTAGCATGGAGCTATTGGGAGTGCAGGCTCTTTGGTGTGATGGAGTTGTGTGGCTGAGAAATGTGGGGATCTGGGGAGCATGGGGGTTATGGTGCGAAACGACGTGTGGTGATATGAAGGAATTGTTTGAGTGCTACGTAGAGAGTTGTACCAGAGATTTTTAAAAGAGAGGAGATAAGATAAGAGTGCAAGAATGAGTATCGCGTCAACAAGTAGGAAAGGAGATGATAGGGGAGGAAGGAAAAGAGAAGTGATGACTGCAAGAGACTGATGGAGAGGGCAATGCAAGAGAGAGGAGAGGATACGAGTTCAAGAGAGCAAGAAGGAAGAGAGTGGAAGCGAATAAAAGAGAGGGTTGTGCAAGAGACCTGAGGAGAGCAAAGAAGAAGATAAGGGACCAACGGTGAGAGGAACGAAAGAGAGATTTAAGAAATGTAAGAAGAGGATAGGTCAGTAAAGGATAAGTGAGGAAGAAGCAGGGGAGAGAAAGAGGTAGGAGAGAAATTATTAAGAAAGAAAACGATATGACAGAATATGGGAGGTGAGGTGACGAAAAGAGGAGAGCAATAAAGAAAAATTGAGGGTACTGAGGCTATGAATAGAGGAATGACTGAAGGGTAGGGCAGGACATTTTTTTACTGCTCACCCAGGAATTATGTGCTCCCCTGTTTTCTCTTTAATGTCCACCTAATACGCCCTGAACTTGATGCCATGCTCCTCGCATGGACTTTGCCCATCAGAACACAACACAACATTAACTTCACCAAAAGTAAGGATTTTGGGGATTATATTCAAAGCTCTGCTTCCTTTCAAATCTTAGGTCATTGCTTTCGTGCCACGGGTTAACATGCACCTCTCCTTCCTCCGAAAACGTCTTGTATTTACGTATTGTATTGCATAGCATGATGTGGGTGTCCTATTAAGAGCTCAGTGTTCTCTTTATTTCAATAATGACAAAATGCATTAAACACTACATTCAAAGAATTATTCAAAATTTATAATGAACCCATGCATTTAAAATATTGTTGGTGGAATTCCCGTCCATCATTGTTGCAGAAATAGGCCTTAGTAACATTTAGCTCATTTTGAGCTCTCTGAATTGATGACAGATGATTTGCCAAAAATGTGGCATTGTTGCCATTGGTGGAGTCACGTTGGGAAGAAAAATGTCTGACGGAAATTACACCAGCATACACTTTACATGTTAGAAACTTTGTCGTCCATGTCGTCCTGGTATTTCACTTCCGATGTAAGGACATAACGTGTCTATCTGTAAAAATCTGCCCCAATTCCTGTTTCAGTCTTTCATAAGGTGTGCTCGGCCACACATGGTGGTAGGCCAGTCAGCTGAGACTGGATTGCGTCATCACTACATTTTTAGGCTTCGCGTGCACAGCGCTTACGCTGTGCTTGTGAAATCTATTGTATTGAATATAAATCTTTAAAGGGGCTTACATCCACCCCCTTGCTTTTCATTGGTTCCTGTGCTTGCTACTTATCCCCCGCTTTTATTGGCTGTAGCATTCTATTTCCTATTATTCCTCGTGTGTTAACTCATCCGTTTCCCGAAGCCGAAATACTCTGTTTCCTCGGCTGAACTTTTTTTATTTAGGAGAGAGCACGGCCTCTGCACTCCCGCCTTCCTCCCACTTTCGGTTATTTATTTATTTCTCAGCTTGCAAGCCTAAGTGAGTGCATGCCTCTGTAGTCCTACTCCCCGGCTCTCCGTGGTATCCAGCAGTGCAGTTATTTACTCCTCAGAATGCACTCTCACGAGAGTGCATGCCTCTGCAGTCCCTCTCTCCCACTCTCCGTGGTAACCAGCAGTGCGGTGAGCAGTAGTAGCTGTACACTTTGCTGCTTTAGGGTGCGTGAGCGTACTGGTGCTATGGTTATCACGTACATTAATGAGGGACTATAGGACTATATGGTACATATGGGTTACTGTAGGGCTGTCGAACAACGTTAAGACAACTAGATCAGGCGTAACAAAGAACAAGCATTGGAAATGCAATAGGTCTCGCATTAGAAAAGTAGGAGCTATTGGTCTTGTAAATGATTTTTTTTTGTGTGTAGTTTTTCCAAATAGCTACATTGATAGATTTGTCATTTACAATGCCAATAGTTTAAATTTTTGTGAATGTGACACCTATAGCATTTGGAATGCCACATGATTTGTATTGACGTCACTTTGATGGCAGCTTTTGTTGTTATGCCACATTTCTAGAGAGCAGGAGAGTGCAGCAGGGGATAGAAGCACAGCCCTGCAAGCTGAGCGTCCTCCCATCGCACACCCATCTGTGGCTTGAGTGGTGTGAGGGTGAGGGGTGTGAGAGTGAGGGATGTGAGGGTGAGAGGTGTGAGCCTGAGGGTTGTGAGTGTGAGGGAGTGTGAGTGTGAGTGGGTGTGAGTGTGTGTGATGGCGAAGTTGAGTGAGTGTTTGTGAGGCTGAGTGTGTGTGACGGTGTGTGTTGGTGGAGTGTGTGAGGGTGAGTGAGGGTGTTTGATGTTGATTGAGGGAGTGTGAGTGTGTGGGTGTGTGACGGTGTGAGGGTGAGGGTGTGTGAGGGTGAGTTAGGGAGTGTGATTGTGTGTGAGTGGGTGAGTCTGAGAGTTAGGTGTTGTGATGTTGATTGAGTGTGAATGAGGGTGAGGGGTGTGAGGGTGAGGCGTGTTGATTATGACAAGTTGCAAGGCTGAGCGTGGGTGAGTGTGTGGGAGGGTGTTTGATGGTGAGGGTGTGAGGTGTAGTGAGTGTGAGAGTGTTGTGAGGCGTGTGAGGGTGTGAGGGGAGTGAGCGTGTGTGAGGGTAATGGGGTGTGAGGGTGAGGGGGTGTGAGTGTGTGTGAGGGTGAGGGTGAGTGAGGTTGTTTGCGGCTGAGAGTGTGTGAGGTGTAGTGAGTGTGAGAGTGTTGTGATGGGTGTGAGGGGAGCGTGGGTGTGTGAGTGTAAGGTGTTTGAGGGTGAGGGTGTGTGTGTGTGAGTGTGAGGGTGAGTGAGGGGGTGTGAGGCTTCGGGTGTGTGACGGTGTGTGAGTGTGAGTGTGTGTGAGGGTGAGAGAGGGTGAGAGAGGTGTTGTTAGGCAGAGGGTGTGTGACAGTGTGTGAGGGTGAGGGTGTGTGAGGGTGAGTGTGAGTCATTGTGAGTGAGTGTGAGTGAGTGTGAGTGAGGGGGTGTGAGGGTGTGGTTGTGTGACATTGTGTGAGTGTGAGTGTGTCTGAGGGTGAGTGAGGGAGTGTGAGGTTGTGTGAGTGGGTGAGGGTGGGAGTGAGGGTGTGTGAGGGTGAGTGTGTGAGGGTGACTGAGGGTGTGTGAGGGTGACAGAATGAGTGTAAGGGTGTGTGAGTCTGAGGGGGTTGATGTTGAGAGAGGGTGAGTGGGGTGAGTCTGTGAGGGTGAGGGTGTGCGGTGTAGTGAGTGTGAGAGTGTTGTGAGGGGTGTGAGGTTGTAAGTGTAGCGAGGGTGTGTGAGTGGCTGTGAGGGTGAGGGGATGTGAGTGTGGGTGAGGGTGAGTGAGGTGGTGTGAGGATGAGGTTGTGTGACGGTGTGTGAGGGTGAGTGTGTGTGTTTGATGGTGAATGATTGAGTGTGAGTGTGTGGGTGTGTGATGGTGTGAGGGTGAGGGTGTGCGAGGGTGAGTTACGGAGTGTGAGGGTGTGTGAGTGGGTGAGTTTGAGAGTTAGGGTGTTTGAGGGTGACTGAGGGTGAATGTGGTTGAGGGGATGAGGGTAAGGGTGTGTGAGGGTGAGGGGTGTTGATGTTGAGATTTTGCAAGGCTGAGGGTGGGTGAGTGTGTGTGAGGGTGTTTGAGGGTGAGTGTGTGAGGTGTAGTGAGTGTGAGAGTGTTGTGAGGGGTGTGAGGTTGTGAGGGGAGTGAGGGTGTGTGAGGGTGATGGGGTGTGAGGGTGAGCGGGTGTGAGTGTGTGTGAGGGTGAGGGTGAGCGAGGTAGTGTGTGTGTGTGTGAGTGGTTGAGGGTGAGAGTTAGGGTGTGTGAGGGTGATGGTGTGAGGGTGATTGAGGGTGTGTGAAGGTGAGGGGATGAGGGTAAGGATGTGTGAGGCTGGGCGGGTGTTGATGGTGAGAGAGTGTGAGGGGGGTGAGTGTGTGAGGGTGAGGCTGTCCGGTGTAGTGAGTGTGAGATTGTTGTGAGGGGTGTGAGTTTTTGAGGGGAGTGAGGGTGTGTGAGTGTGTGTGAGTGTGAGGGGGTGTGAGTGTGGGTGAGGGTGAGTGAGTGGGTGTGAGGCTGAAGGTGTGTGATGGTGTGTGATGGTGTGTGAGGGTGATGTTGTGTGAGGGTGATTGAGGGTGTGTGAAGGTGTGAGAGTTTTGGGGTGTGAGGGTGATGTTATGAGTGTGTGTATGTTAATAATTATTATTATTATTTTTTTTTTTAATATGTGTAGTGTAAAAAAAAACGTGATAGAGCTTCCCTTTGTAATTGTCCTGCCTTATGTGTATTTTTTTATGTAATTTAACTGTGTGTGTGTTTTAATTAATGTGTGGTGTTATGTGTGTTTTTGGTGTCTGTGGAGTCTCGTATTAATTGTATTAATTTTAAAATGGCCGACGCAATGCGTCACCTTGACGTTCCCTACGTTAGCGTTCTAGTTTTTTTTTGTGTTGTGAGTGTTTACGTTTCCTTGACGTTTATTTGTAGCCAATCGGAGCGCGATGTTTTTGACGTTGCGTTCCGATTTGCTTACGTCAACGGTGGAATTCCCCAGAAGATCGAGAATGTTGGTGCGCGGAAGGCGTGTTCTTGTTCCTGTGCTGTTGCTGCGTCGTTTGACAGGTAAGAATTTATTTCAAAGTGTTTTTTTATGTAATGTAATGTAGTATCTATAGTATGTTTAACTTAACGAATGAATAGGAGTGTATTTTTATAACTGTTGACATTGTTTGTTTTCGATCGTAATATTTGTAAATGTTTATTATGTAATGTAAATTAAAGTCTTGTTTTTAATCGTCGATATGTAATGTATATGTTTTCGAAAACTGTAATGTAATGTATTTTTAGCTGGTGTTTGTTATTTGACGTACAAGAGCTGTTGTTTGAACTTTGAAGTGCTATTTAGTTTCTATTATATTTATGTATGCTGTGTTTGCATTGTTTTTTTCCTGTGATGGTGAAGTAGCCGGATTATATGTTATTGAGCTAATCGATGTATTAAAGGAAACTTTTTGTATTTGCTGAATTTATTTTCCCTATCAATGTATTAAGAGGATGCACAGTGATGTAATGTGTGTATTTTATGCGTTTTGTGAAATAAATGTTTTATTTTCCAATCCCTGTTTGCATATTTGTGTATTAATAGCTGCACTCTCCTTGCGTTGCTTTAAGTTTGCATTTTGGAATAGCTGCAAGTGTGTAATCCGCGTTTTACGTATATATCAAATAGTTGCTTAACACTATTTATGTGTACAGTTGGAGGCTGGAGTTGTATTTGGAGGGTAGAGTTGTAGAGTGGTATTGTAGTTATAGGGTTTATTTGGAGGCTGGACTTTGACGGTGTGAGTGTGAGGGTGAGTGCATGTGAGCGTTTTGGAGTGTGAGGGTGTGTGATGATGTGTTAGAGTGATTGAGGGTGACTTCCAGCATGTGTTTGTGTCAATCCTACCTTGTAATGCTCACTTGTGTTTGTGATAAAACCCACCTATTGTAGTATAATTTAGGAACAGATGGACTAGTAATAGACATGTCAGTGTGAGCGTGTTGCTTAGTTGTCTGATTTCGAACGTTTTTGTGTATTTTTTAGAGTACGTGTTTGCCCAGTGTGTTAATGTATAATATTGTAACCCTATTTAATATTGTTTTTGTTGTTCAAAATGGCGTACGCGATGTGTTGCATTTAATATTGTAGCGTTTTATTTTTTTGAAGAAAATGTGTTTTTATTTGAGGTATGACGTAATTTTGAGGCTATCGTTGCGCTCTGTTTTGTGACGTGGCGTTGCGTCTGACGTCCGTAAACGTTCTCTTTTGTAGATGTTTGTGAAGTGTTGCGTTGTTCTTCCTGTATTGTTCCTGCGTCGTTTGACAGTTAAGTCTAAATAGTAAGCTAATGTAGATTATTTTGCGAATGTGTTTGGCTTTTTTTTTTTTATAGTTTAGTTATGGACGGAATATGTGCCCGTCCATTGCCACAGTATGTGTGACTTTGTAGTAGTGTATGCAGTCTATTTTCTTTCCCAAACGTGTTTTGTGTTTTTTAGCTTTCTATGTGTTAGATCAGAATGTGTATGTGAACTATCTTTGATGTATGCAACAGTGAGAATAAGGGTGTTGCTTCCAATTTATGGGTATAAGGGAAGACGTCTTTGGATGTTTTTGTATTTTTTGTACTTCCCTAGATGTTTGTGAACAGCTGCGTGGGCAAGGGGCGTTGTTCTCCTTGTCTTGTTGCCGCGTCGTTTGACTGGTAAGTTTATTTTTTAATACTCAATACATGAATAAGGGAACAAAATCTCTATTGTATAGATGTTGTTGATAATTTGTGATCTATATAGATAGTTAGATAGGTATATTGAGGGCGATAGCTAACAACACATGCAGCATCACTTTTCAGCAGCCTAGCAACACTTACCAACACAGCCGCATTAATTATTAAACAATAGTATCATTGTGGTGTTGTTGTTTTGTCCATGTGGTGATGCTGAGTGGTGTTGTGATGGTGCTGAGTACTGTTGTATTTTGGAGTGTTGGTGTGGTGCTGTGTAGTGTTAATGTGGTGTTTGCGAGTGATGATGTGGTCCTTGAGAGTGATGTTGTGGTGTTATTGGGTGTTGTTCTGGTGGTGCTGAGCGATGTTGTAGTGTTGCAGTGTGACAATGTTAATGTGCTGAGTGTTGTTGTGTTGGTGCATTGTGTTAATGTGTTGTTGCTGAGTGATAATGTTGTGTTGATTCGTGGTGTTGGGGTGGTGGTTAGTAATGCTGTTGTGTTGTTGAGTTGTGCTCTTTTGATGCTGTTTGATGCTGTTTTTGTGTACGGTATTCCTGTGGTTGTGCACTTAGCACCACCAAAACACTTCGTGCAACAGCAGCATCAGTCAGAGCAACACCAGAGTCTCGTACTTTTGTGATTACGCACTTTGTTTGTGTTTTTGATTTTTTCTGGCATTGTTTAATGGTTTATTTTCCCTTACTTTAGTAAGTGCTTTATGTTGTGAATTTGTTTCCTTTAGCTCGCTTTGTCCACTTTTAAATTGTTGTATTATTTGCTGTGTATTCAGATGTTTGCCTATTTTGTGTGCATTTATGATCTTTGTGAAAGAAATGTTTTATTTTACAATCCCTTTCTTCATTTTTGTGTATTAATTGCTGCACTGTCCTTGCGTTGCAATAAGTTTTAATTTTTGAATAGCTACAAGTGTGTAATCCGATTTTTACGTACTAAAATAAATGTTGCCTAACGTTATTTATGTGTGGAGTTGGAGGGTGGAGTTGTAGTTGGAGGGTAGAGTTGTAGGGTGGTATTGTAGTTATAGGGTGTAGCTGGAGGGTGGACTTGGACGGTGTGAGTGTGAGGGTGAGTGGATGTGAGTGTTTGGGGTTTTGAGGGTGTGTGATGGTGTGTGAGAGTGATTGAGGGTGACTGTTTTAGTATGAGTGAGGGTGTGAGTGTTGTGAGTGTGTGTGTGAGGATGAGGGGGTGAGGGTAAATGTTGCCTAACGCTATTTATGTGTGGAGTTAGAGGGTGGAGTTGTAGTTGGAGGGTAGAGTTGTAGTGTGGTATTGTAGTTTTAGGGTGTAGTTGGAGGGTGGACTTGGACGGTGTGAGGGTGAGTGGATGTGAGTGTCTGGGGGTTTGAGGTTGTGAGTGAGGCTGAGCATGTGTTGGTGAGTGATGGTGTGTGAGGGTATGAGTGTGATTGAGGGTGTGAGGTTGTGAGAGTGTGAGGGTGTGATGTAGGGTGAGGATGAGTGAGGGTGTGTGAGGCTGAGGGTGAGGGTGGGTGAGGGTGTGAGTGGTTGTGATGATGCCTATAAGTGATCATTTTTTCTCCGTGAATATTGTACACTTCAAATGTATTAATGTTGTGAAGTGTTGTTTTAGAAGCTAATCAAGACCTATGTAATGTTGATTGATGCTGTTGTTATCGCTGAATCAAAAAACAAACACATCAGTAACTTTTTTATATAATGCATGTAAAAAGCTATCATTTTTTTATAAGGTACACATCAATTCGCACTGCAAAAGCTTGGCTTGCATTAACATAGATGCGCAGTGAATGAATGAATAACTTTATTGTGTGATTACTTAAAACCATTACATTAAAACCAAAGTATAAAATTACCAAAGTTAAAATCAAAGATGCGCAGTGATTTTGTCTGTGTTTGCTCATCAGAGACAATGTTTACCTCCTTTTAAATTTCCGACTACAGATGCGCATTAATTGTGGCAAAGTATAAGTATGAAGCCACCTTGAAAAATTGTATTGTTTTTGTTGTGTAGTTTGAGTGGAATACTTTATTGTACTTATGGAATAATTGCAATTAGGATGTGAGGTCTCCTGCTCTTGTGATTACGCACTTTCTTTGTTTTGTGGATTCTTTCCACCATTGTTTAATGGTTTATTTATTTCCCCTTACTTTAGTAACTGCTTTATGTTGTGAATTTGTGTCCTTTAGATGTCTTTGTCCCCTTTTAAATTGGTGTATTACTCGCTGTGTATTCAGATGTTTCCCTTTTTTCTTTAAATTTATGTTTTTTCGTAAAAAATGTTATATTTAACAATCCTTTTCTGCGTTTTTATGTATTAATTGGTGCAATGTCCTCGCGATGCATTAAGTTTTCATTTTTTAATACCTACAAGTGTGTAATCCGATGTTTTGTTATTGAATTAAATGTTGCCTAATGCTATTTATGTTTGGAGTTGGAGGGTGGATTAGTAGTTGGAGGGTGGATTAGTAGTTGGAGGGTGGAGTAGTAGTTGTAGGGTGGAGTTGTAGGGTGGTGTTGTAGGGTGGAGTTGGAGGGTGGACTTGGACGGTGTGAGTGTGAGGGTGAGTGGATGTGAGGGTCAGGGGGTGTGAGGGTGTGTGATGGTGTGTAAGGGCGAGTGAGGGTGACTGTGTGAGTATGAGTGAGGGTGTGAGGGTTGTGAGGCTGAGGGGGTGAGGGTGTCTGAAGATGAGGGGGTGAGGGTAATGGGGTGTGAGTGTGTGTGATGCTAGGTGTGGGTGAGTGAGGGTGAGTGTTGTGAGGGTGTGAGTGTGTGAAGGTGAGTGAGGGTGTGCAAGTTTTAAGGTTGAGTGTGTGACTGTGGGTGAGGGTGTGTGAGGGTGTGTGAGGGTGTGTGAGGGTGAGGGGTGATGTTGAGTGATGGTGTGTGAGGGTGAGTGGGTGAGGGTGAGTGAGGGTGTGTGAGGTTGAGGGTGTTGAGGGTGAGGGTGTGTTGGTGAGTGATGGTGTGTGAGGGTGTGAGGGAGTTTGAGGATGAGTGAGGGTGTGTGAGGCTGAGGGTGAGGGTGGATGAGGGTGTGAGTGGGTGTGAGTGAGAGTTGTTGTGATGATGGCTATAAGTGTTTATTTTTTCTCCACTTCAAATGTATTAATGTTGTGAAGCGTTGTTTCTGAAGCTAAGAGACCTATGTAATGTTGATTGATGCTGTTGTTAGCGCTGAATCCAAAAACAAAGACATCAGTAATTTTTTTTATATTATACATGTAAAATGTTTTCATTTTTTTTGTAAGGTACACATCAAGCCGTACTGCAAAAGCTTTGCTTGCATTAACATAGATGCGCAGTCATTTTGGAGGGTGGAGTTGTAGGGTGGTGTTGTAGGGTGGATTTGGAGGGTGGACTTGGACGGTGTGAGTGTGAGGGTGAGTGGATGTGAGGGTCAGGGGGTGTGAGGGTGTGTGATGGTGTGTGAGGGTGAGTGAGGGTGACGGTGTGAGTATGAGTGAGGGTGTGAGGGTTGTGAGGGTGGACTTGGACGGTGTGAGGGTGATTGGATGTGAGGTTCAGGGGGTGTGAGGGTGTGTGATGGTGTGTGAGGGTGAGTGAGGGTGACGGTGTGAGTATGAGTGTGGGTGTGAGGGTGATGGGGTGAGGGTGTGTGAAGATGAGGGGGTGAGGGTAATGGGATGTGAGAGTGTGTGATGATGTGAAGGTGAGAGTTTGAGGGTGAGTGAGGGTGAGTGTTGTGAGGGTGTGAAGGTGAGTGAGGGTGTGCGAGTTTGAAGGTTGAGTGTGTGACTGTGGGTGAGGGTGAGGGTGTGTGAGGGTGAGGGGGTGAGGGTGATTGAGTGTGTGTGAGGGTGAGGGCGTTGAGGTTGTGGGTGAGGGTGTGTTGGTGAGTGATGGTGTGTGAGGGAGGGTGAGGATGAGTGAGGGTGGGTGAGGCTGAGGGTGAGGGTGGGTGAGGGTGTGAGTGGGTGTGAGTGTGAGTTGTTGTGATGCGCAGTCATATTGGAGGGTGGAGTTGGAGGGTGGAGTTGGACAGTGTGATTGTGAGTGGATGTGAGGGTCAGGGGGGGTGAGGGTGTGTGATGGTGTGTGAGGGTGAGTGAGGGTGACGGTGCGAGTATGAGTGAGGGTTGTGAGGGTGGAGTTGGACGGTGTGAGTGTGAGGGTGAGTGGATGTGAGGGTCAGGGGGTGTGAGGGTGTGTGATGGTGTGTGAGGGTGAGTGAGGGTGACGTTGTGAGTAAGAGTGAGGGTGTGAGGGTTGTGAGGGTGAAGGGGTGAGGGTATGTGAGGGTGAAGGGGTGAGGGTGTGTGAACATGAGGGGGTGAGGCTAATGGGGGGGTGGACTTGGACGGTGTAAGTGTGAGTGGATGTGAGGGTCAGGGGGTGTGTGGGTGTGTGATGGTGTGTGAGGGTGAGTGAGGGTGACGGAGTGAGTATGAGTGAGGGTGTGAGGGTTGTGAGGGTGAAGGGGTGAGGGTGTGTGAGGGTGAAGGGGTGAGGGTGTGTGAACATGAGGGGGTGAGGCTAATGGGGTGTGAGAGTGTGACAGGTGTGGGTGAGTGAGGGTGAGAGTTTGAGGATGAGTGAGGGTGAGTGTTGTGAGGGTGTGAGGGTGTGAAGGTGAGTGAGGGTGTGCGAGTTTGAAGGTTGAGTGTGTGACTGTGGGTGAGGGTGAGGGGGTGATGTTGAGTGATGGTGTGAGGGTGATTGAGGGTATGTGAGGGTGTTGAGTGTGTGTGAGGGTGTTGAGTGTGTGAAGGCGTCTGGGGAGGGGGAGGAGAAATGTGAGCCTGGCTGTGTGTGTGGAGAGAGAGGGGAGTTGCTTGCGGCTGGGGGCTGGTGAACAGATGGCGAAGGCTGGCGAATTGAGTTGTGCATGCTCGCTTGGAGTCGTTGATTTTTGCAAGTTGCAGCCCGTTCCTTTCTGCTGCTACTCCGTTTGTATCGAGTGCCGAGGCTGCATAGTTAAGACCAGGGCTTCAAACTGAGCCTGCAAAGGGAAGCCGCATTGAAAGCCCCCTCAGCCCCCCACCCCATCAAGGCACACGAAACAGATAGAGGGCTGCCATTGTATTTTGATTTTGTTGGGCTCACCAGCATTTGAACGCTGCCGTTCACTACCACACATCTAGGGTAGTGTATTTTTTGTTTTCGGTACAAGGCTAATTAATGTGTGTTAGTTAATACAAATTCTGTTAAGAACATGATCCTTCCAACATGTTTTAGTATTCAATGCGAAGATGTCAAATGCGGGTTTAAGACGAGACACGGCCGTGAAACTGCAGGGAGAGAGAGGGGAAGTGCTGGCGGCTGGGGAGGGGGAGGAGAAATGCGAGCCTGGCTGTGTGCAGGGAGAGAGAGGGGAGGTGCTGGCTTCTGGGGAGGGGGAGGAGAATTGCGAGCCTGGCTGTGTCCAGGGAGAGAGAGGGGAGGTGCTGGCGTTTGGGGGCTGGGGAACAGATGTCGAAGGCTGGTGAATTTTGTTTAAAAAATAGTCTGTTTCAGTGGTCAAAAAATGAGTTGTGCAGGTTTAAGGGTTTAAGACGAGACAAGGTTTAAGGGTTTAAGACGAGGCACGGCCGTGAAACTGCAGGGAGAGAGAGGGGAGGTGCTGGCGGCTGTGGAGGGGGAGGAGAAATGCGAGCCTGGCTGTGTGCAGGGAGAGAGAGGTGAGGTGCTGGAGAAGGGAGGTGCTGGCGTCTGGGGAGGGGGAGGAGAATTGCGAGCCTGGCTGTGTCCGGGGAGAGAGAGGGGAGGTGCTGGCGGCTGGGGGCTGGGGAACAGATGTCGAAGGCTGCCGAATTTTGTTTAATAAATAGTCTGTTTCAGTGTGTAAAAAATGAGTTGTGCATGTTTAAGGGTTTAAGACGAGACACGGCAGTGAAACTGCAGGGAGAGAGAGGGGAGTAGCTGGTGGCTGGGGAGGAGAAATGCCAGCCTGGCTGTGGAGAAATGCGAGCCTGGCTGTGTGCTGGGAGAGAGAGGGGAGGTGCTGGCGGCTGGGGAGGGAGAGGAGAAATGCGAGCCTGGCTGTGTGCGGGGAGAGAGAGGGGAGGTGCTGGCGGCTGGGGGTGGGTATTGCCGTAAGAGGGAGCCTTGTCGCTTTCATGTGCACGCGCTTTTAATGTCAATGCGCTTGCGCATTGAGCTTCAATTTGACGTGCACTGCAAGGAATCGCCATGGAATCGCAAATTGGTTAAAGTCTGTTTAAGCCCCCATAGTCTCGCAAGCTCAATGTGCATGCGCATTGACAGGCGAGACCTAAAAAGGTGACCCTGTATTTCCTTTTCATTGGTATTTCTAACTTCCCATGCACAGCCCGTGAGCGCCTGCAGCTTCCGAGCATGCGTCCAGCAGATGGTCTGGGCCACGGTGAATGCTGGGTTGGATTCCTGTCCCCAAGGCGGCCTTGCAATCTGCCTACGCCTTCTGGCAGGCTCCGGAGCAGTGGTGGCTGGTGACATTTGAAAGTAGAGGGGCGTAAAAGTTCTGAGTGCCCTGTGGTAAGTGAGCATAGCAAGCGCGCCTGATCGCCATAAGGGTGATTCAGGGAGCTTCTCCCCACAAGAACATTTTTAAACAAGAGTGGAAAAACGGAGCATTTTCAAACAATTTTGAGAAAGTGAGAAGGTTAATAAAACAATAGCGAAAAAGTAGTTATGACATCAATAAAGAGATTTCATATGATAATGACTTGGGTAGCTGTTTATTCAGTATAACCACAGAACTGCATAACAGACTTTGAGATAACAATTAATCATATTTGTGTAAATCAGTGTATAGAAAATATTACATAAGACAGAGGGGACTACAAGGTGTAGGATTCATGTCATCTATCTTAGTAGGCATTTTTAAGAGGGCTTGGTGATATGGAGAAACACAAACTCAGGATTCAGACGTAACACAGTGGTTAGTGTTAGCTTTGCTAATAAGAATTTATTTCTATCCAAACAAACCCTTTTTAGCAACATTAGGATAATGAAAGACTTTAAAAAAAAAACATGACTTTCTAACCTGTACCATGTAGCTTGCATGCAGCTACTGTGTTAGATACAATTGTAATTTATGAACTTCACCGTAACAGAAGGGCCTCTGTGACAAAAGCAGTATCCCACTAAGTTATGCACATAAAATGCTGCTTTGTAATCTGCATAGAACATTTTAATTCCAGCAGGCATATGAACCCTCTGTGCTACCTTAAATGAGTCAAAACTGTGATCTCTCTCCAGGAAGAACGTAAATCATTAGAGTTATCTTGAAACTACTGGATGTAGAGGGAACTCTGCAGCGGATGCTTTCAAAATTAATGTACTGCTACAAAACGGACCTCCTCATTCCGGCCTGCACTCCATAAAGACATCTGTGCTGTACTAAGTGCATAGAAATACACAAAACGCATAGTGCAGAGATCTCAGCCCAATTAAGGAAGCCCTCTGGGTGACTGCACCAATTGCTGATGACTGCGGTTATCCTGCATACCACAAGAAATGCCCCATAGGATAATTGAGTGGGTACATGCACAAGGTGCAGAGCTCGGCAGTCGCCTACTGGCCGAAGGCTCAAACGATGTGAGATAGACGAATAGGTGCATTTGTTTACATTTTATAAAATAATTACCAGTGTTATTAATCAAGGCGGATATGTCTCTGTATCGTAAGGCAACATGCTTACTACTAATTTGCATAGAAACGTTTCCCTGAAAATACATCGAAGAAAACAAGCTTACACGCATTCATCAAATTATATCACAAATGAATTGACTTGTGAAGAAACTAATCGTTCTTGAAAACCCACCAATTTGTGAAAAACGAAATGAAAGCAAAACAACACAATTTTCACAGAAACACATTGCTTCAGTTCAGTTTTGTCTGTATTCTCTGAACCCAGATTTACTCATTTGTGAAAATTATAAAACCTATTTTGCCAATTCCTACCCTCAAAATACCCAATATAAAAATTCCCCACCCCCACAACAGAGCACGAGAATTTCTTTTCACCGTAGGGCTGAACGGCTTTCCTCATTCTTCCACATTCGTCAACTTTGCCTCACAAACCACTGACCTTTCCTTTATCATTTCCATTCAAGGGAAAGCGATGCGATTTTGGGAAGAAGTTGAGCTTTTTGTAGACTGGAGTGACAAGTTGTATGCAGCGCACACTACAAAATCAACTGCCTCGTGCCGCTACACAATCAGCAGAAGGCAGGGGCGGATTGGCAATGCGGGCATTCGGGCATTGGCGAAAGGGCCGGTGTCTCCGTGCCCTCTGTGGGCCGTTTTTTTTCCCCTTTCCCAGCCGCAAAGTGAAGCTGCATTCATTTTTCTGTCTCTGTCTCCATGCTCTCTGTGGACTAGGAAAGGGGAGAAAAAAAAACCTCCCACAGAGGGCACGGAGACAGAGACAGAGAAATGAAAGCAGCCTCTCTGTGCAGCCATACCGCAATTATCCGCTGTGGCCTCTCCTTCAACCCCTGCCCTGCGAAGCAATCACACTGAGGGTGGCTGGGGAGGGGGTGATTGAAAAAATCGGCCTCCCTCGGGCCAGGTGTTGCTCAGGCCTTTGAGCCATTGTCACCTCGCCCCCAAGGGGCCCACGCAGCACATAAACAGTGTCAGTTTTAACACCTCGCCCACAGCCCTTCACATTCAGGGCATAGTGGGCGAGGAAGAATGGGTCTCGCTGTGGGGGCCAGGTGATTTTCGGAACTTGCACCATCTTCACCTCAGCCTCCCCCTGGCTACCTGGGATGACCCAGCAGCTGTGAATTGTGCTCCCCTGCCAGGACATTGTCCTGAGACCTAGAGGGCTGATTAATTTACTAATTGCAGAAGCCTTACTGCTGTTCATGTGCTCCTGAGCTGACGGTCTGGGGAGGGCTGAGTAGGTTAGTATAGCAGGGGCTTCCAGCTTATTAGGTGCTCCTTCACTGGAGGGCTCGAATAATTTTGTGACAAAAAGGGGCCTTGATGTTTTTTTAGTTGCTCAGCATGTAGGCTATTGTCACCTTGGCCCTGTGTCATGTGCCAGAAGAGTATCCTCTCACTTTCATTCCTTGTCTGTGCCAAACATCTTAAGGATTTTGGTGGCCCTGGGCCAAACATATTTTTGGGCCCCTGTTCGGAACAGATTTGAATTTATAATTCAATTTCTGCTCTTTGATGCCCTCTTTCAGCTGGTCACTGGACAGAGCACTACCATACTTGTCCAAATTCTTAATGTATTTACATCTAATATTCAAGGACATTGACGTGTGTTTTCGTTATTACAACACAGTAGCAGCTCACTATAATTACTGAAAATAATCTCAGTGACATCCTCCCATTTCTCATATGTGATGGCCTGTTTGATCTCAAAGACTTTTTTTATGGATGTTGCATGAAACATACACATTTTTCTGCAAAATCTCTGTGATAGGTTCTTACTCATCGCCCATATTAAAAATACATTTGAAAAAATGGTATTTAAAATAATCTGTTTAAGGAGTATGCATGGTCATTAGGGCAAGATTCTCTGCAGAACAGAGCTGGCTCTATCAGGGAGGTCCCTGAAAGGCTGGGGCCCTGGGCCAGAGCCCACATTGCCCATGCCTTAAAACGTCTCTGGTCTGTGCATAGGCAAATGTGGCCTGACACCAGAGTTGCAGAGAGCGGGATTCAAGTTTGAGTCCCAGCGTCTGCTCAACAACCTGTGATTCTGGGCAGATCACTTCATCGCCCAGGCCCTTAAATAAAAAATCGGATCATGTGAACTGTAATTGGTACTCATAAATAGAACTGTGTTTTTTGTACATGGACATCACCTTCTGGTTGTGAAATACATTTATGACTAGATTGTACAGATACATTTCCCAGCATTCTTTACACCCCAGACTTCCTTTTCGTCGTTTGTGAATTCTTATTTTATTTTTGTTATTACATGTTCTATTCCCAGAGATTCCAGTCTTACCCTTTCTCCTTGACTTTGTGCTAGATTTCCGATTTATGTGATGATTAGAGTCTAGGACATAGCTGGTTGGGAAAGAGTATCTAACGGCATTGTGCAGGGCATTAAGACTGCAAGTAAGTATTCAGTTATCAGAACTGCAGTGCTCCTAGTCTTTACCAATGTTACTTGCTCTGTAAGCTTTAAAAGGCTTAATTTACTAAATATTTCTCTACAAATTAGACTTCAAAGAGTAACCAAATGGTGTTCCATGAAAAGGCACGCCCCTTGAATGTGGGCCACGCCCCTTAATTGTGGGCCACGCCCCTTGAATGTGGGCCACTTTTTTCGTCAGTGCCCGGGCCAAACTGTGATCCCAATCCGACCCTGGCAGAAGGAGCAGAAAAAACACAATGAGGGTTTCAGGAAAAACATTGTCTGCAAAAACAAGCAAGTTTCAGTTTGTCTGTACTACCACCCATGGCTCACCACTGCTGGCATTAGCTTTACCAATGGTTGTAAAGTTGTTGTACAAGCATTGGCAAAGCCAATATTGTTGGGTGGCCATCTTACATGTAACTATCCAGACTCACAACATTACTCTGAAAACGGAAAAGAGGGAGGGATGGAAGAGCGCTGGTGTGGACTAAGACAGTCAGAGAACAAGGCGCAGGGACAGAGGTAGCATGAAAGAGGAGGTGACCCAAAGAGAGAACGAATGGGTAGATAGAAAACATAGCAGTGGAAAATAAGCAGGGCCCTTCACTCCCCATCCAGTAAAGATCTCAATAATCATTTGCGCTGAGAACCTCCTTTTGTAAGGGTGATTCCTTGTAAACATACATAAGTGCCAGCTTGTATTCTTTCAGGCCTGTGTTGCAACTACGGTGACCAACTGTCCGTAAATTTCACTGACAGTCCGTAATTTCGGCCGTCTGTCCGTTGTCCGTGAAGGATTCTTTAACGGACGCCATTTGTCCGTCATTTTAACCGGGCGCCGGTCGCACTACCCTAAAGCCGGCACAGCTTGCCCCCAACCCCCTTCTTGACTCCGAGGCTGTTCCAAAGCTTAGATACTCAGCAGCATTGGAGAGGCACAGCGGGGTGGTAACCCTCACACCTTCAGCCCTTGATGAGCTGTTAAGAGGTGCTTGAAGGTGACTGAGAGGAGGGGCTGCAGGTTCAGGAGCAGGGGCATCTATTCAGATGCAAACAGCACTGAATGCGTTATGTCTCTGCAATTTAGACCTCACACATTCCATTTCTACCCAGGACCCCAAACATCCTAGACTCGGCCAGATTACACCGCGGCAGCACGTGGTTCACTTCACAGAGCTTATTTAGTGTCACTAAATTGTAAACAAACCTCGGTTCTTCAAACATGCAGTCTATAATGTAATAAAATAAAGAAATGGCACAATCGCACCCACACTGATTAACAAAGTATGGAGGACAATCTGTTCTCTTAGAGTATCTCCTGTAAGTACAGTACATCACAGTGGGGGATGGCATTTTGTGTAGAAGGGTAGCTGAATGATGGATGAGGGGAAATATGGATGAGGGGAACGATGGATGCATGGAGGGGAAGGATGGATGGATGAGGGGAAGGATAAATGGATGGGAAGGATGGATGGATGAGGGGAAGGATGGAGGATGTACGAAATGAAGGATGGATGAGGGGAAGGATGGATGGATGAGGGGAAGGAAGGATGGATGGATGGATGAGGGGAAGGATGGATGAGGGGATGGATGGAGGGGAAGGATGGATGGGTGGGTGAAAGGATGGAAGGATGATGAGGGGAAGGATGGATGGATGATGAAGGGGAGGATGGATGGATGATGAGGGGAAGGATGGAGGATGTACGAAATGAAGGATGGATGAGGGGAAGGATGGATGGATGAGGGGAAGGAAGGATGGATGGATGAGGGGAAGGATGGATGAGGGGATGGATGGAGGGGAAGGATGGATGGATGGGTGGGTGAAAGGATGGAAGGATGATGAGGGGAAGGATGGATGGATGATGAAGGGGAGGATGGATGGATGATGAGGGGAAGGATGGAGGATGTACGAAATGAAGGATGGATGAGGGGAAGGATGGATGTATGAGGGGAAGGATGAAAGGATGGATGAGGGGAAGGATGGATGAGGGGATGGATGGAGGGGAAGGATGGATGGGTGGTGAAAGGATGGAAGGATGATGAGGGGAAGGATGGATGGATGATTAAGTGGAGGATGGATGGATGATGAGGGGGTGGGTGAAAGGATGGATGATGAGGGGGTGGGTGAAAGGATGGATGATGAGGGGGAGGATGGATGGATGATGAGGGGGTGGGGGGAAGGATGGATGATGAGGGGAAGGATGGATGGATGATGAGGATATGGATGGATGGATGATGAGGGGGTAGGTGAAAGGATGGATGGATGGATGGATGGATGGATGGATGGATGGATGGATGATGAGGGGGTGGGGGAAAGGATGGATGAATGATGAGGGGAAGGATGGATGGATGATGAGGATATGGATGAATGGATGATGAGCGGGTGGGTGAAAGGATGGATGGATAATGGGTGGGTGAAAGGATGGATGGATAGATGGATGAGTGGATGGATGAGTGGGTGGGTGGATGGTGGGTGGGTGAAAGGATGAATGAGTGGATGGGTGGTGGGTGAAAGGATGGATGAGTGGATGGGTGGGTGGGTGGGTGGATGGTTGGGTGGATGATGGGTGGGTGGGAGGGTGGATGAGTGAAATGATGGATGGATTGATGGATTGATAAGTGCAAGGGTGAATGAATGGACATATGAGTGAAAGGGTGGGTGTAAGGATGGATGAGAAGAGTGAAATGGAGGTTAGATGGACAAAAGGATGAATAGATGTGTGAAAGAGTGAAATGATAGATGGATGAGTGATAGGGTCAATTGATGTATTCATGAGTGGATGCGTAGATAGATGGGTGGGTGGAAGGATGGATGGATGATGAGAGGAAGGATGGATGATGAGGGGATGGCTGGATGATGAGGGGAAGGATGGATGGATGGATGGATGATGAGTGGGTGGGTGAAAGGATGGATGGATGGAGAGTGGGTGGGTGGAAGGATGGATGATGAGTGGGTGGGTGAAAGGATGGATGGATGGATGGATGGATGATGAGTGGGTGAAAGGATGGATGATGAGTGGATGGATGGATGGATGAGTGGGCGAATGGTGGGTGGGTGAAAGGATGGGTGGGTGGGTGGATGGTTGGGTAGATGATGGGTGGGTGGGAGGGTGGATGAGTGAAATGATGGATGGATTGGTGGATTGATAAGTGCAAAGGGTGAATGAATGGACGTATGAGTGAAAGGGTGGGTGTAAGGATGGATGAGAAGAGTGAAATGGAGGGTAGATGGACAAAAGGATGAATAGATGTGTGAAGGAGTGAAATGATAGATGGATGAGTGATAGGGTCAATAGATGGATTCATGAGTGGATGAGTAGATGGATGAGTGGGTGGATGGATGGATGGATGGAAGGATGGCTAAGTGAAAAGGTCGATGGAGAGAGAAAGGGACGATGGATGGATGACTAAAAGAGTGGATGGGTGGAAGGATTAGTAAGTGAAAGGATGGCTGGATTGGTGAAAGGGTAAATGGCTGGATGGATGAGTGAATGGATGGATGGTATGAAGAGTGGATGGATAAGTGTATAGCTGGATAGGGTGAAAGGGTGGATGGATGGATAATGGATGGATGAGTGAAAGGATGGAAGAAGGGATGGATGAGTAAAATGATAGATGGATACATGATGGATAGGTTTGCAAATGGTTGAATATGTTTGGAAATGGCTGGGCTTACTTATATACTATTGCGCAACCTCGGATGTGTCTGTAAAACTTACCTATTGTCTAGAAGTTTTGTCCTGAATTTTGACCTCCTGTCCTGAATTTGTGTCCAGAATTTTGACCCTTTGTCCTGAATTTTTACACTCACCATCCTGAATTTGCACCAATTCCAGTTGGTCACCCTAGTTGCAACAAACAAAATGAGAGAGGTGCACACAGAGAAAGGGCCTCGGCTTCAGCTTCATAAGTAAGGTTTCCAAAAGTGAAAGCACACTATGCACGAGGAATGAGGAGAGAGTCCGGCTGCACCCTTCCTACAGCCCTCCCCCTCTCGTAATCACTTTAAATTGTTACCACCCATTACCACGTTCTCCTTCTCAGCCTACCCCGCCCCCTGCCATTGATATTAATGGAGTTCTGTGAACTCCTCCCGGCCATTGTGTAAAGCGCCCGAAATCCAAACGTATTAATGGCATTGAAAATCGGCATGCCCTCTGCCCTGATGTCACAGCTGTAGCTTGTGCCTGCAGGTCAAAGAATACCTTGTCCAACATGCGCATACACAGCAGGAGCAGGACATCTGCAAAGTTCATCCCAGCTGCCCATAAAAAAGTAAGAGAGCAGCAAGTAGTACTTTGTTTTCAGCTGCGTGGCATTTTCATAAATTCTCTTTTTGACTCTCCCCTTAGAGTGGTAGGGGCAGGGCGACGCCCATTTTGCCCATTAACACCAGCCGTGCCTGCTCCGGAGTCTGTGTTTCTGCTTTCATCATGTGATGAATACTAATAACATACCTTTCAGGTAACCTTCGGCATTGTCGCTCTTGCAGGACTTTGTATTGGTGCAGAACCTTGTGCCTTTTGCGAACATCTCATGTATGCGGATTATTGCAATATGCATGACCGGCTGCTTTTCCTACCACTATTTCTTCCGTTCGGAAAGCCCTCCCTTGATCATCACTGATCAAGAGTAGTTTGCAGAGGCTCTTTCTTTTGCACTCAAGTGATCTGTAGCTTGTTATGTGCGCACTTCGAAAGTAACGAGGTTAATGGATTACTCACGATCTTTGGGGACACCAAGGTCTAGTCCTCGGCTTGTGTTTAATAAACAGAATGCATTCTGGTAGTTGTAGTCCTGGTTTACCTTAATGAAACCCATTGGAAAGATGGTACAGGAGGAGAGAAGCTATACATGAATGTGGTGCCGCAGATGACACAAAATCACTAGATAATCCTACGTAATTGGCTCTTAACCTGGGTACACTAATCTATCAAACTAATCTGTGAAGGTGGGTGATACCTGTGGTGGCCGTGGCCAGGATTAGACATGTAATGTAATCATTCTTACATGGTATGGGTGAAACAGGTGCGCAATTTTGGGGAATAGAATCTGTTGCCTGTGCCTCCTCGTTCACTTTCACTCAAAAAGTCATACATGACCCGTGGAGATACCACAGTTTAATCGTACCTGGTACATCATTCAGTGAAATTAGTCACACACCTGAGACAAAACGTGCCTGGATGCTGAAGGACAGGAGCAGAAATGTATTGGTCTACTTGCACTTATATAGCACTTTATACCCCAGGCGAGGCATCAAAGTGCATTTGCGGATGGGAAGCACAGTATGGGAGTGTTTCATTGAAAGAATGCCTGCTTTTAGTGTGTCCTTTGTAAGTAGCATTTGGGTGTCATGCATCAACCTCAGAGTTCTGCCATGTTTTTGTTGCAATACCTTGGTGTGTAGAATGGGTATATTGGCACTGCAAGTGTGTTATCTAGAGAAGAGTTGTTGTATCCAACTCATTGGAGCACATCACAGCTCAGATAGGTAGCGATCCATTTTACTTGGACCACAACTGAAGAAGTATTGTCTTAGAGTTCTAGACTTTATTAATGGAGCATTCTTTAGCTTAAGTTTCTCTTTGCTTTGGTGAGCCTCTTGTTAGGTTTCGCCAGCACAGCACTTGTGATGTGCATTTGTAATCTATTGTATTTAACGTATATTAAAAGGGGGCTCTTATCAGCTGCCATTTCTGAATAACTGTGTCCATCCGCTGTTGTGTAGAACTTTTTTGTTGTTGTTTACTATCCCTGGCTGCATGCATTGAAACAGGTGTGTTACATTCCTTACCTTCTCATCGTGATGCGACTGAGGAGTATTCATTTCATTTCACTCTATATGTTATGTGAGCCCATGGCAGTGCCTCTATACGAGCAGAGTAGTATTGCCCCCCACCCTGCTGCTAGAAAGCTGGAAAAATAAAATGGTAATAAAAATGATTTTATTACCATTTTACTTTTCCAGCTTTCTTCCGAACAGAGTGTGGGGGCGGGGCCAGTTCGTCATTGTTGCCAAGTGATTGGCGGCAATGAGGAGCGGCTCTTCAGTGTGAATTGCGCATGTAGGTTTGTATTGTAGTTCCTATTTTCCCTGTAGGCCCTGCGCATTGGAATAACATAAACAGTAGTATAGACGTAGAAGTGCGGTCTTCCAGGTCTCTACTGACTATGCTAAACTTAATTGGGTTTGTACCAACTAGCTCAGAGGTCACTGGAAACTTTCTTGACTGAATAGGAAGTGGTCAGCTTCCCTGGTACAGACAAGAAGGGATTCAGTTTTCCAACAACCGCATAAACATGACAACTTTGCTCCTTAGAATAAGAGTCAATCTCTAGAGTTGTGTGAAACAATAGACAGTTATTTTACTCAGTCAGTTGTGCAGATTACTTTCACCAAGATGCAGAGAATAGAGAGACTGGCGTTTTCAATAAAAAGGTATTATTTATTGAACAGTCTTTCTTCTCATGCAAGAGAAATGAATTGCCACAATTGCAAGACTTGTTATTATAAAAATTGCGTACAGTAAAATGAGGATTGCGAAATAATACTGTAAAAGCATTGATATGGTTTCTTAGCCATACAATGGTTAAAAAGAATAAAATATATACATTCATATATACATTTGACTAACGTACTCAACTGGTGCTTCTAACTACGCCTACCCCAGTGTACCTGACCTAAGCCTAATACTTGGGAGGGAGTAAGTAAGTAGCAGTTTTAGTTAAGTTGGTTTTGCCAAGGTTTGCTTCAAGAATTCTCTCTAAGGGTTTAGTCAACACCATACCTCTGAAATATAATGTTGCAGGTCTTGTATCTCCTTCCAGGACTCGATATCCCAGTCACTCGCAAGAGTAGACTGGAAACGCCGGAGCTGGATTTTCTCGGCAAGAGAAAAGACAGCGTCTCTCTCAGCGTGTCAAGGAGGAGGAGGGGCAGCGTCCATGGGCGGCTTGCATCTGCTGGGCTCTGCAAGGGACAGCTGTTCTGCTCCTGTATTCACCACACCATCGCTATCATCGATGTCATCGCGTTTGCTTAAGGCAACGTTGGTAATATTTATACCTGAAAGGTGCCTTGTTTGACGTAAGTTTTTGGACATAAGACGTCAATAAAGATGTCACTAGGAAGTGATCGTCTCTCAGTGCTCATTAGAGTTCTATTACTAATCAAAACATAGCAAGCGGGGCTTTCCCAGGTTACTGAGTTTTATCTTGTTGAAGGACTCGGAGTGTAATCTAGGAATCTAAGATAGTGGCTTCTGCTGTGTCATCTGCTGTAATGAGCTGCAGAGGAAGAGATTCTGAAATGTGGCTCTGATCGTTTTAGGCCAGAGACGAGTTTCTGAAATACCGCTCTTGATCGTTTATGCCATTATAGGGGTATGAATGGATTATAGCCGTATAGGGGCATAAGGTCACAGTACTGATCGGGGTCCTAGATTAGAACACGATACCCACTCCACAAATTTATGTCCATCAAATTACTAAAAACTAAAGCAATAAGATGCATGTGTAACATTGCCACCCCAAAATACATATTCGCATTTGAAATGGCGTATTTTGAAATACATGGAAATATAGGAAATATAGGTACTGTACGTCTTTAAGCATAGAAATCATTCAAAAATTATAACAGTTGAACGATTTTGCGAAAAAATAAAGAATTACACATGAAATATCTCTTTATACAGAAAAGAAGGGCGAGATAATTTCATCACATAGAATGCATTTGTTGTAACATGTTGCTAGAGGCTGAGGTAAAGTTTATTATATCTCTAGATTAACCTAAAAATAGAAGTTCTGTTCTTTATGAATAGTTCTACTTTAAGCAAAGAATTATTGTGCCAGAAAAAAGGTAAATATTTTGGAAAATAGTTCAATTCAAAAAAAGAAATTTTTCTTGGTAAACTGGGGAATAGAGTTCCAACGCTTTTCAGTAGTTTTTGTTGATCAAAACTGAAGGCCGAATTCAGAGTTCATGGGAACGCTGTGTGTCGGAATGCTTTTCAAAATTATTGTTTCTGTTCGGGGGAGAATATCATATCAGACAGGCTCTCAAAGAATTGGTCTACAAAATCAGGTGACAGTTCGACCAAGTTCGATAGTGCTGTAACTTGGCAGGTGTGAGAATGATTGCTATCATCAAAGTCTGGATCAGCAATGCTCACAGAAGGTCGTACCTGGGTGATGTTGCATTTATTTCTCGCTCCACTGTCACCACCTAGTCGTAGCACAGGAGTCTCAACGAATGCCGTCATCAGGATTGGTAGCCGCTGGGGACAACACAATGCGTGAGCCATTACAGGACTTAGGAAAGTATCGATATCCATTGGTACTGCTGATGGAAGTGCAAGACAGGTGTCTAACACGCATTCATCTCCGCATAGCATACATCGAAGCACAGGTAGGATGCCGGTCTGCCATATAGGTCTGAATGAAAGAAACCAGGTCATGTTCAGATCTCTCAGCCTGGCCAATCCAAGGACTCTAGTTATGCGGTCCCGGTAGTGTATTGCTAGGATCGTTTCTTCCATCCCTGCCGGAGTCATGTCTGTGTTTTGGCTTGCCATATCGGAGCAGGAAGGTCAAAATAAAATGCCTGCTACAAGTCCCAAAATCAGGGGTATGCCGCCAAAGACTGAATGGACAAAATTAGGAATGATTCCTAGAATTGCTTTGAATGGTGTTAACAGTCCCGAAAAAATGGTCTTAAATACGCCTGGGATGCCTATGGCACTGGACATATTTAGAATTTGGCTAAGCATTTCTGTGAAATGCACGGGGCAATTTGTTGATAAAAGGTCATGAATCTCTGATGTTGTCCTTGCAACTTGGAGATCATACGTCTCTTTTGATGATGTGATGGGCACTGTTGTCTGCAAAAGCACAGACTTCATTCTGCTTAAAGTATCAATTTGTATAGAAGAGACATTCAAACAAGGCCATATGGGAGTCTCGGAGTCTCCAGGGCCGTTTGGAAACAATGCTTGCATACAGCATTTGACCATGGAAGTTACTTGTACGAGATATGCTTTCCCTGGCAAAAGGCCACAGCAGCTGTGATCCGTTATTAGAATGTAACTCCAGTTCGAGAGTTGCTTAAAGAAAGGCTCTATCTGTGTTGCAGGTGTGACATGTTGGTGGCATGAAAGGTTTTTTGAATTTCCTTCACAGGCTCCGTGTAAATTAATACCTTGGCACAAAAGTATACCGCTTAGTGAATGTTTGCAGTTTTCACCACTAAGAAATACATTTTTGTTGCTGTCACTATAGCATGTGTGTGTGTATAGTAATTTCCATGCTGACTTAATGTACCCTTTACCCAAACGTTCATACTGGCCAGTCGGTATGTATTCAAGGCAATTTTTAAATCGGAAAGTTGTTATCGGAATTGTGATAATCCCGTGTATTATCCATTCAATGACAGGACTTTCTGACATTGTCAAAGGTAATCTCTCAAGTTTTTCGATGCTCAGGATTGTATAGTCTGCTCCTTTCTGTGCCAAGCTGATTTGTTTATCAGTAAGGTTAAAGATGGAAAATAATGACGTTGTGTTGATTAAACGCCATGGCACATAGCCTGAACAAAGATTTTGCAGCGTCCAGCCTAACTGTACAATAGAACGCAATTGTGACTGGCCATGCTGTAACATTAGCAAGTCTTTGTCTGTTATATCTATGGCAGATGATACAATACTGTCCAGTGAATATATTCTGGAGGACATAGTCATTAACCCATTGTCCACAACAGAAAGTGATTTTTCCAAATTAATACGATCAATTTCTCGTATTTTTTCAGCTGTTTCAATTTGTGTTACTTTCCAAGCCTCGTTGTAAGCCGCATATATACTGGTCGCTATGAAACATTTTTGACGCTGTTTGCGAGGTCCCAGAATGAAATCGCGCAAATCAGCACCATCTTTAAGTAAAGATAAGTGTTGCTTAATTTCTGCCAGTGTGGATGATTTTAGCCATTCAAGGCACAGCTTCCCTACACTGTATGTTGTTACTATCCCTGGATGTTGTCTCTGGGAGTATCTAGGGTCTGGTCTGGATATTGTTAACCCCTGTGTTTTGTTCAGGAATCTATCTTGACAGTTATTCATGTCAATAGACCAGATTAACCACTTTTTCCAATCAGGATGTGTTCTGTTTAGATGTAAAATTTTAGATACGTCTACTTCAATATCTGTTGTTGCATTATCAGGTATTGGCTTTGGAATAGACGGTTTGTTAAGGTCTTTAATCTTAGCTAGGCCAAGACAGGTTGTTTGGTGAATTGTGTCATTTAAAAACATTATTTGTTCTGGGATCATGCAGGCTCGAAATAATGCTTCTATGCCTTGTACCTGCCATTCTTTTGTACCCCAGATGGTTTTTGTTTCAATGTTTTTTCTACAAAAATCAAAACCAAATGTCATAATTTTTTCATAAAATGCTTCTGAATATATCAATTTAGTATTTGTCAGCATTGTTTTCAACCCTGTTTTATCCAACAGTTTATAATAAAACGTTTCTGCATCACTGGTGTTAAACCCTGAGAAGTACTGAAATTTCTCATAGAATGTTTTAGAACTGCTTTTAGGTGGAGTAGCACAATGTTCCCATTGGTTATATTTAAAAACATTTCTAGGTTGTGCAGATTTATGTAAGTAATGATCTCCGTAATGTGAGAAGCAATACATTTTTTCATAACTAGAAGAACATTGTAAATAATCATGTTCTGTAAATCTTGCTGACAACACTAAATCAGACATCATATTATTAATACTTTCAAAATCCCAATCATCAGAAAATGTACTTGGTTTTACAAAGTCACTTAAGGAAACCTTGAACTGGTGAGGATATTTAAGGATTTCAACCGTACCATATACTTCATAGTCAGTTTTGTCCCATAATACCCCCCCGTAGATTGGAATGGCTGTGACATTTACTGTTGATAGTTCTCTTTTCTTCACGTGGGATGATTTGTGTGGTTTTAGGACTAAGTTGATGTTCTGACTTGCTGTGTCCATTGAACTGTATTTTCCCTCAATGAATTTTCCCAAACAAAGTACCATGATGAGCCAAAGCAGGAGGAAAAATACACCTAGACCAAACCAGAACTCTAACCATGGAGATATAAGGTAAATTTCCTTGAGTTGATGAAAGAGTTCTGTTGCTTTTTCTTTAAAAGTCTTTGTTTCTGGCATCACTTCGGCGTCGTTTTGATCTTCAGAAAAGTTGTTGAAATTGATGAAGTAGCCAGAGGCAGTTCTGTCAATTGTTGGAATTGTTTTCTCAATTTGCCTTTCGGTAGCACATTCTGATGCAACGTCATTGTAGACTGGTGTTTCATGACGAACTGTTTCAATCTGTGTTTCAAGAGGCACGAGTTCCATGGCATTATTGCGTAGTACCTCTCTGTGCACTGTAGGTTTATCAAATGTGATTAGTCTTTCAGTTTGAACCTCTTGAATTGTTGCAAGTTTGGGTATTCTGTTGTTTCTCGGGAGTCCACTGGGCCTACTGTTGATTATAGGCCACATGCTTGTGGTTTTACCAGGTCGATTGATACAACTCTGTTCTCCTTTTTACCAGCAAGGGGCGGTAGTACTACTGATCTTGTTCCGTTGATTGCCAAGACAGGTACTGTTTTTCTGTAAGAAGGCCCAAATTCCTTCTTCACCGCTATTTTTTCTCTGACTAGATCCCCAATCTTTGGAATCCAGACAGGCCTTGCTGGGGCTGGTGGTGCCTCTTCAGTGGTAGTTGGATGTTGCTTTAACTTTATGTTGCTTAAGGATTTTCTTGTTTCATTTAAGTCCTGTAAAACAGCCAAACGGTCTTTGATGTCAAAGTCTTTATTCTTATCTTCTACCACTGATACCTGACTATCTAAGTCCTGAATGTACATTCTAGTTCCGAACAATAGTTCATATGGGCTGAAACCTTTTAGAGAATTTCTTGGCAAATTGTTTAGACTAAGCTGGACACTTATTAAATGTTTGACCCACCCATCACCCGAACCTAATACCTTCGCTGTTATAGATTTCTTTATGTCCCAGTTTTTTCTTTCCACTACACTGTTCCTTTCGGGGTGTGATGGACAAGAGTATCGCAACCCAACGCCCATGCTGGCCATGGCCTCCTTATAAGCTCGAGAGCTGAAAGCAGGACCCTGGTCAGAATGGAACATGGCAATTGCGTATGTGCCGATAAAGACTCGCAGATCTTTTATAACAGTTTTGGCGTCAGCCGAGCGCTGGGGCCACATTTTTTAAGTGAATTTTAGTCTTAAATGATATACAATGGGACACATTTCTCTTGTTTGATTATGCGTATAGATCGCATTATGCTTTCTATTAGGGTTCCTGACACTACGCTGGCCGGTTCTCCACTGCGATCTCTGTTGCAATCTTCACCATTTTTTGCAAAATAATGAATATCTACGCTCATTCCCGGCCACCAGTACTCTGATTGTAATTCTTTCAGAGAGTCCCTGATTGTTTGGTGTCTCAGACCCAACCCCATATGTGCTTCCTTTAGTAGGAAGCCTCTCCTGTTCATGTTTGGAATTACCCTATCCCCCACTCCAGGGATTCGAGCAAAAGGAACGGAGTTTGCATCAATTACATATGCATAATTGAGTGGATAGTTCACGGGTAGTGCTGCACAGTCGCCTTTTACGGACGTTTTTACTGCCAGCATGGTTTCCCCGTCTATGTATTTTTCTGAACGCTTTTTTGTGGCTACGGAAGCCGGTTTAGTTGCTTCCGCTGTGGCTGTATTAGCCAATGAATTCCCTGCAACGTGAACGCCATCACGTTGATGACTCAGAGTGTGTATCACGTGAGTCTTTTGTAGTTCTTTCTGTAAAAGAATTACCTGTTTCCAAAGCATTTTATGCTTGATTGTGGTACCTGTGTCATCTTTGTAGTCGTGTTTAACCCAGCTCTGTAACTTATTATTGTAAGAGTTGACGCAAAAATGCGAATCGCACACGATTAGTGTCGGGAATTCACGTTCTGCATTTTCAAGCGCCATCTTTAAAGATCGGATTTCAGCTCTCTGAGCCGAACAGTTTCTCACTGATTCAGTTTTTGTTACTTTCGGTCTGAATTTACCGCACAGCCAGCGACCTTTAACAATCGCGCGGGCTGCATCGTAGGATTTGTTCTCTACGTTGTAATGCTGTACAAATCTGTCTGTATAGATTATACAGGAGTATTGTTGGAGAGGCAGAATTTCGATTGGCATAGGATATTCTTGTTCATAAGTCAAATCATTCAGTTTTTTCAGTTGCGGGGCGAAGTAGTATTTCACATCTCCCGCTCCAAGAGAATTTACACACTGTATCCATTTCGGATCCAGTGACGCCGTAGGCAGGTTTACTGGGCTGAATAGCGCCTCTAAGGCGGATTCCGCTGTGAGGACATTGATCCTTTTGCCATGTGCTAGTTCTCGTTCATTCGCTAATGCAGTTTCTACTGCTTTCACAGTATTTTCTGTGGGACTGAATGTTTTTTCTGCTTGTGTGTACAAGTGTGATTTGTAAGCTATTGGTACCGTTTCTCCCTCATTAGAGGTTAGGTACGTGAATCTGCATCTTCCTGGGATGACTCGGATTAAATGATTGCGTGTGTTGTCACGTGTATCTAATTTTGTTTTTGCTAACATGTCTGTTTGCAGTGATCTCCAAATTTCTGTGTGTTTTTGAGTCCAAGTGATTGGTTTAAAATCAGGTTTAATTAGTTTGTAGAGAGGTTTAACCCTCTCCGCATAATTTAGAATGTAAGTTCTTCCGAAATTCAGAAAACCTAGAATCGATTGTAAGTTCTTCAGCGTTTTTGGTGCTTGGAGTACAGCGCACTTCTCTAAGAAGTTGTCCGCTAGGCTTTTTCCTTCACTTGATAATTCGTATCCTAAAAATAATACTGTCAGATGGGGAATTCGAGACTTTTTAAAGTTGAATTTGTAACCGTCTGCTGCGAACCCAAGTATTATGGTGTTCACTCTTTTCAAGTGAGTCTCCAAGTCGTCGTCTGTTAGATAGATATCATCTACATAAGATAATGCCTCATCATCATACATTTGTAGTAACTCTGGCTGAAAATAGTCCTGGGCTGTTCTTGAATCCCTGTGGGAGCCTACAGAAATTTTTCTGAGACCCCATTACTGAGAAAGCGGTCAAGTATCTGCTTTCTGGTGCAATATTTTGACAAAAGAAACCATTTGATATGTCTAATGTCGTTTTATATTTTTTACGAACTATGTTATTCATTAGTGCAGCACTATGCGAATTTTGTACTGCAAATGTTTTGCAACATGAGTTTAGGTGTCTGTAGTCCAAAACTAGACGATATGAATTGTCTGGTTTGGAGACAGGAAACAAAGGATTGTTCATTTGAGAGGTGCATGTTTCAATCACCCCCTGGTATTCAATTTGATCTAAAATCTCCCTGACCTGTTTTTTAGCTTCTTGCTTAATTGGATACTGCCTTTGTGCAGTCGGTTGACTTTTTAACTGGATTTTGTGAGGAGGAGAGTCCTCATCCCATCCTACATGATTTTTATATAATGCTGGTGCCTGGGCCACTGCCCATTTCCTTGCATATATATATTTAGTGTGAATCGGAATGTGATTCGAGAAGGCAGGCATAATCATTTCTTCGCCACGAGGGCACTCCCTGACAAACTCCGGGGGCCAGTCTTTTTCAGCTAACAGGATGTCATAGCCTTTTGAGAGTTTATCCCAAAATAGACCCCTTATTTTCCTAGTCTTATCACCCTCTATACGCAGTGTTATTTCGTATATCTTATGAGTTTCGCTAACTCTGGTGTCGGCAGTTTCTACTTGAATGTATTCATTCGTGTCCATTGTCTCCAGATGACTCATCAGGATCTTGCGAGCTATGGTGATTTCTGCTGTACTGTCTAACATTGACTGTGCCCACTCCCCGTTTTTCAACTGTGTCCTCAGTATTCTCGGCATGTTCGATTACTCTAATACTGGCTACCTTCTTTCTTGGAAATTGGGATTTTTTACTTTGAGCAGGTTCCTTGTCTTTGGACTTGGTGTGCTCTCCTGGGTCTGACCGTCCTCTTCTTTCTGATTTCTGCGAAAAAAATCGAGAGGGACGTGTATCAATACTTTGATATCTATCAGGCTTCTTCAAATTATCCTATTTCTAAGGTTATATCTTTTCTCAGAGGGCTCCCTCTGGGGAGACTGGTGTTCTCGAGTCAGAGTTCTTTCCCTCCGTCGAGGAGACCTTCCTCTGGACTGGAAAACTTTTTCCTTGGGAGTGGAATTTTTATTTCCATCCCAGCTCTTTTTAGGAGTATTTGAATTATTTTTAATACATAATTTTTCAGGATTTTCAAGCAGTTGGGGCTTTACTGGTTTTCCACCCAAGCTGTCTCTACCTAGTTCTTCATAACATTTTTCTATAATTCTGGCAAGCTCAATTGGTTGATCTATTATATCTGTTTCCTTCAATTTCTGGCGGATCGCCACAGATGCTGCTTCTCCTTTTATGTTGGCTAGTAATATAGCCGAAACCTGCTTGAAGTCTTTCAGTAATTTCATACCAAGAGTTAAAGCAGGTTCTGGACCGTATTCATTCTGAATCTGTTTTAGCACATCTGGTATTACCGCCATTGACGGAACACCATGTGTTTTTGTGTAAATGGAAGCAAAAACTGTACCCCAAGTGTCACAGTCCTCCACGTGTGGTGCGACCCCCATTGGAAGGCAGATGGTCAGAATTCTGTGTTTCTCAATAGGGGTAGTATTCGGAAATACTGCCTCTATTTGAGTAATTTTCTGCGCTAACCAGAAAGGAATATGTTCCCGTTTTATGGGTATTTTATGAAAGACATGATTGTATGTTCTGTGGTGTAATTTTATTTGTGTTCCCCTAATGAGGAGTCAGCTGTGGTACATTAACAGCTGTTAGGACTGTTGCAGTCCGCATTACATATTGGACTAATTGTCTATGTATTTTGATTAATGTTTTTAGCTGTGCTAAAAGTTCTTCTCTAGACATTTTTGCAATGTCCGGATGTGGTGTGTAGCTGGCTAGAACCGGCCACGTTGCTCCTGGTCTACCTAGTGGACCGAGCCTGGTAATATGATCATTATGTTTTAGGGCGCCTTTAAACCAGAGCAGGTGCTCTTGGTATTTTAATGGGATTTCAATCTCCTCGAAAGGAGCGTACTCTTTAGGTGGATCCCCTATTTTGTAATAGTGGAACTCGTGTGTTTCGGCGTTTGCCGCTGCAAATTTTATCCAAGAATAGAATACCTCTGTCCGCCGATATTCGTGTGCCTCTATCACGAAGACGACTGTGCCACCTTGTGTGGTCAGTCCATTTTCTATAAGTTTTGACGTTATAGTTTTTCTTATGTTGACCGGGATGATTATTGCACCCGGTTCAGTAATTTCACCGGGACCCTGCTGAGTCGCATTTACTGCGGCTCCAGTGGTTCCGTTTTCAGTGTCTGACATTTAATTGTCAGGAAGGTTTTGCAGAGCAGGTCTCCAAGGAGACAAACATTAGGTGCACAATATTTTGGAACACTGTATCCTTCAACGTTGAATAAACCAGAGCTTTACATAGGAATCTCTTCCTACTAAGTTCAGGCGGATTTTAACCTTTCACCCACTCCAGACGTCTATTGGAGTATTTACGGTAGAAAGGGTCTGTGTGAAAAATGCACGACTAAGTTACTCTAACGTCTTGCGTTAGTTTTATCGCCTTACCAAACGTTGGGCGCCATGTAGTGTAGTTCCTATTTTCCCAATAGGCCCTGCGCATTGGAATAACATAAACAGTAGTATAGACGTAGAAGTGCGGTCTTCCAGGTCTCTACTGACTATGCTAAACTTAATTGGGTTTGTACCAACTAGCTCAGAGGTCACTGGAAACTTTCTTGACTGAATAGGAAGTGATCAGCTTCCCTGGTACAGACAAGAAGGGATTAAGTTTTCCAACAACCGCATAAACATGACAACTTTGCTCCTTAGAATAAGAGTCAATCTCTAGAGTTGTGTGAAACAATAGACAGTTAATTTACTCAGTCAGTTGTGCAGATTACTTTCACCAAGATGCAGAGAATAGAGAGATGGGCGTTTTTAATAAAAAAAGTATTATTTATTGAACAGTCTTTCTTCTCATGCAAGAGAAATGAATTGCCACAATTGCAAGACTTGTTATTATAAAAAGTGCGTACAGTAAAATGAGGATTGCGAAATAATACTGTAAAAGCATTGATATGGTTTCTTAGCCATACAATGGTTAAAATGAATAAAATATGTACATTCATATATACATTTGACTAACGTACTCAACTGGTGCTTCTAACTACGCCTACCCCAGTGTACCTGACCTAAGCCTAATACTTGGGAGGGAGTAAGTAAGTAGCAGTTTTAGTTAAGTTGGTTTTGCCAAGGTTTGCTTCAAGAATTCTCTCTAAGGGTTTAGTCAACACCATACCTCTGAAATAGAATGTTGCAGGTCTTGTATCTCCTTCCAGGACTCGATATCCCAGTCACTCGCAAGAGTAGGCTGGAAACGCCGGAGCTGGAGTTTCTCGGCAAGAGAAAAGACAGCGTCTCTCTCAGCGCGTCAAGGAGGAGGAGGGGCAGCGTCCGTGGGCTGCTTGCATCTGCTGGGCTCTGCAAGGGACAGCTGTTCTGCTCCTGTATTCACCACACAATCGCTATCATCGATGTCGTCGCGTTTGCTTAAGGCAACATTGGTAATATTTATACCTGAAAGGTGCCTTGTTTGACGTAAGTTTTTGGACATAAGACGTCAATAAAGATGTCGCTAGGAAGTGATCGTCTCTCAGTGCTCATTAGAGTTCTATTACTAATCAAAACATAGCAAGCGGGGCTTTCCCAGGTTGCTGAGTTTTATCTTGTTGAAGAACTCAGAGTGTAATCTAGGAATCTAAGATAGTGGCTTCTGCTGTGTCATCTGCTGTAATGAGCTGCAGAGGAAGAGATTCTGAAATGTGGCTCTGATCGTTTTAGGCTAGAGACGAGTTTCTGAAATATCGCTCTTGATCGTTTATGCCATTATAGGGGTATGAATGGATTATAGCCGTATAGGGGCATAAGGTCACAGTATTGATCGGGGCCCTAGATTCGAACACAACAGGTTTGGCCGGCTACCATGCTATGATCAAACCGACATGCACATTTCCATCTCTCCAACCCAGCTGTCTTAAACAGCTGGGTTGGAGAGCAGGCACAGGGCTCTAGTGCCTTTTTGAGCGCTGAGGCAAATCAGATGCTGCTTTGAGCAGCGTTTGGATTGGATAAGGTGCAGTTTGCCTTCCTACATTACCTCGTCCTCGGAGGAGTCAGAGCCACAGAGTGGAGAGCGTGAGGATGTGCTGCTAGGTAAGTGAAACTTTATGTATTTTTCCTTCCTGAATCGCTGTGTGATTGATTGTGTGTGTTTGTGTGGGTGTGTTTATGATTGTGACTGTGTGTGTGAGCTTGTCTGTGTGCCTCACCATTTTTCTATGTCACCAACGGGCTTAAGTTGTTGAACTCGATTTTATGACTTTGTTTTGGGCAGTTACATTAGTATGCCTGCACAGCCAATGTGACGATCTCGCATCACTCTCTTTCCTTATTGGAAGAACTGGACAACACTGCCATCTACTGGTCATTGGGTCTCGCTAGAGTCCGCGCATGCGCTGCTCTTGCGAGAAATTTAGTAAGGGGCTTTTGAAAGTGCTACCCAGGCCGGCCACCAGCTTGCTAGTACGCCCACAAGCATGTGCGATGTGCACAACTGCTATTTGCCACTCGCCAGCCTGCTTTCACTTTCGCTGTTGTGTGAGTAAGCACGCCATCAATTACAGGGCTGCGCCAACAGTTGTTTACCTCGCTCACCACCTCCCCGGCTTTCTCTTTCTTCTCTGCCCCCAGCCTCTTCCAACTCGATACCCCAGCAGCCCCAACTTTGTTTTTCCCGTTCACTTTCAGGGCCGCGCTAACAGTTGTTTACCTCGCTTTCCACCTCCCCGGCTCCCTCTTCCTTCTCCGCCCCCACCCTCTTCCAACTCAATACCACAGCAGCCCAAACTTTGTTTCTCCCGTAAAAGTGGCCGCGCCAACAGTTGTTTACCTTCGCTCTGCTCCTCCCCGGCTTTCTCTTCCTTTTCCGCCCCCACCCTCTTGCGACTTGATACCCCAGCTGCCCCAACTTTGTTTCTCCCGTTCAGCGCTACTTTCTTTGCCGTTGTGAAACCTACAACAACAACAGACGGTCTGACCTGTATCCTACTAGGTGGCGAGCTACAGAATGTTAACATACACGTATAATGGTGCGTGCGTCAATCGAGTCATGTCCTATGACACAGTAAAAACAACTGCAGATGTCGTCTATCTCCGAAAATGTGTAAAGTGCATGTTGTATCCGTGAGTATGCATTGGCGGCAGAACCTTCTGTTCCTGTAAATACACTGCTGTCTAAATTTGCCTTTGTACATGTACGTACAACTTCTGTCGCAATTAGCCGAGCACTTGTGTTTATTGTCAAATCAAGCATGGAAGCAAGAACGCCCCCTGGTTCAATGATGACCTTAAGAAATCCAAGAAGCTCTGTCGCTCCCTTGAGAAAACTTGGAAAAAAGACCCAAACACTATCACCCAAGCCGCCTTCAAAAACGCCACCCGCAAACACCACCAACTAATCCGGACAGCCAAGAAATCAGCACTCAAAGACCGACTAGACAACAACGCTCGCAACAGCAAGGAACTCTTCAACATCATCAAAGAATTCACCAACCCCACCGCCAGCTCAAACGACATCACCCCCTCTCAAGCCCTCTGCGACTCCCTCGCCTCATTCTTCCATGACAAAATCGCCGACATTCATAACAGCTTTAACAACCAACCCGTTAACCAGTCCACTCCACTCACCTCCGAACCTGTACCTCCTCCGAATAACCTTTTCGACTGGAACCCAATCACCACAGAAGACACCATTCACCTGATGAACTCCATCCACTCAGGATCCCCCACAGACCCTTGCCCCCATCACATTTTCAACAAAGCAAACTCCGTTATCGCACCCCATCTCCGAGACGTCATCAACTGCTCCCTCAACTCCACCACCTTCCCAGAAAGCTGGAAACATGCCGAACTCAGCGCCCTTCTGAAGAAACCCACTGCTGACCCCACCAAACTCAAAAACTACCGCCCCATCTCGCTCCTCCCATTCCCTGCCAAAGTCATTGAGAAAGCCATCAACAATCAACTCGCCGCCTTCCTCGAAACCAACAAATCACTCGACTCCTCACAGTCTGGCTTCCGAGCCAAACACAGCACCGAGACCGCCCTCATCGCAGCAACAGACGACATCCGAACTCTACTGGACAACGGAGACACAGTCACCCTCATCCTCCTTGACCTCTCTGCAGCCTTCGACACAGTCTGCCATAGCACCCTGATACAACGCCTCAGAAACATCGGAATTCAAGGAAAAGCATTGGACTGGATCATCTCATTCCTCGCCGGAAGAACTCAGAGAGTCCGCCTCCCCCCTTTCAAGTCAGAGGCCTCCGAAGTCATCTGCGGCGTCCCGCAAGGATCATCACTCAGCCCCACCCTCTTCAACATCTACATGAGCCCCCTCGCAACCATCGCACGTCAACACAACCTCAACATCATCTCCTACGCTGATGACACTCAGCTGATCCTCTCACTCACCAAAGACCCAATCACCGCCAAAACCAACCTACGTGAAGGGATGAAAGAAGTAGCCGAATGGATGAAGCACAGCCGTCTGAAACTGAACTCGGACAAAACAGAAGTCCTCATCTTAGGTGCATCCCCTTCCGCCTGGGACGACTCTTGGTGGCCAACGGCCCTAGGAAAAGCCCCCATACCGACTGACCACGCACGGAACCTGGGCATCATCCTGGACTCCTCACTCTCGATGACCAGACAAGTCAACGCCGTCTCATCATCATGCTTCAACATCCTACACATGCTCAAAAAACATTTCGCTGGATCCCCACCGAAACAAGAAAAACGGTCACCCACGCACTGATTACTAGCCGTCTGGACTACGGAAACACCCTTTACGCCGGCACCACCGCAAAACTACAGAAAAAACTCCAACGCATCCAAAATGCTTCAGCCAGACTCATACTAGACATCCCTCGCAAAGACAACATCTCCGGTCACCTGAAAGACCTGCACTGGCTCCCCGTCAACAAAAGGATAACGTTCCGTCTCCTCACCCACGCACACAAAGCCCTCTACGAACTTGGACCGGATTGCCTCAACACGCGCCTTTCCTTTTACACCCCCACCCGCCAGCTGCGTTCGTCCAACCAAGCCCTCGCCGCCGTCCCGCGCATCCACAAAGACACCATGGGGGGAAGATCCTTCTCCTACTTAGCGGCCAAAACCTAGAATTCCCTTCCCATCCACCTCCGCCTCACTCAAAACCACCTATCCTTCAGAAAACAGCTTAAAACCTGGATATTCGATAAGTAAACCTCCCCCCCTTCCTCAAGCGCCTTGAGACCCTCTGGGTATGTAGTGCGCTATATAAATTCTGACTTGACTAGACTTGACTTGACTTGTCTGAAAATTCACTGGTGTCTTTTGTTTCTTCAGATGAGCGCTGGTGTGTGTGTTTTTTTGGAAAATAAAATGTTGATTATTGTCTCTGCAGATGCGCACTGGTGTCTATTGTCTCTTTAATATGTTAATTTCCCGAACAATTGTGACATCCCTCCAAGTCGCAACTCTGGGTTTTCGTATGCATTTCCCTGCATCTCTTCTCACCCTTCATTGTTAACATCCACTATCTGAACTAAGCACTAAACTCACCTAATCGTGCATGATTTACTGTTGTAAAACATCTGCAAAGTGCGCCAATTTCTGCAGTTTTCACATTGTATGTTTAGGAGGGTGGAGACATTTTCTGAAAAATACTTAATATTAAACTAAAAAAGGCAGTGTTACAAATAGTTCTGTTACACAACTTTACAAACAGTGTGCATGCAGTGCACCTAGTATATATGCGTAGTGTTGGGAAAATAGGAATTAACAAGTTGATGGTGTACATGAATTTGTGTGCATTTTACGTATTACCCCCATCTCTATACATAAGCATTTAGTCTTCAGCCGAATTTGGTGTATATTGGCAACTGCTTTCATTTACTCTACTTGTCAGGAAAGAGTGAATAGTCTGCTTTTTTTGTGGGCTTCACCAGAGCCAAGAGGGACAAAGTGATGTTCAAATACACCATTTTGTTTTAGGCTACCTCCAAAGCCTTGGCTTAGAAAGACCATCTTGCTGGTGGTGGTTATGCCTACTCCCCTATGCACATGGGAGTTGATGTCAACCGGCTGCCACATGGTCATCCCTGCATACATTTGCTAAACATTACTTTCTCAGCGCCCTCAAGCATGCAATGACGGGTACATTGCCTAGACTGTGCTGAATGGTTTTCTTGGTTAACGAGCAATACCAAGTCCCACCTCCAAGAGGGTATTGTTCTGGGACTCATAAGGTTGGTATCAGCGTAAAGATGTATCTATCAGAAGAAAAAGTGAACTTTTTCCTGGTGGACACATCTTCCAGGAGATTCCTCACTGCCCACTCTCCTCTCCACTGAGTCAGTGCTACCTTTGATAGGATCCCAACATGCTGTTATTAATACACTATTGGTTCCTCCTGACACCCCCTAATGCAGCATAGGAAAAGTATCACCGTCTGGCACTAAAGCACTGGTTGGTGCCTTATATACTCAGATGTAATCACATTTTTGCCAGCATAGTCACAACTGAGAACACATGGTGCCACAGTAATTATTCTGGAGAAATATTTCCGGAAAAAAGCATACAGATCGAATGAGGCACCTCAAGGATATTCATACGGTTAGGAATCTGCATGAATATTTTGTGTCCACCAGAAAGATTGTTATCTAAGGGCAGTACCTTTTTCTGGGTCAAATCAGTCACATCATACTCACAAAGCCATCTTATGTTGAAAGCCTTCCTCCTGTAGTGACATCCACAGTATAGATGGTCTACATGGGCAATCCCTCAGTCCCTTTTTATGTGAGGATTCAAGTAGTCATCCACTCCCTACTGCTCTGATGGCTGGTGGTGGCTCTGTTTGAATGGGCTATACAATAAGGCACTCAACAGTTACTATGTAAACAAGCATTGGCATAGCCAATAGGTCTCGCTTTTGGGACCTTATAAGTATTTAGTTATGCAGCACAATATCCTTTTTGCAACAACATCAACTGTTGCATGGCTAAACACTTATAAGGCCCCAAAAGCTAGACCTATTGGCTATACAAATTCTTGTTTTTTTGATTGAATATAAACATTGCTCTTGCATAAATTTTCTCTTCAGGTTTTATGTTGCTCAGGTTCTGAACCGAGTGCAGTAGTGAACTCGGATAGCAAGTCAGATAACAGCTTATTATTAATCACATAGGCAAAACCTAATGCATTTACCAATGCTTGTTTCATAGTAAACACCACACAGGACGTCTACACGAGTATGGGGCTGCCATGGATCCAGGTCACAATGTGGCAGTTGGGCTCTCAGAATAAGTTCTTGAATACCCCTAATACCTCTATTCACGTTTTACTCCTACCCTTAGGCTTGTGTATTGCTAGACATGACCCTTGTCCCCTCAGTTTCTCCCAATAGGAATATGGTATCAATGTGGAATAATGAGAGGATATGTTGTTTTTACATTTGTTGGAGAAAGAGCAATAACTAAGATTGTTGATGGCAAAAGAGCAGTGGTGCTGAAGCAATTTTCCGAGTGGGCGTGCTACCATCAACGTTACATCACTGAAGTCAAAGGGATTGGGAAAATTGAAGCATTTCACAAATGATGATATGTGAATCTTGGATTTCTGTAAATATTCAATCTTTGTACATCACCAAGTAAAGTATCGTAATTTGTTTTGGTCCAATTAAAATATTTGCTTTCATCACACTTCAGAATTACAAAAAACGCGCTTATTTCTGCTTTCCATAATGTTCATATATTTTGAAATGTTGACACATTATTTTAGAGGTATTTACATTTTGTGGTGTTTAAAAAAAAAACTGACATCCTACAGCTACACTCTGCTACCCCAGCAGCATTCTCAGATAGTTTGTTTACCTTACAAAATTCTCTAACTTTGCAGTTAGAGAAAGGACAGCAAAAAATACCAACCTCCATGTTAAAAGAGTAAGCATTACCTTATCAGAAGACATCAATTTTATATCTGACCTTGCTTTGAAAGCACCAGAAAGTTAACCATATAAAATCGAAATCTACAAGCATCTGTACTGCTCGCTCACCTTCTGAACTACAGCATGATTATTTTGGGGGTGCTGCAGCATTTCCGGCTTCCCTCGTTTCAAAGCAAATGCAAATGTTTTTCCATATCATGATTCGCCGTTTTATATGGGACCCTGATATGCGTTTTTTTTATTTCAAAATATTTTATTGAGAATACATTTTCACATATACAAAAACAAAACAGTTGTCTTACTTTGTGCTGTTCTTACAAAGACCTGCTGTTTCGAAGAAGATAAGAACATGCTGTGGGCTGGCAGCAGAGTATATGGGGCAGTGGCACAACCCACTGATGGACAGACACCACCGCATTACGGAAATGACCTGCTTTTCTAGTTTTCTGCAAGCAAAACCTTTTACACGCCAAGGACATGGCTTTAATTTAAGTTACTAATGTCCTCCGGCGAGCAGAGGTCGTTTGGGGACACCAGCCACCGGAAAAGGTCTCGCGGTTTCCATTCCAGGCATGAGTAATAAACAACAAGAAAAACTAAGCGGGCACTGCAGTGTTTCTTAAAATAAGTACATACTACGTTGTTCGTGAGACTGAGGTAGAGGAACTATAAATCGATTGGAGCCCCAGTAGTACAAAGTGTATTGCTCAAATAACTAGGATTGCAGCTTAAGAAACCAGAGTGAAGAGAAAAGCACAGCAAGCCTTTGTACTTAGCGAAAAATTATTTTCCAGGAAAATGCAGCACCTTTTTTAAAATGTATTTGTATTGTAAGATCTGTGCGAGTAACTGCGGGGTACGTAACTATTATAGATAAGGAGGGAAAGAAAATGATTGTCTCATTAATGCATTTTATTTCGATCAGAAAACAAGGTTTGGTTGTTAGGAGAATAACACGTCTGTGCAGTATTGGTATCCATGGATTTTTCATAAGACCATGGGCCAGAAGTGCAGGTCAAACAAAATGGGTCGCAATTGTGACTGTTCTTTTTACCACCAAAAACTTATTTTGACAACTGACTAACAGCCAGATTCATGAAGGTGAATGGCGCTCGCAAAGGGCCAGATTCTCAGAATCTGGCCCTTTGCGAGCGCAATATTTGCATTTGGGATTCATCATCCCAAATGCAAAAATCGGTAATAGCGAATTCGCAAATTTGAGAGGAATTACATTTAAGGAATCTCTATTTGAGATTCCTTAAATGCAATTCATCATCCATTTTCAAATTGCGAAATCGCAATTTCGGGCCGCTATTTACCGCGAGGTCATACCTCATGGTAAATAGCGAAAACTTTTAAAAGCATTTTTCTAAGTTGCATGTTGCACACACACATGTCCTTTGGACATGTGTGTGCGCAACACCAATGTAGCTTACCTTTCAGGGGTGCTACAGGGTGTCCTTTGGACACCCCTAGCACCCTTTAAATCGCTATCTTATTTGCGATTAGCAAATTGCTAATCGCAAATAAGGAATACACCTCATTCATTCCTATGGGCCTTGTGGCCCATAGGAATGAATGGGGAGTTATTCCCTATTTGCGATTAGCAATTTGCTAATCGCAAATAAGGAATGTGTAGGAATCGCATTTTTTTTTGCGATTCCTACATGAATCCCGTTTTGCGAGTCTGTAAAAGCGATTCCTTATGAATCGCTATTAAAGACTCGCAAAACGGGTCTTTGATGAATCAGGCTGTTATTTACTAATAGGTTGGTTCGCAAAATAAGGAATCCGATTGGGGTACAATGTGACCTACTTAATAAATATTTATTATCTAGGTTGCAAATGGCGACTCACTATTATTTGCCACAATCACAAGCCTGGTGCCTTGCAGGGATTAGCTGACCTCTGAGCCTGTGAAGGATTTTAATTCAAGAATTTGAAAAAAAAGCAGCCTGGTTTCTTTAAAGGAACCAAGGCTGTTTTATAAAACAAAGTTTTATTTTTAAGGTCTCAACTGGCGTACACTGCGCAGCAGTGTCGCGCAGCTCGAGAAATTTTGTTTTAACAGTAGTGGGGTTGAACCCGCCTCTCTCTTCCATTGGCTAGCTCCATAAATGGAGGCTAGCCTTTGGAAGAGAATAATGCCAATCATTGTCGGAACAGATTCGTGGGCGTTTCTGTGTTTTTTTAGACCCGCCCCATTTTAACATCATGGGGCGGTGGGCGTTTTAAAAATTCTTTTTTTTATTCAAGCCATGTTTTTGTCAAGTGGAACGTGTCTGTTGCACGGATGGGCTACACAATTTCTGTTGCTGATTCTTTTGCGAGCAATTAACCCAGTGTCCTGTCGTTTCCTTTATCGTCGTGCGTGGCTGTCGTCTTCGTCCCCTGTCGTCTCCGTGTACCGTTGTGCTTGGCTCGTGGCTGTTGTCTCCGTCTTCCGTCTTTGCCGGGTATGTATGCTCCGTTTTTGTGATTAAGGTAAGGCATCTGTTTATATTTAAATTAGAGAGGGTGCCTACCCCTCGTTTGCCCAGCCGCCCGGCGCCCGAACCGGAAGTCAGGCAGGCCGAGGGGAGTGAGAGGAGAGAGAGAAGTCCAGCCGCGAGAGCCGCGAGGCTCCCAGATTAAAGGGAGAGCCCCGCAGCCAGTGAAGGGAGCCGCCGCCTCGAGGAGCAGCGCGGGAACGACGAGGAGCCCCCGCCAAAGCAGCCCGGTGAGTGTGGGCGTCTGGGGGCCCAACAGTGGTTCTAGAGCGGCTCCAGAGGGCAGAGGGCCGCTCCATCGTTCCGCCACAGCATCCTGGGCCGCGAGGCTCCCAGAGTAAAGGGAGAGCCCTGCAGCCAGTGAAGGGAGCCGCCGCCTCAAGGAGCAGCGCGGGAACAACGAGGAGCCCCCGCCAAAGCAGCCCGGTGAGTGTGGGCGTCTGGGGGCCCAACAGTGGTTCTAGAGCGGCCCCGGAGGGCAGAGGGCCGCTCCATCGTTCCGCCACAGCATCCTGGGGCATTATTATTTTAGAGCCTGTGAGAGGCTCTTGGGCAGTTTTCTGATTCAGAGTCCCCCGAGCGGGACTCCACGTTCCAGGCATTCCTTAAAGTTGCGAGCCGCGTTGCTCTCTGCCCTCGCAGGTGCCCTCAGCTCTGAATCCTCTGCCATCTGATCTCACCCCGGGCCCTCACTCCTTACCCCTGTACTCTCAGCTCTCACCCCTCTGCCCTCAGCTCTTATCCCTCTGCCCTCAGCTCTTCCTAGGCCCTCAATTCTGGCACCTGTGCCCTCTGACCTCAACCCAGGCCTCCTGCCCTCACCAAGCTGCCCTCTGCTCTTACCTGTGCCCTCACTGACTCCTGTGCCCTCAGCTCTTACCCCTGTGCCCTCAGCTCTTACCCTTGTGCCCGCAACTCTTACTCCTGTGCCCTCAGCTCTTACCTGTGCCCTCAGCTCTTACCTGTGCCCTCAGCTCTTACCTGTGCCCTCAGCTCTAGCCCGTGCCCTCAGCTCTTACCTGTTCCCTCAGCTCTTACCTGTGCCCTCTGCTCTTACCCCTGTGCCCTCAGCTCTTACCCTGCCCTGTGCCCTCAGCTCTTCCTAGGCCCTCGCTTCTGACTCCTGTGCCCTCAGCTCTTACCTGTGCCCTCAGCTCTCACCCCTCTGCCCTCAGCTCTTACCCCTGTGCCCTCTGCCCTCACCCGTGCCCTCAGCTCTGACACCTGTGCCCTGTGACCCTCGCCGATGACCATAGCCAGCACGGCGGGGGAGATTGTGGCCTTCCTGCTGGCCCTGTCGGGCTGGGTGCTGGTCTGCTCCACGCTGCCCACGACTACTGGAAGGTGTCGAGCATCGATGGCACAGTCATCACCACGGCCACCTTCTGGTCCAACTTGTGGAAGACCTGCATCACCGACTCCACCGGCATCTCTAACTGCAAGGACTTCCCGTCCATGCTGGCCCAGGAGGGAGCGTCCCGACGGGGGAGGAGGGAGCTGTGTGTTTGTCTGTGTATGTGGCTCTGTGTATGTGTGTGTGGCTCTGCATGTGGCTCTGTAGGTATGTATGTGTGTGGGACTCTGTGTGGGTCTGTGTGTTTGTGTGTGGCATTTGCAAGAGATTAAGCTATTGACATTGTAAATGACAGTGCCATTTATTTATCTGTTTTCAAAAACAACACATAAATAAAAATGTTGTCATTTACAATTCCAATAGCTCTAACTTTTTCAAAGGCGAGACCGTTGCATTGTAAATGCTTGTTCACATATGTGAGTGAGTGTTTGGCAGTGGTACAGCCCACTCTCTGTAAAACCTCTTACCCAATTTAAAATGGGCAAGAAATCCAAATGGGGCCCTTCATTGCTTTAAGTGGGATGTAAAAACTGGAGGGTCTCTCAAAGGGTGTGGCCAATGTAATTAAGGGCATGGCTTAAAACACGTAAACTAAAAAGTCTGTGCTTAGCATAGTGGGCCGCCCGACCTGTATTTTGCTGTTTCTGTCATTGCATCTAGATATATGATACAACAAGTAACAACATACCTATAACAAGTCAGGACTATTAGCTTTGTCAATTGTTGTTAGTTGCATTAGATCAATAAGCAATAACTATGGCTTGTATATAATATTGAAGAAGCTTCCAATTAAAGCTCTGGTGACACCACAACAGTGTTGCTGCTACCGAGTTTCAAAAAGAGAAGGGAAATCCAGAGAGAAAATGACTCTCTTTAAAGTATTTCCATTCAGCTTAAACGCTCACCTGACTTGACGTCATGCCGTAACTTCTGCACTAGTGAGAAGTGAGCAGTGTGAGCACGTGCACATCCATGTGCCTGATGTCACTGCAGTCCGGAAAAAATCACAGACTGCAGTGACTGTAGGCACAAAACAGAGCCCGAAAGAGACCCGTTTCGAGGCCCCCTTAAATAAATTGCAGGTGCTCAGACCCGGTGAGTCCCGGCCCACTTAAAGCCCTGGGGCCCTTTCCATTTTGCAAATTAGTGATCAGCCCAACTTGGGAGTAATTAACATTTTAAAAGTTTGAGCTATTGGTATATCTGATATGGATTTGGTATTTAGTATTTCAAAATACAGAGTTAGTATCCAGTAGTGAAATTTTACAGACTTCTAAAATAGGTTTAGTACATAGTACAAACCTTCTTAGTGGTAGCAAGCTCACACATTTAGCACATCACACTGTAAAGTTTCGGACATCTGGCCTCATGTGAGTTGTAGTGGAGGTGGGCTATTTACAATAGCTGAACATTTTTGTGACTAATTTGTGAGTCTTGCTTTATAGAACGTGAGCATAACAGGGTCCCGAAATGCCAGATTTTCTGCTAAAAGTGGATGTTCTTTCTCAGCTACAAGTTTCACAAAATCTATTGCTGGATGCTTTGTAGAAGAAACCATTTCTGGGCAAAGACTTGTCTTGTTTCATATTGTAGTGAGGTCATAGAATTAACTGCAGACCTTACTAAGTTAGCATTAGTTAGTATATGCTTGGCAGCCATCTTGCCGCTTTTGTGCATGTTACTACATGGATTTATTCTCATGGATAGGCTTCTGGTGCATTCTCACATGAGAAGTGTCTGCTTTTCACACATTTAGCTGTACACTGTGATCCTTGTCTGCACAGCGTGTTCAAGGTTGAAAAACAATGTATGCTGTTGATTCACTTTGGTCAGTCCCATGCCCATAGACAAAATATCGAACACAGCTGCACTGCTGAAAGTCGAGTGCTTTTAATATGGCATTGCATGAATGAAAATGCATTTGGAGAGATTTATTTCAACGAAGAAGAGCTGTCTTTGTCCTGAGATGTAATTCCTTGCTTTTCAACTTGGAGGTATGGGGTCCCCCTGACAAACCCTAGAGGCCTTCTATACCTATAATAAACTAGCTTATAGCACGGGGATGGTGGTAAGGGTGCAGTAGTCCTGTTTCCACTGTCGTTATAATATGATTTCCCCTTTTGTGCTTTATGGAATTGTAACCATGCTAATTATATTGTTCTTATGCATTTTGCTGCTAGTATAGGCTAGTATACAGCATTGTAGAGCACGTTAGTTAAAATAAACATTTTAAACTACATTGTGTCTCTGTTTACTCACGTTGTGGACAACTATGAGTGTTTAAACGAAAGAGTGTTCTTCTTCCCGCGATTTCTGAGAGGGATGGAGTTACGTGTTTTAGGATGTCTAATCATTGGTACTTCGCTGTAGTATGGAGAATGAATGAGACACTATAGCTTGTCGGATTGGTGTTCTGGGCACCGAGGTGGGTTGTCTGGTACACCACTACACACCGAGGTCCTCGTTTCCTGTGCATAGTTCTGTATATTTGCAGAATCCCTGCAACATGGCGCACCTAACGTCTGGTCTGGTTCTTATTTAAGAGGCACTCAAGTAGTACTGGTGCTTGTACACAATACCCTCGCTTCTGTTTTCCGGTAAACAGTTGTGACGGCATAACCTACCTATATTGATGTTTTTATAGGTCTTTTCAAGCAAAATTAAACGGTTTTTCATTTGAATTACTACCCTGTATTGCGCTGCCATGCATTAAGCTGTTCTTCTTTCCGAGTCCTTATGGCTGATGTCGATATTGCGGCACATATGTGAGCACCGCTCCATTGTCATTTGCAAGCATATGGTGTGCTGGACAGGGGTATCAATCTTATTTTTGTGTTTGGAGCTGATTCAGCTTTCCACTTTGAGGTGTTTTATTCTTGGGTACCTTTCCCGGCAATGAATGGAGATGATAACTTGTTCCATGAATACACTCAGACTGTGACACCTAATGTATACCGGCCTTATAGAACTTTTGAAGTTCCGATTTCAGCATGGCAACACCGTATTTGGTTTAATGGCGCTCTACCCCACACAGTGACTCCGGTCAGTTTAGGTCCTTTATCAATTCCCTGGGCCACTTGGCCAGTTTTGGCCGTGTACACACCACATCCATGTTGTTTGGCAGTAACAGTAGCAGAACTTCGTGTCTTGCACAGCTCCTTAATTGAGGTGCACAGAGCTCTAGTGCAATATGTCTCACTCAATCTCCAGGTGGGAGCACCTGGGGTTGCTGCGCAACCAGCTGGACCTGGCGGGCTGAGTATTAGTCCTGTCATGGTTAATTCAGTTATGGGCAAGCGTCCACAGAATAAGGATGATTTACCTTACTGGCTTGCTGAAAAATTTGACCAGCTGGAAGCGGTACTTCTGAATACCACTCCTATGGAGAAACACAGGATTTTAACTATTTGTTTGCAGAAAGACTTACTACCTGAGGTAACCGATTGTGAAAATTGGGGTAAAGTGTTTGCGGCGGTGTATGCGAAATCTTTTGGCACACCTTCTATGACCGTGCTCCCCTCCGTGATTAAGCATGTTCAGGATGAGCACGGACCGGAGGCGGCTGTGGAATTGGGGATGAGGTTGATTGGAGTGTTTGACGTAGTTACTGATCTGATCCTTACCAATGTCAAGGGATATGCAGTCAACTTTCAAGTGTCTAATGTCTTACACCTGTCCCGGAGGATGAGAAACCCCCCACATTACCAAAAGTCATTGCAAATGCCTATAAAACATTTGGCCACAATAGTTTGGGTATAAAACCTTTTGCTAAAATACCAGCGCAACAGCAAACACAGACGGCACAGCCTGCACAAGACGACCGTCCAACATTTCCTAAGAAAAATTGGAAAAATGAAAAACGGGGGAAGCAGCAACAGAAACAAGGGTCATGTGCCACGTCACCTGCACCCGAGTCTTCTGAGCACACTTATGATTTGCGCGACCGGGCGAGAATTAGGTCTCCTGATAGATTTCAGGTTCCTGAACAGTGTTCTCCTCGTTCTTCACAGGACACATCAGGCTCACAGGCTGGTGGCCGAGAACGCCAGGAGAGCGGAAGAGGTCGAAGTGCCCCGCAAGGATGTGAGCAACCTCGTCAGACTGACGAAAAGGGAAACAGGACGATTTTCCTCGTCAGCGCCCACAGTTTCAGAATAAGAAAGTTGCTGCTTTAACAGCGAGATATGCCACAGATGGTGAGGCCACGGCTTCTGAACCTAACATGGGCAGTAACACTGCTAGACAGCGCAGCGGAGGTTACCATAGTGGGGCAAGCACTGCGTCCATTTCTGGATGCGACAGCAACTGAAACGTTCATCACAGTTGAAACGGCTGATACCCGAGTGGCTGCCCATATCAGTGTATATATCATAGTCCTTATGATTGAAGGTGACATAAAGCGAGTAATTAAAGTGTTTTGGGGGAAAATGTGACTTCTTCTTATGACATTTTGTTGGCAGAGGCAGATTAACCCCCACCTTTTGTTCTTGCAGCTCCTAGAGGGGAGGAAGTAATACTCCCTAGATTTTTACGTAACATCTCCAAGGAGCACGCAAAGGCTTTTGCAGAAGAGTGGGCTTTAGTGCTTGCACCGGCGCTGTACCGTACTCAGGTGGGCTGGGATAAAGATTCCCCCTGCATGAGATGCCATTATGATCTATGCCACAGCCACATCTCAGTATCCCATCCGGTGGCAAAAGCTCCAGTTTTGGAAATTCTGGCTCAATTAGAATATGAAGGAAGAAAAGAGTTTGGCCCCTCCTGTTGTGCACTTGTCCCAGTACTTGGCGTGAAGGGAACTTGTACAGTCATTTTACCTCCACTTCCTGGTCAAAAAGATAACAGAAACGTCTCTGTGGACAATGTCAAGTTACAACATCCGACCAATCCTGAATAGTATAACACCAGCATCTTCTGTTACGGCGATTTCCAGGAATCCAGTGTTGGGCGCTTCAGACACCATGCAGCCTGATACTGCCATAGAGATGGACCATGCAGCCTGATACTGCCATAGAGATGGACTCTGTCATTAATCCTTTGCTAAACCTCCTTACTTCCAGTCTTAATGAAGAAACAGAGTATACTTATCCCGCAACCGAGTCATCGCCTGGTTTGCAACCGGATACCCTTCTCCAGTCACATTTCTCTTTTGACTCGAACTCTACATTATCATTGATTCCCTCCAAATTCTCTATTTTTGTGGCCTGGTTTAAACTAACTTATTTGATTTCACCGTGGACATACATCTTGATGGTTCTTTTTGCCATATTTCTTTTGATGTCAATTGGCCACAGAGGTTCTTAAATCTGTTTGGGGTTCTAGATCCTGGCAGGTGCAGGGCACTGAAGCTTTACATCGCGCGTGCCTCATCCTGACTCAAATTGTATTTGTAAATGATTCGGTCTAACAGACTACGTGTTTTAGATTGGCTATTTCAAAACAAATGAATGTAAATGTAAATGTGTTTGTATTTATATAGCGCACTTCTACCCTGAGGTCTCGTAGCACTGTATTCATACCGCTGTGGAACCCTTCCTGGCTTTCCTGTGAAATGTCCACTCCTGGGCACCCCCAAGGTGAAGCCAGGTATCCAAGCGCTGCTGGGGCCGTTGTGGAGATTAAGCACGCTATTGCCCAGAGTCATAGAGTGGGACCCATGATTAGACTAGGCCACGAGGCGAGAATTATCAGGTCCGGGGAGATTGAGTCCAAGAGCCGCCGATTGAACCCTGGTCCTGGGCCAAACCTCTGCATCAGGGTCTGCCGCTCTAACCATTGAGCCACGCTTCTCCATTCCTACTCTGGCTGAATATCTGAACTGGACCAATAGTACTTATTATTCATTTGATGACTTACAATCCCGGATTCAAAATGTAACTTTTAATATTTCTACGTTAGACACCTAAGGTTGGTTGGTTTGGCAGACCAGTTCAGATGCTTGCCAACTCCGTTTCCATGACAAGGCTCCTGGCTATTTACAGGATAGGCCTGATCCACTTTTTTCTAACTCCCATTTGGTTACCACTGTCTCTGTTGGAAAATTATGTCAAAACTGGTTAAAACACTAAACACTGTTGTCAGTAAAACAACATTTGTTGTTATCATCGGGTGACATTCATTTGACAGGTGTTATAAAGGGGCCTGCGGGTGCTAGATCAAAACGATTTATTTACGCTACCTACAATGAAATATGGAAGCTGTCCCAAAATGAGGCTGCTTCCCGTTTAAGGGTGATTGACCAGGCTAATTTGGAAAAAGTCCTTGCTGTTGTGGATAATAGTATTAACACACTTTCTTCCCACATTTACACATTGGACAGTATTGTTTCATCTGTTGTTGATATTGTGCAAGATGATGTATCTGTTTGGTAGCATGGACAGAATCAATTGCGTTCAGTAATACTGTTTGCATGGACTTTACAAACTCTTCAGATGGGGAAAGTTGCTTGCGATTATTTGAACGCAACATCTTTATTTTCACCTTTTAATTTAACACACACACAGCGGGTTATGTCCATGAAAGATGCTACATATACTCTTTTACATATTGAAAAATTAGAACCTTTGCCCTTTTCTGTGACCGAAACTGAAGCAGCTGTCTGGCTTATTCACGGGGTAATAACCTTACCATTTCTTTTTTTTTTATTTATCTCCTGCATTAAGCATCACCCCCTAGGCCCCTATGAACCCTTGGGTTCATAGGGGCCTAGAGGGTGGAACCCGAGATATACTTGATGGTTCCAGAATTATAGGCTTATCTTGCCTGTCGCTTCCAAATGAGAGGATTATATTGTTGAAGACACTAGTGAGGAATATATTTACGAAATTATTTAAAGGTGGATTGCCTCATAGAGGTCCCTGATACTCATCCGTTTTTTACATCTACAAGTGATATCATTTTCATGCCCTGAGGAAGTCATTGGGTGATGTCCCTTGACGAAACACGTGTTGGCGTTTGGCTGTTGTAAATTATATCAAGACTGTACTACTATATCTACAAGTCTTCGTGATCATCTGGATGGAAAAATAAAATAAGGACTTTTTTCAAACTTGGATACATAGATATGGACTTTCATTGTTTGAACGGATATTATCTGTAAACTTTACAGATACACTCATATATTCTTGTGCTCAGGGAACTCTGCAAAACGTGTTAACCCTTGGGCAGTGCTTTCGTTCTTGAGGTCTGGTCATTGTCATTCGCTTACAGATGCGTGCAGGATGATAAAGACTGGGGAATAATTGGGCGTTCAACCATAGGTCATTCGCTGGTTTGCAAAAATATACAGCTGCAAGGAGCCTGTAACTTAATGGCCCAGAATCTCGCATGGGTTCTGAAAGGTATTCCAGTGCCAATTATTACACCAACTTTCACTCTGCTTGCAAACAGTAGTTATCTGCTTTTGAATAATAAAGACTGTGCGGTATGCTTGCTGGCATCCCCAATATTGTGACAGTCTCACATCATGTGGTTTGCTATAAAAATTTACTGTTTCCACCCCCACATGGGAGACTCGACAAATCGGTCTGGCCTTCCATTCCGACCTTGAAGGTAGACTTCGATAAGTTGAGCAGAATTAGAGCATTGTTATCCCAAAAAGAAGTTTCTCTCACATCTGCACATTAAACATTCGTCCTTCATGTGGCCAATACCCGATCAGAGGTGCAGGCCCTTCTTAATACTGACCTCCAACTGCATTTCAGTGCTTTAATTTATACTGTTTTCAATGCCTCTCAAACTACCGGCCTGGCACATTTTTTTAAAGTTGTGGGTTCTGGCCTTGTGTCTTCTTTCCAAACAATGGGGTCGATTAGGATCGCGGACGGAAACGTGTTCCGTCCGCCGAGGAAGGTGGCAAGATACTCCGGACCTGTCCGCGGAAAAACCGCAATAGCGATTAGGATCAAATCTGATAGAAACGCCGATCGCGGCGGACGGAGCACAACAATCTCCGTCCGCGGCGGTCGAAGTAGACCTGAGGCCGCGGCAGGGGGACGGAACCCAAATAACACCGACCGCCGCGTACGCACATGACCAGGAGAACAACAACCTCCCCCGCGATATCTGCGTAGTGTCCGTGTCCGCAATTAGGATAACTCCGCAAGTACCCCGGTAGCCACCGCGATCCACGTCCGCGGCGGTACCAATGCTACGAGAAACCGTGCACCACAGCGGAAGTCCAACATCCCTACAGTCAAACCAATGCCATACATTGAGACAGAATACATCACCAAACACAGGAAAATGAACGACCACCCACCTGACACATCTAAACCAAACACAAGACACAATGACACACCCCCAAGAACCGCATAAACCACACCTGCCAACACACCCACCTATCACCTGACTGCCAATCAACATTCACACAGGGCCAACACACAGACTATAAATTAACTCCCACCCACTCCAGAAATCCTCTGCATCACAGCATAGCTGCTAGCAGGAGACACCACTTAGCCAACATCATAAAACAGATATCATACACATAACCCACACCCAAACACACCCTGTACACAAAGACCCACCACACCATCCCCAAACACCACACACCAGCACCTCCTCATTCACACAAACACACACCCCGAGCACCATGGCACCCAAGAAAAATCCGAAATTCACCGACACCGAGCTAAGGGTTATGGTCGAAGAGATTATTCGTGTCGAGCCACACATATTTGGATCCCTAGTGCAGCAGACCAGCATAGCTAGGAAGAACAGCCTGTGGGACCGGATCGTCACCAGGTTCAATGCCTCCGGGACCGTCCCTAGGACGAAGCAGGAAATTCAGAGGCGGTGGCACGACCTAAAGACCCGGGTGAAATCCATCAGAGCCAAGAACTTCCTCCGGGCCAACCACACAGGCGGTGGAACCCCCCCGGAGCCCCTACCGTACACAGAGTGGGAGGAGAAGGTGCTGACCATCCTGCACCCTGAGACCCTTGACGGACTTGATGAGGGAGAAGAGGCTGGTAAGTACCAACCAAGCACCACAAACACAACAACACGGTGTGCCTCACACAACTCTGAAGACACATCTCCCAGACCCCAAGCCATGCATGCAGTCCACATACTCACCAACGTCTAAACCACTCCTACAGGCCCCCATGTCCTAAGAGAGGGTGGTGGTGGTGGGTGGGGTGTGTGAGGGGACAGAACTACAACTCCCAACAGGCCCCCATGTCCATAAAGAGGGTGGTGGTGGTGGGTGGGGTGTGTGAGGGGACGGAACTACAACTCCCAACAGGCCCCCATGTCCATAGAGAGGGTGGTAATGGTGGGTGGGGTGTGTGAGGGGACGGAACTACAACTCCCAACAGGCCCCCATGTCCTAAGAGAGGGTGGTGGTGGTGGGTGGGGTGTTTGAGGGGACGGAACTACAACTCCCAACAGGCCCCCATGTCCATAGAGAGGGTGGTGGTGGTGGGTGGGGTGTGCTACAGGTCACTAGACCAACTTCCAACAGGCCCCCATGTCCATAGAGAGGGTGGTGGTGGTGGGTGGGGTGTGTGAGGGGACGGAACTACAACTCCCAACAGGCCCCCATGTCCATAGAGAGGGTGGTGGTGGTGGATGGGGTGTGTGAGGGGACGGAACTACAACTCCCAACAGGCCCCCATGTCCATAGAGAGGGTGGTGGTGGTGGGTGGGGTGTGCTACAGGTCACTAGACCAACTCCCAACAGGCCCCCATGTCCATAGAGAGGGTGGTTGTGGTGGGTGGGGTGTGTGAGGGGACAGAACTACAACTCCCAACAGGCCCCCATGTCCTAAGAGAGGGTGGTGGTGGTGGGTGGGGTGTGCTACAGGTCACTAGACCAACTCCCAACAGGCCCCCATGTCCTAAGAGAGGGTGGTGGTGGTGGGTGGGGTGTGTGAGGGGACGGAACTACAACTCCCAACAGGCCCCCATGTCCATAGAGAGGGTGGTGGTGGTGGGTGGGGTGTGTGAGGGGACGGAACTACAACTCCCAACAGGCCCCCATGTCCATAGAGAGGGTGGTGGTGGTGGGTGGGGTGTGCTACAGGTCACTAGACCAACTCCCAACAGGCCCCCATGTCCATAGAGAGGGTGGTGGTGGTGGGTGGGGTGTGTGAGGGGACGGAACTACAACTCCCAACAGGCCCCCATGTCCTAAGAGAGGGTGGTGGTGGTGGGTGGGGTGTGCTACAGGTCACTAGACCAACTCCCAACAGGCCCCCATGTCCTAAGAGAGGGTGGTGGTGGTGGGTGGGGTGTGTGAGGGGACGGAACTACAACTCCCAACAGGCCCCCATGTCCATAGAGAGGGTGGTGGTGGTGGTGGTGGGTGGGGTGAGTGAGGGGACGGAACTACAACTCCCAACAGGCCCCCATGTCCATAGAGAGGGTGGTGGTGGTGGGTGGGGTGTGCTACAGGTCACTAGACCAACTCCCAACAGGCCCCCATGTCCATAGAGAGGGTGGTGGTGGTGGGTGGGGCGTGTGAGGGGACGGAACTACAACTCCCAACAGGCCCCCATGTCCTAAGAGAGGGTGGTGGTGGTGGGTGGGGTGTGCTACAGGTCACTAGACCAACTCCCAACAGGCCCCCATGTCCTAAGAGAGGGTGGTGGTAGTGGGTGGGGTGTGTGAGGGGACGGAACTACAACTCCCAACAAGCCCCCATGTCCATAGAGAGGGTGGTGGTGGTGGGTGGGGTGTGTGAGGGGACGGAACTACAACCCCCAACAGGCCCCCATGTCCATAGAGAGGGTGGTGGTGGTGGGTGGGGTGTGCTACAGGTCACTAGACCAACTCCCAACAGGCCCCCATGTCCATAGAGAGGGTGGTGGTGGTGGTGGGTGGGGTGTGTGAGGGGACGGAACTACAACTCCCAACAGGCCCCCATGTCCTAAGAGAGGGTGGTGGTGGTGGGTGGGGTGTGCTACAGGTCACTAGACCAACTCCCAACAGGCCCCCATGTCCTAAGAGAGGGTGGTGGTGGTGGGTGGGGTGTGTGAGGGGACGGAACTACAACTCCCAACAGGCCCCCATGTCCATAGAGTGGGTGGTGGTGGTGGGTGGGGTGTGCTACAGGTCACTAGACCAACTCCCAACAGGCCCCCATGTCCATAGAGAGGGTGGTGGTGGTGGGTGGGGTGTGTGAGGGGACGGAACTACAACTCCCAATAGGCCCCATGTCCTAAGAGAGGGTGGTGGTGGTGGGTGGGGTGTGCTACAGGTCACTAGACCAACTCCCAACAGGCCCCCATGTCCTAAGAGAGGGTGGTGGTGGTGGGTGGGGTGTGTGAGGGGACGGAACTACAACTCCAAACAGGCCCCCATGTCCATAGAGAGGGTGGTGGTGGTGGGTGGGGTGTGCTACAGGTCACTAGACCAACTCCCAACAGGCCCCCATGTCCATAGAGAGGGTGGTGGTGGTGGGTGGAGTGTGTGAGGGGACGGAACTACAACTCCCAACAGGCCCCCATGGCCTAAGAGAGGGTGGTGGTGGTGGGTGGGGTGTGCTACAGGTCACTAGACCAACTCCCAACAGGCCCCCATGTCCTAAGAGAGGGTGGTGGTGGTGGGTGGGGTGTGTGAGGGGACGGAACTACAACTCCCAACAGGCCCCCATGTCCATAGAGAGGGTGGTGGTGGTGGGTGGGGTGTGTGAGGGGACGGAACTACAACTCCCAACAGGCCCCCATGTCCATAGAGAGGGTGGTGGTGGTGGGTGGGGTGTGCTACAGGTCACTAGACCAACTCCCAACAGGCCCCCATGTCCATAGAGAGGGTGGTGGTGGTGGGTGGGGTGTGTGAGGGGACGGAACTACAACTCCCAACAGGCCCCCATGTCCTAAGAGAGGGTGGTGGTGGTGGGTGGGGTGTGCTACAGGTCACAAGACCAACTTCCAACAGGCCCCCATGTCCTAAGAGAAGGTGGTGGTGTTGTGTGGGGTGTGTGAGGGGACGGAGCTACAACTCCCAACAGGCCCCCATGTCCATAGAGAGGGTGGTGGTGGTGGGTGGGGTGTGTGAGGGGACGGAACTACAACTCCCAACAGGCCCCCATGTCCATAGAGAGGGTGGTGGTGGTGGGTGGGGTGTGCTACAGGTCACTAGACCAACTTCCAACAGGCCCCCATGTCCTAAGAGAGGGTGGTGGTGGTGGGTGGGGTGTGTGAGGGGACGGAACTACAACTCCCAACAGGCCCCCATGTCCATAGAGAGGGTGGTGGTGGTGGGTGGGGTGTGTGAGGGGACGGAACTACAACTCCCAACAGGCCCCCATGTCCTAAGAGAGGGTGGTGGTGGTGGTGGGTGGGGTGTGTGCCATTGCCGACTGAATGTCAAATATAAATTAATGTACACGTAATGGCCACATGACTCATCCTCACATTTTTGTTTTGCAGGGGATCCTAATCTGACAGCTGCAATAAACACCAGGCCTCCAGCCTCCCCACAGTCAGAAGTTTCAGGGGACGATTGGCCAGCCACCTCCGGGGCTGAGGATGGTGCCGGATCAAGCAGCCAGCCAGGGACATCTGGCTCCCAGGTCACACCTGCACCAACAACGACTACGGCCTCTGGCATTACCACAACACCGGCTACTGTGACCTGCACAGCTACCTCCAGCACCACCTCCACCACCACTACTACCACCACTTCTGCCCCTGCCACCCTGCCCAACCCACCGCCCAACGCTGGACAAGCTCCATCCCAGCCACGCAGGGAGAGAGTGAGGCAAACCACAAATGCAAGGCCAGATCCTGCAGGCAGGAGCACAGCAGAAAGAAGGCATGAGGAAACTACACCCAATGCCGTGCAACAGTGTCTAGAAGCACTAGTCAGGGTGGAGGAGAACTATCAACGTGGCCAGGCACAGGCAGACCGGGCCTCCAGGACTTTGTTGACAACACAGCGATGTTGGGGGCCATCGAGAGGCGGCTTGGCCAACTCGTGGACATTTTTAGCACGAGGATATCCGCCAACCCCACCCACCCCACACCCCCTCAAACAACGCCACCGCCAACAACACCGCCACCGCCACCTGCGCCCCTGGCGGCGGATGTGGCACCTGATCAGCCAGCGCCCCCAGCTGACTCCGTCCCAACACAAAGACGGAGGGGCCGTCCGATGCTGGAAGTGGGCGAGAGCAGTGTCGAAGGTCCTGCCACACGCTCCAAGAGGAGCCGACAATGACTCTTTTGAGTGCCATTCACCCTGCCATTCACCCTGCCAACTATCCGGTCCCACCTGGCACAGGCCTGCTGCACTAGGCAGACACCACCCTATGTGGTGTCTGCACGGACATCTCATCTGCCATAACCTTTGACTCTCACTCCCCCACCCCTTCACTCATTTGTAAATATGCACCTACACCTATGCACAATCTGTAAATAAATAACACTTACTCACTCAATGATGTGTTGCCTCCATGTTTATTCACATGATTGCATCAGAAACAGACGTAACCAGGTTCAGGGATCCAAATGGTACAGAATCATGCCGCAAGGGAGTTACCTAGGGAAACATAGAAAACGCAAACACACGTTAGGAAACACCATCACACTCATCCCAACGCACTGCAGTGCAACTTTCAACAAACCACACACATCACTACAGGAATGGATGAGACTACACACATCATGGAGAAGTGCATGTACTCATAAATTAAGAGACACACACACATGCATACATCACATAACAAAACACATAGATGATGCCCAACACAATGACACAAGAGCAGCAAACCTACACAGGGCATACACAAGCAGCACAAGAGGGGCACACTCACAATCAAGGGAAGTAGCGTTCAATGAGCTGGCGCCTCTGGTCCACACCTTCCTCCTCACCACTATCCTCATCAGTCGATATGGGTGGGTCGGGAGGGCGAGGAACTTGCTGTTCATCTGGGTCCAAGAGCAGTTCAATGTTATTGCGCACAGCCAGGTTGTGGAGCATGCAGCAGGCAATCACAATCTTGCATACTTTGCCTGGTGAGTAAGGCAGGGCCCCTCCAGTCTTATCCAGGCACCGAAACCTAGACTTAAGCAGGCAAAATGTTCGTTCCACCACTCGACGTGTCCTACCATGGGCATCATTGTATCGCATTTCTCCCGCTGTAGTGGGATTGCGTATTGGACTCAGAAGCCAAGGCCTGTTTGGGTAAGCTGAGTCGCCTGTGTTTGTGGAAATTAGAGAGAGAGAGAAACATCACTACCTGAACATGTGGGCACACCAAGCCACACAGATATCACTCCTGTCACCACAGCATACTCACCAACAAGCCACGCTTGTGCCGGACGCAGATTTGCCATCAGTTGGGGGACAATGCTGCTCCGCATGATGTGGGCGTCATGTGCAGAGCCAGGAAATCTTGCACACACATGTGAGATTATGTTGTCGGCCTGGCACACCACCTGCACGTTTAGGGAATGGAAGTGCTTCCGATTCCTAAACACCTGCTCACGTGCCCGTGGTGGAATGATCGCAATATGCGTGCCATCAATGGAACCCACAACGTGTGGTATGCGACCCAGTGCATAGAAGTCTGCTTTGACCGCTGCCAAATCTGCCGCCTGTGGAAAATATATGTAGTCATTCTTGTACAGCATCATAGCTGTCAGTACATCCCGAAGTACTGTGCTGAACATGGCCTGTGACATTCCCCCGGCATGTCCAACAGTGTACTGAAATGTGCCTGTTGCAAAAAAATGGAGTGCCGCCATCACCTTTTGGGTGGGTGAAATGGAGCCTGGATAGGTTCTTCGCGGCTGCAGGTGAGGAGACAATTGGTTCACAAGCTCCAGCAATCGACGTCGATCAAGCCTGAATTTCCTGATCACCTTCTCGTCCACCATATCCTCAAGCACAGTGTATGGGCGATGGACATTTTGAGCCCTCCTGTGTGGGAGAAAATGGAATGGAAGTAAATTCACATACAACGCATGTCTGTGCAACTCACTCACATTTCATCGCACTCTATCCAACATGTAATAGGCAGTGTTCAATTAGCATATGTGTGACATCTCTGATTGTCACAACAACATGGATTGACGTAGCAACAATGTGCACCCACTAGCTACATGATGTGTTGCAACATGTGCAATGCACTTTGTCTCACCTCAACATTACTGCCAGCAAGACATGTGACATGACCCAAATGTGTAGGCGCAACATGACATACACACATGCAAGTGCAAGCACACAAACGAAAATATACACACACCATTTCTTGATGCACCAATGGCAACAACAATAATGGTGACCAAACGGACATCACATGCATGGTGACCCAATAGGCAACACGCATGCACTGAACACAAGTGAACCCCCACCATAGTCAATATCAAACATATACCAGTCACAGACAACTGAATCACAATGTGGCAATACATCCGGGATCTACTGTGTAGATGTGAGGTACGATAAACTTGTGTATGGAAAATACCGATGTCGACATGCACATGTGATGGACATTTGTGGCACACCGATGGGCATGGTATGGACACACATGGGATAGAGCATGAAGTGTGGAGTCACGCAATCACGCACACAACCGTCATCATGCAGCTGCAGACAATGAAACAAGGTGCATCGTCAGCTGACATGCAATCATTGACCCCGCCATGGCGGTGCACTGCTTCCGCTGTTTACGTCTGGCCATACGCGGCCCGCGTTCAACATTCCCATTGTCTGCATGTGCACAGGCCGTCACGCTCACACACCGGCAAGTGCATGTGCTAGACACCGGGACGGATGCATCATTTGCAACAAAGTTCCAACAGTGGCGCCACCATGGCGGGGCACGTATTCGGCGGGGGAGGTGCAGGCCAAAACAACCATAAGCTGATGTCAATGCACATGGCAGTTCATGACCCCCCTTACAGTGACATTGCATCAGTCAGCCTACACCGGCCGGCCCAGCCCTGCCCATGACCGCCGTGCCGGCCATGCCAACTGCCGCCGTTTCAGGCCCCCTCCCCTACCGCCGTGCCAGGCCCTGCCCATGACCGCCGTGCCGGCCATGCAAAGTACCGCCGTTTCAGGCCCCCTCCACTACCGCCGTGCCAGGCCCTGCCCATGACCGCCGTGCCAGCCAGGCAAAGTACCGCAGTTTCAGGCCCCCTCCACTACCGCCGTGCCAGGCCCTGCCCATGACTGCCGTGCCGGCCATGCAAAGTACCGCCGTTTCAGGCCCCCTCCACTACCGCCGTGCCAGGCCCTGCCCATGACCGCCGTGCCGGCCATGCAAAGTACCGCCGTTTCAGGCCCCCTCCACTACCGCCGTGCCAGGCCCTGCCCATGACCGCCGTGCCGGCCATGCAAAGTACCGCCGTTTCAGGCCCCCTCCACTACCGCCGTGCCAGGCCCTGCCCATGACCGCCGTGCTGGCCAGGCAAAGTACCGCCATTTCAGGCCCCCTCCACTACCGCCGTGCCAGGCCCTGCCCATGACCGCCGTGCCGGCCATGCAAAGTACCGCCGTTTCAGGCCCCCTCCACTACCGCCGTGCCAGGCCCTGCCCATGACCGCCGTGCCGGCCATGCAAAGTCCCGCTGTTTCAGGCCCCCTCCACTACCGCCGTGCCAGGCCCTGCCCATGACCGCCGTCCCGGCCATGCAAAATACCGCCGTTTCAGGCCCCCTCCACTACCGCCGTTCCAGGCCCTGCCCATGACCGCCGTGCCGGCCATGCAAACTACCGCTGTTTCAGGCCCCCTCCACTACCGCCGTGCCAGGCCCTGCTCATGACCGCCGTGCCGGCCATGCAAAGTACCGCCGTTTCAGGCCCCCTCCACTACCGCCGTGCCAGGCCCTGCCCATGACCGCCGTGCCAGGCCCGCCAGGGCACGGCGGTAGTGGGCAGGGCCTGAAACGGCGGTAGTGTAGGGGGACTGAAACGGCGGAAGTGGAGGGGGCCTGAAACGGCGGTAGTGGAGGGGGCCTGAAACGGCGGAAGTGGAGGGGGCCTGAAACGGCGGTAGTGGAGGGGGCCTGAAACGGCGGTAGTGGAGGGGGCCTGAAACGGCGGTAGTTGGCATGGCCGGCACGGCGGTCATGGGCAGGGCCTGGCACGGCGGTAGTGGAGGGGGCCTGAAACGGCGGTAACTGGCATGGCCGGCACGGCGGTCATGGGCAGGGCTGGGCCGGCCGGTGTAGGCAGGCTGATGCAATGTCACTGTAAGGGGGGTCATGAACTGCCATGTGCATTGACATCAGCTTATGGTTGTTTTGGCCTGCACCTCCCCCGCCGAATACGTGCCCCGCCATGGTGGCGCCACTGTTGGAACTTTGTTGCAAATGATGCATCCGTCCCGGTGTCTAGCACATGCACTTGCCGGTGTGTGAGCGTGACGGTCTGTGCACGTGCAGCCAATGGGAGGTGTGGACATGGGCCACGGTTGGCCAATAGTAAGTATCGTATGCTGTTCACCGCAACACCAGGGCCAATCATTGGCCCAATTCCAAACACGCTTCCACGGCTGACCAATGGCTGGCGCCGTATGCCACTGACATGGCCACAGGGCCCAATATATGTGTGATGTGCAAAAGCATACCCTCTACGATGACCACCGACTGCTGCCTGTGACCATCACCTCCACCTGCTGCTGCGGAGCTGACCAATGACTGCTGCCTGTGACCATCACCTCCACCTGCTGCTGCGGAGCTGACCACCGACTGCTGCCTGTGACCATCACCTCCACCTGCTGTTGCGGAGCTGACCAACGACTGCTGCCTGTGACCATCACCTCCACCTGCTGCTGTGGAGCTGACCACCGACTGACGCTCTAGTGCCATACTCCGTGACCTTGGCATGTCGAGAGTCAAAGAGATCCGGTCTCGTCCCTTCACCGCCGCGGAGCTTGATGTCCTCGTGGACGCTGTGCTCCGCAACTACGGACGCCTGTACGGCGCACCCGGACAGGTGGTAAGTGCAGTGGGGGATAAGTTGTTGTGCATGAGGTGTCATATGACACCTGGGCTCTGGAAACTTGGCGGTGTGATGTGTGACCAACAAAAGATTCGATATGTGCATGGCTGCAGAGAGAAATGTGTTGCTCCCATCTGTGTGACTGGCCAACTGTCCACTGACTTCCACCCTTTTGTCTCCCATCATGGTAGGTCAAGCTGCACCTTCGCAAGGACGTGTGGAGGAGCATTGCACGTGAAGTACGAGCAGCGGGGGTGTCCAATAGACGACATACACACTGCCACAAACGCTGGGACGACATTTCCAGACTGAGCAAGAATGTAGCGGAAGTGACACTAGGGATGATTCCAAGGACGGCACGTCTGGCCCGACGCTCAATGACCCCTCTCATGCACCGTATCATAGCTGTGACGCATCCTGACCTCTCCGAGCGGTTGCGTGTGGATGAACAGCAACGTGGCGGTAAGCATACTGTCAGTGTATGTTGCTTGTGAGTGCAATGCATGTATAGTTGCCCACACACATTAGGGACTTCCGTCGATCGTGAGGCTCGTTCCAATGGCATGTTGGTGACATTGCCGCAGTAAAAATTTACTTCCCGATGCGGCATGTTGAGACGCCACCCGCTAAGCGGTTCAGTTTTCATGCACATGCTGAAGTGCTCCGTCACCCCTTGGCAACACTTGTGTGCAGATGTAGTTCCTCATGCCCAGTGTGCATGCTGTACATGTATTACGGCCAACGCTACTTAATTCCTGTGAGGATGACTGGTTGGGGTGGGCCGTGTGCAGGTTGGGGGATCGATAGACATTGTCATCATTGGCTTTAGGGATTCCGTAGCAGTACTGTACGTGAGTGTGCCCATGACTTACACCAATTTCCTGTGCATTTCAGCTTTGGCAGAGGGCACTCAGCCACAGACGGCGGAGATGATAGAAGGCAATGCATCCGGATCAGACGTCGCGCACACGCAGACTGACACCGAAGGGGCCAGCGCCGGAGAGGGGGACAGGACCGTCCCGGAGGACTCGCATGTGGAGACAACATCGTCATCTTCCGACAGTGTTGGTGAGTCAGCACTGTTGTCACAGACTGGGAGTGGGCAATCAACACCTTCGGTCGGGACACAGCACACAGGGCCCACCCTGCCGCCAACTGCACCATGTACTGTTTGTGCACGCAGGAGTAGGGGGAGCAGAGTGGCGTTCGGTGTCGGCACCGCTGCCCCAGCCTCGGTGAGCCAAAATGCACTTTGTGCAGAGGCTGTTGATCTGCTGCGACAGCTGTGTGTGGGGCAGACCAATATGATAAATGCTTTCCAAGACCACGATAGGAAGTTGGGGCAGGTGGTGGCATTCATGGAAGGTATGCATGGTGATCTGGCTGGTGTACACAGGACATTGCAGTCATTGGCTAACAGTGTGTCGTCTGCCATTGTACAGTCGCATGGACTGGGTGGTACTTCTGTTCCACCATCTACAACTCTGGATGTGTCAGGGGGGAGTGAATTTTCTGACCAGGACTCTAATACAGGTTATTGCACCAGAAGCAGCGTCAGCCAGCACGTCAAGGCACGGAGGCCTCAGACCCCATCCCCTAGGCCAGGTAAATCTGTTCACAAGGACAACGTCAGATATAGTGGAGTACACACACGTGAAGCAAAAGAGGGGTTGGGTGTAATGGCTACACATGCTGCACAGCCATCCCACACACAAGGTACTACCAAGTCAAGACTCACTTCCATTGACACTACCTTGTACGAGGACATTGAGAAGACGAATAAATCTCTTGAGGGCTCGCATACTCCCAGTGCCAGGGAGACTAGAAAGGAAGGAGCCACTCCCAAGGGCAGGGAAACTAGGAAGGAAGGAGCCACTCCCAAGGGCAGGGAGACTAGGAAGGAAGGAGCCACTCCCAAGGGCAGGGAGACTAGGAAGGAAGGAGCCACTCCCAAGGGCAGGGAAACCAGGAAGGAAGGAGCCACTGCCAAGGGCAGGGAGACTAGGCAGGAAGGAGCCACTCCCAAGGGCAGGGACACTAGGCAGGAAGGAGCCACTCCCAAGGGCAGGGACACTAGGAAGGAAGGAGCCACACCCAAGGGCAGGGAAACTAGGAAGGAAGGAGCCACTCCCAAGGGCAGGGACAAGGACAGTCACAAGACAAACGCACCTAAGAAGAGCACGGACACTCCCAGGGGCAGGGACACACACGGGGAGAAGGTGTGTCCTGGGGATATGTACACCACAGACGACAAGTCTGCTGCCTGGAACAGGGCACCATCCAGGGAACAGGGAAAGTCCGCAGACAACAGTACTCCTACGGAAATGGAACATCCAAGGCCCAAGGCATCTCCCATGGACAGTGGCGCTGTCAGGGACAGGCATACATCACCCATTGTTGCACTGAGGCAGCTGTTTTCTGGGAAACGGAATACAGATGTCTCCGCAGTGGAGTCACCACTTACCTCCACTCCCATCAGGGCCCGTCAGGGACGGATGCAGGTGGACCCTGTAGTAGCAACCCGCATGACACATGTTGCAGAGGCCACAAGGCAGCTACACAGCAAACGACAAGCAGGCTCCAGCACGTCCCCAGAGAGCATTCCCCCCCCAGCAGATGCACCTCCCATGGTGGGTGAAATTTCTTCTCAGTCCGGCCCACTTGTAAGTCCTGTCCTGTCCAGGGTGCAGGCACATGTCCAAAAGAAACGTAGACACACAATATTGACACATGCACAATCCGATGTCGGACAATTGCAACTATCCCCCGCTCCCAGAGCCACCCTGCCTCCTGGACCATACAGCCCTGTGGCTCATCATTTCAGTGGTCCCAGTGGCGCTGGTGCAGTTGACTCGCATGTGTCTGTTAGTGGCAGGGTATCAGTCGAGACATATCCTGTATCAGGTGCTGGCAGTGTATCTGGGTCTATGGGCCATGTGTCAGTCACTCGGTCTGTGGCTGTGTCTCACACTCCTGTATCAGGTGCTGGCAGTGTATCTGGGTCTATGGGCCATGTGTCAGTGACTCGGTCTGTGGCTGTGTCTCACACTCCTGTATCAGGTGCTGGCAGTGTATCTGGGTGTATGGGCCATGTGTCAGTCACTTGGTCTGTGGCTGTGTCTCACACTCCTGTATCAGGTGCTGGCAGTGTATCTGGGTGTATGGGCCATGTGTCAGTCACTCGGGCTGTAGCTGTGTCTCACACTCCTGTATCAGGTGCTGGCAGTGTATCTGGGTCTATGGGCCATGTGTCAGTCACTCGGGCTGTGGCTGTGTCTCACACTCATGTATCAGGTGCTGCCAGTGTATCTGGGTCTGTGGCTCACGTGTCAGTCACTACATCTGTGGCTGTGTGTCACACTCCGGTTTCTGGTGCTGGCAGTCTGTCCGATGCGGGTACTTCACGCAATCCACCTGATAGTGTGCTGTAAGTTGCTGTAGTGTGCCCTCAGATGTACTGCCTCTGATGGACCTGTGCCTTGCCATGTACTGTTTTTGCACCTAGCCCCTCTCATGTGCTGCCTCTGATGTACCTGCTCTGGTGTCCACACTGCCCTGTTGCTATTCTCATACTGGTGTACTGCCTCTGATGTACCTGCTCTGGTGTCCACACTGCCCTGTTGCTGCCCTGTTGCTGTTCTCATACTGATGTACTGCCTCTGATGTACCTGCTCTGGTGTCCACACTGCCCTGTTGCTGCCCTGTTGCTGTTCTCATACTGATGTACTGCCTCTGATGTACCTGCTCTGGTGTCCACACTGCCCTGTTGCTGTTCTCATACTGATGTACTGCCTCTGATGTACCTGCTCTGGTGTCCACACTGCCCTGTTGCTGTTCTCATACTGATGTACTGCCTCTGATGTACCTGCTCTGGTGTCCACACTGCCCTGTTGCTGCCCTGTTGCTGTTCTCATACTGATGTACTGCCTCTGATGTACCTGCTCTGGTGTCCACTATGCCCTGTTGCTGTTCTGATACTGTTGTATGCCCTCTCATGTGCTGCCTCTGATGTACCTGCTCTGGTGTCCACACTGCCCTGTTGCTGCCCTGTTGCTGTTCTCATACTGATGTACTGCCTCTGATGTACCTGCTCTGGTGTCCACAATGCCCTGTTGCTGTTCTCATACTGATGTACTGCCTCTGATGTACCTGCTCTGGTGTCCACAATGCCCTGTTGCTGTTCTCATACTGATGTACTGCCTCTGATGTACCTGTTCTGGTGTCCACAATGCCCTGTTGCTGTTCTCATACTGATGTACTGCCTCTGATGTACCTGCTCTGGTGTCCACACTGCCCTGTTGCTGTTCTCATACTGATGTACTGCCTCTGATGTACATGCTCTGGTGTCCACAATGCCCTGTTGCTGTTCTCATACTGATGTACTGCCTCTGATGTACCTGCTCTGGTGTCCACACTGCCCTGTTGCTGTTCTCATACTGATGTACTGCCTCTGATGTACCTGCTCTGGTGTCCACTATGCCCTGTTGCTGTTCTGATACTGCTGTATGCCCTCTCATGTGGTGCCTCTGATGTACCTGCTCTGGTGTCCACACTGCCCTGTTGCTATTCTCATACTGGTGCACTGCCTCTGATGTACCTGCTCTGGTGTCCACACTGCCCTGTTGCCGCCCTGTTGCTGTTCTCATACTGATGTACTGCCTCTGATGTACCTGCTCTGGTGTCCACACTGCCCTGTTGCTGTTCTCATACTGATGTACTGCCTCTGATGTACCTGCTCTGGTGTCCACAATGCCCTGTTGCTGTTCTCATACTGATGTACTGCCTATGATGTACCTGCTCTGGTGTCCACACTGCCCTGTTGCTGTTCTCATACTGATGTACTGCCTCTGATGTACCTGCTCTGGTGTCCACACTGCCCTGTTGCTATTCTCATACTGGTGTACTGCCTCTGATGTACCTGCTCTGGTGTCCACACTGCCCTGTTGCTGCCCTGTTGCTGTTCTCATACTGATGTACTGCCTCTGATGTACCTGCTCTGGTGTCCACAATGCCCTGTTACTGTTCTCATACTGATGTACTGCCTCTGATGTACCTGCTCTGGTGTCCACACTGCCATGTTGCTGTTCTCATACTGATGTACTGCCTCTGATGTACCTGCTCTGGTGTCCACACTGCCCTGTTGCTATTCTCATACTGGTGTACTGCCTCTGATGTTCCTGCTCTGGTGTCCACACTGCCCTGTTGCTGCCCTGTTGCTGTTCTCATACTGATGTACTGCCTCTGATGTACCTGCTCTGGTGTCCACACTGCCCTGTTGCTGCCCTGTTGCTGTTCTCATACTGATGTACTGCCTCTGATGTACCTGCTCTGGTGTCCACAATGCCCTGTTGCTGTTCTCATACTGGTGTACTGCCTCTGATGTACCTGCTCTGGTGTCCACAATGCCCTGTTGCTGCCCTGTTGCTGTTCTCATACTGATGTACTGCCTCTGATGTACCTGCTCTGGTGTCCACACTGCCCTGTTGCTGCCCTGTTGCTGTTCTCATACTGATGTACTGCCTCTGATGTACCTGCTCTGGTGTCCACACTGCCCTGTTGCTGCCCTGTTGCTGTTCTCATACTGATGTACTGCCTCTGATGTACCTGCTCTGGTGTCCACTATGCCCTGTTTCTGTTCTGATACTGCTGTATGCCCTCTCATGTGCTGCCTCTGATGTACCTGCTCTGGTGTCCACACTGCCCTGTTGCTGCCCTGTTGCTGTTCTCATACTGATGTACTGCCTCTGATGTACCTGCTCTGGTGTCCACAATGCCCTGTTGCTATTCTCATACTGATGTACTGCCTCTGATGTACCTGCTCTGGTGTCCACACTGCCCTGTTGCTGTTCTCATACTGATGTACTGCCTCTGATGTACCTGCTCTGGTGTTCACACTGCCCTGTTGCTGTTCTCATACTGATGTACTGCCTCTGATGTACCTGCTCTGGTGTCCACACTGCCCTGTTGCTATTCTCATACTGGTGTACTGCCTCTGATGTACCTGCTCTGGTGTCCACACTGCCCTGTTGCTGCCCTGTTGCTGTTCTCATACTGATGTACTGCCTCTGATGTACCTGCTCTGGTGTCCACAATGCCCTGTTGCTGTTCTCATACTGATGTACTGCCTCTGATGTACCTGCTCTGGTGTCCACTATGCCCTGTTGCTGTTCTGATACTGCATTGTGCCCTCTCATGTGCTGCCTCTGATGGACATTTTCAGTGCAATGGACTGTTGGTGCACCTAGCCCCTCTCATGTACTGCCTCTGATGGACCTGTGCCTTGCCATGGACAGTTGGTGCACTTAGCCCCTCTCATGTACTGCCTCTGATGGACCTGCTCTGGTGTCCACACTGCCCTGTTGCTGCCCTGTTGCTGTTCTCATACTGATGTACTGCCTCTGATGTACCTGCTCTGGTGTCCACTATGCCCTGTTGCTGTTCTGATACTGCATTGTGCCCTCTCATGTGCTGCCTCTGATAACCAGCTCATAACCAGCTAAAACTGAACCCCGGTAAGACGGAGCTCCTCCTTCCTGGCAGGAGCCCCACCTTCTGGGGGCCACACTTCTGGCCGGCGGAACTGGGTCCGTCTCCCACCCCCGTGGCCTCGGTGAAGAGCTTAGGGGTCACTATTGACTCCGCTCTATCCCTAGGGCCGCAGGTGGGGACAGTGGTCTCATCCTGCACTTACCAACTGCGCAGGATCAGGAAAGTGGCATACCTCCTTACACCTGAAGCCCTCCTGCAAGTCATCATGGCCCTTGTCCTCTCCCGCCTAGATTTTTCCAACTCGATCTACCATGGTCTGCCCAAAACATCGATGGGCAGACTACAGGTGGTCCAAAATCAGGCGGCGAGGCTGGCCCTAGGGATCCCGAAGTGGCAATCTGCCAGGCCCCTCCTCGTCAAACTCCACTGGCTCCCTGTTGCCTCTAGGGCAGCCTTTAAGATCGGCTGCCTCATCTTCAAATCCTTGGCTGGCTCTTGTCCCACCTTTGTAAAATCTCTTATCTTACCCTACTGCCCTTCCCGCTACTTGAGATCTTCCTATCTTCATCTCTTAACCGTCCCCTCTTACAAGCTCTGCAGATCTGGAGGCCGGAGATTTTCTTACCTGGCCCCCAAGTTCTGGAATTCTCTCCCTCTTTCTCTCAAAACTTCGAATTCTCTGATTCTTTTTCGTAAATCTCTAAAAACTTGGCTTTTCCCTCATTCTGGCTAGTCCTTCTGTCCTCTCTATCTCCAACCAGCGCCAGGAAACCCATGGTGTCAGGGCGCTATACAAGCACCCCTTACGATACGATACGATACGATGGACCTTTTCAGTGCAATGGACTGTTGGTGCACTTAGCCCCTCTCATGTACTGCCTCTGATGGACCTGTGCCTTGCCATGGACAGTTGGTGCACTTAGCCCCTCTCATGTACTGCCTCTGATGTACCTGCTCTGGTGTCCACACTGCCCTGTTGCTGCCCTGTTACTGTTCTCATACTGATGTACTGCCTCTGATGTACCTGCTCTGGTGTCCACAATGCCCTGTTGCTGTTCTCATACTGGTGTACTGCCTCTGATGTACCTGCTCTGGTGTCCACAATGCCCTGTTGCTGCCCTGTTGCTGTTCTCATACTGATGTACTGCCTCTGATGTACCTGCTCTGGTGTCCACACTGCCCTGTTGCTGCCCTGTTGCTGTTCTCATACTGATGTACTGCCTCTGATGTACCTGCTCTGGTGTCCACACTGCCCTGTTGCTGCCCTGTTGCTGTTCTCATACTGATGTACTGCCTCTGATGTACCTGCTCTGGTGTCCACTATGCCCTGTTGCTGTTCTGATACTGCTGTATGCCCTCTCATGTGCTGCCTCTGATGTACCTGCTCTGGTGTCCACACTGCCCTGTTGCTGCCCTGTTGCTGTTCTCATACTGATGTACTGCCTCTGATGAACCTGCTCTGGTGTCTACAATGCCCTGTTGCTGTTCTCAAACTGATGTACTGCCTCTGATGTACCTGCTCTGGTGTCCACACTGCCCTGTTGCTGTTCTCATACTGATGTACTGCCTCTGATGTACCTGCTCTGGTGTCCACACTGCCCTGTTGCTGTTCTCATACTGATGTACTGCCTCTGATGTACCTGCTCTGGTGTCCACATTGCCCTGTTGCTATTCTCATACTGGTGTACTGCCTCTGATGTACCTGCTCTGGTGTCCACACTGCCCTGTTGCTGCCCTGTTGCTGTTCTCATACTGATGTACTGCCTCTGATGTACCTGCTCTGGTGTCCACAATGCCCTGTTGCTGTTCTCATACAGATGTACTGCCTCTGATGTACCTGCTCTGGTGTCCACTATGCCCTGTTGCTGTTCTGATACTGCATTGTGCCCTCTCATGTGCTGCCTCTGATGGACATTTTCAGTGCAATGGACTGTTGGTGCACCTAGCCCCTCTCATGTACTGCCTCTGATGGACCTGTGCCTTGCCATGGACAGTTGGTGCACTTAGCCCCTCTCATGTACTGCCTCTGATGGACCTGCTCTGGTGTCCACACTGCCCTGTTGCTGCCCTGTTGCTGTTCTCATACTGATGTACTGCCTCTGATGTACCTGCTCTGGTGTCCACTATGCCCTGTTGCTGTTCTGATACTGCATTGTGCCCTCTCATGTGCTGCCTCTGATGGACCTTTTCAGTGCAATGGACTGTTGGTGCACTTAGCCCCTCTCATGTACTGCCTCTGATGGACCTGTGCCTTGCCATGGACAGTTGGTGCACTTAGCCCCTCTCATGTACTGCCTCTGATGTACCTGCTCTGGTGTCCACACTACCCTGTTGCTGCCCTGTTACTGTTCTCATACTGATGTACTGCCTCTGATGTACCTGCTCTGGTGTCCACAATGCCCTGTTGCTGTTCTCATACTGGTGTACTGCCTCTGATGTACCTGCTCTGGTGTCCACAATGCCCTGTTGCTGCCCTGTTGCTGTTCTCATACTGATGTACTGCCTCTGATGTACCTGCTCTGGTGTCCACACTGCCCTGTTGCTGCCCTGTTGCTGTTCTCATACTGATGTACTGCCTCTGATGTACCTGCTCTGGTGTCCACTATGCCCTGTTGCTGTTCTGATACTGCTGTATGCCCTCTCATGTGCTGCCTCTGATGTACCTGCTCTGGTGTCCACACTGCCCTGTTGCTGCCCTGTTGCTGTTCTCATACTGATGTACTGCCTCTGATGAACCTGCTCTGGTGTCCACAATGCCCTGTTGCTGTTCTCAAACTGATGTACTGCCTCTGATGTACCTGCTCTGGTGTCCACACTGCCCTGTTGCTGTTCTCATACTGATGTACTGCCTCTGATGTACCTGCTCTGGTGTCCACACTGCCCTGTTGCTGTTCTCATACTGATGTACTGCCTCTGATGTACCTGCTTTGGTGTCCACACTGCCCTGTTGCTATTCTCATACTGGTGTACTGCCTCTGATGTACCTGCTCTGGTGTCCACACTGCCCTGTTGCTGCCCTGTTGCTGTTCTCATACTGATGTACTGCCTCTGATGTACCTGCTCTGGTGTCCACAATGCCCTGTTGCTGTTCTCATACTGATGTACTGCCTCTGATGTACCTGCTCTGGTGTCCACTATGCCCTGTTGCTGTTCTGATACTGCATTGTGCCCTCTCATGTGCTGCCTCTGATGGACCTTTTCAGTGCAATGGACTGTTGGTGCACTTAGCCCCTCTCATGTACTGCCTCTGATGGACCTGTGCCTTGCCATGGACAGTTGGTGCACTTAGCCCCTCTCATGTACTGCCTCTGATGTACCTGCTCTGGTGTCCACACTGCCCTGTTGCTGCCCTGTTACTGTTCTCATACTGATGTACTGCCTCTGATGTACCTGCTCTGGTGTCCACTATGCCCTGTTGCTGTTCTGATACTGCATTGTGCCCTCTCATGTGCTGCCTCTGATGGACCTTTTCAGTGCAATGGACTGTTGGTGCACTTAGCCCCTCTCATGTACTGCCTCTGATGGACCTGTGCCTTGCCATGGACAGTTGGTGCACTTAGCCCCTCTCATGTACTGCCTCTGATGGACCTGCTCTGGTGTCCACACTGCCCTGTTGCTGCCCTGTTGCTGTTCTCATACTGATGTACTGCCTCTGATGTACCTGCTCTGGTGTCCACAATGCCCTGTTGCTGTTCTGATACTGCATTGTGCCCTCTCATGTGCTGCCTCTGATGGACCTTTTCAGTGCAATGGACTGTTGGTGCACTTAGCCCCTCTCATGTACTGCCTCTGATGGACCTGTGCCTTGCCATGGACAGTTGGTGCACTTAGCCCCTCTCATGTACTGCCTCTGATGTACCTGCTCTGGTGTCCACACTGCCCTGTTGCTGCCCTGTTGCTGTTCTCATACTGATGTACTGCCTCTGATGTACCTGCTCTGGTGTCCACTATGCCCTGTTGCTGTTCTGATACTGCATTGTGCCCTCTCGTGTGCTGCCTCTGATGGACCTTTTCAGTGCAATGGACTGTTGGTGCACTTAGCCCCTCTCATGTGCTGCCTCTGATGGACCTGTGCCTTGCCATGGACTGTTGGTGCACTTAGCCCCTCTCATGTGCTGCCTCTGATGGACCTGTGCCTTGCCATGGACGGTTGGTGCACTTAGCCTCTCTCATGTACTGCCTCTGATGGACCTGTGCCTTGCCATGGACTGTTGGTGCACTTAGCCCCTCTCATGTACTGCCTCTGATGTACCTGCTCTGGTGTCCACACTGCCCTGTTGCTGTTCTCATACTGATGTACTGCCTCTGATGTTACTGGTCTGGTGTCCACACTGCCCATGCTCGATCCTAGACTGTGATGTTACTCCGATTCAGCGTAAATAAAATTGTGATTCATGTGTCGTGGGTTGTCGGAGTCATTCTTGCGTGTGTGATGCTGGTGTGGATTTGTATTTTCTTGAGGGCGGTGGGTTCAGATACATGTCACTCTCCCCTACCTGGGTCACGACCCTTGGAGGCGTTGCCGTACACAAGAATATGTCGATTTCGGGACATGTCACTCCCCCCTCCCTACGTCACGGCCCTTGCAGGTACTCCTCTCCAGACAGCGAATGGTTTGTAGCCTACCTGCGTCGTCCTCGATGGTGGACCAAGACTAGGACGTAGTGGATCGCGAAGAGTATCGGGTAAGCGTGTAGTGCAGGGTCCATGTCGGCGAGTGGCTCGTGGTGGGTATGGTCGCTGTGGAGCATCCGCTGTGTTCAGGCAGGTTGTTTTTCCGCAGCGCTTTTATGTGTATTTTCCGCCATCTTGATTTGGAGGACGGTCCTAGACGTCAGTCCGTACGGCGGAGTCTCTGGATAGGTTACGTCCGCCGCGTGGTTGGGTGTGGTGGTGCGGCGGACCGTGTTCTACCGCCGCGGACGGATTTTGGCCCGTATTTCGTATCCTGATTTGGCGGACGGAGTGTCCGCGACGGGCGCACAGAAAATAGGCATGTTCCACATGCTCTGGGTCTGCGGAGGCACTTCCGTCCGCCATCCTAATGAGCCCCAATTTTTGGTGTTATACCAGCATTTATTCATTCTATTTTTTCCAGCATCTTCAGTGGTTTGCCACTATTACTTGCCTTAACTGATGGAGTACTGCTGCTGATTTGCCTACTGCACAATGGCTGCTTTTCCTGTGACCCTACACAGCCAAGACCGGCTGCAGATGCTTCGTAGCCATATGCTTGATTGCTATGGTACTCTGCCCCTGGCCACACTAAGCGTGGTTTACGGATTGTCCTTTCGTTTTGCATTCTACACTTGCGTGCAACCTGTTTTCACCTGCCTGGAATGTTCATTTGAATGGGCCTTGGGCCTTTGCCTCTCTAACACGGTGCCTCCTACACCGGATTTTGATCTGCTGATGAGTCCCTTAGTGTCCCATGAGCAAGAGTGTTCCGGTGTTGGGATTATGGCCTGCGCCGCTGCACTAGGAGTTTTGGCACAGTGGGATATCTGAGCAGCAGCACAGGATTTCCTACAATGAAGTTACATCGAGTATCATGCAAGTTGTCCTTTGATGGTGCTCGAGGCACCCCTTATTGAGAAACATATTTGTTCTTTCAGTTTTCTTGAATGGATGGGGTCTCTTTTTACTGACGATAACAATGACTTCCTCTTGGAGTCTGTTGCAATTTACTGCTCATAAACTGTGATAAATTAACCTGGCTGGCACGACCATTTGCAGGTTTTTTTTTTTTACTTTCTTTCCTCTTTTGTTGGCATTTTGGTATACGTCAACCTTGTTGAAAAATAATATATATATATTTTATCTTTTCCTGCCCAAAATTGTAAAGCTGAATTTGAAATCAAACACACTTCCCGGATTCGCAAAACACTTCATAATCAATGCTCTAACTTCTGAGTCAGATTTCTTGAACTCTGTGTTCTGCATAAACCTCTGTCCGATGGACTGACCAGGAGAGGGTGTAGTGAGGTCATAGAATTAACTGCAGACATTGCTAAGTTAGCATTAGTTAGTATATGCTTGGCAGCCATCTTGCCGCTTTTGCGCATGTTACTACATGGCTTTATTCTCATGGATAGTCTGCTGGTGCATTCTCACATGAGAACGGTCTGCTTATCACACATTTAGCTGTACACTGTGCTGCTCATCTGCACAGGGTGTTGAAGGTCGAAAAACAATGTATGCTGTTGATTCACTTTGGTCAGTCCCATACCCACAGACTAAATATCGAACACAGCTGCACTGCTGAAAGTCAAGTGCTGTTAAAATGGCATTGCATGCATGAAAATGCACATGGAGAGTTTTATTTCAACGAAGAAGAGCTGTCTTTGTCCTGAGATGTAATTCCTTGCTTCTCAACTTGGATGTATGGTGTCCCCCAGACAAACTCTAGAGGTCTTCTATACTTATAATAAACTAGCTTATAGTAGAGGGAGGGTGGTAAGGCACAGTAGTCCTGTTTCCACTGTCATTATAATATGATTTCCCCTTTTGTGCTTTATGAAATTGTAACCATAGTAATTATATTGTTCTTATGCGTTTTGCTGCTAGTGTTGGCAGGTATACTGGATTGTAGATCATGTGAGTTAAACGAAACATTTTAAACTATATCGTGTCTCTGTTTACTCATGTTGTAGACAAGTATGAGTGTTTGAACAAACAAGCGTTCTTCTTCCCGCAATTCCTGAGAGGGACGGAGTGACATGTCATAGGATGTCTAAACATTGGTCGCTTCGCTGTAGTACGGAGAACAAATGAGACACTATAGCTAGTTGGATTGTGGTTCTGGGCACCGAGGTGGGTTTTCTGGTACACTACTACACACCGAGTTCCTGGTTTCCTGTGCATAGTACTCTGTATGGGCAGAATCCCTACAACAATATTGTCCCTATATGCACCCCTGTCTGCTATAAAAGGATGTACTTTCTCAGCAGCAAGGTTCACAGAATCTAGTGTTATTGGATGGGTGAAAACTGACGCTGTCCTCCATCACAATGAGGTGCTTGTAGCCATTTTCAGTTATGTCTACAGACAGATTTAGCCATGGTTAACCCACAAGTCATTAGTTATTTAAAACTACTATAAGAACTGCAGGGGGAGAGTGGGATTTGGAACAGCCCCCTCAGCCATTACCTTTCATGTTTTCTTTATGGTTTGTCATTGCTTATATGGGCTATATATCAAGGTGGATGCTTAACTAGTCCCATTTGTGTTCCCACTAGATATTGGTGATGGAGCATGAAGTAGTACTTTTGTTAGACTACAGATGAAGCATGACATGTAGTGTGTAATTGATAGGCAGTGCATGGTCTGTTACGTATTCTCTTTGCTGATACAATGACATTTTCATTCCTTATTTACGTCTATTTTGTTTAGAAAGTGCATGCTGTTTGAATGCCGTAGTCTTTCTTAAAGACACAGCTCTATTTATTCATAGTACTTGTTTGTTCTACCTTTCTGTCATATAACGTCGGTAACATGTTGTTGTATTTTGGCTATTTTTGCTCATAAAGTAAAGATGTGTACACAAGGCTTTTTTAAAGATGTAAAAAAAAATACTGACCCCTTTTCTAAAGTATCTATTAGGAAGTATTTAGCTACGTGTAATGTTTGAGTTCACCAGTTACGACACAAACTTCACCATCTGACTCCTTTTTATAACTCTCTACTTTTGAGGGTAAAACTAAATTCTGCTAGTACAGCCTGGTCAATAAATTTATTTATTTATTTATTTTGCGATTTCTAAAGCGCCTGGTGACCCGTAGGCATCCCCGCGCTATTCAACCTGAAAGGATCCAGAGGGGTGTGGGAGGGAGTGCCTTATTTGGGGAACAGGAGGGTTTTAAGTTTCCTGCGGAACACCATGAGGGAGGGTTCCAGGCGTAGACTGAGAGGGAGTGAGTTCCACGCTGTGGAGGCTCTGACCGAAAAGCGGCGACCACCGGTGCGAGCCTTCCTAAATTTGGGCACCGTGGCAAGATGTTCGGCGTCGGAGCGAAGGGGTCTTGAGGCTTTATATGGGGTGACCATATTTTTAAGCGTGGCAGGGCCAGCTCCATTGATGAGCTTGTGGGTGGTACATAGGGCCTTGAACTCTACTCTCTGGCGGACAGGGAGCCAGTGTAGGGCTTTAAGGGCAGGCTTAGCCGATGCTCTAGGGGGAAGGTTCATAATGAGCCTGGCCGCCGCATTCTGGGTGCGTTGGAGTTTGGCCAAGGTGTAATCAGGGGCCCCCAGATAGATGGCATTGCTGTAATCGAGCCGGGCCAAGACAAGACCCTGGACAAGTAGTTTCCTGGATGGGAGAGGAAGAAGAGGCAGGATCTTGCGTACGGACCGCAGAAGACCAAAGCAGGTGCCTGCTGTCTTGGCTGCCTGCGTTTTCATGGTAAGGTCAGGTTCCAACCAAACTCCTAGTGTTTTGATTTCATTTCTAGGAGAGGGGATTTCGCCGAAGGTGTCGGGCCAGGATGTAGGTGGAAAGGTCGTCCATTTATTGCCCAGGAGCATGATCTCGGTCTTTGCGCCGTTCAGCTTCAAGGCCGAGTCACACATCCAGGTATGGATGTCCTGGAGGCAGTGAATCAAGCTGTCAGGATGATTGTCCAGGTGGGACAGGAATACGACAAAAGTTGGGTGTCGTCAGCGTAGTTAACTATTTTTATCCCGTAGGGGGCCACTACATCTTCCAGGGGAGCCATATAGACATTAAACAGGGTGGGGCTGAGCGACGACCCCTGGGGAACTCCATTCTTCAGAGGAAGAGGTTCTGACCGGGAGTTGCCATCCCACACCTGAAAGGATCGAAGGGAAAGAAAGGATTCGATCCATGCTCGCGCCGTACCCACAATTCCTGCCTTGGCCAGGCGGTGTAGTAGGACACGGTGATCCACCGTATCAAAGGCGGCGCTAAGATCCAGGAGGATCACTGCCACTGATCCCCCTGAGTCTAGGATACACCTTGCCTCCTCGATGACAGAGAGGAGTGCGGTGTCCGTGCCATGGCCGGGTCGAAACCCAGTTTGGGATTGGCGCAGGATGTTGTTTGTCTCGAGAAATTGGGATAGTTGCGAGTTGACTAGTTTTTCAGCCATCTTACTGATACAGGGGAGCAGTGAGATTGGTCTGTAATTGGACATGTCGTCCGGGTTCAGATGGGGCTTTTTCAGCAAAGCCTTCACAACTGCGTTCTTCCAGTTGGGGGGTACCGTTCCACCAGCGAGGGAAGAGTTGATGAGGTCCCTGATGATAGGGGCTATGGTGGAGGACACTTTTTTTAGAAATCTGGCCGGGGCTGGGTCAAGGGGGGAACCGCTTTTCATTTTCTCTAGCGTGGACGTCACCTCGGTGAGGGAAGCTGCTCTAAAGGTCTCCAGCTGTGGGCTATTATTATCATCCGCTGTGGCTAGGATGGGAGGGGGGCTGACGGTAGGAAGGGAGTCCAGTATCCGCAGGATTTTGGACTCGAAATAATTGGCCAGATCCTTGCTTCTGTCTGGGAGGGGAGTGAGGGGGGGGTGCTGTTGGGATGTTTAGCAGTTCTTTGACTATCTGATAGGATTCTTTGGCTGAGTTGGTCGCGGTTTTTATTCTATTGTCGTAGAACGTAGATTTAGCTAGTTTCAAGGCAGTTTTATATTGTCTTACCGCGTTGTGATATATGTCCTTGTTGCTGTGGAGCCAGTCTTTCCTCCATGCTCTCTCCGCCTTTTTGCACACCTTACGGAGCGCTCTAAGTTCGGAGTTATACCAGGGGGCATGGCCCTTGGTGTTATTTTTCACCTCCCGATTTTTGATGGGAATGAGGCTGTCGAGGGAGGTGGAAATCCAGTCTCTGAACTGTGTGTCTGCCATGGTGGGGTCGGCTGCAAGACTGGGGATGGTAGCGTCAAGCGCCAAGGCCCAGTTGTCCGTCGAAAGTCTGGCCCAAGATCTGTCCTTAGTGAAAGTTGGGGGGTTGTGGGGTTTCTTAAAGGTCCCTGGGAGATGGGTCGAGACCAAGAAGTGGTCCGTCCACGGGAGGGGGAGGGAATTGGTGAACTGGAGGGAAGGGATGTTCGAGAATACAGGGTCGAGCAGATGTCCTTTCGCATGCGTGGCTCCTGAGTTAGTCAGGGAGAAGCCAAGGGCGCCAAGATCACTGATTAGGTCAGACGACCCTGTGTCTGTTGGATCATCGAAATGGATGTTGAGGTCGCCTGTGATCAGGAAGTTGGATGTTAAGTGGGCCAAGGATGAGACGGATTCTAAAAAGGCGGCGGAGAAGGGGCCAGGATGCCCAGGGGGTCTGTAGACCAGGAGGCCTGACAGGGAGTAGGTCGGCGAGAGCGTCAGCGTGAACAGACAACTCTCCGACTCCTTGCTTTGGAGCTCCGAAGATCGGCAGGTGATGTAGTCTCGGTAGATGATGGCTATACCACCACCTCGGCCTAGAGGGCGGGGTTGGGACATAATGAGAAAGCCCGGGGGAAGGGCCGAGACTATGTCGGAGTTAGAATGACCGGTGATCCAGGTTTCGGTAAGGAAGAGTATATCCAGATGTGATCGACGATTAAGTGGTTTATGAGGAGGGTGTGCTTGGGAAGCGATCTACAGTTGAGTGTCGCTAATTTGAGGCCGGGGAGTGGTGCGGTCATCCTGGGAAGGAGTAGGTTTCCAGGTTTGCAGTTGTTGCAGCTAGTGAAGGGGACGTTTGGGTCATGTGAGACATGACAGGTGGTGTTTTTCGAAGGTCTGAGGCTAAGGAGATCTCGCCGAGAGTACGGTCTCCTAATGGCGATAGGTTCCGGCATGGGGGCTGGCCCTGGGCCCGGTCGTGCGCGGACGGGCGCAGACGGGCTTGCCTTAGGCGCGCCTTCGGCACGCAAACGGCGCTCCCGCTGCGCTCGTCCGCTGCGCGTCCTGTGATTGCACATCCTTATGGGTATGGAAGGGGGCGGGTGGGCGTGGCCTCAAGGGGGGCGTGGCCTCAATCCCTCGCCGTCAATAAAGAAGCCCTACTCTTTTCCTCCATATTGTTGAAGTCCGTAAATATTATTATAGGATTTTCATTCTAGGACATGAAAATCCAATAACATTTTCATGGGGAAACAAGCACAACAACACCCAAACATTTTCATACACTTATACTAAGTAAAAAAAAAGCTCAAACTGTTAGCTTTGGCATGCGTGTTCCTAATGAGTTTTATCACTGTATTAGCACCAATATGTTATTTTAACTTCCTTATAACAGGATCTTTGAACATCTCCTCTTTGCTACTAGTCTTGTAGGGTCGGCATCATGTTTTCCAGATCTTAATAACTCACCATTTGCAGATTTGCTGTTGTGTGTTACCTTTCTTGTAATATAAAACAATCTATATTTTCTTTCTTCAATTCACACTGCTCTCAGTGCTTTATCTTCTGCTTTCAAGCACAAACCTTGTTTTGCTTAGTGTGCTTATTTGCCCTTTTTTATTCTCACAAATGGTGACGCGAATAACTTTAATATAAAGTTTCTTTCAGGGCCGTCATTCCCACAAAAACAATGCTGTTTACCATAGGAATTCAGGGGCATATTACCAAGGGCATTATCGCCGCATTAGCGATAATTTTATCGCCCTATTACCAAGCTGTCGCTAACACCAGTTAGCGACAGCTGGTAGGCGATAGCGGGCATTTAGGGGCCCTCTTTGCATGTCAGCGATAATTATCGCTAATGACATGCAAAGTGGGCCTGCCAAGATGTTAGCGACTGAAAACAGTCGCTAACATCTCTAACTCCTATTAACAACTTTTGGAAATATTCGCGCTAAGCGCGAATATCTCAAAAAGCTAACGCCTGCTAAAAGCAGTTCTTAGCCATGTTATCCAATGGAAGATGGATAACATGGCTAAGAGCATTGTCACGATAATGCATGAATATCGCTGATTTTTCAGCGATATTCATGCATTTCGCAGGATTTTTACCGCTTTTGAGATAAACCTTGATAATATCAAGGTATCTCAGTGGTAAAAATCCTTGGTGCTCAGCGATATTTTTTTCCCGCTAACCAAGCAATAGCGATAATTATCGCTATTGCTTGGTAATATGCCCCTCGGTTTTGTAGAGGCTTAGAATGGGTGAGAGGGGTGGATATATGGACAGAAGCCCCACCCGGACATGATGCCCGCGTTCCTAGAGAGCTACTAATGCACGGAGTGCTGACCTCTGTTCCGATACTCAATTAAGACTGGAGGCCTGGGGAAGCCACCCTAGCCTCATGCATTCACATAATGAATCAAACTATCTGTATGGTCTGGGCCAGTTGTTTCTAATGACAGGAATGGTGTTATGTTGAAATGCCAATAAAACGATTAAAAAAAAAGTAATAATTACGTTTTATAGGTTGCTCTTTACCCTGCGGGTCTCTTGGTACAAGAAATGTAGGTTGATAATCAGCAGAGGCCAAGCTCAAAAAAATTAGACTAGTCTGTTAAAGAAGGAAGTGTTGCATGTTTCACTATTAAATTAAATTAAGATTAATGAATAGTTTATACAGCTCCAATGGGAGGGCACTCCAGGGAAAGATGGGTCGGCTTGAAAGGGAACAATGCCCATACTTGTTTCTCCCGAATTGAGGCATTTTCAAAGAGACACAAGATAGAAGTAGAGAGACCCGAAGGGAATATATCTAACTAGATGTCAGTTAAAAACAAACAAGCATTTGCAATGCAATTGATCTCGCCTTTGGGACCTCATACGTATTTAGTTATGTAGCACATTAGCATGGGTGCCGAAACATCTTCTATTATCTAGCATGGAGGGAACATAAGCACCAAACTGCATGACACGCCATGTATGGGAACACATGGAGAGAAATATTGCCTTTCAGCAGGAAATTGTATAGTCCAAAGCTCTGTTTTTAAAATAAAATCAGTGCTTTCGGTGGTCAGAACACTGAAAATACTAGATTAAACAAATATATTATTGTCTACTGGTGCTCGTGGAAGACAATTTCTATGGACTGGAATCTAAAGAATGCTAAAGTGATTCTGGTATTTTACTGACCTCTGCTATCAAGAAAGATAAATAGAGGCAGTTGCCAGAAAAATTAAAAATCGAAAGTCCCTCAGCAGAAAGCAATTCTGGTATTTTACTGGCATTGATGGGTAGCCAATGAGGGTTAACTAAGTTGTATACATGGTTCTGAAGAATTTGAAGGCAATTAAGAAGGGGGCTAGCAATGCCAAGATAGAGAACTTTGCAGTATTCTAATGTCAAGCCTTTAGAGGTAGAAACAGCAGTTTGGTGTGCATTAATGATGATCTATGGCAAACTGTGGTAAGTAGAGTCTTCAGATCATGTAGTTAGCATTAAGACCTTATCACTCCAAGACGTCTTGAAAATGGAATTGGGAATGATCGTGTAGCATGAACCAGTGTCCACCATGAGAGAAATATCACGACCATCTATTTTGAAATCAGCCTTTGGTCTATTCTGTCTGCGGTCATTAATGCAAGTAACATCAGTATCATTAACAACTAACATTCTGCTTCTGAAGGAGCTGTCGTCATTGTAGTCTTCTACAACAGCAATTTTCTGTTTTGCTTTAGCCTTGCACATTTTTGAGAAATGTCCAATGCGTCCGCATTTCAAACATTCTTTCTTAGCTGCAAAACAAAACCTGGCCTCAGAACTGTGAGAGTTACTCCCGCACCTTGTGCAAAATTTATTAGCGGATTGTGGCTTCTTCAAGTTTTGTTTAACTTTACTCTTCACAACCGCAATAGACTCCTCTGTGGAATCTGAATCATGTCCATGTATTTTCTCTGAGACCTCTGCAACTTCACGTTCCACACCCAACTTCCTAGAACTCTCAATAACCTTTATACATTTCTCAGACTCTTCAATGACCTGAGCAAGTTCTATAGCTACTTTGAGTGTGGGATTCTTTGCAGCCCACAATCTTTCTTGGATCTTTCGGTTGTGGCACTGCACAATTAACTGATCACGTATGAGTTCCTCACACATGGCTCCGAACTTACACTTAATAGAAAGTCCTCTCAAACGCGTGACAAAATCATCAATGGGTTCATCCAACCATTGTTTTTGGGTATAAAATTTGTAGCGGTGCATCACAAGGTTTTCCTCCTTAGAAAATTTTACTTCTAATCTTGAAATTGCCTCCTTGTATTCGTCAGGAATAGCCTGTCCATTGCCCTGTAGAGCAATTGGCAAAAATCTAAACACTCTTTGCCCTTCTTTACCCAGAGAGCTTAATAAGATAGCCTTTTTCCTTTTAGATGAAAACTCTTGACCATCTAATGCCTCCAGATAGTTGTCGAACATGATAAACCAATCCTCCCACTTAACAGAAGGTTTTACCAGGCTCGTTAAGGAATGGAGGAGGCAAGTTTACAACAACTTGTTGAGACATGTTACAAGATTAGGTCCAGGAAACAATGCCAATAACTAAAGTTTGTACTAAAAGTTACTGTGATGAAGTTATAGAAAACTTGCACACAGGTGAAAAATAAGTCATAAAAGATAACGCGCAAAAATCAAGTTAAGCGCAATACCTGGATGCTTGACGCTGTTCCGATAACCAAAAACTGTTACTTCAGCCGAAACGGGAGTTAAGGGTTGCTCCGATAGCTCAAACTGTCTTTTGTAACTAAAATGAGGCTTGGAGAGCGGAGTTGTAAGACACTTCCTGGTTTGAAGACAGTTCAAAATGGCCGCCACATCAGAAAGAGGCTTGAAACGCACGCTACGTGCATGCGTGAAGCGTCACTTCCAGTCAATGCGGTTGCCATGCAAACAGAGCAACGGAGGCACAGAGATAGAACATAGAGGAAAGCGTTCTACTCACTTATTCACCGTTGGCTGGATACGACAAAAATAGTCCGATTTCGGTCAAAAATCTTGCCGAATGGAGGACTTGACGAAGACCCAAGGAGACAATGTCGGGTTCGTAAATTTCGGTCAAGTCTTGCTTTGCTGCGACGTTTCTCCACTGCAGAAATGGCTTTCTTCGAAATCCAGAGGAGGAAAACCGAAGACTCACTGAGCAGCAGGCCACAAGTCGCCAAAATGTGGTAAGTAGAGTCTTCAGATCATGTAGTTAGCATTAAGACCTTTAATGCAGAGAACAGCAAAACACAGACTCAACGCCTGCTGACCAGTTCTCCAACTGACACAAGAGAACCTCTGGATCAGCAAGCAGGCATAACAGTTCTAGAATGAAAACAGACCATAGAGAAAAAAGAGATACCATAGAGAAGACAGAAAGCAGATGCAAGCAGATAACAACGATGCAGTAAGTTTACAACACAAACCTCTGAACAGTTTTCACATCATATCAACGCAACAAAACTACAGCTGAGATTTGTGCGTTAATATGCAATTGAGAGGGAATCTTAATGTCCTCAATATTATTAGAAGGCTGAGGCAGGAGTTAATTTCCTGAGGGAAAAGTGAGTGTTGCTGTAGATGTGCACTTCTATCAACACTTCAGTTCTCTCAGCAGTGAGCTTGTCACTGCCTCTTCACCCCTTCCATGCACTGACAGAGCTGTGTTTCTGGTATCATAGCCAGAGACAAAAAACAGCTTGGTAGAGTTTTTGTGCATTTATATATTTTTTTTCCAAGAAAACTTTTATTTCATTTTCAAACAACAGAATTAGAGCAGCAAGTACATCGAAGTGCATTTAAATTTTTGCATATCATTAACCACGTGCAGAATGTAGTTTTACACTTGATTACACATGTATGCCCTGATATTGGCCTCTTTTTTTAAAATTACTCTGACATCTAAAAGTGTGTTTTCCAATCGTCTGCAACTAGGCCTCAATTTAGGTCAAGCAGCCATGTTTTCCAAATTGGATATCTTCCCCTTGCACATTATGCTGTTCATTATTTCGGTAGCACACAGTCAAGCACAGAAATGTTTACTTATTTCCATTGATGTTGCTCTTATTGTTTTCGAGGCAACCTTCGAAGCTTTATCACAATACCACAGTTATTGCAGAGGTCCTTCTGTTAGCTTACTGTACCATATTTATTCACAACAATTGGATGTTGTTCACCTATCTACTTTGTCCAGAGATGGATGACATTAGCATAGAGTGGGCAGAATCAATAGTCTTGTAGTGGGATAGTGCTTAGGTGCCAAGGAAATATGATGGGGTTTTTTTTCAGAACAAATTTTCTTGTGTTTTTGCCAGCAAAGGGACCCGAACGGTCCATGTACATACATATGATTCTGCAGGATAAGGCCACTCTAAAATGTAAAAAGACTAACTGATGCACACGATATCCCCAGCTACCCCCGTTCTTCTCCAAAGCAGGGTCAACAATCTTATACAGATGTATATCCTGTTTGTATGGCAGTTTCCCATGCATCTTGGCCTTAGTGTCTAATTTCAGCATCCATTTGCAGTTCGGCTGTGTGAACTAACTCCAAGAACAGGCCCCAATAATCCGCCCACCTCTGCCAGATCTTTGGGTTCTTCTGGGGGCATCCCCTAGCTTGAAATACTGCAATTTCCAACCCGATACAGCAATCCATCCCACACGTCCATGCCCCTAGGGATGGTGGCACATTGGCTTTCCACTGTAGAGCAATGTCTCTCTTTGCTAGAGTGAGCCCAAGAAACAGTAAGTGTTATTCATATCAGTTCCCACCTATACTCGGTGCTGGGCAGAAGGAGTAGGTAGCTTCGGGACAAAGGGCATGGCCCATGCAAGAACCTCCCAGACATGACACAGCCCCTTTCCAAAAGCATTACAGTGCAGCTCAACACAGTTTCTATGAAAGTGCTTACCTCAGTCTTGCAAAATAGACATGTGGGAGAGTCTATGAGATGCATACGCCACAGACAGCTTCTCGTGTAATATGCTGTATGTAGATATTTCAATTGAATCCATTCAAGCAAGATGATACTACGACTCCGCGAGGGGCCTCTAGAGCTTCTATCCAGTCATCCGCATAAATGTTATCGATCACAGCCTGCCAAGCCACTCGGAGGGCAGGCAATATCGTGAAGCTATTAGTAACCAAGGATTGATAGATTTTGAAAATTAACCATCAATAGCTTGCCCTCTAATGGACTGAATTCCGGGAGATCTGAAAGGTCACGCCCATACGGGGAAACAGCATGGCACAGCTGCAAATACATATAAAACTGTCTACAGCACATTATCTATTTGGATTGGAGCTCCTTAAAGGACCTGAGTATTATGCCTTGCATAACGTCGCCTAGTGTAGAAATGCTGATATGGTCCCATCCCCGAATGCCCGGCAGCTAAGCGACCTGCAGAAGGAGTGTACCCCACCACAACGGTGTCTCCTGCGTTAGTCGCCTCCATCAACCCATTTTAGGAATTGATAATCTGCATCCCTGAATCACAATTCTAGTTTCTGGGGGCAGGGTACACAGATCCTGCCCTCTATAGAGGACATCAACCATAGAGGCGTCACCCGCCACCCACCTCTCAGTAGCGTAGGCTGGGTTATCTCGCGGACCATACCACCAGTCGTTAAGAATCTGCAAGTGCATGGTTTTGTAGTATGACTAAACATCTGTAAGGCACTATGATGTTTAATAAAACTGTGTTTTCATTGTTTTAAAATGTTATGTTTCTGATCGTACCATGATGATTTAGCAGTTGTAGTGATTTAGTGTGCAAACATTGTGTATATAAATCCTCAGTTTTGAGTGTGAGCCAGTTTTTTCCTGAATGCTGCTAGGGATGCTGTCAGTTTCTCTATTGATTTTCTTGCCCACTTGCGACTTAAAATATTTTTCATTTTGCACTACTCTGTAATTCTCTATTTGCTAAGAGACTTCATAGCAATTATTTTGTACTGCATCTTTTGAATTTTGTAATAGAACCCTTGCATTTATTTAACTGATCCAGAACTCCGTTATTGAGTGGGCCCTTTTCTTAACTGACTTTTCTCTGATATTTTGGTGCGTTGGGAGGTGCCTTACCTCAGGAAAAAATTGCCTCATGAAACTCAGGTTTAACACAATCTCTGATTCATCAATCTGTCGGAGTTCTGTTGAGGTAAATCTTTGGGGTTCATGAATTGTGGGGGACCCTACGACCTCAGTACCATCAGTGTATATGTAAAACTGCAATCTATAGGATTGGGTGAAAGCAGTGAGAGTTGTTGCAAACATGTTGAAGAAGTACAGTAAAAGTGTAGAACCATGAAGCACTTAATTGAAAGCGTTGGAGATGTGACTTTCTGGAAGTGGTCATCAGAAAAGGAGGAGAATCAACTTACTATGGTTCCACCTAGACCTACATCCATTAGTCTGTTCAACAGGAGGGCTGTGGTCAACAGTGTCAAACCCCTATGATAGCTGCAACTGCAGTTGTCAAGATCCACAAAGACAACCCCCGTGCTGTGACCTGGGTGGGAGCCAGACTGGGCATTGTTCAACAGAGCATTGACCTCAAGTGTTGACTTCCAAGAAGAAGCAGAGTTGGTTAACCATTTGATTTTTTTAAAAGTTTTATAATTGAATGTCAGAGAGAACTCAAACGATAGCGAGTGAGGTAGGATTTAAACCTGCCATATTTCTGAATGCAACTGACAATGCTTTACCAAAAGGCTACGAGACAATATCTTTAGTGAGAGAGGAATTAATACTTGAATATACTGGGTAGAAATACTTAGGGAAATATCAGTTATGAAATAGGCAGGGCTGAAGAAGTGTGCCAGATTTGGATGTGCTATGGCTTTAAGAAAATTGTCCCGCCCTGGTGATAGAAGTACATTATTTAAAATATGAGGGTGAAAATGAGGAAATAAGTTCTGTGCTAGTGTAGCTGTCCTGAGAAGTCAACTCTCTATCAGCGGAGATTATAGCGATAAATAAAAAGGCCTTCTCTTCACACAAAGTTGTAATAGATGGAATGAGACCAGAAATCTCTGTAAGCATGTTTATGCTTTTGAACATTTGCCAACAAGACCCAAACATTATAATTGAACAAAATGAAGATGACACACAGCTCTACCTGAAGACTTTATCTGACAGAAGCATCAATACTAGATCTAACTTCGGGAAGGCTTACACACTTCTACCAGTGCTCCAAAACCTAGGGAGGGAGTCCTGGTATTTCCCCAGTTTTATTGCTTACCTTCACTTTTAACCATCAGGTAGTGCTGTTCTAATTATGCTTCCTGAGTATTAATATTATGGGCTTCCCTTATTCTTTTGTGGATGTGTAATCAGCTGCTGCATGTTTCTCATAACTCTATGCCAAACTGTGTGAAACACAGAATGCTGTTAATGGAGACTCCTCCTCTGCCAGTAGTACATGCCATCCACATAGGAGAGGGGCAGTAGATATGCATTGAATTTTCTTTCTTTCTTTCTTTCTTCTCTATCCCATGTGGGCTGCATACTATCTCTCTCACATACTTAACCTCACAAAGACGGGGACTGGTGGACGCTTTTCTAAATCATTGACTCATTGCACACCCCCAGGCCATTGACACATGCAAAGCATTCAAGTCTGGTTGTCCTGTTTGAAGCTCAACTCAATGAAAACGGAGTTTACAGAGTTTGTCTTGATCAGCATGCACAATAAACAACTGTAAATAGAAGAATGTGTTAATAAAATGGATCTTGACAAATGTATTGCCTAATCCCACTAGTAGTGTTAAGCCCATTCTACTCTAGATCAACAGGAAACTCTATTCCGAAACCTTAATTGCTACGAAGATACAGCCTGGCACCTGCTCTCACTGCTGCGTAAAGTCAAAGCATGCCATCCAGGACATAGCTTCTGAAATGCCATCCAGGCTGTGGCCCAGTTAGCACTGAATGGCATCCTGTGTAACAGCAAGGCTTATCAAGAGCCAGAAAAAATATGACTGGCTGACCCAACACTACAACAACAAACTAGCTTCTTCCTGCAAGCCTGAATCACTTTCAAAATCTGCTGCATCAATTTCAAGTCTATCACCTACCGCACACCACTATCCCCTAAAAATACAGCACACACATCCAGGTCATGGTCAGGATTAAAAATCGAAGTCCATGAGGTCCACAACCAGAAGACAGGCGTTCTATTGCAATATGCTGAGGCTCTTGAAATCCATTCTTTAAAATACTATGGGGCAACCCGTTATTCCCAGGACCCTGGGTTCATTATACACAAAAAAACAGCGGTTCTCTTGGGCGATGTGTTGTTGTCTCTCGTTCTGCAATCACATGTCAGTCGTCACCATATAAATGTAGTATTGAACTTCAGTGGCGGCTGGTGGATTTTGAAAGTGGTGGGGCGAAAAATGTTGTACCCTAATGCAATAAGCGAGGGAGCGCAGCCAGCGAGCCACAACTGTAAAATTGTTGAAAAAGGGGGGGTCGAAATATAGCATTTAGAAGCACAAGTGTGAAGAAAACATTAGAATCAAATAAAAAAATTGCCCAATCCTCAAACTGGTCTGCTTGCAAAATGACCCCCAAGCCAAGCACATCAAACCAACGGAAACAGGCCCTTTAAGTGTTTCCCACTGTAACACATCTCTGAACCACCTATGTTTTCATTGTATATAATAATGAAAATGCTGCAGTTTGTTCTTATTTATCTTTTGCAACTTACAACCATTGACAATGGGAACCATTGACATATAACGTTGCCAATCACAGAGTACAAACTACTCTGAGCACCCTAACAATAAACTGCACTGTATATCACACTCATTACAAACATTGTGTATCAAAGAGTACACACACAACACGGTCCATCACACATCACTCACAGCACTATTCAGCAGATACCACAGCTACCAATGCATGTCACAACACACCTGTAGACATTTTATTGTACTTTGTATCATATAATTTTAAAAAAACTGTTCACTATAGACTACACATCACACTGAACATCACACAATAAAAGCACACTGCATCACACTACAGAGTCAGCCCTGTATATAAAACAGCAACAATACCACAGTGCATCACAACACACAAACATCAGTGCACATCACAAAGCACTGACAGTGTCATCCATCACAATTACTAACAACATTTGGACTCACAGCACGACCAGCACTGTGCAACACACAGCACAAATGGCACCGTACATTAAAACTTCGCTCATAACAAAAAGGCAACATTTTGTGGCACAACACACAAAGATCAGTGTGCACCACATACACCTGTGCACAGGAGAAAAGACACTGTGGTGGAACACACAGCATAGGCAGACCTATATAAAAAACAGCATACAAACCAATGTGCGTCACAGTCCACAAAAATCTGTGAGCATCACAAAGCACTGGCTGTGCAGTCCATTACATTTACAAACAGCATTCTGAATCATATCAATGTGCAGCACATTCGCACACAACACTGAGCATAAACTATATCGCTCATAGCAAGAGACAACATTGTGCATCACAACGCACAAACAGCTCTCCACACAACAAACCAATGAGCATTGCACTGGCGAAAAAACATGGTGTGGCACACAGCACAGGCTGCTCTCAAGCCTTTCTTATTGCCTGCATCCTGAGGTCTCAACCTCGAAACTGTAAATCTAGCAGGTGATTAATTATATCCCCTCGAGAAGCTAGCAATTAGGACTTGCAACCTGTAAAAAAAAATAAAAAAATTCGAAACCTCGTTTACTGTGCTCAGGAATTTTCTCTGATATAGGCTTTGCCTCTCAATAAATATATATGGCATTGGCAATCATCTTTCTACTAAATATCACGCTGCACAGCTAAGCACATGTTAAACACATTAATGTTTATCTCATTGTCATACATTACGTCTCTTGCACAATTTATATGCTAAATGGGGTGTCGGCTCGTGTTCAGGTTCTTACACCTAAAGCTAGACCCTGGTTTCGGCTTCCCCTGTGAATGTTCAGGCTCACCCACCTCAACAGACTTCAACCACTGAAGCACACAAGAAAATTTAGGACTTGATGAGCTACTCATGTCGAAACAAAAATGAAACTTGGTTGCGTCAAAACTCAAATTAGGCTTTTGGCACTTTCTCAACAGTGAATAAATTTGATAAACCAGAAACAGCCGAGCCGCCCGCCTTCTCCACTTGACCAAACTCTGTGTGATGCTAGGCAAATATTTTATTACCAAGCCCCACTGATCTTCATTATCACAAATGAGTGCACCATTATAAAATACACAAGTTCAGGATATGCTCTGTACAAAGACATCTGATGTTTGATTTCACAGAAGCAGTCAAGCAGAGCCAACAGCTATCGCCTTTCAGTGGCGTTGCCCAGCGCAGCGTGCGTTATGTTGCTTTATCAGTGCTTTCTGTCAGGGCTGCTATAAATCAGCAAGAAGGTCGAAGGAAAATAATAAATGCCCGTTTGCCAGCCAGTACAAAAGGTATTCGGAACACAAAAACACAGCGTGATGTAAAGATGTAAATAAGTTAGTTAAGTAAATTTAACTTACCGCCAGGCGTCCAGCAGACTCCAGAGACTTTGTCCCGATTCCCGCCTTCCTCGATTTCAAGTCCTGCAGGCAGCACCAGCACGTCATCAGGAAGGCGGCGCAGCAGGCAGCCTCCCTCTCCACTGCCACGTTTTTCATTGGTGCGGCCGGCTGCCCCAGGCTACGTAATGTTCTCTTTGGATGCTGCTGCTGCAGCATACAAATAGAACAGGGAGAGTTTCTCGAGGGCATGGGGGAGTGGCTTGGGGGAGTGGCTTTCCCACTGTTGGTAATACTGTCTGTATGGGCGGCCTTAGGCCGCCCATACAGTCAGTATTAACAACAATGGGCAAGCCACTCCCCCAAGCCACTCCCTCCTGCCCTCGAGAAACTTTAAACCCGGAAGGTCTGCTTTCTCGCCGTGGCAGAAGGCAAAAACAATGGTAGTTATATAATATGATAACTACCATTGTTCTGCCTTCACGCACGGCGAGAAATCAGGGGGGGCGGCGCCCAAACGCCCCCATAAGAGAACCGCCACTGTTGAACTTGCAGAAGACAAAGAGGGGTGCCCAAAGGTAAGCTTTATTATCAACAAGGACTGGACAGCCAGCAACAGCGAGCCACAAGACACAACTGAAATACAATTCAAAACCAAGATTCTAAGTTCTGTTGGGGAATGCACACATGTGAGAACCCACAAGGGGTGAGCATTCCAAAAGCGAGATAGACGAAAGGAGAGACCACTACAAGATGTTTACAAGCCTAAACGTCTAGGGCAATGTATGGGTATTTAATTACTGTAAAATCATGTCAAGTAGACAAAACATGTGCAAAAGGTGTTAGAGTAAACAGCGCTGTGAGAGTAATTACCGACAATAGTGAATGCAGGTGTGCTGGTGGTAGTTACAAAAAACAATCCCCCAACATTAGCGGATACTACACTATTTAGCAGTTGATCCAGCGGGCCAAAGGAAATTCAGTCTCATATGTACAACACTATACCACGATACTCACCATTATTAATAAATTCTTCACTAGGCCCATAATTGTCTGTGACACGATTTGACCAACTGAATCATTTAATTATTTTTCAAAAACATTGGCAATGAATTAACTAATGGTAACTTAAAGAAACAAACAAGACCAGCTTGTCATTTCAAAATCTATTTTATTAACTTTATTTATCGAGCAAAGAGCATTTAAAGAACTTAAATTTTTCTTATCATTTTATTTAGCAAGATTATTTTATTAGAAAGGCACATTAGACTGTCAGCTTAAATCAAAATCCGCATGAGAAATGCTTAAAGCTTTATAGAACTCATTCCCTAAACCCTATTTCCCTAACTTAACTAAAGAAACCTAAAGAGAAAAACACAAATTAGAAAAGTTCTTACGTGGGTCAAAAATCCGTCAGCATCTCCCGAGCACAGGAACGAGTCGACAGTGCTCTTTCAAAGGGGGCAATTTTTATACCTTTTTCCTACCTAAAACTAACTAAAAGAATACAAATATCCGTGCAACACGAAGCACGATTGGTCAAGAAAATCGTCCGATGAAGTCATTTGCCTTTCGCATAGCAAAGATCACGTTTCCTCAAGAGCGGCATTGTTCATTTATTATGAATGACAGAGACTCTTCCGAGAGTCACAACATTGAGCAAAATGTCCTTTGCTTTCTTCGTCCAAGCTTTTCCGCCGCTAAACATCCTGTCCTTGGCCATGAAAGTTTAATCAGAAACCATTTCAATGCTCCACACAGCTCTGCTTTTACAAGCGACTTTCAAAGAATGAATGAAGAAAAATATTTTCCTTTTCAATCGCTGCTGTGCAATGCCCGACAGGACTTCGGACATCCATTTTAGAAATAGGCCACAGGCTTCTTTTAGCATGAGTCTAGTATGCAAGGAAACACAAGACAATAATTAATTCAAGAAATGATAATTATTCTGTTACCCACCCCCCTGACTAATGTTAACCCATTAGTCTATGTTGCCTAGCTTTGCATACAACAGATAGACATAGCACAGTCACATAAAAAGACACGACAAAAACAAAAGCACATTTAAAAGAATGCACATGCAATTATTTGAAACATGCCGCGATTAATGTTTGACGAAACAAAAGACAAAGTAAATATATTATTTGAAACCAAATGATAAACATGACAAGAGGACATATAGTTAAACCCAAATGTTTATGTCGGTGCACATTATTCTAGGTTGAATTAGTACAAAAACATGCAACACTCATTAGTGAATTAAAATTGATGGGAGTTTTAAATCAGCGTACTTATTTTTAAACTTATTTCAAAAGTCCGCTTCATCAACTCCCTCATCTGGTGATTTATAAATCACCAAACAAATCCAAAAATGTATTCTAAATTTTACTTTTAGTAATGTCATATAATGATCTCTCTCTATATTAGTAAATCTAAACTCCTGCTTCATCAGTCTGTCTGGAACTCTCATATTTAGCTCTGCGAAATTTATCCATTTCTATCTCCTTCTCCTGAGCCTTTCTGAGTTTATAAATTCGTCTCTTTTCCCTCACATGCTTCTTCCTCTTGTGAATCATGCAACTGATTTTTAACAAAAGTGTCACTATAACAATGATTATTACAGGATAAAGCACTTTGCCAATGATTGAACTGCCAATGTCAGCAAACCATTCCTTGATTGACCCAAACCTTTTAGCCAAGCATTATGAAAAATTGTCACTTTCCATAGGTTCTATTTCTGAGTGAAATTCAGTGATATTTTATATCAGTAATTCTATGTTTTGACTTTTATCTGGGATATATGTGCAGCAATGCTGAACATGCAAAATCCCACAGACTCCTCCCTCTTTTGCTAAGAGAATGTCTAAAGCAAGCCTGTTTTACATAACCATGCTTATGGTGGCAACAAGCTCAGTACTAACCATTTGAAAGCCACTTGCTGTATCGGTGGACAACCTGTCAACAATTGTAGAAACCTTTCTGATTTTGATTGCATTCAGGGTAATTCCTACGATAGGAATTATTGCGCCAAATATATCTCCCATGATCTCAGAAAAGCTTTCTCTTTTGTATCTATTCAAGTGTTTACCAATTTCAAATGAACCTTCCCCATTTCTGTCAACATGAAAAATTTTAGGAAAGACAAGACCAAGGTAACATGTACCGTACCAATGGTTGGGAAGACTAAAATATGCTTTGTTCCCACAAACAAAATAAATTCCTCTGAAAATTGGGTCCTTAGCACCTTCAAATCCCCAACCCCCTACAATTCAATAAGTGTCCTCACACTGGCTTGCACCGACAAAATAATTGTCGTAAAGCGTGTTATCTCTTCTAATGCAAAATTTTCCACTAACTGGATCATCTATGTGAATAGCAGCAAATCTATTTTCACCATTAAGCTTCTCATCCTCAAGTTGCCAAAACTTGGATTTAGTCTGTTTTAGCATTTCATTTCTTTTGTAAATCGCCCTCCTTTCCTCAACCAAATTGAGAAAAGATCTTTCTTTATCTCTCATTTTGCAGGTTAAATTATTTTTGTAAGCATATTCGTAGGTGAGTTCATTAGTTACCAGGAAAAATTCCCTCATCTGCTTGGCAGGCCTAACTTTGTTAAGACTATGTACAACCTTTAAATTAGCAAATGTCTCATCGAAGTCTGAGTGATAGTACTCCAGACGACCTGTTTGATAGAACAAACTAGATATAACACTACTCCATAAGTAAGGGGAAGCATATTATACTTGACCCCTTCAGAAACTGATGTAGGAAGCTTAACACACACATAACAGTCTTTAACATCCATGACTCTAACATACTCCGATAAGAGTCTTGAAAAAGAATTAGTAGAAAAATCTCCAACAGATCTGTCCTGATGGAACTCTGGTTTATGCTCAATAACCCTGTTAGTTTTGCCTGCAATATCATGAACAGCTTGTTTAGATTCAGCTTTGCTTGTCATGTTCACCTTATAATCCTCCTTATCAATGCCAAGAGGAAAGATGACTGCTAAAATTAACCAAACTAGAATGATTAGAATCACACAAATGGAAGACATTTTGCAACATCTTCTAAGAATAGCACACCTTGAATTATCAGTATTAGGCATTTTTTTTATCTGCTTTACTTTAAACAAAAATTTAAAATTAGTTTTTAATTGAAATAATATTTTAAATGAAATAATACCCTCCCCTTTTAATTTTTTTACTAGTTACCCTCTAACAGCTTTTCTTCGACCTTGCGTCCATAAAAAGTGTTTTCAGCTAACACAATTTCTTTGACCTTGTGTCACCTAACACAATTTCTTCAGCCTTATGCCAAAAATAATCCTCAACTTAAAGAAAACTAAACCTAATCATTGTCACTATTTTCTTCCAAATCTTCCTGGCTGCTACTACTAATTTCAACTACTGGTGGAAATAATATATAGGCCCACTCCGGAGATTTGTACTTGTGATTTGGCTTTAATGGTCTTTTGCTTTTTCTAGTAATTACTTCAATCTTCTTTGCAGCTTGCTCTTTTTTGTCTGAATCACTCTTCTGACTTGTTATCTCATTTACTTGTTCTTTCGACTTCTTCACCAACTTGAACTTTAAGTCTTCTTTTGGCCAAACATTGCCTTTTCTCAACAGTTTCTTCTTAGGCTCTATTTCTGAATTTTCTTATTTCAGACTCTTCATCACTTTCATCCGAGTCAGTTTCAGAGATTTCAATACTGTATCTAGGAACTTCTTTACTCGGCAGCTTCACTTCGTTAGGAATAACATCTCTGTAGCTGGTACTTGGTTATTCGTCCTCTTCTTCCGGAATTACTTCTAGCTTCCCAGTTCCAGAATTTCCGTTCCTGCTTTCAGAGTTTCCAATCTGCTTTTCAATACTCTCCTGATCTTGAATCTCTTCTGACACAGCTTCTTTTTCAATTCTTTTTCCTAGAACATCTTCATCATTCCCTGAATTATCAACAACGATGACTAGATCTTGGTAAAAGTGGGATATTTGGAAAACATGGCGGCCGGCTAGGTAGCGGGTCGCGGATGTCTGGAGCCATGGCGGTGCTGATTTGAGTTAACGGGCATAGCTGTGGTCTGGTTTAACTTTCAGGACGGCGTCACTTACCTGGAAATCTTGGGGATCTCGTACCCGATCTCAAGACAAGCTACCGGGCGATTTTGGAGGCCGTTTGTCGGCCGTTCGCTGTGTCCTCGCAGCGTATGGCGGAGACCTCGGCTGTGCAGGTGGCTGAAAGTGAGGGGGAGGAGTCGCGTAATCCATCGGCCGGGGGCTGGGGGAGAGCGGCTCAAGGCATCGGCAGAGGACGCCGAATACTGGCAAAAATCGGGACCCCTACGTGTGGTGGTCGAGGGCGGGGAGAAGAAAACCTTGCAAACTCCCCTTCTGCCCCACTGCTGGAGAGAAGCGTTGCTGAAGCAGTAGCATCTACACGGGAAAAAGAGGTCACGTTAAAACAAGTAAGCAAAGGGGCAGATGTAAAAGGGAAAGTAAGATATCAATTAAGGAGCAACAAACTTGGGGATTTGAATAACCCCAATAACAGCGATTTTGCCTTAGGAAAACCAAAAACACTGCAAATACAAAAAGACTTAAAAAAAAAGGGGGCGGACAAAGAAGTAAATCTTAATAAAATTAAAGAATCCCCCTCAAGAAAAGGCAAAAAGAAGAGGCAAAAAGGGGCTGGGCTTAATTTTTCAACAACTCCTTCGCTTAATTCATATTTTAAACCAGTCCCAAAAATTTTGGTTTTGAAACCACATCCTACAGCTCAAGCCCAATCATCTACTTGTGAGTTAGTGTACCCTCTGCCTGAGTCTGTAGAAGTAGAGAAGTAGAACAGGATTGGTCTACTCTTTCGACTCCAAACCCTTTTCAAGTACTCGTAGTGGATATGGATTCAGATAAAGGTGGAATGCTTACTATAAATGCAGATATAACAGCAGAGGATTCATTAGTAGATCCAGATGAATTGACTGTTGTAGAAAATGATGAGAGAGATGAGAGAGATATGAGAGACGATATATTTACAATGCCAAACGACACAATAAGTAGCGGACAAATGCTGATTACCTCAGAAGGACCCGGAGTAGAACAGCTCTTAATACAACAAGATAATCTAGCTACATCAGCTACATCAGACTTGTCAGTTTTGGAGCTGCTAAGAAAACTGGAAAAAGATATTCATCTAGGCTTCGAAGCCTCTAGAAGAAACCAGGAACGTATAAGCACTAAATGCACATTACTAGAAGACAAAATTGATAAACTAAGTATTCGTACAGGAGAAATTGAGTCAGATATGAAAGTTATACAAGGGAAAATACAGGATAATCGTAAGGAAATTGAGAGTTTAATCTTTAGAGATAAAGAATCTGATGAAAGAATAGAGAGGTTGGAGAATATGCAAAGACGCAACAACTTAAAAATTCTAAAAGTGCCTGAAGGAAAGGAGGGTTCAGATATAAAAAGTTTTGTAGTACAGTTATTAAAGAAAGAACTGCCGCTAGTAGAGACAGAAGAAATGTTGTTGCGGGACATCCAGAGAGTACATCGAGATCCCTTCAGGTTAAATCCAAATCGTTCTAAACCTAGAAAAATTTTGATTAATTTCCTGACATATTCTCTAAAAGAAGAGATCCTGACAGCTGCTCTTAAGAAAAAGGGCATAATGATTGACGGAATTGCAGTGGATATTAGGTCTGATTTGTCCCCTGCTACAGCAAATAGACAGTGGGAACTAGGAAAACGATTGTTACCTCTAAGAGAAATAGGGGCTACGGCCCAATTGAAATTTCCTGCGTTCCTGAAAGTTATGTGGCAAAACAAGATGTATACTTTTCGTACAGTGGAAGAAGTAGACGCCTTTCTGGATAGCTCTCAGGAAGAGTAGATTATTGCCCACAGAAAGCTAAACAATAGAAACGATGCACAGCCATCGCGACATCCACCGGCCTAGGCCATGGGAGTTTTGGTTGGGTTTTCCAGGGAGGGAATGGGAGGGGGGGATAGGGAAAGAAGGTTCTGGGGGAAGGGGAGGGGTGGGGGAGGGGTTGGGGAGGGGTGGGTTAAGGGAGAAAATAAGAAAAATATTCCTCAGGAGCTACCTCACTGTCAAATAAGTAGAAAGGAAACATGGGTCAACTATTATGAGTGGGATAACTAATAAGGAGCTAAAGCTCCTCACATGGAATGTGAATGGTCTCCGGGTTAAAATGAGGAGATTATCAATATTGAAATACCTGGAAGACTGTTCTGCTCATGTGATCTTTATACAAGAGACGCACCTAACTGAGATTGAAAGTAAGGAGATTTTCAGTACTCAAAAGTGGATTGCTAATGCTATCTATACTCCCCAAGATCTAGTAACTAAAGGGGTGGCTATTCTGATCAGGAAAGGAGCTGACATTGTAGTCGAAAATAAATTAGCAGATAGAAGAGGAAGATGGGTGATTGTTAAGTTAAGATTGGCAGGGGAAGCCTTTATATTAGTTGGATATTATGGCCCGAATGCTGACGACCCAACAGTATTAGAAAAAATTGAGGTGGAATTATTAGAATTCTCTGGTAAAATAATTATGGCTGGAGACTTCAATACAGTTTTGGATCGTAAGTTGGATAGAACTGGGAATGACAGGGCAATAATAAATGGCAAAATGACAGCTAAGATAAAGATGATAATGGTACAACAAGGCTTGTGTGATATATGGAGATGGAAAGCTCCACAACAGATAGGATTTACCTTTCACAATAAAAAATATAAACATAGTTCACGGATAGATTTCTTTTTGGTAGATACTAGGTTAAAGGAAAGGGTCACGAAAGTGGAACATATAGGGGCACATCTATCAGATCACTCAGCTGTGAGTATGAATTTAAGTTTAGTTGCAGACGAGGGGACCTCAGTCTGGAGATTAGATAGAACTATTTTAGCGGATGATGAATTTTTAGAAGCCATAAACGAAGAGCTACGAGTTTTCCTGGATGTGAATGCTGGATCAGCAAAGGATGATATAGTTTGGGAGACTTGTAAAGCTTTTATGAGAGGGAGATTGGGAGCTCAGGGGGCTAAGAAGCTAACTTGGTGAAAGAAATACGAGATTGCGAAAGTAGTCAAATAGCACAGTCAGGTAACATCTTCGGAGAGAGGGTCAAGAATAGACTTTTAGATTTAAAAATAGAACTTACGGCAGTACTTGCTCGAAGAGTCAAAGAAAGGTGGGAGGCTAGTCAGCTGGCACATTTTTCATATGGAGAGGGTTGTGGCAAGCTACTAGCGTGGAAAGCCAAGAAAGACTTCGTACGCAATCAAATAAAAGAGATTAAGGAGCCGAACTCAGGAGAAGTTATAACAGAGCGGAAGGAGATTGTACAAGCATTCTTTGATCATTTTGTAAACGTGTATACAGAGGATCTCTGCCCGAGTGAGGTAGAGATAGAAAGTTGGCTATCTTTGATGAAACCACTCTCTGATGATTATATGGAGGAGTTGAATAAGGAAATCACCCAAGATGAAGTGTTGAGAGTCATCAAGGAGAGTAAAAGAGGGAAAGCCCCTGGCCCGGATGGCCTCCCAGGGGAGGTATATAAAGTGTTAAGTGAAGTAATTGCTCCCATATTATGTCAATTATATAACAAAATTTTCAGAGGGGAAGCAAACATACCTAGTTCGTGGAATGAGGAAATAATTACCTTAATTCTTAAACCAGGGAAATCTCCTAGGAGTCTAGATGCCTACAGACCTATCTCGCTCTTAAATTGCGACTATAAATTCTTCTCAAAAATTTTGGCTGATAGACTTGGTAAAGTTATACATAAATTGATTCACGAAGATCAAAGAGGCTTTATTAAGGCAAGGTACCTAAAAGAATTAACATTCTCATTGATTGGTATGATAGATCTGGCCTCTAATTTTGAGCTCCCCTTGGCAGTGATAGCCTTAGATGCTGCTAAGGCTTTTGATCGAGTCAAATTTACTTATCTAAAAACTCTCTTGCAATATCTCAACTTGGGAGATAAATTTACGCAATCTCTTTTTGCTTTGTATTGTTCACCGACATCGCGTGTTTTGGTTAACGGCATTCTCACACATCCTATTAAAGTAATGCGGGGCACCAGACAAGGGTGTCCTTTATCACCCTTGCTTTTTAACTTATATATTGAGCCTTTTGCTTGCAAGATTAGAGCCACAGAAGAGATCCCCCCTTTTGTATCTATGGATTGGACTAAGAAACTAGGGTTATATGCAGACGATATTATTGTCTACTCCTCTAATTTGTTGCTTTCCCTGGAGAATCTGGTCAGAATAGCAAAGGAATTTGGAAAAATTTCAGGTTACCAGATAAATCAGGACAAGACTGAAATTATGGCCTGGAATCTCAATACAGGAGATGTTAAAACAACTACAGAAATGAGATACTTGGGGGTCAGGATAACACAAAAGATTGAAGATCTAGCAAAAACTAATTTTGATAGGATTAAAAAAGAAGTCGCTGTTACATTAAAAGGATGGATGAATTTACCTCTCTCTATATATGGTCGATCTAATCTTTTAAAAATGGTGATTGTACCAAAAATTACCTTTTTGTTTGAGACTATCCCACTTGGTTTCAAAAAGAAATGGCTGGTTAAACTACAGAGTATGATAACATCTTTTATCTGGGCGTCAAAAGGCTCTCGGATCTCATGGAAAAAACTAAGGAGGAGACTTAATAAAGGAGGGTTGGCGGCCCCAGATATTCAAATTTATGCATGGGCTTTCTGTTTAAAAAACTGTAGGATGCTGTTGGGTACCCTATTTAAATCTCCGATTGGAGAAATGTTTGGTTTTTTGCTGAAAAGGTCTGGATATCACGATTTTGTTTTTTTATATAAGTTCTCAGACCCTAAATTCTTTAAAAAGGTGAGACTCAAGATTTTGCGGGATTTGGCAGATATATGGTATAAAATCAGAAAAGTAGTAAAACTGCCCTATTTTAGCCATATGGCTCCAATCTGGGAGTCTCCTGGCGCTCCATCTTGGACAAAAGATGCGTTGGCACAACAATTGAAAAAGGAGCCTGATCTGCAAAGGTGGAAGGACTTGTTTTCAGATGGCAAACTTATACCATGGAGTGTATGCCAACAAATGTGGGGACCGGTTTTTTCAAAATATAAATACTTGCAGATCCAAAGCTGGGTTAATGATGTGGAAACAGAGATTGGAACTGAAAATGATTTTGAGTTGAAGCTGGAGACAGAGACCTTTAAAAAGGAAGTTGCTTTTTGGTATTGGGCGATATTAGAAATGGAGGATGGACCGTTTGTCTTGCCAGAGACCCTGTGGATGGATAGCTTCCCAAGGATCGCGACAGAAAACCAATGGCAAGTAACTTTGTCTATGCTATATAGTATTGTTAAGCCTGCAAACCTAAGGCGAAATCTCTTGTTTACCATCCACAGGGCATATTGGTCTCCTTATAGACTCTCCAAATTCAAAGCTGGCGGAATTGTTGGGTGTCCGAAATGTAAAGCTCCGAATGTGGATGATTTGCATATGTTTGTGTCCTGTCCAAAAATAATGCAATTCTGGATAGATGTAAGTAGTTCCCTCTCCAAATCTCTGAACCAACGCATTGAGGTAAGCCCAGAACTAATTATTACGGGGAGATATGACTTAGAAAATAGATTTATGAATAATAATGTTAGACTTATTTTTTATGCTATGTTGCTAGCGCGCAGAGAGATATGCAAGGTATGGGTCTCACCGCTCAGTCCTAGTTTAATGGATTGGATTTTAGCCATGAGGTATATGACTAAGCTGGATATCTTAGACCATTCCAAGAGAAATCGAGGATTTTGGTTACCCTTCCTTTTATGTTTTGGTTGAATATTTTGTGTTAAATTCCGATGATTAAGCCCGTGCCTATCTCGCTGGTACATGGCACCCCAGGATGAAAAATAGAGTTGGAGGAAGACACACCTGTTGAGTCAGGTGGCCAAGAGGGGCGGTTCAGAGAAAGGCCAGACTCAAGAATAGGTGATGTCTATGCCCCATTACTCTAAACCAGCCTATGAGATAAAAAGCCCAGTGGTGGTTTAAGATAGAAGTTATGGGTGGCGAGGTGGCAAATGAGGAATAAAAAAAAATATTTAAAAAAAACGATGACTAGATCTTTTTCATTTGATGCTTGATCTGCTTTTGAACTCTCCAGATGTCGACTACCCTGTCGATCTTCAGAATCTGGATCTTCAAGTTCTCCTTCTGAATCTGAATCTGAATCAGCTGTAGTGTCGTCACTATCTTCATCAGGGTTATCAGGTGCTGGTACACGAATAGTATGACTTGCATGCACCCACCTTTTCAGACCTTTACACTTGACAGCATTTGTTGTGACTTAATCACCTGTCTTGCTTTCTGCCACCTGGGTACTAAACAGTTCCTCCTCCGATGAACTTTTGTTCTGACCCAGTCTCCTGGCAATAGATCATGAGCCTGCTCCTTTTCCTTTGAAATCACATCTGTTCCCACCTGATGGAATACAGAAGTTACCATGTCTGAGAGCGGCTTACAGTAGTCTAAAATTGCACTATCATTTATTGCTTACAACTTTCCAACCGGAACAAAAGCCTGTCTCATTACCCTACCCATGAGTATGTCATGAGGGCTAAGCCCTGTTCTTTTATCTGTTGTGCTTCTCAAAGACTTCAAAACAAGTGGAAGTGCATCAGTCCATTTTATTCCAGTAGCTAGACACATTTTTGAAATTCTGTTTTTAATTGTGCCATTGATCTGTTCAACAACACCTGATGCTTCTGGTCTGTAAGCACAGTGCAATTTTTGTTTAATGCCAAATGCTTCACAAATTAATTCAATCAGTCTGTTTTCAAAGTGTGTGCCACGATCACTTTCAATAGTTACTGGAAATCCATATCTAGGTATGATCTCCCTTTAAAGCAGTTTTGCCACAGTGATTGAATCATTGTGACGTGTTGGGAACGCTTCCACCCATCTTGAAAACAGACAGACAATAACAAGGACGTACCTCAGCCTGTTATGTGGTGGCATGTCAATAAAATCCATTTGCAACCTAGTAAAAGGACCACCCTCCCGTCCTATGGTTCCCATGCTTACAACTGTTCTCCTGTTTGGATTGATTTGCTGACAGATCAAACAACGCTGGCAAAGTGACTCTGCAATAACCCTAAATTTTGGATTATACCAAGTTTCCCTGAACTGTCTGATCATAGTGTCTCTTCCTAAGTGACCTGGTCCATGGTACATCCGTGGCATGTCAGAAATCATGCAATTGGGCATAACAGGTCTGTCATCTTTGTAAACCCAAATTCCATCTTCTTCCTGCTGTCTGCAACCTTCTTTGAGCCATATGTTTTTCTCCTCATCATCTGCCTCATCTTGTAATTCTTTAACTCCCTGCCATGTTTCTACCACAGATATTAGCATGAGAGAGTTCATTATATGGTCATTGTCCTTTTCCCGATTAAGTGAAAGATTATTTTTTGCACAGTATCGTGCAGTTTCATCCGCAAAGGCATTTCCTTTTGTTATGTAATCTTGTCCTTTGTTGTGTGCTCCGCATTTAACCACAGCTATTTTTTCTGTTAACTGAATGCCATCGATCAGTCTTTTGATCAATTTTGCATTCCTGATTGGAGTTCCCGCAGAGGTCAAATAACCTCTCTGAGACCAAAGCTGGCCATAGTCATGGACTACGCCATATCCATACTGACTATCAGTCACTATGGTAACCTTTTTCCCTGCCGCTTTTTCACAGGCACGAATTAAAGCAACTAATTCTGCCACTTGTGCTGAACGAATTCCTTCAAGAGTTGAACCCTCAACTATTTCAGAAACAGTACTGACTGAATATGCTGCTCTCAAAATGCCTTCATCTGTTCTTAAACAGGAGCCATCGACAAAGTAAACAATGTCTGACTCTGGTAGGGGCACATCCTTAATGTATTTTCTGGGTTTAGTACAGTATTCCAAAACATCCAAACACTCATGATCAACATCATCAGCTTCATTGTCATTTTCAGAAACCACACTATCTGGTAAAAGTGTAGCTGGATTGAGATTAACACATCTCGCAATGGATACATTATCTGATCCCAATTTTCTTTTTCATATTTGGTCAATCTGTTACTTGACAGGTGCTGTGTTTTACTTCTAGTAAGAAGTGTTTCAACTGAATGAGGTACATACACTTTTACAGGAAACCCCATTATGATTCCTTCACTTTGCTCAAGGCGTACACTTGTTGCAGCCACTGCTTTTAAGCAACATGGCACTGCTTTTGCAACAGGATCAAGAACAGCTGAAAAATATGCTATTGGTTTTCTCATTTTTCCATGTTTCTGAATAAGAACTGATAATGCACAACCTTCCCTTTCACTGCAATACAGCTCAAATTCCTTGTAATAATCAGGCATTCCCAATGCCGGTGCTTCACAGAGACTTTTTTTTAGCTTTTCAAAAGCCTCCAATTCTGTTTTTGTCAAAATAATAGGGTCTTTTATATTTGCTTTTGTTAATCTTTGCAAAGGTTTTGCAATTACTGAAAACCCACAAATCCATTGGCGACAATAACCAACCATTCCTAGAAACATTCTGATCTGTCTTTGTGTTGTCGGTGGTTGTATCGCTCGAATAATTTTTATTCTCTCAATTGTCACTTGTCTGATTCCTTTTGCAATTCTGTGACCAAGGTATTTAACCTCTTGTTTGCAAAATGTAGTTTTGCAGGTGACACTTTATGTCCTTCATCTGCCAATCGATTCAAAAGTGTAATGGTGTCTGTTACACAATTTTCTCTTGTTTTACCTGCAACAAGGAGGTCATCTATGTACTGGACCAATGTTGACTCTCCAGGCAATTTTAAATCTTCCAGGGATTTCTTTAATAACTGATTAAAGATAGATGGAATCTCAGTATACCCTTGAGGAATACAACACCATGCTAATATGCGATCCTGGAACCGGAACGCAAACATTTGCTGGCTATCTGGATGCAGTGGAACCGTAAAGAAGGCATTACATAGGTCAATGACCGTGTACCATTCTGCATCATGTGGAATCTGATATAGAATTACTGCTGGGTTTGGTACAACTGGACAGCAAGGAACAATTATCTTATTAACCTTTCTCAGGTCCTGAACTATTCTGTACGTTCCATTTGGATTTTTAATTCCCATAATTGGTGAATTACATGGGCTGCTTTCAATTTCTCTTAAAACACCTTGCTTAATAAATTTTTCAATCACAGGAATGACACCCTCAATGGTTTCTGGTTTCATTTTATACTGGGGAATGTTTGGAAAATCTATTCCCTGTTTCACAGTGATTTTTACTGGGTCCACATGTTTCATTAAACCCATTTCATTACCAGTTAGATCCCAAATATTCGGATTAACTGTCTCTTTCAGTTCTTCAGGTAAATTGTTTTTATCAAAAGCAGGGAACATTTTGTTTTCTTCATCAACCATTAGTAATGTCAGTTTGTACAAACCATCTTCTTCTAAAGTTTGAAGCTCAATACCTTCTGGTGAGCAATACATTTTGCAATTCATTTTACATAACAGATCACATCCTAAAAGATTAACAGGACTGCTGTTACAGACAACAAATCTGTGCTTGTCTTTGTAATTTCCAATTTCTACATCAACTGGCTTTGTCAAATTTGTTTTAATCTGTTGATTAGCTACACCAACTACCTGGATGGAATCACCCGAGAGAGGAAGATTTTCAATTTCCACTGACCTAACAGTAGAACGGGTAGCACCAGTGTCCACAAGAAAAGTGATATCTTTATCATTCACCTTACCATTTACAAATGGACCTGACTGATCTACCTCAAGAGTGGCTCCAAGCACACACTCTTCCTCCCCTCTCAGGCACCGTCATGAGAAATCTTCTGAGTCGCTGCTCTCATTTTCTTTTAGCCAAAATTGCTGAGCAACATTTGACACATTTACTTTTTGTGATCTTTTACCTGTTCAGCTCCGCAGAAACCCGTCTCTGGACTGTATCTTTGTGTATTCATGCAATTTGGCAAGGGTGGCTGTGGAATTTGGTTCTGCTGATTCAATTGGTTTTGCTGATTCACTAACTGTCGCTGTATCTGTTGCTGCTGACTTATTTCATTTAACTGTCGCTGTAGCTGTTGCTGATGATTTATCTCACTCTGCATCTGTGGATTTAATGATGAATTTTTAAAATTTCTGGGCGGATTTTTACACTCTCGCTTCCAGTGTCCAATTTCGCCACAATTAAAACAAGGTAGCTTTTGTTTAAGCTCTTCAACATTTACATTACATTTTGGCTTATTTGTAAAATTCCCTTTGAACTTCCCTGGATTCTGCTGAAAATTTTTACTCTCCAAAGTTGCTATCTGCTGTTCAGCTACCTTCACTTGTGCCCACATTGCTTTCTCCTTCAGTTTCTTCTGTTTTGCATCTAACTCATCGCTGCAGTATTGTGCCTTTCTCAGGATGTCGTCAACTGAAAGTGATTGCCAGCCGACAATTCCATTTCTAATCATATCGCCAATCTCAGGTCTCAGGCCATAAACAAACCTGTAAATGAAGTGGCTCATGTCACTTTCACTTAATTTTTCATAGCCACTGTATTGTTTAAATACCAGGAGTAACCTTTCATAAAAGGAATGGACTGATTCTTTTGGTTCTTGATTTTTTCTGTCTATTTTAACCCAATTTACTTCTTTAGCAGGAATCTTGTCTTTCAGCCAAACAATTACTTTGTCATAGAAATCCATGACAATGTCTGAAGGAGCGCCTGTTACTTTATGTCGAGGCGGTTCTTCTTTGGGCCAACTAACAGAACTTTTACATTTTGTCCAAAGATCTGACGGGACAACAATGTCAAAGAAACCATCAAGATCAATCCACAGAACTTTTGAGACTTTAATGAATCTGTCAACCTGACGATACCATTCCACTGGCTTTTCTCTCAGCCGAGGGAAATCATTTGTGAAGAGTAGAATATCCTGTCTTGTCCATGGAACATGAACATAACCCCCACCAGCTATTTCCCTCATAGGAAATTCTCCAAAAACTTCTCCTCTTTCTCTCTTTTCTTCTTCTCTTTTCTTTGTCCATTTAACTCTCCATTTACTTAAATCACCTAATCTTTTTAGAAACACAATTAATTCTTTTATATGAGTTATTCTGCCTGTAGTATTTAGATTCTCTATATCTTTCTCAGAAAAATCCACTCTGTAATGCTTTTGCAATTGTTTCTGGCGAGTCAAATCTATTTCCAATTCAGCTGCCACCTCTTCAAATTGTTTATATTTATTTTTAGTTTTCCACTGAATACTTTTGCAAATGAATAACAATTCATCATCCTGATATTGCTTCAAACAGTCAGTTCCAATTGTGCCAATTATTAATTCCTCTAAATCTGCTTTTAATTTTGCAACATCAAGTTGTTTAGACTCTGGAACTTGTTGAGGACTCTGTGTTAAATCTGTTTTATTTATAGAACCAGAATCTGATTCTGCAGCTGATGGTGTGACATTTGACAAACTTTGATTTAAAGTTAAATTTGGCATTGTTTTATCTTTATGAATTTCTGTTAACTCGGAATAAACATTTTCAGCCACTTTTTGAATTTCTGCATTTAAAGGATTAGCTATAACAGAATGTCTATTTTCACTTTGGTCAAAAACTGGTACAACAGGACCAATTGTAACTGGAACTGTCACTGCTTCCATACCTTTTGTTAATTGCTGAATTAATTCTCCCTTCGCTTTTAAATATTCTGTAATATTTGGTATATCTCTAGGCAATTCTTTCTTTTTATCAATTTTCGGGAAATTATTTCTCGAATTCGAACTTTTTCTTGGGGTATTTGTTCTGCTACTTGATCTCGCTCTTTCAGGTAGTCTCAAAAATCTAGGTGAATCTTCAATTTCCCTAGGTGCACTAGGAGAAATTTCTGAAAGACTCCTTGGGGTAGAATGTGAACAATCTGGCTGATAAGGTGGAGGACTATTTAAAATATCCTCTAAAACTGCATCATCTAATTCTTGATCAGGATGACCTTTTTTCTGGGAATTCTTTTGACCTGCTTTTTCAACAACCATTTCTAAAACCGGATACAAACCATCATGCATGTCCCCTTTTCTCCAACGACGCATTTTATCTTGGTGGGTTTCCCTATCTATACCTCTTGGATTTCCCCAATTTTCTCGCTCAAGTTCCATCATTTCAACTTCCCATTCAACTAAAGCTTCAAATTGAGTGGGTCTGGGTCTTGGTGAAAGAGCCATCATTTTTTCTCTTAAGTTTCTTAAAACTTTAACATTAAACGATCCACCTTCTGGCCAGGCTAAAACACCATCATTTTTGGTATATTGCAACCAATTTTCAAACCAGAGAACAGTATGATAACCATATTCTCCTTCCATATATGCTGTGGGTGTCTTATATTTGTGAAGTAATTTTCCACCACGCGCTTCAATTTTCTTGTCAGGATTGAATACATTTTTATTTTTATGAAACCATGAAGGCTACTTTTCTTCTTTATACCAATAACTCATGTTTTTAAATTATTCCGTACAATTTAGAAAAGATCGTAAATATTTCCTTGTTATTCGGCTTCTCTAGCGTGCTGGGCCCATAACCCAAAGGTCGATGGATCGAAACCATCCTTTGCTACCAAAGATTTGATCCAGCGGGCCAAAGGAAATTCAGTCTCATATATACTATACCATGATACTCACCATTATTAATCAATTCTTCACTAGGCCCATAATTGTCTGTGACACGATTTGACCAACTGAATCATTTAATTATTTTTCAAAAACATTGGCAATGGATTAACTAATGGTAACTTCAAGAAACAAACAAGACCAGCTTGTCATTTCAAAATCTATTTTATTAACTTTATTTATCGAGCAAAGAGCATTTAAAGAACTTACATTTTTATTAGCATTTTATTTAGCAAGATTATTTTATTAGAAAGGCACATTAGACTGTCAGCTTAAATCAAAATCAGCATGAGAAATGCTTAAAGCTTTATAGAACTCATTCCCTAAACCCTATTTCCCTAACTTAACTAAAGAAACCTAAAGGGAAAAACACAAATTAGAAACGTTCTTACGTGGGTCAAAAATCCGGCAGCATCTCCCGAGCACAGGAACGAGTCGACAGTGCTCTTTTACATGGGGCAATTTTTATACCTTTTTCCTATCTAAAACTAACTAAAAGAACACAAATATCCGTGCAACACGAAGCACGATTGGTCAAGAAAATCGTCCGATGAAGTCATTTGCCTTTCGCATAGCAAAGATCATGTTTCCTCAAGAGCGGCATTGTTCATTTAATATGAATGACAGAGACTCTTCCGAGAGTCGCAACATTGAGCAAAATGTCCTTTGCTTTCTTCGTCCAAGCTTTTCCGCCGCTAAACATCCTGTCCTTGGCCATGAAAGTTTAATCAGAAACCATTTCAATGCTCCACACAGCTCTGCTTTTACAAGCGACTTTCAAAGAATGAATGAAGAAAAATATTTTCCTTTTCAATCGCTGCTGTGCAAGGCCCAACTTTGACAGGTCTTCGGGCATCCATTTTAGAAATAGGCCACAGGCCTCATTTAGCATGAGTCTAGTATGCAAGGAAACACAAGACAATAATTAATTCAAGAAATGATAATTATTCTGTTACCCACCCCCCTGACTAATGTTAACCCATTAGTCTATGTTACCTAGCTTTGCATACAAAAGATAGACATAGCACAGTCACATAAAAAGACACGACAAAAACAAAAGCACATTTAAAAGAATGCACATGCAATTATTTGAAACAGCCGCGATTAATGTTTGACAAAACAAAAGACAAAGTAAATATATTATTTGAAACGAAACGACAAACATGACAAGAGCACATATAGTTAAACCCAAATGTTTATGTTGGTGCACATTATTCTAGGTTGAATTAGTACAAAAACATGCAACACTCATTAGTGAATTAAAAATTATGGGAGTTTTAAATCAGCGTACTTATTTTTAAACTTATTTCAAAAGTCCGCTTCATCACAGTCAACAAGTTAATACGTCAACATTTTGACCCCATGAAAAACATAAAGCTGGGTCTTAATCAGGACGAAATAGAGGAAGCACCTATGGTAATGCAGACATCAAGTAGAATCCATTACCGTTTTGTATGTATAGTGAGGTATAAATGTCCCAGTATGTTCACTGATGTCTTACCTCACTGTCATGGAAAAATCCCCCCGGGGACTTCTATACATGAATAGCTTGTCAAGGAATATGACATAACACAATTATAATCCAATCAAAAGGAAAGTGGCCACATCCTAAATATGAGATGTTCTCCCTCATTTTGCCTTGTGTGTACTTGCAGCGTTTAATAATACATGATCCACTTAGACACCTTGAGTCAGAACAATTTTCAGATTGCTTGGTGACTACCTATTATTAACATACAATAGTAGTTGACAACCTGAGGGCCCAGGTGCAGGCCCTAAGCATCTCATATGCTGGATAAAATCTCTGCTTATACCTTCAGAAAGTCCTGCCTCCTGCATTGAGTACCCCTCTAACGTGGAAAGCAGGAAGGAGTATGTTACCATGTAATACCAACATGTTATATCTGGTGTATTGTATTATGCATCTTCCCTGGTGCTCTTGTCCTTGCTGCTAAGTCAGTATGAAAGGTCTGTGTGGAATGTTGGAGTGCATTGTGATGCAATGGAATGGTTGGGTGTCTGTGTGGTTGAGAGTGTCAGTTGGAGTATGGGTTGAGCAGTAGGGAGGCTGCTTCTGGTGGGGCTACCCTAAGATTTCAGCTAAGAACCTATAAACATACTTACCTGCAACTAAGACCAATAAATCATCTATAACTTACACCTCGGCTACCAGACTTTTCATCATAACATTTTGGCGATGTTCTGGAGAAAGAACAATTTGAGAAATCACTGAAGAATCTTAAAAGAAACTTAAAGAAACTAAAGGGCATATTCTCAAGGACTTATTGCCCAGTTATCGGCACTTTAGCCTAGCAAAAGTGGCGAAAGAATTATCGCCCCATTCTGAAGCTGCTTCAAACTGCTGAAAGCGCCGCAAAAAACATCGTCACGGATGAGAGCGATAAATCAGGCGAATGATATGCAGAGTAGGCGTTCCCGTGCAAAAACACACAAAAACCCCACTTAGCGATATTCTCAATGACCAGCCAGATCCGCGATGCGATCCAAAAACAGGCGATATGGCGCGTTAGCAGCAGGGATTTAACACATACTTTTTACTGGTAGGCCCTCATGCATAAATAATGACCACACGGACACACTCAGATAGATAGTGGAAATGGCCTCGAGCACATGCGCCTGGCCCCCCGTAAGCGTAAGCGGAGTGGGCTGGCCTGGCGAATGCCAGTCCGGCGTTGGGGTGTGAACAATGACCCCAGGGCTCTGGGTGTGGTTCCATTCTGGGCTGGACAAGGAAGTAACTAATGCATATGTCTCTGTTGTAGTATCAGCGCCACCCGGACCGCAATCGGTATTGTTGCACCCTGTGAATCAAGTCCCACAACATGAGCAACATGGACCTAAGGGGGAATAACTGCCCCTACATTAATCCATACTTTCACACTTGACTCATCATAGAGAAGACACATCTGTGTGAATTTGAATGTTTAATCACATTCAGTGGAGTGTTGTAGCTGGAGCAGTACAGGGCCATGCGAACCCCACTTTACATTGTTTCCCCGTGGAGTGCCAGCCAGAGTCCTTTAGGGGAAACAAGTTCATCGGAAGAGGAAGAGGAAGAGTTCAGTCCGCAGTCTGATTGCTGTGTCATTGGTAACCAAACAGAATATGGCACTTCATATGCCACATTAGACCCCACGCTTCCTGAAAATTTTAGGCCCATTTCCCTGCTTCCCTGGCCAGCCAAAATCATCGAGGCACACGTTAACACCATTCTGACCAACTTCCTCCTAACCAACAACATTCTGGATAACTCCCAACACGGGTTTAGAGCTGGTCACAGCACCGAGACAGCCTTGCTCAGTGTTACAGAGGACCTCCGTACCATCCTTGACACCGGCGGAACGGCAGCACTGGTCCTGTTGGACCTCAGTGCTGCCTTCGACACGGTGTCGCACGAGGTCCTTCTGATGAGACTGGAGGAAATTGGAATCACAGGGACAGCCTTAGGATGGTTCAGAGACTTTCTTTCCAAAAGGTCTTTCAGAGTCTTGAGGAAATAGAAATTTTACGTGGCCAGTGTGCCCCCTACATGTACCCTATGTATGTACATATACCCCATGTATGTCCATGTCATCATGCAATTCCCTCCTCATGCCTGTAATAATAATGCCTCTGCATTTCCGTCCAATGTTAGTATGTCAGTTATCAGGCCCTCCATGAATGAAACGTTAATTCAGCACTGAGGCCTATGTTGCCAATGCATTTACATGGTACACGTTTAAAAGTCGAGATGAACTCGTTTTTGTGGCACAGCCGAGCCAGGACCCGAATTCAGGCTCCAAGCCTCCTGACACTCTGAAAGCTGTAGTTTAGCTATGTATCCCCGACCTCTCACATACTTCCTGCTCAGCCGAGAGGTGCCCAGCCTGGCCTGCCAAGACAGTATTTTGCCTACAGTTATCTGCTCTGCTCCACAGAAACACATTCCTGTCTAATGAAAGGGGTAAACATATTCCGCCTGCAGAAGATGGGGCCTAGCCTTTCTGTCTCCATCCAAGTGATTTACAGAACCCAAATCCATAGAAGGCCCATGGCCCCCACGCAATGCACGAAGAAATATAGGCACACACTAGCATTTAGTGATGAGCAGCCTTTGCTCTAGCGACCTTTAAGTCAGATAATACATCCTCCAAACTCAAGATATCAGATAATACCAGAGGTGCAGGTCGTCCTGACATCCTAGACTCCTCTACTAGCACGAAAGTCAGGTCCCCCCAGTTTTCCCCAGTTACACGTCAATTCCACGTCATGACCAGTTTGCGCGCACAAGTAGGGTAAAGGTTCCTGCTGACCATGCAGACCCCCTCCATGTATCCACCCACCTATGACACACCTATGACTCATCAAGTGAACACCCGCGTGTACGCCTTCTTACACGCCCTTTCTCACGCCCATGTGCTCTTATCTCTCTCTTTCACTTGCTCCACCTGGAGCGCTCCGCCTTCTCTATCCAAGTCAATGTATGTTTTAACTATATATAATGTGTTCTGTGAATAAAGATTCAGATGACGATCCTTCCTGATCCCTAGTGGTGATGGAACCCGATTCTCCCTTAACTCGAGTTACTGAATTAAAGCCCTTCTGAATCGGACACCACGGACTCTGCCTCTCATTATATGCATGATTCTTATTAATGTATAGAAATTCTGACAGGGTAATTAATTAATTTACCACATTAATCTGGCGCCCGAATAGGGACCAGTCCCCTTCCCCACGCGCCGGCGATGTAGGTCCAGCCCCCTGCCCCCTTCTAGAGCCGTGACGGACTTCAAGTGTACACGACAGCGGGACTTCCTGCCTACTCCCTCAGGCCCACGGAGGAGACGGAGACTGCGACCAGGCATCCACACGAGGCGGTGAGGATCGCGGACCATCCCAACCAGAGCCCAAGCCGAGAGAGCAAGGTCCGAGGTATCCCGAGGCCCACCTGTTCCGAAGCGCATGCGCAGCAGCAGCAGTAGCAGTCCGCAGTATCGAGTTTCCGAGGCCTTCAGTTCTGCTTCCCGGTGAGTACCGTTATTGGGAACGCATAGAGACGGGTTCATTTATTTGAGCCCGGTAAAGACGTGTCTGGGTACACAGATACGGTAAAGACGTGTCCATTTCGGTGGACGCGGTAAAGACGTGTCTCTTTACGAGACCGGTATGGTTGTACTGTTTTTCAGTACATAAAGTAAATAGTTTTTCAGTATCATGTTCTTTTTCTATGTACTAGTTAGGATGTATCTGTTTTTAATGTTTTAATGTGGTAGTGTGAATGGTTGTTTCCAGTCTATTCTTGTGCATATTGTGTTTTCCATCAAGTTAGTTCCAACATGCCACTGTTTTCGAAATTACGTCAGATAGGGACCAGGAAAGGGATACTCGAAGAGGCAGTTCCCGTCCCGCCTAGGTCCTGGTCATTTCATGTACCAGAAGCATGGGCTAGATGCCATACTGTTTTTAGACTTATGGGTAGATTACACGAAGGATCTAGAAGAGAAGTATAGATGGCCTGCCTCAGGAACATGGGATGCTGATTGCATTATGAGAGTAGAGGAAGCACTATGGAAAAAGAAAGTTAGACAGTCCCAGAAAGATGCCATTGAGTTATGGCGTAAAGAAGCGCATAGGAGAGCAGAGAAAGAATTCCACAAAGCAGGGAGAAGTAAAGAAGCATCAGAAAAAGCCAGAGAAAAAGAACTAAAGGAAGAAGGGGAACGGGTCAAGACAGAACAAGCAGATAGAGAAAGAAATGCCCTCATCATGGGTATGTATCCCGTCCTCGCTGAAGGACTAGCTAAAGCGACCCCGGAAGTACCCGGTAATTTGCCGCCACCACTGATCCCGACTAAAGTACGTAGGCATAAACAGACAGCAGCTGAGGCTTTTATTTCCTCCTATTTAGAGGAGCCCGCTCCGGATTATGTTAACGCAGACTTCCCTCCTCCTCCTCCTGGCAACAACCCTTTTCTCCCTCTGACCACATCACAGGATCAGCATGCACAACTGCTTCCGCCACCGACTGTGAAAGACGATTCAGGACAAGGGGCAGTGGGAGGGGGGCTACCAAATACGCCACACACACCGCCCACAACACGAACACTACAAGAATTAGGATTACAACGAACGCCACAAATGACAGCATCACCCTATAAGCATAGTGTAACGATTTCACATTGTATATACGATCCAGTACCAGGTGTGGGTGCAATGCTCGTGTTCTCACTACGACTAAGACGCGCTGTAGAGTATCTGATCACATTACCAGGCATGAAGGACAATTTAGACAAAATATACCATTTCATTAGAACGGGGGAGGGACCCGAGAGTATAAAAGAGGCCATGGAACAAAGAAAGGTGGAGGTTCAACGCGCAATTTTACGTTTTTTGATTAACTGTCTGATCAGGGAACAAGACCAGCCGGATAAAGGAGTAACTAGAGGTATGGCTGATTGGAGTGACAACATAGCTGCCGGTAAACATTATACAATGGCAAAGATAGAATGCATGTACAGGAAAATACGAAAAGAGATTCTAAACTTACACAGGAAAGAGTCAGACGAGAAAGAGGACGACTTAGCATCAGATGATGCTGAGCCCGAAACAGAGGAAGTGGATAAAATGAATTACGTAGGTAGAGCAAGACAGTTTGACAGGCCCAAGTGCCTCGACTACAGCAAACATGGACCTCCCATACCAGAAAGATATTCTCTCGAACACCTATTCCAAGCTACCGAGAATGCACTGAAAAGACGAGCAGGGGGCGGGGCGGTAGACCCCACACTATACACGAACAGGAACTAGCCCGGTCAGCCGTTCAATGGGTGACTAATTCTAACATATATAACAGTGACGTAGTGGCTCAGACCTTTTTGAGCCTTCCCCCGGAAGAACAGCGTTTGGCTGGTATTTACATGGTTCACCATCTGATCACGTTGTACGAGAGTCAACGTTCTGATCCCGGTCCCTTGTATAAATTACTGGATGATATACTTCTAGAGAGATGGATAGGCCTAGGCACTGAATTAATTAATGTCATTTTAGACCAACGACATAAGTACTTGACTTTTCTGACCACGCACATGATTCCTGCCCCACATCACGACAGAAAGATCTTACACATAGACAGACAGAACCCCCTACGAGAGGTACATCCCGTCAAAAATGCAAACAATGAGCTTCAACGAGTATATGTTTACACACCCTTGACGAAAATAGAAATACTGGAAATGAAAAAGTTGCTGCCCTGCCATGATAAAGACCCAGGGGGATTCCACCGTGAATTAAAAGACATTCTCCGCATTGGGGATTACACATACGCTGACATCATTAAATTATTAAAAGTACTGTTAGCGGCCGGCATTTATGAAAAGCTTAAAGAGAAAGAATGGGAGGTGGGAGAGAAAAAGATAAATTGGACAGAATTGGAAGATGAGGATAAAGGCCGGCACCCTGGTGTTGGTCTTGGGGAAAAAGCTAAGGAACTACCTGAACTATTGATACAGGTCCTGCCGAGATTATTGGTTACTAAAAAGGAAGATTGGGATGCTATTTCAGCATGTAAACAGAAACAAGATGAAGATACCAGTGATTTTTATTCTAGATTCGAAAAATGTTTTACTATTAATAGTGGCCTTAAGCCAAATAGTGAATCGTATCCACATCTTTTTGTGAGCAAATTAGTAGAGAATTCCTTACCCACGATCAAGAATAGAGTACTGAAGGTTGAGAGTACCTGGCAAGCAAATAGCCCTTCCCAAATGTTGCAAATGTTACAATACCACCAGAACAGAGTTAGAGAGGAACAGGAACATGAAAAGAGACGCATGAAAGATACGAAAATGAAAGTGCTAGTTGCACAATCAGTACCAGCTGATGGGCATAAAAATGGCACGGCACCTGTTAAAGGGAACTGTAATTATTGCAAGCAACCAGGTCACTATGTAAATGAATGTGCTGTCCTGAAACACAATATAGCTACAGGCAAGACAAAAGAAAGGCTGCATCCTCCCAGACAGAATAGCACCCCACAGAACACGCAGACGCCACAGAACACGCAACAGACAGTAGCTCTACCGCAACCAATAGCTGCCACACAACATGTCACGCAACAAATGTACCAGTACGCACAGTCAGACTATCCAGATTATCAACAGTACTCATGAAATAGCCTAGAGAGGGAGGTTGGCTTGCCCCTTATTGAGGTTCCTGTAGATCAAGAGGGTCCCTATGTACATAGTCGTGTATTGGGAAAAGACAGAAAATTTCTGATTGACACAGGGGCGAGCAGAACTACCATCAGTCATGACGAGGTTCCAGGGGCACCCCTCTCAGGCTCACAGAATATTTCCCTGGGATTTTCAGGAAAGCCTATTGTTAACGAAGTGTCAAAGCCAGTTTCCCTAGGAGTCGGTCCATTGTCCCGTACTACAGACCTGTTACTTACTAAGTCATGTCCAGAAAATGTGCTTGGTATAAAGACATTGAAAGAACTAGGAGCAGTAATTTGTTGTTCTCCGGAAGGAGTGCGATTGTTTTTATGCGATTTTAAAGGACATTATGTGTTGAAAGATTTTGATCCCAGACTCCAGAATGTACCACAGCATTTATGGGCACAAGGTCCGACTGATGTAGGTTACATGCACATTACGCCACACCGTGTCACTCTCAAACCAGGAGTAGTACTGCCACGAATCCGACAATACAAGTTACCACCTGATGCCGTAGTAGCATTACTGAAAATTGTTGACGAACTCATTGCACAGGGAGTGGTAGTAGAAACTGACTCAAATGTATGTAATTCACCTGTCATCCCTATTCTTAAACGAACTGACCCTAATGCACCACCAGTCTACAGACTAGTGATTGACCTCCGAGAACTGAACAAATGTATAATACCCCAGTACCCAGTGGTCCCAGACATTTCTTCATTACTGACTGCAATTGATTCCGAGGCGACGTTCTTTACTGTAATCGATCTTAAGAACGCCTTCTTCAGTGTCCCAATACATCCTGAGAGCCAATACCTCTTCGGATTCTGTTTAAATGGACGCAGTTTTAAATTTACGAGAGCTCCTCAAGGATTCACAGAAAGTCCTAGTATCTACAGTCAAGCATTGAAAAGACAGCTAGACAGTATTCACATGCCTGCCGACACCGCACTGCTCCAATACGTGGACGATATCTTGATCACAGCACGAACAGAACGAGACTGCGAACGTGCATCACTAACAGTCTTATATTTTCTGGCAGACAAGGGGCACAAAGTGTCCCCTTCAAAGTTGCAATTCTGTGCACAGCAAGTGGTGTACCTTGGACACTTGCTGTCCAAGAGGGGTAGACAGCTGACACAAGACCACATTCAGTTAATTGCAAACCTTTCACAGCCCAAGACACAAAAGGAAGTACGGGCCTTCATTGGCCTAACTTCTTACTGCAGACAATGGATTCCCCAGTATGCATATCTAGCCAAGCCACTCATACAGTTAACAACACAGGAGGCAGCGTCTTCGACTGTCCTCCCTTGGACACAAGAACATACACTTGCATTTGAAGAATTGAAAAAAGCTCTATGTCAAGCACCAGTTTTAGCGACTCCTTGTTACAGCAAGCCTTTTACACTTTCTGTCACCGAACGAGAAGGTACAGCATTATCTGTCCTTACACAAGATCAAGCAGGAAAACACAAGCCTTGTGCTTATTTTTCTAGTACATTGGATCCAGTGGCCCAGGCTCTGCCTGCGTGCCTGAAATCAGTTGCTGCAACAGCCCTAGCAATAAGACAAAGTGATTCCATAGTGTTAGGACACCCCCTGACAGTACAGGTTCCACATTCAGTGGAAGTTCTCTTGAACAGGACTCAGACACAACACCTGACTGTAGCAAGACTGACAGGATATGAACTGACATTATTCCAGCCACACATAGAGATCAGAAGATGCAATATTCTCAACCCTGCTACACTCTTGCCCTCAAGCACAGCAGACACTGCACCACATGACTGTGTGGAAGTAGTAAATACAGTGACGAAGCCAAGACAAGACTTGACATACATTGCATTGCCAGACCCAGACCTGACACTTTATGTAGATGGTTCATGCATGAGAACGAGCACAGGAGAGTTAGTGGCCGCATATGCGTGACCACTGATACTGAAGTCATAGAGACACAACGAATTGACACATTGTCAGCACAAGCAGCAGAGCTCATCGCTCTGACACAAGCCTGCATACGAGCCAAGAACATGAAAGTAAACATATACACAGATTCACAGTATGCCTTCGGGGTCGTTCACGACTTTGGGGTGTTATGGCAGGAGAGAGGTTTCCTGATCTCTCATGGGGCCAAAATTCAGCATGGTCCCCTCATTCAGGCTCTGTTAGAAGCAATACACTTGCCTACAGCCATAGCCATCATGAAGTGCAAAGCACATACGAAAGTAACAGACACCATTTCCCAGGGTAACGACCTGACAGATCGAACAGCTAAACTTACAGCCCAGACTCCAACAGACACGACAAAGACAGAAGTACCATCACTGACAAATTGCATGACAGTCAGGGATCCCTCACAAGATGTACTAGACATACAGACACATGCCACCCCAGACGAAATAAAGAAATGGACTGAACAAGGAGGGGTTCAAACTGACCAGGGTTGGATGACAAAAGGCAAAGCTACATGGTTTCTCCCTGACTCTATGGTTCAAGTCATCATAAACACAGCACATAGTCCCGCACACTTAGGAGAAAAGGCTATGCTAGACAGTTTACAGAATATTTGGTTCAACAAGCACCTGCGTGTAGCAGCAAAACAGAAAGTACGTACCTGTATGATCTGTTGCCAGTTCAATCCAGGCAAAGGCATTCCAGTGGAACAAGGTGGATTTCATCCTCCTGACCACCCTTTTGAAGTCCTCCAGATGGATTATATCCAGATGGACAGATGTCGAGGATACAAATACGTCCTAGTAGTTGTATGTGCATTATCCAGATGGACAGAAGCGTACCCAGTCCCAGATTACACTGCTGTGACCACTGCCAGGCAGTTGGTTCGAGAGTTCTTTCCGCGGTACGGATTGCCCCGTGTCGTGTACTCAGATAACGGTCAGCCATTCTCCTCTGAATTAATGAAGCAAGTATCTCTTCTGTTAGGGTACCAGTGGAAGTTCCATTGTGTACGACACCCAGAGGCAGCCGGACTCGTGGAGAGACACAATCAGACACTTAAGACAAAATTAGCGAAAGTCTGTGCAGAAAAAGGCGTCGATTGGATGGTAGCCTTGCCGGTTGCCCTCTTTTACATGCGTATGGTAGCTCATTCCAGAACAGGACTGTCCCCTTACGAGGTGGTTTTTGGTAGACCACCGAATATGTGGGGTACGCCTATGCCAAAGAGAATTACCGATGTTGACAGTAATATGCTGACAGATTACCTGGCTTCCTTGATGTCTGCACTCCTCTCTTGTCGTTCACAGGTTGCAGCCGCCTTCCCCGACAACACTCAAGTTAAGGAACACTCCATCGTTCCAGGAGACGTTGTACTGGTGCGGAATTTTGATTGTTCAAGTCCTCTCGAGCCCCGCTGGCGAGCACCGAAGTTAGTACTGCTTACAACGAGGACCGCCGTCAAGGTCGAGGGAAGGAAGGGCTGGATCCATGCCCAACGCATAAAAAAATTCCATGGACACGGAACTGTAATCGAAACTAAGGACTGCCCCGAAACCAGTGACTCAAAGCCCCCTTTGCTAGAAAAGACTCCGCAATAGGAGTATAGGTCGAAATTACGGTCTAGTAAGTCAGACAGCGTTTAATTGTTTAAGTCCACCCTGTGGTGTATCGGTTAGACAGGTTCCTGACATGTATAAGATCGTAGACCAGAATAGTAGACAGAGAGATAAGAAAGAGAAATACTGCAAGACCTTGCGCAGCAGATGTATAGTAACTCTGATCATTATGTTTCTTCTAAGTATATTGATTATATGTATAAGCTTGACGCTACATGTTTTCTTTCCTCCTCTTGGTTCACATATACATTCTTCCTTTAATGACACTGTAGAGCACACATTCAGTGATCTGCCACCCCATGAACTGCCATATCGACTAGCACTGTGCAACAATACTTTTATTCGCATGTTGCACCATTCTCATCAGACCAGCAATGTAACAAATTGCTGGGTATGTGGCCGACTCCCACCTTATCAGAAAACAAAGGGAGTTCTGCCCCTCTTTCCTTTTCCGTTCTCGCACAATGGTTCGTGCGGAGCATGGTTTGCTTTAATGTCATCACAAGACAGAAAGTTCACAGATTCCCAGAGTGAAGGGATTTGGGGAGATTTAAATAAAGTAATGAATGAGGCATGTTTTCCAGACGAAGATGGTCTTCCCCAGAGAAAAGGAACAGATCTAGAAAATGAAGTGTACGAACAAGGAAATGCTTCCCTTAACTTTATCATTCTGAATGTCCAGTCCGAGACAAATACAAAGGCGTTCATAACAGTCTTACCAGTAAAAGGTGAATTATGCGTTAGAAAGAAAGGCTCAGTGCATTTAGGACACAGTGATTGTAATACTGTGGTCGAGTTCGATGATAAAGGAAAGTCTACTTTCAAAGCTTCCCGCCATTCCTATTTCATTTGTGGTCAGACAGCCTATGTGCGTCTGCCCTTAGACTGGGGTGGGACGTGTTATATAGCGTTCCTACTGCCACCCGTTTTTCTAGCCCCATCCCATTATCATAGAGATTCCCAACTAGTACATGTTAGACACAAGAGGGAGACTGATTCCCCAGTTGTCGATCAGACTGAGACAGCTTTAGAGCAATATACAGATTTCAATAAAGGATTCTTTTTCTTCATAGGTCCCGTCCAAAACAGTAAATTAATACGCAGGTTAACAAGAATACTTGAAGCAGTAGTGAATGAGACTACTTCTGCTCAAGCTAACTTGACCGAGGAGCAGTCTGCTATGAGACTCGTTGTTCTTCAGAATCGCCTTGTTCTTGACGTCATCCTGGCAGATAGGGGCGGGGCTTGTAGAAGGATCGGCTCCAGTTGTTGTGTGTTTATTCCAAATAACGCGCCATCCGTATACGCAGCAATAACAAGACTCCATAAGATAGCTCACGAGATACACCAAAACCCAGGCACATGGACTTGGACCGGTTGGCTCTGGAGTGTAATATCAGCATGGGGATGGAAAGTATTGTCTCTCCTAGGAATAATACTACTAGCTATGTTCAGTTGCTGTCTCTGTCTGCAATGTGGCCCAGCGATTTGCGGCTTGTGTGCCACTGCCTGTTTTCCCCGTCCACGTATACAAAAGAAAAAAGACGAGCAAATGATGCTGTATTATCAGATATATGGTATCATGAACATAGATGTGTCCTGAAGGGCACAGTAGGGGACAAGGAGGGAATGAGGAAATAGAAATTTTACGTGGCCAGTGTGCCCCCTATATGCACCCTATGTATGTACATATACCCCATGTATGTCCATGTCATCATGTAATTCCCTCCTCATGCCTGTAATAATAATGCCTCTGCATTTCCGTCCAATGTTAGTATGTCAGTTATCAGGCCCTCCATGAATGAAACGTTAATTCAGCACTGAGGCTTATGTTGCCAATGCATTTACATGGTACACGTTTAAAAGTCGAGATGAACTTGTTTTTGTGGCACAGCCGAGCCAGGACCCGAATTCAGGCTCCAAGCCTCCTGACACTCTGAAAGCTGTAGTTTAGCTATGTATCCCTGACCTCTCACATACTTCCTGCTCAGCCGAGAGGTGCCCAGCCTGGCCTGCCAAGACAGTATTTTGCCTACAGTTATCTGCTCTGCTCCACAGAAACACATTCCTGTCTAATGAAAGGGGTAAACATATTCCGCCTGCAGAAGATAGGGCCTAGCCTTTCTGTCTCCATCCAAGTGATTTACAGAACCCGAATCCATAGAAGGCCCATGGCCCCCACGCAATGCACGAAGAAATATAGGCACACACTAGCATTTAGTGATGAGCAGCCTTTGCTCTAGCGACCTTTAAGTCAGATAATACATCCTCCAAACTCAAGATATCAGATAATACCAGAGGTGCAGGTCGTCCTGACATCCTAGACTCCTCTACTAGCACGAAAGTCAGGTCCCCCCAGTTTTCCCCAGTTACACGTCAATTCCACGTCATGACCAGTTTGCGCGCACAAGTAGGGTAAAGGTTCCTGCTGACCATGCAGACCCCCTCCATGTATCCACCCACCTATGACACACCTATGACTCATCAAGTGAACACCCACGTGTACGCCTTCTTACACGCCCTTTCTCACGCCCATGTGCTCTTATCTCTCTCTTTCACTTGCTCCACCTGGAGCGCTCCGCCTTCTCTATCCAAGTCAATGTATGTTTTAACTATATATAATGTGTTCTGTGAATAAAGATTCAGATGACGATCCTTCCTGATCCCTAGTGGTGATGGAACCCGATTCTCCCTTAACTCGAGTTACTGAATTAAAGCCCTTCTGAATCGGACACCACGGACTCTGCCTCTCATTATATGCATGATTCTTATTAATGTATAGAAATTCTGACAGGGTAATTAATTAATTTACCACAGTCTCCACCCCCCCTTACATCTCTAAGGAGCATAACATCGGACAGGGAGTGCCGCAAGGTTCTTCCCTGAGCCCCACCCTGTTCAATGTCTATGTCCGCCCTCTTGCTGAGGTGGCTAGAAGGAGCGGACTAGCATTGGTGACCTACGCTGACGACACCCAGCTTCCCTCTCACTGTGCCTCTAACTCTCTGCATTCAGTCTTCTCGCAGCGCCGGGACGCCCCTTGGCTGGGGCAGCCGCGCGCTATATAAATTTCTATAACAACATAACATGTCAAGGTCCAAGGTGAGCGTCGCAGAGTGCATCAGGAAACAGTAGATGGTGATGATGCAGAGGGCAGAACAAAGCAGAAAAAGGCCATATGGCGAGATGAATACTACTGCGTCCTTCTTACCACTGAGGAAGAATCTTTCGCATCTTCGTCCTCTGATGTATCATGTGCCTCACATGGGGTGGTGTTGTTTTGTCTGCATCACTGTGTGGCAGTGACACATCAGGGGCCAGAAGTGGAATGTCTGCCGCACTGTGTGACACTGACACTTCAGGGGGAGGAGATGTGGAAGGTGTGGTATCAGCAGCATTCATCCGTGCCAGGTCTTGTGGCAGCAATGCCATGATGAGTGTCTGCAGGGCATGGAAGAACCCAGGTACCACTCGCTGGTGTGCAGTTGTGGCAGCCATTATTTACACATGCGTCCGCTCCATGTTCTCCATGATCCTCTACAGGTGTCCCTACTCCAGGCTGACATCGCTTGAGACACTCTGACTAGACAGTTGTTCTTGTCTCTGAGTCAGGACTCCAGCGAAGTCAGCCATGGATCGCTGGAGAAAGCAAAACCAAAGGGGATGATGGACGGAGTGTTGAACATTGCAAGCACTCACCCCCAGTCAACTGATCTGGGTTTAATCCATCATCATTCTTTAGCTCACTCCTCCACCCCAGTTCAGACATGGCAATATGGAAATCAGTCTGACCCTGTGCCTCATGTGAACAGTTCAGCCCGAACTGCCAAGCCATGTCTTCCCTGGACCGGAAACAAGCATCCTGAGACCAGTTTCTGGCTAATCAGCCCTCATCAGCCAGGCTAGCTTGAATCCAGTGGCAAAGTGAGCAAGGGACCCACGTCTGGGCATACACTGTCTACTTAGGGCGAACAAAGTAAAACCCAAGTGGATGATGGACAGAGTGTTGAACATTGCAAGCACTCACACCCAGTCAACTGATCTTGGTTTAATCCACCATCATTCTTTAGCTCACTCCGCCACCCCAGTTCAGACATGGCCATATGCAAATCAGTCTGACCCTGTGCCTCATGGGAACAGTCCAGCCCGAACTGCCAAGCCATGTCTTCCCTGGACCGGAAACAAGCATCCTGAGACTGGTTTCTGGCTAATCAGCCGTCATCAGCAAGGTTAGCTTGAATCCAGTGGCAAAGTGAGCAAGGCACCCACATCTGGGCATACCCTGCCAACTTAGGGCAAACAAAGCATGTTAGAGAACATGGAGCGGACTGTGGGTGTCCGTAAGTGGTCCCTGATGGGACTTAGACACCCTCGTATGGCATCTAGTTTGGCGGTCGAACCCCACCCGCACCTGATGAGCCATCTTCTCCTGGCACCCTAACACACGTCGTTGGAAGGCCATGTGCTGTTCGTGGGTGTCCTGGGAGACAGCAGTGGTGGTTGGTGCTTCCTGTAGTGTGGTCTGTGCAGGGGGCGGGGTCTCCTCGATGCAGCTGGTCTGCCCTGCTCCTGGAGGTGGGGTGCCAAAGCTGTCCATGAGCTCTTGGAGGGCATCAGTGTCGAAGGTGGGGAGGACTTCTTCGTCATCAGTGAAGAGTTGTTGGGTCTGCTCTGCAGGAGGTGTTGATTGTCCCTCTGCAAAGTGTATAGGGGAGATGCAGTTTAACACTGTGTTCACATGTGTTCACATGTATGTTGATGTGTTGTACATGTTTACATACAGACTGCATGAAAGTGTACATTGTGATTGTTTGCAGGATCTGCCTATTTCATGCAGACAGTAGACATTTCGACAACATCACGGATGTGTGTTTGTACTTGTACATTATCAACTCACATTTCCCTGCTATGCCAAATGTGATTGGCCAGTTTCTACACACAAGCAGCACCATTCGTGGCCTCTCTTCTGTTGTGAATGTGTTGCAGTTTGTCCCACATTGTTGTCAATGTTGATGTGCTCTGAATGTTATGTGTGTGTGCTGCATTTTGGGTGAGTCGCCCCTGCAGCTCTGAATTTGCTGCCTCTTATCCCTTTCTTGCAGTGTGCCTTTGACTTATGTGCTTATACAGTGCTGAGATGTTGCATACTTGGGTACATTGGGCTCTTGGTGGGAGTTGGGGGTCTGGGGCATTTCTTGTCCGTAGATGTGTTTTGACGTCAGGGGTTGTTTTTGCACGCGGATGTGTCAGAGTGTGACCTGCTCCTTTACGGGGATCACTGCCATAATATCGTTAGTCAGAATATCGAGGTACCAGAATATCGTGGTCAAAATATTGATGGACAAAATATCGACTTCCTATCTCCATACAGGTAAGTATCAAAATATTGATACCAAAATATTGTTTTAAAACTATAGTTGTGTAACAATATCGATTTTTTAAAGTATCTGAAAATTAATATACAATTAATTACATTAATAATATAATTAAAGAAAACATAGGATTATTTAAAAATGGTAAAATTAATAAAAAATAAATTTAATGTAAAAAAATATTAAACATGCATTTTTATATATATATATTAACTTAATATTGATAAATAATTATTAAATGTAATTATACAATGTTAAAAACATAATTAAAATTATAATTACATATATATCTAAATAAACCTGTAATATAAATATAAAAATTAATTTTATATATAAAAAATTAAATAATTACAATAAAAATAATATCTCACACTGCATTAATTATTACAGTAGGTAAAACATTGCATAGCGTAGGGGATAACATTACTACTCCCACTCCAACAAGTGTAACAGTAGGGAAAGTGTTGCATTGCAGGAGGGTAAAACTTACTATTCCCACTCCAGTGAGTGCAACAGTAGGGAAAGTGTTGGATAGCGGGTGGGAAAAAATTACTATTCCCACTACAGCAAATACAACAGTAGGGAAAGTGTTGCATAGCATGTGGGAATAATTTACTATTCCCACTCCACCAAGTGTAACAGTAGGGAAAGTGTTGGATAGCGGGAGGGTAAAAAATACTATTCACACTCCACCGATTGAAACAGTAGGGAAAGTGTTGGATAGCGGAAGGGTAAAAATTACTATTCCCACTCCGGCAAGTGCAACAGTAGGAAAATTGTTGGATAGCAGGTGGGAATAATTACTTATTCCCACTCCACCAAGTGTAACAGTAGGGAAAGTGTTGGATGGCGGGTAAAAAATGCTATTCCCACTCCACCAAGTGTAACAGTAGAGAAAGTGTTGGATAGCGGGTGGGTAAAAAATTACTATTCCCACTCCACCGAGTGCAATAGTAGGTAAAGTGTTTCATAGCGGGTAGGTAAAAATTATTATTCCCACTCCAGCGACTGCAACAGTAGGGAAAGTGATGGTTGGCAGATGGGAATGATTTACTATTCCCACTCCACCAAGTGTAACAGTAGGGAAAGTGTTGGACAGTGGGAGGGTAAAAATTACTATTCCCACTCTACCGAGTGCAACAGTATGGAAAGTGTAGGATAGCGGGTGGGCAACATTTATCATTCCCACGCCAGCGTGTGCAACAGTAGGGAAAGTGTTGGGTAGCGGGTGGAAATAATTTACTATTCCCACTCCACCTAGTGTAATAGTAGGGAAAGTGTTGGATAGCATAGGGAATTGATTTAGTATTCCCCCTCCTGCAATATGATTAACATTAATTAACAATTAATTAATTTAAAACAATGTATTTACCTCCCACCATATAGCCCTTTAAACGTCACCACCAATATTGTAAAATATTGATAAATTAACATAATTAATTATCAATTCATTAATTAACTAATAACAATGAACAATAACATTAAAAACCATCAAATATAAATTATTTCACACAATTAACACTGTAAAATAACTTTAAATAAATATATTTTTTTAATATTAAAATTTTGAATAAAAATGAAATTAACTTCCCACCCTACTCCCCTGATAACCTTCAACCCACTCCTAAACAAGTACACAATTAACATACAATTAATTAAGTTAAAAAAATTCTTAATTAATATATTATAATTAAATTATTTTCCACCCTATTCCCCTATAAACCCACAACCCGCTACGCAACAAAAATACGCAAAAATAATATAACATACAATTCATTACTTTTAAAAAATTCCAACATACATTACAAAATTATTATATAGTTTAAACACATATACTAACACTCAAAATACAAAAAAATAATTGATATTTTTAACAACAATATTATGACTGTCGATATTACTAACTTTGATATTATAAAAAACAATATTTCTTACCTGCATTTCGATATTCTGCACCCCTATATTTTTGATAGTCAATAGTATGTCCTCTCAATATTTAAAACTTGATATTTTGCCATCTCAATATTTAAAATTTGATATTTTGACAGTCCAAGAAGGGCTGGGCTTGGCAGGTTGGTCTGGACTGTTGCCATGGGGCACCAGGTCAAGAATGATTTGCATATGGCTGGGTCTAAACTGGGGTGACATGGTGAGCAAAAGAACAATGGATTTAGCCCAGATCTATTGACTGGGGGAGATGTTTGATTTGCTCGGCATTCTGTCCCTCACCTATGTGTCTTAGAGTTCAGCAAAAACCAGACGAGCTAACTTTTTAGTTCTAACTCATTAAGGATTAGCACCAGACCCTTTAATTATAGTAGGCACATTCAAACTTACGCAAAATAGACATTTTGTAGATTTGCTGCTGGCTACACATGGCCAAACAGTGTTACAGATTACAGAAACCATGTTCACACCCCCATTTGAGTGCCTAACAGTTCTAGATGATAGCTTGCTGAGGTTCCTTTCTGCCCTATTGCCAGTTAGATTTAGACTGTCTCACATGCAGGTAGGGCCGGCTTTGGAGTTGTTGGTACCCAGCGTGACAATCTTTGATGGTGCTCCAAGCAATGACCTTGTTCACGGATTTCCTCACTAGCACTCTCCAATAGTGACCTTCACCTCTCTTTTTTTTAAGTTTGAAAAGCTTTATTGAGTAAATAAAGACAATGTAAAACATCAGTACAACTGCAAAAAGATAAAATACAGTATAAGAAGAAACAAAAGTAAACTTTGCGTGTATAAATAAAAACCTCAAAGAGGTAAAGAATATACCAAGGGAAAATGCTTTTATAACTTTTAAAATTTTGGGGAGGGAAAAGAAAGAAGAAGAAGGAAAAGAGAGAGAGGGGAAAGAGGAAAGGGAGGGGAGAGAGACATCAATAATAGAGCAATAATAAAGCTAATACATAATATAATTATATTAATAATATGCAAAAAAAATAAAAAAACATCATATAGCAGATAAATGAATATGAAGCTAAATGGCACATCTGGATAGGTAATCTGTTAAAGGGGACCATAATAAATCACGTTTAATCAGAAGGGAGGTAGAAGAGGCACATGCACGGTCTAATCTGTGATGATGACAAATTAAATTCCACCATGCAGCATATTCGACATTCTTGGAATCTTTCCAATTGGTAGTAATGATTTGAAGAGCAATAGCAATACATAAGTCAATGAATTTGCGAGTAAAAGGTGGAACATCCCAGACTGGAGCTAAACCACCCAGAAAAATCAGAGAAATATCAAAGGGTATATTATTAGATGAAATTTTGTTCAGGGAAGACCAAATTCGTGACCATAACAGTTGTACCTTAGGGCATAAAAAGAACATATGTTTAAAATCACTTGTAATACAGGAACAGGACCAACATTTTTTGGAATCTATTAGTTTAAATTTAAAAAGATCACAAGGGGTGTAAAACAATCTATTGTAAAAATAGTATAAGGTCTGCGTGGTGCTAGCGGAGCGGGAAGTTGAATGGAGTTTAGACCAAATTGAGTCCCAGGTGGACTCGAGGAAGGTATGGCCAAGGTCTAATTCCCAAGAAAGTTCAAGTTTTGTTTTGGGCCGCACTAAAGGTGAGGGAGGAAGTAATTTATAAATGGCTGAGGCTTTGAAGGGAATGTGAAAATTAGGGGGAGAGGATAAGAGAGGAGGAGTGCAGGAAGTGGGTGCATCCTGTATGATAGTGGCGTGTAAAGAAGGAATAAGTGTGAGAAACTGTGAAGAGTATTTATTAGAGATACCAAAAGAATCACAAAGTACATGAAAAGGCGCTAGAGAATTATTAAGAAGAAGATGACTATAAGTAAGGATTCCTTTATCAATCCATTCCTTCCAAAGAAGGGCATGGTTGCGAAATTTAAGAGATTTATTGTACCACAATGGGGTATTCAAGTGAAGAGTAGAGGACGAGGAGAAGGAGCGGAAAAGAGCAAGTACAAGGGCTTTTGAATGTTTGAAAATAGGCGAAGAAAATTTTGAAGGTGGCTGAGTGAGGTTAGAAGCGGTGAGAAGAGAGAAAGGGGACATTTGTGCTGATTCTAAAGAGCTCCAGGACGTAATAAGAGGCGGAGGAGAGTCAAGTAAAAAAGGCCAGATTTGCTTAAGGGAAAATGCAGAATGAAAGCGTGAAATGTTTGGAAAGTTGATACCACCGAGATGTTTAGGCTGTTGAAGACGGGATAAAGCAACTCTGGCTTTACGATTATTCCATAAAAATTTAGAGAAGAGACTGTTGATGGACTTAAAGAAGAAATGAGGAAGGGGAATGGGAAGCATAGAGAGATAGAAATTCACAATGGGAAGGAGCATCATTTTAATAGTAGAGAGACGTCCCCACCGAGAGAGAAAAAGAGGAGACCAGCGATCAATAAGTGAAGAGAGTTTTTTAAGAATATCAGAATGATTGATTCTGACAGTCTCTCTAGTGGAGTTAGCAGAAAGAACACCAAGACACTTGATATGGCTAGAGGTCCATTGGAAACCAGAACCATGAAACATGTGTGGGAGACAAAATTTATTGAGAGGGAGAACTTCTGTTTTGTCGATGTTCAATTTATATCCAGAAACAGAGGAATAGTCATGTAGCAAAGAAAAAAAAGCGGGAAGGGAGACCGAAGGGTTAGAAATGTAAAGCAAAATATCATCCGCATAGGCAGTGAACTTAATTTCCACATCCTTAAAAATGAAACCAGAATAAGAAGAGGATTGACGAATCTTCACGAGGAAGGGTTCCAACGCCAAAATGAAAAGAAGAGGGGAAAGAGGACAACCCTGTCTGGTACCTCTATGAAGGGGAAAGTATTTGGACTGCATACCGTTGATCCAGATGGAGGTAGATGGAGCGGAATAGAGGAGTTGGACATATTTAAGGAAAGTGGGGCTAAAGCCATGCCAACGCAAAGCACCAAACATGAAGTCCCAATTAACCCGATCAAAAGCCTTCTCAGCATCAAGAGTAATTGCAGCAAGTGGAGTATTCATTTTAGCGGAGAGGTGAATAATATTAAGAAAAGTCCTAGAATTATCGGTGATGGATCTACCTTTAACGAAACCAGATTGATGGATATTAACCAGATCAGGAATAATGGAATTGATGCGAAGAGCCAAGAGTTTCGCAAAGATCTTGCAGTCAGTATTGATTAAAGAAATAGGCCTGTAATTCTTGCACAAGGAGGGATCTTTATCTTTTTTGGGCAGAAGGACAAGCATAGCCTGTGTGAAAGAACCTTTGGACTCACCGGTGATAAAAAAGTGATTGAGCAACTGGAGTAAATACGGAATTAAAACAGATTTGAAATGAAAAAAAAAGCGAACTGTAAAACCATCGGGACCAGGAGTTTTATCTTTGGGTAAGAGGGAGAGAGCAGCAAGAATTTCCTTTTCTGAAAGTGGAGCATCAAGAGAAGAAAAATCAATCAGCGGAGTGGAGGGTTTGGGAATTGACTGAAAAAATACATCTAATTGATCAGTAGAGGGAGTGGATTCAGGGGTGTAAAGAGAGGAATAGAACTGTACAAAGCAATCGAGGATTTTAGTATCAGAAGAGTGAATAGAACCTTGTGGGTCTTTGATGGAGACTACTTTAGATTTTTGTTTTTTGATTTTAACATAATTCGCAAGAGCTCTACCAGCTTTATTACGACCCCCGCAAATTTTTGCATTAAATTGGAGGAGTTGATTAGAAGCAGAGTCCCAGGTGTGTTTATTAAACTGCATTTTAGCGGAGAGGAGAGAAGATAAAGAATCGGGGGAATTGGAGGTATAATAGAGATGTTCAAGCTCTTTAATGCGTGTAAGAAAGGAAGAAGCTTGGGAAAGTGCTTTCTTCTTTTTGCGTGACACATAATCGATAATAAAGCCACGAGCAGTAGCTTTAAAAGCATCCCAAAGGAAGTGAAAATCAGAGGAAGTGTGAGAGTTATTAGTGAAGAACTCATCCATAAATTGAGTGAAGTGTGTTGTAAAGGCAGGATCCAGTAAAAGGGAATTATTAAAACGCCATCGGGAAGACTGAGGTGTAGGGGAAGGGTAGTCCATATCCAGAAAAACGGGGGCATGGTCAGAAATGAGGATGGAGCCCATTTCGGAATTAGTCATGAATTGAAAAGCGTGATGTGTTAGAAAAATATAATCAATACGGGAAAGGGAAGTATGCACAGGAGAAAAAAAAGAAAATTCCAGGGAGTCAGGATGAGAGATTCTCCAAGAATCTATGAGACTTCTGGAGGAGATGGATTTATGGAAGGATTTCTGCATTTTATTAGGAACATAACGCGTTTGTGATTTGCGAACCAAAAAAGGGTCCATCAATTGATTGCAGTATCCCCCAACAATCATGTCCTCACTAGCATTGGAGGAGAGGAGGGAGGAGAAATCGTGCCAAAAAGAGGGATCAATGCCATTCGGACCATAAACATTACAGAGGGAGAGAGGAACATTATTTACAGTACAGTCTAGGAACAACCATCTACCATCAGCATCAACAGTTTCTTTTTGTATTTGAACAGATAAAGTCTTATGAAAGAGTATAACCACACCATTTTTATGATTAACAGCAGGAGAACAAAAAACTTCGCCAACCCATTGTCGACGTAGCATTGACAAATCTTGTGTAGACAGATGTGTCTCCTGAAGAAAGGCAATTTGACATTGCAACCGGGCAAGGTGGGATAAAACACGCTGTTTCTTAATAGGGTTCCGAAGACCCTTAACATTCAAAGAAATGAAACGGAAACCTTTCATGAGGAGAGAGTAAAAGAGAAATAGGGAAAGGAAACAATACAAGAAAGAGGAGAAAATAGACAAAGGAATAATTGGAAGAAATGAATAGCATACAAAGTAGGAAGGAAGACTAAATAGGTAAGAGAGCAAGCAAAATGGAAATAGGAAAAACAATAAAAACAAAGCAGGGGTAATAGATAGACATGCAAAACAAGGAAATATATATGAAAGAGGAAAAGAGTGGAGAATTTATTGCCATAGTGCCAGAGTGAGAAGAGGGAAGAAGACAAGAAAAAACTTAAAAGAGAAGGAATAGTCCAAAATGAAGAGCAGTGGAAAAAAGAAAAGAAGAGAACAAGGGAAAGAAATATAGAGAGAGGAGGGAAAGAAGAGAGGGAAAAAGAAGGGAGGGAAAGGGAGAAGAAACCTCCCGAGAAAAAAAATAGGAAAGAGAGGATGGCCAAAAGTCGGAGAACTTTAGCCATAGATTGTGCACAACGAGAACAGAACGAACAATAGAGTGAGAGCGGGAGCAGCAAAGAGAGACAGCCGCATAAAATAAGTATAATGCGGGAATCTGGACTCAAAGAAAAGCTAGAAATAAAAGAATAACAGAAAATAGGGAGAGAGACCAGGCCCGACAATTTAATACAAAGGAAGGAGACTTACCAAACAACCATGAAGGAGGACGGCATACTGGGGTACAATCAAATAGCGACAGAACAAAACGGAGGAAGGGAGAGGCCAACAAACCAGGATGGGGACACCCAACCTAAAAAAAAACAAGAAGGGAGCAAAACATCACGTTATGAGAAGAAAAGGAAACGGGCCACAACAAAATAGCGTCGACAAAACAAAAACAAGAGAAACATTAAGAGCCACTGTGGTCCATGTTGTCCACCCTATGTGTGTCGATGAACTTGCAAAGATCTGCAGGATCGTCGAAGCTGTAGAACCTTCCTTGTATGTAACCTTGAAAAAGCATGGGTGAATGAGTCCATATCTGGCATTCATAGCACGAAGTGTGGGTCTTAAGTCCAAAAATTCCTTGCGACGGTCGGCTGTCGGCTTTGATACATCCTGGGAGAAAAAAAGTTTATGACCAGACCACACTAACTGCTTATGTTGTTTGGCAGAATGGAGGACTTCCATAAGGTCGGAGTAAAGAAGAAAGTACGCAATTAAGCCCCTGGGCTTCGAGGAAGCAGAAGAGTGTTTAGGACCAAGGCGGTGTGCTCTCTGTATGTTAACATCCAGATGTTTAGGGATACCTGTGATTGGCAAAATTTGAGATTTCAGAAAGGCGATGATGTCAGACCCCTCTGAATTTTCTGGAACACCATAAACACGCAGGTTGTTGCGCCTATTTCTATTTTCCAAATCCTCTGTGGCTTTTTTAAGTAGCACAACTTCCTTAGTGAGACTTTCGACCTTAGCAGTAACATCTTGAACATCACTAATCTGTTGTTCAACAACAGTCACTCTTTTGTCTAAGGAAGACCATTTTTCGTCGATTCTCTGTAATGTGGTAGTAGTGTCCGCCATAAAAGGCCTAATAAGGCGAAGTTCCTCCATAATATCCTCAAGCGTTATGGGGAGAGGAGACTTGGAAGGCGAAGGAGGATCTTTCTTGATGCGTTTACTGGTGTTAGTAGAGTCTTTGCGAGACACAGGAATCGCAGATGAGGACTTAGAACTCTGCGCGTGCTCCATTGTGAAAAGGCAGAATTTTTTGATTTTAAAAAAAACCACACAGAAATGCGCTTTTGCTGAAAGCGACAAGAGAGCCACTGAAAAAAGATTACATTGAAAGCAGTCAGAATTAGGCGTGTAGGCAAAGAAGGCAGGTAACCACTAAAGGAGGGCCAGAGATTGCTCTAAACCATAGGCTCAATAAACAGGAGCAGCAAAGTCCGCAGACGCAATACCCAAAACAGACGAAGGAGCAGATAAATGTGGCATGCAGAGACCATGGAGCAATACTAAGTGGAGGAAATGAGAGCGTGGCCACATAAGTGAGAGAAGAGCAGCTTCGATGACATGCAGCCTCATACAAAAATAAAGTTAATAGACAAAATGGCGGCCATTATCCTGACTGGCAGATCCTCACAGGGAAAGCAGAGGTTAATATCCAAGAACTGAAGAGGCAAACATGACCAGAGGAAGTATGGTGCTCCACATGACAAGTCCACCAGTTAAAGATAAGAAAAACGTGCCAGAATAAGCGAATTAGCTTAAAACGAAATTCGGGGCCAAAAAAAACGATATGAAGAAAATCAAAATGGCGGCCGGAATTTGATTAGGCACATAAAAGCATTTTTTCCACTGAAAAACGAAGCGTAGAAGTCAATAAGCATACCCTCATAATCAGGGAGACTTCAGACGCTGGAATTGGCGTCCAAATTGCAGATTTGCCGCTTCTGTGAGATCCTTCGTGCGCGAAGCGCCGCAGCTGTTGCGGAGCTCACGGAGGGGCGGCCATCTTGGCTGCCGCGTCGCGCGCTCCCTACCTTCACCTCTCTTATATTTATTTATTTTCATAGTGCTCCTTATCCCAAACTGAAGTGGCCGAGTGCTTCGCATCGCAAATACATTATACAAAGACAATGAGTCAAGTATGTTAATCGATGTATAGGATATGTTACTTAAGAAAATGAGGACTACAAGATGAAGGCATCACATTTCACCCATACTGGGAGGCATTATATGTTAGGAGTTTGCTTAGGAGAAATGATTGGGGCAGATTCACTAAGTTTTCACACAGCCTAGTATCCAATGTTGATGCAGTAGGTGAAAAGGAGAGAGCACAACAGAACCATATCTACTAAGACATGTTGTTGCTTCCTACTCTAGTGCTTGCATACCTTAAGCTACCTTACACCAATGCCCACACCCTTGAAACTTTGTGTGTTCCTGATGCCAAGCACAGATTTTTTGCCGCAAGGGTACCCTTCTGGCACAAAATGCCATGCTTTGCAAAGTGTAACACATTACCACTTTGTTGTTTGGTGCAGCATACATACAAATCTGGAAAGGTTTGGAGAAACTACATCTTTTCTCTAAATGTACTTCTGCTTCTAGATGGCATACTTTTTTTTATGCAAATCCCTTTCTTTCACAGTTATTATATAAGGATTGGCATCAAAATCCATTCATGGGTGCATTGGAGAATCAATGTACCACCCATTGTACGCCTCCTTGACACAAAGTAGCACTCTGGGCTATTGTGTAATACTTTAGGGGAACTTTCCAACACAATTCAGGATTTGTGCTAGGAAGTAAACCCCAAAACAAAATTTTGCGCCAGGTTTGCTTTACTTTTGTGATGTGACCCAGGCGCCAACTGCAAGTACATTCAGCCCAAAAACGTAGGATTTGAAATGTAACACAATGTTTGGGGGTGTTAAACTAATACAATTATATTACTACCTAGAGATCCTTTTTAGCAATAGTAAATTAAGGAAAGATTTAGGGTAACACAATACGATCTGCCTGTTACAAATTGTGCTTTTCAATGGAAAAACGGACCCTCTGTGCTACTTTATCATGAGTCAAAAGTGTGAGTAGACAAATCACAGATCTCTCCATTAAGTGCATTAAGAATTAAGTGCACACAAAGATCTTTGTAAATTGTTCTTATCTCGCTTCGGCCTTCCATGCAGAGGGAACTCCCTCAAGATTGACTGCTGTTGCGGCAGCACCAGTCACACACCCTAGAGCAGGTTTTGTGTAATATTTGGTATTCCCTTGGCTTTGCCCTTCAGCTACCTACGAAAAACAAACTCCACCCTGACAGGAAAAGACAGAGCAGATGGTCACTTCAGGCTGCTCCAAAGGATACTCGATTTTATGTGGCACCAAACTCAGGTCAAGCTGAAACGTATCAGTCACTTGTTTAATGCTGCATCGAGCCCCTAATGCAGCGAACAAAAGTGAAAAGATGAAAGTAAAGACACGCCTGCAGATAAAGAAAATAGTGAATGGAAGGAAAATACTTTATGAAGCGAAATTGATTCACAAAATGAAAAAAATGTGCTGGAAGAGAAGAGTATGACAGAGAAAGGAAATTGTGGTAGGGAGGAAAAAGAAAACCAGCCTGGAAAAAAGCAACATCAAGAGGGGTGAAAGAGTAAATGATGAAGGAAATAAAAGGGAAATGGGAAAAAGCAAGAGGCAAAACCAAGAAATAAAATGTTTTAGCTTTCATCTAATGAAAATTTCACAGTGTTTTATTACAAACATTGAAATGGCACAGTAAGTACAATAGTAGTGTGTAGTGACTTATGTATAATACAGTTTACCACACTGCTTATCGTGACAGGCTCGAGACATTGACCTTGTGCGACACACATGGAATGTACATGCAGTGCATTCGATGTGAGTCCAGCGACGATCTATGGTACCTGGCGTTGATAGACGAAGCAGGCGAGGAAGCCTCATTGATGTGAAGGGAGAATAAACCTCAACCTTAAACGGCAATTGGAGTGCATAGTTTATTTACTACAATTTAACGATGAGGATAGGGGGAAGGTCCAGCCATTTTGTGTTGGGTACAACAACATAACTTGCATGTGGTTATTTATCCCAGGTCAAAGAGCAAGTTGTGGTTGTGCAAAATATTGATGGTTTAGAAACAATTTTAGCCAAATATGAGGATGTATTCAGTAACAAGTTGGGAAAATGTAAAGGGTATATTCATGAAATTAAAGTGAAAGAAGAAGCAAAACCCATTTGACATTGGGTAAGGAAGATTCCATTGCCATTGGCAATGAATTAAAAGTGATATTAAAGGATATGCAAAAGAAGAGGCTATTGAGCCTGTGGAAGTGTCCGTATGACTCTCTTCGATTGTGATCACCAAGCATTTGCAATGCAATACGTCTCGCATCTGCAAGAGTTTGAGCTATTGGCATTGTAATTTACAATGCCTTTTATTTATGTGTTTTTTAAACCTGCAAATAGTGCATAAACACACACTTTGTACTTATAGTCCTCGCTTACAAAATGCATGGCTGGCAGTAAATGAGGCACGGTTACTGCCAGCCTTGCTTCTCGTAAGCAACAACTATAAGCACAAAGGGCATGTTTATGCACTACTTGCAGATTTTCAACACATATAAATAAAAGGTATTGTCATTTACAATGGCAGAAGCTCAAACTCTTGCAATGCGAGATCTATTGCATTGCAAATTCTTGTACTTCTCTTGCTCCTCCCTTACCTTATACCCTTTGTTTATGATTATATGCTTGATTACATACGAAATGGTTTTTGAACATGGTCAAATTGTGTACTACGTAAAGGTAAATGAGACCAAAGTTGTAAGTACAAAAATCTGAAAAGTTTGATATAAAGGTATACGGAAATGTGCAGTTTTGCTTTGAAGGAAAAACAGGTGGTGAAACCAGATTTCAATTCCAAAGATACATACAAACATAATATTGTAATGTTGTTTATTCATTCGGTGGGCCTACATTACCTCTCAAACGAAACATTAATTAAATAGTCATAAAGACCTGCTATTATTATGTGAACCTCTTATGAAAGGGAAACAGTCAGTCCCCTTTACTCACTCCTAATGGTGGATAGTTGATGAAGAAAGCAATTGATAATTTTGACTAAAACGTATTCCTAATTCCTTAGAGGTTCATTTAAAAAAAAGAAACAAATTCTTCCAAGTGAGAGGAAACAATGTTTTTTTTAGGGATCCACGTAGTAATCATAGTGCACAAACGTGAGGGATGCCTCGAAGGCAGGAATGTGACAGGTCTAAAAGTTGTCAAATTTCATTGTGTAAGTTTAAAAGGATGTAAGTGTTAAACATGAGGTGTTGGTCATCTCATTAAACCTCCTTTCTCTTAAGAATGGTCCAGGTCGGGGGCCTCCTCCTTGCTGTTGGAATCGCCTGTCCTGGGTTGCCGGGCCTCTTGCGGTCGCAGTGGGCGCCCCGTACCGGCCTGTGACCTGCCTCCTGAACGCCGCTGCTTGCGCCGAGGGAGCCCGGGTCTGGCTGGGACTGGTGTGTGTGTGTGTGTGGGGGGGGGGTGGCGCCCTTTTCTGTGTTGATCTCGCTCTGCTCCTCACCAGCTGTGGATGGTTCGTAGGGGCCGTGGACTCTATTGCGGACGTTAGCTCCTCCTGGGGCCCCCCTCTGCTCCGGGCTGCTCCCTCAGAGGTGAGGCCATCTGCGTCGGACCCTGAGGCTGGGCTGGAGGATTGTCGTGGTGGTGGGAGACTGGCCTGGCCGCCCTTAGCTGAGGGGCTCCACCTGGTCCGGGGGGTCACACAGAGGCACAGCTGACTCTCGCCCCTCCGGGATCCAGGGGTTTGGACTTTGGGCACCTGGGCCCGAGCATTGACGGCCTTGATGTCTGTGGGGCCCCCCACCCATTCCTCCGCTGACCCGCCACTGGTTCTGTAATGGGGAGAAACCGCCCTGTACAGAATCCGGCCCCTCCGACCCAAATGAAAATGGATCAGTTTACCACGTCCGACCGGGACCCGGGAGGCGGAACACCTGGCACACCGGGTGCCGCCGGGGGAGATCTGTCCACCATTCTTCAGGCAATCAGCACATCGCAGGCCTCAGTGGAAAGTAAGATAGGCACGGTTGTGTCCTCCTGCTTCTTCCAGCTTGGTAAGATCAGGAAGATCAGTCAGATGCTTACCCAATCGCCCTTGATCCGGGTGGTAATATCCCTGGCATTATCGCACTTGGACTATGCCTTACTCCATCTACTTGGGCCTCCCACTCTGCCTTGTCAAGCGTCTCAAACTGGTCCAGAATCAGGCGGCGAGATTGATCCATCGGCAACCGCGTTGGCAATCAGCCAGGCCTCTGTTGACAAAATTTCACTGGCTCCCAATTCCCCAACGAATTGGCTTTAAGACGGCATGTTTCATCTTCAAGTCCCTTCATCGCTGCAGCCCCCAATTCATCAATTACCTTCTACCTAGGTACATCCCCTCCCGTAACCTCCGCTCCCCCAACCTCCATCTCCTGATCACCCCCTCTTTCAAACTTCACTGCCAGGGCGGGCGCAGGTTTGCAACTCTGGCACCCAGACTTTGGAACTCCCTTCCCTTGGAGATTCGGTCCTGCAACAACCTCCTAAATGTCAGAAGGCTGCTCAAAACGTGGCTATTTACACAGACCTACGTATAATCCCCTGCTGGCCCCGGCATATGCTAGACTTAGCGCCATGAAACCGCCTGGTGTACGTACACTCTATAAGATACTATTAACATAACATAACATAACATAACAGATGTGGCCCTCATCCGCCAGGACCTACGCAACGCCACGGCGCACATCACAGAGGCAGAATCCCGTATTTCCATGGCAGAGGACGACATCAATCAACTTGAGAACCAGGTGGCCCGTCTCCAGACCCAGACCTCAGAGCTCCATCTCAGGGCTGAGGATGCTGAAAACAGATCGAGGAGGAATATCTTGCGTCTCCTGGGATTCCCTGAGGGAGTGGAGCAGGGTCGCGCCGATACGTTTGTGAAGACCTGGGTGCGCTTCTGGATGCCCAAGGAGGCCCTGTCGCCTTGGTTTGCCGTGGAGCGAGCCCACCGCTCCTTGGCACCCAGGCATCAGCCTGGGGCCCCTGCCCGACCCATAATCCTGAGAGTCCTTAACTTTCGAGATAGAGATGCCATCCTTGGGGCGGCCAGGGCACAGGGGCCACTGCACAGCAGGATTATGGTCTTCCCAGACTACACCAGGCAGGTGCAGGCCCAACGCCGGACCTACGACGAGGTCAAACTGAAGCTCCGTAACATGTTCCTCCGCTATGGTCTCCTCTTCCTGGCCCGGCTCAAGGTCATCTTTCAAAACAAGACTTATTTCTTCGACAACCCTCAGGTGGCGTGGACCTGGCTTACAGAGGAGCGGCCCCTCCTGCCCCGGCCGGTTCCCTCCCCCACCCAGCGGGCCCCTCAGCAGATGCATCCGGCCCTCCCTAAAACCCTGAGGCGTCGGACGAGGTCCCACAAGAAGACCGAGCGCCATGGGGAGGCGTCTCACTCCCCGGATGCAGTGTTCTAGCGCCCCCCTTCCCGAGCTTCACTCCGTGGATCCGGCACTCCCAGCCCGACCACCTCACTGATTGACTTGAGCGATCTCCCAGGCCCCTCGAACAACATGCGTCAGGCCATTTCCGGCTCTGATCTGTCCAGGAGCCCTACGATCCAAGAATCCGGAGAAACTGAGGTTATTTGAACGGTGGCACTTGGTGGGAGAGAGCTCTCCTATCCCCTGGGGGCACCTATAGTGCAACTGGCTTTGTAATCCCCACAATGGGGACGATCTGCGATCCCCGAAACCTTCAGGTCCAAGAACTATTCCCTGCTTCACTCTCTGGACTTAATTGTATTCCTTGTTGATTACTTGTCCCATGCGTAGTTGCAGCTGTTCACGATTTTCTTATCCGAGCACATGGAGGGGGGTCCATCCCTACCATATTCATGTTCCGCTAACCGTTTTAGCTTAGCGACCAGTCTCATTGTTGTTTGAATTGTTTCCTATTCAGGGCGCCAGATGATTCGTATTCGAAAGTGTAGGGTGGGGGAGTTGGGGGGCAAAAGGGGGGGGTCGTTATCTCCAGTTAGTTTGTTACTTTTAGCCGCCCACGGGCCGCTGTTCTATGTTCTTCCTGGTAGCTACGCATGCATTCACAGCATTGACGACAACACACTACTCACCACAATACGCACCTTCTGCGCAGAAGTCCCGGTTATGGGACTATGTTCCCTTCAGGGTCCGACGCTGCCTGCGCCTGCGTCCCCCTTTCCCTACACCACTCATCATGATGGCGTCCACCTTACCTAGGCCCCTTCACATTCTTTCCTGGAACGTTAACGGCCTACTGGACCGCATAAAATGCACTGCTGTCCTTCGTAGCGCCCACCGACCAGCACCAGACATCCTGTTCCTGCAGGAAACGCATCTTCTGGGTTCACAATGTACCTTCCTTGCCCGGTATGAAGTTGACAGGGTCTGGCACTCTGGGTTTACACGGGGCTCCCGGGGGGTTGGCCATTCTCCTTCAGAAAGGGTTGACCTTCACCCTGACACAGGCTGAAATAGACGCACAAAGGTCGCTATGTGGCCCTAATGGGTAGGATTGAGGGGTGCCCCCCTTAATCTCCTATGTACATACATTCCTCCTGCCATTATGGCCCCTGCCCTCCGCTGCCTCACACTAGTGCTCTCCTCCTTCCCACAAGGCATGACGGTGGTAGGAGGCGACTTCATCGCTGTCCTACAGCCCTCACGTGATACGACAGGTACCCCATCGGCTGCCCGCCTTGCCTCTGCAAAACGCCTATCTGACTGGTCCTTGGCCCTGTGTCTCTGCGATGCCTGGAGGGTGTGGAACCCCTGTAAGGCCCAATACACCCACACTTTGGCGGCTCACCACACCCACTCTCGAATTGACCTGTTCCTACTGTCTGCCACGGATTGTCAATTGAGGTCCGGGTCCACAATCCTGCCCAGAGGTATCTCTGACCACTCCCTGGTCTCCCTTCATCTCGGACACCCCCAGGCAGCCTCCATACAGTGTGGCGAATGAATGCCTGGTTCCTGCAAGACATGGACTTCATGGAATCCCTCGGTCAGGAGCTACAGCAATACTTCTCGGCGAATGCGGGCTCGGTCCCCTTGCCGGGCACACTGTGGGAAGCTAGCAAGGTCATGATGCGTTGGGTGGCTAGGGGTTTGGTCCACCGAAGCGCCTGGAACAATCTGCCTGACTCACGCAGCTGGAGGCCCAGGCGGCGCAGCTGGAGGAGTCCCAGGCTACCAATGATAGCGACGACTCCGTCTGACAACTTAAATTGATCCGAGAAGAAATTGATCAGATCTCGCTGGAGTCCGCTAAAATGCTCTGGCGCTCATCCGTGGTGCTCGTGTATGGATGGGGACAAAAACGGCAAACTTCTCCACAACTTGGTGACCTACCCTAAAGCCAATCGCATCATTCCCGAGATTCGGTATGGAACCGGGGCCCACCACACTACCTCCCAGGACATTACTCGGGCGTTTGCGCGCTACTACGCAGCCCTCTATGCGGATCAACCTCCCTAGACTTCACTGGCAACTTTGCTGACCCAGACCGGGACTCAGCTGCCCTGCCTTTCCCAGACAGACTCGGAGTCCCTAGATCGGCCTTTCACCCCGGAGGAGATACACTGGGCAATCTCACTGTTGAGCTCCGGCAAAATGCCCGGGCCCGACGGTTACCCTCAAGAATACTATGCGGCCTACCGGGACACATTGGTCCCACACATATTGGACCTGTTTAAGCACGTAGTCGAAGAGGGGTCCTTCCCACCAGAGACAGATGTAGCCACTATCGTAGTCCTTCCAAAGACGCAGCCGCCCTCTCTTGAGCGTGCAGACTACCGTCCGATCTCCCTCATTAATACAGACATGAAACTCTTCGCGACGATGGTGGCCCAGCGGCTACGCCCCCACTTGCAAGAACTGGTACACCCCGATCAATGTGGCTTCATGCCTGCACGAGGGACCCAACACTAAGCGTGGGCGTAACATCCATTTCGTTCGCGGAATTTACGGATTTTTGGCAAATTCGCGGTCTGCGAATTGCGCGAATTTGCCCAAAAATCCGCGAATTCGCAAGCTGCGAATTATTTTGCTTGGTCGCACTTGAAAAATGTAATATCGCGTGCGCGGCTTTGACTTACCGTGATTCTGAGTCCGCCGAGTTGTTTTTCTCCCGGTTTGGGTGTGCTGCGCCATTTTGGATCTTGCTGCGTGATCGCGCGAGAGTTTTTCGAACGCAATTACGCCATCGCGGCTCGCCATCTTGCACAGCGAGAGTTTGACAACGCGAGTACGTCATAAGGGCCCGTGATTACGCATTGTGGGAGTAAACAATGCCGAACACGTAGATGCGGCGCGCAGCTGACTTCCGGCGGGAGACTTGAACAGCTTGCTTTCCCGAAATTGCAAAAATTGCAATTCTGCACAAGAAATCCACCACAGGAAGCATAAACCTTCTGAAAATGATGATTTTGATCAGAATAACTCCTCAGATTGACATTTGACTGCACTTTTTGGTGTAAGGAGTCCATTTTTTGGTGGGGGGAGAGGAAGGAAGTGCCCCAGAGTCTCCAACTTCCTGTTCCTGTCCAGCAGGCTCCTGCCAGTGCTTTGTCCATGTCCTGGTCACTTTTGATTTGGATCTGGAGCTGGAAGGATTACTTTTTGTGGCTGCTGCTGGATATTTGTATTTGAGGACTTTTTGGACTTTGGAGTTTGGATCACTTTTGGACTTGAGATTTTACAAGTACGTTGGTGTTGTTTGTTTGGGGCATTGCAGTTGCTGCAACTACAGTTTTAAAACTTTTTTCACAACTTAAAAACAATATATATTGTTGGTAGCCACAGTATCCAGTAGGCCCAGGGTTAGTCATGGGTGCATGATAAAACTGTTTCTGTGATTTGTTTTTTAACTTAATTCTCAATTATGTCATTGTTATATGTTGATTTTTTTATTTTATTTTGGGGTGCCTTTAAAGCCCCACTAGCCAGTAGGCCCAGGGGTAGTGAGTGGTGCATGGACCAAGTCTTTCTGTGGGGTGTCTTGAATTTAAACATCATTGAGGGCATGGATGGAATTGGATTGTGGTGATTTGTGTGTGTTTTTCAAATTTTTGGGGTGTTGTTGGGGCCTGGCCATGTGGGTGGGGGCCATTTTTGAGGCCTGGTACAGGCAGGGCCTGGCCATATGGTGGGGGTCTAGGGGCCATTTTGAAGCCAGGTAGTGTGCTCAGGCCTGCACCCAGTTTGCCTTGTTTTCAACCATTATGCCCAGGGGTAGTCAGTGGTGCATGGACCTAGTCTTTCTGTGGGGTGTTTTGAATTTAAACCTCATTGAGGGCACGGATGGCATTGGATTGAGGTGATTTTGTGTGTTTTTTGACTTTTTGGGGTGTTGTTGGGGCCTGGCCATGTGGGTGGGGGACATTTTGAGGCCTTGTCCAGGCAGTGCCTTGCCATGTGGCTGGGGGACAAGGGGACATTGTGAAGCCAGGCAGTGTGCTTTGAGCCATAGGCCTGCACCCAGCCTGCCCTGCTTTCACCCATTATGCCCAGGGGTAGTGAGTGAGTAGTGCATGTACCAAGTCTTTCTGTGGGATGTCTTCAATTTAAAGATCATTGAGGGCATGGATGGCATTGGATTGTGGTGATTTTTGTGTGTTTTTTTACTTTTTGGGGTGGTGTTGGGGCCTGGCCATGTGAGTGGGGGCCATTTTTGAGGCCTGGTACAGGCAGGGCCTGGCCATGTGGTGGGGGTCAAGGGGCCAATTTGAAGCCAGGTAGTGTGCTCAGGCCTGCACCCAGTTTGCCTTGCTTTCTTCCATTAGGCCCAGGGGTAGTGAGTGGTGCATGGACCACGTCTTTCTGTGGCGTGTCTTGAATTTAAACATCATTGAGGGCATAGGTGGCATTGGATTGTGGTGATTTTTGTGTGCTTTTCGACTTTTTGGGGTGTTTAACTGATGTTTCTCTGGCTTCCATTGCTTTTAGGTGCACAAGAGAACCACCAGTGCCAGGAAGAAGTCCTGCAGCGGTGTGTGCAGCACAACGTCACGTGACGTCACGTGTGGCCACAGACAGGACAACTCTGCAACTCGTGCAACTGCGGCCTGCTGTTCTGACATCTGAAGAAGATGGGCCCAAAGAAAGGTGGCCGTAGCGCCTCAGCGAAAAAAGTTGCCAGGGCCACTGCCAGTAAGAAGGAGCAGAAGAAGCAAGTGGCACCACTTATCAAGGAGACTGGTGTGCCCACCGACACCTTTTTTGGGAGAAAAAAAACTATGCCTGCAGCAGCAGCGGTGTCCGCCGGGGACCAAGCTGGAAGCAGCAACTCCGCTTCATTGGGCTCAGTGCCACCACGCCAAGTTAGGTCCAAGACCATGAGTGCTGCTGCGAGAGCCACTTTGGTTGTTCAATCACCATCGACCAGTGATGTTGGCTCATCACAAGAAAGTACCATTCAATCAATGCCGGGTGTAACTCAGCTGACGAGTGCTCAACAACCACAGCCGCAATGACAACCACAGGTGCAACTAGTACACCTAGTACAAGCGCAAGTACATGGGCAAAGAGAGGCCCAAGGAGAGGCGCAAGGAGAGGCGCATGGAGAGGTGCATGGAGAGGTGCAACTAGAGGTACATGGAGCGGCACAACTGCATACAACGCTTGTTCCTTCAGAAGTAGGGGCACATCAGGAAATTTATATTGAAGCAAAGGTATCATCCGAGGAAGCCACTCCTCCTGAGGATGATCCATTGTCTTCCAGATCCCCAGCAAGAAAAAGGTAAAGGCGAGCTACTGCTATTACTACTACAAGTTCTTCTTAAAGCCCCCTTCATTCTGATGACCTTGATCCTGATTGGAACCCACAAATGCAGTCTGAGAGTGAGGCACGCCATGAGCCAACAAAGGTAGCTAAGCTTAAAAGGAAGGTTCCCGCAAGGCTTTGACTTATGGGTGATGATGACGAACAAGAAGTGGTGTCTTCTGCTGCTGATGAACAGTCTGACGACAACCCAGTCATCACAGTCGTCACTCCAGCCCCAGCGGGCATGCAGCAGATTGACATTTTCACCCTATCCCGAATGGCTGCTGAGCGGTATGTGGGCGGCGTGGCACTGGTACGCACTTAACTACAACACCAACACGACCTACAGCTTCCATATTTTTTAGTCAGAAGGGACGGCAAGGACCTCCATCCAGCTCGACCTCCATTACCTCAAGTAGTGGTGCTGTAAGTGAACAACAGAAACGAATTCAGCCACACCCATCCTCTGGTTTGAAGTCTGCATCATCATCATCATCATCATCATCATCATCATCATCATCATCACGTAAAACGGTCCAGCCCACCATTAGAAGCATGTTGTGGTTGGAGGCGCCATTTAAACGCAACCACCCAACGGTACGTCTGTATAACGCAAAGCTGGCTAAAATGCTAGCGCTGGACCTTCTTTCTTTTTCTTTCGTGGAAGGGGTGGGTTTTCTAGAATTTGTTGGAACAGTCTGCCCTAAATGGAAGGTTCCTAGCCGGTCCTATTTTGCCAGAGTTGCGGTTCCAGTACTACATCAAGATGTGCTGGAGGTGATTGGGGCAGCTTTGCAGAAGAGCGCTGTTCACACTATCCACTTGACAACAGACATGTGGACCAGTTGCCAAGCCCTTGATTACATGTGCATCACTGCACACTGGGTCTCTTTTGCAGGGGTTAGAGACAAGACAAGTGCAGGTGTTGACTAGGAAACACCTTTTCAAGCTACTTGGAAACATGCAACATTAGCCTTGTTTGCCATGGAGAAAACTCATACTGCACCTAACCTTTTGAATGAGTTTGATAGGAAGGTCGCTGAATAGCTGCATCCAAGAAATTGCATAGTTGGTTATGTTTCCACAGATAATGGCAGTAATATAGTTAGTGCCATGGCTGATGGTGACTATTTGAGAGTGCCTTGTTTGACGCACAGTATTAACATCGTGGTGCAAGATTTCTTGAAAAACAAAAACAAAGTGACCAAGTTACTGACCACCTGCAGAAGAATCTGCACACATTTCAGCCATTCTTTTAAGGCCCGGAAGGAGCTGAGGAGCATTCAACATGAACGTAGACTGCCAGTCAAAAGACTCATCCAGGAGGTGGCAGCACGTTGGAACTCAACCTTTTACATGCTTGAGCATCTGTCTGAGCAGTGGGGGGTAATAAAGGATTATGTCTATAAACTAGGTTCTACTATGAAAGACATGAGGCTAGAGTTGGAGGAATGGAAGCTAGTTGCAAGCCTGACAGACATGCTTAGTCCTTTTGAGGTCTTCACGCGTGAAGTCAGCAGGGAGGACTGTTCTTTGGGCAAAGCTATCCCATTGTTGGTCTTGCTAGAGCACCAACTGAAGGCAGTGTCTTCAACGTTCCTAGATGATGCTGAAAAGCAAGACGCATATCATTTGGCGGAGAGGTTAATAAGCCACCTAGTTGACAATCCAAGGCTTAAAAACATACATACAGAACAACATTACATTTGTTCCACTATTCTGGATCCACGGTATAAAAAGGCAGTGGCCAGCAAAGCATTCATTCCTTTTGATGAAGCAGATGTTTCATAGTACAAACATTGGATAGCTGTGTCAGCCAGTCGGTTCAAAAAAGAGCGGCAGAAAATTCAAGGAGACGGCAGAAATACAACTGAATCACCAGGCCATCCGGCGTCAAGTTCCACTTCTGAATCTGTGGCCGAAGGGAGTCACTTTCTGTCACAGCCTTTAACGTCACCAGCAGCAACCGTATCATCGCCCTCACCTACACCAGGCCGAGCCATAATATTGTCGGAAGAGGATTGGCTAACTCATCAAGGGTTTGCTCGCTACAGTGCTGCAAAGGCCACAGATGGTACGCAAAGTGGAGCAACCGTGGAGAACCTTGAGTCGATGGTGCAGGCCTATCTGGATGACCCAACAGAGGTCTTTGTTAAAAAGAACCCATTACTGTATTGGTACAGGAAAATGCCTCTATGGCCACTAATCACCAACCTGGCCCTAAATTATTTGTCTTGCCCACTCGCAAGCGTTTCTTCTGAACGTGTTTTCATTGCTGCTGGTGCCATTGTAACTTCAAAAAGGACCCGCCTCTTGCCCAAAAATGCGGAGAGTTTAACACTGATCACGATGAATCAGCACGTTATACCACCAGATTACAAACGTGAATGCACGCAGTAAGAAGAGGACACCGACTTAGGTGACGGAAGTTCTTCTCTGTTAGCTGACCTACTCCCGTCTCAATTCATAGAGTTTGTGGACGAGCTCTACTTCCCTGACACAGAGGCCTGAAAATGACTTACTTTTTTCCATCCTTATTCACTTTTATTCCTGTGTCTTTCTTTGTTTTGCAACTTTTACCACAACAAAACTCTAATCACCTAATCCCAACAAGTCCATCAGCAGCACTGTCTTCATCTTATTTTCCTTATTGATTTGAAGGTGCCGCAGTCTGCATTCCTGAGGTTCACAAGTTCACAACTCAATCATGCTCCTCTATCCTCCTCCTCCAGACTCCCCCAATCCATTTCCCTCAAGGCAGATGGATGGATTACGAAGAATAAAGAAACTTTGTCTTCGTAGACGAGTCCCCTCCAGTGGGACTGAAATTACTTACTGACTACATGCTTGCTGATTGCTGACAGCGTTACTTCTGATATTGACAGGAGAGGCTGCCCTGTGGGCCCTCACTTTCTGAAGAAAATGCAGACAAAAAATAGAACAGATAATGAATAATTGAGAAGATGGCATGCAGTGGACAGCAATGGCTGTCTGGCTCTGATGAAATCAATTGCTGTTTGTTTTTTGTGCATGAAATGATGAATCATATGTCTTGTCTTAGTTATTATTTAATCTTTTACACAGTAATTGTCACTCATGTCACCTACTCTGTTTTTTTTTACCTTGTTTAATTCAAATTGTACTTCAAATTCAGGGGCCACTATGTTGCATTTTACTATATGCAAAAATGTCCTTGGAGTGGACTCACTTTCCAATATACCATGATGATTGATTAAATAATATATCTTTTTTTTCTTTACAGTCACTCACTGGGATGGATGGATCATCAGCGTCGGTTTACGGAAGAACTAAGGCCAGTTTGTGAGTGGCAAACAGGTAAACCAGTCTACAACAACTACTACAGCAAAACTACATGTCTGTCTATTCGTGGTACGTAGTGGTCGAGGGCGAGGCAGTGTACTGTTGTTGTTATGCCAGGCAGAGTCCACTCCAGACAGCAGTTCATGTAAAATGGGGGCTATGTGGCTTGCTGCATACAATTAGATATGCTTTGTTTGTCTGACAAAGAGCCTACGTATGCTACATAAGGTTGCTTCACTCAGTGGTGCCTGCCTTGACTGTCTGCATGGAACTGTCTCAAGCTTGGGCCAAACATCTGTTATGTTTGCGAAATTTGCTGTTTTTCGGTTTTTCGCAAATCTCGCGAAATTACCGAAAAATCGCAAATTCTTGAGCGGAACGGATTTTTGGCCCATGCTTGCGGCAGGGCCATGCAGACGGTCAAGGCAGGCACCACTGAGTGAAGCATCCTCCTGATGTAGGATACCTAGGCTCTTTGACACAGACAGACAAAGCATATCTAGGGTTTAGGGTTCAGTGCGATTTACTATGGTTTATGGGTTTAAGTTGGTAGGGTTCCCGCTGAGTCTAGGGCTCAGGGCCCGATGCAGGCTCGTTCATAATGATGTTGGCAAGGTTTTAGGGGGTTTGGTGTTCTTTGGTCTAGAATTGGCAGAATTCTGGCCTTTTTTGGTGTTTTGCGGGCGCGTGTGTTTGGGTGAAAACTAAGTGAAAACTAGTTGTAGACCTTCTTCTTCTTCTTCTTCTTCAAAGAGCGCAGTGGTTCGATTTTGTTCTGCCTTGCTGAGATTCTTGGGAATCGCTGGAACAAGTGTCCAGATAAGTTTCAAGAGGATCGAAGTAGTGGAAGTGCTGAAAACAGCAATTTTTTGTGAACATCGCAATTTGCCATGTTTTGAATATACCAGCATTGCATGTTTTTGGGGGCTGTTTGGGGGTGTTCTAGATTTGTAGGGGTGGGTCGGGGTGTCTGGGAGCACTGCTGGGATAGTCTAATTTTGATTTCGAGTGGTTTGAAGAAAATCCATGGTGGAAAAGGGGGGTTTGGGCCTAGTTGCAGACAGCGTTTTGGCACAATTTAAACTAAGGCCTAGCAGTTTTGCGTGTTTTTTGGGGGGCTGTTTGGGGGTGTTCTAGATTAGTGGGTGTGGGTTTTGGGGTCTGGGAGCACTGCTGGGATAGTATCATTTTGATTGCAAGTGATTTGAAGAAAATCCATGGTGGGAAAGGGGAGTTAGAGCCTAGCTGCAGAGCGCGTTTGGACCGATGTAGACTGGTTGGCTGAAAATTTTCTAAGTGTGAGTTTTTGCATTTTTGCTTTTTGACTGTTTGGGGGTGTTCTACTTTTTTGCGGGTGGGTTGACGGGTCTGGGGGCATTGCTGGGAAGGTCTAATATCGGGCGCAAGTGGTTTGGATAAAAACCATGGTGAAAAAGTTTTTCCGTTTTTGATCACTTGCCTGTTTTTGGGGGTCTGTTTGGGGGCTTCTAGGTTTTTTGGGGTGGGTTTTCGGGTTTGGGAGCACTGCTAGGATAGTATAATTTTGATTGCAAGTGATTTGAAGAAAATCCATGGTGGGAAAGATGAGTTAGGGCCTAGCTGCAGAGTGCGTTTGGACAGATGTTGACTGGTTGGCTGAAAATGTTCTAAGTGTGAGTTTTTGCATTTTTGCTTTTGACTGTTTGGGGGTGTTCTACTTTTTTGCGGGTGGGTTGACGGGTCTGGGGGCATTGCTGGGTAGGTCTAATATCGGGCGCAAGTGGTTTGGATAAAATGCATGGTGAAAAGTGTTTCTGGTTTTTGCTCACTTGCCTGTTTTTGGGGGCTGTTTGGGGGATGTCTAGGTTTTTGGGGGTGGGTTTTGGGGTCTGGGAGCACTGCTGGGATAGTATAATTTTGATTGCAAGTGATTTGAAGAAAATCCATGGTGGGAAAGGGGAGTTAAGGCCTAGCTGCAGAGCACGTTTGGACCGATGTTGACTGGTTGGCTGAAAATTTTCTAAGTGTGAGTTTTTGCATTTTTGCTTTTTGACTGTTTGGGGATGTTCTACTTTTTTATGGGTGGGTTGACAGGTCTGGGGGCAATGCTGGGAAGGTCTAATATCGGAATCAAGTGGTTTGGACAAAATTCAAAGGTGAATATTTTTTTCAATTTTCGCTCACTTTGGTGTTTTCGGGGGGCTGTTTGGGGGAGTTCTTGGTGTTTGGCAGGGGTTGGGGGTTCTTGGAGCACTGCTGGGCATGCCTAATTTTGGTTGCAAGTGGTTTGAAGAAAATCCATGGTGGGAAAGGGGAGTTAGGGCCTAGCTGCAGAGCGCGCTTGGATTGATTTTGGAAGTAGGCCTGAAATGTTCTAAGTGCCACATTTTCCATTTTTGCTTTTTTGCCTGTTTGGAAGTGTTCTACTTTTTAGCGGGTGGGTTGACGGCTCTGGGGGCATTGCTGGGAAGGTCTAATATTGGGTGCAAGTGTTTTGGATAAAATCCATGGCGAAAAAGGGGGGTTAGGGCCTAGGGTTAGGGTTAGGGTTCTAAAATCGCAGTTTACACTTTACACCTAGCTTGAGGGGAAAGATCCGCAAATTTCGCCCACACTAATTTATCCTTGAAAAGGAGACTCAGAGTACGCACTTTCGAAATGATGCTTGTATGTTTTGTAATACTGTCGACTCTGAAACTGAAAGTGTTATTTTTGCACTACACAGCGTGCCTTATATTTGTTTTCCCGTGGTGTTTTAATAGCACTTCCTGTTTATCCATCAACAATTACAGGCCGACTTTTACCCTGTGCAATGGCAAAAAGGATGACCTCAGGCTTAGCAGTGGACAAGGTGTCTTCTGGTCCCCAACATTGATCGGCGGAGCGTCAGATGGAATGGAGGATTACCGCGAAAAAGAGGAATGGCTGGATGCATGCAACTTCCCAAATTCAACAGGACAACTACAACAACATACAGTTACAGTTTCCATCTTCATTTCTACTTATCTTTTAAGTGATGTTATTGCTGTGAACTTCTGTGAGTGTGACTCTGTGCATTTGTTTGCTCTCTGCTTCAATTCATCCCTCCAGCCATTGTATACTAAGTGGTTCTTCTCTGTGAGGGCAGATAGGCAAGTGAAATTGCGTAATTACTGCAGCCCTGTACTGTCACATTGTTTCTTCATAGTTAGTACATTGTAGAAAGTACTACTTACTTTACAGTAACCTATCCATTTAGCAAACAACTTCATGCATGTAGTAGTGCATGCACTTCCTTTATGTCCCTTAAAAGATTTAGGGATAGCTTTGTATCCAAAGATTTGTTTATCTTCATTTTTTGTTGTTTGTCCATGCTGTGTTTTTTTTCCTCTCTCCACAAAATTTTCCCCACAAACCCCATTCTCATCCAAGTTTCAAACCCTAACCCTCTTTCCCCAGGCTGTGTGGTTTTCATTGAGGTGTGAGTAAATTACAACAATATTTCCACACACTTGCTGGTGAGGTTAAGGTCAAAGCAACAGAAAACATCCTCCTCCTACACGTGGTGAATGATTACGCTGCTGTGCCCTTAACCTTCAGTACTATTTCTTGTAGTAGCCAAAGCCAAACTCCACGCAACTAGTATACTTTGGAAACTTTAGCATTTGTTAGGCTAAATTATGGCACTGTTCTTGTGTACTTTGCTACATATCGTACTGTTGTAATGATCCGCTCAGGCCACTCAAGGTTTCATTTTCTTTTTTTTCATATGCTGCTACTGCCACTGTGTACCACCGCTACCACCACAACGATACCATTTCATCTGCCCAGGATTGCCAACCTTTATCGCCAGTTGCCATGCAGCCAGCCCTGTGCCTAGCTCTAGGCCTATTCTCAAACACGAATCACAGGTAAGATAAGCGTTTGGGGGGGGGGGGAGAATAATGGAGTAGGAGGAGAGAGGAGAGGCTGATGGTAGTACTACTAAAGTAGTAGGACAATTGAATTCACTAACTCTGTGAGTGGCACTTACTTTTGTAAATATTTGGGCGATTACTTAGACAATTTGAAACAAGCAGAAGTTTCAGGAAAACAAACGAACAGTTAACCCCCCCGCCTACCCCGCAAAACAGTAAAAACGTGTATGCAATGTTTAAGTTGAAAGTAAATCATTTTTTTAATCCATAACAAAAATAAACTTTCCCGCAAGACCGGACCCACCCCGCTCCCTAACCCCAAAGAATGTCCGTGAAAAAGTCCCCAAAGTCCAAGAAAACCCAACTCCCAATTCCCACCCCCCCAAAAGTCTTTAAAAAAGGGGCAAGGGACAGTTTTTCCTCCTCTACTGCCACCGGTGGTGTCCTTTGGCCAGGTGGGCCCATTGCTCCCCGCGGAGGTTCTTCTTGAGCAGGCTCTTCATTCTCTTCATCTCCTGCTCAAGGTTGGACACTCTGAGGGTTAGGCGGTGGATGCGGGCCTTGCACCTGCTGTGGGGGGCAGCTGATTTTTTGGCTGCTTGGCGGTGGCAGGTGGCTGCGGTACCACGGCTCCGTACCGCTGGAGGCTTGCGCTGACTGGCTGACCGAGGGAGCGCGGAGGAAGATGCAGCTGTCGCAGTGGATGTTGTGGTGGACTGCGGCTGCGTGTCCTTCTCCTCCTGGGCCACCAACCGCCGATATTCGGCGACAATCGCCTCCAGCTTCCTTTGTCGGGCCCGTCTAGCCAGCTCCTTCCATGTCAGTTTGGAAGGAGCATCTATATGATGAAAGAAAGACATACTGTAACCAATGCTCTTCAAGATTAACACAAAATAATTCAGCAGAAAGTTGTGTCACAGTAGAACTAGCAACTTGCAAGCACAGTACATATTATTTGTGGCCTGTATCTATCTAACCTCCCACTTCGTCAGCCTCTGCTCTAACATTAGTGGGAGTTTCAGGAATCAATTCTACGAGCACTATATGGACTCACTACATTAGAGTCGACTATGACAGTACACCAGTCTTCTTCTTCTCTCTTCTTTAGCGAAATTGGTACGTAAACTTCTGGAAGCCGGCATAATGCCAGCGCAGTCAACCTGCACCTGAGAAAAACAGACGCAAGCCATGATGACACAGACTTGCATTACTGTACCAGTCCAGTACATGCAGGTGGTGAAGCTCTTACTTTTCTATTACGGGTGGCACTGAGAATACTCTGTTATAAGGGCTACTGCTTAATTAATTTAACTTTCACCGTACTGTGCCAATGACTACTAGAAAGGGAAAATGAAGAAGATAAATAATATGATTATCTATCCCTTCACAGGATATTTGCTTACATATGGGATGACTTTAGGTGCTTTGTTTTTTATTTTCTTGAACACTGATAGGCCACACATGAATGACAGAGTTGTACTGAAATTATTAACAGAGGTAGTGAGTGCCCCCCGTAAGCGCCGGATATATGCTGTGCTTGCAATACAAACTACTGCTATTATTCATAGTAGTATACGGAAAAATTACAACTTCTTTCCCTTGCCTTTGCTACACTGGAACGGACGTGCGGGGGCGGTGTTACATGCTCCTCAAAGTAACACTTACTTCATCCAGTGACCGTCTACTCTGTCTACATACACATATGCTATTTATGAGTCAGATAGTACCATGATCCAGGCATCCATCCATTCAAAGTAAATGTCAATCATTCTTCTTATAGTCTCAACTGGACAAACCTTAGTTTTTCTCACAGAAAAACAACATTTTCAGTTTATTTTGGAAACCGCAAGCCATGCATCCTTGCTTGACTTGCATTTGAATTTGAAGCAAAGGATATATTGCGCACACATACAGTTTCTGTTTCACCCATCCAGGCAGTCCTCTTCCCTTTCTCCTTCCACCCATCCTTGCTTCATCCTTCAACCGGCCATGCATCATATTCCCAGCCACCTCGGGCAGCATTCAAAAACACGTGTCATTCTTTGCCAGGCATCATTACTTTTTAACTCGCTCGTCCTTCCACACTTACTTACACCCTTCTTTCCCTTTTCGTTCATCCCATCCATCAAGTTCATCTCTGATCTGACTTGGCTTCTCAATAAAACTTTCACAGCTCATTTGAAGTCAATTTAGAGGAGGCTACTACCTGGTTGATAAAAACTTAGTTCTAAATTTGTAAGTCTTCTTAACAGTAAAGTATACTTGTACTGTACAACATATACACCCGTGCAGAGAGCACACTCTGCAGTCTGCAATCTCAATAAGTAAGGAATATAATAGCTTACCACTGCCCGCCACTCCCGTGGCATCCCCCACAGCAGTTCCAGCTGGCTGTTGCACCGCCTCCACCCCAGGAGTGCCCAACTCCGCGCTGGCCCCGGCACCGGTGGATGGCTGTGCCGATGTTCCGCCTAGAAAATACATTTCAGATTCTTAGATGCCATATACACCACTCCCTAGTATTTTGTCTAGGATGAAAAAAATGTACTACTACTACACAAACAAATTTAATAATTTGTGACTCTCTAGTCTAAACTACAAATTGCCCTTTATTCAGGGAAGGGTGTTTTTTAGTTATGCTTAGCCATAACATGTCTTGCTACACTTTTTGGCACAGACCATTTTCCTCATAACAGACAGAAGCTTCCCTTCTAAGAACAAGAGCAAGATCAGATCATCATCACTTGGACGGAGTCAGCAACGATTCAGCACCACAAAGAAGACTTGAAGTTCCAACCTGGTGAGGGCTCGCCCACAATTAATGTGCGAAATCACTAAGCACTTTTCAATTTTCAATCCACCGTTTATGTTGTATGCTGAACTTGATTTTAATAAATGTTTTTACTTTTAATAAAGCTTTAAAACTTACATAGACTCTGTGGTTTTTGTTCATGAGTGAGTGAGCGAAACGGTTTGCTATTTGCAAGCATGAGTCCGTGGCTCTGAGAGGTCGGGACTCTGACTCCTTAGTCTTTTGTCCTGGGTTGTATAATCATTGGGGATCAATCATCAATGAATTCGGGAGCTAAATTACTCTGACACACTAGCTAGTCAGTAAGGAGATTGGGGGTTTAAATTCTGTTATGACGGAGGTATGTGGAAAGTCTAACTGCGCCTATTATAATTGATAAACAATGCACTATTTCGTGTCCATGGTTCTGTTTGTGTAGAATAGTCTCTGCAACAGTAGTAGTATGGATTGTCCTCCTATCCAATCAAAAAGTAAACTAGTATCTTATTCTTTCATGGTGGCCATTGACATTTTATTGTTGGGAATTGTCAAAGCATAAACATTTAGAAGACTTCCAAAGACATTATGGACAACCCAGAGGACTGCACTCAGTACATAGAGCTATTTCTGAATAGAATGGGAGTTTTGTTTAACACCTTTTGCCAACTGTAAAAGCTTAGTTAGCTACACAGACACACTAATAATAATCTAGTAGTACCACAGGGAGTCATAGTAGAGGCAGCATAAGAATTTAGAAACATTCTACAAGAAGATCAAAGAAAATTTAGAAAAAATCGAATGAGGAACGTTAGGAAAAAATAGGTGCTGTAAAAGATAGGGAAGTATAATTATTAACAGGAAAACTTACTGGGGCCAGCAGAGGAGCCCTCGCCGGACCGATCCTGGCCTTCCTGATCTTGTCCCTTCTCCGCCGCCGCCGCTACCTCCTCCTGTGTCCCCTTGCCCCTGGGGGTTGCTGATGTACAACATGAAAGAAAGACACAAACATGGATGATTGTTGTCAACCAAATCAAACATTTCAAAAAACCAATAACAAATTATTTCGGGGAAATAGACAACAATTGCACTAAATTTATTGACCTATCTGATGTGGTCTAGTAAGAGATTAGTATTGCTGGATTCGCGGATCGTCTACTTGGAAAGTTATGTAACTCACTAAACCAACTACAAAAAGGTTCGACTAGGACTGGCAGGCAGCACTCCGCAGCACGCGAAGTGACAGACACAGTCCATCGTGATTGCAGACCAGTGAGAAGTTGAACACTAAAAAGTTTCCTACTAAATAACCAGTCATAATATACTCAAACTATCAATCCACCAGCACTATCTCTTCTTAGTGGCAGGAGTACAAAGGAAGGACTGGACTTGACTCTCTAGGGGCCGATTTACAAGCCCCTTGTGGCTCTTTTGCTCCGTCGTTGCGTGACTTTTGTGACGCAGCTAAGTAACAACAACAGGGGTTGGCTCAAAATGCAGTAAGGCTGCGCCACATATAAGTCAAAACAAAACGATTGCCAATACTGCGCAATAGATCAACAAAATTTCAATGTCCAATGAAATCAAACAGTTGGAACATGACCATCATATGTTCAAAATTCAATATTTTTTCTTTTTCTTTTTCGAAAGTGTACAAAAATTGACGAATTTTAATTTTTTTTCAGAATCTAAATGTTGGGGAGGGGAGGAGTCTATTTGATTTATATAGTATTTTAAAATTCGAAAAGGTGTGAGATGATACACACAAGTGAGGACAAATACAACATAAGTGAATGATGCTCAAAAACTCACATTCCACATTTGCTCTGTGCAGATCTTTCATACAGCAATTCAAACTCACAACGAATAATGGACAAACAACAAAAAGTCAGGACAAACAGTGCGCAGTGAAAAAAGAAGAAAAAGGAAGAATTCCTAATATCTACAAAGCGAGTGCTTTTAAGCTATTTTTTTGAAAGAACCAGTATCCTAACCAAAAAACGAACCTACAATTTTTTCGAAGATTGGTGGGGCACTAATATTATCATCACTATTCAATATATGGTATAACAGGCCATCTAAACAATATGTAGGTTAATCCATATGCAACTACATTCACTTCCAACAGATTGGCCGCTGAACCAAAACAAGGAAAATAAATCAAAGAGCAGAAAAACAGGTCAACGCGTTTCGAAGCCCCTTTAATATGGGGGTTCTCCTCAGGACCTAACGGGAATGAATCCTTGTCTTCTGAAGAAACCTCGTTCTCCTATGACAAATCCATTGTCAAAATAGTGGTACTGCGAACATACTGGGCTTTATAATGGAGTCGGGTGCCACACACTGATATTTTTTCTTTTCTCTTTTGTGTCCCTTTAAAGCACGAATTTAGATTCCCTGCACTCGAGGTGCGTCCCTCCTCTCTCGCGTTCGGCGTCTCTCAATCAGCCGTCGCATAATGAAAACAACGAGAGCATCGTATACCATCGTTTTTTACTTTTGTGACGCAGCGGCAGTGCAAAAGAGGCGCCATGGTGCGGGGTATATTAACAATGTGACGCATCTGGGAGATGCATCACGTTGTAAAGCCCTGCGTCATCAGGGGGCGTTCCGGCGCAAGGGAGGGCGTTCCTGCGCAGGAACGCCTCCTAAAAGTGGCTGAGTGAAATCTACAAGATTTCACTCAGTCACTTTTAGGCCAATTCTGCGTCAAATCCCTGTGCCTGCTTGAAGCAGACGTACGGCTTGACGCAGCATTGGGGAGATAGGGCATCACAGAGCACTGCTGGAGCTGCGTCATGATTGCGATGCAACTCCAGCAATGTGCCGCCTTTACGGCACAGATGCGTGACGCATCTGTGTCGTTTTTGCCCCATGGTGCGCCGCATTGTAAATGGGGCGCACCATGGGTGGTGGAGGCGTGGCGCACAATTACTGGAGCATCCCTGCTAATTTGCAGGGAAGTGCCAGTAATTGTAAATCTGCCCCTTAGTGTCTAGCATTACGCAGTTCTGTAAAGTACACTCATACATAATCACTCAGGGAAATGAAATGAGCACAAAATCGAAAACAAGTAAGCATAGTAGCACCGCCACTGAGCAGGCGAGCAGTGCACCTGCAATGCAATCACAGATGATTTTGAAACATACTTTACCTACAATGTAATCGGCAGCATTTTATTACTCTTCGGAAAAAACAAACATTTGCCATATGATAACATAGAGCAGGAGAAAACAGAGTAGTGATTAAATAGCTACTACTACTCACCAAGCCAAGGGATCTCGACGCCTAGCAGGTCGAGCAGGTCGTGTTCACGGTCCAGGATATTGGACCACCGGTGCCTGGCCTGGCTGTAGGTGCGCCGGACCCGAGACTGCCAATACATGGCCCGGCACACCTTCCACCAATGCTGCCGACGCTCCCGGAGCCCGTACCTGCCAGCGATCCTGCCGCCTGCCACGATGGTCTTGGGGAGGCGGCGCTGGACATAAAAAATCAGTGTGGACACCTCCTCCGCACTAAAGATCTCCCGGGCTAGGACTTGCTCCCCCCTCAATCGCCCGCATGGGAGCCGGGTACGGGTTGCTGGACCCTTCCCCTTGTCCTTCCCGGCTCCTTTTGCCATGGTCCTGGACAGGAATGGAAATAATAAATTGGAAAGAGAATAGGGAAAAAGTAAGTAAAAGAAGAGGTAAAAAAAGTAGTTTTAAAGTAACCAAAAGTAGAAGAAAACACAAAATATAGATCTAGAAAAATAGAGGGATAGATAATAAGTAAAAAAGATTAAAAAAAACTTCAAACAAACAAAGGATGGCAAAGATTGAAGCTGGATAGAAAAAGCATGCCCACAACCATAGGAATGAATGAAAAACAAGATGGCCGCGCCCATTGAGGACCGCGTAGGTAAGTTCGAGGGATATTTCCCCCGCGAGTACGCAAAAACACACGCGAACTCGTAATAGCGCGCCGCACACAATGCAAGATTGCCAATAGCGCCTAGAAACGGAAATACGCAACGCGCACAAGATGGCCGCGCTCATGTACGACCACATGGGTAACTTCGCGGTCGGCACGCTGCAAGCGGCCTGCGAATACACAAAAAACCCAGCGAACACGCAAAAAGAACTCAGCGAATTCTCACAAATTCGCGAATTTTGCGGATCGCGAATTTGATTTCGTGCGAATTCGCGGACTGCAAATTCACAAATTTCGCCCATACTTACCCGACACTGCATAAGATGTCTCCATCTCGCCCTCGATCATCGCCACCGTATCTCACACTGCTCTTCATAGACTTTGAAAAAGCCTTTGATACAGTGGATTGGGGCTACCTTGGGACGTGTTGGCGAGGATGGGCTTCGGCCTCCCTTTCCGACGCCTAATCCAGGTCCTTTACTCTTCTCCCACGGCGAGGGTCCTTGTCAATGGCGTGATGTTGGAGGCGTTTCTTATCCGGAGGGGCACCCGCCAGGGCTGCCCACTCTTGCTTCTATTTGCGCTAGCGATGGAACCCCTGGCTTCCCTCATCCGTCAAGACACCCTCATCCGCGGCTGGGCCCGTCACATTTTATTTTCCAATCCACTTATCAAGGAGGTATTGCAGTATCTCCAGGAAGGGTGTACTTTCCCACCCAGGGAAAACAATGTTGTTCAAAGAAAGAAGAAAAAAACAAAAGCAGTGCTTCACTGTATAAAGTTTCGCTAATGTGTTTGGGGGAAAATAAAATCAATCAGGCCCACTTTGCGACCACTGTCTTTCTTTTTTTTCTTTTTTTTAAATTTTGAACCTTTTATTTTTCTCCATCCCAAGGCTGCAATTTGGTATAGAAAAATGTCAGCAAAAAGACGACATTTCTAGCAAAAGTGTTTTTCATGTTTGGATCCATTTAACAGGGGAAAGCATAAAGGAAAGGAGAGGAAAGAGAGGGTAAGAACCATGTCTTGAAGTCGCGGTTTTCAGCGAGTGAGGAGGAGCAGGACAGAGACAGAGGCAAGAAGAGAAGGAAAGAAAGAAAGAAAGAAAGAAAGAAAGAAAGAAAGAAAGAAAGAAAGAAAGAAAGAAAGAAAGAAAGAAAGAAAGAAAGAAAAAGAAAGAAAGAAATAGAAAGAAAGAAAAAAGGAGGCCAGGCCAGGCAAGAAGAAAGAGACCGAGTCCTTTTCCTTCTCTGCACCTCCCAAGCCCCGTTGAGCCTTATCTATAGGCCATGGCTATTTCTGTCACCCTGGGATGCTTGTTTAAGTAAAAAAAACATAGGAGAATGGTTTCCATTAAATTAAAGAAGTAGGCGCACACGGTGCCTTGCCGATCCCTCCCACTATGACCATTGGCATCAATGCCTAGGTTCAATCATGAGCAATCTGCAGACACCAATACCAAATCTACTGACATGTAGTATGTAACATACAGCAAAAAAACATTTTGTACGGTGAGCAGTGGAGTAGATCTATTCCTTCCTACCACGCCCTTCTCAGACACACACTTGTACTCCAAAACAGCAGGGGATTGAATGCCACGTAGAGAGTAAATAAAACTCACCAGATTACATCTCCTGCTCTGCTCGCCTGGCTGCCGGATGTGTTTTATTGCAAATAGAATAGACTTAACTCTTTCCCTGCTGCGGACTGCTCGGGCTGCATAGTTGTAAACACACCTATTTAAATGCAGAGTCCAGGGTGGGAAATGTAGTGGAAAGCAGGGGAGATTAATTATAGTGCAACTTGCTGTGCTGAGAGGCCCGAAAGGAACTGGGACATGGCTTGCTGATCCTTTGTGTAAGGGAAAAGAAATGATATGATTAGGCGCACTGGCACATTGTTAAAGTGAATTCAGGGTGCCTTGTTAAAGTGAATTCACAGCATGGCACGTGATTGACCAGCAAAAATAATGTGCTTAATAGGTGCACAGGCGCCATTGCCAGTGGAGGCCACTTTTCGGTGTAGGGTTCATAGGGAGATGAGCACTGCAATTCTAACACTATTACCCTGTCCAGACTAGTTGGGAGGGTTCTTGAGGGGAGACACCCGTTATAACGACGGTGTTTCCACGCGGTGCCATTGCAGCGCGACTTTCGCATCGCAGGCGGCATTACAATGCATGCATTCATAACGCATGCTACAACGTCACAGAGACATTAACATCGCAAGCGATTATGGCCTAGATGTATCAAGCTGTTTGCGAATTGCAAAGGCGGAAATTCGCCGAATTTCGGCCTTTGCGAATCGCAAACGGTCTATTTGCATGTTTTGGCATGCATCAAAAATTCGCAAATTAAGGAATCGCAAGAATTTGCGATTCCTTATTTTGCCATAGCATTTAAGGAATCACAATTTTGTGATTCCTTAAATGCTATGTATGTAGCATTTTTCAATTGCGAATTTTGGTTAAGAAATCGCAAATTACCACCAACTTGTAGTTGATGTTAATTTGCGAATTCTTTTAAAAATGCACAATTTGGCATTTTTTAAGGTGGCATGTGACGCACACATATGCCCATAGGCCATGTATGTGCGGCATATGCACACACATGTAAATTTCAGGGGTGCAGCAGGGTGTCTTTGAGACAACTCTGCACCCTTGAAATTATTCTCAATTTGCGAATTCGCAAATTGAGATTCGCAAATTAAGAAATATTTCACAATCATTCCTATGGGCCTCCTGGCCCATAGGAATGCATGGCAAAATATTCTTTAATTGCAAATTCGCAAATTGCGAATTCGCAAATAAGGAAGACTAGGAAATCGCTAAAAAATAGCAATTTTCTACATACATTCCATTTTGCGATTTCTAAATAGCGATTCCTTAAAAATCGCTATTTAGAAATCACAAAATGGAATCTTGATACATCTGCCCCCATATTGCTAGCGATGACAACGCAATGATAAATCACTTTCAAAAGCATTGCCAACTCCTTTGTAGCGCTTCTGCCCGCCTTCAGGGGGAGAGGAGGAAAGGGCAACGCGATGATAAAGCATTTCCAAAAAACGTGAAGCATTTAAAAAAGCATTGATGATATGACAGATGAAGCACCTAAAAAAACTGTGAAGCACTTACAAAAACATTGCCAACGCTAAAAAAAATGGGACCAAGGAAGGCCGTGCACGACATGTAAGATGTGCAGGGTGTCTCATTTTTTGGTACAGGCTGTTTCATTTTTTGTGCAATAGCGGCTTAAAAAATATGGGGAAGTACTTACAAAAAGATTGCCAACGCCACATTGTAGCGCTTCTGCCCGCTTCATTGACCAAAATTGTAGATGGGTGCATTTATGCGCGATGGATGCATGGATGGATGGATGGATGCATGGATGGCCAGAATTGTGGATGGATGCATGATGGGTGGATGGATGGATGGATGAATGGATGTTATTTTAAAACAGTGCTGATAAAAGTATGGATGCATGATGGGTGGATGGATGGATGGATGGATGGATGGGTGGATGGCCAAATTTGTGGATGTATGCATGATTGGTGGAAGGATGGATAAAAGTGTGGATGGATGCTTGATGGGTGGATGGATGGATGGATAAAAGTGTGGATGAATGCATGATGGGTGCATGGGTGGATGGATGGATGCATGGATGCATGATGGGTGGATGGATGGATGGATGGATGGATGGCCAAAATTGTGGATGGATGCATGATGGGTGGATGGATAAAAGTGTGGATGGATGCATGATGGGTGCATGGATGGATGGATGGATGGATGGCCAGTATTGTGGTTGGATGCATGATGGGTGCATGATGGCTGGCTGGATGGATGGATGTTATTTCATTGCCGCATTGAAGCGCTTCTGCCCACTTCATTGATCAAAATTGAGGATGGATGCATGCTGGGTGGATGGATGGATAATAGTATGGATGCATGATTCCCCGCCGAGACCAGGAAGACCGTCACCCAGGCCCTCGTCACCAGCCGACTGGACTACGGCAACGCCCTCTACGCCGGCACCACCGCCAAGCTCCAGAAGAGACTCCAGCGGATCCAGAACGCCTCAGCCAGACTCATCCTCGACATCCCACGAACCAGCCACATCTCCGGACATCTGAGAGACCTGCATTGGCTCCCCGTCAACAAAAGAATCACCTTCCGCCTCCTCACCCACGCACACAAAGCCCTACACGACCAAGGCCCGAGCTACCTCAACAACCGAATCAACTTCTACACTCCCAAACGCCACCTCCGATCAGCCAACCACGCCCTTGCCGCCGTCCCCCGCATCCGAAGAGCGACAACAGGAGAAAGGTCCTTCTCCTACCTGGCCGCCAAGACCTGGAACTCCCTCCCGACCGACCTGCGCCTGACCCAAGATCACCTCTCCTTCAGGAAGAAGCTGAAGACCTGGCTGTTCGAGCAGTAACGGCACCCCCCTCCCCCCAGCGCCTTGAGACCCTACGGGTAAGTAGTGCGCTCTATAAATGTCCTTGATTGATTGATTGATTGATGATGGGTGGATGGGTGGATGTATGGCCAAAATTGTGGATGGGTGGATGGATAGATGGGCAACAATGTGGATGGATGCATGATGGATGGATAAAAGTGTGGATGGGTGCATGGATGAATGGATGGATGAATGGCCAAAATTGTGGATGGATGCAGGATGGGTGGCCCTCTGAGGCGCTCCACTCTTACTGCGCATGCACACCTCAGTGCACTTCAGTTTTTCCCTTGGTAGGCCCGTTTTATGGAGATGTTAATTGTTATTTGCTCCACCAATTTTAAAACGGCAGATGTTTATAGTATTCAGAAAGTTTGTCTAGTCACTTAATATTTAGACTGCAACGTTTTTGCTGATAGGGTATGTCTGAATCAGTCAACGGTTCAAAGCTGAAGGGTCAACAGCGTAGCAATGTTTTCTTTGAAAACAATAGAGCTTTCCCCGCATCTATATCATCGCGCCTTTACTTGTTGCTGCTTTCGCGGTGCCTTGATGTTTGCAGTGGTATAATTACTAGCAGGTCGGCCCGAACCCGGGTATGAATAGCCGGGTGTTGTTTTTCCACTGCATGTTGCACCAATAATGCACTTCAGTTTATCCCTGGGTAGGGCGCCCCGTTTTATAGAGATGTTAATTGTTATTTGCTCCACCAATTTTTCAGCGATTAAATCGTTAGTTTCTGCATGAATCGGTCCACACACACAGTAGTTCCCTTCGGTGCCAGGGACTACCTTGACAAGGTGTGCTCTTCAAAAGTAAAAAAAAAAAGTTTGGCCAAAGCATGACAAAACAAAATAAGTACTGACAATGCGAAAAGGCTGCAAGACATGTTTTAAATAATTGAGTCAACTATTCTCATTCTATCCGGAACAGTTGTGCATTTTATTTGTGAAAATGCTGGAAAGGGATGCTGCCCTTAGCAGGTCACATTTCTACTATCATCACACATTTCCTGTCAACAAGCTCTAATTGCATGCTTCACAGAGAGCATCTTCAGTTGATATGCAGATTTGATCGTGCCTGCAGCTGAGAAGTTATTTTAACTCACTAGCTTGATTCGGAGCTTTAAGAGCGTTTTAACATGCCAAACACATGTGCAATCTCTCTGAGTATTTGCACAATGTCTTAATTTGTGTACATTTTTAAATAATCAAACAATACACTTTAATTACTTGGGATCAAAACTCTGCGGTTTGACCCCGTCTTTTGCTTTTGAGCTGCATAAAATGAACTGATTAATATTAATATATTGCATTGTTTCCAGGAGATAATGGATTTTTTTCTCGGCCTACGTGCAAAATCTAATATTTCATGATCATTTCTAACTCTTGGCAAGTGTAAAGGGGCCCGTTTGAGTTCTGGGAGCAGTGGTACTGGAGCGATTTTCAGAATTGGCTGCTGGTCAGTTGTGCCACTTGACTAAAGTCATATGAATTTTAAACAAAACACTTAAGTCTGGAAGTGTCTCAACAGAAATGTGTGTCTAACTGAAACTTTGAATGCACAAAAAGGTTCACTTACTGCTTGGCTCTTCATACGCGGACTCGACCTCGACGTTCTCTTCGCCTGCAGCCAGCATTTTTACCTCGTGCATGCTCTCCCCCTCCCCAATATAAGCTGAAGCGTGGGGTCATGCTTGGTGCTCCGCCCGGTGCCTTCCTCTCCTTGCCCCAGGGGCCGTTCTCCTGGCTCTTGGGTGCCCCCGCTACATACTTTAATCGCGCACTGAGCTGCCCTCGGTCACGGGTGTAAGCACGCTCACACTGCCACAGCTACTCCGCTTGCAGCTTGTCACAGTGGGCACCCCGCCACCCACACACCACACCTAGGGGTCGATTAGGATGGCAGACGGATTGCCCCCACCGGGCTGGCGGTAGCCACTGCCGGCCCGGCGGGGGCAATCCGTCTGCCATCCTAACATTAATGACCCCCGCCATATTAGGATGGCTGGGGGGTCCGCGGCGGACAGGAAGACCGTCCGCCGCTTTTCCGCGGCTGTCGCCTTGCAACCGTGGTGGAACAGGGCTATTATGGTGGCGGTGTCTATCAGACACCGCCAGCCATATTAGGATGTGCTTTGGGGAATTGTACCCCCCTGCGTTTCAAAGTACAACATGGCAGGTGACTGTCATGTTGTGCTTTGAAACGCACAACATGCATTTTTGGCATTGCGGCAGATGGTGCTTTCAGCACCTCCCGCCGCAATGTTAATAATGCGGGATGCACCCGCCACTGTGGCGGGTGCATCCTAATTCGAAGCACAGGACCTCCGCCCTTATGGCGGACGGTCCCTGCCCAAGACTTTGTTCATCCGCCATCCTAATGACCCCCCTAGTGTGAGCAGGTCCATGCAACCAGCCTCCGCTATCTTCCTGCACTCTCTCAGTGCAAAGAACAATGTAACAGCAGGCGATCTGGTGGCCTGCGTTGTAATGCCCCAAAGCAGCAGAGACACTACAATCGTGTGGTAACAGCATGCGCAGTAAATGCGTGCGATGTAATGCCTTTGACGATTTAAAAACAGCCTGGTAAGTGCATGCGTTGTTATGGTTGGCGATGTATCATCATACATCCGTTCTCGAGTCCCAGAGGGCACAGATCATGCAATGCCTGTGGAGGCGGAAAAAGTTGCAGCTGCACAACGGGAGTCGCTCGTGCATACCAGGTTCAGGAGGTGTAGGGTGAAACATAAGCAGATAACTGCACTAAAAAGGTAAACCACCAATACACGAAGTAATTATAAACTACTGAATTTAAATGTTATATTCAGCGAGCAAAGCCCTGCAGAAAGAAAAGGGCATGGCCACCACTGTCAAACTAAAAGCGCTCATGAGGCGCAGGAAATAAAAATGAAGCCCTGGGTGACCGGCTGCTTTAAAAATAAGCAATGAGCCGAAGTCACGGTAGAGGACACAGCAGTAAAAAACGCAGCAATAGCACAACCGTGGTATCAAGAGGAGGTGGCAGGAAAAATGCTATATTTGAATATAAGCAGCTGGGGTGCTGAAGCTAAACACAGACAAACAGTAACAGAACAGGAAACCAAGAAAAAAAAGTCCCCCCAAAAAAATAAAGAGCCATTGCAAAATGAGACAGTACTAAGTCCCTGCTCTGTGGGAGAAACAAAAGAGAGAAAGGAGGGACAAAGAGGCAAGACGGACCACTAGCAAGCAGGGGTTTTTGAAGGACACTGACCGAGCAATGTCAAGAAAGAGTACGGGCTTGATGCCCACAGACTGATTACAGCAGGTCTTGAAGAGACAGCTGCACTGTCTAGCTCAACCTAAAATAGATAGCAAATTGAGGTTTTGTGTCAACCTCAAATCATTGAGCCAAAGTGTAGTGGTGGACAGTTTCCCCTTTCCCAATACTTCAGAGATGGTGTACTTAATGAATAAAGCAACATTTTCAGTAGGTTTGATCTAAAATCATCAAATCATCAAATTGCCTTATCCCAAATCAAAAAGAATTACTGCTTTTGTTACTATGGAAGGGGACTTCCAATTTAGAAGACTTAGTCTGGCATCTTCTGCCAGTGTTTTCAACACGTGATGCATAGTGTATTCAGGGATGTTGAAAGCGTACATTAATTCCACAATGATATTTATATTTTGATTATAGGTGAGACTAAAGCTGACCATAATAGTACATTGACTGAGGTACTCAAAATGTTAAGTGATGCAGGGCTTACACTGAGGAAAGACAAGTACAGGTTTTTGTTGAAAGAAATAGATTATTTGAGTTAAACCATCTTAGAACGGAGAGTTGAATCCAAAGAGTATTTGATTCAATCTATTAGTTTAGCTGCTACTCCAACAGGAAAAGGTCAGTTAAAATCACGTATGGGCTTGGTAGAGTACTATGCCATGTTTGTAAGTAATTTTGCTGACATAACTGAGCCTCTTATAGAGATATTGAAGAAGGGTAAGCAATTTGAGTGGGGAGCTAATCGGGATTGAGCTTCTACAAGGATTAAGGAAGAGATAGGAAATGCATATATCTTAACCCCATATGAGCCTGGGAAAGAATTATTTCTCATGGTTGATGCTAGCACCCTTAGGATTGGTGCTGTTCTGTCTCATGTGAAAGGTGGGAAGGAAAAACCAGTAGTGTTTGCTTCACACACACTCCATTAGTCAGAAAAAAATTATGCTGTGATTGAGAGGGAGGCAATGACTGCAGTATGGGGAGCTCAATATTTTCGCACATACCTATGGGGCTCATTTGAAGGCGGATCACAAACCGTTGGTTAAGATCCTGAGTCCGAGAGGCACAGACAAATGCTCTTCATGTTTGATGCGTTTTGCTGCAAAGTTACAGGATTACAAGTATAACATTGATTATGATGCAGAATGGAGAAAGGTGCAGGCCGAATGCTTATCTAGACTACTGCTTAATGGTGGAGATGTAGATTTGGAAGTAGAGGGTGTGGTGTGTGTAGTGGCAAGTATTGAAGATGCATTGGAAGAGGGATTTAAGTCCATTACTAAAGAGGAGTGGCAGTGAGCAGCAGATGAAGATGATGTATTTAAAGAGTTGGTGAGCAGCATTAAAGTCAACTAGAAATGATAGGGTGATGTAAGACCTGTTTTAAGAAGTTATGTCAAGTTACAAGAAGAACTTAGCATTGGAGCTACAGCCAGTTTAGCTTTAAGAGGTGAGAAATACTTGCCTGTGGATGGTGTGAGGAAGAAGTTGTTTTTGTTGGCACATGAAGGCCGCTTAGGACAGACCCTTGCAAAAAAAAGGTCTTAAAGACAGGTATTGGTGACCTGAAAGGGCTGAGGATCTGAAAGTTTGGAGAATTTTTTGCTGTGTAGGAAAAGTGGGAAATGATCGAAAACTCGAACACAAAGTATGGGTTCATTGAGTGGGAACAACAGTGGCTCTGCTTGGAAAAACGTTTGTATAGATTGTATAGGTCCCATGGATTATTTGTCTGAAAATAAAAGGTTTGCAATTGCGTAGGAGGATATCTATTTTAAGTAACATCACTAATGAAAATGTAAAGAATAATTTGAGTCTTATTGTTATGAGAGAAGGTTGTCCGGGAGTATAATAACCGATAATGGTACACATTTTACAGCTTATACTATGCAAAGTTTCTTGAAGGTGAATGGTATATGACATGTACGTACCTCTCTTTACATTCCCCAAGGAAATGGAATGGTTGAGTGCTTGAATAGGGTACTAAAAGGTACCATACAGATGGCAGTACAAGATAAAGAAGCTGTTAAAAAGTATGTGGAAGATGTAGTGTGAGCATATAATACTGCTATAAATGGAGTTACAGGTGAGACCCCTTTCAAAAGGATGAGAGGGAGAGAAGCAAACTCTAAGTTGTCACTTCAATGGTTAATAGAAAGTAAAATGAACAAGGGGGGAAATAAACGAAAGGGGGGGATAGAAGAGGGAGATTTTGTTCAAATCAAATTTGGAAGGAAGAACATGGGGCTAATACATTTTCCCACCACATGGAAGTGAAAGAAATGCCTGGATGGCACGTGGTGTTGAAAAATTGACAGAAATGGAACACAAGAAGGATAGCAGTATATTGGAAAAAAGCAAAGTAATGTTTTTTAGAAGGTGATAATGCAGAGGTGCAAGATGAGGAGTTGTCAATGGAAGTTGTGGTAACTAGTGGTAGAAGAGGAGGAACAGGTAGAGATCTGGGAAGAATGAGGAATTCTACTGGTCAAAGTGAAAAGAATGAGGGGTCTAATGAAATTGAACATTTGATAAGATCATCCGGTAGATAACATTGATTATATCGAATGCCAGTGAAGTTTGCTGACTACATAATGAGCCATATATGTCTAACTTGTATTGCTTCAAAGTGCCTAAGAAAACACTAGCTGCACCGATTTTTATCAACTCGTTTATTGGTGGTAATTAATCTATTTATGATATTATTGTTTGTATTGAACTATACCTCACTTAGCATTATGGGCAATTGGCCCCTTCGATGCCAATTGCTCGATTTAAGTTTTATGTATTTTTATTCTGTATGTATGTTCATTTATTCTATTATGGCTTTTAGCCAAAATAAAGATTACGATGATGATGAACATAAAAGAAAACCGAATAAAAAGTTGCATAAAAGAGGGTGATTGCTGATGTGCGCACTGCTTTATAACGCCAGTTATGTTGTGCTGCCTTTATTTTGCTGTCTCCAATTATTGCTACTGCCAAGAACAGATTAAAATGAAAGGGCATATTGTACCTCTTTGTCTTATGCTTAAATCAGATCTGTCACCAATCATACTAGTCAGAAACGCCATCAAGTCTTGGCTTTTCTCTAGTGCCTCTGAGGTTACACCTCTTACTGGTTTGCATTTGGTGTTTAAATACCTATCCTAACACTTTTTTACTCTCCACTGTCTGCGTACAATGTATTCACATTTGGAGCCTACTCTTCAGCCATCTCATAAGAGATCATACTCAACAGTAATAGATGACACCACTAGCCGTATACCTTAGAATCAAAGCCAATGACTGGTTGTGGTTTGAGCAGCCATTTAGTCTGAGTAACTTCGAGCAGGTAGGAAAGAGATATTTGGAGTATCGCATACTGGAGTCTTACACTGGAGGAGGATAACTTGTTTACAGAGGAAATTTCGTAGCCAGGTGCTTGATAACAAGCGATGATAGGATTCCCATTGTTTTAATAATAATTTAATATGGATTTTATTCCTTAATTATATTGATTTGTTTATTATATTTAGCAAGAGAGATTTTTTAATTTGAACTTGTCTAAAGTTCAAGGTATATCATTTCACTGGTGAGCGTGTGCATTTATGCCATCTGTTAGGTGGAAAGGTAAAAAAACAATTACAGAATCAATGACACAAAGAAGGTGTGAGTGTCAAAACATCTAAATCCGCTATATCGACCTACTGGTATATCTGCTCCAGATTATCAACTACCAGAATATTGTCAAGGTAGGCATACAAAAGTAAGTATAGATGTACTATTCTTAACTCCATATCTGCCTTACTTGATGATACAAAGAGGAGTAATATGAATTAGTACAGACTTGTACAAAGACAAGAAGGTGTTTATTTATAAAGAGTGGTTGAAATCACAAAAGATGTGGGTTCTCACAGAGGATGATTTTGGTTTTGGACACAGGATAATTGTATATCTCCAGAGCTAAATGTTTTTTCATTCATCAATACCCTTCCAGTTTTGTCAAAGTACTGTGGTGATATAATATAATGGCATTTTCATAAGGGTGTATCGATAGACGGACCTGCCTGTTGCAAACCATAATGTGGTCAGGAAAGTTATATTTGCACCACATCACAATTGAGTTCTCATGTGTGACAAACGGGAAAGTTGGCACAAACTGAAGAAGTCTCTTTGCACAGAGATTATATGAATTCACTCATGCATGTGTTTTAATACATCTGTAAATATTTTTGCTCTCAAACTGAAAAAAATGCAATACACCTTCTAGAAGTTGTGGATCGTGATGCTCATGAACAGCTGTGTCCCAGCATGGAGTCAGCAATATGGTTATAATTTCAGTTCATAACTCTTTTTTTAATATATTTTTATAGAGCAAATCAGAGGGCATTAAAAAACATTTATATCGAGAACAATACCATTACAAGGGCTTTTTGACAACTTTGAGCGAAATCGAGTAAAATCAAACCGATCATCATATCTTGATCACATTCAGGAATAATCACGACTTTACAAATTTTATACAAAGCAGAAAAATATATCTCCTAAAAGTGCAGAGTGCATTCTATTTCCTAACACAAATTCACAATCACAGTATTCAAGTGGGCATAATTCAAATCATTATAATCTGGCCCGAGCTACTAGTACAGGATCCCAGGACAAAAAAGATGTTAACATGTCTGGCCTAGACTGTTAGTACTCATAAAGGTTCTTGTGCTAAAGGGTTTAAGTGCTAAAATATCCCACAGTCACAATACTCCAGTACACCTATTTCAAACCAATATAATCTGTCCAGAGCTACTTGTGCTAAAGTGGTTGAATGCATAGTGTAGCACAGTACTGTGGAGAAATAGAAAGTGCAGAGTATGCATTTACAAAGGTAACCAAAATTATTACCCTACCACACCTATACTTAAATTTTAGCATATTATTACTATTAAAATACTACATGGAGGTCGAGGACTTACTACTATTGAAATACTTCCAATTTTGATACATTTTCTCGTGGATCCCACTCTTTTGGGATAGGCCTCTTCAAAATGTTTAACCCCTCTCATTTTGTTTACCCATTTCAAATTGGATGGTACCTTATCGGACCTCCAGTTTTGAAGTATTAGGGAGCTGGCCACCAAAGTGCAAATTGTCATATACGATTCTTCTGCCCTAGACAGATCACTTATTTTTGTTGAAATACCAAAGAGGGCGATCTCAGCTTCAGGTTCAATTACCTTATTAATATCCCGAGTTATTGAGGAGAAAATTTTGGTCCAAAAGTTGACCAATTTTGAACATGTATAAAAAGTATGAAGCCAATCCCCCTCCCCCCCCTCCTGGAGCTGGCATCTAAAACATCTATTTTCTACCTTCGGAAAACGTTTATTCAAAGCTTTGGGAGTTAGGCCAACCAACGCAATAGAAAATACATTCTCTTGAAATTGGCCGCGCGGAGAGCCTTGCCTCCTAGCTGGGTGATCCGTTCCCATTCCTGTCTAGAAAAGGAGCAGTTAGTTTCCTGAGCTATTTTAACCAGGATTTCATCAACTAGGGGGAATCTTCACCCTTTCTCAGAAACGTATACCAGTTACCTATTCCCATTGATTTATTTTATACAAAGCGGTAGCCAAAGGTGTTATACCTGACGATAAATTATATTCATTTAAAAAATTAATAATCTGAAGAAATTCAAGAAATCCCGATTTTAATTTATTGTCAGACCCAACTATGGTCTCCTGCCAAGTAATAGGTTTCTGTGCTATAAAAAAGGAAGCTAAATCACCAAAGCCAGAGTTTTTCCACTTTTGGAGCTTGTTTGAATGAATTTGTAACTCCATACTTTTGGTCTTGCACTCCTCCAATTTCAAGTAATGCAACCCACCATCCCCTTCCTGCTTGAATAAAGATTGCAGTCTATAAGCAAAATCCCGAATAGTCTTATACCTGGTCTTTTTTGGTAATTTTGCTGTTTTTTAAAAAGATCGGAACTTGAGAGCCTCCCTCCTGAATCATTTTTTCATAGAAAAACATGTCAACCAATCCATTGGACTTCAATAAACACGCTGTGAGGTCCAATATCGCTGCCATGTAATACATACGTATATTTGTTAAAGCTAGGCCCCCTTGTATAGTTCCCAACTCAAATTCACCCTGGAAACTTTTTTGTTCTAAACAAAGCCCATGATCATGGCTTAGATCTCTCTAAAATAATGGCAATTAATCCTTAGCGGTACGTTTAAAAAAAGAAAAATCAGTAAAGGAAGAATCGACATTTTTACCAGGGCCACACGGCCAATCAAGGTCAATGGCAATAAAGTCCATTTCTTCAACAAAATTTTAATTTTATTTAACGTTGTCAAGTAGTTAAAGCTAAATAATTTATCGAACTGGTTCGAGACAAAAATACCCAGGTATCTGATTGGTTCTTTTTTTAGGCTTGTGGTATTAAATTTACTGGTCGAAAATTACAGTCAGAATTCATTATCAACACCTCGGTTTTATTCCGATTAATCTTATATCCACCAATCAATTCAAACCTGCTAAATTCGCCTAGTGCTTGATCCAGATTTTATCTATCAGGATGTAAATATAAAATAATATCATCTGCGAATAGTTTGATTTTAGCCATTCCTGTTATGGGGACTTAATATCAGAATTCCCATGTATTCTTGTTGCTAGGGGCTTGATAAAAAAAGTGAACAAGATCGGGGATATCGGGCGCCCTTGCCTTGTACCTCTATTAATATTCACTGTTCCTATCGAATTAGCGTTGACCACCACCCTTGCTTGTGCATTGTGGTAAATGTTTTTCAACATATTATTATTCTTTCAGAAAAACCAAACTTTAACAAACCAATAAATAAAGCATCCCAATTCACCAGGTCGAAAGCCTTTTCGGCGTCGACCATTGAAATTAAGGTTGGAATTTTATTATTAGATACATAGTCTAACGCCTGTATTAAGAACCCGGTGTTTGAGGCCATAGATCTTCCCTGGACAAAGCCAGACTGGTCAGAATGAATTAATGCCTGGACAACCGGGGAGAAGCGCTGGGCCCATATTTTCATTAGATTTTTAAAATCAGCGTTGAGAAGGCTAATTGGCCTGTATGAATTGACGTCTTTCTCATCCTTTCCCTTCTTGACAATAAATAGCTTTGCCAAGAAGGGAGTCAATTCTTTTGCAAACATTTTATAAAATTTGATTGGGAGCCCATCGGCTCCACATGCTTTTGCCCGGGCAATTCATTTTACTGTATCCCGAATTTCTAGATCTAAAATTTTTCACTCAAGTTTGTCCAACAGATGGGTAGGTACCGCAGGGGAATGGACTTCATCAAAATGTCTGTGAATAAGATCTGTCCCTACCACATATTTCGTTGAATATAACTGAGAGTAATGGTCTAAAAACACACGGGCTATATCATCCTGGTCTCTGACTAAATGTTGTGTTTTCGGATCGATAATCTCCATAATTATAGCTTTCCCTTGTTTGGTTTTTGTTTGCCCTGCTAACATTTTTCCCACCATTTGACTCTCCTCATATACTTTTTGCTGGTAGGTTTTTGAGCTGTTGATTTCCTCAATTGCAAAAAACTCTTTTAAGGCAGCTTTAGCCCTTTCCAGTTGCAACACAGCATCTACCCCCCCCGAGGTAGAGTACCTCTAGAAATTAAAGCATTAGACACGTCCAACTAAAGTTTATTGATTTTGTCGTGCCTCTCTCTCATCTGCGCAGAACGTGCTATCATACGACCTCTGATGGCTGCCTTGAAACATTCCCAAACTGAAAGATTTCTGCAGTACCCTCATTCAGATAAAAAAAACTCCTGTATCTATTCCTTAGTCGAAGCCACCCAGATAGAGTCTTGGAAGTGCAGCCAATCCATCGGCCATCTGGATTTCGCCTTCAATCACTCCCACTTTGATCTCAAACTCGACTGCAACTGAAGAATGGTCAGAGAAGGGATTGATCCCTATAGAGGTGTCTGAAACCCTTAGGGACCGTGAACTGAGGAAAAAATCAATCCTTGAGGCCGTATGGAATTGATTAGAGCAACAAGTGAATTCAGCCACAGAAGGATTACAGAACCGCCACTGATCTACTAATAAATGCTCCGGTTTTAGGGCTTTAGGACTTTCTTAGTTTGGGGTTTCAATTCTTTTTTTATTTTTATTTGAAATGTCTCTCTTCAAATCTTGAATAAAATTGAAATCTCCACCTATCACTATTTTTCCTGAGGTCCCTCTAAGTAGTTCAGTAATCCTAAGCAATGGGGCAGTATTGTCTACTATAGGACCATAATAGTTTATAAAGTTTTAAAACATTTCATTCAGCTTAACCTCGACCCAGATCCATCGCCCAAATGGGTCTCTCCTAATTTGCTCGAATTCCCAAGGAAGATTGCGGCTGAAATATATTGCCACCCCTCTTTTAGCTAGCCCGGCAGAGGCAAAAAACACATCAGAAAAATACCTGGGAAGATATAATTTGGGAAAATTCGTTTTCAAATAAGTTTCTTGAAAAAATAAAACCTGTGGGGAACAGGAAACTAACCACCTTATTAAGGCCCCGTACTTAGACTTATTTAATATTCCATTGACATTGATGGATAAAATGCGACACCTAATAATCATTATTCTTCCTTTTCTTTTCAAACCTGACCATAGACGTATACCACCAATTCTTGATTTCTTTAACTGAAACAGCCCAGCTACTGCTCATTTTACAACTAAACCTTTTAGCCCCCCTTACCCTTCTCCTACCCCCAAACCCTCCCCCCAAGAGGTGAGACCCTCTGCCTCTCCACACACTCCACCTCTTACCCTCCCCAAATACTTTTAAGGGTGCCATGTGACTGCACCCAGGTTAACCCTCACCCCTTGGTAAATGATATCTTGTAGATAATCTGGCTAGAAATGAAAACCTTTGAAAACTTGCTTGATTCATTCAAACATTAAAAAAAGGGGGGGAAAAGAGTTGTCTACCACCTTACTGAGGCCCTGACGTTTCCTTGAGGAGCTTCTGTGCTTCATCTATGTTGGTAAACATATGGAACTTCCCCTTAACAAGGACACGTAATTTAGACTGTTGGGCAATAGATAAATGCGCTCCTTGTGCTTCAAACAGAAAAAGCAATTTAACAAATTCTTTCTGCCTCCAGGCTGCAGCTGCCGACATATCAGGAAAAAACCTACAATTTGACGTTTTGTTTACTTGAAATTGCTTTTGCTGTATGGCCCTGGTAAGGATCTTCTACTTAATCCGATAGTCTAAAAAGTTAACTAAAATCGTGCGTGGACCATTTGAGCTTGGTAAAGGATGGAACGGAACCCTATGGGCCTCGTAATAGTCAAATCTCCACTGAATTCCGGAAGAACCTTTTCTTTAATGAAGGACTCCACCCATTGTGGCTCCTGAGCTCCCTCCACCCTCTCTGGTACACCCATAATGCGCAGGTTTGATCCCCGAGAGTGGTTCTCCAACTCCTCGAGTTTATTTTCCAGTAGAAGTTTATCCTTGTTAGCATCACGCACTTTGATGAGTAGTCCCGACATCTGATCCTCAAGCTGAGAGATCCTCGACTCTGCTTCCTGTTCTGTGCCCGGAAGACATGTGACTGCCTCCTCTATTTTATTTAAGCTGGAATGAAGAGAAGCAATTTCATTCTCTTGGGATCTCTTCATATCTCTGATCTATCCGAGGATAAGATTGAGCAGTGCTTTGATTTCCAACTGTTTAGTACTCCCAGTAGCTGCTGGATTGTCAGTGAGAGCATTCAAAAATTCCAAATCGTGCTCAGGGGTAAGCACTTGCTGATTTTGTATAGCCTGTGGTTGCGAGAAAGGTGTCAGACTACTTCCATTTGAGATCTTCTCTTGATTTGCCTGAATTGACTGAGCTAAAGGCTGAACAGATGCTTGCGACACAGAATTACTGCAAGATGAAGAGGCCGGTTTTGGCAGGTTCGATTCTAGTTCTTGCGGCAGAGAGGTTAGGGTTGAGGTTGAGGGTGAAGCTAGCGGGTTTTGTTTGTGTGAAGTAGCGGGCCCCACCACAAAATTTTCTGGAGATGTAAATGTTGACAAGCTTAAGTCCAGCGGGAGTGGGCCGGGAGAAACAAGATCTAGAGCAGTATTCTGAGATAGAGATAGATTGGGCTGCAGATTGGGCTGCAGGGGGGTAGGCTGTACTGATTTTGTCACACACAGGGGAAACTCCTTCCTACCCCCTTCCTCCTTTTTGCCAGTTTTGCCCTTCGCAGATGTTTCTGTCTGACTTGCAATGTCACTTGGCCTACTCGCAGATGTTGCGGGCGGGGTTCTGGCTCCCATGAGTGTCCCGTGAGACTCTGCTGTTACTTCCAACACTAGCTCCTCCTCTTCCGAGATCTCAAAGCTGGAATTTTGCTGCTGAGGCTCCCCCATCACTCTTGGTTTGCCACCTCCCGCAGCCAGATTTTTGTTCTGCACCATAGCGAACCGGGTTTTTGCTTTTAGGCTGATGGCAGTATCCCCTCTGGATACCAGCCGACGCAATCTGTCGCATCTCCCCATATTAGCCTGATCGAAGAGGTGAGACCGTAATAGTAAAGAGAAGGGAAGGCAAGCGGGCACGCAGCTGCAGCAGGCCCACTCCAATGCCCAACAACCTTATTCTGCCTGCCAAAACTTTCCTTCGTCAAAATGCACTAAATTAAAGATACCGCCAACTTCTCCTCCTCTCACCTCGCCGAGGTGAGAGGAGAAATTCTGTTCATAACTCCTGTTGCAACAAAGTGTTAAACCAAAAAAGAACTGACTTACCATTACATTTAAGAGACATTTAGGTTTTACTTTCCTAGGATTCTGGTAGCACAGGGATCTCTCCACCCCATCCCCCAATTACATTGAGCTGCAGAGACACTAATATGAATACAATTTAAAACGGGGAGGGGCAGCCTCTTGTTCATTGATACTCAAAGTAAGGCCAGGGCACAACATGCGGCCCTTGTGACCCTAACATGCGGACCCATGTTCAACAGCAGCCCTGGCTGATGTTTCTCGGCTTGGCACTAACGTTGAGAAATATGTTAAATAGAGGGGCAATCATTTATTTACAGCTTAACGGAAATTAAAGGGAGTAATTAAGGATGTCGTGCATCACTTACATTTCGTAACACCTTCATTTTTTAAGATGTTGCAACAAAGGTGTACAAATTGGATAAAATCTCTTTAAAATTCAAAAAGTGTATTTCATTAACATGCATTAGTACACTAGATTATATCAGTGCATTGAGAAATATTTTTTTTGCAAACGTGAATTTTGAAACATTGATGCTTCCCCTCCAACTTGGCTACAATGCAAATAGCGAACTATGAGGCAAGTCAGTTGTTACGTTTACCATCTGAGTGGTTAGGATTCTTATTATACATGGACAACATGATAGTTTATCAAACTAAACGCAAAATAAGGTTTTGTACAGTGTGCATCGTGAAGTCATGTATTTAAAAGTCCTCCTATAAGTGATAATGAAGAAAAAGAAGACAAAGTGAAATAAAACAATTGCCTATGATCACACAATTTGTTCAAGTGGGGAAGCCGGGATTGATCCCAGGTTTTCTAGTTTCATAATGTGCAATTCAGCCTTTATGTGTACATGCTTTGCTTCCCCTTTGCCCACCTTACTACACCCCCTTTGCCCCCCTTACCTGGTATCAATGTGTCCCTCGAGCATGACAGACCAAACATTTTGGCCCTGTGAAAAATGTGATGGCAGCATTGCTCCATTACAGTAATGCTGCCATGACATGACTATTCTGGTTACTGAGCACGCATCAGGTCTGTAACTGGCCAATACATCAGACTTCTCTGATGTCCTCCTATAGGACACCTCCACAATTGTGATACTGCAACATGTCTTGCTGCCTCTATCACATGTCTACCACTCTGCCTCAGCAGAATTATTCTTTTTTTACTTTTCTCCTTCCTCCAGACACCAGAAGAACGTCGTTCTGAACCAATACTCCGAGCTCTTTTATCAGAAACCTCACCCTGCACCCTTGGTGCCCAAAAGGGATCATTGCCCATTGGAGGGAAAGGACAGCTCAACGCCGCCTTTATCAGCTGATGAACTCTGTGGCACAGATCCCAGCCGAGCCATCTGTTTCTTATTCTTCATATGTGACCTCTGCGAAAGTTGAAGTGAATGGTGTCCATCCACACTATCAGCTCCCAGGGCAAGGGAAGCATGCCATCCTTCTTCTTCTAGGGACTATGGGTAGTGGAGAGACAGGTTTCCCACCAGATTTCCTTGAAAGAGATGCAACAGATGCAGTGGGTCTGATGCAGGCCTTGTCCTTCAAGAGGTTTTCTTTGCTGGGGTGGAGTAGCAGGGGTATGTCAGCCTTGATAGCAACTGCGAAATACCCTGGACTTGTCCATAAAATGGTTGTTTGGGAGGCATTATCCTATGACATAAAAAAGGACGTAAAACTTATTTAAACTACTTTAGACATTTCTAATTGGAGCAAAATGCAAGGAAAGCTATGGAGGAAATGTATGACATAGAGTACTTGGTTGAAAGCTACAACGCACTTGTGGAAAGACTGTTCCAGTTCACGAGCAATCCCAATGGGAACATTTTCCGTCAGCGGCTGCCTGATATCAGGTGCCCGACGTTAATTCTACATGGCCAGAAGGATCCCGTGATCCAGTCTTCCCAACCAGAGTTCATTCACCAGCAGATTAAAGATTCAAAGCTGCACGTGCTGCCAGAATGCAAACATAACCTACATTTGGAAGTCCCAGAAGAATTTAACAGACTAGCTGAAGACTTTTGAACGTAAACACAAGTTCCGAAACTGTCCAGGGAGAAGTTTAATTGTAAAGATGTAATAATCATGTACATTTAGCAAGACTCTACTGGGTAGTACGATTAACCCAAGGCCTGCTTCGCTTGCTTCCTCTCATGTATTGTGATCGCGGCCCACTGGGGCCTGTTGATTTTTGGGATCACATACCCCATGCCGCCGCGTGTAGGTTTTGTGTGCTACGTTTAGGATGTTTGTGCCTCGTAGTAATGCTCCAGTGCTCAGCAGGGTGCAGAATGTTTTGTGCCGTGTGGTGTCGGCGTTCTAGTTGCTCCAACAGCGTGTGACATAACACGCTCTGAGGAACGGCACACGGGAGTGTGCATGTGCGAACAGCGGTTTGCGCCGGCAGAGCAGATCGGAGCGCGATAGTGATAAGACGCCCAGTGCTCTTCTGTGTATTTAGTGCCTAATAAATATAACGCTTGCTTACTGCACTTCGTGTCACTGGTAATCATTCAGCAGGGAAGCCTGCACTTCCACAGTGGCGACGAGGAGTGGGATCTCTCCCCACATAAAAAAAAAAACGAACCAGAGGGAAACGAAAGTGGAGAGAAGGGAAAGAACCAGGAGACACCATCAGACTGCGCCCCAACACAAGAGGCGGAGAAGCACGCGGAAAGCACGGCGATAAGCAAAGGAAGAGCGCAGCAGAGGCACAGAAGCTCGGACAACCGCACCACGTGGACCAAGGGCCCCGCAGAGCGACAGCCTACGCAAAGCACGGTTGGAACAAGAGTGCGCCCCCACTGAGGCCCTGGCGGAAAAGGGTGACCAAGAGGAAAGGGGTAGAGAAAACCCAAGCACCAACACGTCGCAAACAGCGAGTGTCACCACACCGGGCAGTCCCAGAAATAGAGGGGAGAACGAAGACGCACCAGGCAGCCCCAGAAATCAAGGGGGTGAACCAGGAAGACAGGCGAAAATGAGTAGTCAAGCGTCCTCACTCACAGCGCCGATTCCATTCCTACCCAGGCCCGGGGAACCACAGATGAAGTGGGAGGACTGGCGGGAATACTTTAAGAATTACCTAGAAGCCCTAGAAGACGAATCCAGTGACGAGTTCACTCCCGCAAGACGGAATACTACTACACAACCTGGGCCTGATGGAGCAAGGATTCGCACGTAAAGCGCCTTGCTCGTATGCAAAACCCTTGTCTAAACTGCATAATAATATTAACCTCATTATTCGTCATTTATAAAGTGTTTTCCCAACACGCGGGTGTCCCCAGGATGCTTGCTTGTTTGTTTTTTCCGTACTAAAACGAAGCTTGCACTTAAAATGGCTGCTTCGCTGAGATTCAGTCTGCGCATGCGTCGGTCATACCCATGTGATGTGACGCACTCGCATTCTGGAGGGATTCTGTGCTCATGCGCACTGATGCAAAATATGGCCGCTTGTCTCTCACCACGCTCTCTGCTTGCTACTGCTGCTTTTGCCTATCTGTCTTTTCGCACTAATCCATAATGCTATAGTCATTATAAAATAAGGGTTGGTTAGATTTTATCATGGTATACAGTGCGATCATTTTTATGTATGATTTTAATTTGTTTTCGCTTACTTTTCATGTACCGCGTCTTTGTGGGCTGGGGCAAACATGAGCGACGCCATGCTGAGGCTCCTCTGAACCCTGTCAGCTGACCAGGGAGAGTCCTAACTGCGCAGAAGCTAAAACTAGCCAGCTGGCTCCTGGAGCCCGATGCGCCTGGGAACCCATCCCGAAGATGCAAGATTACACCTTGAATTGTCATACACTGTTGCTATATGCTGGACTCTTGCATTGTCTTCTGTATTCCTATGCCTGGGAACGTGAACCAGGGGGGCGGGTGTGCAAAATTGAATAATTATGATGGGAACGTTGAATTCTAGGAGGTGGTAATGACCGCACCACCTCTCCTGACCAATCACAATGTGGGAAACTGTCACTTGCAACATTAGTGGGTGGTCTAAGGGTCCCCAAAACAGTATAATTGCCCTAGTTTAGCTTAGGAAAATTGTCCGACTTGTCCGAGTAGCAGACCTGTCACTGACCCTACGATCTCAATAGGTGCTCATTCTGAAAGTGCTGCGGAGCACTTTGTCCATACTTTCCACAAATCTCCTAAGGGGTGGAAAATCCTAAGTGCTGGCGAAGCACTTTGCTGGGGAATTCGAAAATCCAATCGGGGTTTTTGGCGGATTACTTGCAGGAGGGGGTAACGCAGGCGTTGCTGTCCGAAGCTGTGGGTGTTGGTCGTACCCTGGGAGGCCCAGTCCTTTGACCTGAACCTGAGGGGTATCCTGTCCTTACTGTCCGTGAGCTGTACCTGCTCGCATTCTGGCATTCCTTTTCTGAGGGTCCCTGTCCCCGTCTTCCCAACTGACCCGTGGCCAGGGTTGGTCTTCAATCTGAACTAGGTAATTATTGATTGTGGGTTTGCGTATCTCTCTCTCTCTCTCTCTCTTGCCTGATCTGTTAAAGCATTTTTACCTGTGATGTTGCTCTATTGCCGTTGATATATCAAATATATGTGTCTGAATTTTTAGTTGGTTCCTTCTTTCCCCCTCTCCTTTAGGAGTTCATTGATTTTATAAAGCAATAGCATGTTCCCGTTTTTCCCTTTCCTTTAGTGGATTGCAGTGAACTTAGCAAGAATAGTTTAAACACTTAGGTTAAGTACATGTTCTAGGTCTCATCCCCATTCCTATGTTCTAGTATAAAATTGCAGTGACTAGTTTTGTTCCAAAAACTTCTACCTTTAGTTTTCCCATATATCCTAATGGTCATATTTTTGATGCAAAGTTACCTATTGGTGTTGATTTTAATGTTTGATATATTATTCTGTGTATCGCTTATTATCTTGGCATCTTCTCTTTGAATTCTTATATAAAGTTTTAAACTTCATCAGGTGTCTGTGGTCATTTTACAGAATTGTGGAAAGTATTTTACTGATTATAACGTGTATTTGATGTTAGACCTGTCTACTATTTTCCCTGATAGCTCTAGGTCCGTCGTGAGAATTGTGCCTGTGGTAAGTCGGGTACATGGTAAGCAGAGGTAAATCCAAACTTGATTACTCTTAGCAGCGTGCAGGAGGAGAAATCCTCACCCAGTTCACCCAAACAAAATTAGTGTGATAATAAAAGGTTTTTGCACGCCAAGGGCCCAGTGCGTGTAAAGGAATTGGTAACTCGGGTGACCTGGGGGAAACTGCGCGCTCTAGCAGTAATTTTCTGGCAGCCAGAGGATGGTTTGGACTAGTTAGATTAGGTAGACAGGATAGTTCATAAACAAACCGTGAATATAAAACGTGCTGCTGATTTTCTACTGTATTGATTCAAAATTTTGAAATGTTTAAGGTTTTATATGTAAATGTATATGATTTTTTTTTGCATTGCTGCTATAAATATTGCATGTTGAATTAACCCAGAATTGTTTGTAAGTGTTCAGTGTAGTCCGAATCCCCGGGGAAGTATTTTAGCTAACGGTGAGTAGAATCCGGTTAGCTGTTGAAGTCACTAGGGTTTGAATCATTAGTGCAGGGTTAAAGGAGTAACTGGAAGCACTAATTAGGTCCTTTTTGTTTTAGAGTGAATGATAGCTACGAGTCCTTTATAAAACTTTCATTGCGATATCACCTAGTAAGGGTCGCATACGGAAGGAGTAGTAGGGTCTCTGAGGCTTGTCTGGTAAGTAAAATAGTTCGCTGGTGAAATCCTGGCTCAGTACATATCCCCGACTAAGGTGGATGAGTCAGAAGAATAACGGGTTCTATGTTACTGGTGTGAAGGGACAGGCAACGAAGTCTATCCAGAGTGAATGAAAAGTAGACAGAAGTGGTTTACTAGTAGCGAAAGAAAAGTCTTTTCTCTCTTTAGAACACTCAGACATAGTGGCAAACGTTGCGTGTTATTAACTAAAACTTGCACTCGCACTTTAGAGAGAGTAAAAAGTTTCCGTTACCTTGTGAAGGAGGGAGTCAGTCGGAGAGCTGCTCTGACGTCACTCCGTGCCGCGCTGGTATTGGTCAAAACAGCGGGTGGGTAGTGGAGCTGAATTTGTAAAGGAGGGGTGAGTGCCGAAGCGTGAGACTCTGTCTTGCGAAAAGGCCGCGCACCCATTGGTTAACCGTATTTGTATTCTCTGACCTGATTGGGTGGTGCGAAATAAAAGTCGCGCTAGCATTGGAAGCACAAAGGTAAACAAAATTAATCCAGCCGAGATAGAAGCGAGTCTGGAGAGTTGTATGTGGTATCCAGATTTCATACCAAATCCAAAATACCTAGGATTTTATAAGGAGCAGATTGTACGAGGTAGACCGCACATGATGTATGGAATAAAGAGAAAACTGTCATTCTCCGATAAAATAAAGAATTTTTTCAAAACTGACAAGCCCATTAGAACGAGGGAAGGCGTACTCATTCCCCCGCCAAATACCCCTGCTTCTTTCATGTTGTTTGATAAAGGGTATCACACTTGTGTCTGGCTAGAAAATTGGGCAAAGTATACTGTAGATGACGGAGTCCTAGCATTCCCTGTTGAAGGTACGTTTAATGGTCGGATCCTGTTTAACCTAAGAACCCGCATGAATGAATTACACCCTAGACCTAGGTTGACCCAGTACGAAGCTTTAGAGGAATGGGAGATTGAGGCTGCAGAGCGAGATAAACCCCGAATGGATAAGGGGGTGAGTAAGTGGTATCCCAGGCTTCCAACGCCAACCAAAGAGCAGAAAATGAAACAGTGGAGGCAGTCTATGTTAACTGAAGGGCTGTTCCCTATGATGGGGGTATTAGAAGAGAAGAGAGGAAAATGTAAAGAAAAGACCCATCACCTAGCACCTATGGGGGACATAGAAGATGAACACCTGGAAGATTTGTTAATGAAGAATCCACCTCCCTATGTTGCAGAATCAGAACCGGTGCATTCTCAAAATCCCTTTACAAATTACCCCCGAAGTAGGAGGGAAAGTGATACAGACGGAACAGCTACAGGCAGTAAAACTAGTGAAAGGGATGGGTTTTGCAGACCTAAGTCCACAGTCCCAAATTATCAGCCATTCGGAGAAAGTCCCCCTCGATTGGTTGCTCCGACTGCCCCGAGTATTTATCCGTCCTTAGTACCTCAGGTATTGCATGGCAATTCTGCTGAAAGGGGGTTGCAGGAAAAAGAGAAAGAAGCCCTGACTAAACAGCGAGAGGAATTAGTTAGAACCATTGCCCAGATGCATCCCCATCCTGATTCCTTGACTATTCCGGTAACTATTGGTCCTGCTATTCCCATGTATAGAAATGACCTGACTAGCCCCCATCCTCCTGTTATCACCCCAATACTGCCTACTCCTAGCATCCAGACCCCGAGGAAAGAAGTATTCATAGATGAGGATCAGGAAAGTGAGTGTGAATCTGTGGTTCTGATGGATCTGCCCATACGGGAGTCGAGGGCCAGTATAGCAGGGACAAGAAGTCAGCCCAGACCAAAGGAGGTGGTGATTGAAAGTGCAACTGGAGTTAGGAGTGCCACTTTGGTTTCCCCTGAAGAATTGGACAGATGGACAAAGGAGCTAGAGAAGGAGACCACTCCCCAACCTAGAGCATTGGAAATATATAAATTAAGAATAGAAATAGAAGAAATGATGGCTGGGAACGTGGGAGTTGAGCGCCTAAGCTCGTATAATGAAGAAGAGTTACTATTCATCAGTAAAAGTCTTACCCGGAGTGCTAGGGTGCTCCATGAAAAGATAATGGATACCGCCACAGAAATGGGAGTTGATGTTAGTCGCTCCAAAATTCTTCAGAAACCCTACAGAGTGGACTTCTCAGACAAGGATTTAGAAAGCCTGAATGTGATGGGAAAACAGATCCAAGTAAGAGAATTGTTGAAAATCCTGCAGAAATGGGGCGAAGTGGGAAAATGGAGAACCAGGTGGGCAAAGAAAAAGGAAGGCAGCAGGGCTGGGTCAGTAACTTCAGAATTCGTATTAAAGGAAGTAACCCCAACAGAAAAATTGTGCCCCATGAGAGAGGTCCCGGGAGGAAAATATGTCCATGTCCCTTGGTCCAGACAAGACATTGTGTCATTTACAAACGACTTCCCGAAATTACGTGAGAAACCAGTTGACTGGTACAGACAGGTAGAACGTTTCATAAAAGTTCAGAAGTGTCTACTGAAAGACCTGGATGGGTTTTTCGACATTGTGGTCCCTGTAGATTTGTGGACCGACTGTAAAATTGAAATTGATTGGCCCAGTGAGGAATTTCCCAGAGATGAGAAAACAGGAGCTCCTGCACCTGAAGTAATGAGGAAATATGAGCAAGTCATACAATACCTCAAGAAAAAGGTACCAGCAAAAGAGACAGATTGGACCCGTATAGATAGAACCACCCAAGAACGTGATGAAACGGTGCATTCATTTTATGAAAGGTTACTGCAGGTATTCAAAACTTACAGTGGTATCGATAATGTAGACATGAAAGACATGACCCATTTCAGTTATAGGTTTGTGCTAGGATTAAGGCCTGAAATCTCACAATGGATTCGAGATAACAAAATCAGTTGGCAGGGAAAACCCATAGATGATGTCCTGAAATATGCAAAATACTGCGAAGATGAAATCGAAAATAAAAAGAAGGCCCTCAAGGAAAAGGTCATGTGGGCACAGGTGAAATTAGCTGAACAGCAAGAAAAACAGTTAAGTAAAATAACTTCTGATAATAATGTTCAGAATACCAATACTGGGGGGGGAGGAAAGCCCAGACCTAAAATGAGTCGTGAAGAGGCCATGAAAAAGTTTCCGTGCCATGGGTGCGGCCAGATGGGGCATTGGCGAGACGAGTGTCCACACCTACAGGCCGGTAATGCCCCTGTAAATGGTTTAAATCCGCAGGTGCCGAAAGAGGGGACAAGAAAAACCCAGCAACAGGTAAAATTACCTCCAGTACCCCGCGCTCCTAGACAGAATTTTAAGAGTCAGGGTCAGCAGAATGAGAGGGCGGAAGTATGGGAGGTTGAGAGTGAAAGAAACGCAGTCATTCCACAGTACTTGCTAAATGATACCTTCCTTTGTGAGGATCAAGATTGACGGGGCCTGAGAGGGGAGGATGAGGAGTGCGTACTTGGCGCCTCCTTACCGGTAGACCAGACTGGACCATACATTGAAGGAAAGGTTGAGGGAAAAGACGTCACCTTTCTGTTGGACACTGGTGCTACCCGATCTACTGTAAGAACAGTGGATGTTCCTAACCTACCCCTCTCGGGAGAAGCAATCCAAGTAGTGGGAGTCTCAAATCAGATAATAAGTACCCCTGTAACTGAACCAATGGAAATTTCTATAGGAAATTTCAAGGAAATGCACAGATTTGTGGTCTGTGATTCCAGTCCTGTAAACCTGCTAGGACGTGATTTGTTGTGCAAGATGCGTTGTACCATTTTCTGCACACCAAATGGCGTCGAAATTCAGACCCCCGATGAAGATGGCCTGTACAAATTGATGTTGGTCAGACAAGATGCTGATATCAAGCCTTTGACAATTGAAGATTTACCTGAAGAACTCCAGCTAAGAGTAGTACCAGAAGTGTGGGATTTCACAGGAAAAGATGTAGGCCTGATGGCAAATGTGGACCCAGTGAAAATAGCAATAAAAACAAATGCTGTATACCCCAAAACCAGACAGTACAAAATGAGTGCAGAAGTAAAAGCAGGAGTAGCGACCGAAATTACCAGGCTGCTCGAAGCAGAAATAATAGAAGAAGTGATGAGCAGCCCCTGTAATTCGCCTATCATTGGGATCAAAAAGCCTAGTGGAAAGTACCGGGTGGTGCAAGATTTGCGCAAGGTAAACCAAATTGTTGTGCCTTGCTGTCCTATTGTGCCCAACCCTGCAGTAATTCTATATCAGATTCCCTGGAATGCAGAATGGTTCACTGTCATTGACCTATGCCACGCTTTCTTTTCCATCCCATTGCATCCAGAAAGCAAATTCCTTTTCAGTTTTGAATTTGACAGCCATATCTATGTCTGGAATCGTGTCCCCCAGGGGTACACCGAAAGTCCATCGATTTTCAACCAGATACTGAAAAAGTGCCTTGAATCCCTAGTACTGCCAAGAGAGTCTGTATTGGTACAGTACATAGATGACCTGTTAGTGGCATCTAAAACCCAGACTGACTGTGTCACTGACACAATTGCCTTGCTGAATCACTTAGGAAAAGGAGGACATAAAGTGTCGCCTGACAAATTACAATTCTGTAAAAACTCAGTAAAGTATCTGGGGCATCAGATAGAAAAAGGAATCAGGAAAGTCACTACCGAAAGGATCAAAATAATCAAAGCAATGGAACTGCCCAGAACACAGAAAGAGGTGAGAATGTTCTTGGGAGTTGTGGGTTACTGCAGACAATGGATTGTAGGATTTGCGGCTCTAGCCCGACCCTTGATAAATATGACAAAGAAAGGAGTAGAAGACCCCGTCCATTGGGACAGTGAAAGCATGAATGCTTGGGTAACTCTGAGAAACTGTCTATGTACCGCACCTGCATTGGGTATGCCTGAGTACACTAAGCCATTTGAGCTGTTCTGTGACACGAGAGAAAATTGTGCTCTTTCAGTCCTGACCCAGGAGCACGGATTAGTCAGAAGACCAGTAGCCTACTTTTCGGCCACCCTAGATCCAGTGGCTGCTGGACTGCCTGGATGCTTAAAAGCCGTTGCTGCTACTTGCGTCAGTCTGGAACAGAGTGAGAACATTGTCATGGGACATCCCGTCACTGTCTATGTTCCTCATTCTGTTGTCATCCTACTGACTAGAACTAAGACCCAGTACCTCACACCTAGTCGGCTGACTAAGTATGAGAGAATTTTGATTGGTGCTGAAAATGTAACTATTTCCCGGTGCAATGTCCTAAACCCTGCGACACTGTTACCTATCCCTCTGGATGTAGAATCTGATGAGGACGGGGAACATAATTGCATCGATCTGACTGAATATAGCACAAAACCCCGTCCCGACATCCGTGAAATAGCGCTACTTGACGGGGATAAAACAATGTTCGTGGATGGCTCGTGTTTGAGACATGAGAGTGGGAGTCTGAGTGCTGCCTATGCTGTGGTTACACTGACAGGAACCATCGAAGCATCTTACATGCGCGAGGTGAAATCTGCACAAGTGGCAGAGCTCATTGCGTTAACCAGAGCCTGTAAGAGGGGTAAGAACAAGAGAATAACTGTTTACACCGACAGCCAGTATTGTTTCGGGGTCGTTCACGACTTCGGCCAATTGTGGCTACAAAGAGAATTCATGACTTCCTCAGGCACACCTATCCGAAATGGGAAGGTGGTGCATGACTTACTGGAAGCTATCCAATTACCCAAAGAATTGGCTGTGGTCAAGTGTGCGGCTCACAGATCTGGAAATGATGATGTGACTGCCGGTAATAGGTACGCTGACCAAATTGCACAGTTTTGTGCCCGACACCATATGTCCCTACAAATTGCCCTGTGGGATGGAACCAGCTGCCAACTTATGTTGTTTGAGAATGTGTCAACGTGGGAAGAATTAAAGGAGTTACAACAAGCCACAGACAGGCAAGAAAAGGGCAGGTGGGCCGCAAATGAATGCGAGTTGAGAGAAGATGGTGTGGTGGTAAATCCGACTGGGGTGCCTGTACTGCCTGATAGTTTGATCGACCCCATGGTCAGAATGATACATGAGCCAACACATATGGGAAGAGACGCGATGTGTCGGGTGTTTGAACAGGTGTTCTGTAATTCAAAGTTCAGGAACCAGGCGGAAAGGCTTTGCCAGAGGTGCCTAGTGTGTCAGCAATTCAATGCAGGAAAGAAGACTGTAGTGAAGCAGAGCACTATTGGAAAGGCAGTAGGGCCCTTCGTTAGAATGCAGGCAGACTTCATAACCATGCCCAGATGCAAAGGATATAGATATATCTTAGTCATAGTTTGTCTATTCTCCAGGTGGGTGGAAGCATATCCAGCTAAGAAAAATGACGCTATCACCACAGCCAAATTATTGCTCAGGGAGTTGATACCTAGGTACGGAATCCCAGAGACAATCGAAACGGACCAAGGTGGGCATTTTGCCAACGATGTCCTATTGGAACTCTGTAAAGCATTCAAAATGAAGCAAAGATTGCACTGTGCCTACCATCCAGAGGCTTCTGGGGTAGTGGAACAAATAAATGGCACCCTGAAGTCCAGATTGGGAAAAATGTGTGATTCCACAAAAATGAACTGGATAGAGGCTTTACCCCTGGTGCTGATGAGTTTGAGAAGTATCCCGAACCGAAAGACTGGCCTAAGTCCCCATGAAGTGTTGATGGGAAGAGTGATGCGCCAGGCATGGGTACCCGGAAACAAACTGCTAAGCATTTCTGATGATATGGTGCTAGAATACTGCAAGCAGCTGGGTGACCAAGTGCGTTCTCTCTCTCAGCAGATTGGAGAGACAGAAGACGAGTGGCCAAAGACTCCAGCACACAATCTGCAACCAGGAGACTGGGTGGTGTTAAAGAAACACACCCGGAGCAGTTGCCTGAAACCAAGGTGGGGAAAGCCACGACAAGTGATCCTCGTCACTACCACTGCTGTGAAGTGCGCTGGTGTACCGAAGTGGATCCACGCCACCACACAAAGCGGGTATCTGGAGAAAACGCGACTGGAGCTGAAGGCAGCGCAGCTGAAGAGGCTTCCGAGGAAGAGAGTCCGGAGCTAGCTGACATCGAACTGCCGAGCACAAGTCGAGACGTTGAATGGTATCCCGCCGACGAACCAGTTCATGATCCAATACGAACCCGGAAATATTCTTACTTAGACAGTGAGTGGGATAGTCCAGGTGAGTCAGAAATAGAAGAAGAAGGTCAGGTCAACGAAAGCCACAACACACCTGATCAGGACATAGGCCAAGTAGGGTCAGATCAAGACCTCGAGACTCCTCCTGAAACTCCAGAGCCGAGAAAGGGACAGTTAGAAATTAGAGCTGACGTTCATGCAGAAGAAAGCGAAGAGATCGAAGAGCATGAACAGGAACAGATAGAACTAGATCAAAGTGCTCAGACAACGGAAACAACAGTAACCAGAAATAAAAAGAAAGTGCGATTTGAATCTGAGCAGGGACAGATTAGGGACCAGGCAGAAGAAGTAGATGAAAGACCTGGAACAAGTCAGACAGGCAGGGAAACAGAAGTGCCACAACAAAAAGTGAAAAGAGTGCACGAGGAAGGCGAAGTCTCCTCAACCACTGGGAGGCACGGAGGAAGAAGTGCACCCCGATACGTCAAGAGACTAAGGCTCAGACTAAAGACAGTCGAAGAAAACGATAAAGACCGGAAAAGGGCTCAAAGTGAAAGAAATGCAGCCCAAGGCAAATCGCTGAGAAAGAGCGACAGAATAAAGAAACAGAACCGACTGTATCGGAGTCCTGAGTGGACGTACTTTGTGTTGGAGGAAATTGACGAGCCACACCACAGTGGCAACAGTGACATCGAGTCCATTGCTGATCGGAGTTCGGACGAAGACCCTCCTTGAGAGAGCCCCTAAGTGAGCCTTTGGTGCAAAGAAACGAAGAGGGGTAGCAAAAGCCACCTGTAAGCTAAATATGTCTGATCCGAATGTCTCTGGGAGATCCCGGTGTGGGTGTCTCAAAACCTGTTGTAAGATATGCTTATGTAGTGTAGCCATGCTAATAGTAATGTGGATAGGACTAACTGTTTTTCTACCTTTTATGATAAGTAAAGATCCAAACTTGTCCCCTACTGAACCCGAAGCAGTAGATGTAGGGGTTGTACAGACTGCAGAAACACCACGAAGCCTAGTAAGACACGACAAAAGAGTAGGACTGACACACACACGACCTAATTTAGAAGCACCAGATGAGGATGGACTACATTTTCACAAAATGAAAAACAGGACGCATCTAAATGTTTTTGCTAACTTGTTAGTGCATTATGTAGAAGCTATGGAAATAGAGGACTGTTATGTCTGCATGAAGCTACCAACCTCAGTGGCTGAAGGCGTGACATACCACCATCTACCTTTGACCTATGGAATCTCCTGTAGTATATTAGCTAGCTTGTTCTATAGGAGCACCTTGCAGTACTATTATTCAAATGATGACGTAGTATTTTCTGAACTTCCTGTTAGAGGACACTTGAACCGTGTACATACTACAAGTGACGTGACCCGCTATATGGGAGAATATTTCCTGACTATAGGTAACATAGATGTAGACCAAGCAAGAGAAGATAATCTGACCTGTTCACTGCAAGAGCAGGAAAAGATGTTTATAAAGATGGCAGACAGAAGGAGAGAAAAGTTTCAGAAGAAGGCAAATGACGAGAAGGATAGAATCCCTAGGTGGGCTGAGCACATGGATAACACCTCGGAAGGCGAAGCCAGTCCTGCCTTGTTGCTGGATTTTGAAAGAAAGGGGAAACTTTGTATCCATAGGGAAAAGACAGAGTACTATAACAATGTATTCATCGGTTCCAGCGAGTGTGAACATAATTACAAGGTAATTGGAGGTTGGGGATTCAAAAATGGGTCAGAACCTGTGTTTCCCGGAATATATTATATATGTGGGAACAAGGCTTATTTCAAATTGCCGGATCACTGGTATGGAAGCTGCTACTTTGGCATTGTTTTCCCGAAAATATACCATGTGAATAATGCAGCTGGAAGCGATGAAGAAACTAATGGCTTAGTGCGTAGTAGACGTGAAAGTGTAGGTGAAATTATAGGTGATATTTTTAGTGCACTGATACCTGGAATGGGGGTAGTTCTGAACACTCATAGAATCTGCAAATTGTCTACAGTAGTGGACCGGTTATCAACGGACACTGCTGCTGGTTTCCTGCTGGTCAATACGGAAATGGTTGCGATCAGATCAATGGTTTTACAAAACCGTCTTGCCCTTGACACCCTATTAGCAAAAGAGGGCGGAGTCTGTAGAATGCTGAAAGCGCAACATTGTTGCACTTACATTCCTGATAAAAGTATCGAATTAAAACAATATGTGAAGAACATAACTAATTTGGAAAGGGAACTCAAACCATTGGAGGTTGACAGTGCCTGGACGAGACTGACTGGAGGTCTCTCCTCTATAGGTAGTTGGTTTACTAACTTGGGTAAGAATCTTTTGTGGAAAATACTGATGCCAATAGTTATAATAGGTGTGATTGTGTTGATCATTTTTATCTGCTGCAAATGCCAAAAGTGCAAAAAGAAATATACAGTAAATCAGAGGGGGGTGAAAAGAAACATTGATGAACTAGAACTAGAAGAGTTAAAGAGTGCAATTTACAAAAAGGCGAAAAATCACCACTCTCATAGGGAAGCTGAAAGAAAACTAAACAATAAGTTTATTGAAATTGAAATGGACGATGTGGATGAATGAGAAAAGTTGGCATCTGTTTCCTTCATGTAGTGATGATAGTAAATATCATCAAAGAGGGGATTGATGGAGCAAGGATTCGCACGTAAAGCGCCTTGCTCGTATGCAAAACCCTTGTCTAAACTGCATAATAATATTAACCTCATTATTCGTCATTTATAAAGTGTTTTCCCAACACGCGGGTGTCCCCAGGATGCTTGCTTGTTTGTTTTTTCCGTACTAAAACGAAGCTTGCACTTAAAATGGCTGCTTCGCTGAGATTCAGTCTGCGCATGCGTCGGTCATACCCATGTGATGTGACGCACTCGCATTCTGGAGGGATTCTGTGCTCATGCGCACTGATGCAAAATATGGCCGCTTGTCTCTCACCACGCTCTCTGCTTGCTACTGCTGCTTTTGCCTATCTGTCTTTTCGCACTAATCCATAATGCTATAGTCATTATAAAATAAGGGTTGGTTAGATTTTATCATGGTATACAGTGCGATCATTTTTATGTATGATTTTAATTTGTTTTCGCTTACTTTTCATGTACCGCGTCTTTGTGGGCTGGGGCAAACATGAGCGACGCCATGCTGAGGCTCCTCTGAACCCTGTCAGCTGACCAGGGAGAGTCCTAACTGCGCAGAAGCTAAAACTAGCCAGCTGGCTCCTGGAGCCCGATGCGCCTGGGAACCCATCCCGAAGATGCAAGATTACACCTTGAATTGTCATACACTGTTGCTATATGCTGGACTCTTGCATTGTCTTCTGTATTCCTATGCCTGGGAACGTGAACCAGGGGGGCGGGTGTGCAAAATTGAATAATTATGATGGGAACGTTGAATTCTAGGAGGTGGTAATGACCGCACCACCTCTCCTGACCAATCACAATGTGGGAAACTGTCACTTGCAACATTAGTGGGTGGTCTAAGGGTCCCCAAAACAGTATAATTGCCCTAGTTTAGCTTAGGAAAATTGTCCGACTTGTCCGAGTAGCAGACCTGTCACTGACCCTACGATCTCAATAGGTGCTCATTCTGAAAGTGCTGCGGAGCACTTTGTCCATACTTTCCACAAATCTCCTAAGGGGTGGAAAATCCTAAGTGCTGGCGAAGCACTTTGCTGGGGAATTCGAAAATCCAATCGGGGTTTTTGGCGGATTACTTGCAGGAGGGGGTAACGCAGGCGTTGCTGTCCGAAGCTGTGGGTGTTGGTCGTACCCTGGGAGGCCCAGTCCTTTGACCTGAACCTGAGGGGTATCCTGTCCTTACTGTCCGTGAGCTGTACCTGCTCGCATTCTGGCATTCCTTTTCTGAGGGTCCCTGTCCCCGTCTTCCCAACTGACCCGTGGCCAGGGTTGGTCTTCAATCTGAACTAGGTAATTATTGATTGTGGGTTTGCGTATCTCTCTCTCTCTCTCTCTCTTGCCTGATCTGTTAAAGCATTTTTACCTGTGATGTTGCTCTATTGCCGTTGATATATCAAATATATGTGTCTGAATTTTTAGTTGGTTCCTTCTTTCCCCCTCTCCTTTAGGAGTTCATTGATTTTATAAAGCAATAGCATGTTCCCGTTTTTCCCTTTCCTTTAGTGGATTGCAGTGAACTTAGCAAGAATAGTTTAAACACTTAGGTTAAGTACATGTTCTAGGTCTCATCCCCATTCCTATGTTCTAGTATAAAATTGCAGTGACTAGTTTTGTTCCAAAAACTTCTACCTTTAGTTTTCCCATATATCCTAATGGTCATATTTTTGATGCAAAGTTACCTATTGGTGTTGATTTTAATGTTTGATATATTATTCTGTGTATCGCTTATTATCTTGGCATCTTCTCTTTGAATTCTTATATAAAGTTTTAAACTTCATCAGGTGTCTGTGGTCATTTTACAGAATTGTGGAAAGTATTTTACTGATTATAACGTGTATTTGATGTTAGACCTGTCTACCATTTTCCCTGATAGCTCTAGGTCCGTCGTGAGAATTGTGCCTGTGGTAAGTCGGGTACATGGTAAGCAGAGGTAAATCCAAACTTGATTACTCTTAGCAGCGTGCAGGAGGAGAAATCCTCACCCAGTTCACCCAAACAAAATTAGTGTGATAATAAAAGGTTTTTGCACGCCAAGGGCCCAGTGCGTGTAAAGGAATTGGTAACTCGGGTGACCTGGGGGAAACTGCGCGCTCTAGCAGGCCCAGAGGGAATAAGGGTGTTCACGAACATAGCGACGACACCACCACAAGCAATTGATGCAGATGTGTTCAAACAAGCTCTAGAAGATCTGGACGCCCACTACCGCCCAGCGGTATGTGTCTCCATTGACCGGTACAATTTTCAGCAAAGAAAGCAAGGTGAAGGAGAGTTGGTTGACAACTATGTAGCGGCCCTGAGGTGAATAGTCGTCACGTGCAAGTATGGAGCATCAGAGGAAGATTTTATTAAGGACCAGATCGTAATGCACACCACTAACAGAAATGTGCAGGACAAACTGTGGGCCCACGGCGAAGCGTCGCTAAAAGAAGTGATCGCAATGGTGAAGAAGGCCGAACTCTCCAAACGGTGTGCTGAGGCGGCCAAGAAAGAGAGTGCGCAGAGAACCATGGTCAACAAAGTAGACGACGCAGAGCCAGTGGGGAGATACAAGATGGCGCCCGGAGACAGCAGAGGTAACGGCAAATGGACGGGAAGACCAGGACAAGCAGGGAAACAGCTTCCGCAGGTCAAGCCCGCGTGCTACAGATGCGGGAGCACAAACCACGTGGCCCAAGACAAACCCTGCCCGGCGTTTCGCATGAGATGCGCGTTCTGTGGCCTGGTAGGCCACTACGAGAAGGTGTGTCGGAGGAAAGAAAAGAAGTCGGTGGTAAAGTTCATAGCACAACCGCAACCCGAGGAAGGTGCTGACGAAGAATCAGACGAAGGCGACAGAGTACTGTGCATTGTGGAGCAGGTACTTGGCATTGACAACAAGCGCTCTGACAAACTGCGAGCGGACATGCTGATAGGAGGAGTCAAAATTCGAATCGCGATTGACTCGGGATCCCCATACACCATCGTACAGAGATCGGTGTGGGAGGAGGAATTCAGACCCAGCCTTGGTCCTAGACTGGAGCCGCCAGACATACGGCCAAGATCGTACACCAGCAACCCTATACCCATGGTTGGATACCGAAGCCTGAAGTTCGAGTTCAGAGGTAGGACGGCGACGTACAAGCTGTATGTGGCGGAGAAAGGTCCTTCTGTTCTAGGATGGAGAGACCAGGGAGACCTCAGAATCAAACTGGACCCAGGAGGTAGAGAACAAGTGCTGCTCACGGACAACTACTGCTGGACAGACTTAGAGAGAGTGAAGAAAGAGTACCCCAAGGTCTTTGGAGGGAAGGTAGGGAAACTCGAGAAGTTCATGCACAAGATCATACTCAAAGAGGACTCGCGGCCAGTATCACACATGGTCAGAAATGTGCCCATAGCGAGGGAGGCAGGGCAACAGGAGTTACGCAGGCGAGAAGAACAAAGGATCATAGAGCCAATAGACAGCTCAGAGTGGTTGGCTCCCTTGGTGGTCGCCAGGAAACCCAATGGCAAAGTGCAGCTATGTGTGGACCTGCGCGAACTAAACAGGTGCTTGGTAGTAGAAAAATTCCCGCTCCCCAGGATCGAACAAAATGCTGGCCAAGACAAGAAATGTGAGTTGGTTCTCTACCATAGACCTCACGTCTGCATACCATCAGATTGACCTGCATCCGTCAAGCAGAAAACTCACATCCTTCATCACACCATACGGGTGCTACCAGCTTCGCAGGATGCCCTTCGGGCTAGCGTCCGCCGCAGCGGTATTCCAAAAGCTCATGCACCGCCTGTTCAAAGACGTCGAAGGCATCCAGTATTTCCAGTATGATATCCTAATAATGGGAAAGGATCGCAAGGACCACGACGATAAATTAAGCAGAGTACTAGGCGTACTGCAGGAGAAAGGATTGACGGCGGAATGGGAAAAGTGCAGATTTGGATGACGTCTGTCACCTATCTGGGACACGAGATAAGCAGACAGGGGATCACTCCCAAGTGGGAGAACGTGAAAGCAATCTGCGAGGCCAGAGCTCCATCCAACAAAGACGAGGTACGGTAATTCCTGGGGATGGCCGAGTACTACAGCAAGTTCGTCCAGCACTTTGCCACGAAAACGTACAAACTAAGGCAGCTTATGAGGGAGAAATCAACGTTCCAGTGGGACGACAAAGCTCAGAAAGAGTTCGAGGAGCTTAAAGAGAACATCAGTCAAGCCGTGCCCCTACACGGACATGATCCCACGGGAAACACCATCCTCACTACGGATGCCAGTGAAAAAGGTCTAGGGGCAGTACGGGTACAGGAGAGAGACGACAAGACGGTGGAGACGCTCAGCTTTGCGTCTAGAGCATTGTCCCACACCGAGCAAAAGTTCAGTGTGATAGAAAAAGAGATGCTAGCTGTCACATGGGCCATGGGGAAGTTCCGACAGTTCCTGTGGGAACGAGGGTTTGCTTACAAACCGACCACAAGCCTTTGGTCAAGGCACGACATGGCTACCCCGCGAATAGCAAAGATGACCCTCAAGCTCCTGGAATACACGTATGATGTAGAATACATCCCAGGGACTCGCAACAAGGTGGCGGACTACCTAAGCAGGGATTCAGCGATGAAGCAGCACCCACGTCGACTGCAGAAAATGAGGAAATGGCGGCCGTGATGGAGGACATGGAAAGGGCCAATAGCTTACAGGAGTGAGAACAGGTGTAAGAGGAAGATGAAAACCTGAAGGAGGTCAAAGAGAATCTCGTGAAAGGGTGGCCAGTAAAGAGACGTCTGAAGGAGGTACTGAGGAAATTGTATGTAGTACGGGAAGAATTGTCCATGAGCGATGCAGGTACATTTCTGTACCGTAGAGACAAGGTGGTACCCCCAGAAAATTTGATCCCGACCCTGCTGAACCTACTACACGAAGCTCACCTGGGCATTGTGAAGACCAAGGCCAGAGTAAAGCAGATGTACTGGTGGCCAGGAATGGACATCCAGATCGAGAGACATGTCAGAGACTGTGACAAATGCCAGGGGTCAGACAAGGTACTGAAACCTTTGAGACCGGTGCTAGGGAGATTCGAACAACCCCGCAATCCCTGGTAGGACCTTGCAGTCGATATACTGGGACCGATAGTGGACAACCAAGGATCAGCCAAATACCTATGCGTCATAGTTGACAAATATTCCAAATGGCCGGAAGTGCATATACAAGAAGAAATGGACTCGGAGGTGGTGATCAGATTCTTAACCACGGTGTTCCTCAGGGAAGGCATACCAAGGACTAAATTAACTGACAATGGGCCGCAATTCACATCGGACAAGTGGCTCCGATACACGGATCAAGTCTAAACACACCTCGGTGTACCATCCAGCTAGCAATGGACAGGTGGAGAGATTTAACCGAGTTCTCATGGGGTCCATTCAAGCGGCAATCATGCAAGGAAAGGTCTGGGAAGCAAAGATCCAGAAGATGATATGGGCATACAGAATCACCCCCACCGCAACTGGATACAGTCCCTTCCAGATTTTAAGGGGCAGGCAACCGTTCACTAAGGACAATGTGGTGTGGAGAGAAAAGACCATCACCAGCAGATGGTCGCCGGCCGTAGTCCAACACAATTTGGAGAAGGCCCAGAGAGTGTATGCTGAACATTACAACCAGAGACGAAAAGTGAAGGAGTCAGTTCTGGAAAAAGGGGAGTGGGTGAGAGTCAGACATGCGGTACTGAAGAAGAAAGGAGAGAGCAAGTACAGTCCACCCCTCCAAGTGGAAGAAGTATATAGTAGGGCAGCACTCCTCAGCGATGGCAAAGTGTGGTCCCAAGATCGCATGGCAAAGATAAATAAGATTGTGAAGTGGCCAGAAGAGGATGGAAACAGCATACATGTTCAGCGACGACAAGTAGAAGAAGAAGAGAATGAGTCAGGCAGCGGAGAAGAAGGAGCGTGCATGGAGAGCGGAGAGCTAAGTGAGACAAGTGTTAGGGAGTCCTCAGGTAACGAAGAAGTGACACCCCGGAAAAACGAACTTGGTCCGAGGAGAGAAAAGGCGGAGAGCCCTGTTGCCAAGAGTGTTCCCGAAGCCTCCACTCTGTTAAGGCGCACGCGTGTAGGGAGAATGGTCGTCAGACCGGCGTACCTTAGAGACTTTGAGCGATGAGACCATAGACATTGAACTGAGAACAGTCATTGTGTAAAAGGAGGAGATATGTGGTGTCGGCATTCTAGTTGCGCCGACAGCGTGTGACGTAACACGCTCTGAGGAACAGTGCACGGGAGTGCGCATGCGCGAACGGCGGTTCGCGCCGGCAGAGCAGATCGGAGCGCGATAGTGATAAGACGCCCGGCGCTCTTCTGTGTATTTAGTGCCTAATAAATATAACGTTTGCTTACTGCACTTCGTGTCCCTGGTAATCATTCAGCCGTAAAGCCTGCACTTCCACATGCCACAGACAATTTATCAGCCTAGTTTTGTGCGGTGCGGTTACATCTAGAAATAGGTTTACAGCACAACGCACTGCCAGTACTTGTGTTTCTGGGGACTCTGAGACATGGTTTGGTAGGACCTGCAGGGTAGGCTCAACAATAAATTTGGCGGTGAGTAGGGACAGAGACCCAGGCAGTGGCTGTACTCTCATGTAGCAGCTAAACAATAACGACGAACTTCCACGTAAATATATAATAAAATATAACGCCTATTAAAGAAGTCATGTCTGCCCTATGAGTTCACCTGACAAATATACTGACCAGCTAGAAAAACATGTAGTCACAAAGAGGTGCCCCCTCTCCAAAATCAATTATTTCAAGTTATGAACCAAACACACACTTCTTTATGTCCGGTCCGGTATGTTTATTTATACCTTTCACTCATTTTTTTCTGAATTGATTTTTTAAAAGAATAGCAGAGAAAGATAGCTCTACACAAACAGATAACCACAAAATAACTTACAAAAATATTTAACAGAGAAACAAATACACAAAATTATCAAACAATGAGCATGAACAGTACATCCAACATTAAATTGCAATATTTAGGCAATGTGGGAAATAAATTTGAATTGGAATGCAATTACTAACATCCAAAATTCGATTTGCAAATTTAAGCAATATATGAGAAACATTCATCAACTTTACATGAACAAGAATGCAATTACTACATTCAAAGAGCAAAAAAATATATGTATCACTATTCTTCAGAAACCACTATAGTTGTTATAGTTCGCTCTTGCTGAAAATAGCCGACGCGTTTCAAGTTTGGACCTTTAGTGTCCAAACCATCTTCAGGGCTTTGTATTAATCTGTTGGGATGTAAAAAACATGGTTTTATTACAACCACTTAGCCTCTAATGTTGAAAAATCAACCGTTTGGATAAGCAATTGTACCTGTGTGATACTGCGTTGTCTAAGTTTTTTATCACTGGGCACAACTCTGTTCTTTAACTGTACAGCTGGGCGCTCGGCTCCACGAAAGACAGTCTGTGAAACAAACGACATATAGTCGTTTATCACTTTGTTTAAAAGCATGGATTCATATGCTGCCTGATAGTATTTTTAAATCAATTTGCATACCTTGAACCACGCTATCTTGCGTTGCACCAGGGGCGGGGAATGTCTTGTTCTTTGTTCGTATGCACCTAATTCAATGATACACAACCTGATTTTAGACACCCTGTTTTGACTATTACAGTGAGGTAGTACTACGTTTTGGATGGCAAACCGTACCTTTAAATTGATTGAAGATGCCAATCCGACCCCTTTCGTGCTTTCTTATTTTCTTTTTAATTCTTCAACGTCTCCTATTTAAAAAAGCACTCATGAGTTCAATGTACTTGCTACAGCTAGATGTATTCAACTCCACACGGCTGTCGCTTTTTATAAAAAACAGGTTTACCTGAGTGTTCAATAGAACGGAGGCGTCTCCTCCCGGCTAACGCCCCGTCCGGGGCTGCAGTTGGAAAGCGCCTTCGCCGTGTATTTACTGCTGGCGGGTTCCGTTTTGATAATAAATCTCTTCTCCTAATCAGGAAGGAGGGTAAAAGGACGCGCATTAGTAAACGCTGCGCCTTCATTTTGCTGCACACTGTGGTATCACGCTAATCGGCTAGGTTCAGTTACCTGCAGAGAACTGTGTGTGCAGGTAACTGAACCTAGCCGATTAGCGTGATACCACAGAGTGCAGCAAAATGAAGGCGCAGCGTTTACTAATGCGCGTCCTTTTACCCTCCTTCCTGATTAGGAGAAGAGATTTATTATCAAAACGGAACCCGCCAGCAGTAAATACACGGCGAAGGCGCTTTCCAACTGCAGCCCGGACGGGGCGTTAGCCGGGAGGAGACGCCTCCGTTCTATTGAACACTCAGGTAAACCTGTTTTTTATAAAAAGCGACGGCCGTGTGGAGTTGAATACATCTAGCTGTAGCAAGTACATTGAACTCATGAGTGCTTTTTTAAATAGGAGACGTTGAAGAATTAAAAAGAAAATAAGAAAGCACGAAAGGGGTCGGATTGGCATCTTCAATCAATTTAAAGGTACGGTTTGCCATCCAAAACGTAGTACTACCTCACTGTAATAGTCAAAACAGGGTGTCTAAAATCAGGTTGTATATCATTGAATTAGGTGCATACGAACAAAGAACAAGACATTCCCCGCCCCTGGTGCAACGCAAGATAGCGTGGTTCAAGGTATGCAAATTGATTTAAAAATACTATCAGGCAGCATATGAATCCATGCTTTTAAACAAAGTGATAAACGACTATATGTCGTTTGTTTCACAGACTGTCTTTCGTGGAGCCGAGCGCCCAGCTGTACAGTTAAAGAACAGAGTTGTGCCCAGTGATAAAAAACTTAGACAACGCAGTATCACACAGGTACAATTGCTTATCCAAACGGTTGATTTTTCAACATTAGAGGCTAAGTGGTTGTAATAAAACCATGTTTTTTACATCCCAACAGATTAATACAAAGCCCTGAAGATGGTTTGGACACTAAAGGTCCAAACTTGAAACGCGTCGGCTATTTTCAGCAAGAGCGAACTATAACAACTATAGTGGTTTCTGAAGAATAGTGATACATATCTTTTTTTGCTCTTTGAATGTAGTAATTGCATTCTTGTTCATGTAAAGTTGATGAATGTTTCTCATATATTGCTTAAATTTGCAAATCGAATTTTGGATGTTAGTAATTGCATTCCAATTCAAATTTATTTCCCACATTGCCTAAATATTGCAATTTAATGTTGGATGTACTGTTCATGCTCATTGTTTGATAATTTTGTGTATTTGTTTCTCTGTTAAACATTTTTGTAAGTTATTTTGTGGTTATCTGTTTGTGTAGAGCTATCTTTCTCTGCTATTCTTTTAAAAAATCAATTCAGAAAAAAATGAGTGAAAGGTATAAATAAACATACCGGACCGGACATAAAGAAGTGTGTGTTTGGTTCATAACTTGAAATAATTGATTTTGGAGAGGGGGCACCTCTTTGTGACTGCAAGTTTATATGACCCAGCCCTCCTTCAGCCCCACCAAGGGTCTACCTCCTTTTTGTGCCCAGCTAGAGAAACAAGCAACACATACTTGTTCTACTAACAGTGCTTGTTTGTTTTTTAGTTGTTATTGGTAATAAACGAAAAACTACATACCAATAGGAAGCTGGCAAACCAAAAAAATATAATAAAAGTAAATAGGGGTTGGAGTTGGCCTAAAGGCTAGGGCGGTCGACCTCGAGTCTGTGAACCGGGTTGGAGTCTCGGCAACGACTCTGAACATCCTGTGATTCTGGGCAAATCACCTAATCTCCCCTGCCTAACAAAAACAAGCATTGGCATAGCCAATAGGTCTCGCTATTGGGACCTTATGTGTGTATTTTGAAGTTTTGGCTATGTTGTCCACATAACACCACTCAAAACCACATAATCACACCACATAATTAAACATTACTAAATGCAACATACACTCCACATAATACCACTAAGTGAGCTTGGACAGGAGAGTAAGAGAACTTCATAAGTGGATTGAACAAACAACACTAAGCTGGGGAGTCCAATTTAGGTCCAGTAGCGCCAGATCCATGACAAATTATCAGGCTATCCAAATAAAATAAGGTGAGTAAAAAGAACTCAAACACAGTCGGTGGTTAGTCTGAATATCTGGCCATCTTGATCTTAAGGAATGTCCTTCAGTTTTCAACAGTACTACACATGATTTATTAGATAAAAGTAGAGTTACGTTTTAAACTATCTGCCTCTTCCTTACCCCAAATAAATCTATTCTGAAATTGCTGAGTCGTTCTTTCTAAGGTTCTGGCGCTATCATGCTAACATGCAGATCGACTAAACAGTAATGGAATACTTTTATTGGTTATTATAACTAAAATATAAGTAAACTGGATTGTATAAAGCATTCACACCGAATTTGTTTTTATGGGTTCACAATGTAATGAATGTCATGTTTTAATAGAATCTAAAGTCCCTTTCTATGAACATACGGTTTAAGATAGTGAGAGAAGCCGATACGTGCTCTATCCCACTCAGTGTGCAGCCTGGAAGTGCTCTGGATTGAAGTCTTGACTTCGAGCATGAATACAAAAGAATAAAGGAGCTATTGTAACCAGCTAGTGCAAAGAGGGAAATGGGAACTATGGCTGTTATTTTAACTATAAAATACAGCTAAAATCAGTACTGGACATCAGACATCTCGACCCTAGTGCCACTACACCTGCTGCACCAATTGAAGCTACGTCCCTGCAGTGAACATGCTGCACTACGGCTGGACAGCAAGATCATTAAACACTGAATCAGAAAATGCAATACCAAATAGCTAATAAGCGACCTTGATGAATAGCAAATACCTTCACGGGCGCCTGCCTTAACCCGCTTCTGTCAGCCAACGGCCCTCGTTAGCACTACCGCGGTAGTGCTGCGCACGTCCGTTTGCCAACGGGGCCCCGCCCACTTAATAGAACATTCGCACCGGCGCGGAGCGTTCGTGTGGTGTCGCGCTCTAGTCTACGGGCGTTAGCGCGATGACGCGTCACGCCGTAGCTAGAGCGAGATACGCGCGCATGCACAGGATGAGGATTGAGAAAGGCGCGAAGCAAGTTAACGGCATTCTAGCGACCGGAGCAGTAGCTGGTTAGACGCTCGGCGCTCTATGGAAGTGAGAGTTTGACATTGGCTGAATAAAGCATACCACACTTCAGCAGAGTCTCAGTGTACTGTGTGGGGGCAAGTAACAACATTACAGTGGCGACGAGGACTGGGATCACCCCACTGTCTCCACACTGCCTCGCTGAAGATCGGCATCCAGAGCACCAGACTGCAGTTCCAGGCCAGCGTTCATCCAGCACGGGTGGCAGTGCTCTTAGCGAACCATAGAGCGTGGCAGCAGCATACAACCGGCACTGAGTGCTTACGATTGCACATCCATCCCAGCAGCTCGGCAGAGGAACAAGTCACAGACCACAGAAGCAAGGTCAGTGCTGTCCCGGAGTGCGGGGGGTCCTTCAACCAGTACCCTGGCAACGAAAGGAGACGCCCAGAATACCGAGGAGGGCGAGCATTCCCTCAGTCAACCTCAAGGAGCTGTAAATAACACTCCAGGCAGCCCCAGAGGCCCAGGAGAGGCAGCAAGAGGATCAGGGTCCCCCAGTGCGCCTAACAGCCCTAGAAATCAAGAGGAGGCACCCAGGAACGAGCCCAGGATGGCCAACCAGGTGTCTGCACTGATGGCTCCCGTCCCATTCCTGCCCAGACCGGGCGAACCCCAAATGAAGTGGGAGGACTGGAGGGAGTACTTCAAAAACTATGTAGAAGCCCTAGAGGATGAGAATGGAGAACCGTCCCCCCCTGCTCGGAAAAAGAGGTTGTTACTTCACAACCTGGGCCCGGGGGGCGTGCGGGTGTTTGCAAACATCGTGCCCAAAGAACGTGACGCAACAGAAGACGACGTCTTCAAGAACGCTTTAGAAGACCTAGACAACCACTTTCGGCTGGCAGTTTGTGTATCCATTGACCGTTACAACTTCCAGCAAAGAAAACAGGAAGCGGGAGAATCGATTGATGACTACGTAGCAGCATTGCGACATCTAGCAATCACGTGCAAGTACGGACAACTGCAAGACGAGTACATAAAGGACCAGATTGTCATGCACACAACCAATAGGTCAGTCCAGGACAAACTTTGGGCACAAAGTGAAGCTTCACTCAAAGACGTCATAGCCATGGTGAAGAAGGCAGAGATGTCTAAGCGCTGCGCTGACGCAGCCAAACGAGAAAACGCGCAGAAACAGATGGTCAACAAGATCGACGAGGCCTCATCTGCAAACAAGCAAAAGGGGTCATATGGAGACCAGAGACAAGACCCGAGATGGGCGGGGAAGCAAACGGGACCGGGACGGCATCCCACTGACAGCAAGTTCGCATGCTACAGGTGCGGCAGCATGGCCCACTCGGCACAGGACAAACGTTGCCCCGCGTTTCGCGCCAGATGCGCGTTCTGTGGCCTGGTCGGCCATTTTGAGAAGGTATGCCGCAAGAAGGGGAAGAAGTCCATGGTAAAATGCATAGAGCCTGCACCGTCGGAGGTCGGTACGGAGGATGATCTGGAAGATGGAGACATGGTTCTGTGTGTAGAAGGTCAAGTGCTGGACGTAACAGGCAAACGCACAGACAAGCCACGCACGGACATGTTTATTGGAGGAGTAAAAGTGCATATTGCGATTGACTCAGGATTCCCTTGGACAATAGTGCAACGTTCAGTATGGGAAGGAGACTTTGTGCCCTCGCTGGGACCCAGTCTAAAACCACCGGACATCCGTCCCATCTCGTACACCAGCAACGCCATCCCCATAGTAGGCTTCCGTCCACTGAAGTTTGAATTCAGAGGTAGGTCGGCCACCTGCAAGTTATACGTGGCAGAAAAGGGCCCCTCTGTGCTCGGTTGGAGAGATGCTGGAGACTTGGGGATCAAGTTAGATCCTGGCGGCAAGGAACAGATCCTGCTGACGGAAGAGGACCAGCCGCCCCAAAGAGAGGAACTGAAACAAACCTATCCCAAAGTCTTTGGAGGCACGGTAGGAAAATTGGACAAGTTCGTCCACAAGATAATACTTAAGGAGGGAGCCAAGCCTGTATCTCACAAAGTCAGGAACATTCCCATTTCCATAAAAGAGGCTGTACAACAGGAACTCCAGAGATTGGAACGACAAGGGATCATCGAGCCCATAGACAGTTCTGAGTGGTTAGCCCCCTTAGTCGTGGCCAAGAAACCCAATGGGAATGTCCGTCTATGTGTGGACCTTCGCGAACTCAACAAGTGCCTGATAGTGGAAAAGTTCCCTCTGCCTAGGATTGAGGAAATGTTGGCGAGAACGAAAGGAGTATCCTGGTTTTCCACCATTGACCTCACATCGGCATATCACCAGATTGACCTGCACCCCACGAGCAGAAAGTACACCTCATTCATCACACCATTTGGGTGCTATCAATTTCGCCGCATGCCATTTGGCCTGGCCTCTGCGGCCGCTGTGTTCCAAAAGCTGATGCATCGCCTGTTCAAAGACCTACCAGGAGTCCAATATTTCCAGGATGACATCCTGATAATGGGATCTAACCAGGAAGACCATGACAGCAAATTGTCTAAAGTGCTTACAGTACTACAAGACAAAGGCCTCACAGCAGAGTGGAGCAAATGCAAGATAGGCATGTCGTCTGTCACATACCTGGGACATGAGATCGGGAGTCAAGGCATATCCCCCAAACGGCAGAATGTGAGAGCCATCAATGAAGCCAGAGCCCCAATCAACAAAGAGGAAGTTCGGTCGTTTCTCGGAATGGCCGAGTACTATAGTAAATTCGTAAGACACTTTGCAACCAAAACACACAGACTGCGCCTGCTCATCAGAGACAAAGCAAAATTTGAGTGGGATGCAGAAGCACAAAACGAATTCGAGGGATTGAAGAAAGACATCAGTGAAGCGGTACCCTTACAGGGCTATGACCCCTCAGGCAGCACCATCCTAACCACGGACGCCAGCGACAAAGGCCTGGGAGCAGTACTGGCACAAGAATGAGTAGATGGCACTGTCGAGACGGTCAGTTTTGCATCACGTGCCCTATCCCCCACTGAACAAAGATATAGCGTCATCGAAAAAGAAATGCTGGCGGTCACATGGGCGATGGGGAAATTTCGACAATTTATCTGGGGTACCAAGTTCAAACTACAAACCGACCACAAGCCATTGGTCAAGGTCCTAACGTCATCTGGCCATGAAACAGCCACCCCACGCATTGCCAAAATGACGCTCAAGTTGCTGGACTACACATACGATATTGAGTACCTGCCAGGAACACAGAAAAGTGGCCGACTATCTCAGTAGAGCTTCCGCCATGGAGGAAGCCCCTGCGACGTCACCGGACACGGACGAGATGGTTGCAGACATGGTCGACACGGAGACGACAATAGGCAAGCAAGAGTGGGCAGAGGCGTACACGCATGACCCAGAGATAACGGAAGTCAAGCAGTATCTCGTCTCCGGGTGGCCGGACAAGCGGAAACTAAAGGCGGACCTGAGAAAGTTCTATGAGATTCGGGAAGAGCTGTCGGTGAGTGATTCTGGCAAATTCCTGTACAGAGGGGACAGAGTAATACCGCCGGAAACCCTAATACCTGTACTATTGAAACAACTCCATGAGGGACACCTCGGCATAGTCAAGACAAAAACCAGAGTGAAACAAATGTATTGGTGGCCAGGCATGGACAGCCAGATAGAAAGGCAAGTGAGAGAGTGTGTACAGTGCCAAGGAGCTGATAAAATACTCCGGCCACTCAGACCGGCGTTGGGAGAATTCGACCGTCCCCAGAACCCGTGGGAAGATATTGCAGTAGACATCCTGGGGCCGGTGCTAGACAATCGAGGCATAAACAAATACCTGTGTGTGGTCATAGACAAATACTCCAAGTGGCCTGAGATAGATGTACAAGAATCCATGGACACGGACACTGTATTAAAGTTCCTCACCTCGCTGTTTTTGAGAGAAGGAATACCGAAAACAATACTGAGTGACAACGGACCACAGTTCGCCTCAGACAAATGGGTCCGATACATGAAGAGGAATGGGATAATATCGAAACACACAGCAATATACCATCCGGCCTGTAATGGACAAGTGGAGCGATTCAATCGAGTACTGATGGGGTCAATACAAGCCGCCATCATGCAAGGCAAAGATTGGGAAACAGAAGTCCAAAGCATGCTATGGGCGTACAGGATAACCCCGACAGCGCTTGGGTACAGCCCCTTTCAGATCTTAAGAGGCCGATTCCCCTTCACTAGAGACAAGGTGGTGTGGAGAGAAAAAACGGTGACCAGTAAGCGGTCCCCAGCAGTGGTGCAGCACAACCTAGAAAAAGCTCAAAAAGTGTATGCTGCTCACTACAACAGACGGCACAACACCAAGGATGTCTTGCTGGAAGAAGGAGAGTGGGTCAGAGTCAAACTTCCTACCCTTCAAAAGAAAGGAGAGAGCAAGTACAGTCAACCTTTACAGGTTAAAGAGGTGCGGGGCTGGGCTGCTCTACTCAGCGATGGGAAAGTGTGGTCCCAAGACCGCATGGCTAGAGTCAACAGGATCATGAAATGGCCGATGATCAAAGTAGAGGAGATGCAATTCGGAGGAGAAGAAGAAACACAGATAGGAGAGAGAATCAAGGAAGAAGGACTTGTGGAAAGGGACGAAGAAGGTGAAGGAGAAGCACCGACGCCAGCGGTGGCAGGAAACAACATAATCCCAGCTGGAGACTTGGAGAGAGGTGACCAGGTGGACATTGAGGGTCTCCCTCGTGGAGGTAACGGCGAGGAGAACAACCTGGTAAGGCGCACCCGCACAGGAAGAACAGTCACCCTGCCTTCTCGATTTAAAGACTACGACATGAGCGAACATTGATATGAGACTCTAGCAGTTGTTAATTGTGTATATAAAAAGGGGGAAGATATGTGGTGTCGCGCTCTAGTCTACGGGCGTTAGCGCGATGACACGTCACGCCGTAGCTAGAGCGAGATACGCGCGCATGCGCAGGATGAGGATTGAGAAAGGTGCGAAGCAAGTTAACGGCATTCTAGCGACCGGAGCAGTAGCTGGTTAGACGCTCGGCGCTCTATGGAAGTGAGAGTTTGACATTGGCTGAATAAAGCATACCACACTTCAGCAGAGTCTCAGTGTACTGTGTGGGGGCAAGTAACAACATTACAGTTCGAAGCAGCAAACAGGTTAACAAGTATGAGGCAACTGCTTGTGGATGTAAAAAATTCAATTACGTTTTTTATTTTGTTTGGATGTTATTCACATAGCGCAACGATTCAAATGCAGAACGCAGCACAGGAAAATGAGAGGAGAGACCTTTTTGCTGAGAAAAAGTAAAAAAATAAAAATAAAAAAAGTACAGCAGCGCCAAAACAACGGAAACAACGAAAAACAGAGAACCATGACTTGCTTTCTTCTGCCTGTGTCAGCCGTAATGTATCTGACAGTAACCAATTACGGGTAAGGTCGTCTGGTTGTGCAAAGGAAAGGTTCCTGAGGGAAATAGGAAAATGCTGCAGCTGACAGATCTATTGAAGGTTAGTGTACAGCATGTGCCACTGGGATCATTTATCTGGCTATAATGCGCCCCTGCAACAGGGGAAACGCTGTTTGGTTAACCAGACGTGTCGGCCTTTGGCAGCACCGCAGGCCTCAACAGAGCACACAAACACACAGCACGGTTGCCGCGGCCGAGCGCGTTCCAAAGGGCGGCATTTGCACATTCCTGGGAAGACACTGTAAACCTGCAGCACTAATACGCCAGCAGGCAGGTGAAAATGTTCAATTAACGGGTATTAGTCACTCAGATCCGGTTAAGGCTTTTGGCCTCAAGCACACCACCGGCCCCGCAGGGAGGGGCGGCGGCTCTGGGTTACTTGAAGTGCGTGGTGTCAAATAGGTGATCATTTTTTGCCTCCCCGTCAGTCCTTTGCACACGCTTCTTGTTTCCACTTCCTCCTGCTGGAGCGGGAGGGTTGCAGCTTCCAGCTGCAGTGCCTGAGTCATGATTAACAGAGAGTGCCATTAAAAAAACAGAAATGGTACTGCTTATACACACATGCATGCAAAAAAGTATGCGTTGTTATGGCAACCTTTCTTTAAGATGTATATCTTGAAATTTAGCATTCAGAACACAACCACGATTCATTTAAAGCCTCCCCAACTTAAAGACTATTTGTCTTACGTGTGCATTTCCAGCTGCAGGCAAACAAGGGCTAATTTTCTAGCTTTACAGATACAACAGTGCCTTTCGATGAGGTGAACACAGGCTAGGGGGGAGGGCTGGCTGCCCATCCACAGAAGGTAGTTAACGAGGAGAAAGAGCCAGCCTTTGCAACTAGACGCAGTGTGCCTCGGCAAAGACTTAAACAAGAGAGCGCCTCGTGCGGCAGCAGGGAGAGAGGAGGGGCCTGCATAGGTTTCCCTTGCGGGAGCGAGCAGCAAGGCGAGATGATTGCTAACATATGGCTCCGCTGCTCGCTCCCACAAGGGAATCGCCAAACGTGCACGCTTTACCATTGGAAGTAATGCAATGTGTGCACGTTTTTGGCAGAAAAAGGGAATCAATGGCTAAAGGTCTTTTTCCTATGCAGCGCTAACCTAATGAATGTGTCCTCGTGTAACGCAACTGGTGCTCTGTAAAGCGCTCTGATACCCGATACCTTTAGGTCAAGTTTGCGCTATATAATACTCTGTAAAAAAAGCCCATTATTAGCATACTGCTCGCAAACATTGCGCCCATTTAGGCCACTGTAGATATTAACGTCAGTCCAGGACCATGTATGCTAATCAAAGACTGTCGAGGTAGCAGGATATACTGATTCTCAGGATTCATCTGATGTGTGATGAGATGCAGAAACGAGGCTGACCAACAGAGGGCCCAACTAAAGCCACTACGCCAAAAAAGGAATGGGTGTGGCCCAACCTTCTTGCTGCTGGTGGGTGCACAACAAAGGGGAGAAGACACAGGGTTTTTGCAGCTGCATCAGCATTGGCAAATTTGAACATTGACTACTGTTGGACACTTCAATTATTGCACAATGACAATTGAGCTGGCAGTTGTTTTCAAAACGTAGATGCAACACTTATTGGTTTCTCAGTTACTCAATTTAGTGTTGTATAGACAACTGCGGTGCACAAACACAAGAATGTATTTAGCAGGGCAAAGTACTGGACATTTAAAAAGCTCACTGGAAGAAAGCAAACTTAAGTCACACATCCAAGGTAGAGATTGACAGACCTCTAGGTAAGAGCAGGGAGTAGAACAACACCAGTGACTACTTACTACCCATTAAATCTTTGAATCACCCACCCTAAAAACTGATACTCGCCACACAGCACTGACATGACTAAACATTGCCCGCTTTCTGAGGGCTAGCCTACCAACACCCTTTATGAACAGAATATTTCATTGATAAAACATATATATTACCTACTGGGGGTCACCACTAGGTGGCTATAGTTAGGACCTAGTTACCATTGGAAATGTTGTTTTCTTTTTTTGTTGCAAGTAACTTTCACGTTGTTTGATGACACCTTGTGAAATTTTCAAAACTAGTTTGCCACTTACTTCAGCTGCTGTCTTGAAAGTTTCGGAGTGATCCTTCAAGTGGGGACCAAGAAAAAGGGGATCCTAAAACGCATTTCCCCACCCCATGCAATTTTCCATAGGAATTTTAGACTCAACTACAGCCCGAACCGCTGAACGAAATTACACCAAAATTGGCAGAAAGTTAGCTGTTGGTCCAGAAAGCGAATTCTTTGTAAATTGGTGTAAATTTGTTCAGTAGTTTTGGAAATATTTTGGGACGTCCAAATCGGTATATACATAGGGATGCAGATCCTCAGAGGATCCGGCAGTCTCCATCACTGTTCCCTAGAGCATGCACTGGTGCATTCGCACACTGAAGTCACCCCGAGCGTGCAGTGTCCCAATTGTAGAGCACACACACAACACAGCCCGTAAGACTGTTCGCCACACCGCTTTTAAAATGCAAGCGGTGCAAAAAACTATAATTTTCTGGTTACAGGAGGCAGAGCTGGAGACAACGGTGAAGGGGACACTGCCGAGCATCAGGAAAGTGTCTCCCCTATGTACTGTATGGTTAGGGAGGGCTCAGGTTTACGAGAAGGTGGAGCCTGCACTTGCTGCATTTTTTTCTTAATAGTGCACAGCTGCGGGGCAGGTTATGGGCCTTTGTGAAAGTATTCATGTTAATTACAGCACCGTCATGCTCTGCAATTAACATGAATACTTTTACAAAGGCCCACAATCTGCGCCTTAGCTGTGCACTATTAGGAAAAGGAATGTGGCAATCTAAAGCGCGATGATTCTGTAATAACACGTTGTGTTTCACTCTGCATTCCTTTGCTAATAGTGGGCATCTGAAATAGTTTTCATGCTAACTGCAGTGCACACAGGCACTGCAATTAACAAGAATACAATCACAAAGGTCCACATTTAGCCCTGCACTATCAGCAAAAGGAATACAGAGTCATACACAACGTGGGCTTTCAGAATCATCTGAAAGCACAAGTCGTGCTTGAACCTGCAGTTCTTTAGCTAATAGGGGGCAGTTGCGGGGGGTATTCTTGTTGATTGCAGCACTGGTGTGCACTGCAATTAACAAGAATATTATCTCAAAGGCCCACATTCAGCCATGCACTATTAGCAAAACGAATGCAGGGTCAAACACAATGTGTGCTTTCAGAATCACATGTCGCGTTTGACCCTGTATTTCTTTTGTTAAAAGTGCGTGGCTGAATGTTGAGATAGTATTCTTGTTAATTGCAGTGCACACAGGCACTGCAATTAACATGATTATTACCTCAAAGACCCACATTCAGACCCGCAGCTGCCCACTATTAGCAAAAGGAATGTAGCAAATTTAAAGCAGTACTTGTGCTTCATAGCTGCCAAGGTTTCAGTTTGCCATGTGGGACATGTTCATATGTTTCAGTGTAATATGAGTGACATTTTAAGGATCCTGAGTACATAGCTGGCAAGGTTTCAGATTGCTATGTGTGAATTTTTCATATGTTTCAGTGTAATATGAGTGACATTTTAAGGATCATGAGTAGATAGCTGACAAGGTTTCAGACTGCTATGTGTGACATTTTCATATGTTTCAGTGTAATGTGAGTGACATTTTCTGACAAGCAAAATCAACACAGTTTACAACCGCCATGACAAACAGCTAAGGGGCATTAATTAGGGTGCAAGAGAGGCTGAGGGGCACACATAGCTGGGCGGCAGCAGAGTGAGCAAGGGCGCTGTATTATTGCAAGTACATTGCACGGATCGTGAAAACTATCGACCACTAGAAACTGCGAAGTGGACTCTTTCATAACATTTACAAAATCACTAAATCATAAGTCTTGACTAAGTTCCCCTTCACTTCCCCTTAGCGTCCAAAGACATATTAGGTGCAGGGCGACATTATTGATGCATTTGCGTGCATAAGGCATAAGTAGGAACACCCATTTTGGTATTAAAATGCCCACACATAAGGAGGCATGGCCGGTAAGATGTCGACAAGAAGTGCTTCATACTGGACACAAAACTGTAATTTTTAGGTCTAACACTGAATCCTGCAGTCCCCGGCACCTGGGTTAGGACAGAGAGCCGAAAGAGGTGGCAGAAACAAAGTTGTGTGAGGCCTGCAGCAAGGCACTGGTGCAGAGGCCCCTGAGGAGAAGACTCCGAAGTGGAGGTTGCGTGAAGGAGGGCTGACCCAGTGGAGGGCGGTGCTTTTTTGCGGGGTGCCCTGGGGGACTGAAGACCCCCTGGCGAGAACTGGCTGCGCTGCAATCAAGACAGGCGATCGGTCATAACACAGCAGCCTGCCTGGATCACCCCGAGGGGTTCTGGTAATTGCCAGCCGGAGGACGTGTTTGCAATGAGGCGGCATTGGAGGCAGCCGAAAACAGCCAGACTGCAGCATATGAGGAGAGGGTGCCTGGAGGGGTTCTGCTGCCGCCACTGGTGGAGAAAGTGGGCTGTGGGGAGCACGATTTGAGCATTAGTAAGACAATACAATATTCACTGGTGCAGGAATAATGTTAAATAATGTTAAATGTTGTTTCTGCTTCAGGTTTAGGAATGTAACAACAAAAGGTCAAAGGGAGCGGATAATCAAAGTCTTTGTAGGCTCTCCACGGGAGAGGGCACAGAGTCAATGACTAGCGACCCTGTCCTCTGGCTCGGCCGGCGTACAACTGGGGCACTGAGCGCCCCACAAAAGAGCTAGCTGGATCAATAAAAATCATACACTCGTGATTAAATATAGATCAGGCTGAAGTCGGGAATGTTTACTACTCCATGGCGCATTTTTTCTCTAGATACCATGAGCTAAGTATGCATATTTATTGAAAGCATGCATCTTAAAAGCACGCACACTTACCAACAAGCGCAGATGCGCCTATTTTACCAGAGCTTTGCCCTCTTTCAAACCATAGAAACCAGTGTCCTCCTGGCCACAACACATGACTCCCTCACCAAACGTGCCACCCGTGCTGCATTCAGTCTAAGCAGCTGCATAGCGCGTGCTCTGGGCTCCAGAGCCCCCCGCTGGTCCGTGGGGTTGGGTATTGGTGGTGGCAGGGATCAGTCATGATTATGTTTAAATTACTGCTGTGTAAGCACTGCCCTGGAATTGCCACGTCCTGCGTAATGCTGCAGGCAGCCATGATGATTACTTCCTATTTTAACTAATGCATTGTAGCCAGCAGCCCGCAAAACCTACCAGGAGCAGTGCTCTCGCACAGGCATGCTGCCACTCCAATTTTAGTATAGCGGCATTATAGTTTGATAGCCGAGGCAGGTGCTATGACTATTGTGCGTGAATTTGCATTTCAGTGCGGACCACCAAACTAAAATGCGTTAGTCTAACACCTGATGCGAGGTACTTGGCAGGGCTGTGAGTAACACTTTCTGGCCAGCAAAATCAAGCCATAAAGAGGAGGGAAACGTTTAAAGGAATTACATGCATAGCTATCAAGGTTTCATATTGCTCAGTGTGACCTTTTCATGTGTAATTATTAGTGACATATTAACAACTATGAGTGACGCTTTCTTTCCAGCAAAAGATAGCTGACAAGTTTAATTTTCCTTATGTGACATTTTCATATTTTCCTTGTGTTTGTGTGAGATTTCCATTCTTATGTCTGATGCGTCTCAATATTTTGCTTCCCAACAACATTTTGATCCATAACCAATATAACAGTGAATTAATTAACATAGTCTTTAATCCCTATTAGCACCACACCTTAAACTGTAGAACTTGTGATTTCACATCTGATTTTAGTGTATGTTGCCTTTGTATACTTTACAAAGCTTGTATTGCATTTCATGATGTTTCCTTTCTACATATAAAATTGTTCGGAAATTAAAAAGGCATCTACATAACACTTCAAGCATACCGAATAGTGACCAATTCCTTTTATACAAGGTGTTGCAGGATTTTCTTTGAAAAAGACGTCTTCACATCTACCTTCAATAACCTCTGTTCAACTACTAACACTTGAATGAGTGATCACTGGCACTAGGCAGAATTTTAAAGGTGTTAACCTTTTATCGCTCACAAATGTACAGATTCAAGAGAATCAAAATTAAGCAAAACAAACTAATATGAACAGAGAACTTCATTATATCACAATAGACTCTTTCCTTTCTGAAATCCGCCACTCTTTCAACCTTTTCCATTTTAATGGGATCAAGCACAACAAATACACTTTGCTGATAGTGACTCAGGACAGAATTTTGTCAAAGGTAACTTACTGTATTATTGCTTGAAAGGGTTTTCTAAATTTAACCAAACCGTGTACAGCACCTCATTGACAAGCTGGGTGATGCTGGGTCAGTCTCTTTGTAATTACTACACACTCCTTTGGCATTGCAAGCCAATGCGCGAGGCAGTATTGGAACAAGGTTTTATGCAACTCCATGTTTAAGCTCAGTATTTTCAGGAGTCAAAAAGTAAGAAAAGGCACTGGGGTCATTGTGAGGCTAGACCCAGTGCTTGCACTTTGTGTATTTAAAGGCTTCTCCAAGCCGCCATCAGCCAGATTCATCTAGTGTCATATCCATGTGTATTGTATATATGTGATCTTGTATAGGCTCCCAACATTTTCTCACCCTATGAACAGTGCTCCAGTTGAGGATCTTTAGTAAAATCTAAAGGTACCATCGTTGGAGTCCTATGCTTTTCCAAACCCAAAGTGTACTTGCCTGTGTGACCAATTCATGTCATGGCGTGTGTATCTAAATTGAACACCTGCCTTTAGACCCTTCATGTGGTGCTACAGGTGTGGAAATGAACCGTTCTTTCACTTTATTAAGCAAGAATTTGGAGTGATATTTAGCTCTGCACCAACAAGCGATGTCTGGTTCCTGGCACACATAGCTTGGGCTGCAGTGCACAGAGACCTTACACTGCCGCACACAGAGGAAAACAATTAGAGGGAACATTAGTCTTCATGCTAAATATAATTGGCTGCCGACACTTCAACCAGGAAGTATTGCCATCCAGCCATCTTGGGAGTCTGCTTCAGCTGAGTCTCACAAAAAACATTTAAAAAAACAACAACAAAAAGAAAGCATGTTAGGAATATCCTGACTGTGGTCCTATGGCCACCCTGTAATCCTGAGATGGCCAGAAAGCACTTTTTCAAAACACAATTTGCCACGGAAAAGGGAAAGAGCTGCAAGTTTTCTCTGCACTTGTTACGTTAAGAGCTCCCCTGTGGGCCAGGTCTCTGGCATTTCTATTTGAGAAAATAAGATGGGAGGTGCACAGGGCCCCCTTCCTAGGGCTTATTATTGCCCTAGGGACCACCACCTCCATGGGGTGGCCCATGCAAATAGGAGAGGGTCCCCTGCTGGAGCCATACATGGCCCTGGGGACCACCACCCCCCAGGGCTGGCTCCTGCTATGTCCCGGGGTAACCACCCCTGGGACATAGCTGGGACATAGCTCTTTGCTTTTTCTTGGTGGGAGCTGTCACTAAAGCAAACACTCCGGTTCTAGGGGGTGGGAGCTGTTAAAGTGCTCCCAGCCACTGGAAGTGGAGGTTTCATCTCTTTCTCTCTAATAAAAGAGAGGGACCCAAACACATGCGGTCAGGGAAAGAGATGAAACGATTGCTCCTGCACGGAGGGAGCTGCCTTTCCAGCCTCCCCCTCTGTGCAGGAGCAATCCTGGATCCCACAGGAGGCAGGAAGCTGACTGGGATTGTGGGGGCCATGAGGCTGTCCTAGGGAAACCAGCAGCTAAAGGCAGAATAAAGGTGAGAAATAAGCAAAAAAAAGAGGCACCATAAAGGTCAGAAATGAGCAGAAAGAGGCAGAATAAAGGTCAGCTAAGAGCAGGAAGAGGCAAGATAAAAGGCAGCAAGGAGCAGAAAGAGGCAAAATAAAGGTAAGAAGCTAGCAGAAAGAGGCAGAATAAAGGGCGGCAATGAGCAGAAAGAGGCAAAATAAAGGTGAGAAGCGAGTGGAAAGAGGTAGAATCAAGGTTAGAAATGAGCAGCAAGTGGCAAAATAAAGGTGAAAAACGAGCAGAAAGAGTCAAAATAGAGGTAAAAAACCACCAGAACGAGGTAAAATAAAGGTGAGAAACAAACAGAAAGAGGCAAAAACGGGGCAAAAAATGAGCAGGAAAAGCAAAACAGAGGCAGTAAAACAAGCAGAAAAGGCAAAACAGCAGAAAAGCAGAAAAGGGCTAAACGGAGAGTACTCAGACAATCTCACACAGACTCACAGACCCACTCAAAGGATCACACACCAACCCACAGACTTACTGAGACACTCACACAATCACTGTCAAAGGTTAGTGGTTACATTTAGAGAATAACATTAAAAAAACCTTAGAAATTCACAAAAAAAAAACAAAGGTTACAGGAACGTTATAGTTAGGAAATAGAATTTTTCAAAAACCTTAGAATATCACTAAAAAACAAAGGTTAAAGGAACATTATAGTTAGGCTCAGATTTCACTCATACAAAACCAGCGAAATTCAGCAGTTATAGTTAACTGAGCTAACTATACCGTATGCCCCCGCAATGCACTGCTTATGACTTTACATTTTATATCACTCATGAAATGCTCTCCCACCCCCATACAACCTCTCATACACCCACTCACATGCTCACAACCACTCACATACCCATTCACGGACCCTTACAAGTACTCACACAAGCACTCATCAATAGAGCTACTCACACAACCAGTCACTTACCCATACAACCACTCACACAGCCACAGACTGACCAATACAGCCCCTCATAAACAAACTCGCTTGCCCATACAGCCTCTTAACACTAACACTCACTCACCCAAACAAGCACTCACACACCACTTACATGCCCATTTACACATCCATATAAGCACTCACACATCCGCACATTCACCCAAAACATCTATTTGCCTAGACACTCTACAATACAGCCACTCACACACCAACTCAAGCAGTGACTCAAACAGCCACGTACTCACACATACAGCCACTTATACAGCCAGTCACTCACTCATATAGCCATTCAGACACCCACTGACCCACCCATACAGTCACTTATACACCCACTCACACACCCATGCTGCCACTCCATCACCCATACAGCCACTAACAAACCCACCCACTCACTGATACAGTCCCTCACACAGCCACTTACTCACCCACACAGCTACTCAAGCACCTACTTATATACCAATGCAGCCACTCACACACCCATACAGACACTGAGACACCCACTCATACACAGATACAGTCACACAGCCACTCACATTATATATGTTAGAAATGTTTTCACTCATTAGTAGTACATATTATACTATTTGAACTTTTGTAGTACCTTGATGTATATTTTTAACGCTAATAATATTTCAGAAAACACTCACTGGATGATGTCATCAGTGATGTCATTTGAGATGTTATCAGTGATGTCAGCGACCGTGTCATGAGGGATATGTGAGGTCATAAGGAGTGCATTGCGGGCCGTAAGTTATAGGTAGCTCAGCTGACTATGACTGCTGAATTGCGCAGCGCTTGTTTTGTACAAGTCAAATCTGAGCTTAACTATAATGTCCCTGTAACCTTTGGTTTTTCCAGTGAATTTATAGGTTTAAAAAACTTCTATTGCCCAACTATATTGTCAATGTAACCTTTGTTCTTTTCAGTGAATATTTTTATGTCCACTGCAAATATATATATATCATATATCAAATATATATATACATATATATATATATATATATATATATATATATATATATATATATATATATATATAAATCATTGTTGACCACGTAATACAGTAAGGGTCTGAATTGCTCATGTTAGATTTTGATTTTTATCTTATATTACGTTTAGTAATATGTATTATATCTTATGTGATTTTCGGTTCAGTGACTTTGATTATATTAATGTGTCGATTTCCAAAGGTTAATCACAGAGGAACTCTTCTATGTCACTGGTAGTTCTAACATGAGTACACGAGGGTAACCATACCAACCAGTAACCTATCACAGTGATTTAACTGTTTTCACCTATTGTGGAGTACGTGGGTGTGTTCATATATATCAGCATTTTCTTTTGTTGTAGATGAAGTGATCAAGGCGGAGGCTTCCGCTGAAACGCGTCTGTAAGCAGCTTTTGGAAAATAAATGTAACTTGAGTCGAACTCACGGTGTCAGTGCCATCCTTGATGTTAAGGAACGCGGCTTGGTAACCAATATATATATATATATATATATATATATATATATATATATATATATATATATATATATATATATATATATATATATATATATATATATATATATATATATATATATATCACCTCAGCTTCTTCTACTACGAGTTCGTAGATAAAGACACAGCACAAAAACAGTTGATTTCTCCACAATTTATTTACACACCATGTGCAAAGAAAAGTGCATCAAATGGACGGTCTACGCGTTTCGGCTTCCTGCCTTCAACTGGACCATAGAGTCCCTTGGTCTAGACCTTACTTAAATATAGTGCTGTGTATAAGTACCCTCTACCATTTCCATGGCCATCTAGACCTCCAACCCTGCATAGTTTGATATATGGCTAGTACATACTCGTATTCATTTTACAATTCACGTGAAGTACGATAATAAACCCTTTACCACAAATGAAGTATTTACAATCAGATCCAATAATTTTCTATATACAGTCAACTAATAACCAATTTTTGCTCATTTCAGTAAAGTACTCCCATTAAACTGTATGTTAAGAAAAAAGAAAGACGAAAAGAGAAGAAAGCGGGGGGGGGGTTTCAAAATCAAATATTGTAGATATTAAGTTTCTACATTTTTCAACCAAGTCCAGAAAAAAGGGGGGGGGTAAGCAACAATGTAAGATGTGAAACAAAGGGAATGAAATGTATACCTTATCAAATTATGATCGGTATTTAACCTACTATTTACAAATATATACATTTCTAGATCATTTTTAACCCTTGACACACTCTGTTATTTGCTTACGATGCATGGGAACATAGTCTCTGTAAAGTGCTTTATCCAAAATATGTTCTCTGTTCCCTCTGGATATGCATTGATTTTTGATTCTCATCTTCCCCAATCATTTCTTATAATCCGATTAAGTTTCTATTTCTTATAATCCAATTGAATTTCTATACTTCACTAGCTTCATAGTGGTTTTCAGGTATGTACTCAGTCCAACATCTTACATTTCATTATATACATGTTACAGGCGTGGGAGGAATAGGCAACACGCTAATTTTAGTCTTTGTGGGTTTTATTTTGAAAAATAGAGAGTCTGAGCTTTTCTTCCGGGTTGTTATCGTTCCTCGCGGAGAACGGCTTCTCGCAGCCTTCCGGATCCCTGATTCGGCAGATGCAGTTCTACGCCCTCTGTCGGGTTTCCGTCTTGGTAGCTCTCCTTCGGGTTCCGTTTTGCCTCTCGAGTGAAACAGAGAAAAGACAACGGTGTATCAGTTGTCTGTTCGATTTTACTAGTGCTTTACGGGTAAGGGAGTGAGGATCCAACTAAGTGTGACACACAATTAAACTAGTGCCGCAGTGAGGGTTTTGTGCTCAGGGAAAGGGAATACCAGGAAGGGGGAAGTATAGCCCGGGCTTAGTCCGCAACATCTGTCTTACGAGTAACCCAGCCCCTGAATCTCTCATGTACCTGGCTGAGCCACACACCTCCCGCAGGTGTATGGCTGGGCGGCTCGTGGTGCCGGTGGCCTCCTGGCTTCTCCTGCTCCACGTCCTCTTCAACGACTCCCCGTCTTCTCTCCTCGTACGCTGTGCTCCTCTGCTCCGCTCCGCTTTCGCCTTCGTCTCCACTCCGCTCCCTCCGGGTGAATAAACACACACCTGATTCGTTGTTTTCGGAATAAGACGTCTCCGTGTCCTGTTGAGACTCCTCCCAGTCGTAGGTCCAGTCCGAATTAAAGGGCCACTGTTCCGATTGTGTTTCTACCTCAGTGTCGACATTCTGTGGGGAGTACAATGAGTGAGAGGTAGTAGCTGTCAAGTGTCTATTTGCATTTTGTCTACAGTCTTGTACCTATGATGACCCCATGGTGTTACAATACATAATTTACAAGATATCACATACTTCTATTGTGACGGATTCCAGTCTTATGCTGTCATCTATATTGTCTATACCATTTTAAAGATGTACATGTAATTCGGCATCCAAATTATGGCCAAATGGTACCTCTGTTCCCATGCTCAGTATCATTCTGGATTCCAGGCATCTTAGTTGTACCAAATGATCTCCGCCCCTCTCCGGGATTTTGCTCATCTTTATCCCTGAATACTTTAGAAGGGCGGGATTGCTCTGATGATGTTGAGCAAAATGTGTGGCCATCGGGTAGCACGGGTCCTTGTTTTTTATGGCCCTCAGATGTTGGAGTATTCTCAGTTTTAGTTTGTTCACTGTGCTCCCGATGTAGTACTTTCCACAAGGACATTGTAGCCTGTAGACCACACATTTTGAGTCACAAGTAATGTGGTCTTGAATGGTTTCGTTTTGCCATTTTGTAATTTGTAGTTCTTGATGTTGATTCCATGCTCATAGGCTTTACATTTATGGCATTTCCAGAAGCCTGGTGTTGTCAGCCATGTCTGTTTCCTCTCTTCCCGTAATACCAAGTGGCTCTGTGTTAGTATATCCCTTAGGGAGGAGGTTTTTCGGTATGTAATACTTGGATTTTTTGTCAAGGTTTCTTTTAAGGTATTGTCTAGAAGTAGGACTTGCCAGTGTTTCTGAAAGGCTTTCTTCATGTTTGTACTTTGGTTGTTGAAGTCCACTATGAGTCTGGTTATCTCATTCCCTTGACTTGTCTCATGCTCCTGATAGATTTTTGATCTCTTGGTTTTCGGAGTTAATAACTCATCTCTCTTTTTCAGATGCATCCTACTTTGTGCAGAAGAGATCACTTCAATTGGGTATCCCCTTTCAAGGAATCTGGCACTCATTTTCTCTATTTCCTCTGATAGATCTTCCTGTTCGGAACAGTTCCTTTTTGCTCTTAACATTTGGCCATACGGAATACTCCATTTCAATCTAATTGGATGTCCGCTATTCGCATGTAGAATGCTGTTACATGCAGTTGGCTTCCTATGGATTTTCGAGCAAAGCCTGTTATTTTTCACAAAAATTTCCACATCCAGGAAGATCAGAGAGTGAGAGCTGATTGTTGACGTGAATTTTAGGTTGTATTTATTATTGTCTAGAGATCCAATAAATTTTTTCAATGAATTTTCGTTTCCGTCCCATATGACAAACAAGTCGTCTATGAAACGACACCAAAGCCTGATTTTTGGCCCCTCTGGATCCTCTTGATCTTTTTTTATCACGCCGCTCTCCCATGCCCCCATTAAAAGGTTGGCATATGTGGGTGCAAATGATGTCCCCATAGCGGTCCCCTGTTTCTGGAGATATGTCCCCCCCAAGAACAGGAAAACTTTATGAGTCAGACAGTATCGGAGCATGTCAAGTAACATGATTGTATGTTCAAAAAAGTTCACAGAACGTGCTTTAAGTACTTCCCTTACTACCTCAATGCCGTCCTCGTGGCAAATTGAGGTATAGAGTGATGCAACATCAATTGTCGCCATTAGATAAGATGGTTTCCATTCACATGTAGTGATTTTTTGTAAAAAGTCCATTGTATCCGTCAGAAAAGAAGGTAGGCTTGTCACGTAATTCATAAGAAAAATGTCTATGAATCTTGATGTAGATTCCAAGAGGGATCCTATCGAGCTTACAATTGGTCTCCCTGGTGGACAATCCAGTGACTTATGAATTTTCGGTAGAAAATGTATGGTTGCCATGATTGGGTTGTCAGTTTTTAGGTAGCTATATTCGTCAAAGTCTAATAGACCTCTGTCTTTCCAGTTCAGTAGCATCGAATGGTACTCATTTGTCCATTCTTCCATAGGGTTTGTGGTCAACTTTTTGTAGTGTTCCTGGATTTCCAGTTGTCTATTCGCTTCCTCAATGTAATTTGAAACATTTTGTATGACGAGGTTGCCCCCTTTATCCGAAGATTTAATGATTATTGATGTATCATTTTTCAATTCCATCATGGCTTTATGTTCTTCTGGAGACAGATTTTGTTTTCTCATTTGTCCATTTTTTAAAGATTTATCTGCAATTTTTGTTATTTCCTCGACCATGAGTTCTTGGAATAGATCCACTTTGTTGCCTGGCGGGAGTTGCGACAGAATTTTGAACTTCTTTTCAATCCGCTATTGCCTCCTAGATTTGTGGATATCCCAATGTTTTTGCAAAAATTGATTTCCATTTCAGGAGTTATCGTGTTGTCCTCTTGGCTCGTGGAGGGGGTTTCTTTAATTGAAGCCAGAGTTATCATTGCTGTTAGATCTTTTTGTGCGACAGTTGATGTAATTTCATTTGTTTTCGAGACATATGTTTTTTTGTTGCTTTGATTTTTTTCGGCAAACTATTTTTTCAATTTCACTTTTCTGCAAAATTTGTAAAGGTTAATGCGTGCGTTGGGTACATTTATAGTTTTTGTTGGGCAAAATGAGAGACCTCTATTTAGGAGTTTCAAATGTGTATCCGACAATTTTTTATTTGATAGATTTATGACTATATTGTTGGATATGGACATTCTCTTCTTTAAAGCTACTTTTGCTTTCCTTTGCCTCGCTTTGCTTTTGCTTCTTTTTCCACCCCTTCTGGTTTTTTGTTTGTCTGGGGTTTCTTTGGTGGACGTTGTTCTCTTCCCCAGGCATTGGACCTGCCTCTTCCTCTTTGTCGCGTGACCATATGTGCTAGCTTGATCTCCCCCCGAAAATCCAATGGTGTTGCAGTGGATTCTCCTTCAACAGAGCTCACTTCTGAGCTATCTACATCCTCTGTCAGTTCATTGGTTCTATCCATATTCTTATCCATGGCAACATGACTTCTTAAGGTGTCATATTTGCGTGCGAATGTATAAATTCGTCCGTTCATATAGTCCAACCTATCCCTAGTGAACTTATTGGCCTTTCTCTTCTCCACCTCCATCTCATGTTTTGCCACCTTCTTTTCCATGTTCTCAATTGCCTCTTTACTTTCTTCAGATGTCGGAATGTCAGCGAGTTCTGATTCTAGTGCTGTTATTGTGCTCGTGATTTTTTCTAATTTCCTCTCCGCATGAATAATTAAAGTCCTCATTAGCTTGAAGGAGCACTCATTTGTGTCTGTCTGCCATAGTTTTATCAAATCTGTGTCCAAGTCATTTAAGGTCGGCATAATTAGGATCCTCAGACCTCGCGGGACCCTCTTGAATTCAATATATTTTTCTAAAGATGTTTTTTCCCACCATTTATTAATTTCTTGGATTCGCTGAATTTGCAATTCTCTCACTATGTTGACAATTGTTCTTTCCTTTGTTCTCTCTCCTCCATCCCCTTTGGCATCAGAGGTCATCATGGGAGGACTATCGTCATTCAGAAGCTCACTCGCCCTTAATTGGCGATTCCTTGTTTTAATCGCCATTTTTTGAACTATGCAGGGTTGGTTTATTCAATTTCTTATTGGTATACTATTTCAATAGCCAGGTGTGTATTGTTCCTTGTAATTTATTGAGGATAACCAGCTCCCTTATTCCTAAAGTATGCTGGACCCCAAAGAAACGTGTCTGTTGCTTCCTGCTGAACACTCTGTGTTCACTCGGTTTCCAGAAATGCTGCACGGCCCCTTTAAGGATTCCTTGTTCTTGCCGATGACGTACTTTCTCGGCTTCCTCTCCGGGTGACTTGTTGATTCTCCCCGCTTAACTCGGGTATGGCCAGGGTTCGTGCGTTTAAGGTGAGCGTTATTTGTATAAATTAGGACTTGAATCTCCTACTTTTCATTCACGCTACAGCCCGGCTTCGCTCACAGGGGTTTGTTTGCCGATAGGCGATTGTCCCCTCACCCCACCCGAACGCAACCTCCGTCGCGCTACAGAGTCAGGCGAAACTGACATACACCTCGCTGGTTCACTCACCCCTGATCCGGTCGCCTCCGCACTCTCCCGCCGATGTCCTCTTGCTGCGAATCTCCCCGCAGCGTTCTTCACGGGAGCACCCGGTTTGCAGCAGACGCGTCGGTCGTTTTCTCAAAATTAGAAATTACTGGATTACGATCTTCCAATCATTCACGACCGCTTCACCTCTTCCTGGAGTGCCTGTGTTGCGCGTTCCAGTGTACACGACAAATTTCACCTCAGCTTCTTCTCCTACGAGTTCGTAGATAAAGACAATCAACAATCCCTCATATCAATTCCTCATATCAAGTATCCCCTATGGGGAATTTCTTCGCTTAAGAAGAATCTGCAGTGAAGAACAAGAATGGCATAAGCAAAGTAAAAATTCCATGAAACGTTTCCAAAACAGAAAATATAACCATCACATTGTAAAACAATGCTGGGAAAGAGAAAATCAAACTACAAGAACAGAAAATTTCACCTCCGACAGCGGATGAACCAATCAGGTTAATTCTGAACTACAGCAAAGAAACCAAACAAATAAACCAAATTCTGAAAAGAAACTGGAAGATCTTGCAGTTAGACCCAATTATAGGCAAAAAAATGGGCAAGCACCCCATAATAACATATAGAAGGGCGAGAAACCTCCAGGACCAACTAGTCCACAGTAATTTTCAAAAAACTACAAAAAAGAAACAATGGTTACAAACAAAAGGCTTCATAAAGTGCTACAACTGAAAAATCTGTGAAATTGCCAAGCCTACAACAGAAATACTCATGCCGAATAATAAGATCTGGCAAATCAAGGAGTGCATAACATGCAAAAGTAAATATACTATATACATGATTGAATGCCCAAGTAAGTTGAGGTACATTGGCAGTACCATCTGCGAGCTGAAAAAGCACATTCTGGAACATGTACGAGCAACGGTACATAAGGACAGGAGCAATGCAGTTGCTAAGCACATGGAATCGAACCACAACGGGGACTGGAAACAACTACGTTTCTGGGGTATTGAGACAATGAGCCTTTCAGCAAGGGGTGGTCACAATGAAAAACTTCTCCGACGCAATGAGTCAAAACACATCTTAAGTTTCAGAACTATGACTCCGTTTGGGTTAAACCAATCTGTAGAATTGTATATACATCTCTAAGAAGCAACTATGACTTTGACATAAAAACTAACTTCCTTATATCATCCTGCTTGCCATAATCCAATTTTAAAACATAACATCATTGTTCCCGTTAAGTTTTCACTTCCCTCACCTTTTCTCACCTTTTGACATGCTCACATGAACACTGTTCCCAACCTAGCTACGAACAAGTTCTAAATTGCCCACTGGAGGGCAGTAATTGTTGTTGTTTCGCCCACTGGAGGGCAGTATTTCTTGGTTTAAAAAGCGGACAATAATTTGAGACACTTTAGATCACCTTACAAATGGTTTTCACTGTACAGTTATCTGAATACAAACCAATTTGTTTAAAAAGCATTTTTTTGATTAACTATATGTGAAACTACAACTCCCAGAATTCCAACTACTTGTAAGATACACCATGTGATCTGTAAAACGTCATGAACACACCCACATGGGTGTAACCATTATTGTTTGGTCTTTTTCCTTTAAAATCTGTGAGCATGGAGCACAAACTGACCGTGATCAAGACAGCGGACGCTGTCGAAACGCGTTGGTTGTTTTTGTTTTTGATTCCCCCTGGATTGATGGAATAAATATAACACTTCCACCATAACAAGCGAATGATTCCATTTTTTGCGACTCCATAACTCCCCAGGACTGGGGAAACTTTTTGAAATTGTCAGCGGTTGGGCTCAACCGCAGGAGTAACGTGGCCAAGGAAAAAGCAGCGCCTAACGGGAGAGGAAGGGAGCCAAGTGGTGATTATAGATATATAAATATATATATATATATATATATATATATATTCTCTCCACCACCGCTGGTCAAGGGAGGAGCCGGCACGGGCGGTCCCGTTGCAGCCACCAGCTGGCTGAATCAATTCGCTTCAAGAAACACCAAAGATATTGGTGAAAAACGGGACACCCAGAGCTGCAGTGTTCAAAGATTTATTCGGCAGATGAAAAAAGTTTCACGACGCGTTTCGCCATTACGGCTTGGTCACGCTCGTCTTGTGGCTCCCATTGCCGCCATTTAAGCAACACCCACTCGTGCATATGTTTACATCACATGGAATAGCATGAAACGATGGCGGCCATCTTACAGTGTGAAAATTTGTCATAATAACACAATGCTGATAACTTTGTTTGCCCTTACTCGGACCAAATTGATCTCATTATGGTCACTAACACAGATATACAATATGCCAGCCTGATTTTCGGTTTTAGAGTAAGGCCGCGTGAATATGCTTTCGACATTCTGTGTATGTCCAAATATCGGCAATCATTTAGTTTTACAATAATCCATTGAATGTTAAGGCAAACATGAGGTTATTCATACTGTGAGGCAAAGTACTGTCTCGTATTAAGACATCAATCTTTAACATCACTGATTGTCTACTGCCAATCAGAACAACAGCAGCTGTTACGTTGCCATGACACCGTATGTTTGAATCAACCATAGCGATGTTTACGTGTTTCATCAGTAACGCCCCAGTGGGCATTCGTGTTTTTACGATGTTATAGTTAAATCGCCCCAGTGGGCACAGAAAGGTATCTCAAGACAATGATCCATTCCTTGTTTATAGTTCATGCTGAGATTATGTTCATCATAGTTAGCGAAACTAATCATAATAGTGCAATGTCTCTTTGGTAGACCATCAGTGCCCATCATTAACATCATTTCCATGTTGTGCCGCCACCATGTGATGCCTCCAAACCTGTGGATAAAATTAATTATAATACAGTTTTAAAATCCAGAAAACCGCGGATAACAATTCACAACAGTATCTTATTCATATAAGTGGATTGCCAGTTCTTCCGTCACATTTAGACCTTTTGGGGTTAAACATTCGAAATCCACAATGTACTTGGACTCAAGTTTCCTAAGGGATAGTTCTTGGTTTCCTCCTCTTATTCCCAAGTCCACACTGTCAATGACAACCAATTGCACCAATTGTTCATTTTGCATGTGCATCTCTGAAAAATGTCTAGCAACAGGGTAGAGTTTGTTGTTGTTATGTATCGCTCTCAGATGTTCTAATACCCTCTTTTTGGCAGTATGTTTAGTGCTGTCAACATACCATTTGTTGCACGGACAGATCAGAATGTATATGCTATATGGTGTATTACATGATAATCGTTTCCGAATAGTAAACACTCTTTTGCTGTTGGGGACATTTAGTGTTCTGCAGTCTTTGCTAAATTTACATGCCTTACATTTACGGCAGCACCTGAAGCCCCCTTCCCCTCTGTTAGAATCCATTTTAGATGTTATATAGTTGGGGCTGAGTTCATCTCTCAATGATTTTCCTTTTCTAAAGGTTATTTGGGGATTGTCTGAAATATATTTTGTCAAGTGTGCGTCTGTCTGGAGGACATGCCAGTGTTTGTGAAGGACCTTGCGTATGTTATGGGCCTGTTCGGAATAGGTGGTGATGAATCTCACAGTGTCACTGTCTTCACTGGTAGTGTGGGGATTCAATAGTTCATCTCTCTTCTTTAGAGCTACTCTGTCTTTGGCCGTATTAATTACTTTTAAGCTGTAGCCCCTATTTCGAAATCTCTCACACATGACATTTTCTTCTTTTTGAAATGCCGCCTCATTACTGCAATTGCGTTTAGCTCGCAGTAATTCCCCGTAAGGGATGCTGTTTATTAAGCTCCGGGGATGGCAGCTATTAGCATTCAAGATGCTGTTGCCTGCTGTCTTTTTCCGATATAATTTGGTGTTGAGTAGATTGTTTTCCACTCCCACAATTACATCAAGAAATTCAACTTCTGTTTTGCTGATGTTTCCAGTTAATGTCAGATTTAAATGGTTGAGATTTAGTTTGTCAATGAAGGACTGAGCTGAATCTACGTCCCCACACCAAATAAAAAAGATGTCGTCTATGTATCTCAGCCACAGGGCCACCTGATCGAATTCTGCCATCTCCTGGACGACCTGCTCCTCCCACCAGCCCATGAAAAGATTCGCATAGCTGGGGGCAAAGCAGGTCCCCATGGCCGTGCCCTGTGACTGTCGATACAAGACTCCATCAAAATAAAAGAAATTGTTAGTGAGACAGAATTCAATCATCTCCAACAGCATTGTTGAATGTTGTGAAAACGACACAGATCTGGTTTTTAGATAGTGTTTCACAGCTTGTAAGCCCTGGTGGTGTACTATGCTAGTGTATAGACTACTAACATCTAGCGTGACTAGTACAAAGTCCTCTTCCCAGTGAATGCCATTTATGATTGTAAGAAAGTGGGTGGTATCTCTGGTGTAGGAGGGGAGAGAGATCACGTATGGCCTTAGGAAGTAGTCAATATATTTGGACGTATGTTCCAATAGTGATCCAATTGAGGACACTATTGGGCGGCCCGGGGGGTTCTTTGGATCTTTGTGCAGTTTCGGGAGTAGATATAATACCGGTGTTCTGGGATGGGCACAGTATAGGTATTTGTATTCTTCCTGCTCCACTAGCCCCTTATCTTTCCAATCACATAACATTTCCCTATATCTGATGTTACAGCCTAGTAATGCATCTCTGTTGCTTCTGCAGTAACAGTTCTCATCTCTCAATTGACGGTAACGCTGTTGTAGATATTTAGTCTTGTCCATTATCACCACATTGCCACCCTTGTCACTTTCCCTGATCACAATAGTACAATCCTGTTTCAATTCATCAAGAGCAGCAATTTGGTCAGAGGATAAGTTTTTCTTACTTTGAGCAATTTTTTGATACCTCATTCTGGTCAGATCTTTCACAACTCCCTTCTCAAAGACCTCAATTGCATCACATTGTACATTGGGTAAGAAAACTGATTTGGGTTTAAAAGTGGATCCTGGGTTCAATCCTGTATTTGCCCCCAATAGTTCCAGATCCGAGTTGGAAATGTTGGCGGGGTCAGAGTCTAATATGTTTATCAATTCTGCATCATTAGTGTCAAGATTAAAAATGTTAGTAGAGGTACTTACAATTTCATTAGTCTTTGGTTTCGTCGCGTACCACTTTTTTATTTTCAGCTTCCTTGCAAAAAGAAATAAATCAATCCTGGTGTCAGCAAAGTTCATATTCCTGGAGGGGCAAAATGATAATCCCAAGGCAAGAGTTTTTTCTTCTTCCTTGGTGATGTTTCTTTGCGAGAGATTAACAACGGTCAAATTCATTTCTGATTCTTTGTGCTCCTTGTTGTCATTCCCATGGGAGCTTTATTGCCGTTTGCGCCGCCTCTTTTTTGCTTGTTTGTTGCGGCGGTTCCGCCTCTCTGCCCTCGTCCTCGACCTCTGGCCGGACTTCCAGTTTGATATGTTTCGTTCCTTGTCTTGCTTAACATCTGGAACTGCAATAAAAAATTGGGGTTTTTTGACGGCCCCTCGATCGCATCCTGGTTGGTTTCTACTGTTGAGGCGTCTGATACATTACCGTCTGATACGTCGCTTTCTACTACCTCCTGATTGACATTGGTAGTTAGTGTTGTTGTTATTGCTGCTCCTGTCTTTGTATCAAACAAATGGTCATACTTTTTTTGGAAGGTCAGAGTACGACCAGCTTGGTAGTCTTTATAGTCTCTGATAAATTTTCTTTGTTTTTTGGCCGTAATTTCTTCCTCCAATTTCTCCATTCTGACCAGTAATTTTTTGAGAAACTCATCCAGTGCATCTTTGGACATGAGTTGGCTAACTTCATCTGTTAGTTTCTCTATTTCAGCCAATATTTTTGCTCTGTCCTTGAGGGCATATTTTATTAAGATCCGCATATTGTAGTGGAGCATGCTGCTGAGTTGTCAGTCCATTCCTGCAGCATCTCCACATCAGGATCCTCGTATGTAGGGACCGTAAAAATACGTAGCCCCCTGGGTACCCTCTTGACTTCAATGTATCTCTGGAGCGATTCCGCTTCCCACCATTTGCCCAATTCCTTCTTGTATAGTCTCTCCAGTGCCGTTAGTTTAGTTTGCAAATTCGCCTCTGGTCCCAGGCTGGTTGGTGCTGTGGTTCCACGGACCGTGGTGTTGGGTTCGGTCATGAAGAGTTTATCCGCGGTTTTCTTTCGACGAGCATCTAGCTCACCCGCCATGTTTTTTAATGTTATTGCAGCTCTGTGCGCACAGTGGTAATCTTGTATTGGTATTTTTCGGTAAGATTACAGTGCGCTCCCTGCCTCCGGACACCCCAATGCGCAATTCAATATTCAGTTCACAAGGGTTGAGGTCGGTAATCTGGCGCCGTCCGTGTCTCACCGTTCCCGATGGGGCTCGTCGGCCCTTTTCCCGACTTGTAAAACTCCTTAAAACATCCAATATGCGCAATTGTAGCTTCACGCCGATATTATGTCGACATATGTTCGTCTGGTTAAGTTGGTCTCGCACCTCTCGGGTACATGAAATTCACTTCCCCGGTCGGCGTGTTAGGTATCCAGTGGGTCAGCTCACTCCTTATGTTACAAATTCTCTCCACCACCGCTGGTCAAGGGAGGAGCCGGCACGGGCGGTCCCGTTGCAGCCACCAGCTGGCTGAATCAATTCGCTTCAAGAAACACCAAAGATATTGGTGAAAAACGGGACACCCAGAGCTGCAGTGTTCAAAGATTTATTCGGCAGATGAAAAAAGTTTCACGACGCGTTTCGCCATTACGGCTTGGTCACGCTCGTCTTGTGGCTCCCATTGCCGCCATTTAAGCAACACCCACTCGTGCATATGTTTACATCACATGGAATAGCATGGAACGATGGCGGCCATCTTACAGTGTGAAAATTTGTCATAATAACACAATGCTGATAACTTTGTTTGCCCTTACTCGGACCAAATTGATCTCATTATGGTCACTAACACAGATATACAATATGCCAGCCTGATTTTCGGTTTTAGAGTAAGGCCACGTGAATATGCTTTCGACATTCTGTGTATGTCCAAATATCGGCAATCATTTAGTTTTACAATAATCCATTGAATGTTAAGGCAAACATGAGGTTATTCATACTGTGAGGCAAAGTACTGTCTCGTATTAAGACATCAATCTTTAACATCACTGATTGTCTACTGCCAATCAGAACAACAGCAGCTGTTACGTTGCCATGACACCGTATGTTTGAATCAACCATAGCGATGTTTACGTGTTTCATCAGTAACGCCCCAGTGGGCATTCGTGTTTTTACGATGTTATAGTTAAATCGCCCCAGTGGGCACAGAAAGGTATCTCAAGACAATGATCCATTCCTTGTTTATAGTTCATGCTGAGATTATGTTCATCATAGTTAGCGAAACTAATCATAATAGTGCAATGTCTCTTTGGTAGACCATCAGTGCCCATCATTAACATCATTTCCATGTTGTGCCGCCACCATGTGATGCCTCCAAACCTGTGGATAAAATGAATTATAATGCAGTTTTAAAATCCAGAAAACCGCGGATAACAATTCACAACAGTATCTTATTCATATAAGTGGATTGCCAGTTCTTCCGTCACATTTAGACCTTTTGGGGTTAAACATTCGAAATCCACAATGTACTTGGACTCAAGTTTCCTAAGGGATAGTTCTTGGTTTCCTCCTCTTATTCCCAAGTCCACACTGTCAATGACAACCAATTGCACCAATTGTTCATTTTGCATGTGCATCTCTGAAAAATGTCTAGCAACAGGGTAGAGTTTGTTGTTGTTATGTATCGCTCTCAGATGTTCTAATACCCTCTTTTTGGCAGTATGTTTAGTGCTGCCAACATACCATTTGTTGCACGGACAGATCAGAATGTATATGCTATATGGTGTATTACATGATAATCGTTTCCGAATAGTAAACACTCTTTTGCTTTTGGGGACATTTAGTGTTCTGCAGTCTTTGCTAAATTTACATGCCTTACGTTTACGGCAGCACCTGAAGCCCCCTTCCCCTCTGTTAGAATCTATTTTAGATGTTATATAGTTGGGGCTGAGTTCATCTCTCAATGATTTTCCTTTTCTAAAGGTTATTTGGGGATTGTCTGAAATATATTTTGTCAAGTGTGCGTCTGTCTGGAGGACATGCCAGTGTTTGTGAAGGACCTTGCGTATGTTATGGGCCTGTTCGGAATAGGTGGTGATGAATCTCACAGTGTCACTGTCTTCACTGGTGGTGTGGGGATTCAATAGTTCATCTCTCTTCTTTAGAGCTACTCTGTCTTTGGCCGTATTAATTACTTTTAAGCTGTAGCCCCTATTTCGAAATCTCTCACACATGACATTTTCTTCTTTTTGATATGCCGCCTCATTACTGCAATTGCGTTTAGCTCGCAGTAATTCCCCGTAAGGGATGCTGTTTATTAAGCTCCGGGGATGGCAGCTATTAGCATTCAAGATGCTGTTGCCTGCTGTCTTTTTCCGATATAATTTGGTGTTGAGTAGATTGTTTTCCACTCCCACAATTACATCAAGAAATTCAACTTCTGTTTTGCTGATGTTTCCAGTTAATGTCAGATTTAAATGGTTGAGATTTAGTTTGTCAATGAAGGACTGAGCTGAATCTACGTCCCCACACCAAATAAAAAAGATGTCGTCTATGTATCTCAGCCACAGGGCCACCTGATCGAATTCTGCCATCTCCTGGACGACCTGCTCCTCCCACCAGCCCATGAAAAGATTCGCATAGCTGGGGGCAAAGCAGGTCCCCATGGCCGTGCCCTGTGACTGTCGATACAAGACTCCATCAAAATAAAAGAAATTGTTAGTGAGACAGAATTCAATCATCTCCAACAGCATTGTTGAATGTTGTGAAAACGACACAGATCTGGTTTTTAGATAGTGTTTCACAGCTTGTAAGCCCTGGTGGTGTACTATGCTAGTGTATAGACTACTAACATCTAGCGTGACTAGTACAAAGTCCTCTTCCCAGTGAATGCCATTTATGATTGTAAGAAAGTGGGTGGTATCTCTGGTGTAGGAGGGGAGAGAGATCACGTATGGCCTTAGGAAGTAGTCAATATATTTGGACGTATGTTCCAATAGTGATCCAATTGAGGACACTATTGGGCGGCCCGGGGGGTTCTTTGGATCTTTGTGCAGTTTCGGGAGTAGATATAATACCGGTGTTCTGGGATGGGCACAGTATAGGTATTTGTATTCTTCCTGCTCCACTAGCCCCTTATCTTTCCAATCACATAACATTTCCCTATATCTGATGTTACAGCCTAGTAATGCATCTCTGTTGCTTCTGCAGTAACAGTTCTCATCTCTCAATTGACGGTAACGCTGTTGTAGATATTTAGTCTTGTCCATTATCACCACATTGCCATCCTTGTCACTTTCCCTGATCACAATAGTACAATCCTGTTTCAATTCATCAAGAGCAGCAATTTGGTCAGAGGATAAGTTTTTCTTACTTTGAGCAATTTTTTGATACCTCATTCTGGTCAGATCTTTCACAACTCCCTTCTCAAAGACCTCAATTGCATCACATTGTACATTGGGTAAGAAAACTGATTTGGGTTTAAAAGTGGATCCTGGGTTCAATCCTGTATTTGCCCCCAATAGTTCCAGATCCGAGTTGGAAATGTTGGCGGGGTCAGAGTCTAATATGTTTATCAATTCTGCATCATTAGTGTCAAGATTAAAAATGTTAGTAGAGGTACTTACAATTTCATTAGTCTTTGGTTTCGTCGCGTACCACTTTTTTATTTTCAGCTTCCTTGCAAAAAGAAATAAATCAATCCTGGTGTCAGCAAAGTTCATATTCCTGGAGGGGCAAAATGATAATCCCAAGGCAAGAGTTTTTTCTTCTTCCTTGGTGATGTTTCTTTGCGAGAGATTAACAACGGTCAAATTCATTTCTGATTCTTTGTGCTCCTTGTTGTCATTCCCATGGGAGCTTTGTTGCCGTTTGCGCCGCCTCTTTTTTGCTTGTTTGTTGCGGCGGTTCCGCCTCTCTGCCCTCGTCCTCGACCTCTGGCCGGACTTCCAGTTTGATATGTTTCGTTCCTTGTCTTGCTTAACATCTGGAACTGCAATAAAAAATTAGGGTTTTTTGACGGCCCCTCGATCGCATCCTGGTTGGTTTCTACTGTTGAGGCGTCTGATACATTACCGTCTGATACGTCGCTTTCTACTACCTCCTGATTGACATTGGTAGTTAGTGTTGTTGTTATTGCTGCTCCTGTCTTTGTATCAAACAAATGGTCATACTTTTTTTGGAAGGTCAGAGTACGACCAGCTTGGTAGTCTTTATAGTCTCTGATAAATTTTCTTTGTTTTTTGGCCGTAATTTCTTCCTCCAATTTCTCCATTCTGACCAGTAATTTTTTGAGAAACTCATCCAGTGCATCTTTGGACATGAGTTGGCTAACTTCATCTGTTAGTTTCTCTATTTCAGCCAATATTTTTGCTCTGTCCTTGAGGGCATATTTTATTAAGATCCGCATCATTGTAGTGGAGCATGCTGCTGAGTTGTCAGTCCATTCCTGCAGCATCTCCACATCAGGATCCTCGTATGTAGGGACCGTAAAAATACGTAGCCCCCTGGGTACCCTCTTGACTTCAATGTATCTCTGGAGCGATTCCGCTTCCCACCATTTGCCCAATTCCTTCTTGTATAGTCTCTCCAGTGCCGTTAGTTTAGTTTGCAAATTCGCCTCTGGTCCCAGGCTGGTTGGCGCTGTGGTTCCACGGACCGTGGTGTTGGGTTCGGTCATGAAGAGTTTATCCGCGGTTTTCTTTCGACGAGCATCTAGCTCACCCGCCATGTTTTTTAATGTTATTGCAGCTCTGTGCGCACAGTGGTAATCTTGTATTGGTATTTTTCGGTAAGATTACAGTGCGCTCCCTGCCTCCGGACACCCCAATGCGCAATTCAATATTCAGTTCACAAGGGTTGAGGTCGGTAATCTGGCGCCGTCCGTGTCTCACCGTTCCCGATGGGGCTCGTCGGCCCTTTTCCCGACTTGTAAAACTCCTTAAAACATCCAATATGCGCAATTGTAGCTTCACGCCGATATTATGTCGACATATGTTCGTCTGGTTAAGTTGGTCTCGCACCTCTCGGGTACATGAAATTCACTTCCCCGGTCGGCGTGTTAGGTATCCAGTGGGTCAGCTCACTCCTTATGTTACAAATTCTCTCCACCACCGCTGGTCAAGGGAGGAGCCGGCACGGGCGGTCCCGTTGCAGCCACCAGCTGGCTGAATCAATTCGCTTCAAGAAACACCAAAGATATTGGTGAAAAACGGGACACCCAGAGCTGCAGTGTTCAAAGATTTATTCGGCAGATGAAAAAAGTTTCACGACGCGTTTCGCCATTACGGCTTGGTCACGCTCGTCTTGTGGCTCCCATTGCCGCCATTTAAGCAACACCCACTCGTGCATATGTTTACATCACATGGAATAGCATGAAACGATGGCGGCCATCTTACAGTGTGAAAATTTTTCATAATAACACAATGCTGATAACTTTGTTTGCCCTTACTCGGACCAAATTGATCTCATTATGGTCACTAACACAGATATACAATATGCCAGCCTGATTTTCGGTTTTAGAGTAAGGCCACGTGAATATGCTTTCGACATTCTGTGTATGTCCGAATATCGGCAATCATTTAGTTTTACAATAATCCATTGAATGTTAAGGCAAACATGAGGTTATTCATACTGTGAGGCAAAGTACTGTCTCGTATTAAGACATCAATCTTTAACATCACTGATTGTCTACTGCCAATCAGAACAACAGCAGCTGTTACGTTGCCATGACACCGTATGTTTGAATCAACCAAAGCGATGTTTACGTGTTTCATCAGTAACGCCCCAGTGGGCATTCGTGTTTTTACGATGTTATAGTTAAATCGCCCCAGTGGGCACAGAAAGGTATCTCAAGACAATGATCCATTCCTTGTTTATAGTTCATGCTGAGATTATGTTCATCATAGTTAGCGAAACTAATCATAATAGTGCAATGTCTCTTTGGTAGACCATCAGTGCCCATCATTAACATCATTTCCATGTTGTGCCGCCACCATGTGATGCCTCCAAACCTGTGGATAAAATGAATTATAATACAGTTTTAAAATCCAGAAAACCGCGGATAACAATTCACAACAGTATCTTATTCATATAAGTGGATTGCCAGTTCTTCCGTCACATTTAGACCTTTTGGGGTTAAACATTCGAAATCCACAATGTACTTGGACTCAAGTTTCCTAAGGGATAGTTCTTGGTTTCCTCCTCTTATTCCCAAGTCCACACTGTCAATGACAACCAATTGCACCAATTGTTCATTTTGCATGTGCATCTCTGAAAAATGTCTAGCAACAGGGTAGACTGATGAAACACGTAAACATCGCTATGGTTGATTCAAACATACGGTGTCATGGCAACGTAACAGCTGCTGTTGTTCTGATTGGCAGTAGACAATCAGTGATGTTAAAGATTGATGTCTTAATACGAGACAGTACTTTGCCTCACAGTATGAATAACCTCATGTTTGCCTTAACATTCAATGGATTATTGTAAAACTAAATGATTGCCGATATTTGGACATACACAGAATGTCGAAAGCATATTCACGTGGCCTTACTCTAAAACCGAAAATCAGGCTGGCATATTGTATATCTGTGTTAGTGACCATAATGAGATCAATTTGGTCCGAGTAAGGGCAAACAAAGTTATCAGCATTGTGTTATTATGACAAATTTTCACACTGTAAGATGGCCGCCATCGTTTCATGCTATTCCATGTGATGTAAACATATGCACGAGTGGGTGTTGCTTAAATGGCGGCAATGGGAGCCACAAGACGAGCGTGACCAAGCCGTAATGGCGAAACGCGTCGTGAAACTTTTTTCATCTGCCGAATAAATCTTTGAACACTGCAGCTCTGGGTGTCCCGTTTTTCACCAATATCTTTGGTGTTTCTTGAAGCGAATTGATTCAGCCAGCTGGTGGCTGCAACGGGACCGCCCATGCCGGCTCCTCCCTTGACCAGCGGTGGTGGAGAGAATTTGTAACATAAGGAGTGAGCTGACCCACTGGATACCTAACACGCCGACCGGGGAAGTGAATTTCATGTACCCGAGAGGTGCGAGACCAACTTAACCAGACGAACATATGTCGACATAATATCGGCGTGAAGCTACAATTGCGCATATTGGATGTTTTAAGGAGTTTTACAAGTCGGGAAAAGGGCCGACGAGCCCCATCGGGAACGGTGAGACACGGACGGCGCCAGATTACCGACCTCAACCCTTGTGAACTGAATATTGAATTGCGCATTGGGGTGTCCGGAGGCAGGGAGCGCACTGTAATCTTACCGAAAAATACCAATACAAGATTACCACTGTGCGCACAGAGCTGCAATAACATTAAAAAACATGGCGGGTGAGCTAGATGCTCGTCGAAAGAAAACAGCGGATAAACTCTTCATGACCGAACCCAACACCACGGTCCGTGGAACCACAGCACCAACCAGCCTGGGACCAGAGGCGAATTTGCAAACTAAACTAACGGCACTGGAGAGACTATACAAGAAGGAATTGGGCAAATGGTGGGAAGCGGAATCGCTCCAGAGATACATTGAAGTCAAGAGGGTACCCAGGGGGCTACGTATTTTTACGGTCCCTACATACGAGGATCCTGATGTGGAGATGCTGCAGGAATGGACTGACAACTCAGCAGCATGCTCCACTACAATGATGCGGATCTTAATAAAATATGCCCTCAAGGACAGAGCAAAAATATTGGCTGAAATAGAGAAACTAACAGATGAAGTTAGCCAACTCATGTCCAAAGATGCACTGGATGAGTTTCTCAAAAAATTACTGGTCAGAATGGAGAAATTGGAGGAAGAAATTACGGCCAAAAAACAAAGAAAATTTATCAGAGACTATAAAGACTACCAAGCTGGTCGTACTCTGACCTTCCAAAAAAAGTATGACCATTTGTTTGATACAAAGACAGGAGCAGCAATAACAACAACACTAACTACCAATGTCAATCAGGAGGTAGTAGAAAGCGACGTATCAGACGGTAATGTATCAGACGCCTCAACAGTAGAAACCAACCAGGATGCGATCGAGGGGCCGTCAAAAAAAAAAACAAAACAATTTTTTATTGCAGTTCCAGATGTTAAGCAAGACAAGGAACGAAACATATCAAACTGGAAGTCCGGCCAGAGGTCGAGGACGAGGGCAGAGAGGCGGAACCGCCGCAACGAACAAGCAAAAAAGAGGCGGCGCAAACGACAACAAAGCTCCCATGGGAATGACAACAAGGAGCACAAAGAATCAGAAATGAATTTGACCGTTGTTAATCTCTCGCAAAGAAACATCACCAAGGAAGAAGAAAAAACTCTTGCCTTGGGATTATCATTTTGCCCCTCCAGGAATATGAACTTTGCTGACACCAGGATTGATTTATTTCTTTTTGCAAGGAAGCTGAAAATAAAAAAGTGGTACGCGACGAAACCAAAGACTAATGAAATTGTAAGTACCTCTACTAACATTTTTAATCTTGACACTAATGATGCAGAATTGATAAACATATTAGACTCTGACCCCGCCAACATTTCCAACTCGGATCTGGAACTATTGGGGGCAAATACAGGATTGAACCCAGGATCCACTTTTAAACCCAAATCAGTTTTCTTACCCAATGTACAATGTGATGCAATTGAGGTCTTTGAGAAGGGAGTTGTGAAAGATCTGACCAGAATGAGGTATCAAAAAATTGCTCAAAGTAAGAAAAACTTATCCTCTGACCAAATTGCTGCTCTTGATGAATTGAAACAGGATTGTACTATTGTGATCAGGGAAAGTGACAAGGGTGGCAATGTGGTGATAATGGACAAGACTAAATATCTACAACAGCGTTACCGTCAATTGAGAGATGAGAACTGTTACTGCAGAAGCAACAGAGATGCATTACTAGGCTGTAACATCAGATATAGGGAAATGTTATGTTATTGGAAAGATAAGGGGCCAGTGGAGCAGGAAGAATACAAATACCTATACTGTGCCCATCCCAGAACACCGGTATTATATCTACTCCCGAAACTGCACAAAGATCCAAAGAACCCCCCGGGCCGCCCAATAGTGTCCTCAATTGGATCACTATTGGAACATACGTCCAAATATATTGACTACTTCCTAAGGCCATACGTGATCTCTCTCCCCTCCTACACCAGAGATACCACCCACTTTCTTACAATCATAAATGGCATTCACTGGGAAGAGGACTTTGTACTAGTCACGCTAGATGTTAGTAGTCTATACACTAGCATAGTACACCACCAGGGCTTACAAGCTGTGAAACACTATCTAAAAACCAGATCTGTGTCGTTTTCACAACATTCAACAATGCTGTTGGAGATGATTGAATTCTGTCTCACTAACAATTTCTTTTATTTTGATGGAGTCTTGTATCGACAGTCACAGGGCACGGCCATGGGGACCTGCTTTGCCCCCAGCTATGCGAATCTTTTCATGGGCTGGTGGGAGGAGCAGGTCGTCCAGGAGATGGCAGAATTCGATCAGGTGGCCCTGTGGCTGAGATACATAGACGACATCTTTTTTATTTGGTGTGGGGACGTAGATTCAGCTCAGTCCTTCATTGACAAACTAAATCTCAACCATTTAAATCTGACATTAACTGGAAACATCAGCAAAACAGAAGTTGAATTTCTTGATGTAATTGTGGGAGTGGAAAACAATCTACTCAACACCAAATTATATCGGAAAAAGACAGCAGGCAACAGCATCTTGAATGCTAATAGCTGCCATCCCCGGAGCTTAATAAACAGCATCCCTTATGGGGAATTACTGCGAGCTAAACGCAATTGCAGTAATGAGGCGGCATATCAAAAAGAAGAAAATGTCATGTGTGAGAGATTTCGAAATAGGGGCTACAGCTTAAAAGTAATTAATACGGCCAAAGACAGAGTAGCTCTAAAGAAGAGAGATGAACTATTGAATCCCCACACCACCAGTGAAGACAGTGACACTGTGAGATTCATCACCACCTATTCCGAACAGGCCCATAACATACGCAAGGTCCTTCACAAACACTGGCATGTCCTCCAGACAGACGCACACTTGACAAAATATATTTCAGACAATCCCCAAATAACCTTTAGAAAAGGAAAATCATTGAGAGATGAACTCAGCCCCAACTATATAACATCTAAAATGGATTCTAACAGAGGGGAAGGGGGCTTCAGGTGCTGCCGTAAATGTAAGGCATGTAAATTTAGCAAAGACTGCAGAACACTAAATGTCCCCAACAGCAAAAGAGTGTTTACTATTCGGAAACGATTATCATGTAATACACCATATAGCATATACATTCTGATCTGTCCGTGCAACAAATGGTATGTTGGCAGCACTAAACATACTGCCAAAAAGAGGGTATTAGAACATCTGAGAGCGATACATAACAACAACAAACTCTACCCTGTTGCTAGACATTTTTCAGAGATGCACATGCAAAATGAACAATTGGTGCAATTGGTTGTCATTGACAGTGTGGACTTGGGAATAAGAGGAGGAAACCAAGAACTATCCCTTAGGAAACTTGAGTCCAAGTACATTGTGGATTTCGAATGTTTAACCCCAAAAGGTCTAAATGTGACGGAAGAACTGGCAATCCACTTATATGAATAAGATACTGTTGTGAATTGTTATCCGCGGTTTTCTGGATTTTAAAACTGTATTATAATTCATTTTATCCACAGGTTTGGAGGCATCACATGGTGGCGGCACAACATGGAAATGATGTTAATGATGGGCACTGATGGGCTACCAAAGAGACATTGCACTATTATGATTAGTTTCCCTAACTATGATGAACATAATCTCAGCATGAACTATAAACAAGGAATGGATCATTGTCTTGAGATACCTTTCTGTGCCCACTGGGGCGATTTAACTATAACATCGTAAAAACACGAATGCCCACTGGGGCGTTACTGATGAAACACGTAAACATCGCTATGGTTGATTCAAACATACGGTGTCATGGCAACGTAACAGCTGCTGTTGTTCTGATTGGCAGTAGACAATCAGTGATGTTAAAGATTGATGTCTTAATACGAGACAGTACTTTGCCTCACAGTATGAATAACCTCATGTTTGCCTTAACATTCAATGGATTATTGTAAAACTAAATGATTGCTGATATTTGGACATACACAGAATGTCGAAAGCATATTCACGTGGCCTTACTCTAAAACCGAAAATCAGGCTGGCATATTGTATATCTGTGTTAGTGACCATAATGAGATCAATTTGGTCCGAGTAAGGGCAAACAAAGTTATCAGCATTGTGTTATTATGACAAATTTTCACACTGTAAGATGGCCGCCATCGTTTCATGCTATTCCATGTGATGTAAACATATGCACGAGTGGGTGTTGCTTAAATGGCGGCAATGGGAGCCACAAGACGAGCGTGACCAAGCCGTAATGGCGAAACGCGTCGTGAAACTTTTTTCATCTGCCGAATAAATCTTTGAACACTGCAGCTCTGGGTGTCCCGTTTTTCACCAATATCTTTGGTGTTTCTTGAAGCGAATATATATATATATATATATATATATATATATATATATATATATATATATATATATATATAGTTAGATAGTTAGATAGATAGATAGATAGATAGATAGATAGATAGATAGATAGATAGATAGATAGATAGATAGATACATACATACACACACAATACTTCACGCCACGCCAACCATCCAAGGGACGAGCACTTCTGCTACTCTGATATATATATATATATATATATAGAGAGAGAGAGAGAGAGAGAGAGAGAGAGAGAGAGAGAGGGAGAGGGAGAGATACAGAGAGAGACAGAGGGATAGCTATATAAATATGAATTATGTTACTTACCTTGTAGGCACCTGTTGCTGCACACAGTGTTGTAGATTCACATGCTCTGCATACTCCTGCCATCTAGTGTTGGGCTGAGACTGTTGAACTTGTTTTTCTTCTACGACGTTTTTTGAGTCAAGAGGGCTCAGTGACTCACACTCTCGTCATAAATGTGCATAAGCCCAAACTCCTTTGACCGAGTGAGACTAGGTATGGAGTAGTGAATAGGATAGTGTAGTGTCCATGTGTGCAGAAAAGACAATTGTGAATGTGGAAGAAATCTGTAGCAAACACTTCCTTCCAGGGAGGAGGGTGTGCGTATGTGAATCTACACCTACCCCTTGCCTGCTGCTTCTGAAAGGAGGGAAACTGGAGGACACCCGTTAGCACTGTCCGTTTCGGTATCCTTTATACTTTTTCTCCAACATAGTATCAACCTGTAAAGTGTGAAGTGAAGTGAAGTGAAGTGTATCAAAAGGTATAATGGCAAGATATTGCTGTACCTCTGGCTTGAAGCCATATACATGAAGGCAGGAGAGGCGGCAAAGGGTATCTGAGATGTTTACCCCTGTAGCTGCCGTATCAGCTAGAGGGCTGATCAGAGTCCCAGGTGTACTTGATCATAGCAATGGAGGTGCCTTTCCCTTCTCTCCTATTACTTCCCCTCTGTTACAATATTGGTGAAGGAGATGCTGTAGGCCCTGATCCAGCGGGCTTCCAACCTGCGGACATCTATCACTAAATACTCATCTAGGCCCATAAACACACTCACTCATATAGGCCGGTGAACATCGCTGGGTATCAATTTTAGGGCTAAAATTGTATATTCATTGCTTATAAGTTCTTAAATCTATTAATAATACGAAGCCCTTTCTATGACTAATGGATCTATTTTAGTTGATTTGGTTTGATGACTATGACATAGGTCTCATTTACCTGATTTCCTCATTGAATAACCACAGAATCTGGTAAGATTTAAATGTTTATCTAAATGAATCATAAGTGCAAATCAAATTACAGTGTTAACTCCATCTTTCGGAGGAAGTAAGATCAATCTATCCAATTAAAATAAGATTTCACAATAACATGTACCCTACGAAGACAGGTGTTAACCGGGTCGGGACGGGTGGCCGGGAAGACTGGTGGACCCCTGATGATACCTACCCTTCTACCCTACAGTCGGAAACACCGAGGGATGATTGGAACACTCGACAGGAGTCATATGAGGAAACGTCCGCTGGTTCCTTTAACTGGGTGTACGACGAAACCACGCCCGCCTCTGACGTGGACGCTGGATGGTTGAAAACGGGGGAAGCCCTCTACGCGGCGTGTGACGTCACCAACGGTTCGAGAGGAGAAGGCGAGGAGAACGCTTGGAAGGAAACCGAAGAAGACGGAGGACCCGGACTACCGGAGAGTGGGAGAGAGCCAGGAGGCCAACGACCCAGTGTTCCGCCGTGCCGCACTCCCGAGGGAGGAGTGTGGCTTGACCAGGTACGGCGGCGTTGGGCGGCTTGGGTGGGGAGAAAGAGTGCCCCAAGTGTATAGTGTACAGTCACCCCGTTCGTATCTTTCCTTTTGTTTCACCCGATACCTGCTTTCCTCGCATCCCCTTACCTGCCTTACCTCCCTCTCCTTCCTCACTCTCATACTCCTCGAAGCACAAATCACGAGTGAGCCTGTACGAGTGCACAATCACACGGTGTCCCGTCACTACCACTGGGGTCCCCTTGGGTGAGGATTGTTATCAGACTTGCGACTAACGGCCTCCCTTTCTGTCCGTCTTCTTTCCCCCTGGCTCCAACATCGCTACACTGGGGAAGGCGAATCCGAGAGGACGACGTGTGCCCAGAACCCTGGAAAAAGACGGCCTCACCACGGACAGACGGGAGTTCGCGAAAGAGAGACTTACTTTTCGAACAAAACAAACTTTGAAAATAAAGCCAAGTCTACTCAGATATTCTGGTCAGCCTCTTCCTGTTGCGACGCCTGTTCCTACCAAAGTTAGCGTGCCCAGCCCCCCTGCCCCGATTACAGTGGTGTCAGAAGTGGGATCTATCCCCTCCGATCAAGACGCAGCTATGGAACAAGTGGTGCAGCAGTTAATTGAGGGACAGCAGAAATTGGAGTGGGCTATCGGCCAACAGATGTCGACTGCGGAAGCCGACCGCGATCTCTTTAAAAACACGATTACAGCACAAATCGAGGGTTTGCAGAAAGTAGTGCAAGGAGCCAACGTCCCTGTTCCCATGGAGAGACGGGCGTTTGGACCACATCCCTCGGAAATGCAACTGCAGAAATATGTAGAAGGAGAAGATCCCGATGCTTTTCTTCTTAATTTCGAGCGAGCAGCAAGAGCGTGTGGATGGCCAGAAGACAAATGGCCTTTCTTTTTAGCGCCCCTGTTATCCGGCGAGGCACAAGCTGCTTACCAAGTGGCTAATCATGCGGGAATAACACCATATGCAACAATTAAAGCAGTAATCCTGGACCACTTAGGCCTAGACACAGAAGCCTATAGACTGAGATTTCGAAAAGAAAAGGGGGTCGCTGGGGAACACCCAAAGACATTATACCTGCGACTGAAGAAGGCCGCAGATAAGTGGTTAAAACCAGAGAGTAGGAGCAAAGAGGAAATTATGACCAGTATATATCTGGAACAATTTATGGAGGCCCTACCGTACGGTACTCAACGGTGGCTTAGACAACATTCTGGCCTTACTGCTGAACAGGCTATTGAGATGGCTTCGAATTACAATAGAGCAATGCCTCGCACATTCCCTTGGGAAACGGATAAAGGTCTTAAAGGAACCCCAGGAGTGGCGAAGCAGGACAAGAAACCGAAGCCGGTCCCAGAGGCGATAAAACCCCACCCCATCCGCCCTGAACTGCCTAACATGAGAGGTCCGCAATGTTTCGAATGCGGGGAATGGGGGCACATCGCCAGAATGTGTCCTCGGAAAAGACCAACTGAAGAACCAATGGAAGTTGGATATATTCCAAAAGCTGTGATGTACACAGCGGAGATGGGTCCATCTTTCTATGTAAGGGTCCTAGTGAACAGCAAATGTGTGAAAGCCCTCTTAGACTCTGGCTGCAAACAGTCAGTAATAAAGAAACAGCTAGTCTTATCCTCCCAGCTTGGCCCCAACTCAGTGGTACTCATCCGATGTGTACACGGAGACGTGAAACCTTACCCCGTGGCATACCTGACCCTTAGGCCCCTGGGGGGAGCACCTTGTGAAGTAAAGGTAGGAGTGGTGGAATCTTTACCTGAGGATTTGATCCTAGGCGTAGATAACCCGGATTTCTTGAGTCTGTTCCGGAAGGAATTAGAACAACCTCCCTCAGCTTACCTAACCACCGATCCGTGGGAGATAGATCGGGGTTTTAAGTTCGCCCAGATAAACGATACAACCCTTCAGAATGCATGGGAGGCAGCTCATATTGCTGAAATGACACCGACCCAAGGGTACCCTAGGTTTAAAATAATCAACAACCTCTTGTACAGGGAAGGGAAGGCAGGCAATCCTCCACAGTTAGTTGTTCCAAAAGATTTTCGAGACCAAATCTTGTTTTATGCACACACGCATCTTACGGCAGGACATAGTGGAGCCGAGAAGACTTTACAAAATATCACCAGACTCTTCTTCTGGCCTGGTATTTATAAAACAGCAGAAGAGTACTGTCGGCAATGCGAGGTGTGCCAGAAAAAGAACATGAACAGACCACCTGCAGTACCCCTACAACCGTTGCCCGTCATAGGCAACCCATTTGAGAGGGTGGGGATGGACCTTATCGGTCCTCTTCCTCGTACAGCCAGGGGATACACATATGCCCTGGTCGTTGTCGACTATAATACTAGGTTTCCAGAAGCCTTCGCCCTCAGTGCACCTACAACATGAAATGTGGCCGACAAACTAATAGAGTTGTTTTCACGGGTGGGGTTTCCCAGGGAAATACTTACAGACCAGGGAACCCCTTTTGTTTCCAAAATGATGAAGGAGGTGTGTCAAACTTTAGAACTAAGACACGTACGTACCTCGGCATACCATCCCCAAACGGACGGCTTGGTTGAGCTATACAACCGCACACTCAAGACAACTTTAAAAAAAATGTTGACTGCCGAGAACAGAGATTGGGACAAGTTGTTGCCTCTAGCTCTCTATGTGTTGAGGGCCCAAGTGCAGAGTAGTTTAGGGTACTCCCCGTTTGAACTACTATATGGCCGTCAGCCAAGATCTCTCCTAGAAATTACAAAGGAAGCATGGGAGAAAGAGGAGGCGGCTGAACAGAGATCCCTGTTAGAATATACCAGACAGCTAAAGTCAAGGCTGGGTAAACTGAGGGACTTGGCGTACTCCAATCTGGAGAAATCCCAAGAGAAACAGAGGCACCAATACGATAAGGGAAAGAAGTGGAGGACCCTAAATAAGGGGGACTGGACCTTGGTACTTCTCCCGTCGTCCACGCAAAAATTCAGGAGCGAGTGGAAGGGACCCTATAAGGTAGTGGAGACCATTGGCAAGACAACCTATCGTGTCCAAATCACCCCTGGACGGCAACAAACCTTCCACATCAATCTGTTAAAGAAGTGGATAGGGCCTCCACCCAAAGCAGCCAACCTTACGTTGCCATCATGTGACGAAGGTACTACTCTAGACAAGTTACCTATCAACCCCGAGTTAACAGTGTCTGAAAAGGAAGAACTCATGAGACAGCTACAAAAGTTCTCACCAATGTTTTCCGACATTCCAGGCCGTACACACCTAGCCGAGCATTGCATAGACACTGAACCCGGAAAGGTAGTCAAACAGAGAGCCTACCGTATACCAGCTGCCAGAAGAGCTGATGTGAAAAGAGAGGTTAAGGACATGCTTCAGCTAGGGGTCATCCGTCCATCACGGAGTAACTGGGCCTCGCCTATCGTGATGGTACCTAAACCGGACGGGTCCACCCGGTTTTGCATGGATTTTCGAGCATTAAATGCGATCTCAACATTCGATGCATTTCCGATACCCCGAGTAGACGAGCTAATTGAAAGGATAGGGGAAGCCAGGTACATTACAACGCTAGACCTGACTAAGGGCTACTGGCAAGTTCCATTACGTGAAAAAGACAGGCACAAAACAGCATTTGCCACTGACGACGGGTTGTTTGAATTCACGGTCTTGCCATTCGGGCTCCACAGAGCCCCTGCTACATTCCAGAGACTAATGAACACCGTCTTAGCCCCTCACACATCGTACAGCTCAGTGTACTTAGATGACATTGTCATCTTCAGCAAAACCTGGGAGAACCACCTTGAACATATAGACCTCATTTTGGAGGCGTTACAGCAGGCAGGCCTACATGTAAACTCTAAAAAGTCAAGGGCCGCCTTTCCTAAGGTAAAATATCTGGGGTTCATGCTAGGGGAGGGGGTTATTGCCCCTCAGGAAGAGAAAATAAGAGCCATCACTAGCACCCCCTTTCCGACCTCCAAGAAAGAACTTCGGGCATTCCTGGGTTTAATAGGATATTACAGGAGGTTCATCATGAACTTTGCGGACATTGCAGCTCCCTTGACGGATCTCCTTAAAAATAACAACAAAAATAGTATAGGGAAACACCACTCCCCAGAGGCCCTCAAGGCCTTCGAAAACCTAAAAAATGCCATCACCACAAGCCCAGTGCTGATACCTCCAGACTTTGAAAAACCGTTCTCACTAGCGACAGATGCCTCGGACACTGGGATTGGAGCAGTTTTGTCACAGTCAGGGGAGGATGGGCTGGAACACCCCATCCTCTTTATCAGTCGCAAACTTCACCAAAGGGAATGTAAATACCCTACAGTTGAAAAGGAATGCCTGGCGATCCGCTGGGCTGTGGACAAGTTGAGATATTATCTTGAAGGCAAACCGTTCATTCTGTATTCAGACCACGCTCCCCTTAAATGGATGCAGAGAAACATGACTCAGAATTCCAGAGTCCTCAGGTGGTTTCTCTTTCTTCAGCCCTTTGCATTTCGGATAGTACACAGAAAAGGAATCGAAAATGGCAACGCTGACTACCTGTCGAGGGCTCCCATTCTCCCCGATCGGGAGAATCCAAGGGGGGTGGAGTGTAACCGGGTCGGGACGGGTGGCCGGGAAGACTGGTGGACCCCTGATGATACCTACCCTTCTACCCTACAGTCGGAAACACTGAGGGATGATTGGAACACTCGACAGGAGTCGTATGAGGAAACGTCCGCTGGTTCCTTTAACTGGGTGTACGACGAAACCACGCCCGCCTCTGACGTGGACGCTGGATGGTTGAAAACGGGGGAAGCCCTCTACGCGGCGTGTGACGTCACCAACGGTTCGAGAGGAGAAGGCGAGGAGAACGCTAGGAAGGAAACCGAAGAAGACGGAGGACCCGGACTACCGGAGAGTGGGAGAGAGCCAGGAGGCCAACGACCCGGTGTTCCGCCGTGCCGCACTCCCGAGGGAGGAGTGTGGCTTGACCAGGTACGGCGGCGTTGGGCGGCTTGGGTGGGGAGAAAGAGTGCCCCAAGTGTATAGTGTACAGTCACCCCGTTCGTATCTTTCCTTTTGTTTCTCCCGATACCTGCTTTCCTCGCATCCCCTTACCTTCCTTACCTCCCTCTCCTTCCTCACTCCCGTACTCCTCGAAGCACAAATCCCGAGTGAGCCTGTACGAGTGCACGATCACACGGTGTCCCGTCACTACCACTGGGGTCCCCTTGGGTGAGGATTGTTATCAGACTTGCGACTAACGGCCTCCCTTTCTGTCCGTCTTCTTTCCCCCTGGCTCCAACATCGCTACACTGGGGAAGGCAAATCCGAGAGGACGACGTGTGCCCAGAACCCTGGAAAAAGACGGCCTCACCACGGACAGACGGGAGTTCGCGAAAGAGAGACTTACTTTTCGAACAAAACGAACTTTGAAAATAAAGCCAAGTCTACTCAGATATTCTGGTCAGCCTCTTCCTGTTGCCACGCCTGTTCCTACCAAAGTTAGCGTGCCCAGCCCCCCTGCCCCGATTACAACAGGATAGAGAAAGAGGCACATTGACACAATACACAGAATTATATTTACCTAGGATGGTGCGAAAATCAGACCCCTCTGGCCAACAGTTATGGCTCCCTTAGAAAGTTCAGGTGATAGGTACTTCAGGACAGGACAGATGACCTCTTCTGGATTCGATGCCTGCCTCCCACCCCTCTCTAATTCTAACTTCCTCCTCGATTTCTCCGCGATTGTCTTCTAATTCTATTACCTCCTCAATTCTTCTGCGATCTTCTTCTCATTCTAATTTGTTTGAAAAATTCTAAGTCTGCTTCTTCAGGTATTTAATCAGCATTCGGACAGCATCTCGGTCTCTCAGCATTCTGGCTGCGACTACTCTAACCAATCTAACTAGCTACCCCAATTATACTTTTTAATAGCATGTACCACCCCTAAATGTTTCAACCTTATGAAACTCCTATTTCTGATTGGACAAGCTGAGGGGATGATCATCGGACCATGCTAAGTTTAATACTTTTCTCAAAGATCATTGTTTTAAGTTCCCGCCCATTAATTTGTTCTCCCAAGCTTTATTTCCCACCCATATTTGTAAACTATATCAACAACAATGTATACAATTTCACAGTTGTCCATTGAATCTTCAGGATGTTCAGCTGGTTCCCAGAACATGTTTGTTGAATGTCCTTGGATGAGTCCCAAGACCCTCCTGCGCATGCTGCAAACCCACGTGGGTGTCAGACTTTAGCATCTTTTGGAGGCCCAAACACAAACTAATGGAGAGGTCAAAAGACAAAAGTATTATGTTCAAAATAAAATGATTTCACTGTATACCACCTATCTCTACTCTAATCCTATTTACTTATAAAGACTATTTATGCATTAGCACTTATATAACACAGTTTAGTTTCAGCAAAGCAGATGCCTAGCACGTGAGTTCCCAAGCGGCCATATTAGATGCTATTGGGCAGAAGCAGAATTTTCCCTCCAAGCGTTTAGACGTCATGCAGCTGACGTATGCGCAGTTCATTTTCCCGCGTTAGCAGACATCTTTAATTACACTCGGGTTACTAGTTAGTAAAACAACATAGGCAAGCTTCCCCCTTTCTAGAAAATAGCGAATGTTGTGCAAAATTAGTATTACAGACATTTTTAATACTTCGTTAAGGATTATATGAGAGGATTGCATCCGAGCAAGTCTCTTTTTCTCAAGTCCTTGCTCCATCAATAGGCCCTCTATCCATACCGGGAGTGATGCACACCGGATTGGTAATGTGCTAGTGTGTGTCTGCCCCCACTAATACCCCCTCCCTACAGCATCACTATACTTGCTCTTCTTGTCACTATACTTGCTCTGCTTGTCAGCAGGCGGAGCGCAACCAGGGGCCTGGGCTGCTGCTGTTTTCCGGGCAGTGGTGAAAACCAGGGAATACGGTGAGACGTGACCCATGATGTAAAGTAGAATGGAGGGTGCGGTTTGGATTTTTTTCCAATGCGAGGTGTTACCAATCAGGATTTGACCAGGTCTGTTTAGAATTTCAGGGGCAGATTTATAATCCCTTTAAATATAGGAAGGTATTGGAGAGAATGCTCTGTTTTAGAGAGTGTCTTGACCAAGAAATCGTCATCCTTGGGGGTGACATACATTTTCACTTCATGATAAGCTGCCCTGCGTTGAATAATGCTGTGGTACGCCATGGTGTCATCTGGGAGCGAGGCGCTAACATGGGTGTGGTGGAGATCTGGGTTTCCCTGAGGATCTATATCATGACCCTCTCAAATGTTATACGTGGGATGCAGGTAAACTGGTGCAAGAGCTCTGCTGGAGAGGCTGCGTGTGTGGGGTCAGTCAAAATGGCTTACTGCCCTGAAGGGTTTTGAGGTCTTGAGTGTTCTACAGCAATGAACGCGACAAATGAATTGGGTGTCTTAAGAACTGAAAGGAGTCAAAATGTCTTCTAATCGACGATAAGGAAGACAAAGAAATATCGTGGCTCGAAAGACTCGGAAACAAATTACAGTGTGTGCTCAACACTACATGACAGGAGTTTATCTACAGACACCTTAAAAACATATTTATATCACTACTAAATTAGTACACACCTATCTGGGAAGGAATGTAGTGTTGAAACATTATTTATATCAGGACAGGTAACAAGGAAGTTCCTCTTGTGTAGGAGGTAGTTGTCTTCAAAAAGATGTGTCTTCAATTTCTCTCTGAATTGGAGGAGAGTTTGCACAGTTCTGATGTTGAGGGGGCTGTTGTCCAGATCATGGATGCAGAGATAGAGAAGGCCTACCTTCCATTTTTTTCTTTTTAGCTCTTCTTCTCAAGTTTGGTAATATTCTGGCTTGTGTTGTGCTGTGGTTCACCTGAGGTGATTCGGTTTATGGCCAAATAAGTAAGAGTTTAATTTCTGATGGCCGTGCAGGTAGAGCAGCTAGTCTTGACGAATATGTAGGGCTGGAAGGAGAGCCAGGGTAGGTATTTCATCCTAGACCTTGATGAGACTTGCCTAAGTGTTTAAGATGCCGTTGAGGAGGCCCAGTGTAAGGCAGAATAGGACACTAAGCTAATTGTTGCGGCTATGCAGGCTGCATATGGGAGAGGAATAGAATTTGCAGCACAGGTCTGAAATCTGCATTTGGAAGAAATATATTTTTTTCAGGAGGACGAGTTGATACCATGCTTCTTGATTATCTGTCAGTTGAATTCAAATCATTTTTCCCTGTCTGTCAACTGTGGAGTGAAAGCTTTTATAGCAGATGGCAAACAATAACATTTTGTTGAATTAAGCTTTAGGCAGGTACTTGTTTAATTCTGGATTAATTTGAGGTGCGTTATTGTTGCTGGTGGTGTGTATGGATCCGAGGGTTCCATCTAGAGGTTGAAATTAGATTAGGAAAGAATGGAAACGTATAGTAGTTGGCTAGAGATGGGACTTTCTGGGGTCTAATAGTTAGTATCCTAATAATTTGGTTGTGATTGGCGAAGTCAAAGTTGAATCATTGTAGAACTATGTCTGAAAAGGCCATGCATATTTTCAGGGTTGAAATAACTGTTTGATAGTCAAGTGTGTTGAAAGCTGTAGAAAGACCAAGCAGTATTAAGAGGTAGCGGTTGTTTCTATGAGAGTGTAATGGTGCACTTTAAGCATAGCTGTCTCAGTGCTGCAGTATGAAGTGAAGCTGAACTGGTAGACTTGTAAACCATATTCATGTTCATCTGCTCCTGTAGTTGATTTGAAACTGTTCTCTCAGTGATTTTCTTGTGAAGAGTAGGTAGGTGGGAATGAGTGCCTCCAGGAACATCCGTTGTATAAAGGAGGAGTTCCTAATCTTGGGGAAGGGAGTATAGGCCTCCCTTCGAGAACACATTTCACAATAGATACTGTTGAATTTCATCATCACAGAATGTGGTTTGGAGTGAGGATGCTGGTAAGCTGTGTGTATGTGTGTGATGGGATGTCCTAGGCTGCTCATTTGTGGATGGAGCGCTGATGGATAGGAGGTGGTGTCATTGTATGTGTGAGTGTTGTTGATATGAAAAAATCACTGATTGGAAATTATATCTTCTAGGCAACACATTGAGTGACCGCACAAAAAGCAATGAAAAACCTTCAGATTGTGCGAGAAGGGACATGAACACTTACTGATATCACAGATTCCTGCCACCAAATGTAGTGGTGCAATGTTAATTCCCTCTACATCTCAATGTATCTTCGTTTGATGGTATTGCTGTTTACTGCTATCACTTTTTAGGTTTCGCCAACGCAGCACGCAAGCGTTGCTTAGGAGATGACCTTTGGAATCGCTAAGTACTTTCTTGGAAACTCGTGCATGTTTTGCACTGTTTCCAATGAGTACTCGTGCATGCAGAGCATTTGCCTTGCGGGAGCGATCAGCGGCGCCATCTGTTTGCAATTATTGTGCCTGCTGCTGCTCGCTCCTGTAAGGCAAATGCTCTGCATGCACGAGTACTCTTTAACTTTCGCGGCCGCGGGGCTGCGCTTGTCTTTCAGTGCCTGTCCTGTTCATAAACACTGCCATCTTGTTTTGTAGCCTTCGTTTTTTTTATGCACTTATTTCTCCCTGATTACTCTACAGGATTAATTAACAACACAATGGTTTGTGTTCCCTGCCTCCGCCGTGTTGTGGTCTTATAACTCAGTTCTGCACAGTGCGAAGCTGGCACTGACTGCCCTTCACAGACGCTCTCATTTAAAGCACTGACTACTCCATGTAGTGTCCGGTCCCAAGGACACATCACGGGGCAGCCCTCTACCAGATGGCTGTGTCTGCATTCTCCCACCCCACAGCCCCATCCAACACAGCCGTCAGCAGCCAAGTAATCAAGCAAGTAAAAGGTACCCTCTCTCCAGTTATTTCCCAAACTTCCGGTTTCTGTGTTGTCCTTTCATTATGATGTGGACCCCGTAAGAGCAGCTTAGAAGGAGTTCATGGGTCCGAGGCCTGGGAATGTATTTCTTTTGTTCTTGGGCAGAGGCACCATTTAAGTGCCGGGCGTAGCAATGCTCATGTTGTTGTGACATCACTTCCTGTGATGCCACTTTGTGTGCTAATGTGCAATTGTCTTTATTTGGCTAGCAACAATCTTGGTGGTATAGTAACTCAATATTCTGGTCCCTTGTTTCAGCCAAAAGGAAACTCGACTGTCAATAATCCTGTGAATATTATATCTGTGTGCTTGCTCCTACACAGAAATACACTAACTAGAAAATAAAACATTGCAGTGAAGAAAAGAGCCTATCAAGTTTCTATTTGAAATTTGAGGACATCAACCGTAAGGAATATTTAAAAAAAGCTTAGGTCACGCTTTGTTCCAAGAAAAGTGCTCCACTTGAAGAAGCCGCATACACCATGTTCTTTCTACCTGGATGCAAATAACCATCTGCTGACTCCACATCACATTATGTCCTGGGCAGCCTATCCTTTGTGCTCAGCCGAGGATTAGTTAATTATTAGGTATACTCACTGAAAAGACGATTTTAAAGGACGAAAATAACTGCATGTACTGCTACTTTCTTTCGGTTTATGACTCAATTCTATACCAGTGCTAAGTTACCAGCTCCTGCGTTAGCCAGAGCTCAACATGGCCTTCAAAATATTGCCACAAGAAAATTCATTTGCAAGTATATTTGATCAAACTACTACTATACAGCTATAGACCCAACACAGTTTCAGAATGGACGTCTTCATGTGTTCACTGGTAGAGATCAGAGTTTCAGAGGGTGAGGGCAGCTTAACACCTTCGCTGCTAAGGCAATTCCCCTCCTGTGCTGGAAATTGCTATATTTCATTGTTTTATGACGAGCTGGGCTCGTCATCAGCACACGACCACTGTGCACCATGACGAGCCCAGCTCGTCATCAGCATCGAAAGGGTTAAGTAAGATCATTAGACTGCAAGCAATTGTATGCACTGGTAGGTGATTTAGGCATTATGGATCCGTTTCAATTGGCTTCAAGTCATGACCGGGGTCCCGCTTCGTGAGCTTTTGCTCACCGTGTTCTGGAGTTGCTGATCCCGAGGTGGGGGCATAACGAGGAGTGCTGCTGGCCGTGGTGTCAGAGGCAGTTTGGCATCGTAGGGGCTTGCTGATTTCTGCTGCGCAGGACTCCAAGAGCCAGGAGTCCGCGCGTTAGCACACCTGCCCATCTGAGCGGAGGACCGCCCCCTAATCACCGGCCCCCGATTACAGCTCACCGGACCCGCTGGCGCGGGTCCCGCTTAGTGAGCTTTTGCTCACCGTGTTCTGGAGTTGCTGTTTCCCGAGGTGGGGGCATAACGAGGAGTGCTGCTGGCCGCGGTGTCAGAGGCAGTTTGGCATCGTAGGGGCTTGCTGATTTCTGCTGCGCAGGACTCCAAGAGCCAGGAGTCCGCGCGTTAGCACACCCGCCCATCTGAGCAGAGGACCGCCCCCTAATCACTGACAGAATATAATCCGTTTCCAGGTCACGCAGCGCGGGACGCAGCGCGTGACCAACGCCGGACGAAGCCCGGAGGACGGGACGGGCCACCCCCCTTGAATTCCGTACCAGAGGAGGTAAAGACAGACGAACTATCATATGCTTCCTGACACTTAATGGACACGTAGCTGTAAACACCAAACTCTTGCCTTGTGTTGATGTCATGTATTACCCCTATCCAATTGAACGGAACCATGACTCAGAAAGGGGCCCCTCAAATATCTGTCAACTAGAGGGGTTCACGTAATGGTACACAAGACCACCACTTAACCAGTATACCACGGTCTATACCCAGTGATTCAGATGGGAATGATTTTTGCCAGGCCATAGCTAGCTCCCTCGGAGAACAATCTCCCTCAGAAACATCGGGTATTTTGCAAAGCTACTCACTGTTAGAGGAACTAAATAATATGTGTAAAACCAAGTATGTTCAAGCAGATTTGAGATCTAAACTAGATAGTACTTCTCCCTGTACGGCTAAAAGCTTTAGTACTTTGCTCCACAATGAATTTGCGCAGGAATCCATCCCATCACATACTAAAGTTAACACTCTAAGCGCAGCGCTCACGCAGACCTCATCCGTTAACCGCAAAAGTGACAAGGTTCAACATAATGGGAACGACCTAAAGGTACAAGAATTGCACTTAAGCCCTCCATTGACCCGCACTAACTCCCCCTTGATTCCAGAGGCTGCAGAAGAATTAGATAGTCTAGCACCCCCTCTTCAACTGGCTCTAACATCTCTGTTTGAACCATTGCTCAAATCTCTTATATCGCCATTGTTGGAGAAAATAAATATCCTGGAGAATAAGCTGCTGGAAATAGAGGAATTGATGAAGATTGATTTAATTCCCGCTAAAATCACCGAAATAACTAATCGCCATCAATCCCCTGTTGCCCCCATAGTGCCAACGCAACCTACACTATGCAACAATTTCAAAACTCTGCAAGCAGCCCCCAATAAAACAACCCCTAAGATTGCCTCCAAACCGGTATCACCACAGCATATTATTGCTAGAGTTGAGAATAGGAAGGTACCTTCTATACACCTTCCACCTGAGGCCGCCCCATACGTGTGTATTCTTTCAGGAGTACCCCCACTCACAGATGGGAAATCCAAAAGGCAACACAACTTACTAAATAAGGTAACCTTCTGGCTATCAAAAAACAGACCTCTGCCACCCGATCTGGATGGAACAATAATGTGTGTTAGAAGGGTGGGCTGGTTAGGCTCCCTCCCAAAAGACATTCCTGGTGATCTAGTGTTGGTAAAATTTAGGTTTAGACATATTGTCCCGTACCTACGATCCTGGCAGCCCCAAGAAGATGACGGCCCAATATCGATCTGGGATTTACATGATTTTTACCCCAGAGTGCCATACATACCCCCCTTAGGACGGAGGTAGGGTACAATTATAATTACGTGATGGGTAGAAGACCCTATGCTTCGAATAATTGTAGCTCCTCCGCTCTTAACTGCTTTGCACCAGCGTACAACATATATAAACATGGAATTTTTTATTAATTTGCTCCTACTATGGGTGAACATGACGTAAGGGCAGTACTGTGAATGACTACCGTATGCAAATATGTAATTCTAAAGGAAAGTATCACCACTGGAGGGCAAATGTTTTTTTTAAACCAATGTCTTTTAAATTTGTTGACACTTTGTGCTATTGTATGTATGATTCATGTTTGTGTTTTCAACTGTATACTTTTATGATTTTTAAACCAAAATCGAATAAAGCTAAATTGATTGATTGATTGACCGAGGTCTTTCTTTTCTTCCCGTGCATACAATTGCTTGCAGCTTTGCGATTTCCCTTAATAATGTTATTACAGGCATGAAACACTTGCATTAGAGCAGAAGATGGCAAATGCATTGCTATAAATATGAGGCATAAAATTAAATGAAATTAACCACAAAAGCAATTATTTTCTTCTTCACTTTGACCACATCGGACACATAAAGTTGTAGTGCTCTGCTGGACAGTACTTGTGTTCCAGGAGTGCGCTGTATATACACTTTACACCCACCCATCACATGCATCACCAGTCAGGTGACCCTGCTAATTAAAGGGGCCTGGCACACGTGTCCTGGGTCAGTTCCAGTGACATACGCGATGTATCTGTGTGTCATTCGTCCTGCATGAGGGCCTAGGACCCTAAACTCTACAAAAGGCATTTGTGTGGTTGGTCGAAAGGCTAAACAAGCATTGGCATAGCCAATAGGTCTCTCTCTTTTTGGACCTCATAAGTATTTAGTTATGCCGCACAAAATCCTTGGTGCAGCAACATCTACTGTTGCAAGGCTAAACACTTATAAGGTCCCAAAGGCGAGATCTATTGGCTATGCCAATGCTTGTTAATGTTTATGTTGGCTCAGTCTGATTGTGTGTTACTTTGAAATGTCATGAACCTGATGTGAATTAAACCGGCGCAATGCATTAATGCAGTTTAGTTGTACATAAATATGCAATCTGCAATATTTCAGCATGCTAGGTGGAAATAATGAAACGCTGCAATAAACCTCTAAAACTGAAAAGTTACAGCATGCTACTTTCCCTTCATATAGTCCGACATTCTAAATGGAAGCATCGCTCCTGTTTTCACCAAGTAATGCTCTCCCAAGCCCTAATGTTTTGGCCCCATACTTTCCGGTGCTCCCAGCCTATCTCAAGCTCGAGATCAGATTCATTGAACCTAATCACTGAAGGTATAAAATCATTACTGGGAGAACGATGCATGAAAAGTCACCACTTTCTGGCACACTGCAAGACTAGAAGGAAACTACTTAAGATTTCAAAAGTGGCTCAGGGCACAATATTACCTCCAGCCTATACCACACTCCCTTCCTTAATTCTGGTACCATACCTCACGCTCATCCCGCGACTGCCAAAGCAAACAATGTGATGCACCACTCTAAATTCCTTCGTGAAGTCTAGTTCCGTGCCTCATTCTGATCCCTCAACTGCCGACTCAAATCGAAAGCTGGCAACCAGACTTTTTTTTTGTCAAAATGATTTTATTGGGGGCGTGGCTTGCGCGCCGCTGTAGCATGGCGTGTCGCGCTTGAGCTCCGGGGTGAGTTGGTCCCGTAGAGCGTTTCTTTCCGCTCCTTCGTGCCCTTCTGACCTGCAAACATCACTCACCAGCAGCGGAACATGTGGTAACCTTCACGACGCTGTTTTTTCCGCGCTCTCAGCCACCGAGGATATGTTTCCTGAATTATCCCTCACAGGCGCTCGCATTCCTGAAGAGCGACCGCCATTTTGTCGCGCATGACGTTCCTGTCATCGGACTTCTGAGGCGCCGCAGCAGATACAAACTTGCAGTATTCAGCGCTCGGCTGAGGGTTTCTACACACGACGGCTGAAATGGTAACATTTATGCTTTTTTCTTGATGTTACTTTCTTGCTTCTTGGCTGGTTTTTTTTTTTTTTTTTTTGAGCTGCTCGCTTTTATTTTTTCTCTCACATTCTTCATGGAGGTGTCCATTTCGCTTTATTGAGGTGATTTCCTACGCAACTTTGCTCATACTTGAACAGCTACTCTAGCTCTGCGTGTTTTGAGCGTGAACTGCCACTTTTTCACACTGAGTCTGCATATTTTGCGCAACTTTGGTGTTCTAGCCTATTCCAGTGTATTCTCTCAGGCTCCTGCTACGTCATTGTCATTATGAATCGGTCCTCGAACAGCAAGGACTCTAAGGACCTGGGCGCATCTTTAAAAAGACTTAAGTCAGTCTCTCCGACGCCTGAATCTCCTCAGGCAGACAATGCTTCCACATTGGACACCATTTTGGCGCGCCTGAATGAAGTTCATGAAATTGCGCAGTCAACAAAAACTAACACTGACTTACTACAAGTGGAAGTGTCTGCTATCAGGAATGACTTTAAAGCCCTTTCTCTTCGTGTATCAGCGACAGAAACACGAATAAGTTCCGCAGAGGATGGGATGCAAAAGCAATCCAGGTCCCTTTCTCAACTGGAGCGTTCTATGGTGGCGATGCGCAGAGACCTCACGGAGCAGGAAGACCGTAATAGGAGATCCAATCTCCGTATTTTTGGCCTACCGGAGGACTCAGAGAAATCATCCTCCTCTATGATTGAGTTCCTATCTCATTGGATTCCGGATACACTCCAGCTATCTTTCCACAGAGATTTTGAGATTGAAAGAGCACACCGTGTTCCAACGTTTCGTTCCAAGGCAGCCACCCAGCCAAGAGCAATCATTTTTAAGCCCTTACGACATCAACACACTGAGCTGATTCTGTCTCATATGCGCAAGATTAAACAATTCAACTGGGAGGGTCATCGTATATCCATTTCTCAAGACTTTGCCAGAGACACAGTCATAAGACGGAAAGGCTTCTTGAACCTTCGGAAACGTCTCACCGACTTGGGCATTCCTTTTTCCTTTTCAGGTCCATCCAAGTTTCGCATCACTTATAAAGGACGTCCCAGGATCTTCGATGAACCGGCAGACTTGACAACGTTCTTAGACAACCAGGAGGAAATAGAAATGGAGATTCAAAGAGCAACGTCGCAGGCTCCTTGGGCCTCAGGGACCGGATTTGTTTCTCTCTATATTTGTGGTTGTGCTGTTTTCAAGATAGATTCCTCTTCTTTCTTTCTAGTAGTGTTTACATGCTGATTTGCTCCTCTGCTATTGTACTTTCTTTCTTTTCTTTCTCTTCTCCATACTACTCTTGAATCTCCTTTCAAATTTTTTTTTTTTCTTATTTCTTTCATACTCAACTTATCTGGCCTCTTTGGATTTCTGTACCTCTTTCTCCTTTCCTGTCTATCTTTCTCTTACATATTTTAGTTCCAGTGTGTCTCCTTTATACTGTTGCTATTTCCAATTACATGGTACTTGCCTTGTTATAGGTATTGGGTGCAGATTTCTTGGTTGTAATTAATATACTTTTTCTTTTTTCACTAGCACTTTTTTTCTCATCTTTACCTTATACTAGGTATCGTTCTAGTATAGCGGGGTAGAATTCTCCTTACTGTTTCTGCTCCTTTTCATCTTCCATCTCTGTTTCTTCCTCGTCTCTACATGCTCCTCTCTTGCACTTATCTTTTTTCCTTCTACGATTCCACTTTATAGTATAGTTATATGTAATTGTTGTTATTATTAATATGCGATTTCGGTGCATATTTGTTACTGTATTTATGAAATGTAACATATTATTTAGGTTGTTTACTGCATAATTAGGCTTTTATTGCATTTTTTTATTCTATTGTTCTTCACTATATGATCTTGTTCATGTTATGATATCGCTAATCTACTCTGAAGTGTATTATTCCTCTTATAGCAACTCAGCTCTTCATTTTCAAAATGTATGTCTACTGAGTTCGGCTTTTTCTTCATATTGTTTATTTATCTTAATGAGGTTTTTTCTAATAATGGGCTGTTTCTCCTTACCAACTTTTGCTCTTAATACGGTTCCCCTACTCGCCCTTTCCACGTTCTCCCTTGCATGATATGGGTCTCTTTTAGACCTCCCCCTCTGCCTCCTCTCTTTTTTTCTTCTTGTCTTTCTTCTCTTCTGGCCTTTCTTTTTTCCTGGTTCTCCCACATGGTTGCTCCCGTAACATCTATTTTGCTTAATGGCTGGTCTACTGTTTTTTTGCACCCCGTTCTTTGTCTGTCATCAATGCTGTCTCCGTTTGTATCCCCCTTTGTTACATGCCAGGTTTAAATGTATTATCCCTTAATGTTAAGGGTTTAAATCATCCAGTGAAACGATCTAAAATCTTGGATTACTGTAAGTCGCTCTCGGCAGACTTAGTCCTCTTTCAAGAATCTAAGATTACCAGTAGAGAAGCTTTATTTTTAAAGAAAGATTGGGTGTCGGATGTGTCTTGTTCGGATGCTTCTGGTAAACGCAATGGTGTGCTTACGTTAGTTTCGAGGAATTCAGGGTTATCAATTATCTCTTCTGAGCATGATTCTGAGGGCCGCTGGCTTTTATCTAAATTGTCGGATGGACAACATGACTTGTTTGTTATGAATATATATGCCCCGAATGTTGATAATCCAGCCTTTTGGAAATCCATTTCTAAAAAATTGCATGACACCCCTCATGCTGGCAATCTCATTGTTGGTGGCGATTTTAACTTACCAATGGATCCTTTATTGGACAGGAACTCTGCATTTCAGTTTCGTCCGCCTAAAGCACACAAACAGATGATTAACATGTGTTCCATTCCTCATTCTCTCGTATTGACTATCTCCTGGTTCACTCTTCTCTTGTCTCAGCTTCTTCCTCTCCGCTGATTCATCCCATTGTCATCTCTGATCATGCTGCGGTCACTTTTACGCTCTCGACCTTTGCGCCGAAACCACGTGGTCGTTCCTGGAGACTTAATACGGAAGTGTTACATGACTCTTCCCAGGTGGATAAATTTTCCACGGATATAAACACTTTTTTCCGTGAAAATGAGGATTCTGTATCTTCTCCAATAACTTTATGGGACTCTTTTAAGTGTACTTTTCGGGGCCAAGTTATCGCATGCATGTCCAAACGTAACTTGGCGATTAAGGGGGAACTTACTGACTTATCTTCTAACATCAAAACTTTGGAGGCCTCCTTTAGGCATACCAAAGATCCGACTACCCTACAACAAATTAAGCTCCTAAAATACAAATATAATACTATTGTCACTAAAAGAGCTCATATTGGATTCCAGGCGCAAAAGTCCAAGAAGTTACTTTTAAAGAATCGCGCAGGGAAACTCTTGGCTGCCACATTAAAATTCCAAGATTCTTCCTATAAGTCCTCCCAGATCTCTTCTATTAAAGATCACACTGGCTCTACCAAATTCCAAACTGAGGAAATTCTTGAAGTCTTTCGCGATTTCTATAACAAATTATACACCCCCTCTAACCAGGCTTCTTTTGACAAGTGCCAAGACTTTTTAAAATCAATTCCGATTCAATCAGTCTCAGAAGAAGATCGCTCTACTCTGAATGCTCCTATCTCACCGGAGGAAATAGCGGCTGCTATCAAGGCCACCCGCTCGGGGAAAGCTCCTGGTCCAGACGGATACCCGATATTATTTTATAAAACCTTTCTCCCGCTACTTGTTCCTAAGCTACAAGCTGTCTTTGACACTTTCGTTCGTAATGGTTCTGTTTCTGGTACAGCTGCTGATGCCACAATAGTAGTGATCCCGAAAGAAGGTAAGGATCATTCAGATCCTAAGAATTTCCGCCCTATTTCGCTTCTTAATATGGAAGCGAAGATTTTTGCTAAAATCTTGGCTAAACGTCTAGAATCTTTTATTCCTAATCTAGTTCATCCCTCCCAAACTGGATTTGTTAAGGGTAGACTGGCAAGAGACAATATCCGCACTTTCTGTCATATTATTGGAGCGGCTAAGCGATCCCAACTACCTGCCGCGGCCTTGGCCCTCGATGCGGAAAAGGCCTTCGATAAGGTCTCTTGGCCTTTCCTTCGAGCTGTCTTATGTGCACATAACCTCGGGGACTCTTTTATTAACATGGTAATGTCTTTATATTCCCAACCTAAAGCTAATATTAGGGTTAATGGTTCTACATCCTCTTCTTTTAATCTTTGCCAGGGCACGAGACAAGGGTGTCCCTTATCCCCTCTCTTGTTTCTGTTATCTATTGATCCTCTCCTTCGGCTGATTGATTTACATCCTGATATCAAAGGATTTTCTTTTGGCCCTCATTGTCTTAAAACTGCTGCCTACGCTGACGATGTTCTCATTTTCTCAGATGATATAGCGTTGGCCATCCCTGCTATCTCTGACACCATTTCTTTGTTCTCTAAAGTATCCGGATACACTCTAAACAAAGATAAGACAGAAATGTTCCCTTTAAATGCCTACTGTTTTCCTGCTCATATGGGTTCGGCGGGCTTTAAGTGGCAATCTACCCATCTCAAATATCTAATTTCTGTTTCACGCTACATACCACGGTTGCCTATAATGAATCTCAAACTCTTACTAAAGTTCGTCGTCTTCTGGATACATGGTCTCCGAAACATATTTCGTGGTGGGGTCGCCTACAAACCCTAAAAATGATGATCACGCCGATTATCAATTTTGTCTCATCCATGATTCCGATGAAATTATCCGACTCTTTTTTTCGGGAAATCGATGGTATCACCGCCAAATTTCTTTGGAACGGCAAACGCGCTCGATTAGCATATAAATATTTACGTAGACCCTGTGATATGGGGGGTTGTAATTTCCCGGACTGGGAAAAATACCAGACGGCTTTTTTGGCCTCTCAGGGGGCTTTATGGTTCTCTCCCGCATCCCATCATATTCCTTTATGGCTACTCATAGAACAGGACTTAGCTGCACCTCTACCAATTGCCTCTCTCTGTACTACTTCCACTTTGCACATTCTGTTTTCCCGCTCTATAATTATTGATACAATTGCCGCAATTAAGAGAGTAGACAGGAAGCTGGCATTTCCTCTGCACAAAACTAGATGGTCTTCCATTTGGCGTAATTCCAAAATTAAACTTAATATCACTCCCACCCTCATGTCTTATTGGGCTACGAAAGGTGTCTCTCTTGTACAACATCTGTATAGTGACTCTGGTGAGCCCTTACCTTTTTCTACCTTAGCGCTCAAACACTCTCTAACTAATCTAGACTTCTATACCTTTCTTAAAATCAAGGTTGCCATCTCAAAAACTCGTCTTCACCCCTCCTCCCCTACCATTTCGCTATTTTGTATTTGGCTCAAAGCTGGTCATGTTGCCTCCCACATATATAAGTTTCTATCTTCTACTTCGCTTCCTGACCAGACGGTTGCACAACAAAAATGGCTGCGTCATTTTGATCACAATATTACAGATCATTTATCATCTGAAGCTTGGCAATCCATTAGCAAATTTGCGTTCCGTAACAAAATAGCTCCTTCCCTAATACAGTCCAAGTTTTTCTCGATTAACCTACTCCACTGGACACCTGTACGTCTTCATTCTCTCAACCTTAAAGAAGATGATCTCTGCTGGAGTTGTGGCCTGGAGGCGGGGGATTTCCCTCATATGTTCTATAACTGTTCCTTACTTAAACCTTTCTGGGACCTTATTTAGCAACATTTATCTCTTATCTTTGACATTCAGCTCCAGCTCTCTTTTCCTCTAGTTATATTAGGTCCCTGGGCTGCTCCTACGCCCCTTCCCCTTGATTTGTTGCAATTACAGCTGTTAGATCTTCTTTTATCTATTGCGGTCAAGGTTATCCTTATGGAATGGAAATCTTTCTCGTCAGTCTCTTACCATACGTGGTGGGCATGGGTTTCCTTCTTACGCAGTGCTCACACCTCAGTAGATCTAGCACACCTATCGCCTTCAATTTCGAGGGGGGTTTGGGCATCCCTTGATAAATACATGGAACTCTCCTCGCAAGGTGTAGTCCCTCGATTTCCTGTTGGTTTGTCTACTTAATTTTTGTCTGCTAGTTACGTTACATTGGGCTATTCCTGTGGGATTCCTTCTCTCTTTCTCCCTCTCTCCTGTCCTCTCTTCCCGTTCTTTCTTTCCGCTGCTATTTTCCTTTCTTTCCTTCCTTCTTCCTTTTGCTCTTTTTTCTTCCCCTGCCCCTACCCTCATCTCAGAGGCTGATATGTTCCACGTTCTGAATGATATACCCATTATTGGCTTATATTATTAAATTCCATATTGATTCCCTTCTTTCCAATTTTATTTGCATCTAATTGAGTTACTGATCAAATGATATCCATGTTTGTTTTTCACGTTCTACTCATATTGGAATGTATCACCTCTTTGTATTTTGACTGCTATTATTTGGATCCTTATTTCTCTCAATAAAATCTTGTTGAAATTAAAAAAAAATGATTTTATTGTACATTTCCAGGGGTATCAACGTAGTAACACACAACTTATCAAGACAGTAAGTAAGGTGCATTACAAAGCCATAGGAGAGTTCAGCATTTGAACAAGAACGTAGCATAATATTAATATGGTTGAGTACATCATAGAAACATTTCCTTACTATACAAATCTAAGCTTCAGTGTGTGCTCTGCGGGACCCATAGAGGGAACAAAAAAAACAAGGATAGATATTAAAACCTTGTAAAAACTCAATTCACATGTCTAGAATGGCGTATAGAAATAGAGGGCTTGTTTTTATCATGTGCGTGGGGGGTGGCGGGGAGCATAAAGACGGTGCAGCACAGAAGGTGAGGGGGGAGAGGGGATATATGCAGCAGACTGCTATAGGGGCAGCGTCTGACTATATTGGGAAGAGGTGGAGAGACCGAATTTGGGGTTGACACGAGAAAAGATAGAGACCCTCCAACAGATATCCCACCAAAGGGCCCCAAATGTAGTCAAACCTTTTCCGGGAATCCGCCATTATATCTGTCATAAGTTCAAGAGTTAAAGCCTGCCATAGGGAGAGGCCCTTGGGAGAGAGATGCGGCCTCTGACCTCTTCCACGCCATAGCCACCGCCACCGCCATCTTGGCAGCCCCCAGGCACATCCGGGTGATGGATCAGTCTCCCAAGGTTTGGTGCTTCAGAGTAGAGTCAAGCAGGCCCAACAGGACACATTACAGGCCTCCAAAATTGGGTAAACCAATTTCATTCTAATCTGTGACAATATTTCTTTCCAGAATGTTTGAATGAAGGCAGTCCCACCATATATGACGGAAGTCACCCTCCATCCCACAACCTCGCCAGCATCTGTCTGATATTTTTGGAAATAGTGAGTGCAGTTTATTAGGTTATAGATACCAGTCATATAGGATCTTATAGTGCGCTTCCCTTAAGGTCATGGAACGGTTGTACTTAGAAATATCCCTATAGAGTGTATCCCAGTGTTTTTCTGATATTGAGATGTCTAATGTCGTTTCCCGGAAGGATAAATGTCGAGGTGGCGGCGAGTGTCTGTTGTAAGTAAGAGCATGTAGAGAAAGGAAATGCAGCCCTTAGTCGTACCCCCGCTGCACACAAAATGTTCGATGGAGAGAAGATCCCTGGTAGCTGCAAGTCTTATGTCAGGCTGCAGGACCCAATGCTTTTACTGAATATAGTGACATTCCTCTCCTTGTGGCAACTTGAAATTGGGGCTGCAGCTGTCAAAAGTGTGCATTTCCCCACCTTGAAACAGATCCTATATTATTAGACAGCCTCCAGCTTGCCAATTATCAAAAGGGCCCTCGGAGAGAGCTGGCAGAAATGCAGGGTTGAAATGAATGGGTGTGTATGGGGAAGGGAACGTTGTTGGAGCCTGTGACTTAGTGATGGTGTCCCATACTTTAAGGGTAGATGCTGCAGGCATGGTAAGATAAGCATTCTTTGGTCAGTCCTGTTTAGGCTTCCACAAGGTGTCCCATATGGTCCTGCCCACCACCGTCCTATCCATATGGGGCCAATGTTTGTCTGAGGCTCTAAGAGACCCCTCCGAGATAAATCTGAGTTGGGCCGCCCTGTAGTAGAGTGGAAAGTCCGGAAGCGCCAGATCCCCTGCATGCCGTGACCTGGTCAACAGCAGGTGGGATAGTCGAGCTCAGCGTCCCTGCCAAACAAATTTTGTGATCATCAATCTTAACTCCGCATAGAACTCTCTACTTATTGTAATCAGGAGTCCCTAGGACAGCTACAATACCCGGGGGAGAACTGTTATCTTAATTGCGTTTATGCTACCCATCCACGTGATGTATGAGGTTGCCCAGCTCTTAAAATCTGACGTATGCTGTCGTAACAGAGGAGGAAAGTTGGCTTTGTATAGGGGGTGAGTTTGAATCCAAGATACTAATTTATTTTTTAATGCATTAGAATGGTGAGGTGGTTGCAATGTCTTCCATCTCCTTCAAGGGCATTGATATGTTAAGCAAAAAGGATTTAGAGAGGTTCACTTTAAAGCCTGCTACCTGTTCAAAACTTCGAAGCTCTGATTGTAGAGCTGCTAATGAGGTGTGGGGAGCTTTGATAGGGAGCAGAACATCATCCATGAACAGAGATATTTCATGTTTGTCCAGCCGAACTGGATGCCCTGGATCTCCGGATTGGCTGTTAATCGCACCGCCAGCAGTTCAAACATAGCGCAAATAGGATGGACGAGAGAGGGTATCCCTGCCTTGTCCCCTTTCTTAAGTCAAAGAATATTGAAGCCATGCCATTTACCAGTACCCGGGATCTAAGACTGTGGTAATAATACCAGTTATCATTTCCAGGAACCGGTTCCAGAAACCAAATCGACGTAGAGCAACCATCAGGAAAAGCCAGTCCATGCAGTCAAAGGCTTTCTCTGCATCTAGACAATAAGACAGCCTGGGTTCATTTGTTTTGTACTTTATCTATTGAATGGATCACCCGCCATAAGTTGCCATGGGTTTGCCGGCCCATGATAAACCCTGACTGGTCAGAGTGGATCAAGTCCTGGAGAATCTTCTCTAATCTGTTAGCCAGAATTTTGGAGTACAATTTGGCATTCAGATTTTAGTGCTATTCGTCTGTACGGAGTGCACTGGTATGAGTTCTTCCCTCCTTTGAGGATGACCATAATCAATGCCTCACCCATAAATAGGGACACCTCCTGGGAATTTGCTATTGCGTTGAAAAGGTTGGCTAAGTTGGGTGCCAGTTCTACTATAAAAGTTCTGTAGAATTGGACATCATAGCCATCAGTGCCTGGGGCTTTATGTGATTTGAAGGTGACTATTGATTTTTGGACATCCTCTCTCGTGATGGGTTGACTAAGCACCTCATCCGCTTATGGGCCGGAGATCAAGAAACTCTGCATGACTTCCGTTGCCAGCCCCCCGCCGGTGCAGCCCGGTCCCTCAAATATCACAGCAGGGGCGCTTGTCACCGTTGTCTCCACCGCAGCTCACGTGGATTGCACTCAGGCACCACCATGGTGTCGGATGCTACCCTCTTCATTAATCGGGGCATTGGCACATGTCTAGATCCCCTGCATTCGCACGTTAGTTGGTAAGTTCGGCCACATCTCTATTCTGCGACACTGTCTCAGGTTCCGGACATAGCCACCATATTCCCTTCAGAGGCCGGATCTTCCTGAGCAGCGAAGATCCCTAATCCTCTCCGTTCCCTTAAAAAAGGATGTACGGTAAGGTGTTTGTTATGATCTACATGCCTTCCAAGTGCATTTCGGTCGGTTTGGGCTCCATTCGCATGTAGGGCTGCAACCGTTTGCAGGGCCAGATGCGGAGTCTATACGGAATGCTTCTTCACGCCCATGATGGTTGGCTACGCCCCCGCAAGCAGACTTTTAACACTGCCTCCATCCATTTTCCTGTGATGGCAGAAACAATGGTCCTAAACCTATATTGAAAATTTGGTTAAGTCAATACTTAGTCACTTAATCTAAACCTTACTTGGAGCATAGAATATATCAAAGGCTCAATGTAACAAATACTGTATTAATTTAAAAAACAAAAACAGAGAATAGCAACAGACTTATTTCTTACCAAGCAATTTTTATTAATTGCTCCACTAGTAGGTTCATTCTCAGTGATCATTAATATACCATAAACAAGAGATACGAACCAATTCTTCCGCATTCAACGATGACACTGTGAAGGTAGAACGCCGGATTCACGGCTGGACGCACATTAAGGTCCAGGGACATACGGACTTAATATTGTAACGTTAACACGTTTTCAGGTGACCCTCTCGCCTACATTGGAGCACTCATTTATAAAAACTGACGAGTGGATCTTACCGATTATGTGTTGTTTGCCTACGCGCCTTTAGATACGGCTACCTGTTGATTAACACAGATTTTTTTAGAAGATACATGGGAAGATTAGCTACAACCATTGAACGCACATGATACCCTTACCGGGTTGGAAGTATCACCGGTCAAGTGGAATTACAATATACGCCATCATTTCAAGAAAGCCCTGAAGAGTCAGAGCAATCTGTACTCTGACGAAACACGTGTCGGCTGGCGTAAGGTCTTTTGGGCAATAAACAACAACAATTGCTCAAACAGAAGAAGTGAAATATTATTTTCTAGGACTAAACCTATTTGATGTCTGTTCAAAATACGATTGTACCTGAATTGATATGCTGTGTGCATAGGAAATTGTGTTTCAGACTTTTAACACTGCCTCCATCCATTTTCCTGTGATGGCAGAAACAATGGTCCTAAACCTATATTGAAAATTTGGTTAAGTCAATACTTAGTCACTTAATCTAAACCTTACTTGGAGCATAGAATATATCAAAGGCTCAATGTAACAAATACTGTTTTAATTCAAAAAACAAAAACAGAGAATAGCAACAGACTTATTTCTTACCAAGCAATTTTAATTAATTGCTCCACTAGTAGGTTCATTCTCAGTGATCATTAACATACCATAAACAAGAGATACGAACCAATTCAATTTTGTCAATACATCACAATAGTATATAATTGGTGAGTGTGCCCCAAATGGGAACGTGCATAGATAGGAGTGGTCAGGGATGATATAAGTGTTATAGGAAAGAGAAGAAAGAATCAGAAATTAGTGACAATAATTATTAAATACAACTTGGTGAGAAATGGTACCGGTTTACAATCACCGGCCCTAGTACAATATTTGCTATACAACAATTTTTACACAATTAATTGGACAGATTGTTCCAAAGTGGGCACGAAAATGTTGGGGGTCATCCAGGCCCGGGTGGGGTCAGTAAAAGGGGGGGTCGACGTTTCGACTCATCTATTGGCCCGAAGGGTTGATTTATACCTCAGCCGTGCGAGTCTTCATCAGGACACTGAAAAAAAAAATTCTGACCCTTAATCATCAATCAGCATTTATAGCGTGCATCAGTGTTACCCCTATGGGTAACTGGGTGCAGGGGTGTAAGGGCTCTGTCGAAAAGCCAGGTCTTGAGGAAACAGCTGGAAGGTGGAAGAAACAGGCAAAAAAAGGCAAAACAGAGGGCAGATAAACAAGTGAGCGCCAGCAACTGAATGAGCTCCCGGACACGACCTATTGAGGAGAGAAGTACCTGGGTGTCCAGAGTGCATACATGACAGCCACAAATCAGGCATAGGGAGAAGAGTGCCTGGACACTCCAGCAATGGGTTGGAGGAGTGAGACAGTAGGAGCAGCCATGGTGTCGAAGACAGTTATGTTAAGCGCACAGCTTCTCAATTGAGTGTCCTGGCACTAGGCGTGATGACTAATATTGCTAAATCTCATTAGCCACTGATCAGGACGTTAAAGCTGAAACAACCAAGTTTTCAGGGATTTCCTAAATGCCAAGAGATCCTGCATACGTCTTATTCCAAAGTTTTGCAGCTTGGACCTGGAAGGATCCGGCATCCGTCTTATTTCTCAGTTTCGCAGCTTGCACCTGGAAGGAACATCCCCCAATGTGAGCTCGCAGATATCTAGGAGTACGTGCCAGTTGGAGTGCTGAAGACTTGTGAGTGTGATGAGGATGGTAAAATTGCACTCTCTTCGCAATGTACCCAGCACCACTACCGTGGAGCGCCTTATAGGTGAGAACCAAGGATTTAAATTGGATCCTCTTGCGGATATGAAGCCAATGCAAGGTTCTCAGTTGTGTCGTCATGAGGTCTCTGGGGCTTAGCATCAGTATTGCCCTGGCCGCTGCGTTCTGGGCCACCTGCAGTCTAGTCAGTAAATACTGTGGTAGCCCTAGGTAAAGTGCATTCACGTAGTCCAGCCTAGAAATTATTAAGGCTTGGGCCACCGTTTTTCTATGGAGGATATGCAAGAGAGGTAAAAACTGCTTCAGCATCCTTAGCATGCCGAAGCAAGTGCCAACCACAGACTGAATCTGTGACTGCATGGAAAGGTCCTCATCCAACTTCACCCCCAGAATTGTCACTGATTTTACAGATGTAGTGGGAGGAGACATGTCAGCGGGCCACCAGCTATGTCAGATATTACCGGGGTGGTGGCCAAAGAAGATGATCTCCGACTTCCCAGGATTGCACTTAAGCTGATTGCACTGGAACCAAGAGAACACTTTTGCTAGGAAGCTATTCATCCTGTCTCCATTAAAATCCATATCTTTGTTGCAGGTGAAAAGCAGAAGCGTATAATCTGCGTATGATACGATTTTGGCTCCATATTCCTCTGCTAGAGTCGCTAAGGGTGTCATATATATATTAAAAAGAGTCTGGCTCAAAATGGAGCCCTGAGACACACCCACCTTTAAAGGAGGAATAGGGGCAGCGAAAAGAGGAGACCATACTGTTTGCTGGCGGTCTTTTAGAAAGGAGGCAAACCAATTAAACACCGTACCCCCAAACCTGCAATCTCGGATTCTCAGCAGGAGTTGGTCATGGGGGACGGTGTTAAAGACCGCAGATAGATCTAGCAATATGAGTATGGTTCTGCTGTCTCCTTTATGGCCTCAGAGACTTTCAGCAGGGCCACAGTGTTGCCTAATATGGAGGCTGGCCTCTGAGTGCACTATCCAATATCATGGCCAGAAGAGAGTAGAGTTGGATGTCCCTTCTCCCCCTCCAAGAGGACAATTTAGCATGAGTATTGGAGCAAAGTGAGTGCTGGACCCCGCAAACCATTTATAAGGACAGAATGGAATTCCTTTCCTTCTCTCTCCCCTCCTAGTACCTGACGGTGGGAGATGCTCTCCTAGACTCATTGGGAGAAGCAGTGCATAGTTGTCCAGGCCCCACAATGGAGAAGATGGTTAGAGTGGATGCTGGTCTTTGGCCCAGCATGATCAAGGGTGTGTGGGACCCTTCTTCTAGTGTGCACTCCTAAGCTACTCTTCTTGAACTTAGAATATGCCCTTCTCTTTCTGACTTCACCCTGTGCTTTCTGTTGCTGTACTGGCATTAAGGAGAGGACTGGGGGGGCTGAACCAGTGTATTGGTGAGTGGGTTTCACACTGAGATGTGCTGATTGGAGGTGAATGAAAGCCTTGGCAGAAAGAGAGGGGCTACTGGAGGGTTCTCTAGTACAGGTATTTGGGCCACCACTATTGGAATCTATATAGTGGAAGCCCCTTGCTGGGGTCCAGGATTTGCTTGACCTGGTTGCTGGTTTTGACCAGGGGAACAAACTGAGGAGTGGGATTAAGGGTCAGAAAGGAGGCTAGCTCTTGTTCAGGCACCCTCTCCTTATTATCTGCAGAGGGGATGGCCTATCAATTGATGGGCCCATAGCCTGTCTATGGGTGGTATCCAATGTAGCTATCAAGCAGAATAGGATGGGTGGTTCTGGCTGTTTAATGAATGGAACCTCAGAGAGTCCTGAGCTGGTGAACCACCACCCGAGGAGGGGGAGCAGAATTCAGGAGGTTGGATGCTTGTACTCATGTGGGAACCCCAGAGTACAAAGGCTGCAAGTTTTGGAGGCAGGAGGTGTGTCCAATTGGGTGTAGGGGGTCGGTCTCACTGTCACCGATTGGGAACAGAGACAACTTGAATACCACATATACCCAGAGAGGCGAAATCTAGGCTGGTGAATTTACCACAGATTTCTGTGTCTGAAGATATTGGGGGTAGGTGGAATATAGATCTGGATATAGAACTCTTGAAAGAACTCTGAATCTCCTACTGAAGCAGTATGGGTGTCATCCTTTGACTTGCCTTTCCTCAATGGGGAGAGGGAGAACCCCCACAGCCTAAGTCCCATAGATCACTAGGAAGAGCCCTGCAGCAGTGCCTACTTCCTCCTCTGACAGTAAGGCACAGATGAATCTAGAGGCGGCAATGCAGGGTTAAGTGGACAAGATACTCAAAGCGATACTAGGACCACACTGACGGGAAAAGAACTTGCAGTGGCCATCTGATCTGAGATTCTACATGAAGACCACATAAACCTGCCGAAAAGGTCCGGTTGAATGAATTAGCAATCCAGGAGCAATGGTTTTATGCTTCAGACTTAAACAAATGAATTGGTGGACAGGGTACAGTACATAAAGGTGAGAGGTGAAGAACCGGGGGGAAGGCCAGATGCAACAAGTTGCAATTAGAATGGCTGACTGAGGGAGCTAAAGGCCATAATGCCACTCACTTATATATAAATTGTTGTCCACAGTAGTGTCTCTTCAGGATTTTCCTCCTGTTTCATTGTGGAAAGAGCTAGTCGGCAACAACACAGAGTGCCTTTGGTAGCAGTGAGAACAAGACTGAATGAACTGGGCATAAAGTGAGTTGTAACCCTTTTCACAAGGCTGAAAGTAACAGACAATCAGTGCATACATTTTCTACAGAGCTGAAAGCTGCATGGCACTGGGCTGAACAGTACGTTGCTGTACGGGGTGCCGCTGTGGGATCCATCAGGACCTCCCTGGCAGCGCCCGAGAACAGAAAAACACACATAAAACATGTCCGCTAAGAGGGCGGGCCCTGGACTCCCCCCTCTCACAGCCATGTGCAACATGAAGTAACTCTGGCGGTAGCTGCATCTTTCTGCCATGCTCATGGAAGCTCTTCGTCAGAAGAGGCAAGCTCCCAAACATCTGACTTGTCGACGATAAACTCCAAACGGCTCGTTCTGGGCAAGCAACAACATACCCAGAAGGACCTGGTTCTACTTAATCTTCCCAACCCCTTCTGCTTAAAGCATCCCACTCATCACTTTTTTATACACATTAGTGAGATACCCTAAGTGCGACGGGTGTGCTTGGACATGAGTCCTGTGCTCACTTTTCTATGGTAAGCAAGCTGCACTAGATTGATGGGCCCCAACTACAGCGAAACTGGTCCCTGTCTAGGCAGTTCATGCTGGACTATTTCTATTGGAGCAGGATCAAGGCTTATATGCATATGGTTGTGTCTAATCCCAGGTGGCATTGTGTTAAAAAAATGATGGACTGGGATACAGCCTGAGTACTTACCAGTGGGTGAAATGAAGTCAAGTATCCCACATGTCACTTTCTTGTATACATAAATGTGATGCTCTAAGTGAAATGGGCATGTCCAGACATGGGTCCCATGCTCACTTTGCCTCTGAGACCAAGCTGCACCAGACTGACGAATGCCAAGAGGGAGAAACCAGTCATGTATTGCTTGTGTTTGGGTTCAGAGAGGACCTGGCTTGGCAGTTCAGGCTGGACTGTTTCCAATTGGAGTAGGAAGAAGGCTGATTTGCATATTGCTCGGTCTAATCTGAGGTGGCGTTCTGTTAAAAAAAAATATGGAATGGGATGCGGTCCTGAGTATATAGAAGTGGAGGAGGTTTAATCAAGCATCCCAGCTATCACTTTTTTGTATACATCAGTGTGATGCCCTTAGTGTGAAAGACATGCCGAGACGAGGGTCTCAAGCTCACTTTGCCAATGGACCAAACTCAAGACTAAACCAGTCTTGGGTTGCTTCTGTTCCAGTTCAGAGAGGACATGGTGTGGCAGTTTGGGTAGGACTGTTCCTGTTGGAGCTGGGTCAAAGCTGATTTCCATATGGCTGGTTCTAATTTGAGTTGGCATTTAGGGCAAAAAAAAAAACGATGGAATGGGATGCTGCCTGGAGTGAGTACTAGAGGCTGACATTAAGTCAAGCATCCCACCCATGACTTTTTATGCATAGTTCTGACTCAGGCAGCTTAGTAAACCGAGTGTTTTTGCCCTTTGTACTGCCACGTGTTAAATAACCTCCCCTTCCTTGTTATGAAGCCAATTCCAGGAACTAGCCAAACTGACTAATCCTTGTCTAGACTGACTAATCCTTGTCCCAACTATCTATTGGCCTTCGGTATTCTTTCCCCGCATTATCCTATTTTGCAAGTTGTCCTTTGAAGCACACAAACATGTCCTGCCATTACTGATTGATCTATAGGTGCTGTCATTGATTGACTTATGGGGTTGGGCAAAAACACGACTCAAGGGGGACGTTCTCATTACATGATGCCTTGTTTTGAATGTTTTCCTATTGGCTAATATTTGGCAGATCTTGCATGTCTATATTAGGCATTTTGCATGCTTGCATGAGCTAGGACTGCCCCTTGCTTTTATGCTGAGTATGTAACCCTCACATATATAAGGCCCCAGTGTTCTGTACTCTTTAGACTGCCTCATTCAGTTGCTAAGGCTTCTGTGTGACGTATTCTCACTCATTTGAGTTTAATAAAGATTTTCTTTTATATTTCAGCTTCTGTGCCAACTTCTTCTTTGTATTAGTGAGACCCGTGAGAAGGAGTTTTGATTTCTTCAATTGGCGCGCCAATGTGGACCTCATCAGAGAAGTGGCTATCTGAGGGAGTGATCTTGTCAGGAGACAGAAATCTATTGAGGAGGACAGGATTCTACTAAGGAGGTACCCTGTGCACGGAGAGTCTGGGGATTCTCTGTCTCTACAGCCCAGTATATTTCTGATCTTCCTGATTTTGATCCTCCACATGATGTCACCCCTGACTGAGAACCTTTTTTTGGCGTGAGTATTCTATAAAAGACCGTTAGGTCATTTAGAACTTGGCAGTTAGAATTTGGACAACCATTTGTTTGGTAAAAGTCGTTCTGCGGGTCTTAATGTTGGTTTTTGCCTTGGATTGGTAAGGTAGTTTAGTAACGCTTACTGTAGCTTTGGAATTTTGGAATTTGTGTTGGCCAACTTTGGATATGTATGGATTTGATATGCAAATTGCAATTTGTGTAGGCAGGTAATGAGGAGATTTTTCTCTATCTGATTTTGTTGAACGGTGCACGTACGAAGAGTACCTTAAGCACTACTTTGATTATAATATTTGCATATTCTGCAATATTTTTGGCATGCCTGTTTCAAGCTCACATCGAAGAATGTGTTGCTTTTTTTGGAGGTACCATAGTGTGATGTGAAGTAAATTAGCCGGCTCCCCTTGAGGGAATACCTAAATAGGTTTGGGTATAAAAACATATTTCTTCCTTGGTGATTCTGTATCCCCAGGGAATTAAAATATGGACATAATACATACAAGGATCCTTTTTCTGCGCAATCTTATGAATGGAGATATGCAGAGCGATTTTTGGTGTTCAGCCAGCCAAAGCTAGTGAATTGATTGTATTTTGGCTTCTTGGATATACAGCAGTCTGTTGGAACTCTATTGAGAAGCGCCTCTTGTAAATATGACTTACAACTAGTATTTACAAATGGTTTGGTGTAAGTGCAGTCTGTGGGCTGTCCTTTGTTTCTGTCCTAAGTATTGATCTGTGGGTTAAATGTGTGTTTAAATGTCTATGTGGTTTTCCCATTAGTGCAACTTCTGTAAGTAAATAGCGATGGCGCTATTTATGAACTAAATAGCTAAAGCTCACTGTATTGTGTGTCCTGAGTGTTTTGACCCCTTTCTATTTATGTCTGAAATGAGCTCAACGTGTGTTTGTGGTTTTTCTTGATGTTTTCAGTCTGTTAAGCAAAATGTCAGTTAATTAATATTCAGTAGAAATTAAATAAAAATCCAGAAATGAACCATGTGATATGCTAAAATAGCTATATGTTGCTATTTAATTTATAGAGTAAGCAATTATGCATATGTACAAACTGGTAAATGCTTAAAAAATAACATTAAAATTCACATTCACTAGGAATAAAAAAGGCCTCAAAAACAAAATTGTGTGTTTTGTAGAAAAACAAACTTATAGCATTTTAATTACATACATTGTATTAGATATTAACAGGCAAACACTTCAGCTGAAGTAAATTTTTGCTGAACTCAAACGCATATTATAGAACACGCATTGATATGTCTTCGTTTGAAAAAGACTACCACCGTGCTCATGTTGCAACACTGAGAAGAGCTTTTACTGCCGCTGAGCAAACAGCTGTTGTTTTTGTAGGTCACGAATAGACAGGAATGTTTACTCAGCCAGGACTTCGCCCTCAGTTAAACACGGGTGAAACTTTGCATTTCAGAATAGTGTTTTAAAAAGGTTACAAAAATAAGGTTCATTATTTTGTATTACAGGAAGACATTTCAATTAAGAGTTTTCATCTCTTTAAGCATTTTTGTAAGCATATTCTTGGTTCTGTTGCTAAATAATAATTGCCCTTTTTAAAAAAAAAAGTGGCGCAAAAATTTGTCATGTTTCAAGTTAGGCTTCTGTGCTTAGGCTTATAAATGAATGTGTCTAAAAATGATAGGCAAAGGATGCAGCTTGCTTTTATATGTGGAATTATAAAAAATTATTAGGTTTATTAAAAATAATTATTAATTATGAAAAAGAATTATTAAAAATAAGTGCTTCTAAATTCGTTTTTTACTATTTATAAAGCTTAATACTCATACTGTGACCTCCTAGCATTATAATTTAATTTAAGTTGTGTTGTACTGCATAATGAGGACATTAGCATATGAAATTTCACTTGGCGCAGGCGTAAAAAACTCATTTTTTCAGGATTTGCATGAGATATGTCTAATGTCCAATCTCTGCAATCTGTAAAGAACATTCTGAGGATGATTAATATGTAACACAATTATAGGATGTTTATTTTTAAGTGCCCCAAATATCAAAGTCAAAGTTGGGTAAAATAGACTATTCAAACAGCATTCTTGCCATTTACAATAGCTTTAAAGTGCCTTAGGCTTCCGTAAATGCATACATTTAGGTATAATACAAATTTGCAGGTTGTTCCCATTTGGGGTTGCTTTTAATGGCTCAGGGAGCCAATGTGCCCAGTGCAGAGGTTTGAGTTTAATATCAGGGTGGAAGGTTCTAATTCTAGCTGGACCTTCTGAGACGTTCATCCGTTTAAGGTTGATGAACTGAGTACCGTTGCATAGGGTAGTAACAAACAATTGTTCTAAAGCTGGTATGTTATGCTATTATGTTCTGCGATTTATTTACAGTAAATGTTTTAATAATCTAAGAATAGAAATAAATTGTAGCCCCTAAAAGAAGTAATATATATAACATGTGTTTTTCAATAGGGTTAATTATTGCAGGTTAGAACGAGTTAGGAAAGCTTTTTGTCTTTGACAGCTTCAGGGTGAGGAGAGAGAGAGGGCTGAGGAGGGCAGAGCGCGAGGCAGATTTTGACCTTGAGGTCAGTAAGGTGGGGGTTAGGAGTGAGTGAAACAAGATGGAGAAATCACTGCTTGGAAAAGCTTCTCTGACAAGAAGACATTAATGCTTGCACATTGTGGGAACCTTGAAAAATGGCGGGGACCAGGAATGCTGGCAGAGAATGGCTAGCAGCCCAAAAAGTTCTGCTGAGGTGTTATTTTTAGCTCTTGGAGGACTGTGCGAGGCTTTCACGTCGACATCTGCAGCCTACTAAATTAGGGCCTTGTCTCCGAGAAGTGCATTCCTGAACGGCCTTGCTAAAACCAGGGCCTCAAAGGGGGTGATACATTCGTATTTCTGCTTTTGAAAAATAATGTCCATGTAGTGGCCTTAATTTAAGATGGTTGGTTACAGTTGATATTTTATGTGTTATGTGAAGTATCAGCAGTATGTTGAAACAAGATGAGCTTTTGTATGACTCCTTTGAAAAAAAATGTTCGTGTATTTTTCATGTTTTTGCATTTTGTCCTTCTATGAATTGTTCCTGCTGGTCCTGTGTATCAGAAGAGACACAGTAAGTTGTCTTTGACAGCCGATCACCACTAGCTGGTGACCAGCTGTCAAAAGGAGGGTGAGGAAAGTAAAAGGAACTGTAATTTTGATTTTAAGCCTGACAAATTAAGCAGGCCTGAATATTGGGTTTTGGGCTGCAGGTTCACAGTGCATAAAGTACATGACATGGTGTTGTGCGTCACCGCTCATTTACATATTTGTCTATGCTTTTTGTGCTTGGTATACAGCAAGTATATCTGATGGCTTGACATGTCCGTTTTTGTTTTATATTTTTGCTTCTGATACTATTACAAGTTCTCCTGTGTTGTGAAGGGATGTTCATGACGATGCACATCGCTGCGCAACAGTTGGTTGGACTTATTCTGATACTAAATTCCACAGATAATGATATTTCATGCTGTGAACATGAGAGACAACACTTCACCAGTGCATGTCTATTTGGCTATAATGGTACTGAAGGAAAATAAAAAGAAATATACAGGATCAAAGTATGTCACCTGCAGTTAGTCACGTTACTGTCCCTTCCCTTAAGGAACAGGCAGCCCTAGATTTATGTATCCTGATTTGATGTAAGGATAAATTATAGATCTGTGACTCTTGTACATGGTGACCTAATTTCTATATTACATTAGTCAGTTTTGTTCTGCTTCCTAAGTAGTGTATGGCTTTGTTCCTTAAAGAAAACGAGGTTTCATTTTTCCCTGAAGAAGGAACTGGAACATTAGCTGAGATTACCGTATATGGTGTAGCGGCCAGCGGTAGAGTTAAAATTTGTGTACTATTTTGACTTTTGTGTATCACCCATACTCTTGGTATTGTGTCACAAACTTGACTATCACCCGAGTAATTTCTTGTTCTTCCTATAGATTTTTCTTTTGCCGCTTCTCCCCTGATTGATGTTGCATTGTGCCTAGTTATTGGGGATTTTAGCTGTGTCCTAGTCCCATTTCCCTTTTCTGTATTCCTTTCACCAGTCAGCCCTTTTATTATTGTTGGTGTATTGTTCAGGTTCACACTTCCAGACTGCAGTAATATACCAGGGACCCCCATATTATGTATAATTCCCTTTTTGTATGACCAGACTGGTTTTCAAGAATGTTCTTTAGGCCTACTTTGATGTTTTCCAGTCTGACTGTCAGGGTAGTGATGGACTGGTTAACTGACTCAATACTATAATAAGACAAGTTTTCCACCTCAATAGGAGATACCTTACATTTATTTTTTTGAACATGACAAATTTTCAATGACTATTTTAATTTGGTTTTTTACCCTTTTGTTCCTGCTTCTTTAATTTTCGGTGGGATCAGATGTGTTCTAAATCATGGAAATACCAGGACTCTCTAGTTCTTGTCTTTTGTTTCCACATTTTGATCATTAGCCTTTGTATTGCATAGTGCACCTGATGCACAATTATTAAAGGGAGGTATCTACATGTCCCTGATAATCTGTATCATGTGATTTCTCTTTTGAGGTGTTCTAGATAAGGAATTTAGGAACATCTAGACGTAATCATTGAGAAAAAAAAATGTTTACCCCATTAGACAATGCCACCATGTGTGAGGACATCCATTCAGATAGAATTCCCATGTAACTATCTACCCTTAGATGGCAGAGGATAATGAAGGGTACCCAATTGAAGAGATTAGAAGTATTGCCTTTGAGAATGACAGTGTATTCTAGACCAGAATTGTCCCATGGCGCATGGCCACTTCCTCGCAGATTGCAGGCCACCTGCTTACAGTCCCCTTGTTAAATACAATGAACTGTTTTTCTACTAAATTGAAGGAAACTAACAACTGTGTCACATTTCCTACGTCACTAGGTTCTGCGGTATCAAGTCATAATAACCTGCAGAACACTGATTTAAGCCTAATTCCCATCAGTGACAGCTACAGATGAAAGGCAGACGTCTTGGCCCTACAGTCCCAGCACCCAGAAAGTAGCAAGGCTGGACAGCGATCGCCAGCACGCCATCAATGGTATCTCCAAAGCATCGTACTTGCTCCATCAGACGGCATTGGACATCACAGAACCAGAGTTTCAGTGCAAAAGAACTAAAGAGAAGGATCCCTGTTGTTGATGGCAGGGCTGGTTTGAGGCTTCAGTTTTCTACCTGTCATGTGCTGGTAACCTCTGACAGTGTCCCTTGAGCCCCTTGGCCTGAGTTTTGGCCACCCCCCTCTTTTCTTTGCTGAAAAGCGGAAGGGCAGTGCACCGGAGGATTTACAGCACTACATTGCGGTACACATGATGAAAGGAAAAATTAAATGAAAGAGCAGCCCAAGCGTCCTCTGACATTGAATAACGAGTGTTGGAGCCTGAAAGTGTTGCTGAGAGTGAAAGTCTGTTGCTCTTTCCCGATTAATAGTACTTGGGTCTGCACGAGATGATCTGTGCCCACGACCAATGAAGAGCACAATATCTGTAGTGTCTGCCGCAGAGGAGAGACACTGGTGCACTGCATTGAGACATTGAGACTTTCGAGTGAGCTGTGAGTGTTTGCCAGGAGGGCACTCCAGCGGATACTGAGAAGCACTATTTTCATGGAAGGCCTGAATCAAGAGGCCCAATGCGACAATGAAGGCAGATTTGATGGACTATAGAAGCCTACCAGAGAGGCTTAGAACAGACTTTGAGTATAATTGTGGTTGCACAAGTGTTTCCAGTGCCACTGTATGAAGTGGGTGTTGGATATGTTCATCCAAAATGGTCCTGAAGTAGTGTTCTGTCTGTACTCTGATAAAGGATATTCCCATTTTACCTGAGAGCATTGATAAGGATCGCCACTGTCTTACCTGAGTATATAATAGTCACTGAAATGCATAAGAGCCCTGAAAATGTTTGCTAAATAAGTTTAGGATTTGCTTTTGCCTAGGGTTGTGAAAAATGATAATCCTGTTTGTAATAGTGGTCATTACTTTCTTCTGCTATCTGAATGTTAATTATGACCCAATGCTTTGTTCTCTTTGTATTCCTGCTGATAGCTTACATATACCTGCTTAAATGAAATGTGTAGAATGGAAAAGCTCACCTAGCAATGAATTAGGATTTGCCTGCGTAATGGCAAATGGAGGGTCTGAGGTCATTCAGTTTCAACTCCATTTTGTATTCCGTCGCCATTTTGTGTTGCCCTCACTCAGGCAGCTTGGTAAACCGAGTGTTTTTGCCCTTTAGACTTTTTTTGGAAGGAAAATGTCAGGTTATTAACATTAATGTCTGTTGAGTACACTAGACGCTATGTAAATCAATAATCCTACCAGATATTCATTGTTCAAATTATTTATTTATATTTCATCTTTTGATTTTTATCTTTTTTTTATGACTCTTTTTTCTGTTCTTTCATTTATACAAATATTAATGTTTTTTTGTTATTTTTAAACACATTTTTTTACATATAATACATTCTGAATACTGTACAATAGAAAAGATTTAAAACATTCAACAATACGCAGAGATTATTCCTTTCAACGCGTTTCGGCCGTTCGCCTTCCTCAGGAATTCTGCATATTTCTTTTCTTAATCAATAGAAGCTGAATATTTTCGTAGCTGCACAATCTATATTTGGACGTTTGGATTTCCTGTTCAGTTGAATGAGGAGTGAAGTTCTATATAGGTATAGATAAGTTCAGGATAACGTTACTGGGAGGAATGTACACGCCTGTGTTACTTTGATTGGTATTGTTAATTCTTTCCTTATACCTAAAGTTGGGTCTTTAAATAATCTACCTGTATGTGCTTGCCAGCTCCAAGAAGGTTCTTCTTAAACCCCTTAATGGTGACACTTCATTATTGCTTTTGCTTCTTGTCAAATTGTGTTAAGCCTCTGCGATATCTTCTCACTTTAGTTATTTTATCAAATATTCTGTAAGTGCTCTTCTTTTTCTAGACGCAGTAGTTAGGCTTCTGCTCTGTTTATATTGCGGTGCCAAGGCTTGGGGGTGTAGACTTGTGTTTTACCTCTGTGGAGTATTCTGGCTCGAGTGTTTTAGTCCGGGCATTCCCTCGTGCTTCTCCTGCTGATGCGCTCGATTTGCCCTTTAGACTGCCACGTGTTAAATAACCTCCCCTTCCTTGTCGTGAAGCCAATTCCAGGAACTAGCCAAACTAACTAATCCTTGTCTAGACTGACTAATCCTTGTCCCAACTATCTGTTGGCCTTCGGTATTCTTTCCCCGCATTATCCTATTTTGCAAGTTGTCCTTTGAAGCACACAAACATGTCCTGCCATTACTGATTGACCTATAGGTGCTGTCATTGATTGACCTATGGGGTTGGGCAAAAACACGACTCAAAGGGGACGTTCTGGTTACATGATGCCTTGTTTTGAATGTTTTCCTATTGGCTTATATTTGGCAGATCTTGCATGTCCATATTAGGCATTTTGCATGCTTACATGATCTAGGACTGCCCCTTGCTTTTATGCTGAGTATGTAACCCTCACATATATAAGGCCCCAGTGTTTTGTACTCTTTAGACTGCCTCATTCAGTTGCTAAGGCTTCTGTGTGACGTAGTCTCACTCAGTAGAGTTTAATAAAGATGTTCTTTTATATTTCAGCTTCTGTGCCAACTTCTTCTTTGTATTAGTGAGACCCCTTTGAATGAATTTTGATTTCTTCAGTCAGGGTGGGGCTTTGTTCTAGAGTGGTGGGCTGTTTATTGATATCGCTGTAGGGACACTATATGGGTCTCTTGAGTAGGGAATATTGAAGCCTTTAGGGCCTGGGGACAGGTGGGGGAATGGTCAATGTTACTACAATGACAACATAGATGTCTAAGTAATGAGTAAAAAAGTATACATGTATATTGCATTGAATGACCACAGCGCAACTAATTGTAAGGATGAGAATTCACCAGACATTTCTAATGGTGACAGGCTGTAAGGGCATGACTGGGTCACCTGTGAGTAATCATTAGACGAATAACTGCACCTATGCAGCCTGTGTCTGTCTCTCCTCGTCTTCCGGGCTCAGGGGTAATATTTGATACAGGAGCCCTCAGGGCCCATTCCTCGAAGTGTTCTTAAGAAGTACCTTAACCAAAGTACAAGGGCCATTAAAGCTTATGTTTTCAGGTTATCTCAAAATAAAATAAAACTGCATGCCTTTATACACAGCTATAGGTGGTGACTCTATTCTGACACTGTACTGTGTCCCTGCCTCAGGGTCCCTTCCCTCACACAGAGTATCTACCTATTTCCATATTCTACTATTCGTTGTAAATAAATGGCAATCTGGGGATAGTAGAGGATATAATAGGAGTTGTAGCGTGTATATATTTATGAAATTATATGCAATGAAATATCTCCCTCTTCATTGTATTAGCACATATGCCATACCATTACAACCTGTAAATCGCAAAATAAAACGGCTATCTTAAAAAGTCAATTAATCATGTCACTTATATGCAATACAGCCTCAATTAATTCAAATAATTATAATAAAATGTAAAAAACAATTGAAAAATTGCCGCTTATAGAACAGGAAGCTTGCACCAGCTCGACTGACATTTTGTGGGGCCAAGCAATTCTAATCCTGTGACTATAGACTTTTTTGCAAAGTAAGACAAATGTAGCATAGAACCTATTTGGGGTTCCCATTAGTCAGAACACATGGTCACGGTACAGCCTCAATTAGAACTAAAAGTAGAAATAATGCGCAGGTGCGAGTTGGAGTCAGCAATTTTCAAGGGGGGCAGTAGCTAGGTTTGCATGTTAATAGATTATTGACCACTGGCTAGGTATGCTAAAGGAGAAAGGACTACCTCGACGTTCTTCACTTGTGTACAGGCAAGAGTGTGTGTTTTTACCAATTTGCCTATAGCACAAACTATTACAGGTGTCATTCCGACTAGGTTGCCCTCGGTCAAGTGACAAATCAGTCTAAATAGGTTGGCTCATATCAACATCAACATCATCCAATCTAAATATGAACATTGGAACGTTGGAAGCTCCATTGAAAACAATGGGGTAGCTCCCGGCTTATAATGGTTGGTATAACCCCGGAGCTCCAACATTCCAATGCTTCTTTGTGGCTGTGAACAAAGGCTTCAGGGAGCCTGAGGGGATTTCAATCCCCTCGCACTACCTGAAGCCTTTGTTTATTTTGTTAGAACGTTCTGCCCTAAAGTGGCTGAATGTTCTTATAGCCTTATAGCTGGGCTATACCCGCTATTAAAGTCCCGCTGCCTTGTTAAAGTCCCTGGCCTTTGGCTCGGGCCTTTAACACGGCATTGGGCCTTTACTAGCAGGTATAGCCTGCTACGACGGGCTATAAGGCTATATTAGAAGCATCCTGCCTTACATCTGTTAATAATGGACAGATCTGGAAACTTTCCAGGCAGCATATATGAAGGGTGCTATTGCCTGGTAAATTTCCAGCAGGTCTGTTTTGAAACAGAATGTTAGAGCAGCCTTGCACTTTCTCAGCTTATATTTTAAAAACAAGGGCGAAGGTATAGCTTCTGACGTCTCAATGTTGTTGCACAAAAGGAGCATAAAATGTGTAATTATTTAAGTGCCCCCAGAGAACTGCCAAATGTGTCAGTTTTAGTCTGGGGTCTTGGTCCTTGATTAGGTAATAGACTGCACCTATAAAAAAGTTCCTTGTCTGAACCGGAGTTATAGAGCTGTTTCATGAGGGGAAATATTGAATCAAGAAATGGTTCTTACAGGGGCTCCAGCTTCTGTGCAGGGTAATTTGTTAGGCGGGAGGTTTTCTTAGCCTTGTGCTTGCACCACATATAGTCCCTAAACTTCTATTCTACCAGTTGCAATGTGGCTTAGTTCATCATGTCTGGAGTAAGCCAAAAGTCTGCGAAATCTATTGACTTTAGGGTGTTCTCCACACGCCTGAACCAAGGTAAGCTACTACAGTTCAGACTTCACCGAAAATCCAATAGGGTCTTCTGGACGTAATCTAGATGGATATTCCAGACTCGGATTTAGTAACTTCTATGGCGAAAAGAGGATAAAATCCTCCAGGTTTGTCACCTCCAACTGTGCTCTAAGTATCGCCATCGGTTGGTGGTAGTTGACACATCGCGACCCCGCTGGCTGTATTGGTCTTTCAATCTCGTAGATATGATTTTAGTTTTTTTTCACTTTGCTTTCAACTTCTGTGATATTCATTATGTTTTTTGTGGTTTTCTGTTGCTTTATTAAAAAATATGTACCTTGTATCATTCTCAATGCCCAAATACGCAATCCTACTGTGTACACCAGTGTTTTACGTGTGACGTTATATATGGCATCTGATATCTTTTTGTACTTGATATGTCATTTGTTTTTACCACTGTGGATTGCCTCATTCGCTTCAATAAAGTGTTATAAAAAAAAAAGTATCACCATCGGTGTGCCTGGGTCTAGATACACTAATTATCTCAAGAAGGCGCTTTCCAGCGTTTGCAATTTGTTTGTCCCCAGATTTGGTTCCACAGGAGCTAGCTACCACAGCTTTTGTTTTATATGTAGGTAGTGCTAACCTGATTAGATGATTGATACAGCTGTATGCAAATCACCTTATTGCTTCGGTGTGTTGAGATAATATTGTTTTTGACTTTTTTACCTGTGCTCCCCACTGGACTTGGTAATTGATCCTGATACCTCTGTAATCATACGTGTTGACCTGCTTGACAGGCTCCCATAAATCCTGAATGACGACCTTAATTTGCATTTAGATTTGTTTATCATAACTTTTCATCATTGATAACTGTTTGGCAAATACATAAGCCATAAAAGTACATAATAAAAATCACAATAAAACAATCATATATAATAGATAAAAAAATATTAAAATATAAAATTAGGAGATAGTGTATTAAGCCACATACATTAATACCAGACACATTAATTAATTCGCTTATATCTGTGGACAAAATGAACAGGTCTAAAATAATAGATACAGCGACAATCACATTCTGTTTTTAATTTTTTTAACGAATAAAACCTATACACTATGGACTAAATATTGTCTTATTTATTTATTTATTTTTAAAATTTATAAAGCGCGGTGTTTGCCCATGGGCGTCTTGGCGCTGAGACTCATTATGGCCTAGGGACTCAATATGCATTTAGTAGTGCAGGAGGGGAAGGGCTTATTGGTTGAACAGCCACGTCTTCAACAGTTTTCTAAATTGTAGCAGTGTGGGAGAGGATCTGATTTCCAGTGGAAGTGTATTCCAAAGTCTGGCTGCAGCTATGGTAAAAGATCTGTCTCCCCAAGTGACTGTCTTTGTTCTAGGTAAAGTTAGGCGGAGAGAATTTAATGACCTTAGTTGTCTCGTGGGGCGGTAAAGTATAAGCTTCTCCTTCAGGAACTTTGGCCCTAGCTGATGGATGGCTTTGAAGGTGATACACAAAGTTTTAAACTTCATTCTGTTTGTCACCGTCAGCCAGTGATAGCTCCTGATAGCTTGTTTAATTGGTTGAAATTTGGGGGTGCCAGACAGCAGCCTAGCAGCCGCATTCTGGACCATTTGCAGTTTAGCCACAACACGGGCTTGAGCATTCAAGAACAGGCCATTGCAGTAATCCAAGGCGGACAATACTAGTGAGCTCACCACTGTTTTTCCTCCTTTGTCTGAAAGAAATGGGATGATTTTCCTAAGGAGTTTAAGTTTGAAGAAAGCTGCGGAAGCTACTTGATTAGCATGTCCAACAAAATTGAGTCTCTCATCAAAAATCACACCTAGATTTCTAACTTTCTGCACCGGGGATGGCAGCGCCTCTAGCAACGGAGGCCACCATATTGAGGACCAGATTGGAAAAAGTTTTCCAAAGATGATCACCTCCGTTTTCTCGGAATTCAACCTTAGGCAGTTGCAAGCCATCCACTCCTTAATAGCCAGCATGCCTTCCTGAAAGCTGGCTGCCACCTCTTTGCCGTCGTTATTGACGGCTAGGACCAGCTGTGTATCGTCCACATAGGTGGTAAGGCTCATCCGGTAGGTGTTAATAACCTTAGCTAAGTCCGCCACATAAATATTGAAAAGGGTCGGACTTAGGGATGAGCCTTGTGGCACTCCACATGGGAGAGCCAGGTCCGCCGATCGGAAAGGCCCCAAGGTTACTTATCTACCAGAAACTGCTGCCTTACTCTCCATATTGCCAATAAAAAGTTACTGTAAATACAGTTAAATAACTTACATTATTTTTCAATAATCGGAATGTATAAGAATATGATCTTGCGCCCATGGCCCTGAAAAATAGCATAAGCCACTTCTTCCTAGATAGGGAATCGGTTGGGCAAAAAATAACATGTGCTCCATAGTTTCCTTCTTTGCTCCACAGGATGGACAGTGGCAATCTGAGGGATGAATGGTTTGAGACCATTTACTGGTATGTGTAGCTAAATTGCGGGTACTGTGAGCTAATGCAGGCTCAATAGCATCCAGAAATTGTTAGAAGCTATACAAGAGTTTAAATTGCAGAAATTGGTCCTTCATAGTACATTTTAGAAGCCAACAAAACCTGTCCCAGTTTAAACTAGCGGTAACTTGGCTTAATCAAGCAAATATTGGTAACTGGGATATACTTGCATACATTCCACAGATCTCTACATCCAATCTTACCTAGAGTGTCTCTCACATATTTGAAGCAGGGGATATTACTTGTCCCCGGAATACCCAGCACATCCATAAGGCCATCCAAATAGGATTAAAGTGTAGGTGTAACCCAGGTCTGTCACCAAAAAGAATGGGCATAAGATCAACTTCCTCTGAGATGGGCCTTATTCCCAAATCAAATCTCAGGGGGACTAGTGGTGTACTACTAGGAAGGCATAATAACTGGTGTATAAAACAATTCTCTGAAACTTGTAGGCTATGGATTTTTTTTAACCCTAGAGTTCCGACCTATTCATTGCAGTTCCTAGTGTCTGTGCCTTATACATTTGCACAAGTGGCGAAATTCGACGATATAATGATTTTTTTTTTTAAACTATGAGTGTTGCCGCACTATGCTGCACAACTTTAAGTCTCCTATTTTTGATGTGATTACACCAGTCCATACCTTCACTAAGGAACAGCCCCAAATAGTTAAAAGCTTTAACTCTCTCTTACGGGACACCTTGAAGTTTAGGATTCAGTCTTGTAGAATGGCCGGGGATTACTATCATAAATGTGGTTTTCGCTACATTTATTTCTAGGCTCCGCAATTTAGATTTTATTAACATGAATGTTGTCTTCTTTGTGTCTTCTTTGTGTTGATGGTTGGAGTCCTTCTTTTGCAGAAAGAATAGTACCCAATCAAAAGTTAATGTATGGATAGATCTGCGCAGGTTAACATGTACGCATCATCTGTGTACCTGTGAATTGGAATGGGGTCGTTTCTCACCTTTTCATATGCAAAGGTTGATAAGAAGCTTCCCTATGCCAATGAAAAAGATGCTAGAAAAGGGCTGGGACAAATTCTCAGGCCTGCCTCACCCCTAGTGAACAGTGAACATGTCCGTATATTCGCCCTGAATAAGTTATGCACAAAATGGTTGTGCCTTTGGAAGTGCATGAATTTTATGATGAAAATGGCAATACTAAACTAATTTATAATCTGAGATATTGTTAAAGGAAGTATGTCCACATTGAAGCAGCTTGGGTGGGGGAAGAATGTAAGGTAGAGGGTGTCTACAAGGGATTTACTTGATTCAGTAATTTCATTTATTCATACACATTAGTCTTGGAGTATGTTGTAATCAATCTTACTCAGGCGTCTAAGTGGTGATGGACACGTGACTTGAACAAATCTGCATGTTTCTGAACAGTACTGTAGAAAATTCCAGTCGTCAGTTAAGCAACAGTGGCAGTAACTGTTGTTTGAATTTGGTTGTCCGTTTGTTTGAATGGTTCGAGCGTTAGTTCGAGCGTAACCACAGAGAAAACTCCATCAGCCGGGAATTCCGTGTCCATCACCACTTAGGGCTTGCATCAAAAAACCCTTGCTTTCCCTCGCAACTTTTACGAAGGGGCTTCCTCTGCATTATTGTTTGTCCTGATGATGGTCTTATTGACTCCTGCAACAAAGACCGAAACGTTGACTCACCACATCGTCTCCTAAGGACATTTGTTTTCCCAAGAGCTTCTTTTCACCAGTAGTTGGTTTCAGTTGCTCTTCCCTCAATGATTGGAGACTATGTTATTGTTATGAATTGATTTGTTGATTCTTCCATATATCTGTTCATGACAGTTTTGTGAGTGATCAAATCACATGTCAATTCCCCTTAAATTGATTCTTGAAATAGAAAATAATATATAGTTTCATATATACTAGGATTTATGTGTGTTCTTTTCTTTTCTCTTTGCTCAATTGAATGTCAAATCTCTATAGATGTCTTGTTGACACGCCTGAGTAAGATTGATTACAACTAGGGCTCCCGGTTTTGTTATGTTATGTTATGTTATGTTATATATGGGTTTTGTATAGCGCAACGGCTACTCCAAAGGAGTGTCCCGGCGCTTTGTGCTCCAGACCCAGAAAGGAGACTGAAAAACATAACAACAAAGGAAAACAGAGGCTAAAGAAGGGAGCGCTCTAACCAGAAAATAACCAAGTCTTTAGACCCTTCCTAGAGGCAAGCAGGTTAGATGTGGACCGTAGGGACAGCGGTAAAGAATTCCACAGCTGGGGGGCCAAGAATCTAAAGGACCGACCGCCCAGACGGGCCCTCTTTATACGGGGAACTACCGCGAGTGCCAGTGACTCCGATCTTAAAGATCGTGTCGGCCGGTAGAAGTCCAGCCTCTTCTGAAGGTATTTTGCACCCGTGGTTTGCAGGGCTTTATGGGCTAGTGTCAAGGCCTTGAACATTATCCTCTTCCGTATGGGAAGCCAATGGAGAGATTGCAGCAAGTTTGAGGCACTGGTTCGACGATGCAGGCCAAAGATAGCTCGTGCTGCAGCATTCTGGGTCACCTGCAAGCGCTGTAAGAGATATTACAGCAGACCCAGATACAGAATGTTAGCATAATCCAATCTGGATCCAATAAGTGCCTGTACAGTTATTCTCCGATGTTCCTCAGAAAGCAAAGGAAAAAACTTTCGGAGCATCCTGAGGATGCCGAAACACGTCCCTGTGAGGGTGGCCACCTGGGATTTGAGCGTAAGCCCGTTGTCGATTTTAATTCCCAGGTTCTTAGCCCATTTAGACGACTGAGCTGGGGTGAACATGTCGGCAGGCCACCAACCATGCCAGTCCGGTTCCGATGGACATCCAAAGAAAAGTATCTCGGATTTGTCCGAGTTGCACTTGAGGCTGTTCAGTTGGAACCAGTTGAAAACAGCCCCAAGACACTCACGGATACTTTCCCCATCGAAATCTTCGCTCTTACGGCAGGTGAAAAGAAGCTGGGTGTCGTCAGCATATGAGACGATCTGGGCCCCGTATGACTCCACCAATGTCGCCAGAGGGGTCATAAGGATGTTAAATAGAGTAGGGCTCAATACTGAGCCCTGAGGAACTCCAACTCCCAATGGCGGCATTTCGGCAGATCCAGGTGAGGCCCAGACCGTTTGTCGGCTGTTGGCTAAGAAGGAGCAAAACCAGTTGAGCACCGTCCCCCCTAGACCGATGTCATGTAGTCTTGTGAGGAGATCCTCATGGGGGACGGTGTCAAAAGCCGCCTACAGATCTAACATAACTGACATCACCCTGCCTCCGGCATCCAGCTGCTCCTTCACAATCTCTGAGACTTCCAGGAGCGCCGTCTCGGTACTTAAGTTGGATCGAAAGCCCGATTGAGACGCATGGAGAAGCTCATTCGACTCCAGGAAATTGGAGAGCACGCTGTGAACATGTTTCTCCAAGATTTTAGTAAGTGCTGGAAGGAGCGAAATCGGTCTATAATTGGACGGGGCTTCCGGGGCAAGGTTGGGCTTTTTAAGGGTAGGAATAACCATGGCCTGTTTCCAAAAGTGTGGCAAAGCTCCCTGACTCAAGGAAAGGTTGAGAATAGGATTGGCTATGGGGTTGACAACATCTGCCATTCTGGCTAGGAATTTTGCCGGGCAGGGATCGCATGGAGAGCCAGATTTAAGATTCCTCATCAATGCTAAAGATGAGGATATCGTGAGAGGCGGGAAGTCCAACAGGACAGGGCCAGAGGTGGGCAGGTGAGCTATCTCGTTTGACAGGGTCGGAGGATCAGCTGTCGGTCTCGGAGGAAAGGAGTCCTGTATCTGCCTGATTTTGGTAGTAAAAAAATTAGCAATGGTGTCGGCCCAGGTCTCAGCCGGAACTTCCTGTGCTGAGATCGCACGCGGGGTAGTAAATTCTCGTACTATCGAAAAGATCTCCTTACAGGAGTTTGCTGCTTCCTCAAGTCTTTTTGCAAAGTAGCACTTCTTTCCCTGTAGGAATAAACCATGATAAGATTTCATCATGGATTTGTAGGTCCGTTTTGCCTCGGCATCATATTGGGCTCTCCATGCCCGTTCGGCAACTTTACATTGTCTACGGGAGTGGGCCAGTTCCGCCGTAAACCAGGGGGCCGAGATCCGTTTGATATCAGATCTGGGTGGCTGTAAGGGGGCCAGCTCATTCAATCTAGCTAAAAGCCAGGTCTGCAAGATATCAAGGTCGTTATCCAGATCACCAGTGTAGGACAGAGGATGGTCCACCAGGGCCTGGGCTAACAGATCTGGAGTCACCCGATGATATGCCCTGTAGTTACTACTCTGCTGTCTCATGGCACTGACTGCTGGTTTCTCAGTGCCAGATATTTGAAAATGAGCGAGACGATGATCGGACCATAATACTGGCAGAAGTGCGGTAACCACAATTGGTGAAGTGGAAAAGACCTGGTCTAACGTGTGACCTTTGTCATGGGTCGGGCCGAAAAGATAAGGGGACAAGCCCAAAGCAGACGTGATATCAAGCAGCTTAATAGCATCCTGATCCTGGGGATCTTCCATGTGGAAGTTGAAATCTCCCACCAGTAGGCACTGCTCAGATCTCAGGACTAGTACAGACAAGACCAGCTGGAGATCCTCAAAAAAAGACCCCACAGGTCCCGGAGGCCTATAAACTACGAGACCCTTCACAGCTTGTTGAGGTGATAGGGATAGGGTAAAAGCAAGGGATTGCTTTTATGGTATTTTTTTTTTGCCATTTCCGTTTCTATTTATCCATATTTATTTTTTGGGCATTTTTTCTGTATTTATCCACATTTATTTTTTTCACAAGCAAAAGACGACGCTACAGCTAGTATTTTTCCACATTTATTTAAATTGACAATGCACACATGCGCTCGGTTGTTATTGTTCAATTCGCCATGCTAGATGAAGATTTGCTTACTGCTCTGGCTGTAACTGAAGCATTTCTCAGTCAGCGTGGGCGTGGACTGTAAACTGGCTGGTTTAATATATCACACCAGCCCTTTTTTTTTCAAAATTGCATTTATTGTTAAAAGAGCAGTAGGTTTTAACAGCAAGTCGCCCGGTCATTACAGCAGGTCGCAGCCTGTTGTGGTCCCAGTGCCAGCTCTCACCAGACGTGCAACTGGACTGCTGCAATGTTACTACTCTGAACAAAGCTGTCAGCGGTCAGCACTGCTCACCGCTTGGGGCTGGCTCAGCTGCGCATTACTAGCAAACTCTGGATACATTCACCCATAGCCTTCTGAATCACGTGCGCAGGTCAGGAGAATCAGTGCAGTGATTTGCCCAATGGCTGCGCAACCGAGACTGGTTACTTAAAGGCGGGCCAGGTTGACGGTAACTATGTGCCATTTGAGATAGCAGCAACTTAGTCTTGCTGCTCTAGTGCTCAAACCGTTTGTGTTGAATGTGCTGCAGTGCCAGTAAAATAAATAAGTCTATTGATTATGCCGCCGCCCAAGCGAGAGTGCCTGCAGCTATACCTCTTGTGAATGCTGCATGCAGAGTAACCAGATGAACCGTGACGGCCGTGGGAGCATTCGTCATGGCTCAGTTCTGGCCCGTACAGTGGTGGCGCTGGCTTTGCCAAGTAAAATTAGTGCGAAGGTATTTACCTCATTTGACACTAATGATTTGAATCTCAATGTCCTGCCCGCCCAGCCCCAAAAGTTAATTGCCCCTGTGCCGAGTTAAATAATTACAGGAGGAGGCCCGTGCTCGGCCTGTCACCTCCTGACCTGACACTTGCTGCCTTCCTGCTCAGCCCCTGTTGTGCGGGGTCCCCCGTGATTCTTTCAGGTCAGCGTGAGTCTTAGAGCAGGTGCTAAGGGCCCGATGTAGGTCGGTCGGTAACGGCCGAAAATCGGTATTTTCGGCCGTTACCGATCGGTATACATGATTTGACATGTAGGTGCACTATTTTACCGAATCGGTAACTTTACCGATTCGGTAAAGTTACCGATTCTGTAAAATACAGAATCGGTAACTTTACCGATTCGGTAAAGTTACCGAATCGGTAAAATACCGATTCGGTAGTTTTACCGATTCGGAGCCACCCATATGTAGGTGGGACTCTTCAGAGTCCCAGGAGCCTTAACGAATCGGTATTTTACCATCAAATCCTATTTGATGGTAAAATAACGATTCCGGTGTGCATGCACATGTGTGCATGCACACCTATGCCATGTGACAGGCAGACCTGCCCTTAGGGCAGGTATGCCTGCCACATGGCACCCGTGCCTGTTTTGGGGGTGCCAGAGGGTGTCAAAGTGACACCCCCTGCACCCTTGAGAAATTCGGTATTTACCGATTCGGTAAATACCGAATCGGTAATGTCCATTCATTCCTATGGGCTTCAAAGCCCATAGGAATGAATGGGCATTACCGATTCGGTATTTACCGAATCGGTAAATACCGAATTCATCCGATTCGGTATTCCAGCACATCTGGAATACCTACATATCGGACCCATTGATTTACCGATTTTAAATTACCGAATCGGTAAAATTCGGTAATTTAAAATCGGTAAATCAATTTTACCTACATCGGGCCCTTAATGTCTTTAAAAGTAGCACAGCTCTGAAGACAACGTGCCACTTTGCAGCTTGTCTCACCGCTGTCGCCATGTAAAATGTATCTCGATTTTCAGCAGCTGTGTGCAGCCAAGGGGCGTGACTTGACAGACTCAAAGAGACTATGAGGACCCATGGCCAGCAGTCTGTATATCCCCAGCTGCAGCACTGTGACTCACAGACTTGGTAAGTAAAAAAATTAAAGCTGCTGACATAAATTATTTTCCTGCTAAGGTCCGAGTTGTAGTTTTAATCTCATGATTGAAGTTTTAATATCAGGGTTAGATGTTTGTTTTACGATAGGATCAGGTTACAAGGGAACTAGGTTAGTGCCCATCCGTTTTGTGTGCTTTAAACCAGTTTCAAAATCTTCTTTGAGTTTCTCGTTGTTCAAATGAGTAAAATTTCTGCTATATATGTTTTCCCTTATTTCATTGTGTGATTTCGGGCGGGCGTGAGAAAGTGTCACTCATAGTTTTTTAAATGCCACTCATTATTACACAATCAGTTTGGAGATGTCACACGTAGCAATCTGAAACCTTGACAGCTATGTGTAAGGCAATTGCCTTACTATTTCTCCCTCTGTATAATCCTCTTTGCAAACCGGGCACTCCAACACAGAATCTGCTCAATTAAAACCCAGTCTCTGAGGAAAAGATGGGTACTGGGAGCAATTGGCATAGTGAAGAGGCGGGGGATGAGGGGTGAAAGAACTCAAAAACCTCATTAACAATTAAACGGTCTTTCAAAGACCTGTGAAGTACTCGGGTACACCCGGGAAGCTGTCTCAGCCCGGGCTGACCACTCTTAACCCTCTAAGGGGGGGGGGGAGACACCAGATGGTTGGGGGTGTGATGGTAATGAGAAAATATACTAGTATTTTCCCGTTTTTATATATAAATACAGATAAAGGAAAATTTGTTTTCCGTCTGTATTTATATGTAAAAATCAGTTCAAACGGAAAACCGGGAGCCCTAATTACAACATACTCCAAGGCTAATGCGTATGATTAAATGAAATTACTGAATCAAGTAAATCCCTTGTAGACACCCTCTACCTTACATTGTTCACTGCCCAAGCCTACAAAGGTTTATTGGGTCACCCTCTCTTATCGTATATATGAGTGGGGGAAGGGCACTGGAGTCAACTGGAAGGGGTGTGATTCCAGTCTCTTCTCATGAAGTTGGACGGCGTACATTGCACAACATAATAAAATTGACATTGCTACAAAATGTTTCAGCATACATTTACCATATAATGTGAAGGCCTATACAAATTGATGCTAAATACAAAAATATAGCCCTACAGAATCTTGCAGCAACCAGTTTCCCTCAAACATTTAAGACTAATTTGAGCAATGGAGCTTGCCAGGAAGACACAGTTTTAGGAGGAAATTCTCATTCATATTGCATTCTTAAATTAGCAGCAGATGGCACTTTTCAAAGCTGCATTTTTAGGTCAAGCTTTCGAGACCTGTTGTATCAACCAATAATAGTGCCCGGTGATCAGCTCTCAGTATACTGGTACCTCACTGGTGTTGGTAAGTATATTACAGAAAAAGTATTAGTGAGAAGAAATAACAGTGACTAACAGCTGAGTCTCATATGATGGTTTCTTTTATACACACAAGGAATTCATTCTCTAGGTTTGGGTGGCAAGATGGCGGCCGCATCAGTGGCTCTCACCTTCCTGATCAACCACCCCATACCTGCTTGGACTAACTGGCTCCCAGCCCGAGCCCTCCGTCTGACAGTGCGGCTACGTAGGTCGGCATGATCTGGATGTTTTGCGTCGAGAGCCACATATTACAGTCATTTCCTCTTCGCAGCGTCAGACTGCTGCTCCTCCGGACTTGGCATAATCTGTCTCCCTCAGCAGCCCCAATGCCTCCTAAACTCAAGAGAGGTGCGAAGACCCTCGGACTGCCCATAGTTGGACTCTGTGAAGGGAGCAGGTGTGGAGAATTCAGCCAGAGGTGTGTCTCTTGGCTCCGGAGATTCTACTCAGAAAATTAGCTCCTCCGCTCGCAGCAGGAAAACTGTATCTGCAATAGTCAAGCAGCCCAAACATTGAAGACTAAAAACATGCAGTATGTTGAGACGGAGACTGAGGCACAGCTATTGTATCGAGGCCCCAGCTGAACCCGAAAGCAGCACCTCAGGCACCCTCCCGAGACTCTCCCCGAGGTAATGAGAAGAACGTTGGAAATGGACAGGGTGCAGATAAGAGAAGGGGTGCTTCTGAATGTGAGAGAGGCCTGGATTATGGTGGGGTGGGTTGGCTGGAGGGGTGTCATGGGATATCTTGCTAGCAGCCCCCATTGGTTGATGTGGATGGAGTACACATGGAAGCACCCAGAGCTAAAATGGGGGCTTCTGTGAGATCCCCTGAGGGAAAAATGTTTAGGAAAAAATCAAAATAAAACCCAGAGCTGAGGGATCAAATTTGCAGCTTGGATAATCCGGATGCCATATAAGAGGTTGATTCTGGCGATACGTTTTTTTTCTGTTAGATTCCTCTAATTCTTTGGGAGATGAGAGCTTGGGCAGCATAAAGGATTGGCCAGAAGGAGAACTGACCCTTGGGGACAGAAGCGACACACGCAGCCTGTGTCTTGAAGATGGGGATTTCAATGAAGTATGGGTCAGTCCTCCATCCAGTCTTTCAACTGTTCAGAAGCAGAGAAAGCAAAGAGAGCCACCCATGACTGATTCTAAGGGAGCTGTAGGGTCTTTAGTATGGGATTACTCCTTTTCTCCTCGCTTCATGGGCAGTGGAGATGTTGCAACCTCAAATGTAGCTTCAGGGGCAGTGGAAAGCCCAAAGGAGATCTTGCTCTCTATAATTTAACAGAGCATTATGGCACACGGAGAAGAGACACAAACAGAGAGCCAAAGAACCCAAGGGGCATGGCGTAAGCTGCAGAACTCTATCTGATGAGTCGCTAATTCCTGCTCTGAATTCGCAGAGAGGATTGGTGAAGTAGAGACCCGGATTGCTACGCTTGAAGATGAACTGGTTGCCCAAAGATCCCTCACAGACTCTCTAAAAATACAGAATGAGGATACGCAATGGAAGCAAGCAGATTTAGTAATTCGCCTTAGAAGGAACAATCTGAGAGTTCTGGGTATACCTGAAGGAGTGGAGGGATCAAACTTTCTTAAATTTATTGTAGAGCTATTTACAGGCGCATTTCCAGAGCTTACACAATGGTCCTGGGATCCAGAAGTTCAGAGGGCCCACCAATTCCATTTTAAAATAGCCGAGGAGCTTGGGACAACTAACAACTAAGCCCAGAGGTATCTTGATTTGTTTGAATAATTTTTGGTCCCGAGAACCTGTTTATGATCTGGCACGGCCAGATAGGAGAAGGAGAGGGAAGGGAAACAAGTTTTTTGTTAGGCCCGACTTTTGTCATGCGACAGTAGAGAAGAGATGGCAACGGCGGCAACTATTACCAATGTTCCAGGCTTAGGGGGCTCAAGTTTTTTACTCAACCCTGCCAAACTGAAGGTCATGAGAAGGGTCAAACACAGTTTTCTTTTACTTCTGAGGTCCAAGCAAAAGATTATTTTCAAACAATATAGAATAGTTTGTGGTGGCTTGGGTCTGTATGAGCTTCTATGCTGGGTAGGTACTAACACTTTTTGATTAGAATCCTGGGGGGGTGATCGGGGGAGTTTTGTGAGCTTTCCACCACACTGGACCTTGGGTCCTTTTGCCTCACTAAATGAGAGGGGGGTTGTTGGGTTTGTGCAGGGATGGTGGGGGCAGGGTAGCCAGAGGGGACAGGGGTGGGTTGGTAGGGGGTGTCGGGGTAGTGGGGTCACTGGGAGGTGGGCTGGGGTAGGGAGAAAAGTAAAAAGCCATGGTGGCAAAAGTTGGAGCACGTCATATGTTTAGAAGATACACACAAAAACAACATAATAGAGTCAGATGTGGGGGTGTTTGTCTCACTTAGATGTGGGATCGACTGATGGCTGGGAGGCTGTGGATCTGCAGATTTAATGTGTCTGGTTTGAATGATGTGGCCAAGAGATAGAGGGTAGCAATGGAGCTGAGGGCTATCCGACCTGACATGGTGTGCCTACAGGAAACACAAATTTCCTGGGAGAAGCGTGGGGCGATGGCTGAATTGAGGTATACAGTATTGGTTTCTACACAATGTAGATGTACAACTCGAGGGAGGCCATCTTTGCTAAACCAAATGTACACCTGGTGGACAGGGTAGTTGCGAGTGTGCTGTTGTGGCTAGTAAATTTGTTACATGTTCTGAATATGGGTTAAATATGGACAAGGCACAGATCTTGGATCTTCTTAATAGAGCTAGCATCCTGGGCAACCCCATTGGTATTCTGTGGGGACCTCAATATACACTTAGATGGCCTAGCGCTACAATCTAGCAATAGATGTTATGTCGCGAGGAAACCCCCAGTCTTTAAGGCACTGCAGCAAGTGGTGGCTGAGCATGGTTCAATAGATCTATGGTTTACAAATAGATATCCCGAAGCCGGCTTCAAGTATTTTTCCTGCCCGCATAATAAATAGGTCAGATTGGATTTTTTTTTTGCTTCCCGGGGAAATGTTGTAGTTGCCTAAAATTCAGCTGTTTCCCAGACCTACGTCTGATCATAGCCCGGTAGTTATGGATATTCCAGTTCAGGAACTTTTTCAGCCTGAGAGAACCTTTTCTTTTGATAGGAAGCTTTTAGCAGATTAGATATTTGATGTTCATATAAAAAGCTGGTTCACCCAGTTTTAAGAAATCAATAGGAATACAGCTGCTCCCTCCATAGTTTGGGATGCATTAAATGCAGGCCTCAGGGGGGAGATTTCGAGTTTTGGGATTCAGAGACAGCTTAACTCTTTGATCCAGGGCTTGTATAATTATCTAATAAGGGCTGAATGCAATTTGATGCAATGCCTGGTAACCAATGGGCCAAATTCTTCCTCACAAAAAGAAGAAGCTCGCTGTAGGGCCAGAATTAATTCTTTATTGTCTCAGGCCATTGCCTGTAGATATCAAATATTTAGGAGAGAATGCTACGAGTTTGGGGAGGCCACGCGCATGTGCCTTGCAAAACAGACTCGAAATAAGGAGATTGAGGGAGGAATAGCTTCCTTGGAGGATGAGACAGGGAGATTAGTTAACACACCCTATGAGATTTTAACAGTGTTGAGAACATTCTATCAGGACTTGTACACAGAGGATGTGAGACCGGGGAGCGGCCAGCTGGATTTACTACTGCAAGACCTGTTTAAAACTCTTAGCGCTGAAGACTCGGCATGTCTGACTGCACTGATTTCCCTGGAAGAAATTGAAGAGGTTATTAAATCATTAGCGACAGGCAAAGCTTCAGGCCCTGATAAATGACCTCTAGAATTTTATAAAAACTTTTAACAAGAACTAAAAACAGATATGCTGCCAACTTGCCAGGCAGCTCAGCGGGGGCAAGTACCAGTATCATGGGATGCTTCTAATATTATAATATTTTTTTAAAAGAATAAATTATTAACACTGCCGGGATCATATAGACCTATTTCTCTTTTAAATGACGATGATAAAATCTAGGCTAAAATCTTGGCAACGCGTCTTGCCACAGTAATAACTCTCTTGGTTTCGATTACCCAGCAAGATTTTATCCCAGGAAGAGGCACGGTCAAACACATTGGTCGAGTCGTGACTGTTTGACATGGCTAGGGCACAACAGACCCCATTAGTGCTAATACTCTTGGATGTTGAAAAGGCGTTTGACGGTGTCTCCTGGGAATTTTTAGGGATGGTATTGCGGCGCTCAGGCTTTTGGATGGGCTTCATTAACTCAGTGAAAGCTATGTATAGATCCCCTACAGCCGGAATATGTGTGATGGGTTTAAAGTCAGAGAAAGTTATTATTTCTAGAGGAACAAGACAGGGATGTTCGTGCTTTCCTTTACTGCTAGCATTTTATATTAATCCCTTTTTGGCCCAGTTAGAGTAAAGTATGATTATTCAACCTGTACAAATTCAGTAGGAAGAATATAAAGTGTTTGCCTAAGCGGACATCGTGGCAACAACACCAGCTAAAGCAATGCCTGAAATAGAGTGACTAGCCACGTTTTTTGGTCAAATGTCAGGATACAAATTAAATAGTGCGAAAACGCATGTCATTTGTAGAAACCAGGGTAGCTATGACGATCCCAGAATTATATAGGAGGCATTTTCTTTAGGCATTAAAATTAGAGCTTGTTTGGATGAATTAGTGGTTGTTAATTGGCGGCCTATGTTGGGAGGAATTAAGAAAAATTGGGTAGAATTGAGTGCCTACATCTCTCACTGGTCGGTTGGTGTAATGTTTTAAAGATGAACATATTACCTAAAGTGCTGTACTACTTTAGGTCAGTGCCCTTAGAGCGCAGTAGAGCGCAGTAACAGAACTTGCAAACACTTTGTGATAGATTTATCTGGGGACAGAAACAGGACCGTAGAGCAATTAAGTTTATGGCACTACCCACAATGCGGCAGTCCCTAATTTCACACTTTACTACTATGTGTGTCTCCTGAAAAATATGAGCGTTTATTAACTGGAGAAATGAGCAGCAACATAGCTGACGCCGCTTCTATTTATCAAATGATACTTGGCAGAGAAGCAGAAAGGTGCTTCTTTAGGTTGATTGAACCGAGCTACTATAAAAAGACCCGGTTAAGGTTCTCTGGGCTGCTTTTAATATCTAGATACAGGTCTGTAGAAGTCTGAAAATAGGCAGAATAGGCTACTACATACCCTTATTCGCAACACTTATTACCCCCCATTTACTGTGGCATTATCATGGCTATGGGGAATAACCATTATTGGGTATTGTTATGAGAACGATTATATCTATACCTTTGCTGCACTTGGGGAGAAACATTGCCAGCCTATAACAGATTTTTTAAAGTTTTTACAGATACAGGACTATTTTCAGAAAAGGCTGCAACATGTGGTAATAGGTAAAAGTGCCTTATAGAAGCAATCAAATGTAGAGACAAGATCGGTAGTCTCTATATATGTGCCCCTTGGAAATGCAGGACGATGATCTACAGGTTCAGAACTGGCTATGGAATATCATACTGGGTCAGAGTGAAGGACTCTCACAGGAGTCCATTGAGATTGCTGTGAAACTTTTGATCTCCTCAACTACTTTATGGCAGTTACAAACTTAGAGAAATATGTACATAAGTAACAACTTTCAATTGTCACAGAAATATTAAAAAGATTCTAGTACAATCCTACTTTATACAATCTTGAAAAGATGGAATACTTCAAATCGTTAATTTCTTCCTTGTCTCTTAATAATCACATCAATGTTCTTGATCAGTGTCGCCCGCTCCCTCTGCCCGGACCCACTCCACATGGTACTCATTGGTAACATCGTGACTGGACAAGAGTCTTGTTGTGCCTTGTGCGCACCCACGACTGGCTGCCTGGAGCAACTGCAGCTCGTACTTCTACCTTGGGGGAACATTTCTCTAACTTGGAAGCGCGTCAGCTTCTGGTGTCAGTCTTTTGCCTACGGTGGGATAGTGATCTATCACTTGTGAAGCTGCTGCTGGGTCCCCTGACTGCCTAGTCTGGATGGACGAAACCAGGAAACATTTTCCGTCTGCTTTAGGTGGTCCAGACAACCTAATCAAAGTGTCTCCAGAAGGTGCAATGTGTATCGTTGGCTGGTGTAATTTGCGGGGCGTTGTCAAAACCTGTGATCTCTTGACCATTACAAGTTGTACAGGGTATGCAATATTTGGGAATGACATTTTTAATGCTAATGTGATAGTGGGAAAGTCAACCAATCAATCAATCAGAACATTTGTAAAACGCACTACTCACCTGTGCGAGCGTCAAGGCGCTGGGGGGGAGAGGGGTATGCTGCTACTGCTCGAATAGCCAGGTCTTGAGTAGTCTTCTGAAGGTTAGCAGGTCCTGGGTCTGCCGTAGGAGGGTGGGGAGGGTGTTCCAGGTCTTAGCGACGAGGTGGGAGAACGATCTGCCACCGGAGGTCACTCTTCGGATACGGGGGGAGGGTGGCCAGGGAGAGGTCGGCGGAGCGGAGCTGGCGGCGTAGAAGGTGAGACATCTGTTCAGGTATGCTAGTCCAGTGTCGTGGAGTGCCTTGTGTGTGTGGGTGAGAAGCTAGAAGGTGATCCTCTTGTTTGACGGGGAGCCAGTGCAGGTCTTTCAGGTGGGGTGTGATGTGGATGCAGCGAGGGATGTTGAGGACTAGGCGGAGAATACCTCTGAAAAGAAGCCTGCATAAATGTTCTGTAATTTTGATTTGGGAGAAATAGCTTGAATCATAAATAGCTCGGGAAAGTATGCACATGGGTTTATGTCGCCTTCAAGGCTGAGTAGGATAGCGGAGCAAAGAGAATTCCTATGACAGGTACATTCAACAATTTCATTTAATTGTAAAGCATATATCCAATGTGTATGTCATTTTGATTTCTATGTCTATCTAATACAAAGACCAGAATTTTACACATACAGTGTTGAGTCTATTTGTAGTGTACTTAGTGTGTTGCAAGGGAGGTGCTGTGGCAATTCTTTACACTTGGGGCCAGATGTAGGTAGGCCGTTACCGATCGGTAACGGCCGAAAATCCCGATTTTGGGCCCTTACCGATCGGTATACAGCCATCGAGATGTAGGGCAAAGGAAAAAGTCAAAATCGGAGCGAAAACCGATTCGGAATGAGTACCGAATGGAAAAGAATCCGATACGTACATACCGAAAATCGGATATGTAACAAATCGGTAACACACCGAATCGGATGCAAACACCGATTCGGTCCATGTACCGAATCGGTAGTGACACCGAATCGGAAAATAACCGATTCGGTCCATGTACCGAATCGGTAGTGACACCGAATCAGATAATTTCCGATTCGGTCCATCTACCGAATCGGTAGTGACACCGAATCGGAAATTATCCGATTCGGTCCATGTACCGAATCGGTAGTGACACCGAATCGGAAATTATCCGAATCGGTCTATGTACCGATTCGGTAGATACACCGATTCGGACATAAGCCGAATCGGAGAACCTACCGATTCGGTTGAATCACCGATCGGGAAATTCCCCGATTCGGACAGATGGGGAGATGTAGGGAGGCACAGAAACACCGATTTCGGCTCAAAATCGGTAGAATTCACTCGGTATTTACCATGGATTACAATCAGGTGGTAACCAACTCCAACCCATAAAAACAGCCCCAAAATGCATTGCAACTTGCAGGATGGCAGCTTTCTATGTCATTGCGAGGCGGCTACCGCTACAGCAGGAAGGACAGAGGGAATGGCAAAGAAATGAACAGGTCTACAGACAGAGGATAACCCTGTTCATGCTCACAGAGGCAGAGATCCTACAGAGATACAGGCTGGACTCTGACACCATTCTTGAGCTCATCAGGGACCTCAAACCATTGTTGGACCACCCCACCCCAAGGGCACACGCCATCCCAGCACACGTCCAGGTGCTATGCAGCCTACACCTGCTTGCGTCTGGCAGCTATCAAAGTGGAGTTGCAGCGGTAGGAGGGGTGACCCAGAGCAGCCTGTCAAGGTTCTTCCACACATTCCTTGACGCCATGATACACAGGATGGACCAATACATCTCGTTCCCTGCAAACCACGCAGAACTGCTACAAACTAAAGCTGACTTCTACCAGATGGCACAATTTCCCCAAATCATTGGCTGCATAGATGGCACGCACATTCCGATATGCCCACCAGCGGACACAGAATACATATACCGCAATCGGAAGTCTACGCACACCATCAACGTGCAGGTGATCTGCAATGCGAAGTGCACCATCACAGACCTGGTAGCAAAATTCCCAGGGAGTACCCACGACTCCTATATTTTCCAACAGAGCGGCATCTATGCACGGCTGATGGCTGGCAAATTTGGTGAAGGATACCTCCTAGGTGAGACACATCATCAGACCCCCATAACACAAAGTAGCTAGGTGTAATACATGTATGCATGTGTGTAATGTTACCCCTTTCCCTTCCAGGCGACAGTGCATATGCCCTCCGCTCATTCATACTCACCCCCTACCTCAACCCCTCCACACCCAGCCAAAGGAGGTATAACCGGGCCCACAAAAGCACAAGGAATGTCGTCGAACGGACCTTTGGCATCTGGAAAAGTAGATTCAGATGCCTGCACAAGAGTGGAGGTGCAAGGCAGTATACCCCCATCACCTGCTGCAAGATCATAGCTGTATGTGCAATGTTACACAACCTTGCGGTGAAGAAGGGCACTGAGGTGGAGTTGTCTGACTACGAGGACCATGACGACGACGAAGCTGTGCCACTAACACAGCCAGCTGGGGTGTCTACGCCAAGTGATGGCAGATACAGACGTGAGGAGATTACAGAAAACTATTTCTGAGTGAGTACAGATGCACAGACAGGTAAATGGTTGTTGAGAAAAGCAAATTTTAATACTGTTGCAACACAGTTACTGCACTGATGTGCAACAAAAAAAAAGTGTAACAGCTCGGAAAACAAAAGTCTTAGGTCCAGGTTGCGTCACCCGCCCTTGCAAGCCTACTTCTTTGAGCGCTTGGCAGCCCCACTGGGGTGTCCCTCACCCCCTTCAGAATGTCCTGCGGCATCTGCGGAGCGCCTGGTGCTCCTGCGTGGCTCTGACGCAGCGCTGGCCGTGCTGCTGCGGCTGCTGCTATCCCCAGCATCCCCCAGGTCCAGGGCAGGATTTGCGGCAGTGTTTGAGATAATCATGGCCTCCATTGCTGTAGTGATGCGGGCCATTCCCCTTGTTATCTCGGCGGTATTTTGGGTGAGACTTGACTCCATGTTGGCACCGCGCTGACAGAGTTGCGCCGTTGCAGCAGCAAGGCGGCTTATGGAGCGGTTTTGCACGCGGGCATCCCGCCTGCGCGAGAGCTCATGCTCCTCTAGCCTGCCGCATAACTGGGTAATGGCAGTGGTTAGCCTGCCTATACCTGCTGCTACCTCCTTGTTGGTATCTACAAAGGCTTTGAAACCTTTCACCATCCCCCCCATCTGCAGGTTGTGCTGCCGGAGCTGGCGTTGGCAGGCCATGATGGACTTCGCCTGCTGCCTTTGGATCTTCACCATATTCCCTTCAAGGCCCAGGAAGACACTGCCCTCCGGTGCTGGCGCTGCAGTGCTGGGAATGGCACGGCGCCGGGTACTGCTGCTGCCGGCCTGCTGAGTGGGCTGGGGTGCCACTGGTGTGGGTGTGGTGCTGGCCGGGGCCTGAGCCCCTGCTCCCAGGATGGGGGTTACTGGAGCCACAGCCATAATCGTGGCAGGAGCTGGTGTAGGTGCCTTGTCGGGGAGTTCTCTGGGGAGAACAGCAAGGGGGGTGTGCTCGGCATTTGTGGGGAGTGCAGTAAATCATAGTCTATTGCCAGGTCTCCCTCAATACCCAGCCCAATGGTGTTGTCCTCCTCCTCCTCGGCAGCCTGACTCGTGCTAGGCCCTGCGACTGCACTGGTAGTTGGCGCAGCTTCCTCTGTTGCCTGTGGTCCTCCGCCTGATGGTGCCCCTAGGTATAAAGAAGCATTTGTAAATTGAGTGCCGATGTATTACAGTCAGTACAATTAAAGCATTGCACATGTCCTTGCATCTCCTTAGAATGTGTTCCACTGTTTCCTATCTTGCGATTCTGCACTGCCATATTTTGCTAACTTCTGCTGACTACATATACCATGATGCTTGTCTCTTGTATGTTGGTTACAGTACTGGGCTGGGGTTTGGCTGTGCATTGTGTCTACTGGGGAGGTGTCTGGTAGGGTGTGTCATGATGCGCATGCTTCTTACCTGTAGCTGTAGCTATGGCTGAGCTGTCCAGGGTCCCAATTCCGGTCACGCTCTCCCTCTCAATGGTGGTGGACACCAGTTCCTCGAGGTCTGTGAGGGGTGGCGCCGGGTTCCTGCCTCCACCTGTCACTCCAGCTTGCCTCTGGATCTCAGCCATCTTCCGTTTGGTCAGCCTGCGGATATCATAGAAGCGCTTCTTCAGCTCATCAAGGGACCTGGGGGTGACACCTACAGCATTGACCTTTTGGGCGATTTCACTCCAGAGCCTCCTCTTGGTGCTGTCCGGCACAGTGAGGGACAGCTTCCCGAATAGCTGCCTGTGCACCCTCACCACCTCCTCAACCAACACCTGCAGCTCGATGCTGCTGAACTTTGGCTTCCTCTTCTGGCTGGACTTCTGGCTCTCACTGGGGGTTGCCATCTTGCTCTGAACAGTTCTCTGCCTCCTGCTCCCACTGCTGCTCACTGTGAGTGTTCAGCTCAGGCTGGTTCTCCAGAAAGTTCTTAATTAGCTGCACCTGCCAGGGTTGCCACTCCCTGTTTGGGTGGGGGAGGGGGGATCCACCTCATTGGCTGAATCGGCTTTTGCCGAATCGGCTTTTACCGAATCGGATTTTACCGAATCGGATTTTAACGAATCGGTGGTAGCCGATTCGGTTTTTACCGATTCGGTTTGTTCAATGCATTCCTATGGGCTTTTTGAGCATGGGTGTGTTTTCAGGCCTCCGATTCGGTAATTGCCGATTTGGATTTTACCGATTCGGCTATTCCCGAATCGGTGGTAGCCGATTCGGTACTTTCCGATTCGGTCCGTGCCGAATCGGTACGTAGCGATTCACATTACCGATGCCGACCGATTCGGTATTATTTAGCTGTTTTTTTGCTACATCTCGTTTTCCGATTTCACAATACCGATTCGGCCCGCCTCGGTATTTTGAATTCGGAAAATCCCTTTTACCTACATCGGGCCCTTTGTCTCTGAGGATAAGCCTGACTGCTCTGTCCCAAGCTACCAAAGGGTTAGCACTGGTTATCTGACTAGTGTATCGTACTCATCCTATCTAGGACGGTGGATTATGTCTGGCTTTGGTGCATCGCAGCCAGCTAGAAACCGCTGGGTCTAACAATAGCTGGGTACAATTCGACTTTGGAGGATCACAAGCCATCTGAAGGACGGGCTTCATGCCCTGCAGCAAGCAGGCCTGACGATGAAGGCCAGTACAACCTATATAGGGCAGAGTTCAGTTGTGTACCTGTTACACTTTATAGGTGGAGGCCATGCAGAACCTCTCTAGGTCAAAATCCAATCCTTTTTGGATTGGACAGCTCCTACACTCAGACACAGGTCAGGGCCTTACTTGGGATGACTGTGTATTATAGAAGATTTGTTCAGAACTATGGGACCATTGTGGCTCCCTTGCCATAACTCACTTCTTAAAAGCGGCAAAAGAATATGTGGACCCCAGACTGTCAGAAGGCCTTTGGCACACTGAAAGAGGCTATGTGTTCAGCACCAGTGAGACTACACAAAGGAATTTGTGGTTCAGACACATGCTTCAGAAAAAGAGATTGGGGCAGTATTGGCACAAGTAAATGAAGAGGGCCTTGATCACCCAGTTGCCTTCATTATCAGGCAAATTCTCCCCAGAGATCAAAGGTGGAGTGCTTTTGAGAGGGATGCCGTTGCTGTGATTTGGTCCCTGTAAAGCTGAGACCATACCCGTTTGGTACTTACTTCCGCATTCAAACTGACCACATACCTCTCAGATGACTCATGCAGATGATGGGGAAGAATCCAAAGATATTGAGGTGGTCCACTTCCCTACAGGGGATGGGCTTCACAGTGAAACACAGACCTGGGACTGCCCATGCCAATGCAGATGGACTTTCCTGTTTTTTCCAAATAGATGATAACTACCACGGTGCAGGTTAGTTACCAATCACCTTTCATTTGAGAGGGGGCTGTGTAAGAAGGGCATCCTCATTGCCTTGATCACTCTCATTGTTTGACTGATACCAGTGGTAATTGACTCCGACTGTGCCCTGGGCCCTGCTGATCAGGCCTAAGTCTAGCGCTCTTATTAAAATGATACATGGTAATGAAGTATAATTACAATTGGCAATGACAGACCCCTGTAAGCCCCTAGTATAAAATATGGCAAGTGGGATTCAAACTACCTATAAGTCCCTAGTATATAATAGGGCAGGGAGCTTTAGAGGCCCAGTAGAATTTGTGCACTAGGGTGTGTACTGCTGTGTTGCCCGCTGTCAATAAAGGTACTTCCAAAGTATTAAACTACCTTATTTTTACATATAAGTCCCCCCCCCCCAAGTCTATTCTAGGTGCCCCCAGGGTAGGGTGTCATGTGAAAATAAGCAGGGACATTTTAAAATATGTTTTATAGGCCCTGGTGATGGAAAACCTACCAATTTCATTTTCCCCATTGTAGCATTTTAGCTCCATAGCTCCATAGGCTAACATGGGAATAGTGTAATGCAGTGTAACTATTGACAGTAGAGAGCCAAAATAATATTTCAAGGACTTAAACGATTGGTATTGATGAATCCAACAACTTACCCCTATTGAATTTATCATAACTTATGCAGAGAAGAAGTTATAGAACATTCTTGTCAGTGAGCCAAGTTCTAGCCTTCTAGCAGCCTCTATTGATTGGCCAGCCAGTAACAGGCTTTGCCAAACTTCTTTGATGAAATGATAAGTGGTCTACCTAGAGACAGAGGTTATATGGTGGGAGGAGCTCTCCAGCTGCAGACAAGGGCCAGGAAGGGGGCTTGGTAAAGCAAACTGGGCTTCAAAAGGAGCAGGATAGTAGGCATCCCAGCCAATCCTACCCCCTAGCCAGATGAAAGCTTCAGCAATGTAATCTGCAAGAGGTATTGAAGCGAAGTTTTAAGGGAAATGAGCCACACTTGCAGGTTGGCTAAGTGAGATCTTACTCCCCAGGTGAGAAAGTACAGTGCTTTGTGAGACAAGAATATGTCATAGTTTGGAGGAAGCCAACATGCCTTTTGGTGGCACCCTGTACCCGGTCAGGGGTGCCCTCTCTACTTCATGCCCCAGAACATTGTATAAACATGTGAGAGCTGCATGGCAACTTAGAACTGCTGCCTGAAACTACAAGAGGAAGTACTGCTCTGCTGGAACCCTGGTCTGCAGCTCAAAGGCTTGCCCTCTGGAGGACGGCACCTGCTGCACACTTTAAAATATAGCCCAGAGGACTTTGCCTTGCTTCAAAAAGTATTAAGGAGTGGACTCCCTTAAAACAACAGGGTAACAGAGCTCACCTGCACCATCTCTCCCCAGACGTCCCCAGCTGGTAGTGCATGCAGTGGACTTTTATGGATTTGGCCAGGTGCATTGTGGGAATTTCAGTTCCAAACTTCCAAGGACCATCTCAGAGCTTCCAGACAACTGTATTTGTGTTTTGGACACTTTGAACCCTCAAGAGGAACTTTAGGAAGTAGTTCCAGAAGTTTAGAGTAACTTTTAGAAAAAGCTGCATAAGGTTAATGAGAGTCGGGCCGCCCACGTCAAACCGAGACCCAGCCTGGATTTCAGGTTCATCCTTCTGAAAACTCTAGCGCTCAAGACTTCTACGATTTGACTGTGGCTTCGCGCTCAGCCAAACCACCGTCGTCGACTCGAATCTCGGCTTGAAGAGGAGCCTCACTCGACGACAAGAGAAAATTCTCTAGAAACATTTCCTAGTACGAAGGTGACATTTTGACCGAGGGTTCCCACTTAGTGTTTCTGACCAGGGCTCCATTGCTCATGCCCTCAAACATTGATTTTGTCTCGGTCAAGTGCGACCAGATGTCGCAAGTTGGCGTATATGTTTTCAAGCACTAGGAAGTGTTTATTTTTGTAAACTTCATACCTCCGGTTCCCTATATTGGATTTTTGTACTTTTTGTGTCATTTTAATCATAAGAACATTTCCTATCCTATTGTGACAAATTTGTTGAAGATTTTTATTGTGTGTTGTGTTTTTTACTTATTTAATGTATTGGTATTTTGTAAATGCTTTACACACCTATCTCCTAAGTTAAGCCAGTCTGCGCGCAGCTAGCTACCAAGGGTTGAGCCTAGGGCTAATGTATTGAGACCTTGACAGGGCCCTCTATTGCGCTGGTGGCCTAATTGCTAGTGGTAGGTAGATACATAACCCTACTAATAATCCAACATCCAACATAAGGCTTTCAGTGTGCTCAATGCATCAAAGAGCATGTTTGAACTTTCTATCAAAGGCCAAAGAGTTGCATCCTTAACTGTACGGGCAGGTGGAAATAATACTTGTGTACAACAAATGACAACGGAAGAAACTATGAAAAGATGGGCTATGCCTGGTCTCATCCTGCAACAACCTTGATCGTTCAACAATAAATAACTCCCATTCAAGAGTAATCTGTAAACCAGGCGAATCATGACTGCTGGGGAACCTTTAAAGTAGCAAGATAACTTACTAAGGAAGCATTACAACCCCATGGAACTGATGAAGCGAGTTTTCACTCGCTGAGTTATACTTCCATAATGAAGTAATAATATTAATGAGTTTATGCATGATTTGTATTCATTCAACCTAGTTTAATATGCATTTACATGAACATACGGGAATTAACATTATGTGCTCTTGTTGCATTTGCCAGTACATTTAAAAATAATAAACTAACTTTGTCTTTTCGTTTTGTCAACATTAATTGCGGCTGATTAAATAATAGCATGTGCTTATTTTAAATGTGCTTTTGTCTATGTCGTGTCTTTTATGTGGCAAAGGCTCGTGGAGAATCCTGAGGCTCGTGTGAAGAAGGTTTTTATAACGCTGCATATTGTGCTTAAAGCTAGGTAACATAAACTAATGGGTTAACATTAGTAAAGGGGGTGGGTAACAGAACAACTTTCATTACTCAAATTAATTAATGTTTTGTGTTTCTTTGCATACTAGTGCTTCGAAAAAGAGGCCTGAGGCCTAGCTTTTAAATGAGTGTTTTGGAATCCTGTCATGATGAGCTGAGCACAGCAAAGAAAGAAAAAGAGTTTGTCGTTCATAATCATCAGTTAACAAAATACGAGGAACTGTGCAGGATGAGCTCCATGTTGTATAATTTTCCAAGGACAGGATACGACAGAAAAGCCAAAGCTGAGGAAGCAACGAACTGTTATTCAATAAATTGTTGCAAAGGACCTAGGAAGCTAATCTCGCTTGTAGACAATAGACAAAGACGTTATAGAAAGGCTTGATTTCGGAATGGAGAGGCAATGACTTCATGTGGACTGACAGCTGTCAGCCAATCGAATCGCTGGATTTCTTTTAAAAAGTATTCTTTTAGCTAGTTTTAGATAGAGAAAAGGTATAAAACTTGGCCCCTTGGGAGGAGCTTTTCTGGCTCGTTCCTGAATCCTGAAGGGCGTGAGATGCTGACGGACTTTTGACTCACGTAAGGGAGAATTAACTAATGCTTTTCCTTTTAGGTTCCATTAAGTTTAGACAGGGAAATAGGGTTTAGGGAATGAGATTCTTTCTGCTAAAATACTTTTCATGTTGATTTTGTTTGAAACTGACAGTCTAATATGCCTTTACTGAATAAAATGATGCTTATTAAATGCTAATAAAGATTTATTAATTAAGATGCTCTTTACTTGATAATAAACTAGATTTGAAATGACAAGCTGGTCTTGGTTATTTAGAGTCTAGTTACCATTAGTTAATCCATTGCATAGGTGACTTAATTAAATGTTCTCATTTATAAACATAAAGATAATAAACTGCAGTTGTATATAAATGTAAATAGTTTTGTGAATAGATCCGATTAATTAGGTCACATGATTCAGTTGGCCAATTCTTGTCTCAGTCATTTATGGGCCTTGTGAAGAGTTTATGATTAATGGTGAGTATCATGGTGTAGGGTAGTGCTTTTGAGACAGAATTTCTTTAGGCCCGCTGGATCAATTCTCTGGTAGCAGAGTTATGGTTACTATGTTAACTGACATGCTACATGTAAGATACATATAGATACATAGGATATATGTGATACATGTTTAACACATGTTAAGTTTGTCTAGTTGTTATATGTAGTCGAAAGGTTTTTTCCAGCAGTGTGAAAATACCTGTTTAAGTTGCCGGCAGAGTAGTGTGACAGGTGAAGTTACACAGTTCATTTGTTCTGTTTCAAATTAGTGATATTGATATATCACTAGTGTTGTGGACGTATAGCACAAGTTTAGGGATTTTAGGTATGACAGGTTGTGTGTATAGTAAGGATTGCCTATGAAATTGTAGCTTTGAGTATAGGGACAAGGAGCCCCGTTTTAAAACTCGCTGTGAAAAGAGTAACAGGATTTTTCCAAACTTGAGTGAAGGGTAAGGAAGCATTGTCTATTCTTACTGGCGATTGAGGATTTCTATTGGTTGGTTAAAGTCCTGCCGAAGATTTCATGTATACATGGTTAGGTCTTCCGTTTGAAAGCGTACAAAATGATTTTGTGAGAATAGCGTCGTCTATTTCACGAGAGTGAGAACTTGAATGATTGATAAAAACTATCATTTTGTTTAGCGAAACAGACAGATGGTTTGTTTTTCTGTAGTTACTAATTGAATTTCATTGAAAAGAATTGCTTTAAAATGGCGCTGTGAAAACATTTTGTAAAGGAGGGGTGAGTTTGCGGAGCGGAGACAGCGGAGCTGCAGCGGAGCTGCAGCGGCAGTATACATCACAGGGTTCGCTCTGCGATTGGTTGACATACGTCACAGCAAGCGCACTGATTGGTTCATGTGACCAAAACGAGCTGTTAGCTGATTGGTCCTTTCTGAAAACAGTACTTCCATTGGTTGAGCAAGGTAGTGACGTGGCTTAACCTGATTGGCTTGTTGGTGAGTTTTGCACACGGATTGGCTAGAGTAGCGGAACAACAAAGAAATACTTACGATCTTTTTCAAATTAAACAGAATAGTTTTAAATCATGAGTTATTGGTACGGAAAGGAGGAAAAGAAGCCTTCATGGTTTCAGAAATTAAAAAATGTATTCAGCCCCGATAAGAAAATTGAAACGCGTGGTGGAAAATTACTTCATAAGTACAAAACACCCGCAGCATACATGGAAGGTGAATATGGTTACCATATTGTTCTTTGGGTTGAAAATTGGATGCAATATACCAAAGTTGGTGGTGTATTAGCGTGGCCGGAAGATGGATCATTTAATGTTAAAGTTTTGAAAAACCTGAGAGAAAAAATGATGGCTCTTGTGCCAAAGCCTAGACCTACTCAATTTGAGGCTTTAGTTGAATGGGAGATTGAAATGATGGAACTTGAACGAGAAAACAGAGGAATATCAAGAGGCCCAAAATTAGACATAAATTGGGAAACTCATCAAGATAGAGTGCGTCGTTGGAGAAAAGCAGATATGCATGATGGTTTGTACCCAGTAAGAGAGATGGTTATTGAAACATCAGGTCAAAAGAATACCCGAAAGAGAGGTCATCTTGATGAAAAATTGGATGATGCGGTTTTAGAAGAAATTTTTATTAATCCACCACCCTATCAGCCAAGTTGTTCACAGTCTACCCCGAGAGTTCTTCAGGAACTTCTCCTAGTGCATCTCCTAGAGAAGCTGATGAAAATTCACCCAGATTTTAAGATTACCTGAAAGAGTAAGGTCGAGAAGTAAATCTAATACGCCAAGAGAAAACAGAAATTATACAGAGATTCCAGAGCAGAGAAATGAATTCCCGAGAAATGAAAAGAGAGCAGAGGGACCTGAGAATATACCAAATATTTCAGAATATTTAAGGGCAAAAGAGGAATTAATACAGCAATTAACAAAAGGGATGGAAGCAGTAACAGTACCAGTAACAATTGGTCCTGTTGTACCAGTTTTTGAACAGGGACAAAATAGACACTCAGCTCTGACTGTTCCATTAAATGAGGAAATTCAGAAAGTAGCTGAAAATTTTTATTCAGAATTATCAGAAATCCATAGAGAAAAAACAATGCCAAATTTAACTTTTAATCAAAGTTTGTCAAATGGTCAGATACCATCAGTTGCGGGATCTGATTCTGGATCTTTAGAAAAGAGCACGAACAAAAGAGATTTGACACAGATTCCATTATTTCCACAAGTTCCTGAATCTAAACAACTTGATGTCGCAAAATTGAAAGCAGACTGTCCCGGGGGTGCCGGGTTGTGAGGGGTCTCGACCACCGGGAGGGGAGGTGACGGGGTGAACAGAAACACTGGTGCCTTCAGTAAGGGTTTCATAGAAGGCTTTATTGGGATGCATGTCCTTTTCATCGAGGGGGGGCTCTGTCTCTTTACAAGGGATGCAGGGTTCGATGCAGAGTATGCTTTCTTCCGCTTGGTCTGGGTCCTGGCGGTCTGCTTCCAGGAGGGGACGTCTTCTTCACACAGGGATCCTCTCCGTTACCCGAAAAAGAAAGGAAACATGGGTCACACACAAGAACTCTGGGGATGCTTGTACGGGCCAGGAGTGAGGGTAAACCGTCCGTGAGAAGTGCTCAGTTTAGTTAAAGGGGCATGCTAGGAGTGCTCGTGTTCAGGCAGGGTATCGCATACAGGGCTGTACACATTTACACCGGGGGCTGCCTCCGCCTCCCAACCCAACCCGCGACCCGGCCCCGTACCTCTTGAAGCCACGCTCCTCCCGTGGGAGCGTGGCGGGGCGAAGCGTCCAACCGTTGGCCTCCTGGCTTGTCGGTCTCGGTCTCTCTGGCCTCGGGATACCGCCTTCCACCTTCCTCGATGTCCGTCTCCTCCAGGGAATCGCCGTCCGTCTTCCTGCCAGTACTTCCGCCTTTTGACGTCACAACGCTTGCGAGGGGCGGGGTCTCGTTCTCCGGGTCCGCTATCTTAAAGGAGCCGAACGCGGCATCGTCGTCCGGCCAACCAGTCTCTGGGTCCTCGTTCCAGGTGCAAGGTTGAGGCTGTGGGGAAAATGTGCAAGGTGAGAGGGGGATGGCGGACCACCAGTCCTTGGGGAGAGTCAATTCCTGTCTGCTTGACCTGTCACACTCCTCCCCCCCTGGCTTCTCCCGTTCGGGGAGAGGGAACACACGGGAAAGGAAGTCCGCATTGCCATTGTCCTTCCCTTTACGGTGTTGTACTGTAAAGGAGTATGGCTGCAATGATAGAAACCACCGCAATACCCGAGGGTTGTGGCTGCTGTTCTGATGTATCCATTTCAGGGAGGCATGGTCAGTATGTAGGATGAATGGTTTACCTTCCAAGTAGTACCTCAGTTTCTCTATTGCCCCCTTCATAGCCAGTGCCTCTCTCTCAATGGTGGAATACTTACACTCCCGGGGGAATAGCTTCATACAGAATCGAGTGTTCAACCCCTTCCTTGCTGACTTGGGACAATACTGCGCCTATTCCCTGATTGGAGGCGTCAGTGGTACCAGATACCAGAACGGGGGCAGTAGTCATGGTGGTTTTCAGGGTTTGGAAAGCTTTCAGAGCTTCAGGAGAGGGTTGACTATATTCCTGGGTCTTTGTGTCCTTTCTGAGCATGTCTGTTAAGGGTGCTGCCACCTCGGCAAAACAGGGAATGAAGCGGCGGTAGTATCCGACCAGCCCAAGGAAGGCCCGTAGGTCTCTTTTAGAGCTGGGAAATGGGACTGCTGCTATCGCTCGCACTTTCTCACTTTGGGGAGCGATGGTACCCTCCCCTAGTACATACCCCAGGTAGTTCACACTCTGGAAAGCGGCTCGTGATTTTTTGCATTGATATCGAGTCCTGCTCTCCGCAGTGCTGTAAGTATGGTTTGCAAATGCCGAAGATGCTCCTCCCACTCCTGGCTGTAAATGACAATGTCATCTAAGTATGCTGAGCTAAAGGCGGTATAGGGACGTAAAACCCGGTTCATAAGGCGTTGAAACGTCGCCGGGGCTCCATGTAGGCCAAACGGAAGAACCCTGAATACATAGGCCCTTTCGTCCACACTGGTGGTCCGCCACCCCCCTCTCACGGCGGTTTTCTTCCTGTCTTCCTCACAAAGAGGCACCTGCCAATACCCCTTCGTGAGGTCGATGGTCGTGATGTATTTGGCATCGCCTATTTTCTCGATCAAATCATCCACCCTAGGGATAGGGTAGGTATCAAACTGAGACACCTCGTTTAACGCCCGGAAGTCCATACAGAAACGTTTGGATCCGTCGGGTTTAGGTATCATTACAATTGGCGAGGACCAATGGCTCTGAGAGGGCCGGGTGACCCCCAACTTGAGCATGTCATGGACTTCCTGACGTACGGCCTCTTTCCGAGCTGCTGGTATTCTGTAAGGTCTCTGTTTCACTACTTCTCCCGGAAGAGTTTCTATACGGTGTTCTGCTAGGTCAGTTCTTCCGGGTAAGTCTGAAAATACGTCGGCGTACGGTTTCAGGGTTTCTGTCAACTCGATCTTCTCCTGGGAGGTCAACCCCGGGTTAACTACCAGTTGCTCCAAGGTCGAGGTGTTGGGGACGCTGGTCTGTCCCACGAAATGACCCGCTCTGGGTACCGGTCCCACCCATTCCTTCAAGAGGTTGATGTGGTATGTTTGAGATTTGGTGGGTGAGATGCGCAATCTGTAGGTGGTTCTTCCAATGGAGTCAATAACCCGAAACGGGCCTTGCCACTCATGTTTGTTCTTGTTACTGAGGGAGGGCAACAACACAAGAGCCCCTTTTCCAACGTCAATGGTTCTCAACTTCTTTCCTTTGTCGTACATTTTTTTGTATCTCTCTTGCTGGTGATCCAGAGTGGAGTAGGCTAGTTCTCTGAGCTTTCCCAGTCTGGTTCTCAGCTGCGTGGTGTATTCTAACATACTTTTCTGTTCTTGGGATTCCTCATTTTCCCTCATTTCTCTTGTGATGTCCAGGAGGGACCGGGGTAGTCTTCCATACAAAAGCTCGAAGGAAGAACATGCCAGGCTGCTTTGTTTCTGTGCCCATATGACATACAGGGCAATGGGCAGGAGTCGGTCCCAGGTGGGTCCTTCGGCCGTCAGCATTTTCTTCAGGGTTTGCTTGAGGGTCTGATTGTACCTCTCAACGAGGCCATCGGTTTGGAGATGGTACACCGATGTCTTCAGATGTTTAATATCCAAAGAGGCACAAACCTCCTTCATCAGTTTCGAGGTAAAAGGAGTCCCCTGATCCGTCAGCACTTCTTTGGGGAACCCAACGTGAGAAAAGAGTTCCACGAATTTCTCGGCGATGGCTGCTGTTGTGGTGGTTCGCAACGGGAAAGCTTCTACAAACCGGGTTGCGTAGTCGACAATCACCAGGGCATACAAATGTCCGCGGCCCGTCTTTGGCTGGGGCCCAATTATATCCATGCCGACCCGTTCGAACGGGACTCCTATGATGGGCATCCATGTAGGGGCGCAGCGGGGGGTCGGTGGGTGTTTCGTCTTTGGCATATTTCACATTTAGCGCAGAAGTCCTGTACATCCCTATAGATCCCCGGCCAAAAGAAGTTCCTGAGGATGCTGTCTGTGGTTTTCTCCTTGCCTGCATGGCCGGCCGTTAAATGGGCGTGAGCGAAGAAGAGCACCTGTTCCCGAAAGGACCGGGGCACCAACAGTTGCAGATCTCCATCGGATCTGGCCTGCCTGTATAGTAATTCGTTCTTAATCAGGAAACGGGGATAAGACTGGAGGTTGAGACCATCAGAGTTGTGGGCATTTTCCCAGGCGTGGAACAGGGTCCTATCTTCTCCCTGAGCAAAGCAAAAACTCCTTTCTATAACCCAGGGTTCTGGGGATAGGTAAGACGGTAGGTTCTCACCTTTTCCCGGTCTGGACAGGGATTCCCTAAAGAGAGAAAGGAATTCGGGATTGTCTGTCCCTAAGATCAAATCCTCGGGTAGGGAATCCATCACCCCCACCCGGACTGTACAAGGATCTCTATCCGGTAGGGTTATCGTGATGGATGCAACAGGGTAGGGCTTCACATCCCCGTGAACACACCGAATATATACAGGACTCTGGGGATTTATCTGTTCGGTTTTGACAAAACGCGTCTGGATGACTGATTGCCTGCACCCTGAATCTAATAGGGCCCTTACTCTACAACCATTCATCCACATACTCACATAGAACGTGCTGCCCATTTCCGCTGAGTACATCACTGTTCGCGGAAGGTAGCCGACTTCCATGGGTTCTTCTTGGGACTTTCTTTTGGGACACATTCTCGCTATGTGGCCCCACTCCCCGCACTCAAAGCACTGGGGTCCTTTATTCATGACAGTCATCATTCCTGTAGGTTTAAATGTTCTGGGGACCTCTGGAACGACTTTTTTATCCAACTTCGATGGAGGCACTGTCTTAGGGGTCTTCTCCTGTTCCCAAGGTGTGGTTTTAGGTTGGGCTCTGGCGTACTGCGAAGCCATTTCTATGGCTTGTTGCACGGTAATCCCTACATGTTGTCGCAGCCATCATTGGGTGGCATATGGCAATGCCTCCATGAATTGTTCCAGGTATACTTTGTTCAGAATGTCCTCTTTACTGCAGACGTCCGGGCGCAGCCATTTGTCGGCCGCCATCTTTAATCTAAAGAACAGTGTCTTAGGGTTCTCCCCTTGAATCCCCCTTTCCTTTCTAAAGCGGACTCGATAGGCCTCCTGATCTAGACCTAGGTGATCCAAGATGACCATTTTAATGGTCGCGTAGAGGGTAGTCCCTAGGGGGGTGGCTGCTTGATAAGCTGGTTGAGCTTCGGCCGTGAGAAGGGGAGCTAAAAAGAACGGCCACTTCTCCCCGGGCCAGCTCATTGCGCGTGCCGCCCTCTCAAAGTTCAAAAGAAAAGCGTCCGGGTCTTCGCCCGGCACATATTTCTGAAGGGCCATCCCGGTGGGATGGGGGCTGTGCAGGCGGGCCTCGCTGGTAGAGGACTGGGAGGTGGGCGGCAGATTCTTGATGCCTTCCATGTGTGCTGTTATGGTCTTCGTGAACAGTTGACGGTCCGCCTGGGCCATAGTAAGCTGACTTTTCACGGCCCATTCGAGCTTTTCTTGGCCTTTAATTAGGTGGTCGATAAGGATCTCCATCTTGTCCTGGCAGATGGATGGTGGAGGAGATCCCACTTCTGACACCAGTTGTCCCGGGGGTGCCGGGTTGTGAGGGGTCTCAACCACCGGGAGGGGAGGTGACCGGGTGAACAGAAACACTGGTGCCTTCAGTAAGGGTTTCAGAGAAGGCTTTATTGGGATGTATGTCCTTTTCATCAAGGGGGGGGGGGGTCTGGGTCTTCACACAGGGATCCTCTCCGTTACCCGAAAAAGAAAAGAAACACGGGTCACACACAAGAACTCTGGGGATGCTTGTACGGGCCGGGAGTGAGGGTAAACCGTCCGTGAGAAGTGCTCAGTTTAGTTAAAGGGGCGTGCTAGGAGTGCTCGTGTTCAGGCAGGGTATCGCATACAGGGCTGTACACATTTACACCGGGGGCTGCCTCTGCCTCCCAACCCAACCGGCGACCCGGCCCCGTACCTCTTGAAACCACGCTCCTCCCGTGGGAGAGTGGCGGGGCGAAGCGTCCATCCGTTGGCCTCCTGGCTTGTCGTTCTTGGTCTCTCTGGCCTCGGGATACCGCCTTCCGCCTTCCTCGATGTCCGTCTCCTCCAGGGAATCGCCGTCCATTTTCCTGCCAGTACGTCCGCCTTTTGACGTCACGACGCTTGCGAGGGGCGGGGACTCGTTCTCCGGGTCCGCTATCTTAAAGGAGCCGAACGGGGCATCGTCGTCCGGCCAACCAGTCTCTGGGTCCTCGTTCCAGGTGCAAGGTTGAGGCAGTGGGGAAAATGTGCAAGGTGAGAGGGGGGTGGCGGACCACCAGTCCTTGGGGAGAGTCAATTCCTGTCCGCTTGATCTGTCACACCGACTTAGAAGAATTAATTATTAGCACAATTGGAACTGACTGTTTTAAGCAATATCAGGATGATGAATTGTTATTTATCTGTAAGAGCATACAATGGAAAATGAAAAACAAATATGATCAATTTGAAGACGTGGCTGCTGAATTAGACATAGATTTGAGTAGACAGAAACAATTGCAAAAACATTACAGAGTGGATTTTTCTGAGAAAGACATTGAAAACCTAAATACCACAGGCAGGATAACCCATGTAAAAGAATTAATTGTGTTTCTAAAAAGATTAGATGAATTAAGTAAATGGAGAGTGAAATGGACAAAGAAAAGAGAAGAAGAAAAAAGAGAAAGAGGGGAAGTCGTAAATGCGTTTCCTATTAGGGAAATAGCTGGTGGAGGTTATGTTAATGTTCCATGGACAAGGCAGGACATTTTACTCTTCACAAATGATTTTCCTCGGCTGAGAGAAAAGCCAGTGGAATGGTATTGTCAGGTAGACAGATTCATTAAAGTTTCAATAGTTCTGTGGATTGATCTTGATGGATTCTTTGACATTGTTGTCCCATCAGATCTTTGGACAGAATGTAAAATTTCTGTAGGTTGGCCCAGAGAAGAACCAGCTCAAAATTAAATAACAGGTGCTCCTTCAGCTGATGTCATGGATTTCTATGACAAAGAAATTGTGTGGCTGAAAAACAAGATTCCCCCAAAAGAAGTAGATTGGGTTAAAATTGACAGAACAAATCAGGAACCAAAAGAGTCAGTACATTCATTTTATGAAAGATTACTGCTGGTATTTAAACAATACAGTGGTTACGAAAAATTAAGTGAAAAGGATATGAGCCATTTCATTTACAGATTTGTTTATGGCTTGAGACCTGAAATTGGTGAGATGATTAGAAACGGGATTGTTGGCTGGCAATCTCTTACAGTTGATGACATTCTGAGAAAAGCAAAATACTGCAGTGATGAGATAGACGCTAAGCAGAAAAAGCTTAAGGAAAAGGCAATGTGGGCATAAGTGAAGGTAGCTGAACAGCAAATAGCAACCTTAGAAAATAAAAATGTTCAGCAGAATCAAGGCAAATTTAAGGGGAACTTTATTACTAAACCAAAATTTAATGTAAATATTGAAGAGCTTAAGCAGAAGCTCCCATGTTTTATTTGCGGTGAGATTGGACACTGGAAGCGTGAGTGTAAGAATCCGCCCAGAAATTTAAAAAAATCATCATTAAATTCACAGATGCAGAATTAGATAAATCAGCAGCAACAGCTACAGCGACAGTTAAATGAAATAAGTCAGCAGCAACAGCTACAGCGACAGTTAGTGAATCAGCAGAGCCAATTGAATCAGGAGAGCCAAATTCCACAACCCCCACTTCCAAATTGTATGAATGTGCAAAGGTTCAGTCTTGAGACGGGATTCTGCGGAGGTGAGCAGGTAAATAGATCGCAAAGAGTGAATGTGTCAAATGTTTCTCAACAATTTTGGTTAAAGGAAAATGAAGGCAGTGACTCAGAGGTTTACTCATGACGGTGCCTGAGAGAGGAAGAAGAGTGTGTGCTTGGAGCCACTCTTGAGGTAGATCAGTCAGGTCCATTTGTAAATGGTAAAGTGAATGATGTAGAAATCACTTTTCTTGTGGACACTGGTGCTACCCGTTCTACTGTTAGATCAGTGGAAATTGAAAACCTTCCTCTCTCTGGTGAGTTCATCCAAGTAGTAGGTGTAGCAAAGCAGCGTATTAAAACAGACTTAACAGAACCAGTTAATATAGAAATTGGAAATTACAAAGATAAACACAGATTTGTAGTCTGTAACAGCAGTCCAGTTAACCTGTTAGGGAGGGACATTTTGTGTAAGATGAACTGCTAAATATATTGCTCACCGGATGGTATTGAACTTCAGACTTTAGAAGAAGATGGTCTGTACAAATGAACAATGCTAATGGTTGAGGAAGAAAATAAATTGTTTCCTGCTTTTGATAAAAACAATTTACCTGAAGAACTGAATGAGGCAGTTAATCGAACAATTTGGGATTTAACTGGAGATGAAATGGGTTTAATGAAACATGTAGACCCAGTAAAAATTACTGTAAAGCAAGGAATATATTTTCCAAACATTCCTCAGTACAAAATGAAAGCTGAAACTATTGAGGGTGTCATTCCTGTGATTGAGAAATTCATAAAACAAGGTGTTCTAAAAGAAATTGAGAGCAGCCCAGGTAATTCACCGATTATGGGAATCAAAAAGCCAAACCGAACTTACAAAATAGTTCAGGACCTGAGAAAGGTTAATCAAATAGTTGTTCCTTGTTGCCCAGTTATACCAAACCCAGCAGTAATTCTATATCAGATTCCGCATGATGCAGAATGGTACACGGTCATAGACCTGTGTAATGCCTTCTTTACAGTTCCACTGCATCCAGAGAGCCAACAAATTTTTGCGTTCAGATTCCAAGATCGTATCTTAGCATGGTGTCGTATCCCTCAAGGGTATACTGAGAGTCCATCTATCTTTAATCAGTTGTTAAAGAAAACTTTGGAAGATCTAGATTTGCCTGGAAAATCAACATTGGTCCAGTACATTGATGATCTTCTAGTGGCTGCAAAAACACGAGAAAATTGTGTAACAGACACCATTACACTTTTGAATCGTTTGGCAGATGAGGGGCATAAAGTGTCACCTGCAAAATTACAGTTTTGCAAGCAAGAAGTAAAATACCTTGGTCACAGAATTGCAAAGGGAATCAGGCAAGTGACAATTGAGAGAATGAAAATGATTCGAGCAATACAACCTCCAACAACACAGAGACAGGTCAGAATGTTTCTAGGAATGGTAGGCTATTGTCGTCAATGGATTAGTGGATTTTCAGTAATTGCGAAACCACTACAAAGATTGACAAAAGCAGACATAAAAGACCCGATTATTTTGACAAAAACTGAGTTAGAGGCTTTTGAGCAGCTAAAGAAAAGTCTGTGTGAAGCTCCAGCATTGGGGATGCCAGACTACGACAAGGAATTTGAGCTGTACTGCAGTGAAAGGGAGGGTTGTGCATTATCAGTTCTGATTCAGAGACATGGAAAACTGAGGAAGCCAATAGCTTACTTTTCAGCTGTTCTTGACCCTGTTGCAAAAGCATTGCCAGGTTGCTTAAAAGCAGTGGCTGCAACAAGTGTAAGCCTTGAGCAAAGTGAAGGAATCATAACGGGGTTTCCTGTAAAAGTGTATGTACCTCATTCAGTTGAAACTCTCCTTACCAGAAGCAAGACACAACACTTATCGAGTAACAGATTGACCAAATATGAAAAGGTTATTCTGGGATCAGATAATGTTTCGATTGCAAGATGTGTGAATCTAAATCCTTCTACACTGTTGCCTGATGGTGTTATTACTGAAATCAAAAATGAGACTGATGTTGATCATGAGTGCTTGGATGTTTTGGAATACTGTACCAAACCTAGAAAAGACATAAAAGATGTGCCCTTGCCAGAGTCATACATTGTTTACTTTGTTGATGGCTCCTGCCTAAGAACAGATGAGGGCATTCTGAGAGCAGCATATTCAGTCTGCACAGTTGCAGAAGTAGTTGAAGGTTCAACTCTTGAAGGAATTCGTTCAGCTCAAGTGGCAGAATTAATTGCTTTAATTCGTGCATGTGAAAGAGCAAAGGGAAAAAAGGTTACCCTAGTGACTGATAGTCAGTATGGTTATGGCGTAGCTCTGGTCTCAAAGAGGTTATTTAACTTCTGCGGGAACACCGATCAGGAATGCAAAATTGATCAAAAGATTGATTGATGGCATTCAATTACCTGAAAAAATTGCTGTTGTGAAATGTGCAGCTCATAAAAAGAGCGAAGACTATATTACTAAAGGAAAATCTTTTGCTGATGAAATTGCACGTTACTGTGCGAAAAACAATTTTTCAATTAATCGGGAAAAAGACAATGAACATATTTTGAACTCTCTCATGCTAATATCTGTAGTTGAAACATGGCAGGGAGTAAAAGATCTACAAGATGAAGCAGATGATGAGGAGAAAAACACATGACTAAGAGATGGTTGCAGACAGAGGGAGGAAGATGAGGTTTGGGCTTACAAAGATGACAGACCAGTAATGCCAAATTGCATGATTGCTGACATGGCACGGATGTACCATGGTCCAGGGCATTTAGGAAGAGATTCTATGATTAGGATGTTCAGGCAGACGTGGTATAATCCAAAATTTAGGATTATTGCAGAATCACTTTGCCAGAGATGCTTGATCTGCCAACAGATCAATCCAAACAGAAAAATGGTTGTGAGCATGGGAACCATAGGACAGGAGGGTGGTCCTTTTACCAGGTTGCAAATGGATTTCATTTACATGCCACCCCACAATAAACTAAAATATGTCCTTGTGATTGTCCGTCTGTTTTCAAGATGGGTGGAAGCGTTCCCAACTCGTCACAATGACTCAATTACTGTGGCAAAATTGCTCTTAAGGGAGATCATACCAAGGTATGGATTTCCAGTCACTGTTGAAAGTGATCGTGGCACACACTTTGAAAACAGATTGCTAAAATTGATTTGTGAAGCCTTCAACATAAAACAAAAGCTACACTGGGCATACAGACCAGAAGCATCAGGTGTTGTAGAACAAATTAATGGGACAATTAAAAATAGAATTGGAAAAATGTGCCTAGCTACAGGAATGAAGTGGACAGATGCGCTTCCACTTGTCTTAATGTCTTTGAGAAGCACACCAGATAAAAAGACAGGTCTAAGCCCCCATGACATACTTATGAGGAGAGTAATGAGACATGCATTTATACCAGTTGGAAAAGTTTTAAGCATTAATGAAAGTGCAATTATGGAGTACTGCAAGAATTTATCTGATGTGGTAACTTCTGCATTCCATCAGGTGGGAACTGATGTGATTTCAAAAGAAAAGGAGCAAGCTCATGATCTGTTACCAGGAGACTGGGTCAGAACAAAAGTTCACCGGAGAAGAAACTGTTTAGTACCCAGGTGGCAAAAAGCAATACAGGTGATACTAGTCACAACAAATGCAGTTAAATGCAAAGGTTTGAAAAGGTGGGTGCATGCAAGTCATACCATTCGTGTACCACTTCCTGATAATCCTGATGAGGATAGTGACGATACAACAACTGATTCAGACTCTGAAGAAGAACCTGAAGAGAATCCAGATTCTGAAGATCGACAAGAAGGTCGACTTCTGGAAGATTCAGATGCGGATCAGGCTCTGAATGAAAAAGATCTAGAGATTGTGATTCTAGATTCAGAAAATTATGAAAATGTTCTAGAAAAAGAATCAGAAAAAGAATCTGAGTCAAGAGAAAATCAAGATCAGGAAAGTATTGAAAAGCAGGTTGAAAACTCTGAAAGCAGGAACAAGAATTCTGAAACTGGGAAGTTAGAAGTAATTCCGGAAGAAGAAGAAGACGAATTACCGAGTACCAGCTATAAGGATGATGTTCCTAATGGAGTGAAGCTGCAGAGTAAAGAAGATCCTAGACATAAATTTGAAATCTCTGAGACAGATTCGGATGAGAGTGATGAAGAGTCTGGAATAAGAAAATTCAGGAAAAGAGCTTGGAAAGCTGAGTGTAACGAAACTGAGCCTAAGAAGAAATTTTTAAGAAAAGGAGATAATTGCCCAAAAGAAAATCTAAAATTCAAATTGGTGAACAAGTCAAAGGAGCAGATTAATGAGATATCAAGTCAAAAGGGTAACTCTGATAAGAAAGGTCAAGCAGGAAAGAAAATTTAAGTGATTAGCAGTAGGGGAAAAAGACCATTAAAGCCAAATCAAAAGTACAAGTCCCCTGAATGGACCTATATTATAATCCCACCAGTAGTGGAAATCAGTAGCATTAGTCAGGAGGACTTGGAAGAAACCAGTGACATTGATTAGAATAATGTTCTTAGGTTGAGGTTTATTTTTGGCATAAGGCTGAAGAAATTGTGTTAGTTGACACAAGGTCGAAGAAATTGTGTTAGCTGGAAAAACACTTTGATGTAAGACGCAAGGTCGAAGAAAAGCTGTTAGAGGGTTACAAAAAAAAGGGGGTGTGTATAGTACTATTTTTTAAATTTTTGTTTTAAGTAATATCTTTGTAAAAAAAAAAAAGATGCCTAATACTGACAATTCAAGGTGTGCTATTATTAGAAGATGTTGTAAGATGTCTTCTATTTGTGTGATTCTTATTATTTTGGTTTGGTTAATTTTGGCAGTCATCTTTCCATTTGGCATAGATAAAGAGGATTATAAAGCTAACATGACAAGCAAAGCTGAATCTAAACAAGCTGTTCATGATGTTGCAGGCAAAACTAATAGAGTTATTGAGCACAAACCAGAGATCCACCAAGATAGATCTGTTGGTGATTTTTCCACTAATTCTTTTTCAAGACTCTTGTCAGAATATTTTAAAGTCATGGATGTGAAGGATTGCTATGTCTGTGTGAAGCTTCCTGCTTCAGTTTCTGAAGGGGTAAAATATAACATGCTTCCCCTTACTTATGGCATTACATGCAGTGTTATAGCTAGCTTGTTCTATCAAACAGGTCGTCTGGAGTACTATTACTCAGACTACAACGAAATCTTTGCTAACCTGAAAGTTGTAAATAGCTTAAACAAAGTTAGACCTGCTAAGCAGATGAGGGAATTCTTTTTGGTGACCAATGAACTTACCTATGAATACGCTTACAAGAACAATTTAACTTGCAAAATGAGGGATGAAGAAAGATCTTTCCTGAAGTTGGTTGAGGAGAGAAGGGCGATTTATAAGAGAAATGAGATGCTGAAACAGACAAAATCCAAAAGTTGGCAGCTTGTGTCAAGTTCACACTACGTCGTCCCTTACCTTAGCACAGAATCTTGAGGAAGACGCAGTAGATTTCGCAGAGACGCTTTACTTGCCAACTTCCCAAGTATCTAACTATAAACTTGTCTGACTCTAAATTTACAGCTAAGATTAAAACTAGAAATTCGGGAGGAGGGTCGGTACTGGACGTTGACGTGTTGGGTTTAACTTGCTGTCGACCTGCAAAACAACAAGTAGGAATAATTTAGTCTACCTGCACCATAAGCCTTCCTTACTTTTAACTCTAAATTCTAGTGCTTTCTCCTTCTAAATAACAAGGGCTGTTATACCACTAACATGACTCCTACCTGCGATCAGAACTGTTCTGTCCTAAGTCCAGTATTTCTTTGTCTTGTGATGTCGTGAAGTCTTCTGATGTTCTGGTAAGGTGTTCCTGGATGAGATTTGTATTGATGTTCCTTTGTTTATTTATCTAAAACAAGAAATATTCCTTTAGCAAATATTCTCAAAGAACAGCTTTATTCCCCTATCGATAACCTAAACTTACTTGCAAATGTTTTCAAAAGATGATCTATATGGGTTCTATGTATTCTCTTGAGTCCCAAAGCCTGTTGAAAGACACGAAGAGAAAACAAAAGACACTTCCCACACAAACACCTTTTCTGAGACCTTTTGACTTTTGACTGATAGAAGAATTAAAATTAAAATAACATTTCTCACTACAATGTATTCTTGCAATGATTTCCTTTTGAAATTCTGCTCAATTATTATTGCTCAATGTTCTCTTCTTTCTTTTATTGTCCGAAGGATTCTTTTACCAAAGCTTTCTCAAGTTCAAAACCTAGTTTAATATGCGTTTACTGAGGAAAACAAAATGTTCCAAAAATTAACCTAGGCTTTCTTGCTTAGGGCGCCCGTCTTTTTAAAGATTAAATGTTCTTATCTCTGCATTTTCTTTTGTCTTTATCAGGTTTCCGAAGCGCAGGATGAACCAAATGAAGATTCCAGAAGTCGGATGTCTTCTTTCAGGTGAGTCAGCCGAGCAGCCTTCAAACGCGACCTTTCTCCCTGCTGGTATGGAAGGCAAAGCAACTTCTGGAAGCCTGGGTGCGGTTTAAATAGCCGACCGCACCCAGAAGATAACATGCGCACGTTACGTTTAAGCCGCTGCGAGCGAAAAGGCTCAAAGCGGCTTAAACGTGCAGAATGCTTGAAACGATCTTACCCAATGCTGCGCTTGACTCGGATCTTCCGAATCTTTTTCCCAAAAGCAAACGTAATAGATGAAAAGGGTACATGAATTACAACAAGCTCAAATTCAGATTAAAACATGAAATCTCCATTACGAGTCTGCATTTATACAAAGACCACTTTCCTAACACGTTTCACTTTCTACACATTTTACCCTATACATACCAGAGTGCTGGTGCACGGGAAAGGGGTGGGTTTTTTAAGAAACCAGGATGAGGAGATGAGGGAATCATGACAGCTTGAGGATGAGAAGCTCAATGGTGGAAATAGTTATGCTGCTATTCACATAGATGATTCTGTTAGTGGTAAATTCTGTATTAGAAGAGACAACACATTATACGACAATTATTTTGTCGGTGCTAGTCAATGCGAGGATACTTATTGTATCATAGGGGGATGGGGATTTAAAGGTGGCAAAGATCTAATTTTTCCTGGAATTTATTTTGTTTGTGGGAACAAAGCTTACTTTAGCCTCCCAGACCATTGGTATGGGACGTGTTACCTTGGTTTAGTTTTTCCAAAAAATGTTCATGTGGACAGAAATGCAGAAGGTTCATTCGAAATTGGCAAACACCTGAACAGATACAGGAGAGAAAGTTTTTCAGAGATCATGGGTGACATATTTGGTGCAATAATTCCTATGGTGGGAATAACCCTGAATGCAATCAAAATCAGAAAGGTTTCCACACTTGTTGACAGATTGTCCACAGATACTGCAAGTAGTTTTCAATTAGTTAACACAGAACTTGTTGCCACCAGAAGCATGGTTATGCAGAACCTTCTTGCATTAGACATTCTGCTAGCAAAAGAAGGAGGAGTCTGTCGGATTTTGTATGTTCAGCATTACTGTACTTATAGCCCAGACAAAAGCCAGAATATAGAGATGCTTATCAAAAATATCACTGAATTTCATTCAGAAATAGAACTCATGGAAAGCGACAATTTTTCAGAACGTCTGAGCAAAAGGTTTGAGGCAATTGGAAAATGGTTTAGAGAAATTGCCTCTTTTGTTAAAAATTAGTTGCATGATTCACAAGAGAAAGAAGCATGTGAGGGAAAAGAGAAGGATTTAGAAACTCAGAAAGGCTCAGGAGAAGAGATAGAAATTGAAGAATTTCGGAAAGCAGAATATGAGAGTTGCAGACAAACTGCCGAGACAGGAGTTTAGAAATACTAACACAGAGAGTGTTCAAAATATGTTGTGATCAAAAGTTAAAATTTTGGTAACATTTTTGGGTATTGTTTGGTGATTTTAAAATCACCAGATGAGGGATTTGATGAAGCGAGTTTTTGAAATAAAATGTGTTTTCACTCGCTGAGTTATACTTCCATAATGAATTAATAATATTAATGAGTTTATGTATGATTTGTATTAATTCAACCTAGTTTAATATGCATTTACATGAACATACGGGAATTAACATTATGTGCTCTTGTTGCATTTGCATATAAAATAATAAACACATTTTTTCTTTTCTTTTTGTCAACATTAATTGCGGCTGATTAAATAATAGCATGTGCTTATGTTAAATGTGCTTTCGTCTATGTCGTGTCTTTTATGTGGCAAAGGCTCGTGGAGAAGCCTGAGGCTCGTGTGAAGGTTTTTATAACGCTGCATAATTGTGCTTAAAGCTAGGTAACATAAACTAATGGGTTAACATTAGTAAAGGGGGTAGGTAACAGAACGACTTTCATTACTCAAATTAATTAATGTGTTGTGTTTCTTTGCATACTAGTGCTTCGAAAAAGAGGCCTGAGGCCTAGCTTTTAAATGAGTGTTTTGGAATCCTGTCACGATGAGCCGAGCACAGCAAAGAAAGAAAAAGAGTTTGTCGTTCATAATCATCAGTTAACAAAATACCAGGAACTCTGCAGGATGTGCTAAGTGTTGTATAATTTTCCAAGGACAGGATACGGCAGAAAAGCCAAAGCTGAGGAAGCAACGAACTGTTATTCAATAAATTGTTGCAAAGGACCTCGGAAGCTAATGTCGCTTATAGACAATAGACAAAGACGTTATAGAAAGGCTTGATTTCGGAATGGAGAGGCAATGACTTCATGTGGACTGACGGCTGTCAGCCAATCGAATCGCTGGATGTCTTTTAAATAATATTCTTTTAGCTAGTTTTAGATAGAGAAAAGGTATAAAACTTGGCCCCTTGGGAGGAGCTTTGCTGGCTCGTTCCTGAATCCTGAAGGGCATGAGATGCTGACAGACCTTTGACTCACGTAAGGGAGAATGAACTAATGCTTTTCCTTTTAGGTTCCATTAAGTTTAGACAGGGAAATAGGGTTTAGGGAATGAGATTCTTTCTGCTAAAATACTTTTCATGCTGATTTCGTTTGAAACTGACATTCTAATGTGCCTTTACTTAATAAAATGATGCTTATTAAATGCTAATAAAGATTTATTAATTAAGATGCTCTTTACTTGATAATAAAGTTAATAAAATAGATTTGAAATGACAAGCTGGTCTTGGTTATTTAGAGTCTAGTTACCATTAGTTAATCCATTGCCTAGGTGACTTAATTAAATGTTCTTATTTATAAACATGAAGATAATAAACTGCAGTTGTATATAAATGTAAATAGTTTTGTGAATAGATCCGATTAATTAGGTCACATGATTCAGTTGGCCAATTCTTGTCTCAGTCATTTATGGGCCTTGTGAAGAGTTTATGATTAATGGTGAGTATAATGGTGTAGGGTAGTGCTTTTAAGACAGAATTTCTTTAGGCCCGCTGGATCAGAACAAAACCTCCTTTCACATTAACTATTCAAAGTAACCTCTGAGAAAGACGTCAGTGTTATTATTCCTACACCAGTATTTGGAAGGTAATTCACAATACTTGTGTACATAACCTTGCCCTAATACTTCATATCTACGTACTAGATGGTGTTCTAAGAAGTATCGTCCATAAAATGTCAAAATCAGCAGGGTAATGAACCTGTGAAATATTCAATCTGCAGAGGGTGTTTCAGCAACAGTGAATGGTAGCCTCTCTAATTTCTCTATGTGTAACATAGTGTGTGTCACATCTTTGGGTGCCTTTAGTATTGGCTGTTTTTTCAGTTGGTAAGGTGAAGATAAGTTTGTAGCATTAATATGTCACAATGGTACGCGACCAGAACAACGTTTCTGAAGTGTCCAACTCAATAGCAGGATGGAGCTAAGCTGTGATTGCCCATGTTCAATGCAGACATGCCATGTTGTGAAATATTTTTTGCTGATGTCACTATGTTGCCCAAGGGATACATTCTAGAGGACTGTGTTGTCTTCCTGTTGTATACTACACTACTGCTAGAGATTTTTCTAAATTAGCCCTGTCAATTTTGCACATTCTTTCAGTAGCTTCATGCTGTCTTGACGCAGAATAAGGCAACACAGTGGCTTGCGCTGCTATGTCTTACTCCATATCTTTGAGGTCATGCAAAGCAATGCAGGGTGACTTTGCACCGCCTCATAGGTATGGTTGGTATGCTTGGGCCACTGGAGCATCAAAGAAGTGATGCTCTGGCGATGCAAGCCTCTGATAAATAAGCACCATAATATTCTGTAGGTTTTCTAGGTTGTTCACCATTAGCTATCTACATAGAAAATAATGGGCAGAGTAAATGAAAAGTAAATTAAAACTTTGTTACGTAGTGAGAAATGCATTGCAGTACATTATGAAACTTCTATTAGTTAATGAACTGCAGAGGTCTGTGTGTAACCAGAGAGCCACACAATTAAATCTGGATAGGTGCCGTGGATAATAGTGATGTGTATATTTAGTGCAACAAGGTTCCAGCCTGTGACAGAAAGCACAGGAAATATGCATCATTATTTTATACTTGCATTACACATAGTGTAAGATAGAATGCTGCAGAAACGTGCAAGTAGTTTTACTATAATATGGTGCTTCCAAAATGTAGATTTTGGTAATGCTTGAGCGTATGTAATGCAATTTCTTTTTTTATCATAACTGTCACTTCAACACCTCTTAAGGAGTACTAAAGGCTGTTTAAATGTGCTAAAGTTAAAATCAGGCACTTCCCAGCCCAATTGTCAACTCTTTGCACGTCCACTCAAAGATTTGTTTTTTGTTATCACAAACCTTGGAGTTAATTGATCAATTAAATCCAGAACTGCTCATCCTTTACACTTTAAATGCACTCTTGTTTCCAAAGTGGGCTCATGGTTGAACTTGCAGATTAACTGATTTGCATTTCATTCAGGCAAGCAGTTGATATAGATCTAAATTAGCTGTCCCAGGACAGCTGTCTTTTTTCCAAAAGGCAAGCAAACCTTTTGGATTGCAGGTACAAGTGAAGCTGGGGAATGTGCGATCCCCTTTTAGGACTCCAGGCCTCCCCTTGGGAGTTGCACCCCACAGATTGAAGACCTCTGATTATGTATCATAACTTGAAAAATAAGACTTTGAACTACCCTGTGGTGGTGCAGGGCAATGTTCACATTGTGTATCATTAAAAACTGCATATGGAGTATTTGCTTTATGCCGGAAATGATTACCATAATGTTAAAAACAGCACATTTCATCACAGATGTAATTTCATACAGAAAGAATGAAACAGTAGAATGCCCTAGATAGTCTAGCATTTCATGCACTGTATCAATCAATCAATCACGAAATTTGTATAGGGCGCTACTCACCCGGAGAGTTTCAAGGCGCTTGGGGGAAAAGCCAGGTCTTGAGTTGCTTCCTGAAGGAGAAGTGGTCTTGGGTCTGACGGAGGTGGATGGGCAGGGAGTTCCACGTCTTGGCTGCCAGGTAGGAGAAGGATCTTCCTCCCATGGTGGCTGTTCGGATGCGTGGAACGGCGGCGAGGGCGTGGCTGGTCGATCGTAGCTGGCGGGTGGGAGTGTAGAATGTCAGGCGGTCATTGAGGTACCTGGGCCCCAGCCTTGTGTGCGTGGGTGAGGAGTCGGAACGTGATTCTCTTGTTGACGGGGAGCCAGTGCAGGTCTCTCAGGTGTCCGGAGATGTGGCTGTGACGGGGGATGTCCAGGATGAGTCGTGCGGAGGCGTTGTGGATGCGTTGGAGTCTTTTCTGTAGTTTGGCTGTGGTTCCAGTGTAGAGGGTGTTTCCGTAGTCCAGTCGGCTGGTGACGAGTACCTGGGTGACCGTCTTCCTGGTTTTGGTGGGGATCCATCGGAAGATCTTTCGGAGCATGCGTAGGATGTTGAAACATGATGGTGAGACGGCATTGACTTGTCTGGTCATCGGGAGGGAGGAGTCCAGGATGAAGCCCAGGTTGAGTGCGTGGTCCGTTGGTTTGGGTGCGTTGCCCAGGGCCGGGGGCCACCAGGAGTCGTTCCAGGCAGAGGGTGATGATCCAAGGATGAGGACTTCCGTCTTGTCTGAGTTCAGTTTCAGGCGGCTGTTCATCATCCACTCGGCTACGTCTTTCATCCCTTCATGTAGGTTGGTTCTGGCGGTGGCTGGGTCGTTGGTAAGGGAGAGGATCAGCTGGGTGTCGTCGGCGTAGGAGATGATGTTGAGGTTGTGTTGGCGTGCGATAGCCGCAAGGAGGCTCGTGTAGATGTTGAAGAGGGTGGGGCTGAGTGATGATCCTTGCGGTACGCCGCAGATGACTTTGGTGGCCTTGGATCTGAACAGGGGGAGGCGGACTCTCTAGGTTCTTCCTGCTAGGAACGAGATGATCCATTCTAGTGCCTTCTCTTGGATTCCGATGTTGCTGAGGCGCTGCACTAGGGTGCGGTGGCAGACAGTGTCGAACGCTGCGGAGAGGTCCAGGCGGATGACAGCCGCTGTTTCCCCGTTGTCGAGCAGGGCTCGGATGTCGTCAGTGGCTGCGATGAGGGCAGTCTTGGTGCTGTGGTTGGCTCGGAAGCCGGACTGCGAGTGGTCGAGGGATCCGTTTGTCTCGAGGAAGGCGGCAAGCTGTCTGTTGACGGTCTTCTCGATGACTTTGGCGGGAAAAGGGAGGAGCGAGATGGGGCGGTAGTTCTTGAGGTCGGTGGGGTCTGCTGATGGTTTCTTCAGGAGGGCGCTGAGTTCCGCATGCTTCCAGCTCTCCGGGAAGGTGGCGGTGTTGAGGGAGCAGTTGATGACGTCTCGGAGTTGGGGTGCGATGACGGAGTCGGCCTTGTTGAAGACGTGATGGGGGCATGGGTCAGTTGGTGATCCGGAGTGGATGGTGTTCATCGTGTGGATGGTGTCTTCGGTGCTGACCGGGATCCAGGCGCGGAGGGTGGTGGTGGGGGGCGTCGGTTCGGTTGTTGGGTGCGTGGTCTGTGCGCGGAAGCTGTTGTGTATGTCGGCGATCTTGCTGTGGAAGAACAAGGCGAGTGAGTCGCAAAGTTCTTGCGAGGGGGTGATGTCGTTGGTTCAGGCGCTGGGGTTGGAGAGCTCTTTGACAATGCTGAAGAGTTCCTTGCTGTTGTGTGAGTTGTTGTCCAGTCGTTCCTTGAATGCTGTCTTCTTGGTGGTGTAGATCAGCTGGTGGTGTTTGCGGGTGGCGTGCTTGAGGGCAGTCATGTTGTCTACATCCCAATCATCCCAATCATCAGAGATAGTCCTTGAGGTGTCAATGTCATTTAGAGATAATTTAAACAAATATGGAATTAGCAAAAGTTCAGAGGGGCCATACACATCATACAATACCCTATCCTAAACATTCCCATCAGGAACAGGAACAGCCAAATGTTTACCAGGGATAGGTCTCTTCGTTCTCTGTGTGATTATACGTGTGGTTAGGTAACCAAGTTCACCAGTCGTCCTGCAGAGCGTCCTGGGAGATAGTGTCCATTTAGAAGCAATAAAAAGACTGTCACAAAACCAGTCAACAGAACCAGGAAAAGTAACACAATCATAGCGCAAAGGTGTAACCAAGCAGAAACAAAATAGGTCTTATTTCAGCCAAAGATAGAAAACACGTAGTCTAAGCCTAAGCGATAGAGGTGGTGGTGTTGGTGGTGGTGGATCATGTTGAATCCGAAGAGAAGTCAACAAAGACGATCAAGTAGCCAGAGGCAGAAGGATCTATTTTTGTCAGCTTCGCAGGTTTCGTAGAACTGTGAGTTGACTTGATCTGTGGTACATTTATGTAAACAGGATTTGCGTCAGGATTGTGAATTGAAATCTGTGTTTCTGTACTGGCTGACTGTACAGTAGTGGTTGTATGAATTGGTAGAAGGGATTCTTCATTTTTTTTTACAGTGATTTCTCGTTGGAAAGAAGTTGCTTCATCTGTAATTAAAGCTTCCATCCGAACTTCATGTAGTGTGAGGAAGCAAGTAACTGCGTAAGAGCCTACATGGCATACTGTTGAGAATCAGCCATATAGTGTGATTTGATCAGATTAATGGAGACGGATCTCTTGTTTTTGTAACCAGCAAGAGGCAGAAGTAGTGCAGTTCTTGTATCTTCAACAGCCAGGACAGGTACAGGCACTCTGTAGGATGGCCCAAATTCTTTCTTGTCCATTATTGTTTCCTTGACCAGATCCCCAATCTTTGGAATCCAGCCAGGACATGTGGGTACTTCCTTCACTTCCCCAGTGTCCGTGTGTTTTACCTGGATGTTGCTTTTTACGTCCCGGAAGCTGTTCAGTTCCTGGATAACAGCCAGATGTTAGATTACAACAAATAGTGTTTCAACTGCCACTGTACTGGGACAGTTGAGGTCAAGGGCCCACATCTTTACCCGAAACAGGATTTCATGGAGCGTTAGAGAAACCCAGGTATTTTCTAGGCAGATTGTTGAGTGCCCCTTGGACCCCATATCGATGATGGACCCAACTGTGGCCCGAGCCTAGTACCCTAGCTGTTAAATACTTAAATACCAAGAATCTTCCGTATAGGAGAAGTTCGTTCTTGTACTCTGTTTCTCCCTGGAGTTCAGTCTCGGTTCAGGGGGCAGCCCAGATGCGAATAAAAAGAAAAAAAAAAGTTGGGTCAGTGGTTAGGAAGTCACTACTTCCATATTTTAGGGAACAGGAGTGAGGAATGTTTGTACCGCTAATCCATCACCCAGGTGAACCTTGTCGTGACCTGCCCTCCCCTTTATGTAGCCCCTCCCTCCCCATGCCCGGTGAACCCTTGTAAAGTCGCCCGTACCTTAGCAAGCGACCCTCTTCCTAGAGAGTGGCTGGGCGATTTCTGTTGTCCTCTCGCCTGGAGCTCCTCGCTGTGCAGCGACGACGCTGTTACATAATGCGTAAACGAGTCTTTGCCACGAACCAATGATAAAACCTAACATTTCTTCATTTCTCACTGACCATTTGGATCATCTGGAGATTTTAAAAGATTGGTACTAAAGAGGCATTTGAGCCAAACATAAAACATATCTTTGATACACTTGGTTGGGGGACAAATGCTGTACAGACTCACCCGCTGGAGGGTTGCCAGCTACCTGCTCTGCCACAAACGCCTGGGGCCCTGACGCTGTTGGTCTTCCCTGCCGCCACCGCAAGTTCCATCACGGGGCCGCAGCGGGGGAAGACTACAGCTCCCAGACTCCGCGGCAGACACGCCCACTTCCGACGAACAGCGCGCACGGAGGCGCATAAAGGCGAGGAGCTCCCACAGAGGAGCGGGGGACAAACGCCATACAGACTCACCCACTGGAGGGTTGCCAGCTACCTGCTCTGCCACACACGCCTGGGGCCCTGACGCTGTTGGTCTTCCCTGCCGCCACCGCAAGTTCCATAGTGGGCCGCAGCGGGGGAAGACTACAGATCCCAGACTCCTCGGCAGACACGCCCACTTCCGACGAACAGTTCGCACGGAGGCGCATAAAGGCGAGGAGCTCCCACAGAGGAGCGGGGGATAAACGCCATACAGACTCACCCGCAGGAGGGTTGCCAGCTACCTGCTCTGCCACACACGCCTGGGGCCCTGACACTGTTGGTCTTCCCTGCCGCAACCGCTAGTTCCATCGCGGGGCCGCAGCGGGGGAAGACTACAGCTCCCAGACTCCGTGGCAGACACGCCCACTTCCGACGAACAGCGCGCACGGAGGCGCATAAAGGCGAGGAGCTCCCACAGAGGAGCGGGGGACAAACGCCGTACAGACTCACCCGCTGGAGGGTTGCCAGCTACCTGCTCTGCCACACACGCCTGGGGCCCTGACGCTGTTGGTCTTCTCTGCCGCCACCGCAAGTTCCATCGCGGGGCCGCTGCAGGGGAAGACTACAGCTCCCAGACTCCTCGGCAGACTCGCCCACTTCCGACGAACAGCGCGCACGGAGGCACATAAAGGCGTGGAGCTCCCACAGAGGAGCGGGGGACAAACGCCGTACAGACTCGCCCGCTGGAGGGTTGCCAGCTACCTGCTCTGCCACACACGCCTGGGGCCCTGACGCTGTTGGTCTTCCCTGCCGCCACCGCAAGTTCCATAGTGGGCCGCCGCGGGGGAAAACTACAGCTCCCAGACTCCTCGGCAGACACGCCCACTTCCGACGAACAGCGCGCACGGAGGCGCATAAAGGCGAGGTGCTCCCACAGAGGGTTGCCAGCTACCTGCTCTGCCACACACGCCTGGGGCCCTGACGCTGTTGGTCTTCCCTGCCGCCACAGCAAGTTCCATCACGGGGCCACAGCGGGGGAAGACTACAGCTCCCAGACTCCATGGCAGACACGCCCACTTCCGACGAACAGCGCGCACGGAGGCGCATAAAGGCGAGGAGCTTCCTCCGCATCGCGGATGCGCGCGGGCGGCGCCGGGCTAGGCTCGGGCAAAGGGCAGGCCCTCTGTGGCCCTGGGAGGCCGGAGGAGGCTGGGCTGGGCCACCCCCCTAACATCTACGGTGGATAGTGACGGAGCCCATGCTACCAACTAAAGGTACTGTGAACATTGATACTAAACCCCTTGGCCCCACATGCTTTGGAAATAGTGCCCTAGTTTGAAATTTAAAGTAGTGAATACTGGCCTTTTGAGAACTTTTCCCATACCTACCACTGAATTGGTAAACCTCTGTAAAGAATGAGTAACTTGGGTAAAAGGTCAAAAATGTTCATACCACGTCCAAACACTAGGCTGCAAGCAGCCATGCCACAGCCTCTACCTACCCTAACAGCCATAGACAAGATGCTACAAAAAACTATAGGTGTTGTAGCACAGCGATTGAAAATACTGAGAGAAGGCTATCTCTCACACCCACTTTATGTATTCAAGATCTAGGAGGAGATTGCTCAGACATTGTAACAGATGTTCCCAACTTAAGCTCTTATTTAACATCATCCTATGTTGAGCTTCCTTGCGCACAGGCCTCCACAGAGACTCCCATAGTGGTTGAAGATACCCCCACAGATCTGATTTCTCCCCCAGGCTCAGAAATCCCCATAATAAGTAATTCATGCCCCAATTCATGCCCCAGAAGGAAAAAAGAAAGTTTACCAAAAAAGAAAATGGGGAAAAAAAACATAACCAACCATAATCTTGTGACTCCATCAAATAACATGCCGCAAATGATACCAGGCATACCGTGCTGGGTCACTAATATGGTGGCTGACCTACAGGCATGTCTGGAACCGACCATCGTTACCCACATCAAACCACAGGTCTCCAAAATAGACAAATTAGTCTCTATCCTAAATAATAGGGGGGCAGCGACGGTAAAGTCTGCTAACCCTATAGGCAACCCAGCTCTGTCTGAGCAGGGCGGGATATAAAAAAAAAATCACCAATAGCAAACCCCCAAACACCAAATATAAATGTAGGAACACCCTTATCTATCACTAAGTCTATCAGAGTTCCCACCCCCCCTCGGCCGACAATCACCATCAATGGACAGACCCGTCAGGGAGGTGAAAACTCTAACTCCAACAAAGACAAAACGGGCCCCAAACCCAAAGAGGGAAAAAATGAGACTAAAAGTAGTTTGCCCAATATCAGAAATGCACCATTCAAAGCCGGTCCCGCCCAACTGCCGACCATTAACCTTCCTCCGGAAGCCTTGCCCTTCGTGGTAGTACTCACAGGAGTCCCGCCCCTAGGTGAAGGAAGAAGAGAAAATCCCCTTGATTTAAAAAATAAGTGCATACAATGGCTAAACGCAAATAGGCTATTACCCCCACACACATCAGGGGAAATACTTGCTGTCAGAAGAGGGGAGTAGATTGGGAAGGGTCCATAAACCGTGGCAGGAGATATTATAGTAATACATTTAAGAGATACCTCTGCGGTGGATCATATTTGCAATGCCCCTTCGGGCCGTTCACATACCCAAATATATCCACTTCATCTGTCTTATTTTTATCCTACTCCACCCCAGAGACCAGTCTACCCAAATAGGGTTTCTCATGGGAGGGGCCATCATGGCCCACCAAATAGAATGCAACAGTGGCGAGCACCTGGGGAGGGCATTTTCCCACACGATTTCATAAACCCACTTCAAGCCCACTGGGCAAAAGCCGCGCCGCCGCGTTCTGAGCCCACTGAAGGCGTTTAATGCTCGCTTTGTTGGCACCCAAATAGAGACAGTTCGCGTAGTCCAGTCTGGACACAATGGATGCCTGGATGATAGTCTGACGTACCTTGGGGGGAAAGAAACCGAGCAGTGGTCTGAGAACCCGTAAGAGTCCAAAGCAGGTTCCTGCGACCACCTTCGACTGTTTCTCAAAGGACAGATTACTATCAAACCATTATGCCCAGATTTTTCACTGCCTCTTTAGGGCAAGGGGCGGGCTTGAGGCGATCCAGCCAGCACTGGTCAGACCACAGCTCACGATCCCTGCCAAAGAGGAGAATCTCAGACTTGCTGGTGTTCAGCTGTGAACAGTTAGCCGCGATCCAGTCCGAGATGGCTAAGAGGTCGTCCTTAAACTTGCCCAAATTGTTGACGCACTTCTTCGAGAAGGCGAACATCAACTGGGTATCTTCGGCGTAAGACACCAGGGACAGCCCCCTGTTCTTAGCCACCTGTGCTAAGGGTCTGACGTACAAGTTGAACAGCAGGGGACTCAAAACAGAGCCCTGCGGGACTCTCCGATGTAAGGCAGCCTCCCGAGAGTGGTATGGAGGAACTAGGACCTGAAAAAACCTTTCCTCCAGAAAAGACCAAAACCAGGCCAGTGGCAGGTCTCTCACTCCCGCTTCCTTGAGACGTTTCAAAAAGATCTCATGCAAGACCGTATCGAAGGCAGCACTGAGGCCCAGAAGTACCAGTGCTGCAGAGTCCCCCATGTCCAAGCTACCTCGGATGCTCTCTGATACGGTAAGTAGCGCAGACTCAGTACTATGCCGTGGCCGAAAGCCATGTTGAGTTGTATTGAGAACAGCGTTCTGCTTAAGGAATTTGGCCAGGATAGAATTCACATGGGATTCCGCCAACTTGGCCAGAAAAGGAAGCTGGGAAATCGGTCGGTAGTTCCCAGGATCACTCGGGTCCAATTAAGGCTTTTTTAGTAATGGGACCACTTTGGGGTGCTTCCAGGTCCGGGGGACGGAAGCTGAGCTCAAGGATAGATTGACCAGATCAAGGCATACCGGGGAAATTGAGGAGTGTAGTTGACGAAGGAGGACAGGTGGCAGAGGATCCGCCGGGGAGCCAGATCTAATTTTGGAACTCAAGGTCTCGTATCCTAGCAGAGTCAGAGGAGGGAATAAGGACAAGCTAACTGCCCCATGGTTGCCAGGTACACCATACAACCCAGCTTCAGAAGGGAAAGACATTGTCGGTAGCCCCCTATAAATCAGCTCCACTTTATTCAAAAAGTTCTGGGCAAGCTCATCGCAATGTTGGGTAGAGCTGATGGGAGAAGCGATCTTAAGCCCTGCACTCTTCATATCATTGAGGAGAGAAAAGATAATTTTAGCAGGGTTAGAGCTGGTTAGGATTTTGTTGGCTACATAGTCGGCACGGGCTCTGCGGATACCTTTATGGTACTGTTTAATGGCTGCCCGATATTCTAACTTAGCGGACGGCTCATAAGAACGTCGCCACGCTCGCTCTAGCTGCTTACAGTGTTTTTTTGCCAGAGTGAGAGATTCATTGAACCAAGGATTCGTAGGCCCACGACTCTTACCCCCTCGTCTTGCTCGAATACAACTGTCCAGGCCCGCTATCAGCCTTTCTTGGAGACACAAATTGGCCTCCTCCACATCGCTTGGAAGTTGAGGCCGGTGCTCAGTTAGCCAACTAGACAAACGGTCTGAGTCCAGTTTGTGCCAAGGACGCTTAAGCGCTCGAGTTGGGTGTGATTCTTCTAATTTGCCCTGAGATTGCAGAGAGAATGGAACCAGAAAGTGGCCAGTCCAGGCCTGCGGGACCGGGGGTGGAACAGCCAGAGAGCTAATGTTAGGAAAGATGGGGTCAAACAGTTGGCCCGCCACATGGGTGGAGTCAGTAATGTGCTGCACTAGCTGGAAAGCTTCTATGTCTGCCAGGAAACAAGCAACCTCTGCATTCCCCCCGTTCTCTAAATCGAGATTAAGATCGCCATTAAGATCTTGAATGTATCCATACAAGTTCGAGGCCCACCATTTTCTATCAGATACATTCATTTAAGCTCCACAGACAGCGGTTCACATTCCGTACCAAAAAATAAATCCAGATCCGTTTATGACATTTAGTGAATTGTATAAAACTTACCCCAGAAGGACTGTAAAGTTGAGACAGTCCTCAGACCCTATCTGTGTGACTGTGCTCCTGGCCACACTGTTTAATTAACCTAACTGTTCCTGTTTTGCCAAAAGCCTCTTGTTTCTTCCTCTTTGAAGGTATTTCAAATTCAAGCAACATTTTGGCGAGTCATATGGTGCTGATTGGTACCTCGAACCCAACTGCAGCCAAAGGAAGGGGACCCTGCTTGGTGAGATTCACATGTGCGCAACAAGGAATGTGAGCAGACCCCACAATTGATTGAAAGTTCTACTGAATCGGCGGGGCGGAGGTCCAACCTGAAGCAGCCGTCACAGAGGGTAAGAGACTAACTAAGTAAAGCATTTGGTGTATGGCAAACAAAGGAGAAGCGTAAAAAGATAACCTCAAAGCCCGGCCAGTGACAGAAATCTGGCATATTACCAATTTTATATGTCCTAGCTGAGTAGTCGCAAGGCAGCCTACGAGGCGATGCAGCAGAAGTAACCTTTTTTCAATAGCACGCTAAGAAAAGTGAATATTTATTTATGTATATTGCACTTTTTTGCTTCAAGGACGCCAGTTTTTGTGACAAAGCTATTCTGATTGCTCTGAATTGGCACCTCAAGCTTTTTTTCTAGGCTAAAAGGGTTTTCTCAGTGGAAACACTTGACACTAACGCAATTGAACACATGAGAATCCACACACAAACCAAATACACAGGGACCATCTATGTGCCATGGGCTCAGAAGGATAAAGATAGAGCTAAGGACAAAGTTACCGCCATTGCTGGATGAAGCGGGGAAATGGATCTCATGATTTGAGAAGAACACCGCTGGAATAAACCTAGTGATAGGCAACATTAAAAGTCTGCTAAGTAATCTTATCGGAGAGCAGACTAACACAGTGTTTGCCCGAGCTCGCATCCCATCAATTCGGCTCACGAACACAGAGCATGACAGGGCCGCATTCAATTCATGATCAAGACCAGTCCTCAAACATTTTTCACACTAATCAACGCACCCAGTTAGGTACAAAGAAAGGAGGGGAGGAGGTCAATAGCTCATAAAATATATTGATTCACCTGATTACCAATAAGCCACCTTTACATTTTAACCGTTACAAAGATACCATGATCGGAGCCACCTCCTGGCACCCCTCTAAAAATTGCATAAATGGAGTGTGAAGAACACCCCCTAAGGAAAGTACAGGAGCCCCAAAGGAGAAATAATTTACGATACAATGTTTTCTGAATTGACCAAAATGAACCAAGGTCTACAATCGAACCTCCAACCTTTCAGCTTCCACATCAAAACCCCAATGTGGATCTAACGTGTGTGAATCAAAAATACAAACTGCACAATGAACGTTTTTGCTCTTAAACAACAAACCCCAATTCACCAGAGAACCACATACACCTCCCATGGGTCCATACTAAGACCTGCAGTGTTCAATAACAAGTTATGTATTCTTGCACTTCTATGTACCATCTGTCGATGTTGGGTGCTGCAGCACATATACACTGTTAAAGAATAAGCATGGGCGGAAAATCCGTTCCGCTCGGGGATTTTGCGGATTTTCGGTAAATTCGCAATCCACAAACGCTCGCGAATTTACCGAAAATCCGCAAATTTGCACGCAGCGGATTTTTTTTTCTTAGTGATACAATTTTGCGGCATGCGGCGTTCACTTACCGTCATTCAGCGTTTGCCGAGTTGTTTTTCTCGATATTTTGCAAGTGCTGTGCCATTTTGGATCTTGCTGCGGGATTCCGCAGGAGTTTGGCGACGCATCGCGAGAGTTCGCAATTGCGAACATGTAGGTGCGGCGGGCAGCAACAATCTCGCACTCGCGAAATTACAAAATTTGCAATTCTGCACAAGAAATCCACTAGCAAGCATCATAGACCTTCTGAAAATAATGATTTTTATCAGAATAAATCCTCAGGTTGACATTTGCCTGCACTTTTTTGGATTTGAGGCCTTTTGACTTTCTTTGGATCACTTTTGGATTAGAAATCAACTTTCACAAGTAAGTTTGTTTGGGGCATTACAGTTGCTGTTCTGCAGAAAAACGAGTTTTGCAAAACTGAAAGCGCTCAGCAGGTGCAAAAGTTCACTCATCATTAGTAACCATTCCCTGTAGTACTTCCTGAGGGGCCCCTCCAGAGTTCAGTTGCCTATGTTTGTTTGGGGCATTACAGTTGCTGTTCTGCAGAAAAACTAGTTTTGCAAAACCGAAAGCACTCAGCAGGTGCAAAAGTTCAACTTCAAACTCATCATTAGTAGCCATTCCCTGTAGTGCTTCCTGACTGGTGCCCCTCCAGAGTTCAGTTTCTAGTTGCAACAATTGTATGACCCTGCTCTGACCCTCACAGCAGGCTCATAGAATAGCTAAAAGTAGGCCACAAAGGTCCTGGAAAAAAAATTGCACTGCACCAGAAAGCAAATTACAGATAAGGAAGCAGGTGCCAGACTGGAATTTTAAAACAGTGACACATTAATAAATCAACCCCAAATTAATTCATGTCAGTTGAAGCAGGGCAGGTGTGCTTGCTTTTCCCCCCCATAATCTACAGTGATGATGAACCGAGGGTGGCATTGATGTACCAGAGGGTGGCATGAGTGAAACAGAGGGTGGCAGTGGTGAAACAGAGGGTGCAGGGAACCTGTGATGATGAACCAGACGTAGAAACAACATAGTCGCGACCGTTGCGAGCTGACAAGTAAATTCGCAATTGCGAACTGGTACAAAACCCTCGCGAACTTGCAGAAACCCTTGCGAACACAACAAAAAAAATACACAAATTCGCGAGAATTTGCGGATTTTGTGGATTGCAAGTTTGCAAATTCGCGAACGCCAGATTCGCAAAATTCGCCCATGCTTATTAAAGAACCACTTGGCCAATTGGCGTCCGTTCAGGAACTATCAAAGCGCTTGTGTAAGGATCTCTCCCATGTCACTTACAATTACACCATCCCCAACACTAGCATTCCACATACATTACACAGCTTCCTTTTACACAACATAAAGTATCAGCACATGACTGCCTTTGGCTCCAAGACATCATCCACATCATGTTACATCTGTTCGCTGTTACCGCATGCACTGAGTGCAGACTGATTTTACTTGTTCCATAAGATAGCACCTGAAAAACCTAAATGCCCTCTCCACTTATATCTATGCAGCATCGGGCCAAAATCCAGCCCAACCAGGTAGAGCCTCACAGAGTAGTTGTGAATCTGAGCCAATGTGAGACCAACCCTATGGGTCTATACCTTTTCACCAAGCCTAGCAATATCCAAACTGATCTAGACAGGATGAGCAGAAAGGGCACCATAGAGGAGGACACTGTTTGGCCCTGAGAATTTTAGAGAAGAGATTCTTGGAACAAGCAAAACCCCCAACTCAATGCACAAATACCTCCGTTCATGCCTCTATTTATGGTCTACGGCTGGTCCCTTAGTGTATTTGGGGCAGTTTCTTTAACAACAAGTGGATCCCAGACATGGAGTTTCTGTACAGGGCTGTCCAGCTCGATGATATGCTGAGGAATGAGTCTTATAAGGGAGGTTGAACCAAAGCATAGACACCCTATACATTTGGCTAGAAGAGATAGGGAAACCCCTAATTCTGTGGAAATGTATTCCTTGTGTTTTAGAGGTAAAGGAACGCTTCCACTGGGCATGAATAAGACCTGTGGCATGATCTTGCACATTGCAATGGGGCACCTCCATGTTGATGGATATCTACTGACAGTGCAGCGAGTTTACCTACACTGAGATCGTCTCTGGATGGTGAGACTTTGTTCCCTTGTAACCATACACACTGACCCTGGTCATTTCTGGAGAAGAACTATCAGATTTGTACCAGCAAACGCTAAGAAAAAAGACAACCTTGCTGCATCAGGCTTGTGAAAAAAGCACTGAAGATTATTTTGGCTGGGCTCAATACAAGAACATTCCAGAAGAATTTAGACTGTTCTCAGACACACAAATATTGGCAGGAGGATCCATACCCTTCTGTTATGTTTCATATAGTTACCCTAATATAGGCCCGGGTAACATCACACCCCTTCACCTACATTACCTCCCCTACACTACACTGTAACAAACCTTTTAGGATTGAACATTTACCTGCCGGGCAGCTGTTTTCCCTGTTTGCCGCCTCTCCCACTTTTCAGCGCGGGGACACGCCGGTGCGCGTAACTCAGCGCTTTATAAATGCCCCTATTATTATTATTATTATTATTATTATTACCTAGTTTAAGTCTTGGGTGCAGAAGGAGGATTTCTACTAAACAATAGAGTCCTATAACTCCATCAATAGACTTACACAGTATGAATGAATATTCATTAGGGTTCTTAGAAACCAGGCTGGGACTATACCACCTTCCTCCCCATATCTACGTACAGGGTTCAGCCCATATGTCATCCTCAAATCCAACATTGGCTAATACAAGCAACAAGGGACAAAGGAGCCCTAGATACTTTCTGTATAAATATAGCTCCTCTTGCTAGTGTTAGTTAGAGGGAACCGAGACTTCCAGGTTGACACACTGACCAGAGACGCTGAGGCTTCTGCGTGCAGACGCTCCAGCTGATAGTGGCCTGAAAATCCCTTGCGGGGTGTCTAACTCGAGACCAAGATGGGTTCCTGCATTCTCATACTTCAGGTAATGGGTTCGACTAAATCCTAGAGGGATTCTTGGCTTTACACCTACTCACATGCAAGGTACATGTAGATAGGCATTGTAGAAGTACGCACACTTTTATCCTTCATTTTATATTCATGTATTCATTTATGCTTATTGCAAGATGGTAGAACTGTACTATCCTTTTATATTCACTGTACTGCTAATCATATATCACTGCTACTGTCTAATGGTTGTTGCGGCTCATATATTTTACAAAAGAGTAACAACTGTTCAATAAATCCTTATTGAAACGCTCAGACTGTTATTCTGTTTATCTCTGAGATAAACTAAATGAGCACGAGTGACTGAGTGAAAAGTAGTACATTGTTTTCACGATATTGAGGGATCAGAGTTATCATGTTCTAAGGTTGCCAGAAACTAATCTCTCCCCTATAAGAGGAGACACTAGTCGCACTGTGAGCTAGCTAAATGCAAACAGGTTAACATTTCTCTGTGGGGTTGTACGGAACCAGTCTGCCACCAAACCCACAGTATATGCATGGGAACTATAGGAACTCCACAACACTTCTTTACCGTGCAGATTAAAGCTAATGCAGGCTGGCTCCAGATCACCAGAAGGAAAATGCTAAAAATGATGAACAGCATTGAGCTCGGCCTCAATTCAATTAAGGAAGAACTGAGAGCAATCTGCCTCATGGTAATGCAGCATCAGTATGTTTTGAACTTAATAACTGCAATGGAGAGGGGTGCCAAGATTGGTGCATCCTGCGGAAAGTAGCAATTGTTAAAACCGAAGAACAACCGTCCCCAATAAAGTAACTGTCCTGAAGTATGGGTTAGATAGTGTCATTGAAAATTCAACGAGAGGGGGGATATGTTAATATGGAAAAAGTCGATGTCAAAATGAATGACAACACATTCATGTAGACAAACAAGATTGCATCTTTATTAACAAATTCGACCATTATGAACTGCATGTCAACCCTGACTCAGAAATACACATTCAAGCAGATGCTGAAAACCAGGACTGAGATCACTGATTGACAGGTCACAAGTGAGGTGGCACATAGCGGGCAGACAAATGCGAGAACAGGAAATCCCAGATCAATCCTACAATGGTCTAGGCAGATTGGCACCAATAAAGCACACATGGCCAGAGGGGTGCGTGTGCCCCCAAAACACCATAAAGTCAGATGCCACATACATTTTGAAATACGTAGCCAATCAAAACACAGCACACACAGTGATCACATGCTGCCCATGCTGGACATTTGGACATGTTACGCACTGGCCGCATTGTTTCTACGCAAGGTTAAGGCCCTCCAGGATTTTGCATCAGATAGATTCATTTATGACTCCACAGACAGCAGTTCACAATCCTCACCAAAAAAGGATCGCCAGCATTGTTTGTGACATTCAAGAAATTGTATAAAACCTACCCCAGGATGATTGTAAAGTTGAGATAGTCCTCAGACACTCTCTGTGACTGTGCTCCTGGCCACAATGTTTAATTAAACTAACTGCTCCCGCTTTGCCAAACTCCTCTTATCTCTTGTTTTTTCAAGGTATTTCATGTTCAAGCAACTATTCCTTCATAAGTTGTATAGGTATCTAGAACTTCATCTTGTGTGTAATTGTGAAATAGCCTTGTTGTAATGTTTGCTGCCAGGAATGTAACCCATGAACAGAACATCTCCATCCTATATACTTTGTGAGCCTCATCCATGAAAGTCACATCTCCACCTGTAAGTGCAATACCATGTTGCAATACTTTTTGAGTAACCGCATGTCTGCAGTTCTCAGTAATATTAATTACCAGAGGACCTCCATCTCCAGACATAATTGTGTATGAATTTAAGAGAAGGTAACAAAGGGGCGATTTCAATATTTATTGAGCCATTGTGATTCTTGTATAAAATATATGCGCTGCAATGATTATAGACAGAAGCAGATAAAAGTGATTAGCAATATAAGGACAGTGAACAGAATGAACAATTCTACCATTGTGCTAAAACAATGTATATATACTGGCATATAAGTACCGTGCATGGTGTACTCCTACTATGCGTCTCCTAACTAAGATGTTTAAGGCGGGTGTTCTGCCAAGAATCCGCTATTGGGTGCACTAACTCCCCATAACCTGAAGGAAATGTATGTAGGTCCCCATCTTAGTTACAAGTTAGAAATCCCTCCTGGCAGAGGGAGAAACAGAAGCTACAACACAGCTGTGACTCGTAATGACAGCAGAGTGCGCCTCTGATCTGAGTATAGAAGTATGTGTGTCTTTATAACAACAGTGTTCATGCCTCAACGTCAACCCTCCAGCTGAGCTGACATTGTTTATTGTCTCTTTGATAGCAATATCACCATTATGGACGAAATAACAAATAACATTTGCACAATGTGTGTTAAGGCCTTGTATGAAATGTTCAAGGTCTCATGATGGTGTACTTACAAAGTGGTTTGGTAAGCAATGTGGTTTCAGAAAAACTAATTCTGCACTGTCACGTAAGCAAATGTGTGTCAAAAGTCATAGTGTGAAATAGAAGGCAACTTGAGAAACATATTAAAATGGCAGTGTTGCTTCTGGGCATAACTGAGCCACGTGATACCACCAGGACCCTTGTTGTCCCATGCATAGGAGCCATAGGCTCACTGAAAGGAGGTTGTCATCCCAGTCATTGTGTTAACTCTCAGAGAGATGACCTGCTGCTTGGGCTTCGGTTTGTTTCCTAATGCACTCAAGGGTTGGGCACGCCCTCTGTGCCCTACTGACTCCTTGTCAGTGGGTCCTCCTTCTATATGCCATCCAGCAAGTGTAGGCAGGTCACCAAGGGAAGCAGTGCCCTCCTCAGTGGGCTTGATGGCGGCCACCACAGGTGCCCTATCGACCTCACAAGGAAGACACTCAGGGGCTGATTTACCATGCCCTCTGACTTTCCCTTTCTTAGCAGCAGGCTAGGCCATTGTTGCAGGCTCCAGCCCTTTTTAGGTCGAAGGCCTAAAAGGCTGCGCTTGCGCAGTCTTAGGCCGGAGATTTAATGAGTATGAGTAGCGCCGAAGGTCCCGCCTCCGTGCCCCATCTCTCCTTCATTGGCTGGCTTCCTAAACGGAGGCCAGCCATTGGAGGAGAGATCAGTCACTCCAATGTAGCCCCGTCCTTTTCGGATTTGGGGGCGTGATTTTTTGCGTTCTTTAGACAGTGACGTTGTCCGTCACTCAGAACCACAAAACCACGCCCCCAAATCCGAAAAAATCTCGGGGCTTTTTTCAGCCATTTTGAAGCTCGCTTCGAGCCCTCCGGAGGTCGGTTTGGGTCGTGTGCTTCTGTTTTCCTGCGTGCCCCGATGTCCGTGTGTGCCTTCTTTCCCCTGTCTGTTTCGGTGGCCGTCTCTGCGTCTCCCCCGGTCTGTTTCCCACCCCCTCCCGCTCTCCGTGTATTTTCCCATTTTGAAGCTCGCTTCGAGCCCTCCGGAGGTCGGTCATGAAAAGAACACCGATGTCCGTGTGTGCCTTCTTTCCCCTGTCTGTTTCGGTGGCCGTCTCTGCGTCTCCCCCGGTCTGTTTCCCACCCCCTCCCGCTCTCCGTGTATTTTCCCATTTTGAAGCTCGCTTCGAGCCCTCCGGAGGTCGGTTTGGGTCGTGTGCTTCTGTTTTCCTGCGTGCCCCGATGTCCGTGTGTGCCTTCTTTCCCCTGTCTGTTTCGGTGGGCGTCTCTGCGTCTCCCCCGGTCTGTTTCCCACCCCCTCCCGCTCTCCGTGTATTTTCCCATTTTGAAGCTCGCTTCGAGCCCTCCGGAGGTCGGTCATGAAAAGAACATGATTCAAAATTATTTTATTTTTACTTTTCTAGTGCGGAAAACAAATTATGTTATACCTCCGTTTGAATTATGATTTTTTTTTCATTTGCGCTCTCCTACAATCTTAATATCAGCTGTAACATTACCATACCACTATTGTGTAGCATTCCTATAGCGGCGTTTGCTATGCTTCCGTTGAACCCCATGTCTAAACAGTTCTCGCATTTCAAGGTAGCCCCCTCCCCGCCGGTGTATGAAGTGACGTCACGTCACCAGGCTCGACTCAGGCTAGTCCGTCGTCCATGCCTATGGTGTGGCATCTGTGCGGGTGCCGCTGATGGCGGCGGGCGCGCGCCTCTGTGGGTGGCAGCTGGATTCGGGGGCTCGTAGGTGCTCCCATGCTTTGTGCCCATGGGCTGCCGGTCCGCGCTGCGGGTGACTCTGCTCACCTTTTGGCTGCTGCGCTGGGCGGCGGCTCTTGTCAATGCGTTCCCAGGGGAAGGTGCCAGCGAGAGCCGGAGCCTCCGCTCCCTCCCCGGCTCACGTGCTGATGTGACAGTGGAGGACGACGAGACGACAGCCGAGCAGGAATACTACGAGAGTGGGGCCCGTGACGACCGCCCGTCCAGGTGAGCGAGGGGGCTGGTGTTGCAAGCCAAGTGGTGCAGCTATCCCAGATAACTTTACAACTTGTACATTTGCATTTTTTTCTATTTGTATCTCTTCCCTGTGTGACTTTACAACTTGTACATTTGCATTTAATCCGAAGTCCGTATGTATCGCAACTGGTTCTTTTGTGAAGCGCCCTGACACCTTCGGTTAATGTTCGCGCTATAGAAAATCGCAATAAATAAAAAAAAGAGGTAACTGCGCCCCCTTCCCCTTCTGCAGGGAAGGGGACGACAAGTAGAGCCGAAGGATACAACAACATGCACAAGATGGGATACAGTTAACCTGTATGTACATAGTGCAGTGCAAACGACAGTAGAACGTCACATGAGTTTGGGGCAATTAATGTGTCTGAGAATACAGTGCAGTCCAGTTTAGCTGAGTGTGCAGCCTATATAATGTGTATAATGCAGAAGGGGGATCGTGTAAATATCCTTTGCACCAGGCTGATGTCATGGTGCAGGGGTCGTTTGACATGAGGCCAGGGCAGCTTCTGAAGTGATGGGGTGCAACGCAGCTGAGGCTAGGGAGTGCATGCAATCTGGCAGGGCTTCCTTGTTTGAGGGGTGGGCATAGCGTCTGAAGGGCATTGCGGAGGTGGGAAGATGTACAGCTGACTCTATGAGGACGTGTGCCGTCTGAGCCCAGGTGAGGTACGTTGTACGGTTCTATTCGACATCCTAATCTGTGCGCCAGCCTGACTCGTGGAGTTTTATTTTTTTAAGTACCTGTATGCAGTGAGAGAACGCGATGCCATGTTCCGTCAAAACGAGGAATGACGTGGTTTCTGTCTGCGGAGCGGGAGATGTTTCCTTTCCCCCAATTACTTGTATACCTTTCAGCAAAAGAAAGGAAGATTCCCTTGATGTGTCAAGAGATGAAAATGTACTCCTGGCTAGCACTAAGTTTACGACAGTACTTCCAATCTACCGCCAAACAGATAATTCTCTAGGCGCTTTACAAAATGGTTCCTTCCCTTCACCTGGGGGCGCCATTCACACCACTCTGATTGCAGGTGTGTCTGCTCTCCGCTTCCTGCCCACAGGCTTTGTGATTGGTTGCGGGCCTTTGTTCTCCAAGCAAGAAGCAGAGACTGACCTGCAAGCAGGTAACTTGCATTTATTTCGCTGATTTTTATTATTAAATATAAGTTTTTTTTATGTAACGTTTCCAAATGTATCCAAAAAAGCAGAACACCATTCCTGGACCTTTGTTTTTCAGCGTTTACACACTGTTAATGAACTGTTATTTCAGTCTGTTAGTTCGATTGTAGCCACCACATCAGAAAAAAGTGATTTGCACATGAAAAACCGGGGCTAGAGCGCTGCAGGACCCGTGATTTCCCTAAGTGAATATTGGTGCGCGCCGACTTTCGGAATTGCAGTTGAAAGAATGTGTTAACATGCCAACTGATTTCCTTAGCAGAAGCCATAGCTCAGAGGCACTGTCGTCAGCCTTTGATATGGCATGTTCCTAGCAGACAGGTCCTCTTTAAAAACAGAGAATGCCAACGCTGGTAAACATGGATATGGTGTGAATTTTTGAGTGTGTAAACCTTCGAGTTTAATCATGTTAAGGTGATACACTTATAACTGTTCAAGATCGTATATCATAGTGGTGCACGCTGAGCGCCGACTTTCAGAATCACAGAATGTTTGATAGTGTGGGAACAGCTGTGACTGTAGAGTTTAACTGGTTACTGTGGTGATTTGGCATGGATGGGTTGTGTGTGTTCTTACTATGAAAGCCGAGCAGTTCACCTTTATTGCAAGGAGCCCATACAGCCTTTTTTCATGCTGCATTTCGCCCTCATAAAATGCACACGCTTGCTGATAAACAGGGACACCATGCCGTATTGATTGTAGAATGGTACGTTTTAACGTTAGGTAATGTAATGAATTAGCGCGATGTCTGCTGCTTATTTGTTTCACACTGCGGTATTATGACTGCTTTCAGGTCGTTTGTAGGGATTTAAACTCATGCGCGTGGCCGCTAGCTCGGATGGGCAGCCATACAACAAATACAGGCGTGGCCCGCTATTAGATTGCAAAGTACCTCAGGGCATCTCGAAGCGCAGTAGAATCATGCATATACACAGTCCATGTCAAGATTAAATCACATGCTTCCGTAAGTACCAGGAAATCCTTGGGATGCGACACGGGGTGGGGGGGGCACTTAAATACGGTTCTCTGCCTAACCCAAATATGGACTATGTCTCTGAGTGCATCACCATCCTTTTAACAGTCTGTGTGCGTGGCTCTGTGTGTGCGTGGCTCTGTGTGTGTGCGTGGCTCTGTGTGTGTGCGTGGCTCTGTGTGTGTGCGTGGCTCTGTGTGTGTGCGTGGCTCCTGTGTGTGTGCGTGGCTCCTGTGTGTGTGCGTGGCTCCTGTGTGTGTGGCTCCTGTCTGTGTGTGTGCATGTGTGTGTCTGTCTGTGTCTGCAAATACTCTCCTCTACTCTCTACTACTCTCTAATGCTCACCTATTGCCATTGTAAATGACAATACCATTTATTTATGTTTTTAAAAAAAAATAAGAAAAAAGTCATTAGCCAATAGCTCTACCTTTAATAATGCCGAGACCATTGCATTGTAAATGCTTGTTTACACATGTCCTGGACAGCCATGGACATTGTTGCACAGATCCAATCAGGTAACTCCAAGACCTTCAAATAAGCCTTGAGCTCCACTTCTCTTTAAGACAGTGTGCTCAAGGTCATTCCCCATCAAACAATCAGCAGGCATGGCAGGGCTCATAGGAACTTTCAAAAGACCTGTAACCCTGCCAACCCCCATTCAAAGGGAATAAGGGCACCTGGGTATTGACCCTCTCTGTTGTCAGCTACCACAACTCTTGGAATGCATTAGGAATTGCCTGCTCTGGGGACCCCTTGCTGACTCCTCACCTTAGTCATGCTGTCACTGGTATCCCTCAGAGCCTTAACACCATGCCCATTTATGGTGACCCATTGCCTATACTTTATACTATTTGACAGCAGATGGATGTTAGGAACCATCTCACTGTCACCCAGGCACATAGGGTAACCCCACTAAACCCCCCACCCATTAACTGTCACAAACGACTCGCACAGCAGTACACAAGCCACCCGTGGTTTCTTCTCTCAAGTGGGTGGTGGTGCTCTTTTTGCACACTTGGGATCTTGTAGTGTCTATACCGTTAGCACTCATAGCACTTAATAGTGTTGGGCTGCTGACCTTTGTCAAGGTAAGTTTTCTTCTGGTGGCCAGATTGGGAATGTGAACCAGACCCTTACACCTGTGAGTTGTTCTGGGGGTCTTTTTATCTTTCCCATTCTTTTTCTGGTGGGACCCTTGACCACCCTTTTGGGAGTCCCTCCCAGGTGTCTTGTTGGACACTTTGGTGCTGACCTAGATGGCAGCCTCCTCAAGACGTTTCCTGGGGTCAGTTACTTGCTATCTACAAGGTGTTGACGCAGCTCTGGGAAACAAATCAAGCATGTGCTCCTTCAAAATCTAGTTGTACAGCCCATATAATAATAAACCTTGCAACCCCTCACCCAGCTCATCAGTGTCTTGCTGGCATGTTTGTGAAGAGATCTAGTGGCTGCCCCTGAATCTGAGCCTATTCCGCTCAGGGGGCAGTTCAAACTTACTGCCTAGGATGGCGTTTATTGCAGTGCAGCATATCTGGTCCGCTACCTTTAGTGTAAGGAGTGTGCCCCTCCCCACTGTGGGCATATACCTACACGAACTACCACCCCATAACTCCTCTTGGACCTTGGGCACTCTCAGAGCCACATCATAGGCTACAAACCATTTATCTATGTCATCTTCCCACCACATAAATGGGCACAAATTGTTTGGGATCCTGACCAATGTCCACTGCAGGTATGCTGCCACCATTACTGCTGCTAGAGCCCCATTGTAGAACTCTTATATCCATCTCTCTGAGATGTAGCTCATGGGATAGCTTCCTCTCCTCCAGAGCCAACCTCCTTTGCTCCAAAGCTTTTTCTTTCTCCAATTTTAGTTTGGCAAGCTTTTCTTCCTGCTCTAACGTGGCAAGCTAAAGCTTGTTTTCGCTCCTCCCGCCTGTCTGCTGGCTCATCTGGGCCAGTCTCTTTGAGGAGACACACCTTCCTGCTATGGTAACCACTGCTGCTCGGGGCAAGTTGTTGGTCCCTTCCACAGGCAATTCCAGAACCATTTCAAACTCCAGAATCAGGCTAACATCCTCCTAAGTAATCTCCTGCTCCTCCTCTGGGATGTCATCCCCTGCATCCTGGGACTCCAACCAAGCCCTCAAAGCTTTCAGCAGCTGTACCGTCCTAGTACAGTCCTTTGTAGAAACCTGCAGGTCCTTGCAGAAATCTTTCAGCTGCTGCAGAGTGCAGCATTCTAACCTGGTCAGCTCCAACTTAATTCTTGCAGGTACAGGCACAGGTTCTCCAGAGAGAGATATAATTTAGCAGAAAAGTCAAAAAGGCCAATCCCAGAGAACTGAAAAAGGCTTGAATTGGTTTTAGGTATAGAGTTGTAGTGAACACTCAATTACTATTTGGCATTACACAAATACAAGTCCTATCATCATCGCTGACCACCGATACCCGAAATTGGGTTTCTAGTAGGCAGAGGTTTTCACCCTGTCTAAGTAGGGACCACAATCCTAGTCAGGGTAAGCTAGATACACACTTTAAATTCACATGTGCTCACCCTCCAGTAGCTTGACACAGAGCGGGCAATCTTAACTTAAGAGACAATGTGATAAATATTTGTGGAACACACACACAGTAACACAATGATTACACTTAAAAAAGACTCCAAACAGGTTTAGAAAAATAGAGAATATTTACCAGAGTAAAACAAGATCAAAACTACAAAAATCTAATCTGTAGGAATCGCAATATGAATTTTTAAAGAATAAATGCAAGTGTGGAAATGTTTAAAGAATAAATGTGTCGATAGTGCTACAAGGTTACTTGAGGTTGAGAGGGACAGGGGTAAATCCAAAGTTCAGGGCAGTCCAGGTTGGAAGGCAGGTCGGCTATGAGACTCGTGCAGATCCCGCTGAAACAGTACCTTGGATGGGGCAAAGCGTCCACATTGAGGACATGACGCGTCAATCATTTCCACGCAGTACGATCACTGTGTCATTGTTAAGCTCCATTGAAATTCAGGCAATGCGTCCTTGACCTGCGCAGTGCTTTGTCGTCAGGCCGAGCAGGCTTAGAAAACAACTGTTGTGGAGCAGCCTCTGCGTCGGTGGCAAAAGGCAATTAGTCAGTTCTGACCGGCACCGTGGTCACGATGTGTCAGATTTGTAGTAAAACAGCTGCAGTACCCACTTCTGAGGTCCAGGCTGTGGACTGGAGGGGGCACCTCAGGAAGGGTAGGACTCACAGATGGCATAGTCCAGCAGCACCAGGAGGATTGTAGGAAGTCTTTTGTGTCTCTGAGACTTCACGAAACAGGAGGCAAGCCAGCAAGCCCTTGAAGTTATTCTGGGTTCCAGTCCTTGTTCTCGGCAGGGCAGAGATCAGCCAGAGGCAGGGCAGCTCAGCAAAGCAGATACAAAGTTCCTAAGACCAGTCAGTCAGGGCAAAGTAGCAATCCTTACAGCTCAGCAGTCTTTACTCCAGCAGAGTTCTTCCTAGGTCCAGTAGTGTTCTGATTTGTTAGGGTCAGAGCCCCAGTACCTATACCCAACTATGCATTTGAAGTGGGGATGACTTAATAGCAGCTTCTTGAAGTGCACAGGCCCTTTTTATCCCAGCCCTGTCTGCCAGGCTCTCTGTGGGGGGTAATCAGTCCTTTGTGCGAGCACAGGACACAACTCATCCAGATGTAAGTGTGATCTCCCTCTCCCCCTTCCTGCCCTGGAACGCTTCTGTGTCAAAGTGGTCCACCACGTAAAAGGGCTATGCTCCCACCCTACAAGTGTCCAATGCAGTCTTTTTTCTTTTGATACGAGTCAGATTAGGTGGTTTGTACACCAGGGATTTATTTACCAAAATAAAAAAGGGGGCCGGACAACCCACCTTGTAAAGGACCTTGCCTGAAACCCCAAAAAAGGTGTCATTACATTGTTATTGCTCCTGTGGAGGCAGACAGGAATGTTTCCTTTAATCTGCATCCCCACCCGCCCATGAGGTGGTTGGAAGCCTGCTAGACAAAATGGCACCAAAACAAACAAGGATGGAGAGGCTCACCCTGGTATCAAGCCCTATCCCCAGTCCAGATGGGGCAATAGAGTATTTTTGCCTGCATGAGGTGGACAAGTAGGTTTGCCTAGAAAGTGTCATATCCAAAGTTGAAATGTCAAATTCACTTATGATACAATTGTGTCAGATGCAGGACCATCACACCCTCTTGGGCTGGAGCATGTGATTCTTCTGCTCCAACTCAGGGGCTTGACACAGTGGGTGGTGGGAGGGTGGCCACTAGGGCATGGGGTTGCTCCTGACGGTTTTTCGTCAGCATGACTAGTTTTTAGGTCTTGCCTAGGCAGCGCTTGTGATGTCTTTTCAAGATATGCTGTATTCAGGATATGATACCAAAAAACACAAAATGTGCCTACACCACCCTTACTTATACCTGATCTTAATTATAAAGGTCGAACAACAAATTCTTTGGTTTGACCTGGTATTTTATTTATACCATTCCATTTTATACTTTCTTTTGAAAGCTTTTTTTGTTCATTTATGCAGAAAAATGGAACAACTGTACATTCATGTATTTACACTAATATACAATGCAATTTACAAACGTAAATTCACATTCCATATGTACACTAAATCAAAAATAATTGCATCATACATCCCAAAGAAACCTTTATACAAGACAAAACATTATATATTTATATGTATTTTCTATTCCAAAATATGAGAGACAAAGTAAAAAAACAAGCATACGGAGACTCTGCCTATCGCCACTGGGTGCCTTTGCTTTTCGCTGCCTCACGCTCCACGCCTCGCGGCCCCCGCTCCGCGGGACCCGCTCGAGGCATTCACTGCACCGGATTGCCTGACCAAAGAGGTGACCGCCGAGGGACATCAACAGCTCCAGGGACTGCGAGGACCAGCGGGCGCTGCGTTTCCTAACTCGCCGCAGCTGGTCCTCTTCCAGCCCCCTCCCGCCTGAACCTGAAGAGTGGAGGACTGGGCGTACTCCGTGGTGTACCTGCATACGGAGACTCTGCCTATCGCCACTGGGTGCCTCTGCTTTTCGCTGCCTCACGCTCCACGCCTCGCGGACCCCGCTCTGCGGGAGCCGCTCGAGGCATTCACTGCACCGGATGGCCTGACCAAAGAGGTGACCGCCGAGGGACATCAACAGCTCCAGGGACTGCGAGGACCAGTGGGCGCTGCGTTTCCTAACTCGCCGCAGCTGGTCCTCTTCCCGCCCCCACCCGCCTGAACCTGAAGAGTGGAGGACTGGGCGTACTCCGTGGTGTACCTGCATACGGAGACTCTGCCTATCGCCACTGGGTGCCTTTGCTTTTCGTTGCCTCACGCTCCACGCCTCGCGGCCCCCGCTCAGCGGGGGCCGCTCGAGGCATTCACTGCACCGGATTGCCTGACCAAAGAGGTGACCGCCGAGGGACATCAACAGCTCCAGGGACTGCGAGGACCAGCGGGCGCTGCGTTTCCTAACTCGCCGCAGCTGGTCCTCTTCCCGCCCCCTCCCGCCTGAACCTGAAGAGTGGAGGACTGGGCGTACTCCGTGGTGTACCTGCATACGGAGACTCTGCCTATCGCCACTGGGTGCCTTTGCTTTTCGCTGCTTCATGCTCCACGCCTCGCGGCCCCCGCTCCGCGGGAGCCGCTCGAGGCATTCACTGCACCGGATTGCCTGACCAAAGAGGTGACCGCCGAGGGACATCAACAGCTCCAGGGACTGCAAGGACCAGCGGGCGCTGCGTTTCCTAACTCGCCGCAGCTGGTCCTTTTCCCGCCCCCTCCCGCTATTTAGAGATAGCCACTGACGCACCAGCGGGACGCGCGCGGGACAAAGCGCGGAACGAAGCCCGGGCAAAGGGCGGGCCCTCTTAGGCCCTCAGAGGCCTGAGGAGACTGGACTGGGCCTGACCCCCTGGCTGTGGGACCGCACATCAACAGCTCCAGGGACTGCGAGGACCAGTGGGCGCTGCGTTTCCTAACTCGCCGCAGCTGGTCCTCTTCCCGCCCCCACCCGCCTGAACCTGAAGAGTGGAGGACTGGGCGTACTCCATGGTGTACCTGCATACGGAGACTCTGCCTATCGCCACTGGGTGCCTTTGCTTTTCGTTGCCTCACGCTCCACGCCTCGCGGCCCCCGCTCCGCGGGGGCCGCTCGAGGCATTCACTGCACCGGATTGCCTGACCAAAGAGGTGACCGCCGAGGGACATCAACAGCTCCAGGGACTGCGAGGACCAGCGGGCGCTGCGTTTCCTAACTCGCCGCAGCTGGTCCTCTTCCCGCCCCCTCCCGCCTGAACCTGAAGAGTGGAGGACTGGGCGTACTCCGTGGTGTACCTGCATACGGAGACTCTGCCTATCGCCACTGGGTGCCTTTGCTTTTCGCTGCTTCACGCTCCACGCCTCGCGGCCCCCGCTCCGCGGGAGCCGCTCGAGGCATTCACTGCACCGGATTGCCTGACCAAAGAGGTGACCGCCGAGGGACATCAACAGCTCCAGGGACTGCAAGGACCAGCGGGCGCTGCGTTTCCTAACTCGCCGCAGCTGGTCCTTTTCCCGCCCCCTCCCGCTATTTAGAGATAGCCACTGACGCACCAGCGGGACGCGCGCGGGACAAAGCGCGGAACGAAGCCCGGGCAAAGGGCGGGCCCTCTTAGGCCCTCAGAGGCCTGAGGAGACTGGACTGGGCCTGACCCCCTGGCTGTGGGACCGCACCCAAGTAAGTTGCGTAATTTTCCTGTACCTCTACATCATTGGAAATGGCTACTTCTGTGCACAGTTCACCACTTGCTATTGCCTCTACTACTGTCCCTGATAAAATAGGGAGTTTGGCGAACGGCACCCTTAATAACTATTTTCCTAAACTTACCTTTGAAGGGTCAAAAGACTTATTACTAGCTGAACGCCGGGCTGATCGCCGTCGTTCTATCGAACGAATGAAGAAAAGGGCTCTATCTGAACCTATTCCTGATGTCACAGCAGACAAGGATCTGTGTGCCGATACCATGGACATTACATTAACAGGGGACAGTGTTCCTATACTTTTAAGGGAGTGTCTAGCACCTTCTAGCGGTCCAACACAATCTGAATCAGCCACCATCTCTCTTGAACCCTCTGGTACCCCTAATGCATTAAACACTATAATTTCACCAACACCTAGGCCAGGGAAGGTTGTGAGAGGAAAAATAATGAGGCCCTTACCACACAAAATCCATGCTCCTCCACCTACCAAAAGGAGACGCAAAAAATTGGACCCAACAAAGCCAAAGATGAGTCATTCCGATTTTGGAAGGAAGCCCAATTCTACCTGCTCTGAAGCCTCAGGAATTTTGGTTCCTAAGGAAGTTGCAGAAATTGCGCCAAACTCTCCAGCACTATCTTTATCTACCCCTCATCTGGTTACTGAGTTCAATACTGAATACGCTTCAAACATAGAAGGGTCTACATCTATTCCCACTAGTAACTTGCTTGATAGTATAGAACTCATTGTGAGGAGTTACACTCAAGCTATAGTTGAAAGACTAAAAGGAGTGGAGTTAAGACTGGGGAAAATAGAGGTAGATCTGGCCACACAAAGGACCTTTACTAGGTCCTTAGGGAACAAAGGCCCAACAACAGTAACAACCCCCAGCCGAGCATCATCTTCGGCGCATACTCCTTCATTAGATAACGCTGTAGCAACATCTTCTACTACCACTCCTCGTAACAACAATCTGACAACAGCCTTACCAGCTGCAATTAATAAACAGTCTACAAGCATAATATCAGCACCCAAAAACCTCCCCACTCCCAAACCAAGTCTGTCTAAAATATCAGCACAGAGACCAGCTACAACTTTGAACCATATTCCGGACACTGCTGTTAATAATAATTTAGTAAGGGAACCAGGTATCTCATCTAATGGGTTGCCAAGATTGGAAACAGTTGAAGCCAGACACACAAGAGGAGCCCAAGGCAGGAGGCCACCTACTGAACTCCCGCCAGAAGCTGTACCTTATGTGGTGGTGCTCACTGGGGTACCAGAACTATCTGGAAATAAGCGGGAAGGCTTCTTCCAACTCAAGAATAAAATTATGCACTGGTTATCCTTATACAGACCAAAAGCCAGCAATATTAATTGTGAAATAGTTCACGTCCGACGTTTGCCTTGGCTAGGCGGAAGACCAAAGGATATAGGGGGAGACGTGGTTGTGGTCAATTTCAGAGACATAAATGCAGTTCAATATATACTGTCATGTCCACATGGTAATGTGAATAACTGTATTATACCACGCCCACTAACCTATTTTTATCCAAGATCTATAGTATTTCCACAGCAACCGGTAACTGGCAAAGCCCTCCTTGATAATTATTTTCCCAATATGGAATCTGCTAATAACCCTGTTCATATGTATCAACCACTACCAGCCCCTGTTGCTTCTGGGTGGAATACCATACACCCCAGACACAACATAAGTGAACACAGTAGAATGGCTCATCTACTCCCATTCACGCCACTGGAAACATCGAATAGGTTTGATGTGTTCAGTGGGTTGGACGAATGTGATTGATGTTTAATGAACAGAGAGGGAAACAATGGAGACAGTGGAGGTGCATATATTTGTAATACTGATGGCACTAAGGTGAAAGACGGAAGCAGACCCCTGAGGGCTGAAAACTTTGATATTGCAGTTGGCACTGGGGTTAATAGTGGCCCGTCCTCACTTATATTAGCGGGCAATTGTGGGTCAAATGAAGGGCCCTCTCGAGCTACACTAGTTACACTAGTTTCATGGAATGTTGCGGGGGTGCGTGCAAAAATATGTGACCCTGATTGGAACTCTTATGTGAACTCTTTTGATATTTGCATGTTACAGGAGACGTGGGCTACGGACCAGGTCCATAGAGTGGGTTATAAAACATTTCAGATAGAGGCTGTGCCTTCATTAAGAGGACGAGCCTCAGGAGGCCTACTAATATGGATCAGTATATCTATTAATATCGGCATTAAAATGTTAAATGCCGATTCACTAGATATACTCGGTCTGGAAATAACCACTGAGGACAATAGGGTGATTAACCTTATAAATGTGTATAATAGTCCTCATCCATCTCATAAGGTGTCGCCATGTATTGAAAAACTGGGGACTTTCATGGATACCCTAGAGCCAGATGCAAGTATAATTTCATGTGGGGACATTAATTGTAATTACGAACCGATCACGGGTATGGTCAACTTGTATGAAGAGGAGGATATGGCTAACAAGATACCTCTCCTGATTGATAATGGAATCGAAGCTGGGACTACTTTAGCCCTTCAGATCACTAGACTCCTAACTAGCCATGGTCTGAGAGCTTGTAATGGGCGCATGCCATCCGATAGCCCAAAAGCTCCCACCTTTAGCAGGCGAGATTACAAAAGTAACCTAGACTATGTTATTATTTCTTTTGACCTGTGGCCATATACAATTGATCTAAAAGTTAAGGAGATATTCGACAGTGATCATTACCCCCTGGAAACTAGTTTTCTTAAAAATTTACTAAAGGGGCAGGGAAATACAGAGGGAGGCGACACACAAGTACATTTACCAACACTAGACAACATCATAGTAAATAATAATCGAAGGGCCGTCAAATGGGCATACATACTGGAGAGAGAGGATCTTCTATCCAGTATTTATTGCGCCTTTTGCAAATACATTTGAATCGTATTGCCCTCTCAGCTATGAAACTGGGGAATTCATTAAATTACACAAGTTATTATTTAGTCAACTGTTGGGTCTTTTAACTAAAAGACCAAAAAAAGGGACTGGTATAGGAAACGCTAAACCAGCCGGGAAACCTTGGTATAATAAGAAATGCCGTGCTGCTAAAACCGCATTGATTGAGGCAATTAAAAGAAAAAGTCCGGAGGAAATTAGAGACAAAAGGAAATTCCACGAGTAGCGTGGCCAAGATGGCGTCGGAGTAGGACGCTTCTCTGAGCCTCTCCGACGCCTCGCCGAAATAGCTTCGAACAGCGGGGTCCCTGGTATGCTGCTCGGCATCTGCTGGTGGGTGTAGGCTGGCGGAGTGCTCCGGTGCCGCCTGTGGGGCGATTTGGAGCCTGTGGCGTTTTTTAACGCGGACCCGGTCTGCGGCCTGTGAAGCAGCGGCCTCGAGTGCGGGAGGTCCGCCCTCGGCCTGACCGGAGCCTGGCCTTTGTGGGTCTGTTAGCTGCGGCCGATCCCGGCCGAATCCTGCGAGACGCCGGACGCATCGCACACGCAGGGACGCGGTGCACAGTGCGGCGTGGAGGGAAGGCACGGCGACTCCGGCGTTGGGAGATCGAGGACTGGTTGGCCGAGCGCCGGCGGAGATGGCCCGGCTGGGCGCGTGATCGGCTGCCCCCGCCATCGGGACACATCGGAAGGGAACCGGAGCGACGAAGCAACGGAGGGGTGAGCAGAACCGGAGGGGGGAGAGAGGTGCACTGCTGCAACGGGGGGCCTGGCCGGAGTGGGGGATCAGGAGAGGCGTCCTGGACTGGACGGGAGGAAGCTCGACTGGTGACAACGAAGGAGCTCTCTCGGCCCCCCCGCAATCTGCACTCAGGATGGGCTACCTGTGATAGTGGCCGCTTGCTCGAGGGAGCACATTGGACGGGCCGAGCGACAGGGCCGCTCTACTGCCAGGGACAAGCGGACTCAGAGGGCACCCCAGGGGCGCCATTTTTGGGAGACCCTGGAGGACACTCAGCACTACACTTTCTCGGCTGCCTCCTAGCTGGGAGGAGCGCGACGCAACCTCGCCGCACCTTTAACTGGCTGCTCCGTGGTGGTGACTGTCTCGCCCAGTTCTTAGCAGGGGGGCCGCCACTGGAGAACACGGGGACCGGATTGGGGAGTACCCGGTTACCTAGCCGCCCGGGTGACGGTCTCCTCCTGCGGAGACGCAAGGGCCTTTCTTTCGGAAGGGCCTTATACAGCGGCCTTTGGAGGGCAGAGCCTGAGGATCCATAGGTGTGCACGAGGCTCTGTTGCTGAAGGGCATTGCGTAGTGGCCTGTGGAGGGCCGATTCTGATCCTGGATTTTGGCGAGAGCGCAGACGGGGGTGCCGGGATCTCTCCATCAGACACCAGCATCGAGATGAGGATCTTGCCGGCCGCTCCCTGTTATCTGGACTGGCGAGGACTCCCGGTGCCCGCGGCGCTAGTTGATCGGAGGACGCTCTTGGAGGAGTGACGCGGCACTGCTGACGGGGTGTCCCGTACCCGAAGGTCGCTGTCCTGCCCTTCATCCCCCCGGCTACGAACACCTGGGGCCTGGGGATAGAGGTGCGGCGGCAACCCGCAGCCATGTCCAATTCGCAGCGCAAGGGGGGGAGGACGGTGAAGGACACAGCCCCCAAGTCTTCGCAGCAGCCGGCGTCGCCTGGAGCCAGCGGATCCTCCAGACAGTCAGATGATGAGGCGCCTGCCACTAAAGCCTTCATGAAGGAGCTTTTCGCAACTATAAAAGAGGACATCTCCGAACTCAAGATACAGTTGGCGTCGGACCTCCGGGAGGTGCGGAGGGACGTAGATGGGATTGGCGAAAGGGTGGCGACGCTGGAGGACCATGACCTTAGCTTGGCAAATGACGTGCACCAGCTCCAACAGGACATCATAAGGCTCACGGAGCAGAATCTGGATTTGCAAACCCACGCAGAAGACTTGGAGAATCGCTCCAGGAGAAATAACATTCGCATCAAGGCGGTACCGTGGGATGGTGAATCGGGTGACCTGCGGGGTTACGTCCAAGCCTTGTTTCTTCAGATCCTGGAGGATGAGGAGATGCAGGACATCCAGATGGACAGAGTGCATAGAGTGGGGCTGCCTAGAAGGGGGGGGGGGCCGCCACCTGATATCCTCGTCTGTGTGCACGACTTTCAGGTCAAGGAACGGATTTTGAGGAAAGCTAGAACCATCGCCTCCTTGCAATTTAGGGGCCATCGCCCCCAGCTTTACCAGGACCTGGCGGCGACAACCTTGCAGAAACGGAGGGACTTCCGGCCTGTCACCACCTTCCTCCGGGAGCGCAGGATATCCTACTCCTGGGGTCATCCTTTCCGTATTATCTTTCGCTGGGAGAACAGGCTACGGCAGATCAATTCCCTGCGGGAGGCGAAGGATCTCCTGGGCATCGAGGAGGAGGAACCGTCTCGGGAGGCTCGTAGCTCGCCATTCCGGCGGAGGCGGCGCTCTTCTTCCTGGCGCAGGGTGGGCCCGTCCCCAGAGCGACAACGACCGGACCCAGCGACTAGAGAGCAGGAATGAGGGGCCGCTGTGGCTTCGGTGGCCTCTGCCACCATGACGGACTCCCAGTTGGGCTCTGGAGCAGCATGACCCCGACATCATGGCGAGGCGTCGGAGGGGCTCTTGGCCTGAGGTCCCCGGGGTATACTGGTACTTTTGGAGAAGACACCCCGGACCTTGGACCTGGGGGTCACCATGTCGACGCCCCTGCCCCGATTCCAGTCCAGCGGTGGACTCCCGAACCTTGCCCTGCTGGAACTGAAGACTGCGAGATTCAGGTTCAGTGCCTTGCACTGCATTTTGTTGTTTCTTGTTCCTAGTGGGCTTGTTTTTGGGGAGGGTGGGGGGGAGAATGGGGATGGGGAGGGACGTTGGGTGGGGTGGGACTTGGGGTTGGGAGTTGTGGGGGGCGGGAGTACCGGGGGTGGTGACGCGGATGAGTTGTGGTGGGTGATGTGTGCTTGTGTAATGGAAGGGGTGGTATCCCTGTGGTGGGGGTGGCGAGTGATGGGCTTGCAGTTGCCTCACATTTGGGCTTGTGGAGCTGGGGGAGGTGTTTGGGGATTCCTTTCTGAGCTGCTTGTGGCCGAGGGGCCCTCCGACGGGGGAGGGGGGCCTGGCGAGGTGTCCATAGCTGGTTCCAGTTTTATGCTTTATTATGCCTGTTAGCATAGGGACTTGGAACGTTAAGGGGCTGAACTCACCACAAAAGCGGCAGACGGTGTGGAAGTACATAACTGATCACCAATTAGATGTTGTGGGGCTCCAAGAGACTCACCTAGCGCGCAGGGATGAGCTGCGCCTTAAGCATAAGGCTTATCCTCTAATATACAGATCATCTGCATCCACGAAGCATCGAGGGGTTGCTCTCCTCTTCCGCGCTGCGCTGCACTTTCAACCTGTAGAGGTACGCACTGACAAGGATGGTCGATGGCTGATGGTGAAGGGGCTGGTGCAGGGGAGGATGTGTACTTTTGTTGTGGCGTATCTTCCCAATGCCGGTCAAAACAAGTTCCTGCAGGGCTTGCTGCAAAGGGTGGGTGATTTTGTTGATGGGCACTTGTTTCTCATGGGTGACTTTAATCTAGTATGGGATGGGTCGATGGATTGCTCCGGCACTCACAGGGCAGGTACTGGGGTGTTCTCTACCGTGTCACAACAGATGGTGGGGGAGATGGGGATGGTGGATGGGTGGCGCTTCTTCCATCCTGCCTCACGGGACTACACATTTTTTTCTCATGTACACCACTCATACTCACGATTGGACTATATATTTCTCAGCCAGGCTCTTAGAGGAGATGTCCTTGACTCTGCCATTTTGCCTCTTTCAGTTTCTGACCACAGCTTGCTGGTGCTTACTTTGCGTTGGTCTTCGACCAGCGTCGGGCAGCGGAAATGGTACTTCCCGGCTTCGGTGGTTCGGGACGATACCTCTAACAGGGCGTTACGAGTAGCTATCAGGGAGTTCTTTGAACTCAACCCAGCGTCGGATACCTCAGTACCCAATACCTGGGACGCCTTTAAGGCGTCCATCAGAGGCACGTGCTTGGGCCTCAATGCGCAACTCAATCGGTCGCAACGCAAGGAAAGGGAAGACCTGGAGGCTGAGCTGACCTCCCTCGAGCGGGCGCACAAACTCAACCCCTCGAGGGTGACCCTTCGGCCACTGACGGCGATACGGGGGAAACTGAGAGCACATTACAATAACAGGGCTGAATTCACCCTGTTGAGGCTGGGTCGCCAATCCTACGCCTGTGGGAACAAGGTGGGAAGACACCTGGCCCGCCAACTGCACGATAAGAGAGAGCGTGAATATATCGGCGGGATCTGCGACGCGGCGGGAGAGTTGCAACACCGGGATGAAACGAAAGCGGCCATTTTTGGCCGCTTCTACTCGGACCTCTACGCGGGGGACGGGTTAGACGCGGAAGCCCAAAGGGAATATCTGGAGCGACTGCCCCTTCCACAGATATCAAAGGAATGGAATGAGCTGTTAGGAGCCCCAATCACCAGGGAGGAAGTACTCGATGCCATTAAGAATTTGAAACTTCACAAGGCCCCTGGGCCGGACGGCTATACCGCCACTTTTTATAAATCGTACGCCTCCGACCTTTGTGACTTTTTGGTGACCCTCTTTAACGATATGGCCGTATCCGGCTCTTCTGCTGGCTCTTTGGCAGAAGCGGTGATCACAGTTCTGCCTAAACCAGGGAAGGACCCCACCCAGTGTGCTTCCTTCCGCCCGATAGCGCTTCTTAATATAGATGCCAAACTCTACTCGGCGATCCTGGCGCGTCGGTTACAGGACCTAATGCCGGCAATCATACACCCGGATCAATCCGGGTTCATCAAGGGGCGCCAGACTCACGACAATACGCGAAGGGTGGTGCACCTCATCGAAAAGGCCGACAGTTTTCATATTCCCGCGGTCCTTGTGGGGCTAGACGCCGAGAAGGCCTTCGATAGAGTGGATTGGGGCTTCTTGTTCAATACAATGACAGCCTTTGGCTTCTCGGCGACCTTCATTAACATGGTGAGGGCTAATTTCTGCTGCCCCTGATCAAGGGTTGCGGTAAATGGCCATTTATCGGCGTTCTTTCCGCACTCACGCGGCACTAGACAGGGGTGCCCTCTGTCCCCCCTTCTGTTCGCGCTAAGCATCGAGCCCTTGGCGGTGGCGGTGCGGGAACACGAGGGGATCCGAGGTCTGCCATTCACGGGGGAGCAACATAAGATCTCGCTCTTCGCGGACGACATTTTGTTCTCTATAGCAGACCCGGAACGTTCACTGCCATGTGTTAGGGAGGTCCTCCTGGAATATGAGAAGGTGGCCGGCTTCAAGGTCAACTACAGCAAGTCGTATATCCTGAACCTTACTCTCTCGCAGACCGAGGTGGCGCGTGTGCGGCCATTGACACCGCTGGCTTGGGCCACCGGATCGATCGTCTACTTGGGGGTCCATCTGACTCCGACAGTGGGCGGACTGTTCTCGGCTAACTTCCCACCCCTACTGGCGAAATCCCGGGCGGAATTGGATAGGTGGAAACCTAAATTTTTGTCCTGGCTGGGCAGAATCCATGCCATAAAGATGGTTCTTCTCCCCAAATACCTATATCTGTTCCAAGCACTGCCTATCCCCTTAGACAGCGATTTTTTTCGGCGGCTCAAAACTCAGATACTGCGTTTCGTGTGGCAGGGGGGCCAGGCGCGTCTCTCTTTTTCGGTCCTGCGTCGGCCGAGGTCCGAGGGTGGGATTGGCCTTCCTGACTTGCAGCTTTATTACAAAGCGGCTCAGCTCAGAGTGTTGGTGGAGTGGTCGCAGCAAACATCCGAGAAGCATTGGCTGCATATGGAACGGAGCGTGGCAGGCAGGTCGATCTGGGACCTGGCCTGGAAACCAAAAAAGGACCGCCCCCTCAACGCGTATATTAGTACTCCTACGAGTACGACACTGAAGGTTTGGGACACGCTCACCGCGGACGACCGCTGGACCACATTCCCCTCGCCCTTCACGCCCTTGCACTTCAACCCGGCCTTTCCACCGGCGCTGCAGGAGGGGCCATTTGACGTGTGGCGGGAGGGGGGTTGCAGGGCCTTGACTCATTTGTTTCATGGCCAGGACACTCTCACCTTTGCTAATTGTATGAGGGACTATGGAGTTCCCCGATCCGAGCACTTTCGGCATGTTCAGCTGCTTCACTGGGCCACGTCGCCTGGGGTGGTAGAGGCGGCTACGCGACCGCCGACGCCTTTTGAGGCCTTCATACTCCGGACGTCTGCCATGAAGGGGGCCATCTCCTTCCTGTATCAGCTTCTGCTCAAATCGACTATAGCTCCTCGACCTCGCTACATGGGGCAATGGGAGGAGATGTTGGGGAGGGAGGTGTCGGATGTGGAGTGGTCGGCGCTTTGGCGGGACTTGGCAACCTTTAACCATTCACTGCATCTGAGGGAGGCTCACCTCAAGACGGTCGTGCAGTGGTATATGTGCCCGACCAGGCTACACCGCATTTACCCGACCACCTCTGATAAGTGCTGGAGGGGCTGCGGGTTCCTAGGGGACTTCCGCCACATCTGGTGGGACTGCCCGGTGATACGGCCGTATTGGGAGGAGATTCTCTCACACATCAGAGACATCCTTACTTACCCCATTGAGGATTCCATGGCCTATGTCCTGTTGGGGCTGCGGGAACCTGGACTTGAATACCAGACCAGGGCAGATAAAAAGATCTTGTGGCTCTGCCTCGGGGCAGCTAAGCTCACGTTGGCCGCTGCCTGGAAACAGAAAGAAGCACCGGCGATCTCTTTGTGGCACGCGCGACTCTGGAGGCTGCTCAGCTTGGAAAGAGTGGCGGACATCTTCCTTGGCCAATTCAAGAACTTCCAGCACCAATGGGGTCCATTGGTGACTTTCCTCTCTAAGGGGTTGCCTTCGGCTGTATGCCCTACATCCTTACGGTCACTACATCTCTTTCAAGTTTAGTATGGTTGCGGTATGAATGTAGGTATGAATGGCGTCACCACCGGGGGGGGGGAGGGGAGGGGAGGGGAGTTTAACATGTTGATTTTCGGACTGTGGAGGCGTTAATATTCGGATGCATAGCCTGACTACCCAGGTATGCAAATTTGAGGACCGACCAGTTACTGTACTGTCTATCTGCATTGCACTGGTCCAATTGACAGGCTTCCCGGGACTTTTTGTGCTTCCACATTAGCGCCATGGTTCTTCGCCCTCGGAGTCAGTATGCTTCTGTTCTCTTGGGACACTATTGATATGTGGCTTCTGATTTGGCACCTGTGTGGGGTACTGAGCTGCGCCTCCGCAGCCCCATGTTTGTTTTTCTCTGTAACTCAAAATAAAACTTTTATAAAAAAAAAAAGGAAATTCCACAATGTAACTCTGACAAAAGCAAAAACCTCTTGGGACGAGGACCTTCGGTCCAGCAAGTTACAAGCTGCTATAACCAAGGACCAGAGGCTTTTCTGGGAATTAGCGGCTAAGGGGAATAAACGCGAGAAAGGCTCCAGAGAGGTTTTCTTAGATGAGACCACGTGGGTCAAACATTTTACAACGTTGTATGCAGGTAAAACCACTGAGGCCACACCCCTGGAAGAACTGACTACAAATCAGTCAGTGAATCTATTCCCACAGGTAGTTTTTGATCTACACGAAACGGAGCTAGCACTCGCTTCAGTTAAACAAGGGAAGGCACCCGGTCTTGACAAAATCCCAGGCGATCTTTATTTGCATAGCACGGATGTTTGGGCGCCATATTTAAACCATTTATTCAATGCTATTGCGGCTGGTGACCAAATCCCAGACACCTGGGAAGGAGCGGAAATTATCACTATTTTTAAAAAGGGGGATAGGGGCGACCCAGCCAACTATCGCCCCATTAGTCTTTTAGATATAACCCAAAAGATATATGCCAGGCATATATTAAATCGCATAAACACATAGCTAGATGAAAAATTCGTTTTATCAAAATATCAGGCGGGGTTTAGGGAAAAAACTGGGACCATAGACCAGGTACTAAGGCTATGCTGCTTGTATTGGAAGTATGTCATCATCCGCAAGGGCCACCTGTACGTGACCTTTGTGGATTTACGAGCAGCATTTCACCTGATACCACGTGACCTACTATGGAAATCCTTGGAAAGTCAGGGACTCCCTGGGGAACTCCTAAAATTGGTGATGGGCCTGCATCAGGAGAACTATGCCAAGGTCAGGTGGGGCCCAAATGGGGAACTCACAGACCCAATCCCAATAAAAAGAGGAGTGCGCCAGGGATGCGTACTGGCTCCCACATTATTCTCCCTTTTTGTCAATGATATTGCGGCCTTTATGGAGAACTGTGATAACGATTCGCCTCGACTGGGTGGGGAACGTGTACCGTCCCTCCTTTTCGCGGACGACACGATCCTCATTTCACAAACCCCACGGGGCCTCCAGATTCTACTAGACAGATTCCAGGAATATTGTTCTTTAAAAGGGTTAGAAATCAACGTAAAAAAAACCAAATATATGGCACTAAACCCGCACAAAAGTTTTAAAAAAATCTAATTTTAAATGGTCATAAGCTCGAATATGAACAGAGCTTCACATATTTAGGGGTCTTATTAGACTCATCAATGGGATGGAGATCCCAGATAGAAAAATCAAAAATATTGTTTAAACAAAATTGTCTTCCTATTCTAAAAAGACATAATAAATGTGTAAATAAGGCAGTAACTCCAGCAATAGAGATCTTTAGGTACAGGGTCCAATCAGCTGCTCTGTATGGGGCTGAACTATGGGGACCTATTTGTAGGAAAACCTTTGAAACATTGGAGAACAAGTTTGTTAGGGGACTACTAAAAATACCCACTAATACTCCATTGGTCCCACTATTCTTAGATTTAAATATTAAGCACACTGACCACCATGCTATGCTGAGACCTTTACTATTATGGGTTAGATTATGGACAACCCCTGAACTGACTGACTACAAAAATGGGTTGAAAGAAGTACTGAACCTAGATATTGGTAACCAAATTTACTGGTTTAAACACGTAAGAGTTTGGTTAACTAAACTTGGTCTAGCCCATTTCTGGAGTGAGCCAGAGTCCTTAATTATGGCCTCTAAGCAAATTTTAAAACTGTCTTTTTGGTCCTATGTGAGCCACGATTCTGCGTATGTTAGAACGCATGGTCCTTTAACTGAAAAATTTCTAATGGTTAAAAATGTGGCTAGTTTTGAATCATTTCTTGATGAGGTTCAGCCGCCATTGGCTAAAACCCTGTACCTTAAATATAGATACGGAACATTGAGAACTAGGGTATTGGAGAAAAAATGGGGGATGGCAAACAGTGACTGCTGCACTTTATGTCCTAATAATATAAGGGAAGACACTTTACATATATTGTTTTTCTGCCACAGTTACAGCAAAGTAAGGAAAAAATGGATCGTGCCACTATGTCGTTTCATTGGCTCTAGATCCCATAAGGAAGCTGGTAGAATTTTAAAAACGGATACCAGCCAAGTAATTGTGTTTGGAATTAGTAGATTTCTACTGGCTGTAAATTTCATTAGGTTGAAAATGTCTCTTCCATTCTAATCATTATATTATGTGTATCTGACCAAATTATGGACCATGTTTTCTTGCTTGTTTTACCTTTGACAAATTTTAAATTCTAGGCCCTGGCTGTTATAAAGTCCATTTAATGATTTCTTAAACTTGTAAGGATGTATTTTTAAACTATTTATTCATTTTGTGATGATTGTAAACTATAATCGATTACTCCATAGTGGTGACGCATAGCATTGATTACTGTTTTTTTTGTATAATGTAATCTTTTATTATTGCATAATTGTATTTCTTTTACGTTGCATTAGCAACGAAATAAAGATTGAATTGATTGATTGAAAAAACAAGGAGTACAGTCAATAAATGAAAGCGATCTTTAGACTAGCAATTGCTAGTTTGTACAGTAGATGACAAAATTCACTCCTAATTGGCCGACGCGTTTCGAAACCAGGAAACCTGTTCCCGGAGTCTCATCAGGGCTTTGTCATTTATCTACGTAAGATGCAAAGAAAACAATACAGTTTTATTTACAAAGTTGAAGACTCTTCTCTGTTTAAGTTACACTATTTAAGCTTTAAATATCTCTAATTGTACCTATATAATTCTGTGCAAATCAACCTACCAGATTTTAGAAAAAATAGGGGGCTGTGAAAAAGCTTTCTTTATTTCCAAAAAGCGGTGATTCATGGTGTACATTGGAAGATCTAAATTCACTCCATATCAGTGGTTGTGCTTTTCAAGTCATAAACCCAGTCTCCAGTTTTAATTACACAGCCGAATCTATCGGGGAAAATGAGAGCTATTGATCATTTAAGTCACAAAGGTGGCGTTTTTGTAGCAGACCGCATTTGTCACGTACCTTTAAATTAGTGCATGAAGTGGATGCAAGTCGTTTTCGTTTATACTCGACAGTTAGCTACTGCACCCGGCATTTTGCATTGTGGAACTAACAGAGAAAAGTAAGCAGGGAAACATTTGTAACCTCTTGCCCAAGCGTTTGTTACATTGTTTCCTCAATGGCTTGCAAAAACTCTAAAGAAAGCGTATCTGTTTCCAGTTGCGGCTTACTTCACCTTGTTGTGTTTAGTATCAAAGAGGTCCCTGTTAACACAACAACGGTTGTTTAGATAGTATTTCTAATGCGATACCCATCACTAAGGCAAACACGACATTTGTCGGGGTCAGTGCAATAAATTTACCTTTCGCACGGGCACCGCCACAGCCTGAATCTTGATCGACTGAAGGTGGCGGCCATGTTGAAACTTGCCCAATTTTTTTGTGTTCGTGCGAGGAGGGGCATGTCGTTTTTTAGACTTGAAGGGACGTTAAGCGCAACAACGGTAGACGTTTAAGAATCGTGAATTGTGTGATGCAAAAACGCTCCATATGCACAAAATGTTGTATGGGCACCATTGTGTTTTGGAAAAACTTCGTATAGCAGAATTGTCCTTTAATCGAATACCACGGCAGCCTGAAATACTTTCGGCTGAACCCAGCGCCTGCTAAGGCATCTAGGGCCCGATGTAGGTAAAACGCATTTTCCGAATTTAAAATACCGAATCGCACCGAATCGGTATTTTGAAATCGGAAAATGAGATGTAGATAAAAAAAAATCGGAAAAATACCGATTCGGTAGTAATCGGTATTGTGATTCGATACGTACCGAATCGGCATTCACCAAATCGGAATTTACCGAATCGGCTACAACCGAATCGGCAAATACCGAATCGGTAATCGCAATACACCCCCATGGCCAAAAGGCCCATAGGAACGCATTGTAAATACCGAATCGGTATTTACCGATTCGGTAAAATCCGAATCGGTAAAATCTGAATCAGTAAATACCGAATCGGTAAATGCCGATTCGGCAAGCAAGTCAAACTGAAACCAAAGACAACAGCCAATGAGGTGGAACCACCCTCCCCCACCCTAGCAGGGAGTGGCTACCCAGGCAGGTGCAACTCATTAGAACTTTCTGGAGAGGCAGCCTGAGCTGAGCATTCACAGTGAGCAGCAGTGGAAGCAGTATCCAGAGCACTGTGAAACATGGCTAGCAGCACTGAGAGCCAGAAGGCTGTGCACAAGAGGAAAGCAAAATTCAGCACCATGGAGCTGCAAGTGTTGGTGGAGGAGGTGGTGAGGGTACACAGGCAGCTGTTTGGGAGGCTGTCCCTCACTGTACCTGAGAGCACTAAGAGGAGGCTGTGGAGCGAAATAGGGGAGAAAGTAAACGCTGTTGGTGTCACCCCCAGGAGCCTGGACGACCTCAAGAAGAGGTTCTACGATATCCGCAGCCTCACAAAGAGGAAACTGGCAGAGCTGCAGAGGCAGGCAGGACTTACTGGTGGAGGCAGGAACCCGGCGCCACCCCTCACTGACCTGGAGGAACTTGTGGCGACTACCATTGAGAGGAAGAGTGTGGTGGGAGTTGGGAACCTGGATAGCTCAGCCAGAGCTACAGCTAAAGGTAAGAAGCATGCGCATCTTGACACACCCTACCAGACACCTCCCCTTTAGACCCAATGCACAGCCAAACCCCAGCCCTGCACTGCTACCAACAGACATGAGAAATGCGTCATGGTAAATGTAGTCAGCAGAAGTAGGCAAAAATGCAAGTGCAGAAGCATAATTAAAAGAACTGTGAAACTGAATCAAAGTATTTGAAATGATATGTGCAATGCTTTAATTGTAGTGACTGTAATACATCAGCACTCACTTCACAAATGCTTCTTTATACCTAGGGGCACCATCAGGCAGAGGAGCAGGAGCTACTTAAGCACCAGCACCAGCACCATCTGCCAGTGCAGTGGCAGGGCCAAGCACCAGTCAACCAGCACAGGAGGAGGAGGAGGATGAGAACAGCACTGGCCTGGGAAATGAGGAAGACCTTGGACATTCCCTCACATTTCCACACTCCCCCCGACTATCTGGCATGCCCCCATTGCAGTTCTCCCCAGAGAACTCACCACCACAGAGCCACCCTGCACCTGCCACATCTCCTGCCAGGAGTATTATTGTAGCTCCATTAAACCCCATCGAGGGAGCAGCGGGCCAGGCCCCAGCTAGCAACCCTGTTACACCTGTGGCACCCCAGCCCACACAGCAGGGCAGCAGCAATCCCCGGAGGCGAAGAACATCCAGCAGTGCACTTCCAGCACGGGAGGGCAGCGTGTTTCAAGGGCTGGAGGGCAGTATGGTAAAGATCCAGAGGATGCAGGCTAAATCCATCTTGGCCTGCCAGCGCCAGTTGCGGGTGCATAACCTGCAGATGGGAGAGATGGCACAGGGGTTCAAGACATTTGTGGAAAGCAATAAGGACATTGCTACAGGTCTTGGGCGAATGACCACTGCCATCACGCAGCTCTGTACAAAACTGGATGAGCACGAGCTCTCTCGCCACAGGGATGCCCGCGTGCAGAATATTGCTATCAACCGCCTTGCTGCTGCTACCGCCCAGCTATGCCAACGTGGGGCAAACATGGAGGCCAGCCTGACCCAGAACACGGCAGAGGTCACTAGGGGCATGGCCCGCATTACCACCGCCATGGAGGCACTAATCATTTCGAACACTGTTGTCAATCCAGCCCTGCACCTGGGCGAGGCTGGGGACAGCAGCAGCTACAGCAGCCCGGCCAGCGCAGTGTCTGAGCCGCGCCGGAGCAGCAGGCGCTCTGCTGAGGCTGCTGGACATGCAGAAGGGGGAGAGGCACATCCCAGTGGGGCTGCTAAGCGCAGCAAAAAATAAGACTGCCAGGGCGGGTGAGGCAACCCGGACAATTGACATTTAACAACTTTTTGTTTGCATTTTTTTTTGTTGCACATCAGTGCAGTAACGTTGTTGCAACATTATTAAATATTTCTTTTCCTAACATCCATTGACCTCTCTGTGCATCTGTACTCACTCAGAAATAGTTTTCTGTAATCTCCTCACGTCTGTATCTGCCATCACTTGGCGTAGACACCCCAGCAGGTTGTGTTTGTGGCACAGCAACGTCGTCGTCATGGTCCTCGTAGTCTGACAACTCCACCTCAGTGCCCTTCTTAACCGCAAGGTTGTGCAACATTGCACAGACAGCTATGATCTTGCAGCAGGTGATGGGGGTATACTGCCTTGCACCTCCACTCTTGTGCAAGCATCTGAATCTGCTTTTCCAGATGCCAAAGGTCCGTTCAACTACATTCCTTGTGCTTTTGTGGGCCCGGTTATACCTCCTTTGGCTGGATGTAGAGGGGTTGAGGTAGGGGGTGAGTATGAATGAGCGGAGGGCATATGCACTGTCGCCTAGAAGGAAAAGGGGTAACATTACTCACATGCATACATGTATTTCACTTAGCTACTTTGTGTTATGGGGGTCTGATGATGTGTCTCACCTAGGAGGTATCCTTCACCAAATTCGCCAGCCGTCAGCCGTGCATAGATGCCACTCTGTTGAAAAATGTAGGAGTCGTGGGTACTCCCTGGGAATTTTGCGACCAGGTCTGTGATGGTGCACTTCGCATTGCAGATCACCTGAACATTGATGGTGTGCGTAGACTTCCTATTGCGGTATATGTATTCTGTGTCAGCAGGGGGGCAAATCGGAATGTGCGTGCCATCTATACAGCCGATGATTTGGGGAAATTGTGCCATCTGGTAAAAGTCTGCTTTTGTTTGTACCAGTTCCGCGTGGGTTGCAGGGAAATAGATGTATTGGTCCATCCTCTGTATCATGGCGTCAAGGAATTTGTGGAAAAACCTTGACAGTCTGCTCTGGGTCACCCCTCCTACCGCAGCTACTCCACTTTGATAGCTGCCAGACGCAAGCAGGTGTAGGCTGCATAGCACCTGCACGTGCGCTGGGATGGCGTGTGCCCTTGGGGTGGGGTGGTCCAACAGTGGTTTGAGGTCCCTGATGAGCTCCAGAATGGTGTCTGAGTCCAGCCTGTACCTCTGTAGAATCTCTGCCTCTGTGAGCATGAACAGGGTGATCTTCTGTCTGTAGACCTGTTCCTCTCTTTGCCATTCCCTCTCTCCTTCCTGCTGTAGCCGTAGCCGCCTTGCAATGACATAAAAAGTAGCCATCCTGCAAGTTGCAATGCATTTTGGGTCTATTTTTATAGGTTGAAGTTGGTTACCACCTGATTGTAATCCATGGTAAATACCGATTTTGAAATACCAATTTTGAGCCAAAATCGGTATTTCTATGCTTCCCTACATCTCTATCTCCGATTCGGTGATTTACAGATTCGGTAACTTTACCGAATCGGTAGGTTATCCGAATCGGAATTTTTCCGATTCGCTGTCTCTACCGATTTGATACATGGACCGAATCGGTATTTTTTCCGAATCGGTGTCACTACCGATTCGGTACATGTACCGAATCGGTATTTTTATCGAATCGGTATGTTACCGATTCGTTCTCTTACCGATTCGGGGTATTTCCGAATCAGATTATTTCCGATTCGGTAGCCATTCCGAATCGGTATATATACCGATTTGGACGATTTTCATTGCCCTACATCTCGATGGCTGGATACCGATCGGTAAGGGCCGAAAATCGGTATTTTCGGCCGTTACCGATCGGTAGCGGCCTACCTACATCGGGCCCTTGAAGCATTATGGGGCATGTAGTTTTGGATTAAAAGAGAATAACTTTTGCACAACCGTGGAATTCCTTTTTGGTCATAAAATATATGTACTACAAACAAGACACTTCATGAGAGAACAGAATTCTCAAGCCATGATAGGGTGTTATGGTTGCTTTATTTGAAGGTGCCCGTACGGGCACCACAGTACACTGAGTGTACTGTCACAACACTATTATGTTCTTCAGGCACTTCATGGCCAGTGTACCTTGTCAAAACACTCTTGTGGTCTACAGTCTCGCTATCTCAGACAGGCTATTAAGTCCTGTCTGTGTCCTGTTAAATTTCAGAATTAATTATGCTTCCCTCTGCAATAGCACTCTACCCACATCAGGAGGACGATGTATTTGATTCCTTGTGAACAAAATGGACCATTTAAAGTCATTCTCATCATGTCCTTTATTGATGAAATGTTCGACCATTGGTGCTGTCATAACTTTCTTATATAAAATTTTCCATTGAACATAGCAAAACTAGAATGACATTTTTGGACGTGGAACTCACATGCGTCCAGGGGCAACTAAAAACATCCCTGTATAAAAAAGCCACTGACAAAAATACCATCTTGCACCATAGAAGTGCCCATCCAAGGAATTTAAAAGCAAATCTTCCTTATGGGCAACTTCTACGTATAAGGAGGAATTGCTCAGATTTGAGTGACTATGAAGAACATACAACTTTTGCAGTGAAATGAAACAGAGAGGGTACGCTAAAAAGCTTCTAAAACATTCTTTTAAAAGAGCACGTTTTACACCTCGTGAATGCCTCCTCCAAGTCAAAAAGAAGCCAGAATTAGATAGATTGGTGTGTGTAACAACCTATGGACCAGATACACACAAAATGAGGCAGGCGGTTCTCAAAAATTGTCACCTTCTCGAGGGCTTGGAATGTCCTTTTCCACCACCTATTTTTTGCTTACAAAAAGAATCAGAATATAGGGCAACAGATTGTCAGGGCAGATGTTGCATTACCAAGAACAAAAAGTGATCTGCTATCGCAATAGAACATGAAACCTGTTGAGGGCCATCATAAATGTGGGAATTGTGTGGCTTGTCCCAGTACCATTGAAGGGAAGGAATTTTGCCATATAGGTATTAAATGGAAACATCTTGAGTGTTCAAATTGTAAGACTCAAAATGTAGTCTATGTGATACTGTGCCCATGTAGGAAGATTTATATTGGCAAGACTAACCAACAAGTCAATTTGAGAATTAGCCAACATAGATCACGCATTAAAAAGAAAGTTATGACAGCACCAATGGTCGAACATTTCATCGATAAAGGACATGAGCAGAATGACTTTAAATGGTCCATTTTGTTCACAATGAATCAAATAAATCGTCCTCCTGATGTGGATAGAGTGCTATTGCAGAAGGAAGCATATTTAATTCTTAAATTTAACAGCACACAGACAGGACTTAATAGCCTGTCTGAGATAGCGAGACTGCAGACCACAAGAGTGTTTTGACAAGGTACCCTGGTCATGAAGTGCCTGAAGAATATAATAGTGTTGTGACAGTGCACTCAGTGCACTGTGGTGCCCGTACGGACACCTTCAAATAAAGCAAACATAACACCCTATGGTGGCTTGAGAATTCTGTTCTCTCATGAAGTGTCTTGTTTGTTAGTACATATATTTTATGACCCAAAAGGAATTCCACGGTTGTGCAAAACGTTATTCTCTTTTAATCCAAAACTATGTGCCCCATAATGCTTCATCATGCCTTAACGGGCCCTGGGTTCAGCCGGAATTATTTCAGGCTGCCGTGGTATTCGAGTAAAGGACAATGCTGCTATACAAAGTTTTTCCAAAACACAATGGTGCCCATACTACATATTGTGCATATGGAGCGTTTTTGCATCACACAATTCACGATTCTTAAACGTCTACCGTTGTTGCGCTTAAAGTCACTTCAATTCTAAAGAACTACATGCCCCTCCTCGCACGAACACGAAACAAATTGGTCAAGTTTCAACATGGCCGCCACCTTCAGTCGATCGAGATTCAGGCTGTGGCGGGGGCCGTGCAAAAGGTAAATTTATTGCACTGACCCCGACAAATGTCGCGTTTGCCTTAGTGATGGGTTTCGCATTAGAAATACTATCTAAACAACTGTTGTTGTGTTAACAGGGATCTCTTTGATCCTGAACACAAGGCGAAGTAAGCCGCAACTGGAAACAGGTACGCTTTCTTTAGAGTTTATGCAAGCCATTGAGGAAACAATGTAACAAACGCTTGGGCAAGAGGTTACAAATGTTTCCCTCCTTACTTTTCTTTGTTAGTTCCACGATGCAAAACGCCGGGTGCATTAGCTAACTGTCGAGTATAAATGAAAAAGACTTGCATCCACTTCATGCACTAATTTAAAGGTACGTGACAAACGCGGTCTACTACAAAAATGCCACCTTTGTGACTTTGGGAATTAAGGCCTAGATGTAGGTAATTTTATTTTACCACTTCTTAAATACCGAATTTTACCGATTCGGTATTTAAGAAGTGGTAAAAGAGAGGGGGGGGGGATGTAGGTATTACAGAATCGGTAAATACCGAATCGTTAAGATTCGGTATTTACCGATTCTGTAAATACCGATTCGGTAATGCCCATTGATTCCTATGGGCATTGAAGCCCATAGGAATCAATGGGCATTACCGAATCGGTATTTACCGATTCGGTAAATACCGATTCCAGCAAGGGTGCAAGGGGTGTCACTTTGACACCCTCTAGCACCCCAAATCCAGGCATGTGTGCCATGTGGCACACAGACATGCCCTAAGGGCATGTCTGTCTGTCACATGGCATAGGTGTTCATGCACACATGTGCATGCACACCTGGATTCGGTATTTTACCGCCCAAATGAATTGGGTGGTAAAATACCGATTCTGAAAGGCCTTTGGGACTCAGAAGAGTCCCACCTACATCTAGAAGTTACAGAATCTGTAAAAATACTGATTCGGTATTTTACCAATTCTGTAAATTTATCGATTCAGTAAATTTACCGATTCGGTAAAATTGGCCCCTACATCCCAAACACCCATTTACCAGTCGGTAACGGCCGAAATCGGCCGTTACCGGCCGGTAAATGGCCACCTACATCTGGCCCAAAATGAATAATAGCTCTCATTTTCCCCCGATAGATTCCGTGTGTAATTAAAACTGGAGACGGGGTTTATGACTTGAAAAGCACAACCACTGATATGGAGTGAATTCAGATCTTCCATTGGATACCATGAATCACCGCTTTTTGGAAATAAAGAAAGCCTTTTTTACAGCCCCCTATTTTTTCTAAAATCTGGTAGGTTGATTTGCACAGAATTATATAGGTACAATTAGAGATATTTAAAGCCTAAATAGTGTAACTTAAATAGAGAAGAGTCTTCAACTTTGTAAATAAAACTTTATTGTTTTCTTTGCATCTTACGTAGATAAATGACAAAGCCCTTATGAGGCTCCAGGAACTGGTTTCCTGGTTTCGAAACGCGTCGACCAATTCCAAGGAGTGAATTTTGTCATCTACTGTACAAACTAGCAAATGCTAGTCTAAAGATCGCTTTCATTTATTGACTGTTCTCCTTGTTTCTTGACTTTGTCTCTCATATTTTGGAATAGAAAATACATATAAATATATAATGTTTTGTGTTGTTTAATGGTTTCTTTGGGATATATGATGTAAAAGAACACATTTATTTAGTGTACATATGGAATGTGAATTTATGTTTGTAAATTGCATTGTATATTAGGGTAAATACATGAATGTACAGTTCCATTTTTCTGCATAAATGAACAAAAAAAGTTTTCAAAAGAAAGTATAAAATGGAATGGTATAAATAAAAATACCAGGTCAAACCAAAGAATTTGTTGTTCGACCTTTATAATTAAGATCAGGTATAAGTAAGTGTGGGGTAGGCACATTTTGTGTTTTTTGTTATAATAAGGTCCAGCCTACCCCATGCCCCCAATAGGCCTAACTCCTTAGCTTCACAAAGTATTCAGGATATGGGCATGAAGCTCTGCTCACTTTTCATTGACCTTTACAATTGACTCCTGTCACTGTCCTTTCTAAATGGTGGCTTTTCATGGGTCAATAGGCTTAGTAGTCCCTCCTTAGTACTGCCTTTTGTCTTCTTGTAACCTCCCATGAGGACACCCCCTGTTACATGTGTTATTACTCAGCACATTTTAATTACAGCCTCTGAGCACTATTTTCTTACATGGCTTTCTCCTGCCTACAGCAGGCGGGACACGTTCTTCCGCAACACTTTTTATTTTATGTACCCAGCAAGTCATGCCTCGGAGAGCATAACGGCAGCATTTATTTTCTTATTTGCGGCACTGAACGCAGCTGCATGCCTTTTTTTTGTTTATTTACTTGTGTTGAAATGACGACACCCGTGCTCTAACTTTAAATATCTTAAGCTAAAGAGCAGGTGCTGCGATTGCTTCAAAAGTAAAGAAACAGAAAAAAAATGTGCAGCCCACAATTGTTTTCAATTTGTTTACTTTGTTACAAAGGCATCACCTGATTGTTAGCTTTAAACATCTTAAACTAAAGAGTGGGTGCCGCTAAAGCTTTCAAAAGTAAAGAAATAGATAAAAAATTAACGTTGCTTTCAAAAGTAAAAAAAAGTTTTTTGTCTATTTCTTTATTTTTGATGCAATCGCGGCACCCACAATTTAGCGTAAGATGTTTAAAGCTAAAGCACGAGTGCCACAATTGCTTTGCAATGCAATACCTCTTACATTACTGAAAGTTTGAGCAATTGACGTTGCATTATTATTAGAAACGCCAAAAGCTCAAACTTTCAGTAATGCGAGACCTATTGCATTGCAAATACTTGTTGAACGACCCAGTTGGTACAGAAATTAGCAAAATTACCAAAAGCCAGTATTTTCGACTCATATCAGGGCATACTTTAAACAATAACTCATATATACCAGCAGAATAAATTCAGATGCCAAAAATTGCTTTATTTTACCTGTCTCCCGCTTCTATTGCTTCCCCTTCAATTTAAGGCGATTTACTTTCTCCAAAATCACCCACTTTCGAGTTGTTAAATGTTGGCAGGTATGGTATACGATTAACCCCTTGTCTGCTGATGACGGAACGGCTCCGTCATCAGCTGCGGTGGCGCTGTGCTGATGACGGAGCGGTTCCGTCATGGCCCGCTCGCTGCTCATGCGCGGCGTGAATTCCGCACCTGCGCTGAGCGTTCTATTGAGCGGGGCGGGCCGTGACGGAACCGCTCCGTCATAAGCATAGCGCCACCGACGCTGGTGACGGAGCAGTTCCGTCACCAGCATGCGGCCGCTGCGCGGCCGCCCTGCCCCCTTAGCACTGCGGCGGAATAGCCGCCGCAGTGAAGGGGTTAAAGCACTTAAAAATGTTTTTTAGAGCTGCCTTAATAATCATTGACTAATAAAGAAAACAAAGACAGAAAAATCATGTTGAAATTAAATACTGGTAAATTTATTCAAAGCTCTATTTTAGTATAAACTACAGGTCCTTGCAGAATTTTAAAACGAGAACAGATGGCTGTATTTTTCACTAGGAAATGTGCCAACCCAAGGAAGCAGCACACAAATTCAATTAATATGTGTCTACGAAACTTAAAAATTGAAATTAATGTGTCCTTGTGTAATGTAACATGTGTTCACGTAAAGCCCTCTAAAGCCTTCAGACCCAGTTCACGCTATATAAATCTGAATAAAAAAAAAAAACAAGCATTTGCAATTGTAGTAGGTCTCGCATTTACGCAAGTTTGAGCTATAACTCTCACAAATGTGAGACCTATTGCATTGCAAATATTTGTTGTATCAAAGTGGCGCATGCTGCGCATACACGTTAATGTAGGCCGTGCTCCTTTCTTTGGACAAGCCACGTCTAAAGAGAGGGGCGTTGCTGACATTAAAGTGAAATCTCTGCACAGGGGCTTTGACAAAAAAAAGAATCCGTTTGTCAAGTTGACAAACAAATGCTTTTTTTTTTTAAGTGTCCCATGCAGCACTTTCACTTAAATAGCAGCCGCACACCTTTTTTTAGACGTGGCTTGTCTACAGAAAGGGGAGCAGCCTCCATTAATGTGAAAAATTAAATAACGGACTATGCTGGAAAAATAAAGAAAGAAACGCAGCCGCTATAGTTAAAGCAGAGCGCCATTAGTAATTATAATTCAAATAAAAGCGGGCGACGTGCTGCAATGTTGTGCGTGGAATAGGGGCAAATCCGCTCTGATACCTCCGGGTCTAGCCAGCGCTATATAAAACAGTTCAAATACATCAAATAAATTGAACAAAATTGTGCCTACTGCAAAGATAAAGCAGACCACTAACAAGACAAGTAAAAAGCCCAGTTGTTATGGGAGATTAGAAATGCAGACAAGGCGGTACTAAGTAGGGACAAACAAGCCTATTCAGATGCCAATTGAAAAGATGGTCGGGACATGAGTGGAGCTTCAAGTCCCTACCGCAGTACAGCATGCCTCGCAGAGCAGTGCATGCGCTGCCCTGGCTCGACGTAAACACACAGCTGGTGCACCAGTGCCAAACGCATTAACGTGTCTTCAACTTCACAGCGTCAGGCTGTTAAAGCTCTTTGAAGAGCGGTCACGTCAACAGTACCCTAGGGGCACAGCTCTCCGACGATGTTTATAAACTGCAGAGGCACGTGGAACTTAAAGCCAGTAAATACTGAGGATTATGTGCTGCATTCTAGGATTGGTTGAGGTGCAACAACGACCCAATCCTAGTTCACTTTGCATATCAGGACTCCCTCCAGGCTCCAACTCCCATGAGGCACCTACACAGAACGCTCAGCCACCGAGTGACTGTAGTTCATCCCGGAAGTATTTAAGTTACGGTAAAATAGCTGGGGGGGAGGGGGAACGGAAGCTGGGTTGCATAATCTAACTGGCAGGTCGTAAACTTTCAGAGTACCGTTGATCGTTGTATAGAATTCCATAAAGCCATACCAAGCCAACCGTGCTGGACTTCAGGATCAGAACTTTGTATTACTGTTTTCTGCTGCAGGGGCAGGCGCAAGCATGTCTCTAACGATTATAAGGTCTTCCCTACGGCGTCTTCCTAGACTCGTTAATACTGTGACTTGGACTCCATTCAAGCCGTCTGTTTCTCTTTGCTCCTCTGTGGCTTCCGGTAAGGTTGAAGTGAACGGAGTCCATCTGCACTATAAACTCACAGGGCACGGAAATCATGCCATCTTGCTTCTTCCAGGGGCTATGGGTTGTGGAGAGACAGATTTTGGACCACAGCTCGAGACTCTGAATAAAGAGATGTTCACGGTTGTGGCCTGGGATCCGCGGGGATACGGCCGCTCGATCCCTCCCAACAGGGATTTGTTATGTCCTGTTCATCTCTTTCCCTGCTGCTCAGCCTCTGTGTGTGTGATGTCATTGGAATGTTCCTGTGTGCATGGTTTGAATGTGTGGTCAGTTTGATTGAGTGGGCTGAGCAGCTGGATGCTGCTCCCGGTGGGGCCTCCTTCCTTACTCCTCATTACCTACCTTTTACCTTTTTTACCTAATAAATATCAACTTGAGAATATCTACGTCTACAGGATTAATTTACATAAAGAAGTATCTTTTTTATGAATGTAACAATGGCGACGAGACGGAAAGAACTGCGTGTGCAGGAACTGGATTTAAAAAATGAAACTACAAAGAAAGAAAGTAAAGCTTTAAAAAGAAGACTATCAACGCTTTTGATGCCCCACCGGTGTCATGTCACATCTGACAGCCTACAGGAAACATCTACTGAGGTATGTTTCAAGCGTTGGTCTTTATGGAGTTTATTGAATTTTAAATTGGCAGAGTTACTCAAGCATTTCAGAGCCCAACCTTAAATGACTATTTATAATCCAAGGGCAAGAATGTGAACTTTTAAGCACTTTAATTGAGCCGGCTGCTTTCATTTGATCTATAACCTGTGAAGATATTTAAAAGTAAATTGCAGCTGTGAAACAAATGAGCGCTGCGTTCATGGAAATATAACTGCCTGTTCAATTCATTATCTGCAAGCACTGCGATCTGAGGTTTCCGTTTTTCTTGACAATTAGAAGTCAATTTGAGCAATGTTTTAGGAGGTAATTGACTGCCAGCGCCATCAAGAGGTAATTGACTGCCAGCGCTATCTACTTTACAGTTGCCAGCGCGTTCAATTTAACGGAGCATTTTAAGTAAAACTCTGACACTCACCGTCCTGTTTGGGATGACGGTTGAGTTGTCGGTTGGTTGGCAGCCATCCTTGTCCTTTCCCTGCTTCAGCCCTTATGATGACGTCTTCTGAGGGTTCCGAGGAGTTGGCGATTTGCAGCTTTCCTCGCGCTCTGCTCCTGACGTCAGCCGATGAGTCACCGCTGATGAGTCACCGCCTTGTTTGAAACGCATTTCTCTGTGAGCCATCGGGCGAAGAAGTAACTGACAGCGTGATGTTTTTACGTGCTGTCCTTGTCAACCATGCGCTTCCTGATCTGAAGGTCTGTGTTGAGTTCTTAAAGCGCTGAGCTGCTCCTCGACCAAACGTCTTCATTTCTACAGGGTCTCTGCCTTAATGCTTTTCTTTTGTGGATTTCTGTCATCGTTTCATCTTCGTGTCACAGCGACTGGCACGCTATGTTGTTTTTAAACCCTGCAAGTCCCTGAGATGCTTTCATTTATATGTCAAGAGACAAGGTACTGTTTTTTATTCAGGTTTCGCAATTCACAACATCTGATATGACAACGGTGACTACTTTTATTATTTTAGTTTCTTATTTTCCATCACTCACTATTTATATATAAATTTATATACATGTTGTGTTTAAGTGATTTATGAAACTGTTATGTACTGATATTGAGGTATTGGTTTATTTGCGTTCTGAGTGATTTACTTAATTTCTTACACTAGTTGGAACTGTTTTATGCTGAAATTTATGAATTAATTTATTTACGGTGTTTTCTTTAATGGTTGATTTTAAGGTCAGGTTTACTATGCTGAGTTTTGACAAATTTTGAATGTATTGATATAAATGAACCACTTGTTGTGCTCAATTAGTTTGAGGTGTTCATTAAGTTTTTGATATTTATTGATGAACCACTGTTTTAATGGTGCTCTATTTTAAATAGAGGTGTTCACATTTCTGCGAAGAGTCTACATTTATGGTTGAACTTTGAGGAGTTCAATGGTGTATTATTCTTGAACCTTGAGGAGTTCAGTTTTTTTTTTTTTGGACTTTGAGGAGTTCAATGTTGAGGGTATTTTCTTGAACTTTGAGGAGTTCAATCCTTGTATTTTTGTTGAACTTTGAGGAGTTCAATACCACTGTGTATTTTGGATTACTTGCGGAGCCACATTAGTGCTCATGGTTTGAGGTGCTCCATTTGTTTATCAAATCACATGAGGATGAGTCCTCGGTTTTGTTTTTTTTTGTTTTTTTTACCTGGACCACGCATGTGCTCTATTTTCTAGAGGTGTTCAGTTATTGAGTGTCGTTTTGGTAGCCATTACCCTTGCACTAGTTGTCCTAAATTGTTACTCTATTGGGACGCTATTTTGCTTAGTTTGATTCCCTTGCATGATTTTTGGTAATATTTTCAGTTTTTCTTTGAGATGGGGGATGGTTGTATGTGATTTCTCTCTCCGTTTGGTGCGAGAAGATATTATTCCTTGTTTGTGCGAAAAGATATTGTTCCTCTCTAGGTATCTTTCATGATGATTCATTGCTATTTCATGATATTATTTACAGTTATTCATTTTATATGTTGACTGTTCATTTCAAGACATTACTTACAGTTATTCATTTCCTATGTTGACTGTTATTTAAAATCCTGTTTTTGTCATCGTCAGGACTCACTGTATTTAGTTATATTCTCTCTCTTTTGTTTTCTTTGTTTAAAAGAGGGAGATGTGTTATGTCCTGTTCATCTCTTTCCCTGCTGCTCAGCCTCTGTGTGTGTGATGTCATTGGAATGTTCCTGTGTGCATGGTTTGAATGTGTGGTCAGTTTGATTGAGTGGGCTGAGCAGCTGGATGCTGCTCCCGGTGGGGCCTCCTTCCTTACTCCTCATTACCTACCTTTTACCTTTTTTACCTAATAAATATCAACTTGAGAATATCTACGTCTACAGGATTAATTTACATAAAGAAGTATCTTTTTTATGAATGTAACAGGATTACCCACCTGATTTCTTTGAAAGGGATGCAAAGGATGCCGTGGATCTGATGCAGGCCTTGAAATTCAAGCGGTTTTCTTTATTGGGTTGGAGCGACGGTGGCATAACAGCCCTCGTTGCAGCTGGGAGGTACCCCGCTCTTGTCTACAAACTAGTTGTTTGGGGTGCAAATGCATATGTAACCCAAGAGGATCTGAAACTATATAACGCTGTTCGAGACATTTCCAAATGGAGTGAAAAAATGAGGAAACCCATGGAGGAAATATACGGCAGAGAATACCTTGCTAAAACCTTTGATGCTTGGGTGGAGGGAATGATGAGTTTTGTTAAGAATTCCAACGGGAACATTTGTCGCCATTTGCTGCCTTTCATTGATTGCCCAACATTAATCATACATGGCGAGAAGGATGCCATGGTCCCTCCTTTTCACCCAGAGTTTATTAACCAGCAGATTAAAGACTCAAAGTTACATGTAATGCCAGAAGGTAAACATAACCTACATTTGCGCTTTGCAGAAGAATTCAATGGGCTAGTTAAAGACTTCTTAAAATAAGTTCACAATATCTTAAGGGAGGAGTTGGTTGCGGAAATGTAAAATGCATTTGAATTTGGAAAACCTTTATTAATTGATATGAATAAAATAAGGCCTGCTTTGTATTTTTTTACACTCATATTTTAAGGTTGGAATCTTTCTAGCTGCTTGTTTTTATCTTTTTTTCTTTTTCTATCCTTAACAAATGGCAATCAAGATCAGTTACATAAATACTTTACCACCAAGCATTAGAAACCAAAAATATCAGCCTTGATCCTTACACATCATACAAACTATACAGCATTGTGGCTAATAATTACACACCCAGTATGGTAAAAGCTTCCTAGACAATTTCATATGCTCTACATTGGCCCCACAAATCTGGGTACCCAATTTTTTGTCTTTTCATTGATTTTAAAGAGTAGAGGCTGAATTCCAAACTAAAAGTATTATAGAATTTAGCCCGCCACATCTCAAACGAACAGGCTTCTTGCTGCAGCCAAACTGACGCAACACATAGTCGTGCTACCGCCACCGCAACGGCCATACATTTTAGATATCTAAATGGATATCCCGGTTGGCCCTGCTTTAGACTGTCACCAACTCCTGTTAACATAACATCCATTGTTATATGAATATCCGCCCCTTTAATTTCAGACAAAAACCCCTCAATATTCCCCCTCCATTGAGTTAGGTAAGTTCAAGCATAAACGATAAGCATGATATCAGCCTTCTCCATTGCATATCTGAAACACTTCCCATCATTTGACCCCCCTCCATTTCATCATCCTCGCTTGTGTATGATATAAGTTAAATAATGACTTGAAATGTTGGGCCTTCAAGTTAGCGCAAATAAAAAAAATTCCTTCAATGTCTATTGGTTGTTGCATATGCATTCCCTCCTGTCCTAGCTGTACACGCCATTTCCCATCTTGGGCTTCCAAATCGTCCTGTTGCGTCTCCATTAATGCACCATTCAGTACCCCTATTTTAGCTGCACGTTTAACTGCCTCAACTAAAAGGTTAGTCTTCATCCCCTTCCATAGATAATCTCGTATTTGCAGATATTTAAAAGTCCAGTTTTTTGCAGGCTAAATCTATCTTCTGGTGTTTCCATAGATAATCTCGTATTTGCAGATATTTAAAGAAGTCAGTTTTTTGCAGGCTAAATCTATCCACTTAAGCTGAAAATGGCGCGAATCTCAGGGATGTGAAATTTGTATAGCCAGACGCCGAGGACATATTGTTTGGGGTCAAGGGAAACAAGTTTTAATGTGTATTTTGTCCTTGGGACAAGTAGGCCCAACCCCCTGCAGCACAAATAATTTTGCTGCCGATTTGCAGTACAATATTATGGGTCAGGGAAGGGCATGTGTCAGCAGTTAAGGAATACAAAATGTTAATGCTGCTCACAGTTGTATTTATGGTTCATTAACTGAAAGCCATTATTATTATTATTATTATTATTATTATTATTATTATTATTATTGTTATGGTGAGCGCTCTAAGTAAATGATGTAAGCTCTGACTGCACTACTGACAGTGGCTCCAGTATAAACATGTATACATAAGTTTTCAGTTTAGCAATAAGAACCCATGTTTAATACAGATATTTGCGGAAACTTGAAAGCAAGATTGATGATCCTTTGCTTTCAAAGTAAAATGTTCAGATAAAAAATGAAAGCAGGAAAAAAAACATTTTGCTAAACTACTGTAAAATTTCTGGTATCATTTCTTTGCAGCATCATTTAGTAAAATGTGTTGATGCATGCTAATATTTCCCAAAAATATTCATAATGGAAAATCAGTGTAAACGGATTCAATAGGATTATGAGAAACAAAAATAAACAAGCATTGGCAAAGCCTGTAAGTCTGAAATTAGTGGTCCTCTGTTTAGTTTTGTCAATGTGTGAATTGTTTTGGCATGGTTTTTGTATAACCTTATTTGTGTGGGAGCTGCAGGGCCCTCACCATTATAACAAACATCGGGAAAAGCAAAAATTGTGTTTGGTCTAAAAAAAGTACACACTGCCACAGTAGTTACTGGCACTGAACAAAACTACTTTGTGTGCCAATATGCTCCTTCTGAAAGAGCAGAATGCTGTCACTCACAGTGAAGTCAGCCGATACAGAGACAGAACTTCAATGAACGCAAAAGGTCATGGTCAATGCCAGACCAAATTAGGGGCCCAATTATTAAAGAAAGTCTCAAAAGTGCACCCATGGTATATATCCTTGCGTTAAGTGCAGCTATACGGCTTTCGTGAATTCCCAATAATTTACAGAAGTTGGACAAGAAATAGTACTCCTAGAAAATATTTGTTAACTGCATTTTAGCATGAGCAAATGTTTGTGTAGATTTTCTCATGTGAAAATCTTGAGTGTTTGCAAGTTCACTTTCCCTCCAACCACTTTTTTCCCCAACTCTTGAAGAAGGTTTACATCTGCCATTGTCTGGAGTACATTTCCAACTTTCTCAGTATGTTAAAAGATTAGAGAAGAGTTGTTGAAAACCCTTAAAACATGCACGTTAGTAGGTTTGCACAGATTCAAAAGGGCATTCTAACCCTGAAACTATAGCTTACCACTACCTGCAGCCCCTGTATGTAGATCTGCGGAAACATGGCAACATAAGGGATTTGCAAATATTCAAACACTACTATGGTATGTACCCTGGCATAATCAGAGAGTCTATATCGGAGCTCTTAATATAATGAGATTGCTGACATAATTTGTCGGCGCACTACATGGCACCAAAGGGACAAGTGGATTTTGTTACAGGACAAGTAGATTTATGAAGCAACCTGCCCCAAGTACATGTAGATATTTCATTAAATTCCACACCCCTGCTCGATCCCTTCTCTTTCAAATAAATCTACTCGCCGTAACCCCATAGCTCATCCGTTTATCCATTCTAAGATCCCAAAATATCGCGGGTAACATTATCGTAGAATTAGTAGGGGTATAAAACAAATCTACAAAATTTTAATATCCTCCGTACTGCCTTTCATACCTTATATACTGCCATCACTTCCTGAAATCGTGTTTTCTTAAAATAACTTGGCTCCAAAAATGTAAATAAAACAGTTTTGAGCTGCTGACCCCAACCGCATCCGATATATTGAAGGTGTCTCGGCCAATGTACCCAGTTCCTCCCCTGTTAACAATATCCTCATATGCTGATGGAGACCTGCATAAAAATAAAATGTAAAGTTAGTGACTGCCAACCTCCACGATTACATGGCAACATCATACATTTAAATGCCCTCCGAGGTTTCCTTTGCCCCCACAAGAACCTATTACACATGGCTTGTAGTTTCTGTAACTGTGTTCGTGTTCGCTCTAGTGGTACTGCCCTACAGTAATAGATAACTTTGAGGAGGATATTCATCTTAAGTACATTGTACCTCTCAACAAGTGAGAGATGCAAGCACTCCAGCCAATCCAATTGCTGTTTAATCCCGGCCAACATACCTCCCCAGTTGATCTCTATTAAGTTCTGTAGGCACATCCTTATTTTAATTCCCAAATATGTGACTTCCTCAGTTAGATGAAGATCCACTTTGTTACGTACTATTTGTGTTTTCATTGAGTTTAACTTATACCCTGATACCTCCCCGAAAATATGAGCCAGCCGCTCTCTCTCTAAAATGGCTTGCCTTGGATCTAAAGTCGCCACCGCAATATAATTTGTGTAAGCTAAAACCCATGCCTGGTGCTGCCCAAAAACATAGAGATGATCATATTACTCTTTTACAGCATTGTCAAACTGGATTAATGTACAGAGCAAATAACAACGGGGAACAGAGACATCCCTGCCTTGTCCCCCTAGTTATATACACAGGCTCTGAATCTTTGCCCATTATACAGATCCTAGCTGTCAGTGATTGATACATAGATTGGATAGCGCTAATAAAGCCTGGGCCAAACCCCATCTTACGCAAAGCTTCCCATATGAACGGCCAGGAAACACGCTCAAACACATTTTCGGCATCAAGAAATATCAATCCTAATCTACTTGTTGTATTATAGCAAAATCTATTAAAGTAACTACTCTATTTATATGGTTGACCGTGCTCCTGCCGGGAATAAATCCTTGCTGATGGATAGATACCAAGGGGGTTATTACTTGCGCCAATCTAGTTGCTAAAACTTTGGCATAGACCTTGCCATCCGCATTTAAGAGGGAAATTGGCCTATAAGACCCTGGCAAATCTGAAGGTTTATCTTTCTTTTTAAATATTACAATGTTGGCCTCTTCCCGCGACAGTGTTGGGCTCCCCATGTGTGCATCTTGAAATGTAACCAGCATATCCTCCTTCAGCACCTGGAACAGTGTTCCATGGACCTCAAGTGGTAATTTGTCTGGTCCTGCTGCTTTGTCCCTCGCCAACGACACTATTGCTTCCTCAAGCTCCTCCATAGATATCGGGGCATCTAGTTCTTCCAAGTCTTCCTGTCTTAAGCCTACTGCCTCTACTTGTTGAAAAATGCCTTGATAGATTGCTCATTACATTCGCTCTGTGTATATAATTCTTTACAAAAGGCATGAAATACTTCCAGAATACCCTCCATTGTTTCCACCGTATTCCCTACACAATCAACCAATGCCGTAATTTTTTGTAAGGAATGCTTAACCTGTAGTCTTTGTGCCAGACAGCCCTGTGTACCTTCCCCATATTCATATCTTTACTCCTTGTGAATCTTATACTAACTAGCGAATTCCTTACTCCGCACCCTGTTGATTTTAGCTTTACAACAGGCTATCCTAGTTTGCATTGCCCTAACCTCCGCTCCCCTCCTTATTTACTGCATTAGCTCCTGCTCCGCAGTCCTTAGATAATCCAGGAGACCCTGCATAATAACCTGCTGTTGTTTCTGCCTGCTCAATCCATAGCAAATTGTTTCACCCCTCAATCCTGCCTTTAGAGCATCACATACCATGGCACTTGTGGGGGACTCTCTATTAATATCCGGAAATTGTGTGGTCCTGCTTTTAATGTGATTAATATAAGAGTTTTCCAATAAGAGCTTCCTATCAAAGGTAAAAGTTCTACCTAACTTCTTTTGGGTGATAGTAAAAACATCCAATAACAGTGGACCATGATTCTCCGTGATCCTGGGCCACACCTGCATTCTTGCCCCCACCATGTGTAGCTTAGACATAAAAACATAATCAAGCCTAACTAGTTTGTGGTGGGGATAAGAGTAAAATGTATATCTAGGGTACGGATAGTTCAGGGTCTGCCACACATCTACCAATACATGGTCCCCAATAAGCTGCCGTAGTGATTTAAAAACCTTGGGTTTTCGGCCCCCGTATTTATTATTGTGTTACCCCCATGCCTGGTATTCCAAGTGAATGTTAAAATCCCCACACAAGATTAGCGGGGTATCCCACATAGCCAGCTCAACATTTAACACTTCTAGTATTGCTTCTTCATCAAAATTTGATCCGTATACTGTACATATTACAACCTTGGTGACCTCTACCATGCATTCTGCAATGGCCTACCTGCCAAAATTATCTGCCAATATCCTCCCAGTCCCACAAATTTCCTGTTGAGCCAAAATAGCCTCCCCCCTATTTGTAGTGGACTGTCGGGATGCTGCGATTAATGTATATCCAAGGTCTTTTAATACTGTACGTTTGGCCCAAGAGATATGTGTCTCCTGCACACACAGAATTTCAGGCTTCATTAGTCGTAAATTGTCTGTTACCCGTTACCTTTTAGCAATATTATTTAAGCCACATACATTGAGCGAACAGATTCGTAACCCAGAGACTGTCCCCCTACCTGCCATAACTTGTTACACTGTATAGCCACCTGCATGTCGTTCCTTTACTAACAGCCATCATAACTATAATAGCCATATTTCCTCTGTCATGGATTGTTTTGTTTTTACCCCACTCACCACCCGGTGTCCCTCCCCATACACCCCCCCCCCCTCCCACCCTACGCCCTTTTCCCACTACTCGGGCAATAGGGCCTTTGGCCCTTGTGATGGGGAGCTTCCCTGCTACCTGATGTGCCTCCCTTTTCAAAAATTCTTATCTTCCTCCAGGAAAGCAGCCCGAGCCATAAATTAACACATCATTATTAAACATTGAAAACATTGCCATATCGTTTAACACACCATCCCAATATTGCTCTTATGTCTCTCATGACAGTTCAAACAGAAATCTAGAGCCTTTCACTTAGTAATAGCCCTGCTGACATTTATACTTAAATAGATAGAAGGTATTCCTTAGCTTGTATCTCTGATGTAAAAAACTGTGTTTGCCCCTTATAAATTATTTTCAATGTAGCCGGGTTTAACAGAAAGGCTTGTGCCCCCTTACCTTGAAATGGAGATATTAATTGGCGCAGTTGCCACCTTTTTTCCACTGTGTGGTGACAAAAATCAGGCCTGACAAAAAATTTGATGCCCTTCCCTGCCTTCTTCCTACCTGGCCTCTCTAAATCATATACTACCTGTCGCACCAGGAAGATATCCAAACAAATCAGGATTGCCCTTGGCCTAAGGGCAGGCTGTCCCGCTTTGGCTGTCTGTTATATAAATAGAAACTTAAGCACCCTTTGAACTTCAATGGCCCAGTTCCACATCGAAAGTTCAGGAAAGGCCTCTGCAAACAATTCCACCGCAAATTTGTGAACGTCCTGGCCCTCAATTCTCTCCGGTATTCCTAATATTCTCAAGTTGTTGCGCCGTAATCCATTCTCTAAATCGACACGCTTTAGTTGAGTGTCCTCTTTATAGGAACACATAGCTTCTGTAGTCGTCTTTTGGGCCGCCATTTCATCCTCTAGCATAGATATACGTGCTTCTGCTTCATTCATTCCATCCGTAAATTCATTACAAGCTTTAGCAATCCTCACAGTGTTCTGTAGTTTCCGACAAGCAGTCTGCGTTTTTAAATTCTGTGTTCGAGTCTCATCTATATGATCCTAGATACTTTGATATATTGACACCAGCGAAATTTTTTCATCCTTCTTTTCTACTATATCTCCCACAGTAAGGCTAGCAGGTTTTACTCCTTCGGGTTTCAGCTCTAATGAGGAAGAATAGTCCCACAGCAAGCTATTCACTTCTTCCGGTTACTGCCCCTTTTCCTTAACTGCAGCTTTTTTGCATACCGTCAACAAATCAGTTTTCATACTCCAGGTTTATACAGCACTCATTATTGATCTTTCCTGAGAGCGAGATTTAGGGCCTAATATGCAATCGTCATCCGATGTGTCAGAGGGATCTGACATAGAAAAAAACTTCTCCCCTGAATCGTTTTCTCTGCCAACATCCCCACAATCTCCTCCAAGCTCAACCTCTTCTGAGCCTCCATCAGCCGTAGATTCCATAGAGGCAGCACCTTCCGCGCCTTTTGATTTCAAGCCCCTCTCATGTATACTCAACAGGGCTCGACAAATCTTAAAAATCGCACTTGACTGCAGGTCTAGTGACTAGAATTTTCTACTCGACCTAACATCAATGCACTTGACCCACAAATTGGTTGTATTCACATTTTCTTCAAAACATTTGCAGCGCAGTTGGTCTATGACCAGTAAGACAGGATCGATTTTGTTTGCCTCATTACTATTCTCACTGCAATGTTTTGAAAGTTACGAGCACGGCCTTGGATAAACACTCTCAGCAGTACTCTGGTACACCACTGAACCTTAAACATACTAGAGCACGGCCTCAGATAAACACTTTCAGCAGTACTCGGGTACACTACTGTATATAACACACTAGAGCGTGGCCCGCAGTATACAAGCTACTGATGGGGGTAGAGTGGGAACTACGGTGTTAAACAATTTGCTGTCTGCGGGAGGCCTCGCTCTTCCCTCCTAAGAGGCAGAGACACAGGAAGAGAGCTGGAGGCCTTAGCCTCGTGCTCTTCTGTCTGCTCGACCACTTGCATGGCATTAAACAAGGGAGTATGGGATACTATGCACCAACCTAAGCTACAAAACAAACACAACAAAATGAGGAGTATGGTGCACTGGATACTGATGTTGTACTGGTTATGGGTTTGTTGGGGAATGGGCTGGCAACGGACAGTTCAAACTTTCCATTCAGGGGAGGGGATTGGACCTGCGCTGCTGCCCAAGGGGTGGGGGTAAAGAGAGTTTCTAATGTCAACTGTATTGAATAATGGGGGAGGGTGGTACATAATGAATACTCTGCAGAACTCAGGTTCACCGCTGAACCTGAAATATACTAGAGTTTGGCTCCAGTGGCTCAGCATCCTGTGATTCTGGGCAAATCACTTAATCTCCCCGTGCGCAACAAAAATGAGTGTTTCCTGTAACGTAACTGGTGCTCGTGTAAAGCACTCTAATACCTTCAGGTCGAGTAAGCGCTATATGAATCTGCAAAAAATAAAAACTTAGCAATACTTGGATTCACCGATGTACCTTCAACATATTAGATTAGTACAGCCCCGGATAAACATTGTTCCCAGTACTCGGTACACTACTGTACTTTAAACGTACTAGAGCACAGCCTAGGAAAGGGCAGATCGCGCCATGGCTTGGGACAGAAGTAACTGTATGACTGGAACGTTTTTACGGAGTCTTGCATTGTATTTTATGTCCCAGCTATCCGACCAGGCATGCTGTGTAAGCACATCCCAGGCCACATAAACAATACTGCCGTGCTTGCTCATGACATGATATTGTCATTTTCCATCACTCTCCTTTCCAGGTCGCTGACATGGGGACCTGTCTGTCAAGCGACGGTGAAGCCTTTCAGTGCGATTACACACCATAGATTGTACAATCTGCCCATTACATATGTTTTACATCCTGGTGTGCTTCACGGCCTGGCCTTTCAACTTAATGAAGTCGGCGCCAGCCAGGTCCTCCTTGTGAACGGCCATGCTTCATATACAGTTAATCACCCAGGGTAATAAAATGAGATGCGTTTAACGTGATTGGTTGTACAATTAGGAGTGGATATATATTTTGGTTCTTATCCACTTTTCTCCAGCCTCCTTATATTTATACCACTTTTATCTTTCCCAACCCACCCATTCACTCCTTCCTTACCATAGATCGTATTATGCAGCAAAATATTTTTGTAATCAGAAGAACAGAGGGAATCAAGGGGCGCTGTTTACCCTCTGCATCCCGCTGGTGCACCCCTGACTGCACCCGCCTTGTAGAGCTGGGTAAACCAACTTCTAAGCTGTGAGAAAACACAAACTTTCCTGCGCTGACATCTGGCACCTTAATGGGCACCGCAGGCAGCTTGTTGGCATCTTGTGTGCTACCATGGACGAGGCACGTGCATAGAGTACCCTCTGGATGCCTGTGCCACCTTTAATTAGATATCATGAATGCTTCGCAGTTTGTTTCAAAATCTCAAACCTTTCTCATGTGCCTCATCTAGCTGTGCTTCTCTGAGCACTATCAACCTTCTGATCACAGGCAGTTAGCAGTGCTAATATTAATGCACACGTTAATTATAAGTATGTCTAATGCTAATTTCTAGTCACCTTTGTTTATTTACGATGCCGGTAAGTTTGTGCTTTTCTAGAAGACTTGAAGTCTGAAACAATAAAAAGCGTAACAATAGCCCCCGCTGGGCATCAATCCCCTTCAAAGCCACCCTCCCCAACAATCAGAGCAAGAGCCCCTGACCCGCGGCGGTGTTCCCATTCAAGCGCTCATACCTTAGGGTTCCCCGCAGAGAGATCGAGCCGTCCTCGGCAGGCGCAGGCTTACATCACATCACAGGCCAAGCTCCACTCGCAGGGCTCCCAGGCTCATCATAAAACAGCCAAGGTGCAGTAGGAGTACTTCTTCGCTAGGGCACAAGTGTCGTTCACGGCCTGCATCTGGTCAAGTGTATTGGGAACAGGGGTTGGCAAAAGCAGTTTACACGCTTATCCTGCTGCGGCTGTAATCAACCAACGAGAAGTCTGTAAACTTTACTGTGCGGAGATTAGCAACCATCTGATTGGCTGATTGCAATTAGGCCTCAGCCAACCGAGCCCACGTTGCAATCAGCCAATCAACACCTTTGCTTTTCCCGCATTTTGTCACAGCAGTTCCTGAACATTTCACCCAGCTGCCCTCTAAAGACTTCTACCGGCACTGCACTGTAGCACAGCCACAAAGCTCACTCGCCAGGGCGGTCAAGTAGGCCTGAAAACTGTCTCGCCCTGAAAGAAATTGACTCGCATTTGCGAGCGGGCGAGTACATTTGTCGAGCCCTGCTCAATCTGCTTGTGTTTTTTTCTATGGCAGACTGAGTGCGCTTACAATAAGATGATAGTGGATTTTGAAATGTGGACGTTTTTGGGAGGGTTTTTCAAATTTTGTGTTGGAGCAATCACTGGTTTTCTATAATGTTGCAGATTTTTTGGGCTGTTTGTAATTTTATGCCAGATTTCCACATTTTCATGCAGTACATTTCATTCTAGACAAGGGTATACAGCACCGCTTTTCACAGCAAACTTCCATTTCATACCACTGCACTGATAGGTGTCTAAAATATAATTAACAACAACTGGGTAGATAATTAAGGGTTTTCAATGCTGCTATCAGCTGAAAAGTTGGGGGTCACAGTACTAGTAAACAAGAATAAGCATTTATATACTGCACACCAGAACTACATTGTAACTGCTTAAGAAATAGCCACTATTGCTACCACAGGGCTCGAAAGGTTCACTCGACCGCTCGCATTTGCGAGTTAGATTAATTCAGGACGAGCTATTTTTAGGTCTACTCGCCCTTTCTGGCGAGTAGGAAGAAAAACTGACATTTGAGCTCTGCCTCTAAAAGTACAGGAAATGTGACAAGATAGCAAGATTTAAAGGCATCTTTATTGCTCACAAAGTAAATGAGGAATAAAAATGCTTTTAAATCTTGTTAACTTGTCACATTTCCTCTGCTTTCAGAGTCAGAGGTCAAGTGCATTGCACTGATATGATTTTGTAGGTTACTAGACCTGCAGGTCTAGTGTATTTATTATGATTTTTCGAGCCCCGTACCAAACTCATAGAGGAACACTTTTTGATCTAGTACACAATGATGAAAGACTGATGTGGGCTGGGTGGAATTGTGTTACCTGCTTGTTAACACTAATGTTTACGCAGGTGCACAACTCCCTTCCCTACATTGCCTTTCTGTGTTGACAATAACCTACTTTGTAAAGCAGTAGAACATTTCTACATTTTGAGGCAAGGCTTTTTATTCCTTTTAGGCAAGTATGGTGTTATAATAAACAAGGCCCACATGCATCATAGCAAAAACCGGTCGCAAACGGGCAGATTCTCATAATCTGCCCCTTTGTGACCGGTATTTTTGCTTTTGGGATGCATCCTCCTAAATGCAAAAATCGCAAATCAAGCGATCTCTAAATTGCGATTACTTAAATTGCCATTGCATTTAAGGAATCGCAAATTGAGATTCCTTAAATTCAATGCATTAAAGTAAAAAAACTAGCGATTTTGCTAATAAGTGGAGCAAATTACCATGAAGTTGAACTAAAGTGCATTTTTCAAAGTTCCGTTTTACACACACACATGCCCTTGGGGCAGGTGCGTGTGAGAATGTATTCCTTACTTGCGACTCGCAATTAAGGAATGTTTAGAAATCGCTATTTTTTAGCAATTTCTACATGCATAGCCTTTTGCTATCCCTTATTAGCGAATCCTTATTTTTCGCTAATAAGTAATCGCAAATGGCATTGTTGATGCATGTGCCAGAAGGTCTTTAAACATTCAAATCTGCCTTTGCAGTGCAAAACCTAAAGTGTGTTCTGCTCTTTTTTATTTCTATGTGCTCCCAAAGCAGTTTAGTATCCAAAATCCCCCTCAGAAGGTCGATTACCACCAGTTTTTATTCTGGTGTATTAAACATGCAGTTATGTGATGTATCACTATATTTTTGATGCTGTGTGCCTTGCTGTTAATCATTCATTTTACATTTAACCTTCTGTAAATTTCCACTTTGTGCCCTCCTTTTTAATCCAAACTCCGATCTGTGTGGTATTCCTAACTTCCCTTGTAAGTACAACCAATCAAGATTTTTTCTAACTTGCCTGCGGTTCAAGCCCTGGGGAGGCCCAGGTTGAGGGCATGTGCATAGTCTAAACTTGAGGTGGCTAATGCATTGATGACCTGGATAAGAGTCTCAAAGGAAAGGAATTTACCAATCTTTCTAACTTTGCGGCGCTTTTAGGGCTAGATGGTCCAAGTCTGTGACAGAAAGCACTGTGAATGTCATTATTTAAAAATTGTGTTGTAATAATACTGTATTGTGAGAAAGTCACCCCTTTTGCACTGATAACCCATATTTTTTGACTCATAGTGATGGTAACTGACTCTGATTGTGCCCTGGGCTCTGCTAACTAGGCCCAGAGCCAATGCTTTGATTAAAAACGTAAATGGCAATCTATACTACTATTATAAAGAGAGAACTTGCACCTTTAGGCAAGGTAAACTCGGGAACCACAGCGCCAATCTACACACCTGATACACCGTTGAAATCGGGAGGGTGTGTAGATGGTCATAGGCTTTAAAAATTTTAAAAATAAACGTTATATAAAAAGTTACATTTTTACACAAAGTAGTTCCCCCAAAGTAGCGCCTGCCGCTACTGTGCGGCGTCACGTCAGGAGCAGGGGAGGAGCAGCGTCCTAGGAGCGGCGGACATGGCGCACAGGGGAGGAGTGGTGAAGTGAGGCCAGCGGCGGAGTGGAGAGTGGGATATGGCGCGGGGAGGAGCGGCGGCGGACAGGTCGTGAGTGGCAGAGCGGCGGAGCGGAGAAATATGGACCGGCGGTGTGAGCAGCAGAGGCAAGGTAAGAATCCGGGGCAGCCAGGGTCAGGGCAGGGCACGGGCTGGTGGGGAATGTCAGGGCAGGCGGGGGTAGGGGAAGCAAGCATTTCAGGTTTGCGTGCTCTCCCGCCCCGGCCCCCGCCCGCCACAACATTGTCCGGGACACAGACAATGTCGTGGCTGGTGGGGGCCTGGGCGGGAGAGCACGCAAACCTGAAATGCAGCCCCCAGCCCCCTTCTACCCCAGGCAACGCTGGGGCGGGCTGCTAGTTAGGTATAATTACAATTGGCAATGACAGGCCCCTTTAAATCCCTTGTATATAAAAAGACAAGGGGGATTCAAAGTACCTTGTATATAATGGGGCAGGAAGGTTTAACATCCCGTGGATTTCCTGCACTGGAGTGTGCACTTCTTTGTTGCTTGCTGTTAATTTTAAAAGCAGCCCTGCTTTGCAGACTCTTTAAAAGTAAATTTCATGCACATTTGACTTTGGAATTAAAGGTACTTCCAATGTTGTAATGTACCTTATTTTTACATATGTCACCCCTAAGGCCTCCCATAGATGCCCCAGGGGTGGGTGGCCTTGTGACTGTAAGCAGGGACATTATAAAATGTTTCATAAGCCCTGGTGTGGGAAAAATTGCTCATTTAGTTTTCCCCCATTGTACATACTTGGCTTCATAGGCTAACATTGGAATACGTGAATTAAGTATTAATATTCCTAGGAAGGAGCTTAAAATGCAATTGAATGGCTTAAAAGATTGTAATGATAAATCCAACAACTTGCCACTGTTGGATCTATCATAACTAGTACAGAAAATAAGTTATAGAACTTTCTTTTCTGGGAGCCAAAATTCAGCCTTCTAGCAGCCTCTCCTGATTGGTCAGCCTTCACAGGCTTAATCAAGCTGCTTTGTTGAGGTGATAAGTGGCCTGCACAGGGACATGGGTTCTCTGATGGGAGAGCTCTGCAGCTGCAGAGAACAGGACTGGGGCTGGGTAGACCAAACTGGGATTCAATAAGAGCAGGACATTAAAGAATGGCAGGCCTCGGTCTCTTCCTGTATCCCCAGCCAGATGGCAGGCACAGAAATGGGATTTGCAGAAGGTCTGGGGGGATTGTTAATGGAAATGAGTCAGACCAGTAGGTTCGTTTAGTGAGGTCTTCGACTTCTGGAGAGGATTTCTCCATGTTGAATTTTAAAATGCCTTGCATTGCTTTGTGGGACAAGAATATGCCACACTTTAGAGTAAGCCGTCATGCTTTTGGGAGGCACCATGCACCTCATTAGACAGCTAATCGCCCCAGATCATTGAATATGTTTGTGAGAGCTGCATAGTAACTCAGATTTGCTGCCTGAAACTAGAAGGAGAAGAAGGCCTGCCCTGCTGGAACCCTAGCCTGCACCCCAAAGGCTTGCACTCTGATGGACTGAGCCTTCTACACACTGGAACTGCAGACCTGAGGACTTTGCCTTGCTTAAAAAGGCATTGTGGAAACTGTTGTACCAAATTGCCAACAACCATCTCCGAGCTTCTGTACCCTTGGATTTGTGGTTTGTACATTTTTAATCCTCCAAGGGAACGTCAGGAAGAAGCTCCTTGGTGCAACGTTTGGAAAAATCTCCATACGTTGACCACCTCAACGCAAAGAGTCAAGCCGGCCTCCTTCAACTCCGATTTGGCCTGGTAGTCATGTTCGTCCCGCTGAAAGTTCCCGTGCTCCAGACTTCCTCAATTTGACTGGGGCCTCCTAGAGAAACAATCCGATAACGTTGCATCAAAACCAGCCTGCTGGAGGGGACTGCACAATGCGACAGAAAGTTCTCCAGAAAAGTTTATAAGTCCAAAGGTTACATTTTGACGCAGGCTCTCCCGCTTAGTGTATCTGATCACTGCTCCATTGCAGTTGACCTCAAACTTTGACTTTCTCCCGGTCAAGCGCGACCAGATATCCCAAGTTGGTGCAATGTGTTTTTAACCACTAAAAAGTGTATCATCTTTCAAAAATCCTATTTCCGGATCCCTATACTGGATTTTTGTGGTTTGGTGTTTTTTTTAAGATAGGAAATATTTTTATAAAGTGGTTTGGCGTTTTTATTGTCTCTTACTTATTTAATGTATTGGTGTTTTTAAATGCTTTACACTCCTGTCTCCTAAGTTAAGCCTTCCTGCTTGCAGCCAACTCCTGTGTGTTGAGCCAGAGGTTAGTGTTTTGAGACCTTGACTGGACCTTATATTGCATTGAGGGCCTTATTGCTAGTGGTAGGCCCCTATCTGCAACTACTAATAAACCACCTTCGAACATGTATTAAACAGGCGGCTGCAAGATACTGTTTAAAATAAAACAATTCCTTTAAAATGTACATTTTGGTAATAAGCATTCTGACTATAGTGTAAATGTTTGACATATATATTACCTCTCAAAAAGAATAAATATTTGTCACCATGAAGATGATTGACTCCATTAATTAAAAGCTATACTGGCTCTCTGCGTAGCTAACAAGATGGCGGAATAGCTGCTCTTAACCCTGGCGTTGCCGGCCCACACACTATTCCGACCCAAATCCTGTTCCCAATCCGACAGGTCAAATAGCCCCACAGCCTTGGATACCGACTGCAGTGTTCACGGAAGTGAGTTTGGGCAACCCCGCACCCCAACTGAGGCTGCACGGCGATGCTACCCATCACTGTGGTGTGGGGACGGACATAATCTGGTTATGATGGGATCAACTCTCATCTAGTTGCGCACTGTGCACATGGTGTTGTCCTACACCATCATTTAATTAAACTCTTTCAACTTTGTATACAATTGTCAATCAGTCATTTAATATCATAATCTGATTATCTTCAATCAATCAACATGTTACATTCCATAATCTTTATACAATTGTAATCATTAAATTTCCACAGTATTGTTCAATGCATTATACAATGTTCACTATAATAACACTTTATAACCAATCATGATTTTTGACATTTCACATTTTATCAATTCCTGCCCAATGCATTTCGGCACTGAATAGTGCCTTCATCAGGGGCCGATCTGAAAAAATAAATAAACAACATAATGTGTAAATGTATTTTGTTTAACATGTGCCATGGGAGTAATTATTTGTGAAATAATTCCATTCCATACCTCTCTATGTAATTTGCGTAATCAGTCAGCTGAAATAAAAACCACAACACCTAATGTTATATTGTGGAAAATACAATGTAAGGTCTAAATCATAAGAGCCATGACTGCATGCTTACCTAATGATTTCTGGGACTTGATGTTCTATGAGAAAAAGTTATATTAAAACCCGGCGGTTAATTGTAATCATTCTTTAATGTCAATGAAAGAATAATTTAAAAAAATAAAGGACAGGTCCTACCTTATCTTGATTGATTATAACGACCTGAAAAGCGCGTAATAAAGCATTTAGATGTTTGTATGAGATCACAAATAGATATTTGTCCTGACCGTCAGGTAAGAAAAACATACCTGTTGAGTGAATATTCTTTTCCTACAAAAAAAGTAAACGAATTGCTGTAAATACTGAATTTCTGTTACTACCGATACTACCTACAACGGGGTAAGTCACAGGAAGTAAATCTACCTGTAGTTACTGCCGTCGCTGTTCTAAATCGAGTGCTCGCGTTCAGTTCTACTGGTGTGGTTAGCGATCTCACGGCGTCTCACTAATATTTACCATTCTAAGGTTCGCGCCACGTGCTAGACACAAACGACGTACTCAAGCCTGAGTATGTGAATGAAACGGGTGGTGTGTCGAAGCGCCATTTTAAAGTGTATAATATTCTTATAGAATTGTACTTCTCTCCGGAATATGACGTTGTGTTAAGATTTAATAAATGAGAATACAAGTAAGGATGCTCCAGAAATGATTAATACGTTATGCAGGAATATGCACCTTCACCGGAGGATATTATAATGCGTAATTATATAACGTGCAACGGTTTTATGATATTATGCTAATTTCTGCATGATATGTTATCCTCTAATAATACTCCAGAAATGATTAATACGTTATGCGGGGATATGCACCTTCAGCAAAGGATATTATAATGCGCCATTTTATAACGTGCAACGGTCTTATGATATAACGTTATCCTCTAATGATACTCATGGAATGATTATGGGCACCAACTGCTCGATCTTAATTTTATATATAGAACGGAATGATGTTTAAAGACGAGTGTAATGTACATGCTTCAAACTAGTCAAAAAGAAATAAGACTTAGGGTTCTATGTAAATAGTTGGATAGGTGCAGGCTAGCTGTATTACCAAGGTTCTTTATCAAGAGTTAACATTAGTCGTGTGCTCCCCAATATTAACGTATGTGCTGATGTATGTAAATGTACTAAAAAAGATTAACAATAAAATTGATGTTAATCTATGTACTAACATATTTTCAACGTCAGTGTTATGCAGTCATATGAAATATAACATATATGATTCACATATGTAATTCACTGGATAGAATATACAATTAGAGATCACAAAATCCCATCTATTCCTACTATCTTAATGATGATTTTCATATCCGTAATGCTGTTTCCAAGGTGGTAATATGAGTTATTGAGCTGTGCTAGACGCTAGGTCACTAAACAATCTACCTCATTTATTCTAAAGATAACACAATAGATCATATCTGTCATTTAACCCTGTTGGGTCCATTGTCTGCAAATGTTTTATCCAATATAGCTCTCGTTGTAGGAGTCTCTGTCTGTTGTCAATGCCAGGTTTAATTTCCACTTTCTCTATAATAAAGAACCATAGTTGGGAAATCTTATGACTGGCTTCCTTCCAATGAGTAGCAAGTGGTGATGATAAGTGCTGGTTACGTATTCTGCTCTTTTGCTCAATTAATCTGGTTTTGATCTTCCGCTCAGTTTTGCCCACATACATCTTTCCACATACGGACATAATGGCAATGCCACTATAGGCCATACATGCCTCCCGAACCCATTGAGGGGAAAATAGGCAAATTCCGCTCAGAGGTCCCATTACTACGCCAAGTTTCCGAGAGGGTGATACAGGGCGAGAGTATGTTATCCGAAGTGGAAGACACGACTCACACCAGGCGGAAAGAAGTCTCTCTGATACTCGCCACCCTCAAATAAGTGGCCTGGAGAGTAGAAGATACTTAAAATCGCATAAGTAGAAATAACCTTCATTTTTTTGGCTTCCCTGAGGGGCCAGAGGGCTCAAATGCGGGGCTATTTCTGAAAAGATGGCTGCATGGTTATTTCCAGATAGCCGATTTTTCGTCCTGCTTTGTGATAGATCATATTCACAGGGTACTCAATATCAGGCCACCGGCGGGGGCCCGGCCTGCTCCGCGCCCTCATTGGCCGATTTCTCAACTACCAAGACAAAGACATTATCTTGAGAGAGGTGAGAACGTTGGGGGAACTGCGGCGTACACAGGCCAAATAATGACACTGACTGACTACTCCAGGGAGGTGCAAAATCAAAGGAGCACATTTGGGTCTGTAAAAACCAATCTCAGACAATGAACATTCAATACACTTTTGCCAAACTCCAGACGAGGCATGGACGTGGGTATAGGAACGGCTACGAGCGGATACAAAAGACCGGAACAGAGCCTCTGAGGATTGGCAGCAGAAGCCGAGACCCAAAGCACTGCAGATCAATAAAAGACGTTGAGGACTCCAGACACTTACTAAGTGGAGGAAATCCACACCACAACCCAAGAGACACGTCCTTTGCCCCGAGATATCCTTGGACATAGACAAAGGCATCCACACCAGCGTGCGAAGGCCAGTACAGATCCGCGGCGAAGGGGGAAATGACATGCATGTCTCTTCAACGCCCATTCTGTTGTTTCGAAGCCCGATCACCCACTTCTGACATACATCATGATCATGGAACACTCTCCATGTGCACAAATGTGGCTGTGCGACATAAGATATGGGTAAGGGAAATCCTGATTACATCCATGGTGGGTGGAGCCCGGCGGACAAAGTAAAAACAGACAGACCTTTCCAACAGTCCGAAACGGCTACGGCGAGAGACTGCTGACCCTACTTTACTCATCGTTTGTTTTCTTTCTGATTTTCCCTACGGGTGCTGTTGTTACGATACAGGGTGAAATGCAGGGTAGACAAAGGGGAAGAGTGGGCGACAGACCTCTGACCAACCACAGTTGTCATGTTGACGAATAGGGGTAAGTGCATGGGAGGAGGGGGAGAGTGTGGAGAGAAAGGGTACGGAGGTAGTTAGGTTAGTGGAAGAAAACATAGAGCACAGGTGGAGGTGCATTGATGGGCACATTGACACAGAGCAGACCCTGAAGGTGGGGCGAGATCAGAATATGATGAAAGAAGACTTCACATATCCAGATAAGTGGAGGGGTGATACCTGAATGAGGCAAATACTCTGTACTCTTCTGGAATGTTAATAGTTTATGGAAAAAGATTAAACGAGTTCTAGTTGCCACACGTCTCAAAATGCTGAAACCTGACATAATACTCCTCCAGGACACACATTTGAAGGGAACAAACTGTGGTTTTCTGGGCAGAGGAACATACATAACTCTAGCATAGGCGTGGTTCATGTAAGGCTCCTGTGGAGTGGCACCCTAGTTAGGAAATCCCGCCCTTCCGGGTAGACCGCACATGAAAAGACCCAATCGGGACCCATGTGTCGATTAAAGGAAGGTGGGATAGGTGAGATATGATTAGTGTCTATGCTCCCCCACGTCTACAGACAAGCTAACGGAGATACTACTGGAAGCTGGGTCGTGTACGCACATAATAGGGGGGGACTTTAATGATGTGGGAGACCCTACACTCGATCCCACCAGCCCGGATGTGGTCTCATCCTGGGACACACGCTTCATTATATGGGGCTGTCAGACCTGTGGCGCTGACACCACTCGCAATCCCAAACCTACTTATATTAGTCAGTAGCACATAGAGTCTTTTTGAGTCTGGACTGCATCCTTTCCTCAGCAGGGGAGGTGGAGGAGATAGAAAAAGCAGAATATCTCGCCAGGGGCCTTTCAGACCACTACCCGCTACGGCTCGCCTTAGGAAATAAATCCCGCAGATCAGGTTTAGGATGGAGACTTAATGCATGTGAACCCCGAAATGTAAGGGTGGCACGTAAAATTAGGATAGAGTTGTACTTCAAATAAAATACGAAGTCAGTCTTGTCGGCTGCCACACTCTGGGAGGCTTTCATGACAGCTCTCCGAGACAGTGCACAAAACATATTAGCGCACAAGAAACAAAAGGAAATTACAGAGATAGCGCCCCCCCCCCCCTTCAATCGGGAGAGCCAGATTGGGTACCTGCAGACCTCTTTCAGCTACTTATTGTCGCAATCTTCCTTAAAGAATAGGTGCTGGCACGAGGCCAAGGCCACGATTCAGGCCTCATAATGATGACTTTACAACACCAGAGACAAATCGGGGAGTTTGCTTGTGTGGGTAAGTAACTATTGGCGTATGCTCGCCAATTAGAAAACGATCTTGCAGAAGTCCCTGTCTAGATATTAACCGCAGACATTGTTCGGTTGGATGAAGATATCACACTTGCGAAGATACAGGCAGCCATAGGCAGCCTGAAATCCAGGAAACTCCGGGCCTCAATGGCATACTGGCAGAAGTTTTCAAACGGAACATTGGAATACTGGGTCCTCATCAGCTTAGTTTGTTATAGTAGCGGGTGTGCTCCCTCACAATCTTAGAATTGCCATGATCTTAGTCATACATAAACCGGGTAAGCCACCAACAGCCTGTAGCTCCTATTGCCCTGTCACTAAACAACGGAACTGTTCAGTAAAGTAACGGAGAGGGAAAGAAGAAGACAATTCACTTCCTCATCATATTACTCCTCTCCTTTATTTTCAGCCCCTCCCTCCATATATCACTTTCCGGGAAACTGAATCCTTTCCTAGAGAAGATGGCTCCTTTTAAGGGAGAAGACTTCTTGGGTTCCTCCTCTAGTGACGTCACAGAGTCATGAGAGCGAATGATAATCTTCCCTCACAGGGCAACCCCTTTGAAAACCCAATGGGCAGAAAAAGTGTGTGCTGTCCCAAACAAGAAAGAGAAATCGCCAAGAGAGGAAGACTGTGAAAAGTACATGGACATAAGACCTCCCTCTGAAGAGCTCCGATAAAAAGACCTACTGTATCTGGTCCCAAGAAAGGACGAGACCCCCTCTCCAGACTTAACGCCCAAAGCTATAGGAGCCGCGGAGAGCCAACGGTGTCACAAGCTGTACGGCCACGTTCCTGGAGGAGTATGGCTCTCCCAGGTACGTGTTAGTCTACAGGGCCTGTTGGGGAGGAGGGAGGAAAGCACCAATAAAGCCTAACACGAGAGAACGAATAAAGATTTTTTTTTACAGCTATCTCTATCATGTTAGCTGTTAGAATCCTTGCATCACTAGTGAAGGTTTATTAATTCAGTGATACTCCCCCACTCCTATTTCCTTAAACGTATTGAAAGCTAAAAGGGCTAAAACACTTACCTGACTTTATAACTTCTATGAGAGGAACGGCCACTGTTGGGACCTGATAAAGAAGAGGAAATTCCCAGGCCCCTAGAAGAAGGAGGATAAAAAGAGGATTACTTCACTCTTCAGACTCCAGAATTCTGAATTGTAAAATAAAAACACTGATAGACAAAGCAAAATACGCTCTCTGCCTTTTTGTCATCACGTAAAATGTTACACGCCCAATCTCTCTTTTGAATATTGAACCAAAATTCTGTCTGCAGTTCTTGCAAATTGATTGGTACAGGTCGTCGCCACCCATATCCATTGTGACCAGTCCGGTTTCATGCCCAAAAGGTCAACTCACTTCAATCTTCGTCTCCTGTGCACCTGATTTGAAACCACGTGACACAGAGACAAGCCTCATCTGATATTATCTCTTGGCGCAGAAAAATCCCTTTCTAAAGCAGATACGAATGAGGTATGAGTTTGGACCCAAGTGTCAGGCTTGGATAGACCTGCTTTAAAAAGACCCAGTTGCCATAGTGAGAGTGAATGGTGAAATATCAAATGATTTCCCTAAGAGAGAGGTACAAGGCAGGGGTGTCCATTGTCCCCACTGTTTTTTGCCATGATATTGGAGCCCATGGCATGTATCATATGCACAGACCCTGGAATTACTGGCTTGAGGTAGTGGGACGGATGAACGTATATAGATATACGCTGATGTAACCCTACTAAATGTCACAAACCAGCAGCTGACCCTCTCCTGACTCTTTACCTTGTTTGAAAACTACAGGGCACAAGCGAGTTATAAGATAAACTGGGACAAATCCAGTGTGAACCCAGCGGGTCACACGCTAAACCCATCTGACATACAGGGACAACTGATAGTAGCCACAGATGGCTTAAAATACTTAGGACTGTAAATTACCATAAATAGGGACGTGAGCCTCAACCGCAAAATTAGTGAGGTCGTTGCGGAATTCCATGAAAATGGGGAAAGATGGAAATCACTGCCGCTGACACTCTTCAGTAAAGCTACAATGTACAACATAATAACACTTCCAAAGCTTCTATATGTGCACCAGAATACTTATCACGCACTGCCAGAAGAGGTTTTTACCAAGATAGAAGGGCTAGTCCGGGCTTTCCTATGGAATGCCAACAAACCCAGAGTGGCGCTCCATACATTGCAAAGGAGTCAATATAATGGAGGTATCTCCCTCCCAGACAACAAGGCCTACTATTGGCTGGCACATCTAATCATCATCAATGACTGGGAACATGCACTGAGAGACAACACCACCCCACATACGCATTAGAGCGTGCCCAATTTTACCCTCATTCCCATACACACTATTAATACGGTGGATAGGGGTGAGGAAACGCCTGCTGGCAACACAGGTTGCCATTGCTGCATGAAGTGGGTGGAAAATGGAGGAAGTAGAACGACAGAGACAGACAAGAAATTCCTCTGGGGGTGGGAGCACATTTGATGGAATATACAAAATTGCAATGATTTAAACCCTGGGATATGCTAGGGATCTCAAAATTGGGCAACATAATGGAGGGTGGGGGCTTTCATCTCATTCGCTTCTCTACAGAGGGAAAATGAACAGACCGCTAAGCTGCATTACAAGTACCTACATGCAGCACACACTTGGAAGGCACTGAAGCTTGAAACGGAGGGCATGCCTGAATATGCACCACTAGAGGGGATGCTACTTTGGGGGAAATCAGAGAGAAGGCAATCTCATGGTCATACAAGATGCTCATCCATAATAAACCAGAAACCTTAGTGAGACTAAGAACAAGGTGGCAGTGGGGACTCTAGATGGTCTGGATTGGGGAGCGGCATTGATGCACCCAAGGGAAGTGGCTATGCTATCACACCTCCGCCTAATACCATTCAAAATTCTACACCGGGTATAATATGATAGGGCCCGCCTACATAGCTTTGGAAGGGCTGCAACGCCCGATTGCCTCCGATGTACAATAGAGAGAGGGTCATATCTACACACAATATGGGAGTTCCCAGATATATACGCATATTGTAACATCCTGACTACGGATCAATGGACCCTAAATACTTACAACTGGGTATACCCACTAAGATAGACAGCCCTAGAGCCAAATTACTTTTGAAAATCTGGGACTTGTAGTGTCAAAATGGGATGTGGCAAAACACCGGGGGCCCTGGGCCCTACCACATAGCAAGAGTGGAAGAGGGGGATGGATCTTTACATGGCAACTGAGAAAGTGACATACAAGGCTTGAGGCTGCCCGAGGAAATTTGTTAAGGTATGGTGCCCCTGGAAGGACTTCTATGGGATCACACCCGAGGTGAGGAGCACTCAACCGCAGTGCAAGTGCAAGAGTGCTAAGAGGCCCAGCCACAGAGGGGACATTAGCCTTGATGACTACACCTGCCTCACTTTCTCTGTCAATGTACAGATAAAGTGCTAAACACCACCTTCATGTACTGTAGCTCATGTTATAAATGCATGTTTCTGGAATTGTTGAATATAAAAAAATGTAATAAAGCATTTAAAAAGCTACACTGGCTCCTAATCAGCCTTTATACTTGGTGATTAACAATTGCACACATTTACATTTCTTTCAGGCAGCAGGCACCTTGGTGAGGAGGCCTGCTTCTTTTTAGTCCTCTGTTCCACAGCATAGAAGCTTCCCCCACCCTCTCTGAGTGGGCAATGGACCCCAGATATGTCAGTCTTGCTTTGAAAAGAAACATAGGGTGCATTTTCCTTGCTAGCATTAGGACCCAGGTCACCATTGTTGTGCATGGAACAGGTCCCAAGCAATACAGGAGGATGGGGTCTAAATGTGCTCTTTTTGTTGTTTTTTACACAAAGGGGCAGAAAGCTTCCCTTGGGCATCTGGCGTAGAAGTAATGGCCCTGTCAAGGTAAAACCTTTACCTCTGGGCCAAGGCCAGCACTCTCCCCAGCAGCTCTGCCTCACTGCTGACCACACCATGCACTGAGCCCTCCTCTGAGCAAAGTTCCAGCCAGCTGCCTGTCTCTTCACCTCAGATTCGCTTCAGGGGCCTTCAGGTATTCCCTCTGTGTTCCGCTTGCTCTCTGGTATCTATCATAATTTTTATTGCTGACTGTTCTTGAGTTGTTTTTGCCCCGCTGTATTGTACTGTTCATAGTTGGTTCTTTGTGTCAACCTCGTTGTTTTGGTCTTAGTGGTTTTTCTTTTTCCCGCTGCTGCTGCCTCTGCGGCCCCTCCCCCCAACGTAGCCACTCCCGCCTCCCTGCCTCTGCTCCCGCCACCTCCCCTACATATGGCGACCGGTGCGCGGTCACACTGCTGGCGCGCCGAAGGCACACCTAAGGCAAACAATCTGCGCCCGTCCGCGACCCGACCGTGACCAGCGATAGGAACTCTGGTTCACCTGGACTCCACCCCTACAAGTCAGCCACACCCCACGCTCCCAATCCCAGAAGACACGCCGACTGCGTAAGATCCTCGCTGTCCATGACACATGGGCAGTTCTCGTGCAGACTCTGCCTCAGATCGACAAAGCTCCCGCAGCTGCAGAAGGGCCACCTGATGCTCGCACCACCGAAACCCTAACATGCATCCATCTCAACATGCGCTCCCATCACCGCCACGCCATAGAAATCTGGGACCTGATCGACACCCTCTCGCCCGATGTCACCTTCTTCACAGAACCCGGTACCAATGCCACTTCTGCCCTGACATCGCTACTGACATCCCAGACGGCTACAAGATCCAGAAAAGGGACCGCCCGCACCGCCCAGGAGGGGGACTCGCCATCGCACACAAGACCTCCCTCCGACTCTCCACATCCTGCACGAGCAACCCCCACTCCAACACGGAATACCTCCACTTCCAGATCCAGACCAGCCCCAGGACCACACTACAGGGCACCCTCATCTATAGACCGCCAGAACCTCGCACCCAGCCCGCAACCACCATCGCCGGGGGACCTGAACTTTCACCTTAATAACAGCAACGACCCGACTCCACCACTCTCCTCAACAACCTCGCCAACCTAGGACTAAAACAGCTCGTCAACACGCCCACTCACAGAGCAGAAAAACAACCAACAGTTATTGTTCAAACAACTTCATGAAACAAGAACAACATCAAAAGTTTTTTCAATCTAGGTACTGTGATTTATTAACAATACCTTGAGGTAGTAACACAATCAAAGAATTTTATACAATTATTGCAATTTTTGCCCCAGAAGAAGGGGGGGGGAGAAAGGGAGTGCTCAAGGGAGTGTAAGAAAGGGATAGATACAGTTAAAGAGACAAGTGATGAGTACAAAAGTTACCAACACAATCAAAATGAATACAAATACATAAGCCCAAAAATCTGGGCACACAATGATGAATTATTTCACAGCAAGAACTTTCAGCGGACACACAGTCAATATAAAACTGTAGAGGGCTTGTGCCGGAAGTTTCAGAGGAAAACCGTCGACGTTTCGACCCCTATATGTAGGCTAGGTTCAGTCCTTAGGTGGGGTCTTCATCAGGACATATGCGACAGGGGGAAATGAGGGGCAATCCTGTCAGGTAAATTAATAATAAATTAGTAAGTATTACACCATAGCCAGTGTGATTCAGACTATGATGAAGGTTTGGAATGGTAATTGAAAAAATTAGTTACCATGGAGTCGTGGCCCGACAAAGCTCAGGACATGGAATTATGATGGACTGTACAGGAGTCACAGGTCGATCACAGCGTAATTAATTTGCAAAGCTACAGAGGAGAAAGGACAACCAGTGAGAAAGGACCTTTTGACATTACTATTGGTTAAACAATCAAATTAATATACTCCAGACCTGTGTTTGATCAGGTGGGTAAAGGTCCTAAGGATATTTGGACTGGTGGAAAAAGTCCACTAAGTTGAAAGAGGTATATGTGGATTTAGAAGATCCACAGAAGGGCCTTTGACATTAATATTAGTCAAATATTTAACTCCAGACCTGTGTGTGATCAGGTGGGTCAAGGTCAGAGAGGTCCGTAAGGATATGTGGGCTGGTGGATCAAGTCCACTAAGTTGGGGGAAGTATCGGTGAATTTAAATTATCCACAGGAATTTGTAAATTGGGACCCAATGTTGCAACCGGAACAACTGTCTCAATGCCAAAGTGATGGGATTAAGGGTCTTAGCTAAAGCATTATGGTACGATGACCCAGGCATTTACGGGTGCTTGACATACCTGTGCTGGAAGGGATGCGAGGGCGAATTGTTCCAACCGTTAATTTGTCAGAGCCGAACGAGCCCAGCGGTCTGTCTGAAGCCGGTAACTTGAATACCAGCGTGGGTCGTTCTGCCACCACGTCGGAACCGATGCAGGGGTAAGTCTAAAGGAGAGCGAGGGGGAGCGTGTTAGGAGCAAGGAAAGTAAACTGAATAATGAATTACCGCTCTATCAGCCACGTACTACTTCGCTTCTACGGCGTCCGTGGACAGTAACTCCGCAACAACCGCTACGCGGAGTTTCAGTGGGCGGGGTCAAAATTAAAACGCCACCCAGAAATGGAAAGGGAAGAGTTACTCCGCGAACACCCGTGTTCGTCACTGGCAAACCTACTTAAAAATCGGGTAGAACATTCATATAATCATTTTGTTCGAAAGATAAGAGAAATTATTTACAATAAATGAATTTGTTTGGTGAGTGTGTACAACTCGCATGGGGCTCTAAGCATGTGATGACAGGAACCTGCCAAGGATATGTCGAAGTTACAATGGTCATTCACAATTATGATCAGGGGGTCATAGCACTTTTAGAACAATCGGCACAACTCTCGAACATGAGGTTGAAGGTGGGTCATAATCAATTGCAATGGTCATTCACAAATATGATCAGGAGGTCATAACACTTGTTAGAACAATCCACGCAACTCTCAAACATGAGGTTGAAGGCGGGTCATTGAGCACCTCAAGTGGTTGTAAAACATTAAATGTTGTGAAGACAAAAGCATGCAGAACCTGATATACATTACAATGTGTGGAATAATTATCAAATTATTCAAGAAATACTCAGAAAAGCATGACATAATTGGCAATACCCATGCAACTCTCAAACATGAGGTTGAAGAGGGGTAGCTATTTGTGAGCTCAAGAAAAATTGACAATAGCACGTGTCATGATTTGCAGATGCAATCCCATGGTTCATACTACCCACCCAGTATCCGGGAATGAGGAGGGAGGCGTATTACTATTAATGAGAGTTCAGATAGGACTGCATCATTCATTGTCAAATATACGAAGAATCTCAGTAACATGGTTAACCCAAGGCTGCCAACTGGGCTAAACTGCTGTCTTGCTCGTTAAGGCCATTTTTAATTGAATCTAAGAGGGACATCCATTTGGATTCGCGGGTGTTTAGTACTGTCAGTATATTGCCTCCTCTTCTCCCCAAAGAGACCTTTTCAATCACAAACCATCTCAATTCTGAGACGACATGTCCGGCCTTTTGCCAGTGTTCTACTAAAGGGGCACCAACAACATTGCAGCGTAACCTGCTACAATGGGATGATATACGTGACTTAATCTTTTGTTGTGTTTGACCCACATATACATGTCTGCAGGGTGAGGAAATAGAAATTTTTAGGTAGCCAATGTGTCCCCCACTTGCACCCTACCCATGCACCCATGTTCCATGTATGTTGTGTAATTCCTTTCCCGTGCCTGCCATGAAGACGCATATGCATTTGCGTCCAACGGTAACATGTCAGTTATTCAGTTCACTAAGAAAATCGCGTTAAAATGGTTTTTAGGCCTATGGTGCCAACGTCTTTACATGGTGCACTTTTAAATATCGCACACGTTTTCCATGTTTTCTCTGGCTCAGCCGAGCCAGGCCCTTAAATTAAGGCTCCAAGTCTTTTCTGTCTCTGAAAGCTGCAGTTTAGGTATGCATCCATGACCTCTACCTTACATCCTGCCCAGGCGAGCGGTGCCCGGTTCGGCCTGGCCTGCCTGCCAAGACGGTATTTTGCCTACAAGTTATCTGCTCAGCCTCCGCAAAAACACATTCCAGTCTAGTGAAATAGGTAAACATATTCCAGCCTGCAGAGCAAAGGGCCCAGCTTTCCTGTCTCATTGCACGTAATTTACTGCACCCGTTACCATGGTAGGCCCATGGCCCCCGCGCACTACATGAAGAACCATATGCACCCACTAGCATTCAGTATTGAACGGCCTCTGCCCGAGAGACCTTTTACTTCAGACAATACATCCTCTAAACACAAGATACCAGATATGCTATAGGTACAGGTCATTCTGACACCCCAGACATCAGTCTCCTCTACTAGTACTAAAGTCAAGCCCCCAGCTCTCCCCAGTTACACGTCATGCTCAGTTGCGCGCGCATCTGTATCAAAGGTTTCTGCTGATCCTGCAAATTTTCTCTAAGCATCCACCCACTTGTGACGTTTCTCTGACTCGTCAAGTACACGCCTATGTGTACGCCCTTTTACACGCCTCCTGTTACGCACATGTGTTCTTATCTCTCTCTTTTCACCTGTTACGCCTACTGTATTCATTTCAATTATACAGCTTTACTATATATATTGTGTGATGTTAATAAAATGTTGAATATCCCTTCCTGAACCTTAGTGGTGATGGAACTCGATGTCCAGTACCCCGGGATACTTAATTAAAGCCCGTATGACTCAGATACCACGGACTCTGCCTCTCATTTTTGAGCTATCTTGATTGTCATGTAAGGTATAGAAAAATAGTCCGGTAAATTTATTTACCACATAATCTGGCGCCCGAACAGGGACCCCTCCCCTTCCCCACGCGCTGGCGATGTAGTGCAGCCCCTGACCCCTTCTACAGCCGTGACGGACTCCTGTGCGCACCTGCGGGTTTTCCTGCTATCTCCCTCAGGCCCACGGAGGAGACGGAGACTGCGGTCCGGCATCCAGACGAGGCGGTGAGGAATGCGGAGAGTCCCGACCAGAGCCCAAGCCGAGAGAGCAAGGTCCGAGGTACCTGGAAGCCCACCTGTTCCGAAGCGCATGCGTAGAAGTAGTAGTAGCAGTCCAGTGTCGAGTTTCCGAGGCCTTCAGTTCTGTTTCCCGGTGAGTACCGTTGCTGGGGGAGCATCTAGACGGGTTCATTAATTTGTGCCCGGTCAAGACGGGTCTGGGTACACAGATCCGGTCAAGACGTGTTCACTTAGGTGGATACGGTATGACGTGTCTCTTTATGGGACCGGTATGTCTGTACTGTTTTAGCAGTGCATTTAGTGATTCAGTATTCTAGTAATCCAGTTTTCTAGTATTGTTTCTCGAGATTTTCAGAATTTATGTTTTTCTATGTACCAGGTAGTATCCAGTTTGAAAATGTTTTAATGTGTTAAATGTTGTGGTATGAGTGATTGTTTGCTTTTCATTACTGTGTTTATTGTGTTCACGTTCAAGTAAGGTTCAATTATGCCACTGTTTTCGAAATTACGTCAGATAGGAACCAGGAAAGGGATACTCGAAGAAGCAGTTCCCGTCCCCCCTACGGACACTCCCGGACATTTTATGTACCATAAGCATGGCTTAGATGCCATACTGTATTTAGACTTATGGGTTGAGTATACGAAGGATCTAGAAGAGAAGGATAGGTGGCCTGTCTCAGGGACATGGGATGCTGAATGCATCATGAGAGTAGAAGAAGCACTATGGAAAAGGAAAGCCAGACAATCCCAGAAAGATGCCATAGAATTATGGCGTAAAGAATCGCATAGAAGAACAGAGAAAGAACTTAGAAAAGCAGAGAAAAGTAGAGAGGAATCCGAAAAAGCCTGAGAAAAAGAATTACTAGAAGAAGGTGAACGAGTTAGAGCAGAACAATTAGACCGACAAAGAAATGCCCTTATTACAGGTCTGTATCCTGTTCTCGCCGAGGGCCTACCCAAGGCCACCCCGGAAGTACCCGGTAATTTGCCGCCACCATTGGTCCCGACTAAACTCCGTCATAGACAGACCGCAGCGGATATTTTCCTTTCTTCCTATTTAGATGACGTTGCTCCAGAGTATACTAATGCACGTGTACCACCTAATATTAATAATCCTCCCAATCCTGTTCATGACACGATTCCCCTTGCTGTTCCCGCTGCCACTGGTCCTGGCAATCCCTTTACGCCAGCAACCCAGGGCCAACCTACATTACCTGCACCTACTGTACCAGCTCCATTACTACCACCGACAGCACAACCAGTATTAGTTGACGATCACACTCCAGGAGGAGCATCAGGAGGTCTCCCTATCACCCCGCCCCAAGTAAAACGAACCACACTCAGAGAAGCAGCATTACAACGCACACCAAAAGTAACTACGTACGCAGCCCTTAAACAGTATCTTACTGATTGTAGATATGATGCAGTACCTGGCGAAGACCAGATGATCCTATATTCAATACGTTTACGACGGGTTACAAACTATTTGACTATTTTTCCAGATATGCAAGAACATTTAGATCACATTTATCATTTTATCAGAACGGGGGAGAGACCAGACAGTATTCAAGAGGCCATGGCACACAGGAAGGTGGAGAATCAAAATATGATCTTACAGTTTTTGATAAATTGTTTGATAAGGGAACGAGACCAGCCCGGTTATAATAAAGAAGAGATGAGAGTTCTGACAAAATGGAGTGACAACATAGCCGATGGCAAACATAGTAGACAGGCTTGTATAGAAGCCATGTACAGAAAGATTCGTAAGGTAATTATAGACATACACGAAAGGGAAACAGCAGAAAGAGATGCCGATAAAGAGGATGATGAAGTTTCCGAAGACGATGATATACAAATTCAAAACCCCGATAACGCAGATATAATAGCGTACGTAGGTAGAACAAGACCTTTTGACAGACCCATACGTCCAGAAAGCAAGAAACGTTTTCTTTCTCCCATACCAGAACAATGTTCTCTTGAGCATCTATTCCAAGCCACTGATAAAGTACTAAAACAACGAATAGGTTATAGTGAGCTTAGCTCCATGCATGAACACGAACTAGCCCGGTCAGCAGTACAATGGGCTGGCAATACTAACGTATATAAAGATGATTCAGTAGCGCAAACATTTTTTAATCTTTCCCCAGACGAGCAGCGATTAGCCGGTATATACATGATTCAACATCTCATTACATTGTATGAAAGTCAGCATTCTGATCCAGGTCCCCTATATATTATACTGGACAAGTTACTCCTAGGTAGATGGAGAGGCCTAGGTACTGATTTAATTAATGTCATTCTAGAACAGCGACACAAGTACAGAACTTTCCTGACTCCACATTTTGTTCCCGTTCCACCCCCAGTCAGGAAAACATTTTACATAGACAGACAGAACTCCTTACGAGAAGTTCATCCAGTCCGGAGGGCAGATGATACGCTTGAACGAGTATTCGTATATACACCCTTGACGAAAATGGAATTATTGGAAATGAAAAAATTAGTACCCTGTCATGATAAAGATCCAGCAGGCTTCCACCGTGAATTAAAACACATGCTCCTCATGGGGGAGTATACGTATCCTGATATCCTTAAAATGTTAAAAGTTCTGCTGCCTGCTGGCATTTACGAAAAACTTAAAGAAAAAGAATGGGAGGTGGGAGAGAAAAAGATAGTTTGGGCAGAATTAGAAGACGAGGAAAATACGCGAGTTCCTGGTACTGGTCTCGGGGACAAAGCCAAAGCATTACCCGGATTATTAGTACAGGTCTTGCCAAGATTACTAGCTACTAAAAAGGAAGACTGGGATGCCATCTCAGCCTGCAAACAGAAACAAGACGAAGATACTAGTGATTTTTATTCTAGATTCGAGAAATGTTTCATTATTAATAGCGGCCTAAAGACAAGTAGTGAATCATACCCGCATCTTTTCGTGACTAAATTAGTGGAGAATTCCTTACCACAAGTTAAAAATAGAGTACTGAAAGTCGAAAGTACATGGCAAGCTAATACCCCTTCCCAAATGTTACAAATGTTACAGTACCATCAGAACCGAATTCGAGAAGAACATGATCATGAACAGAGACGTATTAAAGACACGAAAATGAAAGTACTAGTTGCTCAGTCTGTCCCAACTGACGGTCAGAAGAAGGGTACGGTACTGCCAGGTCACTCTGCAGCTCCTGTTAAAGGGAATTGCAATTACTGTAAGCAGCCAGGTCACTATATAAACGAATGTGCCGTTCTAAAATACAATATAGCTACTGGTAAAACGAAAGAAAGACCGCGTCCACCTAGACAAGAACATGTTCCACAAAATATTCCGCAGAACACGCAACCTCCACAGAATCCACAACAGACAGTAGCTGTACCCCAGCCCCAACCTATTGCTGCCACACAACATGTCACGCAACAAATGTACCAGTATGCTCAGTCAGATTACCCCGATTATCAGCAGTACTCATGAAACAGCCTAGAGAGGGAGGTTGGCTTGCCCCTTATTGAGGTTCCTGTAGATCAAGAGGGTCCCTATGTACATAGTCAGGTATTAGGGAAAGACAGAAAATTTTTGATTGACACAGGGGCGAGCAGAACTACCATCAGTCATGACGAGGTTCCAGGGGCACCCCTCTCAGGCTCACAGAATGTTTCCCTGGGATTTTCAGGAAAGCCTATTGTTAATGAAGTGTCAAAACCAGTTCCTCTAGAAATTGGTCCGTTATCCCGTACTACAGACTTGTTGCTTACGAAATCATGTCCAGAAAATCTGCTTGGTATTAAAACATTGAAAGCACTAGGAGCAGTGATTTGTTGTTCTCCGGAAGGATTGAGATTGTTTTTACGTGATTTTAAAGGTCATTATGTGTTAAGAGATTTCGATCCAAGACTTCAGAATGTACCATAGCATTTATGGGCCCAAGGTCCGACTGATGTAGGTTGTATGCATATTACACCTTACCGTGTTACTCTCAAACAAGGAGTTGTACTGCCTCGAATCCGACAATACAAGTTACCACCTGAGGCTGTAGCAGCCTTACTGAAAATTGTTGACGAGCTCATTGCACATGGAGTAGTTGTAGAAACTGACTCCAATGTATGTAATTCCCCTATCATTCCGATTCTTAAACAAACTGATCCGAATGCACCTCCGGTCTACAGACTGGTGATTGACCTTCGAGAATTAAATAAATGCATCATACCGCAGTACCCTGTGGTCCCAGACATTTCTTCGTTATTGACTGCTATTGACTCAGAAGCTGTGTTCTTCACTGTTATCGATCTCAAGAACGCCTTCTTTAGTGTCCCGATCCATCCGGAAAGCCAATATCTTTTTGGATTCTGTTTAAATAGCCGAAGCTTCAAATTTGCATGTGCTCCTCAAGGATTCACAGAAAGCCCTAGTATCTACAGCCAAGCTTTAAAACGACAACTAGACAGTATTCACATGCCTACTGACACTGCCCTACTCCAATATGTTGACGATCTGTTAATTACAGCACGGACCGAACGTGACTGCGAACGCGCATCACTGACTGTCTTGTATTTCTTGGCCGAAAAGGGGCATAAAGTGTCCCCTTCAAAGCTACAATTCTGTGCCCAGCAAGTGGTATACCTTGGACACTTGCTGTCCAAGAGGGGTTGACAGTTGACACCTGACCGTATCCAGTTAATTGCACATCTTCCACAACCCAAGACACAAAAGAAAGTACGGGCCTTCATTGGCCTCACTTCTTACTGCAGACAATGGATTCCTCAGTACGCATTTCTAGCAAAGCCACTCATACAGTTGACAACACAGGAGGCAGCGACTTCGACTGTCCTCCCTTGGACTCAGGACATACACATGCTTTTGATGAACTGAAGAAAGCCTTATGTCAAGCACCTGTTTTAGCGACACCATGTTACAGCAAACCTTTTACACTTTTTGTTACTGAACGCGATGGCACAGCATTATCTGTTCTGACACAAGATCAAGCAGGAAAACACAAGCCTTGTGCTTATTTTTCTAGTACATTGGATCCAGTAGCCCAGGCTTTGCCTGCGTGCCTAAAATCAGTTGCAGCAACAGCTCTAGCAATCAGACAAAGCGACTCAATAGTGTTAGGACATCCCCTGACAGTACAAGTTCCACACTCCGTGGAAGTTCTCCTAAACCGAACCCAGACACAGCACTTGACCATAGCAAGACTGACAGGATATGAATTGACACTGTTTCAGCCACACATAGAGATCAGACGTTGCAACACTTTAAACCCTGCCACATTGTTACCCTTGAGCACAACAGACCCTACACCACATGACTGCGTGGAAGTCATTGACACAATTACGAAGCCCAGACAAGACTTGACAGACATTGCCTTGCCCGATCCAGACCTGACACTTTATGTGGATGGTTCATGTATGAGAACAAGTACAGGAGAGTTAGTGGCCGCATATGCAGTGACCACTGAAACTGAAGTCATAGAAACACATCGTATTGACACACTGTCTGCTCAAGCAGCAGAGCTCATTGCTCTGACCCAAGCCTGTATACGAGCCAAGAACCTGAAAGTGAACATATACACAGATTCACAGTATGCATTTGGAGTCGTTCACGACTTCGGTATCCTCTGGCAAGAAAGAGGTTTTTTAACTTCTCATGGCGCCAAGATCCAGCATGGTCCCCTCATTCAAGCTTTGTTAGAAGCAATACACTTACCTGCATCCATAGCTATCATGAAGTGCAAAGCACATACTAAAGTTACAGACACTATTTCCCAGGGTAACGACCTGGCAGATCGAACAGCCAAACTCACAGCTCAGACTCAAACAGACATACCGACTGACATGACACAGACCGACGTAACTCCACAGACACATTGCATGACAGTTAAGGATCCCATTCTAGATGTGCTCGACATACAGACACATGCAACTCCAGATGAAATCAAGAAATGGACTGAACAAGGAGGGATCCAGACAGATCAGGGATGGTTGACGAAGGGAAAAGCCACATGGTTTCTCCCCGACTCTATGGTTCAAGTTATCATTAATACAGCCCATAGTCCAGCACACTTAGGAGAAAAAGCTATGTTAGACAGCATTCAGAATCTCTGGTTCAACAAGCATTTACGGGCAGCAGCGAAACAGAGAGTGCGTACCTGCATGATCTGTTGTCAGTTCAATCCAGGCAAAGGCATTCCCGTGGAACAAGGGGGATTTCATCCTCCTGACCATCCTTTTGAAGTCCTCCAGATGGATTATATCCAGATGGACAGATGCCGAGGATTCAAGTATGTCCTCGTAGTTGTATGTGCTCTTTCCCGATGGACAGAAGCTTACCCAGTTCCAGATTACACTGCTGTAACCACTGCCAAGCAGCTGGTTCGTGAATTTTTCCCGCGATACGGTTTGCCCCGTGTCGTATACTCAGATAATGGTCAGCCATTCTCGTCCGAACTCATGAAACCGGTATCACTCCTGTTAGGTTACCAGTGGAAATTTCATTGTGTACGACACCCCGAAGCAGCCGGCCTGGTCGAGAGACATAACCAGACTCTGAAAACACGATTAGCGAAGGTCTGTGCAGAAAAAGGTGTAGATTGGATAGTAGCCCTGCCAGTTGCCCTCTTTTACATGCGTATGGTAGCTCGTTCCAGAACCGGACTATCTCCCTATGAGGTAGTCTTCGGCCGACCTCCAAACATGTGGGGTACGCCTATGCCTCGTAAAATTACCGATGTTGATAGTAACATGCTGACAGATTACCTAGCTTCCTTGATGTCTGCACTACACTCTTGTCCTTCACAGGTCGCGGCTGCCTTCCCGGACAACACCCAAGTGAAACCGCATGAAATCGTTCCAGGAGAATTGGTGTACGTCCGCAATTTTGATCGCACAAGCCCTCTGGAGCCCAGGTGAAAGCAACCGAAACTGGTGTTGATGACCACGAGGACCGCGGTGAAGGTGGAGGGAAGAAAAGGGTTGCTCCATTCCAGCCACATAAAGCGCTTTCATGGATTGTGTCCAGAAACTGTTTCCAAGGACTGCCCCGTTTCAGATACTGACTCTAAACTCCCCCTGTTAGAGAAAACTCCGCAACAGGAGTACCGAGCTAAGTTGAGGTCTAGTAAGTCAGACAGCGTTTAATTGTTTAAGTCCCCCCCTGGGTGAAGCGGTTAGACAGGTTTCTGACATGTATAAGATAGACCCAAGTAGTCAGAGAGATAGACGAATCGAAAAGAGAGAAAAATATTGCAAAAACCTGCACAGCAGATGCGTTATTACGTTAATTGTTATGTTTATTCTGAGTATCTCGATTATATGCATAAGCTTGATGCTACATGTTTTCTTTCCTCCTCTTGACTCACATGTACATACTTTTTCTAATGACACCGTAGAGCACACTTTCAGTGACCTGCCCCCTCACGAGCTGTCCTATTGACTAGCAATGCGCAACAACACTTTCATTCGTATGTTACACCATACTCACCAGACCAGCAATGCCACGAATTGCTGGGTATGTGGCCGACTCCCTCCCTATCAGAAATACAAGGGAGCTCTGCCTCTCTTTCCTTACCCGTTTACACATAGTGGTTCGTGCGGTGCATGGTTTACATTAATGTCATCTTTAGACAGTAAGTCCCAAGTTTCCCAAGGCGATTGGATATGGGGAAATCTGAATACAGTTATGAATCAAGCATGTTTCCCAGACAAGGACGGTCTTCCCCAAAGGACAGGGACCGATCTAGAAAATGAAGTGTATGGATTAGGAAATTTTACCCTCAATCTCATGATTCTGAACGTCCAGTCCGAGACTAATTCGGATTTGCCGTTTATAACAGTTTTACCAGTAACAGGCGAATTATACGTTAGAAAGAATGGTTCAGTACATCTAGGACACAGTGATTGTAATACTGTGGTCGAATTCAGTGATAAAGGAAAGTCTACTTTCAAAGCTTCCCGCCATTCTTATTTTATTTGTGGTCAGACGGCTTATGTACGTCTGCCCTTGGATTGGGATGGAACGTGTTATATTGCGTTCCTATTACCACCTGTTTTTCTAGCCCCACCTGATTATCATTGTAATTCACATCTTGTGCATATAAGACATAAAAGAGACCTTCCTCCTGTTATCGATTATTCTGAATCAGCATGGGACCAGTATAAGGATTATATTAAAGGATACTTCTGGTTCATAGGTCCCGTCCAGAATAGTAAGATAATACGAAGATTGACCAGAACTCTTGAAGCAGTAGTGAATGAGACTACTTTTGCTTTAGGTAACCTGACCGAAGAGCAGTCTGCTATGAGACTTGTTGTTCTTCAAAACCGCCTTGTCCTTGACGTCATCCTGGCCGATAGGGGCGGGGCTTGTAGAGTGATCGGATCCAGTTGTTGTATTTTCATTCCTAATAACGCACCGTCAGTGTATAAAGCGATTACAAGGCTTCATGAGATAGCTCATCAGATGCACCAGAATCCAGGCACCTGGACATGGTCCGGTTGGCTCTGGAGTGTGATATCCGCCTGGGGATGGAAAGTATTGTCATTCCTAGGAATAATACTGCTCATAGTATTCAGTTGTTGTCTCTGTCTGCAATGTGGGCCAGCGATTTGCGGCTTGTGCGCCACAGCTTGTATTCCCCGTCCAAGTTCAAGTTCACGTTTCCGTTCTCGAATGAAGAAAGATGAGCAAATGATGTTATACGAACAGATAGATGGTCTCATGAAAATAGATATATCCTGAAGGGTGAAGTAGGGGCCAAGGAGGGAATGAGGAAATAGAAATTTTTAGGTAGCCAATGTGTCCCCCACTCGCACCCTACCCATACACCCATGTTCCATGTATGTTGTGTAATTCCTTTCCCGTGCCTGCCATGAAGACGCATATGCATTTGCGTCCAACGGTAACATGTCAGTTATTCAGTTCACTAAGAAAATCGCGTTAAAATGGTTTTTAGGCCTATGGTGCCAACGTCTTTACATGGTGCACTTTTAAATATCGCACACGTTTTCCATGTTTTCTCTGGCTCAGCCGAGCCAGGCCCTTAAATTAAGGCTCCAAGTCTTTTCTGTCTCTGAAAGCTGCAGTTTAGGTATGCATCCCTGACCTCTACCTTACATCCTGCCCAGGCGAGCGGCACTCCTTTCAGATTTTCACATGTGGCTGAATTCCAGAAACCCCCATATCCAATTTACGATGGATTCGAGCAATGAAAAAATTCCATTCTTGGACATCTCGATCTATGTGGAGCACAATCGCCTATTGACCACCTTATTTAGGAAACCGACGGAGCGAAACTCCTTACTGCAATATGGCAGTCATCATCCTCGAGGTCTTAAAGACAATCTCCCAGTCGGCCAATTTCTTAGAAGTAGGAGAAATTGTTCCACTCATGATAACTACCTCCAAGAATCTGAGATCCTAAGTGAACGTCTCATCTCACAGGGATATCCATCTAAAATGGTGAGACGTGCCAGGAAAAGGGCTTGGTATAATCCACGCGAAATTCTGTTGAATCCGGAAAACACGAACCAACCGGAAATGGATCGGATCATCTGTGTAACCACCTTCTCCACACGGAGTAATGAAGTCAGACGTATCATCAATAAGAATTGGCCGATTGTATCAGACGAGATCAAGCAGACCCAGCTCCCTCTTCATTCCTTTAAGAGGGCCAAAAACATACGAGACATGGTGGTCCATTCGTATTTGGAACCTGCGAGCCAACCCACTCTTACAAGCAGGTGGAATCTACCTCCATTATTGGGACACTACAGATGTGGCACATGTACTGCATGTGAGACTACCATTCAGATTAAGACCTTTGACTATGGTGGACGGTCTTACAAATTAACACACCACACAAACTGTAATTCGAGCTGTGTGATCTACATTGTCCAGTGCCCCTGCAGACATGTATATGTGGGTCAAACACAACAAAAGATTAAGTCACGTATATCATCCCATTGTAGCAGGTTACGCTGCAATGTTGTTGGTGCCCCTTTAGTAGAACACTGGCAAAAGGCCGGACATGTCGTCTCAGAATTGAGATGGTTTGTGATTGAAAAGGTCTCTTTGGGGAGAAGAGGAGGCAATATACTGACAGTACTAAACACCCGCGAATCCAAATGGATGTCCCTCTTAGATTCAATTAAAAATGGCCTTAACGAGCAAGACAGCAGTTTAGCCCAGTTGGCAGCCTTGGGTTAACCATGTTACTGAGATTCTTCGTATATTTGACAATGAATGCTGCAGTCCTATCTGAACTCTCATTAATAGTAATACGCCTCCCTCCTCATTCCCGGATACTGGGTGGGTAGTATGAACCATGGGATTGCATCTGCAAATCATGACGCGTGCTATTGTCAATTTTTCTTGAGCTCACAAATAGCTACCCCTCTTCAACCTCATGTTTGAGAGTTGCATGGGTATTGCCAAATATGTCATGCATTTCTGAGTATTTCTTGAATAATTTGATAATTATTCCACACATTGTAATGTATATCAGGTTCTGCATGCTTTTGTCTTCACAACATTTAATGTTTTACAACCACTTGAGGTGCTCAATGACCCGCCTTCAACCTCATGTTTGAGAGTTGCGCGGATTGTTCTAACAAGTGTTATGACCTCCTGATCATAATTGTGAATGACCATTGTAACTTCGACATATCCTTGGCAGGTTCCTGTCATCACTTGCTTAGAGCCCCATGCGAGTTGTACACACTCACCAAACACATTCATTTATTGTAAATAATTTCTCTTATCTTTCAAACAAAATGATTATATGAATGTTCTACCCGATTTTTAAGTAGGTTTGCCAGTGACGAACACGGATGTTCGCGGAGTAACTCTTCCCTTTCCATTTCTGGGTGGCGTTTTAATTTTGACCCCGCCCACTGAAACTCCGCCTAGCGGTGGTTGCAGAGTTACTGTCCACGGACGCCGTAGAAGCGAAGTGGTACGTGGCTGATAGAGCGGTAATTCATTATTCAACTGTGGGAGTTTACTTTCCTTGCTCCTAACACGCTCACCCTCGCTCTCCTTTAGACTTACCCCTGCATCGGTTCCGACGTGGTGGCAGCACGACCCACGCTGGTATTCAAGTTACCGGCTTCAGACAGACCGCTGGGCTCGTTCGGCTCTGACAAATTAACGGTTGGAACAATTCGCCCTCGCATCCCTTCCAGCACAGGTATGTCAAGCACCCGTACATGCCTGGGTCATCGTACCATAATGCTTTAGCTAAGACCCTTAATCCCATCACTTTGGCATTGAGACAGTTGTTCCGGTTGCAACATTGGGTCCCAATTTACAAATTCCTGTGGATAATTTAAATTCACCGATACTTCCCCCAACTTAGTGGACTTGATCCACCAGCCCACATATCCTTACGGACCTCTCTGACCTTGACCCACCTGATCACACACAGGCCTGGAGTTAAATATTTGACTAATATTAATGTCAAAGGCCCTTCTGTGGATCTTCTAAATCCACATATACCTCTTTCAACTTAGTGGACTTTTTCCACCAGTCCAAATATCCTTAGGACCTTTACCCACCTGATCAAACACAGGTCTGGAGTATATTAATTTGATTGTTTAACCAATAGTAATGTCAAAAGGTCCTTTCTCACTGGTTGTCCTTTCTCCTCTGTGGCTTTGCGAATTAATTACGCTGTGATCGACCTGTGACTCCTGTACAGTCCATCATAATTCCATGTCCTGAGCTTTGTCGGGCCACGACTCCATGGTAACTAATTTTTTCAATTACCATTCCAAACCTTCATCATAGTCTGAATCACACTGGCTATGGTGTAATACTTACTAATTTATTAATAATTTACCTGACAGGATTGCCCCTCATTTCCCCCTGTCGCATATGTCCTGATGAAGACCCCACCTAAGGACTGAACCTAGCCTACATATAGGGGTCGAAACGTCGACGGTTTTCCTCTGCAACTTCCAGCACAAGCCCTCTACAGTTTTATATTGACTGTGTGTCCGCTGAAAGTTCTTGCTGTGAAATAATTCATCATTGTGTGCCCAGATTTTTGGGCTTATGTATTTGTATTCATTTTGATTGTGTTGGTAACTTTTGTACTCATCACTTGTCTCTTTAACTGTATCTATCCCTTTCTTACACTCCCTTGAGCACTCCTTTTCTCCCTCCCGCCCTTCTTCTGGGGCAAAAATTGCAATAATTGTATAAAATTCTTTGATTGTGTTACTACCTCAAGGTATTGTTAATAAATCACAGTACCTAGATTGAAAAAACTTTTGATGTTTTTCTTGTTTCATGAAGTTGTTTGAACAATAACTGTTGGTTGTTTTTTTGACACAATACTTTCTCTTGCGGGGATCCCCTTTTACATGTACCAAATATCGCCCAGGTCCCCGTGACTGCTTGGGTTCAACCCCCCTTTTTGTAATTTCACTCACAGAGCAGGTCACACCTTTGACCTCATCTACCCGGGAGGATCAAACATCAGTTTCAGCCACACCACCCAGCCCACCTGGATGGACCACCACTGCGCCCATTTCACCTTCAACTCCACCACCGCACCCAAACCCGACCCGCTCCAAACACGGCGGAACTGGAGTAAGGTCACAGAGGAACAGCTCAACTCCACCCTCCTCCAAGACACCCGCCCTGCGGCACTGTAGGAGAGTAGGGTCTACTTCCAATGGTTACCCCCCACTTTTTGCTGTGATTCTCTGGTTTTTTGACTCTAGTGTGGCTGTGGGCCTGCTAATCAAACCCATAGCCCAGCTGTTCACTCTCTAAATTGACTACACTATTACACTAGAACAAGTCCACCCTACCCATATAGAGAAATGGCCCACAAGGAGTCCAATGGATTTAAATATGCAACGTAGAGCTCACCAACAAGTGACGAGCCGGCCACAGGGTAGATTCAACTTCAAGTTATAAATATACAAAATCTTTATTTTCTTTTTTATAGTTTCTTCGCACACATTTTATCCAAGGTGATTGATAAAGTAATTCATCAATTCATCAGTTCATTACAGTGATACATAAGTCAATAAATACATTTTAGAGGGAAATTACATGATTGTTACTGCTTTACCCAGTTAAAGTTAAACAGAGCCTCAGCATCACAAAATGGATGCTGCTGCCACAGATACGAGTCTGATGTCCGGCTGCTGGACGAAACTTTTGCAAGGGAGGCCTGGACAATAGGTTTCCTGTCGAGGGAGGTGCTAGCACCTCCCCAGACAGCCTGTAGTGTATTGGGGCAGGGTGGGTTGAATGGAAAGATGCTTTTCCAGACACTGCCTGGGGCACACAAGGTACTCCATGCATATCCCGGTTCAAACCAGTTGCTGGGGCACTCCAGCCCCGCTCTGGCGCAAATCTGGACAAAGGGAAAGGGGTGTAACCACCCCCTTCCCAGGTCCACCCATAGGAGGGACCTAGCAGGTTAATCCAGCCCCTAAAATCAGTATAAAGATAGGAGCTGTGTCTAGAGACTTTAGATTATCCTGGAATGAAACTCTGAAACGAAACTCTTGGACCTTCGACGTTCTATATCGACTAGAAAACTGAAGACCTCTCCCTTGTGGTCAAGGAGTGACCGCACTGTGCAAACAGGCACCACCAGTAACTTGCCGGTTTGCTTTGTCGATGCTCCTGCCGGAACACGAAGACTCAGCGACTCAGGAACAGGACTTCCAGACTTCTCCGACTCCGATCCACATCCACAGCAAAGCTGAGATCTGTGGCGGACACGAGAGACGTGGGACCGGACACCCTGGACTTCCTGCATTTTGCTAACTGCTCGACTCCCGAGGTACCCTCGCAGTTGTGCATTGGGGTATGAGAAGTCCCAGACCCGAGCGCCATTTGCACCAAAGCTCAGCCCTCCACACTCCACAAGTGCCGCGTGGGGCCTGCTCCTGCATTTTAGCTCTACACGTCTTTCCGGTTGCTAGCCCGTTGGCTAGTTAGCCCTCTGAAGACTTCTTTTTGTATTTACACTGCTGGCCTGGTTGCTCCAGGCTTGCTCCAGCTTCCCTGCAAAGGTGAAGCTCTCCAGACCTTGCTGGTCTTACTCAAAGCCAATCTTCACTTCCTGCGTGGATTGCGTTTGCCAAGGCTTGTTGGGTCCAGTCCGGATACCAACACCGCAGTCAATTAGATCCTTCGTGGGACAGCTCTAATCCAGCTCCTGGTTGTTGTCGAAGCCTCCTGTTCCTCGTGGCTGCAGAGACAAACTTCACCTCTTCACCTGAAATCTCCTAGACATCTCCTGGTTCCTTCTAGGTTCCTTCCTGGTCACTGGCTAGTGACCCAGACTCTGTCCCCTCTGCTTTCAGGTTCTTCAGTTCCTCGATCCGCCCTTGGATCCACCCAGACACTTTTCCTCTGGTCGACTGCAGCACTTCTTCGCAGATCTCCATAGGAAACCGACGAAACCCGACACCAAAAGACACCTATGCACCCGGCTTCCCTGGGTGAGTTAACTCGAGTACTCCGGTGCTCCCGTGGGTATTGACTATCCAAGTGTCCTAGTCTAAAGTGGTTTTGTCGTAGTCCATCCGGAAGTGCCCTAAATCTTTAGCTTTGTAACTTTTACGTTCTCCATTCTAAGTCAATGGTAACTCGCAACTGTGTTTAGATACTGCACGCGTCTCCCGTGGATCTCCTACTTCCTAACCTTAGGTTGTCTAGTGTAGCCCCAGCGATTCCCTAGGCCCTAGGCCTATTCACTATTTCTGAAGAGTTTCTTATACCCCTTACTTAGTATAGGGTTTGTGAGGCCCCTAGGGCAAAACTGTATTTGTGCAACTTATCGTAGGCTAATAGAGTAACTTGAGATGTACTTCGATCACTGACCTCATAAAGAGTTCAGAGGGGTTGTGTTAGAAATAAATACATATATATTTGATATATGCCTTGTGTGGGGTGTCCTTTCATTTGTTTTTCAAGGGATTATAATTGGTAAAACAGCTTGCTTCACATGCTCTCTGAGGTCTTAGCCTAAGACTGCTGGGCCATGCTACCACTAGGATAGCTTGTCTATAAGGTTGACTTTACAACCACCATCAATAATGGTCGTTTAGACTGGCGCAAGGTGCCCACTAGAATAGTGGACATCATATGCCAGGCTAACTTCTCACAGGCACCATGACAGACACCAACGCCGCTGCCAGGGAATTTCACTGCTGGGTCTCCTGTTCCGCTGACAAGCTGGCACCACCCCTGCAAACAACGCGCCCTGAAGGCTGCCTGGTTCACCACGGAACTACAAGAAGCGAGATGCTCCTGCAGACCACTAGAGAAAGCCTGGCGAAACCAGAAAACCATGGAAGCATGGAACAACGACAAGAGCGGCCTGAAGAAATACCACCAGCGCATAAGAGACACCAAACGGAAATTTATAAGAGACATAGTCCAGACCAACGCGTCCAACGCCAAGGAACTGTTTAACGTCATTGAGCAGTTTGCAAAACCCACCTGCAAGGCCACACACATCACACTCTCCCAGGAATTCTGCGAGAAGCTCAGCTCCTACTTCCATCTTAAGATCAAGGCCCTCTACGACAACTTCATCAAACAAGCACCAGACAACGCCCCCCCACCTACCGCCGCCGATAAGCCAACCATCACGTTCTGGGACCCCACTACCGTCGAGCACATCATCGTGACCATAAAGAAAACCCACTCAGGAGCCCCTTTGGGTACCTGCCCACAAACATCCTACACGCAATGCCATCGCACTCTAACTAGGACAGACAAACAACACCTCTCTCAGATCCGACACCTGCCCTGATGACTGAATGAATGAATGAAGCCTGATTTATATAGCGCTACTTAGCCCAACGGGCGTCAAGGCGCCTAACCAAAGGAGGATAAGGTCCGAAAGCATGCTTACTGATATGCCTTAGTGAAACACCAGGTTTTTAGGGCTTTTTTTTAAGAGGGCCATAGAAGGTTAGGTTTTAATCTCAAGAGGCAGGACGTTCCACAATTTAGGGGCCACAGCTGAGAAGGCCCTTCCGCCCCATCTGACCTTGTTTGTCCGGGGGACGGAAAGAAGGTTCTTACTAGCAGAACGAAGACATCTGCTGGGAGAGTAGAGATTCAAGAGAGAGCTTATGGCTTCAGAGCAACCAGCAGATAAAGCACTGAATACCAGGCATAGTATTTTGAAGGTGATCCTTGACTGGATCGAGAGCCAGTAGAGACTCTTCCTAGCAAGAGAGGCAGAGGCAGTGTTGGGGACGTCCAATACAAATCTGGCAGCCGCGTTCTGGACGGTCTGCAGGCGTTGGATAAGGCCTTTATTGATGCCAGCATATAATGTGTTACAATAATCAAGCCGAGATGTCACTAGGGCGACCACTGTCTGCTTGCGAGCTTGAGGGGAGAGATAGTGAGAGATCTTCCTGAGTACCCTAATAACTCCCCAACAAGTGGACACAGTCCTATTAACCTGTTGAGCCATATCCAATGACGTGTCAATGATCACGCCGAGATTCCGGGCAGAATTTGATGGCACAGGGCAGGCACCCAGAGAAGGAGGCCACCAGTCATTAGACCATATACCTTGGTCTTTACTGAAGATCAAGACCTCGGTTTTCTCTCCGTTCAGCTTCAGGGCGTTGGAGATCATCCATTCGGAGACTGCTTGCATGCAGTTCCTGAAGCTGAGCGCGGAGGTACTCACTGTCTGACTGGAAATGGGCGGAGGTGAAACCCCTTCTCATGAAACCCACGGCTGACCCAACGGACCTGAAAAATGACCGACCGATCTCTCTCCTCCGCTTCGCAGCCAAAGTCACCGAGAGACTTGTGAACGCCTAGCTGACCGCCTTCATCAAAGAGAACTCCATCCTAGACATCTCCCAGTCGGTCTTCCACAGCAACCACAACACTGAGACCGCCCTCCTCGCCGCCACAGATGACATCCGCACGCTACTAGACCAGGTACACACTGCAGCCCTCTTCCTTCTACACCTCTCCGCAGCCTTCGACACCAACTCACATTGCACGCTCACAGGCAGACTCCACGACGCGGGGATACAAGGAGGCGCCCTAGACTGGATCCAATCCTTCCCCTCCGGCAGAACCCAGATGGTCAGACTCCCTCCCTTCCTCTCCGTACCCACCAACATCAACTGCGGAGTACCCCAAGGATCATCGATCCGCCCGACCATCTACAACATCTACAAGGCCCCCCTCGCCGCCACCGTCAGACAGCATGGGCTTAGCATCGTATCCTAGGCTGATGACACCCAGCTCATCCTCTCACTCACGAAGAATCCTGAAGACACCAGACTCCGCTTCCAGGAAGGAATGAAGAACGTGGCAGCCTGGATGAAGTACATCAGCCTGAAGCTCAACTCAGAGAAGACGGGTGTCCTCATCCTCGGACGCTGCACCTCCACCTGGGACAACACTTGGTGGCCCTCCGCCCTCGAGAACCCACCACCCCCAACAGACCACGCTCGGAACCTCTGAATCATCCTTGACTCCTCCCTCTCCATGACCCGCCAGATCAATGCTGTCGCGTCCACCAGTTTCAACGGACTTCGCATCCTCCATAAGACCTTCAAATGGATCCCCCCTGAATGAAGAAAAATTATCACCCACGCACTCATAACCAACAGACTGGACTATGGCAATGCCCTCTACGCCGGAGTCAACAGAACTCTTCTGCACAAACCCCAAACCATCCAGAACGCCGCAGCCAGACTCGTACTCGGGACACCGCTTCACGAGCACATGACTCAACACCTTCGAGACCTCCACTGGCTACCCGTCGAAAAGAGGGTCACCTTCAAACTACTCTCCCACACCTACAAATCCCTCAACAACATCGGACCCAAATACCTCAACGACAAAGTATCTTTCTACGTATCCAAAAGGAACCTCTGCTTCCCTGCAGAGGTCCCCCGCATCCACTGACAAAGAACCGGCGGGAGAGTGTTCTCCTACTTTGCAGCCAAGACTGGAACGAGCCTCCTGTGAACATCAAACGCTCCCCGACTCTACACATGTTCAGGAAGGACATCGAGACCTGGCTCTTTGACTGATCCAGAACCGTCCTCCCCCCCCGCCCGAGTGCCTTGAGACCCTCAGGGGTGAGTAGTGCACTTTACAGACCCCCTGATTGATTGATTGAGTGGGCAGAGTAGACAGTCTGCATCACAGAGCTGTTTGTATCATTGCTGCTGCAGTTATAGGCACAGGGCATACTTGTTGTGCCAGTTTGGAGCAATAGCCCAAGGGTGGGAAAAATACAGCAGAGGAGAGACCTTGATTTGGGAATCCGAGAGATGAGAGGGATGTTGAGAGATAGGAGGGAGAAGGATAGTGTGAGATGGGATCCCATGTTGTTAACAAATGTCAGAGGTGACAGCAAGGCTGTACCTATAATTAGTGAAATGGGTGCTGTGACAATTATGCCATGGGGCCAACTGCATCAAAATTATGAATGTTTGCCAGTAAAAAGTAGATATGGGGACTAATTTCCTCTGCTAGCAGAAGGGTATATGTCGCCCAAAAACAGGGCTGCTTGAAGTAGGTCCTTTTCTTTCAGAAAGAGACTCTACTTGTTTTGAGCTTGAAGTGATAGACATGGTGGGGAAGGAGTGAAAAAAGAGGAGATAGTCTGCTTCTCATGGCTACAGAAATCATTACTGCAGCAGGTCGAGTGCATTGGCGTCCACAGCACGCCAATTATGGCCAGTAGTGTTTTTGGTCAATTTTGCTCTTGTTTGATGTTGCCACTTGTTCATAAATCCCACATTTAGCGTGGATTACGAAATACAGAAAAGCATCCCTAAATGATCTATTGATCCTGTCCCCTATGATATTTCCTCCCCCTCGCCAAATCCTTGTGTTAGACCTGCCATCTTTTGGTGTGTTTCCCCTATCTTTTTTGTTTTCTGGCCTCCTGTTTTGATGGTATACTGGACTTTGTTTTTCTGGTTTAGTGTCTCTGTGCACTTTTTTACTGCTATTTGTGATGCTTGACACGAATGTTGCCTCGGAAGTACCAGGAAGGTGATGCTCTTTCCACTGACTCCCCTAACCGGTTCACCACATGCCAGAGTAGAATAACTGGACAATAATAGTGATGCCCGTCAGGGGAAAACAGGGAGACAAAACAAGGAAAGTGGGGGAAAAACACAGGTTTCTTCATACACAGGAGGAGTAACTGTTATACCCGGGGAGCCACCAAACCTCCGGAAACTTGAGTCCTATATGTGAATACAAAGAGCAATGGTTAGTGTAGTACTTGATGATTGGTAGTAAGGAATGTGGGAATTGTGAGAAAACTACATACTGATCTGAGGTTAGAGAGCTGGCAACCTGCACATAGGGATGACTGGTCTGGTGATCAGGAATGGGAGTTCTCAGTATATCCTGCAATAGGTTCAGAATGAGTATCCTTACTATCTGTGCTACACTGATTAATGAGGAGAATGTAGTATTCAGCCTACCTGTGTATTGGATGAGGGAAAACCTAAAAGACTGGAACTAGAATCAACACTCCTCTAGTTCCAGGTAAACAATAACTTAACGCCGGGACTAGTATCAATGCTCCACTAGTCCCAACAAGTATCAAAGGAAGAACTACCGTCTTCCGACCCAAATATAAGTATTGCACTCACCACGTGGCAAACAATAATAAGGCGAACACTGAATCCAAAAATAAACTAATAGCCAATCCCTTGTAAGGTCAGGGAACTGCTACCGATGCTCGAACCAAAATACAAAGCTACGTGAGAGCAATACAACTCTACCGCACCTCACGCTCTAAAGAAAGCCACTAATACCATTAGTATTCATTCACTGGTCGGTACCTGACAGGAGACGAACCGACGACCGCCGCAGTCCTGACGGAACCCGCAGAACGCCACCACCGTGACCCGGAAACGAACTCTCAGGACCCCGGAACCGGAAAGGAGCGTGAAGCGTTCAATGTAGGGAAGGGAGTGGTTAAATGCCGGGAACGGTTCTTCCGCGCATGCTCGACTCTTCGCGCATGCGTTTTGAACTATGCCAACCAACTGAATGTGAAGATTGCCAACCACGTCCTCGGACACAAGCACAACACTATTTGTGCTAAAGTGTAAGTGCTCCTACTGTAAATTGTGCTATGATTGGTTTTTACATGATTGGCATATTTGATTTACTAGCATGTATCCAGTACAGTGCACTGTGTGCGACCAGGGCCTGAAAAGCAAATGCTACTATGGGGCCTGCAGCACTGATTATACCACTCACATAAGTAGCTTTTCAAAGGTGTTTCAGGCCTGCCACACAGTGTCTCTGCGCAGTTATACTACCATGACAACCTGGCAAGTACACCCACTTGCCAAGCCCTAACGTTCACTTTTTCGTACATGCAAGTCACCCCTAAGGTTGGCCCAAGGTAGCCCCATGGGCAGTGTGCAGTGTATGTGAAAGGTAGGACATGAGCTAGTGTGTTTCACATGTCCTGATATTCAAAGGCTGTCTTTCCCATAGGTTATCATTGGAGCTGCCGTGTAACATTTTGCAAGTGTAAACTTCGATTGGGAAAGCATAGAGAAATGGAGCTTAGGCTCCCTGAGCTCAGAATTTAATAACCCATCTTTATAGTAAAGGTGGTTTTTAAATTGTGTGTTTGAAAACTCCACTTTTAGAAAGTGGGCATTTTCTTGTTTAACCTTCGTATGTGCCTCTTTCTTTTGTGTATTCCCTGTCTGATTTTGGTGTGACATGAGCTGGGGATGTGCCTTCACTATACACAGACTTTTCTGCATTTAGAGTGGTGGGCGGAGTTTTCACTAACACCCACCTGAATAGGCTGTGTCTGCTCTGCACAATGTTGTCTCCACCTCCTGTAGTGCAGCTGGACCAGAGAGGGCAGAACTGGTTTCTACTGAGCAAGAGGGGCTTGCTGCCTAAAGCTTCAAAGAAAAAGTAGTATTAATATTGAGGCCCTGACTTCATACCTTTTGTAATCTTTTGGACTAAGGCACCTGCTAAGAAGAAGAGCTGGAGAAGCTGTCAGGATGATCTTCCACTTTGTGGTGTGCTTTGCTCTGTTGGCCTGCAGTGGCTACTTCTGTCTTGGGCAGTGAAAGGACTGGAATGGACTTTCTGTAACTTATTTTCCAAAGTTTCTTCAAATGCTTAAGGTAGAGCTTGCCACTGTCCAAAAAGTCTCAGGAACAGCAAAGACTTTAAGATCATCTGCAAGCAGCACCGGGAACTTTTTGATTTGTGCTGCAAGAGAAGAAAAAGCAAACAAACTCTGTCAACGATGCCACTGCTGGCTCCGTGACCTGTTGGCACCGCAGAGAACACCGCCCGCTTCACACCGCAACCTAGGTATCACCAACGGGGGGACCCGCCGCCGCCGCCACTGAGCCGATGCCTGCACTATGACCTGATGGCACACATCACACTTACTCGCTTCACATCACCTCCCTGGTATCCCCGACAATGCCGACATCAACGTCGCTGCCTGCACCATAGCCTAGGGGCACCGCTCATAAGTTACTTGACGCACTACCCTGTCCCACACCGGAGCCTTGGCCCGCCGGTGCCATTGACTTCAGATCGTCTACCAATGATATTGCTTCGGCAATGATGAATCTGCTGCTTGCACAGCAACCTGCCACCACCACCCCACTTGGCCCCACAGCCTTGGTCTCACCGCTGCCTTGAATGCTGTCACTGAGCCACTGCCAGCACCGCAACCTGAGGGCGTCAAATGCCACGCCACTCCACTTCACAACGCAGCCCCGATGCCTGCATACGCCGGTGTTCCTTACTTCAACTTTGCAGTTTTCGATCTGCAACGCGTGTGACTTCAGGGGCCTGACGACTCATGCACTGACCTCCGGGACTGCGGCCTGCCAACGCCTCTTCTCTGCAGCTCATTGCAAGGTCCACAACGCCCTGCATTTTCAAGGTACTGTTTGCGGGTTTTCTTGGCACTGTAGCTGGCGCACGACGCTGCAGTCGGCCTTAACTGTTGTTTTTTGTTGTTTACAATGCTGTGATCTCCCAGCATGGAGCTATCAACTTTAAGGAACTGTATTTTAAGTCTATTTTTTCAATATTCGTATTTTAATTACTCTATGTTGTATTTTTATTATTTTGGTCTTGTTTTCCCAGATAATATTGGCTATTTTTAGGTCGAACCTAGGCAGCGCTAATGCGCTGTCTGGAAGACCTGCTGTAATCATTGTACAGAGTGTAATATTACCTGATTCTTGCCATTGTTTCACTCCTGTGTTGATCTTTTTTCCTGGCTTCTTATTGGCTGCTGCTCCAGATACAAAGTTTCCATTTTAACCAGAGGAGCACCGGCCAACTAGAGTTTACTTACGCTATAGGTTTTTTTTTGTGTTTCTTAAGGGACTACTTGTTTTGTTTCCAACTACTGATTCAGCAAATCCCCCGATTCAACTGCCGCATGCATATCCTTTTTGTACATGAGTGCCAAGCTTCATGTTAAAGCACAGCGCCAGCGTAAACACTCCCCTGCCATTAAGCATATCTCCGAGGTTCGAATACGGAAGTCAAAAGCAGCTCAGATCCGTCCAGACGCCGACCTTCATGTTCTCAACATAGTTGCGTTTCCTTTCCATTTTATCCACTCCATCTATGTGTCAGTAGCTTTAATTGTTCACGTATTTGCTGAGAGAGTCTTTGTTGAAACTGCTATGTAAATCACAGAAAATGTGTTCTAAAAAGAGCAGTTGCATGTAGAATATCAGTCCAGAGGGGGGTGGGGGTGGGAGGGGTGGGTATATTAAATGACGTGCATTGTTTTAGGTCTGAGTGGATTCTCTGTGGACAGGTCTGGCTCCCAGCGCAGCACTTCCCCTCTGGTTCGAAAGAGTTACCCCAGGGGCTGAAGGGATTGGAGCACTCTGAGCAAATTAGGAGGCGTGTGGGTAAGGGAGAGTTAAAGTCGCCGACTGGGCTTTTTCCTTCCTACTGCTAAAACCACAACCTTGCTTCCTGTTTGCTGGTGGTGGTAAGGACAGGTGTGTCTCAGACTCTCACTAGTCAGGGCTGGGGAAGTACAATCCTGAGCACTGGATGTCTATCCTCTCCCTCACACCACTCCTAACACTGACAGGCATGCTCACACACCACCAAAGCAAGTTTTTTTCTTTTCCGCGTATTTGTAACCCCTTCCACCCACTGTTTTCCCTTTACTGATCAGATTTACTATCTTTATTTTTAAATCCACTGCGCTACTTTTGCTGTTTTTTTGCTCAGCTGAAGAAGTTTTATTTATACATTAAGTGTCTGTGAGTTCAACTGACGGGCAGTATAGTTGTTGGGAACTAAGGCTGGCTAAATGAACATCGTCAGATCAGAGGCTGCTGAAGAGGGCACTGTTAACGAGCCCCTGTTACAGACTGGTAAGACAGTCTTCACACAGCACTATAAGTGCCCAATTGAACACTGTCTCCAACTATGGTTTTTATTAATAACTCTTGGTTTGTGGTATAAAATAAGTTTTAGGATATTCATGTGACTGTGTTATATTTATGGAGCTCCTTCTACCCCGCAACCCAGCGGACGTCATGCTTCATGTTTTAGCACAGCGCCTGCTTTAATGTTTATTTTTTTATAACCATGGCGCTTGCTTCATGGCCACCATGCGCATTTCATTTATGTACATGGGCGACTTGCTTTACTTTTCAGCAAAACACACAAGATGATAGATAGAATGTTGCACAATGGCAAAACATTCAGCCCCAGTCTCAGATCTGGGTTTAATCCATGTTATTTTGCTCAACAAGCCACCCCAGTTCAGACATGGCCATGTGCAAATCAGTCTTGACCCTGTGCCTCATGGGAACAGTCCAGCCCGAACTGCAAAACCATGTCTTCCAAGGACCGGAATCAAGCATCCTAGGACCGGTTTCTGGATATCAGCCGTCTTCAGCCAGGATAACTTCCTCCAGTGGCTTTGTGAGGACGGGACCCACGTCTGGGCATACCCTTCCCACATAGGGTAAACAGCAAAACACACAAGATGATGGACGGAATGTCGCACAATCGCAAAACATTCACCCGCAGTCACAGATCTGGGTTTAATCCATCGTTATTTCGCTCACCAAGCCACCCCAGTTCAGACATGGACATATGCAAAACAGTCTTGACCCTGTGCCTCATGGGAACAGTCCAGCCTGAACTGCCACGCTTTACGTTTCAGCACAGCACCCGCTTTCAAATTTAAATCAGAGGATTTTTGGGCCTGTAGTCCTCTTCTGCTAGTGCACTAACTAGGAGGAGAGAAGACTTTAAAAGAGCATGTAGAGTATGGACTGCAGTCGGTACGGCGGGCTGTATGGAGGATCCCTGGTCTTGCAGTCCTCTGCTGGCAGCGCAGCCGGACATCTGTAGCTCTGTGAGGAGTCCTCCTTGGGGCAGGGAGAGAGCGCGCAGCTTCAGCCTGTTGTTGCCATCCATCTGAAAATTTGCAGAGAGAGAAAGGAAGTCTGTTCCGTGCTCCCCTTGGAAAAGCGGCTGCCTGACATGTGAGACCAGGGAAGGATTTTCTTCCTTTTTTGACTGTCGCAGGGATCTTGCTTCACCACGGTCTCTCCCTCCTACCTTGCAATAGCTACACCTTAGATTGAGTCTTGACCCTGGCTGCTCTTGTGGAGACTCCTCTTCCTCCCCCACAGCTTTCTACCATAAAGTTTCTGGGCTGCCCTGGGCTTGAATGCCAGCTGCAAATCCTGCATGAAAGCCTCTGCTTCGTGAAACTTGGGTACAAGTGTGGACCCTGGTGGGTCCTCCCCTGGAAGCCATTGTCTGCTAAACACAGTGTGCCTGGCCCTCTTGCAAAGGTAGGTCTGGTTCTACCTTTCTAAAACAAGCATTGAAAATGCAATAGGTCTCGCCTTTGATTAAGTTAAAGCCATTTGCTTTGCTAATGGTATTGTATAGCAAAGTAAATGGCTTTAACTTAATGAAAGGCCAAACCTATTGCATTTTTAATGGTTGTCTACTCTGCTGTGGTAATAATTAGCTAGAAATAAAATGGCATTGTTCGCACAGCTGGGGAGCTCTGTGTACAGCCTTCGATTGGCACAATTATACCCAGAGTCCTTCCAGCATTTCAAAGCACCCCAAACTAACGCCCGCTCTTTTCAAATCTGACCAATGACAGCCCTGTAGAGAGTGCTTTTCACAGTTGTGTATTATATCTTTAAGGAATGTGTCTGTAATTTGTATTCTTTATTGTGTCTTCTGGAATGTTAACAGTGCATCTTTCAGATTACATACTGCTGTTGAGGAAGCCTGTCGTGGGTTCATTTGTATGGAATAAATCTTCATTTGAAACTTTATTGAATTGAACCTTCATCATTTCTCCAAATAGAAGATTGAACTTCCTACAAGCCCTCGCCCACATACCCCCACCAATCCTCGGTCTGGACCCCACACCATGAACCTCCAATCACAAGGCTTAGTTTAGACGCACAGCAACCTGGTAAGCGTCCAAGAGAGCTGAGAGGACAAGGACGCACTGATGGGGACCGGTGCGTAAAAACTGAAAACAACCTGAGCAAGGATATGAAGACACTAACAGGGCCAGTCAGCATGTATTGAGAGATCAAGCAGCCAATCATATCAAGATACCCCCAAAATAGCTTATCACATCATTGCAGACATACAGAGCATGTGTACTGCATGTGTACTGCATGTGTACTGCTCTCTCCCTACCACACAGGGTGCTTTACTAAAAACGAGCTTTTTGAAAACATGAATTAATTGGCAGTTCTGCCATTCACAGAATAGTTGCTTGACCAAGCGATCTGTTTTTGGTGACGTAATTAATATGGCAACTGCTGCATCTTTTGATCTGGACTATATTCTTATTATTTTCAAATATACCCTTTTGCTTTCATTAATTTGTGTGCATGCCACGTTCAGAGTGAGTCGAATGACTTGCAAGATTCCAATGACAGAGTCAACTGCAACCAGAAACAGTTACCACGCTTTATGTAATAGCACGGCGCCAGTTTAAACACTTGCCTGCCATTAAGCGGATCTCCGAGATTGAAATGCAGAAGTCAAGAGCAGCTTAGATCCGTCCAGACGCACGCTTCATGTTTTCAACATGGTTTAGCTTCCTCTCCATTGTTTCCACTCCATCTACAAGTGGACTGGCGATAGCTTGAATTGTTCACGTATTTTCCAAGAAAGCCCATGTTGAAACTACTGAAAATGTATTATAAAAACAGCGTGTACATGTAGAATATCTGCCCAGAGGGGCGCATACATTAAATGGTGTGCATCGTTTTGGGTCAGGGTGGATTCGCTGTGGATAGCTCTGGCTCCCAGTGCAGCACTGCACCTTGGGTTCGAAAGAGCCACCCCAGGGGCTGAAGGGATCGTGCCTTTTTTTTTTGGAAAACCTTTATTTACTAAAACAAAGTACACCGCTATTCAGCCATACATCCCGGAGGCTAGGCAGCATTGTAAAGCAGTTCGGGAATGTGTACAAGACAGAAAAAGGAGCAATCAGGTTTAATTTTATGAATGTTGAAGATGAACTCAATGAACAAGAGGAACCAGAGAAAGACAAGAAAAAGAAAGAAAAGGGGAGAAAGAAAGGAGAAAAGAAGAAGAAGACAAAGGTGGCAAGGCAAAGGAGCATAGAAAAACGGTAATGCACATATCCAGGGGGAAGGGCGGGAACATCAGCATCATGAAATAACCATTACAAGAAGCAAGCATATGAAAGGGGAGGCAAAAAAAACAGGATTATTCCACGTGAAACTTGGGTAAAGGGGAAGCTATGGAGAAAGACGGACCTCCGGTTGAGTTGTCTCTGGGGGCACACAGATGTCTCCTCTATACGAGTTCCAGGCACTCCAGACCAGACCCCACATCTTGGGCTTACCCCGGGCTACATAAGAGTTTTCTCCCGGAGCATGCACCAATCCATATTGGTTTTCCAAAGACTAACAGTGGGGGGGGGTCGGAGCACCCCATCTCTGGGCGATGTCCCTCTTGGCAACCATATTACCCAGGGTGACCCAGCGGGTCTGAGCAGTATTATAGTCATTCGGACCCCACACGTTCAGCAGGCAGCGTCGAGCCTCCGCAGGCAAAGACACACCAGTCACAACCCTCATAACCGCATGCACTCGCTCCCAGTAGGAGGCGATGACATGGCACTCCCAAATAGTGTGCATGAAAGTGGCCGTCACACCACACCCTCTCCTGCAAAGGCCATCCTGGGAGAGCCCCATACGAATCAGCCTGGGGCCAGTGACATACACCCTGTGGAGCACTTTCAGCTGGACCAAACGCAACCTGGCCGAAATGGCCACCTCCTTTGGGGAGGAGACCGCTGACTGCCAATCCTCGTCATCCATCTCAATCCCATCATTCACCCAGAGGTCTCGCACTTTCACCAACAGGTCCGTCCGTACATTTATACGTTTCTTGTAGGTCAGGGAGATGGCACTGTCCGGCATGTGGCCGTCCAGCACTCTGTCCTCTAGCGGGGATGACTCGGGAACTTTTTCACCCACAGGCAAGGAAGACGTGAGGGCGTGCCTCAGTTGTGCATACCGAAAATACTCTGTGGCTCCCAATTGAAATTCTGCCTGTAGAGCAGCAAACGTTTTGATTTCCCCCTTGGTCATCACATCCGTCACTTTGGAAATACCAATGAGGTCCCACCGGTCAAACCCCTTAGAGTGCCACAATTTCCCCAGTAAGTCGGAATCATAAAGGGGAGTAGCCATGGTGAGCCTATCCTTCCATCCCAGAGCCTTTGTCACCGCCCTCCACAAGTGCACCGCAGTCCTGGTGGGACCAGTCAATTTCCGGTCCAGAGATCTAGAGTACAGCGCTCTGTAGTACATCCCGTCGTTCATGAGCCAGCGATCCATGGCGTATCCCGGGTTGACCGCCGGCCCATAGAAGCCATGATTAATGGCCGCTAACTGAGACGCCCAGTAGTAGCGTCGTATGTCGGGCAAAGCAATACCACCGTCATACCACGGAATGGTCAGTTTGACGACGGCAATGCGCGGTCTACCATCCCACAACAAGGCGCGCTGCAGGCTCTCAATCTCCCCGAAGTATTTAGATGGCACTGGGTCCTGCGTGTTCTGAAGCGCATAGAGGAACCTCGGCAGGGACATCATTTTGAACAGCGCCGCACGGCCCAACAGGGACAGCGGCAGTCTCTTCCAACCCTCCACGTCACGCCGAAGGCGCGCCAGAGGGGGGAGCAAGTTGTTCGCGTACCGAGCCCGGGCATCCGCTGAGATATAGATGCCCAGGTACTTGAAGCCCTGTTGCGAGACCTGTATGGCACAGCCTCTAGGGAGACGCGGAGTGTCTCCGCACAGCACATAGAGGTAGGACTTAGACCAATTGATGACCAGGCCCGAGTATCTACCAAAGGTACCCAGCACGTCAAATGCCACAATTAGGGACCGACAAGGGGAGGTGAGATAAAGAAGAATATCGTCCGCATAGAGCGAGACGCGATCCTCAAAGCCGGGCGACCACTTGATACCAGTAATATCAGGGTGAGTGCGGATCCAAGCGGCCAGCGGCTCCTGCGCTAGGGCAAAAAGGAGCGGCGATAACGGACAACCCTGTCTGGTACCTCTGCGCAAAGCGAAGGAAGCCGACAAGCGGCCATTGACCGTCACATTGGCCATCGGGGATGAATAAAGGAGCCGAACCCAACTAATGAAGTCGGGGCCGAATCCAAATTTAGAAAGCACCGCCCAGAGGTAGTTCCACTCGAGCGAGTCGAACGCCATTGTCGCGTCAAGCGAGGCAAGAACTGTTGGTTCACTGAGCATGTGCGCTCGCGCCATGACAGCGTGAAGCCTTCTAAGATTAAGGGCTGTGTTCCGATGAGGAATGAAACCAGACTGGTCCGGATGGACCAAGTCCGCAATCACGCCCACGAGCCGATTGGCCAGCAACTTTGCCAGGATTTTGGGCTCGGTGTTTAACAAGGAAATAGGACGGTACGACCTACAAAGGTCTCGGGGCTTCCCCTCCTTATGGATGACCACAATGGTGGCCAAGCGTTGATCCAGCTGGAGTTTGCCGGCATCTCGAGCCGCCAAGAACATATTCCGCAGGGGCGCGGCGATAGTGTCCGCCTTGATTTTGTACAGCTCCACTGGGAGAACATTGGGTCCCGGAGCCTTCCCGGAGCGCAACGACCTTATTGCCAACGCCACCTCATCAACCGTTATGCCGCGGTCCATGTCATCACGCTCAATGTCAGACAGACAAGGAAGCTCAACCTCCTCCAAGAAGGAGGCCGAGTCCGATTCGGTCAGAGCGGAGACCGATGTATAAACCGTCTCAAAATAGTCGGCAAACGCTGCGGCAATAGCAGGAGGGTCAGTAACCACCAGTCCATCGTCGCCCAGGAGCTCAGGCACCACCCGAGAAGCCAATTCCTTCTTATCCAACCAGGCGAGAAGCTTGCCCGCCTTGTCTCCGGCGTCGTAGATCCTCCCTTGCTGTTCCCTGCCCATCGCCTTGGCCGCATCCATGGCAGTGGCACTGTATTCCGACTGCTTCAGGGAGAGAGCATGGAGCAGCTCTGGTGTCGGTCCCAGCGCTAACCGGGAATTCAGGTCCGCAATATCCGACTCCAACCGCACCATGTCCTCATCCCGTCGTCTGCGCACCTCGGCTATCAAGGAGAAAGCCTCCCCCTTAAGGACAGTCTTGAAGGCCTCCCAAAGGGAAATAGCCGACGTTACCGAATCTGTATTTTCGGTGAAATACAGATCGATAGCTCTAGCAAGGAGGTCTCGAGTTTTGGGGTTGCGGAAATACCAGGGGTTGACCGGCGCCACCCTAGTCGCCGCCACGATGCCAAAGTCAAACCGGAGAGTGGTCCGAGATACCCCTGGCCATGAGACGAGCACCAGAGACAGACTGTGCCTGAGCCGAGGGCGTCAAAATGTAATCGATACGAGAGAGACTACCATGAGCCCCAGAATGGAAAGTATATGGTCGCCGGGCGGGATGTAGAAGTCGCCAGTAATCAATGAGGCCCATGGTGCTCATGAAGTCCGGGAGCCATGATTATGCGCTGCGAAGATCTCTGGACGGGAAACGATCCAAGGTGCCTGAAACAACAGAATTGAGGTCCCCACCCAGGATCAACAGCCCTTCCGGAAGACCCAAAATGGCGCCTCCAAGATCTTGGAAGTTGGCCGCTTGCAACCCCGGGGGGACATAAACCAAAACCAAAACCAGGGTGCGCCCCTCCCATCTGCTCACCACGGCTACATAGCGGCCCCTATCATCAACCAACGTGGACTCCACCTCCAGGGGAAGAGACATGCGCACCATTATCCCCACCCCTCGGGACCCCGTAGAGAACCTGGAATGGGCCACCATTTTGAACCCCTTCCTATTCAGAGCCTTACAAGTGTTGCCAATAAGATGAGTTTCTTGCAGGAGAACAATATCCGGAACACTACGTTTAAGCATTTGTATCACAACACCACGTTTAATACGATCCCCCAACCCATTCACGTTCCAGCTGAGTACATTCAAAATCCTACCCCCCATCATCAATGATGTCCCGTCCCAGCCATCCCACCCAGAAAGCAGCCACCGAAATGATGAGAGCAAAACAGTAAAACCTTAGCCATGAGAAAAGTAGGAAAAGAAGAGCAAAATGAAAGCATACAACCTAACTAACCCCCACCCTGCACCCCTGCATTAGACTAGAAGCCACCCCAACTAGCAGTGTGCCTGTCACCCCTTAGAACTAACCTACAAAAAGCCCCCAGAGGAGAAAGGAGACATCCTATCACCCCCGTTACCCTCCAGAGTTGAGAAAACAGAAGAAGTAAAAGAAGAAGAAACAAATGTCAGTGAATGATGCCGTCCGCAGCATCCCACCCAGAGAGAAGGCCAACATTATAAAGTTCATTCCTGGGAACCTGGACCTCCTGACGCCCCCTCCGACTGGTCCTCTGGAGTGGTCCGACGCTGAGGCAAAGTGTCCAACCAGTCCCCTGCAGCATCCGGTAAATCAAAGAACATTGTCCGGTCGCCATGTTCGATGCGCAGTTTCGCTGGGTAAAGCATAGAGTACCTTAACCCCATCTCCCTCAGCCTCCGTTTCACACCCATAAAACTTTGACGGCGTTTCTGGACGGCCTGGGTGAAGTCGGGGAAGATGTCCGCGTTCTGAAATCGCAGCGGGCCGCCTCTTCTCGACGCTTGCAAAATGGCGTCTCGGTCCCGGTAATTGAATAGTCTAGCAATGATGGGATGCGGGGATGCACCCAACTTCGGCTGGCCACCAGGCACTCTGTGAGCTCTCTCAACCGAAAAGAATTTACTCAAGCCACCCGGCGCCAAGTGCTTCTCCACCAAGTCCTCCACGAACAAGTCCACGGCCTCCTCTTCCGCTCCCTCCGGCACACCTGTAATACGGACGTTCTGGCGCCGTGCCCGTCCCTCAAAATCGTCAAGTCGGCGAGCAAGTGCCACATTAGCTGCCTTCAGGTCCCGTACCTCGGTCTGCATGTCCGACATATCAGAAGTCAAACTCGACGTCTTAATGTCGAGTGACTTAACCCTGTCGTTGGTTTTGCCGAGGTCGGCCCTGATGAGATTAAGCTCGATCTTGAGGGTATCCACTTTGCTGGACAGCGCTTCATGTTGGCTATGCATCTCGGCCTTCACGCCAGCAATGGCTCCCATCACGTCTCGGTGGGTGGGTTCCGTATGCTCAGGGGACACGTCTCGTTGCGGGTCCTTGGCATGGCCCGATGCTCCCGGCGATCCCCTGGAGTGGGAGAATCGTTCAGGGATGGTGGATTGTGAGTGGATGGGTTTTTTGCTGACCCTCGGGGGCTTCCCTTTGTCTGGATCTCCTCTGCCCGCCATGTTGGGCAACGGGATCAGTACGATCCAAGAGGGGGCAGGCCGACAACACCACCACCACTCGATCAAAGCACCCAGTTCACTCCACCTCCCGCAGAGAAAGGCAAGCTGTCAGGGAGACCAACAGGGCCACCGGGTCCAGCAATTATGTCAGATCCACTCGAAGTGCACCGAAGCGGGCCCCGTCGCAGCCCCAACAATGCCAGGCAACTATGGCGTCGTCGCCAGCCGGCTTCACGACGGCGTAACTCGGTCCAGGAAACTCGGATCTTCAATCTGAGACCGGGCGCCGCGTCAGCATCAACACAGCCGTTGATTCCCACCATCGTGGGACAGGATAGTTAGCAGGATCAATACGGAGGATCGGAGGGTCTTCGGCGCTCCGAGCTTACGCGGCCATCTTGGTTGCCCGAGAAGCTCCTCTCCCGGGATCGTGCCTTTTAAGATCATTTATTTGTTTAAGTCGGAAATGGTTTTATTGGTAACAAGCATGTAGTACATTGTTTCCAAATATTATTTTCACAAATGCTACAATTTTAGCACAATTGTGCATGTTCAAAATGTTTTTAGGAGTAATTACAGTGTTGTATTGCATTACTACATAAATATTTACAGATTTGCTACAATCTAACAGGGATTTATTTTAAGGTTGCGTTACTACATTTCAGTAATGCACTTTTTTATACTTACATACTCTCGCCAATACAAAACCTATTGCCATTGCCAATAGTTGTAAATAACATGGATTTATCTAATTGTTTAGTTCCTGCTTAGGCACAGAACTTTAAATGTGCTAACAAACACTTGTGACCCGTGCTCCAAACACACCACTTACAAACAATCCACACAACATAATTATACATCACACCACAAAATTAAACAGCATGCCACATTATTAAACCCCAGTATATAACACTCCACAACACAAAATATAATACCATGTAATTTCTCTCCATATCGCAAAATCCCACTCCACATACTTCCTATACACTAAATACCACATAATTTCTATCCATATAATTACTTCACAACATACCACATAATTCCGCTACACACCACATACATCCACTCCACTTCAAAACGCATACACAAAAAACATTTCCATTTACAGCTCCAATAGCTCTAACCCTCACAAATGTGGGACCTATTGCAGTAAAAATGCTTGTCTAAAACTGGTAAGGTATCCTTTTGTAGTGTTTTCACTGTATTGCCGTGTGTTATGTGCAAATGTTTTACACAATGCCGTTGAGATAAGCCTGACTGTTTGTGCCAAGCTACCAAGGGGTAAGCAGGGGTTATTTTAGAAGTGTAATCCCGTTACCCTGACTAGAAGGAAGAGTCCCTACTTAAACAAGGTGCATAAATCTGCCAACTAGAGACCCAATTTCTAACATTGGTCTTGCTTTTTGACCCGACCTACAGTGATTGTTGGACATTACTACCTATTTGCAGACCACTACTGTTTTCTTTTTGATTTATTTTTGATCTTTCCATTTGTTAGAGCGTGAACTTTCTACTGCATCATTCCTGAGTCAAGAGCATAATCAGTTGCATCCCTAGAAGTGGCTTTTGAGGAGGAAAGGTTAGAATCCTACAACCTGAAGGAGCTGAATGCTATTTGCAAAAACCTAAGAGTCCAAATAAGAAGCCTCACTAGGAAAGAGGAGCTACAAAAGGCGCTGAGGGCCTGGGTAGCAGCCAGTGGGTAGTCTGGAGATCTCAGTATGGAGGCTGGGGAGCCTATTCCAAATGTTGATGAGCTGTTGGGAGGGAAGGGACCCACCACGTCAGGCAGCAGTGGTTTATTCCCGGAGGAGCTGGAGGACAGGCGGTAAGCTAGCAGCGATGCAATGTGGCTTGTGAGGCTCAAGCTGGCAATGGAAGAGAAAAGGATGATGTTAGACTGTGAGCTTAGAGTAAAGGAGCTGGATCAGAGGAGCAGGTCCAGATCTGATGGTGGCAGCAATACCTTACTGCACTCAGACAGAACAGTACACATTCGCAAGAATGTAGGAAATGAGTACAACAAGGGAGATTACATACAAAGGTGGTTTCAGGGCTATGTGTCATCTTTCCAAATTAATGAGGTTCCTGAGAAGAATTGGGGAGCAGGAGTGTGGCCTCACATCTCAGAGGAGGGTAGGACACCTTGTAAGCTTTGTGTAAGGGATACAACCTCACCTACACTGACATGAAGGAGACCCTTCTCACCCGGTATGGTCACGCCTGGAAAGAACAGCGATCAGTTTAGAACCAGTAAGAAAACTGATGCCCTCACCGGGTTAGAATGTGTAGATTCTTTTTGCAGGTCACTAGATGGTTGGGTAAAGGGCTGTAATATGCAGATTTCCAGGAGCTGTATAATTTGATTGCATGGGAGCAGTTGTCTAGTCTGTGTTTTGCAGAGCTGCACCAGCACTTAACAGATAGTAAGCTGACTGACTCCAATAGGCATGCTATGGAGGCAGACCGCTGGGTGAGTACCAGGGTCCACAAGAAGGTGTATGGGTTAGACTTCGCCAAAGGTGGGTCGTGTCTCCAGAAGGAGAGTAGGGGAGACCAGTGTAAAGCAAAGGAGTTCTCTAAACGACCCCAAACTAGTACCCAGTGTAAGGATTCCAGCTCCCCAGGAGATAAGAAACCATGGGTCTCTTCAGGAAAGCCCGCAGAGACGGGACCCTGTGAGTGCTATGCATGTGACCAGGTAGGCCACATTGAGGGGGTTCTCAAGTGCCCCAATGGGGACAGCTACCTACCGGTGAACAGTCCAAGGTGTTGGCTAGGATAGCGCTTGGGGAGGAGTTGGTCCCAGGTGAGGGTGGGAATCTCTCACTAAGGGACAGTGAGGTTGTCCAGGGAAGCCTAGTGCCTACAAACACTAACAAGCATTGAAAATGCAATAGGTCTCGCCTATGATTAAGTTAAAGCCATTTGCTTTGCTAATGGTATTGTATAGCAAAGTGAACGGCTTTAACTTAAAAAAAGGCGAGACCTGTTGCATTTTCAATGCTTGTTATTGTGGCTGGGACTTCACCATTGCATTTCTCTATTATCACTAAATGTGGCACAAACCAATGCACACTGAAGCTTATTGCAGTACACTGAGATGTGGACCTATGAGCGCCTCACATGATTTACAAGGACACAATCTTCAAAGGCCACTTTATTTTATCAACAGTGACAGTGCGGGACTGTTCTCTATTTGCTGAAAACGCTTTCTAACCTGCCTGATCATAGTACAAGCCAATGACGTACAATCGTAAAAATACTGCAGACGCGTCAGTCAAAATTCCTGAATTAGAGGGCCGACTGCAGCTATCACGAGTGGGCAAGGCACCCAAAAAAAAGCGTATTTAAATACATAATAACATACCTAAATAAAGGTATTATTTTAAAAAAGGAAAACAACACAAGGGAAAGGTACAGAAATAGATACCTGAAAAGTAGGTGGCAATCCATCGTATTGAAGGAGAATGACGCCGGCCATACTCACAGCGACGCGCGCGCCTCTGCACCCGCCTACTCCACCTCCCCCAATGGCTGAGCCACGGCTTACAAAAGAAACAGGAAGAATATTATTTTCCCCTCTGAACCATGTATTTGAAAATTAACTTGCTAACAGAAGAAATTTTTAAAAAATGTAACAGACTTTGCTGATTAACTAAGAGTAACTCAGCAAGCCAGCCGGCCTGCCTCTGACACCTCTGGAAAGGCAGAGAAGGGATTAGCAGAACGGAGCTGCTTTTACCAGCCTGGGATCTCCGAGAGCAAGGATTTACAGTGACCCTGGCTCTACCCCACCCACTCCTCCGATGGCCGCACTCGCATAGCCCAAGAGGCAACCACGGAGGAGTAGAGTTGAACTGTGTTGAACTGGAAAGCAATGCCTCGTTTCAATGCAAACTTCACGTCTGTAAGCTTTAATTCAAGATATAAAAGTAGCGGTTGGCACAGAAAAAAAGATTGCCACATTAATTAAGACGTGGAATAAAAGAAACTTGAGTGTGCATAAAAACCCCTTTAAAGCAAAAAAAAAAAGAGAGCATACATAATGCGTACGACAGCCAATAATAAAGCACATTGTTTCAAATGCACCTCACGAATGGCAACCATTAATGTGTACGGCCGCAAATAATAAAACACATTGTTTCAAATGTACCTCACGAACGGCAAACAATAATGCTTACGGCAGCAAATAATAAAGCACCTTGTTTCAAATGCACCTCACGAACGGCACATGGAGTGCACTGAGATAGGTTCTATCAGTGCGTGTTGAGACCTTGTCTTGTGCTGTACAAACATTATTGCGTATGCCAGCAAATAATAAAGCACATTGTTTCAAATGCAGCTCATGAACGGCACATGGAGTGTGCTGAGATCGGTTCTATCAGCGTGTGTTGCAAATAATAAAGCACATTGTTTCAAATGCACCTCACGAACGGCATATGGGGTGCACTGAGAGCAGTTCTATCGGCACGTGCTGAGACCTCGTCTCGCGCTGCACTGGAAAAAGAATAGTGCTTCCTAACTAATGAAGGAGACTGTCTCACACCGCAGGTAAAAGATCCAATCCTGGTGGGCTGGGCTAAAAGCGGACAGAGCGGTAACAAGGAGGGATTAAAAAGCCTCCTTCACAATAGAAAGGCTGCGTTTAGCATAAGCTATGATGCAAGCCAATGGGGCTTCAAGTCCCCTTCGGAAACCGTATTGATTCCAAGAGGCCCTCACATGGCGAGTGCAGGGCATGTGCGCTGCTAACGCCAGGCGAGACCTAAAAAAATACAGCGCCTGGGTGACCATCAATGGGCAAAGTGGAGAGGCTCTCAGAGATACTGGAGCCAGTGTGACCTCAGTCTGGTGTCACTTGGTATCTGAGAAGCAAGTGGTCCTTGGTGCAGTCCACCAAGTAGTCACCAGCCGGTTTTAGGGGGACAGGAGCTGGGGATGTTCATTTACTCTAGACAGCCACATGGGAGGGAGGGGGTTTGAGGTGTTTCCTGCCTTTCCTAGGTTTCTCATAGCCAGACTGAATAGACTTTTCTGCATTTAGAGTGGTGGGAGTTTTCACTAGCAGCAGAATAGGCTGTGTCTGCTCTGCACAATGCTGTCTCCACTTAACATAGTGAAGATACACTTCATGTAGTGAAGCTGTCCAGCATCATGTAGTAAAGCGGGACAGAAGTGGTTTCTACTGAGGGACTTGCTACCTAAAACTTCAAATGGAGAAGTGGCATACATTTTGAGACCCTGACCCCAGTCCTTTAGAACTGTTTTGGATTAAGGATACTGCCAAGAAGAGCTGAAGAAGCTGTCAGTAGGAACTACTACTTTGCGATGTGCTTTTCTGTGTTGGCCTGCAGTGGCTGCTTCTGTCTTGGGCAGTGAAAGGACTGGACTGCACTTTCTGCAATTATTTTCCTGAGTTTCACCAAGGGCAAGGGTAGGGCTTGCCCTCCTGTTCAAGAAGTCCGAGGAACAGCAAAGACTTCAAGATCATCTGCTACCAACATTGGAAACTGTTTTTTGTGTTGCAACTTAAGAAAAAGCAACCCGAAGCTGTCTACGATGCTGCTGCCAGCTCTGTGACCTGTGGCACTGCAGAGAGAACCACCTGCTTTACACCACAACCCTGGTCTCCCGCCGACGCCACTGAGTCGCTGCTTGCCCTGTGACCTGAGGGCACCACACTTCGCACCACCTCACTTCACATCACCACCCTGGTATCCCCGACGATGCTGATCCATGCCGACATTGATGCCCCTGCCTGCACCGTGACCTGGGGGCACTGTTTGTAGGTTACTCAATGCACCACCCCAAGTCACACTGCAGCCTTGGCCAATTGACACCGGCACCATCAACTCTAGATCATCCACCGACGACATCGCTTCAGCAACGATGCTACCACTGCTTCCACCGCGACCTGCCAGCACCGCAATGAGCACCTCCCCACTTTGCACCGGAGCCCTGCACCACGACCTGAGAGCACTGCATGTCGCACAGCGCCACTCCACTTTGCACCGCAGCTCTGAAGCCTGTCAACGCCAGTGTTCCTGACTTCAACCTCAGAGATTCCGATCTGCAGCGCGTGTGACTTCAGGGGCCCAACATCTCCTGCACGGACTCAAGGGACGGACACATGGTGCTGCCTCCTCTCCAGAGCTCATCGCAAGGTCCACGACTCCCTGCATTTCCAAGGTACTGTTTGTGGGTCTTCTGGCAACGTAGCTGGCCCACAACGAAGTGGTCGGCCTGAACTGTTGGGTTTGTTTGTTTACGACACCCAGGAAGGAGCTATCTACTTTAAGGTACGGTATTGTAAGTCTATTTTTGCAGAATTCGTATTAATATTGGCTATTTTTCTAGAACTGGTGTGTTGTCCTTTTGTAGTGTTTTCACTGTGTTACAGTGTGTTACGTGCAAATGCTTTACACATTGCCACTGAGATAAACCCGACTGCTCGTACCAAGCTACCAAGGTGGTGAGCAGGGGTTATTTTAGAAGTGTAATCCTCTTACTCTGACTAGGAGAAAGGGCTCCTACTTGGACAAGGTGCATACCTCTGCCAACTAGAGACCCCAGTTTCTAACACCTTGCCATATGCTTTTGGAGGGGAGTCCAACTTCAAAACATTTTGCTGGGGCGGGGGGGGGGTGCTCAGAGCAAAACACTTTTGAATACCTCTGTTCTGGAGAGAGCCCTGCCTCTATGTTCCCACACCTTAATGTCTGGTGCATCGCAAAAAGTTCTGGGTTCAGTGATACACTTTGCTTATCTGAGAAACATCTGCCCAGCCTCCATCTTGTGTTATGATTTCTCAGGGAAAATCGAAAATAGATTTAATTGTTTTCATAAACACATTGTAAAATGCCACAAAGATTCATCATGCCTGTTACCTATACACATCGAACCCATCCAATGCACCTAGGATGTCAGCAAAGGCCATAGTCATGGCTCTCAAGTGACATTAAAGAGTGAGGTTAGTAGGCTTCTCGCTGGATACCAGGGATAGGAAAAAGGCCTGCTTGGTACTAGGAATTCAAACACAGTGGCCATCAACACTGCTAAGTTACTATAAATCTCTACAAGCACAGCAGTCTCATGTAAAAAGGTAGGCAAGATTCGTGCTCGCCTCCACACCATGGAGACCTACCATAGATGTACATTACCTTTGCACATAAAAAGGCTCAGTGCGCAGGTACGATTGGTATGTGCTCTGGCAACAAAAAAATGAGGATTTTTCTTGCGGTTGACTAACTCAGGGAAGTGATGCATGCTTTCAAAACCTTGCAGGCTGCATTCCAGTTCCAACAGAGTCTTAGGGGCATATTCTCAAGGAGGTATCGCCGAAGTCGCGATAAATTTATTGCTCCATTCATAAGCTGGTGCTAACAGCCTATATCACCAGTTTACCTGTGAAAGCAGCCGCAAAAAAACATTGCCACCGATGACCCCAACAACTATCGCTAATAAGATGCTGAGTAGGCCTTCCCGTGCAAAAAGCTGCAACAACACCACTCCGCAACATTCTCAACGACCAGACAGATCGGCGATAGGATCACAAAATATGCGATAGGTGCGTTAGCAGCAGTAAATTAACACCTGCTCTGACCTGGTGTAAAGTCGGATGACAGCCTGCACCAGAAAAGGGAGCCCAGCCCACAGTCACACCTGAAGGGCAACAGATGCCATGGAGCCACTGATCATGCAGGCCGGACACCCAAGAGGGCCACAACACCCACCGCCTCCCCCCTAGGACCAACCCCCCGGACATCCACAGGCCCCCCCCACCCCCCACGGACCAACTCTGAGGCAGCGCAGACAAAGATAGCGACCTTCAGAAAATGCACCAACCTCACAGACCCAACACCAGAGAATGTTATTGCCTACTACAGGCTCAAAGGGACAAGCATCCTCCATATCCTGACCACCATTGCCCACTGGCTGACGGTACCAACACAGTAGACAACCAACATCCCACCTCAGACAAAGCTGCTGGCTGTGCTGCACGTGTTGGCCTCTGGTACCTTCCACCCAACAACTGCCTGAGTCGGAGGTGTCCCACAGCCAGCCCAATCCACGTTCCTCACAACGGTCGTGCATGACACCATCAGCTTGGTACACCACTATCTATACTTCCCCACACTGCGCAGGAGCAGCTGGAGACCAAGCAAGGCGTCTACTCCATAGCTGGCTTGCGCACATGTTGAGGGGGCAATTGAATGCACACATGTTCTACTTGTGCCCCCTGCCAACACTGCACACAATAACCGCAACAGAAAGCGCTCCAACGCCAACTCCAACCACCCAGGCAGTGTGCATGAATCCTACATCTTCCAACAGTCCATCATCAACCAGCACTACCAGGAAGGCGCCTACGGAAATGCACTGCTCGTTGGCAACTACCAAATGAACACACCACACACCTCAACTCCACAATCATGCAACTAACAACACTGGGAATGCACATGTTACAAACTCACATACAACATGCCAAACAACATGCCCATCCACCAGACACAACAGCACAACTTACTGTGGGAACTTGGGCCAGCCATGCACATAAGCCATCAACGGCATGGCACCTCAGCCACACAATAGCAGAATGTAGGAAGAGGTGGGAATCCGGCATGTGCGAAGGAGGCAAGTGACCGATGAAACGAAAGGTACACAATGCCAAGTGTGGCTTGGATGAGATGACCAGACTGCAGTATGCAGACCACACACATATCCATGTGGACAGTAGACGCAACCATTGATTTTTCAATGGCAGAGTACATATCATTGCATGCAAGGAGAGGTGTACGAGAATGGCGCGTTTCAGTCAGGAGGAAAAAAGGATCATTGTTACAGAGGTGATCGAACACTACTGACAACTGCCCTGGTGTTACTAAGTCTGTGCATTGCGAGCCAACGGCACGTGGCTGTGGGCCTCTGCTGACTGCTGCCTCCGGCCTACACTGCGGTCGAGTAGGTCACACATTTGGGACTGAGTCTTGATTTAGCAATGGCCGAGTTCATATCATTGTACCGGAATCATCGCAGACTGCATCCCTTCTCAGCCCCGGTGCCACTAACTCTGTTCCCCGACATTCATGGACACTCTCTGGTTGAACTTTGGTGGTGTCTGAGTCTATAGACTGGGGGTTGTCTTCATCTTCATGTAGCTGATACCGGCATGCTGTTAATGATGAGGCTGTAACATTCCACTCCTCAATTTGCCGCCTCCGGATGATTTCTGCCCGCTGCATCATGCCCTGGAGGGCACCTTCCACTGTCCCCCAAAACCCTCCGCCACATTCCCCTTGGACATCGACGAGAACCCACTCAGTCCACGTGGCCCTACCTCAGTGCACCGTAAGCCACCGTCCCGTGGCGGTGTGCCTGTGTCGGCGGCTGTGCATCTGGGGTCACTAACTCTCTGCAGCTCAAGTCAGGGACCCTGTCTTCTGAGATATTGGATGGCCTCTGAGACGATGACTTTGGGGTCATTAACGCCATGTGTATGTGGCCCTGCGCTGTCCGCTGCCTCTGGTCTCAACTGCGGTCCACCAGGGCTCACGCATCAAATCGAATCCTGACCGGCCCGGACGTTGCATCACTGCAGGAGGAACATGCCACCACCGCCAGTACGACCTCCAACCGCAAACTGCCAGAGTCAAAACAGTCGTACTGGCAGACTAATGGAGATTCTCACACCTGTCGTGGATGCCATCATCTGCCTGATACCCTGCTCAAATTCAATAGAAGAAGGCTCCTTGAGGAATTATTTGTTAGTATCTCAATAATTTTCTATTCAGTCTTATATAAGTACTTCACTTAAGAAAAGAACATAAGAAGCATGGTATATTTCAAACTTTTATATTATTTAGAAAATGATCCCTTTGTTTTTTACACAAGATTCTAGAAGTACAAATAATAGGCAACATAAACAACACTACAATTTCCTATATATTTCCTGTAGTGTGGTACACCGTTGGTACAATATGTAATATACAAATATATACATAAAGTGCTCCTGTACATGTAGTCAGCTAATCCATTATTATACTATATACAAATCCTTGTTTGGACAGGTATGAACCAAACGGTGTATATGCGTCGACGTTTCGGTCTCTACTGTATGTATTTCACCGAGACCATCCTCAGGACTAAGCGTTGCACATGGAATCTACAAAAACATATACAATATATACATAGTCAGTGTAACCTAACCAGCTACTAATGTCCAATATTTGATCGTCTGCTTACATTAAATACCATCACCACACCCAAAGTGTCCTAAAAAACATTACTAGATATATACACACATATATACAACCCTTCACTCCTTAGCACCTCATGACAAGATTCTCTATACTCACTAGTCAGGGAGTCTTCTAAAAGCCTCAATCCACTCTTATTTCTTAGGGTAACTGAACCACTCCTAGGTAGACAATGCATATAATCAAAAATAGTCCTAATCCCAACACTAATCGAATAGTACACTAGACATAGTTTAAAAACCATTATGGAGCTTACCTCCACCGTGATTCCCCTTGACATTCGATAGTAACTTGCTATTAATTACGTGCACCGGGATACACCTCGGCTTTTCAAACGTCTGCCAACCATATGAACTGAAAGAGAGACGTGCAATCTCGAATCACTGAAACGAACGACAACTAAAATGCCAGCTATCTAGTCCAAGATTGTCTTTTGGCAGGGAACTTACTTGGTTAGCTATCACGGGCGCGACCGTATCATTCTAGTCTCCGTCGGCGTCTAAACGGAAGGCTCGTGGGTATCAATACAAACATTCGCGTCTACGCGCATGCGCACAAACTAGCCATCAGTGCAATGAGCATGGCGGCCATCTTAACAGGGAGTGTGAAGTACTAAAATACCCCGTTATAAAGGGATTTATTGATCCTATACTGTGCGCTATGTACAGTTATATCCAGATAATGATAGTATATGGTTGGGGGTCGTCAGGAGCAGCGTCAAGAAATAAAATTAAATTAAATTTAATAAAATTAACAAAGAACAGTGACAAAAGTGAATAATAATAATGAATATCAAAAAGTGAGTAATAGTGAATATCAAAACCAGGACCAGTCAAAGAATACCTCCAGTTCGCTGAAATCTCAATGTTTCTGTGGTTTGCAAAATATAAGTAAAGATAATCAATTACCACATCTTTAAATGGTTGCCAAACTATGCCACTCTACACATTGGTTCAAACCATGTTCCACTGTTTTTCCGGTCCAAATCCATCTGTTCTCTTTTAATGTAAGTAGACGATCTACATTGGTCCTCCTTTTAGAACCTTTGACCACCTCAATTACATACCATTGCATATCTTTCGGACCATGGGACTGTTGTGTGTAGTGTTCCACTAGTGGGGCTGTTAATACTTTACACCTGATACGAGACTGATGCTGGATTATTCTTTTCCTCACTTCTTGGGTAGTTTTGCCTATATACAACAATTTGCATGGGCATTCTATACAATAGATGACGTTTTTAGTGAGGCAATTGGAATGATGTTTAAATCAAATATTTAAACATCAAAACGATCAAATATTGGACATTAGTAGCTGGTTAGGTTACACTGACTATGTATATATTGTATATGTTTTTGTAGATTCCATGTGCAACGCTTAGTCCTGAGGATGGTCTCGGTGAAATACATACAGTAGAGACCGAAACGTCGACGCATATACACCGTTTGGTTCATACCTGTCCAAACAAGGATTTGTATATAGTATAATAATGGATTAGCTGACTACATGTACAGGAGCACTTTATGTATATATTTGTATATTACATATTGTACCAACGGTGTACCACACTACAGGAAATATATAGGAAATTGTAGTGTTGTTTATGTTGCCTATTATTTGTACTTCTAGAATCTTGTGTAAAAAACAAAGGGATCATTTTCTAAATAATATAAAAGTTTGAAATATACCATGCTTCTTATGTTCTTTTCTTAAGTGAAGTACTTATATAAGACTGAATAGAAAATTATTGAGATACTAACAAATAATTCCTCAAGGAGCCTTCTTCTATTGAATTTAAGTTACCCAGTTCCTTGGGGACTATTGGGTTGTCCTGTTTCTTTTCAATGTATTAGCGCAGACGAGTCTGCAAGGACCCTTCTTTGAAAGTGGTTGTTTCTATTTGTATAGTTAGATTGTCTGCCTATGTATATAGATATTTGTTTGCACTAACAATTTTTGTATTTATCTGTATGTATAGAATGCACTCACCTTTTTTATATAATATGCTGTAAATATTGTGTTTCTAATTTGGGTTCAGGTGTCTTACACCACATAATTCTCAGTAAACAGAAAACACAAAAATATAAATGTCAGAACAAGAAACAATCACATACAGTGATGAGTATATAGCTAAGGTAGCGAGTGGACCGTCATTACTAGGACCTCAGAATGCCACTAACAGCTCGCACACGGTACAGCAAACAACAACTCGCAACAATCTAGAGAGGTTGCGTAAAAAACTAATTAGGACAGAGCTACATGCTAAATTCCTTACAGATTGTCTGAACAACAATATTATTCCCGTTGGCCTACAAGTGCGTAACATTCCGGCTATATTTACAGACGACGAAGATTTCAAAATAGGATTTAGCTTCGTATCCAATAAATGTTCACGTAGTTGGATGGTTCTAGGGATAGAAACGGCTTTAAAACATATAGAGAAGTTAAAACAAGAGATATCGGACTTAGAGAAACAGATCAGAGAAGATCAAACTACTACTGATGCTGAAGAATATCTCAAAAAATTAGAAACACAAATAGCTGACTTCCTCAAAACCAACATATTAAAGAAAACTGATAAACTACAAAAGGATTTGAAGTACTATTCTAAGGAACGCACTTATCCGTATCTAAAAAAAGATTTCTTCCAACAGGGCCAGGGACAATCACACTGGGCACCAAAGCAGATTACTTTTTCAGATACAGCATCGTCTAGTTCTGACGAGGGCAGTAATCGAGGACACAATCAAAATCAAGGGTTTGGAAGAGGTCAAGGACGTGGTCATTTTTTACCGAGAGGCCAAACACCACCACGGGGACGAACTCGCACAGCCCGGAGGGGGTGGTACAGAAACCAATACACTCCAGGATTTCGACAAACGAGGAACAATTACTACGAATGGTAGATGAAATAGATACTCTACCTAGTACAATGGCAGACAATCCCTCGTTGGAAGTAGTTCCTATCTTCAATCTATCCAAACATGAGTTGAGTAGACAAGAACTAGAACTCCTAAGCTATGGATTGTCCTTTGTTCCTACTAGCCGTAATGATCATTTTAATACCCAAATGGAAATCCATAGATTTTTCAGGACACTTCGGCTTAGACACTATTTCAATAGAAACCCCACAGAAATTTTGCCCTATAATGTCACAGGCCTTCGATGTCCCTCAACATTCTATCCAAGTAACAATCTTATGCCCAAAGAACTACTGACCTTTGAAAATGTAGTTCTCATTGAATTGGATCAGTTATTCAAAGGGAAAAGAAAATATGTGAAATATAACTTCACTAGAGAGCAACATGTAACACTCGACGCCCTTGCCAAACGTGACGATATTTACATCAAACCTGCCGATAAGGGAGGGAGTATAATAGTGCAGGATAAACTTGATTATGACATAGAGGCCCTGTCACAACTGAATAACACCCTATACTATACCAAACTGAGGGGTGACCCTACTGAAAAAATAAGAACTGAAATATTGACTACCACTAAAGAAGGGCTGGATGGTATGTGGTTAAGCCAAAAAGAATTTGACTACCTAAATAAAAAAGACTTCACTATTCCTGCATTTTATACACTCCCAAAGATCCATAAGAATGCAGAACAACCCCCGGGGAGACCTATTGTGGCGGGATGTGGATCTATATTGCAACCCCTTGCAGAGTATGTGGACCATTTCATAAAACCCTTTGTGGCGCTGACCAAATCATATACAAAGGATAGCATTAGTGTGATCAATGCGTTGGAAGGAGAAGCTTTTGACTCGAATAATAACATCCTAGTGACAATGGATATTGAGAGTTTATACTCCAATATCCCACAAAACGAAGCCCTAGATATCATTGACAAAGTACTGCAGAATCAAGCACGCCCCATGCAAGTTCCGGTAGAATTTGTGACTAAGTGTGCTAAGATAGCATTAGAACGGAACTACTTTATATTCAATGAAGACTTTTATGGTCAACGCAAAGGGGTGGCTATGGGGGCGATTTTCGCCCCGGATATAGCAAATCTATACGTAGCAGATTTCGAGGAGAAAGTAATTTTTAACAACAACCCTTTTGATAAACAGGTTAAAAAATACCTAAGATATATAGACGATGTCTGTCTAATTTGGGAAGGCCCAGAGGATCATCTTTTATCTTTCCATGCATGGCTCAATGAACAAAATCCTAACCTACGTTTCACAATTGAGTATAGTAATCAATGCATAAATTTCTTGGATCTTAATATTAAACATGACAATGGTTCCTTGGTAGTAGATCTATACACGAAACCCACAGCACGTAACACCTTGCTGAAATACTCCAGCCATCACCCGAGAAATCTAAGAGATAACCTCCCTTTTGGACAATTCTTGCGTATTAAACGCAATTGTACCAAGAGGGAGGATTATTTCAGGGAGGCTAAGATTCTTCAACAGAAATTGAGTGCGAGACAATATCCGTATAGACTAGTTAAACGAGCACTTAAACGTGCGTGGTACTATGACCGCACTGCATTATTAGAGGAAAACAAGAGGAAGGAGGAAACCGATAACACCATTACCTGTGTAACTACTTTTGGCACGGAATCTAATCAGATCAAAAGAATTATTTCAAAAAATTGGCATCTGATACAAAAAGCTGAGCCCCAACTAAATCCTCCCAGGTTTGCGTTCAAGCGAGCAAGAAACCTAAGGGACCATTTGGTAAAGACCTACAGAGAACCTAAACCTGTCACTCTACATAACCAATGGGGGCTTCCACCTATTTTGGGACATTATCCATGTGGACAGTGTGCCGCATGTGACACTACCACACCTACAAAACTCTGTGTAATGAATGGAAAACAAATTGTATTTAAACATCATTCCAATTGCCTCACTAAAAACGTCATCTATTGTATAGAATGCCCATGCAAATTGTTGTATATAGGCAAAACTACCCAAGAAGTGAGGAAAAGAATAATCCAGCATCAGTCTCGTATCAGGTGTAAAGTATTAACAGCCCCACTAGTGGAACACTACACACAACAGTCCCATGGTCCGAAAGATATGCAATGGTATGTAATTGAGGTGGTCAAAGGTTCTAAAAGGAGGACCAATGTAGATCGTCTACTTACATTAAAAGAGAACAGATGGATTTGGACCGGAAAAACAGTGGAACATGGTTTGAACCAATGTGTAGAGTGGCATAGTTTGGCAACCATTTAAAGATGTGGTAATTGATTATCTTTACTTATATTTTGCAAACCACAGAAACATTGAGATTTCAGCGAACTGGAGGTATTCTTTGACTGGTCCTGGTTTTGATATTCACTATTACTCACTTTTTGATATTCATTATTATTATTCACTTTTGTCACTGTTCTTTGTTAATTTTATTAAATTTAATTTAATTTTATTTCTTGACGCTGCTCCTGACGACCCCCAACCATATACTATCATTATCTGGATATAACTGTACATAGCGCACAGTATAGGATCAATAAATCCCTTTATAACGGGGTATTTTAGTACTTCACACTCCCTGTTAAGATGGCCGCCATGCTCATTGCACTGATCGCTAGTTTGTGCGCATGCGCGTAGACGCGAATGTTTGTATTGATACCCACGAGCCTTCCGTTTAGACGCCGACGGAGACTAGAATGATACGGTCGCGCCCGTGATAGCTAACCAAGTAAGTTCCCTGCCAAAAGACAATCTTGGACTAGATAGCTGGCATTTTAGTTGTCGTTCGTTTCAGTGATTCGAGATTGCACGTCTCTCTTTCAGTTCATATGGTTGGCAGACGTTTGAAAAGCCGAGGTGTATCCCGGTGCACGTAATTAATAGCAAGTTACTATCGAATGTCAAGGGGAATCACGGTGGAGGTAAGCTCCATAATGGTTTTTAAACTATGTCTAGTGTACTATTCGATTAGTGTTGGGATTAGGACTATTTTTGATTATATGCATTGTCTACCTAGGAGTGGTTCAGTTACCCTAAGAAATAAGAGTGGATTGAGGCTTTTAGAAGACTCCCTGACTAGTGAGTATAGAGAATCTTGTCATGAGGTGCTAAGGAGTGAAGGGTTGTATATATGTGTGTATATATCTAGTAATGTTTTTTAGGACACTTTGGGTGTGGTGATGGTATTTAATGTAAGCAGACGATCAAATATTGGACATTAGTAGCTGGTTAGGTTACACTGACTATGTATATATTGTATATGTTTTTGTAGATTCCATGTGCAACGCTTAGTCCTGAGGATGGTCTCGGTGAAATACATACAGTAGAGACCGAAACGTCGACGCATATACACCGTTTGGTTCATACCTGTCCAAACAAGGATTTGTATATAGTATAATAATGGATTAGCTGACTACATGTACAGGAGCACTTTATGTATATATTTGTATATTACATATTGTACCAACGGTGTACCACACTACAGGAAATATATAGGAAATTGTAGTGTTGTTTATGTTGCCTATTATTTGTACTTCTAGAATCTTGTGTAAAAAACAAAGGGATCATTTTCTAAATAATATAAAAGTTTGAAATATACCATGCTTCTTATGTTCTTTTCCTAAGTGAAGTACTTATATAAGACTGAATAGAAAATTATTGAGATACTAACAAATAATTCCTCAAGGAGCCTTCTTCTATTGAATTTAAGTTACCCAGTTCCTTGGGGACTATTGGGTTGTCCTGTTTCTTTTCAATGATACCCTGCTCAGCACTCCAGGTGCCACTAACTCAGTGCACCGCAACCCATGAACCGTTACTGATTGAGTTTTGTGCTGTGGAGAGGTTACACAGCAATGTCACCTCAGGTAGTGTGGGAGACCTGGGACGATGATGAGTAAGATAATGCTGGTGTATCACACCCCACTGCAGCTGCAACAGGTATATCCCGAAGGGACACAATCCTAGACCATGTCTTCACATGAGCACGCTCAGGGCACTGCAACTCGCGGACGCTTCTGTTTGCATATTGGGTGACCCTTGTACTTGCTCTGGCTACCTCCAGGAAGCTCCACAGTTGTCTCTGTTATGCTGGTGTTCACTGTTCAAGTTGTTGCCAGCACCAACCACTCCGTGAGGGCTGGCTTACAGTCACCACACACATCCAGCAGAGGCGTCACTACATGTGGCCCTGCCAATAAAGGGGCCGGCGCAAGTGCCCGTAGCTAGTTCCACAAACTATCTGGGTGTGTCCGTGTGGTTGTAATGTATGCATGAGGGCCCTGGGCCCTACAACATTACATTGTGCTGTGTACAGCGGACACACATGTAACCGCAGGCAACGGGTTAGACCTTGGACATGTAGCTTTGTTGTCACCCACTCATTATGTAAGAGGAGTGGACTGGGCCAGAGTACGCAGGTCCAGCGTGGGTGTGTGAATGATAATTGCGTGCCGCTTGGCGTGGTTCAGTACTGGGAATGTGCAAATGCGTGTGTCTCTGTTGCAGAGTGGGTCTCCTTTTTGGGGTGTGGGTGGTCCCTGAAGGGAATTATACACCCACGTATGTGATCTAGTTCGGCTTCCATGGGTTCGGAGCCCACCCGCACCTTTTCGGGCACCTCCTTTTGGCATTCTGACACCTGGCATTGGAATGCTATGTGTGGCTGGGTGACGTGTTCGGAGCCAGCCCTGCTGGCGGGTGCTTCCTGCTGTGTGGTCTATGCAGGGGCTGGGGTCTCCTCAATGTAGCTTGGCTGCGCTGGTCCTGGTGGTGAGTTGCCTGGGATGTCTATGAGCTGTTGTAGGTTGTCGGGGTCAAAGGTCTGGTGGTCCTCTCAAGCATCAGTTGTCTGCTCTGCTGGAGGTTTTGTTTGTCCCTCTGCAATGTGAAGGGGAGATGCATGTTGACCTTGTGTTGACATGTATGTTGGCACATTGTTCTTGTTTACATGCAGACTGTAGGACAATGTACATTGTGACTGTTTGGGAGGTGCTGGATTTTGATGCGGGACAGTGGACATTTGGACTTCATGACAGATGTGAGGTTGTACGTGTACATTTCCATCTCACAGTTCATGCTCTGTTAGATGTAGTTGGCCTGTTCCTGTGCATGTGCGGAGCCAGTTGTGTCCTCTGTTCGACAGTGTCGGGGTTGCACATTGTACCACATTGTCATCAATGTGGATGTGCTTTTATTGCATGGTATTGTGTGCTGCTGTGTGATACACATCATTGTGCATGTGTGCCATTGTGCCCATCTCCCCGCATACCCCCAATCCCTGGTTGTTACTGACACTGTTGATGTTGTGTCCGGTCCCCTCTAGCTGTGTCCGGACTCCCAACTCCTTGCACCGTCTCCACACTGATGACTGTGGCCTCTGTTTCCTCCAGCTCCTCCTGTGGCACTTGACTCCCACCTCCTGTCGCCGTTTCTGCCTTCCTGTTGGCAGTAGGTTTGTGCTTGGTTTTGCTTTTCCCATCATGCCAGTGCCTCTTGACCTCCTCCTTGACACTCTGACTCCATTCATGTTAGTCTAATTGTTGGTCAGTTGATGGTAGTCTTCTGTCACCTCTTTGACACTGATCTGGTTTTCCTGCAAACTTCTCCCGGTCTTCCTCTCCCTCTTTTCCTTGCCCTTCCCCGAGGTTCCTTGCTGGTTGTCTGTGGGGCTTGTGGGGTTCGCGTTGGCCTATCGCACTACGCACTTTGAATTGTTTTTGGTGTGTTCTTTTTGTAGCTTTTATAGTGCATTTTCCCGTATGACGCGTGTGATTTGCAGGCCTGCTGCTGGTTTTCTCTGCATTTTGTATCTCCATTGGCCTCTTCGCAACTTTTTTGGGATTCGGGTTTTGCATTTTTGCGGTGTCCCGTTGGCTTTATTCCGGACATTTGACGCGTTGTCGTGGGCCTATCGCATGGTACCGCACAGCGTTATTTTCACGCAATAGACTGCGATACGAAGAGTTGCATTATGCTGATTTTGCTGTAATTATCAGACGTTCTTGAGAATATCCCCTGTGGTTTAATCTGCAACATGCGCATTTTCGGAATATAATTCTCACACATGGTAGGTTAATAGCTCAAAAGTCAATCTACAATGTGATGAACATCCATATAAAAAGGTTGCATACAAAGGCAGGATGAAAAGGAAGGATCCTTAAGTGCATATTTTGCCATTGAAAGCAGGTCTTGGAGTCAGCTTTCACTCCTCGCTGGTCCACTGATAAATGTCATCTAGTAGCCAAGTTCCTACCTAGTGGAAGTGTTTCTGAACTACGTCTCTGACAGAAGACCAAAAATAAGCAATTTGTTAATGGTCCTGATGAATGCTGTGCGAACCTGCATTTTTTGACAGCAGAAACATGTTGACCTACTATTTTATCTAAGGACACAGGTCTCCTAATTCAGAACCTAGTTTTGTCCGCTCATACACGTTTTTAATCCCAATACAGGTTGGCCCACATTAAAAATTTTGTTTGGGTTCCAACCCTGTATTTTTTAATACTGCACTCACATTTGAAAATCACATTTTGAGTTAAATCACTTTTACACTCATCACCAACCCGCTCCGCTGTAAATCAGGCATTGTAGCACGCTGGGGGGGGGCATTCGGCCACCCCAGCGGGGACCCAATGATGAAGCAGGTCACCAACTAGTGGTGAGTGAGGGTCCTTTTTACAAAGAGGTAGACTTGCCCCTTCTGATATGTGTTAACACACCAGTACATAAGGTTGCTACATCCTGGTTGCCATTATTGGAGTTTTCCAGTTTTGAAGTTACCTTAACCGGGTAGGGGCCTAGTAAAGTCTAACACATTTATACTTTGTTGCATGTTTTTTGCTTCTTACTTTTCACTGAGTCACTCCTTAGTTGTTTGAGGAAGCTCTAAAAATGACTCAGATCGAAGTAGTATTTCCTAATACTAGCCCTCATGAAAAACACAGGATCTTTACAATCTGTTTACCAATGGGGATCACACCACATCTAGAGGACTGCACCACTTTGGGGTAAAGTCTTTGCTGCTATCTACACTAAAACACAAGGTGTTCCATCCATGGCGGTAATACAAGACGTCCTGAAACAGATTCAAAATGAATACGGGCAGAGCCTGCTTTAAAATTGGGTATGAAACTACTGCATAATATTAGCTAATATTAAAGAAAAAGCATCATCAGTGGCGATCCGCCAGAAGTTAAGGGGATTTGATGTAACGGAACAACAACAAGAGCTAGCCAGAATAATTAAAAAAACCTATGAAGAATTAGGCAGAGGCCGTTTGGGTGGGAAACCAGTTAAACCACAACTGGAGCACGCAGATTCATCCCAGGCTACAAGTGCTCACCTGCACTGCTGATTTCGGGAGCCCTGAGGGGAACGGCTGGGTGCTCTCCTGTATGCAGTGAGGGAAACGGCTAGCATGACGAACACTACAACCCCCAGCAGCCCCCGGGGACTCAAGGCGCATCTTTGACGCTCCATTCTGCGCACAGAGGCGCTACAAATTGACCGAGTGCCCCGTGCAGCACGGGACACGCGGAAACTCACCTGCACTGCTGATTTCGGGAGCCGTGAGGGGAACGGCCAGCATTTCTGCTATTGGACGCCATGAGGGGAATGGCTGGGTGCTCTCCTGCACGCAGTGAGGGAAACGGCCAGCACGACGAACACTACAACCCCCAGCAGCCCCCGGGGACTCAAGGCGCACCTTTGACACTCCAGTCTGCGCCCGGAGCTGCTACAAATTGGCTGAGCGCCCCGCGCAGCGCGGGACATGCGGAAACTCATTTGCACTGCTGATTTCGGGAGCCGTGAGGGGAACGGCTAGCATTTCTGCCATCGGGCGCCAAGAGGGGAACGGCTGGGTGCTCTCCTGCAGGCCGAGAGGGAAACGGCCAGCACAACGAACACTACAACCCCCAGCAGCCCCCGGGGACTCAAGGCGCACCTTTGACACTCCAGTCTGCGCCCGGAGCTGCTACAAATTGGCTGAGCGCCCCGCGCAACGCGGGACATGCGGAAACTCATTTGCACTGCTGTTTTCAGGAGCCGTGAGGGGGACGGCTAGCATTTCTGCCATCGGGCGCCGCGAGGGGAACGGCTGGGTGCTCTCCTGCAGGCCGAGAGGGAAACGGCATGACGAACACTACAACCTCCGCAGCCCCCGAGGACTCAAGGCTTATCTTTGACGCTCCAGTCTGCGCCCGGAGGCGCTACAAATGGGCAGAGCGCCCGCGCAGAGCGGGACGCGCACTGGTGGTGCTCAGGCAAAGCCTCGGCCAAGGGCAGGCCCGTCTTTGCCCATCAGTGGCCGGAGGAGGCTGGGCTGGGCCACCTCCCTTGGCTGGAAAATCGCACCTAGTGAGAAGTGACAGGCAACGGAGAAGCAGGAGTGACTAACCACTACAACTGTAAGTCCTACCATTTACTTTGCTAATGCAAGTTGTTTCTTTGGGCTTGTTTTCATTGTTAGTATTAAGAAAGCCCCCTCAATTTTAGCCGACACCACAACGGTTGAGTATGAGTAAACAAACTGTAAAAGACATATGCCATGCCCCCACTTGTTCCACCCCCCAACTTCTTCGCCAGACATCAATTGATCGGATGTTACAAAGGGTGATAGGAGTGGTGGCCATGGAAATCCAGCGAACTGAGCGCCGACTGTCTATAACTCTGGACCTTCTGCTGGCCTTGTCACCATCCAACCTTTCCCTTGAAAGGGGTGACAATATACAAAGTCAGGTTTCAACGCCTAAGTAGCCTGTTCCAACTACAGAAGCTACACGCAGGGCAACCACTAGAAGTCAATCAATCAATCAATCAACGCATTTCTATAGCGCGCTACTCACCCAGAGGGTCTCAAGACGCTCGGGGAGGAAGGTCTGCTACTGCTCGAACAGCCAGGTCTTGAGTTGCTTCCTGAAGGCGAGGTGGTCCTGGGTCAGGCGGAGGTGGGTGGGGAGGGAGTTCCAAGTCTTGGCGGCGAGGTAGGAGAAGGACCGTCCCCCTGTGGTGGCTCTTCGGATGCGGGGGACGGCGGCGAGGGCGTGGCTGGTCAATCGAAGCTGGCGTTTGGGAGCGTAGAAGTTGAGGCGGCTGTTGAGGTATCCTGGGCCTTGGTTGTGTAGGGCTTTGTGCGCGTGGGTGAGGAGACGGAAGGGGATTCTCTTGTTGACCGGGAGCCGGTGCAGGTCTCTCAGGTGTCTGGAGATGTGGCTGCGACGGGGGATGTCCAGGATGAGTCGTGCTGAGGTGTTCTGGATCCGCTGGAGTCTCTTCTGGAGTTTGGCGTTTGTTCCGGCGTAGAGGGAGTTGCCGTAGTCCAGACGGCTGGTGACGAGGGCCTGGGTGACCGTCTTCCTGGTGTCGGTGGGGATCCACCGGAAGATCTTACGTAGCATGCGCAGGATGTTGAAGCACGACGAGGAGACGGCGTTGACTTGTCTGGTCATGGAGAGGGAGGAGTCCAGGATGAAGCCCAGGTTGCGTGCGTGGCCTGTTGGTTTGGGTGCGCTGCCTAAGGCGGGGGGCCACCAGGAGTCGTCCCAGGCGGCGGGTGAGGATCCCAGGATGAGGACGTCCGTCTTGTCTGAGTTCAGTTTCAGGCGGCTGTTCTTCATCCATTCGGCTACCTCTTTCATCCCTTCGTGAAGGTTGGCTCTGGCGGTGGCGGGGTCGTTAGTAAGGGAGAGGATCAGCTGGGTGTCGTCGGCATAGGAGATGATGTTGAGGTTGTGCTGGCGTGCGATGTCTGCGAGGGGGCTCATGTAGACGTTGAAGAGGGTTGGACTGAGCGAGGAGCCTTGCGGAACGCCGCAGATGACTTCGGTGGCGTCTGATCTGAACGGAGGGAGGCGGACTCTCTGTGTCCTTCCGGCGAGGAAAGAGATGATCCACTCCAGTGCCTTCTCCTGGATTCTGACGTTGCTGAGGCGCTGCACTAGTGTACGGTGGCAGACAGTGTCGAAGGCCACGGAGAGGACTAGGAGGATGAGGGCTGCTGTTTCTCCGTTTAGTAGAGCGCTGAGTTCGGCGTGCTTCCAGCTCTCCGGGAAGGTAGCGGTGTCGAAGGAGGTGTTGATGAAGTCCCGCAGGTGGGGTGCGATGACAGCGTCGGCCTTGTTGAAGACGTGGTGAGGGCAGGGGTCGGTCGGAGATCCGGAGTGGATGGAGTTCATAGTGCGGACGGTGTCTTCGGTGCTGATCGGAGTCCAGGCGTGGAGGGTGGTGGTGGGGGCCGTGGTTCAGACGAGGCGTTCGTCGGTTGAGTGTTGAAGCTGTTGTGTATGTCCGCGATCTTGTTGTGGAAGTAGGCGGCGAGGGAGTTGCAGAGGTCTTGCGAAGGGGTGATGTCGTTGTTTCTGGCGTTAGGGTTGGAGAAGTAAAGGGTGCACTAAAACCACCGCTAACGCAAGTGCGGCCAATCATCATCTTCAACCCAAGGAAATGGGGGCCAAAAAGAGGAAAATAATCAATGGAACCGCCGTGTTGGTAGTAGCCGACCAGAGAGCTTGTGAGCCTCCAATTCATATGGATCTATCGCCTCCTGCATGGGCTGCTTCATTTTCCAATATACTATCTAATTAAATCAGTGGGCTTCTAAAAGAAGAATTTGCCCTAATCCATGCCCGTTTGGATACCATCTATAAGACCTGCACATGCACAGACTCGGCTCATCCAAATCCACCACTCCCAGCCAACATACATGGGAGAAATATGGCTCCAACTTTGTGCACTTGTATTGGAAATACATCTGCTGAGAAAAGCAGAGGGGAAGGTTCTACAGCCCACACTGTAGACAAGGGGCCAGCAAGGTCTAGCAATGTAATAGCCTGTACTACTGAGGCAAAAGCAGACGGTCTCGTTCGTCGAAAGGAGATTGCTACAGTTCCGGGAGTAGCCCCCACACCTCATGGTCATCGAAGCCAAGAGCTACCTCTTATTAATCTGCCTCCTGCTAGTCTACCATATGTAGTAGTCCTTGCTGGTGTGCCTTCTTTGGGCAAAGATAAAATTGAAACTCACTTGGAACTTAAAAACAAATGCCTTCATTTACTTGCCAGACAATATCAGTTTCCTTATGCCAACGCAGTTGACATTTTGATGACTCGAAGGGTGAAGTGGATTGGTTATCGGGCTACGAACATTAGCGGGGATTGTGCCTTCTTACAACCAGTACCTGTCCTAGCAATCCATGGATCAAAAACAGTTTTACTGCTGCCCCTTGCTGGTAAAATGGAGGACAGGTATGTGTCAATCGACCTCATAAAACCACACTATGTGGCCGATACTAAACAGTAGGCAAAGTAGACTCCGACCGAGTAGCAGACGCCCAGCTCTTGCTACAATCCAAGAGGTTCAAACTGAGAGACTCATCACCTTTGAGAAATCTGCAGTGCGAAAAGAAGGACTATGTAACAAAGCTATGGAACTTGTACCTCTTGAGACCAAAATAACAGTTCTTCAAGAAACACCTGTCTACAATGAAATAACAAGTGATCAAGTGGTTCCAGCGATTTCAACAAATCCTGATGCAATCCCAACAAGTGACAGAACTGCCTCTGGCTATTTCATTAACTTTGATACGTCTTCTGAGGATCCCAGCGAACCTGAAACAATGCAAGTAAAAAGAACTGTCAAAGAACAAGCAACAGACCTTTTTCATGACCTGGAAAAAATGTATCTGGTTTCACCATGGACTGAACTTTGGATTGTTTTGGGAGCATTTTTTCTTCTACTTTAGTTAACTCTGGTAATACCTCTGGGTATACTGATAAATGGAAGATATGTCAAAATGGACACAGCAAGTAAGAACGTCAACTTACTCCTCAAGCCACACAAATCATCCCATTGTGAACAAAGAGACTTGTCATCAGTGAAATCACAGCCATTCCTATACCTGCTGATATAGCTTGGGACAAAACAGAATATGACATTTTTAGCCAGTCAGAGCTGTGGAAGATTCCACACTTATTCAAGATTTCATTAAGTGTGACTTTGGGGAATATGTAGGTAATTTCCATTTTGCGATTCCCAAATAGCGGTTTTTAAGGAATCGCTATTTGAGAATAGCAAAATGGAATGTAGGTAATAATTCGCAATTTTTTTGCGAATCTCTAACATTCCTTATTTGCGATTAGCAAATTGCGAATCACAATTAAGGAATGAGTGTCCTATTCACTCCTATGGGCGAAAAGGCCCATAGGAATGAATGGGGATACATTCTCAAATTGCGATTTTTTGTGAGAAAATCGCAATTTGAGAATCGCAATTCCAAGGGAGCCAGGGTGTCCAAAGGACACCTGTTGCACCCCTGGAATGTGCCTGTAAGTACATGTGGCGCACATACATGCCCTAAGGGCATGTCTGTGCGACACAAGGCACTTTGATTTTTTTTTTTTAATGCATTTTTACAGTAAATCGCAAAATACCATCTACTTGAAGTAGGTGGTATTTTGCGATTCCTTATGCCAAAATCGCAATTTTTAAGACACCCCTACATAGCATTTTAGGAATCGCAAAATTGCGATTCCTTAAATGCTATAAGCAAAATAAGGAATCACAATTTTTGCGATTCCTTATTTTGCTAAGTGCCACCTACATACCAAAGGGGCGTTTGCGATTCGCAAACTACGAAATTCAGCAAATTTTGGCATTTGCGAATTGGGAACCCCTACCTACATATGCCCCCTAGTTTCATCTAGTATCTTTTCTGATGATTGGGACTTCGAGACTGTTAATAATATGATGTCAGACTTAGAAATTTCTGCAATATTTACAAATCATGAATATTTAGAAGGTTCATCATACTATGAACAACTGTATTGTTATAATCATTATGGTCATCATTTCTTGCACAAATCTGCAAATCCTAGAAGTGTATTAACGTATAACCAATGGGAACATTGTCCTACGCCACCAAAGGGTAGCTCAAGAACATTTGCAATGAAATTCCCATACTTTTCAGGGTTCAATGTATCAAATGCTTAATCATTTTACTTTAAAAATGTAAACAAAACAGGAATGAAAAGTATGTTGACCAATGCAAAACAGATTTATTCTGCAACCTTTTATGCCCAACTGTCTAAACTAGGTTTTGACTTTTAGAAAGACAACATTGAGACAAAAACTGTCTGGGGTACAAAAGATTGGCAAGTACAGGGTGTAGAAGCTTTATTTAGAATATATAAGAAAGGGACCCCCTGAGACTGGTTTCAAGTTCCTAGGTCAGGGCACAGTATTTATACAAATAACTAACCTAGGCAACTGAAGGGTCCTAAAGGATGATAGGTACAATGGCACAAAAAATGTATATAAACACAACACAATGGACCTAATGCAGTGTACAGGAAAAACTAACAGAAACAACTTAAATAGTAGTGCAATTTATTTATTAAAAATATACATCATATGAAATATGTTTATAAAATACATGAAAATAACACAATTGTTAAAACAATTTGCACATTTACAAATATATCATGAATCATATATAAAAAAAACATCAATACAATCATAAAAAACAACCAAGTGGGTACATAAATTATCTCTACGCGCGTTTCGGCGTATCAGCACGCCTTCTTCGGGAGAACCACTTGCTGATTCTAAAAATAGAACAATGTATAAATTACAACACAGTATGTTATCCATCCGGTACACTGCAGTGCAATACATTTGCTACATTAAAAGAGCTACTGGAACTTTAGAAGCTGGTTTGTGCAGAGAAACAGAGAAAGAAAAGAATTCCAATCACCAAATGGAAATGCATAAGGATTTGGTGCACACTACTATGTGAAGGACTGCATACTAGATAATAGATGCCCGACCACCAGGGGTATAAATAAAAGACTAGATCAATATGAAAACCTATGACCTGTGACTTAAGTGCTAAATTGTGGATGAGTCATCTCAGAAAATAGATATACTCTTACCTAAAAAGGTTTTGTAATTATCCTGCCTCAAATATTAGGAAACAGGTTACATTATATGAATTAAAGAACCAGGATGTTGTCCTGTGGGGGTTAAAGGACATAGAATTAATTTCCTGTAAAAATGAAACAACCATAATCAAAGTGAGTTCTCAGTAAAGGGAAGCTATATATTATTACCTATTTGGGGTAATCTAATTATGGGTTCATGCTTGTCAACTTCGGGCAGCTTCCTATGACGTCCTTTAATGGTGCCGTCTTCCATGTGGCGTCGTTTGTCTGCACACTATATAAGATAATACCAAATGTGGCGTCGCTAGCAGAACTGGAATTCCTGTAGACGTCACCCGCGCATCTAACTAATAGTAAGTTTCCCCTAGATGCAAATTACTAATCTGTGCACCGCTACGCATTTGCATGGAGTGGTTACTTTGCCGTAGTTGCACCAGCCTAGTTAACTGACCTAGCAGTTCTGTCTCCGTATTCCCCGAACATTAGAGTGCTGCTTGCTTTGTAATCTTAAAGCATCTGGTGGTTTTGTTTTCCCGCTAAGACGTGTACCGAGCTAACTAACCATTTGGTGGGCACCTTCAATTCGCATATAATATGTGCATATTAGTAAGCAAGCTTATGTCAAACAAAATTGTTTTTAGCGCCCCGGACTGACCTGGCAACGCTGTGGCCGGCCACCAACATGAGATGCCCTAAAACTTTTGCCATTTATATTCCGCAGTCTAGTGATTGAGATTAATTTAAGTGTGATCGCCTGGCATGTTTAATAGGGATGAACTGGAACTCACCTAGTGACCCCAACGGAGTTCAGTAGATCGAGTATCGTTATATTTTAAGACAGTTTGATATCCTGTCAATTGAATAATTTCATCAGTCTTACCGTTAAATACCTTAGTCAGGAAGCAGGCATTGCACATTATTACGTACCATGACTTTTTTCATGCACCCCCCTTTTTTTACCAGTTTGAAACGCAATCGCATTTGGAGCACACAAGTCTGTATCCATTAATTTTGTCCTAGGAGAGAGCTTATATCCCTAGTTTTCTCCGAGATATAATATAGTACATATATATATTTTTCAGTGAATCCTATTTTGTTGGTCATCCCATGTTTCATTTTTCTCATTTACAGCTGTCCTCTTTGGGTTTGTGTGGCCATCCATGCCCCCTACACCCACCTCATGTTTTTAGAACCTTCATCTAATTAAGGTAAAAGTCAGGCTATTTCATTTAAATAAATACATAATAAATTGGATTTTTTAGAAAAGTTTAAAAATCATTTACCTTATTTTTTTGCAGGTTCTTCTAAATTACGACATCAACAAAATTTAGACTAAGTATTAATTACTTGTCTTTTATTATCATATTTAAATATAGTTTTACAACTGTACAAACTATGGGTCCCCAGGGGCACTTGGCAAAGCCAATGTCCCCCTGGGGTATTTCGCGCGAGGACGACCTCACGCGGCCTGATTGGGTGGTGGGAGGGGCTAGGTCCAAGTGAAGGGAGGGGAGGGAGGGTTTGACGTCACTCTGAGCGAGTGAGAGGAGCGGTGGTGTCGTGTTTGACAGGAGCAGCTGTGAGGTAATCCTGTCAGCGCTGTCACACGTTCTGCAAGCTGTTTTTCGACGATTTTTCTGTCAGAAAGTGAAGAATGGCGGCTGAGGATATTGCATTGGAGGCAGTGCGAACATTGCTGGCTGTTGGTCGGAGCGATTTGCTGAGACCTGGCGCTGTGGTGGATACCTCAGTGGCGGTGAAGCGTCCTCGTCGCCTAGCAGCGGAGGGAGTGTCAAGAGCTGTGGCTGCTTGCCAGTCGGTTCACAGTAATGCTTCTGAGGAAGAAGGAGTTGTGAAGATGCCGGCAGCAAGAGCCAGGAGAGCGCGTTCTGTGAGCAGAGGAGGCCGGGGTAAGAAAATTCCGCCCCTGTGCTCGTCTTCGGCCCCAAGTGCGTTGAGGGATGGCCGTAAGTTGGTCACTACACCGACCAGACGTCGGGCCGGCAGGCGCGGAGGCAGTGCCAATAGCGCCTTTGACGTGCGTGTATTGTATTATCAGCTGGCTGAGGGAGGTGTTGACAGGGAGTACTAGGAACATCTGGCACCTGCGCCACAGGAGTCTAGAGGTGCGAGGTCACGTACCGGCATGAAAGTTGTGTCAGAGGCGCGCATGAGGTCGGACGGCCCGCCGGAGAGCGGCAAGAGAATTGACATAGCACCAGCATTAGAGGCTGACAGGCAGAGACAGACTTTGGTGGACTATTCCAGCGATAGCGAGTCTGAGGAATATGCTCTGTCAGAAGTTGATGAAGGCGACGACGGCAGGGGTGATTCGCCTGATGCCGAGAATCAGCTCCAACGGAGCGAGTTTATGGACTGCCAGGACATTCTGGTCCCTCAGCCTAGGGGCCCCCCTACACAATTTCTCGATGAAAATATTCATGTCAATGTAACATATGATTCTCATTTTCCACAGGATCAGCAGTTAAGGGAAAGTGTGATATGGCAGCCTCACGTTAGGCAATTCAGGAGTGGGAGGTGGGGGGACGTGGTTGGCAGGGGTGGGGATAGGCAACTGAAGGAGGCCGCGGCGGTGTTTCCAGACGCCAGGCCTCCGCCTGGGCGTCCTGAGGTATCTTTTGACGATGGGTCTGCGTCTCCGCAAGGCCAATGGGTGTGGGTGGAGCACACGGAGCTGCCAGTGCCAAAAAGGTCTGGCTCCTCTGCTTAACGAACAGCTGGTAAGTATGTCACAGGTCCTCGCTCGAGCGGCGAGTACCTCACGGGGCTGCTGGTCTAGTGACGGATGAGCAGTTCTTTTTCAGAGCCGCAGAGCGCGGTACTTGGGGGAGGGGTTAGTTCAAAACACAGATCTAGTGTCATACCTACGACTGGGCGCTTTTCACGGAGGCCTGAGTCAGAGGTTCGAAGTCGTGTTCTTAACTTAGCGTCTGGCACTAGGCCAGGTACAAGTTTTGCTATATCGGAGAATGACAAACAGTTTGGTGGTGCTGATGGTGAATCGGATAAGGAAAATGAGTATTATGCAAGAGTTGGATTGTCTCAGGGAGGCAAGGAGGGGACTGGGAGGGGGGTGAGGAGAATAACTTCTGCCAGTGTGTTTCAGAGTTCTGGAGCGGTTCTCTCACCGGCACGTGGGCAGACTGGACATCATCAGCGTGATGGTCTGGAAGACTTCCGTCAACGGGCTGCGCAGTTACCAGCAGGTAAGACAGACTGGTGGGCTGCTTGGACACGGCCGTTGGCAGGTGGTACAGGTGTGGCGCCTGCTGAGGGTGGGCATGTGTTGGCGGTTGGGGGTCAAGGTTTGGGGTCGAATCATGGGGAATGCCCTCAGGGTACGTCAGGGCAATGGGGGAGGATGGTTAAGGAAGGGGGAGGGAGCCCCAGGTCATCGGTGACTAGTTCAGGTCAGGATGAGACTCCGAGAGCAAGCGGCACGAAACTGCCCTATATGGGGGTGTCGATGCCGTTAGGTATACATTTGTCCAATAGAACCAGGCAGCGTATCTGGAATCATGAATAGGTGGATGTGTTCAGGCTCCTACATAGGGATTTACAGGCAAGGGAAGGTTCCAAAGAGGAGGAGGCTGAACTGTCCCGTAGGCCCAAGGTGCCGAAAACAATTGAAAATTGGACAGCGGCGTTCCTTATTTATGCCAGCGTGTATTGCGAACGTTATCCTGAGAGGGCGGTTTCGCTATTCAAATACATAGATGTAATTCGAAGGGCGCATTTGCAGGCAGGGGGATATGTGTGGCTCAACTACGATGAGGAGTTTCGGGCGAGAATGAGTTTATTCAAAGATAAGCCGTGGGAGGAGGTCGATCAGGAGTTGTGGTTGCAGTGGTTGTCGGGTCACTCTTCTGCTAACACGATCCATACGGCCAGTGGGTTGCCGATTCCTTACCGGCCCTTTTCTCAGCGTCCCGCCACACTGGGGGCGGGTAGTGTCGGACGGGGTCAGTTGCCCACAACTGGTGCTTGCTGGAGCTTTAACCGGGGTTCCTGTGTGCGACAGTATTGTAAATTCAAGCACGAATGCGCTCAGTGCGGCGGCAGACATGCCATTTTTCAGTGCTTTGCCAACCAGCATCCCGGAGAGCATGGTAGAGGTCAGAGGGGGGGCGAGGATCAGTGCTGCCTCTTATGCCAAAAGGCGCCTACCCCAATTAAATTGCAGGCCATGTTGGATTCCTTGGAGAGGTACCCGAATTGTTTTGGGGGTTTCGGCTTGGCTTTAGGATCGGCTACCAAGGCCCCAGAGCCTTGCGATGGGCGGATAATCTCAAGTCAGCAAAAGAGTTGGCCCCAGTGGTGAAGGCGAAGTTAAAGAAGGAATTGGACTTGGGGAGAATCGTTGGCCCTTTTGCGGTTTGCCCTTTACCCAATTTAATTGTGTCACCCCTTGGTGTGATCCCAAAGAAAGCCCAAGGCGAGTTTCGCCTGATACATCATTTGTCTTGGCCCGAAGGGCAGTCAGTCTACGACTTCATCTCCACCACTGACTCTGCAGTGTCATATTCGTCAGTGGATGACGCGTTAGAATTGGTACGTAAGGCCGGGGTGGGAGCTGACCTTGCTAAATGTGACATTCAGGCTGCCTTCTGCCTGTTGCCTATTCATCCGGTGGATTTTGAGTTGCTGGGCATGTATTTTGATGGAGAGTACTATGTGGATCGGGTGTTACCCATGGGCTGTGCTATCTCTTGCTCACTTTTTGAAACCTTTAGTACATTTCTGGAGTGGTGTGTAGTTCAGCGCTCGGAGCACGTGGCAGTATGTCACTACTTGGATGATTTTTTGTTTGTGGGCAAAGCGGGTACGGAACAGTGTGCCAGGGTTTTGGCCTGTTTCCAGGCAGTGGCTAAGGAATTTGGTGTGCCTTTGGCTGAAGACAAGACGGAGGGTCCAACGTCTACGTTGACCTTCTTGGGTATAGAAATAGACACAATCGAAATGGTGGCTCGTTTGCCTCGAGCGAAAGTACAGGAGATCCGGCTTTTTCTTCAAGAAGTGTTGGGAGCCAAGAAAGTGCAGTTGCGGCAAGTCCAGAGACTTCTGGGCTACTTGACTTTTGCATGTAGAGTTGTCAGGGCTGGCAGGACCTTTTGTAGGCGTCTGGGCTTTGCGATGGCGGGGGCGTCCTTGCCCCACCATCACATCCGTTTGACAACGAAAATTAGGGAAGTTACAAATGGGGGTGGGGTCGCACACTACTCACACACCGGCGGTGTCGCCCCTAAGGACTCTGGTCAATGTAGTAAAGTGTTTGCGATGCATCATCTTTCGATCTTCTGCTATCTTCGCTGTCTTCGCCATCCCTGGACACGTGTTTCGGGGTATTACCCCTCTTCAGCAGGGATTGGCCGTGTACTGGGGTTGCCGATGGCTGACAATATCTGCCAGGTATAGTACCACTCAGGCGCGTAGGTGCGGGATCCCAGGCTCGTCAGCCCACTGCTCACGGGAGCTTTAAAGTTACAAATGGGGGTGGGGTCGCACACTACTCACACACCGGCGGTGTCGCCCCTAAGGACTCTGGTCAATGTAGTAAAGTGTTTGCGATGCATCATCTTTCGATCTTCTGCTATCTTCGCTGTCTTCGCCATCCCTGGACACGTGTTTCGGGGTATTACCCCTCATCAGCAGGGATAGGCCGTGTACTGGGGTTGCCGATGGCTGCCAATATCTGCCAGGTATAGTGCCACTCAGGCGCGTAGGTGCGGGATCCCAGGCTCGTCAGCCCACTGCTCACGGGAGCTTTAAAATTAGGGAAGACTTACGAATCTGGTTGCGCTTTTTGGATGAGTTCAATGGCGTGTCCGTTAATTTTGTGTCGGAAGACACTGTCTGGCAGGTGCAAATATTCTCGGATGCGGCCGGAGCCATGGGTTTCGGCTTGTTTTGGGAAGGCAGGTGGTGCGCTGAGCGGTGGCCGGCAGAGTGGTTATAACAAGGCCGCAGCATCGCTTTTCTTGAATTCTTCCCCTTGTTAGTAGCGCTGCAAGTTTGGGGTGAAGAGTTCAAGGACCGCTGCGTGCTGTTTCATATCGATAACATGGCAGTGGTTAGCCTGGTTAATGGGCAGCGGGCCAAAGATGCACGGGTGCTGCAATTGTTGCGGGCTTTCATGTTACGTGTTCTGCAGTTGAATATTGTTTTTAGAGCTCAACACATCCCTGGTGTTAACAATTCAATTGCCGACGCTTTGTCTCGTTTTCAGTGGCAGAGGTTTCGGGACTTGGCACCTGGAGCGGACCAATGCAGGACACCGATTCCGTCGAACATGTGGGACCTGGGGAACTGAGAATGGCAGAGTTTGTTGAACAGCCCTTAGCTGTCTCCACGCGACGCAGTTATCAGCTGGCATGGTCTGGGTTTTTGTGATATGCGGCACAGCGCGGCAGAAACGGTACAGCAGTTCAAAATGAGAAGTTTATGTGGGAGTTTGTGTTATATCTGATAGACAAAGGTTTGTCGCCATCCACCATTTCAGGCAAGTTGGCGGGAATTTCGTTTTATCGTCAATTGTTCTTGGGGTGTGAGGTTCGAATGGGTTTCCGTTTACTAAAAATGTTAAAAGGTTTTGGGAGGTCGGTTTCGCGGGAGAAAAAGTTGAGAAATCCCATTACATTTACATTGTTACAAAGTCTGTTGGGTGTACTGCCCGTTTGCTGTTATGATGACTGGGAATGGACTCGATTCAGGTGGTTATGTATTGTATGGTTGTTCTTCGGTGCATTTAGGATATCAGAACTACTGGGGTTGCGTAATCAAGTGGGGATCCTGTCATCGGATATCGAAATCCTGGGTAATGGAGTGCTGCAAATTACATTACGACAGTCGAAGACAGACCAGGCAGGAAAGGGGATGTTTGTGCGGCTGGGCAGGAGTGGGGTCCAAGGTTGTTGTCCGGTGGGGTAGTGGGAGTCATTTGTTGAGTCAGGTGTCTTTCAAGAGGGCAGGATATTTTGCCATAAGAATAAAACGCAATTGAATTCTTTCCAATTTTTAGCTGTTTTACGGAAGGCCTTGGTGTTGGTGGGGGAGAATCCACAATGTTTTGGGACACATTCTTTCCGAATCGGTGCAGCTACCGAAGCAGCGAGGTTGGGTTGGGGGAAAGAGGAGCTGCAGCGAATCGGGCGGTGGAAATCCAATTGTTGTTTTAAATATGTCAGGTTGTAAATGTTTTCAAAAAAACAAAAAAAATGAAAGTGAGAGGGGTTTCGAGTTGGTTAATGTTCCTTTTTCCATCACAGGTCGAGTGGCGGATTTTCCTCGGAAAAAGAGGACCTGGATTGTCGGCCATTCGATAGTGAAATGGGCAGCGAACTTTGCTGAACAGCAGCTGTGTGGGAGAGGTCTGGGCTTGTATGGTAACGACCATGAGGTGATTTGGAAAGGTTTAGGGGGGATGAAATGGGGGAGTTGTTCCCCGTTCTAAATAAAATGGCTGACGTTTGGGGCATTCCAGACTTACTGATCCTACATTTAGGAGAAAATGATAATAATAATAATAATACTGGATTTTATACAGCGCGAACAGCTACCTCACAAGGAGGTGTCCCGGCGCTAGTAGTTCACAGATAACCTGGGCCAAAGATAGGGGAGCTAGCGTGGCTGGGTGAAAAGCCAGGTCTTTAGCAGTTTCTTAAAGCAGGGTTCGGTTGGAGCCTGTTGAATTGCTTGTGGTAGGGAGTTCCACAAAGCGGAGACATTCGCTGAGAAGGTCCGACCGCCTAGTCGGGCCTTCTTTGCACGTGGGACAGCCAGTAGAACACGGTCATTAGACCGTAGTGCGCGGCTTTGGGAGTATCTTGGGAGACGGTTTTTCAGGTATTGTGGGCAGGAACCATGCAAAGATCTGAATGCAAGCGTCAGCGCTTTGAATTTTGTTCTGTTGGCAACTGGTAGCCAATGCAGGGTTCGAAGATGCGGAGAGACTGACTGCTTAAACGGGATTCGCAGTAACAGTCTCGCAGCCGCATTCTGAACTACCTGAAGCTTGTGAGTCAGGTATTTAGGGAGGCCAAGGTACAAGCCATTGGCATAATCCAGTCGTGAGGTGACAGTTGCGTGGACAACTGTTTTTCTGCAGCCCACCGGTAGAAGTTTTAAAATTTTACGGAGGTTTTTTAGCTTGCTCAGGCAGCATCCGGCCACTTGTTGGATATGGGATGAAAAGGACATATTATCATCCCATCTCACTCCAAGATTTTTTGCCGAGTGACTGGGTGAAGGGGGTGGGCCCATCTCCGTAGGCCACCAGAGTTCAGGGGCGGGGGTGGGGCCCTTCCCGAAGAAGATGACTTCGGTTTTATTGGCATTTAATTTTAGTTTATTAGTGTTCATCCAGTGTGCTATGTCCTGGAGACAGCCTTTGAAATTTGCGAAAGAATCCTGCGTCATCTCTGAGTACGGAAATACCAACTGGGTGTCGTCAGCATACGATATTGCCTTGACACCCCAGTTGGCAATCAGCGCAAAGAGAGGTGCCAGATAGATGTTGAACAAAAGGGGGCTGAGGGCCGATCCCTGCGGGACTCCACAGCTGAGGGGTTTGGGTGTGGAGGAAATTGTCCCGAGTGCCACCTTCTGCGTTCTCAGAGATAGGTAGGAGTTTATCCACCCCAGCGCACTGTCCTGAATACCTATCGCTGCCAGCCGGCTGAGTAGTCTGGCATGGTCCACCGTATCGAAGGCGGCCGACAGATCCAGGAGTACCAGCATTGCTGAGTTTCCTGCATCCATCGACCACCTCACTGACTCGGCTACCTCTATGAGTGCTGTTTCTGTGCTAAAGCCGGGACGGAAACCCGATTGAGTTTCATGTAGAATATTGTTGGATTCCACGAATTTGCTCAGTTGGCACTGTATAACTTTTTCCAGCATTTTTCCCGGGGCAGCCAACAGGGATATTGGTCGAAGATTCGTGAGGTCATCTGGGTCTCCATTTGGTTTTTTCTTTAGGGGTAGGAGAGTAGCGTGCTTCCACACGTCAGGGAAAATACCCGATGTGATGGAAGAGTTCCAGATATCTTGAAGCGTGGGGGCTACCGAGTCCGCTATGGCATTCCATAGTTTAGCTGGACAGGGGTCATCAGGGGAGCCGGATTTGCAGCGGCTAAGTTCTTGCCTTACCTCGTTCAGGGGGATATACGTGAACTGGGTGAGGGTCTCTCCTCGCTCGCTATTATTCGCTAGGTCCTGCTTCACTGTTTTTACTACTGGACCAAAAGAGTCGTACACTTTTTTAATTTTATGATCAAAGAACTCTGAGATTTGCTCACATAGCGTAGCTCTGGGTACCACCTCTCTTTCAATGCACTTTGGTTTGAAGAATGACTGTACCACTTTGAAGACTTGTTTGCTAGACTGTTCTGCCTGAAGAATCGAGTCCGCATAGAAGCGCTTTTTACTTTTCCTGATGGCTTTCCGGAGTTTTTTGGAAGCTTCCTTATACCTAACTTTTTCTTCCAGACCGTAGTTTGCTCTCCAGCGTCTCTCCAATTTTTTACATGCCGCTTACTCATTCCTAAGTTCCTGGGAGAACCAGGGAGCTGAGGGGGAGTCTCTTTTTGATAAAGCCCGAGAAGCTGGAGCAATGGAGGAAACCATCTTTCCGATCCATTCATTGAGCAGTATAGCATCCGCATTGGCATTGTTTGTCAAGGAAGGGGTGGTTTGCGCAAGGACCGGGCACATAGTATCAGGGGTCAGCTTTCTCCATTGCCTCTTCATGAAGTAGCATTTACTCGACGCAGGGATATCATTCACAATGTTAAGTGTAAATGGGACGAGTGAGTGGTCTGACCATGTCAGGGGGAGAGGTATCTCAGATAGTACATTCTTAATATTAGAAAAGATGAGATCAATGGTATGTCCCCCTGTGTGTGTAGGGCCCTCATTGATCAGTCTGAGACTGGCCATATTTAGCGTGGTTCTGAGTAGTTCTGCCATGGCACAGTCGGGTTTATCCATATGGATATTGAAGTCGCCTACCACAATAAAAAGGGGATGGAGGAGCGAACTCTGGACAATCGTATCTAGTAAAATAGTTAGGTAGGGGTCCGCGCCGACCGGGGGGCGATATATCACTAGTCCTGCTAGTGATAGCTGTGGGCTCACTTGGAAGCAGAAGTGGAGGCCTTCAATTCCTTGAATAGTAGTGGGGGCTGAGGATGTCAGTACTAAATGCTCTTTGAATATAATGGCTACACCACCGCCTCTTTTTGTCCCGGGGCGGTTGGCAAGGCATATTTTAAATCCCAGAGGGACTGCAAGTGCAATGGAGGTCACATTTTCCTCTTTGAGCCAGGTTTCAGTTAAAAACAGGATATCCCATTCCTGCTCTTCAAGTAAAAGCCATACATCATCTGCGTGTTTTGCTAAGGATCTGCAGTTGAGTAGGCCCGCCCTAAGGCTAGTATGAGGTGGGGATTTGGGTTTAAGGAGTGACAGCGAGGCATCGCTACCGATGGCTATCCCGCAATTATTACAGAACTGAGGAGAGTCGAAGATCATAGGGTCTATAGAGTGAGGACAACATTTAGAAAGGGGGGCAAGCGCCATTAGGTCCTCACCTGACCACGCTATCCTTCCAACTTGTGCTTCACTGCCGGCAGCATGTCTGGCCCCGGCCGCGGTCTGGTCGCGGACGGGCGCAGACGGGCTTGCCTTAGGCGCGCCCGCTGCGCACGTCCGCTGCGCGTTCTGGGGATGCACATTTTAAGTAGTGGACCGTTAGGGCGGAAAGGGGGCGTGGCCAAAAGTGGGCGTGGCCAGCGGCGCTGGGAGCCGCTCGAGGGTATCACGTGACAGCGCTTAGGTCCGCTGTACGTCTCCCTAAAGTGCCAGAGTGCAAAGTATTAAAATCACAGTATCAACACAATTTTAAAAAAGAGGAAATGCAGCAACTCCCGGCTTTTCGCCTCAGGAGACAGGAACTAGGCGAGCGCTCGTGATTCAGCGCTATAAGTATGGCGGGAAGGGGGCGTGGCCAAAAGTGGGCGTGGCCAGCGGCGCTGGGAGCCGCTCGAGGGTGTCACGTGACAGCGCTTAGGTCCGCTGTACGTCTCCCTAAAGTGCCAGAGTGCAAAGTATTAAAATCACAGTATCAACACAATTTTAAAAAAGAGGAAATGCAGCAACTCCCGGCTTTTCGCCTCAGGAGACAGGAACTAGGCGAGCGCTCGTGATTCAGCGCTATAAGTATGGCGGGAAGGGGGCGCGGCCAAAAGTGGGCGTGGCCAGCGGCGCTGGGAGCCGCTCGAGGGTATCACGTGACAGCGCTTAGGTCCGCTGTACGTCTCCCTAAAGTGCCAGAGTGCAAAGTATTAAAATCACAGTATCAACACAATTTTAAAAAAGAGGAAATGCAGCAACTCCCGGCTTTTCGCCTCAGGAGACAGGAACTAGGCGAGCGCTCGTGATTCAGCGCTATAAGTATGGCGGGAAGGGGGCGTGGCCAAAAGTGGGCGTGGCCAGCGGCGCTGGGAGCCGCTCGAGGGTGTCACGTGACAGCGCTTAGGTCCGCTGTACGTCTCCCTAAAGTGCCAGAGTGCAAAGTATTAAAATCACAGTATCAACACGATTTTAAAAAAGAGGAAATGCAGCAACTCCCGGCTTTTCGCCTCAGGAGACAGGAACTAGGCGAGCGCTCGTGATTCAGCGCTATAAGTATGGCGGGAAGGGGGCGTGGCCAAAAGTGGGCGTGGCCAGCGGCGCTGGGAGCCGCTCGGGGGTATCACGTGACAGCGCTTAGGTCCGCTGTACGTCTCCCTAAAGTGCCAGAGTGCAAAGTATTAAAATCACAGTATCAACACAATTTTAAAAAAGACGAAATGCAGCAACTCCCGGCTTTTCGCCTCAGGAGACAGGAACTAGGCGAGCGCTCGTGATTCAGCGCTATAAGTATGGCGGGAAGGGGGCGTGGCCAAAAGTGGGCGTGGCCAGCGGCGCTGGGAGCCGCTCGAGGGTGTCACGTGACAGCGCTTAGGTCCGCTGTACGTCTCCCTAAAGTGCCAGAGTGCAAAGTATTAAAATCACAGTATCAACACAATTTTAAAAAAGAGGAAATGCAGCAACTCCCAGCTTTTCGCCTCAGGAGACAGGAACTAGGCGAGCGCTCGTGATTCAGCGCTATAAGTATGGCGGGAAGGGGGCGTGGCCAAAAGTGGGCGTGGCCAGCGGAGCTGGGAGCCGCTCGAGGGTATCACGTGACAGCACTTAGGTCCGCTGTACGTCTCCCTAAAGTGCCAGAGTGCAAAGTATTAAAATCACAGTATCAACACAATTTTAAAAAAGAGGAAATGCAGCAACTCCCGGCTTTTCGCCTCAGGAGACAGGAACTAGGCGAGCGCTCGTGATTCAGCGCTATAAGTATGGCGGGAAGGGGGCGTGGCCAAAAGTGGGCGTGGCCAGCGGCGCTGGGAGCCGCTCGAGGGTGTCACGTGACAGCGCTTAGGTCCGCTGTACGTCTCCCTAAAGTGCCAGAGTGCAAAGTATTAAAATCACAGTATCAACACAATTTTAAAAAAGAGGAAATGCAGCAACTCCCGGCTTTTCGTCTCAGGAGACAGGAACTAGGCGAGCGCTCGTGATTCAGTGCTATAAGTATGGCGGGAAGGGGGCGTGGCCAAAAGTGGGCGTGGCCAGCGGCGCTGGGAGCCGCTCGAGGGTATCACGTGACAGCGCTTAGGTCCGCTGTACGTCTCCCTAAAGTGCCAGAGTGCAAAGTATTAAAATCACAGTATCAAGTATCAAGATGATCTGGTTAACTGTTCCAGATTGGCTTTAATCAAGCAAATGAAGCTTGATTTGGCGGTGATAAAAGACAGGTGGGAAGGGACCCGGATAGTGTGGACGGAATTTTTGTACAGGAGCCAGTGGAAAGGAGCCAGGGTTCATGCGCCAGTGGAAAGGGCTCGCCGAAAGGTTAACAAGGCTTTGAAATCGTACTGTGTGGCGATGGGCATCACGGTCATTGCACACGAGCATTTTAATAATGAAATGTTGCATTTGTTGAGGGACGATGGGGTTCATCTCTCGCAGATGGGTCAGTCCTATTACTTGATGGAACTTAGAAACACTTTGGCCAATCTATGGTGTGTGGACTCGTGGTGTTCCAAACCGAAAAGTTGAGTGGACAAATAATAAAGGCAGTGTTTTCCTTCACTGGGTATTCTTACAATGACTGGAGCGGTCCATTTACAACTTGGGAGGAAGGTTTTTGGAGTGGGGCAGGAAAACTCAGAGGTTTTCCAGGGTGGCGTGTGTTATGGGGATTGGATAATCTAGAGCGAATTCATCCTTTCTCTAAGGGGGAGGGCTTGGGAGGGTAGATGGGGATGAGATGGAAAGAAGAAGGAAAACATACGGATGGTATAAAACAAGTCATGGTTTTGGAAATAAAGCATTGGAAATGGAAATGGTTATATGGAAAGGTTGAAAATAAAGCAAAAGGTTTGTTTGGAAAAGTTTATGTTGCGGGTCTGTCTTTGGCTGTCCTGGTAATAAAGGTGACCTTTTATGCTATATTCAGAGTTGTGTGAGAGTCCTTATTTGAGCGATGGGTCCCCAGGGGCACTTGGCAAAGCCATTGTCCCCCTGGGGTATTTCGCGCGAGGGACGACCTCACGCGGCCTGATTGGGTGGTGGGAGGGGCTAGGTCCAAGTGAAGGGAGGGGAGGGAGGGTTTGACGTCACTCTGAGCGAGTGAGAGGAGCGGTGGTGTCGTGTTTGACCCACCCACCCACCCTGGTTGCACAAATCAAGGGTAGGGTGTTTCTTGTTTACTGTCGCATGTCACTGTTTGTTATGTGTATATAAAAAAAATAAAAAAAAGAGAATAAGATAAGAAATACATATATAAATAAGTACATGCATAATATCTCTGATATAAGACAAAATGTCAGGATATCACCTCAGGACACTACAGGCAGACTTTTTTGTTGTGTTGTCGGCGTGTGTTATGGGGATTGGATAATCTAGATCGGATTCATCCTTTCTCTAAGGGGGAGGGCTTGGGAGGGTAGGTGGGGATGAGATGGAAAGAAGAAGGAAAACATACGGATGGTATAAAACAAGTCATGGTTTTGGAAATAAAGCATTGGAAATGGAAATGGTTATATGGAAAGGTTGAAAATAAAGCAAAAGGTTTGTTTGGAAAAGTTTATGTTGCGGGTCTGTCTTTGGCTGTCCTGGTAATGAAGGTGACCTTTTATGCTATATTCAGAGTTGTGTGAGAGTCCTTATTTGCGCGATAGTCCTTAATCATCCCAAACAGGACATCTAAAAAGGTAAACTGGGTTTAAAATAACTATGCTCCATTCTCAGAGCTTGTGTCTAAAAATCGACTTTATAACCCCGCACTGTAAATTATTCCTATTTCCTCGCAGGACCCTAGGGCGTGGAAGGCTATAAGCAAGCATTGTTTCAACCCCTATCACTGAGAACATATCATCTATCTAGTACCGATTTTGGGGCATAATTAATTAGATTACCCCAAATAGGTAATAAAATATAGCTTCCCTTTACTGAGAACTCACTTTGATTATGGTTGTTTTATCTTTACAGGAAATTAATTCTATGTTCTTTAACCCCTACAGGACAACATCCTGGTTCTTTAATTCATATAATTTAACCTGTTTCCTAATATTTGAGGCAGGATGATTGCAAAACCTTTTTAGGTAAGAGTATATGTATTTTCATCCACAATTTAGTACTTAAGTCACAGGTCGTAGGTTTTCATATTGATCTAGTCTTTTATTTATACCCCTGGTGGTCGGGCATCTATTATCTAGTATGCAGTCCTTCACATAGTAGTGTGCACCAAATCCTTATGTATTTCCGTTTGGTGATTGGAATTCTTTTTTTTCTCTGTTTCTCTGCACGAACCAGCTTCTAAAGTTCCAGTAGCTCTTTTAATGTAGCAAATGTATTGCACTGCAGTGTACCGGATGGATAACATACTGTGTTGTAATTTATACATTGTTCTTTTTTTAGAATCAGCAAGTGGTTCTCCCGAAGAAGGCGTGCTGATATGCCGAAACGCGCATAGAGATAATTTATGTACCCACTTGGTTGTTTTTTATGATTGTATTGATGTTTTTTTATATATGATTCATGATATATTTGTAAATGTGCAAATTGTTTTAATAATTGTGTTATTTTCATGTATTTTATAAACATATTTCATATGATGTATATTTTTAATAAATAAATTGACTACTATTTAAGTTGTTTCTGTTAGTTTTTCGTGTACACTGCATTAGGTCCATTGTGTTGTGTTTATATACATTTTTTGTGCCATTGTACCTATCATCCTTTAGGACCCTTCAGTTGTCTAGGTTTGTTATTGGTATAGAAGCTTTATTTAGAGTCTGCATTATCCCTGAGCAAATTATGTTTTTGAATGACACTGTCCAACAGACGTCTTGCCTTCGGTTAGCCAAGATTAAAGACATGAACAATCCGTCCATACCTACATCTGAAAGTAATAACACTTCAGTGGGGTGGGTCGTCATACATACTGTTTTTCATCACAACAGAACAGATCCAGATTGGAATAAATGGTTGATCTGGCCCACAGACACAAACAACTGTCAAGATAGATTCCTGAACAAAACACAGGGTTTCACATTCAATAGGCCAGACTCAAGATATGTTCAAAGACAGCATCCTGGAATAGTAACAACATACAGTGTAGGGAAGCTCTGCCTTGATTGGCTACAGAGATCTACACTTAAGGATGTAAAGCAACACTTATCTTTACTTAAAGATGACGCTGATCTTAGGGAATTCTTGCTAGGACCAAGACAACCCTGTCAAAAACATTTTATATATGCCGATACATATATGCTGCATATAACGAAGCATGGAAGATTGAGCAAGCAGAGACTGCAGAACGAGTACGAGAAATTGATCGTATTAATTTCGAGAAGACTCTCTATGTAGTTGACAATGGGTTAATGACTCTGTCATCCAGGATATATTCATTGGACAGCATAGTGTCTTCTGCCATAGACATCATGGAACAGGACTTGGTCATGTTGCAACATGGTCAGTCACAATTTTGTTATATCATGCTATTAGGCTGGACGTTGCAAAACCTTTGTTCAGGCTATGTGCCTTGGCGTTTAATCAATACCACGTCACTGTTTTCAGAATTCAACCTCACCATTAAACAGATCAAATTAGGAACAAAGGGGAGCAGACTATACGCTGCTGAGAATTGAAAAACTGGAAAGATTGCTATTTACGGTAGCAGAGAAACCAGCTACTGAATGGATTATACATGGAATAATCCCTCCGGCTGTTACAATTTTCCATTTTCAGTATTGCCTAAAACACATCCCAGCAGGCACATATGAAAGGTTGGGTAAAGAATGCATCAAGACATCCTGGGAATTACCATACACACAGAGATGTTGGAGTGGGGGCCGTGAAGTATTTATTAGCTGGAAAAACTGTGAAAACACACTAAGCGGTTCTCTCCTTTGTCAGGGTATAAACTTACACGGGGCCTGCGATGGTTCCTCTATAAATTAATCCTGCCACCTGCAAGGTTCACCAGCTGCGATGATTAATCCAATTTTTGGGCAACTTTCGAATGGGAGTTACCTTGGGTTGAACGATCACAGCTGCTGTGGGATGTTGCCAGGTATACCATATCTAGTAACTGTGTCAGCCAGAGTCACTTGCTGTATGCAAGTAGTGTTTCCTAAAACCAAGACAGACAGGGAGTCGCCTTTATGGCCTTCACTGAACATCTCTTCTATACAAATTGATCACTTTAAGCAGAATGAAAGCCATTCTTTTGAAAAAATCTTTGCCACTGACCTCGGCCAAAGAGACCTGTGATCTACAAGTCGCAAGGACTTCTGCCAAGATGCATGCCCTCTTAACTACAAACTGCCCTATAAATGTCTCAGAAATGTCAGGTCGTATCTTAAACATGTCTGATACGAGCGGTATTGTACATCTATTTAAGACCGTATTTTCTGGACTGTTAGCACCTTTTCAAGCAGTCCTAGGAATATTTCCAAACTTCGTTCACTCAGTGTTTGGTGGACTGCCTCTCCTTTTGGGATTTGTTGCAGGGATACTATTTTTGCTCCTACTGCTACGATATGGCAAGCCAAATCGCCAGTGTGACTCCATGCACCATAGAGAGAGCTCTTTTGGAGCTGAAGTGTCGTGAGCGCGTTGTCCAAATTTTGGGATTAACTCATCTATTAGAATTAAATACCACATGGTTTCTGTCATTCAGACCAATCTGGCAAGATTGCATCTTACCTGTTCTACCCTGCCTGCTATGCGGAGAAAAATGCGTGCTAGACATCTGTCTAACACTCCCATCAGTCATGCCAACAGATGTTGATACTTTGCTGGACCCGGTAGAGGCCCAAGCGCAGTGTTGTCCTCAGCAGCTACCATTTCTGATGACGGCATTCATTGAGATCTCTTATACGCAAAATGCTGATGTTGAGGTACAAGAGGAAATTTAAGGCACACTGGTACCATCCAATTTGAACATTGCTAATGCGACCACTGCTGAAGGTGATGCTTCACATCTATGTGCGGTTAATCTTCTACACGAGGTAATCCAACTATCACCTACAATGATAGACCACTTTTTTACAGATATTGAAGATTTCATGTTTTCTCCAAGCGCTAACACTGACTTTTGAAATTGGCACACAGTGTTCTGAGAGACTTTGAATTTGACCTTCATTTTTTGAAAACAAAGAACTTTTTTCCTATGATTATTTTTTTTTTCCAAATTAGTATTTTTCCTTTTTTGGCACAAAGTAATCTGCTTATAGTAGAACTATTCATAGAGAACAAGAATTCTTTAAATACTTCCAGAGACAATATATGACCTCGTCCACAAACAAACAGTTTTATGTATTCTGACATGAAATGGTTTCGGCCTTTTTTCTTCAGTATTTACGGGCCATTTCATAAATGTATATTTTCGTGATTCATTCATTTAGCATTCAAATGTAACTATATGCTTAGAATGAAACATTATGCGTACAGCCCCAATGCATCTTTTATGTGCACACCAAGTTCTAATGCACTTTTATGCATTTTGAAGGGGTTTCGCATTTCATGTGTAGACATGCTTAGAATTGCTTAGCACGTTGTACATAAGAAAGTGGAGTGTTAGTTGTATGTCGATTTAGATTCCGAATGAATTTTCCTGATTCATTAGGCATAGCCCATACTACCCAAATACAGGCATGGCTACTTCCATCCATTCATCTACGTCACAACGATTTCTTGGAAAACCAGACTCTTAAGCAGAAGGGACTTCCCCTAGCCTGGATATTGATTTCTCAAAGAAACTCATTATTATGCATGAACATCTATTCCTTAGGGGTTCATCCATGACGTTCATATGCCCGACTTTTACATCGATACTGGTATTCCTTAACACCTTCAAGGTATAAATATATCTTCACTTGTTATAGCAAAGCACAGTGTGGTTCGGTGCAGTTCGACTACCTACTTGCATGACGCAGCTTGCTACAGCAAGTGCTGAAGGAAGCCAACTCTCCAGCTGATGCACTGCTGTCATCCTCCTGCCGAGAATCCAGCTTCAGTGTTTCTGACTCCCCTTGCGGGGTGTTGGGAAATCGAGTCCCATGAAAGGGATACCAACCTCTCTCATTCTAAAGGTATCGAGCTGAATAGAACCTAGAGAAACATTTGGCAATTCTTGGCAGAACTAAACTATAACTAAAAGACAACACCTACTTCTTCCCTGGTACTAGACCTAGGTTAGGTACATTGGAGTAGGCATATTTTAGAATTACCAGTTGAGTATTTTAGCCTGTGTTATTTATGTATGTATTTTTATATATGTCATAGACAATGCTATTACAGTATTAATTTATATCACTGTTCACGATGTACGCTTTATACTTCGCATTCTGTTTAACGATTGTAGCAGTTCATATCTTTTGCATGAGAAATAAGACTGTTCAATAAACCCCTTTAATGAAACGCCCATCTCTCTCTATTTCTCTCTGTGGAAACGAAGCATGAATGATTGACTGAGTGAACTAGTTATCTATTGTTTCCACAACTCTGAAGATATTGTTTCGGTTTTAGGGGAAACAAAGTTGTCATGTTTATGCGGTTGTCAGAAACTAATCCCTTCTTGTTTTTTCGAGAAACTTTCTAGTGTCCTCTGAGTTAGCTGGCACACACACAATTAAGTTTAATATACTCGATAGAGACATACTGACCACAGTCCTATGTCAAATCTATAGTGTATGTTATTACAATGCGCAGAGCCTATTAGGGACTACACTACAACTGGACTGCTGATATGTTATCAATTGTGAGCAGGAAGCGATATTGTAAGCAATCCCTGTTTTGGGATTTCATGGCAAAAGCATCTGACAGAAACTTGAGACAAAGGATGTTGACCTATCCTTAGGACACCCCGCGCCACACGGCCACCAGCTGTCACGTGTGCCCCCCCTCCTGCCGCTGCTCTGAGCCTCGCTGTGCCTCCCCTCCGCCTGGCCACGCCCCCCACTGCCGCTCGTTGCTCTCCTGCCATTCTGCTGCTGTTTCAATTTGTGCTGTAATCTGTATTTATTTCGTTTTTGCCTGCTGCTTGTTTTGTTTTTGTTGTTTAGTTGACCCCCCTGCGCCGTTTTCCCGAGCACCCACCCGCCCCACTCCCCGCTGCCAGGAGTGTGGACACGCCCCCTTCCTTCTGCCATCCCCGCTCCCGCCTCCCAGCTGCTCCTCCCTCCCTGCACTTCGCCATAAATGGCGACGGTGCGCATGCGCAGCGTTGACGCGCAGCGGGCGCGCCGATTGTGCGCCGAAGACGCGCCAAAGGTAAGCCCGTCTGCGCCCGTCCGCGCCTGGACCGCGCCCAGTGCCAGGACCCCTGTCTCCCGCAGTCACCAGCCCTCCCGCCGGACCTACGCCGCCACCGAACTCAACGCACTCAATGCCGGCCGACTCCCGGGTTGCTACTGAGCCACCCCTAGACGCACCCACTGACCCTTCTGCTGCAACTCCTGCAAGTTCACCTGCATCCGAACCTGCACCACTCCAGCAGCGCCCAAGACCTCAACGAGCAACAGCAGCAGCCACCTGAAGTGCATCCTGCTCAACACCCGCTCCATCCACAGACACGCCGTCGAGCTCCGGAACCTGCTCGACACCACAGCCCTAGACGTCGCCTTCCTCACGGAAACCTGGACGAACACCTCCTCAGCGCCCGACATCGCCATCGCCATCCCGGACGGCTACAAGGTCATCCGGAGGGACCGCGTCAACCAGACAGGAGGAGGCATCGCCATCATCCACAAGAACTCCATCCGCATCACGACCAACACCGACGACACACTCGCAGCCACCGAGCACCTGCACTTCCAGATCCACATCAACCCCAAGACCACCCTCAGAGGCACCCTCATCTACAGACCCACGGGACCAGGCACACAATTCAGCGAGGACATCGCCGACTTCGTCAGCCCGCATGCCCTCCCCTCCGCTGACTACATCCTCCTCGGGGACCTCAACTTCCACCTGGAGAACAACAACGACCGCAACACCACCACCCTGCTGGACAACCTAGCCAACCTCGGACTCAAGCAACTGGTGACCACCCCCACCCACTACGCAGGACACACACTCGACCCCGTCTTCTCATCCAGCAAGGACATCGCCTTCAGCCACGCCACCGGACTCCACTGGACGGACCACAGCTGCGTCCACTTCAGCTTCAGAAGGACCACGATCCACCACCACCAGCAACAGGTTGCACGCAGAAGCTGGAACAAGATCACAGCCGACCAGCTCGCGACTTCCCTGAGCAAGAGCTCACCCACCAGCGCAACGAACCCCAGCCAAGCGGCCACCAACCTCACGAAGTGGATCAGCAACTGCACAGACGACCTCCCCCCTCTGAGGACACCGCCTAGCAGACCCGGCAGCAAGAAAGCCCCATGGTTCACCAACGAACTCAAGTGCTCCAAGAAGAACTGCAGAGCCCCTGAGAACGCCTAGCGCAGAGACCCCACACCGGACAACATGACTGCCCTCAAGCTCGCCACCCGAAAACACCACCAACTGATCCACACCACCAAGAAAACTGCATTCAAGGAACGACTGGACGACAACGAACACAACAGCAAGGAACTCTTCAACATCGTTAAAGAGCTCTCCAACCCCAACGCCGGAAACAACGACATCACCCCTTCGCAAGACCTCTGCAACTCCCTCGCCTCCTACTTCCACAACAAAATCGCGGACATACACAACAGCTTCAGCACTCAACCGACGCACACCACGACCGAACCGCCGCCCCCCCCACCACCCTCCGCGCCTGGACCCCGATCAGCACCGAAGACACCATCCGCACAATGAATCCATCCACTCCGGATCTCCGACCGACCCTTGCCCTCACCATGTCTTCAACAAGGCCGACGCTGTCATCGCACCCCACCTGCGGGACATCATCAACACATCCTTCAACACCGCTACCTTCCCGGAGAGCTGGATGCACGCCGAACTCAGCGCCCTACTGAAGAAGCCATCAGCCGACCCCACCGACCTCAAGAACTACCGACCCATCTCGCTGCTCCCGTTTCCCGCAAAAGTCATCGAGAAGACCGTCAACAAGCAGCTGGCCACCTTCCTTGAGACAAACGGATCCCTCGACCTCTCGCAGTCTGGCTTCCGGGCCAACCACAGCACCGAGACCGCCCTGATCGCAGCAACCGATGACATCCGAGCCCTGCTCGACATTGGAGAAACAGCGGCCCTCATCCTCCTAGACCTCTCCGCGGCCTTCGACACTGTCTGCCACCGCACCCTAGTACAGCGCCTCAGCAACGTCGGAATCCAGGAGAAGGCACTGGAGTGGATCATCTCCTTCCTCGCCGGAAGGACACAGAGAGTCTGCCTCCCCCCGTTCAGATCAGAAGCCATCTAAGTCATCTGCGGCGTCCCGCAAGGCTCCTCGCTCAGCCCAACCCTCTTCAACTTCTACATGAGTCCCCTCGCAGCCATTGCATGCCAGTACAACCTCAACATCATCTCCTACGCCGACGACACCCAGCTGATCCTCTCCCTCACCAACGACCCCGCCACCGCCAGAGCCAACCTACACAAAGGGATGAAAGAGGTAGCCGAATGGATGAAGAACAGCCGCCTGAAACTGAACTCTGACAAGACAGAAGTCCTCATCCTGGGATCCTCACCCTCCGCCTGGGACGACTCCTGGTGGCCCCCCGCCCTATGCAGCGCACCCAAACAAACAGACCACGCACGCAACCTGGGCTTCATCCTGGACTCCTCCCTCTCCATGACCAGACAAGTCAACGCCGTCTCCTCGTCGTGCTTCAACATCCTACACATGCTACGCAAGATCTTCCGGTGGATCCCCATCGAGACCAGGAAGACGGTCACCCAGGCCCTCGTCACCAGCCGACTGGACTACGGCAACTCCCTCTAAGCTGGAACCACCGCCAAACTCCAGAAGAGACTCCAGCGGATCCAGAACGCCTCAGCACGACTCATCCTGGACATCCCCCGTCGCAACCACATCTCCGGACACCTGAGAGACCTGCACTGGCTCCCGGTCAACAAGCGAATCACCTTCCGTCTCCTCACCCACGCACACAAAGCCCTGCACAACCAAGGCCCAGGATACCTCAACAGATGCCTCAACTTCTACGCTCCCAAACGCCAGCTTCCATCGACCGGCCACGCCCTCGCCGCCGTCCCCCGCATCCGAAGAGCAACCACAGGGGGAAGGTCCTTCTCCTACCTCGCCGCCAAGACTTGGAACTCCCTCCCGACCCACCTCCGCCTGACCCAGGACCACCTCGCCTTCAGGAAGCAGCTCAAGACCTGGCTGTTCGAGCAGTAGCGGACCCCTCCTCCCCTAGCGCCTTGAGACCCTCCTGGTGAGTGGTGCGCTTTACAAATGCTTTGATTGATTGATTGAACGCCCTCTTCCTTTCTGACAACTTTCTTCTGGGGGACAGTGTAGCACATCTTGCTCCCAAGCCTGATCTTCTGGCATCAAAGTTAATATGTAAAGATGCACCAAATGTGGTCCTGTTGTACTGGGCCTCTATGTGTTTCACCCTCCGCTGTCATCTCCTGCCTCACATCCAGAAAGAGGAGGATGGGGTTGAAATACAACAGGCCTTTCTGCTTCTGGAGGGTGCTGAAGAGTTAATGACTTAGAAATGTGGACTGGCAGAATGATGCTAGGTGCCTGCAATACTGCCAGAATTTAAATGGCTATCTTGTGCCTTAGGAGAACCTTTTATAAATCCTTCATTATCATATTCATATTGGAGGCAAACAATTAAAGAGAATCCAATCATTTTCCAGCAACAGATTGTGAAGAAAGTTGGATATTCTTTAGCTCATCTTGAAGTGCTTGTATATTAGCCTATTGACCATTTATTGAATTTGAGGTGGTTGATGACCATTTTTCTCCACAAGAGGTTGGTTGCTCAAGAAATCGCAAGGGTAAAGAGTGGACAGGTGAATTGCATCTCTGTCGGGGAGCTCAATAACTTTATTATCTAGTATCAGCACTTCTGCTGAGGAATAATGTCTCTACCGAGGCAAGTGTGATTGCACCAGTGTAAGGCATAATATTCAATGCAAAACCGTTGACAATAAGTAGAACTGAAATGTCTTGAGAAATTCTTTGCCAATTGAGAAGATGGGGCTTTAGTATTTCTCTTAACCTAAAATGGAAAAAAGGAACAATGATTCCCTAAAAATATTGGAGTAAAGATTCTAGTTGCTCTACATTGCTGTGCCAGCTGAAACCTTCTCTTGAAGTGGAGGGAAAGATACTGCAATATTGATTCTGGTCAGACCAACTGCCACCACTAGTACCACTTTAAGACTTTTTGGGAGCCCCTCTCCTAGAAGCTCACAGGCCATGGAAAAAGGTTGGGGTTGAAAACCCTTTTTAGCAAGAGTTCGGCTTTATCCAAGCTTGTAAATGTATTAACGAAATGACAGAGCATGTCAGTAGAGCATGTCAGCAGAGTGTCCAGTACATAAAGGGCCTGCTTCAGAAGTGGTGATTTATTCAGAATTGGGGATATACAGGGAATAAAATGGAACAGCATCTCTCAGCAGCGATCAAGCAGTTTGCAGCAACTAATAGAAATATCTTGCATTAGGCGCAGCCTGCCAAGACGCTTCCACGGACCCTTCACCTGCACAACCTGCAAGTTCACCTGCCTCCAAACATGCACCGCGCCCGACAAGCCAAACTCCAGCAGCGACCTCAAGTGCATCCTGCTCAACACCCGCTCCGTCCACAGACACGCCGTCGAACTTTGGAACCTTCTCGACACAACATCACCAGACGTCGCCTTCCTCACGGAAACCTGGATGAACGCCTCCTCAGCCCCCGACATCGCCATCGCCAATCCGGATGGATACAAGATCATCAAGAGGGACCGCGTCAACCAGACCGGAGGAGGAATCGCCATCGTCCACAAGAACACCATCTGCATCACGACCGACGCCGACGACACCTACGCCACTCCGAACACCTCCACTTCCAGATTCACACCGACCCAAAGACGACCCTCAGAGGCACCCTCATCTACAGACCCCCGGGACCACGCACACAATTCAGCGAAGACATCACGGACTTCATCAGCCCACACGCCCTCCCCTCCGCCGACTACATCTTCCCAGGGGACCTCAACTTCCACCTGGAGAACAACAAGGACCGCAACACCGTCACCCTGTTGGACAACCTCGCCAACCTCGGACTCAAGCAACTGGTCAACACCCCCACCCACTTGATCCCGTCTTCTCATCCAGCAAGCACATCACCTTCAGCCACTCCACTGGACTCCAATGGACCGACCACAGCTGCGTCCAATTCAGCTTCAGAAAAAACACAACTCACCACCACCCGCAACAGGTTCCTCACAGAAGCTGGGGCAAGATCACCGCCGACCAGCTCACCACCTCCCTCAGCCAGAACCCACCTGCCAGCACACCGGACCCCAACGAAGCAGCCCGCAACTTCACACAGTGGCTGACCGCCTGCTCCGACGACCTCTCACCACTGAAGAACCCTCCCAGCAGGCCCAGAAGCAAGAAGGCCCCCTGGTTCACCGACGAACTCAAGGACTCCACGAAGACCTACCGCACCCTCGAGAAAGCCTGGCTCCTCGACCAGACCACTGACAACATAACCGCCCTCAAACACGCCACTCGCAAGCACCACCAACTCATCCGCACCACCAAGAAGAAATCACTGAAGGAGCGACTGGACAACAACGCCCACGACAGCAAGGAACTCTTCAGCATCGTCACGGAGTTCTCCAACCCCAGCACCGCCAACAACAACATCACCCCCTCACAAGATCTCTGCGACTCCCTCGCCTCGTTCTTCCACCGCAAGATTGCCGACATCCACAACAGCTTCCGCGCACCATCCACGCACCCAACCGTCGAACCAACGCACCCCAACGCCACCCTCCGCACCTGGACCACGGTGACCACCGAAGACACAGCCCGCACGGCGAATACCATCCACTCCGGTTCTCCAACCAACCCCTGCCCCCACCAGGTCTTCAACAAGGCCGACTCCACCATCGCACCCCAACTCCGGGACGTCATCAACACCTCCTTCAATACTGCCACCTTCCCGGAGAGCTGGAAGCATGCCGAGCTCAACGCCCTACTGGAGAAACCAACAGCGGACCCCACCGACCTCAAAAACTTCCGTTCCATCTCGCTCCTCCCTTTTCCTGCCAAAGTCATCGAGAAGATCGCCAACAGACAGCTTGCCGCCTTCCTCGAGACGAACGGATCCCTCGACCCCTCGCAGTCCGGTTTCAGAGCCAACCACAGCACCGAGACCGCCCTCATTGCAGCCACCGACGACATCCGAGCCCTGCTCGACAACGGGGAAACAGCGGCACTCATCCTCCTGGACCTCTCCGCAGCGTTCAACACTGTCTGCCACCGCACCCTAGTCCAACGCCTCAGCAACACCGGCATCCAAGAGAAGGCACTGAAGTGGATCATCTCGTTCCTCGCCGGAAGAACACAGAGAGTCCGCATCCCCCCGTTTCGATCCGAGGCCACCAAAGTCATCTGCGGCGTCCCGCAAGGATCATCACTCAGCCCCACCCTCTTAAACGTCTACATGAGACCTCTCGCTACCATCGCACGCTAACACAACCTCAACATCATCTCCTACGCCGACGACACCCAGCCGATCCTCTCCCTCACCAGAGACCCCGACACCGCCAGAATCAGCCTCCACAAAGGGATGAAAGACGTCGCCGAGTGGATGAAGAACAGCCGCCTGAAACTGAATTCAGACAAGACGAAGTCCTCATCCTGGGACCATCACCCTCCGCATGGGACGACTCCTGGTGGCCCCCAGCCCTGGGCACCGCCCCCAAGCCAACAGACCACGCACGCAACCTGGGCTTCATCCTGGACTCCTCCCTCTCGATGACCAGACAAGTCAACTCAGTCTCCTCATCATGCTTTCACACCCTCCGCATGCTCCGCAAGATCTTCCGATGGATCCCGACAGAAACCAGGAAGACGGTCTCCCAGGCTCTCGTCACCAGCCGACTGGACTACGGAAACACCTTCTACTCCGGAACCACAGCCAAGCTACAGAAAAGACTCCAACGCATCCAGAACGCAGCCACATCTCCGGCCACCTGAGGGACCTGCACTGGCTCCCTGTCAACAAGAGGATCACGTTCAGGCTCCTCAGCCACGCACACAAGTCTCTCCACGACCTGGGCCCCAAGTACCTCAACGACCGCCTGACCTTTTACACGCCCACCCGCCAGCTACGGTCTGCTAGCCTCGCCCTCGCAGCCGTACCACGCATACGAAGAGCCACCGCCGGAGGCAGATCCTTCTCCTACCTGGCGGCCAAGACATGGGACTCCCTCCCCACCCAACTCCGGCTGACCCAGGACCACCTCGCCTTCAGGAGACAACTCAAGACCTGGCTGTTCGAGCAGTAGAAGACCCCTTCCCCCAAGCGCCTTGAGACCCTTCCGGGTGAGTAGCGCGCTATATAAGTGTTATGATTGATTGATTGATTGATTGATTGACATCAGAGTTCATCAGAGTATGTCCCGGTCAGACCTCTGATCACTCCAGCTAAGTTTCAGGACATACTTGTCTGACCACATGACTCATAAGCCACACCAGAACATCAGAACCCACCAGCAGGGCTTTAGTGCAGATAAGCCAGACTTCACTTCTCACCCGCTGGACTGTAGATCCCACCAGAAAAACCACAGCACACACTGTGCCACTACAGATAGAATATACCATGTTCAGTCACTCTTGGTCCTGCCCCTCTAGGAACATTCCAGCCCAGACTTCCAAACAGTGTCCCTTCTGAATGATAACAAAAGCAACTACACACTAGTTGTGGCCTACTTATGCCTCATCATCTAATTATTGCTTGATATCTGTGGCATAGCAAACAAGGGATCCAAGTCTGAGTATTGTATTGCACCTAGGGTGTAGCACTCAGTAAAATAGAACATGGATTGTTGCAATGATTGCTAACGTATCATTCACTGGTAATTGCTTCAGCCTGCTTCCAGTCTATTATTTTTTACCGGCTATGCCATTACAGAGTACAGCCAACTCAGCTGTGGTCCTGCTCCAGTGGAAACTGTTGATCCCAAACTGCTAGGCCTGTTCTCCTCAGGACAGCAATACCAGACTGGGTTTGACCTATTATGTTCTGGCCAGACCTCAGGACATACCCGCCAGACGTTAGAACCCATCAGACGTCTGGCTGATGGCTACCAGCTAGATTAGAATTCACAAGATAGTTATATGTCAGAGTTCACCAGCTACACCTTGAAACATCTCACCAGCCAAACCCCATGCACAGCTAGGAAGCTGCATGCCAAAAATTGGAAGTTACTACCCAGATCTCTGCTCTCATCAGAAGGACCTCTGCTCCCATCAGCTTGAACACCGCTTTCAGCATTTGAACCTCTGCTCCCACTTGCGTACCTCCATCACCACCATCTGAATGTCAGGATTCATTAACTAGTACTCAGATTCCACAAGCCTGATCTTGTGGCCCACCAGCAAGACCATGCAACTAACCAGCCAGACGTCGTGACCCATTCACCAGCCAGGCCTCACCAACCAGTCATCCATCTCAAGATGCACTTTCCCACCCACGAGCCAGACATTGACACCCGTCTAGAAGACCTCACTATTCATCAGTCAGATCTCAGAACACACCAAACAAAACATCACCAACCAGACAGACATCACAAGATGTATCTTCCCACCCACTACCACACATATTCACCTATCAAACAGAACTTTCCACTCATCAGCCAGACATCAGGACAGAAGTAATCATAAGCCAGGTGCTAGGTTACATGAGCCAGAGATTCGAACCCAGCAGCGAGTCAACGGAAGCCACCAGACAAACCTCAGTACCTACCAAACAGTCCTTGGGATCTATTAGCCAAATCTCAGGATTTACTACCTGGACCTGGCGACTCACCAGTTAGGCCTAAGAACCCTCCAGCCTGATGTCAGAACTTAGCTTTATGTCAGAAACCATCACACCAGCTGGTTCTTGCTAACCACTCTTATCTAATTAGCCAGACCTCAGATCCTCCAGCTGGACTTCTTCTCCCAATAACTAGCCCTCACATGTGGTTCCTAAATAACTACCTGCCACCCTTTGTATACCTCAGGAACTTCCTGATCGACCTCCGGACCCACCAGCCAGAAAAAGGCCCCAATAAAAAGATATATGAATCCTCCAGCCAAGGTTTAAGCATCAACAGCTAGATCTTGGGTTCATTAGTTATAGAGAAATACCCATCAGCCAGGCTGCATAATGATGACAGCCATGCACAGAGCAGCTTACTCCTGGTAAATAATGAGGTGCAAGAGATTAGTCATTCGTCATTAGTCAGACAGCTCCCGTATTCACACTACATATAAAACTGGCTCTTAATATTACTAAACACAGTTATATTATTGCACAGGAAGCTATGTTGCCATAGTTTGCATCCTTTTGTGTTCAGCTTGCTGGTTTATCCATGAAGGAAGTTTAGAAGTCTTTTATATGAGCAACACATTTTAGAACCTCTGTTACCTCAGTCTTCGTAGGGGTTCTTCAACATGCCACTCTTCACAATCTGCATTCTGTATTCTGACGGGGTCTTAGACCCACATTCACTAGGAGGGCATCTTGAGGTTTCACATTTTTCAAGTCCCTGCTTGAGAGTTCATCCAGTACAGGGGTTTTCTGTGAATTATTGTACTTGACATACTCAGTGTTTAATAGTATTACAAGGATAGCAGGTACCAGAATGCAAAGAAAACCAGGACTGAATCAGATATTTACACTTGGTCCTGGTACATATGAGAACTCTGGAATAGCCCCATCCTTGGTTCTGCTGTCCCCTTCTTTCTGTTCCCCAAAACTCCCAGTATGGTGGTCCTTAACATACTTCCCTTAACTCCCTACAATTGGGTCTTTCAGCACCCAATTGCCTTTCTCACTTTCCATAATGCCAGTGGCAGAGCAAGGGTCCCATGGGCCATAATGTAAGCAAGGAATTTGTGGGAGAGTGGCGGTGGCTCGAGGGGGTGCCAAACAGAGACCTCGAGTGCCTGCTGGGAAAGCCTGGGGGGCGGCGGCTCCCGACCCGATCTGCTGAAAATGTCAACTGCCTATGTGCGGTGAGCGGTGACTCCCTGTGTCGGCGGGGCTTCCCTGGCCAGATCGGAGAGGAGGAGCGGACCCCTGATGTGCGCCCGGACCCGCCTTTAAAGTGTTGGTGGCCCGGGCGGTGAGTGAGGAGCACTGCACGCGGTGGCTGCCGCGCGGGAACACCCGCTGTCAGCATCGAGATGGTGAGCTGCTGCCGGGGGTCTACCGGCGCGCGGCGCCCTGCAGTCCGGCAATAAGTGGTGCGGCTCTGAGGCCTTGAGCGTTGCAGTGCCTGATTACTGGGGAGTCCTTCATTCCTGACCTGGCAGGGAGTGACTGTCGCCAAGGAGCAGATTCTGAGGCAATCACGCTGTGATTGGGCCTACGCCTTGGCCTGGAGCTTGAATCCTCCTGAAAGGCGTGTGCACATGGGGCAGCAGTGATTTCGGAAGGGGAAGCTGGCAGTAGGGAAGCACTGCTCTGGACTCTTGGAGGCCCGAGGGGCACGCTGGACATACTTGGCCCTGGAGGCAGGTGGTGAGTTTGAAGCGAGGGAGAAGCAGAGGCGGCCGCAGTGAGCACGGACTTGAGTGGGGCTCTCTGGATTACTTGTGCCCTTTTCGGCCCTGACCTTGGGAGCGCTATGGGTCGAAATAGGACTTTGGGCCAAACTAATCAGATTGATAAGTACACAGTGGCAATGAACCGGAAGGCGGGTGCGACTGGCGGCGCACAAGATGAGTACAACGATGGCGGGGGCACTGACCCGTCCCTGAAAGACAAAATGAGGGCCATCAGGGACTTTCAAGGTACTCTGGAGCCCAAGTTGTACTCCGTGACTGAAGAGGTGAACCTCCTGTGGGTGGATTTTCGGAAAATGTCAGACAAAGTCACAGTGGCGGAGACGGGGTTCAGTGGCCTCCAGGCAAAGACTAGGAGACTGGAGGAACAGGTAGTCACGCTTACAAAGAACCAAGCCAACATTCATGCCCACTTGGAGGACCAGGAAGGGCGGGCTCAGCGGAATAACATCCGCATAGTGGAGGTGCCGGTGGGACTGGAACGGCCCTCAACGGACTTCTTTGTGAAGGACCTTATCTTAAACCACCTTAAGCGGAAACAACTCTCTAATTTCTTTTCCGTGGAGCGTGCGCACCAAGCCCTAGGCGGCAGGCCCAAGCCGGGGGCCAACCCACGCACGATTATAGCCCGCATCCTTAACTTCCGTTACCGGGATGCCATAATGCAGGCAGCCCTCACGCATGGGGACCTCCATAGGGACTACGCCACCATCCGCTTCTTCCTGGATTTTACGCTCCAAGTGCAGCGTCAGCGGCGCTCCTTTGATGGAGTGAAGAAGACTCTTCGGGACAGAGAGGTGAAGTACATGATTCTGTTCCCGGCGCAGCTTAAGGTCCTCGATGGAGACAAGGCCTATTTCTTTGACACGCCGGCGGATACGGCGGACTGGCCGGAGGGCTGACGCACCGTTGGCCGTCAAGGGAGACGCCAAGAGGGGCCCCTAAACAGTGGTGATCGTGGGGCGTTTCCCGAGGCTGAGTGGGTCTCCAGCGATGGTGAGAGAACGACTGCAGAGTCACTTTGGCACCATGAAGGTATTATCGAGTCTGGCCAGGAGTCTTGATTGGCCTTTTGACATTGTGGTGGAGGGGCGGGTGGTCGGCTGTTTGGCCCCCTGCAAGGGGGGAAGGACATAGCAGTGAGTTTTTTCTGTCCCGGGAGCGAGAGTATGGTCGATCAAGACATAGTTCCAGCTCTATGCTGGAAGTTCGGCCGGGTGACAGGAGTATAATGTACTATGCGGGTCACTTGAGGTGTTCAACAGGGGGGGGGGTAAGGGATCCGCTACTCGATATATACCTCTTTCTTGGGTCAGCGGTTTCACGTTTACTCTGAAATGGTTTTTGTTGTGTTAATGGGGCGACAGGCACTCTGCAAGTTTTATTGGTGGGTGGCTGGTGGCTCACCAGGCAGGGCGGCAGGGAGGGGGGAGTTGGGACGGGCTGGGGTGGGGGGAAATGTTTGAGAGAATGTTTATGTTTGGCTCATGGTGTCTCAAATTTAAATGTTCGGTTGTGTAATTGTGACAGTATGCAGTGGAATGCAAAAGATCCGGGACGACTTACACCCTAGTACTTAAGTGGGTGACCAGGCACATATAAAGATATGGACGTGGAACGTCAATGGACTGGGCAATAAAATAAAGCTGACACTAGTGTTGCAGCACGTGAAATGTCACTCCCCAGATGTAGTGCTCCTACAGGAGACTCATTTACGTGGTAACAAGTGGAGGGCTCTTGACTGCTCCGGTTATAAGATGGTGGCCTATTCGCGGTTCACGTCTGGCTCCAGGGGAGTGGGGATTCTGGTCCATAATGTCCTGCCAATGGTAGCAACAGGCACATGGATGGAGGACTCTGAATGTATGGCGGCCGTGGTGGCTAGATGGGAGGGGCGAACGATAGTTTTTAGTTCACACTGCATCCCACCCGGCCTGCATGCCCCGACGTATGGGGGGGACCCACTTGGTGGACCTTCCCTGGGGCACTCTGGTACTAGGGGATGACACCAATGCGGTTATGGATGCATACTTAGATCGCTCAGGAGAGAGACAGGGCAACAGGGGGGAAATGGGCCTGCGGGGCTTCACCACAGCAATGAGTCTCAGCGACATATGGCGCACACATCACCCCTCCCAAAGGCATTACATTTTCTACTCCGCTAGACATGGGTCCTTCTCCAGGATAGATCATCTCTTGGCACGGGACGACCAATTGGGTGACTTTGCGTACCCCTGCATCATGGCCCGGGGAATCTCTGACCATTCACCAGTGGGAATCACTCTTAAAGGGGCAATAACTGCTAGGGCGGCTTTTCCTAGGATAGACCCGTGGCGCCTCAAAGATGAATCCATAAATGACAAGCTACGGGAGGGCTCCCAACTATATGTCGCTGAGAAGCAGGGTTCAGTCGATTCCCATCTAACCCTGTGGGAAGCTTACAAAATGGTCTTGAGAGGCCAGGCCCAAGCACTGATTGGCACCCAGAAAAAGGATGAAGCGCTACAGAACAGCCAGTTGGAAAGGGAAATTGAATCTTTGGAGCAGGGCACCAGTGAGACTCCCTCGCTGGAGCACTGCCATGAGCTCGCCCTCAAGCAAAAATAACTTTGCTCGCTGGCGGAGGGCAAGGCGCGTGCCTACTGCCTCGCCATGCAACAACGGATATATGACGCGGGGGACAAATGCATGAAACTACTGGTGTGGCTCGAACGCAGGGATCGGGAGAGATCCTGTCGGGGTCCTTGGCATCCACCGGTATGGGCATAGCAGAGTCCTTTGCGTCATATTATGAGAGGGTTTAAACCCCGGTGTGCACCAGGACGGAGTTGGACTGCAAGGAGTTCGTACGGGACTTTGCCCTACCCACGCTGTCTCAGGAGCAAACCGACCACCTAGAGGCTGAAATTACGGGGTTGGAGCTGGGCAAAGCCCTTAACTCCCTCCAAGCTGGTAAAGGGCAGGGGCCCAATGGGTTCCCAGTGGAAATATACATTACTAATAATACCACAAGGAACACCAATACCATCAGCAAAAATAACACTACGACCAATGACACCCTCACCGCCAATACCATACTGCCACAACCAATATCACCACAGCCAATACCAACTACCATGACCAATAATACACCACCACCACTAACAACACATATGAGTGTATTTCAAAGTTTTATTGTCCAAAACTAGATTGCACTAACAGATCCCAAGTTACCCTCCCTGGTGTATAATTACTTTTAAAAGCATTTGCAGACACCTAAAAAACATAATTAACAGTGCCACCAATAACTCTCTAACCAATACTATCACTAACATTACCGATCAAATACTATCATCACATGTGCCCCCACCACCACCACCAATTCATATGTCACAAACACAATCCCCAGTACCACACAAATACCTCTGCTACCACCACCAATACCACCACCAGACTACCAATATCACTACCACCAATGCCAACATCTTTAAACTATAATTACGACTATTGCCCACCATCGTCAAAATCCATCGAGCTATAACATATAATCATCATTTACAGAGGCCTGTTCTAGCAGGCATTGTCATATTAATCCCAGCCTTTTTAACTTTGTCAATGTATGTTTTAATATTTTCGTGATTGACATGCGGCTTTTGTAGAGTAGTTTTTTTACCCATTAACACATCAACTGTTTTCCCTACATGGTGATTTATACAGGATTGACCAAACACAAATTTACATAACCACTATCTGTCTTACACCAGTGACACTCATATGCCTTTTTTTCAAGTTTTGATTTTATCCGTGGCTTAAGATTGTTGTGTTGTCAATTTCACCAGGCTTGTATTTGTTGTGTTGTCAATTTCACCAGGCTTGTATTTGTCTTCAGAGTGGTTTTGCAAGATACAGCTTGTGTAATTTTTCAAATTACACTGGTCATTATGTTTTTAACCGCATTGAAACACCCTCAAGGCAGGGCTAGGTGGCTGTTTCGTAATAATAATTATTTATTTTGATTCACATTAAGTCCTTTGAAATATCACCTAACCATTGCTTTTCTAAACAGGTATATATAATTGCATCTCTTAAGTACCCCGGTCATAATAAACGTCTTTAATCACTATTTTATGCATAAAACCTTTCACAGGTTTCACCCAAGTCATTAGTATTCAACTCAACAACCATTCATCTGCTGATAAAACGAATATATATATCTGTGCATATCAGAATGTAACCTAAAATGTTTTCTTTAATAGCCCTGAAAAGTATTGCTGATGCAATCTGTGATTTTTCCAGTTTAACAAGCATACCGACAGCCTCATTCTTGGTATATACAGCCATTTCCAATAGTTTATTTTGAAATGAAAGATACTCCCTATGTAAAAACAATGAAAAGGTGAGGAAAACAAAGTTTATTGTAGTTTTAATCTGATTTTGCCCGAACAGTACTTTGTTTGCCGCGCCATTTTAAACAGTGTTTTATTATGGGCCTCAACATTAATTATCACCACTTTCTTCTGCAGGTGTGCCACATGTGTGCTAGAGACCTCGGTGGACATCTGCAACTGGATGCATTTAACCAAATACGGGTGGAAACTTCTGCCCAGTAGTACGTATCTGTCTCCGCCCACTTACATAAGGGGGTGGAGACAGGTATGAGTCCATTTATGACAGTAAATCTACAACAAGTTACTTTAAGACCAAATATAAGGCATATGCCTTTAAGTGGAGCTCAACGCAGATGCAAAGATCTCTGCTTATGTTATGTAGAACTAGAAATGGTAGAGAGCAGGAAAATAGCATTCCATTTGAGGGAAATCACACACACCTGACAAATACTAACCCTACAACAAAAAGGTCCACCCCACACCCTCGCCTCAGATCTCTTCCCTTTGACACTGTGAATACAGCCCCAACCTCCAGGACGTAGCATATCCCACTCAAGAGAAATAGGAACTTTAATAACAAGCATTTGCAATTTCCAACATTCCAGCAAACAATTATATGAAATAACCAAAACATTGTCAGGTAACGTTCCCGACCTTACCCCACTTCCATCACAAACAATGTGCAACGAGCTCGCCAGCTTCTTTTTCTTCAAAGTAGATGACATTTATCAAGCTTTTGCCTCCAACTCTACTACAATCAACCATACTCTTCCCAATACACATCCAACCATCTATGCTAGCTTCAATCCCTTAACCTATGACCAAGTAAGAGCCATTGTCATCACAATCAAAACAGGATCGGCACTGGATCCCTGCCCTTTGTCCGTTCTTCTTCCGGTGATGGACGCTATAATACCGACCATTACTCAAGTATGCAACTCCATCCTGAGCTCAGGAATATATCCCACAGCCTTAAAAAAGACATTACTGAAACCCCTTTTAAAGAAACCAGGTCTTGACAAAAGTGAACTAAAAAACTATAGGCCTATAGCCAGTCTCCCTTTTATAGCAAAAGTGGTCGAAAAGGCTATGAACTCACAACTGTCGGAGTATATCGAAAAACACAGATTGCTGGATGACACACAATTCAGATTCCGAAAATATCACAGGACCGAAACCGCCTTAATTAAAGGGGCAGACGATGTGCGAGGAATCCGAGACCAGGGTGGGATGGCAGTCTTGGTATTGCTGGATCTGTCTGCGGCTTTCGGCACGGTCGACCATAAGATCTTGGTCGACCTTGTCGGTAAAATGGGCGTTTGCCAAACAGCAATAAAACTGCTTGCTTCGTTTCTCAAGGACAGAACCTAGGCCGTCACCTTGGGGCCATACCAATCTGCCCAGTTGTCTCTGCCATGTGGAGTACCTCAAGGCTCATCCCTTAGTCCGACACTATTTAACATCTATGTGTCGGATCTTGCTAGTGTCATCAAAAGACATGGGATGAGCCTAACCTCGTACGCAGATGACACGCAATTGGTACTGGCCGTTAAAGGAGTGGAGGCGGCCCAACGCTTCCAAATGGGAATGCTGGAAATAGGAGAGTGGATGGCAATAAATTGCCTGAAATTGCCTGAAACTCAACTCGGAAAAAACCGAGGTAGTTATTTTTGGTCCACTTCTGCCACCTTGGTCTTTATTTTGGTGGCCATCAACATTTGGAGCACCCCCTACTCCAGCAGCCAAGGTTAGAAACCTGGGAGTCACCTTTGACGAGGGCCTTACTTTTATGGATCATGCAAATAAAGTGGCAACTACAGCTCACTACAAACTACGAATGATCAGAAAAATAAGTCCGTTCCTACCAGCAGCTGCCACTAAAACTCTGGTTAGCTCCTTGGTCCTTTCGGCACTCGACTATTGTAACGGTTTATTTCTAAACACCCAGGTTAGAGTTTTAAAAAAGCTGCAGTCGATACAAAACTCTGCAGCACGTCTACTTACAGGAATCCCAAAATTTGCTGCCATATCCGAAACAATAAAACGATTACACTGGCTGACCATCCAGAACAGGATCAAATTTAAATCGCTATGCATAGTGTACAAATCCTTAAACAACAAAGGCCCCCAATTTCTAATGGACCAGCTGGTTCCATATCACACTCCCAGACAGCTTCGGTCCTCTAACCATAACCAGCTAGTGATCACCCAGTCCAAAACAGTATCTTGGGGTGATCGTTGCTTTCTGATAGCGGCACCCAAACTATGGAACACTTTGCCCCAGGACATCAGACTAAGTCCGTCACTCCTGCAGTTCCGCAGGAAACTAAAAACCTGGATGTTTAACCAATAGTTTCACTCCCTGATTGATCCCGGATGTTGTAAGCTGCACTGAGCAATATTTATGCAAATATTTTTAGCGCCAAGACGCCTGCGGGTATTTGTCGCGCTTTATAAATGGCAACAAGTAAATAAATAAATAAATAGGTCTCGCAGTTGTGAGAGTTTGAGCTATTGGCATTTTGAATGACAATGCCTTTTATTTATGTATTGGTTTTTAAAACATAAATAAAAGGCATTGTCATTTACAATGCCAATATCTTAAACTCCCGCAAATGCGAGACCTACAGCATTGCAAATGCTTTTTAAATACTGTGGATAGGTGCCAGTGCCAGAGAGTGGATGGATAAGGAGCATGGCGAGTAACAAATCCAGATCCAGGAGTTTGATTTATTAAATTGTTTAAGCAGTAGTAACGTGTCAGACACCACACATCCCACTGCAATACAGGCTAAGATACGTTTGTCAAGTGGTGACTCATGATTGCTAGGTCTTGCGGTTAAGTGGATTAAAGCATTCACTAAGGGGAACTATGCCCGATCTCATAGTTGTAGTTTGAAATCCTGGCAGGCCTACTCAGCCTTTTAACCTTCCAAGTTTCATAAAATTAGTTTCTACTGAGTTGGATAGCAATCAGCAACCATCATTTCAGTGACAAGCTCCCCTTCAGGATGAATGTGTGCCTAGCAAGTACACAGTATGTTATTGTGCAGAGTCACAATATCATGGCATTACAAGTGTAATACTTGCCATAAAGTGGTTCAATGCCTCATCAGGGGTATTAAGTGCTATATAAATAGAATTACGATACTGTGAAATACATATCATCTCCTCACATTCACTCAGTGTTGACTGACTGAATATTAAATATTAATTTTATACAGTGGGATAATATCAGACCCCAAGCAGTTGAAGTACTTTCAGCTGACAGGTGGCTGTTTCCCGAGATGTCAGCGGACCTCATGTCATGGGGGTGAATTCAACCAATCACAGCTTTTCAGTTAGCAGCGCCAAGCATTCTGGGACTTAGCAGCCTATTCATAAAGTGGGAAAAGCAGAACTACAACATTGGTTGAAGCTATGGCATCTGAGGCTTTGAGAAATCCAGTAACATGGACAATATTGCGAGAACAGCTACTGGAGTGTGACACTCTGGGGGCCCCAGTCCTAATGTGTTACCCAAACACCCAGGGCACAAGTCCAAAAAAAGAAGTGGGGGATGCTGACGTCACAACAGAGAGTGACGTCACGAAAGGTGGCTTGCACCATCAGACTCATTGCCTCCCCTCGCTCACCCCTTAGATGCGATTGCATCAGAGAAGCAAGTGCATGAGCAGCGTTCTGAATGAGCTCCGATCTCGCCCTAGAGAGGCTAAAGACCGAGAGGCCACACACCTACTAACCAACGTTGAGGCCTCTGTTCTTCCTGTGCTTGGATGTGCTTGATGAAAGCGGGCACTACAGTTGCAAGGCTTTGGAGAGTGACAATTAATGATCAGTGTGCCATTCATCCTTGAAGGGAAAAATGTTCATTGCTTAAGGGACAGATGTCCATGTCTCTGGCGTACCCTACTAGAAAAGTCCACAGAGCACTGCAGGGGCAAAAAAGCTTATGCGCAAAATTTTGCGCCATATTGTTATATAGTGCAGGGAAGTTATTGGCTGTGGTATTTGTGGGAAACACTATTAGATAATGCAAAATACTGCTGCAGACATGTAGTGTCCTGCCATGCTGTTCTGCGTCTGAAGACCATTGTCCTGGTCTTATCTTACTGTAAGTAGCATTGCTGCATAGAACATAAAATGCAAATGTGCAAGAGTAACTGGGCAAATGTGCAGTGTCTTGCAATGACGTTCAATGTCTGACAAGAATTATGCTAGGCCTACATAATGCGCAAGAGGAGCACAAAATGCAAATGTGCAAAAATAACTGCAAAAGTGCAGGGTCCTGCGATGATTTTCTGCTTCTGACCTCTGTTGTGATGCGTCTGCTTTACTGCAGGAAACAATATCAGATAGTGAAAAAGAGCAGCCTGAAAGTGCAAATAAGCAAAAAGAGTCGGGCACAACTACCCGTTTTGCTTTCAAGTGCTTGCACGTGGCGGTGCACAGTGACGCAGTGACCCGCTCTTCAGCTTCTTACAAGGCAAGCCCCTTCAATTTAATGGGCGTGCTCGGAAAATGTCACAAATTTGTGCATTTTGCACTTCAAAGTATAAATGCCGTTTCCAGTGCGCAAATTGGCCATTAACTCATGTTTATGTAATTACTTTCCCAAGTGTCTGCACTTTAAATTACATAGACCGGGATCTAATGCGCCCCCTGGCCCAGATTCTGAACATTCATGTCTCAACTGGAAATTGTGCTATCACCCTACAGGGTATCCAGGGAATACACGGCCTCATGTTGTGGCCGTGATAGATCAGAGCCCCACCCCCACCCTCCGGGGAGTGGAAAGTTAAATGGTCATTAGGGCATGGGCAGAGGGAGTTAGGAAATGGGCAGTAGCGCACCAGTGGGCCGATCCATGCAGCCAATGGTTGAATGCTCTGGGACCATTTGAGACACATCACAGCGCCAGCTTGTCTGCCCTGCTCCTCTCTGGCTGACTGACTCCTCTTGGTAACAAGCATTTGCCAATCATGCGTACTAAGACCTCAGCGAGTTAAGCAGTGGCTCAAGTTATATGTGTAAAATCTTCAGTGACAGATCAACGTTTTGGGTCCAGTGGAACATGTCATCATTTGAGATCATAACATAAAAGCGATCAATTGGACGAGAAACGTTGAATTGGCTAATAGTACCACATTATATACGGTATTCTGTCCTTTCTCAAGAAGCACATTTGTACACAAAGCAGTTCCATTTAGTGACAGGGACTACTACAGACATGTGTGCTGTCTGAGACCATTTTTGGCTAGACCCCTGCAACTTCGTTAACAATGTTTTATAAAACAAAAACATGGCAAAAAAACAACAAGAAGCAATACGATCTGGTCTTTCTATACCCAGCACCCCCATCATGTGTTCCTCACAACGCTCTTTGCTGCTGGCAGGCACGCTGTGTGCAGCTGAAGGCATGTTGAAGGAGCAGGAACAGAAGGAGGAGGGAGGATTGCGAGGACGCAACAAATGGGACAAACTTAGTGAGTTATAGAAAAAAAAAAAACATAGCATTATTTTCTGATTTTAAAGTTGATTCTGCACAGAAAACACGTCGCTTGAGTGCAAAAGCTTACCTAAACTAGGGCTGACAAAATGAGTGAGGAGAAACAGACATTATGAAAATGAGTGATGAAAGAGAGAGTAGGAAACAGAGAAAGCCAGTGGGGGAGAGAAAGAATTAAAGAGGTAAGAACGGAGGAAAGAAATTATTATGGCTAGATGGGCAAAGAAACCAGTGATGAAAGACAGGGGGGGGGGGGAAATCCGAGTAAGGATGTGTGCGGGGAGAGAGGAACAGATGGCCGTGAAGCAGGGGGCGGGGCAGCGGAACCCTTTGAAGTGGCCTGGCAGCCGTGAAAGGAGAAATGCTGCTGCCAGGGGGAAGGCTCGTGCATGAGAGCAGGTCACGTGATTGTGATTCACGTGAACTGTCCAAAATCCTCCCTTGGCCTAAAGTTTGGTTTAGCTGCATTAGGGCTCTTTTCCTATTCCTGCGGAATAGGAAAGGAGCGAGCCCTAAAAAGGAACAGAACTTGTAGTTTCCTTTGTAGTGGATCATCCTCTGCCTAGCCACACCATCAGTGGAGCAGAGAAAGCTGACATGTAGCTGGAGGTCACTGGAAAGGTGAATGCATTGGGGGAGAGAATGCACAAGGGGTATTTAAAGAAAAATAATGTAGGATGAGAGGAAGTGGGATAAGAAGATGTTTTACAGGGTAAAGATTTGACCTGAAGGTGCACTCAGATCCCACTAGGGTTGCACCCCTTTTGGTGAACATATCCTCTCCGCTTTGCACCATGACTTGATATATGGCCTGTCTGTTCCAGGCAGACCCAACGTCAGGCTCTGTAAGAACAAAACACCTCTATCTTTCAAACAGATTACATCTCCCCACTAATGGTACATTGTCCTCAAGCAGCACACATCTCCCCCCTTACAAATAGGCGAATATCTGACAAAATATTGAAATAAAAAATATCGAAATACAAAAATATCGAAGTCAAAAATATAGGAATCCTATCCCTAACAAGGTAAGTACAAAAATATCGAAAATAAAACATAGAATGACAAAAATATCGTTTTTTTGTAAAATATCGTTTTTTTAATATAATAAAAATGTAATATTAACAAAATAATACTTATAAATGTAATAAACATATTTAAATATGTACTATCATATTTAAAATTAATACATAATGTACTACAAATTAATATTAATAAATATATAATACATAATATATTTTTCATTAATAATAACTCTAAATTAATTATTGTCATAACTTAAAAACAAATAAAAATGTAATAAATTACTAATACATTTATTTAAATAAAAAGTTCACATAAATAACAATTAATAACAACATAATACTAATAAAAAAGCTAAATACATTTTAGATAGCGTATGAGTAAAAATTACTATTCCCACTCCAGAGAGTGCGACAGTAGGGAAAGTGTTGGATAGCGTAGCAGTAACAATTACTATTCCCACTCCAGAGAGTGCAACAGTAGGGAAAGTGTTGGATAGCGTAGGATTAAAAATTACTATTCCAACTCCAGAGAGTGCAACAGTAGGGAAAGTGTTGGATAGCGTAGGGGTAACTATTACTATTCCTACTCCAGGGAGTGCAACAGTAGGGAAAGTTTTGGATAGCGTAGGGGTAAAAATTACTATTCCCACTCCAGAGAGTGCAACAGTAGGGAAAGTGTTGGATAGCGTCAGGGTAACAATTACTATTCCAACTCCAGAGAGTGCAACAGTAGGGAAAGTGTTGGATAGCGTAGGGTTAAAAATTACTATTCCAACTCCAGAGAGTGCAACAGTAGGGAAAGTGTTGGATAGCGTAGGGTTAAAAATTACTATTCCAACTCCAGAGAGTGCAACAGTAGGGAAAGTGTTGGATAGCGTAGGGGTAACAATTACTATTCCAACTCCAGAGAGTGCAACAGTAGGGAAAGTGTTGGATAGCGTAGGGGTAAAAATTTCTATTTCCACTCCAGAGAGTGCAACAGTAGGGAAAGTGTTGGATAGCGTAGGGGTAACAATTACTATTCCAACTCCAGGGAGTGCAACAGTAGGGAAACTGTTGGATAGCGTAGGATTAAAAATTACTATTCTAACTCCAGAGAGTGCAACAGTAGGGAAAGTGTTGGATAGCGTAGGGGTAACAATTACTATTCCAACTCCAGAGAGTGCAACAGTAGGGAAAGTGTTGGATAGCGTAGGGGTAACAAATACTATTCCCACTCCAGAGAGTGCAACAGTAGGGAAAGTGGTGGATAGCGTAGGAGTAACAATTACTATTCCAACTCCAGAGAGTGCAACAGTAGGGAAAGTGTTGGATAGCGTAGGGGTAAAAATTACTGTTCCCACTCCAGAGAGTGCAACAGTAGGGAAAGTGTTGGATAGCGTAGGGGTAACAATTACTATTCCAACTCCAGAGAGTGCAACAGTAGGGAAAGTGTTGGATAGCGTAGGGGTTTAAATTACTATTCCAACTCCAGAGAGTGCAACAGTAGGGAAAGTGTTGGATAGCGTAGGGTTAAAAATTACTATTCCAACTCCAGAGAGTGCAACAGTAGGGAAAGTGTTGGATAGCGTAGGGGTAACAATTACTATTCCAACTCCAGAGAGTGCAACAGTAGGGAAAGTGTTGGATAGCGTAGGGGTAAAAATTTCTATTTCCACTCCAGAGAGTGCAACAGTAGGGAAAGTGTTGGATAGCGTAGGGGTAACAATTACTATTCCAACTCCAGGGAGTGCAACAGTAGGGAAACTGTTGGATAGCGTAGGATTAAAAATTACTATTCTAACTCCAGAGAGTGCAACAGTAGGGAAAGTGTTGGATAGCGTAGGGGTAACAATTACTATTCCAACTCCAGAGAGTGCAACAGTAGGGAAAGTGTTGGATAGCGTAGGGGTAACAAATACTATTCCCACTCCAGAGAGTGCAACAGTAGGGAAAGTGTTGGATAGCGTAGGAGTAACAATTACTATTCCAACTCCAGAGAGTGCAACAGTAGGGAAAGTGTTGGATAGCGTAGGGGTAAAAATTACTGTTCCCACTCCAGAGAGTGCAACAGTAGGGAAAGTGTTGGATAGCGTAGGGGTAACAATTACTATTCCAACTCCAGAGAGTGCAACAGTAGGGAAAGTGTTGGATAGCGTAGGGGTTTAAATTACATACTTATAAATTACATCTATCAATTACTTAATTATTTCAAATTAATTACCAATTAATTAAATTTATTTAACAATTAATAAAAATAAATGTATGCTTCCTACTAATTAATAATTAATTCTACATAATGGAATTACTTCCCACCCTATTCCCCTATAAACCCATAACCCGCTACAGAACATATTAATCAATTAATTAAAAATAATTACCAAAATAATTAAATATAATTACCAATTATTTTTAATTAATGTATGATTCCTACTAATTAATAATTATTTAAACATTATTACATTACTTCCAACCCTATTCCCCTATAAACCCATAACCCGCTACAGAACATATTTATCAATTAATCAATTAATTAAAATTATTTACAAATAATTCTCAATTAATTAATTAATAATTCCTACTAATTAATAATTAATTTAACATAATTAAATTACTACCCACCCCATTCCCCTATAAACCCATAACCCGCTACAGAACATATATATCAATTAATCAATTAATTAAAATTAATTAAAAATTAATTCTCAATTAATTAATTAATAATTCCTACTAATTAATAATTAATTTAACATAATTAAATTACTTCCCACCCCATTCCCCTATCAAACCCATAACCCGCTACAGAACATATTTATCAATTAATCAATTAATTAAAATTAATTAAAAATTAATTCTCAATTAATTAATTAATAATTCCGACTAATTAATAATTAATTTAACATAATTAAATTACTTCCCACCCTATTCCCCTATAAACCCACAACCCGCTACAGTACTAAAAGACAATATATAATTAAGTTACATTAAAAATAAATAATAAAACATAATAAATACTATATAATATACACAAAATGTATTTAAAAATCGATATTAGTAACATCGAAATTATTAATTTCGATATTATTGACATCGATATTTAAAACTTCGATATTACTAATATCATACTAATATCGATATTAAGACTGTCGATATTACTTACCTTCTATATTATGTCCCATCGATATTTAAACTTCGATATAATTGTATATCGAAATTTAAAACTCGATATTTTGTCTGTGTACCCAAATAGGCACACATACCACATATCACTCACACACAGCTCCCAGTCTTTTTGAATGATTTTCTGATTACACTAGTCTTGACACCTTATAACTTTCCTTTCTACAGTATCAAGTAACTGTAGGAAAGGGCCTTTCTTTGGATGATCACCTACCCCCCAAGTATTTGACCTGATGCTGCTTGTTTTTTGACTTTACAGTGCACTGGGCCTTGCTGTCTTTCCAGGACCCAATTCATTTGCTCTGACCCCTAAAGTATGTGTACAGTTGGATAATACCCAATTGGCTCATCTAACTAACTTATAAGTCCTTAGTATATAGTACAAGAGGTACTCATGGCTAGTTAGCTAAATGTCAATGGCTGCAGCACTGAATTGCACCACCACTACAGTGACAATGAGAAAACTTGACTCTAGGCCTGCTACTGCAGCCTTGTTGGTATTGTTAAACTGCCAACTCAACATGATAAGATAAACCAGTTTGCCAGCATCCTGCAGCCCTAGCATGAGGACCAATTCTTAGCTGTACTACTTTAAAGGAGGAGAAGACAGTGAGGACCCTAAGACTGCTGAAAAGCAACAGGTAACTGTCTCTCTGGACCGAAGTGCTCCCGGTGACTGCTCACCACTCCGTTGTGGCCTGTCCAAGTTAAACAAGCATTTGCAATGCAATAGGTCTCGCATTAGGAAAGTTTGAGTTTTTGGTCTTGTAAATGACAATTTTTTTTATGTGTTGGTTTTGAAAATAGTGAAAATAATAGCTTTGTCGTTTACAATGTATGTATGTATGTATGTATTGTATAGGCATTTATATAGCGCACTACTTACCCGTAGGGTCCCAAGGCGCTTCGACCGCTGCGAAACCCTTCCTGGCTTCCCTGAGAGATGGTCCCTTAATGGGTATCTCCAGGGTGAGACCAGGCATCCCCGGCGGTCTGGTGGGGCCGTTAGTGAAGATGAGGCAAGCTAATGCCCAGAGTTGCCGAGTGTGAACGCTGATCAGAGTGGGCACCGAGGCGAGAGAATTATCGAGCCCGCTGACCCTGGTCCAGAAACCTGCCGCGCCGGGAATCGAACCCTGGTCCCGGGCCGTCCTCTGCTCTCGGGTCTGCCACCTCTAACCAGTGAGCCACACTACTTCACTTGCCAATACTTGTAATTTTTGCAAATGTGACATCTATAGCATTTGTAATGCAACATGTTTTGTCTTTATTTGACTTTGATGTATTGATATTACAAATAACAATGGCTTATAATTTTTTAAAATAATGAATACTTAAATAAAAGGTATTTTAATTTATAATGGCAATAGCGTAATTTTTTTTAATTGACTTTTGTGAAGATTATGTTGTGGTGGCAACGAGTGATGCTGTGGCATTTAGTGATGCTATGGTAGCGCATAGTGATGTCGTGGTGCCCCTGAGTGATGCTATAGTGGTGCGATAGATAGAGTGAGTGCGATAGATAGATAGAGTGAGGGCGATAGATAGCTAGAGTGAGGGCGATAGATAGATAGATAGAGTGAGGACGATAGATAGATATTTAGCTAGATAAATAGATAGATAGATTGATAGATTGATAGATAGATAGATAGATAGATAGATAGATAGATAGATAGATAGATAGATAGATAGATAGATAGATAGATAGATAGATAGATAGATAGATAGATAGATAGATAGATAGATAGATAGATAGATAGATAGATAGATAGATAGATAGATAGATAGAGTGAGGGCGATAGATAGATAGAGTGAGGCCAATAGATAGATAGATAGATTGATAGATACATAAAAAGTGAGTGCGATAGATAGATAGAGTGAGGTCTATAGATAGATAGATAGAGTGAGGGCAATAGATAGATAGATAGAGTGAGGCCGATAGATATATTGATAGATAGATTGAGAGTGAGTACAATAGATAGATAGAGTGAGGTCTATAGATAGGTAGATAGAGTGAGGGCGATAGATAGATAGATAGATAGATAGATAGATAGATAGATAGATAGATAGATAGATAGATAGATAGATAGATAGATAGATAGATAGATAGATAGATAGATAGATAGATAGATAGATAGATAGAGTGTGGGCGATAGACAGATAGAGGGAGTGAGATAGATGTATAAGATAGATAGAGTGAGTGAGACAGATAGATAGATAGATAGAGTGTGGGTGACAGATAGAGTGAGTGCGATAGATAGGTATATAGATATAGTGAGGTCGATAGATAGATAGATGTATAGATAGAGAGTGAGTGCGATAGATAGAGTGTGGGCGATAGATAGAGTGAGTGCGATAGATATATATAGTGAGGGCGATAGATAGATAGATAGATAGATAGATAGATAGATAGATAGATAGATAGATAGATAGATAGATAGATAGATAGATAGATAGAGTGTATAAGAGAAGAGAGCATGGAGTTAGAGAAGGAGGTATGGTGGAAGAGAGCAGCAGATCAGCACGGGAGAAGAGACGATAACAGGGAGTTATAGAAGGATGTGGGTGGAAGAGAGGAGCAGGTAAGCACAGCAGAAGAGAACAGGGAGTTAAAGGAGGTGGTGTGGAAGAGAATGGCAGATTAGCACAGAATAAGAGAACAGTGAGTTCTAGAAGGAGGTGAGGTGGAAGAGAGTAGCAGATCAGCAGAAGAGAACAGGGAGTTAAAGAAAGAGGCGGGTGGAAGTGAGCAGCAGATCAGCAGAGGGAGAAAAGAAGAGAACAGGGAGTTAGAGCAGGAGGTCTGTGGAAGAGAGCAGCAGATCAGCACAGCATAAGAGAACAGGGAGTTAAAGAAGGAGGTGGGTGGACGAGAGCTGCGGATTAGCACAGGAGAAGAGAACATGGATTTAAAGAAGGATGTGTTGTGGAAGAGAGCAGCAGAACAGCACGTGAGAAGAGGAAATGGAGGTAGAGAAGGAGGCGAATTGAATATAGCAGAGATCATCTCTGGCGCAGAGAAGAGAACAAGGAGTTAGAGAAGGAGGTGTGTGGAATAGAGGAACAGAGCAGCACAGCAGAAGAGAACAGGGAGGTAAAGAAGGGGGTGGGGTGGAAGAGAGCAGCAGATCAGCACATGAGAAGAGAACAGGGAGTTAAAGAAGGAACTGAGTGGAAGAGAACATCAGATCAGCCCGGGAGAAAAGAACAGGCAGTTAAAGAAGGAGGCAGGGTGGAAGAGAGCTGCAGATCAGCACAGGAGATGAGAACAGGGAGTTAAAGTAGGAGGTTGTGTTGTAGAGAGCAGCAGATCAACACAGGAGAAGAGAACAGGGAGTTAGAAAAAGATGAGGGTGGAATAGAACAGCAGATTAGCACAGGAGAAGAAAACAGAGTTATAGAAGGAGGCGGAGTGGAAGAGATCAGCAGATGAGCACAGGGGAAGAGAAGAGAACATGGAGTTTGAAAAGGAGGCAGAGTGGATCGTAGCAGCAGATCAGCACGGGAGACGAGAAGAGAACAGGGAGTTAGAGAGTGAGGTGGGTGGAAGAGAGGAGGAGGTCAGTACAGCAGAAGAGAACAGGGAGTTGTGGAAGAGAGCAGCAGATTAGCACAGGATAAGAGAGCAGGGAGTTAGAGTAGGATGCGAGGTGGAATAGAGCAGCAGATCAGCAGAAGAGAACAGGGAGTTAAAGAAGGATGGGGGGTGGAAGTTAGCAGCAAATAGGCAGAGAGATAAAAGAAGAGAACAGGTAATTAGAGAAGGAGGTGGGTGGAAGAAAGCAACAGATCAGCACAGCTGAAGATAACAGGTAGTTAAATAAGGAGGTGGGGTGGAAGAGAGCAGCAGATTAGCACAGGAGAAGAGAACAGGGAGTTAACGAAGGAGGTGGGGTGGAAGAGAGCAGCAGAACAGCACGGGATGAGAGAACATTGAGGTAGAGAAGGAGGTGTGTGTAAGAGAGCAGCAGATCTGCTCTGGAGAAGAGAAGAGAACATGGAGTTATAGAAGGAGGTGTGTTGAAGAGAGCAGGATAACAGCACAGCATAAGAGAACATGGAGTTAACCACTTTGCTGCGGGGGTTAATCCCCCGCTGTGCTGGGGGTGAGGGGGGCGCGCACAGCGCCCCCATGCTCATGACGAGCTGAGCTCGTCATGAGCTACGGCGCTCCTGTGTTCATGACGAGCTCAGCTCGTCACAGGTGTATTGCCTCCTGTGGAACGCTCAGCACAGCGGGGGAATTCTCCCCGCACCTGAGCGTTCCACAGGCCATGACGAGCTGAGCTCGTCATGAGCACCGGAGCGTCATGGCTCATGACGAGCTCAGCTTGTCATGAGCATCCAAGGTGTTAAAGAAGGAGGCGGTGTGGAAGAGAATAGCAGATCAGCACAGGAGAAGAGAACAGGGAGTGAGAGAAAGAGGCGGGTTAAAGAGAACAGCAGGGTAGCACAGGTTAAGAAAACAGGGAGTTAAAGAAGTATGCTGGGTGTAAGAGAGCAGCAGATATTTACCTGATAAGAGAAGAGAACATGTAGTTAGAGAATGATGCATGGTGGTAGAGAGCAGCAGATCAGCATGGGAGAAGAGAAGAGAACTGGGAGTTAGAGAAGGAGGTGTGTGGGAGAGTGGAGCAGGTCAGCACATCAGAAGAGAACAGGGAGTTAAAGAAGGAGATGAGGTGGAAGAGAGCGGCAGATTAGCACATTAGAAGAGAACATGGAGTTAGAGAAGGATGCGAGGTGGAAGAGATCAGCAGAAGAGAACAGGAAGTTAAAGAAGGAGTCGGGTGGATGAGAGCAGCAGATCAGCAGAGGGAGAAAAGAAGAGAACAGGGAGTTAGAGAAGGAGGTGGGTGGAATAGAGGAGCAGATCAGCACAGCAGAAGAGAACAGGGAGTTAAAGAATGAGGTGTGGTGGAAGAGAGCAGCAGATCAGCACATGAGAAGAGAATGGAACAGGGAGTTAGAGAAGGAGGCAAGGTGGAAGAGAGCAGCAGATCAGCAGAAGAGAACAGTGATTTAGAGATGGTGCGGGGAGGAAGAGAGCAGGAGATCAGCACAGGAGAACATAACAGGGAGTTAAAGTATGCTGCTTGTGAAAGAGAGCAGCAGATTAGCACAGTTGAAGAGAAGAGAACAGGGATTTAAAGAAGGATGTGGGACAAAAACATGACAAAAAGGAAAGGGGGACGGAAGTGCTGTTTGTGTAAGAAGGAAAGGAAACAATGAACATGTTTGGGCGCGTAAAGTTAAATTAAAAAAACATTGTAAGTAAAAAAAATATATTCGACGCATGCAAAACTCCTAGGCACGAGGTCAAGTTGTCAGTCAGACAAAGCCGAAAATCACAACAAAATGAGAGAAACAGAAGGCGGGCGGAACTACACGGAAGGGGAGAGACGCGTGAGCAGAGAGGGGTCTGTGAGAATGCGCGGCGGAGATCAAGAAAAGGTGTGCGACCATATGGAGAGTGAGAGGGGGTGCAGCCTGGTGAGCTAAATTTGTGTGGCAACAAAGGAGGAGCGCTGCGCATGCGCGCCACCACATTTTCCAACCAAAACGTCCACGTGCACTTTGTTCATTTGTTAAATAAAATTATACAATAATTCGAAATTAAGCAGAAAACACATAGCACCAACAGACATTAACACAAATAAAACAACAAAAATCTAATGATGCGTTTTGGAAATGCTTTGATCCTGTAACGTTTGTGTTTTAGTTAAAATGTAGAAAAGGCACCTACTGACATCGTATGAACTAGGGGGCAGTGTGTAAGAGGGCAGTGTGTGAGGGTGAGTTGTATGAGGGAACAGTGTGAGTGTGTAAGGTTGCGGCTGTGTGTTTGTGCGGGTTGTAAGTGTGCAGTGTGTGTGGCCTAAAGTACTGTGAGTGGGTAATGTGTGAGAGAGCAGTGAAATGGGGGCAGTGTGTGAGGAGGGGTTAGTGTATGTGTTCTGTTTGAGAGGGGGGCAGTGTGTGTGGTCTGTGTGCAAAGGGGGCAGTGTGTGTGGTCTGTGTGCGAGGGGGGCAGTGTGTGTGGTCTGTGTCAGAGGGGTGCAGTGTGTGTAGTTTGTGTGAGAGGGGGGCAGTGTGTGTAGTCTGTGTGAGAGGGGGGCAGTATGTGTTGTCTGTGTGAGGAGGGCATTGTGTGTGGTCTGTGTGAGAGGGTGGCAGTGTTAGTTAGTGACTTGTCAGTAAAATGTATTTCTATTAGTCAGTCAGTCAAGATCTTTATTCGGTTATTCAAACAGAATCAACCATAAAAGCACAAGAATAAAAGACACAATAAAACTTGAAGTGTAAATATTAAAAGAACAACCCAAGTATAACAACACTTATTAAAAGCAACCATCACAATTGGGCGAATGTAATAATAACAACAGTACTAAACAATAAACCCTCCATGCTATTTCTAAATTTTAGGGTAGATTTTAGAAAACCAATCACAAATAGTGTACTTTTGGGGTTTAATAATTGCAGGTAGCAGAGTGCTGGTCTAACCTGGGTAAAATCCAGTTTTTTTAGAAGGGGCTTTAAATAAAACCTCTGAGGTAAATCATAAAAAGGACAGATAAATAAAAAGTGCACCAGATCCTGCGGAGACTCATTGTCGCAGCCGCGGGGAGGTAGGACTTGGCCTCGGTGAGAACCCTTTGGAACGGTTAACATGAGGTGGTAATAGTCCAGTCGGAAACTAGTTAGCAGGTATCGATCAAAACCCGACATCGGCCAGGATAGATAAGGCTCCATGTAAAGCGTAGTCTTCAAGATGACATATTTCCGGACACTAGGTTTATTCAGTTCCACCTCTTCGCGATGTATATGTTGTGAGTAGCAGAAAGTTTTCCTCACAAACTCTACATCAGAAAGCCTAATAGAATCAGGGTTTAGAAAGAGTTCTGAGCGCCCCATACCAAAGAAACAGTCTTTCAAATATTTTAGCCACAGGATTTTGAGCATATTATCCAAGGATAAGGCTTCTCTCAGGAGTAAGTAGTTTAAGGTCAAATCTTCATTGAGCCAACATTTTAACCAGCAAATTATTGGCCGTAGTGCTAGGGTATCACTTATTAAGGGAGTACCAGTTTCTTCATGCACTAGTAGGTTGGAAGTCCCCCTCGGGACCCCCAACAATTGTTTCAGGAAATTATTCTCTGCCACCACAATATCGTTATCTGCCACATACCCCCACAGTTCGATACCATATCTACCTATTGCCACACTCTTTGCCTGATAGATCTTTAATAGTGCAGAAATAGGGTGTTTGCCCATTTTCATGGAAAAATTAAAAATAGCAGCGTTAGCCCGGGTTATCTCCCCCCTTTTCCTCTGGAGTGAAGGGCCCCATTTTAACTGATCGTCGAACAGGACGCCCCAATACGAGAAGGTTCTTGTTGTAGGAACTGTCTCCTTGTTAACCCGAAATGAGAATGGCTTCTTGATGCGCTGCCCAACCTGCATTACGAAGGATTTAGAGTTAATAATAGATAAGTCGTTGGCTTTCATAAAACTGTGGAAAGCATCTAGTAGGGTTTGGAGACCTCTTGCGGTCCTAGCAAACAAAACGGCATCATCCGCATATAATAAAACAGGCAAACCCTTGCAACCAACATAGGGGTAATCAGCACCAGTATTCAATAAATACTGGTGCTGATTACCAAGTTGTTAATATATAAATTGAAGAGAAAGGGGGCCAGAATGCAGCCCTGCCTGACACCCCTGTGGACACTGAAGTCCCTGGACACCCCAAGGTCCTGCGAATACCTCACGTTAGCCCTAGTATCCTGATGCAAATCCACCAGGAGGTTGACCAAATTGGGCTCCACCCCCTTGGCGCCCATGGCCCCTCAGGGCTTTCCCCGATTAACACAGTCGAAAGCTGAGGAGAGGTCCATGAAGGCCATGTGGATGGAGCCCTGCCGCGCTAGGGTGTACTTTCCCAGGACCAGATATAAGTTGAGACACTGTGCTATTGTGGAGTGACCAGGCCGGAATCCATATTGAATTTGGGAGATTACCCCATGTTCTTCCGCCCATGTAGTTAGTCTGTTCAGAATTACTCCACCCACTACTTTACCACAGAGTCAATTAAAGCTATCGGCCTGTAGCAGGAAGTACTATTTCGGTCCCCTTTCTTAAATACTGGTACTATCGTGGATGTCCCCCAGGACCTAGGGCAACCATGTTCTGCAGCTGCGTTAAGCACAGAGGTAAGGACTGGCGCCAAGAGAGATACCCTTGATTTAAATAAATCAGGGGGCATACCGTCGGGACCTGGCGCTTTGTTACTTGACAACACCATGATGCCTTTCTCGACCTCGCTAATGGTAAAAAGTGGTAGACTTACTCTTTGTTCGCCTCTATCAAATTCTGACTGTGGAGTGTACTGTTAAAAAAAAGACTAAAATGGGATACCCTTTCGTCTTCAGTAATATTAGTGCCAGCTGAGATGTCGCCTACTGTGTCAAATAAAGGTTTATTTATGATGCCCCAGAATTTTTCACTATTACCGAGGGTGTTGGGATCTAACAAATCTTGCCAAATATTATCCCTCACTTCTGCCTTGCGCTTAGCCAAGGCCTTTTTGTAAGACAGGTGTTATGCCCTAACCAGTATAGGGTCCCTAGGGCTTAGCTTCAGGGCCGCCTTTAATTAACGGCCAGCTTTTGAGCAGGAATGGTCAAACCATTTGGGGTCCCTACGAACAGGGCCCGACTATGGTACAGTTAGCATTTCACCAACTTTTGATGCAATACCATCGAATGCAAGAAGGATGTCTGGGGGGAGAGATACAGAGGACGCGCACAGTGATAACTCGGTAGCACAAGATTTATGAATCTTGTCATAAAGTTAGTCCCAGTCCACCTTGGCCCATATAAGGCGGCACCTTCCATCCATACATTTAAGGACACCACAATTAGGCTTCTTTTCCCATAATTTTAGAAGGTTGCCACACAGTGAAATACAGACTGGATTATGATCACTGAGTGCGTTCTCCTGAATTTTAAATCCTAATATAGTTGTATAAAGGCCACTAGAAAGAAGAATATGCTCAATAAAAGAACGCCCGAGTAACCTTTAAGGAGTTGGAGTTGGAGGGTGGAGTTGGAGGGTGGAGGTGGAGGTGGAGTTGGAGGGTGGAGTTGGAGGGTGGAGTTGGAGGGTGGGGTTGGAGGGTGGAGTTGAAGGGTGGAGTTGGAGTTGGAGGGTGGAGTTGGAGGGTGGATTTGGAGGGTGGAGTTGGAGGGTGGAGTTGGAGGGTGGAGTTGGATTTGGAGGGTGGAGTTGGAGGGTGGAGTTGCAGTTAGAGGGTGGAGTTAGAGTGTGGAGTTGGAGGGTGGAGTTGGTGTTGGAGGGTGGAGTTGGAGGGTGAAGTTGGAGTTGGAGGGTGAAGTTGGAGGGTGGAGTTGGAGTTGGAGGGTGGAGTTGGAGGCTAGAATTGGAGGGTGGAGTTGGAGGGTGGAGTTGGATTTGGAGGGTGGAGTTGGAGGGTGGAGTTGGAGGGTGGAGTTGGAGGGTGGAGTTGGAGTTGGAGGGTGGAGTTGGAGGGTGGAGTTGAAGGGTGGAATTGGAGGGTGGAGGTGGAGGGTGGAGTTTGAGGGTGGAGTTGGAGGGTGGGGTTGGAGGGTAGAGTTGGAGGGTGGAGTTGGAGGGTGGATTTGGAGGGTGAAGTTGGAGGGTGGAGTTGGAGTTGGAGGGTGAAGTTGGAGGGTGAAGTTGGAGGTGGAGGGTGGAGGTGGAGTTGGAGGGTAGAATTGGAGGGTGGGGTTGGAGGGTGGAGTTGGATTTGGAGGGTGGAGTTGAAGGGTGGAGTTGAAGGGTGGAGTTGGAGGTTGGAGTTAGAGAGTGGAGTTGGAGGGTGGAGTTGGAGGGTGGAGTTGGAGGGTGGAGTTGGAGGGTGGAGTTGGAGGGTGGAGTTGGAGGGTGGAGTTGGAGTTGGAGGGTGGAGTTGGAGGTAGAGGTGGAGTTGGAGGGTGGAGTTGGAGTTGGAGGGTGGAGTTGGAGGGTGGAGGTGGAGGTGGAGTTGGAGGGTGGAGTTTGAGGGTGGGGTTGGAGGGTGGGGTTGGAGGGTAGAGTTGGAGGGTGGAGTTGGAGGGTGGAGTTGGAGGGTGGAGTTGGAGGGTGGAGTTGGAGTTGGAGGGTGGAGTTGGAGTTGGAGGGTGGAGTTGGAGGGTGGAGTTGGAGGATGGAGTTGGAGGTTGTTGTCGGAGGATGGAGTTGGAGGTTGTTGTTGGAGGGTGGAGTTGGAGGGTGGAGTTGGAGGGTGGAGTTTGAGTTGGAGGATGGAGTTGGAGTTGGAGGGTGGAGTTGGAGTTGGAGGGTGGAGTTGGAGGGTGGAGTTGGAGTTGGAGGGTGGAGGTGGAGTTGGCGGGTGGAGTTGGAGGGTAGAGTTGGAGGGTGAAGTTGGAGGGTGGAGGGTGGAGTTGGATTTGGAGGGTGGAGTTGGAGTTTGGAGTTGGAGGGTGGAGTTGGAGTTGGAGGGTGGAGTTAGAGGTTGGAGTTGGAGGGTGGAGTTGGAGGGTGGAGTTGGAGTTGGAGGGTAGAGTTGGAGGGTGGAGCTGGAGTTAGAGGGTGGAGTTGGAGGGTGGAGTTGTACAGTGGAGTTGGAGGGTTGAGTTGGAGTTGGAGGGTGGAGTTGGAGTTGGAGGGTGGAGTTGGAATGTGGAGTTGGAGTTGGAGGGTGGAGTTGGAGGGTGGAGTTGGAGTGTGGAGTTGGAGTTGGAGGGTGGTGTTGGAGGAGTTGGAGGGTGGAGTTGGAGGTTGGATTTGGAGGGTGGAGTTGGATTTGTAGGGTGGAGTTGGAGTTGGAGGGTGGTTTTGGAGGGTGGAGTTGGAGTTGGAGGGTGGAGTTGGATTTGTAGGGTGGAGTTGGAGTTGGAGTGTGGAGTTGGAGTTGGAGGGTGGAGTTGGAGGGTGAAGTTGGAGGGTGTAGTTGGAGGGAGTAGTTGGAGGGTGGGAGGGTGGAGTTGGAGGGTGGAGTTGGAGGTTGTAGTCATCTGCGCAATGCAAGTGTCTTTCAAAAGTTGTATGCAGGCGCGCACCTGGAAAAGACAAGAGTTAGATTGTGTGGTATCAACTGTTTGCTCATTTCCTTGTCAATAAAATGTCGCCTAGGCCCAGTCTGCGGGGCGGGAGGGTCTGCATAGCTCAGAGTACAAGAAGGTGGTGGCCTGCGCACTTTTTTGTTCGGATTTGGCGCAAACAATTTTCTTAAAAATAAGTAACCCGAAATTAGTACAATCACCCAGCGTAGGGAAGTAGCTGTGCACCCCTGAAAATGATGAGGCAGTGGAACCCCCCTATCTAGAGCTTCGTTCATCGAGGAAGTACAATACACAAGTAGTATGCCCCGCCCCATGTAACCATTTGGAGTTAACATCAACTGTCCTCAAACGCTTTGAAGTGTCCAGAAGCGGTAGGCCAGTGTGGCACAAAAGTCCTGGTTACATAAAAGTGGGCAGATGAGTGATGGGAGGGGTGAGGCGCAGGCCAGGCCCCATCTGCTGGGACAGCAGATTGAAAGCACTGTCAGGAGGCGATGAGGTAAGACAGGAGAATAAAGACAGATTAAGTGGGGAGGGGGGCGGACTGTGGAGAAGGGAGATGCAGTGGGAACAAGAGTGAGACTGCACAGCGCTAAAGGAAAATAGGGAGAATTTGAAATTAAACGAGGAGACCCCTACTTGACACAGGTACTGCCACCTATAGTGTTAGATATTTTTCATAGATAATTAACGTTAGCAGACTGCATTCTTACGATCTGAAGCCAGGGAGTTGTGTGTGTGCGCGCACGCTAAAAGAATAAGCAGGCATATGATATGTGTGCATTTAAGCTTTGGATGTGGCTGCTTCAAGTTTACATGTGAATTCTTGCAAGAAAACAAAAGAAGGAAGTCCCTTCAAAGTGCAAGGGGCACTTTTGCATAGAAAATGAAGTGTGCCCTTGTCTACAACACCTCCTTGGTGTTACAGACAGCCTTACAGCTCATATCACACGCCATATGGACCTACGGTGCAGGCGGACTGGGGTGAAGTGAAGCGAGGCTACAACTGCACAATGACACGGGAGGGTAGGTGTGCTGGTAGGCTTTACATGGTATCCGTGTCCCGGGCCGGGGTGCGCACATGGGGGGCTATGTACAAAGGGAAAGCAGGGAAAGGAATGATGTGCACACTCCGGAGCTGTGCAAAAAGGACTGCTGCAGAAGAGGAATCGGACTGTACTCACAAAGTCTTTTGCAAAAAAATGTCTTGGTACACTTAAGGTAGCCTGCTCTGGCTACTAAGTTCTCAGAGTACTGTGTGCACGGAAGGACCGGGTGAGCGGGTATAAGATAGCGCAAATGGATATTTTTTGCACAAAAGCGAAGTGCTTAAGGGGAGATTCTGGACAAGGACCTACGTGCATAGGTGGAATGTATGACTATCAGGAAGGTGTGCACAAGCCAGTGCATTGTGAACAACGTACCGTAGATGTGAGGTGCAGAAGTGATGTGTGCGCATGGACGATGTGTATACAGTAGAAATGCGTGTGCAGGATTATGTGTGAACAACAGTGCAGCTCTAATGACAGACCCAACATAGGCAGGAGTGCAGCCCCGAAATGCAATAAAAAAAACAAGTCTTCGCGGCTCGATGCTGTTTGGAAGGTGGGAGGGGAAGTAGGAGAGGGGGGTTGATAGGGATGAAAGTGCTAGCAGCCGCATGCTGGCAAATGGTGCCCTGCAGAGTGCGTGAATGGGAAGAGCGGCCTTGGGAGGTGGGAAACGAAGTAGGAAAGTGGTGGTGTGCGATGTGCACTCGGGGGCGGGGGAGCGGCAGCCTTTGAAGTGTGATTGGGGGGAGCGGGAGCCTTTGAAGTCTGATGCGAGGCTCAGACAAATGGTGGTGTGTGACGTGGCTGGCCTCGTGCACGCGCCTGTCTCACATGAACTGTGTGTAATCGCCGTTTTGGTAAATTTGACGGAGGACTCAGGTCAACTAGGCCTCTATCGAATATATTAGACTTAATTGTGAGTGCCAGCTAGCTCAGAGGTCACTAGAAACTTTTTCGACTTCACAAGAAAGGATTAGTTTCTGACAACTGCATAAACATGACAACTTTGTTTCCCAAGAATAAGAAATCAATTTCTAGAGTCGCAGAAACAATAGATAGCTATTTTACTCAGTCAATCGTGCACGCTACGTTTCACCAGAGGTGCTGAGAAAATAGAGAGACGGGCGTTTTTCGATAAAAAGTATTTATTGAACAGTCTTCTTTCTCAAGCATAAGAAATGTACCCCTACAATAGTAATACTTGTTATAAAGTACAGTCCATATAGTACAAAGAGTATTATGAAATAATACTGTAAAAGCATAGTATGGTTTCTAAGCCATATAAAATAATATATAATACATACATTAATAAATAATTACTAAAAGTACTCAACTGGTGCTTCTAAAATACGCCTACCCCGGTGTACCTAACCTAGGTCTAGTACGAGGGAAGAAGTAAGTGAGGTGTAGCTGAAGTTTAGTATTCTTTTGCCAAGAATCTATTCCAAGAATTCTCTAAGGGTCTAATCAGTTCCGTACCTTGGTTTAGAATGAAGTAGGTCTTGTATCTCTCTCTCAGGACTCGATTTCCCAGCAACCCGCAAGGGTAGCCTGGAAACACTGGAGCTGGATTTCTCAGCAGAAGAAAAGACAGCGTTTCTCAGTGCGTCAGCTGGTGGGTCGGCTTCCTTCGGCACTTGTTGCTGCAGGGCGCGTCGTGCAAGTAGATAGTCGAACTGCTCCAAACCACCGTATGTTTGTCTGGGCAAATGTGGGCATATTTATACCTTAAAGGTGCCGAGTTTGACGTAAGGTCGGACATAACGTCATCAAAGACTGTGGGGCAGATTTACAATTACTGGCGCATCCCTGCATATCGGCAAGGATGCGCCAGTAATTGTACGCCGCAGCTCTCCCACCATGGGGCAAAAACGGCACAGATGCGTCACGCATCTGTGCCGTAAAAGCGGCGCATTGCTGGAGTTGGGACGCAGCTCCAGCAATGATCAAGGGGGCCTTATGTGTACAATGCTGTGTCAATCCTTACGCCTGCTTCAAGCAGGAGCAGGGTTTTGACGCAAGCATGGGCCCAAAATTAACTGAGTGAAATCTTGTAGATTTCACTCAGCCACTTTTGGAAGGCGTTGCTGTGCCGGAACGCCTCCCCCTGCGATGGTACGCCTCTTCTGGCGCAGAGCTTTACAACGTGACGCATCTGGGAGATGCGTCACGTTGTAAATACCCCGCACTATGGTGCATCTTTTGCGCCGCCGCTGCGTGGGGCGTAAAAGCGGCGCAAGGGGCTTGTAAATCTGCTCCTCAGTTCTTTGAAAACTCCATGAGTTCTTGGATAAATCAATTTTCAAGCAAGGGGAAATCCCTGACTGCTGAAGGCGGGTTTTTCCAAGAAATCGATGTGGAGTCTTGTAACTAGTGGAAGTAGCCATGCCGTATTTGGACTGCAAAGGCTAAGTCTAAATATGGTTATGATTTCTATGTCTATATAAGGATAGGGTTATTTATACCTATATATGGGCATGAATCAGGAAAATTACACTAGGGTCCTAAATTCATAAACAACAATTGAATGTTTAGCTGTCAATGAGAAATGTACAAACTGCTCTGTATTCGGCTCAAACTATGATGAAACTCAGGTTATTCAATATCTGAACATAGAATTGGCCACCTGGGCTACACCTCTGATATTGGCAGAGGATCTCAATATCCAAATGGGGGAAGTGCGGCATGGGCTGGGGGTGATAAATACTTTGGCAGGTAACCTAAGGTATACAGAGCCCTGCAGCAGCTTGTTGATGAGCATGGGTTAATCGATGTTTGGCCCAGATTAAAACCCAGGGTACATATACTATTCTTGCCCTCATGAAAAGTTAGCCAGACTAGACTATTTTTTGTCACTAAAACTCACTTACAGATGCACACATACAGATCTTTCCCTGAATTACCTCGGTCCATACCCCCTCTTGTTGAAACTTACAATGCATGGCCTGACACGTACACAAGGCGCATTTTCTTTTCATAGGTTGTTACTCTTAAATGAAAAATTTATTTGTGACATGCAAAAATGGTTAACTCCGTTTTTGGCCATAAACCGAAACTCTATTAAATGCGATATAGTGTGGGATGCTATGAAAGCAGGGCTTAGGGGTGAAATACTAAGTTTCAGGCTGTATGAACAAAAGCAACTCAGGCAGCATCAACAGATGCTCTATGATAGCCTACGCCAGGCCGAATATGCATTGATAGAGGCAGTTCAGGGGCAATTGGGCATTACACAGGCACAATCCGAAGTAGCATGTTGCCAAGCTAGGATCAATGAGGAGTGGGCCAAAGATATTGCAAAAAAATACAATCTTTTTAGGAGAGAGTATTATAAAAATACTAGGGCATAGATGCATCAAGGTAAAATCCGCTCGCAAAGGGGCAGATTCTCAGAATCTGCCCCTTTGCGACCGGTATCATCCCAAATGCATCATCCCAAATGCAAAAATCGCAAATTAAGAAATCGCAAAATTGCGATTACTTGCATTTAAGGAATCTCAAATTGAGATTCCTTAAATGCAATGCCTTAAAGTAAAAAAAAATAGCGATTTCGCTAATAGGGGTCGCAAATTACCATGAAGTTGAACTTCATTGTAATTTGCAAAAAATTAGAAAAATGCATTAAAGTGCATTTTTCAAAGTTTTATTTTACTCACAAGCATGTGTGTGTGAAAGATGTACCCATATGCAGATTTCAGGGGTGCAACAGGGTGTCCTTTTGACACCCTGGCCCCCTTGAAGTTGCACTCTCAATTTGCTATTCTCTAATTGAGAATCGCAGATTGTCTTCCCATTCATTCCTATGGGCCTATAGGCCCATAGGAATGAATGGGGAGGTATTCCTTAATAGCGACTCGCAATTTGCGAGTCGCAATTAAGGAATTTTTAGAAATCGCTATTTTTTTAGTGATTTCTTCATGCATAGCATTTTGCTATTCCTTATTAGCGAATCGTTATTTTTCGCTAATAAGGAATAGCAAAATGGGTTCTTGATGCATCTGGCGGTATATCAGTAATTGAAGATTTAAGGGGGAACATAATAGGAACACCAGAAGGAATTCTAGAGGTCTTCAGGGCCTTCTAGGAGGGGCTGTATTCAGAAGATTGCCACAATCAGGGGGGCAGAGGAGACTACTATAAAGATATTCACAGGGGGATGCTGAATGGAGAGGTCCGGAAATCATTAGAGGAACCTATTACGTTGGAAGAGCTTGTAGAAGCTGTTGGTTCCTTAGCCACAGGGAAAGCTGCTGGCCCCACTGGCAAAGAGAACTGGAGGCCCAACTGGCTCCTATAGCCCTGAAGAAACAGTAATTAGCCTTGGCTGAGCAAAGGTAGCCTTAGAATAGAGAAAAGAAAAAATGGGTCTGGATCACAGATGTAATGGTAGCAACACTAGAGAAAAATATCTACCAAAGGTCACATGATTCTCGACTGCCCAAGGGTATTGTGCCATTGTTTGTGGGTGAGGACTCTGAGAATTTGGGTTGTCGGTTGACTGGGTTGTTAACCCCGGTCAAGCAACATCCACAATCACTACCAGGGTAAACCACAAAAGCCACTAAATTAATCTATGCTTAACCCTCTGGTAGCTTGGCACGAAAGCAGTCAGGTTAACTTAGAGGCAATGTGTAGAGTAATTATGCAGCACACAAACAATAATTAAGTGAGAACACAGAGCAAGATCAAACCGGCAATTGCAGACATCTAGTCACATGAGACTGGGTCAAAGCCGAAAAATATAGAGTACAGTTTGGATACAAGAAGTGGATTGGGCCTGGTTGGTGCTTAACATTTGGGCTTAAAATCAATTCTTGATAAATTGTTCTGAGACGGTAAAGGTTAGCAGAGCAAGGCAGTGCCCGAAGAGGAAGCGTCGTCGGGGAGCCTCTGGATGAAGTTATGTTGAAGATTTCTATATACAGACTTTTTTGCAAGTCAAAAATCTCTAGAGGGATAAGGCTGGAGGCTCTAGCTGACAATAGTTTTTCAGGGGGCCAGATACCCCTTTGGGGAAGGACTGCTTAACAGGATTTGCTGCCGTGGTGAAGAATGTAGTGGGAGCCTTGGCAAAGTCAGGCCGTCCACGACGAATCTTGGGCAGATAAATGAGCAAATGGATCCCAGTCTTCTCTCGGTTCTCAGAGCAATTTTTAATCAAATATATTCGAAGTCCCAAGTTTTAGATTTTGGCTAGCTCAGAACCTTTAGCGCCACCATCAAGGGTCAAGGACTGGAGGGGTAACACTTTGGGTTGTTAGGACTCACTCAGGCTGGGTTCAGCTTGGGGTTTAAGATAGCGGAAGCCTGTTATGTCCCTCTGATTCTGAACAAAAAACCAGCAAACTAGTCCTTCGAGTCTCTCTGGTAGTCCTGGGTTCAGGTGATGAAGCAGGGCTCGGGTAGCAGGGCAGTCCTTTGAGGGTTCAAGGCAGGCTCCATGCAGCAAAGTGGTCCTTCCAGGGACAGCAAAGCAGTCTTGCGGAGTACACAGCAGTCCACAGCAGCAGGCAGTCCTCTGAGAGTCCTACCGCAGGTCCAAAAAAGTGAACTGAAGAGTGGGACTTCAGGTCCTATTTTTACACCTGGTGCCTTCTCTGGAGTAGGAGTCGTTTCGAGAGGTTTCTCTTTGAAATCCTTGGAATTTCATGACTCCCCTGCCCTGAATTCAGGCTGGCTGCAGGGACAATGAAGTGGTGAAACCCCTACATGTAAAGGCAGAGCAGAGCCTATTCAGTTGAAAACCGACAGATGGTCCATTCAGGCACACCTAAACTCTCTATTGTGTAACTGTCTGCGAGGAATTCTCCAAGTCTAACGGCCAACTACACCAAGTCATGCGACATAAGACTGGCTGCAGGCACCAAAGGGCGGGAGAGAGGCATTTTCAAATTGGAATTTAAAATCGGACTTTACCATTAAAGATGAATTTTAATTACAATTGCATAGATATTAAACATGACATTCTTATCTATTCCCAATGAAATGGTAGCACTTATTAAATGCACCAAGGCAACCTAATGTTATCCTATGCCCCAGGTAGGACTCACAATAGTGAAAAACTCTTTTCAGAATGTTTCACTACCAGGACATGTAAAGCTTAAAACTATATGTCCAACCCTTTGGCTATGGGCTACATAGGGCTTACCTTATGGTGACTTAAATGCAATAAAAGGGGAGTTTAAGGCTTGGTAAGGGGGGTATATTGCCAATTCGAATTGGCAGTTTAAAACTTCCGGCTGTAATGGCAGGCCTAGGACATGTTTTAAGGGGCTACTTAAGTGGGTGGCTCATTAAGTGCTACAGGCCCACTAGTAGCATTCAATTTATAGGCCCGGAGTACATGGTATACTACTGTACAAGGGATTTATAAGTAAATAAACATGCCAATTAGCTGTAAGCCAATTTCATCATGTTTACAGGAGTGGGCACAAGCACTTCAGCACTGGTTAGCAGTGGTAAAGTACACAGAGTCCTAAGGCCAACAAAAACGAATTCCAGCATTAAAATGGAGGGAAAGAGGCACAATGTTGGGGGAAGACCTTAAAATCTGTGCTTCCGCTCAACTGGATCCAGACGCTGATGTGGATTACCGTGGCCATTACCTTAAGCTCCATTCCGCTCTCTCTGCCCGCGGTGCATTCACAATCAGCAGAAAACAGCCACTCCTCTTCTATGCTCTCTCGCATTTCGTACTTCTGAGCACTCTGATTCAGTTCTTGGCATTCCCAGGCTGATATTCATACACGCCTCTCCCGTGCTCTGCCTACTCAATTACGGAAGGGCACTCCATCTTTGTTCCTGTTATTTCCTGATCAATTGCCTTGCTTTAGAGGACTCCATTAATCTTGCTAACCCATTTGTAAATATAGACTGTGAGGACCTCCTTTCATTATTCTGTGCTTTGTAGCCCTAGGGTTCAGCAGCCTGTTAGTCTAGGAACGGACTACATTTATATTATTTTTGATAGCGTCAAGTTTTGACACAAGCCTCCTGCTCCTGCAGCTTCAAGGGGAGTAACGGTGACTCCTCCATCTCTTCTTTAAGGAAGCTTTTGAGGCTCTTTTGTCGGGTAAGTACATTTACATCCTTGGACTTGACATGCATTATCACAGTCTTATGTTGCTACCGCCCCATTATATTCAGTACTAATAGGTCTCCCTATTTTTCTTACAGCCCTTATTTTTTCCTGTCCTTCTTCACAAGCATTACCAGTTCCTCAAGCAGTGGTAACCATATGAATCATTCCCCCAACTCCTCAGAGACAGTTACCTGTGAAGGAGTCATTTTATAATTCCTCCAGACACTATTTTCGATTAGTGTGGGGAACGCATCTTCGTTCCTGTGGAATCTATTCAAGATACAGGTACCTTAGGTGCACCTTTGGTGAGCCAGTGGCACATCCATGAATCGGCCATCAATAAATAGCCCGCCTTCAAAAGGTGAGGCTGTAGAGTGGAAAATGCAGAAAAAACAAATGGGGCTAAACAACACCGAACTGGAGCCCAGCAGCTCCACCCCTGTCTGGAAGGCTTCCCTTCCATATATGGGGGATACTGGCAACTCAAAACCAAATTAAAATTAAAAAAACTAAAATAAAAGTGTGCAAGTTACAACATAATCCCATTAATAGCAAGGGATGTTGACCTAAGATGGCCGCCAGCTTCAACAGGAGCCAGGAAACTCCAGGCGCACTATCGCTACAAGGAAACAAAAGGCAGTCCAATGCATGGCAGTTCCAAGGCGGCTAAGTAGCTCTAAATAAAAGTATCATGTGGTGAAGCTAAAATGAATAGCCTTACTATCCAGGTGGCTAGGAACTGCTCAACTGATTTATTGCATCTTTTAGAAAGAATTGACTAAGCTAAGAAAAATCATATCTGTGGCTTCCTTGATAGTTTTTTTGTCGTTTTGTTGTCTAATGTGAAGCAAAAATATACTGTTCTTATAAATTGGTTTTAGATTTTTATTTTGTAGTGTTTCATACTTACCTGCTATTTTGGTATTTATAAATGCTTTACACATCTTCCTTTGATTGAGCCTGCCTGCTCTGTGGCACAGCTGCCCATGACTGAGCTAAGGGTTTTATTAAAGAAACCTGATAAAGATTATGACAGTATTACGCAAATCTGTGAATTTTCAACTGTGCCATGTGGCAGACATACATGCCCTAGGGCATGTATGTGTGCCACATCTACACACAAGCACGATTCAGGGGTGCCACAGGGTGTCAAAGTGACACCCTGGCACCCTTGAATGTTTCCCCCATTTTACCGAATCGGTATTTGCCGATTCAGTAATTGCCATTCATTCCTATGGGCCTCCGGGCCCATAGGAATGAATGGCAATTACCGAATCGGTAATACCGATTCAGTAAATACCGAATCTTACCGATTCGGTAATGTTTACCGATTTTTTTGCTACATAGCATTTACCGATTTTAAAATACTGAATCGGTAAAATTCGGTATTTTAGAATCAGTAAATGTACTTTACCTACATCTGGCCCCTAGTCCCTCCTGTGGCAGAGCGACAACTAGGCCATGTATCTCATCGCATTGTAGAACACTGCCAGGTATGCCTCACTGCCATCAATGTCACAAACAGCCCCTTAAAAAAAGGTATATTTTTTTACTGTTGTAGCGCAACACTGAAATTATCGTTTCTTGTATGCATTTGCTGGAAAACTGTACTTATCGTATACTTATATTGTAAATGTATTGTTGCCATCCCTTCTGTCAGCTGCCACCACCTTCACTGCTGCTGCACTGACTGCCTATATGTGAACTGGCCTAAGACACCCAGTGGATGGCAGAACCTTGTAGGTCTACCACGAAGTCAATTTAGAATTGTCAAAGCATTTCTCCCTCTGTGTACATGTGAGGATATTGAAAATATTATTCTATAACACATTAGGGGCCCCATGTTCAGCATGTTAGGTGAAAATATAGGTCTGTGCCCTTATGTCACAAAATACAACAATCAGTTTTAGTGCTTCATATGGAACTCTATGCATATGTCTACTGTCACCTTCTCAATTTTCCCACGTCCCCATTGTTGCAAATCACAGAGATATGCTACAGTACTTAGCACTCTCTCACATCACATTAATTTCAGCTTAAAATTATTGACAACGTTCTTCCAGTGGCTGTCACAAAGGATTGGACTCTGTGGATCTTTATTTATGATCTAACACTAATATGATCTAATATTCTTGCACTATATGTGTTGGCATAGTTCAATTCCTGTAAGTGTCTCTCTCCACAACTGCAGTAATGTATCAGCTGCTAGTGTCAACAAAATGCCCCACCCATTAGACCACATAAGAGGACGTGCTTGCTGCAAGCAGGAAGTCAGCCATCTGTGTGCCAGATAAGTCTGTGGCCATCAAACATTTACTACTATCTGCACCCATCTGCAACTCATTTTTTCCCTTTATCATTTTCATAAAGTGTCTGTCCATGTATCAGTTTCTCCATGCGAAAGGAATATGAAACATCTGTCTTTCACATTTAGCATCAAGGGACCCATCCACAAAACAGTCCAAACAACTATTTTCAAGTACCCAAGTAAAGTCCAGATTCAAATTAAAGTCCAATGAGTCAAACATAAAATAAAAGTAAGTCCCCCAACCCAGATTCTGCCTCAGAACTGCTGTCCTGGGTTGAGGGCAAAGTTCATGTCCATCCTCCTGGTCTGACAATAGGGACAATTGTAGCTCTTCCTCTGGCGCAGGCACTATGGGTTGTGACATCTCCTGTGACCTGACATCTCCTGAGCAGGATCAGACACTGGGGTAGTTTTGGGTGCAAGGATTAAGGGTTATATAACACCACATTATATGCCATTACAACGCATGCCATTACAGGTTGTAAGAATGCAATCTTTTACCACGCATATGCCTTTACAAAGCATGCCTTTACAGCAAATGTTGTTGTAATAGCATGATAGGTAAAGTCATTTGTGTGATTAAAGTTAAGTTTGAAAATATAAGTATTTTACAGGTAAGTATAAACTCTATATATGTATGTGTGTGTGTGTGTGTATATATATATATATATATATATATATATATATATATATATATATATATATATATATATATATATATATATTACCTACTGGCGGTCGCCAGTAGGTAGTTATAGTTAGGATTTTTTTCAATGTTAAATCTCAAAATTCTATTTGGAATAACTTTGGCGCCGGTTGACGAATCTGCCTCAAAATTTCCTGAAAATGGCCTCGCGGCGTTCCGGTCCTTCCCTGAAAGTTTGGGGGGGATTCGTCAAGCGGGGGCTGAGATAAAAGGGGGGTCCCAAAACGCGTTTTCCCCATGTTAATTACCATAGGGTGGTCGATTTCACTTTTAGCCCGAACGGCTGAATGGATTTCCACCAAACTTGGCAAAATTGTAGGGACTGGTAGCCCGATGTGCCTTTGCTATGTCTCAAGATATGTCCTCCAGTGGATTTTGAGTAATTAAGGTTCAAAAAAATATATATATCTATAGCCGCGCTCCGGTAGGCGCACCGGTACGCGCACCGGGCGCTTACCGCGACTTGCGCGCAGAAAGCTGATTGGTTCTGGGGTGTCTGTAAACATTCTAAACAGTCCGGAGCGGCCGCCATCTTGTGTCTCGGTAGGATCGAGACACGAGAGGTGGCCAAAACAAAGAGGGAAATGACCATAAGGGGGCAGAGTAGACCCCCCTTGACCCCCTAGGTTTGATGTGGGGGCCATAAAAGGGCCCCGCGGGGCAAAAAAAAATATATATATTTTTTTATTTTCGCGGGGTGAGCGCCCGGTACGCGCACCGGTACGCGCACCGGTGCGCTTACCGGGGAGCGTACCATGGGGAAAAAGAATGACAGTTTTAAAAGTAGCTGTTTAAAAAAAAAAATGTTTTGTTGTTTTTTTATACATACACATACATATATATAAATGCATATGCATATATATATGCATATATGTGTATATGTGTGCGTGTAGAGAGAGGTAGAGAGGTAGAGGTGTAGAGGTAGAGAGGTAGCGGTAGAGAGGTAGAGATTAGTAGAGAGAGAAGAAGAGAGAGGTAGAGAGGTAGAGAGTGAGTAATAGAGAGTAGAGAGTGAGTAGTAGAGAGTAGTAGAGAGAGTAGCAGAGAGTGAGTAGTAGAGAGTAGTACAGTGAATAGTAGAGTGAGTAGTAGAGAGTAGTAGAGAGTAAGTAGTAGAGTGAGTAGTAGAGAGCAGTAGAAAGTGAGTAGTAGAGAGTAGTAAAGAGTGAGTAGTAGAGAGTGAGTAGTAGAGAGTGAGTAGTAGAGAGTAGTAGAGAATGAGTAGCAGAGAGAATAGTAGTGAGTAGTAGAGAGTGAGTAGTAGAGTGAGTAGTAGATACTAGTAGAGAGAGAGTAGTAGAGAGTGAGTAGTAGAGAGTAGTAGAGAGTGAGAAGTAGAGAGTGAGTAGTAGAGAGTAGTAGTGAGTAGTAAAGAGTGAGTAGTAGAGAGAGAGTAGTAGAGTGAGTAGTAGAGAGTAGTAGAGAGTGAGTAGTAGAGAGTGAGTAGTAGAGAGTAGTAGAGAGTAAGTAGTAGAGTGAGTAGTAGAGAGCAGTAGAAAGTGAGTAGTAGAGAGTAGTAAAGAGTGAGTAGTAGAGAGTGAGTAGTAGAGAGTGAGTAGTAGAGAATAGTAGAGAATGAGTAGCAGAGAGAATAGTAGTGAGTAGTAGAGAGTGAGTAGTAGAGTGAGTAGTAGAGACTAGTAGAGAGAGAGTAGTAGAGAGTGAGTAGTAGAGAGTAGTAGAGAGTGAGAGGTAGAGAGTGAGTAGTAAAGAGTAGTAGTGAGTAGTAAAGAGTGAGTAGTAGAGAGAGAGTAGTAGAGTGAGTAGTAGAGAGTAGTAGATAGTGAGTAGTAGGGAGTAGTGAGTAGCGAGTAGTAGGGAGTGAGTAGTAGAGAGAGAGTAGTAGAGAGTAGTAGAGTAGTAGAGAATGAGTAGTAGACAGTGAGTATTTGAGAGTAGTGGAGTAGGAGAGAGTAAGTAGTAGAGAGTAGTGGAGAATATTCCAAAGTTTGGCACAGCACCACTTTCACAATGAGTCCAATCAAATCATATCACTTAGAGTCCTTATTGAAGCGCTGAATCTTGGGGTATATTCAAATGCTTTTATTTTCCTTAAGTTTATGTACCACAGCCAGCCGAAACGTTTCGTTCTGTACAACAGAACTTCTTCAGGGCGTTCTTATTTCCTTCAAGTTATGTCGGTATCCAGTTGTCATATAACTAGATATTTCTTCCAAATGTTAGACGAGACATAAGTATATTCTTATTCAAAGTGACTAGGTATCAATTTTACCCACACAATTCGGGCAGACGAGTCATTTATAGCATCCTCAAAGTCTGTCTTTCAAAAATTCAAAAGTATAGGGCATGATAATCCAAATCCAAATGTTTCTCAAGAAAAGTCATTTACAATCGTTCGGAATATCGGTGTTTGGGCAGATATGATCCAGGGACCCCCAGTATGCAAGGGGAATTAGTCCCCTCTCTGCAAACGCGCCAGTGGCCTGCATTGCAGAGAGGTGTAACAAGGGTGTGGCCTCATTACACTTCTCTGCAATGCAGCTCCCTCGCGCATACTGGAGGCTCCTGGTGGACTAGTTGACCCCAGGGACCCCCAGTATGCAAGGGGAATTAGTTCCCCCTCTGCAAACGCGGCAGTGGGCTGCGTTGCAGAGAGGTGTAACAAGTGGCATAGTCTCATTACACCTCTGCAATGCAGCCCCTGGCACATACTGGAGGTTCCAGGTGGGCTAATTGGCCCCCATGGGCCCCCAGTATGAAAGGGGAATTAGTTCCCCCTCTTCAAACATGCACGGGGCTGCGTTGCAGAGAGGTGTAAAGAGGGTTGTGGCTTCATTACACCTCTCTGCAATGCAGTCCCCTGGCGCATACTGGAGATTCCTGGTGGGCTTTCAGGTCTTATATAGTTAGGAATTAGCATTAAAAAAACCTTTGAAATTCACTGAAAAAAACCATAGGTTTCACACCAGTTATAGTTAGGAATTAGCATTTAAAAAACCTTTGAAATTCACTGAAAAAACCATAGGTTTCACACCAGTTATAGTTAGGAATTAGCATTTAAAAAACCTATTAAATTCACTGACAAAACCATAGGTTTCACACCAGTTATAGTTAGCTGGAAATTTTACTGACATAAAACCATTGAAATTCCCACGTTATAGTTAGTTGGACTCACTATAACTTGCGCGCCTGCAATGCACTGCTGATGACGTCACATATTACATCACTCATGACATGGTCAGTGACATCACTCATGACATCACTGATGACACCATCCTTGTGACAGAGTGACAGACCTAATTTCAGTGTAATGTAACACTTGAAACACATATTCAAAAATAGAAACAAACATTTTCAAAAAAATGGAGATACCCAAACCAGTAACAACAACCAATTCAGTAATTCCACCATCTATATACACATCCACTCATTCACCAACAGTTCTATATAGTCACTCATATATATACTCACTCATCATATGTAGTGATACACCTATACATCCTGTTACACATCAGCAGTCATCCAAAAGTTACTCACACACATACTCACACATGCAAATAAACTATTGAACATCCATTTATTTGCATATACATTTATACACACACTACCACCTTACTTCTAAGGAAACTTACTCATACTTACTCTCTTAAACAATCACTTATAGAAACACATACTTATTTAAACAGGAACTCCTACAATCTCTCACTATATATACTATACTCACTTATATACATCAATACTCAGATATACTAGATTAAAACATATGTCGTTACTAATGAAGACACTAGTGAGACAGTCATTCACTCACTAACACACACATATACACACTCATCCACCCATACAGTCCTGCACATATGCTGTCTTCAAAACACATACAAACAGTGAGTCAGTCACCAACCCCTGCAGCCACTTATACACAAAGAGAAACACTGATACAAACATTTAAATATTTAAACAATACTCGCTAATATATGTATTCACTAAGATTCACTTAATAAGCCAGTTAACCAACCAATTTTTTTTAAAAAAAACATCCATTTACACACTTATTTAAACATTTATTCTTCCATCGACCTTTACAAATACATATATAAAACAAATTTATTTTTCAGAAAGACACACATTCACTGGATGGTGTCATCAGTGATGTCATGAGTGATGTCACTGACCATGTCATGAGTGATGTAATATGTGACGTCATCAGCAGTGCATTGCAGGCGCGCAAGTTATAGTGAGTCCAACTAACTATAACGTGGGAATTTCAATGGTTTTATGTCAGTAAAATTTCCAGCTAACTATAACTGGTGTGAAACCTATGGTTTTGTCAGTGAATTTAATAGGTTTTTTAAATGCTAATTCCTAACTATAACCGGTGTGAAACCTATGGTTTTTTCAGTGAATTTCAAAGGTTTTTTAAATGCTAATTCCTAACTATAACTGGTGTGAAACCTATGGTTTTTTCAGTGAATATATATATATATATATTAAAGCTCCTGGTTCCGCCGCCAAAATTAAGGACTACTCAAGCAGTGCGTTCATTTATGGACTTTAATGACTTTAACAGCCTCTGAGGAAGATAGCAATTGAAACGCATCAGGTGATTCGAAGTTTCTGTATATCCCGCCCACCTACGTGTGCAGTTTGTACCTAACAATAAAGGTCACGGGTCAAAACCTTCTCTGTTGCTTGAGTACTCCTTCATTTTGGTGGCAGACCCAGGAGCTTTAATACATAGCGGCAGCCCAGCCGCGAGGGTGCACCATCCTGTTTAAAACGGGGGCCATGAGATGGGATGTTACCTACCTCGACTGTGGAGCAGCGGAGCTGGATATTAAAACTGCAGCGTTGGTGGAGGCTCATCCAGAGTCTAGGGGCTCATACAGAGCAGCAGTTAATACAGTGCGTTCATTTATGGACTTTAATGACTTCAACATCCACAATGCTCAGGGGCGTGGAATGGCCTAATCAGTGAGCATGTGGGAGTGTCGCACGAAAACTTCAGTGGAAGCCTCTGAGGAAGATAGCAATTGAAACGCGTCAGGTGATTCGAAGTTTCTGCATATCCCGCCCACCTACGTGTGCAGTTTGTACCTAACAATAAAGGTCACGGGTCAAAACCTTCTCTGTTACTTGAGTGCTCCTTCATTTTGGTGGCGGACCCAGGAGCTTTAATATATATATATATATATATATATATATATATATATATATATATATATATATATATATATATATATATATATATATATATATATATATATATATATATATATATATATATATATACACAGACAGAGCGCTGATCTACGGATATATTAACCGGCAGGCTTCCGAGCCGGTTTACACACGGACCCTCCTTAAGTTTGGTCAGCACCTAATCGGAAACATTCTTGGATTTGGTTCCTGGATTTTGTTTGTACCCCGGAAGGAGTAAGGCTGGTTGACTCCTAATTACCGCTGGATATTTCTAAACTGCAATTGGAGGAACCGAGTCTGCATTCTGGCATACCGCATTGCAAAAAACGCCGGTATATACTGACTCGTCACGCCGAACGTTGGATGTGTGTGAGTGGTCTTTGAACAGGGAAGGAGTAAGGTGCTTCGGGGGTGAGGAGGAGCAACCATTGAACTTTTGACTCCGGAAACGTCGAGTAATTAATTAGTAAATCAGCAAGCATGTCGGCTGACAGTGTTCGAGACCGGGAGGCATTGGCATTGACGATGTTTTCCGACAGTTCTCCTCTCCCTACCAATAACAGGGAGACACCTGATGTTACAGCCAGCGGCAGCGGCAACAACGTTCTACGGGACTTAATTAAAACCTTGGAGAAAAAATCCCGGAGCGAACAATCAAAGTGGTGGGAGTCAAGATCATTGCAGAGGTATGTGGAAGTGAACCGAATCCCTCGAGGATTGCGTATTTTAACAACCCCCACATATGATGACCCTAACCCTGAATTAATGAAGGAGTGGGCAGAATGTAATTTAGATGCTTCTCGCCGTCAGGTCCTAATCTTAATCAAATATGCGGATATTGATCGCGCCAAATTGTTGGTTGAAATTGAAAGCATTAATAAGCAATTGGCATGCTTGGGCGACAGTGAGGAGAAAGAACAGCTTTTAAAAGCAATGCAAACGCGCTTAAAGAAGGAGGAAACTAAAATCATTGAAAGGAAAACATATAAATTTCAGAGAGATCGTAATGATTACGAACTTGGACAAATATTTACATTTGCCCGGAAATACGACTCTCTGCGCGGAGGAGGTAACAAGGCTCAAACTCAACCTAAGCGAATGCCTAATAAACAGACCAGGGAGCAAGTTGATACGACAAACTCGACTTTCAGCTCGGACCTTGATTCTGGTTCTAAAACAGAGCGCTTTAACCAAGCACAGGCAGCTGGCAGAGTAAAACCATCACCGGGACAGGAGATGCTTTTTTTATGCCAACAAAGACTGCAAACACTGAGGGCAAGCACGCAACAAAAACATATAAACAGCGAGCAAACTTCAGGAGGCGCCAGAGGGCCCGGGCCAGCAAGAGGAGGCTATCAAAGAAGAATGAAAGGCAGGGGCCAGGGTCAAAAAACGGGGAACCAATCGAATTAGTTGGAGGTAAAAGCAAAACAATTGTAAACCTAACTCCCTTAATACTGACATCGGATGAGGAGGAAATTCTACAACTAGGTTTGTCGTTTGCACCACAATGCAATTTCAATTACCCAGCGACGAGATGTGACATATATAAGGCAGTAAGGAAATTAAAACTACGCAAATTCTTCGCGTCCAAAACCAAACAGAAAGAGAGAATAACAACAGTTACTAGTGTGGAACATGGAGATACGTTGAGCCAAGGAACTCGAACCATAATGGAATTATGGGAAACAGAGGGAGTTGGGTATGAGGACCATACACAGGATATAAACAAAAAGGGAAATGTAGATGATAATGGAAACAGGACAATGACAACCACACCCTTTAAACCCCCATCTACCTTTACCCCAGTTCTCCCGAGAGACTCCATTGATATATTCCATGAGAATGTGGTGAGTGACTTGAAGGAACTCAAAACCAATATGCCTAAATGGAGGTACAACAGGCTAACACAAGGATACAAAGCACTGATTGCCCGCCTGGCTAAGGACAAAAACATCATTGTTAGAGGAAGTGACAAGGGGGGCAATATAGTGCTAATGACGAAAATGGATTATGACAGAGAAGCTTATTCTCAAATTTATGATAGAGAATGTTATGAGCGCATCCAAGTCCAAACAGCAACTTCAATCAAAGTGGAATACCATCAAAAACTAACTGGTTGGAAAGCTGCCAAATTGATCAGTGGGGATGAGTTTAAATATCTAAAATTGAACAATCCAGTTCTACCTATCATGTATTTCATCCCCAAAATACATAAAGACCCTCTAAAACCCCCTGGCAGACCGATCATCTCGGCCAGAGGCAGTCTATTGGAACGAACTTCAATCTATATAGACTATTTTTTGCAGGGATATGTACAGAAACTAAGATTATATATACGTGACACCAGTGATTTTTTGGTGAAGTTGAAAGGAATTGACTGGAAACAAGGAGATTGGCTTATGGCTTTGGATGTGACATCGCTGTACACCAGCATTGCACATATACAGGGACTGGAAGCGGTGAAACATTTTTTATCTAGAAGAACTGATGAGTGTGATGCACATAATGCCATGTTGTTGGATATGTTGAATTTCTGTTTATCAAACAATATCTTTATGTTCAATAATTTGATTTATCGTCAGATTCAGGGTGTGGCAATGGGGGCCAGCTTCTCCCCAAGCTTTGCATGTCTGCACATGGGGGCTTGGGAGGAACTGGTCCTCAGATCCACATACCCGGAGGAAATGGAGAATAACATTATTGTTTGGTTTCGTTTCATTGACGATTTGTTTATTGTTTGGAGGGGCAGTGAGGAGTCGGCGCAAAAATTCATTGCAAACATCAACGACAATGATTTAAATCTTAGATTTACTGCCACCCTCAGTCAAAACACTGTAACCTTTTTGGACACTGAGGTGAATGTAAAAAATGATAATCTACATACTAGGGTATTTCGGAAGAAAACGGCAGGGAGCAGTAGTTTACACGCTGCCAGTGCACACCCTAGACACCTCATAGCCAGCATCCCCTATGGGGAAATGCTAAGAATGAAAAGAGGATGCAGTGACCCTGTTGAACTGAAAAAAGCCCAAAGTGAGAGTAAGAAAAGATTTCTCGACAGGGGATACCCAACCAATATGATTGACAAAGTCATTGCTAAATCAAATATGTTCTCTAGGGATGAGCTACTAGAGGGTAATGTCCAAGACAGAGATGTAGAGGGTAAAGCCAAAAAAGACAAGAGTGATTTCAGAATCATAACGGGCTTTAGTAGACAATCTAAGGACATCTATAAGATTGTCAATAAATATTGGCCTTTAGTAATCAAAGACCCTATCATAGGTGAGGAGTTGCCTAAAAGGGTTTCCCTAATTTACAGCAGGGCTCCATCCATTAAAGATCAAATAGTGGACACCAACCCCGAACCTGTCAAAAAGAGCAATTGGTGGCAATCGAACAAAGGGTTTTTCAAATGCAAGACATGCAAAGCGTGCACCCATGGTGTTAATACCAAAACATACACAGATGGATTTAGCGATGTGGAACATCCAATATCGCAGGTATTGACTTGTAAAACCGAATATGCGGTGTACATCTTGCAATGCCCTTGTTCATTAAAGTACGTTGATAGTATTAAACTCCCGGTACACCAACGAATCTTGCAACACCTAAGAGCCATATCTAATGGGGATAACACCTACCCAGTGGCCCGCCACTATCGTGAAGTACATCAAAGCAATAACAAATCACTCACGTACTTTGTGATAGACAGTATCAACACCAATAGACGGGGTGGTGACAGAGAATCAAAGTTGAGAAAACTTGAACCAAAATATATTCTCTCACTAAACACCAAGGCTCCGACAGGATTAAACATCACTGAGGATATGTACACATGTTTACTTTAATTTGGTTTACTGTAACCTGCTTCAATTAACTAATATTGACTGAGATGATATACGGGCCTGAGTGTAGGAAGGTGGATATCTGACTATGGTTACCCCCAAACTTTTTGCCTCGTGTTTAGCTGGTTTTTGACATAGTTGGCCTGGGATCCTGCTATTCAGGGCCCCAGGCTGATTGCTCTCTCCTTAAAATGGACTCCATGTACCTTAGGTGCATAACACAATTGGAATTGGTTCACCTTATAGGCCCCTGTAACAGTGTATCATAGGTACCCAGGGCATAGGTGTAGCCAAGGCCTACCAGGGGCTGCAGCATGTATTGTGCCACCCCTGGCCTGGCCTCCATATTTTGACACAACTGGCTGATCACCCAGCTGGGGTAAGTTGGTGTAATCACCTCTTACTTAGCTATAGTATCCCTATATCTAACCTTAACTGGACACATATGTTCCTATCAGCCACTCCTATGGAAGGCCTCATCAATCCTGGAGGCAGAGTGCTTGGAAATATGTGAGATGGTGCTCTAGCATGAGCTGAGCCTGTCTGCAGCTGTCGGGAACCACTCCCTTAGCTGTTCCGGGATATTGCCATACCATATACTCTTAAGTGCATTATAATCCTCGCGGTTATTTGCTATCTTTGGTTTGGCTTTATCAAAACATGTCGAGTAAGGTGTCATACGAATTGGAATACTATCCCCTCGACAGTTCTGTCGACGGGGATAGCATTCCACCCTTCTAGAGGGACACGACATGTGTGTAGCCTTAACCCCGGTTAAAGTTAACCAGAGCCTCAGCATCACAAAATGGATGCTGCCACCACAGACACAAGTCTGACCTCCTGCTGCTGGGAGTCCTTACAGCGAGGGAGGCTTGGACAAAGGGTTTCCTGCCTTGGGAGGTGCGAGCACCACCCCAGACAGGGTTTTGTGTATTGGGTAGGACAGGGCTGAATAGATTGAGACATGCCCGGGGCACACAAGGTGTCCCCGTGCATAAGCCAGTCCAAACCGGTCCTGGGACTTTCCAGAACCAGGCCTGACGAGGAGCTGGAAAAAGGAAAGGGGGTGTAACCGCCCCCCTTCCTGGTTCCACCCAGAGGAGGGACCTAGTAGGTGATCCACCCCTCAGATTGGTAATAAGAGTGGGAGCAGTGCCATTGCACAGGAGATCATCCTGAATCAACTTTACACGAAGAAGAAGACTGGACTTCGACATTCTGCTGCACAGAAGACTGAAGAGAATCTCCCTTGTGGCCTAGGAGTGGCCACCCTGTGAACACAGGTACCAACCAGCGAATCCATGTCTGCTTTGCCGCCGCCTCCCGCCGGAGCCCGAGCCCAGAGCCTGACAAGACCCAGACTCTCAGACTTCTCACAGCCCGATCCACAGTCCCTGCAAAGAAGGGACCCATGGAGGCACTGAGAGACGTGGGACCGGACTTCTTGGAAGACACCCGAAGAGCTGACAGCGCAGCACCAGAGGTATCCTCGACGTTGTGCTTTGGGGACTGAGAACCCCCACCATCGAGCAGTCCTTGCACCGAAGATCAGCCCCCCAGCATCTCCACGATCTGCGTGGGGCCCTTTTGCATTGTGCCACTCGACACGCCATCCCGGCCACTAGCCACATGGTCAGCGGCCATCTTGGCGACGAAACCGAAGAACTACACAGCGGGTCTGGTTGCTCCAGATTTGCCCCAGCTCCTGTAAAAAGGAGCACCTGCTCTGACCTTGCTGGTCCAAATATTAAGCCTTTTTTGACTCCTGCGTGGCTTGCATTAGCCAAGGCCTGTTTGCTCCGACCAAGTTGCCGACACTGCCAACAGCGAGAAGCCTGCGTGGGACAGCTCGTGACCGACTCCTGGACGTCCTCGACCCCCGGTGTCCACGTGGCTGCAGAGAGAAGTTACACCTCAACGCCTGTTTGCACCCGACATCGCCTGGTTCCAATCTGGTTCCACGGTAGTCACTGGCTAGTGACTTTGAACATTGTCCCCTCTGCTTTCAGGTCTTCACATCTTCAGATCCACCCTTGGATCCAATGGAACTCTTCACATCGAGCCGCCTGCAGCATCTTCAGCTCCAAGCACCATCGACCAGCGTGACGAAACCCGACACTACCTCAACAACCGCGTCAACTTCTACGCTCCCAAACGCCACCTCCGATCTGCCAGCCACGCCCTCGCCGCCGTCCCACGCATCCGCAGAGCCACTACAGGAGGAAGGTCCTTCTCCTACCTGGCCGCCAAGACCTGGAACTCCCTCCCGGCCGACCTGCGCCTGACCCAAGACCACCTCTCCTTCAGGAAGAAGCTCAAGACCTGGCTGTTCGAGCAGTAGCGGCACTCCCCCCCCCCCCCCCCCCAAGCACCTTGAGACCCCACGGGTAGGTAGTGCGCTCTATAAATGTCTTTGATTGATTGATTGATTGACCCTGTGCAACCGCTTCCTGTGGGTGAGGTAATTCAGCTCCGCCGGTGTTCCTACAATGGTACACACCTCTAGGGCCTGTGTCTCAAGTTTCAGCTTTCTAGGTCACTCGGAAGGTTCCGAACTAACTAACTTTGTACTTTTTACGCACCATAGACTTTGCTTTGGTGAGTGCGTGCACTTTAAACACTGTACCCGAGTCCCGCGGGCCTTTCCCGACTTAGTCACTGCTAGTCTCGAATAGCTCCAGCGATTCCCAAGGCCCTAGGCCTGTTTCCTTTCCGATTGGTATCTCTTATACCACTTTCTTAGTATATGGTTTAGGTGGCCCTAGGGCTCATCCATATTGTGCAACTTTTGTGTATTTTAAATTGTCTTGTGTTTAACGCTTGTGCTTCTGTGCTCATAAAGAGTCCAGGGGATACTTTTAGTTAATAAATCAATATATATTTTCAATATATATCTGTGTGGTGTCCTTTCATTTGGTATTCAAGGGGGTTGTGTATGGTAATACAGCTGGCTTCACATGCCTTTCAGAGTTTAGCCTAAGACTGCTTTGTCCACGTTACCACTAGGATAACTGGTCTATAAGGTTGACTTACAACCAATCATCATAAGGGTTGCTTGGCATGGTACAAAGTGATCACTAGAATTAGTGAGCATTATATACCAGGCCAACTTCTCACACTGAGGTATAACTATAACATCCAAGAGAACATTGGTAGGTCCCGGCTGGGATACAAGATGGTCTTACACCAAAAAATGGGTGATAGTTTACTTCTTTTGATTTAAAGTCTTGAGAACCGAGTAGCGGCTGCTAGCTGATTAGAATAAAAGAGATAGAAATTTCATGTGTTTGTTTATAAGTCAGTATAAATCTAGCGTAAAGGTCCTTATTCCTTGGAAGCTAATTTCGAAAATACTGACTAGTCTTGTCATTGTATTATATTATATTTTGCACTACTTCACTTTATATGGACTAGGATGATATGAAAGGCTAAGAACTAATTTTGAGTAACTGATTTGGAAATGAAGGAATACCAGGACATTACATTGAGTTTGCACATACGATGAATTGAAATTGAACAAGCGTCCTTGAGGGAAACCTCACTAGTAAGGAAGACATCTGTTTACATTTGTTTAAATTTTTGCGATATTTTGCACAAATTGCTATAATATGTACTTTTAAAAGATAATCATAGTGGCGCTTTTTTGCACAATGGCAAGAATTTGCACAATATACATATGCACTTTAGCAGAAGCACTTTACACTGGATATAATATTTGGTTTCCATGTAAATATGTAAATATGTAAATATTCTGTCTTTGAGGGCGACAGAATTGTGAATATAATCTTTTATGTATTTAACAAGTATCAGCAAACTCATGTTTAATATATGTTTCAAATGACACGGTATTTAACCATTAATTTTTACAACATTATGTGAAAGAAAACGTTTTAAATGCCATGCCTTTACGAATTTGCAATGCTTGTTTGGGCAATTATCCATAAAGTATAAGTATTTCTTCTATGTCCATTTTTAATACAAGCATGTGACCCACTTTTTACAACTGAAGCTGTCCCTTTAAAAGAACGGCTCATTATGTTGGACACTGTCATGAGAACAAAGCTTCTTGGAGCCGAAACGTCATGCAATGTGCTTTATAATAAATATAAAATAATCTTTTTGCACAAATTTTGACTGTGTCTGCATCAATCTATGGTGTGAGGGGGACCCCTAACCTATGGAGACACGCTGATCAACGGATATATATATATATATATATATATATATATATATATATATATATATATATATATATATATATTTTTTTTTTATATATATATATATATATATATATATATATATATATATATATATATATATATATATATATATATATACTGAAAAACCACAGGTTTCAGGGATGTCGTAGTTAGTTGGACATTTCACTCGTACAAAGCCATGGAAATTCAACCATTATAGTTAGTTGAGCTAAGTATAACTTGTGCCCCTGCAATGCACTGCTGATGGTATCACATATTACATCATTCATGACATGGTCAGTGACATCACTGATGACATCATCCAGTGACTGTGTGTTTCTGTAAAGTTTAAATATGTGTTATACATAAATATAGATATGTACGGCAAGGTGTATTGAAGAATGAGTGGTGTATGACTGTCTGAATGGATGATTTAGGTGATGTGTGACTGACTGTGTAAGTGAGTGATTAAACATGTCTTACTGAATGCATGGATTAGTGACTAAACTGTGTGAATGCCTGTATCAGTCAGTCTGTTGGTGTGTACGCGGTTGCTTGGGTTGGTGAGTAGCTACATGAGTGTCTATATGGGTTATTGATTGCTTGTCTGAGTATCTGTATGGGTACCTGAGTGTCTGTGTGGGTGTGTTGGGTGTGTGTGACTCACTGCATGGATGTGTGAGTGGGTGATTCATTGGGTGTATGGGTTCAAGAGTGCATCTGTGAGGGGTGTATGGGTGGGTGAGTGTGTGTATGACTGTGTTGGTGAGTGAATGGATGTCTCAGTGGTGCATGTGTGAGTAACTACATATGTGAAAGACAGTATATGTGAGTGTTGGAGTGTTTACATGACTATATGTGAGAGTGAGTGATTGTGAGAGTGGATGTGTGGATGAGTGTGTGCTTGTGTCAGTGATTGTATAAGAGAGTAAGTGTGTGTTAGTATCTGTGTGAATAAGTGAGGTGGTGTGTGTGTGTATAACTGTATAGGTGTGTAAATGGGAGTATGATTGATTCTTTGCATGACTAATTAGCTGTGTAAGTAACTCTATTGGTAAGTGGCGGTGTGTGAGTGTCTGTATAGGTGTATGAGTGCAAATGAAAGTGGCTGTATTGATGAGTGACTGTATGGGTAAGTGAGTAGATGTTTGTGTAGACCTAGGAATAAGTGAGTGGGTATGTAGTAACTGGTATTGGTTTGTCTATGGTTTCGAGAATGACAGTCTGTCTTTTACAGTGGGTGTTTCAAAGGTTATATTAGGTTGTGAGGAGGTGCATCAGAGGATCACATGGATGATATCATCAATGATGTCATTTTAGATGTCATCAGTGATGTCATCAGTAATGTCACTGATCATATCATCAGTGATGTAATATGTGATGTGATCAGAAGTGCATTGCGGGACGCGAGTTATACTTAGCTCAACTAACTATAACGTCTGAATTTCTCTGGTTTTGTACGAGTGAAATGTCCCACTAACTATGACGTCCCTGAAACCTATGTTTTTTCTGTGAAATTCAAAGGTTTTTTAAATGCTAATTTCTAACTATAATGTCCCTGAAACCTATGTTTTTTTCAGTGAATTTCAAAGGTTTTTTAAATGCTAATTTCAATCTATGCCTACAGAGGTAGGACATGTGCAGAAAGAGGAATAAAGTCACAGAAAGAAGCAAGAAAAATGCAGAAAGAGGCAACAGAAGTCCAGAAAGATGAAGAAAAGTGCAGAAAGAAGCAAGAGATATGCAGAAAGAACCAACACAGGTGCAGAAAGAGGCCTTGTTGCAAATTTATCCTGTGCCCCCAGCTTTTTGCTGACTGGTACTGGTGGTATCTGACTCTGACTAACTAGACCCGGAGCCAGTGGTATGCTGAAAGACACCTGGAATACAGTGGAAATACCTACATACACTAGGGTACACTATGGGTTGGGGTACCCCTGTGATTGGCATGACCTCCCCTGTAAGGCCCTACTACAAAATAGGGCAGGGGGATTAAAACTACCTCTAACTCAGAGGTGCAGAAAGAGGCAAGAGCAGTGCAGAAAGAACCAACAGAGGTGCTGAAAGAGGGCAAAGGGTGCAGAGAGAGCAAGTGAAGTACGAAAAGAGGCAATAGAGGTGCACAAGGAGACAAAAGAGGTACAGAAAGAGGCAGGAGGGGTGCAGAAAGAAGAAAGTAAAGTGCAGAAAGAGACAAGATAAATGCTGAAAGAAGCAACAAAACTGTAGAAAGAAGCAAAAGAAGTGCGGAAGGAGGCAAGTGAGGTGCAGAAAGAAGCTAGAGCAGCACAGAAAGAACCAACAGAGGTGCTGAAAGAGGGCAAAGGGTACAGAGAGAGCAAGTGAAGTACGAAAAGAGGCAATAGAGGTGCACAAGGAGACAAAAGAGGTACAGAAAGAGGCAGGAGGGGTGCAGAAAGAAGAAAGTAAAGTGCAGAAAGAGACAAGAGAAATGCTGAAAGAAGCAACAAAACTGTAGAAAGAAGCAAAAGAAGTGCGGAAGGAGGCAAGTGAGGTGCAGAAAGAAGCTAAAGCAGCACAGAAAGAACCAACAGAGGTGCAAAAAGAGGCAAGAGGGGTACAGAAAAAGGTAAGAGAGGTGCAAAAAGAGGCAAGAGACATACAGAAAGAGGCAGGAAGGGGCAGAAAGAAGGAAAAAGGTAGAGTACGAAGCAACAGGGGTACAGAAAGAGGCAAGAGAGATGCAGAAACAGGCAGGAAATAGACAAAAAGGGGGGACTGGAGTGCAGAGAGAGGCAAGGGGGTGCAGAAAGAAGCAAGAGCAGTACAGAATGAACCAAAAGAGGTACAAAAAGAGGTACAAGGGGTGCAGAAAGAGGTAGGAGAGGAGCAGAAAAAGGCAGGAGGGGTACAGAAAGAAGGAAGAGAAGTGCAGAAAGAGGCAAGAGAATTGCTGAATGAAGCAAACGATCTGCAGAAAAAAGCAAGAGAAGTGCAGAAAGAGGCAAGTGAGGTACAGAAAGAAGCAAGAACAGTGCAGAAAGAACCAATAGGGATGCAAAAAGAGGCAAGAGGGGTGCAGAAAATGGTAGGAGGGGTGCACAAAGAGGCAAGATAAATATAGAAAGAGGCAGGAGGGGTGCAGAAACAAGGAATAGAAGTGCAGAAAGGGGAAAGTGAGGTGCAAGAAAAAGCGAGAGCAGTGCAGAAAGAACCAACAGAGATGCTGAAAGAGGCGCGAAGGGTGGAGAAAGAGCAAGTGAAGTGCAGAAAAAGGCAAGAGAGGTGCACAAACAGGCAAGAGATGTACAGAAAGAGGCAGGAGGGGGCAGAACTAAGGAAAAAAGTACAGAAAGAAGTAACAGAGGTACAGAAAGAGGCAGAAACAGGCAGGAAAGGTACAAAAACGGGGAACAGGAGTTCAGAAAGAGTCAAGGGGGTGCAGAAAGAAGCAAGAGCAGAACAGAATGAACCAACAGAGGCACAAAAAGAGGCACAAGGGGTGCAGAAAGAGGTAGGAGAGGTGCAGAAAAAGGCAGGAGGGGTACAGAAAGAAGGAAGAGAAGTGTAGAAAGAGGCAAGAGAATTTCTGAATGAAGCAACCAATCTGTAGAAAAAAGCAAGAGAAGTGCAGAAAGTGGCAAGTGAGGTGCAGAAAGAAGCAAGAGCAGTGCAGAAGAACCAACAGGGATGCAAAAAGAGGCAAGAGGGGTGCAGAGAATGGTAGGAGGGGTGCACAAAGAGGCAAGAGAGGTACAGAAAGAGGCACAAGGGGCGCAGAAAGAATGAAAATAAGTGCTGAAAGGGGCAAGTGAATTGCTGAAATAAGCTACAGAGGTGTAGAAAGAAGCAAGAGAAGTGCTGAAAAAGGTAAGTGAGGTGCAGGAACATGCAAGAGCAGTGCAGAAAGAACCAACAGAGATGCTGAAAGAGGCGCAAAGGGTGAAGAAAGAGCAAGTGAAGTGTAGAAAGAGGCAAGAGAGGTGCAGGAAGAGGCAAGAGAGGTACAGAAAGGGGCAGCAGGGTTGCAGAAATAAGGAAGAGAAGTGCAGAAAGAGGTAAGTGAATTGCTGAAAGAAGCAACAGAGCTGTAGAAAGAAGCAAGAGAAGGGCAGAAGTAGGCAAGTGCGGTGTAGAAAGAAGCTAGCGCAGCGTGGAAAGAACCAACAGAGGTGCAAAAAAAGGCAAGAGGGGTGCAGAAAAGGTTAGGAGAGGTGCACAAAGAGGCAAGAGACGTACAGATAGAGGCAGAAGGGGTGCAGAAAGAAGGAAGAGAAGTTCAGAAAGAAGAAACAGAGGTGCTGAAAGAGACGTGAACGGTGTAGAAAGAGCAAGAGAACGTCGGACAAAGCAGCAGAGGTACGGAAAAAGGCAAGAGAGGTGCAGAAACAGGCAGGAAAGGCACAGAAAGAGGGAACAAGAGTACAGAAAAGGGCAAGATCGGTGCACACAGAGGCAAGAGCAGTACAGAATGAACCAACAGAGGTGCAAAAAGAGGCAAGAGGGGTACAGAAAGAGGTAGGAGAGGTACACAAAGAGGCAAGAGAGGTACAGAAATAGGCAGGAGGGGTGCCGAAACAGGCAAGATAAGTGCAGAAGGAAGCTACAGAGGTGCAGAAGGAGGCTAGAGATCTGCAGAAATATGTAAGAGAGTTGCAGAAACAGGCAAAAGAGGTATAAAAAGAGGTAACAGAGGTGCAGGCAGAGGCAAGAGAGGTACAGGAACAGGTAAAAGGGATGCAGAAAGAGGCAAGAGGGGTGAAGCAATTTGCACGCGAGGTGCAGAAGAAGCAAGAGCAGTGCAAAAAAACAAGCTGAGGTATAAAAAGAGGCAAGTGAGATGCAGAAGTAGGCAAGAGAACTGCAGAAAGAGGCAAGAGAGTTGCAGAAACAGGCAAAAGGTATGCAGGAAGAGAGGTACCGAAAGAGGGAAGAGGGGTGCAGAAAAAGGCAAGAGGGATGTAAAAATTTAGAACAGAGGTACAGGAAGAAGCCAGAGCAGAGCGAAAAGAACCAACTGAGGTTCAGAAAGAGGCAAGAGGGGGTACAGAAAGAGGCACGTGCAGTGCAGAACAAAGCAAAAGAGGTGCAGAAAGAACCAACAGAGGTGGCAAAAGAGGTAAGAGGGGTACAGAAAGGGGTAGGAGAGGTACACAAAGAGGCAAGAGGGATACAGAAAGAGGCAGGAGTGGTGCAGAAAGAGGAAGAGAACAGCAGAGAGAAGCAACAGAGGTGCAGAAAGAGACTAGTGAGTTGAAGAAAGAAGCAGGATAAGTGCAGAAAGAAGCAACAGAAGTGCAGAAAGAGGGAAGAGGGGTGGAGAGTGAGAGGCAAGAGGGGTACAGAAAGAAGCAAGACATGTGCAGAAAGAAACAAAAGAAGTGCAGAAAGAAGGAACAGAGGTGTAGAAAGAGGCAAGAAGAGTGCAGAAATATGTAAGAGGGGTACAGAAAAAGGTAAGAGCGGTGCAGAAAGAGGCAAGAGGTGTCAGGACTTAGCCTTCGCGCCTGCCTGACGAACTACAATCCCCAGCCATCACGGGCCGGGAACTACAATTCCCATGATCCTTTGCGGCCCTCGCGATATAGCGCTGGTGGGCGGGTTGCTCGGGGCTAGTGATTCTTGTCGTCCCCGCGGGAGCGGCTGCTCTCGGTTCCTGTGCACCTTCCCAGGATTGTTTCCGGTTGGATTCAAGGACGCTCTGGTGGTTCCTGTCGGGTATTGTACTGAGATCGTTTACTTTCCCTGTTTGGCATTCGGATTCCTTGGGGGCGCGGTGCGCTCAACTTTAGAGGCAATGCAAGTCGCTTTGGACTCAAACTATTCCTGTGGTGTTTTGTGTACATGACGTCCCTGGCTAGGGCGGAACTGGTGCTAGCTTATTTCAACAGTGACTTGGCTTGGTCCTACAAGTGGCGGAATGAAGGGGAAAGACTAACTCCTCATTACCGTCACAAATGCATGAAGAGTGTTAGTCCTTTTTATTTTGGATTACAATTCCCAAAGCGGGTGGCAGTGGCTTTGTGGCTACACCTCACCGTGTTTGGTTGGATTTGGTTTACGGAGTTTTAGAGGCCATTCATGGATATCAATGCTGGAATTGTTATCATATGAACTGAAACAAGCCTCATCAGCGTTTTCTTTATTTACTTACATTCCTGATCTACTGGTAGTAGAAGCAGCATACTGTTCAAGACTTCATTGGCAGTAGGATTTACGTTTGGAAGAGTGTTCCACTCTGGGGGTATGTGATGTCAAGTTAAACCATATAGATGAATGTGTAGGGGGTTCTCATATCATATGTGCTAACAGTGTCCCTTGTGTTATTCAGGTATAGGAGGAAAGGGATTAAGGTTGTCGTGCGGAGACTGGTTCTTATGTACTACAGGTGATAATTCATTCTAGTGAGACCTTACTGAGAGTAGCCATAGGAAGAGTACTGACCTGTTCCTTTGTTTTGCAGCTTCCTTTCCCTGCTGTTCCCTCCTTTCCTTCCTTTGGGTTTTCCCTGTTTTCGGGGTTTTTCCCTCACCGTATCACTCGAATACCCTGTGTGTGTACAGTCAGGGTGTTTGGGAGGTCCGGAGGTGGAGCTTATTGCTGCGAACGAATCCTGCAGAGTGCTGATCCTGACAGAATCACTAGCCCAAGAATTACACTCTGCCCGGTTCGTTGGTAGCAATAATGGCCTCCATGGAGGATGTGCTGCATGCTTTGGTGTTGGTCCAGCAGGAGCTGGCCTCCTCAAAGACAGAGACAGCAGCCTTACGCGATAAGGTTGAGCAGTTGTCGAGGAATCCGTTTAACGCCTCGTCTCCTGCCTCAACAGTGCAGGTGACAGTGCCCCGCCCATTCTTTTAGCCACACCAGAGAGATATGCAGGAGACCCCCGTAAGACGCAGGTCTTTTTAACCCAGATTCTGCTTCACTTTTCTTGTAAACCTGCTTCATTCCCTACTAACCATTCTAGGGTGGCCTTTGCCATCTCCTATCTAGTGGGTGACGCAGCGAATTGGGCGGTTCCGCTGGTAAAGAATAACGATCCCATTTTGTCTGATTGGGCGGCCTTTAGAGCCGAATTCGAGAAGGTATTTGATCGCAGGGCCGCCTCCTTCACTGTGGATAAGGAACTTATGGAGTTGAAGCAGGGAAAAAATGAGTTGATTACTTATTTAACTTCATTCAATAGATTGGTGGCTGAGGCTGAATGGCCGGAGGAAAAGAGAATGTCCCTCTTTTATCAGGGGTTAAAGGAGGACTTAAAAGATGTGGTGGCTCAAGTGGATCCTCAGCCCAAGACTTGTGTAGACATGATCAATCTAGCGTTGAGACTAGATGGTCGCTTGGCAGAAAGAGGGGGTTATAGGAGAAGATGGGATAGAGGTACAGAGGTACGTACCATTTTGATCGCACCTCTTCTAAACCGACTGCAGGGCCTGAAAGTAGTACAGAACCTATGGAGATAGGAGCTCTCAGATCCCCTTTGTCTAAGGCCGAGAGGGAAGCCAGGAGAACCCAGGGTCTATGTATGTACTGTGGGAAGAAGGGGCATTTTGTGAGAGATTGCCCCTCCAAGCCCAAAACTTCAAGTAACAGTAGATTCAAGAGAGTAGCGGTTTCTGTCACGACACCCAGTGATGAACAAGGGGAACCTGCTAATCCGGGGTCAGTTGAGAGACCAGCATGGAAATTGACCTCTTTGTCGACTGTTGGGGTGGGGGAAACCGAGTCCCATTTGGTACTGGGAATGACGTTGGAATGCCAGAATAAGTGCCATCCAGTGCTGGTTATGTTGGACTCAGGGGCAACGGGCAATTTCATTGATGATGGCCTGGTGTCTAGGTTGGACTTACCCCGCATCTTGAGAGAGAACCCTGAGGAGGTTCTAGCGGTGGATGGTAAGCCGTTAAAATCAGGACAAATCATCGAAAAGACGAGTGAGGTTGGGTTGTCGGTTGTATCGCAAGGTATCATTCACTCCGAGCTCCTGTCTTTGAACATAATAGCGGCACCCCAGTATGAGTTGATATTGGGAATGCCTTGGTTATGTCGACATAACCCTGTGGTTAACTGGAAACTTAAAACAATTGAATTTTTACCTGAGTATTGTCAGGATCACATGGTGTCTGGACCTTCGGTTCATGTGGCCGTTCTATCCACCCCTTACGTAGCAGCTACAGCTGCGGAAAAAGATGTACAGCTCCCTGAAGTCTACAGTCCTTATAGTGATGTGTTCAGTGAGGTTAAAGCAGAAATACTTCCTCCGCACAGGGAGTACGGTTGCCGCATCGATTTGGTTGAGGGGGCTACTATTCCTGCTTGCAGGGTATATGCTTTGTCAGTCCCCGAGACTGCCCACTTGAAAGAATATATTGACCACTACCTCCGCTTGGGGTTCATTCGGCCTTCCCGCTCCCCTGCAGCCTCTCCACTGTTCTTTATAGAGAAGGCCAATGGGGACCTAAGGGCTTGTGTGGACTATCGCGTCCTGAATAAAAACACAGTCCGGAACCGTTATCCTCTCCCCCTCATTTCTGTTGTGCTTGACCAGGTGAGGGAAGCAAAAATCTATACCCGTTTGGACTTGCGGGGGGCTTATCATCTGGTCAGGGTACGCGAGGGAGATGTATGGAAGACGGCGTTTAAGACGCAATTTGGGCTCTATGAGTATATGGTGATGCCTTTTGGGCTATGTAATGCCCCAGCAGCTTTCCAATTTTTCATTAATGATGTGCTAAAGGACTATTTGGATCGCTTTGTGGTAGTGTTTATCGATGATATACTGATATACTCTCAGGAGGAATCCTGTCATGTCGAACAAGTGAGAGCGGTTTTGGACAAACTGAGGGAATACAGGTTGTATGTGAAATTGAGTAAATGCGAGTTTGGGGTTCATGAGGTGGAGTTTCTGGGAGTGAATCTCAGCTCGCAGGGATTACAGATGTCGGATAGGAAGGTCCAGGCGGTGCAGGAGTGGCCAAGCCCTAAGAACGTGCGGGAGGTGCAAAGCTTTTTGTTTTGCCAACTATTACCGCCGTTTCATTGATCAGTTCTCGCAAAAGGCCGTCCCAATCACTAGGCTGTTGAGGAAGGGGGTGCAATTCGCCTGGAATGAAGAAGCTGAAGGGGCTTTCCAGGCTTTAAAGAAGGCCTTTGTTACGGCTCCTGTGTTGGCACACCCTGTGTTGGAACATCCCTTTATAGTGGAAGCGGACGCTTCGGATGAAGCGATAGGGGCGGTGTTGTCTCAGAGGAATTCGCTCACAGGACAGCTTCATCCCGTGGCATATTTATCAAAGAAATTGAGCCCTGCTGAGAATAACTACACCATAGCTGAAAAAGAACTCCTAGCCATCAAACGTGCATTCCAAGAGTGGAGACAGTATCTGTGGGGGGCTCGTCACGCGGTAACTGTATACACAGACCATAGAAACCTCCAGTACATGACCTCAGCCAGGCATCTGACACAAAGACAGATGCGTTGGATGCTTTTCTTTGCAGAGTACAACTTTGTGGTGACCTTTAGGCCTGGCATAGACAATAGGAAGGCAGACGCCCTGTCCAGACAAGTTATGCCAGACGTACCACAGGAAGAAGTCCAGCAAGCCATTATTCCTGCTGCTAAGGTATTGTGTGTGGTTCGTGCTGAGAGGTTCTTGGATGAGGTACAGCATGCACGGTCTTTGCAGGCATGGGAGAATTGGGCTCGTAAAGAATCGGGGAGATCTGTAAGAAAAGGTCTGCCGTTCCAGGGTGAAAGTTTGTACCTACCCACAGTCGAGATAAGGAAGAAAGCCTTTGATTGGTGCCATATAGCTCCAATGGCTGGGCACCCTGGTATAGCTAAGACATTGAAACTACTTCAAAGATACTTTTGGTGGGAAACGTTGGTTAAGGATGCTTCCTTGTGGGTTAAGAGCTGTGAGGAGTGTGCAAGAGCAAAAGGGGAGAATACCAAGAAAAAAGGTAAGCTGCTGCTCATGCCCACGCCCGCTAGACCATGGCAGAACATTAGTCTGGATTTTATCACGGGCTTGCCTGAGGAACAGGGGTGTTCGGCTATTCTGGTGGTAGTTGATAATTTGACAAAGATGGGTCATTTTATACCATGTAAAAATCTTCCGACAGCAGGGCAAACAGCACAGTTACTAGCTTCCCAGGTCATACGGTTACATGGAATCCCCAGGGTGATAGTGTCCGACAGAGGGCCTCAATTCGTTGCTCGTTTCTGAAGGATGTGGTGTAAGGCTCTAGGGATTGATTCGGCTCTCTCAACTAGCTTCCACCCTCAGACAGATGGGCAGACGGAGAGGCTAAATCAAACCCTGAAAAAATACCTAAGGTGTTATTCCACAGAAGCACAGGAATCCTGGGTGAACCTGTTATGGATGGCTGAGTTGGCATACAATAACGCTTGGCACTGTTCAACCGGCATGTCCCCTTTTAAGGCTAATTATGGATACGATGCCAACACCCTGCCTATTACTCTCCCCTCTGAAGTAGGAGATCAGCCCACTGTTCTGGCTCGCATGCGGACATTGAGGAAAGTGCATAGGGAAGCACAGAAACACCTGCTGAAGGCCAAGGAGGTATACAAACGATGGGAGGACAGGCACCGGATACCAGGTCCTCAGTTTCAGGTGGGGGACAAGGTGTGGCTCTCCACTAAGTACATTTGTTTCAAGGTGAGAAGCATATTCCATCCCCGTTTCATTGGTCCTTATCAGATTGTGAAACAAATCAACCCTGTGGCTTATAAACTGCGGTTACCTAGCTCCCTGAGAATACATCCAGTGTTCCATGTCCAATTACTGAAGAGGGCTCTCACCACCCAGAGAAGGGCACCTCCACCCGTGGAGCAAGAGGATGGTCCTGAGTATGAAGTACGGTCCATTCGTGACTCCAAGTTGCGTAGGGGTGTGTTGTGGTATCTGATCTCATGGAAAGGATATTCTAGTGAGGATGATTCGTGGGAACCATGGAACAACGTTCATGCTCCAAGGGCGGTTGCTTCGTTCCATCGGAGATGTCCTTCCAAACCTGGTCCTAGGAGGCGCTTGGGAGGAGGGCGTACTGTCAGGACTTAGCCTTCGCGCCTGCCTGACGAACTACAATCCCCAGCCATCACGGGCCGGGAACTACAATTCCCATGATCCTTTGCGGCCCTCGCGATATAGCGCTGGTGGGCGGGTTGCTCGGGGCTAGTGATTCTTGTCGTCCCCGCGGGAGCGGCTGCTCTCGGTTCCTGTGCACCTTCCCAGGATTGTTTCCGGTTGGATTCAAGGACGCTCTGGTGGTTCCTGTCGGGTATTGTACTGAGATCGTTTACTTTCCCTGTTTGGCATTCGGATTCCTTGGGGGCGCGGTGCGCTCAACTTTAGAGGCAATGCGAGTCGCTTTGGACTCAAACTATTCCTGTGGTGTTTTGTGTACATGACGTCCCTGGCTAGGGCGGAACTGGTGCTAGCTTATTTCAACAGTGACTTGGCTTGGTCCTACAAGTGGCGGAATGAAGGGGAAAGACTAACTCCTCATTACCGTAAGAAATGCATGAAGAGTGTTAGTCCTTTTTGTTTTGGATTACAATTCCCAAAGCGGGTGGCAGTGGCTTTGTGGCTACACCTCACCGTGTTTGGTTGGATTTGGTTTACGGAGTTTTAGAGGCCATTCATGGATATCAATGCTGGAATTGTTATCATATGAACTGAAACAAGCCTCATCAGCGTTTTCTTTATTTACTTACATTCCTGATCTACTGGTAGTAGAAGCAGCATACTGTTCAAGACTTCATTGGCAGTAGGATTTACGTTTGGAAGAGTGTTCCACTCTGGGGGTATGTGATGTCAAGTTAAACCATATAGATGAATGTGTAGGGGGTTCTCATATCATATGTGCTAACAGTGTCCCTTGTGTTATTCAGGTATAGGAGGAAAGGGATGAAGGTCGTCGTGCGGAGACTGGTTCTTATGTACTACAGGTGATAATTCATTCTAGTGAGACCTTACTGAGAGTAGCCATAGGAAGAGTACTAACCTGTTCCTTTATTTTGCAGCTTCCTTTCCCTGCTGTTCCCTCCTTTCCTTCCTTTGGGTTTTCCCCGTTTTTGGGGTTTTTCCCTCACCGTATCACTCGAATACCCTGTGTGTGTACAGTCAGGGTGTTTGGGAGGTCCGGAAGTGGAGCTTATTGCTGCGAACGAATCCTGCAGAGTGCTGATCCTGACAAGAGGGTACAGAAAGAGGCAAATGAGGTGCAGAAAGTGGCAACAGACGTGCAGAAAAGGGGATGGAAGGTGCAAAACGTAGAAGAGATTTGCAGAAAAAGAAAGCAATGTGCAGAAACAGGCAAGAAAAGTGGAGAAAGAGGCATGAGAATTGCTGAAAGGAGCAACAGAGGTATAGAAAGAAGCAAGAAAAGTGCAGAAAGAGGCAAGTGAGATGCAGAAACAGGCAAGAAAGGTGCAGAAAGAGGGAAGACGAGTGCAGAAAGAGACATGGATGGGGATTGAAGTCCCCTTCACTGCTGGAGGTCCTTTAGGGGCCAACTAACCTACCTCTTACCTCCACTAAGCCCCACACAGTGGGATTGCTGAGTGGTGGACATAGGCCACACCACCTTTCTCCACCACTCTGCAAGCGGGCCTCCTGGTGTTCTCTTGGTTGGGAATGAAGTCCCCCTTCCTCCTAATGGTCCCTGGGGGCCAACTAGCCATCCGGCTACCTCCAGTAAGCACCATACAGCTAGATTTCGGAGAGTGCTCAAAGGCCACGCCCCCTTTTCACACAACTCTACTAACAGGACTCCTGGCGTACTGCTGCTCGGGAATGAAGTACACTTTACTCGTGAGGTCCTCAATTGAGGCCCGCCTTCCCTGGGCCACAATTGGACCACATCCCCCAGGGCTGGCCTCGTTATTTTCATTTATTTTTGCCGGGAGGGGGTGTGGCCCCCTCCATTGGGCCACTTCTGGCCCCGAGGACCCCATCCCCTGGGGCCTGGCCTCATTTTTATTTCATGGGAGAGGGGCCACATTGCCCCCCTCACCTAGGCCACTTCTGGCCCCGCGTACCTCTTCCCCGGGGCCTGCCCAGCCAGCTTTTTTTTAGAAGGAGGCTGCGTGGCCCCTCTCCTGATGCCACTTGTGGCCCCAGGGACCCCATACCCCGGGACCAGGCCTCTTTTAAAAAAGAATTGTATTTAGTAAATTAAAGTGGAGGGGGCCGAGTGCCACTCCCTCCCGGGCCACTTATGGCCCCAGAGATCCCATCCCCCGGACACCTGGCTTCTTTTTAAATGTATTTTTTAATTAGGGGAGGGGGGGCGCTTGACCCCCCACCCCTGGGCCATTATTAGCCCTGGGGACCCCATCCCCCAGGGCCTGGCCTCTTTTTTTTTATTTTCATCAATTAAGGGATGGGGGGCCGCCTGCCCTGCCTCATGCCTTTGGACCTCAATCCCCCAGGGCTGGTCCTCAAGTTGGGGACCGTGGGAGGAGCACAAATGCCACCACAATCCCTGAAGGCTCCCCGCCTCCTGCAGAAACCGGCATTGCTTTTGGTCAAGGGGAGCTGCTAACATGCAGCTCCCTTTGCCCAAAAGCAATTCTGCTTTGCTTCGTTGAAGCAAGAGCAGCTTTCCTGCTCTCGCTACAGCGAAGCAAAGCAGAAGTTTGATATGGCAGGGCGGGAATAGTGCTCCTGCCATGCCGTAGCAAACGGTAATGTCCCAGTGGTGGGCACTCGGGGACATTACAGGTGCCGGGCCTGGGGGGTGGTAGTCCCCAGGGCCATCAAGGGCACCAGGAGGGGGGCCGCAGGCCTCCCTCCCAACTCTTTAAAGCCCCAGGCAGGTGGTGGTCACTGGGGCCTGGGGGTCCTTAACGGACGCCCATATTTAAATAAACAGTGCCCCGGGAAGGTAATGGTCCCCGGGTCACCCTTATTTGTCAAAGCCCCATGGTGGTGGCAGTCCCTGGGGGGGGCCTGTGAGGCCCCCCTACACTTATTTGAATTAAGCCCCGAGGAGGTGGTAGTCCCTGGGGCTTGGGGGGCCTGCAAGGCCGTATCAATATTTAAATTATGCCCCAGGAACGTGGCGGTCCCCGGGGCTGCGAGGCAGCTGTGTGCCCCCACATATTATGGATAAAGCCCCAGCAAGGTGGCCAACCCTGGGCACCCGCTATATAATCATACATTGCCCCCGGGACCTGGCCCACCGGGAGCTTATGAATAACGAAGCGCAGGAGCCCGTGCTTCGTTTTTTTTTTCTCAGCCGGATTCGCGTACCCAGCATGAATTCAGCTGAATTTTTTTTTTAATGCTTTTTTGGGCCCTGAGCAGGCCTAAGGGGTCAGGGTGTTTCTACCCTGCCCCCCTTTTCTTGTTTTTATTGATTTGGTACTGTTTTCTTTTGACTCGGTCACCGAGTCACAAGTTGGCTGCCAAAACATTCTGGTTTTGATTGTTGGCAGCCAATCAGAAGTCAGCTTTTGCTCGGGAGGAGTTGCGACGCCTCCTCGGTGCTCAGATATAAAGAAACATTTTTTTTAATTTCTCAGCAACTACTAAACGGATTTACACCATTTAAGAAAAAGGTCACTTTCTGTACCAAGAGCTACCTTTTTGCTAATTTTGGTGTCATTCCGTTCAGCAGTTCGGCTGTAGCCGTGTCTAAAGTTCCTATGGAAATTACCATGGCGAAAACGCGTTTGGGACTCCCTTTTTGTCTTGGCCCCCGCTTGACGTATCACCCCGAAAATTTCAAGACAGGAGCTGACCTGAGTGAACCATTAGTTTTGAAAATGTTGTTAAGATTTGTCAAAAGGCGCCAAAGATATTGGCAAAAGAAAAAACGCTTTTTGAATAGAAACGAGGACCTGACTATAACTACCTACTGGCGACCTAATAACTTTGGCGCCGGTGGACGAAGCTTTGCGAATTTCTCCAAGAAAATGGCCTGCTCCGCTCCGCTCCTTCCCTGAAAGTTTGGAAGTGATTCGTGAAGCAGGGACTGAGAAAAAAGGGGGGTACCAAAATGTGTTTTCCCCATGCAATTTTCCATAGGATCTTTAGCCAGGGCTACAGCCCGAACGGCTGAACGGAATACACCAAATTTGGCAAAAAGGTAGAGTTCGGTTTGCAGATCACGCTTTTTGTTAAATGGTGTAAATCTGTTCAGTAATCCCTGAGAAAATCATAGGTAAAATCATAAGTATATCTATAGGCGCGTACCGTAAGCGTACTGTCCGTGTACAGGTCTGCGTACAGGGCCGAGCACGAGCTGCATGCTATTTGGCTGGCAACTGCCTGTCAACACTCCAAACCAGAAAGTGTTGGCAGCCATCTTGTGCCTCGGTAGACTGAGGCACAAGAAAGCAGTGAAACAAGTGCGCAAAACATGCAAAGGGGGCAGGGTAGAAACACCCTAACCCTCTAGGCCTGCTCAGGTGGTCCCACAAGGACCCCCAAGGCCCCAATTTTTTTTTTTAATAACCCGGTCTGCTTTTTTTCAAATTACCCCCCGGGGGGACCAAATCCCGGGGGCATAGTGAAAAAGAAGTGTGGGGGCCCAATCCCCCCCCCCCACACTGCCCCGCGGACAGCCACCCCTGGGGCAAAGCAACACAGCACCCTGGCGCATACTGGAGGCTCCTGGTGGGCTAGTTGGCCCCCAGGGACCTCCAGTATGCAAGGGGAATTAGTTCCCCCCTCTGAAAAAGTGCCAGGGGGCTGCATTGCAGAGAGGTGTAAAAAGGGGCATGGCCTCATTACACCTATCTGCAATGCAGCCCCCTGGCACAACTGCAGGTTCCTGGTGGGCTAGTTGGCCCCCAGGGGCCCCCAGTATGCAAGGGGAATTAACTCCCCCTCTGCCAACGTGCCCGTGGGCTGCGTTGCAGAGATGTGTAAAAAGGGGCGTGGCTTCATTACACCTCTCTGCAATGCAGCCCCCCGACGCATACTGGAGATTCCAGGTGGGCTAGTTGGCCCCCATGCACCCCCAGTATGCAAGGGGAATTAGTTTCCCCTCTGCAAATGCGCCAGGGGGCTGCGTTGCAGAGAGGTGTAAAAAGCGGCATAGCCTCATTACACCTCTCTGTAATGCAGCCCCCGGCGCATACTGGAGATTCCTGGTGGGCTAGTTGGCCCCCAGGGACCCCAGTATGCAAGGGGAATTAGTTCCCCCTCTGCAAACGCGCCCGGGGGCTGCGTTGCAGAGCGGTGTAAAAAGTGGTGTGGCCTCATTACATCTCTCTGCAATGCAGTCTTCTGGCGCAAACTGGAGGTTCCAGGTGGGCTAGTTGGCCTCCAGGGACCCCCAGTATGCAAGGGGACTTAATCCCCCAACTTAGAACACTCTACAGGGCCCATTTGCACAGTGGTGAAGGTAGGGGGCGGGGTTGAGGTGATGTGAGTGCAAACATGCCCTGAGGCGCGTTTTAAGATGGGGAAATAATTTCTGTTCAATCCAGAGGGTACCTAGGGGGCAACTAGTCCAACAGGTATCTCCAACAGGTATCTTGAGAGCTGTGTTGCAGAGTGTTGTAAAAAGGGGGCGTGTACTTTGAACACCTCTCTGAAAAATAGCTGCCTGGTGCATACTGGAGGTACCTGGTGGGCTAGTTGGCTCACAGGGGACCTCAGGATTGAAGAGGAAATAAGTCCCCAATCTAGCACACTACTATTCCAGAAAAGTAAATTTAACTGTACTTACCAGTAACTTGAATTTCCGTCCATAGGATATCATTGCCTGATATATAAAATATATATTAATAAAAATACAAAAGAATTTACAATTTCAATATTTTTTAAAACATTTTTTTCAATGTATATTAAAAATATGTAATGTCATTTAAAAAATTGAATATTTAAAAATAAATAATTTTAAAAAATGTAGTAAATCAGTATAAAAAATATAACAATTAATAAATTTAAAAATTATCATTTACAAAACCTTTGAAATTCACTGAAATCAGCCAAGAGTCTTGATGCCATCAGTGATGTCATTTGAGATGTCATCAGTGATGTCATAAGTGATGTCACTAAGCATGTCATGAGTGATGTAATATGTGATGTCATCAGCAGTGCATTGCGGGCGCGCAAGTTATAGTTAGCTGAACTAACTATAACGGGGGAATTTCAATGGTTTTGTATGAGTGAAATGTCCAGCTAACTATAACATGTGTGAAACCTATAGTTTTTTTGTGAGTTTCTAAGGTTTTTTAAATGCTAATTCCTAACTATAACGTGTGTGAAAGCTATGTTTTTTTCAGTGAATTTGCTAAGGTTTTTAAATGCTAATTCCTAACTATAATGTGGCTGAAACCTTTGTTTTTTTCAGTGAATATATATATATATATATATATAACATTTCACATGATAATAAACCGCAATCAATATTGTGCAGATTTAACTCACTAGTACCTGATAATCACTAGAATTCTTGTGAAACAGTCAATATATGAGTTTCTACATACCTGCATTAAGGATAATCGCATCTGCTATCTATGCATCTGCTTTCGTTATGTTACAGGATAAATCCCATAGTTGACTATTATAGTATTTCTTCAGTTAACATGTGCCATACCAGTGCTCATGAGTGCAAAAATCTTTAAAGTGCATTTGTATAGTGCAAGTGTGCAAAAATATATAGAAACCGTTTGTAAAGTCGAGGCACTTGGTAGACTGAGCCCAATCATACCAATCCAACTAATCCAAGCAGATATTAACACAGAATAGTGACTTTGAGGAATTGATTAAAATTAAGCGAGGATTCAAAAGGGAAATGTTCTTCATAGACCAATATGTAGTTGAGTGAATAACTCTGCATCACCGTAAATTCACTCTCATGGGAACATCTTATAAGAGTCAGCGTAGGTAACAGCCACAAACCCTGGACCAACAGTCTTCTCTGCTTTCAGTCATTATCCATAGTTTCGCAGTTGGTTCTTTCATAGAAATATATTTGATGTTACTATGTTGGTCGGACAACGATAAGCCTGGTGGCTGTAAACAGTAGAGTAAGTGTATATTAAACTAAAATTGCCATTTGAAACAATAAATAGTTATCAAAAAGTTAAAAACCTCTTTGAAACATTGCCTACTGTAACGGAGACTTGGTATCAGATTATCAACTATGTCGAAACTAGTTTTTAATACAGACTAATATGCAAATCTTCCATAAGGTTTAGGCCCCCTGACTGTTTAGTATCAAGCTGCAGTATATATTTAGTTTCCAACTTGCGAAGTTTGAATTCTCTGTTTCCTCCCCGTCGGCTAGCGGCTAGCGGCATCTATCACATAGAATTTAAAACGTTTGCTACCACTTTGATGGTGTTCTCTGAAGTGCCTTGTCACTGGATATGTATTATCTTGGTTGATAATGGCTCTCAGATGCTGTAGGATACGCTTGTGTACTGAGTGCTTAGTGCTACCTACATATCTGAGCGAACATTGACACTCTAAAATATAGATAGCGTACTCCGTCTTGCATGTGAATACCTTACTAATCCGATGTTCTTTGTAGCTAAAGCCATCAATGTATATATTTTTGTTGATCCCGTGGGTACATGATTTGCAGGTCTTACATTTAAAAAAAGCAGGTGGTTTTTTCAATTACTTCCGAGCTGGTGTTAACCAACCTATCACCTCATCGAGGGAGCCCGGCTAAATGTGATAGATGCTTTATTAGGGAGTGTATCATTCAAAAAAATTGGCCAATTACTGTTTATGATCCAACGTAACTCTCTGTGTTGTTTGTTGTAACCTACAATGATTCTGACTGGATCGACATGATGGACAGACTGACTATTGGTCACAGTGCATTCAGAAATGGTAGATGCATTGGACACATCATTGGTATCATATTTCATAAGTAGGTCATAACTAAAATAGATTATATATATATATATATATATATATATATATATATATATATATATATATATATATATATATATATATATATACATATATATATATATATATACATATATATAAAACGCTCCAATGTCTTCCGGATTACTAGAAGAACCAAACAGCACTCGGAGGTGGAAGGTTTCAACACGCTAGATTTTATTTAGCGAGGGGGTGCACACAGACGCGTTTCGGCGGTCTGCCTTCGTCAGTGTGTGTTACACTGTGTTTACTCCCGACATTATTTTAAGTGTTATGCATACACTCCCACATTCTGTAAAGCATAGGCAGAGAAAGGGGACTCACACCATACATAGAATTGTGGCGGACATCTTGCAATGGTTGTTAATAAGTACCAAACACATTTACATTGTACATATAGTAAACGTTAAAGCCCACTGATGGGCAACAGCCTCATTCAGAGTACGGTATATTTTACATGTTAATCCAAAATGGATAAGAAACATATAGCCGTGGATCGGCTGGTGTCCCCTTACGAAATAAAAGGCCAGATGCAATTCACCAAAGTATGAGGCTTCAGGTTCAATAACATTTCAATTGAAGATACTCATACTAGAACTGTGGAAATAGTAAAGTGGGATGCATCCCGTGTAGCAGCAGAAAACAGAGTGAATTCATTACAAATCTAGAAATCACAATTCATTTTTAGAAACGATCTCTAAGGATGCATATCAAAATACGTGAAAACTGTGGAAATCAAATAGTAAATAAAAAATTAGTACATTACTATTGCAGTAAATCCATCAAAAGATCTAAACAAACCTTCATCATTTATGAGTCTTGGGAAATCATTTGCTTTCACTCATATTACATATGAGCCCACGTGGCTTGGTATTGTTCAAACATTGACTTACTTTCCACATTTATATGTCTCAAACTCCTGATGAAATTCTCCTCATTCACAAATGAACAAAAAGATATAAAGAATCTCTGATGTAGATAACTTCATGTGACACAAAGCAGATAAGGACCTTAGGCTATGTTTACACTTAATATAGGGAATGTCCGTTTGGGATGACACTCAATTAGTTCTAATTACAGTTTTTCTTGAGTTTTATGTCATCTTGGATCTATGTAATCCTATTGCTGTTACTCAATCAATTGGATTTATTTCCCTAGATGAAAGGCCATCTCTTCCCCGCTGTTAAGACCCTTGGGATGTTTCGTTGAGAGGTCTATTATGTATCTGGATTCCAGTCTCCTTAACCGGCGTAAACGGTCACCGCCACGTATATTGGGAGGCACAATGTCCAGGCCGAAGTATTGATGTTTACTTCGGTCTCGACCATGGGCCTCTGCAAAGTGGCGAGCCACCGGATAAGCCTGATCCACTTTATCGATGGCTCTTAGGTGCTCAAGTATTCTTAACTTGAGCTCCTTCATAGTGCTCCCGATGTAGCGTAAGCCACACGGGCACTGTAAGCAGTAGACGGCATACTGCGTACTGCAGGTAATAAATTTATTGATGCTCATTTTCCTGCCAGTATCAGTAATGGTGTAGGTTAGCACCCGTTTACTTCCTGCGCACGCTTTGCAGCGGCCGCAGGGGTAAAAGCCTTTTTGCTCCCTTATGGTGTTGATCCTACGGGGCAGTTTATCAAAGTGGCTTGTCACCAGCATGTCGCCTATCGATCTTGCTTTGCTGAAGGTTAGGAGTGGCTGGGTTGGTAGGTCCTCCTTGAGCACATTATCCGTTAGGAGAATGTGCCAATTCTTCCTATATATATGTATATATATATATACATATATATATAAAATATAGGTTTATATTTCCCTTCCCTAGTTTGATACCAATGGTATGCATGGTAACACATATAAATATATAATGATTTGTTTATTTTTATATATGTTTTTATATATTTCCACACACAATGATGTGTGTGTAAATATATAAAAACATGTATATAAATATAAGCACCATGCACTTTTTCGAATCAAGTTTGTGCTTTCTCCTATATCATACAGGAGAATTGTGTTGACGGAGTGGAGTCTTTGATTAGGTACATATGCACTTTATAAGCACAATGCACTTTGAAGTGATTATATATGCCAATTTTCGTGCTTTGGTTTTTACATTATGAGGAACTAAACACTCTTTTGAAATGTTTTGATTAAAGGCCCAATATGAATTTGGTTACATATTGTTAACATGCACTTTATGAGCAGGGTGCACTTTTTAGATGGATATGCATATTATAATTAGGCTATCTGGAAATCGGTTAAAACTGACTATACCCGACAGTACCCTACCAGATGAAAATCAGCTGACCCGGTTTAAACCCAGTGTCACTGATTTTCATAGTTGACGTGGGGGGAGAGAAGCTGTTGTGGTCTGCCGTCTGTCTTACTGCGGCCGCACCCGAGTACTTCACAGGTCTTTAAAAAGACCATTTACCTAACAAGTCTTTGCTTCTTTTGCCCCTTCTCAAAGCCCCTGGGGGCGGGGCTGAGTGCACAAAACAGTCTTCGTTGCTTGCGGTTCTGGCAAATGTCTGGCTGCCGGCCCTGCACCAGGGAGCTTGGAAGCAGACACAGCAGGAAACTCTTAGGAACGATTCCATCCTCTAAGCGTCTTAGAGATGCGCGCCTTCCAGTCTGAGAGTCAGTCAGAATCTTCCTCTTCGAGTTTGTTGTATGGGAGTGAATCGCCTCAATATCATCCACGTTAGACAGCAAAACGCCACTGGCATACAACAAACTCGAAGAGGAAGATTGACTATACCTCTATGACTGCTCACTAACTGAATAATAATACAAAGAGGCAGAAGGAATAGATAAGTCACACTGTTGTTCATGGTGCAACACGCGTCCTGATGATGGTCTCGATGAATTGTACTATATGAGACCGAAACGTCGACGATATGACACTTCTCTGTAAATAGCATCACTGAATTTGAACTTGTATATAGTTGTTGAACGGTGTATATATGGTAGACATGCAAATACTATCCATATTATGTACAAAAAGTGTCAGTAAGTACTGTACATGTCAAAGAACTGAGTAACAGTACATCTTTTGTGTTGCCGTATATGGAATGGCATATGATTTACACGTATGCAAATGAAATAGAATATGACATAATGCAATAAAATAACTAATGAACTGTATATATGTCTCTCGAGTACTATGAAATTCGTGTTCACTGTTGTGACAAAAATTTTTTTTAATTATAAAAATAATATTGAATGACTCCTTTAGGAACTTTTTTCTATGGTGTTATTGATTATACCCAGTTCCTTGGGAATATTGGGTTACCCTATTAGTTTTTGAATATAAGGATGAGTCAGTTGTGAAGGATCTTATTATTAAAATGGAAAAATTATAACAGGAGTACGAAGAGGGAATCATGGAGCATAAAGCAGGAAAATTCACTAGGGATAGGCTGCATTACAAAATTCATTGTTAAGGCATGCGTTATAAAGGCATATGCGTGGTAAAATTTTGTGCTGTAATTGTCATTGTCATGCGTTGTAACAGCATTTGTGTTGTTACAACCACGTTGTAATGGTAATGCGCTGTAATGACTCCTTTATAATGGTTGTTTCCCAGGTGAAAGGAAACACAGGGTGAGGTGAGATGGATTTCACCATGAGGTGTAATGGTTGCTGTCCTGGAGAACAGAAGAACTTCTCATACAGGGCAACCTGCACCTCTTGGTGGGCCTTCACTGCTGCAGGGGTGACAAAAGAGAGCTCAGTGGTGTCTAAGGGGAATCTCACCCTTTACTGCAGATTTACTTGGAGGACACCTTTTAAAGGAGTTGGAGCGACAGGTGGTTATGCTGCAGGATCCAGTGTTGCGGAGGATTTGCTATTGTTCTTTCACTTATTCTTCAACTCAATGGAGCACTAGTTTTGTAAGACCCTTTGTACAAATAAGTGTATAGGATACTGTACCACTTTTTTTTAAAAAAGCATTCACAATGTATTTATTCTTGTCAGTGTGGTATTACTATTTTTCTTTCACAAAGGGCATTATGGCCTCCCATACCATTGAAGGTCACCTGTAATACCACATTTGATATGGCATCAGGTCCGGAGGTGCAACTTTCATTTATGATAATTCTCTTAAGGGTTTTAAGATTTTTCATACTATACAGCTCTGTGATACACTTATAATTTAGACTTGTCACATTCTCCTGATCTTAAACACCACAAAGCTTGCTAAAGAAAGTCCTCAATTGAACAGTCATAAAATAGGAATTTAGAGCGAGCTCTTCAAAACCATGAAGACTTCAAATTAATACTCACCTTACACACTTTATACTTGGATCAACTCTTGTTTGTTCAAATCAACTCTTCACAATCCACAAATGGGGCCTCGGGCAATGGAAGAGCTGGGAAGGGGACACAGGGCCATCAAAAATGATGGAGTTGCATATCTTTCACAGGTCTCTAAGCATATCAGAGAAGTAGGCGTCTACCTGGTCTATAATGTATTGGTTCCCATGAGCCAGGTGGGCATGGTGACAAGACCTGCTCATGTCAGCAGGCTTTTGTGCCTATTCCCATGTCACCCATAGGAGCAGAATTGGCAGGTATAGGTCTTTAAGGATTCGTTGGTGACAATGCGCATATTTACCTTTCCATTCTCACAATAGAAGTGAGAATTTAAATGGGTATTCCATTGCTCATGTAGCACATAAGTGGTGGAACACAGGGCTGAAATGCAGACAGATGCATTTCTATTCCCTCCCTCCATTGCGCTTTCTCCTGTGATAGCCTTGCACAACGCTAGGGCTTGTGTAAGGAAATGAAAGTATTGCCAGGTGCACATTCCCGCTCATTATTCTGTGAATTATGGGTGCACTGGAATCTGCACCCGACACTCCCATGACATGCCCACTAGTTCACATTCTTTGTGGGGGTAAAATGCGCAAAAGGTTTGCAACTCATATAATGTATTTGGTTACATACAAATTTCCATCGTGATTTCATGCGTCCAATTAGGATCAAGGTGCCTGATTATTATACATGAGGATGGTATTTTCCTTCACTACCACTGCTTCTCTGTACATATAAACCTGCTTCTTTCTATCCTGCAGCTGCCATTATACCTTTATGGGAAGATTTTCGCTCCCACTATTTGCCACAACCTCCAAGTCAAGATTAAGATGGTCAATGTACAATTAAAAATCCAAATCATGCAGGTAAATAGGCTAAAACTGACAGTACCAACAACTAAAATTAAAAACTCATTATTAAAAGCCAGCATTAAATGCTATAATATACATAAAATACATAAAATACAATGGGTAAAGGACAAGAGTAATAAAACGTTAAATCTGTAGATAGACTATGGAGTTGGCATAACGGACACAGCGTGGCACATATAGTTCCCAAAACACAGTTAACAGATACAGCCTGGATACTGCAAAGACAACCTCTCCCTACATCTTCTGGCCCCTAGTAAAAAGTTTGCAAACGCAAACCAAACCACGGGAGAAGAAAGCATTTGAAGATATAGTAATGCGGGCCTTACTTGAGTGAATTGACAATTACTGAGCTGCAAAGTATACACTTTTTGTTGTGGAGGGTCATAAAAATCACAGAAAAATATAAAATGCAGAGTATCCTGCTCAGTAAAATTGTCACAAGGGCAAGGCTTTAGCGACCAGGTTTCAGGAAAGGCTATTAACCAGGGTACCATATTCAATCGGAATATGGTTAACACAAAAGGATGGTATGCTTTAGTGACAAGCAACAAGTACGGCTGTATCTGTGGGCTCAGACTCAGTGTAACAAACCTTCTCACATCTAGCTCCTTACACGGACTAAGCCCCTGAATTGAGGCCAGAAACTGTTGTTTAATGTCTCTAATGGCTACCCGGCCTAGTGACCTGGGCATAACATACAAGTCGGGCAGCCTAACCATTTCATTTGCTCCAGAATATACTTTAGTCATGGTATTCGTAAAGCCCCCTTGTGTGCAATGCAGTCCGTGATGACAGATTGATTTAAAGTGGAGATGGCACAATCCCAGATTCTCAGCCAGCACAACAGTGGAGCAACGGCAACCAGGTCTGAGATATATTCCATGCCCAGTTCCTCGTGGAGAATGTATGCCGGAATAGTGGGAGGACAGCTTGAACTATTTGTGCAACCAGCATCTCCCCATAGTTCAAAACTGTTTATAATGATTACAATTGATACTGCATAAATATGGTGCAGATACCTCTAGCATTGTCAGTATGGGAGTAGGACTTGACCAGAGAGCAGGAGTGCAATGGCGATTCCTCCAAAAAGAGAATATTTATTAACACCTTCGATGCTGCTGACGGAACCGTTCCATCACGCCCCTCGGGTGGGCTGTGCTGGTGACGGAACGGTTCCGTCACGGCCCGGCCGCCGTGCCTACGCGGCGCTGATTTCGCGCCTGTGCGGCTGGTTTAATTAAGCGGGCGGGGCCGTGACGGAACCGTTCCGTCACAAGCACAGCTCACCCGCGAGCCGTGACGGAACGGTTCTGTCACCAGCGCGCGTGAGCCCTGCGCCCGCCCGCGACCGTTAGGGCTGCGGCGGAATAGCCGCCGCAGCGAAGGAGTTAAAGGAGAAAAGTCTAATATTTGAGAGTGAAGGTAAATGTGGTGTGCAAGGTCTGAGAGAGTGAGCCTAATCCTGTACCACCTTTACACAAGCAACTGCCCATGTCTTGAATGATTGGTTACTTAAACAATAAAAAAAGGCAGGTTTATCTATGCCCATTATGCAGACCACATTAATCACACTGAAACAACTAGTCAATGTTTTTTCACCAGGCACCCTTTCACAGTTCATGGCTATATGCTTCTTTGTGTTTCCCCTTGGAAAAAGATAGCAAGAGATTGGTTCTTCTTCTTCTTCTGGATATTGTTAGAGTCACTGTAAGCTTAAGGGTCTCAGAAAACCCAATAGATTATGTAATTCATTCAACAATGCAACATTCATAGCGACACATAAAAGCCTGCACTCAGAATTAAGTCCGAAAAAGTAATTCTATCAAATGTAGCTAATCCCATTCCATTACTCATATAATTGTTTGGTAGTCATTATTAATCCAAGTCTCCTGTTTCCAAACCAGTGTGGTATCTATTTATGCATCTTAAATATACCAACTATGTCTTATTTCTCTTGGGTATTTTTAGAAGGTTAACATTGTTTGTAACTTTTACCTTTTTGCAAGCTAGACTTAGCTTGTAAAACTTGTTGTTTCTTGGTTTGCTAGTACAGTACCTTAGTGGTTTGATCTGATCTTTCCTTCCTTTGTTACCAGTCTTGGAGGTTGCTGTGGGCCCATAAGTTTCAGGATGCAAGGGTGCTGGTAGCGACAGCAGCATTAAAAGTGATCCATATTCCAGGTGAGTTCTTCTTCCGTAGCTATAGAGTGGCGGGTAGCTTCCTCATCTAGGTCTCGAGGCAAAGTAGGGCTGGGCCTTCTGGGTATGGATTAAATAGGAATGATGCCCAATATGGTCACCGAGACTTGTTGAGATGTCTGTAATTCTCACTGACACAATAGGCAGCAGAATCAAGAGCCAACAAACAAGACCACGGGACGTTGAGGTCTTGTTATGCCCTCTAGTATTAATCAAAAGAGAGTAACCCTTCAGTGACAAGGGAACAGGGTACATAGTAACAAACAAAAGAGGAGATTTCCCTTGGATTCCTATATCTTAATTTATCTCTTAAAAACCTAACTGTGGTTTACTTGACCTGCATACATTCTACTTTTTCAAACAAACATGGAAACACAAACGGCACTTACAATCTAAAATTATATATGCCACGTAGCCGGTATGTTTTGTATTATGACAAGATTCTTTATTATTTAAAGTTAAAAACAATTCAATGTAGCATAAAAAAAATTTAGCAATCAAAATACATACACATATGTATTGCTTGTAACAATTATACCATGTGTGCAACAGTCTGTTGTTCTTACTATCTGTGCACTTTTATTGTTAAAAACACTCTCAGGAAAAAATACACAAATTAAAAAGAATATTTTTGCAATACAATCACTTAAAATCCAAGTCGACGCGTTTCGGTGGATCTTTGCTGGCGCACCACCTTCCTCAGGACAATTTAAAAACCATTCTGTAAAAACAATTATTTAAAAGAACAAAGTCATACTTTATCTTCGGCATACGTTCACAAAATTATACAATCAATCTAAGACCTCCATGTATCTAGGTTTCTTTAACACACATGAAAAACTCATAATGTAGATGGTGTACTTTCTGTACTGCAATACTGCTTATCTATAAAGATAAAGCTACCTTATATCTTACATTTCCGATTACATTTTCTTATATAGGGCTTATTTGGGTCATCTTTGGGCCTTTCCCTGTGCTCATTTTGTGTTCCCATACTTCTACATTCATAGCCACATTCATATACATTGTTCCCCCTTCTGACAACTCTTGCGGTATCACCCATATTCCGACAGTAAGCATCATGCATTCATGGGATATACACCCACCTTGTGGACTGCCTTTAATCAATTCAACAGTCTGCCTCGTTGTCTATCAAGACTCTATTTCCGTTATTTGACTTTTGTGCTCCTGTATTAAATAGAGACAAATATATTATATATATGGATTGGTGTCACTACAACGCGGTTTTTTACAACGCATTCCGTTACATCGGAATTTTTACAACGCAGGATCCATTACATCGGATGCCATTACAACGCATGGCATTACATAGCAGATGCTATTACAACGCATGGCATTACATCGTAAGTATAGGTAAGTATACCTTTTTAAAAAAAATGTAATTAAGTTAATTTAATTAATTTAATTTGGCTGAAGTCGATGTCTGTGCTGGAAGGGAAGACTGCGTCGAGTGTGTGTCCGGCGAGGTGGGTGGGGGTGGACACCAGTTGCTTGAGTCCCAGGTTGGCGAGGTTGTCGAGCAGGGTGCTGGTGTTGCGATCGTTGTTGTTCTCCAGATGGAAGTTGATGTCCCCCAGGAGGATGTAGTCAGCGGAGGGGAGGGCATGCGGGCTGACGAAGTCGGCGATGTCCTCGCTGAATTGTGTGCGTGGTCCAGGGGGTCGGTAGATCAGGGTGCCTCTGAGGGTGGTGTTCGGGTTGGTGTGGATCTGGAAATGCAGGTGTTCGGCGCTGGTCAGGGTGTTGTCGGTGCTGGTCGTGAGACGGATGGTGCTCCTGTGGACGATGGCGATGCCTCCTCCCATCTGGTTGGCGTTTCGGTCCCTCCGGACGATCTTGTAGCCCTCTGGGATAGCGATGGCGATGTCGGGAGCTGAAGAGGCGTTCATCCAGGTCTCCGTGATGAAGGCAACGTCAGGGGCTGTGGCGTCTAGGAGGTTCCAGAGTTCGATGGCGTGTCTGTGGACGGAGCGGGTGTTGAGCAGGATGCACTTGAGGTGGGTGCTGCTGGTGTTTGACTTGGCGGGTGTTGGTGCAAGGCAGGTCCGGATGCAGGAGAACTTGCAGGCGTGGCAGCTGAAGGGGCCGTGGGTGCGACGTGGTGTGGCTTGGTGGCACTCTGGGCGTCGGCCGGTGTTGAGTGCGTTGAGGGTGGCGGCTGAGTACGTCCTGCGGGTCGGTCGGGGTCTTCGAGGACCAGGGGTCCTGGCGCTGGTCGCAATCCGGTCGCGGACGGGCGCAGACGGGCTTACCTTTGGCGCGCCTTCGGCGCACAATCGGTGCGCCCGCTGCGCGTCCGCACGGTCGCCATTTAAGGCGAAGTGCGCGGGTGGGCGGAGCAGCTGGGAGGCGGGAGCGGGGAGGGTTACAGAAGAGAAAAAGGGGCGGGGACAAGCGGCGGTGGCGGGAAGGGAGGGCGGAGGGCGGCGAGGTAGGCGGACAACAAGGAAGGAAAGCCAAAAACACGGGCCAAAAGAAAATAAGCAATACAGGCACAAATAATTGACAGAACAAGGGAAAAACGAAGTTAGGCAAAAACAGGCACAAATACGTGACAAAACAAGGCAAAAACAATCCCCGCAGCGGAGGCAGCCGGCAACCGGCAAACGAGGCAGCAGCGAGGCAGAGGGCAGGCAAGGGGCACACGCAGCAGCTGGTGGCCGTGCGGCGCGGGGGTGTCCCACAAGTGGGTCACACTCACCTGCGTCGCACGGTCGCCATTTAAGGCCAAGTGCGCGGGTGAGCAGAGCAGCTGGGAGGCGGGAGCGGGGAGGGTTACAGAAGAGAAAAAAGGGGCGGGGACAAGCGGCGGTGGCGGGAAGGGAGGGCGGAGGGCGGCGAGGTAGGCGGACAACAAGGAAGGAAAGCCAAAAACACGGGCCAAAAGAAAATAAGCAATACAGGCACAAATAATTGACAGAACAAGGGAAAAACGAAGTTAGGCAAAAACAGGCACAAATACGTGACAAAACAAGGCAAAAACAATGCCCGCAGCGGAGGCAGCCGGCAACCGGCAAACGAGGCAGCAGCGAGGCAGAGGGCAGGCAAGGGGCACAACCAGCAGCTGGTGGCCGTGCGGCGCGGGGGTGTCCCACAAGTGGGTCACACTCACCTGCGTCGCACGGTCGCCATTTAAGGCCAAGTGCGCGGGTGGGCGGAGCAGCTGGGAGGCGGGAGCGGGGAGGGTTACAGAAGAGAAAAAAGGGGCGGGGACAAGCGGCGGTGGCGGGAAGGGAGGGCGGAGGGCGGCGAGGTAGGCGGACAACAAGGAAGGAAAGCCAAAAACACGGGCCAAAAGAAAATAAGCAATACAGGCACAAATAATTGACAGAACAAGGGAAAAACGAAGTTAGGCAAAAACAGGCACAAATACGTGACAAAACAAGGCAAAAACAATCCCCGCAGCGGAGGCAGCCGGCAACCGGCAAACGAGGCAGCAGCGAGGCAGAGGGCAGGCAAGGGGCACACGCAGCAGCTGGTGGCCGTGCGGCGCGGGGGTGTCCCACAAGTGGGTCACACTCACCTGCGTCGCACGGTCGCCATTTAAGGCCAAGTGCGCGGGTGGGCAGAGCAGCTGGGAGGCGGGAGCGGGGAGGGTTACAGAAGAGAAAAAAGGGGCGGGGACAAGCGGCGGTGGCGGGAAGGGAGGGCGGAGGGCGGCGAGGTAGGCGGACAACAAGGAAGGAAAGCCAAAAACACGGGCCAAAAGAAAATAAGCAATACAGGCACAAATAATTGACAGAACAAGGGAAAAACGAAGTTAGGCAAAAACAGGCACAAATACGTGACAAAACAAGGCAAAAACAATGCCCGCAGCGGAGGCAGCCGGCAACCGGCAAACGAGGCAGCAGCGAGGCAGAGGGCAGGCAAGGGGCACAACCAGCAGCTGGTGGCCGTGCGGCGCGGGGGTGTCCCACAAGTGGGTCACACTCACCTGCGTCGCACGGTCGCCATTTAAGGCCAAGTGCGCGGGTGGGCGGAGCAGCTGGGAGGCGGGAGCGGGGAGGGTTACAGAAGAGAAAAAAGGGGCGGGGACAAGCGGCGGTGGCGGGAAGGGAGGGCGGAGGGCGGCGAGGTAGGCGGACAACAAGGAAGGAAAGCCAAAAACACGGGCCAAAAGAAAATAAGCAATACAGGCACAAATAATTGACAGAACAAGGGAAAAACGAAGTTAGGCAAAAACAGGCACAAATACGTGACAAAACAAGGCAAAAACAATGCCCGCAGCGGAGGCAGCCGGCAACCGGCAAACGAGGCAGCAGCGAGGCAGAGGGCAGGCAAGGGGCACAACCAGCAGCTGGTGGCCGTGCGGCGCGGGGGTGTCCCACAAGTGGGTCACACTCACCTGCGTCGCACGGTCGCCATTTAAGGCCAAGTGCGCGGGTGGGCGGAGCAGCTGGGAGGCGGGAGCGGGGAGGGTTACAGAAGAGAAAAAAGGGGCGGGGACAAGCGGCGGTGGCGGGAAGGGAGGGCGGAGGGCGGCGAGGTAGGCGGACAACAAGGAAGGAAAGCCAAAAACACGGGCCAAAAGAAAATAAGCAATACAGGCACAAATAATTGACAGAACAAGGGAAAAACGAAGTTAGGCAAAAACAGGCACAAATACGTGACAAAACAAGGCAAAAACAATCCCCGCAGCGGAGGCAGCCGGCAACCGGCAAACGAGGCAGCAGCGAGGCAGAGGGCAGGCAAGGGGCACACGCAGCAGCTGGTGGCCGTGCGGCGCGGGGGTGTCCCACAAGTGGCCTTCTCTTACCTACCTTCAAGGTGACCCAGTGTGCAGGGATGCATATGTAATCTATAGCTTATGTAATCTATAGCTTGACAACCAGTCCATGTGTTTTATGTATATTGATCTTCTTCATTACCTTAACAACCAATACCAGCTTTTCCCTGTCCAACTATGGCACAGCTCTACCTTTAAAATAGGTCTGGCTGAAACCTTCCATTTTAAACAGAGTGAACCCACACATTCCATGAACCTCTCCTATGCTACCAAAAAGGACAACTGATTGAGTATCCTTACTCAACATAGACAAGATAGTGCTTTGTTTTTTTTGTTTTTCAGAGCTAACAATGAAACCATTGCAAGTACCTTTCATGGAGGTACTGTGCCTGGATACTTTAGGGTGACTATAATAATATCTTCAACTTCCTTGTGCCATGTAGAGGTTACTGCAGGCGCTGAATTCACACCATGACAAGTAGGTCTGTTTGTTCTGTTTGTTCTTTTATAATCCCATCCTGCCTCTTTTGGTGTGTGCTCTTCTGTTTCAAATACACCAGTTGTCAGGATTCTGCTGTCCTGCCACTAGATGTCACTCATAAGGGCCCTTTACATACGTGCCTTTATATCACTATAACGGTTCAAAGACAGTGGGTGCCCTTTTGTTTCTGCTGCCCAGGGGCTAATGAACTGACCATTAGAAAATGAGAAGCGCAGTAACAAATATATACTGATAATTCTCGCCTCGGTGCCTATTCCAATCATGGAGTCCCACTCTGCAACTCTGGGCAATAGCTTGCTTAATCTCTACAACGGCCCCCACAACGCTAAGGATGCCTGGTCTCACCTTGGGGGTGCCCAGGAGTGGACGCCTCACAGGGAAAGCCAGGATGGGTTCCACAGCGGTATTCGTACAAGCGCCTTGAGACCCTTGCGGCTGAGTAGTGCGCTATACAAGTATCAATTTACATTTACATACTATTAGTTTATATATGAAAAAACAACAATTAATTGTTTGCCAGTCACGAAAAAAAATTGTGTCAAACTAAATAAACCAAAGTGACTTGCAAATACCATATATCTTTTACTCAACCCTTTATGCATTTATCTTTCTTATAATGCATTTGGGGGTGCTTCAGGAGTAGAAAAAGGTAGAAATTCATATACACTCTCATAAAATAAGCATAATAAATGTTTACAAAAATGATCATATGGTCACAAAGAACAGAAACCCATTTATTTGGTCACTCCTTCCATAGTCTGACCACAACTTTTGAAAATATTAAATGGTGATTATAAATGTTTTTCTAAAAGTTGATAATCCACCTGAAGGTAGAAAGGCAAATAAACAAGTAGTGTTTTTTGTGGCAAGTTATGCACTTCCCCTGCTTGAAAAATTAGGAACGTTTAACTTATGTTGATTCCTCCAAAGTTTTAGTTGGTTGACGCGTTTTGGTCTGGCCAAAAATTGCAGGCCTCTTCAGGATTGGCTATTGACAAGTGAGTGTTGGACTTGGCCCTTAAGGCAGGTTCACCCCTAATCTTTTTGCTTTTAGATCTGTGATCTGTGTGATGATTTTCTGGTCTGTGCGCACTTTTTCTCTGTGTCCCAGAGTAAAGTGCGTGCATGTAGTTAGGCTGGCCTGCTCTCCCATAGGGATGCATGGGGAATGTCTGTGTCCCTAGTAATCCCTGATGTGTGGGGAGTGCATGCTCGAATTTGGTATTTGCGTGTTCGTGGGAATGAATGCTTTGCAATGGTGTATGTGGCGTGAGTGTGGCATGTGTAGAAATGTCATTTCTAGGACTTGGCATATTACTGTAAAATATGTCTGCAGTGTGATTGGCTGGAGCTGGCTGGTGAGCCTGGCTCCAGGAAGGCTGGACGGGTCTGCCCGGTGGTGAGTGTGAGATCAGCATGCTTGATGGCTTGGGAGGAGTGCACCTGGCCCCTGATGGGCCTGGACTTTCCCCAGACAATGCTGGCTCCACCCCCTGTAGTGCGACTGATGGCCCTAGCCCTGCCAGTGAATAGAGGGTGGCTGAGGTAAACAGAGTACTTCAGAACCAGCTGCGACTGGTTTTCCCCCACCCTGCACCCTGAGACAAAGGGGTTTTGCTGTATAAGAAGGGGCTGTGTCCCCATACAATTTGTCCTGTTCTCTGTTCTGCTTTGGACCTTGCCAGAGGGGGCTGCTGCTGCTATTTTATTGATTTCGAGCCGGTGCCCACCCGGCATTGCCAAGAGATCACCGCCGCAGCCCAGGAGTGTGTATTGCCCCGGCCGGGCCGCCGCGCTGCCTGCAGCGACCCGGAAGTCCCGCCTCCTGACCCCCAGGGCTGCGCTGCCATAGGCAGCCCCGGCGGAAGTCAGGTGGAGGGAGAGCGAGACAAGGCCAGGCGGGAGGCGAGAGGAGCAGCCGGCTCTGTCCACGAGGCTCCCTGAGTGAAGGAGAGCCCCGCGCCGGCCGCCGAGGAGACGCCGCCAGCCAGCAGACACCCGGTGAGTGCCTGGAAAGGGAGAGGGGCGTCGGGACACATTGTCGGTGTCCGCCCCTCCCCCGTAGCGCGATCTCGCGCGCACTGCTGCGTGGAGCCTCGATAGGCTCCTGGGGGCATTACTTGTTTTTGAGTCCCCCGTGAGGGACTCCAACGACCCGGGGCACCTTTGTTCTTGAGCCCGAGAGGCTCCGCCCGCATTGGTTCGGTTCGAGCCCCGAGAGGCTCCAGAGCCACAGTTGTTGCCGAGCCACAAGGCTCATTGCCCACATCGATTGAGAGCCCTGAGAGAGGCTCTGGGGGCACTTTCCTTATGTTTAGAGCGCTGAAGCTCTAGATTGCGCATTTGCCTGGTGAGCCCCTGAGAGGCTCCTTGCCCACTTGGTTCTTGAGCCCTCCTGGCTCCAACGTTTGCCCAGTTCTATTTAACAACTGTCCAGCACTTAGTGGACAGTTGCCACGTTTAGGCTTTGTGTCTGTGCTGCCTGCGCAGACCCCCCCCTGACACTGAGACTCAGGGCATTCCGCCCCTTTCGAGGCCAGTTGGCCTGAGGGACATTTGTGAGTGTTGTGCTGTGTGCACCCCGCGCATTGTAATTTCTTGCTATGTAATTCTTGCGCATATGTTCTAATCTGCACCTCTGTGTTTTAATGCCTCATGTGCAATTGTTTATGTCCGCTTACCTTTTCTAAAAGTGACCTGATTAGGTATTTTACGTTTATCCCCTTTTGCTAAATGTGACCTGCATAGAGGATTGTTGATTCCGCTTACCTTTTCTAAAAGTGACCTGATTAGGTATTTTATGTTTATACCCTTTTGCTAAATGTGACCTGCATAGAGGATTGCTGATGTTTCATTTTATGTTTAGGTTTCCTTCCCTTTGCTAAGAGTGAACTGCTTAGGTGTTGGTATTCCTTCCTTAGGTCCTAGTTACCTGCGTGATTTCCTACAGTGTTTTAGGGTTGCGTAGGAGGTCCTTACTTTTCCAGTAATTACTGGATGTATGTTGCAGTTATAATTTTGGTGCTACTCATTCTATGTTTACGACATAAGTGTATATCTACCAGTATTATTATCTAACAAGTGCCTACCCCTGACAGTGGTCCATGTGGCCCTGTCCTGTACATAATTCCCCTTGTAAATTTTGCCCGTGCCCCTGGCACATTGTAAAGTTTGTGTGTTATCTAATGTGTTTTGTTTACTATAAATACAAAGGCTATTTTTGATATATATCCTTGTGTGGAGTTTTCCTTTGTGGTGGGCCTTGGGTGTTGTTGCTGGGGTGCGTGCGCAAATACTTAACTCATACCGCCTCAAGTTTAGCCTAGACTGCTCGCGCCACGCTACCTAGAGGGCGAGTGGGGGTTGCCTTGGTGTGTGACTCCCCTGCCCTGACTTTAGAAATGGTGATCCCTGACTGACCTCGACGCGAGTCTTGGCCGGCCAGGGTCCCGTTTCTAACAGTGACCAATTACTATAAAATCAAGAAATACTATATCAGGGGTCTCCAACCTTTTTCTGTAATAAGAGGTACGTTTGGTCAGTGAAAATTATTGTAAGCTACTGAAGGCCAAGTAACTTGCTTTTTGTTACCAGACATTCCCTCTCCCATCTTCATTGACTTTAAACCTAATGACCATGAAGCTCAATACTATGGTTCGAACAAAATACTGTGACTATGAGTACTATAACAGCGCTGCCATGTGCGTCAGTGAGTGCATGGTCTGTGTTAATGTATGAACATGAGAGTGAATGAATGGGTTATATGTATTTGGGTAACTCAGAGCCTGTGTTGTATGTACTTGTGGCACAGGACATACCTTTTGCCATATGTGGCACCCTTACATGTACAACACAAATAATCACCCATTTTTATTTTTAAAATGGGAGAAATGTAAAGTTCACATTTCTCTGGACTTTAAATTTCTCCTATTTAATTTGTTTTCTATTTTTCAGTTTAAAATATAGCAGCATGCCTACTAACCACTGGAAGCAAGATACCTACTGTGTGTAAATACGACACTCAGAAATGGAAGAAAATTCAACTGAAATGTTAACTTTATGTCTCTATGCATTACATAAAACTCATCATTTTATTTCTCTCCTAGGTCAAAGTTTCTTTACAAACAGGAGGCATTTTAATCCCTGTGGCAGGTAAACATGGTGCCATATTTACAATAGGAAAATACAGTAATCTGTTCAAATGTGAGTAATTTAAATCGAAGAAACATAAACGTTAGTACTTAACTGGCTTAATTTACAGTACAGAAAAACATTAATGTCCATGGAAACATTTTTCTTCACTTTACATTTCTCACATTTAGACGAAAATAACTGTGCTTTTCAGTTATAAATTTGGCACTCTGTCTACCTGCCACTGGGAGCAATATGCCTGCTGCTTGTATATGCTTTAAAAAGGTAGAACATTTAAATATAGCGCTAACTTAATCATTAAGTTAACGCTTCATTTTAATTTTCTCTCATTTAAAAGCAATCAGAACCATAATTTGGTAAATGTGAGTGAAGGGTTGTTCATTATCGGGCTCTCCTGTCTGCAGCCTGATAATAATGTAAAATAAACATAGATTTTCCTTAACTTTAAAAGGAAAATGCAACATCTATTTATTGCTGTTTTTAGTTACAAATGAACTTAAGGCTGGGAGCAACTTTGAAGGTTACTGCGAGCTACTGGTAGCCATTGACTGATTGGAGACACCTGATGTAAAGCTTTTGAAAAAGGAGATTCACTCCTGATCCTTCTCTGTGTAGTGTTAAACCAATCACCTACAGGGACAAATATACAATTTGAAGCCAGAATGTAATGGGTTACTCATATAATCCCTGTGAATGTGTCTCTATAATTAGCCTGTCTATACCAGTACAGATTCATGATAATTCGTCGAGCCGATTTGAAAGAAGGTGACTCGTATTTACTGCTGATACCACAAACACAATAGTCTCCTTTTAGGGGAAACAAGTTTAAAAATGGAGGGAAGTGAGAGTCCTTCAGTTACTCGAGTTGTAGAGATCTTTTCTGTTACATTATCATCCATTTCCATTTCCAAAAATCTTTATTTCGATCACAGATCATAAAAGATGCATTACATTTATACAAAATTTAAAAACATATTAAACAGCAGTGTGATCCAATAATTAAAACAATGTTAAAACAAGGTGCCGGGATTTCAGTCTATATCAAATCGAGGAGTCTTTTTATACAAGTCTTTTTACCCATCGGCTTCGAGTGTACCACATGGAGGTTAAGAATTTCGACAGAGCGAAGACTACAATAGGGGAGAGGTCTGTCTTTAAAACTCTGTAGGCAGGTTGAAAAGATCTGAATCCCAGGTTTCTGAGTAGAGGGACTAGCCAGTGTTTCCTGCTCTTCTCATAGCCCGTGCAGAAAAAAAACAACATGAGCATCATTCTCCTTTGGATGTGCACATACTGGACAAGTTTCTATGGAGGAGCGGCATGACCAGGACGCAGTGAACGATGCTAGGGGAAGAATTCCATATCTCCATTGAAAGAATAATTTCCTCGTTAGTACAGGAGACATGGCATCTAAAGTGCTTTCAAGTTGATAGGAGTCTTTAGCTTTTAGGAACAAGTGGGTCAAAGATCCTTCTCGTGTAGCATCAATAGCTCTGGTGAGCTTCAGATTTTGATAGGCTCTCACAAGTACCTTTTTTGGGGTCTTTGAACAGGTGTTTAAAGGGTCCATCCATAGTTCCGGGTAACCAATATCCTCCAGCATTCCCTTTACATAAGTCATCCACGGAATTCTCCTGGCATTGCGTAACTGCAGGAACTCCTGTAGCTCCGCTCTGTAGTTTAAAAGATCTGGGCTACACCATAGACGCCTCCAAAATGTCAGGGGTTTGAGCCCCAGCTCCTCCGCTATTGGTCGGATTCCCAAATCCAATCCAATCTAAGAGGAAGTAGTGGAGTGCTCTGGGGGAGGGCAACAACCTGTCTCAAAAATTTGTTTTCAGTTGACTGTAATTTAGACAGTTGAGTGTGTCCCCACAGCTCACCCCCATATGTGACACCCGACCGGGCTTGAGTTTTGTAAATATGAATAATTGGGGTTAGTGGGCGATAAGAAGATTTGTTCGCCAGTCGCATAGTGCCACCCGCCAACTGAGCCAGTTTGATGGTCACTTTTGTCTGGTGAGACGTCCACGTTAAATGTTCATTAAGAGTGATCCCCAAGTACTCAATAGTATGCACACGTTCTAATTGGACTGTGCCTAGCCTAGGAGGGGCTCGGTTAAGGGGTTGGGATTCAGAATCATAAATTTTGTTTTCTGTGGGTTAATTTCAAGTCCCCGCTCAGAGCAGAACTGTAAAAAAACGTCCAGGACACGTTAAATGCCCATAGGGGATTTAGACAGCAGCAGGGTGTCATCTGCAAACATGATTGCGGGCACCCTGCTGCCTGTCAATTTGGGGGCATCGGTGTTGGCAATACTGTTCAGGTGGGCAACAACCCTGTTCACAAAGAGGCAAAACAGGGTCGGTGCTAGCACACAACCCTGTCTTACCCCTCTGCGAACGGGGAACCTTTCGGTTAGCTTGCCACCTTTGCCACACCTCACGCGGGCATAGTTGTTATGATGTAGTCTCATCAGGATTGCCAAGATGTCTCCAGGTATGTTCAGCTCTTCCATAACCCTCCACAGCCTCGCTCTAGGTACCAAATCGAAGGCGGCACGTAAGTCTACAAAAACAGTATACAAAGTACCGCCCTCAATTACAGCTGTTCTCCAATAAAGGAGATTCAGTCTAAATATTTGGTCTATTGTCGATACACCCTGTCTAAAGCCCGCCTGGTAGGGGGACAAGATACCCATCTCATCAATCCAAGACTGTAGCCTGTCCAGGATCAGTCTTCCGAAAAGCTTTTGGGATATATCAATAAGTCTGATTGGACGATAGTTGGCTGGGAGCAGAGGGGATCCCTTTTTGTAAATTGGAACCACCTCTGCTCCCAGCCAAGTATCAGGAACCTCCATTCCCCCCAGAATGGCGTTGAATATCAATGTAAGATATGGAGCCCATATCCCTGGTTCCTGTTTGAACAAATCCCCGGGCACCCCGTCGAGGCCCGGGGCTTTCCCAGCAGCTAAACCTGTAATGGCCTCCCTCACCTCTTTTTCAGTAAAAGGAGCCCCTGTTGGACCAGATGTCTTTATGCTACCAGATCTATTAGGATCCCCAACTTCTTCAGAATACAACGCCTCAAAATGGCGCTGCCATGTCGTAGGGGCTATATTGGGCTCAATTGCTGAAGATAAGTCCTCTGTGCCATTGGTGACAAAGCGCCAAAATTTGTGTGAGTCTCTATTGGTTAGTGATCTAACAAGGTTTTCCCAATAGTCTTGGTCCCATTCCGCCCGCGCATTCTCCAGGAGCTTTTTATAAGATCTTCTCCTGACTTGTATTTCTTCCTTACTATGGCGTCCTTTTATAGCAAGTAGCAATTGGGCCTTGGATTCCCTACAGGTTGCGTTATACCAGGACGTCTTAGCCGGGGGACCTTTCCTTTTCCCTGAGGATGAGAACAAGTCCAGCTCTAAGGTATTAATTATGTCTGCATGTGTTTGTGCAAGCTTTTCTCTATTATCATCATCTTGCACCTCCTTCCCTAACTGAAAGGCCCTCTCCAAAAACGGGATAATCCTAGCATATAACTGCGGTATTCTATCTAGACTATTGGACAGCTTCTCCCACTTGACTTTCCTCCGATTATTTTCAAGTAATAGCCCCGCCTTATCTTTATACGTTCCATAAGATGTGGCCTCACACCCTGGCAAGGAATAAGTCAATTCCAAGGCGTTATGGTCACTATCCATACTTTCGGTGACTTTAAAGTCAACTATTAGTGGCCACATGAACAGTTTAACCAGGATGTAGTCCAGTCTAGATTCGCTACCTGTTTTATTGTAGGTATGGACGCTAGGGATGTCCGATTTGCAGCGGCCATTACAGGCCCTTAGGCCTTGATTTAGAGTGAGTGCAGTTATCTGCAAGGCCAAGGGAGTCCAGGCCCTGAGGGGAGGTGCCACCGTCTCTGGAACAAACCAGCATGAATCTTCCTCGTAAGAGGGGCCATCACGTAGTCCAGGTAGTGGTTCGTACTGTGAATTAAAATCACCTCCCACCAAGCAAGCGAGTTCACATGGAATGCCTTCTAGGAACGCGGATAATTCATCTATGGTGCCAGATTCTTTTAGCATGGATACCGGCCTTGTGTATATGTTAATAACTAACAGCTTCGAGGAGTCTGGCCACTCAAGTAGGACAGCCAATATATCATCTGAGGCGGTCTCTAGGCAGATAGCGTGACAACCTAGGTCCGTTGCTACCCAGATCGTGAGTCCTCCCGATGGCCTACCCCTTCCCAGGGCCGGACTGACAAGGCCGGGCACCGGGCAATCCCCCGGTAGGCTGCCAGGGGTGGGGGCCGGTTTTTAGGCCGCGGGCCGGTTTTGTTGCTGGGTGGGGCTGGGGCCAATTTTTTGTACTGCACGCTAACTCTACAGTAGCCACTGCTCATTGCTGCGCTGGCTGCCGCAATAAGCATTCATTATTAGACCTGCTGCTGCGTGCCAGGGGGCACGGCATTCACGTGACGTGATGGGGTTACGTGAATGCAACCAGTCAGGCCTGCAACCAGTGTATCCATTACTCGTGCTGAGTGAGCGGCACTTATGTTACTTAAATAATGCTCCATTTTGCCAAAATCAAAACTGGCGCCTGCCGAGGGAGAGTGCAGTGGTCGTCGTGGGAGTCACCTGTCATTCACACTCATTTTCGTTTACCAAACAGGCGACTGACCCGACCGGCGGCTCATCTGACCCCACCATACTCAGACCGATGTTTGCTGCGGCGGGAGTCGTTAAATTAAGGTACGGCCCATATCTCTGTAAGTAATGCCTCGTGATGATTCTTTATTCTCTCTCAAGGGGAAATAATAATCATTATTATGCGACACTCGTAACGGACGTCTCAATGTTTAACATGCCCTCAGTTTCAGCTGCCTGCAGTTTGCACTGGTTCAAGCAGGCAGCAGCTATTTCAAATGCGAAAGGTGAAAAATACAGGTGGCTGAGACAGATATTTGTTTTTTGGGCTAGGTCTGTGCTGCTCAACTACCACATACGTGCATGCATATTCTGAGAAATTCTCGAGATAAAATCCAACTTACTCAAGTAATAAAATGTAGGGCCCATACTAATCCCGTGTTTGGTATCTTTGCTAAGACAACCGAGAGGTGCGGCGATTTTGTGGCAGGTGTGACGGTGGTTTCTAGTTGAAGGGTCTCAGAAGGATGTTTATAGCCATTAAAATATAGGCAGCGCCACACTGGAGGGCTACAGTCAGACGAGTATGCGAATACATGGGTAAAGCCATCTTTTCCTAGGTAACTACACTGCTTGATCGAGTGGAACAGAAATATTCCAGGGCAGAGGTAGGGACATCCCTTTTCCAATGCAGTTCTGCAAACATTTGTAACAAAATTCTCGGTCAGCAGAGAGACCGGAGCCGACACCGGATGTCATGTGCACCATGAAAAATGTATAGTACGTAGAAGTCTTTTCACAATTGTCAAAACTCCAGGACTTCGATATATTGTATTAGTTCAGTACTGACGTCAGATGAAACCAATTATAACCGATCTCATGACATCATAATACTGTGGTGACTAAAGCTGTATTGCATAGTGCTAAAATTGTGTTCCAACTGAAACTAACCATTTAAAACTTAATGCGTCTCTTTCCTATTAAGATTCATTTAATCTGCAACCCTGTATCACGTTTGGATGATTCCATTAGAGATGCTTTTTTCTGCCAGTGGAAATTACCTCCCTCTTCACCTTGGCACCACACTTTAATATTTTAGAAAGAATGACACTTTGGGGTGTATTTTAAAAGTTTCCCAAAAATGAAGATTAATAGAGCGCACATTCACTATTAGCGACCACCTGTTGAATCTGGGAAACTGGCATTAACAAGAAACTAAAATGCAACTCACAGACTTATCAAATTAGAATATTGTGGTCTGTTTTAAATACTGGTTTTAAAACGACCAATCAAAACGTTGTGGCTCCCATATACAAACTCACTTATGCTCCTAAATCAGATTTACCAGCTCAAATTGATGGATTTACAACTGTGAGCCAAAGGTAACCGTTGCGGTTATACGTCTTTTTACTACCACATAATATTAACCCAGGATCATATAATATTATGCAGTAATAAATGGCATGCAAGGTGCAGAGTCGACATTTCAGTGCATGAATACCCGAAAGTTTGTGTATGTTCAAAAATAAAGGAGTTTGTGGTCAGTCACAAACATCTCTCAAATTCTTTTCCCACCCTGTAGAATAACTATTGTCAGCGTAGCAAAAATGGCATGGGCTCTGGTGCAAGCAAGAACAATTCCCCCTTTGACAGCTGAAGGGGTAATACAATAAAGCACTATCAGATTTCGAGAACCCCTCATGGCTCTTTGATCTGGTGCCACGGCACCTGCTGCACCAATGGTAGCTATGCTCCTGGTGCTTGGGTAAATCCATTTCTCGGATGGAAAAGGTAACAAAACACTCAGTCAAAGTAGGGTCCTGGGAAACTCATTTCAGTACAGGATAATTTAGCCAAAACTCCTCATGGAAATGAGAAAATTATATAACCTTTTAACTCTCTCTGCAACTCTGGACTCTACCAATAGATATGTTGACTAGCAACAGAGAGAAGAGGGGCGTGTCTGTGCCTGTATGTAAACGTACTGAGTGGTGAAAGAGAACATATATGTTAGTCTATTCCTGCAGTCACCAGTGTAGACTGCTGACATCACTACACCACTGGTATAGGGTAAAGACCAGGGAATAGACTGTTACTTGGCCAGAGACAGGAGCAGTGCCCTTCAAATTGACCTACCACTGACAGCAAAGGCATAGCAGACTGACCTAACTTCACTATGCACAGAGAGCACTACTATCTTTCACCTTTCACTGATAGCAGAGCTACTCCTTACCTGCTGCATTCAGCACAGCGATTTTTAATTCACCAATGACAGCTCAGCTAACACTCACATTTTGCAGATCAGTGTGCTGTGAATGAATGCATAAAAGTAAACTTGTATAGCCCTGTCTTACCCAAAGGCCTTTTAGCACTGCAAGCCTTCTTGCCAGAGATTGATCAGAGCCTAATCGAAGAGTAACTGGTAGAGTGCAAGGCCAGGTCTCGATATGATCCTTCAAAATAATATGGCTTCCTAGGTACTAAATTGCTGTGGAAGTTTTTTCTAATGCACAATTTTGAGTGAAAAGTAACTTTGAATATTAATGATATTTGTGATTAATTCTAGTTGTAAATGTTGAAATAATAGCATTGCAAACAAAACGATTTTGATATGTCATTTGGAAGTGTGTTTAATAATGTGATTTAGTTGTACCACATTTTTATGAAGCCACCATTTTTATTAATATGGTTGCTGTTCTGACATTCTGTTCATCTTGCTCCTGCTCATTCCTCCTCTCAATCAATGCCCCCTGGCTTGTTTTCTCTCCACACAGTTTACACAGAGCACAAGGTACTGTCATGTAACTGGTTACTTAGGACTTAGGACCAATGAGTTGCTACACCATGTGGCTTCTCTGTGAATGTGCTAGTAAGTTTGCATAACATGATGTAGGTATTGCTATACTTGTTGGTTTGAAGAGGGACATAGCTCTGCAGAGGGCAGGTGTTAGATATTGTGGATAAGAAATGAGGAAGGATCATTGGGTAAGGAGTGTCCTAAACTACACAGAGATAAGATGGGATGCGCTGTTGCAAGTGAGTGGTTATCGCCCGTCTATAGTAACCAAGGTCCCTTCCATGCATCATGTGGTGAGAAGTTTCTCCAGTGAAACAGTGTACAAGCAAACCCATACCCATAGTGTGATGAGGTGAGGTTGGTTGAAGTGAAGGCCTTAAAATATTGCAACATCCAAAGTAGCTTGCACCGAAGGGAGAATTTTTACTAGTGCTCAAATGGAAATATAGAATTGTAGGTACTCCTCGTCTCAGACTGCGTGTTTGCTGCTGAGATGTGCTGGTACTCTCCCATTAAAAGTATTGAGGGCAATGCTGAGAATTGCCCGTACTATTCCTTCATAATTAAAGTGCAGGTAGGGAGTACCTGATAGTCTCTGCACATTTAAAGCACTCTTATTTAGGTCTAGCTACAGAAAGAGTCCCAGCGCCATTAGCACTTGTAAAACGTTTTTAGATACATAGTGACCGATTCACAGAACTAACAAGACAAAATCCTAAACTTATTACTTTTGGTATTCACAGAAGTTAGGATTTTATCTTAAGTTTGTCTTAAGACAAACCTTAAGACAGACATAAGACAGACTTAAGACCGTATTAAGACAGACCTAAGACAGTATTAAGACAGACTTAAGACAGACTTAAGACAAACTTAAGACAGACTTAAGACAGACTGAAGTTAGGATTTTGTCTTAAGTCTTTTTTAAGTTTGTCTTAAGTTTGTCATAAGTTTGTCTTAAGTCTGTCTTAAGTCTGTTTCAAGTTTATCTTAAGACAAACTTAAGACAAAATCCTAACTTCAGTGAATACCAAAAGTAGTAGGTTTAGGATTTTGTCTTAAATTAGTTCTGTGAATCAGCTCCATATTGTTCATACTGACTGCTGAGACAAGGTTAGATAAGTCCCTGTTGGCCTCAGATTCCTCCAAATCAAAATCCGGTTTCATCTACTTTATTACATAAAAAAGGCCGTTTTTGTTGGCTCTTAGGGCTCAGTGCACCTTACCACCACTAACCAGTGCTAAAGTGCTTGCGCTCTTTCCTTTCAAACATGGTAAAATTGGCTAACACCGAATTGGCAATTTGAATTTACTTGTAAGTCCCTAGAAATGTGGTTCTACATGTACCCAGGGACTGTACATTAAATGCTACTAGTGGGCCTGCAACACTTATTGTGCCACCCTCTTAAGTAGGCTATTTAAAGATGTGTCATGTCAAGGCCAGGGCCTTTGTGTTAATTTTTCATGCTTTCTGGCCTGGGTGCCATTTGAGACATTTCCATTCCTTCTTTCAGCCTGGGTGCTTATGTGTGATGTTTCCATGCTTTCTGGCCTGGGTGCTAATTATGTGTGCTATTTCCATAGTTTCTGGCCTCAGTGACCTGGAGGTGGAGGCTCATGTGTGACATTTCCATGCTTACTGGTCTGGGTGATTATGTGTGACGTTTGCATGCTTACTGGCCTGGTGGTGTGACCAGGCTTGGATCAGTGCCTAGATTCTTATGTGTGACATTTCCACAGTATTCTGGCCTCAGTCAGTGGCCTGTATGCTCATGTGTAACATCACATGTCTGTGCTTAATGTGTGATAACATGAATGACAATTTACTATGCTTATAAAGTTAATACAATCTAATATTTATTAAAACATTTGTTGAAAAATGCTTTGTTTTGGCCTTTCTGTCTCTCAAATGTTCTTGGGGGGACAAGTTCAACCCCCCAAACTCCCCCTAGTAGTGGTTGCTTACTGCGCTTGCTCGCTACACACCATCTGGGGGACTGATCTCACTTTTACTTTGTTCTCATTGATTCATTACTTGTGTCTATTTTTGGTGCTCTCTGAAAGAATGCCTATGGGTACATATAACTGGGTGGGTAACTTGGTGATCTTTAAGGTACTCATCTACTATTTACTGTGCTTTGAAAGTTGATACAATTGAATATGTAATGAAAAATGTGCTGCAAAATCCACCATATTGGTCTGTTGTTTTCCAAAATTTTCTGGGGGGGGAGAACCTCCCCCAAACTCCCCTAGTAGCAGACTTTTTCGCTCGCTCACTCGCTCGCTTCATACGGACGGGGGCTGGTCTGCAGGAATTTGCCAGGGCTGCTTTCAGTTCCCAGTCCGGCCCTGCCCCTTCCCCCCCACTTAGCGGGTTTGGAAAAGGATGCATAGTCCAGATAAGATAATTCCTCACGCGCCCAAGTCTCCTGGAAGAGAAGTATGTTTTTGGAGCTGATATAAGAACCCCACTCTGTGGAGTCTATTTTATTAGCTAGGCCTGCCACATTCCAGGAGATCACGGTTATAGGATACAATTTGGTAGTGGCTGGTCCTATGGTGACAGAGTTGTTAGGATTGTGCTCCGTGGGCGCCAATTGACTTATGGGGGAATAATTCATGTCAGGTGTTGTATTGATGGGGGTCACAATAGGATCCTTCATACTTGGTTCAGGAGCCAAACTGAGTTCAGCTATGTTAATTGCCCTTGTCTGTATAACCGGCACTGGGAATGTGTTATTCTCAGACCTGGGAGATGCTGGGAGTTCAGCCCCATCTTCGTCCGCCTGTCAGTCTACCATTTCCAGACTACGATATCTATTATAAGTGGGTAGATAGGCTGGATAATGTGTTCTATGGGGCCCTGGGATTCCTCTCCTACATCCTCCACCCCCGCCCCTCCTCCTTGTGACAGTTTCCCAGCCGGCATCCTCCCCATACGGAAGGAAATGCTCTGTTGGTCGTCCCATGTAGTGTTGGGGGACATTACTCTCCCTATGGCAGTTTTCCCAATCCTCCAGCAGCTCTTGATGGTGCCCCCATCTCTGGTCCTCTAAGTTATAAAGGCTTGAAGGGTAAAAAAATGAGAGAGGAAGTGGTTGAATATTACTGCCAAAATCATCATCAGAAGCCCAGGTGCAGATATATGCAGCTGTGTTCGGCTCTCTGAAGGTGACCAGAATACAGTCTCCCCTGATAGATTTCCTGGTAAAACCCACCCACGTGGCCCTCCTGACCATGGAGATATCACTAGTTATTCCTCTTGGAAGTGGTCTATTTATGGAGAGCCAGCTAATAACTTTGTTCCTAAGTGAGGTTGTTGATTCGAACATTGAGGGTTTTAATTCTGGAACCCCTGCCAGAACTAAGGTGTAGGGTGCTGCTTCTGGGGGGAGGTTAACAGGCTTTTGTTTACGGTTGGGGTTTGGTTTCTCTCCAGTAAGTGGTGGATCGCCCTTGGTATTAGTCCGAGGCAAAGCAGTATCTTTCGGAGGGGGGATTATTTTAGGGGTGGCAGTTACTGTGTGCTGGATTGGAGTTGGGGCCTTGTTGGGATTTGAGGGTTGCGGGGTATTGTTTGGTATAACTTGTGGAGTTTTGAGGTTTGTGGGTGGTAGCTTATTGTTTATGACTGTGGGTGGTCCGTTACCCTTGTTGGACTTTGGTTCCGGTCCCCCTTTTGCAGCTTTAGTTCCACTGTTATCGAGTTTCCTCGAGTCAGCAAGTTGGACAGTAGCTTTCTCAATGATAACTAATCTAGCTTCGATCTTGATCAGTCTGGCTTCAAGGGGACTCAATAGGGACCTAAGGAGTGTGCCTATGTCCTCCAATGTAATATCGTCTGAGGTGCTGTCCACTAGGACGGTGTTGGTGGACTGTGGTAATAGCGTTGTGTTGAAAGTTCTTGGGGGAGTTGTTATTCCCGACTTCTCTAGCATGGTAACAGAGGTGGCTCCTTTCCCTCCTTTTACTCTCGGCTGTTTGGATTTGGGCGTTTTTGTCCTATTATCTTCTTTATTTTGGGCCCCCCTCTTCTTTTTTTGTATTGCCCCTTCTCTCACCCCCCTGCCTCTATCTATGTTGGACTCATTGGCGTTAGCTGCCTCAGCATTGTTAATTGGTATTGTTTGGGGGATTTGGGTATTAGGTAGGGCCATTAGGCTCATGTCCTCAAAGTCACTCGGGACTTCAATAGTAAGCTCTGGGTTGGTTGTTGAGGTACCAGGAAGTGAACACGGTACAGGGTCAGTTCTTCCGCTAGTTGGTGAACCGGATCTGCCTTCTGGAGTTCTGGCTTGGGCCATTGGGCCCATTGAGGATCTCCTTACCGAGTCTCTGAGCTTGATTTCCTTGGTCCGAGGGGTGACTGAGCACACGGGCTCCCAAGTCACGTAGAGGGCACAATTAGGCAGGCTTCAGGGCAACAGCGGAATCCTCAAAAGTCCGACTGCCAGCGGCTCCCGCGAAGCAGGGGCCGCGAGTCGTTATGAGCTCGCTGGGAGGAGGGGGCGGGAAGAGGCACCAGGTGCGCGGAATGATCTTGCCGCAAGCGCTCCTGGTCCTCGCAGTCCCGCTCCGAGTCTCTGAGCTTGATTTCCTTGGTCCGAGGGATGACTGAGCACACGGGCTCCCAAGTCACGTAGAGGGCACAATTAGGCAGGCTTCAGGGCAACAGCGGAATCCTCAAAAGTCCGACTGCGAGCAGCATCATCGATATATATCGCATTTATAATACCATCACTTATTCTATAACACTGTGCATATAAATCAAAGCATTTCCTTCTCACAGTTATGGTGTCGTTCGTGTCTATAGTGTAAAATGGCTTATGTGCTTATAAGTCTCCTTGGGCTTCCACGGCCAGCACATTCTGTCATCTCCAATCGAGGGCCAGAGTGAAGGTGTTTAGTACTCCTCTTCATAACAGCAACCAGTAATGCGTGATACATCAATGCATGCAGACGAAGGCTTTTCATCTTTGGACTCAGCTCTTGAATTGCATCATAAACGTTTCATAAGCAGATAGATCAATATACATGCAAATGCCGAGTCTGTTCACCAGATGTCATGTTCTATGACAATTCAACCACATCCAACAACAACAAATAATAAATCAAACCAAAAGAGATATCAAATGACTGAAGGTGTATATAGCTACTGTCTAACGTGCCGTCTGGGTGTAGTCACGACTAGGCCAGCGTGCGAGTATTGTGTGTGGGCTGCTGCTTCTGCTTTCTATTCGGTTGCATGTTCGTTAAGGTAACGTGTGACGGGAGCCACACCCGTACAGTGTCTTTAAGGAATGCGAGGTCTGCGCCTCCCCAACAGCTCCAGTTGGGGTAACATACGGATACAGCGTGTCTTCTACGTCTAGGTGACTTGTCAGGTGTCAGGTCCCACCTGTTGTGCAGGAGGTGCCCGCATTTTGTCATTAGAGCATGTGAGAGTTCTGAGCATATCATCCCAGGTCTGTGCAATGGGTTACTTGCGCAACCCTGCTGTTTCTTCCCTTTGTAGGGTGGTGCCCTCCGCCTTTGCCCGGGCTTCGAGGGATTTCACCCAGTGTCATACCTCTGGTGGGTCCTTGTGCTTCCAACTCTTAGTTATAAGTCGTTTGCTGTTATGAGGCCTAGGTCCTGAAACCTGGAACTCACGTTATTGGCCTTGGTTCTTTTGTAAAACCCGAGGATGGAGGCCTCCCACGTGGTAGATACCTCAGTGTTAGTGCAGTTGGCAAGTGTTTCTGATATTGCTCGCCAGTAAGGTAAAAGCAGGGGACTGAATCACAGCATTCGTAACAGGCCAGCACCTAGAAGACGGCATCTCGGGCATTCGGTAGTGTTGATGTTAATATATTTATTGATCTTACCTGGTGAGAGATACACACTGTGTAATATGTAGGTTTGTATGAGTTTGAATTGCGAATTGCGGGGTATGTGTTTGGCACTGGCTAAAACGCGTTCCCACTCTTTATCAGTCCAGGGACGGTCTCTGTCTTCAGTCCAATATGTGAGGAGTCTCTGCAGTGGGTTCAATACATGGATGAGCAGGGCTTGTACCAGCCAATGTATCACATGTGATCCCTCCCCCATTACATGGATGTATTGCAATAATTGATGTGTCAGCAGCTCGTTAGTCATGTCGCTCCATACTAGTGTAAACGTCCGCGTAATGGCTGCGTATAGCAGGAACTGGCCCACTGGTAATCCATTATCTACTGTTAGTGTCACAAAAGGCAGTAAGGTACCGTCTGTGTACAAGTCTCCTAGTGTCTCCACTCCCGCTTCAATCCAGGGCGTTAATGTCATGTCCGTTATAGGGTCTCTACCTCTGGGCGTCCCGATAAGTGGCAGCGTTGGGGCATAAGGGACTGTATCTTTTGTGAGGTGAAGGCTTCTCTGTTAAAATCTATGAGCCAACTCAACATGTATTTGTGTCGGGCGAGGAATTTTCACCAGCGGGTGAAACAATCCGCATATCTGGGTCTGCGTCCAAACTGTTGTCTCAGTCGCCGTGCCCGCTAGATTCTTGCCACTTAGCCACTTCACGACCCATTTTAATTGCGCAGCTAAGTAATATAGTTCCAGATGAGGAACTGCTAAGCCTCCACTTTCCGGGGGTGCATATAGTTTCTGTAATACTATCCTATGCCGCCCCACATTCCAAATCAAGCCACTGATTAACGCCTCCAATTCTCTAAAGAGTCTCACTGGGACATACACCAGAAGATTTGCTAAAAAATACAATAACCTGGGTAGTACTATCATTTTGGTTAAGGTGATACGGCTCATCACATTGAGCGGTAGCGTCTTCCAGAATTGCATCTGTGCTCTTATTGATGAGATGGAGTGAACCAGATTACCCTACAGTATGTCTGATGGGGACCTGTAAATATATATTCCTAGGTACCTGAACGTGGTTGGATACCAGTCAAGCACAATTCCATTAATGATTATATCTGTCGCAGCCACGTCCTCGCGGAAAGAGTAAGCGCCTGACTTAGCCCAGTTTACCTTGAGACCTGATATCGCCTCAAAGCTACAGAACAGTGCTGATATCACGGGCGGCACAGCATGAAGGTCTCTTATATATAACAACAGGTCGCCCCCATATAGGGACACTGTGTGAAGTCCATTGCACAAGGGAATGCCCCAATCCGCGCCACCCTCTCAGGGAAGAGCCGCCAAAGGTTCCATCGCTAGGGATAAGAGCAACGGGGACAGAGGGCACCCCTGTCTGGTCCCTCGTCTCACCCTGATTTCGCCAGATAGGAGCTTGCCCGTGCGAGCCCGCACTGTGGGACGCTGATGCAACAGTTGCACCAGTTGTAAATAGTCATCTCCCAATTCGTACTTACGCAAGACCGCAGCAAGATAGTGCCACTCCAACGAATCAAAGGCCTTCTCCAGGTCTAGTACTAGATAGCCAGATCTGGGCCAATTCTCCATTGCATATTTCTGGATTTTAAAAAGTCTTCGAATATTTAGGGTGGTGCTTCTGGTGGGAACAAATCCGTTTTGCTCAGCATGTACCAGAGTTGGCACAAACGAGGCAATACGTTTGGCTATGGTGGAGGCAAGGATTTTATAGTCTGTGTTCAATAGAGCCAAACCGTACTGTGTAGCCAAGAGGTTGTATATTTCCAAACAAATTTATTGAAATCTAGGAATGAATTTTCATTACTTCATCAAAACACATGACATCGAAAAGGCATTCCATCAAAACAGTTAGTGCAAAAACATGAACAAATATATACAATATATACAAGAATACTACAATTAAGGAACAATGCAATGAAGGAAAACACTAAAGATTTTAGGTGACACCAACTACTATGCTTCAAAACAAATTACATAGCACAATAGTTGCGATGTATACAACTTTAACAATTTATAAATGAAGAGGCCAGTGCTTTGCTCAAAAACCAGTAGACAGGGATTGGACCCGCAAATGGTGCTTTGGGTGTCTCTTTTAGCAGGCAGCCTCGTGGAGGTGATCATCTGGCCTATGCTCCGGTTCTTTTTGAGGGCAAACAGGGGTACTCCTGCCTCAGGTAAGATTTCTTCAACCAAATGCCAGCTCTTTCTAATGGAAAGGGAAGACCACTCGGTCCCCCCGAACGTATGGATGGGTGCCCCGATCCCCCGGGAAACCATTGTGGGCGGGGGGCGTGTCCCGGCTGGTATGCCCAAAGTGGCGTAGCCGGAGCACGCCCTTCCCGCCCAGAAGGGGTTGTCCTAAAACACCCGCCCGGAAGTCCGCACGAATGGGCGTACCTGAGGCGGGCCCCCGCCCTCCCGCAGATGGATAAATAGAGCAGGACTCCAACGAAGCTTCCTCTTGTTCCAGTGCTCTGAAGGCTGCACCACTCGTCGCTCGTGAGCCCTCTAGGGAACAAGCTGCAATTTTTGAGAACTTGTAATCTTTGTTATTTCTCTTTCAGTGTCAGGCGCGTGGAAGATCGGGTCACTCTAGCGGATCAAGTCGGACGGAGTAACCGAAGTCATGTCTGGCAAGAAAGCGGGAAAGAGCTCCGAGGTGGAGAGGATGCTACGCACCTTGGTGAACCGGGTAGCGGTGATGGACCGAAAGATGGGTAAAGTGGATGAGCTCGGTCGTGGCTTAGCGGCCATCAAGAAGCAGATGGCGGCCCAGAATGCCCCCTTGGGGCGGCCTAAAAAAGTCATAGGACCGGCCTTGCCGAATGTCGCCCCAGGAGGTAAGGGTAAGAGGAATAAGGGGAGAGCAGGTTCTAGTGAGGTCCCAGACCCAGAAGTAACTCCGTCAAGCCCGGGCGCAGACAACCCAGTCGCGCCGGTAGATAGCCCGGTACCAGGTCCGGATGGGGGTTTACCAATCCCCGTAATGATCACGCCAATTGGGGATGACCAAATGCCCCCTGAGCTGGCACTGCAGTTAGTGGCAGTATTACCATGGCTAAAGAAAGGAGCAGGGGGATCAGTGGCTGTGGGCGACCCGGCTGAAGAAGCCAGATTAATTATTGAGCAGTTGCGGCAGTCAAGGGATGCCGGGACGGCGAATGTACCTTCTATTCCCCCGCAGGTGGCGACGGGGGTCACGACGGACGGTCGGGCGAAGACAACGGACACGGCTGGGAAGACGGCTGAACCCGGTAAGAGAGCGTTGCCATTGGTGGGGGAGGGTCCAGAACCTTCAAGGCGGGAAAGTTTATCGCAGCACATTCCCATGGCTACGAAAGAGATGGTATGGGGAGATAAATACATCAACATGTTTTCACTTCTGACTGACCATCGGGAGTTAGAATATGCAAAGACCCAGAAAGATTCGTGGCACCCCAGCGTATGGCGAGCCAAGATGGCGGAATTCAGAGTCGATGAGACCATGGTGAACTGGGTCAGGGCCTTTTCTATTTTTACGGCAATTATTGGTGAGCGTAAACCAGAAGTGTTGCCTGACTTGTCATGTTATCAGAACAGGATCATGAATTTCTATGCAATGTACGGGGGAAATGAATGGAAGGGTTACGATGTTACCTTTAGAAAAGCGAAGGAGTTTAACGAGGCTTTAACATGGGATTGTCTGGACACAGTGTTGTGGCATGTTCAGCTCTTGCCGGGACCGGCGGGTACGTCGGTACCAAGCACGAGCGTTTTTGGGACATTCCATCAGAAGCCGGCACAGCCCTTTCGGGCGAACGCCGGAGGGGATCCGCATCCCAGGTCCGGCGGGAATGGAGGCAAGCGGGGGGTCTGTTGGGGATTCAACAAAGGAACCTGTAGCAGGCCTCAAGGAACGTGTAGGTTCCGGCATGCTTGTTCGGGCTGTGGCCAGAAGCTAGTTGTCGATCCAAGTCCAATGGTGCGGGAGGAAAGGAGGGATCCAAGCAGGATTGATGTGGTGCCTTGGAAGCAAACATCTTCGCCCATTGATATCTTGGCTTTGACCCCCTGGCTGAACCGATACCCAGATCATGTGTCCGCCGAGACTTTGAGGAATGGATTTCTGTATGGCTTCAGGATCCCGGCAGGAAATTTTCGGGGGAGCCCCTTTTGTAGAAACCAACTGTCTATTCAGCACAACCCGGCGGTGGCCGCCACAAAGATAGCGAAAGAAGTCAGCTTGGGGCGGGTAGCGGGGCCATTTGTCTGCCCGCCAGTTGCGGAATATGTGTGTTCTCCTCTAGGAGTGGTTCCGAAGAAAGACCTGTGGGAGTATAGACTCATCCACAATCTATCGGCCCCTAAGGGGGCCTCGGTAAATGAGGCTATTGACCCCGAGGTGTGCTCGGTTAGGTATGCATCGTTCGATGACGCAGTCGTTCTGTTGAATCGCCTGGGCCCCGGTGCATTGTTAGCAAAATCAGACATTGAATCGGCATTCAGGTTACTCCCGGTACACCCTCAGGACCGGCGCCTGCTGGGATTCACGTTTCAAGGGAAATATTACATGGATAAATGTATGCCCATTGGTTGTTCAATTTCATGTGCCTATTTTGAAATGTTTAGCTCCTTTTTGGAATGGGCGTTCACCGAGGCCACGGGGCATAGACAGGTGATGCATTATTTGGATGATTTATTTTCCTAGGTCCGGCGGGCACTCGGGAATGTGCACAAGCGCTACACGACTTCTGCACACTCATGCGGGAGTTTGGGGTCCCATTGGCGCCAGGTAAGACGGTGGGGCCATCTACCTCACTGGAGTTTCTGGGGATTGAGCTGGACTCAGTGGAGGGGTGTTTCCGTCTGCCAATTGAGAAGGTGGCCAAGTTCAGGGCTTCCTTGGTACAATGTCTCCGTAAAGATAAGGTGACCCTGCATCAGTTGTAACAGACAGTGGGTCAGCTTAATTTTGCCTTAAGAGTGATGCCGATGGCTCGCCCTTTCTCACGTTCCATAGCACAAGCTATGGTGGGCCTTAAGGAAGGACACCACCGCACTAGACTGTCGGCAGAGGTTCACCAGGACATGCGCATTTGGTTAGTATTCCTGGCGGATTTCAACGGTCGAGTGGTGTGGAACAAACCCCCAGCCTCGTCGGACGAACTGGGATTGTGGACCGACTCGGCGGGGAGTGTGGGATTTGGCGCGATCTTTGGAAACCGATGGTCGGCGCAAACATGGCCGGCGTGGTGGCACTCAAGTGGCCTAACAGGTAACATTGGATTCTTGGAGCTATTCCCCATTTGGGTGGCTCTGATGGCATGGCCGGAAGACTTTAGAAACCGATCTGTGGTGTTTTGGTCAGAAAACATGACAGTGGTCGAGTGCATTAATCACCAGGCTGCACGCTGCAAGTGGATCTTGAGACTGTTGAAAGAAATTGTATTGCGATGCATGAGATTGAATGTACAATTCAGGGCAAGACATGTGCCGGGTGTACTGAATAATGCAGCTGATGCACTCTCTCGTTCACACATGCAGGCTTTCAGGGGTTATCTACCTACCGCGGAACTAGTGGCGGCACCGTTCCCCGAAGCACTATGGCAGATCGGTGCCCTGGAATACAAGACCTCGTGGCAGCCAGTTTAGCGCCCAGGACGAGAAAAGCTTATGAAGGAGCGTTTCGTTCTTACTGCGCCTTTTTAGGGCCGTTAGGGGGTCATAGCTGGGGGCGGGAAGAGTCCTTCCTCCGGTTTCTGGTGGCACTCCATAAGGAAGCTGATCGGCGGCAACCGCTAACAGATATAGGGCTGCCATATCATTCATGGCACAGCTCCATGGGATACAGGACCCAACGGGTTTCTTCTTAGTCAGGAAGGCGCTCCACGGCTGGCAGCGCCTGGAGGGTCGCAGACAAGATAAAAGGCACCCGATTGGGTTAGACAGATTGTCCTTGCTACTAGCGAAACTGGATGAGACATGCTCCTCGCCCAGCGAGGTGATTCTGTTCCGAGCGGCTTTCGCATTGGCATTTCATGGGGCCATGCGGGTAAGTGAACTCGTAGCAAGGAATAAGAAGGATGTGGAGGGAGGTTTATGCAGGGATCATGTTCAACTAAAGGGCGATTCTCTGCTGATTTCGATAGCCAGGTCAAAGACAGACCAGGAGGCTTTGGGGAGTAGTGTGGTGCTGCAGCGCGCCCGCGGGAGCCCCAGTTGTCCAGTAAGGTATTTGGAGGACTACATGGCACAGAGGTTGACAACATGGGGGGGGACCCTGCTTAGACACGAGGACGGCACCCCGTTGACAAGATTTCAGTTTCGGAGGGTGCTGGCAATTACAATTGCTGTGGCGGGCTTGAACCCGTGTGATTTTGGGACCCACTCATTCAGAATAGGGGCCGCTACAGAAGCTACGGCTCGGGGTCTGGGTACAGAGGAAGTGAAACAGTTAGGCCGTTGGTCCTCGAACTGTTTCAAGAGGTATGTGCGACTGCACATGTTGTAAAAGACTGATGAAATGCACTCACGCTTGTCTTTTGTTTGGATTACAGTTTCGCAGGCCTGTAACGCGGGGCGAAAATTGGGACCGGCCCAACACCAGAGGACCAGTGAGAAAGGATCACCGACTGGGGATCAAGTGGTATGGGTCGTGGGCCACTCATACGTGAGGCGCGCCGGGGACATATTCAAAGCAGGTGACGCGATCCACGCATCTGAGGAATATGGGTTCAGAGTGTCCTTCCATGGGAAAGGAGGCCTCTGTTTTGACCAGTTTCAGAGCTTTGTGGAGGAACTCTTAGGGCGGCAAAGGTCACCGCCATCTATAATCATAGTGCATCTGGGAGGCAATGACTTGGTAAGGCTGGGAAGACGGGTGTTGGTGGAGCACATATTATCAGCAGCCAGTTGGTTGGCCAAGAGGCTCCCGGGGTGTACGATTGCCTGGTCCCACATGATTCCCAGAAGAGTTTGGCGGGGGGGTCTGTCTGTGTCGGCGTTGAACCACTCGGTAAAGAGGGTCAACAACAAGATTGAGAAACTGTTTCGCTCTACTCATTTACAAAGCATTCCTCATGGGTGTATTCGGGGTGATCACTATTATTTGAATGATGGGGTCCACCTGTCCGGGGCGGGGAATGACTTACTCATAGGAGACTTCGTAGCATGGCTAAGGGCAATGAGGAGACATGACCTTTAGGAGGTGTGGGGGGGGCCGGATAGTCGGTCAACTATTTGGCCTGTGGCGGTAAGGTCATGATCGGTGAGCAGTGATTTCAAGGTCCCTAGGGGGGGCGCCACCCAGTATGGATGGGAGCGCCGGGGGGGGGGGCGGCACCCACTACGGATGGGTCGCCTAGGGGGAGACGGCCATAGGCACCTCCCAGGGGGAGACGGCTATATGCCCCTCCTACAAATTTCCCGGGGGCCGGATATCCGCTCCGGCGGAAGAGAGTGTGGGGAAGGGGGGGGGGGAGTCCACGCTGTCCTTCTTACGGATACCTCGCACGAGAACTCGGACGACCTTAAGATGGCGTCGAGTGAAAGGGGGCCCCTACGACAAGGGAAGTTACAGTTGGCTACGAGGGTAAAGTCCTCTGCGCATGCGCCACTCACACCGTGAGGGCGGGAATTTGGTAGTAGGGATCTGACACCAGTTAAGACCTTGCCATTGGCCCTCAATGCTAGGTTGTACAATTTTATTTTAGAATGTTATGCATTTTCAGGATGCTAGACTCGGCTAGGAAACCTTTGTATTAGCGATTTGTTAAGGTTAGCCAAGAACTTGTCTTCATCAAAATGTAATGGAAGATAAAATTGTACATGATTCATGAAACGTTTTAATTTAAAGTTTTACATTTTGTTTCATATTTTAATAAATACGGCTGGGGGGGTGACTCCCCCCCGCCTTCCAAAAGTTCAAACCTGTGTCTGTCTCCTCCCATGGGGAATTGGTGTTGGGAGGGGTGGCGGGCATCTCGGCCCATATGGAAAGGGAAGACCACTCGGACCCCCCGAACGTATGGATGGGTGCCCCGATCCACCGGGAAACCATTGTGGGCGGGGGGCGTGTCCCGGCTGGTATGCCCAAAGCGGCGTAGCCGGAGCACGCCCTTCCCGCCCAGAAGGGGTTGTCCTAAAACACCCGCCCGGAAGTCCGCACGGATGGGCGTATCTGAGGCGGGCCCCCGCCCTCCCGCAGATGGATAAATAGAGCAGGACTCTAACGAAGCTTCCTCTTGTTCCAGTGCTCTGAAGGCTGCATCACTCGTCGCTCGTGAGCCCTCTAGGGAACAAGCTGCAATTTTTGACCCACCCACCAGCCCCTGTTTGCAAAGTTTGTGGAGTAAAGTAATTGTTGGCGATTATTCGAATGTAATAAAAAGTTACAGTCAATTTTGCATCATGGATGTATGCCTTTGATTGAATAAATGCTTGTAGGCCTTTTTTCTCCTTTGTAGAAACGTAGAGGAATGGATTAAATGATAAAACTTGTATTGTGCTTTAGGACTTTTTTCCCTTTGTAGTATTGTTAAAATTGGTGAATTGTCAAGCTAGTACAGATCAGGCGTATTTCCTTTCCTTTAGTAGGTAAAACAACTGTCGTATTTATTTTGGTCGGGCGGTAAGGTCATGATCGGTGAGCAGTGATTTCAAGGTCCCTAGGGGGGGCGCCACCCAGTATGGATGGGAGCGCCCGGGGGGAGGCAGCCATTGGCCCCTCCCACGGGGGGCGGCACCCACTACAGATGGGTCGCCTAGGGGGAGACGGCCATAGGCCCCTCCCATGGGGAGACGGCTATATGCCCCTCCTACGAATTTCCCGGGGGCCGGATATCCGCTCCGGCGGAAGAGAGTGTGGGGAAGGGGGGGCGGGGGAGTCCACGCTGTCCTTCTTACGGATACCTCGCACGGGGAACTCGGACGACCTTAAGATGGCGTCGAGTGAAAGGGGGCCCCTACGACAAGGGAAGTTACAGTTGGCTACGAGGGTAAAGTCCTCTGCGCATACGCCACTCACACCGTGAGGGCGGGAATTTGGTAGTAGGGATCTGACACCGGTTAAGACCTTGCCGTTGGCCCTTAATGCTAGGTTGTACAATTTTATTTTAGAATGTTATGCATTTTCATGATGCTAGACTCGGCTAGGAAACCTTTGTATTAGCGATTTGTTAAGGTTAGCCAAGAACTTGTCTTCATCAAAATGTAATGGAAGATAAAATTGTACATGATTCATGAAACGTTTTAATTTAAAGTTTTAAATTTTGTTTCATATTTTAATAAATACGGCCGGGGGGGTGACTCCCCCCCGCCTTCCAAAAGTTCAAACCTGTGTCTGTCTCCTCCCATGGGGAATTGGTGTTGGGAGGGGTGGCGGGCATCCCGGCCCATATGATCTTTTGCAGTTGATTGGTATAGGGTCCGAAGGTGGATACTGCTAAAAGAGACACCCAAAGCACCATTTTCGGGTCCAATCCCGTGAAGGGACATCGTAAATGCGGGTCGTGTACTGTATGCCACACCACCATGGAAGATTCACTCTTCACTGACGGCAACAAATTTTGGCGCCATGAGGAAACATACCAACTGCAAGACCAAATACACTGTGTATGCGATCCAGTGTCCCTGCAAAAAACTTTACATTGGCAAGACCACGCAGGAGGTGCATCAGAGAATCATACAACACAGGTCCCGAATCAACAACAAGAACCTAACGGCACCTTTGGTTGCCCATTTCTTACAACACAAACACTCGGTGAATGACATGCGATGGACGGTGTTGGCCGTGATTCAAGGTGGCAGTGGTGACCCTGATGTACGTCTGTCCCAAAGGAAGCGTATCTTATCTTAAAATTCGACACATCAAACACTGGCCTCAATGAAATGTCTGAACTTTCAAACTTGGGATTATAATCCTCCCCTGTAATCTTTCTCACCAGGCTGTTCTGGTGAGGCTTGGTTTGAGCTGTGATGCTGTTGCTGTCGACCCTGGTGCAACTCTGCCTTGCATTAAACTCTAGCCTTTTCTGTGCTGTTGCAAATTTTCTGTTATATTTTTCTTTCTTTCATCACTGCCATTCTCACTCTGCAACCAATGATGGCACCAGAAGGGTGTACTGCTTTGACACAGTTTGCGGAAGTAGGGGTCCGGCTCTCCCTCTAGGACACTTCTCAAAGGCACATTTTTCTAATTGTGGTGGGGACTATTATAACATGACCTTTCTAGGACTGGGACATCATGCCATACAATGTTCCACGTGTCCAGACTTTGCGACCAATTGGGGTTTGATACTATAAACTGTTCTAGTTCTGTATAAGACGCTTTGCGAGAAATTGGGGTTTGATGGTATAAACTATTCTAGTTCTGTATAGAAGTTATGTTCTGATAAGCGCGGGGATGCCTATTGGTAACCAGGCGCTATACAAAACTCGGAATAATAATAATAATAATAAGTTTATGTACTATGAGACTGTGGGCAACTGTTGACCTTCAATGTATTCACTCTGACTTAGAAGTAACATCATGATGTATGTTTTGCGATAAATCAGGATTATATGTTCAAAATGTTTAAGCTCCCCCAACATGTTTTTGTACTGTGATGTTTTTATACACTGCTGATCACCGAGGCATTTACTTTGATTAAGAAGCAACACCATTATTTTTGCTTCGAGAGTCATTTGGATTGTATGCTTTACATGTTCATGCACTGTAAATATGTTTCTGCATCACGAGGTTATGGTTAAAGTGTCATTCATCGATGCTCTGTGTCAGTCGTGACTCCACGATATGGAAAGGGTTGCGCTTTCTAGCTCCTCTCTCTCCCTTGGCCGGCGTTATCTAGTACCCTTGAACTACGAATACCAAGATCCTCGGTAACTAGTCCAAGTCCGTTTTTTATCGCCACGCCCCCGGGCGGTCACTCCTTTCCCTATGAGAGTGTTGCCCACTTGGTGATTCGTTTCCCACACACGAACAACTACAGACTCCGCTTTCTGAAGGCTCGAGGTTAGTAGCCCCCAGGCAGTCCTGATTCCCTGACGCCACATGGTAAATGCGTCTTAAACATAACCCCACGGTCTCCGCTTCTTTACAGCTGGTTGCGATAGATTGATTCCCGCCTCGTCACGTTGAACTTTCTGCGGCTCGGCTGTCTCTACGAGAGCATACTTTCGGTGCAGGTAGGAGAAGCTTTTCCTGTGATGCTTTCCTACACGGACTTGAAACACTGCCACTACCGTGCTAAAACCTGACACACCCTTTATATGTGTTTTGCCTCCTAGCCTTCTACCACCATAGAAAATGAATATGTGAGTCGCCTTGAATTACACACCTCGCCTAGGGCGCGTCGCATCCTGGCATTCTTGACAACGCATCTAGGTACTTGGCTCACCTTTACCTTTTCCGCTACTGTGCCCTTCTAAGTCCCTTACACCTTAGTATTGACTGCCTTCACCCTTGCCTTTGCAGAACATTCTCCGGTGGCTTTATCTACTTCTCTCCACGCAGTCGCTGTGTCGGCCGAGAAGGTAAATCATTATACTTACGGGTAGTAAGTCAGAGAGTACTCTTTTACAAGCACTATATATATACAGTTTCTGACACCACTCCCAATTTTCCTTTTAGGTACACTTTTACCCAGTCCTCGTCCTGAGGAGAACCTTGACTCTTTAAGGTTCGAAACGCGTTGACTCCCAGCCTGTGTCAAGAACAAAGGGTGCAGCTAGGGACTAATTCAGACCACTCACGTGGGCCCTTGCTGTCAATCCCCAAAATCTCTACCCACAGGTGTTGTGAGGCAGGCAGGCAAATACATTCCAGATCCACCTGTCTACTGGTTTTTGAGCAAAGGACTGGCCTCTTCATTTATAAATTGTTAAAGTTGTATACATGGCAACTATTGTGCTATGTAATTTGTTTTGAAGCATAGTAGTTGGTGTCACCTAAAATCTTTAGTGTTTTCCTTCATTGCATTGTTCTTTAATTGTAGTATTCTTGTATATATTGTATATATTTGTTCATGTTTTTGCAGTAACTGTTTTGATGGAATGCCTTTTCGATGTCATGTGTTTTGATGAAGTAATGCAAATTCATTCCTAGATTTCAATAAATTCGTTTGGAAATATACAACCTCTTGGCTACACAGTACGGTTTGGCTGTGTTGTTCTCAAAATTGTGTTCAATAATCCTGATCAGCCAATTCGCTCTGTTTTTCAATTATTGAGGTCCAGGCTGATTAGGAGTAGGACCCCACACCTCTATTTGCGCATACTGTGTTCAATAGAGCCAGTGGACGTTAAGAGCCCAGGAGGTCAGGGTTCCTTCCCGGTTTTAAAAGAGAGACCAACGTTGCCTCATTTTGTGTGGGAGTGAGCGTTGAATATTCTACAGCCACCACATATACTCGCAACAGTTCTGGTACTAGTACAACTGAGTATGCCTTGAAAAATTCAGCTCAATAGACCAAAAGATATACCAGAACTGATATGTGAATTCAACATTAAATTTTGCTCATAAGTTAGAAAAACTCATTCCAACCTAAGATATTGCTAACAAATAGCGATTTATTCAGTCAATTTAAGAGAAATTATTTCAAACAAATTATTACATTTTATATACAAAACTACACCATTATTTCATACAACACTCATTCAACTAGTCATCCATATCACAATCATACAAAATCAGACATCCATATGTACACAGAATTAAGGAGTTATCACAAGGAAAAAAGAACGTGATAATAGAAAGAAAGAGACAAAGGCTGCTCAGACAATACACATCTGTAATATACCATCTATCTATACATATATATACACTAGGAAATTAATCATAATCAACTTAGATGATGTCACACACTGTATATACACAGATTAGAGCATTCAAGTTAGCACTTGTTTGAATTTTTAAATTTAGAGAGAGCAGCACTTTGCGAGGGGGCCTACGCGTTTCGAGTCCTATACAATGGGGGGACTCTCATCAGGGCCAAAGGAAATATCCTACTGGTCTGCAAGGCCACTTAACGGGTGTAGAATGCAGGGATGCGGCCGGTAGCGCTCACTTTTGAAAATAGCGTTGTCACACTCGCTCAATCTAAGCGGACCCCCGGGGTCAGGGACGGAGTTGTTCTCCACTGTCTTGTTCAACAAGTGGACACGGACGAGGTCAGGGGGGGGTGGCCTGTGCAAAGTCGGCCGTTGGACACAGTGGGCAGACGTCCCAAACGTATTTTGACGAATGCTGTATTTATATCATTGGCTCCTAATGGTAGGAATATCCTCGTCTCGTTCGGCGTCTCCTGAGCGCTGATCCTTCGCGCATGCGCTGTGGATCAGCGCTCAGGAGACGCCGAACGAGACGAGGATATTCCTACCATTAGGAGCCAATGATATAAATACAGCATTCGTCAAAATACGTTTGGGACGTCTGCCCACTGTGTCCAACGGCCGACTTTGCACAGGCCACCCCCCCCTGACCTCGTCCGTGTCCACTTGTTGAACAAGACAGTGGAGAACAACTCCGTCCCTGACCCCGGGGGTCCGCTTAGATTGAGCGAGTGTGACAACGCTATTTTCAAAAGTGAGCGCTACCGGCCGCATCCCTGCATTCTACACCCGTTAAGTGGCCTTGCAGACCAGTAGGATATTTCCTTTGGCCCTGATGAGAGTCCCCCCATTGTATAGGACTCGAAACGCGTAGGCCCCCTCGCAAAGTGCTGCTCTCTCTAAATTTAAAAATTCAAACAAGTGCTAACTTGAATGCTCTAATCTGTGTATATACAGTGTGTGACATCATCTAAGTTGATTATGATTAATTTCCTAGTGTATATATATGTATAGATAGATGGTATATTACAGATGTGTATTGTCTGAGCAGCCTTTGTCTCTTTCTTTCTATTATCACGTTCTTTTTTCCTTGTGATAACTCCTTAATTCTGTGTACATATGGATGTCTGATTTTGTATGATTGTGATATGGATGACTAGTTGAATGAGTGTTGTATGAAATAATGGTGTAGTTTTGTATATAAAATGTAATAATGTGTTTGAAATAATTTCTCTTAAATTGACTGAATAAATCGCTATTTGTTAGCAATATCTTAGGTTGGAATGAGTTTTTCTAACTTATGAGCAAAATTTAATGTTGAATTCACATATCAGTTCTGGCATATCTTTTGGTCTATTGTGTTTAAGTGCTCAGCCTAACTGATTAGGAGCCAACTCTTCGCTGTTTATATTGAAAAATTCAGCTGGCAGTCCATCAGGGGTCGGCGTCTTACCATTCTTCTACATAGGACCTGTTGGGTGTCTCCCAGAACTCTGTGAGATTAATCTGCTCACCCCTAACAGAGAGATGATTTCTCAGAAGCAAACTATCATTTATGATAGTTTGTCAACCATTTACCTGCTTTAGATTCCTGTTGTGTGTGCTTGTGTTTTCCCTGCATACTTCCAGTTCCTTATTCACAGCCCGGTCCAATCTACTTCAGTCCTCATTTTCTATACTGCTTCCCTTTTTGCCTTCAGGTATTCTCTTGCTTGTATTCCCTTCAGAGACTACACACAACTCCAGTTATCCAGTCTTATCCCAGTCTCACCTAAGTAGTCCCCTGGCAGATAACCTTGCTAGACCTCTGACACAAGTGTTTTTTTAGGTATGGACACAGATGAAGTGGAACACAGTCTAACAACATTTCAGGATTCACTCACTGTAGCCATTGATAAAATTGCCCCCCTGAAAGCATTTAGGCAATTTCCCGTGGCTAAACAGGAAAAATGGCACACAGAGGCTCTTAGAATGGAGAAGCAAGAATGTAGGAGGATAGAGAAGAGGCGGAGAAAAATCCACTCGGAGGAAAACATGAAGGCCCACCGTGTAGCACAAACAAACTATTATAAACATGTTAAAGCCGCTCGTAAAAATAGCATAGCCCAACAACTTACGGAAGCTGGCAATTCGCCTAAAGAGCTATATAGGATTCTTGAGACATTTGTCAAGCCTATGGCCTGTGTAAGCCCGGATGACTTCTCACAAAGTCTGTGTGAGGAAGTCTCCTTATATTTTGAAAACAAAATTGACTCCATCTACGGTAAGATCCTAGCGTCCCAAACAGAAAAAGGCACCCTGAATGCTCCTCTCCCCACTGAGAATACAAATTTCTCACTGACCACCTTTCCCCCTATTAATAGCAGAGAGCTTCAAATATTAATGACCCACGTAAAATCTGGGTCTCCGGAGGACCTTATTCCTGCCAAAACCTTAGTCCCCCTGAGTACTTTGTTGGGCCCTCACATTCAAGACGTAATCAACCAGTCCTTAAAGAAGGGACACGTGCCAACTGAGTGGAAGAGAGCGGTGGTGAACCCCATCCGTAAGAATGCTGCTCTCCCCTGGACGGAGCTTTCCAACCTCCGGCCCATCTCCCTCCTACCCTATCTTAGTAAGCTTGCCGAGAAACACGTCAACGCGCACCTGTCCAATTATATTGAGGCAGCGGGCGGCCTAGACCACTCTCAATCTGGTTTTAGGCCAAACCATAGTACAGAATCAGCTCTCCTGTCAGTGACTGATAACATCAGGATGTCACTTGACGGGGGGAGCTCAGTGATTCTGGTGCTATTGGATTTGTCCGCTGCCTTCGACACGGTGTCGCATAAAATTCTTCTCGGCCGCTTGAGGGAGGTGGGAATAAGAGGGACCGCCATGGCATGGCTAGAAAGCTTTCTTGCGGACCGTCAACAAGGTGTCAAATTAGGCTCCCACAAATCCATCTGTAGGGAGCTCACCAAGGGAGTGCCACAGGGCTCATGTTTAAGCCCCACGTTATTTAACGTGTACGTGGCCCCCTTGGCGGACATTATAAGATCTCACGGGTTCTCCCCAATCTCCTACGCTGATGACACCCAGTTGCTGTATCCCTTCCAAACCCTCACACGGACAGTTATACAATCTTTTCAAAATGGTATGAGAGCCGTGGCAGATTGGATGGCCCAGAACTTCCTCCACTGCAATGTGACCAAAACTGAAGTCATGTTGTTTGGAGGGGCCACCCTGCTATGGTCTCCCGACTGGTGAGCTGGGACCTGTCACCGTACCAAAACAGATTATCAAAAACCTGGGAGTGCGCCTAGACCAAGCATTGATATTAAAAGATCATGTCAATCAAGTTACTGGAACTTGCTTCCGAGTAATTGGGCTATTACGACGCATTTTCCCCTTCCTGCCTGACATCCACAGGAAGACGTTGGTACAAGCATTGGTCATCGGTCGGATAGACTACTGCAATGGACTCCTCTGCCAATCAAGAACAACTGGGCAGACTGCAGGTAGTACAAAACACCGCAGCTAGACTCATCTTGAATGCTTTTCCCCGAACTCCTTCACGCCCACTCCTCTCTCACCTTCACTGGCTCCCGGTGAGTCAACGTGTCAACTTTAAAGTATGCTGTATAATGCATAAGTGTATTTATGGGTCTGGCCCTAAATACCTAAGAGACATATTCGTCCCTTACTCACCAGGACGTGTCCTGCGTTCCAGCAGAACTATGTTGCTGCAGGTGCCCAGAGTGACGAGAGCAAGACAGGGAGGACGGCCCTCTCACTTAAAGGCCCCATGTTATGGAACTCTCTGCCTCCACAGCTGAAACACACCCCTAATCTCCTCTCCTTTAGAAAGAAATTAAAAACATACCTCTTCACACAAGATCAATAATTTCTCCTGTTATCTGCGCAGTCTCATGTCCCAGGCTGTTTCCTAATACCTTACCAGAAGCTACGCGCGGAGATACCCCTTCGGGGCTCATTCAGGCGCGATACAAATACATAAATAAATAAATAAGTTTCCCATAGGATTAGATGTTTTTCATAATGGGCCAACTGGCCCCTGTACCAAGATGACTGCCTGTATTCCCAAGAAAGACTGATATGCGTCAAACTGTTCAGTCCTCAATATATTCACCAGTCAGTCAAAGTGTAAAGAAGTCCTCAACAAAGGAAGGGAGCTTCCTTTTAGAGCCAATACCAGAAGAAGAACATGTGGTGATGTAGGTGGGGACTGTTTTGTCAGACTGGGACTACAGTCAGAGGTTTTGGTGTTCGTTTTTAAGATTTTGTGAAGATCAAAACAGGCGATGGTGGCATATTAGCAGGCTAAATAGAAGTGATTACACTTCCTCAGTACCATTCTTGAAAAAAACAATCAAGGATGTATTTTCCTTACTATCATGTAGGCATACTCAAACCTTCCTTTTGCCTCTCTCTCTCTCCCTTGTTGATACCCACAGGTCCATTCCTTGTTATCCTCGTATAAATGGAGGCTTGGGGAAGATGTGGTACTGGTTTTTCTTTTTCCTCTGCGGTAATAAAGATGGTGTGTCTGTTGTAATAGCAGTCATAACATCTTGCTGTGCTCCTATCTCAGGAAGAGCTGGTGTAGCAGACTCTTGCTCTAGTTCAGTTTCCTGGGAAGATTTGGTATGATGGGGGAATTTCATTTTGGACTCACTAGTCTCAGCCAAGACTGCAGTCACTGCAGCACTGAGAGACAGCTGCTTTGGTTTTGGTGGTGGTATCATTGGTAATCCAGGGTTGCTCCTAACCTCTTTCTACATATAAGACAATGCAGGAAGTACACCACTAAGAATTGGCGCCAATGGTGAAAAGAGACTTCTTCTCCTCGCTGGCTGCTGGCTGCTGTTTCTTAGGTGCAATCTTCTTCACTTCTTGTTGGTGTCCATTAGCAGTAGTAACCAGTAGACTGGTCTCTGGACTCCAGTGCCAACTAATTCACAGACTTTTCTCTTCATTTATTTCATTGTCAGCCTCAGTTTAGTAATTGTTTTTATTAGACCAGGCGCAACATAGACAAAAATCAGTGAAAAGCTGCATAAATACCACATGTTTGGTGTCCCACCAGGGCCCCTTGCAATCCTGTGGGAGAAAGAGGATGTTGACAAAAACTGATTCAATTAAATACAAATAATAACCATGGCCCAGAAGTATAATCCATGTGACAGAAAATGTAAAAAATATATTTTAAACTACAAGGGGAGGATAGTAAAAAATAATAAATGAATTCAAAGAAATAACCCTGAACTACAGACTACTGCAACTAAACTACAATCACAATATATAATCAGAAAGAAAAGGTACAATTGAACACAAATTAGCATATACGTTTAACCTAGTAATGATCAGAAACGAACACTTGTTTCACTAAGCGGTGGACAGGCACATGGCTTGTGTTAAGGACAAATGAGACACTCACTGGTATAAAAAATGGTAGATGCGCACATGAAAAGACTAGAGGAGGCATGGAAGACAAAGAGAACATGAATGCATGCTCTGGCTGCAACCCCCTCCCCCACCACCCCACTCCGCAAACACTAGCAGCATTGCATCGAAAGGATTGCCCAGATATAAACACAAAAGGTGTCTGGGCCATTCAGATACCTATACATCACATAAAAATCAATAAGGAAAAAAAATAATATTAGCACAGTGGCACAGAAACTAACAAACGTGTTTAAATCTAACTTTAAAAATACCCCAAACGCTGACATGCCTCGGTAACAATTACCTCAGTAAAAGACGGTAAAAAGTTAACAAAATGCATACTAATCAAGCTTAATACACACACAAAATAGTGGACAATCACATGGGGAAGAAGGTGGCTGCGAACAAAGTAACATGTTTTGCTATATGAACTTCAACTTCGGGTCGAGGTTCCACCAACAGAAACAATCACACAAAATATACCCTAAATTTGGCATAACTTGGAGGCCCTCTGCTGGCTCCAAAAATACTAGCACTAAGAATGTGAAAACTCGTTTAAAATAAATAGGATAAACATCAATGGAGTACAGCACACTAGGCATACAAAAAGAAAAATAACACAAACATAGACAAAAAGAGACAAGTTAACAGAGGATATAATTCCCCTCCACCCAAAAATGCTCAAATACTTAATCACCACATGGGGCAGTCTTGTCCCCTCAGTCCAAACTCCAGGCCATCCGGAAAAACGAAAGAATTATAAAAATCCCCAAAACAGGAGAACTGCTGGTGCTTTCCCTACCTGAAATAGCAAATATTTTGTCAAATACTGACCTCAACTTACTTGATGTTATAAAAAACACAAAAAAGCACATCCTCTGTAAAAATAGAAAGAATGATTAAAAAGATTGATTTCATACTCAAAAGGGTCAACTCCAGTACAAAAACTATTTGAAATGAAATTTGAGGTAATTATTGGTGCCTGGCATTAAAACAGCTGCGCTTGTATGGTAAATCTTTCTAGCATTGTTCCTTTGTCTGGACAAAACGTTGTTTACGCAACTTGGCACAGTGTTGGAAATTAGGCATCACTTTCATAACACTTTCATCACAACGAACACTTCTGGTACCTTCCTCTGCCGTTTCAACACATCTTGGAACTGAAATTCTCATAGCTCCTCCTGTCCCACTCAGTACTGTGCACTACAAGCCTGTTATAAGCCTCACAGGCAAGATGAGCGCAGTACAGTTAAATACCTGGGATTGGGACAAACTCACAGTAGGGCTCGCCTTGACCAGCTAAGCTCTAAACCAAAGATGCTATTCACATGTGGACCAAATGTGGACAAGCAACTGCGGGTCAATTTTTCTTTGTTTGCTACACATGAAGTATTTGTGGCTATTGTCTATTCAACCTGTTTCTATAATATAGACTCAGAGAACAGTGCAAGGGGTTTTACCCGATGTTTCCCTTTCTTCCCCCTACATTTACACCATTGGCAATGATAACAGACACCATAGACGCTGACCCTTGATTTAGAGTTTGACAGAGACACTACTACTTCACAACAACAACAGAGTACCCTTTCTGCCAAACTGAAGTTCTGACCACCTCATTGGGAATTGGGCGGACCATCATTATGTCAGCTATGTAGATTACTCTGTCTCCCTCCCTGACTATCAATTCTGTATGGGCCATTTTGGAAACTAACAATATCCCCTAGCAGAGGGGCCTTAAAGGTCTCTCATAGGGAGACATACCGTCTTTCCATCAGTGACCAACATCCCTTTTTGCGAGCACCAGGCCCAGTCACAACAAAGCCATACTGTATCGGTTAGTATCTAAATCTGCATTAATGTGAAGAATGGGGAATTTGAGATAACTAGGCAGCCTCTAACCCAGTGCAGATGCTAGGGTGGAGAGAACCCCTCACTAAAGGGGGTTAGTACTTCACACCCCCATACTGTGTGTAGCAAGTCACCTGTTTGTACAGGCACCTCGGGGGAGGCCTCCTCCCCTATCTTCCACAATTTATGTTGTGTGAGAGATACCCTAAATAAGTACTTGAGCTGAATTAGTAGGTTCTTGAATGCTATCCCTGCCTTTCACGGAGACGCCTTGGCCTATACTCAGTCTTTAGCGGAGAGTTTACCCAGGTCTCTGGCCCACACCTGACACAGCACTCCAAATAAATCTGCCATATTAGTCACTAAGGTACAGTGGATCTGCATGTTCTTGTGTTTGCTCAGCTCTAATAATAGTAAATTCACCTCCAGGGGGTTACATTATAGCTTTTCTTCGAAGTCTGAAATGTGTACAAGTAGCGCGTGTTTCAGTTGCAAATGACGGAAAAACTCACTACGGTGCAACTTGGATCCCCCTGTAGATCCTTGAAGGGCTTAAGGTTGATTCCTAATATTACATCGCCCAAAGTGGAAATCCAAATTAGGTCTCATTGTTTGAACCCCGGCAGCATCTATTTAGTAAGTCGTATTCCCAGCCTCGAAGTCTGAGGGCCTCTTTCAAGACTTTTATGTACAGTTTTGTTGCCAGAGATAGGAAATAATCTAGACCCCTTCCACAGAGTTCAGAAAATAATTTAGATGGTCTAATAAAGAACCGTTGATACCACGGCCTCAACATCTGAACTAGATTTTTTGAGTGCTCAGAGAAATTCTTTCACCTCCGCAGAGTATATATTAAAGTGGTACTCCCTGCATTGCCTATTTTTACAACACTAAATCCGGATCTCCACTCATATCATACGACCGTTCATTGATTGCCTGTAAGTGGGAGGCCCCATAATATGCCCAGACATCTGGAGTAGCGATACATCCTTCATATCGTAGGGAGAAGCCCTGGTCTCATAGGAATCTTTGCAGTATAGAGTTGAGCCACTGAATGAAGGACCATAGAATGTCAAATGGGAAATTTTGCAGGTGGTACAGCAGGCGGGGATGCGCGACCATCTTGAAGATATAGGATCTATCTAAGAGTAACAATGGGAGCTTTGTCCAGATCTTTATATCCTCTTGTATCTTGCCTACTATTGTCTGAATTTTCTTCTCCCAAGCTACTATGGCTTCTTGGGTAACATAAAGAACAGATTGAGCAGTGTCTTTGTTTTATTTAAACATAGTCCTGTCCAAATATTTGAAAGATTTGCAGGACTTGCGGGGCAGACCACTAGAGGTCCATGAGGAACACCAGCACATCATCTGCTTAAAGTGCCATTCTATCTAAAATACCCTACGCCCACTCAAGTCTCCTCACCTGGGCATCGATCCTCAACCACCTCAACCATACCGCCAAATGTTTGACAAAGGATTGGAGAAAGGGAACAACTGCGTGGTGCCCTTTTGTATGGGAAGGGATCTGATGCCTCTTGCCCCATCCTGACCCTGGCTGACGGACCTGTGTAAAGTACTTTGATATATTTAATGAATTTGGGCCCAGGCTGATTCTGTGCAGCAGGGTGAACAAGCATCCCACTGCACAGAATCAAATGGTGTCTTCAAGGCTGCAAGCAACAATGCCACCGGCCATCTAGTCTTTTCTCTAATGCCAAATGCATTATGGAGGCATCTTATGTGATGTCATTGTAGCATGTAACCTAAGGAAGATATCAACTTTGAAAGATGTTTTGCCAGCACCAAGGTTACTACTTTGACTTCCACAATAACAAGGAAAATGGGTCGATAGCAGGAACAGAGGTAAGGTGGGCGGCCCAGTTTGTCGGTTACCACAAAGTCCAGACCTATTAAGGTCAGTTGGCAACAGCCTCATCTCCATTGATTTGTGTAGCAAATAAACAATGGGACTCAGCACCTTGGGTGTCAAGTGCTTGAAATATTCTATCAGAGTCTTCCCCCAGCTGCAACTGAGCCAGGTACTCTCCCAATTCAAATGCTGTAAGATCCTTGTCCAGTAGAGCCTTTTCCGAGTTCAACCGGGCCCTCGATACTAAACCTGAGACCAAGCTTTCCAGGACGGGCTCTGATGTTTCCTCCCTGAGAATACAATTGGGTATAATACTATGCAAAATGTTGGGCTATGTTTTTTTTTTGCATCTGATTAAACCACCGTCACCGTAGAGATTTGTATTTGGCTCATTATTACAGGGCCGGTGTTCTGGGGGAGGCGTTGCAAAGGACAGTGGACTGGTGGGAAGCCCAACCTGATCATTCACCTCTCTTTTCTACACAGCAAGGCGAGTGGCTGTCAACTTCCGAAGATTGGGAGAGTCCCACTGGTTCAGGGTACTATACCTTTAACTGGGACGAAAGGGATTACGGCCCTGCCCTCTGGCATGACGTGTCAGGCGCCGCACCAACAAGGGATGAAGAATACCGGAAGAGTGTGTGTCTCTGCACCGGAGGACTAGAGGAGCGTGAAGAGCGTCGGAGTGAGGAGAGCGGAAGCCGAACCGAAGAGGGAAAAGTAGGAGAACGAGGAGGAACGCGAACACCATCAGGCGGAGAAGACGTTGGGAGTCCGAAGACGTCAGGAGAGTCAAGGGGCTACCAGGACTACGCTTTGCCCAGCCACGCTCCCGGAGGAGCGTGGCTAACCCAGGTAAGCAAGAGGTTCCTGGGTTGGGTAGGGCGGCGGGAGAAACCGGACGACTAGGGGACAGATACTCGTACCTGAGTCCTGTGTTTCACTACACCACCCCGCACTACCAGTACCTCTTTTTTAGACTTTGTCACTCGCTTGGAGGTGCTCCTTCACTTCCCCATTCCAGAACACTTGAACCAACCTTGACACTTACGTGCTTTCTTTCCTTTTTCACCTCGAGCAACCCCACGTCGTGGATCAAGGCTGGAACCATAGAAGACCCTGAGGACGCCTAGAAGACGCCGTTAGAGGGGGAGAGGATACCGGGAACTCAAGACCAGCCCCTTTACTTTGTTGTACCGTGTTTCTAACCTGGCATCAAGAAAGAAACCTGTACTACGTAAAATAAAACCTTCCCTAAATCCACAAGGAGTCGTGCCTGTTCCTACTGACGTGCTAACACTCATGTTGTTGTAGGCTTTGGCATAGATGCTGGCTTGTCTTACTGGCTATTAGACCTAGCATCCTTGATGCGGTTCCCCCTGTCTTTTATGTCTTTACCTCCTGTATTTTTGAAAGTGTGCTAGATTTAGTTTTTGCTGGTTTTCATGTTCTATGCACTTTGCCACTGCTCATCAGTGCCAAAGTGCAAGTGAGCCCTGTGGAAATTGCTGATTAGTATTGGTTCTCGATGATCTGCATATGTGATTTACAGGTAGGTCCCTAGTAATATGCACAGTGTGTGCCCGGGGACGGTAAATAAAATGCTACTAATGGGCCTGCAGCACCGATTGTGCTACCAACACAAGCAGCCTTTCAAATGTGTCTCAGACCTGCCACTGTAGAGTCTGCACATGTATTTTATACCTACCATGTTGACCTGGCAAGTGCACCCACTTGCCAGGCCTAACTCTTCCCTTGTACTAAATATAACACACCCTAAGGTGGGCCCAAAGTACCCCCAATGGCAGGATGCAGTGTACGTGAAAGGTTTGGCATGTGCTGTTGTGTTATGCATGTCCTGATAATGAAATACTGCCAATTTCGTTTTCACTATTGAAAGTATATGTCTCCCATAGGTTATCATTGGAGCTGCCTTGTACACCTTACAAGTGTAACTTTCAATTTGATAGTTACAGAAATTTGGAGATTTGGTTCCCTGAACTCAGAATTAAAAAATACATCTTTTAGTGGAGGTGTTTTTTAAATTTTGTGTTTGAAAATGCCACTTTTAGAAAGTAGCGATACCAAAGGGGATGTTGGACGGAGCGCAAATCAAACACTCACCCCCAGTCAACTGATCTGGGTCTAATCCATCATCATTCCTTAGCTCATTCCACCACCCCAGTTCAGACATGGCCATATGCAAATCAGTCTGACCCTGTGCCTCATGGGAACAGTCTAGCCCGAACTGCTAAGCCATGTCTTCCATGGACCGGAAACAGGCCTCCTGGGACCGGTTTTGGGTTCATAATGCATTATGCATGTCCTGATAATGAAATACTGCCAATTTCGTTTTCACTATTGAAAGTATATGTCTCCCATAGGTTATCATTGGAGCTGCCTTGTACACCTTACAAGTGTAACTTTCAATTTGATAGTTACAGAAATTTGGAGATTTGGTTCCCTGAACTCAGAATTAAAAAATACATCTTTTAGTGGAGGTGTTTTTTAAATTTTGTGTTTGAAAATGCCACTTTTAGAAAGTAGCGATACCAAAGGGGATGTTGGACGGAGCGTTTGAGCAAATCAAACACTCACCCCCAGTCAACTGATCTGGGTCTAATTCATCATCATTCCTTAGCTCAGTCCACCACCCCAGTTCAGACATGGCCATATGCAAATCAGTCTGACCCTGTGCCTCATGGGAACAGTCTAGCCCGAACTGCTAAGCCATGTCTTCCATGGACCGGAAACAGGCCTCCTGGGACCGGTTTTGGGTTCATAACCCTCATCAGCCAGGCTATCCTGAATCCAGTGACAAAGTGAGCAAGGGACCCACGTGTGGGCATACCCTGCCAACTTAGGGCAAACAAAGCGATACCAAAGGGGATGATGGATGGAGCGTTTGAGCAAATCAAACACTCATCCCCGGTCAACTGATCTTGGTTTAATCCATCATCATTCCGTACCTCACTCCACCACCTCAGTTCAGACATGGCCATACGCAAATCAATCAAAATTCTGTCCATCAACTGTTGTTCTTGCATTTGTCACCCCCGAGAGGGACGGGTATGCTCAGACGTAAGTCCTGTGCTCTCCATGCCACTGGAATCAAGCTATCCTGGCTGATGAGGGCTGAAAGCCCGAAACCGGGCTTGGATGCTTGTTTCCAATCCAGGGAGGACCTGGCTTGGCAGTTCGGACTGGACTGTTCCCATGGGGCACAGGGTCAAGGCTGATTTGCATATGGCTGGGTTCAAACTGGAATGGCATGGGGAGCAAAAAAAACGATGGATTTAGACCCAGATCTCTGTACTTCGGTGAATGTATGACATTGTTCTGCATTCTGTCCATCAACTGTTGTTTTTGCATTTGTCACCCCGAGTGGGACGGGTATGCTCAGAGGTGAGTCCGTGCTCTCCATGTCAGTGGAATCAAGCTATCCTGGCTGATGAGGGCTGTACGCCTGAAACCGGTCCTAGGATGCTTGGTTCCACTCCAGGGAGGGCCTGACTAGGCAGTTCGGGCTGGACTGTTCCCATGGGGCACAGGGTCAAGACTGATTTGCATATGGCTGGGTTCAAACTGGAATAGCATGAGGAGGCACACATCAATGGATTTAGGCTCAGATCTCTGTTCTGGAGTGAATGTATGACATTGTTCTGCATTATGTCCATCAACTGTTGTTTTTGCATGTGCCACCCCGAGTGGGACGGGTATGCTCAGACGTGAGTCCTGTGCTCTCCATGCCACTGGAATCAAGCTGTCCTGGCTGATGAGGGATGAAAGCCCGAAACCAGTCCTAGGATGCTTGTTTCCAGTCCAGGGAGGACCTGGCTTGGCAGTTCGGGCTGGACTGTTCCCATGGGGCAAAGTGTCAAGACTGATTTGCATATGGCTGGGTTCAAACTGGAATGGCATGGGGAGTCAAAAATCGATAGATTTAGGCCCAGATCTCTGTTCTGGGGTGAATGTATGACATTGTTCTGCATTCTGTCCATCAACTGTTGTTTTTGCATTTGTGACCCCGAGTGGGACGGGTATGCGAAGACGTGAGTCCTGTGCTCTCTATGCCACTGGAATCAAGCTATCCTGGCTTATGAGAGCTGAAAGCACGAGGCCGGTCCTAGGATGCTTGTTTCCAGTCCAGGGAGGACCTGGCTTGGCAGTTTGGGCTGGACTGTTCCCATGGGGCACAGGGTCAAGGCTGATTTGCATATGGCTGGGTTCAAACTGGGATGGCATGGTGAGCAAAAAAACGATGGATTTAGGCCCAGATATCTGTACTGGGATGAATGTATGACATTGTTCTGCATTCTGTCCATCAACTGTTGTTTTTGCATTTGTCACCCCCAGTGGGACGGGTATGCTCAGACATGAGTCCTGTGCTCTCCATGCTACTGGAATCAAGCTATCCTGGCTGATGAGGGCTGAAAATCCGAAACCGGTCCTAGGATGCTTGTTTCCAGTCCAGGGAGGACCTGGCTTGGCAGTTTGGGCTGGAATGTTTCCATGAGGCACAGGGTCAAGACTGATTTGCACATGGCTGTGTTCAAACTGGAATGGCCTGGTGAGCAAAACAACTATGGATTTAGGCTCAGATCTCTGTACTGGGGTGAATGTATGACATTTTTCTGCATTCTGTCCATCAAATGTTGTTTTTACTTTTAGAAAGTAGGCATTTTCTTGTTTAACCATCCTGTGTCCCTGCTTTCCTGTGAATCAACATCTGGTTTCGGCTGACAGGGGCTGTCTATGCATTCACTTCAGACGCCTACACAAAGGGAGCTGATATGTGCCTCACATATGCTGGTGGATCTTCCTGAGCTACTGTGAAGAGTTGTCACTGACACCGGTATAGGCTGTGCCTGCCTTTCAGAAAGCTTTCTCCACCAACTGTAGTGTGCCTGTGCAGGGTGGTTCAGAACTGGTTCTGGTGAGCAAGAGAGACTTTTTTCTGCTTAATTCAAAGAGAAAATTAGTATTAGTATTGGGGCTCTAAATTCAGGATTGTAGAACAATTCTAGATCTAGAGGTTGTTTAGCTGTTTCTCCTGGTTAAAATATCCACGCAATTCCCTTCCAGTGCCTGTTTTAATGATGCAGCACCGCCATGCGGGAGAAATGTCCGTGCACGATCATTGTGCGGCCAAAGAAACTGGCACAACGTCTGCCTGTGGCCTGAAGAACAGCCGCACACCAAATCCAGCACACAGTTTCAGAAGTCTGACACCGCCGGACTGACTTTGAAGAATCGACGCATCACCTGTCTGCAGCTGTGGAAATCGATGCATCGCCTAGATTTTCCACACATTGACCCATGTGCACCAAGTTTGATACCCGCAGACCAGAGCCACTGAAATCTGACGCATTGCTTCCCCTTACAGTCCAGAGCCGACGCAACCTTTCTCCTGCGTGCAGTAGAATCAGAGCATTACCTCCCCAAGAACTCAGGAAAGACACATTCCTGTGTTTTTCTGCCCCTCGCTTATCTGCGGCTGCTTTGTTTGGTGAATTTTGACACATCCTAAGGTAATTTGCGAATAATACATACATCCATAGTTCTCTATGGACAGAAGTTGTGAAACGTTTGAAAAGTAACATTTTGAATGGTGTTTGTTGAATGTTTGTCATTTTGATCTTGTTTGGTTTAGATAAAGATACTTTCTTTTTCTAAAGTGGTGTCCATTTGTGGTGTTTTTACTGTGTTATTGTGGTTTGGGTACAAATGCTTTACACATTACCTTTGCGATAAGCTTGTCTGCTCGTGCCAAGCTACCAAGGGGGTGAGCAGGGGTTATCTAGGTGTGTAACTTCCTTATTCTGACTAGAAGGAAGGAACCCTAGTTGAAAAGGGTGAAAACCTTTGCCAACTAGAAACCCCCATTTCTGACACTGGCCTTGCCACCCCACTGAGAACTGTGGCTTTGCATTGCAAGTCATGCTTTGCATGGCAATCGTGAAGCAACTGTTGAAGTGTTGTATTAATATGTAACAGGTCTCTGAGTGCGGCAGGTGATGGGGAGTGTACGTATATGGACTTGAATATTAGTATGTGGAATTCGAGGTCCACGTTGTCTTGTAGCCCTTTTCGAATGCGTGCTGTTTGGAAGCTAACAATTTCCCTTTGCATAGAGGTTTTAAAGCCCTCCCATAGAGTGTGGCTGATTTTATTGATCCCCTATTATTTGTGAAGTATGTATAAATTGCTCGTTCAATGTGTAGTCTGCTGCTCTTGTCTTGAATGGGCCGTGCACTCAGGCATCACGGCAATTTGGGCCCCTGTGGGCTCAAAGTTTGCATACTTTCACCACTGAGTGGCCAGAGAGGTCACATGCAAATGTTTGTAAGCTAACTTCTTTGTAAACCTCAGTTTAGCTAGAAGAAAGTAGACAAGTTGGGAGAAAGTGCTGTGAGCTCGAGAGTAAAAAGTAAAGCAGCATTCTTATGGGAGGAAAGTATGCCACACATCTACCACGCGCAATGCCGTAATGAATTTGGCCATTAAAGTATTAGACCCTTGGGCGCTTGAAGTCTTCCCCACTTGTGTCGGTAACTCTCTACCACTCCATTCCAATCCCCACCCAGGACAAATGGAACCAGTGGTAAACAGTGTATACATCAGGCTTCTAGGAAGGAGGCCGACAAGGGTGGCGGTACATATTCTTTAGTTAGCAAGATAGGTTGTTGTGATGACCATGACAGGACAGACGACGGACGCTGGACGCTAGGACCCTGTGGGTCACAGGGTGGTGACCAGGTCACCGGACACCACTTCCTGCAGAGGGACAGGAAGGGGCATTCTGCAGCAGGACGAGGACGAGGACGGACGTGCCCTGACCAACGGACGAGCCATGGTAATAAAGAATCATCTCCTCAACTTACTTCTGTGTCCTGAGTGGTTTCTGTGTGCGGTGCGCTGCGGACATGACAACTGGCGACGAGGGTGGTTGGAAACGGAGAAACCACGGAAATCACCGCGTCTAAAGCACGGGACCTCGAGATCAACAGAGCGGCTGCTGTGAGGTCGCTGCCGACGCAAGGAGCTACACGGGAGCCCACCCCGATAAGCGTCCAACGGCAACATGAACAAAGGTGCGGTAAGCGGAGCCACGGGAAGCGGCTGAGGCGCCGGGGATAGATTGAAGAGCGCGCCGAACAAAACTGAGCGCGTAGTATCGCGAGAGCGATAAAATCTCGGCGGCCATATTGGGACCAGGCAGGAAGGACCAATAGAAACGCGGCCATCTTAAGGTCAGGCGAAAGCGAGATTTCGATCGCGAAATCTCGCGGGAAGCAAGGCGGCCATTTTGCGAGGGACAATAAAGGCAAAGTGCACCTAGAACAAAGGGCAGCCATCAAAAGGCCAGGCAAGACGACTAAAAAGCACAAAAAAGCACCAAGGAGACTGAAAAAGGGACAACATTGTCACCACAAAGCACGAAAAGCACCAAAGAGACTGAATAAGGGACAACACTGTCACCATAAGAAAAGAATATACAAGAAAGAAATAAAAGAAGAAAGATATCAACAGAAATAGCTCGAAATAAAAGAGCATAAAGAAAATGCCAGACACAAAGTCACAGAGTGCACAATACCGCAGACCAGTGCCTTTCACTGTATCGGAGCCACAAGTGGGCATAAGGTGGGAAAAATGGATCGTAAAGTTTGAGCGATACATGAAGGCGACTGATGTGGTAGATGAAAAAAAGTTAGATCTATTCTTAAACTTAGTGGGGGATGAGGTGGATGATCTCCTCATAACACTGCCACAGAGTGAACTAGAAACGTACGACAAATTGATAAAATGCCTGACGGCCAAGTTCGACCCGCAAAGAAACGTCGACTTTGAGAGATATTCGTTTCACATGGCATATCAGCAACCAGAAGAGTCAATGGATGACTTCGCGACAAGGCTGAGAAAGCTAGTAGCCCATTGCGAATTCGAAAAATATGACAACGAACAGGCACTTCGCCTCAAACTGATAGAAGGCTGCCGAGACACGGAATTTCGCACAAGGCTACTAAAAGAACTGACCACCGTAGAAAAAATTCTAGATCTAGCGAGGGCAGAAGCAAGAGCAATGATACAAGCGAAGCAGATGGACCGAAAGGGAGAACAAATACATAGAATGTCAGACACCAACAAGAAAGGGAACTGGAAAGGAGGACACAAGGAACAGGTGGTGAAGAAACAAAGTTCCCAATGCTACAGGTGCGGTTTGGAATTCCCGCACAGAGGACCATTCCCAGCATTTGGTCTAACTTGCAGAAAATGCAACAGAAGCAACCATTTTGCCACCATGTGCCAAGATGGACAATTCAAAAGTGAACAGTGCAGGCCCGGAAAGCCAAGAACAGCAACAACAAAACATGTACGACACATGGAAGCGACAGAGAGGAACTCGTCGGGGGAGTCAGGAGAAGAAGAAGAAGAGGATGAAACAACAAGAAAAGTAGAACGCCTATATCTCATGACCACAGACGAAGGGCATGAAGAGGAACACATCAGACTAATAGACAGGAAGTCAATAAAGAAGACGGATTGGGTGACCATTGAAGTAGGGCCCCATCAAACAAACTTTGTACTAGACAGCGGAGCCACGTGCAACATCATGTGTGCCACGGAATATGATAAGATGAAGAAGAAGCCGCCGCTACAACCATCAAGTGTAAGAGTATTTACGTGGGGTGCACAAAACCCCGTAACAAACATGGGAAAATTCACGGACACCATGACGCACAAGGGCAAGACTGTCATAGAAGAAATACATGTGTTACGAGGAGACATTCCCGCACCGTGTCTACTAAGCAATGTAACTGCAAAAGTACTACTGAAAATGATGTATCACATGTCGGAAAAGGAGAGCATACTACAAGAATTCCCAAAACTAACGGAAGGATTAGGAAAGCTAAAAGGAAAACAAATAACACTGCACATAAATGAGCTGTCAGGCCAGTTGCACAGCATCACCGAAGGGTACCAATACATCTACAACCCCAAGTGGAGGAAGAAATAAAGGCCCTACTGGCACAGGACATCATTGAGCCAGCAGAAGGACCGACGCCATGGGTGTCCCCAATAGTGGCTGTACCGAAGAAAGACACCACACAGATAAGAATCTGTGTGGACATGAGAGTACCAAACACAGCCATCGAAAGAGAAAGACATCCAGGGCCACATCTGGACGACATGATAAGCTGCCTGACAGGAATGAGGAAATTTTCCAAACTAGACCTGTGCAAGGGATACCATCAATTGGAGCTGGATGAGCAGTTCAGATACATAACGACCTTCTCAACGCACCTAGGACTGTTTCGCTACAAAAGGCTGAGCTTTGGGATATCTTCATCAGCAGAAATATTCCAAGAAACGATCAGGCAGATAATAAGACCGATAACGAACAGTCTAAACTACAGTGACGACATTCTGGTCTTTGGGAAGTCAGACGGAGATCATGACACTGCACTAAGGGAAGTATGCTCACGGTTAGTAGAGGTGGGCCTGACAGTAAACGAGAAGAAATGCGAGCTGGGAAGAGAAGAGTTAGTGTTCTTTGGACACATATTCTCAAGAAAAGGAATGAGGCCAGACAGGAGTAAGATAGACACGCTCGAAAGAACGAGTGAACCAAAGGACGTCGCTGACGTACGCTCGTTTCTTGGCCTTGCCAGCTACTGCGCGAGGTACATAAAAGACTTTGCAACGGTGAGCACACCATTGAGTGAACTAACAAAACAAGGGCACCCATTCGAATGGACCACAGAGTGCACAAAAGCGTTTGAAGAAATAAGAGCCTCAGTGACGGCTGTAGACCACTTGGCGTACTTCGACCTGAACTTATGCACTGAACTAACAGTAGACGCCAGCCCGGTAGGTCTTGGCGCAATACTAGCACAACACAAACCTGGGAAAGATTCACCTCGACAGATAGTAGCATACGGAAGCAAAAGTCTATCCGATGTTGAGAGAGCATACTCTCAACCAGAAAAGGAGAGTTTGGCAGTAGTATGGGCATGTGAACACTACCACATGTTCATATATGGAAAACCGTTCACCATAGTGACAGACCACCAAGCGCTAGTGACTATATATGGCAACCCAAAGGCGAAAATACCACCAAGAATAGAAAGGTGGGGAATAAGACTGATGGACTATAACTTCAAAATAATACACAAACCAGGCAAAGACCAAAACCCAGCTGATTACATATCGCGACACCCGCTCCCATATCGGACCGGTGATAACACAATGGCAGAAGAGTACCTGAACTTCATTGTGAAACAAAACACTCCAGCGTCAATAACAAGTGAAGAACTGGAGCAAGAGACAAAGAGAGATCTGACAATGAAGGCAATAGGAACGTTAGTGAGGCTACAGGGATGGAGACATATTAACAGCAACACCGTCACAGAAGAAGGGGTCGACAAAGAAGAACTGCTGGCGTTCAAAAAGATAAGCGAAGAACTGTCGGAGACAGAGAACGGAGTCCTGATGAGAGGTTCAAGGATTGTAATACCACCTCGACTAAGGAAGAGAACAATTAAAATAGCACATGAGTTACATAGAGGAATAGTAGCGACAAAGAAGATGCTGAGAGAAAGAGTGTGGTTCCCAGGACTGGACAGCATGGTGGAGAAAGAAGTGTCACAATGTCACACCTGTCAAGTAACTGGATCGTCTAGTAAGCCCACACCGTTGAAGATGTCGGAATTGCCATCAGCAGTATGGACAGAATTAGCCGCAGATTTCTATGGGCCACTGGAGACTGGAAAGTACCTGCTGGTAGTCATTGACGAATTTTCGAGATTCCCAATAGTGAGGGAGGTGTCATCGACATCAGCAAGCGCCACCTTACCAGTGCTGGACGACATATTTGCTGCCTGGGGCTCGCCACAAACACTGAAAACAGACTTTCATGTAAATTTTGTAACGTTTGTAATATGCTAAATTCCTCATGTAAAGCGCTCTGATACCTCCGGGTCTAGCAGCGCTATATAAAACTCTTAAAATAAATAAATAAATAAACAATGGTCCTCCATTCTCAGGAGAAGAATTCCGCAGGTTCATGGACTACCTGGGGGTCAAACACAGGAAAATAACTCCCCTGTGGCCACAAGCCAACGGAATGGCAGAACAATTTATGGGGACCATCAAAAGAGCCATCCAGCGAGCAAAATTGACACAAATCTCAATTGGACAAGCGCTCTGTCAGGTGCTACGAGACTATAGGAACACTCCCCACAGCACCACGGGCAGATGTCCAGCAGAACTGGTGCTAGGAAGAGCAAGCAAAACAAGGCTACCACAGACAGAGGCCATAGCAGACACCAGCAGACAAGAGATCGCTGAAAGAGACAGCAAAGAGAAAAAGAAAATGAAAGAGGAGGAATGCAGCTGAACACCAACTAAAGGAAGGAGACTTAGTAATAGTGAAACAAACACAGCAAAGGAAATCTGACAGCCCTTTTTCAAAAGATCCACCGGTAGTGACTGGAGTAAATGTGTCAATGGTGACCGCAGTCTCAGACCATCGGAAGGTAACAAGAAACAGCTCACACTTCAAGGAGTTCAAGATGGAAGAAGGAGAAAGAGCGATAACGACACCGGAAATGGAGGAAAGAGAGCAAGGAACAAGCGGAGAAGTGACAACACACAAAGAAGAAGGTGGAGGACAAGAACAAAGCAGAGAACAAAGACCGAGAAGAGAGTGCAAGAAGACAAAGAGACTGATAGAAGAAATGTAGAGACTCTCTCTTTCTCTCTCTCTCTCCCTCTCTCTCTCTCTCTCTCTCTCTCTCTCTCTCTCTCTCTCTCTCTCTCTCTCTCTCTCTCTCTCTCTTTTGCCCTCTCTCATAAGTTTTTCACTGGGTGGACAATATACCAAGAATTTGTGCATGTGGAAAAGTTTGTTGTGACACGGGGGGAGATGTGATGACCATGACAGGACAGACGACGGACGCTGGACGCTAGGACCCTGTGGGTCACAGGGTGGTGACCAGGTCACCGGACACCACTTCCTGCAGAGGGACAGGAAGGGGCATTCTGCAGCAGGACGAGGACGAGGACGGACGTGCCCTGACCAACGGACGAGCCATAGTAATAAAGAATCATCTCCTCAACTTACTTCTGTGTCCTGAGTTGTTTCTGTGTGCGGTGCGCTGCGGACATGACAGTTGTCAATCACGGAGGTTTTCAACAGCTATGTATCAACCTAGGTTGTCATTTATCACTTGCGTGGATTTAAAGGGTATTTTGACTTGTGTCAGTATAGCTGTACCCGTGAGCCCCTCGGAAACCCTGAATAAACCACTAGTTTAAACCCTCCTTGGGCCAGGAAGGGGCATTTGTTACACCACCACGCAGGTCTTTTGTAAGAGGAGTATTTCAGGATGAAACCTTTTTGCGTATTTTATCACCGCACCCCTCTTAATTGTGTCCAAGAGACCATTTACATTTCATGAAAAAATACACAGTTGATCTTTGATTGACCGCCTGATAGAAATAGCCATTGAAGGGGCACCAGATGTTATCATAAAAATGCATTACGAGGGGTTTTGGTACAATATGTGTTAAGATGCACAGGGATGGTATAGTGGACTAAGTGTGAAGCTAAAACAAAGAAACCCCACCATTACACTCACTATACTTCTGAAACTTGAAGTATCTGTTGCGGGATCGACTGATGCTAATTGGGCAAATGACACAACATATACCATCAATTCATATCCCAAAATATCCATAAAAGAACTGTAGTGTAAAACAGAAAAAATAAAATGTCCAACTAATAATAAATCCCATACAACAAAGGTTCTATTCATCAAAGCTTTATCATCAGTCCCCATTCCTTCTGCGGTCCTCACTTCCAACGAATACAAATGACAGATAAAAAGCTAGTAATCTTTTTGACCACATATTCAGATGAGACATGTAGTGATGAGCACATGTCCCTCAACCAATCGTCCTGGGCCTTTAAGCAACTTTCAAGTAACATTTTGGAGGCCTTGTGGATCCTACCCCAACTTCCATTACCATTTCACTTGCTCCCAACCACTTGACCCTTCTCCCCGTCTTAGGGATACTGAACTAGGTGATCTGCGCCCAGCGGGTGAGATTGATTGTTGTGGGAGTGAGTCCACGGATTCCTCAGCCAGTGGGGTCTAGCAGTCGAGCAGGAAGCCTCATCATATGGAGGCTGCACATTCAGAATGATGACATGATTATCATCCACCCATTCCCAAGCCACCTCGGGGTGTCAAGTAATGACCTATTTTGCTAAATATTTTTTAAGTTTAGTAGAGGAGAATAGCATGTATTTGATGTTCATTGCCCAAATCGTTTTTCGGTGTTCACAAATGATTTGTGGTGTTACTGCACTAGCTTGGTGTAATCTGGAAATTTCTGAATTTTGTGAGAGTCGTACATCAGTGCTTCCTCAGTATGGGCGAATCTGAGGATCTCATCCCTATCTTTGTAATTCAAAAAACGGATGAGCATTGGCTCCTGGAGGCAGTTTCTGCACCAGTGCTCTGAGGGCACGTTCAATAGTAAAGCAAAATGAGAGGAAGTCTAGATGCGTCAGTGATCGTTGCCAGCCATCCACACATCCCTCAGGTGAGGGTCCCTCTCAGCCCTTCAGAAAACCTACAAAGTGCAAATTACTCCTTCATGAACACCCTTTGGCATCTATCTATGCCTCTAGATTTCTAAATACGGTAGACAGCATTGATAGCTTGTGTTGAAGTGTCCACACTCTGTCTTTTAGTTCACTCAACCTTCTACCTCTGTGTTCCTCTCCACTGCCTGCCTCAGCTCTTGCCTCAATGACTACAGAAAAGCCCACAGCTCCAGTTTTCTCCTCAGGAACTGCGATATTCGTACTGGGCTCATTAATCAACTTAACTTGTCTAAGCCCAGGACCCACACTGTACAGCAAAGCAGTTCCCTCCATCTGAAATGAAGTGTTTTCATTTGAATCCTTAGTGATAATACTGAACCCCCTATGTCCACTACACTTTCGCTGCTTTTGCTATCTTATGGCTTAAACAAATAAGAGAAGAAGCTTACCCTGCTCACTTCTTCCCCTGCTGATCTTTCAATGAACCCTACGCAAGTATTTTTCAGCTGTCACACACTAGGCACATGATGCAACATGTCCACAATGTAACAAGTGGACTTTTCTGCTTTACGAGTCTTTTTTCCTGTCTCCAGATGAAAGTACCTTTTCTGTGGTACTCATATCATGTAACCTACTCTCTTGCTCATTCTAAATCCTTACATTCCCTCCCCCCTTTTTCAACTTGCTGACACATTACTGTCTCTCACTCCCACTACCAACATTTTACCAGCGGGTCTAGTCTCATTATTTTTCTAGGTATCATCACAGGTCGTGACTCAGTCTCATCAACTGCCATTTTTGTTTTTCTGCAGATTTTCTTTTCCCCTAAAGTCGAAACTCCCATAATCCTTTTTTTTATTTTGAAGATATGATTATTTTATTTTTCATTGTCCTACTTCTGATCATGCTTAATAAAGCACCTTGCCCTTTATCGAGTATAGGCTTTCTCTAGTTTGGTCCTCTTACTAACCTTTTGAGTTTACACAAGAAAATGTCTCTTGAGTGTCAAGATAGGTACATGTTATTCAGTTACGTAGCTTCCAGGTTATTAACATTACCCTGACTTTTCACTTCGGTTTCCATACATTCACCACTATTTTACCCACAGAACTCATTCATGTTACCCCGAAAATCACGAATTTCTTTAAAAGAAGCGCCTAACATGTCTGTCAGTTTCTGTTGCTTACTGGAGTAAGTAACCATAAGTACTTAGGATAGACCAGGATGGGAAGGTTATTTTGGGCAGTTATACAAGTAATGACTGGTTTCCACTTTATCTTCTTTGTGTTAGCAAGAATAATAATCCACACATGGGAGGGATCTAGATTTGTGAGCAATTCTTTGTTTTATGCTATCCTCTGATTTTTTTTTACTTCCTACAATACCTAAACGCTATCAGATGTACAAGGTGAAGAGTCTGCTCGTGGTAGACTTGGCGCTGCTTCTACGGCACTGCAAACTTCTTGGTTGCAATACACTTTCCCGCAGATGCTTCACACAGCCTGACTGTCTGGAGCTGAGCATATAGGGCTTGTTTAGACAAGAGAAAGGAGAGACTTTTTGTGTCTAGCACAGGCAGAGGTACTTACAGGTACATGCATCAATATTGCTTTTTGCGATTCCTTAATTGTGAAAAATAAGGAATCGCAATTAAGGGATTGCAAAATGCAATGCATTAAGAAATCGCTAAATAAATTGCGATTTCTTAATATTCCTTAATTGCGACTCGCAAATTGCGAGTCGCAATTAAGGAATACCTCTTCATTCATTCCTATGGGCCTAGAGGCCCATAGGAATGAATGGGAAGACATTCTCAATTTGCGATTAGCAATTAGCGAATCGCAAATTGAGAATGCGATTTCAAGGGTGCAGGGGTGTCCAAAGGACACCGTGTTGCACCCCTGAAATCAATCTGTGCACATATGTTGTGCACACACATGTCCTTAGGGCATGTGTGTGCACAACATGAAACTTTGAAAAATGCACAAAAGTGCATTTTTCAAAGTTTTCGCAAATTACCATGAGGTTCAACTTCATTATTTTGGCAGGAGGGCTACTACGTCAAAACAGTGGCGGATATCCCGTCCACAGAAATGTAAATCCATAGGATAGAATGGGATTTATATTTCGGCTGACAGGGTATCCGTGCCCGTTGTGACGTAGTAATCTGTCAGCCAAGATCTAAATCAGGCCCACTGTTCCTAAACTTTATTTTTATTTTACACTAACAGTTCCTGTAATTCTTGTTGCCTCACCCCCACATTTGCTGACCCCACCCCCATTGCACTCATCATAGTTCCCATATGTTTTGATGCACTTCAGTGTCTGGTATAAACAAATTAACATCTCCATTCGGCAAATCTCCTTTGAAGTGGGAATCAGCTGCACACCCATTGATGTACCTTGAACAGTCTTACTGCCTTTTATAGAGTTTGCCGAACAGGTTACTCTGTGAAAAGCTGATGAATATTCCGTCCGCTGTATTACAAGTGCAATAGGCGATAATGCGCTTGTAATATGGCAGACTAGACATCTGTCGCATTTGTGATGCAGTATCCCGTCAGCCAAACTCTAACTATGACCCGTAGTTTCTTTGTTACTAGTGTGTTTTATGTATGTCTTAGAGGAAGAGAGCATTGCTAAGTGGTTGCACAACCCACAAATGACCAATCTGCAGTAGAAATGAGCTGCAAAATCGTATTTTTCCTTTTCACGTGAACCTCAACAAAACATTGGGTGGAGCACACATGATTGTGCTCCTTGCTTCGTTTTGGGAGTACCGATTTAAAAAGCAGATTCTCAAAACCTTTATGGGCTGGGCCTTTTTAGGACAACAGAGTCTCAGCTGTAGGTATTCTCAGTGTGTTGCATTTCTTCTTTTCTTAGACAACGTGGCAGTCAGAAGGTCCTGCTAGGCAACTACAAGCCAATGGCTCTGCTCCCTCAAGATATGTTAAAACCCTGGACCAAATAGTGCCTTTCATTACCCAATCACACAATTACTTTCTAGCTCCATTTTGTGGTGAGAAGATGAAAAGAAATGGGGTTCCCCACAAACTTCAACTACCTAGGTTGAGAGCATGCAAAGGTTTAGCTGTGACGTAACGTTTTGAAAACGGTCATCTTATTTGCTTATGCTGAGTACTAGCTGGAAAGTGTAAAGACTGCATGGGCCACTGGCTCTAAAAAGTGACCACGTTCATCAACATATCTGCTGGGCCCAAGACCCACAACTTAAAAGCCTTCATTCTGGGACCACATGCGCATTTGCACAACACTGATGATAATGTGGAAGTTCTCCACCTGGGAAGGATAATCACCATGCTCAAGATCCCCAATGTTTGCTGTCTACAAATTAGCGTATTCACCTAGCAGACCAGGTCTGATTGATGGTATGAGACATAACCAGAAAGCAATGCTGCAAACTTTTCTGAAGGCCCAGGTCAATTAGTGAATACATGTGTTCAAAATGTTTCCTTAAAATCATTCCCAAAATATGTTTTCATATTTGTCAAATTGCCAGAAGTACATTTATTAATAATAATATATTTTAAGTCTTGTGATGTAAACAGTCAGTATATGCCTTTCATCGAGTACGAAAGGCACTATAAATTAAAAAAATCAGTGAGATGGTTTCTGCCATAACTATATCGCGTATGAAGGATATATTAGTGCATATAAAAGACAATGATTTTTCATTACAAACGCCTATGCTCCTAACGTCGGGGTAAACCGAGAATTTTTCACTGTGGCAGGCCTAACTCTTCAGTAACCACAAAATATTATGTTACAGCTTTGCATTGCCTCTTGTCATGAAAAAAGAAAGATTTTAGAAGACAGACCAATTGTAAAAACGTACCTTTTAATTTAATCCAGAACTATAATCCGTTTTAGTGAAAGAATTACAAATTTTTGGAATTAACGTTGCAATACATTTTTGGTAACTACAATTTGAAAAAAAAAAAAAACACTTTCTGCATCCTTTTTAGGTCGAGCCTAGACGAAAGCAAAAGCAAAGCTTTTGCTGTCTAGGGCTCGACAACTTATGTTATCACTCTGGGGGGAATGTGGACAGCAGACTGACAGGCGCTTCTCCTGCCGGAGATTTGACCTCGTGGGCGCGCTTTGGCACCTTGGCTGCTTGTTGCGCTTTCATTCATGTGTAACGTGCGCGTGTCAGTTTCGCTTTCATTTATGTGTCATCAAAGGGGCTGGCGTGAACAACGCGGAAAAGGCTTGAACAAAACGTGCTCGCACTCTACAGCCCCCAAAGCCACACCGCATGTGAGGATTCCAAGTGCGGCTCGTGCTTGCTACCAACGTGCCGTCCGCCACAAGCGTACTAAATCGCACTGTGCCTGCCTGTACGCCAAGTGCGGCTCGTGCTTGCTACCAACGTGCCGTCCGCCACAAGCGTACTAAATCGCACTGTGCCTGCCTGTACGCCAAGTGCGGCTCGTGCTTGCTACCAACGTGCCGTCCGCCACAAGCGTACTAAATCGCACTGTGCCTGCCTGTATGCCACGTACGCCTGAAGCATACTCCAGCGCACTGTGTCCCCACCTCCCGGGGCCGCGCCGCACCGCACAAGGGAAGCCGCCCGCTTCGTGCTGCACTGCCGCCCCGGGGATCCTGCCTGCAATAAGAAAATACGGCTAGTAGGCCGCCATCTTACAAGTCAGCCCTTTGATTTGCCCAGCCCGGTGCGTACATGTGAAGGCGTACTGCACCGTATCGTTTCTCCCCTCCCGAGTCCCTGCCACACTGAGAGCCGCCCTGTACCTTGGAAGACGTCAAGGCCGCACCGCTGCCTCTGGGGTACCTGGTCCGCCACGAAGATCACCTACGACCCGGACCCTCCGCAGCGCCCTCTCAAGGTCCCGCCTAGTTCTGCCTTCCTGCTGCCCTTTGACGTACTCTGGTGTCAGACAACAACACTTCCCAGCATGCTGTGCGGGAGCAGAGGACAGCTGTTATATCTCAGAGCTAAGGCCGCCTGACGTGGAGGATGGGCGGGGAATGCTGCCTAATACTTTCGTTTTCCTGCCTCTTGCTCACTTCCTCCTCTGAATGCACAGAGGCCTCGAGGGTTACTTCAAGCTTGCACAGGCTTCCTAGCAGGTGAGGGCTGGAAATTGTTTAGGGTGCAGGACGACTCAGTGGTGTCATAGGGGGTGCACAAGGCATTCTGTGAAGAATCGGGACCGGTGCATGACACACATCAGGTATCTCAGAAAATGTAGCGACACAACCCACAGGCTCTTGTTTTTTAATCTTGTGCCTCTCCCGGCCGTGCCGCCCTTGCTCTGCGGGTCACCAAACACTTCACTCACAACCTTCCTTCATCCATAGAGCACTTCTGTGACGAAGACACAAGTGTAAGTCCATTTATTTATGTATATAGAGCTTATTACCCCTGATGAGGCGTCCTGATTCGATTCTTTCGACTCTAAATGCACATAGTTGACAGTGTCTACTGTGCCTTTTATTAAAGCGCTCTGACGTCAGCTCGTACTACACGCGTGCCATATAAAAGAAAATAAACATTAACTCAGTGTGAATCCTCTGCCCGCCCCTCAGACAGCCCTGACTCTCTACCCATTCCAAGCGAGCACTTAGACACACCCAGTATGCAGGCTTCCAGTACAGAGGCCAAGCAAAGAATGAACAATGCTTTCCCTAAAGCTTGCTTTCCCCGTGTGTCCACTCCACAGCAGTGTGCCGACCAGCCATTGGTTGTGAAAGGTGTAAAGTGACATGCCATCGAAAAGCACCGGGTAGGTAGACTCCTGGACTGAAAGTGCGCAAGTAAAAAAACATCAATCAATGTTTTCATTTAATAAGTTATCAATTGCATGACTTTGTAAAACGTAAAAAGTTATTGGTTTTTATGTATATTTTTTGTATGTTTAATTGTACCCGTAAGGGACAGTGGTGCAGTAAACTTTGCGTTCATTTTTAAATTAAAATGCCCCTATTGATGGATGTTGGCTTGAATGCAGAGTGCAGTCTAGATGGATTTAGGCGAGCGTCACGGCATTGTTCACATTGTAACTCATTCTCAGGGGACGGCCATACAGCACCAGGGCATCTGTGGAATTCACAGTGCCCAGTTCAAACTCGGAAGGATGAAACTAAGCCGGCCCAGTAAGAATGTCCGTCTAAGCTGAATGTTGCACACAACAGCAACAGGCGCGTTGACACCGAGGGCTATCCTGCCCCGCTTTGTATCCTCTTAAGTCCATTGCATTGTTTGGTTTCACACAAGTCTCGACCTTATTTTGATATGCAAATCTCCCCACTTTGAACCCCATTTACCACTAAGCTGCTTCTATGTGTTGATTGTTAATGAGGAAGGGGGAACGTGCAGAGTAAAATAAAAAGCATTTCCAATGCAATAGGTCTCGCATTTGTGAGAGTTTGAGCTATTGGCATTGTAAATGACAATGCTTTTTATTTAGGTGTTTTGAAAACGTGCAAGTGGAGTTAATAGTCCTTGCTTACGAGAAGCAAGGCTGGCAGTAACTGCACCTCTTTTACTGCCAGCCTTGCTTCTATAAGTACAAAGTGCATATTTACACACAGTTTGCAAGTTTCAAAACACATAAATAAAAGGCGTTGTCATTTACAATGCCAATAGCTCAAACTCTCGCAAATGCGAGACCTATTGCATTGCAAATGCTTGTTTAGGATTGTTTTGCCAGCATAGTTGGAAAATGTGCTGTGTTTCCAGTAGCAAGTACTGTAACCACGCATTTAAACGTACTTGGACAGGGAGACATTTTTATCAGACAGATTGTGAAAGCCTAGGACAAAAAAACCCATTTGTTTTATAAAATTAAACCAGGGTTGATTTAAAGTTTGAATGTGTTGATTAACAAATTTGGCATTATCAGGTAATTATGGTCCAAGACCTACTTTCTTAACTCTGTAAGCAATCATAGCCATATGACGAGTTTTAAGAGTGTTAAGATTTTTAAGAGTTAAATTGGAGTTCAAGAAAAGTGTTGCATAAGAATTCTGGCTGTCTTGTGACCAGCTGAGGAGGATTCAGGATGCTGGCTTGCTGTTTTCTTTGGCACTTGTTATATGTAGTTAGAATAATAGTTTTATGAGAAATTTCTCGTGCCAAGCACGGCAAGTCATGCACCCTGCACAAAGATAGAAACAGTACAGTTTGAATAGGACAGAAGAGATTTAATTATTTGTGGTGAACCCATTTGTATAATCAGGTCACTCCCTGATTCGCAATACTATAAGCCCACTGATACCATTCTAATACCCATTCCAGAAACGATGCAGGGCACCCTCAATCACCCACAAACACCCTTTCCTACTCAGGAAGAGAGGCACGGGGCATTCCATACACATCCGATCCACCTTTCTTTAATTTTGCCACAGACCAGCTTATGGGGTAAAACTGCACCTCGTGTGTCTGCGATCTGTTCTTGTGCATATATATGCCGAACAGGTTTAGAAGCATGATTTCAACACGCTGCTTTCTGCTAATCCTGAGGTGAAGTGAACTCACAGTTTCTAAATCCTAGATTAACTGTACCAGTTAAATACAGAAAAACATTATTGAACATGTGCAAACAGTGCAGATTCTCCATTGGCGTTCACGCCTCTTAACTTAGTTTTTTAGTAACTTTTGCATACAAGATATTGTTATAAACTGCTCCAGAGTTTCTTCATGATTATTTTGTTATTTTTTTAATATAGGCAATAGCCTGGAAAGTGGTACGTTTTCCCCATACTAGCCACGTCACACTAACACACACCTTTTTGTTGTTGTGGAAATACTTTCTTTGCCTTTTAGTGCCATTTGCTTCAAATGTTTGGTGGTAATTATTGCACAAATCGACTATCCAACTAAATCCTCCTACACATTTAGGTGGGAAAATAACGATTTTAATAATATTATTCCACCTAAATATTTACTAGTTAAGGCTAATGTTTCTGGAAAGAATGCAAAATATTGTTAATGATCCATTGTTGTGTAATATACATTATTTAATTTTCAAACAAAATCCGGAAATTTGCCTTTGAAATGTTTTTCCCATAAACCTTCAATATATTTTTGGTCATAGTATCTCATCTCACACATGAAGTGTGGGGTTTTGACAGTAGATTGAAGTTAAAGATTTATGTTTATCAAAAATTCTGGTTTTCCTTGTAATTATAAATTGTTTTTTACATCGTTCTTACATTGATAATAGACAATAGAAGTGTTTTTTTTGTTTTTCTATCTCAGGAAAGGTTTCTTAAATTACCAATTGTTTGTTATAAGTATGAGCAAATGTTAATATTTCTTCGTGGGTTCAAGTACGGCATTGATGTTACTGTTCTGTGACCACAAGCTCTCCAATTATATCTACATAATTAATGAGAAAAAAGTATTAAGGAAACCGAAGCTCGAATTACTGGTAGGCCTTTTGTACAGGTACATGTAGTAAAGGTTCGATCAGGAACCATGTTGTATAAGGTCAAAATCAGTGGCGGTTCAGAGAGATAATGCTGTGGGGCGGGGAGGCGGGCAGGGGTGGGGCTAGATGGGGGTGGTAGTGGAGTTTGACCTACAACGGCAAATATGTATTTATTTATTTACGTTTACCTTTTGCTGTCATATGTCGGACTCCACTACCCTCCCCCACCCAGCCCCACCCCGCCCCGCCCGACTTCCCCACCCCAGAGCGCTACCTCTGCGAGCCGCCACTGGTCACTCAAAATGTATATTTACACTTCTCTCTGGTCCAGTTCTGCTCAAAAATACTATAAACAATTTCTTTATTTAGTGATATTTTAAATGTCCCGTTCTCAGTACCTTCCTCTTTCTTCACAGAGAAAAATGTATTTTGGTCCTCCAGTCCCACATCTACCAATAACTAATTCAGTGTCCAACCCCCTGGTTGGATCCTGATACTTTGGCAAGGACAGTAGGAGCCTGTGGAAGAGTAGTGATCACATAAGAGAATGACTACTGCTGGCCAGTTAGTGGAGGAAAGGGCTGTGACGATGTGGTGGAAGAGGGACACTTAGAAGTAGAGGAGGTAAGGGATGACACCTCGTGAAGCATGCATTTGATTAAGTTAATAAAAGTGTGGCATAGTCCTCCTATCTAACTTTAAACAAACGTACGCAAAACTTCTATCTTTGTCAGGCACACAGACACATCAGTCCATCTTGAGCAAAAACTCACCCACATACAGTTTCAAAGATGGAATACATTTGTGCACATAGGGGTTGATTTCACTGTCGGGCGGAATTGCTTCCGCCCGACACCGACTCGGTCCTGGGACCCACTGACACATAGTCGCCGGTCCCAACCGGCCCATTACAATGCGACCGAACACGGTTCGGTCTCATGCTCTCTTTTCTCAATGGGAGCTTGTGTTACGACCTTAACCGGGCCGTAACACAAGCTTCCATTGAGAAAAGGGAGGTGCAGTTCATCCCTGCACACCGTGGCAGGCCCCTCAAGGTTTCTACCACAAGGTGCAGGGATCAACAATGGGGCCCCATAGGTGCCCCCTCGGCATCTAACTGGAGGCCGTGCACCAAAGCGAGCCCTGCTGGGGCCCCCAAGCACGCTTTCCGACATGGTTTCCAGAGTGGTAGAAGTGGGCGGGAACGGAAGGGCACGGCGTGCCCCTACTTCTAAAAATGATTTCAGTCCGTTCCCCTACTTCTTACTTTGAAAAAAGCATCCCGGGACGGCAAGAATAGTCTGGCTTAAAAACAATAACTTTTTTCATTAGATTCCAGGGGCTGCTTGCACTTCTCTGTGAATGCCAGAGGCTGCAGCAGCCCCTCCCTGAGCTCTCACAGACCGAGGGCGGCCCATTGTCATTCCGATTAAGGCTGATTACCCCTTTCGAATGACAATGCGCCCCCCTCTGCCTTTAGCATATCAAGAGTCAGTGAAATCGGAGTTGGTGATTACAGAGGAGGTTTCCCCAGACAGAGTACTTGGGGAACTTGACACCTGGTATCATTTGTTAATGTGTTGTACACAGAGTGAATTGGGCAAGAGCAGTGACCAGACAGAAGAGGCGACTACAGGAGCCAAATGAAAGGAGAGGTACTAGGGCAGGAAAGGAGAGGTGACGGGGGCAGGAGAAGGGATGGGCAGGATACGTGAAGGGGCAGGAGCTGTGATTAGGCATAGGCAGGAGCGGTAACCGGCAGGAGCAGTGAACGGATAGGGGCAGCGAACAGATAAGCGCAGTGAACGGGGCAGGAGAAGTGATCGGGCAGGAGTGCTGACCGGACAGGAGCAGTGAACGGGCAGGAGCAGTGAACGGGCAGGAGCGGTGACGGGGCAGGAAAAGTGCCGGGGGGAGGGGAGTTGACGTGTCAGGAGCAGCGACGGGACAGGAGAGGTGACAGGAAAGGAGAGGTGACGGGCCAGGAGAAGTGACGGGACAGGAGAAGGAAAAGTGATGGGCAGGAGAAGTAAAGGGGCAGGAGCGGTGATTAGGCATAGGCAGGAGCGGTAACCGGCAGGAGCAGTGAACGAATAGGAGCAGTGAACAGATCAGAGCAGTGAAGGAGGCAGGAGAAGTGATGGGACAGGAGCGGTGATAGGGCAGGAGTGCTGACCGGACAGCAGCAGTGAACGGGCAGGAGAGGTGACAGGAAAAGAGAGGTGACGGGGCCAGGAGAAGTGACGGAACAGGAGAAGTGATGGGACAGGAGAAGGAAAAGTGATGGGCAGGAGCGGTGATTAGGCATAGGCAGGAGCGGTAACCGGCAGGAGCAGTGAATGGATAGGGGCAGTGAACGGGGCAGGAGAAGTGATGGGACAGGAGCGGTGATCGGGCAAGAGCGCTGACGGGGCAGGAAAAGGAGAGTTGATGTGTCAGGAGCAGTGACGGGACGGGAGAGGTGACAGGAAAGGAGAGGTGGCGGGCAGGAGAAATGATGGGGCAGGAGAAGTGAAGGAGCAGGAGCGGTGATTAGGCATAAGCAGGAGCGGTAACCGGCAGGAGCAGTGAACGGATAGGGGCAGTGAACAGATAAGAGCAGTGAATGGGGCAGGAGAAGTGATGGGACAGGAACAGTGATCGGGCAGGAGTGCTGACCGGCCAGGAGCAGTGAACGGGCAGAAGCAGTGACGGAGCAGGAAAAGTGACGGGGCAGGAAAAGTGACGAGGCAGGAAAAGTGACGGGGCAGGAGAATTGATGGGGCAGGAGAGGCGACGGGGCAGGAGAGGTGACGGGGCAGGAGAAGTGATGGGGCAGGAGAGGTGACGGGGCAGGAGAGGTAACTGGACAGGAGAGGTGACAGGGCAGGAGAAGTGACGGGCAGGAGAAGTGACGGGCAGTAGAAGTGACGGGGCAGGAGAAGTGATGGGGCAGGAGAGGTGACGGGCAGGAGAGGTAACTGGACAGGAGAGGTAACAGGGCAGGAGAAGTGATGGGCAGGAGCAGTGATGGGGCAGGAGAAGTGATGGGGCAGGAGAAGTGATGGGGCAGGAGAAGTGACGGGGCAGTAGAGGTGACGGGGCAGGAGAAGTGACGAAGCAGTAGAGGTAATGGGCAGGAGCGGTGATTAGGCATGAGCAGGAGTGGTAACCGGGCAGGATCAGTGAATGGGGCAGGAGCAGTGAACCGGGCAGGAGCAGCGAACCGGGCAGGAGCAGTGAATGGGGCAGGAGCAGTGAATGGGGCAGAAGTGACGGTGCAGGAAAAGTGACAGGACAGAAGAAGTGACGGGACAAGAGAAGTGATGGGACAGGAGAAGGAGAAGTGACAGCACAGGAGAAGTGACGGGACAGGAGAAGTGACTGGGACAGGAGAAGTGACTGGGACAGGGGAAGTGACTGGGACAGGAGTAGTGAATGGCACAGGAGAAGTGACTGGGACAGGAGAGGCATCAGTGCAGGAGAGGCAACCGGGCAGGAGAGGCAACCAGGCAGGAGAGGCAACAGGACAGGAGAGGCAACCGGGCAGGAGATGTGACCGGGCAGGAGAAGTGACCGGGCAGGAGAAGTGATCGGGCAGGAGAAGTGACGGGCAGGTGATGTGATGGGCAGGTGACATGACAGGGCAGAAGAGGAGAGGTGATCGGGCAGGAGAAGTGAAGGGCAGGTGACGTGACGGGTCAGGAGAGGTGACGGGGCAGGAGTGGTGATGGGGCAGGAGAGATGACGGGGCAGAAGCAGTGATTAGGCATGAGCAGGAGCAGTGACCGGACAGGAGCGGTGAACGGACAGGAGCAGTGAACGGGCAGGAGCAGTGACGGGGCAAGAAAAGTGCCGGGGCAGGAGAGTTGACGTGTCAGGAGCAGTGACGGGACATGAGAGGTGACAGGAAAGGAGAGGTGACGGGGGCAGGAGAAGTGACAGGACAGGAGAAGGAAAAGTGATGGGACAGGAGAAGTGAAGGGGCAGGAGCGGTGATTAGGCATAGGCAGGAGCGGTAACCGGCAGGAGCAGTGAACGGATAGGGGCAGTGAACAGATAAGAGCAGTGAACGGGGCAGGAGAAGTGATGGGACAGGAGCGGTGATCGGGCAGGAGCGCTGACGGGGCAGGAAAAGTGCTGGGGCAGGAGAGTTGACGTTTCAGGAGCAGTGACGGGACGGGAGAGGTGACAGGAAAGGAGAGGTGATGGGGCAGGAGAAGTGAAGGAGCAGGAGCGGTGATTAGGCATAGGCAGGAGCGGTAACCGGCAGGAGCAGTGAACGGATAGGAGCAGTGAACAGATAAGAGCAGTGAATGGGGCAGGAGAAGTGATGGGACAGGAACAGTGATCGGGCAGGAGTGCTAACCGGCCAGGAGCAGTGAACGGGCAGGAACGGTGACGGGGCAGGAAAAGTGACGGGGCAGGAAAAGTGACGAGGCAGGAAAAGTGACGGGTCAGTAGAGGCAACAGGAAAGGAGAGGTGACTGGGCAGGAGAAGTAACTGGACAGGAGAGGTGACCGGGCAGGAGAAGTGATGGGCAGGAGAAGTGACGGGGCAGGAGAAGTGATGAGGCAGGAGAAGTGACGGGGCAGGAGAGGTGACGGGGCAGGAGAGGAGACAGGGCAGGAAAGGTGACGGGGCAGGAGAAGTGATGAAGCAGTAGACGTAATGGGGCAGGAGTGGTGATTATGCATGATCAGGAGTGGTAACCGGGCAGGAGCAGTGAACGGGGCAGGAGCAGTGAACGGGGCAGGAGCAGTGAACCGGGCAGGAGCAGTGAATGGGGCAGGAGCAGTGAATGGGGCAGAAGTGACGGTGCAGGAAAAGTGACAGGACAGGAGAAGTGACAGGTCAAGAGAAGTGATGGGACAGGAGAAGGAGAAGTGACGGCACAGGAGAAGTGACGGGACAGGAGAAGTGACTGGGACAGGAGAAGTGACTGGGACAGGAGTAGTGAACGGGACAGGAGAAGTGACTGGGACAGGAGAGACATCAGGGCAGGAGAGGCAACCGCGCAGGAGAGGCAACCGGGCAGGAGAGGCAACCGGGCAGGAGAAGTGACCGGGCAGGAGAAGTGACCGGGCAGGAGAAGTGATCGGGCAGGAGAAGTGACGGGCAGGTGATGTGATGGGCAGGTGATGTGACAGGGCAGGAGAGGAGAGGTGATCGGGCAGGAGAAGTGAAGGGCAGGTGACGTGACGGGTCAGGAGAGGTGACGGGGCAGGAGTGGTGATGGGGCAGGAGAGGTGACGGCCAGAAGCAGTGACTAGGCATGAGCAGGAGCGGTGAACGGACAGGAGCGGTGAAGGGACAGGAGCGGTGAACGGGGCAGGAGCGGTGAATGGGGCAGGAGCGGTGAACGGGGCAGGAGCGGTGAACAGGGCAGGAGCGGTGAACGGGGCAGGAGCGGTGAACAGAGCAGGAGCGGATAACAGGGCAGGAGCAGTTAACAGGGCAGGAGCGGTTAACAGGGCAGGATCCGTTAACAGGGCAGGAGCAGTGAACAGGGCAGGAGCAGTGAACAGGGCAGGAGAAGTGACGGGCCATGAGAAGGGAGTGGGCAGGGGAATTGATGAAGCAGGAGTGTTGATCGAGCATGAGCAGGAGTACTGACTGGACAGGAGCAGTGAAAGGGCAGGAGCAGGCATTTCACAGGGTGACTTGAAGGGTAGGGGGCCAGTTTAGTTTGGGGGGACCAGTTTTGTGCAAGTGCAGGAGTTTTAAAAACACTGCAAAGTTCTTTGTATATTCAGCAGGTTTCGGGCAACAATACAAGTGCCAAGATAACTTTGGTGATCAATGTACCAGCTGGAGAGAGATGGGAGCATGTTTTGTCTAGTGGCTGTTTTACTCATCTAAGGTAGTGCAGAGGGGTAATATGCCTGCTGCAAAGAACATGTACCATGCATATCAAAGAGCAATATGTTGTGTGCATAGTTCAGTGGATACTGCTTTGTATTCACTTCCCGAATGAAAGGACACTTGAATACATATGGCCTGGCAGTTCGGGCTGGACTGTTCCTATTGGGCGCAGAATCTTGACTGATTTGCATATGGCTGGGTCCAAACTGGAATGGCATGGTGAGCAAAAAACTATGGATTTAAGCCCAGATCTCTGAACTGGGATGAATGTATGACATTGTTCTACATTCTGTCCATCAATTGTTCTTTTTGCATTTGTCACCTGAGTGGGACAGGTATGCTCAGGCATGAGTCCCGTGTTCTCCATGCCACTTGAATCAAGCTATCCTGGCTGATGAGGGCTGAAAGCCCGACACCGGTCCTAGGATGCTTGTTTCCAGTCCAGGGAGGACCTGGCTTGGCAGTTCGGGCTGGACTGTTCCCATTGGGCACAGGGTCAAGACTGATTTGCATATGGCTGGGTCCAAACTGGAATGGCATGGTGAGCAAAGAAACAATGGATTTAGGCCCAGATCTCTGTACTGGGGTGAATGTATGATATTGTTCTGCATTCTGTCCACCAGTTGTTCTTTTTGCTAAATTATGATTGAGCAGCTAATTCGCTGACAGGAATATGAAGGAGCCTTTGTGGGTTTCCGTGAGTCTAGATTCTCTTGAAGAGTCCCTTTCTCTTCTGAGCCCTGCTTAACACATGTGTACAGGAGGAGCCCTGTATTCATGACCTCAATGTCTGAGACAAAAAATAATCATGGATTTCTGAACAATGAGAGTAAAAGCATTGAGGTAACATGTTGTTCCTGCTTATATTTCACACGCTTTACATAAACCTGCATTCCCTGTGAGTGTTTGGTTTTCCTGAATTAAACCTCAAATAAACAAGTTTATCCATTGTTTTAATTAAATAACGTTATAAGCTGTAACTGGTCAGTGAAATGCTAAACGTAATAAAAATTGGTATGTTTTGCTATTTCTAGCCACACCCCTGACTCCGCCCACTGATTCAATCTTCGGTTATTCCCGCCCCCTGATTCTCCACCCACAGTTCCCCTACTTTTTTTTCCCCACTTCGACCACTGGGTTTCCATATCGGATAGGCCGGCATGAAAACTATATCGGAAACTGTGCATCGTAATCTCAAGGGCGGAAAGGCGCACCCTTGCGATTACTGGCCGGCTTCCTACTGGCCGACGGGCTCCCCGAGCCTGTCAGAAGCCAGCTGGAATGACCAGCCGGTTTACTTTCCGACCACCTTGATCATAATGAGGCAGTCGGAAAGTAAACCGCGTGGCCCATTACCATGCGGTCCTTTACGGGCCACATCGTAATCGGCCCCTAAATGTAAAGAAGCTGGGAAACACATTTAAATCTCCACACATACGCACATATTAGCGAAGACGTTTTATTCATGTGTACATGGAGTCACATTCCTAATAATGCCATTACTTCTGACCTCTTGTGAAATTAAGTCTACCTATGCTGCAATGCAGTTTTACTGAGTGAGGTGAAAACATTTAGCACATTCTTAAATCACAGCTGGTTAAATATATTAAAGTCATGTTTCTGCGAGTCTCTTCACAGCACTATTCCCCCTCTTAAGTAATGTAATCCACTTTTATTAACTCGAATTCTGGTTTATTGTAAAGCGTCCATACGCCTCTTTGGTCCTCCTTGAGCTAAATGACTGTGAAATAAACAAAAAATGAAATAAAGGTTTGAGCAAAAAGAAACCGATAACCTCAGTCTGAGACTTAAATTTGGTGAAGGGACCTCAAACATTTCCGCCAAGAGTGCATGTCAGTGCTAAGTCTAAACATCTGCAACTTCAGACCCCTTCTGGGAAAAGGGTGAACGCGAATATCTTCATGATTGCTACCTTTTTCAAAGAAATAAGATCGTTCCCCTGTAGGAGCCATACAACAGACTGAGCTCTCTGAACCTTCCAATAACTCACTCCTTCCCCTAGTCTGTTGCTCTGCGCCGTTGTTTTTCTTTACCTAGGTTTACTATACAAAATGAGCCTCGGAAGCAGCCAAATGAGCTTATCTAACCACCTATACCTAGGTTTGCTTCATGCACGTTGTTCATGTTGGACACCTCATTCTTGGTGTGGCAGCTCTTTATCTTATGCTGCAGTGAGTGTGAGTGAAGGCAATGTTATGCAATATGCAAGGCTAAATAAACCCTGTCCTCAAGGTTGACCGCGCTCCTTCTTCTGGTATAGGATGGAGATTCGGCGTGGGCCCATACTCTGCCCTGATCTTGAAACTATAGAAAATGTATGTGTGGTTGCATGTGAGTGTGTTTGTGAGCGTATGTGTGTGTGGAGTTAACTAGGTGTGAGGTGACTTTCCATATATTAAGTTACCTCAAAGTAGATAACTGCGGTTAAAAGGTGATTGAAGCTAAGGAAGTGGATAAACTACTGTGCAAGGAATCATATTATTGTCAAATCTGGATTATGGAAAGCATTTTGCCTCTCATGTGTGTATGTACTTATTTGCAAGGGTGCAAACTTAGCCGAAAGACAACGTTGAAAATGGAACAGAGGTGCACTCATTGATTATAGGTAAAAATGCTGGCTTCTGGGGTGGGGTTATTTGTTAAGTCCTAATGCAGTGGTCTTTAAAGATGGATATCTTCATCTCTTTCAGAAGTTGTAGGATACAGGTGGTCACGATGGCCATGGGATGTTGTTCCAGATCTTGGGTTTGTCAATAGAGAAGCCCTGTTTCTTTCCTTCTTGCACCTCTTTATCTCCAGCTTGACGGTAACTTTGCTTCAGGTGTACAAAGAGCTACTGGAAATGGTGTGCTTGTCAGTGTAATAGGTTTGCATGCCACTAGTGATGGCTTTGTAGAAGATGCAGCTGAGCCATGCAGATGCAAGAGTATGAGAACTTTAGATGCAGTTCTCAAGTTGCTTTATGGCCGCAATGGGTTCATTTCCTTTAGTTAAGAGAGAGAGAGAGTACCAATAGTGCAGTGGTGTGGGTCTCCCAGGCATTCATGCCACTACAGACCACTGAAAAAGCATTCACCCATCGCCTTTTTGGCTTACCACTGTACAACTACTCTTTTATTAGACATGGGGAATTAGGGCTTACACACCTTGAGGCTGTCTTAAGGACTGGTGTATTGCTGTTGTGGCACAGGATCTGGGTAATCTAGGCCCTTTTCTGGAATAGACTGCTAATTAAGGACCGCACATCTTTTTTAAGGTCCCTAGATATTTCCTGGCTGAGGGGCGTAAAGGAGTATACAGTGGCCCTGGGCAGGCGGCACTTACTTGAAGAGCCCTCCAGGCTCATGCAACCATTTGTATCATATGACACACATTACTATAAGCACTATATTTTGCTCAGGTTTAGCTTTAACATATTCCACAGACTAGTCACTTCCCCTTAGTGTAATGACTGGTCGCATAACCTTGTGTCCTGTCCATGTGATGAGGTGTCAGTTCAAAGCAATTTACATGTAATTTTTTTTTTTTTACTTTTTACTCTGCTCATAGATCTATGGTTCTTAAACCCTTTTTAATCAAGCATTCCTTGCATCATTGCACAGAAGCCTTGCACATTTTACAATCCTTAGGATCGGAAGAGATTGTTTTTATTGTTTATTATTTTTTGAGAATGGGTAATATGGGACTCGTTTAGTGGACCTTGTGTACAGAGGTGGGCTATACTGATTCAGGTGACTAGCGCAGGTCGAGGGTTGCCGTGTGTGAATGTTCTTGGATAAATGAATTCTATCGATCCTTTTAGATGGCAGACAATTACAAAGTTTAAGACGATAATGTGAGTAAATATGTAAGAAGAAATTGTAAAGGAGGGTGAGCCGATGCGAGGAGTGAAGATGATGCCAGAGTGTGCCGCTTTGTTATATGTTGGTTGGTGTAACGCTGCACTGGGATTAGTTGGTAGTCATCGGGAAGTTGTGGTGGAAAATACTGTTCCCTCGTAATATTTGAACTACAAACTGCAATTCAATCATACATTGTTTTAGGGTGTTGCAGGATCCCTTCAGGGGTGATCAAGGGGTTATTACTCGAATGGACAAAGATGGGCCCTAGAGGATACCCCAGCACACAATATGGTGACAAAAGTAGGGCATTATCTCACACAACAGAGGGTCTGGAAGGAGCATTATTCACCCAACCGTACTGCTCCAATCTAAGTAGATAAACACACACTATTTATGTGGACGAAAGGGAAAGGAACCAAAAAAGCACTGCTGTGTAAGGACGAGAACCCTTACTCACCCTAGGGTGACATGCTTCATCACAGGATCCCCTCTTCACACTGGGCCGCAGGGCACCAATTGTGGGATACAACTATCCCGCAGGAGAAGAGCAGAGGTGTTCTATAGCACAGTAGGTGCTACTTCCTATGTGGGCAGAGTGAAGGGCAGAATGCAACGAAAAAGTGAATAAAAGTATCTCCTGGTTGGCAAAAAACGTTATTCTGGTGCTACTACTGGATAGGGTTAACACGTGAAGTGAAATAGGGATATAGATATTACCCTATAGTATGGTCAACATGATTCTGCCATATAAGACTAAGAAAGTTCAAGACACTCCTCAGGACAAACGTATATATGTCACTCTGCTGTATGTAGTGTGAAAAATAAATTACAAAAACAAAAACTCTACGGTTTGCCAGGTATTGCAGTAATGAGGTGGATTCTAAACATAGGAGGATAAAGGAGAAGTTAATGCTGGTTCAAATGCGGAATGCACACAAAGGAGAACAGGTGCAGGCAACAGGATGGATAATAGTTTATAATCAAGGGAATGTCAAAAGAGTGAGTGAGGGTTCTCGTCCTAACACAGCAGTGCTTTTTTGGTTCCTTACCCTTTTACCCCCGTACATAGTCTGTTTTTATCGACAAAAGTAAGGCTCCATACTGTAATTTGGCTTAAAAATTGGCACAAAGTCATTGAAAAAGACGGTGAATTGTCATTTCCATGTTTTGGTTCGTTTCAGTTGGACGTGTTGCACCAGTTGAGAGGAGTGATATGTTCGCTGTGACCTTTGCCTAGACCAAAACAGCTTGAGGCATTAGACACATGCATACGGGCAGCACATGCAAAGTAAATGGAGATATATCAAGGGAAGATGAGGAAAGCTTTGAGGGCATGTCAAGAAGCGCAATGGGATCAATCAATCAAGCTATCTGGGGTTTATAAAGGGCGCTATTCACCTGTGAGGGTCTCAAGGCGCTGGGGGGGGGGGGGGGGGGGCAGCTCTGTATCAGTCAAAGAGCCAGGTCTTGAGGTTCTTCCTGAATGTGTACAGAGTCGGGGAGCATCTGATGTTCACAGGGAACTTGTTCCAGGTCTCGGCTATGATGTAGAAGGCTCTCCTGCCTGTTCTGTTTCTGCGGATGTAGGGGACCTCTACCAAGGCGAGGTCAGCCGAGCGGAGGTTCCTCTTGGGTACATGGAAGTAGACTCTCTTGTTGAGATACTTGGGTCCGATGTTGTTGAGGGATTTGTAGGTGTGGCTGAGGAGCTTGAAGGTGACCCTCTTCTCAACGGGGAGCCAGAGGAGGTCTTGTAGGTGTTGGGTCATGTGCTTGTGACGAGGTGTCCCGAGGTCGAGTCTGGCTGCGGTGTACTGGATGGTTTGGAGTTTGCGTAGAAGAGTTCTGTTGATTCTGGCGGATAGGGCATTGCCGTAGTCTGCATGGTATGTAGGAGTGGGTGGTTCCCCAGGGCGGATGGCCACCAAGTGTTGTCCCAGGCGGAGGTGCCGCATCCGAGGATGAGGACCTCAGTTCTCTCTGAGTTGAGCTTCAGGCAGCTGTCCTTCATCAAAGCTGCGACGTCCTTCATTCTTCATGGAAGCAGAGTCTGGTGTCTTCAGGATTCTTCATGAGCGAGGAGATGCACAGCTTAAGAGATGGAGAGTGGATACTATTGAAGGAGAAAGGCTGTACCCAATGCCGGTAGGAGAGGGAGATTCTCAGAACAAGAATAGAAAGGAAAATGGAAATGATGGGAGTGATACTGATGAAGAGCTTGGTGGCTGGGTTGTTATCCGAGTGTCCTCCCCCTACAATCCGCACTCAGAGGAAGAAAGGTGAAAGTTAGTGAATATAGCAAATGTGGAAAGTGTGTCAGCACCTCAAACTGGTCCTAATACAGGAGTTGTGGGAAGGATATCCGCAGGAGTAGGGAGGACAGGAGTTTCCACTTTAGGAGGTATGGAACAAAATGGAGTTAGCACTGCTTTGCGTTACCGGAAGCTTTTACAGTCCCGGTCACTATTGTTCCTGTTGTCCCTGTGTATGACTTGATCTCAATGGGAAACCTCAGTCAGAGATTATCCATTCAGGCGCAAGGAAATGGATCGGGGAGGTCAGGGAACATGAATGAAAATCGTCCATCTCTAGTGCCTGTGAAATCTAGTACCCCTTTACCACCCACTGCTGATCCATCTGGAATACACATTGGTTCCAGTACTATACGATCCATACCCATGGCAAGAACTAGTTCTGACTTGAGAATGTGTGAAACACCAGTGAGAGGACCAGTGAATGCAACTTTAGAAGCAAGTGCAAGTCAGGGAGCTGCTGGATATCAACATGTCCTTGATGTTGCAGATTTAGAGACTTGGTTTAGGGATCACAATAACAACAAGGAAGGTCAAAACAGTACATCAAGTCAGGGAACCATCAAGGCTTCAGTAAAGGCAAAAGGATTGGATGTGGTGAGCTTGAAGGCTGAGGTAGACAAGATCATCAATGGAAACTTACCTTTGTAGAGAACAGAGATCTATGAGCCGGATGGGCTGTTGTTTATAGGGAATGATGTCACCAGCAAGACGAGCACATGAGAAGTTGTCAGAACTTGCTCAGTGGTATGAAGTCGAACTGTCTCCAATGAAAATGCGACAGGGGAATCATAGGCTTAATTATAGTGGCCAGAAGTTGGAGGAAAAGAGAGCGACTGGACTGAAAATGCATATCTGAGAGTTGGTTTCAGGAATACAGGCTTGGAGTATGTTGGATAAGTGAGAGGAAAGGTGTTCTAAGAAGAAGCGTGTTAGGAAAAAGACAGGGGAAACATCCTCTCCAGGAGGGGGAACATCGGGAGTCGAGGCATATCCAGTACTAAAAGTGTCTAGTGAAGGATATGTGCATGTCCCTTGGACTAGAGGTGACCTAGCTGCATTTACAAATGATTTTCCTGGGTTGAGAGAGAATTCTGCTGAATAGTACAAGCAAGTTGATTGCTTTGTTAAGATCTCAAAAGTGTTGTGGATTGACTTAAATACCCTGTTTGAAATCCTGCTTCCTAGTGATCTGTGGTCTGCATGTAAAATTGCTATTGAATGGCCTACTTCAGAGCCAGAGATGGATCCTGTAACTCATGGTCCTTCACCCTTGGTTATAAAAAAGTATAATCAGGTGATCACATGTTTGCAGTCCAAAATAGCACCTTAAGACATCAATTGGGTTAAGATATATCAAACGACCCAGGAGCCTAAAGAGTCAATACATGCCTATTATGATAAGATCTTGCAAGCCTTTAAGCAGTGCAGTGGGTTGGACACATTAGATCATATAGATATGAGTCAATTTCTCTCAACATTTGTGACAGGATTGAGGCCGGAAATCAGCCTCATGATCCAGCAGCATTAGATTTAGTGGCAAAATAAATCCATAGACGAAACTTTACGGTATGCCAGGTATTGCAGTAATGAGGTGGATTCTAAACATAGGAGGATAAAGGAGAAGTTAATGCTGGTTCAAATGCGGAATGCACACAAGGGATAACAGGTGCAGGCAACAGGATGGATAATAGTTTATAATCAAGGGAATGTCAAAAGAGATGTCCAGGGTACCTCAGGTCCAGCGGGACAGGGAAGTGGGAGAGGTGTCCCTATAGATCCCAAAACAGGGATATATGTTACTACGCTGAAAACTGCCTGTTATATCTGTCACAAGATCTGGCATTAGAAGCGTGAATGCCACTTGAAGCTGCCAAATCAGGTGCTGATGACAAACCATTTGACAGAAGAGGTGCCTGTGAAAATTGGAACTTTCCAGGATCATCACCAGTTCGTGGAGTGTGAATCGAGTTCAGTCTGTTTATTATGGCATGACCTCTTGTGCAAATTAAACGGTACCATCTATTCTACGCCGAAGGAAATTTAGTTGCAGACTAATGATAACATTGCTTTCAAACTAACAAATCAAAACCATTATGTAGACATGTTTCCTCTACTGACAGTGGGAGACATGCCACTGGACTTGAGAGAAACTGTCTCTCCAATGGTATGGGACTTCACGGGAGAAGAAATTGGACTGATTCGATGAGCTGAGCCAGTCTGCATACAAATTAAGCCTAATACAGGATTTCCGAGAATACCTCAGTGTAACCGGACCCCAGAAAAGATGGCAGGGACTACACCTGTGATTGAGTCCATGATTGCGCAGGGCATACTGAAGGGGATCATAAGAAGTCCGTACAATTCGCTCATCATGGGATTGCAGAAACCGAGCAGGAAGTGTTGCATCGATCAGGACCTTAGGAAGGTGAATGATATTGTGAATCCATGTTGTCCTGTGGTACTGAATCCATCTGCGATCCTATTTTAGATTCCTTGTGAAGCTGTCTGGTTCACAGTGATTGACCTTTCTGAGGCATTTTTCTCCATTCCATTACCTGAGGAAAGCCAATTTTTATTTGCTTTCCTTCTGGAAAATTGTCTCTTAATATGGTATTGTATCTCTCAAGGGTATACTGAAAGCCATCAATCTTCAATCAGGTCTTGAAGAAGAACCTTGAGAGCTTGATTTTACCCCGAAACTTAGTGCTAGTTCAGAACATTGATGACCAAATCATTGCATCTGAGACACAGGATACTTGCAGGGATGATACTATTGCTGCCCTGAGTGTGGATCAGAGACTGCATTGTAGTTAAAGGCCAGAGGCTTCAGTCATTGTGGAGCAGATCAATGGGACTTTAAAGGCGAAGCTGTCAAAAGCTTGTGCTTCGACATCTTTGAAATGGCCCGATGCGTTGCCCTTGGTCCTACTGAGCTCGACCTGCATTCCTGATAGAGGAACTGAGTTGTCGCTCCATGAGATCTCATGGGAAGGGCAATGCACTTGCCTGCAGTGCCGTCTACAGCTTTTGATAAACATCACAGATGGCTTGATCCTTGACCACTGTAAAGGATTGGCTGATGTGGTTAATTCTGTGTCTCATCAGGTTGGAGCGACAACGGCACTGACATCGAAACATCTTTGCTAAGACCTGAACCACAGGGACTGGATGCTTAATCAAATGCGTGTAAGGAAGAACTGTCTTGACTCCCAATGGCTACGACCGTATCAGATGATAGTGGTGATGAATACTGCTGTGAAGTGTGGAGGAATGCCAAACTGGATCCACGCTATCCATATCTGACGAGTCTCAGGGCCCTCAGATTAAATAGCTCCTCTCTCAGAAGAAATTCAAGCCATGATCGGTAGGTCAACGGAGAGGGTAAGCCAAGCTGTGGGGGTTGCTGAAGAGGCTGGATTCCCACCAGGTCAAGCTGAGAGGGTTCAAGCTACACAAGATCCAGGTATAGACTCTGAAGGAGATGGTAATGTTGCCAGTGGTATAGAGTCTGACTTAGCAGATGCTGACCCACAAGTTTGTGAGTTATCCCGTTCCTTGGGATAAGGACTGCTTACTTGCCTTCTTAGAGCTAAAAGACTGCCTCTGTCATGCTTCCGTTTTAGGAATGCCTGATCACATCAAAGTGTTTTTGCTGTTCTGCCATGAAAAGAAAGGTTGTGCTCTTTCTGTACTCACCCAGACACATGGAGGCGCCCTTAGACCAGTGGTCTATTTCTCAGTTAAATTACATCCTGTAGCTTCAGCGTTGCCTGGATGTCTCAAATCTGTTGCTGCGATAAGTGTCAGTATTAAATGATGTGAAAGCATTGTGATGGGTCATCCACTTATTGTATATGTTCCGCATTCAGTTGAACTCCTGATGACGACAACCAAAGCACAGCACTTGACTAATAACAAGCTGACAAGATATGAGCAAGTGCTGCTTTCAGCAGAGAATGTAACCATAAAGCACCGTTCTGTGTTAAATCCAGCTACCTTGTTACCTGTTACAAATGCTGATTGGGATGATTGTGAAGACTGTGACTGTCTGGATGTTATTAAGCTTTTGCATCAAGCTGAGACCTGACATTGTCGATGAACCATTGTTTGATACCGACCCAAGTCCTTTTTTTTGGTTCATGTCTAAAAGACAATGAAGGTAATCTGTGAGCAGCATTTGCTGTCTGTACCATCTCTGGAGTTGTGGAAGCTGCTTGTCTACTGGAGTACACTCCGCACAAGTGGCGGAGATCATCGCTTTGACCCATGCACGTCATGTCTCCAAGCAGATCTGAGTCGCCATCTATACCGATAGCCTGTACTGTTTTGTTGTAGTTCATGACTTCGGACAGCTATGGTCACAAAGGGGTTCGTAACATCATCAGGATCTCCCATTAGTAACTGGGAATATGTGAGACAATTGTTGGAAGCATTGCAGTTATCAAAGGAAGTGGTGGTCGTAAAGTGCGCTGCCCGTGGGGAGGGAGATGATTTTGTCTACACAGAAACCCGCTACGCAGAAAAAGTTGCTAGTTTTTGTGTTACACATGCATGCATTTTCAATGGGGAAAATGTTGCCAAGAGTACAGAGAAGACCAAACTCAGCATGATGCTAGCTGTTGCCGACACATGGGATGAAGTTAGGCATTTACAAATGGAAGTGACAGATCAGGAACAAGTGGGTTGGATCAGAGCAGGTTGTCAGAAGGGAGATGGTGACATATGAGTTTCAACTGATGGTAGAGCGGTGTTGCCAGATTGTCCGTTAAATCCAAAGGCAAGGCAGATTCATGGAGCAACTCATATAGGAAGGGATGCGATGGTGATATTGTTCAGGCAGACGTGGTTCCATCAAAGGTTTCATGTGATTGCAGAAGCTGTGTGTCATCGATGTGTTACGTATCAACATATGAATGCTGGGGGAAAAATTCTTGTTGCCTTGAGCCACATTGGATGGTCAGGAGGTCCTTTCAATCAGATCGATTGGAATTTATTGAGATGCCTGTATGTAATTGTTGTGTACATCTTTTCACGGTGGGTGAAAGCTTATCCAACTAGGAGGTTTGACAATCTCACAGTAGCAAAGTTATTGCTGATGGAGCTTATACCTCGCTTCGTATTTCCAACTACATTAGAGTCAGATAGAAGAACTCACTTCCATAACGAGATCATGAAGCTGTTGTTTACTGCCCTGATTGTGGATCAGAGACTGCATTGTGGTTACAGGCCAGAGGCCTCAGGCATTGTGGAGCAGATAAATGGGACTTTAAAGGCGAGTCTGGCAAAAGCTTGTGCTTCGACATCCTTGAAATGACCCAATGCGATGCCCTTGGTCCTAATGAGCTTGACCAGCATTCCTGATAGAAGAACTGAGTTTTCGCTCCATTAGATCTCATGGGAAGGGTGATGCACTTGCCAGCAGTGCCATCTACAGCTTTGATAAACATCACAGATGGCTTGATCCTTGACCACTGTAAAGGATTGACTGATGTGGTTCATTCTGTGTCTCATCAGGTTGAAGCGACAACGGAACCAACATTGAAACATCTTTACTAAGACCTAAACCATGGGGACTGGGTGCTTATTCAAATGCACGCAAGGAAGAACTGTCTTGCCTCCCAATGGCTTGGACCATATCAGGTGATAGCAGTGACAAATACTGCTGTGAAGTGTGGAGGAATGCCAAACTGGATCCACGCTATCCATATCTGACGAGTCTCAGGGCCCTCCGATTAAACAGCTCCTCTCACAGAAGAAATTCCAGCCATGATCTGAAGGTCAACAGAGAGGGTAAGCCAACGTGTGGGGGTTCCTGAAGAGGCTGGATAACCACCAGGTCAAGCTGAGAGGGGTCAAGCCACACAAGACCCAGGTATAGACTCTGAGGGAGACGGTAATGTTGCGAGTGGTATAGAGTCTGACTTAGCAGAAGAGACAGTTGTGGAAATTGGTTGTTTGCAGTCAAGGAAGAAAGAGTTCGCAAATAAATTGCTGCCTGTGAGACAGAAAAGAAGGAACTGAGACTTGCATCTGAGAAAGAACTTACACCAATAACTGGATCATCTGAGTACAATCTGAGTGAGCCTGACAAGCCCCAGGAAGTGTAAGGAGATCAAGGAGAACAAGACTGCTGTGTCAGAAATAATCCTCTCCGAGTGATCTAGCTACCAATGCCGGGGAGAGCGAGGTCCGAGACTTCAATACTTATTGTCAAGATCCTGCTGAGAGTTCCTGTAATAGAGGCTAATGCTATCCACCAAGGTTGAGGGGTTTACGGACTCTGATTGTGGAAAACATCAAATTCCCGAGCTTTGGAAATCAACCGCTTCCTCAGCAAATTGCAGCATTTGAGCAGAACTTGTACAGGAAGTCATTGAGGAGATTGGCTCTGATCTCATAAGGGACGTAAATTAAACATTTGCACTATAAAAAAAAATTTGCTTGAAAGAAGATAACCTAGGCCCGAGTGGAAGAATAATAAAAAAAGGACCTTTTTCTTTAGATGAAGAAAGAGGGCTAAGGAAGTCTTCCGAACAGTGTAAATATGATTCAAAGACTGTTATAAGAATTTTCTAAGATCCAAAAAGGTGTTGCTCAAAAACTTTGTTGCCAGTACATAAGAGGCAGAGAAAATGAGACTTTGTCTGTTGATCCTCTTACAGCTACAATCAGCGCCACTTTTGAAAATGGAGTCTGGAAATTCAAATCGCAGGCACAAATGTATTATAGGTACATCTATTGTAGGAGTAATCATAGTCATTACTGAGTCCATTTTAAGCGCACACAAAGCTGATGTACAGGTAGTGGGGGTACATGAGACATCCACACCTACCACTGCTGCCTCAAAAGAGGATACATTTGGATCTAAAAAAGGTTTAATAGAGCAAACGAGTCGCTTTCTGCACGTAGATTTGTCTAAAGGTGATATATGCTGAATGTTTATGTGAAGTTGCTGTATGAATATGTGAATACTATGGATGTGAGAGAGTGTATGTAGTTTCCTGCTTCGGTTGTGGAGGGTATAGGTATTATCACCTGCTCTTGACGTATGGTATTAGTTGTAGTTTGCTACTTAGCATGTTTTATGGAATAGGTCATTACGAGTCATATTTATCGAACTGTAATTTGGTACTATTGTGTAGTTCCTATAAATCTATAATGGATCAGCACATTTAGACAACATAAACTATGGGATTGGTGTTTAGACTGATTCCAAACACTCCCAAAGAACATTTTCACCTGTAGACCAGTTAGCTCACAGTCTCACTATAAGCCCTCAACCTTACTAAGGAGCAAATCGGTTCTGGCAACTATCGAACATGACAACCCTGAAGCCTCAGGGATCGTGGAAACAGTACATCACTTTTCGCTCAGTCACACGTGCTCACTTAGTCTCAGAGAGATGCACAGAATAAATGATGGGGATGTTTTCAATAAGCATTTATTGAACTAGCGTCATTCTAGTATAAAATAAGTTTGCTGCGACAATCATTAGACAGAAACAGATATATAAGGTTACGAGCACCAACATAGTAAATAAAAGGTAGAATTCTACTATGGTGCTCAAACAGTGAATATATGCATGCATATAGATACATGGCAGTAATCAGGCGAACTCCTACTATGCGGACCATATCTAAGTGTACCTAAGTGTACCTAGTATGTTGGTGTTAATCCAAGAATCCCCCTAGGAAAGAGCCAACCCCATTACCTGAGGGGAGAGAATGAAGGACCCCATCTTGGTCTCGAGTTCAACACCCCGCAAGGGATGCCAGACCACTGCGTGCTGGAGTTTCTGCGAGCAGGGGACCCCACTGTCTTGTGTCAGTGTGGAAGCTTCTCCTCTGGTTTACCCTGCAAAGATGTGGCTCTTTTATACCCAAAAGCTACCCTTAGAGCTTCTACCTAGATGCGTAATGGTACTGTGGATAACGACAGCAGTGACTTTTATACAGAAGATGGTAATTCTGCTATGCAATACTAAGAATCCTCATGCATAATAAATGAGGCTAGTTTTCGACGAAAAGCACACAACATTAATTCGGCACATAACTCGGTAAAAGGTCAGCGCCAGAGCCGTTATGTAGAGCAAGGTAGGACACATGTAGGTAAAATGTTGTGCTACAACCTAGGCCTATATTGGGGTACATTGGGGTCATAACAGTACTTTCGAAAGTTCCAGTCTACAAACATCTGAACAAATATTATCATTACAAGCGAGAAGAGAGAATGGGAAAGTATTTTATACCCACAGTCACACTAGACACTGCTTATGTGCATAGACACAACTTAATCAGACACAGAAAAGCAATTTGTAGATCAAGTGGAGGACAGACATAGAGGACTAACTGTTAAACTTAATAATAGGGAGGGAAACTTTAAATGGACCAATATCTCTTGATTGGGAAAAATGAGGCAAGCTTTGCATTTGACAGATACGGACCGGTCATGACACTATTTCTGTGGGACAGAATGTGTGTGATCACATCTTTCTAATTGATGCTTCTTTGAAGAAGTTCCTACAAGAAACAGTGCAATTGGTGCAAGGAGTATATTTTGTGTGTGTGAAGATTGCATACATTCTGCTTCCGAACAATTGGTATGTTACTTGTTATGTGGCAGTTGTGTTTCCAAAGATATACCCTGTGGAGGATATATGGGCCCGCTCCTTTCAAAGGTGATAAGATGAAGAGCTGCAGTGGTAACTACTGTGCAGTGAAAAACTCCGTTAAAGACTGACTTCCTGGACAACAGTGGCATCCTCAACCTCAAACGAATGCTGTGACAAGCTCAAGAGAATGCTATGACAGTAATAACATTCAAACTAAATACACATTACAACAATGCCAGTTGCTAGGTACTGTAAATAATTCTGTTGATTAACAGACAGATAGAAAGCGGAGGCAAGGGGTAGCCCACAGAATTACATTATAGTGAGAGAAAGTTGCAATGACTCTGCCAGGGCCCCCTGATCTTCTGAAGCCTTGGCACGCTAGGCGTGTCACTTCCCGCGCACAAAGCTCGGGGAAGGGTAATTTTACCTCCCTCCACCTCTCTGGCATCCTCTTTGCACCAGACAGGCCATCTTGAGGGTCGTTGGTCGGGATACGCCGTCGATTGTTAGATCGGGAGGTGAGTTGCCCCGTCACAGCCTGGCCCCTGGACTGCTGGTTTCAGTCCGCCTGGGTCCCGTTTGAGTCTCAGTGTCTGTGACGGGGTGAGCTGCGTTGTTATGGGCTGGAGCACGGGGGCCTGGCATTCTCTCTTTGCCACAACCCTCAACGCCATTTAGACGTTTTTCCCCGAAGCTGTTCCTCCTGGCGGTGAGTCATATCCCCCACCCCTCTTTTTTTAAATCTATAAGGGACATCGCCGTGGGTGCGGTGTGCCACGAGGGGGGGTGTGTTGGGGTAGTCAGCTCCCCGGGCCATTGTGTCCGCCGTGCCTGCTACCGTTGGGGCATCTGTTCCCGGCCGTCTTAGTAGAGGCCTGGATTTTTCACTGGTTCTTTTAGCGGGAGTTGGGCAGGCAGTATATGGGCGGGAGGCCCCAGGGGATATCGTCCAGATGGTGGTGAATGGGTGTGGGAGCCCACAAGTGTTGAAATGAAATGAAATACCAGTCTTTGTAAAGCGCACAGCTACCTCCGAATTGGTGTCTCAGGAAGATTAAACGAGCTATTGCCCAGAGTCACATGGTGCTGGGCTAACCTGCCTCTGGCGCCAGGGATCAAACCGTGAACCCCGTAGTCCGGAGTGAGGCACCCTAGCCACTGAGCCACACATCTTCCAAGACATATAGAAAGCGGGGGCGAGGGGTAGCCCACGGGAGTGTGCAGCTGTCCCCTTCCCCCAGCATTGCAGTAAACAGAGGCACTAAGTGGGCATGCGTCTGGGAAGGGTGCTGTGGGTTTTGTTTCGGTGAGGGCATGGTTCCACCCCCCGCATCTCCCATCCCCCCACCCACCGCCAATGTCTTTCCGCTTTGGCTCTTACCTCTGGTTGGGATTGGTTGCACAGGTCGTTTGGTCGGGGTGAGTTGGGTTTTTGTCGAAGGGCTTGTCGTGGAGCTGCTCAGTGGGAGAGAGCGCTCAGCTTCTTTGTTTGTATAGTGGTGGCTGGAGTTCATTTTCCCGATGGGGAGTGTGATTTTCCAGGACGGGGTATGTTTGTGGATCGACACGGTGGGAGTCCTTAGGTGGTTTTTGATCCCACCTACTCAGATGGACCAGGAGATATGGTCCATATGCAGTGTTGTACATGCTTAAGTTCAGGGTTTGTTCCGGGTCCAGGGGGGCGAGAGGGTCCGCACCGCACTTATGGGGGATGCCACTGCCAGCGGTGCCATTTCTGGAGTCGGCCCCATCACTGCCGCTGCTGGTCTTGTGTCCCTGTAATTGGTGGCCGGCCTCGTCGGTGTGTCCACATCGTGTCTTTGCTGCTGATCCGTTGGCTGGCGGCGCGTGGATGTGCATCCAGGGTTGAATCGTCGAGTCTGGGGCATTATCAGCCCCCCCAACAGGTTTTCCCCATCTGACTCATCGCTCAGACCTCCAGGTCAGCCAGGCCTGAGATTTGCAAGCCGGGCTGGGTTTTTGCATTGGGGCAGTGAGTCTGTTTCGCTCTCAATGAATGGTCGTGCGGGGGTGTATCTCCCTCTGACTGCGGCGGTCTGGGGGTTCGAGGCGGCCTGGGTTCCCTGGTCTGTTGTGTGTGGATGTTGAGGCCGGCGGCTGTGGCGCTGGAGTGCCTGCCTGTTTTATGGCCTGGGAGTTGCAAGTTGCAGGAGGCCACGACCAGCTTTGCATTGCCCTGTGGGTCCTTTCAAAGATGAGCGCTGCGTGGGTGCATGCACGAGCACCTGCAGCACTTTGGCTGGTGCCAGACGGCTCATGGCGCTGGGCTGCTCCCAGTGATTCCGTGGGGCGAACAGGGAGTGCTTGACTGCCCAATACTTTCTTCAATGATGCCTAGGGTGGTGCAGGAGGAGCTGCAGTCAGCGTTGCCGGGGGTCCCTGCGGCATGGTGCCTCGATTTGACGATCGATGTGTGTGGCGCACAATAACATCAATGGGTTTGGTGCAGAGCCGTACTTCTTATATTTTGGTTAATGCAAAGGTTAACCCTATGTAGCTGTCGCCATATCTTAATTGCATTAGTATGTCGCGGGAGGGTGCGCCATGGGGGACCTGTTCTGTTCTGCGCACTTGTCACGTTTGTGGGACTAAATGGGCACTTGCTACCACATGTAGGCATAGCGCTGTGTACCGGGCCATTGCGGGCGAGCCTTGCGTATGAAGTGCCAAGGTATTATGAGGGGCAACTTTGTTGACTGTGCAAATTATTTTAGGGACAAGAGCTTCCGAATTTGGGCACCGTATTCCCGGGAAGTCCAAGAGGGTGCGAGGTCTTACACTGTTGTATGTCGGAAAGGGATTCAGCCCCGTCTGTCTCTGGATTGTAATTTCTGCCCTATTTTGGTGCTAATGAACAGCAGTGTCCCGTAGTGGCCACATCTGTGACAGCTGGGCCAACCGTTGGTCACCATGGAGCCCTAGTGGGGACAGAGGGTTGTGGTGTCCACATGTACCCCTCTCCATCTGAGAGACCAGGCAAAGGCATGTAGATGGCCAGGTATATTCAAGAGGCATTAGTGTTCTAGGGAACCCGGCGGATAGGTTGAAGCATCAGTTTGATTTGATCCTGCTTTCCTGGGTCGGGCAAAATCAGCTTTCTGATGTCCAGTTAAAGCAGGGCATGGAAGCCTTCTTCCACCAGGTAGACAAAGTGGCCCACCATGATACCAGAGCAGCAGAAATGGGCCTAGTGTATTCGCAGCCCTGATTCATGGTGCTTCCGGGCCCCAGTGTAGGGACGTCCAGTGGTGGTACTTTGGGCTAAGCGAGGTACAGGAGCCGGATTCGGCAGTGGGAGGATGCCTTGATTAGGCAGGCACATGTTTTGGGCTTTCACAGGGCCTTAGATTTGTACTCATTTATGCCCATTAGCCAACGGTGGCAAAGGATCCTTTGTAGCATTTCGTGTAACATTTTGTAAACGTTACAAGCAGCAGGAAACCAGGGAAGCCATCATTGGTGCGGCCCATGTTCCATCTCTATGGACTGGCATCTTATTTGACTTTGAAATGCAGTAACAATTTATTTTAGTGCATGTCTCATGGCCACAGCTAGTGCTTCGCTTAAGACAATCATTTTCATGCTAGATGGAATCGACTTTGAAAGTTGCCATTAAGTATTCAGTAGGCACCCATGGCTATCAGGCCTGTACTCATCAAGCTGCAGACACCCACTGGGTTGGGCAGCTGAGAGTCATAGTAGGTAACCGTTCTAAGACCGGAACACCCTGACACAGAGTGGTCATGTTGTGGTAATACTGGGCGAGTGTTTAATGGGGTGAATATCATGAACACACCCCCTCAACATCAGGTGGTCACGATAGCGAAGGATTCCATGGCGGTCAATGGTTACAGACTTTACTTGGCAGCCAGCCCATTGACAATCTTTAAGTCTGTGCCTGGTCTGGGTTTTACTGTCTAGCAGATTATCTCGTAGGTAGGCATACCAAACACCTCTTTGCGGCAGGTGCTTGAACAATTAACTGACGGATGGTAATACGGCCTACAATTACATAAGTTGGATCGCAACATCACCATCTTTTCTTATACTCATGGCCAATGGCATTATTGTGATGCAGCAGCAAGTTTCACAGAACTTTGGGCCTGCATTAGCCAATGTGCTACATTTACTAAACGTACAAAATGTTCTAGTATCTCGCAAGCTTGCGCAAGCTGAGTGGCCGCAAGTTGGGGCAGGTTAGCATCCCCACCTTGCATATAGCATTCCAACAGCCCAGTAGTTGATAGAACATGAGATACCGAAAATCAAGAAAGACTAGCTAGGTTTTTACAGGTAAGACTCAATGGAGTACGTATGTCAAGGAAAACCAGTAGGTTTTATTAGAAAGCCCTCACCCACCAACCTAGTTGGTGGCATGCTTCATCATCGGGCCCACCACAGTGGCACCTAACGTGCCCCGGGTGTGCTTCGACGCCAGATTACTGCGGAGCTGGTATAATTACTGAGTGTGCAATGTGGTGAGTGTGAAGGTGAAGATTAAAAAGCCATACAAAAGTCCCAGCACCCGAGGGTAAAAACTATTTTAATAAAACTGGGTATCTGTTGGCACGTTAAAAGGCAGACGGACACGGTGGAGTATGGATTATGACCTCCAGTGTCCTGTGTGGTTCACATGTTTCAGCCTGGCCTTTCTTAATTTAAAACAGGCTTTCCTCAGGACCAAGTGAGTATGTGTGGGGTTATAAAATTAATTTACAGTGAGTGTTTTTAGATTTAATGTGTAGCACGCACTAAGGTGCTATATGGGTGAGAAGGGGATTCCCTCTCGCTTTGACAGTATTTAGCTGTTCAAAGCCTCCTTGGGTCGCCTGGCAGAGAAAAAGACCGAAACTGTCGATCTGGTTCCTCCTTGGACCTGTAGTCCTTCTGCGGCGCCCGGACCGGGCGCCGCAGAAGGACTACAGGTCCAAGGAGGAACCAGATCGACAGTTTCGGTCTTTTTCTCTGCCAGGCGACCCAAGGAGGTTTTGAACAGCTAAATACTGTCAAAGCGAGAGGGAATCCCCTTCTCACCCATATAGCACCTTAGTGCGTGCTACACATTAAATCTAAAAACACTCACTGTAAATTAATTTTATAACCCCACACATACTCACTTGGTCCTGAGGAAAGCCTGTTTTAAATTAAGAAAGGCCAGGCTGAAACATGTAGACCACACAGGACACTGGAGGTCATAATCCATACTCCACCGTGTCCGTCTGCCTTTTAACGTGCCAACAGATACCCAGTTTTATTAAAATAGTTTTTACCCTCGGGTGCTGGGACTTTTGTATGGCTTTTTAATCTTCACCTTCACACTCACCACATTGCACACTCAGTAATTATACCAGCTCCGCAGTAATCTGGAGTCGAAGCACACCCGGGGCACGTTAGGTGCCACTGTGGTGGGCCCGATGATGAAGCATGCCACCAACTAGGTTGGTGGGTGAGGGCTTTCTAATAAAACCTACTGGTTTTCCTTGACATACGTACTCCATTGAGTCTTGCCTGTAAAAACCTAGCTAGTCTTTCTTGATTTTCGATATATAAAAGCGGGGATTCAGACTAGCTTACCTAGTCCTCCCTCTCTCCTTTGATTTAGTGATGTGAGAACATGAGATACGCCTTTCCAAACCCGGCACCAGAACACAAGATGAGTCAAGGCCAACTTGTCTGTTGGGCAACTCGTGCAGGAGAAGGATAACTACACTTCTTCCACAGTCACACCAGTTTGGAATTAAAGCATTGCCTTAGGTATCCCTGGACATTAGGAAGGCCAGACAAGCAGCCTCGGGGTCACAGAGCAGGTGCACTCTGCTCTTAGCATGGTAAGTCAGGCTGCATCACCCCACCTAGGAAGCAGGCACTTCTTTGAAAGCTGAGTGGACCAACAAAGGACAGCAAGTAATAATTGAGCTAGGTTAACTGCCGGTGAATATCTTTTTTAACTGGGAGCTATTGAGCACTGCAGGTGGCCACTCCTTGCATCGCATCACAGGTTGGGGGGGGGGTCAACCCTGTTAACTCCTAGGGTGGACTAGGAGGGTACGGGACTGGTGCTTAGGAAACCAATACGGAGCAGGGGAGATGCTGGCAGTAGGCCCAGCACTTCTCCTGTTCCTCCCCAACCAGTGGTATTAATAGTATCCCCAATTTTCACCACGTGAACTACACATGAGAAGGCTTGGGATACAATTTAAGCGCTCCGCTGAGCACAGGGGGCCGTTCCGTTTAAGAGAAAAACTACAGTAGAGACGGGTAGGGGGAGGTCCCCCAACCCATCCTGGCCATTCACTTTGCTGTGCACAACAACTACGCATGGGAGTCCAATTTCCTGTGCATAGTTCATTCAGACACGCAGTATCATTTCAATTAAACAATCGCTGTAGTCACAGGTGACAAGCGTGAGATTCCCTCCAAGGTCAACTGGTCACATTATCAGAAATAAAGCTGCCTGTGGAGCCTGGGTGCAGCCACCACAGATCAAACTGAACAGTCCGGCAAGAAAGGAGGAATGTTGAATTGATTGCCCACTTAGCATTAGTACTATTGCACAGGGGGATGGAAGGTGATTCCAGGGACATGGGTGGTGTGGCGTCAACACTAGATGGTCAGCTTATGCTGGGTAGGAAGGTTCCGCATCACCAACCAGAAGGGTGACAAGTGAAAAAATCCAGTAATAGGTTTAATATTTGTGTGTCTCTGGCCTCACAGCTGCGTGGAGCGTGTCTCATTTGAGGTACGCCCAGGTGAAAATTGTGTACTTAAGGTTCGCATGATGGATGCGGTTTGTTGTATCCCCTAGCGGATCCACTGAAGGTGTACTGCAGCCAAAAAGGGAACTGGGAATCTTGGTTCATGACACTTGGGCAGGTTTAAAGCATCCAGGGTCCGAGATGGACGGTAGGTACTGGGTATCTGTCATCCGACGGCAGTTAAGCAAGCGGAGTACGCTGCATAAGTTGTAATTGCACGAAAGGGTGAGGTGTCCCCAATAGTGGGCACAAGACATATATTGTTTCAAACCAGATTTAACACCATTAAGGTGTTCACCAGAATTTAGCAATCAAAGGGGATTGGGCATCCGCCTGGTCAACGAGGCAAAATAAGTGCACCCCAGAACCAAGGGTAGGTGACATGATCCTGTAGTTAGGTGCAAATGCTCGCCCGGTTAGTAATAGTTGCCTCGCTGGGTGGTGACGCTGTCAGTCAACATAGTGTGCTGCCGTCCCAAGAAATGGAGAAACAAGGTGCCAAGCACAAAAGGCTACTATGTAAAGAACATGTGGCTTGTCCAGTGATCAACAAAAAGTAAAATTTAACTGAGTAGATAATTTTCCAACACTGGGGTTGCCCAGGGGTGGCCATTGTGAACGCCCCGGCCTCCCCTAGCCGGCAATATGCGAGGATGAGGGTAAATTAGGACTAATGTTAGACACCATATCGCAAACAGTGCGCACTGTATGAAATCAGACAGATTCTCTTAGTTGGTATGCCTAGGGGGTTCAACAGAGAGAGTTGAGCTGGCAAAATTCCCATAAGGAATAAGATATGCATGGCAAGGGCAGGAGGGCAGGTGGGCACCCTTGATCATTGGCACATACTTCTAGTTATGACCATTCCCATGCGTCATGATTTAGAAAGTAAAGGGACGGTGCAAATGTTAAGCATAATTCCCCTCACCCAAATAGCCAAATTAGGCAGGTGGGATTGGGAGCAGTTACCTAACAAGTGGGCTGCTGTCCCATAGATGGGGGATACAGGTGTTCAGACACCTGTGTCCCCCATCTATGCGAGAAGGACGGCAACTAGTTGAGATCAGCAAATAGATGGGGCAATGTGAGCCTTGGTGTCTGAAATCGTCCCGTTCAGAGTTGGCACGGGGTAAGGTCATGTGAGGCAGTGGAACTTTCCAGCAGGAGGGTGAATAGGTCTTGGCACAGGTTCACAGGCCAGAAGGGTCTTTGGTTTCATCAGACACCATATGATCCAGGCTAACATCAAGGGCTATTGTGATATAACTGGGGTTCATTCATCACCAGAAGGGAGGGATCTCTTCCCTTAGATTTGCTGGAGGCCAGGAAATGAGTGGTTGCAGGTGAGAAATGTGCCATTTTGGTGATATTAGCAACTACATGGGTAAATGTGAGCTCTGGTGGTCCCCAGATCCCTAGCAGAGGTCAGAGCTAAGTCAAAGGAGACCGTTAAACATCCCTGTAAGAAGGAACTGTTCATGGCCTACGTTCGCAGACCAGAGGGGCCTGGGTTTCATCAGACACAAGCTGATTCAGGTGAATGTTAAAGGCTACTTTTTTGAAGATGGGGTCCATTGTCACCATTGCCTTCCAGGCGTACGCTAGGTTAGGTTGACAAACATGGGGTGCATTTGTCACAGGTGAGCATGGACACTTTTCACTGGACATGCACAAGGCCCTAGAAAGCAGGTTGCAGGTCAGAAATGAGCTGTTTTGGTGGGCGGGGGGTGGCTCTGGTGGTGATGGGGGCCACCTCTAGAGCTGTGGCGGAGTTACAGGGAGATCTGGAAGCAGACAGGTATGGTAAGGGTACCTCTACGGCAGACGGGTACAGTAAGGGAACCTCTGCGCTGCACAGTAGGGGTGCCAGAGCCAAAGACCAGGAGCCTCAGGGCAGGTTCCTGGAAAACCGTGATGGTGCCCCGTTAGTCCTTCGAGCAGTTGGAGGCCTGACTAACCGGGGGTATGCCCTGCTACGCTACGCCTCGAAAAGGGCATGAGCAATAAGAAACCAACGTGTCACGTCATCCGGAAGAGGATCATCAAAGTTGTAGCACTGCCTGGGTGTCCCTGGCCCCCGCAGGGGGTCATTTAAACGGGCAGCCTTTTAGTGCCATTGGGGCACAAACGCCACCCTACTGGCTAAGGGTTGGACTCGGTAGGAGTCCTTTGCCTTGGCGCGTCACTTCCGGCACACAGAGGTTGGGGGAGGGTACTTTTACCTCCCCCCACCTCTCTGGCGTCCTCTGTGCACCAGACATGCCATCTCCCACAGTACCGCTTACCCGGCGTGGGGTTGGCAGGAAATGTACATGGAACGTTGTAATGTTTTCTTTTTTCGTTGCAGGCGGAGTTACAGAGCGATCTGGAAGCAGACGGGTACATTAAGGGTACATCTGCGCGGCACAGTAAGGGTGCCAGAACCAAACACCAGGAGCCTCAGGGCAGGTTCCTGGAAAACAGAGATGGCGCCCCGTTAGTCCTTCGGGCGGTTGTGGGCCTGACCAACCGGGGGTTTGCCCTGCTACGCTCCGCCCCAAAAAGAGCGTGAGTAATAAGAGACCAACGTGTCACGCTATCCGGAAGAGGATCACCAAAGGTGTAGCACTGTCTGGGTGTCCCACAGTGCTAGCTCTTCAGGCAGGCGGGGGGCAGCATAGGCTGGTAACAGCTGCCCGCCCTTGGATTGCCCGTAAGATAACCCACCATATTGCATACTTTTGTATGGAATAAACCTGCAGCAATATTTTCCGAGAACAAAAGTTGTCTTGTGTATTTATTTATTTCTGCATGCTCAGACTGTGGGTGGGGGAAGATGCCGATAATGGCACTATTGGAATTTCTGCCAAGTGTTTCGGAACCGAGGCAGCGACACCATTTTTTAAAGTGCACTGCGCCGTGTGATGGGCAATGCAAGGAAGGCCAGCCAACTAATTCCTGTGTAGTGTCATTAATTAGTGGGACAATGTTCAGGTTGCACCTTCTGGCAGCATCACACCACCCACCCACACAGATATTTGAAGTAGCCATCTGAAATAATACGGGTGTGCCACAGGCAATGTGGTGGGTCTCCTAGTATTAGCAAAAATATCGTTTTATCCCAGTTCACTTCCAAGCCTAATGCGGTGGCAACATTTTGTAACATTTTTGTAACCATGGTAAAGGGGCTATTAGGTTGCTAGAGGTATATAAGTAGGTCATCGGCGTACAAGGAAAAACCCTATATTTCATGCCACGCTGCAGCCATTCTGCATAGAGGTCAATTACCAGTGTGAACAAGAGTGGAGATAGTGGGCAGGCCTGTCATGTGCTGCGTGCAATAGAGGGCGGTGTAGACAACACTTCATTTACCCTAACCTGGATCTAGGGCCAGTATACTATTCCATCAAATAGGTACAAAAAATATTGGCGAAGGCCTTTTTTTTGTAGTACCCCATCGAAAAGGGCTATTTTACTTTGTCAAAGCCTTTTTCAAAGTGGATTACTACCACCATAGCCTTCCCCATCGTTCCTGAGCTGGGTCCAGCCCGAGGTGCAGGTGTAGAAGACAGTTGCAGGTGCCACAACCCGGCATAAAGTCGTTTTGATTACTATAGGGTTTGAGAGTTCAAATTACTCTGGCCAGTCTAGTCACTATGATTTTTGCTAGTAACTTCACTTATAAAAAGTGGAGCCGGGCTCTCCCAGGGGTCTAACTGCCTTCAGTATATCCAAAATAGGCATTGCGCACAGACCATAGGGGGAAGGACCAGCATCCTGTGCCTCCCAAACACTACCAACAAATGCGTTATCAGTAGTAAAACATACATTTTAAGAAGCTCCAGAAAAAGTTTGCTTTGGCCAGTGCTTTTGCCTGAGGGCAGGTCAGTTACTCCTTGTTGCATTTCCTCAGCTGTGATGTCAAGATCTAGCTCCAACCTATGTTCTCCTGAGAGTGTGAGAGGCCGTTGGTTATTGGATGGTCCAGTTCAACTTGACGGGTTTCTTTTTGTATGTACAGGCTTTTATAGTAATCAGGCAAAGTGTATGCTGCAATACCTATGCAGTCTGTGCCTAGTTACCTGTGCTTTTTGAATACTGCTGGGATGATGCTCATCTTGATGTCTTTATTGGCTAACCAGTACACCAATTGGTCACCTTGCCACCTCATTTGTATAGCCTGTGTCAGGATGAGAATCATACCTGCCGAGCTGTAACCAGCAGCCTATGTATTAGAGTGCATCTAGTTATAGCAAATAGTCTTTGTGTCCTCCAAGTGCACAACGGCAAGCCTTTTCTCCAAGATCAAAATGTTATGTTCTAAGGTTAAAACCACCTGTTCCCTGTCATCAGCTTTACCCTTGTGGTAGGACATGAGGTAGGAAAGTTTTAAAAGCATCGCCAAGGGGACTGAGTGCGTGTTTAGATGAAAATAATCTGTTATTTCCTACCTCCCTCCTTAAACACCAAGGGCCGATTACGATGTCAGTTGGAAAGTATCCGACTGCTCTCGGCGGTCGAAGCATAAACCGGCCGGTCATTCTGTCATGGTTCTGACAGGCCCTCGGAGTATTCCGACCGGTCCGACCTTTGCTGAAATTCCCTATGGAAAGCGTTTCGGCCGTCAGGATTACAATGTCGGTTTCCGACAGGCTTTCCGTGCCGGCCTTTACAACACGGAAAGGCAGTCAGGAAGCAACTTTGGGCGCCCCTAGTAGGGATCCACTTGCCTCCACAGCCTATGGCTGGTGGCTGAGGGTGTACCTAGGGTGGCCCCCTATAAATCCCTGCACTGTGTTGAGGAACCGGAATTGATTTCCGGTTATGCGAAGCATATAATCGATGTTTTAGAATTAGCATAATGTATCTAAATTACTCACCTGAACCCGAATGGCAGTAATTCAGATTTCTAACCTACACCGCTTTGCACGTTTTACACTTGCTTGACTTGACCAACGCCATTTTGTGGCCTCACTCGAAGCCCTACTTTAACAGACCCCATTCATTTCTTGCACCAAAGTCGTTCTCCTGAGAAATAGCCCAACTGTTGCAATACTGCTGCCTCAGCTCGTTAGGCCTGTCAAGGTTATAGGTAGGTGGAGGAGGCCCGATAGGCACATTCCGGGAGGGGTGCGGGCGGACTGTCTCGGAGTTAGCAGAAGGGAGTCACCCGTACGACCTTGCTAATCTAGGATGAGCTAAACCAAGAGCACTTTGTCTCCCATATATGGTCTTTCCCCCTGCACCAACCTGTACCAACTTGTATTTTTCCATCTTGGGTAACGGTTTCGAGAATGCAACGGTATATATGTGACGTTCTGATAATGTGCCAGCAGTCTTCTTGGCGGACCTCGTGGGGTTAGGTCGCAAGGAGCTCCTCTGGCAGAGTTTGTTTGTTATAATAAACGATTGGACCTTCTACACTGCCAACTGACTGATTATTGGTAATGGGAATGGGATTGGTTGTGAATATAACTCTAATTGGGAGGTGGTGAATATTTTTTCGGTACATCAGTTGCCAACTCCGCCGGGACTCCGCGTTGGGGTCGTCCCTCTGTAATGAGAAGAGAAACGGGACATTGAAAGGGGTGATATTGATCGGGGGGGGTTGATGAATAGACCAAAAGAATGAATTCGGGGTCTGCTCCGCTTTCCCGATCGCGAGACCCCCAGCTGCTAGTGGCCCCACGCCAGAGTCCTTTGGGTGTAACCCGAGAACCAAGCCACGTTGGCCTTAGCAGGAGTTGGCAGTGAAGAACGTACAATCTGACCTGCGTGCACCAGGTGAGTGTCTTGTCTCGTTTTGGTTGGATAACGCTTTTGCAATTTTGGACTTGGTACTTTGCATTTGGTGATCTGTGGTCACAGAGAAACTCTGAATAGAGGGTCTGACGGGGTGTAATGGCAGAGTTTTTGGCTTTATTTAGCAGTGATATAGATCATTAGTCTTGCTCGCATCTAGTATAGGTATTCTTAGCCTGTGTTGGCCCTTTTAAGCCCTTTTTTCCAGATCTAGAAGAGGATAGCTGCTTAATATGCCTTTATTCTTGACTTTAACCTGTCTATTGCCTATTGGCTTTGACATATTAGACACATTGGTATGGTTTATGTAGGTATTCTGACAGAGCTAAGGAGCATTTCACCCCTTTCAGGCCTACAGGCCTAGAGCTAGAGGGACTCCATCTTGATGAAGCTGAGAGGCTTTTCAGGGCAAAGGCAAAGTTTATAGTTAAGGCTGTTTTTCACTTGGAGAGAACCGGTCTGGGCCAGCCCTTATCGGTAGGCTGTATTATTCTCTGTGTAGAAGACACAACAAAAGGCCGGCCGGCTGGGTGTGTGTCCTTGATGCGAGGTGATGCAGAGACCTGGTGGGCGGCAGGCTGATGGCTGGAACTTTCCATGAGGAAACAGCATTCTATATCAGTGAAGTGCAGAGGCGGAGAGAGTCAGTCAAGCAGAGAGTCAAGGAGAGAGTCAGTCAGCCAGAGAGTCGAGCAGAGAGAGTCAAGCAGAGAGGGTTCAAGCTGGAGAAGAGCTGAGTTGAATAGTGAGCTGGAACTGAAGGAAGCAGTCAGAAGCAGTTGCTTATCAGGAGGAGGTGTGAATAGCTGGAGTCTGAAGTAATGCCTTTTAGAAGAGACAGAGGAGAGATCGTGGACTAACCTATGGGAGCAGATGGAGTTAATTGGACATTGGCGCAGAGACAGAGTGAATAAGCTAGTGGAATGAACGGTGATCAGAGCGGCAGGAACCATTAAGATTGAAGATGGAAGGTGGAGACAGTTCGTGTGGGGGAGAGGAGTCCAGAGACAGAGTGATCAGCGCAGAGGTGTACCCAAGAGTGCAGGAGAGAGAGAGAGTCTGAGATGAGCCAAGGCACAGACGAGAGAGGAACCCAGATGACAGCTAGAACAAGACTTCACACTAATCAGGTGATATTGTTTTCATCACATTAGTTACACTTACACTTTATGTCTAATCTTTTCCCTTTCAGCGGAGTGTTCCTGTTATGTTTAATCCTTCTCTTTCAAGCGGTGTGTTCTACCTATAGTCTTTGTCAGATCTGTGTAAATGTTTATATTGTTATAATAAAACAACCCCCAGTTTGTAGAAAACTGGCACGGGTCCCCTTGTATTCTTGTTCACTGAAGGTAAATGTATCTCCTAGGTAGTTACTAGGTACGTGAATGGATGAGTAATCCCAATCAGGTAAGTGGTGATCACATAAATAGGGAGTGAGTGGACCTTTGATGCCAAGAGCAGGGAGTACACTATATAATCTGGAACTATATTCAAAGTTATTATTGTAGTTTCATCCCGAGTAGACAACTGAGATATTAATATTATTGTAGTAGTAGACCCTTAGTGAAGAGACTTCCCAATATATATATATATATGTATAGGTGTTCATAGGAATGTGGTCGTCGTTGATATGCGGCGTTAGTGAGGACACTGGGTGGGAGACCAGTGTGGATACCCACTGGATTGTGGCTTGAGTAAATGAGAGCACTAGGTGGTCGAACTAGTGTGTAGTTTCGCAGGATTGCGAACAGTTTGGAAAAGGGAGCATTGGGTTCTGCAGGCCCGTTTGTAGACGCACCGGATTGTGTGTCATATCTGCCCTAGGGTAGAACGGTCTGGGTCAGGGTGGCCGCGAGACCAACTGATGTGAATAAGTGTGGTGTAGGGTATGGATATCCCTAGTAATCAGTGAGTATTCTTAGTATCCCTATAGATTTAGTGGTGTTTTTAATAATATGAGCTTGTATATTGCGAGTTCCCCATCCTCAGGTAGGTACCAGGTGCCTGGATAGAGGAGTCCTGAGGAGGGAAGGTGAGTACGTTCTAGCTGGGTTGGAGGGGCCCCTGGGGGCTGATCCCACCTACTCAGAAAATCCAGACATTACATCTGGCGTAGTCGTCATCTTACGAAGCCTGTGTGCCTGGCCATGTGCTTAGATTGTTTCCCATGTGTTGTGTGGGAGTGCCCTGAGCGCCAGACATTACATCTGGCGTAGTCGTCATCTTACGAATCCTGTGTGCCTGGCCATGTGCTTAGAGAGTTTCCCATGTGTTCTGAGGGAGTGCCCTGAACGCTGGTTACATCTGGCGTAATGTTGCAGTTTATGTAGCCTGTTAGATCTATGGGCTTGAACAGTTGCAGCGTGAGGAGATTGCATTACATCATGGCATTTGGTTTATTCAGGGTGGAAGGAATGGTTTTCATCTTGGTGTTTAAACTGTCAGAGTTGAAGGATGGCATTACATGAGAAAGCCAGTTACATCTTTGTGATGGTCCAATTGTATAAATGTGTGTAAAAAATGCTTTTAAATTGCCCATTCAATTGCTTGCTGCATCTGCTTATGCTGTGCAATGTGAAATGTGTTCATTGTAATATGATTTGTGAAGTTTTTTGAATATAGCTCCTTGTAAATATGACTTGTGAATAGCGCCATATTAATGTGGCTTGTGAGGTGCAGGTTCTCATGTTGATCTATTGTGTTCCTTGTGCATTGCACCTTGGAAATGTTGTTTGTGAAAAGCTTGTCTTGTAAATATGGCTTATGAATAGCGCCATATTATTGTGGCTTGTGAGGTGCATGTTCTCATGTTGATCTGCTGTGTTCCTTGTGCATTGCGCCTTGGAAATGTTGTTTGTGAAAAGCTTGTCTTGTAAATATGGCTTGTGAATAGCGCCATGTGGTCATGGCTTGGACAGGGCATGTTATCATTACGTTTGGCAGGAGAGAGCTGGATCTCTCTCGGGTGCTTGGGGATAACGTTTTTGAAAATATGTGTACGTGTCATCTGTAAACGTGAAGAAATGTGCTAATGATTTTCCCATGTATCTGCAGTCGTTGGGAAATGATTCTGCTTGAGCTGCCAAAGGGTTAATATCTTGAGTTGAGATGGCAGTCTTTATTTTTTACATGCTGTCAACATGCATGGTTATCTGGCCTGACTATAAAAGTCAGTGGATTATTTGATGGTTTGATTTTGACTTTTTTTGATTCCTTGGTCTGCCTATGTGTTTTGTCAGTTTCTTGACGGGAAGGTACCATCTTGTGCTTTGCGAAGGGTTCTGTTCATTTCACATTCCTTTTGAAATGCGTCTACGAATTTGTGTGGGTTTGCCTTGGAACTGATGTGGTTATAAATCAACCAGTCGGATTACGGAGAGAGCTGTGTTCTTTTAAAATGAGTGAAATGTTAAAAAGATGGCCCGTTAGAATGCATGCTACGGGCTGTTTTCATTAATTATTTCTTTGAGGGTTTTCCATCTAGACAGGAATGTGCTGGTTGCAATGATTACAGGTTGAGTATAATCAATCTTGCCCGACAGTGCATGGTAACATGTGCTTTTAATTAGTGGAAGGCAACCATGTGCCTTTGAAAGAAAAAAATGTTAAAATGTAACATTATTATTTTCCCAAATGTAAATTAAAATGTATGCTTTTATAAACGTGTCAGCAAAACCTTAAATTAAATACAATGTTGAAATGTATCTGCATTTTAATTAGTTTTTTTTTCTCAAATGCAGAATGTATAATATTGTGTGCAAAAGGTAGTTGCCCCTTTCTAAATAAGTGCCCATATTTTAAGTGTCTTGCCTTTAGCTGAATTAGTTGGACTAAAGTCTTTTTAAAAACTGGAGCTTTTTTAATTGGCAGTACACTGTAACAGAATTGTTTTTTTTTTTTAAATGCTAGCTTCTGTTAGTTAGAAAATAAGGCATGAGAACAGGCAAGGAATTTGTTTGTCGACCTTGGCAGACCAGCTGGTTTGTGCAGACGAGTTTTTTTCCTTCATTCTGCAAGTTTCGATCACGTCCCTGTTCGTTATGATTGGCTACAATCCAATTTTCTTCCGCGGATGGCTTGTTTATTTAAGGGAGGGGCTGGTTTAGAGAGGCTCATCATAGTGCAGTATTTCAAAGTAGCTTCCCACTGTAGCATGGCTCCTGCTCTGAAGGGAGGGGCTGGCTTAGTAAGGATTAGGGTATGTTAGGCCCTGCTAATGTTATTAAAAGTTAAATTTTGAATGTTTTTAATTAATTAGGATATTTTCTTTTCAATAATGAAAGGCACCCGGGGTGCTTTTTAAATGGAAAATTTTATTTTGCAAGATTAATGATACTTGTTCTCTTGTTTCTAGGATTGCTGAAGTTGTGGTTGTGCGTGGGTCCCTCCCCCTTCCACTTCTTTTCTTGTTTTAGCTTTTTACTTTCATGTTTTTATTTTAGTTTATTATTTTTGGATGATGGAACCAGACCAGACCAGACCAGACCGGAAGGGTGATGGATGGCCGCATTGGAGGAAGTGTCCGGATACCGAGGATGCAGGGTGGTGGCCTACACTGAAGACTTTTGGACTAAGTTATTTAATTGCTTAGCCTGCATTTTTTTGTTGACATCACTACGAGCAGGCCCCACTTAAAAAACAAAAACCCCACGAACATGTTTTATTTGTTACAGAATTTTAAAAGGATTTGATGCATAATCCCTTGGACAAGCAGGCCCCACTTTTAAAGCAAAAAATATGTCACCTATTATAGTTTTTCTGTTTTCTTCAAAACAGTTTTTGCCAATGAAGGACTTTTTTTGAATGGTGGTGCCCACATGTGTTCCACAGTGTGATTTAAAAGCTTGATGTTACACCAGCTATCTTTTAGAAATGGGGTTGTTTTTTTTTTTTTTACTGTTCTTGCATTTTCACCTTGATTGATCAAAGGGTGGTTACCTTAAAATTTGGATTGTTCTGGGTGGTGTGTCTTTTAGTATGATTATGTATTAATGTTTGCCCAAACCTTGACACAGTTTATCATGTCTACTTCTCAGATTTCACCAAAATGTTAGCTTAGGTTAACTAAAGTAGGTAGGCCTCATTTAGTTCCATTGTTCTTTTCATCTCACATACTAGCCCCTACACCAATAGTTTCATGAGTCATCATTAGCTTAAGTTGCTTATAGTAGGTAGGGCTCATTTAGGCCCTTTCTTGTTTTCTCATTAGGAGTTGAAACACATTTAGTTCTTAAGTTGACAATAGTAGGTAGGCCTCATTTAGCCTTAAGTTGTCCGAAGTAGGCCCCATTTAGGCCCCTTGCTGTTTTCATTCAACACATACGTCCCTACATCACTAGATTTCACCAGTTATCATTAGAAGTTGAGGCACATTTAGTTTGAGGATGCTTTGGTTAGTTTCTTTTGTTATCAGATCCAATTTCAGCATTCAAGTCAAGGGTGCTTTGATTTGTTTTTAGGTTTGTATTCCCTACAATTGAGTTTCAGGTGGAATTTCCTTGAGTTGTCATTGTTTTTAGGGAGTTTTTTAGGTTTTGATTTGTTGATAGATTGTGTTGATGTTTGTTTATCTAGATGTTATTGTTTATAAGATGTTCGCAAGATAAGGATCTAAGGGTGGATGGCAGAGTTATTTAGCAGTGATATAGATCTTAATCTTGCTCACATCTAGGATAGGTATTCTTAGCCTATGTTGGATAGATTATGTTGATGTTTGTTTAGATGGTTGTTGTTGTTTATTGATGCTCGCAAGATAAGGATCTAGGGGTGCAATGTAATGGCAGAGTTTTTGGCTTTATTTAGCAGTGATATAGATCATTAGTCTTGCTCGCATCTAGTATAGGTATTCTTAGCCTGTGTTGGCCCTTTTAAGCCCTTTTTTCCAGATCTAGAAGAGGATAGCTGCTTAATATGCCTTTATTCTTGACTTTAACCTGTCTATTGCCTATTGGCTTTGACATATTAGACACATTGGTATGGTTTATGTAGGTATTCTGACAGAGCTAAGGAGCATTTCACCCCTTTCAGGCCTACAGGCCTAGAGCTAGAGGGACTCCATCTTGATGAAGCTGAGAGGCTTTTCAGGGCAAAGGCAAAGTTTATAGTTAAGGCTGTTTTTCACTTGGAGAGAACCGGTCTGGGCCAGCCCTTATCGGTAGGCTGTATTATTCTCTGTGTAGAAGACACAACAAAAGGCCGGCCGGCTGGGTGTGTGTCCTTGATGCGAGGTGATGCAGAGACCTGGTGGGCGGCAGGCTGATGGCTGGAACTTTCCATGAGGAAACAGCATTCTATATCAGTGAAGTGCAGAGGCGGAGAGAGTCAGTCAAGCAGAGAGTCAAGGAGAGAGTCAGTCAGCCAGAGAGTCGAGCAGAGGGAGTCAAGCAGAGAGGGTTCAAGCTGGAGAAGAGCTGAGTTGAATAGTGAGCTGGAACTGAAGGAAGCAGTCAGAAGCAGTTGCTTATCAGGAGGAGGTGTGAATAGCTGGAGTCTGAAGTAATGCCTTTTAGAAGAGACAGAGGAGAGATTGTGGACTAACCTATGGGAGCAGATGGAGTTAATTGGACATTGGCGCAGAGACACAGTGAATAAGCTAGTGGAATGAACGGTGATCAGAGCGGCAGGAACCATTAAGATTGAAGATGGAAGGTGGAGACAGTTCGTGTGGGGGAGAGGAGTCCAGAGACAGAGTGATCAGCGCAGAGGTGTACCCAAGAGTGCAGGAGAGAGAGAGAGTCTGAGATGAGCCAAGGCACAGACGAGAGAGGAACCCAGATGACAGCTAGAACAAGACTTCACACTAATCAGGTGATATTGTTTTCATCACATTAGTTACACTTACACTTTATGTCTAATCTTTTCCCTTTCAGCGGAGTGTTCCTGTTATGTTTAATCCTTCTCTTTCAAGCGGTGTGTTCTACCTATAGTCTTTGTCAGATCTGTGTAAATGTTTATATTGTTATAATAAAACAACCCCCAGTTTGTAGAAAACTGGCACGTGTCCCCTTGTATTCTTGTTCACTGAAGGTAAATGTATCTCCTAGGTAGTTACTAGGTACGTGAATGGATGAGTAATCCCAATCAGGTAAGTGGTGATCACATAAATAGGGAGTGAGTGGACCTTTGATGCCAAGAGCAGGGAGTACACTATATAATCTGGAACTATATTCAAAGTTATTATTGTAGTTTCATCCCGAGTAGACAACTGAGATATTAATATTATTGTAGTAGTAGACCCTTAGTGAAGAGACTTCCCAATATATATATATATGTATAGGTGTTCATAGGAATGTGGTCGTCGTTGATATGCGGCGTTAGTGAGGACACTGGGTGGGAGACCAGTGTGGATACCCACTGGATTGTGGCTTGAGTAAATGAGAGCACTAGGTGGTCGAACTAGTGTGTAGTTTCGCAGGATTGCGAACAGTTTGGAAAAGGGAGCATTGGGTTCTGCAGGCCCGTGTGTAGACGCACCGGATTGTGTGTCATATCTGCCCTAGGGTAGAACGGTCTGGGTCAGGGTGGCCGCGAGACCAACTGATGTGAATAAGTGTGGTGTAGGGTATGGATATCCCTAGTAATCAGTGAGTATTCTTAGTATCCCTATATATTTAGTGGTGTTTTTAATAATATGAGCTTGTATATTGCGAGTTCCCCATCCTCAGGTAGGTACCAGGTGCCTGGATAGGTGGTCCTGAGGAGGGAAGGTGAGTACGTTCTGGCTGGGTTGGAGGGGCCCCTGGGGGCTGATCCCACCTACTCAGAAAATCCAGCCATTACACGGGGCAACATTGAAATTGCACGTGCAGATGCCTCTTGTTTGGTTTGTGTGAGATAACTAGAGATAGAGACTAAATGGCTTTGTGAGAGTTGCGGTTCTCACTCGGCCGGACTGCTCTCGGGAACGCCGGCAGTTGAGATTGGGTAGCACTTGAAAAAGCGGGCTTAGCCAGCATAGTTCGGGAGGTGAACCATGAATACTGTCGGATGGCCTGTAGTTTGGTCTGTGGTTTAGAAACCTGTGTAGCTATCTCTAAGCAGTCTAAGGACAAGACTGTTATGAGAAGACGTTTTGCAGCTTTGAAGATTTGAAAAAGAGTTCTCCATAGGTGGGAGTCGACGGGCTCCACCTCTTGTTTGCAAAGATCTGTGTTTTTGTTTTGCAAATATCTGTGTTTTCGTTTTTATGTCAAATTGAAGGTTTGTGTTGCAATGAAAGAGTGACTTTGAATGAAAACATGGCCATGTGTATGAGAGGGATGTGATTAATGATCATTGATTCTTCTGTGTTATGAACAATAATCCTCGATTCCTCGATTCACAGCAATGCCGTGTTTTAGTAAATTATGCTTTGGTTGCGTTCACCGAGGGGGCACGAGGTTGGACGAAAGCCAGCCAGCCCCTCGGGAAGGAACACCCACCCATGATATGTATTGCAAGCACGGTATAGGTCCCCTTCTTTTCAATACTTTGCGGCACAAGTACACAAAGGATAATGTGGAACTACAGTAGCCGAAAACTGGGTCTTTTGACGAGAAAAAGATTCAGTATTTACAAGAGCGTCTTTTCACTAAACGCAGCAGGCAGGCTATGTTTGAAACCCTTAACAAATGGCAGAAAGAGGCAAAGAGGAGACGCATTTGGTCCGAGAAACTTCTAAAGATACAGCAAGGGCAAACTGCAACTCAGAAAGCCATTGCACATGACAAGAACAGGACAGAGAAAAATATTGAGTACGCGGATAGACAATTCAGATTGCAGGTGGAGAAGAGCTATGTGACACGAAATGAGACAGAAGATGAGATAGAGGATCTGTTAGATAAAAGACCTCCCCCGCCGTATGCCCCACAGTGCATATATCCTGCGGTACCCATTCAAGCGGTGGCTGCGCCCCAAGCCTCCGCACCAGAGGAACGCGGGTCTCTCAACCCCAAGGGAATGTCAGTGCCCCATCTACCTCAGTGAGAGATCTGGCCACCCTCGTCCCAGACCCTAGGCATGCCCTAGAATCACCCCGTACACTGTTAAGCTTCCCCAGTCCCGTATGGACGTCCCAATCAGCCAGCACAATGCCTGGAGAATCAGGACAGACACCAAAAGGGTGACCGGGAGGGTTAGACGGTAAACGACTATTCACTAGATCATCTGTGGAATATAGTGAGAAGGAAGCATTAGCAGATCAGGCCGTCAAAAGGATGCGGAATGATGTATATACTGTAGCCGACATATGGAGTACCCTCAAAATTCTACAGCCGGTGATGCAGCAACACGAGTTGTTCCAAATGTCCAATTCCCTCATCGGAGCTTGGGAAGTCAGCTTCGATAATGGGAGTGCCCCTCAGATACTATATAACATTCGAGATTGGACCCATAAATTCAACATGGATCCGCAGGGTGTGTATAAGAATGTAGACACATTGGTTAAATATCGAAACAGGATGTTGTTAAAGAGTCCCATTTGGACTTCTCAACATCCCATGCGAGAAGTACACCCTATCTACCATCCCGAAATTCCCAAACTACGCAATAATGCCCAGCAGGTGATACGGGCTCAGGTGGATGCCCGGTTTCAGGAGCAATGGGTATACACTCCGTGGAAAAGAAGCGAAGTTCTTGCTCTGAAATCCCAACTACCTGACCCCTGCAAGAATCCAACCGCCTACTATAAAGAACTGACCGAGGCAGCGGCCTCTGCCGTAATGACTCTGGCAGATGTCGAGTTATTCTTTGGGTTACTGGTTCCTGTCGATATATGGCGGCAGGTACAGGACACTGATCATGCTGAACTAGGGGGGACTTGGGATGACTTTAAGGGTTGGGACCGAGATCGCAAACCAGGAGATAAGCCTTGGATTGAAATAACTTCTCTGCTGGCAAAAATAATAACATATATGCACACCTTAATACCTCCGCGAAAAGTTGACTGGGATAAACTGACAGCTTGTAGACAGAAAAAGGATGAAAGTGTATCCGACTTCTTCACCAGGTTCGAAGGAGTCTTCATTGACTTTAGTGGGCAGGATTTGGCTACGGAGGGTGGAACAAGGTTGTTCGTGTAAAGATTTGTTACGAACTTGGCCCCGGAGATTTCTGCACGATTACAGGCTGCAGAAAGTACCTGGACTACCTCCACCCCTTCTGTGATTTTGAGTATGGTTCAGTACTATGAACATAGAGAAAATGAAAGCAAGGATAAGGTAGAGAAAAAGGCCAAAGACCTCAAAACTCGGGTGCTGCTTCAGCAAGTTGTCCGAGGACAAGGAGGGGGGAGAGAGGCCAGAGGGCCCATGTCCAGAGGGGCGGGCGCAGGCCGAGGCACAGGCGGGGCTCCGACGGTAGGCTTAAACCAATGTTCATATTGTAGAGAGGAAGGACATTGGAAAGCGCAGTGTCCGTTGTTGCTTGCCCAGAACGGTGCAGTCCGAGGACGAGGACGAGGCGGCCCCGATCGGAGTGATATGCGCAGAGAGGAAGGATCAGGCAAGTCTGAACAAAATCATTTCGATGGTCACCAAGGCAGGCAGTATTATCATGAGGATTACGCATGTGAGGATCAGGATTCCTATGTCCACGCATAGGACAGCCAGAGACAGAGTAGGGGCCAAGTATCGATCCCGGTCAATCATCTGGGACCTTATGTAAAAGGGGAAGTGATGGGGACTTCTGAGAATTTCCTAATTGACACGGGAGCAATGAATAGTTCAGTTGCTCGATCATTGGTTCCAGGGGCGGCTCTGCCAGGGCAAAATAATGTTTCCGTGGGATTCTCGGAAGTCCCGGTTGTCAGTCCCATCTCAAAACCCCTCCCCTTCACGATCGGTCCCGCCACTGTTGACACACCATTTCTGCTAACTTCACATTGCGGGGAGAATTTGCTGGGCTTAGATATGCTGAAAAAGTTGAATGCCACGATACATTGCTCTGCTGATGGGGTTTATTTAACGATACAACATGCTGCATGAGACAATGTTTTGCTAAAAACGAACCTCTTCCCCCTGAGTTTGATGGCATTCCCGCGACCCTATGGGCGACCGGGGATGCGGACGTGGGTAAGTTGGATATTCCCCCAGTTCATATTACATTGAAACATGGCACGAAATTACCACGCATCCCGCAGTACAAAATTGCACCAGCCGGTGAGCGGGCTCTGTTGTCCATTATTCAAGATCTCATTGACAAAGGGGTGGTGGAAGAAACTGCTGCTAATATTTGTAATAGCCCGATTCTCCCAATTTTGAAAAAGAATTCTGATTCCGGTACACAGGGACATGGTGATGCCTACCGTTTTGTGATTGATCTTAGAGCCGTTAATAAGATTGTTGTGCTACAGTATCCTGTGGTAACGGACATCACCACAATCTTCACGATGATTCCACCAACTGCCCAGTATTTTTCGGTCTTAGACCTGAAAAATGCCTTTTTCAGCATCCCTATTCATCCCGATAGCAGACAGATTTTCGGATTCTCGTTATCTGGCCGAAGCTTCCGCTTCTGCCACGCACCTCATGGCTATACTGAAAGTCCGAGCATATATAGCCAATCCCTTAAGGCTCTGTTGGACGACCTGGACTTGCCGGAAGGCAATGCACTGTTGCAATATGTGGATGACCTGCTAATTGCTTCAGACACGGAAGAAGACTGCAGGACTGCTACTGTTAAATTGCTACATCATTTGGCAGCAAAAGGGAATAAGGTGTCCTTGTCTAAATTCCAATAATGTCGACAGGAGGTAACCTACCTAGGTCATCTACTGTCGAAGGAGGGTAGGCGACTAACCCCTGAGCGTATTGCTACCATTTCTAATATGTCTGTTCCTTGCACGCAGCACGAAGTTCGTGCTTTTCTTGGCATCACTTCTTACTGTCGCCAATGGATACCTAACTTTTCATTGCTCGCTAAACCTCTGTTGCATCTGACTACTAAGGACGTGCATGAACCCCTCCCCTGGACGGATGAATGTCAGCACTCTTTTGACTCTTTAAAAACTGCTTTATGTTCTGCTCCTGTCTTGGGCACTCTTGACTACCGTAAACCTTTTGTACTATACGTGCATGAGGTCGACGGTTGCTCACTTTCAGTGTTAACGCAGGAATTTGGTGGTAAGCAAAGACCTTGTGCTTATTTGTCAGCCACATCGGATAATGCTGCCAGAGCTCTTCCTAGCTGTCTGAGGACCACAGCAGCTGTTGCAGGGGCCATCCGGCAGTCGGAAGGACTCGTTCTAAATTCCACTCTGACAGTGATGGTGCCACATGCTGTGGACACATTGCTAAATAAAACAAAAACACAGCATCTCACAAGTGCACGCCTCACTGGGTATGAATTGACTTTGTTTGCACCACACATTACGATCACACGATGTGCAACACTAAATCCAGCTACACTGTTACCACTCCCTTCGAGTGAAACTACCAATGATATACATGATTGCATTTACCGTACCGAAGAAGAGACAAAAGGAAGAATTGACCTTACCGACATTCCTCTAACTGACCCTCAAGGGGAGTTATATGTGGATGGGTCCTGTTTTAAATGAGCAGATGGAACAACAACAGCTGCATATGCGATTACGACTTTGAAGACAGTAGTCAAAACATTCAGAGTACCTCACCAGTCAGCCCAAGCTGCTGAACTAGTGGCTTTACTGCGAGCCTGTGAATTGAGTGAAGGGCTCGAAGTTAACATCTATACAGACAGCCAATACGCCTTCGGCGTGGCCCATAGTTTTGGGCGGCTGTGGAGGGAGCGGGGTTTCCTTACTTCCCATGGTCAGAAAATACAGAACGGCCCCTTGGTATTACGATTGTTGGACACCCTCACTCTGCCCAAGAAATTAGCCATCATCAAATGCAGTGCACACAAGGCAATAGTGGACGAAGTGGGGGAAGGGAATGCTTTCGCAGATCAGGTGGCCAAACCGACAGCTCAATCCCCAATGTCAGCTATGTTTGTGACATCCTCCGCAAGATGGGTGGTGGAATCTGAATTGTTTGATAATACTATGGAGAGTGTGAGAGAATTACAGAAGGAAGCCACCCCCGCAGAATTAGAGAAATGGGACAAGGAAGTAGGGAGACTGGACGAAAACTATTGTTGGGTTGATCTGACAGAAAAACAGAGGTGGTTACTGCCCAATGCATTAGTACAGGCCGTTGTGACTATGGCTCACGGCCCTGCCCACGTGGGAGCAAAAGGTATTTGCGGGCTCCTGGACCCAGTATGGAATAACCCTAATATACAAAGGACGGCTGTCCGGTTAGTCCAATACTGCATGGTCTGTTTGCAACACAACCCGGGGAAGGGAGAAAATGTCCTGAGTGGGAACTTTGCACCTCCAACACTGCCTTTTGAAGTACTCCAGATGGATTACATCCACATGGAGCGTGTTAATAATTTAAAATACGTTCTGGTGGTGGTTTGTGCTTTCAGCAAATGGGTTGAGGCCTACCCTACCAAGGAGAATACTGCTCTGGCTACAGCGAAGGCCCTTCTCAAGGAGTTTGTGCCACGATTCGGTTTGCCCCGCTTGATCTGGTCAGACAATGGGGGGCACTTCCACGGGGCCCTTGTTAAGCATATTTGTGATGGTTTACAGATAAAGCAGAAATTTCACGCAGCCCGACACCCACAATCAGCAGGGCTCGTGGAAAAATACAATGGGATTTTAAAGCTCAAGATGGCCAAGATTCAGGAAAGCACGGGGTTGAAATGGCCTGACACCTTGCCCTTGGCCCTCATGTTACTGCGGGTTACCCCACATTCTCGTTCCGGCCTTTCTCCTTATGAGATCACATTCGGCCGGCCCGCTAATATATGGGGGGTGCCCAGACCACGATCCTTTTCTGATATCGAATATCCTATGTTAATTGATTATCTGTATGCCCTGACTAAAGATCTCCGTTCTATTCATCAGCAGGTGGCATCTGTACTGCAGCCTCTGCCAGAGGGCCCCGGACATCGACTACAACCCGACCAGTGGGTTTTAGTAAAGAAGTTTGAACGAGACACCAGCCTGGCTCCAAGGTGGTCCGAGCCACGAGAGATCCTACTGGCCACCCGAACGGCTGTCAAAGTGGATGGGAGGAAACATTGGATTCATGTGTCCCATCTGAAAAAGCTGCCGCTTCCACTTCTGAATGATCAGCGACGCCCAGGGGGAATTCTGACACAAGAAACTGAGAGAGCTGCTGCATTCGTACCCTTCTCCGACGCCTGCGAGATTGAACAAAGGCAAGAGGAGGGAGTGACGAGATCAGGTGAACTGGTCTCTGCTGAATCTGCAATTGCTTTGAATCGTGTTTTGAGTACCCCGGCAAGCGAAAGTTCTAATGAGAGAAAGATACCTGCAGTGCTATTTTCTGATCAGGAAGTTCCGGGTCATGTGCGATACAACCTGCGGCCGAGAAAACATCACGGTGCCTCAGACCCCACGACTAGGAGATAAGGAAAGGCTCGATTGAATAGATAGGGTTTGCTAGTTTGCCGGTCTGAGGTACTGAGCGAGACACTGGACTGAACCCGTTGAGAGCTGGAACTTTGATCACTGTGCTCTGTTCAGAAAGAAAGACTGTCTTCTGTGAACGGTCAGGTTGTACAACGGGATCATTCTGACCACCACTCTTTGTTTTTTCGAGATGAACGATAGGAGTCTACCTGTGAGACTCTGACGGACACAGGAAGAAGAACCCTCTGGCAGAACGGACTGCTAGGCCCAAGTTTATTTTTGGACTTTTAGCTAGGAATGTACCCTTTTGGTTGTATTGTACTTGAAGAAGAATTTCCCATTGCACCTCGATACGTACCGTTCTATGAACCAATGTTTTCAACCTGGCACAACGAGGGTCAAGATAGCCTTTGTGTTGGTTATGACTGTTATAATAGCTGTTTTTATGGGCTTATTCGATTATCTAGAGCATAAATACCCTTTGCAAACTCTTTTACCCTCTACTGTTGCACCGCCTGAGCATTTGATGTACACCTTAGCACCCGACAAAGAACGACATCGCCAGACCTATGCGAAAAATGTATTTGTCGAAATGCTTCATCAGACGCACAGTGCAACTAACACTACTGACTGCTGGGTTTGTGGGCTTCTGCCTTCTGTTGTGCACAATCATGATCTGTTCCTCTCACTACCCCTGTCCTATTTAGGTAGTTGTGAAGCATGGTTCAAAATGTTTTCCGCCATGTACAATCATTATATAGAAAATCACAAACATTACACTGCGAAAGATTATGATATGATTTTAGCATACATCGAAGAGCACCAGGGATTTGACCCACAAGGTAACGGGGGACGGGGATCATTAGACCCTCAGGCGTGTATGAATAGATACATGGAGGTTAGGAACAGTACCTGTCTGCAGGATGAACTCTATGATTTTAACTATTTTAATGCTTCCCAATATTTCCAGCTTTTTGTTGAACGAAATGTTACAAGCGACCGCATTGTACCCATTCCTATTTTAAATACTTCCTCCGATTTCTGTGTACAGGGGATGGGGCATGTACAGGTTGGTGACAGTATTTGCAATTATACCTATCGTATGAAGATACCTAGCAGTCCACCATTGTTAACTCCACCCAATGTGTATTTCGTATGTGGGGAAAAGGCTTACACTTGGTTGCCCCGCGGTTGGGTCGGGCACTGCTACCTGTCCTTCCTGTACCCGCCTGTATACATAGCACCGTCTGACTATCATAGAACACACCAGCTACACCCAGCGAGCGCAGTACCCAATAGACAACGTAGACAGCTCATCGCAACAGAAGTCAATCAGACTGACACCTCCTTGCAGGAATTCACGGATTTTAGCAAAGGATTGGTTCCATTCTGGGGACCTATATTTAATAGCAGAGAAATAAGGAGGTAGTCCGGAATAGTGGAAAATGTCATTAACATCACTACTGATATCTTGGCCAATCTTACGGTTGAGCTTCAGGCGACCAGGCTCGTTGCGCTCCAAAACCGTATGGTTTTAGATGTTATCTTGGCTGATCGAGGCAGAGCATGCCGAGTGATTGGCAGCTCCTGCTGCGTATATATTCCAGACTCCGCCCCACTGTTCATCTGGCCATTCAAAAGCTGCATCGCATAGCGGCCGAAATGCATACTGAAAATGGATCCTGGTCACTGTCCGGCTGGTTCTGGGGGCTCCTGTCCACCTGGGGATGGAAATTGTTGTTAATTTTGGGTGGAGAAGCCGGTGTTATTTTTACCTGTTGCGTCCTGATACAATGTGGTCCGGCTTGTTGCTCCTACTGCGCTTCCAGAGTGACGTCTCTGTGCGTCCCTGCCCCAGTTCCCGCCAAGATTCAGATGCTACAACAGGAGATTCATGAATTAATGGCCATTGATGAGGAGGTTTTCAGAGATTAACGCCCGCCTTTGTATTTAGCTACATCACGCTGAAAGGAGGGTTTGAGGAATCGGAATTGATTTCCGGTTATGCGAAGCATATAATCGATGTTTTAGAATTAGCATAATGTATCTAAATTACTCAACTGAATACACAAACACTAGCATGAACCCGAATGGCAGTAATTCATATTTCTAACCTACACCGCTTTGCACGTTTTACACTTGCTTGACTTGACCGACGCCATTTTGTGGCCTCACTCGAAGCCCTACTTTAACAGACCCCATTCATTTCTTGCACTGAAGTCGTTCTCCTGAGAAATAGCCCAACTGTTGCAATACTGCTGCCTCAGCTCGTTAGGCCTGGCAAGGTTATAGGTAGCAGGAGGAGCCCCGATAGGCACATTCCGGGAGGGGTGCGGGCGGACTGTCTCGGAGTTAGCAGAAGGGAGTCACCCGTACTACCGTGCTAATCTAGGATGAGCTAAACCAAGAGCGCTTTGTCTCCCATATATGGTCTTTCCCCCTGCACCAACCTGTACCAACTTGTATTTTTCCATCTTGGGTAACGGTTTCGAGAATGCAACGGTATATATGTGACGTTCTGATAATGTGCCAGCAGTCTTCTTGGCGGACCTCGTGGGGTTAGGTCGCAAGGAGCTCCTCTGGCAGAGTTTGTTTGTTATAATAAACGATTGGACCTTCTACACTGCCAACTGACTGATTATTGGTAATGGGAATGGGATTGGTTGTGAATATAACTCTAATTGGAAGGTGGTGAATATTTTTTCGGTGCATCAGTGTGGCGGGCACCATTAGATGCCTGACACAGGGTGCAGGGTTTTACACATACCCTAATTTCTCTATAGGAGTCTGTATTACGCCCGGTTTACGGCTGTAACACAAGCTCCCACTGAGAAAAGGGACTATCCGACTGAACAGTGTTCAGGTGGGCGGAATGGCCGAACAGAGGTCAGTCGATCCCAAGACTGAGATGGTGTTAGTCATTATAATAAACTCCCAAGTGTTCAAATGCCACACTCCATTCTGACCTCTATTCACACCCCCCAATGGAGAAATAATTGGAAATCCCCCTGGGAAGAATCTGTGCATGGTTTATCCCAGTTGAATAAGTCACTAGGACAAATATATAATCACTGCCCGAGGCACTTTGGTGCTGAGCCAAATAGAAAGTGAACTCCCTAGCATTCCATCAGTGCCAAGCATTCACAAGACCAAGTGGCAGCCCATTGGGTGTTGTTTTTTTTTCTAGCCATAGCACCTGAGGAGCACACGTCGTAGGGCCAGATTTATGACAAAACTGAAGTCCCCTCCCATCAGTCAGTCCTGGGGGGAGTCCAGCAACATTTTCAAGACACATGTGAAGGTGTCCTCCATGAGACCACGGCGGGCGTAAACACTAATGAAAGTCCACACTTGTGCTTCTAGCATCCCACTGATATTCAGGAACCTGCCCAGTGTATCTGTCTCTATGGCTTTTGCCATAAGAGGAAGTCTTTCTGAGCAGGATGGCGACTCCCTTGGTGCTCCATTGAAACCTGTATAATACATCCTAGTGTACTTGAGGTGAATGTAATACTGGACAGGTGGGTCTCTGAAGAAGGAGGGCGTCTGGACCATATGTTTTTGACACACAGCATTATTGCCCCTTTCTTAATCTTATAGTTTAGCCCATTTACATTCCAGGATACTATTCAGTGTTGCCATAGATTTGTGCTGAGTGTCACGGTGTCAGAGGGTGCCATGTTGTGTTTGACTGCTTATTTGGGTGGGATGGGTTTGAAGGCAAACAGCACATATGCCTGTCCTCCTCAGAATGGGCCTACTTACTGTGTTGCTTTTTTACCTGGGCAGATGTCCAATTTAGCCTTAACTGAGATGGGCCACTTCACCTGACCCGTTCATCCGTACCAATGAGAGGCCCAGGGTAACACCGCATCTTTGTTCTGATTCTCATTTTATTGTGTGCAGGCTACCTGGTTGGCCTATGGTCCTACACCACTTTGTCTCCTATAAGGCCACAGCGTGGTGGGGGTGGAATACTGGGGTTCCCTTACCCCATAGGTCACCTTCCTCTCTACAGATACCATGGTCAAGCTGAGAAGGTGAATCCTCAGCTCAGCAGGGCAGGAGACGCCAAGGTGCGTCCACCAAAGCACAACTGCCATTGTGCTTGATGTCATGCCACCCAGACATGGTGCCCTCCAGGTCTGCTGTTGGCAAATTGTTACTCTTCTGACAATCCAGGAGAACTGTCACCTGGGTAAACTGTACGCACTATAGTCAGTGTTTAAACATCTTTAACATACTATTCGGAATTGTATATACAATGTGCTTCTTAGTACTCAAAATTATACATGAACAAACTACAAACGCAAGAAATTGTCAAATATCTGTTGTTTGTTATTGCACAATCAACAATTCGATACATACAACTTTAGTATGCATATAAATTTATGTATTATTCCAAAAATAAATCATTTCTTCTATTTAACAATGACAAACTGGCTTTCAAGTATTTTGTAGAACAAAGAGCATTTCAAAAGTGCCCGATGCATTTCGGGACCCTCGAGATCAGGACCTGTTCTCAGCAGTTTTGCTTCCCTCAGTCATTGCGGTTCTGTACATCGCTTGAAACGGATTCTTCTTCAGAACTCTACCACTGGCCATTTCAGTATTTTGCTCTCTGCAATTCTGCAGTAGCACTTTGGCTTCTTTGCAGCTTGTTCGTGCTTTAACAGTGGCTCCCTTGGAAGGGACTGTTGTCCCGAAATGCATCGGGCAATTTTGAAATGAAACCTCAAATTTAAGAAATCAAATTGTTACTCTTGCCAGTTTCCCCAATGTTCCAGCCAGAATGATGCCCGCAACAGCAGCGGATCAGACCAACTGGTGGAGCAGATGGTGGGAAATGCGACAGGATGATGGATTATGCGCCCGCCTTCCTGGCCAACACGCGACACCCCCCAGGTTTATTGAACATTTTATACTAGCTGCAAGCTCCTCTATTTGGAATAGGGAAAATATATAAGATAACCAATAGAAACCATTAGACTTAACATGACACAAATAAGTGAACTTATTATTAATTTAAGAGAACATTGTACCTCGATTACACCAGAGCCCTTTTTTAAAATCCAAGTTTCAATACAAAGTATATTTGCATAACGTATTCATAACGTTGTAAGGCAAAATGTTATCAATCTTCTGAATCAAGATACATTTTCTGAGGTCCCAAGAGAGTTAGAAGGGCTTGAAAAACCTGGAAAGAAGAATTACTAAAAATAATGGAAAAGAGGAGGGAGTAATTAGGGTTGGGTCAAGTGGGTAGGGAAGAGAATGATGTTCTGTTTAACTCTCTGGTACTCCACTTCATCAACAGACCTCAACAATCAACATCTTAACCTGAATATAATATTATCCTATGGATTTGCTCCATGTTATCAAATCTTTCTAGATTATTATTCACTCTAAAGGATGTGTTTTCCAAAACTGCAAATGTTGATACATCCTCCAGTGAAATGTCATGCTGAAAATTCAAAAATAATTTCTAAACCTTCATAATCTTCTGCTCAATATAGGTTATAGCTGTGATAGGTTCCAATATTTTGGCACCAGGGTAATATGCACAGTTTATAGGAAACTGGAAAACCAGGTGAACAGACACCCTGGCTACCCAAACTATTTAATTTAAATTACATTAGTCATTTCTAGCATGTATTTCCACAAGGGCACCCTTTGGATCATTGCTATATGATACCAATTGCATACAATTTGAATGTGTATCTGGTTCACCCATGAACATTTTGTCCATTTGCTGGGGTGAACAATAAATCCTGAAAAGAGTCTTATGCAACATTCCGCCGAGTGCGGACATTAAGATAATACTCGTAAATGCCCTTTGTGAATTCCCAAAGTCGTAAATGTACACTTTGGTCTAAGTGTAGGCAAAACGTCTACGTTTACCTTTGTGAATTGGGCCTATTGTTTCTCCCATGTTTAAATGGCGCATATATATTCCATCACTGCCCACCTGTAAGTCAGACTCATGATAGCCAATACATGTTTTATATGCTAATAAGACCACCGTTCCGTTTTCTAGGAGGACTTCTGTTATTTTCTGTCAAGCTTCGTATGTTAAGGTAAAATCCAAACCCATACGCTCACCTGTTCCAGTCAAGAGATTTATTACTAATACCTCAATTAGGAACAAGGAGAAAAATAAAGTGTGTGTGTGGTGGGGGGAGAAAGACACCAGAAACCCTTGTTTGGAATAACACCAACAGAAGCCTCGGACCATTTCAGCACCACTGCACTGTAATGTTGACAAAAGAAGAATAACATATACATACTTTAGAATATGTGTTGGAGGACAAATAGGCATATTTACACCTCACTCAGCACTGGAAGATGTCAACAAGCCCAGGATATGGACCAGAGCCCAAAAGGCCGAGGCGCGGGAACACAGAACCGCAGAGATGGCATGGAGGCTGCATGCCAACAGGAAAATAGCATCAGGATGAAAAAGTTTCAGGTATGTTCAAGTAAGGCTGAGAATGATGAAGCTTGAGATTAACACAAACAGAAGTAAGGGAAGCACAAATATTCGATAAGAAATGCAGGGAACAAGGAAGGATAAGTGGAATCAGGAAGGGGAAATCACAAACCCTGGTGACAAACTGTAATGGTAGCAGAAAGCTGAAACAACAAGGGATATTGCCAGGCACCTAATAGAATGCATGTAAAGTGTTTATATACTAGCTCTGCCCTGCGTGTCACGGAAATCCCGTCTCTTACCCATCCCTAACCCAGAAGTGTAATAGTACTGACTCATGTGCGAGTTTCTATGTTTCTGTTTTCTTCAGTCTTAATGCCCGACCATTAAGGAACTTCAACAAGGTCATAAACCCCTATTAGGCATCAACTCACATTGGCTCATTATCTTGTTTTCCAAACATCCTAATAGTCCTGACAATTTTCAATACGTGTCTTCGCATTATTCCAGATGCCCTGTGTTCACTATGGTGTTCACAGACTTTATTGATACAAGCATGATGTCAATCTGTAATTCAGAATACATTTCCTAGTATTTCAGCGACAGTGGAGAATAGAATTGATCTTCTGAAGTGCGTGCGCATTGTTTTCTATTTAACATAAGCATTACTTATTTAAGTAGTCTGTTGCCTGGTTTATTCGGTAATGGGGGAGTGCAGCAGCCCCACAGCAGCAATTAAAAAAAACAGTAAGTCTCCAAGGTCATTAAATGCATAACCTCAGAATAATTTACCATATTTTTGCACTCCAAGCAGGAGCTGTATGCTTTTCAACTGGAGTGCAGCGCCCCCTTTTTGTTGGTTCTATGGCTGTTATTTGTAGCTTGAAAAATGTGAAAAGAGAGACTCAAAAATACTTTTTTAAAGTACATCTTTATTCATTCTTTTATTAAATCACTTTTATTAAACATTGCATTGTGTGATTAATGAAATATACATTTAATTATAATTCTTGGCGATTTAAAAAAAATAAGACAATCTGTGTGCTTTATATATGTTTATATTCTAACCCCTTCATAAAGTGAAAGGCCCACTTTTTATATGTTGGTGTTTTGACCCTTTTACAAAATCAGCAGTTCTGTATTACTTAAAATGTCACCATTCAGTTGAGTGTGGCAGCAGAGGTTTGGGCATGCTCACAAGGTGTTGGACGCAGGACCTGGTTTCAGGCCAGGCCCTGTGGCCAACCCTACACCACGCACAGCTGAAGCAGTCAGAGGTATATATGGTAATAAAATATTACATAACCATTAATAGAAACCAAAAAATTCACTGAAATAAAGAAATGTTAAAGTGACGTTATAGTTAGGTATGGTAATAATCATACTTTGCATTAAATAAAACCTTAGAAATTCACTGTAAAAACAAAAGTTAAAGGGACGTTATAGTTAAGTGAAAATGCCAGTTAAAACGTGCAGTTTTAAATGAACAAAACCAATGACATTCACCAGTTATAATTATCCCTAGTAACTATAACCCGTGCCTTAAAGTAACTATAACTTGCACCCTCACCATGCACTGCTAACTACTTCCCACATTACATCACTCGTGACATGCTTTATTACAACATTGATAACATCACTGCAACATCTGAACTGAGATCATAGATGAGAACACTGTGCATGCCATGCGATGTCATTTGAGATGTCATCAGTGATGTCATGAGTGATGTCACTGACCATGTCATGAGTGATGTAATATGTGACATCATCAGTAGTGCATTGCGGGTGTGCGACCTATAGTTAGCTGAACTAACTATAATGGGGAATTTCTATGATTTTGTATGAGTGAAATGTCCAACTAACTATAACGCCCCTGAAACCTATGGTTTTTTCAGTGAATTTCAAAGGATTTTTAAATGCTAATTTCTAACTATAACTTGCCTGAACCCTATGGTTTTTTAAGTGAATTTCAAATGTTTTTTTAAATGCTAGTATCTAACTATGCCTACAGAGGAAGGAAATGTGAAGAAAGAAGAAAAAACACACAGACTGAAGCAAAAGAAATGCAGAAAGAAGTAACAGAAGTCCACAAAGTTAAAGAAAAGTGCAGGAAGAAGCAAGACATGTGCAGAAAGAACCAACAAAGGAGCAGAAAGGGGCCTTGTTGCAAAATCCTGTGCCCACAACTTTTTCTGATGGGTACTGGTGGTAACTGACTCTGAGTAACCAGGCCTAGAGCCAGTGCTATGCTAAAAGACACTTAGAATACAGTGAAAACAACTACATACACTAGGGAACACTATGCATTGGGGTATCCCTGTGATTAGCATGACCTCCTCTGTAAGCCCCTAGTACATAATAGGGTAGGGGGATTAAAGTTACCCCTAAGTCAGAGGAGCAGAAATATGCTACTGTAACTAGTAGTCACGTTTGCAGAGTAGTGTAGAAAGGGTGCTGGGCGTCCAACCAAAGCTCAGGAATAGAAATTTGCCTAGCCTACGAGAAGGTAAGTTTCAATTCTATTAAGGACGCGGAGGCGAGGATTATGCTCATTCTCTCTTCGCTTTTATTCAACAAAATTTAACAGCAGCTTATCATGAAACTTTCAAAACTACATTTCCCAGAAACAGGAAAAACGCAACAAGTCTCTAGCAGTCCTTCTATAGTGTCCATGAATCCTGGCCAATAACTGCTGCTGACACCCCTTGCACTTCCTCTTTCTTCGCTGGAGGATCCCTTCCATCATTAACCAGCCTGCTTCGCATTATCGTTTCCTGAAAGAAACCACAGTAATCAAACACCATTCTTCCACCATGAAGGAAGTCAAGCAAATATCAACACAACTGAAACAGGTCGGTATCATAACATTACTACTTCCATCATTAAGGCATAGAACCATTCAAGGGAGTATCATAAACAGAAAAGTCAAGAGGCAATTACTTACCACCATACGGGGCGGGCCAGCAACCCACACGCTTGCTGGGAGGGATAATCCTCGCCTCCGCGTCCTTAATAGAATTGAAACTTACCTTCTCGTAGGCTAGGCAAATTTCTATTCTATGTCAGGACCGGAGGCGAGGATTATGCTCCTTCAAAGCTTGTCAATCTCTACCTGAGCCACATTCAGCAGCAGTTTAAAGTAAAACCTTTTAAAGGTTGAATCCGAGGACCAATCCGCTGCTCTCATGCTAGCTGTCGCCGCTGAGCGCCCCTCTCTGTGTCCATGTACGAGGTAAAATTCCCCTCCTGCTCCCACTTAACCTCCCAGTCCTGCCCCAAAAAACAACAATAAGACATAAACGCCCCTTCATAGGCAGCCCTGGTCCTGGGTGCTAGGCTGGCTACCACGAGGTTCTGTAGTCGGGGGCACCAATTTGCCAGAGTGTTGTTGGGAAGTGTGCCGGTGTAGTCTTTGCAGATGGTAGGTGTTCCCTGAATACCTGCATCTTAAAGCGAGAGAGTGCGTCAGCTGCGTTATTCAAGACCCCTGGTACATGTTTGGCCCTGAACTGTACATTCAACGACAAGCACCTTAGCACAATCTCCTCCATGAGGCGGATTATCAACTTACACCGCGCTGCCTGCTGATTGATACATTCCACCACAGTCATGTTGTCTGACCAGAAGATCACAGATTGATTGCACAATTGTTCAGGCCAGACCGTTAGTGCAACCCATATTGGAAAGAGCTCCAAAAACCCGATGTTTGCTGTCAAGCCGCCTTCCTCCCACCACTCCGGCCACCATTGTGCCACCCACTTGTTGCCAAGTATGGCACCAAAACCCACACTGCCAACAGCGTCAGTCCATAGACCTAACTCGACCGACGTAGTGGGGGGGGCCGCACCACACAACTCTGCCGTTGAAATCCTCCAGGAATGACATCCATATCCGCATGTCCTGGCGAACCTCAACTGACAGTCTAGTGCAGTGGTGTTTGTCCCGCAGGCCCTTCATGGCCTGCGCGATTGAGCGGGAAAAGGGGCGTGCCATTGGTATAACTCTTAGTGCGAAATTCAGCTGTCCCACCGTCTGCTGCATCTGCTGCAACGTGACTTTCTCTTTAGGTTTAAATCTTTTTATTTGAAATCTGCACCTGGAAAACAAGGTAATCAATGCACATCCCTGGGAGTGACCCACCGTGCCAGGGACCTCATTGCCTCCTTTCTGGCTAATCGTACCCAGGCAGTAAAACTAGGCTCCTTTTACTCGCCAACATTTACCCTCCCGTGTGGGGTGCCGCAGGGCTCTGCACTAAGCCCCACATTATTTAATATATATGTGGCAGACTTGGCGAGAGTCATTAAAGCACAGGGTCTCCGCTTAACCACCTATGCGGATGATACCCAATTGGTGTTGGCGATACACAAAGATGGACCAGCTGTGGCTGCAAGATTTCAGGAAGGAATGAGGACCATCAGTTCGTGGATGTTAAGTAATTGCTTGAAGCTAAACTCGGACAAAACCGAGGTTATGACCTTTGGCAATCTTGCACCAGAATGGTCTTCCAGCTGGTGGCCCAGTGAAATGGGTCCACCCCGACCCCGGTTGCCAAGGTCAGAAACCTCTGCGTTGTGTTCGACGATAAGCTGATGTTTAAACATCATGTGAACAAGGTGGTCTCTTCATTTTTCTTCATGCTAAGAAAAATCAGAAAACTGCTGCCATACCTCCCGTCAGGAGCTGGGAAAACTTTTATTACCACTCTTGTTTTCTCAAAATTGGACTATGGCAATCCCCTTTTTCTTGGCACACAGGAACAGATTCTATCTAAATAGCAGTCTGTGCAAAATGCAGCGGCCAGAATTCTGCTTGATATCCCCAGTCGCCGCTCAACCTCCATGGCCATACGCCAGTTGCATTGGTTAAGAGTTAAGAATTGTATAAAATTTAAAGCTCTTTGTATTGCCTACAAAGCCATTCATGACTCTGGACCAAGGTTCCTTAAAGATGCTTTTCGAATTTCTGCCCCACAAAGATACCTTCGTTCTGCTAGCACCCATCTTCTTGCTGTCCCGCGTACCAGAACCGCCAGCTGGGGAGACAGGCGTTTCTTGGTAGCCACCCTCAAGCTGAGAATTCTCAGCAGAGTGAGCATAGTAGTCCAAACTTTTCCCAACCCACAGCAAGATGAAAAGACATATTGCCAACCAGGCGAAAGGCCCCCCCCCCCACCCTCCAAACCCCCTTACCCTTCCCTCCCCTCGCCCTCCTGTCCAGTGCTCGAACTGTCCTTCCCTGTTTCTTCTCAGCAAATCCTGTCATATACCTCCTCTGTTCCTCCCTCATGAGGTCTCCGTTTTGGGGCCAGTAAGTCTCAACAGTCGAAGGTACCTTGGGCAGGTAAGTTCTCTACATTCAGTAATCAATAGTGAGCGGAACGGTTGCCAAAGCTCTTCATATTGATCTATATCTCCGGCCAGAGTAAGCGACATCTTCTCCATCCCTAGTACACCCCACAGTCGATGGAGCCAGCCTGTAGTGGAGGGGACAGTGGTGGTGCGCCAGTGTATTAGGATATTTTGCAAAGCGGAGCCGAGTGCGATAGCTATCTGGCGTCCCCTACGTGAGCGTAAAGGGTATGTCAAGGGGTTAGGAAGTCCAAGTATAATGTACGTAGGAAAGCGTGGTAACTCAGTATGAAAGTGTGTGTCAATCTCGTCTATTACTTGCGTCCAGTATGGCTGTACCAGGGGGCAGTCCCACAAGATGTGCAGTAGCGTGCCTATGTGCCCACAGCCCCTCCAGCAGTTTTTATCCTTGCTATGGTCCATCTCGCCTATTCGTTCCAGGGTGCAGTACCAGTATGTGGTGATCTTAGTTAGCGTCTCTGTAAGTACGGTGTGGTATGCTGAATGGCGTGCCCTGTAAGAAATCTGGTCCCATTCTTTGTGGCTCAGGGTCCTGCCCAACTCCCGTTCCCAGCGTTCCCTGCCCGGGTTATAAAGGTGGGTTGATTGCGGCTGAAGGAATTTGTAAAGATCAGATATTAATTTAGTATCTGTGGTGCGGGATAGAAGCCATCTCTCATATGGCTGAAGGTGCCTGTCTGCCATCTCCTTCACCTGTGGTTGGAGTGCCCAGTGGCGGTTCTGAAGGTAGCGCATCCGCTCCGTCTCGGGGAGGTTGTATTCCTGCCTGAATAGCGGGAAGGAGAGCACGCCCTCCGGGCTATCGATGTGACATAGGCAACGACATCCCGCTGATCGCCAATGGGCGTAGACCCCCTGTCCATGCCCGGGGTGAATTCTGGGTTATCTACCAGAGGCGTAAGCAGCGAAGGGAAGGTGGTGAGTTCATGAGTAGTGTTAGTGGCATCCCATACTTGTAGCGGTACCCTTGTGATGAATGAAGCGTAAAGGTTAGCCGGTCGGGCGGCTTTGTTGAGGAAGGGGATCTCCTGAAGCGGGCGCCCTGCCATGGCCTGGTCCTGGAACAGCCAATGTTTTTCGGACTCCCATTTGCTCCATTCCACCAGATAGCGTAGCTGCGCTGCTTGGAAGTATTTATGTAGATCTGGTATTCCCAGTCCCCCTGCCTCCGGAGCCAAAGTAGTCAGCGCCCTCCTCATTCTCGGCTTCCGACCCTGACAAATAAAACAGGCAAGGTCAGTCTGTGTTTGTCGTATCCATCCCGCGGGAGGCCGGACCGGTAGGGCTCGGAAAAGAAACAGAATTTGGGGTAAGATGGTCATTTTGACCGCTGCTATTCTGCCCAGCCAAGAGAGGGGGAGATTTCTCCAGCGGCCCAGTTCTTCGCGAATTTTCTTTTGAAGCGTATTATAGTTGACCGCCGTCATTGTGGGGAGTGTGGGGGTCAGCTGGATCCCCAGATAAGGCACCGCATCTGTCGCCCACTGGATGGGAAAGAGGGTCTGCAGGTATGTCTTGGTAGGAGGTCTCAGAGACAGGTTGAGGGCCATGGATTTGTCAGTATTCATTTTAAAACCGGCAACCGCCGCAAAGGCATCCAGTTCTGCCATGCTTGCCGGCAGGGCTGTCTGTGGGCTGCTAAGTGTGAGTAAGACGTTGTCTGCATAAAGGCTAATGGTGTGTGTGTGTAGCCACCAAACCTTATTCCCGGCGCCATTTCGTTTTGGCGTATCCTCTGAGCAAAGGGCTCAATATATAAAGCAAAGAGCAGAGGCAACAGTGGGCATCCCTGCCTTGTGCCCCTCTCGATGTCGAAGCTCTGTGAGCTATAGCCGTTTACTCGGACCACCGCCTTAGGAGCTCTATAACAGTTAAAAATGAAAGTGCAGAATTTCTCTCCAATGCCAATCTTCTTCAGGACCATCTCTAGATACGGCCAGGGGACTCAGTCGAACGCCTTCTCGGCGTCCACTGCTAGCATCATATGCTCCCCGGGAATTCGGGAGGTTTTTTCTACTAGGTGTGTTACCCTCTTGGTGTGATCTACTGTTTGGCGGTTCAGGATGAATCCCGCCTGGTCCGGGTCTATAAGTCCTGGTAGGTGGGGGCCCAGTCGTGCCGCCAGGATACTCGTGTACAGTTTGAGGTCTACGTTTAGTAGTGAGATGGGCCTGTATGAACCACACTTGGTTCGGTCTTTCCCAGGTTTTGGGATGACTGAGAGGGAGGCATGCAGAAGGTCATAGGGAATAGCACCGGGTTCTGCGAAAGTGTTAAAAGATGGGTGAGGATCGGGGCTAGAGTTGTGCAAAAGGACTTGTAAAAAAGGGCCGTAAAGCCATCCGGCCCCGGGGCCTTCCCTGGTTGGAGTTTGGAGATGGCAGAGATCACCTCCTCGATGCGGATATCTCTGTCTAGGTGTTCCGCATGGGAGGGCGCTAGGGAGGGTAGTGTGACCGAGTCCAGATAAGGGTCACTAGTATAAAGAGTCGCATAGAATTTCCGAAAAGTTTTGGCGATCTCTGCGTCCTCCGTGACCATAGACCCGTCTGGGCCAGAGAGTTCTTTCACTACCTGCTGCTGACGAATGGTTCGGAGCCTATTTGCCAACAATCAGCCGCATCTATCCCCTCCCGTATAGTAGGCATGTCGCAGCCACATGGCCGGTCCATATCTAGCGCTGATAGGAGATGTCTAGTCAGTTTAAGTTGTTTCCATATTCTCGGAGCCGCGTTCGTTGGTGGATGCGCTCTAGCTCCCGCACCTTCTGTGTAAGTTTGTCCTGTTTGTTTTGTCTGTCTTTATTCTCTGCTGAGGAGATGGCTATAAATTCCCCTCGAATTACTGCCTTTAAGGCCGCCCATTGTATAGCCCGAGTTGTGTCTTCGTTGGCGTTGTGTAACTGATAGTCGTGGATAACGTCCTAAATGCGTTTCATAACGTCTTTTCTATGCAGAAGAGTGTCCCGCAGTCGCCAGACCCTGGGGGGGATCGAGGCAGGTGGTAAAGCAAGGGTGGTGGTAACCGGCGCGTGGTCTGACAGTGAAAGCACCCCTATCTCCGTTGAGGTGGACATAGAGCATACTGGGCTTGTAGCCAAGAAGGGGTCCAGTCTTGCATATGTTTTGTGTGCGTTAGAATAGTAAGAGTATTCTCTGTTGTGTGGGTGTGTGCGTCGCCAGAGGTCGTGGAGATCAAGTTCTGTTAGCCGGTCTGTGCAGTTGGCGGAGAACGCACCAGTCTGAGGAGTACGTTGTGCTGATCTATCTAGTACCATGTCAAACACCATGTTGAAGTCCCCCCCTAGTATGATGTGTCTGTCTGGTGTATCAGTGACGTCAGTGAGGGCAGAGTGCAGAAAGCGTTCTTGGCCGTTGTTAGGACTGTAGATGGACCCGATTGTAAATACTAGACCACCCAGGGCAAAGCGATATGCTAAGAATCTCCCCTTTTGTTCTGCACATTTATGTAGGACTTCCCCTTTAAATGTCCGTGCCACTAAGATCGCTACCCCTGCTGTCTTGTTAGGGCCCGAAGAGAAGAGTTTGGTCAGAAACTTCCGGGACAATCTCGAGCCACCAGGTGGGTTTCCTGTAGCATACAAATGTCTGCATGGGAGTTTTCTAGTAGGGACAAAATGGCACGTCGTTTGACAGGATTATTTAGCCCTCGCACATTCAGGGTTAAGATCTTAAGGGTTGTAGGCGGCATGACGACCGTTGGAGACAGACCTGCTAATCCCCTTCCCCGGGGGGGATGCTGAGTGTTGGCATGAGACCTCGACTATTGTGAATAGGACGGAGCACTGGACAGCCCACCCTCTCTCCCACCCTTCCCCTTCCCTTCCCCGGCCAACTCTCCCCACCCACCTTGCCCCAACTTCACCCACTTCCCCCCCAATCCCCATCCCCCACTCACCAATCCCCCCCGAAACAACCCCGCAAAAAACTGCTACTCATAGTCTCGGGCCTACCAGAACAGTGTTCAGGTCCGTAGAGTGGCAATGTAGTGGGTAACGTGGCAGCGGCTGACTCAGCGGCTCCCCCGCCCATCCCCCCATATACAGCTATGGTAAAGAAGCACATTCCCCTTTATCAACATCTTACAGTTTGGTCGCTGTGTTGTCAACCACCTCTTGTATCGCCTCTCGTTCCTGAGCAGCTGTGGTGGGATCAGGCCTCGGGAGAGATCTGGGTGACCGCCGCCGTCATATGGTCTGCCACCCTTCTCCGGAGCGTCGTGTGGGCCCGTCCTGTGATCTACCTGGGAAGGCCTCTCTCGATCTTCTGGTATTTCAATGCCCAGCAGTGTACAGTTGTCTCGGAGAGATCTAAGTTGATGCAATGACCCCTTCCATTTGAAGATAAGGCGGAATGGGTGGCCCCAGGAGTATGGCACTCCGTTGTCTCTTAGAAAGTTTGTTGCAACTCTGAAGGCCTTACGTTTCTGCAAGGTAATGGCCGAGAGATCCTGGAAGAGGGCCACAGTGTCCCCTCGAAACTGGATTGGATTCTTCGCTCGCGCCTCCCTCAGCGCAAAATCAGGGAGGAAGGCCAGTATGTCTGGGGGGGGGCGGTGTTCGCCGCGCCATTCCGACTCTGTGCGCCCGGTCAATACGAATGTCGAACTCACCGGACTCCCCAAGGATCTCTCAAAACAGCTTTTGGAGGTAGTTGACCACGCTGTTCCCCTCGGATTTTGACGTGACTCCCCGGACCCGTATGTTGTTCCTCCGAGGGCGGTTTTCCAGGTCCTCAGAGTGCGCCTGTAGGTCCACCTGCTGTTCCCGAAGACGGATGATCTCTTGTTGTAGCCGTTCTACCTCCGTGCTACGAGTCTGGTCCGCTTCTTCCACTGCTGCCACGCGCTCCCCCAGGCCGTCTAGATCCTGGCGGAGTTCCCGTTGCTCCCCTGCCAATTCCTGCTTCAGAGCTTGGAAGTCGTCTCTCAGGGTATTGAAAAGGGAGGCTAGGAATGCTTTTGTGATGGGGCAGACTCGTCATCCTGGTTTTGGGGGCTGACAGGTGTCTTTGGAGGTGGCATCCCTTGGGCCTTCTCTCCTTTTGGAGCGTTTTTGTGGAGCATGTCCACGATGTTGCAGGAACCTTTGAGTCCTGCCGTAGCCATGTCGTCCTTGTGATTGGACTCCTGAGGCGAATGAAGCCGGGAGAAAGCATAATTCTGTTTTTTAAAATTGATTCGTGATACTGTGTTCTTTTAACTCCCCCCTCCTACCTGCACTCCTTGCCTTCTTTCTAAACAGCGCTACACGCTGCAACGACCCCCTTCCTTCAGCCGCCATCCTCGAGTGCGAGGCGCGCCACAGACACGCCCCCTCTGTTGGCCACGCCCCCTCGTCAGTTTCTACAAATAGTGGGCGCAGACACCAGGCGCTTCACTTGTGATTGGACTCCTGAGGCGAATGAAGCCGGGAGAAAGCATAATTCTGTTTTTTAAAATTGATTCGTGATACTGTGTTCTTTTAACTCCCCCCTCCTACCTGCACTCCTTGCCTTCTTTCTAAACAGCGCTACACGCTGCAACGACCCCCTTCCTTCAGCCGCCATCCTCGAGCGCGAGGCGCGCCACAGACATGCCCCCTCTGTTGGCCACGCCCCCTCGTCAGTTTCTACAAATATGATGTCCTATTCCTCCAAGGAACTCATCGCCCTCCAAGGCCACTGGCCACTCCCGGACCCTGTCCGCAGGCTCGTCCACTCATTAGGCCTCGCTCCTTCCGCCCCTACAACTCCTCACCCTCCGCTGCTTGCCCCTCCGCCACCCTGTCCCCCTCCACTCGAATCTTACCCCATCACTCCGCCTCTGTCTGTATTCCTACTCAACACCAGGTCCGCGGTCAAGCACCACCACGAGCTGTTCGTCCTAATCGATTCAGAGAAGCCTGACCTACTGCTCCTGACCGAAACCTGGTATTGTGATTCCTCCCTCCCTGTTCTCCTTGCGACCCTCCCCCCCTCTTATGTGGCCTTACGTGCCGACCGCCCAGCGGGCAGGGTTGGTGGTGGGGTCGCCTTAATCGCTCGGTCGGAACTGAACTTTCAATCACTTCCCTTTACCCCCATTACCCCTACCGACTTTCTGGTAGTCCGTTCTCTACTATTCTCCCCTCCCATCACTTGCCTCTTAATGTACCGCCCTCCTCAGCCTTCGCCCTCATTCCTACCAGCATTTCAAGACCTGATGGCCAACTTGGTGGTCAACTACGCCTCGGTCCTGGTGCTAGGGGACTTCAATTACTGGCCCTCAGACCCCCACGAGCGTACGGCCTCAAAAGAGTTCACAGAATCTCTCTTGTCTCTCAACTTCGTACCGCATATAACCGTCCCCACTCACTCTCATGGGCACATACTCGACCAGGTCTGGTCTCTCAATCTCCCAGTGGCTTCAGCAGCTGTTTCTCCCTGCCCCTGGTCCGACCATGCCCTAATCTCCCTCTCCATTTCCCGCAACCCGGTATCCAAAACTCCGCATGCCAAAAACACCTGGGCACAGAACTGGAACAGACTGGATTTTCCCTCCTTGACCTCTCTGCTTCGAAACTCCACTCCCACCCTCTCTGGCTTGCCATCTGCCTCACAAGCCGAGGCCATAAACACCTGGCTGGCTGGCGGCTGTGATTTAGTGGCTCCCCTACGTCGCATTTCCATCCGTCGACCTAAGGATTCCAACAGGTGGTTCAACGACCACCTGAAAGAGCTTAAACTGAGCACCCGACGGGCGGAGAGACAATGGAGGAAAAATGACTGTCCTTCATCTAAAACCCACTTTCTTTCATCATTGGCCAAATACAAAACAGCAATCCTTGCCGCAAAAACTGCCCACTTTTCTACAAAAATAACGTCTGCTGGTAATAAATCCAGGGAAATCTTTGGCATAGTGAATGACCTGGCATTCTCAGACCGAACCTCACCCCAAATCCCTCCCTCCCAGCTTCTCTGTGACCAACTCAACACCTATTTCCTGGATAAGATTGCGACCATCAAGGCCAACATTCCACCACCCTCGCCAGCTTTTGTTGATCCCTCCCCCCCCACCGTTCAATGCCCTCTCACTTCCATTCCCCCCTTCACTCAGGAATCATTTCTGGAGATTCTTCCCAAAGTGAAGTCGGGGTCTCCGGCGGACGTCTGCCCGGCACGTATCCTGCAACAAATTTACTCCTGATGTCCTGAACCCCCCATTGCCTTCCTCAATAGCTCCCTAGCACAGGGTGTAGTGACCCCTGCGCTAAAGGCAGCCACTATAGTACCCATCTTGAAGAAATCTGGCGCGGACCCCTCCATCTCGGCCAACTATCGCCCCATCTCCTTGCTGCCCTTTCTGGGCAAGGTGATGGAACGCCACGTCACTGCGGTACTTAGCGCCCATATTGAGGCTAATGGGGGGCTGGCATCCCGCCAGGCCGGTTTCCGTCCTAGACATTCGACTGAATCGGTTGTGGTCTCAGTCTTAGATAACCTCAGAAAGGGCATGGATGATAACAAATGCCAGGCACTGGTCCTCCTTGATCTGTCCGCCGCCTTTGACACGGTGGACCATGCCATCCTACTGTCCCGTGTCAGGGCGGCTGGTATCGGGGGATCAGCTCTGGTTTGGCTCTCCTCCTTTCTGAGGGACCGCACCCAGGCAGTGCGGCTAGGCGGCTTCACTACCACCCCTCTCCCTGTCACTTGTGGTGTTCCCCAGGGATCCTCTCTTTCTCCCCTACTTTTCAATCTTTATATCTTCCCTCTTATCTTTGCGCTCCAGCAGCTGGAGGTCACCGTGTACAACTACGCGGATGATCTCCAGCTCATCTTCGACCTGTCCTCCTCTCCCCCTTCTGTCTCTAATTTCCAGTCTACAATGACGTTCATCAGGGACTGGATGAACCACAACCATCTTAAGCTGAACCCGGATAAAACCGAATTGGTTCTCACCGGTGGTTCATCCAGCCCCTGGAACTCCCTCTTCTGGCCCCCCTCTCTTGGCCCCGCACCTTCCCCCTCAACCACGGTCAAAACACTGGGTGTCAAAATGAATAATCAGCTCACCCTCCATTCACAAATCAGCTCCGTGGTCTCCTCTTGTTTCCTCACTCTCCGTACCATCCGTTCTGTTTCCCGCTTCTTCTCCCCTCAGGCACTTAAGATTATCATGGCCGCCCTGGTGATATCAAGGCTGGATTATTCCAACGCCCTTTATCATGGCATTCCAGCATACAGCCTGCGAAGACTCCAGTCGATCCAGAACCAGGCGGCCCGGCTGGTCTATGGCCTCCCACGCTATCACCACTCCACCCCCCTTCTAAGGGAGCTTCACTGACTCCCCGTAAAAGAACGCTCCCTCTTTAAGACCGGCTGTATGGTCTTCCAGGCTCGGCAGGGCACGGCCCCCGCCTTCATCTCCTCACTAATAAAACCTTATGTTCCCACAAGAGAGCTCCGGTCTTCCTCTAAGTCTTTTCTTCTGATCCCACGTTTTACACGTAAAAAGTGGGGTGGGGCCAACTTTTCCACCTTGGCCCCAACATTTTGGAACTCCCTCCCTGATCATCTCCGCTCTGCTACCCGGTACCTCTCCTTTCGCAAAGATTTAAAAACCTTCCTCTTCAATCAGGCCTTCCCCGCTTAGCTCTTCATTCCTTTCCTTCTTGCTTTCTTTCCCTCAGTTGCCGATCCGCCCACTAGCGCCAAGAAACCGCATGGTGTATGCTGCGCTTTAGAAATATTTTAAATTAGAAATTAGGGCTCGCTAGTCCCGTGGATCCGCGCTGGGGTCTGTAGATTTGCTATGCTCGTGTCACCGGGAGTCTTCTAGTGCACTACTCCGGCCGGGGAGGTCGAGGGCCCGTCGGCGCCAAACTGGGCCCGCTGTGTCCTCAAGGCCGATGAGTAGGCGCCCTGTTGCCTAAGCTGAGAGCAAAGATGTAGGGCTGTGGATGCTCCCCGCTCGGGTCCTTTGCGGTGAGACAGGCACGATCACTAGTTAGGGTTCCGGTGGTCCTGGTGGGGGGACGAGTAGTTGTCCCAGAGAAGAGCCCAAGTGTGTGCCGTGGCGGCTCTCATGCGAGGCGAGCTGTTGGACCCACACTCCTGCTCCGCTCGATAACTTGGCTCAGTGGCCCGCCGGCCCAAGTAGAAGCATCATGTTATGGCTGTTCCTCGGGCAGGGGTTGTGGGCTGCGATGGAGGAGCGCGCCTGCGGGTGCTCAGAGGCGGCGGTGAAGTCCCTTCCCCAGAACGGGTCCCTTCCGGAGAAGGCGCGTTGTGTCAGATGTCATCGCGCCTCAGGGAACAAACGGGCTCCGTGGGAAAAGACTACATTTCCCAGAGGGCTTAGCGGCCGAGAGGCGGAGCATAAATAGACACCACTTCCTGGAGACGGTGTCGGATATTCCGGTTCGTGTTTCCTGGCGTTCCTGTCGACTTTGGCGGTGAGGTTTTTCTGTGCTATTTGGTTAACCTCGGCATCCTGTTGCAGTATATTCCGGCGCTTTTGCGTCAGTCCGGTCCTCTGTTGGAGAGCCTTTTCATCGGCTATTGCGGAGGACGGTCTTGGGTTCAATCCATTGTTCCTTCCCGTTCTGTCCTCCGTTGGAGAGCCTAGTCTCCGGCTATTGCGGAGGACAGTGTGTTTGTTTCCTTGTTTGTGGTATGCGTGTCTCCGTTGGCGAGCCCCTTTCCATAGCGCAGGCTCTTGCGGCAGACACGCTTTTGCTTCTTCTCGTTTCCTCCGTTGGCGAGCCTTTTTGCAACGGCTACTGCGGAGGAAACTGTTGTTTGTTGTCCGCATTATTTTGAGTTCCTAGACCCTCTGTTGGACAGCCTTCTTGCATCGGCTATTGCAGAGGGTCTGCATTATTTTTCCTTGCTGTAACGAAGAGATCATCGCACCTGATATTTCTTGACTTCAGGTAACCTTTGTTTCCATTGTGTTTGGGTGACGTAACCCACATCTATATTACTTTTAAGGGAGTTACTGTATTATTACTGCGCATTCCTTGGAACCTGGTCTATGTTCTCTTCAGGGCTCTGAAGCACAAAGATTAGGGTACGTAGTGTCATTATTCCCTCATATTGAGATTGCTGTTTGCAGGGTCTTAGTGTGGGTTTTACAAGTTACGTTTTGTGCTTACAGGGGAAGGCAATTACTGGCTGATTTACGTAACCTCAGTATAGAGAGGCATCTGCTGAGTTCAGGCGGTCAGCTTTTTACATACAGGTATAACAAGGTAGAGTCTGTGTGGTAGCTGGCATACGGAAGTACTTTCATGACCATTGATACCAATCCCTTGTTTGTTTCTGTCTTCACAGCTCTTCCTCCCTGCAGTCCCCTTCCTTTCCTTCCTGTTTATTATTTTTGCCCTCACCTGATCCTTCTCTAGCCCACGGCTATTACAGCATTCGGGGCTTGGATAGATCTGGAGGTGGCCTACTTGTACCACAAGCTGATCCTGAGGACGGAGAGGATAACAGAATATCCGACCCAAGCTATTTAGTCCTCCCGATCAGTTTAGGGTAATGGCAACTCTGGACGAGGTGATGGCAGCGTTAGTTGTGGTGCAATCAGAATTGATAGCATCCAGACAAGAAAGCACCGAATTATGGAATCGGTTGGATAACATCCAGAAAAACCCCTTTAGCGCTGGGACTTCAGGGTCTGGTACAGCCGGTTCGGTAGTGGTAGAGATACCCCCTAGCATTCCGTTAGCTCACCCAGAACGTTTCAACGGTGATGCTGGATCAGTGCAAGTGTTTTTGACGCAAGTCCTGATGCATTTTTCATGCAAACCCAGGTCCTTTCCTACCAATCAGTCAAAGGTGGCATTTGTCATCTCGTATTTGGTCGGAGACGCAGCTCAATGGGCGGTTCCCATGGTTCAGAGAAATGACCCGATGTTACATGACTGGGACGCATTCCAAGTAGAGTTCACAAAGGTATTCGATAGAAGAGCTGATACATATACGGCAGATAAAGAACTGTTAGGCCTACGTCAAGGGAATCAAGACCTGGTAACATATTTGAATAATTTCAGACGTTTAGTTGCTGAAACTAAGTGGCCGGAGGCTAAGCAAGCTTCGATCTTTCATCAGGGGTTAACTGAGGAAATGCAAGACATAATCGCTCAAATCGACCCCCAACCGGTGTCATGTGAAGATTTGATTAATTTGGTATTAAGATTAGACCATAGGATAAAGAATCGTAAAGGGGGTGGTGGAGCAAAGAACCGACCAGTACCCTCTCCCGTGGCAGTAAAGGCTCCGGATAGTTCAGTATCGCATGCCACCGAGCCCATGGAGATAGGAGCGGTTCGTGCCGCTTTGACCACCACTGAAAAGGAACAAAGGCAGGGTCTTAGTGTGGGTTTTACAAGTTACGTTTTGTGCTTACAGGGGAAGGCAATTACTGGCTGATTTACGTAACCTCAGTATAGAGAGGCATCTGCTGAGTTCAGGCGGTCAGCTTTTTACATACAGGTATAACAAGGTAGAGTCTGTGTGGTAGCTGGCATACGGAAGTACTTTCATGACCATTGATACCAATCCCTTGTTTGTTTCTGTCTTCACAGCTCTCCTTCCCTGCAGTCCCCTTCCTTTCCTTCCTGTTTATTATTTTTGCCCTCACCTGATCCTTCTCTAGCCCACGGCTATTACAGCATTCGGGGCTTGGATAGATCTGGAGGTGGCCTACTTGTACCACAAGCTGATCCTGAGGACGGAGAGGATAACACGTTGCTCCTCGTGGTGATGGCCCGTCTTCCTCACCTCCGGTGTGCAGGTATCGGGTCGGCCGGGGGACTCGGCTGGATCCCTTAGTGTCGGCAGGTGTGTTGCTGAGCTTTGACCCCCTTTTCTGTTTCCGCGGTAGGCCCAGAAGCCTGGGCCTCGATTTCCGCGCCTCCCCCAGTCCGGGCCCAGTCCCAGTTTTGTGTGCTTCTCGCCGGCGTTCGCCTCGCGTGTCAGCGCTTCTTCGTCTTGGGGTCTGTGGGCTTTAGGAGGCCCCGAGGCAGGATGGCCGCCAGTTCAGGCACCCGTGTGGGTGCCCCGGTCACTCCGGACAGGCACAGACCAGGGCCTCGATTTTGGCAGCAGGCGCGCCGATGCAGCGGTTGCTCCCACGGGCTCAGGGTATCCGGTGCAGCATAGGGTTGGGGCGGGAGCCCCTTCAGGTGATAGCGAAGCGGTGGCTGCGGGCAAGGGGGTGCCTCCAAACCTTGGCACTTACGTGGGTGTTCTGATAGCTCCGGGCAGGCCCGCGACCAGGGCCTCAATTTCCGCGGCCTGCCGCCCTCCTCTCGAGGCCTCTCCCATCACCGTCTCGACAGGTCCTGCCAGTTCCCCCCAGGCTCCGGGGCGCCCGGGTGAGTTTCTCGTAGGAACCCCCGCCTCCGCCGGCCGTGGTAGTGTTTGGGCTCCTCCCGCTACCGGCTCCCTTCGAGGCTCCGCCGCCCGGCGAGCACTCCCAGGCCGCCACTCCACGGGCAGCAGGGCCCCGGGCAGGCTGCGATCACCCCGGCGTGGCGGCAGTCACAGCGGCCCAGGTGTAAGTCGAAACCGAAGCGGGGGTCTCACTGGACAGCGGTGGGGTGACACTGGCAGGCTAGGGGGATGTTTTCTGCCAATATTTAGGGGCTAACAGGGTTTAGGGACGGGGAGCCTCCGATCGGACATCTGTTCAGTCCGCCATCTTGGCTACGCCCCGTGACTTTCTCTTTAACCAAACATTGCTGTAGGGCTGCTCTGAATTTCGTGATCTTTTCTTTAGGTAACCTGAAACAACCCTCAAGTGAGTCCAATTCAATGTCTAAGAATTCCAAGCATGTTGTTGACCCCACCGTTTTTCCTGGTGCCAGCAGGACCCCAAAAGTACACATGAACACGCAAAATTCCTGCAATGCCCAGCACACTCCTGTGAGCCCGCCGCCCCAGCAAAAGAAAGTCATCCAGGTAGTGCATCACATGATGATGCCCTGTTGTCTGCCTCATAACCCATTCCAGGAAAGAACTGAATGTCTCAAAGTAGGAACATGACACCGAACAACCCATGGGCATACACATATCCATATAGTATTTGCCTTCAAAGGCAAAACCTAGCAGGTGTTGATCCAAGGTATGTACTGGCAGCAGTCGGAAAGCTGATTCAATGTCTGATTTCACCATCAATGCCCCGGAACCAAGAACTCTCATCATCTCTACTGCCTGGTCATAAGACGCGTACTTGATACTGCAAATGCCCTCTTCAATTGCATCATTCAAAGATGCGCCCCTAGGTGCTGAGAGGTTATGTATGAGTCTGAATTCGCCCTTTTCTTTCTTTGGGACAACCCCGAGGGGTGAGCAAACAAAATTAGGTACAGGGATGTCAGTGAAGGCGCAGCTCCTTCTCAATTTTCGACGCCACTACAACTGGGTTGTGTTTAACTGACAGCTGGTTCCTACATTCTGGCGTCACGGTATAACCCCCGCTGGAATGCGGAAACCCTGTGAGAAACCTTTCTGCAGTATCCTTGCGGAGGCATGGTCTGGGTACCTGTTCAACCAAGGAATCATAGCCAGCACGTCAATGGGTGAGTGAGCGACCCGCAATGTTCCCCCCTATTCCTGTTTCCTTCTCCCCCTGTTTCCCGAGGTGTTACCTTTTGAACAGCATGCTGTTTCTGGGTGGGAAGAGTGACCGCATATGTAACATGCATGTTTGAATTTGCAAGTACCCGCTGCCCTGGTGCATGTTCGTCTCTTGAAGTCCCAACACACGCCCTTACGATCCCCGCTGCCTCTGGTCTTACCGGCCGTATCACCCCCTTGCGCTGGCCGAAAGGGCTGGTGGGGTTTGGTGGGATAGCCTTTGTTCCAGCTTGCGCCCACCCCCGCTGACTGACCGCCTGAAAACTGGCCATACCATGAAATGGAATCTACTTTATCCCAGGATAATGATTGGTCAAATTCTCTAGCTTTCCTGAAAGCTATGCCATACTCTTTCCATCCATCCCCCTCATGTTTGTCAATGAACATTGTAATTCTACTCTGGTAAGCCATTTCTGCCTGCAAGTTAGATGAACGTTCCGCTGTGATTGCCATAAATACAGAAAAGGCTCTAATCCAATTAATCAGTGTCTCCTCCACCCTGCATTTAGCCAATTGAGACCGCCATTCGCTAGGAAACATCCAATCTTTTTGTAACTCGGCGTACTCCTTCTCTCTGTTATCAATTAGCAATGAAAATATGTTCACATATTTGCCCACCCAAATCAGCTCCTTCACCCCTTGCGAAACATGTTGGGCCAGGCTCCCCCTCCTGGAGGGTATTGTTCCTTCGCCTAATACCAGCAAAGCAACCTCCTTATCATTTTCAGGGACTCACGTTGGTTCTAAGCTCTTGTCTTTCCCCACATCGCGAGCTGAACCTGTTGTTTGGGGAGAAAATGGTGCGCTTAGCACTCCACCACCACCCCTAGCCACCATGATATTTGCTACCATTCTTTGCGCTTCCGCCAAGGGATCAGCCGAGGAGGGTAACATCCCCCCAATGCTCAACCAGGGGAATACTTCAGCTATCTGTGCCGCCAATTCAGGGGGAACCTGATCCACCCCAGAGGGTTCACTGACCAGGGATGGTGATGCTATTTCGTGCACCGTGGATGGCGCTGGTTTTTTTTGTTTTTTTTTTGTTAAAAGACCTTTATTTATAAGAATCACAGCCTGCATTACACCAAGTAAAGGGCCACACAATCAGATGCAATAGATCAGTGGGGTCGCGAAGCTCAGGAATGTTGAACACAGCCATTTAGCCGGCATCCCGGGGGCCCGGCGGCGAACAAGATAGCAATCTAGGAAAGCAAACCTTGTGCAGTAACAACCCATCTGTAGAGTGTAGTGAACCATAGGCGCTTGCAAGCCATTGAAGTTTGTGTATGTCCAAGGTCTTAGGGGAACGAAGAAAGGCCAGAAACAAGCTAACTAACCCAACTACCCCCCTTCATCCCCCGAGTGCCCGCAATGGTATCCCTGGTAGAAAATTCCAAGCTGATATGTCAGTGTACTAGTGTTTAATCAGTCTATTGTCAGCACCCCAAGTGCCCTCCACCCCGGACTCAGCTCCCCGGGCAGAACTCTTCTCGTATTATAGTGAATCCCCGCCTCCCCTCCCCCGCCGGCCCCCCATGAAGACACCATATCAGCTGTTTCACCTAGTCCTCCGTGGAATCCGGGAGGTCTAGTGTCTTGGTACCCTCCTGACCCTCCTCCTCCCTCCGCTGCACGTAATCCTGGTATAGCCCCCCAAAATTTTTAGGCCTGCTTCTAGGGGGGAGCAGTTCACTGTAAAGTTCTAATTGAGTGCAGAAGTGGAGTAAGTCCCCCGCCCACCTCTTCTTGGTGGGGAGTGGTTCCCTCATCCAGCACTGGGCAACCACCCTCCTGGCTGTCAGTAAGGCCACGTCCACTATTCTACGCTGGGACGTAGGGAGAGGCTTAGAGTATCCCAGCAGAGCGAGCTCTGGACCGATGTTCAGCTCCGTGCCTAGGATCCCATTGATCTCTAAGGATACCTCCGACCAAAATTTCTGGATACCTGGGCAGTACCATGCCATGTGGATAAAATCTGCAATCGGGGTGTGGCAACGTTCACATTCCGCCGACTGTCGTAGCCCGTACCGGTGGAGTGGTTCCGGGTTATAGTATACCCTCGGGAGGAACTTAAAGTGTATCAGTCTGTGCCTTCCGTTGAGGGATAGTCTGCGCGTGCTGGAGCAGCAGTACCTTCACATGCCATTGTCTATTGGTGCGCGCAGATCACTCTGCCAGGCCTCCCTGGCCTTGGAGTGCTGGAGTTGTTGGTGTGTAGCGCCTAGCTTATATAAGTTAGAGATTAGTTTACTAGAGGATTTGTTTTTAATGACGTAGGAGAGCTCTGGGACCTCGGGGGGTTCCTCCATTTCAGGGCCCAGCACTTCTTTACATGCTGACCGTAGCCTATGGAACTGGAACCCCTGCAGTAGGGTAGTCCCTGAAGGGGTGGGGGGGAGCTGATCCAATGTCTTCAAGACCCCTGCTGTAAACAGGTCTTCCATTTTCAAGAGTCCTAGCGCACGTAGGGCCTCCGTGACTTCCTTTTCCCTGATGGGGTCCAGCCACAACACCCAGTCGATCTGCATTTGCGGCGAATACAAAAGTTGGCAGCCCTGCGCGTGGGATAGCATATGCCATGCATGGTTAGTGGACCCGAGGGAATCCAATTGGCCTATGTTGCGATCTCCCGGGAGACAGACGGTGGCCGGGAGGGGGGAGAGGCTCCACAAAAAGGCGCTCCAGGGTCACATGCGGTATGCGCGGGTCCCCGTGGATCCAGGCGTGCAAATGCGACGCCTGCGCGATGCGATAGTACCTGTCCAGGTTAGGGGCCCCCAGTCCCCCCATTTCACATGGGAGCATTAGTGTCGACCACCGGACTCTGGGTTGCTTGCCTCCCCACGCCAACCTGATGAGCACTTGCGTGAGTTGTTTGAAAAAGGCCTTCGATAGGACTACCGGGATGTTGTTAAAGAGGAACAGGAACCTCGGCAGCACTATCATTTTCATAATGGCAATTCTGCCCATGAGGGACAGGGGGAGTTTGCACCATGCATCTACGTCCTCCACCAGTTTAGTGTATGCTACACCATAGTTGTCAATGACTAAGACTTCCGGGTCAGTGTGTAATTGTATACCCAGGTATCTGACTCAGTCAGTAGTCCATTTCAGGGGGCATTCCATGTCGAAAGGGAGCGTCACAGGCGTCAGCGGGAAGGCAATTGACTTGTCCCAGTTCACTCTCAGCCCTGAGAGAGCGCCAAAGCGGACCACCTCCCGTAGAACCGCTGAGAGGTTCGACTCTGGGTCGCGGACATAGAGTAGGGTATCGTCAGCATTAGTCGAGATGTATGTAGGGAAGCTGATACCCTCCAAGCTGTGGTACTCCCTAATGGTGCAAGCTAGTGGCTCCGCAACTAGAGCATACAGCAGTGGTGAGAGAGGGCACCCCTGCCTAGTGCCCCTACTGATATTAAACGGATCGTCACCCTATCCCCTAACTTCAGTCTCGCAGTTGGTTGGTAATACAAGGCCCCCAGCATCTGCAGGAACGGTTCTCCCAGGCCCAGTTTCCTGAGGACTCTGATCGTGAAAGGCCACTCCACAGAGTCAAAGGCCTTTTCCATATCGAGGAAAACCGCAAGGGCGGTGTTTTCCTGACGTACATGTTGCATCGTACCTAGTACAGTACGGATATTATATGTCAGGTTCCGGTTAGGGACAAAGCCGGACTGCTCAGGGGCCACCAGGTCTGGTACCAAAAGCGCCAGGCGGTTGGCCAGCACTTTCGCGAAGAGCTTGGCGTCCACATTTAATAGGCTAAGTGGTCTGTATGAGCTACAGGACTCAGGAGGTTTCCCTGGCTTTAAGATAGCGACTAGTAAGGCCTCCCTCATAGTGAGGGGCATAGCGCCCTCCTCACAGATATCGTCGAAGAGGGTGATCAGGTGTGGGACCAGCTTGTCTTTAAACGACTTGTAAAATCCCACTGTCAGACCATCAGAGCCCGGTGCACTGCCCGATCTCATGCTCGTCAACGCCTCCAGAATCACTTCTTCCTGTATGGGGGACATCAGGAATTCTCTGTCGGAGTTCGGTAAAAATGGCATGGCAATGTGGTCAAGGTAGTCGTCAATCTCATCCTCTACGCGCAGCGACCTGGACTTGTACAGTTCGGCATAGTACTTCCGAAAGGTCAGGAGGATCTCCTCCTCATCTGAGATAACTTCCCCCTCTGGCGTGTGAAGTTCATCCACCACCAGGGGTCTTCTGGTACCACGCACCATCCTTGCCAGGAGCCCCCCTGGCCTATCACCCTCCCCGTATGACCGTGCCGTCGCGTATTTGCCCATGTGTAGTATCTCCCTGTCGGCTAGCTCATGGAATTCCGTCAGCAGTTGTTTATGTTGGACGTCGTCAGGGGACCCTGAGGCAGCCCGTGGGCGCCTCTCAAAGTCCGACAGCTGGGATTCGAGAGTTGTCAAATCACGTCTAATGGACCGTAGCACACTCGAGTGTTTGGACATCGCCATGCCCCTTATGTAGGCCTTAAACGTGTCCCAGATAGTCTGGAAGCTGTCCACCGTGCCCAGGTTTGTTTCAAAGAAGTAGTCGATGTCCTCCGCCAGTTTGGCCCGGAAGGCATCGTCCATCAGGGAGTAGGGGGGGAACCTCCAGGTAAAGGGGGGGATAGTCCTCCTAGGAGTGACCAGGTGCAACAGTATGGGGGAGTGGTCCGAGAGAGTGCGGGGGAGTACTTCACACCTCCGAATGCTATCTATCATGTTCTGAGATATCAGCCAGTAATCGATTCTAGTATGAATATCGTGAAAGGCAGAGTAGTGAGTGAAGCCACCTTTCGCGGGATGTTTATACCTCCACACGTCTACAAGGTCTAATTTAATTAATTCCGCTTTCATGTGAGCAGCCGAAGCAACAGGCCTTCGAACAGGTCCTGAGGATCTATATCAAGGGCGGGGTCAAAAACAAAGTTGAAGTCTCCTCCCCACAGTGTTCTTGAAGTGTCGTGTGTTCTGCACTGTGCCGACAGTTTTGTGTAAAAGTCAGGGCTGTCATAATTCGGCCCATAGACGTTCACCACCAAAATGTCCAGACCCCTACCCACACATCTAGCAATTACAAACCGACCTTCAGGGTCAGTTACCAGTGGGAGTAGCTTCAATTGAGAGGTAGGGCTAACCCAGGTAAGTACCCCCCTGGAGTGCGTTGTGAACCCTGCCGCCACTATATATACCGCAAGTCCCCTGGCCTGCAGCATCCTACTATTGAGTGGGAGGTGTGTCTCCTGTAGGAGAGCCAGGTCGACGTGGTGTCTGTGTAAATAGCTTAAGACCTTGCGCAGTTTACGATAGTCATTAAGGCCTCGTACATTCCATGTCAACACCTTTAGTTCCAGCCGAGTATGTGCAGTACTTCCTACATCGGCACTAGTCATTCTAACAGAAAATACCATAAATAGCAAACAGCAGTTCTGTCATTGCTCGGACTTGCGCTTGTCATATCTACAGGTAACACATTGCAAGGCAAAAATTTCAACTCTCCACAAACTGAACAGTGAGCACAATTCCCAGTACCGTACCCTCCCCTCCCATGGCAGGCCTCCCCCAACCCGGCCTTCCAGTCCCCAACCCACCCACAGCCGACCACCCCCAACCAGGTCAGACAGAACCCCAAACCGCCCCCCTTCATCCCAACAAGAACGGACTCAGGACAGTCCTTTAACCGGCTCCCTACAGAGCCTAACAGCCAAAAGCACCGGGGCAGCGGTTGCCAGTTAGAATCAGTTCCCCAACTGCACACCACCTCTAAGCTAGCGCGCCCCTGCGTCCAGCCCCAGCCAGTAACCAGAGCCATAAGCTTGACCCAGAATAGCAGGACTGATGAGATGGACCCTCTCGCCCTCCAAGTCCCAGGGACTCCCCTGGGGTCTCCAGCACACCAGCCACCCTCTCATTAAACGTGAGCGTCCACACGAAGAGTCAGCTTGGGGCGTGAGTACCTCTCGTTCATACCCAATACAGAGATTAAGCCTCAGTTTCTCACCCACCAGCGAGTTCGCGGGGCCTGTCCAGCATGCGGTCCAAAGGAGGTCGCCAGTACGGGCAGTGCCGCCCCTCAACACTTCCCATGTCGCCCGGGGCCTTGGAACTGGGATGTCACCGCCCGAACAGAGACCCGCTCGCGGGCAACAGTGCCTCACGTTCAGTCCTGCTCGTCCATTGTAGAGGCCCCATTAGTGTCATCGCTGCGGTTCCTCTGTGCATCCCTGTGTTCTCTAGACCACTCTTTCAGGGATTTCTGGAGCTCCCTAGGGTCCGTGAAGAAGTGAGAATGCCCCTGCTTGTTGACCCGGAGTTTTGCAGGGTACATCATGGCGTAGTCCAATCCCAGATCACGCAATTGCTTTTTGTAAGGGGCAAATTGTCTCCTCTCCTCCTGAACCTTGGCGGTGAAATCCGGGTAAAGCGAGATGTCCATGCCCTCGTACTGCAGCGTGCCCTTATCCCTGGCCAATCGCAACGCCATGTCTCTGTCGCGATAATTCAGGAGCTTCGCAATTATGGGGTGGTGGGGTGCACCCGGCTTTGGCTTGGGACCCAGGGTACGATGGGCCCGTTCAACAACGAACATGGGTGAAAAAGCCCCTTCCCCCAGCAACACCTTCAAAAAAGTTTCTCTACGAAGAGCTCCATTTTACCGGTCTGGGTGGTCTCCGCAACTCCTGTGATACGGATGTTGGATCTGCGTGACCTCGCTTCCAAGTCTTCTGACTTATCTTGGATCACCTGTAGGAGTCTGCCAAACTGTTTTCTTTCTTTGTCCCATTCGGTCTGCGCCTCCTCCGCCTCCGTGAGCCGCCTTTCTGCCATGTCGAGGCGTTCGGCATGCTTGTCCACGGGCTCTGACATGCGGTCCATACGGTATGACAGGGCATCAATTTTGGTTCCGATGGACGCTATGCTATCCTGTATGCCCTTTTCCATGGAAACCAGCAGGTCTTGAAGTTCAGCGCTCGCTGACCCATCTGGGGCTGCCCCCTTCGGGGACGCCTCTGTAGCTGGCGCCTCTGGACCCTTGTTTCGTCGCTGTTCAAAGGAGAGTTTCGCCTGCGTTCTGTCGTTCTTCCCCATGGCTGTTCTGTTTGACATCAAAGGGGACCGCCGAGTCAACTTTCAAACTCAGGTGCGGTGTTCCAAAGGCTCGCTGTGCGCCCTAGTAGTCAGTGCACCCTCCGCAGTCGCGACCAGGCTGCCCACGAGGATATCAGTCAATAATGGCGCCAAGTTCCAGTGTCCTGCCACACGTCCCGCCAGTCCCGCGGCTATCAGCAATCAACAGCAGCCCAGCTCCGCCGGTCCTGCACGTCCAATGTTGCACCACCCAGCGATTCTTCTCCGGGCCACGTGCGTCAGAGTTCCGACCAGGGTGTAGTTAGCACAGAGTCAGGAGGCCCTCCGCTTCCTGAGGCCTCAGGGGCAAGCCGTCGCAAGTCTGGCGTGCACTCACAGGCACTGCTTCAATCGCCCGAGCCAACCTGGCTCAATTCCGCCGCAAAGACTCACTCAGGCTCCGTGGCTGTCGCAATGCGTGGGTACACATGAGCAAGGACCGCTTTCAGTGTGTCAGGGCCTCAAGATGGCGGCGGTCGCAAAGATAGGTTCTCGGTGAAGTCACAGGGGGGGGGGAGCCGCAGCTAGCACCGATGCAGTCCAGTACCCCTCCAGGTCTCTGCGCCCCCTCTGCGTACTCACAGTCTCCGGGTCGGCCACACGTGTCGCCTTGGTCCACGCAGCGTGCTTCCAGTCAGGCACCCGCTCGGGGCATAGTATCCCCTCCTCAGCGGTCGCTTTGTGCGATGCGATCCGGGCAAAGGGCAAGCCGCCCGTGAACGTCTTCCAGAGCACACTCCCCCTTTCCTTACGTCAGCGCTGTCGGAGAGACAGCCAGGCACGGCACCCCCGCTTTCGTGTGGTTCCGGGGGGTGGAGAGGAGCGCCGGGGTCCGCTCTTCAAGTCAACCGGTTGCGCCGAAGGTGATCGGGCCTCCGACCCCTACAGCACGGCTGCAGCCGCACGTCAGGAGACGCCGTCCGGCCTGAGTAGCAGGATAGGTCGCGGCTCCGGGCCCGGTCCGCCGCAGCCTGGACACTCTCCTTCCCCCTCCACAAACCGTAGTTTACCGGGGTTCCAAGCATCTCCTCAAGGATCCGGGAGTCACCGGGGGTGAAACAGGGCAGTTGGGGCCAGGCTTGGCTCTGAGACGGATAAGACTGCAGGATTTTAGCGGGGCTTAGACGAGGAGCCGAGCGCTCACGCGTCCGCCATTAACGCCGGCAAGCTCCCCCGGATGGCGCTGGGTTTACCTCTGGGACCCCTGGAATTACTGCTGGTATCACTGGTGGCACTGGGTTTGGGGGTGCCGGCGGTACACTTATCGGGGTTGGCAGAGTTAGTGAGGGCGCTTCAGGTAATGTGGGCACTCCGTTGGGGACAGTCCCGGGTGACCCTCCTACTACCCGTGACTTGGGAGCCCGACCATAGCTCTTCTTGGTTCTGCCCCGTTTAGGCAACGCATCTAGTTCCCCCATGGGTTTAGGGGGCACTATCACCCGCTTGGGTCTCCCTGATGGCCCTGCTTGAGCCTTAAACCTCTGACTCATCTCCTCCATGCTCCTCCCCAACTGATCCACGTTCCCTAATTTCCTGTCCATAGCTGACATTCTGTGCATCATGCTTTGAAACATGAGCTTCATGCGGGCACTTTTTGCACTCCGCCTACTAGACATTCCCCTTTCTCTGTGATTTGCAAACCTACACTGCAACACAATGACACACCTATGGGCAGGATCTGCCTTGTACCTGCATCAAAGTTGGAGGCTCAGAGGCTGGCCGTATGCACCACGCAACTGTGACCGCAACACACCAGCTAGCCTGGGTGCTTGGGCGAGCGCACTCTAGCCCGGCAGCCAGACAGAAGCAGTGAAATGCAGGCCTGCCCGTGTCCTCGGATCGTGACGACCACCGTGCACTCTCCTGCAGCTCCGTCCGCAACACCCCACGAATGCAGTCCTACAATTAGAAAAAAGTTAGAACACAGTCCTGGCGCCAAGAGACAATGGATCTCGCAGTTGCAAAACCCCCCAAACTTAATTCTGCACACTATTCACAGTCAGTGCAATATTAGACATCCACTATCTTGCCCTTATTCCACTAGGCCTTGGGGATTCAAGTTTAGCAATACAGTCTTTGATATTTCTTGGGATATCACATAAAACCCCCTGTTGTAATATAATCCTAGCTAACCCTTGAAATTTCCCCCTGTAATTCAAATATATGGAAGCAACTGGGAGGCGTTCAGATTTGGTCTCCCATCCAAGTACTAATTCAGGGCCGACCCTGCTTCGCTTGTTTTTGCTGAGCGTGGATCCAAGCTAGCAGCCCAGTGCTTTGTAACGAACCACTACCCAAAACACACTGTACTCTCCCCTCAATGCCAAAAACGAGCGCTTTACTAAGCGTTCCTAAAACCTTGCTGAAGCACGCAGCGTGGTAGAACCAAAGGCCCACTGGTGAAGAAACTGGTCGTGCTGAGCCTTTCCTCGCGCTCCGGTTCTTGCCCCCGCGATTGAACCAGGGCGGGCCTCCCCTCCCCGCTGCTCCCGACGCCTTACTTAATGCTCTGCACCTCCTTCGTCAAATGAGCGCGTGTCTGTTGTCGGGTCCCGACAGTACCCCGTCAAATGCTGCCGATGCCAAAAGACGAGTGTCCACCGCCTCGAGGGAGCCGTCAACATCATTCCAGGACCCGCGAAATCCGTCCACGAAGTACCGCTCTTTGTCAACGCTCTTGCAGGACCCACAAATCCGTCCATGAAGTACCGATCTTCCAACGACCCAAAACCTGCAAAATCAACAAAACTAAATTATTCAGCCCCTAGCTGAGGGGCACGGAGTGAGCCTGGAGAGCGTCGATGCAAGAGAGCGCCTCCTGCGCTCCCCATGCCTTTTAACCTCTCCTGTGATGGGGGCTGTCCAGCTACCGCTGGCCTGCCTCCACCTGGCCCCTCCCCTTGAGCCGGAAGCACTCTTACTGCTTCCGGGTCAATGGTGAGGCCTGCACCAATCGGTTGTTTGGGCACCCCCCTGCCGCTTCATCAAGACGCGGCTAGAAAGGGGGGGCACGCCCCACCATCGTGGATATGGGGGAGGGGAAAGCCGGGCCCTGCCATACGTGCATGGGGGCCGAGGGCCCCCCTTTCCTATTGCTGCACACGTAAAGCGATCCAATGCCGTGGGGTCGAGTTCGCGCTATATTAAACTGAAGAAAAACTCCCGGGCATTCATTAACTAAAACTCTCAACTGGTGCACGCAGTTTTGAGTCACTTTGTTGCCCTTTCGGTGATACTAGGAGATGCATGCCAACATTTTAGAACTAGGAAGGGGGCCATTCTGGAGTAAAATATCAAGACCTATAAGTAAATCATTTTTGTCCAGCTCTCCTGGACATCATTCGAGGACTACAGAAAGAGAGCCGGTAAACAAGATCTAACCTGTTTCGAGGGTCACCGGAGACAAGTTTGATAATAAAGAAAGTACAGATCACTAACGGCGCATCCTCAGTGCTGTTTTTGTCTGTACCTGTATTTCCATTCGTGTTTGGGTTACGAAAATGGCAAGCGCTGCCCAGAATCGTTCTCCTTTGTTTGGAGAGAACTAGCGTTGACTTGCTTCTGTTTCTAACCTCCCTTACGCCGTTTCGTATCAAACACTGACTGTGTTTACTGGTAGCAGTCAGGGCTACTACAACTTGTAGCTCTCTCGTGCGAGCTCTGTGGGGGCGCAGAGACAGTGGCCTCTTGCCCAGACCACGGCTGGAGCCCCGGACCTCGCCATTTGTTCCGGAAAATCCCTCGTCATTGTGTACAGTGCCAGTCTTCCTGTTTCAGGCTAACTACAGAGGCGCCATGTTCTGCTTTTTTTACTAAAATCTTTCATTTAGCTGAAGCTTCATTGCGTCCTCCCCTCTCCCCCTCCATTCATTCTTCCTCTTCTCTCTCTCCATTCCTTACGTCACCCCCTCCATTCCTTCTTTTCCTCTCTGTTGTCCCCCCTTCCATTCCGTGCCTGCTAACCTTCACGCCTCTGCTTCTACATTCCCACCGCCTTCATTCTTTGGGTCTCCGCATGTGCGCTTTAAGGCTGTTACAATGTGTCTCAAACTAATTATGCAACGCACAAGGAGTTAATATTCTGAAACTGATTCATATGCCCCAAAAATCCAATCCCCTGTGAGTGGACTGTTTACCTTTTACATAAATTCACTTTCTCCCCCCATCCTAACATCTGGTATGCTAATAAGTCCTGCCCCTTGGTGGCAGGGCTCTAGCTGTCCAGTCTGGAAGAGCCTCCATTCAGTGCCCACTGCTCAGGCCAGCTGCCCCCAGAGCACTTCTACTGGGCACATCTGCAAATAAAACAGAAACCATTTCCAGACACACTCTCCCCTGGTAGCAGCCTTTTCAGCTCAATCAATGGCAAATATTGAATCGGTAATCACCGATTCGGTAATTGACATTCATTCCTATGGGCCTCCAAGCCCAGAGGAATGAATGGCAAATACAGAATTGGTAATTAACGATTCAGTATCTTTTAACAAATTATTATCTACATAGCATTTACCGATTCGAAAATACCGAATCGGTAAAATTCGGTATTTTCGAATCGGTAATGTCAATTACCTACATCTTGCCCTATGTTTTTAAAGATTTAGCTCCTAAAATATTGGATGTTCACAGATTCATATTCCACTGTATCTAGGTATAAAAGGAGGGCGTGCAGGCTCCTGTGATGTTGGGTGTTCACATATTCATGTTACCACTTTATCTAGTTTAGTTTTTAATGATTGCATTTTTTAAATAAGCCATACACTTTGTTTATTCTGTACAAATGTTGGTGGGCTGTGTTTGATCTGTTGGCTGGCAGGCCCAAGAAATGTGCTGAGTTATTGTAAATAGAACATCTTTATGTTTGTATTTACTGTGGCATAAATATTCAAAGCAGAGCACCCCTCGTACAAATTTGGAGGCTTACAGCCTCATAAAGGCATGACGATAGTAGCGGACCAATGACACTGCCTCTCCCTTTCTTTGGCACTCCAGCCCAGCCCCCTTATGCCCCCTTTCACTTATCCATGTCATCCTGGATTGTGTGGAAAAGTACGTCATGGTGTGCAGGCAAGACCTTTCAACAACCATATCTTTTCCCTCTTGCAAATATTTATATCCCTCATGTCCACCATACCTTCACCTTGTGATTTGCACCATGATTTTTTACTAGCACACTCTTCACTCTAGTACACCACACACCTCGCTCTCCATCATATGCAATCATGCGCAGTTACAGAAGCGGAGGTAAGCTTACACTGCTGCTGCCTATAATGTATAAGTGAGTAAACTGGTTAACCACTTCCGTTCTCATTTTGGTGGTCGTTCAAGGTGCCAATTTGTGTATTTCACTATTTGTTCACATTCTGCATGCTTTTCTTTGTTCAGTGTTTTTTATTTCCAGTGGGTAGCTACCAAAGAGTGTCTATCTATCTATCTATCTATCTATCTATCTATCTATCTATCTATCTATCTATCTATCTATCTATCTATCTATCTATCTATCTATCTATCTATCTATCTATCTATCTATCTATCTATCTATCTATCTATCTATCTATCTATCTATCTATCTATCGCCCTCACTCTATCTATCTATCGCCCTCACTCTATCTATCTCGCTATCTATATATCGCCCTCACTCTATCTATCTATTGCCCTCACTCTATCTATCTATCGCCCTCACTCTATCTATCTATTACCCTCACTCTATCTATTTGTTGCCCTCACACTATCTATCTACCACCCTCACTCTATCTATTGCCCTCACTCTATCTATCTATCACCCTCACTTTATCTATTGCCCTCACTCTATCTATCACCCTCACTTTATCTATTGCCCTCACTCTATCTATCTATCACCCTCACTCTATCTATTGCCCTCACTCTATCGCTCTCACTCTATCTATCGCCCTCACTCTATCTATCTATCGCACTCACTCTATCAATCACCCCCTATCTATCTCTCTCACTCTATTTATCGTTCTATCTATCTCTCTCCCTCACTCTATCTATCTATCGCCATCACTCTACCTATCTCTCTATCTATCTATTGCCCTCACTCTATCTATTCATTGCCCTCACTATATCTATCTACCACCCTCACTCTATCTATCACCCTCACTTTATCTATTGCCCTCACTCTATCTATCTATCACCCTCACTCTATCTATCGCCCTCACTCTATCTATCTATCACCCTCACTCTATTTATCTATCGCCCTCACTCTATCTATTGCCCTCACTCTATCTATCTATCGCCCTCTATCTATCTCCCTTCCTCTATCTATCCATCTATCGCCGTCACTCTATCTATCTGTCTATCTATCGCCCTCACTTTATCTATCTATTGCCCTCACTCTATCTACCTGTCACCCTCACTCTATCTATCTGTTGCCCTCACTCTATCTATCTGTCGCCCTCACTCTATATATATGTTGCCTTCACTCTATCTATCTATCGTCCTCACTCTATCTATCTGTCGCTCTCACTCTATCTATCTGTCGCCCTCACTCTATCTATCTGTCGCCCTCACTCTATCTATCGCCCTCACTCAATCTATCTATCGTCCTCACTCGATCTATCTATCGCCCTCATTCTATCTATCTTTCGTCCTCACTCTATCTATCTGTCGCCCTCACTCTATCTATCACCCTCACTCTATCTATCTATTGCCCTCACTCTATCTACCTGTCACCCTCACTCGATCTATCTGTTGCCCTCACTCTATCTATCTGTCGCCCTCACTCTATCTATCTGTCACCCTCACTCTATCTATCTATTGCCCTCACTCTATCTATCTATCGCTCTCACTCTATCTATCGCCCTCACTCTATCTATCGCCCTCACTCTATCTATCTATCGCCTTCACTCTATACATCTATCTATCGCCATCACTCTATCTGTCTATCGCTCTCACTCTATCTATCTATCGCCCTCACTCTATCTATCGCCCTCACTCTATCTATCGCCCTCACTCTATCTATCTATCTATCTATCGCCCCTCACTCTATCTATCGCCCCTCACTCTATCTATCGCCCTCACTCTATCTATCGCCCTCACTCTATCTATCTATCGCCCTCACTCTATCTATCTATCGCCCTCACTGTATCACGCTCTATCTATCTATCTATCTATCTATCTATCTATCTATCTATCTATCTATCTATCTATCTATCTATCTATCTATCTATCGCCCTCACTCTATCTATCTATCTATCTATCTATCTATCTATCTATCTATCTATCTATCTATCTATCTATCTATCTATCTATCTATCTCTCTATCTATCTATTTCCCTCACTCTATCTATCTATTGCCCTCACTCTATCTATCTCTCGCCCTCACTCTATCTATCTATCTATCGCCCTCACTGTATCACACTCTATCTATCTATCTATCTATCTATCTATCTATCTATCTATCTATCTATCTATCTATCTATCTATCTATCTATCTATCTATCTATCTATCTATCTATCTATCTATCTATCTATCTATCTATCTATCTATCTATCTATCTATCTCCCTCACTCTATCTATCTATCGCCCTCACTCTATCTATCTCTCTATCTATCTATCGCCCTCACTCTATCTATCGCCCTCACTCTATCTATCTACTGCCCTCACTCTATCTATCGCCCTCACTCTATCTATCTATTGCCCTCACTCTATCTATCTATCACCCTCACTCTATCGCCCTCACTCTATCTATCTGTCGCCCTCACACTATCTATCTGTCGCCCTCACTCTATCTATCTATCGTCCTCGCTCTATCTATCTGTCGCCCTCACTCTATCTATCTGTCGCCCTCACTCCGTCGCCCTCTCTCTATCTATCGCCCTCACTCGATCTATCTATCGCCCTCACTCTATCTATCTATCGCCCTCACTTTATCTATCTATCTATCTATCTATCTGCCTATCTATCTATCTATCTATCTATCATCCTCACTCTATCTATCTGTCGCCCTCACTCTATCTATCTATTGCCCTCAATCTATCTATCTATCGCTCTCACTCTATCTATCGCCCTCACTCTATCTATCGCCCTCACTCTATCTATATCTCTCACTCTATCTATCTATCGCTCTCACTCTATCTATCTATCGCCCTCAATCTATCGCCCTCATTCTATCTATCTATCGTCCTCACTCGATCTATCTATCGCCCTCATTCTATCTATCTTTCATCCTCACTCTATCTGTCGCCCCTCACTCTATCTATCGCCCCTCACTCTATCTATCACCCTCACTCTATCTATCACTCTCACTCTATCTACCGCCCTCACTCTATCTATCTATCTATCGCCCTGCCTCTATCTATATATCGCCCTCTATCTATCTATCTATCTATCTATCTATCTATCTATCTATCTATCTATCTATCTATCTATCTATCTATCTATCTATCTATCTATCTATCTATCTATCTATCTATATATCTCCCTCACTCTATCTATCTCTCTATCTATCACCCTCACTCCAAGTATCTTTTGCCCTCACTCTATCTATCTATTTCCCTCACTCTATCTATCTATCACCCTCACTTTATCTATTGCCCTCACTCTATCTATCACCCTCACTTTATCTATTGCCCTCACTCTATCTATCTATCACCCTAACTCTATCTATCGCCCTCACTCTATCGCCCTCACTCTATCGCCCTCACTCTATCTATCTATCGCCCTCACTCTATCAATCACCCTCTATCTATCTATCTCTCTCTTTCACTCTATCTATCGTTCTATCTATCTATCTCCCTCACTCTATCTATCTATCGCCATCACTCTACCTATCTCTCTATCTATCTACCGCCCTCACTCTATCTATCTATTGCCCTCACTCTATCTATTCATTGCCCTCACTATATCTATCTACCACCCTCACTCTATCTATCACCCTCACTTTATCTATTGCCATCACTCTATCTATCTATCACCCTCACTCTATCTATCGCCCTCACTCTATCTATCTATCACCCTCACTCTATCTATCTATTGCCCTCACTCTATCTATCCATCTATAGCCCTCACTCTATCTATCTGTCTATCTATTGCCCTCACTTTATCTATCTATTGCCCTCACTCTATCTACCTGTCACCCTCACTCTATCTATCGGTTGCCCTCACTCTATCTATCTGTCGCCCTCACTCTATATATCTGTCGCCTTCACTCTATCTATCTATCGTCCTCACTCTATCTATCTGTCGCTCTCACTCTATCTGTCGCCCTCACTCTATCTATCTGTTGCCCTCACTCTATCTATCGCCCTCACTCAATCTATCTATTGTCCTCACTCGATCTATCTATCGCCCTCATTCTATCTATCTTTCGTCCTCACTCTATCTATCTGTCGCCCTCACTCTATCTATCTATTGCCCTCACTCTATCTACCTGTCACCCTCACTCTATCTATCTGTTGCCCTCACTCTATCTATGTGTTGCCCTCACTCTATATATCTGTCGCCTTCACTCTATCTGTCGCCCGCACTCTATCTATCTGTCGCCCTCACTCTATCTATCTATCACCCTCACTTTATCTATCTATCTATTGCCCTCACTCTATCTATCTATCGCTCTCACTCTATCTATCGCCCTCACTCTATCTATCACCCTCACTCTATTTATCGCCCTCACTCTATCTATCGCCCTCACTCTATCTATCGCCCTCACTCGATCTATCTATCGCCCTCATTCTATCTATCTTTCCTCCTCACTCTATCTATCTGTCGCCCTCGCTCTATCTATCTATCACCCTCACTCTATCTATCTATTGCCCTCACTCTATCTATCTATCGCTCTCACTCTATCTATCGCCCTCACTCTATCTATCGCCCTCACTCTATCTATCTATCGCCTTCACTCTATCTATCTATCGCCATCACTCTATCTATCTATCGCTCTTACTCTATCTATCTATCGCCCTCACTCTATCTATGGCCCTCACTCTATCTATGGCCCTCACTCTATCTATATATCTATCGCCCCTCATTCTATCTACCTATCGCCCCTCACTCTATCTATCGCCCCTCACTCTATCTATCGCCCTCACTCTATTTATCGCCCTCACTCTATCTATCTTTCGCCCTCACTCTATCTATCTATCGCCCTCACTGTATCACTATCTATCTATCTATCTATCTATCTATCTATCTATCTATCTATCTATCTATCTATCTATCTATCTATCTATCTATCTATCTATCTATCTATCTATCTATCTATCTATCGATCGATCTATCTATCTATCTATCTATCTATCTATCTATCTATCTATCTATCTATCTATCTATCTCTCTCCCTCACTCTATCTATCTATCGCTCTCACTCTATCTATCTATCGCCCCCACTCTATCTATCTATCTCTCTATCTATCTATTGCCCTCACTCTATCTATCTATTTCCCTCACTCTATCTATCTATCACCCTCACTCTATCTATCGGCCTCTATCTATCTATCGCCCTCTATCTATCTATCTATCTATCTATCTATCTATCTATCTATCTATCTATCTATCTATCTATCTATCTATCTATCTATCTATCTATCTATCTATCTATCTATCTATCTATCTATCTATCTATCTATATATCTATCTCCCTCACTCTATCTATCTATCGCCCTCACTCTATCTATCGCCCTCACTCTATCTATCTACTGCCCTCACTCTATCTATCGCCCTCACTCTATCTATCTATCACCCTCACTCTTTCTATCTATCACCCTCACTCTATCGCCCTCACTCTATCTATCTATCGTCCTCGCTCTATCCATCTGTTGCCCTCACTCTATCTGTCGCCCTCTCTCTATCTATCGCCCTCACTCGATCTATCTATCGCCCTCACTCTATCTATCTATCGCCCTCACTCTATCTATCTATCTATCTATCTATCTATCTATCTATCTATCTATCTATCTATCTATCTATCTATCTATCTATCTATCTATCTATCGTCCTCACTCTATCTATCTGTCGCCCTCACTCTATCGCCCTCACTCTATCTATCTATTGCCCTCAATCTATCTATCTATCGCTCTCACTCTATCTATCGCCCTCACTCTATCTATCGCCCTAACTCTATCTATCGCCCTCACTCTATCTATCTATCGCTCTCACTCTATCTATCGCCCTCACTCTATCGCCCTCATTCTATCTATCTATCGTCTTCACTCGATCTATCTATCGCCCTCATTTTATCTATCTTTCATCCTCACTCTATCTATCTGTCGCCCGCCCCTCACTCTATCACCCTCACTCTATCTATCACCCTCACTCTATCTATCGCCCTCACTCTATCCATCTATTGCCCTAACTCTATCTATTGCCCTGCCTCTATCTATTTATCACCCTCTATCTATCTATCTATCTATCTATCTATCTATCTATCTATCTATCTATCTATCTATCTATCTATCTATCTATCTATCTATCTACCTATCTATCTATCTATCTCCCTCACTCTATCTATCTCTCTATCTATCACCCTCACTCTATCTATCTATTGCCCTCACTCTATCTATCTATTGCCCTCACTCTATCTATCTACCACCCTCACTCTATCTATTGCCATCACTCTATCTATCTATCACCCTCACTTTATCTATTGCCCTCACTCTATCTATCACCCTCACTTTATCTATTGCCCTCACTCTATCTATCTATCACCCTCACTCTATCTATCGCTCTCACTCTATTGCCCTCACTCTATCAATTGCCCTCACTCTATCAATCGCCCTCTATCTATCTCTCTCACTCTATCTATCGTTCTATCTATCTATGTCCCTCACTCTATCTATCTATCGCCATCACTCTACCTATCTCTCCATCTATCTATTGCCCTCACTCTATCTATCTATTGCCCTCACTCTATCTATTCATTGCCCTCACTATATCTATCTACCACCCTCACTCTATCTATCACCCTCACTTTATCTTTTGCGTTCACTCTATCTATCACCCTCACTCTATCTATCGCCCTCACTCTATCTATCTATCACCCTCACTCTATCTATCTATCGCCCTCACTCTATCGCCCTCACTCTATCTATCACCCTCACTCTATCTATCGCCCTCACTCTATCTATCACCCTCACTCGATCTATCTATCGTCCTCACTCGATCTATCTATCGCCCTCATTCTATCTATCTGTCGCCCTCACTCTATCGCCCTCACTCTATCTATCCCCCTCACTCTATCTATTGCCCTCACTCTATCTATCGCCCTCTATCTATCTCCCTCACTCTATCTATCCATCTATCACCCTCACTCTATCTATCTGTTGCTCTCACTCTATCTATCTGTCGCCCTCACTCTATATATCTGTCGCCTTCACTCTATCTATCTATCGTCCTCAATCTATCTATCTGTTGCTCTCACTCTATCTATCTGTCGCCCTCACTCTATCTATCTGTCGCATCACTTTATATATCTGTCGCCTTCACTCTATCTATCATCCTCACTCTATCTATCTGTCGCTCTCACTCTATCTATCTGTTGCTCTCACTCTATCTATCTGTCACCCGCACTCTATCTATCTGTCGCCCTCACTCTATCTACCTGTCACCCTCACTCTATCTATCTGTTGCTCTCACTCTATCTATCTGTCATTATCACTCTATATATCTGTCGCCTTCACTCTATCTATCTATCGTCCTCGCTCTATCTATCTGTCGCTCTCACTCTATCTATCTGTCACCCGCACTCTATCTATCTGTCGCCCTCACTCGATCTATCTATCATCCTCACTCGATCTATCTATCGCCCTCATTCTATCTATCTTTCGTCCTCACTCTATCTATCAGTCGCCCTCACTCTATCTATTTATCACCCTCACTCTATCTATCTATTTCCCTCACTCTATCTACCTGTCACCCTCACTCTATCTATCTGTTGCTCTCACTCTATCTATCTGTCGCCATCACTCTATATATCTGTTGCCTTCACTCTAACTATCTATCGTCCTCACTCTATCTATCTGTCGCTCTCACTCTATCTATCTGTCACCCGCACTCTATCTATCTGTCGCCCTCACTCTATCTATCGCCCTCACTCGATCTATCTATCGTCCTCACTCGATCTATCTATCGCCCTCATTCTATCTATCTTTCATCCTCACTCTATCTATCTGTCGCCCTCACTCTATCTATCACCCTCACTCTATCTATCTATTGCTCTCACTCTATCAATCTATCGCTCTCACTCTATCTATCGCCCTCACTCTATCTATCGCCCTCACTCTATCTATCGCCCTCACTCGATCTATCTATCGTCCTCACTCGATCTATCTATCGCCCTCATTCTATCTATCTATCGCCCTCATTCTATCTATCTTTCCTCCTCACTCTATCTATCTGTCGCCCTCACTCTATCTATCTATCGCCCTCACTCTATCTATCTATTGCCCTCACTCTATCTATCTATCGCTCTCACTCTATCTATCGCCCTCACTCTATCTATCTATCGCCTTCACTCTATCTATCTATCTATCTATCTATCTATCTATCTATCTATCTATCTATCTATCTATCTATCGCCATCACTCTATCTATCTATCGCTCTCACTCTATCTATCGCCCTCACTCTATCTATCGCTCTCACTCTATCTATGGCCCTCACTCTATCTATCTATCTAGCGCCCCTCACTCTATCTATCTATCGCCCCTCACTCTATCTATCGCCCCTCACTCTATCTATCGCCCTCACTCTATCTATCGCCCTCACTCTATCTATCTATCGCCCTCACTCTATCTATCTATCTCTCTATCTATCTATTGCCCTCACTCTATCTATCTATTGCCCTCACTCTATCTATCTATTGCCCTCACTCTATCTATCTATCACCCTCACTCTATCTATCGGCCTCTATCTATCTATCACCCTCACTCTATCTATTGCTCTCACTCTATCTATGGCCCTAACTCTATCTATCTATCTATCGCCCCTCACTCTATCTATCTATCGCCCCTCACTCTATCTATCGCCCTCACTCTATCTATCTCTCTATCGCCCTCACTCTATCTATCTATTGCCCTCACTCTATCTATCTACTGCCCTCACTCTATCTATCGCTCTCACTTTATCTATCTATCGCCCTCACTCTATCTATCACCCTCACTCTATCTATCGCCCTCACTCTATCTATCTGTCACCCTCACCCTATCTATCTGTCACCCTCACTCTATCTATCGTCCTCGCTCTATCTATCTGTCGCCCTCACTCTATCTATCTGTCGCCCTCACCCTATCTATCTGTCGCCCTCACTCTATCTATCGTCCTTGCTCTATCTATCTATCGCCCTCACTCTATCTATCTATCACCCTCACTCTATCTATCGCCCTCACTCTATCTATCTGTCACCCTCACCCTATCTATCTGTCGCCCTCACTCTATCTATCGTCCTCGCTTTATCTATCTGTCGCCCTCACTCTATCTATCTGTCGCCCTCACTCTATCTGTCGCCCTCTCTCTATCTATCACCCTCACTCGATCTATCGATCGCCCTCACTCTATCTATCTATCGCCCTCACTCTATCTATCTATCGCCCTCACTCTATCTATCTATCGCCCTCACTCTATCTATCTATCTATCTATCTATCTATCTATCTATCTATCTATCTATCTATCTATCTATCTATCTATCTATCTATCTATCTAATGTCCTCACTCTATCTATCTGTCGCCCTCACTCTATCTATCGCCTTCACTCTATCTATCTATTGCCCTCAATCTATCTATCTATCGCTCTCACTCTATCTATCGCCATCACTCTATCTATCGCCCTCACTCTATCTATCGCCCTCACTCTATCTATTGCCCTCACTTTATCTATTTATCGCTCTCACTCTATCTATCTATCACCCTCATTCTATCTATCACCCTTACTCTATGTATCTATCGCCCTCACTCTATCTATCTATCGCCCCTCACTCTATCTATCGCCCCTCACTCTATCTATCGCCCCTCACTCTGTCTATCACCCTCACTCTATCTATCACCCTCACTCTATCTATCGCCCTCACTCTATCTATCTATCGCCCCTCACTCTATCTATCGCCCCTCACTCTATCTATCGCCCCTCACTCTGTCTATCACCCTCACTCTATCTATCACCCTCACTCTATCTATCGCCCTCACTCTATCTATCGCCCTCACTCTATCTATCGCCCTCACTCTATCTATCGCCCTCACTCTATCTATCGCCCTCACTCTATTTATCGCCCTCCCTCTATCTATCGCCCTCCCTCTATCTATCTATTGCACTCACTCTATCTATCTGTCGCCCTCTCTCTATCTATCTATCGCACTCACTCTATCTATCTATCGCACTCACTCTATCTATCGAATCACCACAGCATCACTCAGCACCACCACAGCATCACTCTGGGGAACCACAACATCACTATGCGCCACCACAGCATCACTGAACGCCACAGCATCACTCATCGCCACCACAACATCACTCAGCGCCACCACAGCATCAATCTGTGCAACCATTCAATAATAACTGGTTCAAATATATTCTCTCAATGTTTCAAGCTTTATTACAAATGTCACAAAAAGATGTTAATATTTCACTTCTGTTCTTGGATTTACGTCACAATAAAATACACTGAACATAATCTTCACAAAAGCTAGTTACAAAAGTTTAAGCTATTGCCATTATTAATTACAATAACTTTTATTTAAGTATTAGTTATTTAAAAAAATTAAAAGCCATTGTTATTTGTAATATCAATGCATCTAAGTCACATAAATACAACACATATTGCATTACAAATGCTATAGGTGTCACATTTGCGAAAGGTATAACTATTGGAATTGTAAATGACAAAGCAATTAATTTCCATATTTTCAAAACTAACACATACATAAAAAAATTGTCATTTACAATACCAATAGCTCAAACTTTCCTAATGCGAGAACTATTGCATTGCAAATGCTTGTTTTTCTATCTGCTTTAACTTCGTAACCTCCCACAGCCCAGGTGATACATGTCCAGTCAGGACTCTAAAATGTTTTTCTGGAATTGTCACACCTGCTTTTACCTTCATTCTCAACACCTGGTTTCATCTGGCATTGTCACTAGTGGAGGTTAGAAAGATGTCAAACCCCCTTTGAAGAAGTCAAACTTGGACCATAGGGATAACTATAGGCCGATCTTTCAATAGTCACCAGTAACTAAAATTGATGTGGCTCTCTGACTTTCTAAATATGTTGAAGAGCACCAGTCACTAGATGCAAGCAGGGTGTGTTTAAGGCCTGGTTTAAGCACTGAGATTGACCCTGTGGCTGTAAAGAATGATATCAGGCAAGATTAAAAAATTGGCATTTACAACATACCTTATCCTGTCTATCGCATTGCAGAATTTAAAAACAACATTGATATGTCAGTGAATTTGACACTTTATGTACTGGATGCCTCAGAACAGAACTGAAAGCATGGCTGTTAATATTGTTTTATATCTAACAGAAAAATAAGGGGGAGATGGTATTATACTCCAATACCCCAAACCCTCCAAAACTAAACTGCAAACACTAAGAGGTGTAGAGAGGGACAAGTGACCAGACAAAGCATGCAGGGACACAAACAGAGTGAGTAAAAAGTGCCCTCACTCACACAGAAAATTGTGTGTGACATGCTTCATCATCGGGTCTGCTTACAATACACCATGGTGTAGCAACACACAGGGTGGAGCATAAGGAAGGGGAAACATCATACAATACTGACGAATACATACAAATATACACAAACGGTGAGCACAAAGTGTTATCAACCTGACTGGGTGGAAAAAACATGATAAGGGTAAGTGCAGTGTAAGTGATGTTAAAACTGCCTCGTGGGTACTCTAAGCACTATTTTATTCTGGAGTCCCACGGACAGAATTAAAAATAAAGTAGGGTGGGTATATTTGTGAGGGTTAAAGACTCACATCAGCCCCCTCCCAAAAAACTGCTAAAGTCAACATGTTTCGACCGGAATACTCTGTACCCAGATTCGAGGGTCACAACTTCCAAATAACTAAGACATCGTCTATATAATGACGCCATAGTCTAATATTGGAAGACCAGGGACACGACACATCGTAAATCACAGTTTTCTCAAAGGCTCCTAAAAGGCCCGCCAAACTCGGGGCGAAAACACTGTCCCAGTCCACCCTGTTACCTTCATTAGGTCACTGTTCAAGGTGAAAAGAAGCAGACGCCCTGCTTAGTGGAGATCTTCCCCTTATAGCCACAGGCTTTATACTGTAAAAGATAAACAATACACAATGGAAATCATTGTGACAGTCCATGAGACAAAGAGATTCCATTCCATTTACTCAAATGTTCCCCTGTATTAGAAGATGTACATTTTACTATCCCCTGCTGCTGCCACAATAAGCACACAAAAACACTGGATATTACATAAATGAGTTCATCCAGTGTCCAGGTGTCAGTTCTCGCTCCCAACAGAAACAAAAAGACCCCTCTCAGTGGCTTTAACAGAATGCCCCATTCACATAATAGATAGCAACTACAAAAGTATCACTGTAAAGATACCCTCTAATACACCAAACTGATTGCACCCTGGTACCACACTCACCGAGTTTATTAACCCCAGGGCTTGTACTGGCAGCAGGCTGGGTGACCTTCCGAGGACACAACCTAGGAGTTTGAGGGAGAAAGTAGAAAGGGTAGACACGGTCCTCGTGTGGTTTTTATATCCTAAAACTTGTCACGGTATTCCCCCACTTCCAACCTTGGTCCCCATATAGCCAGGAGACAAGGTGCAAACACAGTCGGTGCTTCCAAACGAAAGGTAAAAGTGTAGAGGAGAGCGCAACCGACCAAGTAAAGTTTTGATGTTCCACTTACTGTCCCTAGGATGGTGCAGGCCTAGTTGGCCGGCCGCGGCCCTGCCGTGCAGTTCCAAATCGGCCGGCCAATCCTCCATATAAAAAGCATAATTTCCTGGACTTTCGGCCGATCGGATCGTAGCGTGCTCTCCGCGTGACCCCTTCTGCCGCATGATATTACCGTGGGGCACGCTCCATGAACACGAGTACTCGTGATGCTCCTCCAGTAAGCCGGAGAGCTGTAACTCTAACCTTGCATGTAAAGTCACGTTCAATAAAAACCTCCAGGGCTCCACTAAAAAGCCTCATTTCCTGATCCCTTGCCCAATCAGACAAATATATGCTATCCGCGTGCCCCTATCTGCCGGTGACATCACCGCGAGGCATACACAACAATCATCAGGGCTTCCAAACGTGCTGTACCCTTTATCCAGCGCGTGATATGTACAATTATATTCCACACATTTCCACCTGCTTATTTTCATTATTATCCGGTGTAAAGGTGACCCAAGTAAATTCCAATGCATACATACATATATCGTGCCCGGCGACACAGGACGCTATACCCACAAGGTAAGACACGTCCTGTGAAGCCAACCAGGACCCACCATTCCAGTCCTGTAATGGGAAAACTATTTTCCTTCCCCAAAGGAACCAAAGTCCATAGGTTGAATAGATAAACATAGGGAGATCAAACCAGTCTGCCTGTCGCACTTGGTCCAATAATCACCCAAACCCTGATAGGTCACACACATAGACAAAATGAAAGGACCATCATAAAATTCCTATGCCACACATATGGAAAAGTGCAGTACTTCAAATCACCTAGTGCATATGACCAAGTCAGGGCCTATAGTCACATGTATCAACATTCAGTCCTCAAAACACTCAATACATTGTCTCCTGGCAGCATATTGAATGTCTTATGGGACTATAATCTAGGTCCCTTTGTGAGGGACTTATCTGCTAATTGAATGCCACAGGATTTCATCATTCAGCCCCACCAGGTGACTCTTTAGGCGATACAGCCATTTTTGTTCCAGTAAAAATAGGGCTCTGTTTCTATCCCCACAAAAAGTGACATGGGTAGAGCCAACCTGCGGTTTTTCAATAATGGTCCACCTGAGGTCCTCCGTGGTATGTCCCATCTCTAAGAAATGTGCAGTCAGCTTTGTGTTAGATCTGCCACATCTAACAGTGCTGCGATGTTCCATAATTCGAGTCTTAACTTTTCTACTCGTCATCCCCACATATTGTTTCTTACAGGGACATGTGATCAAATAAATGACGTCCTTAGTATTTCAATTTGTGTGGGATCTTTGTTCCCAGGGAAAATTAAGACTGATGTCAATACATTTTTTATTATTGGTGAGGTGACATACACTACATGACCCACATCGTGTGTGACCTCTCACTGGCGGCAGGGAACTGGATACAGTGTCAACACCCCTCCTAGCAATCCAGGGTCTCGTGTGGACCAAAAGGTCCTTCAAATTCTGACTCAGTCTAAACGAAAATAGCGGTTTCTCCATGTTCAATCCACTGGAGTTCAAAATCCTCCAATTCTTCAAAATCAGTTGTTTAATTTGTTGTGAGGCTATATAGAAAGTGGAGATAAAAACCTGTTTGGTCGATTCCGGTCTAGTTGTTTTCATCAACAGTACCTCCCGATTGATGTTAGTAGCCCTTTTCCTAGCTCTCCTGATGACTTTCTTAAGGTAACCCCTCTTGGTAAGTTTCTCAATTAGGACCAAGGCCGCCTCCGTGAAATCGATCCGTTCAGAACAATTCAGCCGAATCCGGAAGAATTGTCCTACCGGCAAATTCTCTCAGAGGGATTTCGGATGAAAACTATCAAAAGCTAAAAGGGAGTTTTTATCCGTGGGTTTATGATAAACCTTCGTATGGAGCATCTCTCCTTTAGGTATAATCGAAAGGTCTAGGAATGGTAGTTCTGTTTTTGTAAAAATGGAAGTGAAATGAAGTAGTGGGTTCCTACTATTCAACCACTCCAAAAATCCATCAATGGGGGCCTCATTGCCCTTCCAAATAACTAAGACATCGTCTATATAATGACGCCATAGTCTAATATTAGAAGACCAGGGACACGAGACATCGTAAATCACAGTTTTCTCAAAGGCTCTTACATAAAGGCCAGCCAAACTCGGGGCGAAAACACTGTCCATAGAAGTACCATGGGTTTGTAAGTACAGTGTTCCGTCATATTCAGAAAAGTTTCTAGTCAGGGCTATTTCTGCCCGATGTAAAATGACCGCCCTCGGTGTTAAGTAGGGCCAGTCAGTAGTAAACAGAATGTCCTCCAGAACCCTAAGAGTTTTCCTTTGAGGGATGTTAGTGTATAAGGCCTCGATATCGAGGCCTAAGCGAAACTCTGAGTCTGGATCGAAAGAAAGGTCCTTTAGATGTTGTAAGATGTCAAGGGTGTCCCTAAGGTATGCCCGTATTGCTGTACCAAGGGTTTCAAGTAAAAATCGCAAAATTCTGACAATGGTTCCAGCAATGAGTACAAACCCGACACAATGGGTCTCCCAGGTGGTGGTCTAGATGGCTAATGAATTTTAGGGAGGACATAAAAATATGATGTCCTCTGTTGTTTGTTAACCAGGAAATCGGCCTCATGCTCAGAGATCCAATCATTAGAGAGAGGCTCCTCAACCAGAGAGACAATCTCTTTCGTAATTTCCTGCCTGGGATCCCTAGATAACCTTTGGTAATTCCTCTAATCAGACAAGAGACGGATGCATTCGTGATTATAAGCAATCTTATCTAAAATCACAATCGCTCCGCCCTTATCGGCCAGTTTCACAATAATTGTTGGGTTCTCCTCCAATTCTTTCAATGCTGTTTTCTCTGCAATGGATAAATTTGAAAAGCCACGTGTTTTGTTCTCTTGAAAGTTCTCCAAATCATATACCACGGCTTGTTTAAAAGTCCCTACCTCTAGAGGTAACACAGAAAGTTGTGGGGTGAAGGTAGATTTTGTGCAGAAAGATGTATCACCTTTGTAAGGGTCGCTATAATCCTTGTCCTTGAAAAAAATGCGAAGTCTCAAATTTCTGAAGAAAGTTGCCAGATCTTGGCGCAACTGGAAATGATTCAAGTGATTAGTGGGTACAAAACCCAGACCCTTGTTGAGCAATTTAAGTTGGGTTTCTGAGACTGTACAGGAGGAAAAATGTATCACTAAGGAGGTAGATGGCTCGGCCCCGGTGTCATGTTCGGACCCATGCTCCTCGTGACCTGTTGTGTGATCTCTGGGTTTTGGTCCTCCCACGTTACTCTCTGTTGGCCTCTCTGTTTCCCCCTGCCCTTGTTCCGGCCTCTCCCTAAAAAATGTCCCTGAAAACTTTGGAATTGGGCTGCCTGAAAAAGGGGATTTTGGAAACGTGGGTCTTCAAATTGAGGGTGCTGAAAAGCTTGATGTGGTTGAAACCCCCCCGTTGGCCAGTTAAAACCCTGGTTCGAGTATTGTTGGAACGGGTGATGGAACATAGGTGGTCTCGGGCCCCGCCAGAAGCCCCGACCCCTTCCCCTTCCTCTCTTTTTCTGAGAGTAGTCGTTGTCACTACTATCACTCGAACTGCTGGTGGTATAATAACGAGGTCTGCCTTGTTTATCCCCCTAGCTATTATTTTCTCGAAGTTTCTGTTGGACATACTCATCTGTGGTGTAGGGATATACCTTTTCTCTAGAAAAGTTTTTCAGATCTTTTTGTAATTTGGAAATTTTAGAGTTCATAAGGTAATCCCTGTATTCCCCCAATTCAGTACTGACTTGATCCAACTTATGGTCAAACGCTGCTATCAACACGTCTGTTCTCAAATCGGCCTCAGTAGTCTGAATTTGAATTAACAAGGCATCGGCGAGTCTTTTGGCTGTACTGATAATTAAAACCAGCCAATCCCTGGTACACTTCCATGCCACCAAAGCCCAATCACATCTGAAAGCCCCATCCTCTAGGAAGATGAGGGGTTCATTAGTCACAAGTAGACCACGGTGGGCTGAATTCACCCTCAAGTACTCAGTTAAAATCGCCCCATGTAGTATAGTTTTCACCTGAGTCCTTTTAAGTTCCAAAAGGGTATCCCATCCTTCCCCCTGTGCCAGGACCTGATTGACCATGGTGTCACCTAATAGCGAAGGGCCTGCTAAACCCTCCGAAACAATATCCTCACCAAACGATAGACCTGGGATTAAAGCCATTTTTACTAACTCAAGGTGTCCTCAGTCACTCGCCTACTCAATAGAGATGGTGTACAGTTTGAAAAAGTTGCTAAAAAACATACACATAGGGCCGTGTGCTGAAGATACACAACGGGAGAGGTACAAAACGTCTATCAGCCAGCTACAAACAGACACTCTGTAAATATAATAGACGAAAAAATCCATTATTGTTTTATATAACATATACTATTAAGGGGCACTGTTTCTGTTTATGTTGGGGTGTCCTCTTTGTCGCACATTACCAAACAACCACACGGTCTTTGTGTTTTGTAACCTTTGCATGCTAGACCACGATTTGTTGCAAAGTTTTTTGAAGGCAACTACATTTGTTACCGATTCTTTAGGCCGACTGGCTTCCTGCGTGGGCGTAGTTCAGCCGTTTCATATGAGAACTGATCAGTGCGTGGTGATAACTGAAAACATGTTATTTTGATTTGGAATAGAACAAATTACTAATGTATTCTTCTTCTAAGTTCAATATTCTTTGACAAGTATGTGTGCTGCCTCAAACAATGCAGATGATTAGACTAGAAAACGTATCTTAGGTCAATAGTCAGACAGTAGGGTCTTTCCGAAGACAGAATTTAAAAAAATCATAAGCACGTTGTCATTTAATGGAAGGCATTTTTGGAGAATTGTCAAAAAGCGTAGTTCTCTTAAACTAACTTTGCTAACACTGGTTCTAAAGTGTCTTCTATTGCAATCTGGAGAAGCTGCTTTTTAGTTGTCAAACCACATTTTCCCCTTTAAGATCTGTCAGCAGTGCTTAACTTAAAAAAAAAAAGGTGTCACAGTCAGAGCCTTCGCCAGGAGGTCTCTGCAGCTTGCTGCACCAATTGCCCCTGTCAGTAGTGCCAATGACAGTACCAACACAACTAACTATCAAATTCCTACAAGAGTGACAATTCAGTGTATTTCAGGCCCCCAATGCTATGCGAATGGCTTTGGAGGCAGGTATTTGTTATTTTTAATGTATATAGAATCAATTAACAATTGTTGTTGTGCGCATCTCTAAATTGTAACAAACAGCGCCACCATGTGACAAACTGTCCTAAGTGGTGGTGTTGACAATCCAGCATCGAAACCACCGGCTTAAATTTAGCACCGTTAGTCAGCAGCCAACATTGTCAAAATTTACAAAACCCTGTTTGTTTTAATCTTATAGGGCTTCACCAAAATATTTAAAAAGCCCATTGTATCATGGTATTTTCATCTATATGTTCTAAGAATAGCTCCGCCCCATTGTTTGAAGTGTTAGCAGCGCTTGCTTTGGTTGACCTGGAAGCCCCTAGCCCATCCATTTCCTCCCTCCACATGTCGTGTCTAGTTACGCCCCTGGCTTTATTTAATTGGTAAACAGATGAAAACATAGCGAGATTCGACTTGACTTGCTGTTGGGCTAAACCCTGTTTGGAGAAAATGTGGACAAGTTGGCAGTCCCGTGTCGCTTTCCGGTGCGAGTGAGCGCAGAAAGGTTTGTTTTTGTTCCCCCATTCCGAGTGACATAATTTATTTGCCATTGCATTTCCTCTGTGAAATAACATATGTTACTGCTATACGAATTAAGTGACAAAACCGGTTAAAAAAATACATGGGTAGCATGCGTCAGAGACCATTGAAACACATGAGCGCACATAACACGGCATGACATGTTCCACGTGCCATGAAAGGGAACCTCGGCGTCATGCTGTTCTAGCCGTGCACTCTGCCTGATACAGCGAAAACCTGCGCGCGCAGGAAAAAGGCGGCTTTGGGGCTGCTGCATCCTCTAGTGGAGTGGAGCCGAGCCGAGGAGCGGGCGCGGGACCTGTGCCTCGCTGGCCGCTGCCGGAGCGGGTGAGGTGAGCTACCGCCAGGGTTCGGGGGGCACTGGAGGCCTGCCTTGATGCGCTTTGGGGGCGCAGCCGGTGCGCGTTTATCGGGGTTTGTGTACCTACGTCTTCAACATGGACTGCTCACTGACAGTAGCAGCTGTCGAAGCACCGTCTGGAGGTCGCATAGCAAGCCAGATATTACGCAACTGACCCTTACCCCCCGCAGACTGACGGGGGGCTAACCAGTCTGGCGCAGGAAGAGCAGGGGGCGCGACCGCCCGTTAGGAGCACGGCTGTCGACCTGACGCCGCATGTTTGTTTTTAATCTGTAGAGGGGCGAATATGTCGCGTTATTGTTAATGAGCGCGTAGATGGCGACAACCTAGCGTGAATCTGTAAGGGTTTTGTACCACTTTGAGAGGGAACAGAGACTGAGTAATGAAAATATCTGGCCCTCGATGGGGTGGGAGTTCCAAAGGCTTGACTCGCGGATGCTGTTTACAGTGCTGTGCGCCGCATTTTCCTATTGCCGGCTGTGTCGTGTCCGTGATCTGCTTAGTGCTATCTTCTTGGACCAGTAATATCTTTTTTAACTTAGGCTGTACTGCACCCCCCTCCACTCCCTCCCCAGAGTGGCGAGTGCATGTACACGTGCCGGAGAACAGCATTTCTCCCGAGGGCCCATGTGTATTTTAACAGACTGCTTCTATCAGAAGGTGGGGGACGACTTGCTCAAGGAGAATTTCCTTCTTCTATGTTTGTTCTTTTGACACTTTTGAAAACACTTAATCGCCCATTGTTCAAGTGCCTATAATCTGTCAGTCATAGACCAAACTGTGTGTGTTGTGCGCCATTCAGTGCTACCTATAATCAAAGGGTCATGTTTCGCGCGTTTGACACCTAGTGAACGACACATTATACCGCTGAATGCTCTTCGTAATGGTGGGGGTTTAGTTTTATCCAAATATTTGCGATACAGTAGAACTCAACGTATGTATGTACAGCTAAAATGACGGATGCACATTTAAGATGCAAACTAAGAAAACAGACGTTTATTTTCTACAAAGTTTTAGCATAGTAAGTGAACTAAATAAAGTCGGTTTGACTAGAAATTAAGTAGAATGTGTGCTTAACAGTGTTTTACGCAGACCGTTTTTGTGCGTATTAAGTTTCATGCACGGTGCAGATGCCAAAGATTTTATGGGCTAACATACTCAGAACTCACCTTTTCCCCCACGGTCTATAGGAAGAGAAGTGCTTTATTGATTGAGCCAGTATGTCGTACTAGTGTAGTGACTGTAGCAATGGACAGAAACGGTGACGAACTCGTACATTTTTAAAATGAGAGGAAAAACTGCAGTTATCATGGGTTAATTTCCTGCAAAGTGAAAATAGTCCTGGTTTAAAGACTTTAGTATATTATTTAAGGAAAGTAAGATAGTTTATCGTTTCTATTTTTATACACGTTTGGAGTTGTGTAGGTGGCTTAACACAAATGCAACGTGCCAGTAATAAAATAAAATTAGTCTAAGTACATTTTCAAAGTGGCAGTTGGCGAAATCAGTTGCAACTTTTTGAGAAAACAGTTCATAAATGAACAGCACGTTTGATCCAGTGCGGTAAGTTGTCCTGGCAAAACACCAACATAGTGGTAGCATAACGTTGTCATCTATTTGTTTGTAAAGTCTTCGTAGACAGTTCCTGTAACATAGTAGGTTGGACCTGCTAGCTACTGAACGTTTCCTTGGAGTATTTTACATTTGTATTTAAATAAGCTATGTTGATACCAATAGGGGCGGTGTAAAACCATAAAGGCAGCTGGAGGTGGCATAAAACGAGTTGTTCCACTTATAACCATAGTGACTGGAAGATACTCTAAGTAGAGCACCATTATGCTCCTGAGCTGGACAGAAATGCCTTCCCATTTTTTTTTATCAAGATGTAGTTTATTCATGCCTACTACTGATTTATTATTTTTCCATAAGAATGGCTTCAGTATGTTTTTAAAGAAATCGATGGCCAGATTGATTGGTAACATACTGATGAGATGATTGGCTATTGGCGTAATCAGCGCCTAATTGTTTTGATCGTGCTCCGCTCAGATATGAATTTCGAAGACCGGCTTTCTAAAAGGGTGAAGATTTTATCGAGAGTAATTTGTTCATTGTAGCTGACAAATTCCAAGAGGTTTTCATTGTTGGAATTTTTAAAGTGGTATACCCTCCGATTTTTGCCTTGACACTTTTTTCTGGTTGTATAACTCTGTGCACTTTATCTCTGCTAACCAGTGGTAAAGTGCCTGCCCCCCCCCCCCTATGCACATGATGAAATTGGCATACGCTTAATTGAAGGTTCAACTTACCTATAAGTCCCTAGTCTATGGTACAAGAGTGTACCCAGGGCCTGTAACTTAAATCTTACCAGTGTGCTGCAACACCCATTGTGCCAACCACTGCACCCCTTTGTCCAGTTACCTCTTTCAGAATCACATAGCCTGGCTGAAGTGTACTGAGGAGTCTGACCCTTCTTTCTTCCAGTATGTGTGTCTTACTCAGCTCTCAGGAATACATCACTCCACAAATTTTTCTGGACGGTTCCTCTACCTCACATACTCCTTTGGCAGGCCCTGGGGCTACCAACAGTGAAACCTCAGGCACTTCTGCAATGCACCATGTGGTATTTCTAATTTTCTATTGTATTTGCCAATGTTTGTTTAGGCTTTTGTGTGTGTGTGTTTTATTTACGAGGTAGAGAATTCTTTGTGTCATGATTCTGAGCGTCTCTCTCCTGTACTTGACAGTTGCTCTTGGATCCTGAAGCTGATTGTACTCATGAAAATGTGTAAATGGGTGGTTGGATTTCAAGGATACAACTACAGTGTGCACCATGTTACAGGACCCCAGAACAGGGTTGCTGACTGTTTGTCTAGACTAAGTACTACTGTGGAGGAAAGACGTGATGATGAGGTGGACAAGGTTAAGGGTGCAGTGTTAAAGAGTGGATGTGTATCTCAAGAGGAGTGGTTGAGGCAGGCAATGGTGAAACTGTTCTTCAACGTGTTAAGAAAGCACTGTGTGAAGGTTGGAAGTATGAGATGAAGAAGATGAGGATGTGGTTGGATTCTGGATGAATTCTTGTGTGACAAATATGTAATTTAGAGGGGTTTGAGACTTGTAGATCCAGTGGCTTTGAGAGAGAACATTGTGGATCTAGGACATGACGGACCTCAATGAATAAGAAGACTGAAATTGGTAGCCAGGAATGGATCTCTTGATTGAAAGAATGATCAGAGAGTGTTCGGACTGTCGTTCTAGTGACAATATTTACAAGGTGTGGAATCCTTCTATGGGTTTTTCTATCCAAACCGTGGGAAATGGTGGCTGTAAACTTTGTGGGACCGTTACATGTAAAAGGTGGCACCAACTATTGTTTGTTCTTATTGACCAATTCTCAAGGTGGGCTGAAATTGTGATTGTGAGCAACATTGAGACGTGGAGAATTGTTCAGTTAATGAGCAATGTTTTCAGTCATGAGGGGTTTCCCAACTGCGTTTTGTCGGACAATTGGGCACAGTTTGTGTCTGCTGAGATGGAAGAGTTTTTATGTGACATGGGAATTGGGCACACAAAATGTTCACTGTATCATCCAGAAGGTAATGGTACAGTAGAAAAATTTAACAAGTATTAAAGAGTGCATAACATTGGAAATGAGGGAGGTTAGGAACTGGTTGCATGGTCTCCAGGCTCATAGATTTTCCCTGCACACCAACACTGGAGAAATTCCTTTTGAAATGTTTAGAGGGCGAAAGACCAATACTTTGTTGTCACCTGGGTGGTTCAAATTGGGCAAAGATGTGTGTGGGTCATGGGCTTCAATGAAAGAAGGAAATGAAAAAGAATGAACATGTGCTGAGAAACAAAATGTGTTACGATGTTCGCAAGGGTGTCAAGTTAGATGTGTCAGTGGGCGAGGAAGTGTTAGCCAAGAAACTCCTGATATCTAAGGGGATTCCAAATTCATGGGTCCTTTCAAACTCATTAAACTTTCCCGCAATGCAGTCAAGTTGGAGGATGGTAGGTTTTGGAAGCTCAAAAAAATAGTTAAGTAAAAAATCATAATAGTATGTAGCTGCTTTTAGTTTTTTGTTTGTTTTGGTATCATTTGTTCAGGGGGAATACGTGAACCATTTTCATTGTATTTGCCAATGTTTGGTTAGGTTTCCTTGTGTGCGTGAGTGTTATGAAGTAGATAATTCTTTGTGTGTCATGATTCTGAGCTTCTGTTTACTGTACCTGACAGTTGCTCTTGGACCCAGAAGCTGGTTGTACCCATGTGGGGTGCTCTTATTAAAGAACCTATTTTACTCCAAAATCCACTAATGCATGGACATCCTTACCTTTTACACACTCCTCACAGGTGGCTATGTATATTTAGAGATGCACGCTTGTAGCTCTCCATGTGCTGTATCACTCACGAGCACTCTAACATACCGGCGTGATGCACTGAAACCCCCACGTGCTGTCTCTATGTACTGTAGCACTCATAGATAGGCTCATGCACATACCAGCACAGTGCACATGCAAGCGCTATCCCCACATCTTCCCAGCTGTAGGCCGAAGTTAAACTGAGCACACAGCAGTGTAACGTCTGAGTGGGTCAGTAGGCCCCCCTCCCTCGACACAGGCAAGAAAGGCCTGGCCATAATACTTGATCACGAGTTAAAAATTGTATTTTTCCATCACCATGCTTGTGATGCTTAGCTCTCGGTGAAGATGGTAGTCTTTCACCACTATGAGGGTAGTGCGTGGTGCTCCCCTCCCGGTCCTGACCAGACCACAGTCCATGGGACAGGCTCAGGTTATGGCGCACATTCGTTTTCTATGTTAGCTCGTGACCAGAAATTGTTACCAAGGATCCACATGTCATTGTGGTTTGAGCACTTAGGGTAGGGTGTCATGTCTGCTACCATACAAGGGATTTTTCTGTCCCAATTGCTACAAATTAAATTCTTGGAATAATTGAAATATTTATTACAAGCCCAATTCACTGATTAACTCAGATTTGTAATACATATTTGACCTTCAGGCATACAGGTACCTCTGCGTGGGGAGGCTGCTGATTCAGGCTGGTTGGGGGGCATCAATACAGTAAACCAGACTCTGCTTCTTTGGTGTATGCGGACTGCAGGGGAGAGCAGCTCCTCTAGTCCAAGGGAGATTGCTGGCAATTTGTGAAGGGCTAACTGTCTGCAGGACGAGTGACTCAGTCACGATTGTCGAGACTGGGGCAGGTAGGGGTTATTTTGCGCTAAAATTCACAGCATTCTTCAATTCTCATTGTTTCGCAGTCCATCTTTGTCCTCTTTTTCTGAATCTGTCAAATCTAAGTTCCTGGCATCAAGGGTACCTCCTAAATACTCAATTTAGAGGCTGTACGGGGAGTCGCAGTGCGCTACATACCTGTTGGTTGCCTATAATCCCCTAAATGACCACATCTTGTGGAAAGCGGGGATCATCCTGACCCAGAGAGCCTAATTCTGTCTAAACTAAGATGGTGGAATTCTAAGTTTTGTGTTCACATCAGGAAGTCCACCTTATGGGTGGAACTATCCTGATATGAGGCAATACGTCTCCTGACTAGCTAATGTTCCTACCTGTCCTAGTGTTAAATGGGTTCGGGGCAGGGGGTGGCCTTTCCCCTCTCTGGGGATGCCTTGGGTCGCATATCAAAGGTGGCAGAGGCCATTGAACCTCCTGCCTTGATACGCTGATGTCTTAGCCATCCTGCTTGGAGGAGTTGACAACACCTCTGGCCAGAGCAGGCTTTATTTCTGCTGGCTCTCACTTGCAGGGTGTGAGAAACCTGTCTGTGGTAGCAGGCTGGTCTACACCAGTCAGCCAGTACACCAGTAGCTAGTCTATTATCAGGGGACACCTGTAAATTGCCCTCTGGGTGCATGTTTTAATAAATCCATCCCTAAAATCGGTATGGGTTTATGTAAATACAAAATGTTTGATACCAAACATCCCTAGTTTTAGTGATGCCATCATGTAGATGAAAATTCTTAAATACCAGTGTCCATCATATGTTCTCGTAATGGCTTCCCTATTCACTTGTAATATCTAAGAATCGACTTAGACATCACAGGGGCATATCTGCTCAGGCATGTATGTCCACACATGTAGTATAGTGCACCCTGCCTTGGAGCTGTAAGGCCTGCATTGTGGAGGGTGACTTGCCTATACTGCTTGTAGAGTCTGCAGATATGGCTCACAGGAGGTCTGCCATGTTGTCTTCACTTTATCTGCACCAGTCTGTCCCTTATACTTCGTTTCGTTTGAATGATGATTAGTTTGCTAACTGATTGAATGTTAGAATGTGCCAATGTTTGTTCCCAATTATTTTGATAGCATTAAATGAAGAATTGTGTTCACAAAAATGAGGGCGTTATTATCCTATTTAATGTTTGTCTCAAGGAGGGCCTCTCTATAAACATTCTGTGCCCTCTTCTGATCCTGAGCAATTATCCTTCTCCCTCAGCTTTTTAGTGAATCTTACTGCTTCATTCTTGAAGTTTCTTCTGATATTTAGAAAGTACACTACTGGTAAGTTCTCTGAGAGCACAAGGATGAGCACTCTTAAAGTGCCTCAAGCTGTTCCGATCTATAGGTTTAGTGTACAAAGAGCTGACAAGCGTTCCATTTTTTGCCCTGATGTTGTTGTCAAGAAAGGAAGCACTGGTTCGATCTGTTGTCATAGTAAAGCTTAGAAATGGGTTCCTTTTATTCAGCCAAATCTCAAAAGATTACATTGTGTTTTAATTTCCTTGCCAGACGGCAAATATGTCATCTATGTATTGCTGCCAGAGTTGTATTGGGTCCTCAAATGGATTGTTGGTCTGTATGTTTTCTTCTTCAAACGAACGCATGTAGAGGCAGGCAATGTTTGGTGGAAAGATACTCCCCTTGGAAGTCTTGTGGCGTGGTAAACACATTTGATCTTCAATAGTTAAAATATTCTCAGCCCATGCAGTTCAGCCAGTTTCAATATTCTTTTGACTGGAGCAGCCCATGTCCATTCCTGAGCTAGCAGTAAGTTGGTAGGTAATCCACCGCAGGCTTTCTACGTCACCCTCCATTATGGGTCGTGACTGAACGCAGACTCCAGAAGGCCCCTTTAGGATTACAGGCCCTCTATCTCCTTGGTCCTCCCACCGCCGACATACCCAATCCCATGTTGAAAGCCATTTATGCTGTCTGGATGCGGGCTCCCAAGCTCTGATCAGTGAACGCCATCTTCATAACAAAGCTCCCATTTGGAATAGTACTGACATTTGCATGGGGGGGCATGCTTGATTGGGGCCCTTAGCGCAGAGCTCGGATCGTGAATCTTACACACCTGATCCTTGATGGTAAACTCAAGTCCTTTAAGATGCTACAGGTCGAATTTGGATTGTCACATACCTAACATTGGTGATAAACACAATTACGTAATTGACTGCTAAGCAGATTGGGTACCCAACCCTAGACTACCCCCTGCTCCCGGGAGTTCTCTTGCCTCAGTACTTGGGGTCAGTTTAAAGGCGTGATGTCTGGATTCTACAACCTCCTGATTTGCCATCTTTTCTCCCAACCACAATTGGCAAGCCTCAGGATGACTTGGCAGGCTTGCCTACAGGTGGAATAGGATGAGGTAGAATGGACTGAACGTTTGGAGGCCCTAGAACGAGGAGTTCTTGAGACATGGCTGAAGATCAGCCTTTTTAAGCTCCTTCAGGGCTGGATCTGGATACCAGCACAGCTTCAGTCTGCAGGGTTGTTCCTCCCTCTGTCTGTTGCGCTGTGAGCATGCACAATGTGATATTGTTCATATCTTACTGGACTTCCAGCCCCTCTTCCAGCCCCTCTTCCACCCCCCGCCCCCTCCATACACCCCCTTTGGACGGCAGTAAGGTCTACACTGTGGGAATCTATGGATTTACTCACTTCACTTTCACAACCCCTAATTCTCATTGATGACTTATCTGACATTACCGAGCTGACCCACAATGCTAGTTGCCTTCTTGTCACTGCCCTTACATGTTGCCAAAATCTGTATTTTACGGCATTGGCGTTCTCCACAGTTAATGTTACATGAGGAATGGCTCAAAGAGCTGTATAAATCAGCATACTATGAGTGTCATTTACAACTTGATGCACAAAATAGATATTTTTCTTGTTATCTAGTCCCCCTTTTTACAGGATACTTTGCCCCCATAATTTGCATGGATTCACTATTATTGTGCCACCTCTCTCCACCCATCTGTATTATTGTACTTTGACATGTCCTAACCGTTTTATTCTTGCTCTCTTGCTCTCTTGCTCTCTTGCTCTCTTGCTCTCTTGCTCTCTTGCTCTCTTGCTCTCTTGCTCTCTTGCTCTCTTGCTCTCTTGCTCTCTTGCTCTCTTGCTCTCTTGCTCTCTTGCTCTCTTGCTCTCTTGCTCTCTTGCTCTCTTGCTCTCTTGCTCTCTTGCTCTCTTGCTCTCTTGCTCTCTTGCTCTCTTGCTCTCTTGCTCTCTCCTTCCTTTCTTTCTTTCCTTCTTTCCTTCTTTCCTTCTTTCCTTCTTTCCTTCTTTCCTTCTTTCCTTCTTTCCTTCTTTCCTTCTTTCCTTCTTTCCTTCTTTCCTTCTTTCCTTCTTTCCTTCTTTCGCGTCTTTCGCGTCTTTCGCGTCTTTCGCTTTCTTCGCTTTCTTCGCTTTCTTCGCTTTCTTCGCTTTCTTCCCTTTCTTCGCTTCCTTCCCTTTCTTCGCTTCCTTCCCTTTCTTCGCTTCCTTCCCTTTCTTCGCTTCCTTCCCTTTCTTCGCTTCCTTCCCTTTCTTCGCTTCCTTCCCTTTCTTCGCTTCCTTCCCTTTCTTCGCTTCCTTCCCTTTCTTCGCTTCCTTCCCTTTCTACGCTTCCTTCCCTTTCTTTGCTTCCTTCCCTTTCTTTGCTTCCTTCCCTTTCTTTGCTTCCTTCCCTTTCTTTGCTTCCTTCCCTTTCTTTGCTTTCTTTGCCTTCCTTCCCTTTCTTTGCTTTCTTTGCCTTCCTTCCCTTTCTTTGCTTTCTTTGCCTTCCTTCCCTTTCTTTGCTTTCTTTGCCTTCCTTCCCTTTCTTAACTTCTTCTCTCGTACCCCATTTCCATCTTTTCTTAAATATTCTTTGTTATTGGTGCGTGTATCACAATTAACATCTGCCACTCAATATGGGAATAAGCTGGACGTGCATGTCACTATTTTTTGTTATTGCTCAATTCTTAATTTTTACCAATAAAATAATTTCTACAGAAAAAAGGGTCATTAATAAGATTCTTGGAGTGTTCCTTCATTGTGACCAGTATCCCCATAATATTTACATGCTTGTGAAATTTTAATTGTCACCCTTTGCAACATTAGATGTGTGTTCCTCCTTGTGTGATCCAAACTAGTCCACATGGCCAGATAGACTCTCTTCTATTTCCTGCTGAAATGGATTTGCTGCCTCAAGCAGGAGCAGGGGCAACGCACCTTTGTCAGGTTGACTTGCAGGTTTATCTCAGAAACATTTTGCCTCCAAAGACATGTGGAGGATTAAGTCCCAGGTTTTTCAAGACGTTATGAGGAGTGCACTCTATATAACCGAGGGTTCCAGGACCTCCGAAACATCACTTGGGGATCAAGAGTCGCCCCATCAGAAGCCATGTGCAGGGTCCAGGGCAGAACTAGTTGGAACTGGTTAGCAGAGTTCTTCTGGACAAAGGCTTCTTGCTGCTTGCTGTGTCCCTGTAACCACACACGAGCTTCTTTGTCCTGGGTACAAGTGGGAGCAGATCCAGCCTTCTAGGTTTCCTCAAGGGTCTCAACATCTGGTGCAGTTCTTCTTCTGTCTCCCGCAGGTCCAGTAGTGTTCTGAAGAGGTTGCTCAGGGGTGCTACATTTATGCCTGTGTGTGTATCTCCTGACCTCTCCATAAATATACACGTTTGCAGCAGTTCATGTGTCCCAGAGCCACCAACCTGCCTTATTTATTTATTTATTTTGAATATTTGTATAGCGCAACTGATACCTTGCAGGCTTCCTGGCGCTTGAGAATACTCTAATGAGGAGAAACCAAAGTAAATAGCAGGTGGGAGGATTTAGGGGAATAACCAGGTCTTGATCCGTTTCCGAAAGGGAAGAAGTTGTGAGATCTGGCGTATGTCAATGGGCAGACTGTTCCATAATTTGGCCGCTGCGACCCTGAAAGATCTGCCCCCGGTTCTGGCTCTGTTGTATCTGGGCACTTTTTTACCAGACAGGCCGAGGACGATTGCAGGTCTCGGCCTGTTGGAGTGTACCACAGGAACAGAGCCTGCAGAGGTCTGGGCCCAAGTCCGTGCAGAGCCTTAAAGACAATGCAGAGGGACTTGAAGGCCACCCGCTGCTTTAAAGGAAACCAATGTAGCTCGGCTAGGGCCGCTGTGGCCGGAGATCTCCTTGTCCGGCCGAGAGCTAGCTTGGCGGCGGCTGACTGAATTCTTTGAAGCCGGTCTAGCAGTGTGACCGGAGACTCCAGGAGCAGTGCGTTGCAATAGTCGAGGCGACTGAGAATAGTGCACCTGACTATCAACGCCCGAGCTTGTGCAGGGAGGAGTGGCATAATTTTACGCAGGGAACGTAGAAGAGCTGTGCAGATCCCCACTGTTTTAGCGACCTGGGTTTCCATACTCAGCTTGTTATTGAGCATGGCTCCCAGGTTGCAGACCGAGGTAACTGGCTGAGGTTTGTCCCTAGTCTCTGGAGGCCAGAAGTCACTCGGGAACTGGCGAGGTATGTTGTTACCAGCGCAAAACAGAACCTCTGTTTTGGAGGAGTTAAATTGTAGGGAGTTCCTGTGCAACCACCCAACCGTCTCTCTTAGGCAGTCGTGGAAGGAAGTTAAGGGGATGGAGTCTTCTCCCTCCCAGGAGAGAATGAGCTGGGTGTCGTCAGCGTAGTTGATCGTTTTTATCCTGAACGACTTAATTAACGTGATCAAAGGTTTGAGGTACACGTTAAAAAGGATGGGACTGATGGAAGAGCCCTGGGGAACTCCCTGGGGCACAGGTGCAAATGCGGATTGGAATGGGGGGAGGGAGACAGCCTGTCTCCTGTCCCGCAGGTAGGAATGAAACCATAGCAGAGCCGTGCCATCCACACCTGCCTCACTGAGTCTCCAACAGCGTCCTGTGGTTGACCGTATCGAATGCGGCAGACAAGTCCAGCAGTATCAGTGCTACTGGCTGGCCCCTGTCTGCCCGCATGCGAAGATCCTCCATGGCTGTCAGGACAGCTGTTTCGGTACCGTGGGCTGGACGGAAACCGAATTGGAGATCATCCAGGAAGTTGTTATGCTCCAGGTGAGTAGAGACAGGAGCTGACCCATCGTTCGGCGACTTTCGCTGGAAATGGCAGTAGGGAGATGGGTCGGTAGTTTGATAGACAGTCTGGGCTCAAGGAGGGCTTTTTCAGGAGTGGGGTGACAAGCGCCTAAATCAAAGATGATATAAATCTTCTTACCTTGTACAGAGCCTACGTGCCCATCTCTAAGTTGTGGCCATGGAATGAGCAGCTCCTCCTCTATTGTCACTTCAAACCATTCTTGCAGCTCCTCCTACTGGGATTGGTGGGTGTCTGATGGGAAACTGCCTTTTCAACGCTCGCTGAGCCACTCATGCCTTTCCCTGCAAGCATAACCACTCTTGCCTGAACCACACATCTGCCTTAACTACTCAGCGGAGGGGGGAGTGAACTTTTGGGGCGCCCAAGAGCCAAACCGACAGATGCCTCTTCAGGAAACACCACATAGTCTTCTGACTCTGAGGACCCACTGGACTCACTGGGAAGCGACGTTATCCCGGCCACGGGCCTGGACCCGCGAGACGCTAAACTGGACTTAATACTGCACGAAATCAAAGACTCCTGTGAAGCGTTGGAATCACGCATGGATGCTATGTCCACGGGAATGAGCCTCCTGAAGGCCGACCACAAGCTGGCAGAGAAAGTAGCGGCTCATAAACTGGCACTGGATGACTTAATCCCGCAGCAGACGGAGCACTCCACGCGCCTGGGGGAACTAACGTGACCGATCAAAGGGCTGCAGGAGAGAGCGGATGATGCAGAGGGGAGGGCCCGGCGCAATAATGTGCGTATTTTGGGCATTCCGGATCGCAGCGAAGATCCAACCCTATGCAATTTGTGGAGGATTGGCTCAGAAATATGGTCCCCCCCCTGGAGCCCTTATACCTCTATACAGAGTGGAACGGGCCACCGGGTGCCCTCTAGGCCGCCCCGACCAGGTGCGCCTCCCCGCCCCTTGATGGCAAGACTCCTAAACTATAAAGATCCAGATGCGATCCTTAAGGCCGCCAGGGACAAAGCGCCAGTGATATATGAATACAGGACAGTGTCACTATTCCCTGATTTTACACCTACAGTCCAGCGAACTAGAGCAACATTCTTGGGGGTCAAACGCCGCCTCAGACGGTAATATTAAATACGCCCTCCTATTCCTGGCAAGGTTGAAGATTATGTACGAACAGAAATCTTATTTCTTTGACTCTACGGAAGAGACGTCCGAATGGGTGGAGGTTACCCTTACACCCACAGCATCACAAAACCTCTTCGCTTCCCCGCGCTAGGCCCGATCTGCCATGGCAGAGGGACCGGATCGACCCCGACAGGAAAGTATGTTGAAAGACGCAACGCCAATACTTGCACCAACGCTGGAACTTCAGACGGCTGGGAAGGAAAACTCCATCCCTACAGCGGCAGCCCTAGCGGCCCATGATGCAAGGAGCTGTACTCATGTAACTCAATCACCAAGTGATCGAACTGCATCTTCTGCATCGGATGATAGTCAGCTGCTGTTCCCGACTATCACTGCCCAGATGGGGAATGACTTCTGATTTTTGCTGTGGGACGAGCCCAGGTGGTAATGTATAATATGGGACACACTGATACTGAACACTATAGGGGCGTCCGACCCCTGGAATGTTTCTGTTTATCGGGCACCTTTTGCTAATCAGTCTTAGCAATATACCTGAATGTATAGGTGCAGGCACTTGAGATCCCCCCCATATGCGAATGCAGATTTGTGCTTAGTTTGAATAACCCCTGTTGGGTTGCGGATTTTTGTTTGGTCCCTTCTAGTTCTCGGGAGGGAACCTGGTATTGGGTAGTTCATGTGGTACACAGTGCTTTGCCTTGTAGAGACATTTCGCGGTATGGCTTGAATGTAATTAGTGTGTGGTGCCGGAGATATTACTGTGATGTCGACATATAACACTTATACTATATGCACCTGGAATGTGCGAGGCCTAGGCTCAATACACAAGCGTCATAGAGTACTAGCACAGCTGAACAGGCGCAGGACTCCATTGTGTATCTGCAAGAGATTCACCTTAACGCGGCTGAAGCATCCAAGCTCCATAAGAAATGGAAAGGTCAGATATTTGCTACCACATACTCTGACTTTCCTCGAGGCACAGCGATATGGCTGAGAGGTAATGTCCCCTTCAAGCTGCTAGAACAACGCATAGATAAAGCGGGTCGCTATATGCTACTCCATGGGATACTGGATGGCATACAAGTAGTACTGGGATGTGTTTATGCCCCTAATACAGATCAGGCGTGTTTTTTAGAGACACTCAGTGGGGTTTTGGCGGATTGGTCCGGCTACTGCTGGCTATTAGGGGGAGACTACATTGCCGTATTAGATGCATCATTAGACCAATCACCCCCCCCCCCCCCCCCCCCCCTACATGCAGCAGATTGTAGGAAACAGGCGGAAGCACTGGTGAATTGGACGGTGGGATGGGGGCTATGTGATGCCTGGAGAAGTAAGAACGAGGGGCACAGGGAATACACCTATTACTCACCCCCGCACAAACTGAACACTAGAATTGACCGTATCGCTGCTCCAACACATTAGTGAACTCTGTCCTATCTGTGGTGCACATGGGGAAAACGCTGTCTGATCACAACCATGTGGAGATGACAATACAGGTGGGGAAAATCCCGACCCCCCCCAATTCTGACATGGCGATTGCAGCCAGATGCGCTTGAAGATCCGGTCTTCAGATCGGCACTTTCGGACACAATTGTCACATACTTTGAGTGTAATTCGGGCACAGCGAGCACCCGAAAGATCGAATGGGACGCGTTCAAGTTGACGCTCAGTCGCGTAGCCATTGGTACTAAGGTTGGGGCGCGACGATTCGTGATGGACAAATTGAAGGAGGTAGAAGGTAGGATCACTTTGTTGGAAGGGGAAGCGGCAGGCACTAATGACCGACTCACTCAGCTACAGGAGGCTAATATATGTTATGCGGAACTCTTGGAAGATTTCCGCGTTATAGACTTGCGATTATACACGGCCAGACAACACACTCCGGCTGATGGATCAGGTCCCCTACTTGCACGTAAAATCCGTGACGCTCCAGACTATGTGCCTGTTACGGCGGTGCAAGACTGCAGCGGGAGAATGGCCACCACTCAGCCATAATTACGGCATTTCAAGACTATTATAATCAACTTTACAGACCACCGTCGCAGATGCCGGATACCCTTTTAGATGTTTTCTTTGAGGGACTCCCGATGCCACAGTTATCGCAAGATCAAAAGGAAGATCTGGCCCGCCCCATCACTGTAGCGGAAATACGCTGCACAATCAAACACTGCCACGCAACAAATCTCCCGGGATTGACGGTCTACCCGCGGAGTTTTATGCCACATATATTGATCTATTGGCACCACAACTGTTGCTGCTCTTTCAAGAGTCTCTAACGGCATGGGCACTCCCGTGCACGACGTTACAGGCACTCATAGTATCTTTCCTAAAACCAGGCAGGGAGGCCATTCACGTGCATAATTACAGACCGCTGTCACTCTTAAATTCAGATTATAAGATCCTTAGTAAATTGCTAGCCACACATCTAAATAATCATGTACCACAACTTATTCACACGGACCAATGCAGGTTTGTCCCCGGGCAGAGCACGGCGCTTACACCAAATAATGCTGGATGCTGAGGTCCTGGGCAGCGAGGAGGGTTGCATCTCATTAGATTTAAAGCAAGCTTTCGACTCCCTGCGTTGGGATTATAGGTTTACTGCCCTGGCGGGTTTTGGTTTGCCCTTGGAATATTTGGCGTGGGTGCGACTTTTATACACAGACCCGACGGCGCGTGCGCGCAAGGGAAAATGTATTTCTGGTCCTTTCAGAATAGCACGTGGCACACAGCAAGGTTGCCCGCTGTCTCCCTTGCTGTTTATTTTGGCACCGGAACCCCTATTACATAGAATCAGACTGTCCGCTCTCCCGAGAGGCCTAATGCGTAACTGTATCAGTCATGTAGTCTCGGCGTACACCGACAACATTATATTGTACCTCAAAGATATATCTGTCGTGCCTGACCCCCCCCCCCCTCCCGGCCATATTTGACTCCTTCTTCAGCGCGATTTCGGGCCTTTTCATAAATGCGCTCAAGACGTATGGTTACCGCTTTGATGCTGCAGGTGGAGAAGACCAGATATGCTTTGCTCCCTACAAGATCCGCATTGCCCCCACTACTTTTAAATATCTGGGAATTAATATATACAGGAACAAGGCGGATCTCTTGGATGGCAACCTAGGCCGCGCTATAACATGTCTTAGGTCACAGATCCAGTTTTGGACTTCTCTGCCGCTGTCCGTAGCGGGGACACTAGCCATTACCAAGATGGTGGTCCTTCCACGCCTTTTATATTATTTCATGAATCTCCCTATTCTCATCCCAGTACGTGCTTTTCAACTTCTTAATACTAACCTTATTGAGCTGATATCGGGCGCGGGGAGGCGCCGGGTAGGATTAGCCAAATTACAACTACCTACTGCACGTGGTGGCATGGGAGTTCCTGATATGAGAGCCTATAGTTATGCCTGCCAATTACAATGGTTAGCTTACTGTCTTACCAGCGGATAGAGACAGGGGTCTAATACACAGATTATTGCTCCCCGGGGCCTTCTCCCCTGCTCCATGCTGCATTTACTGCGCCTGGCAATTAACTGCTGGCTCAGCTCCGCGAGATACACGGGAGGCCGTGGGACTTATACGCCCACTTTGCCCCTTCTTGGTTAGCCGACCAGGTCACTCACTACTCATACCATACAATACTGGGCTGACGCCGGAGTTACAACATTGGGAGACTTCTTCGCTGCTGGACAGCTGATGTCCCATGCGGAATTTGTAGGTACACATCGTACCACAGGAGTGTTATTTCTATTGCACGCTCACGTTGTGCAGTACATACGCACCACCTGGACGCATACTGGCACAGAACCCCCCACGAACTTGCTCCTAACACTACAATATTTAATGAGCGGTGGCGAGCGCTTGACGAAATGGCTCACGCATGGTATACGCAATGAACGAGCGGTTACCCTGCAGCCCTTACGTACTAAATGGGAGGGAGACATTAATAGGAGCTTTTCTGACCAGGAATGGGATAGGGTTTTAAAATTCCCCAGGCAGGTATCACGCAACCCTAAGTTCAAATTTATACAACTTATGATCCTAAATAGGGCGTACCTTACCCCGCGTCGATTACACGCCAGGTATCCGGATGCCACAAATACTTGCCCGAGATTCCACGAGCCTGATGCGGGATTACTGCATATGCTATGGTCCTGTCCCAAATTGGGGCATTACTGGAATTCGGTGTACAAACTACTGATCACGATTATCCCTGGACGACCCTATGACCACCCGGAATACTGTCTATTCGGACTGGGCACTAGGGACAAAAAGAAGAGCACGATGTCAAGGTTTGTCAACTTGGCCTTGCTCCTAGCTAAGCGGACAGTGACGGCTCGATGGAAATCTACTAGACCTCCGAACCCAGGGGATTGGCACAGTGAGGTAGTGAAGTGGGGGAAAGCTGAGGGGGCTGAGTTGCAACGTGAAGAGTACAGAGGACTAAGAAAGACGCTGATATCACTAGATTGGCAGAAGCTGCTGCTAGACTTTCAAAATTAAGGATCCTCCTTATGAGGAACTCGCGACTTCGCCCACCATGGTGGTATCTAATCGTTTAACAATGTAATGCTGCTATGGCTTACCTGCTGAAAGCACGTAGGACAGGGACATTTCAGGCTGCACAGCTTCCTGTAAGCAGGAATCCAAACACACTGCCGTTGCGACAGCACTCAATATCTTTACTAGCTTATACATCAAGCCGACATGTATGTGACATTGACTAAATGCAAGTGTTCCAGGGGGAGGGGGGCAGGGGAAATGTAGTGTTGTTATAAACGTTTAATAATAATACTTCGCTGTGTAAGACACTGTACACATCATCTATGCAAAGTAGGCAAGTGACTATTGATTGAAGTGGGCAACACCGGCAGTGCTGATTGTATATATTACAGTTCATAGATGATGATTTATGTAACTTGCTCAATTCTCAACAGAAAAGAAATACTCCTGTAATTCTCGGATTGATTATCTCATGGATATCTTTATTGTATATCGAACTATGATATGCTTCATAGAGAGGTTTAAAAAATGTTCTGCATAAAATCAATAAAAACTGTTAAAAAAAAGGAACAGTTGAATCAGTGTCTACAAATTGATTAATCACTATTTGGGAACATACTGTGTTTAAGGAAAAATCAGTAATGGAGCGCCACAGGAGTAAGAAAAATGGCTTTGGTTGTTAACGAGCCGGAGCAGTAGGTAACTAACCTGAAAGGCACTAGAAAGTGGTCCGCTCAAGCTAAAGAGACTTTAGACACAACTGCTATTGTGTGCAATACCATTGAGTGTCGCCCTCCCCTCCCCTGTGTGTAGGACCCTTAACTCTCTGAACAAGGTTAAGGTCAGACAGAGTTTCAATGAACTGTTCTACAGCTTTACAACTAAAGTCATCAACATGTAGGTGGGAGCCACCTAGAATCATAAAGTAGTCCTGTTTAATACAAAGGGGCATCATTGCCATAGAAAGTAGATCACTAAACCTAGTATCAGGATAAGGGGGACGATAAATAAGAACACCTGAAATTTTAATTGTGAAAGAGAGTCTCCGTGCTTTGTTTTAAGTCCAGAGGCTGATTGGCGCAGAGGAATTGAGGTTGATGAATAATGGAAATCTCACCCCCCATTTTGCCTACTCTATCGGAGAGATAGAATATTCATTAGGATTAGCGTGGACAAGATCACATTCACATAATTTTGATGTTGGTTCAGTTTACGAGTTTTGGCATTCAAATTATTAGTGAGATGACCGTTTAATTTTGAGAGAATATAGGGTTGGTTCAGGGAAGCATGCAGGGTGATTGGAGGGAGAAATTAGGCAGCCACCTTCAACATTACCACCAACACTAACACTACTTACGTCTAAGGCACTAGATGATAGTAGTTTGAGTTCACTTTCACCTTAGTGCTCTGACAGAGTCTAGGCAGGCTAACAATAGTTGCAGCTGCATTGAGAGGGCAAAGGGCATACCATTTTTACTGATTCCATAGCACTGATGTCTGCCCTGTGGTAGGTTTCGGATGTCTAAGTTGGATAGTAAAAAACAGGATTAAATGCGTCAAGAACACAGATGTAATCACTGTTAGACCTGTCAGCCTTAGGGTGGTGATCCTCAAACGTTTTGCCTTCTCTATTACTGACTTTTTTTTTTTTTTTTTTTTTTTTTTGCTGGCCTTAGGATGCTGTGCGCTTTATCACTGCTAAAGTGCTTGTGCTACCTTCTCTAAATATGGTAACATTGGCTTATACCTAATTGGCCTATTTAATTTCCTTATAAGTCCCAAGTAAAATGGCACTATATGTGCCCAGGGTATAAATGAAATGCTACTGGTGGGCCTGCACCACTGGTTTGTACCAACCACTTAGTAAGACCCTTAATCATGGCTCCGGCCTGCCATTATAGAGCTTGTGTGTGCAGTTTTAAACTGCCATTTCGACCTGCCAAAATAAACCTTTTGCCAGGCCCAAAACTTTTTAATATACATCAGTTGGTCCTGGACCTTCCAAGGGGTAGGATGCAGTGTATTTAAATAGTAGGACATGTGTTATTTAGGTTTTCCGTGTACTTGTAGTGAAAACCGTTTAAGTTCGTGTTTCACTACTCCAAAGGCCTATGCCTTCCATGGATAACAATGGAGTTGCCTTATTACATGTTTTAAGTGTAGTTTCCAACTGGGAGTTAGATAACCAGTTCTGGTCTGTCCCCGGAATCACATTTTAAATCCTATCTTACGGTGAAGTCGGATTTTGAATTGTAATTGTAAAAATTCCACTTTTAGAAAGTTCCCTTAGCCATTTAGTGCCTGTAGCCTGTCTCTTGGCACATGACTGGTTAGCTGACTGTTGAGCTTTGTGTTTCTCCTAGACCGCCCACACTAGAGAGCTTAGGTGTACCTTGACAGGCCACCCACCAGTCGCAGTATAGGAGCGATGAGCTGGGCACAACCACACTTACACCTGAATAGGCTGTGTCCACACTAAGGGCTGCAGAGCCTTTTAGTTAGTCTGGAGCCATGTTAGGGGAGGCAGGATGCCTGTTCACTTCAAAGTGAAACCTCTATAAGCGCTCCCCCAATTTAAAGGCATACCTGGGCATAAATACTGGACCTCAGACACACACTGTTCAGTACACTTCTGGATATGTGGGGACACTGCTGAGAAGTAGGACTGCTGTGCTGCTACAAGGACTGCCACTGTGCTGGACTCCTGCTCTAAAGGAACTGCTACCTTGCTGCACTGATCTGTTGCCTGCTTTCCTCTTGGCGGGGAAAATAACTGGACCTGCAACTTCATCTTGAACCCAGGACCCCAGAGTGACTCCAAGGGCTAGTCTGCTGCCCTTCCGATCTGAGCCTGAGGGACTTAAAAGGCTCTACAACTAGCTTCTGGACCCAGCTTCAGCGAGTCCCTCGGATCCCCCCCCCCTACTTGGTGCCTCGCAGGTCCTGGACCCTTGATGTGGCTCTGAGACTCTTAAATCAAGCTTTTGGGCTATTTGTGACTGCGCATTAGCCTATTCTTCACAAGACTGCGCGGCTCACACTGAAAATCAGCGCAAGCTGCCACCAATCTGTCTCTCTGCACAGCAAGCATCTATTTCCCACGAGAGACCGCCAGCGTGGAGTTCCAGCCTGCCCGTTTGCAAGCCCCAAACTGCTGTTCGCTCCACGCTGCCCACAAAGCTCCCCTTGCGCCTCCCCCACCTCTGCAACCCTCTCCAACGGAAATGGTACTCTTGGTACAAAACTAGGGAAGATAAACCCCTTCAGCAGGAGCAATCTGGGCATGTATTCGACCTGACCTCATGGTAGTCAGCCTGAAACTTTGGTTTTGACCTGGTCCAGCACAACCAGATGTCCGCGGTTGGCACTATATGCTTTTAGGTGCTATTTTCTAGTTTATTTTTTAAAACATTTTAACTCTGGTTCTGCTGATTGGAATGTGGGTTTATGTGAATATTTATTATTGGGCAACACCAAGTATCGTGTCTTGATTTCTTTTGATCTTTATTTCCATCATACTTCAGAATTAATGTGCACTGTTCATTTCCAGGTATTTACATGTTGTTACAATAAATGACACCTTACAGCCTTTCCATTCGCACTCTTACCGCTGCAAGATTTTCACATAATTCACTTTACTTTTCTTTCTCTGACTGCAAAGTGAGGAGTTTATAAACCGGAATCCCCATGGTAAAAAGCATAGGCAGCTATTTGTAAGACATAGTTTGACAATTTGCCTCTGACTTTAAAGCACTGCATGTGACGATAATTACAGACATTAAGAAATTAAAGGCATCTTTATTATTTCCTTGGACTTTCAGGACCCACCAGAAATCAGCCTGACACCCACACGTGGTTAACCACCCACAGTTTGGGAAACCATGATCTAAAGTACAACTGCCACTACCAACTACTTTATTATTATTTTTCTACTGTCCAGTGGTATTTTAATATAACTTAAATAAAACTTTTGGGTTTTGTTAGTTACAGGATGAATTGCCAGAATCACAACTATGTCCTAGAGTTTGCAGCACATTGTTTGATCCAAATTTTTTAAGTGACAACTATGTCCTAGAGTTTGCAGCACATTGTTTGATCCAAATTTTTTAAGTGGCTATCAACTGCTGGATACAATGGTCGCACCTTCTTCTCTTGTCAAGTCTGCCAGCTGCAAGGATGCCTCCTTCCTACATCAGTGTATTTTTTAACACTTCTAAATATCAAATAGGCCAATTAGATGCAACAGGTGTCTCTTTGAAGGCCCATTAAATGGAGGAATAATCCAAACATCATAAAGCTCCAGTAAGCAGCAGAAATCAAAGTAGAAAAGAGTCCCCGGTAGCTTGTTTCCTTCCCAGTGTAAGAATTGGCTTTTGTAGTTTGGTTTGCCCTGTTCCCATCACGCACTGGGACAGGAACAGACTAATTTGCATACAGCCAGGTTCTGAAACTGGGATGGTGCAGTGAGCTAAAAAACGGTGTTGGATCTAGCCCTGATCTCTTGACTGGGTGAGAGTATTCTGTTTAATTCAGAGACTCTGTCCCTCACCACCCCTTGTTGTAAATATTTTTGTCCACCCTAAGCGTGGAAGGGTATACTCAGATGTGAGTCCCTTGCTCATTGCACCATCAGGATTCAAGCAAGCCGGGCCGAAGAGGCTGAAATGCCAGAAACCGGTCCCCGGTAGCTTGTTTCCTTCCCAGTGTAAGAATTGGCTTTTGTAGTTTGGTTTGCCCTGTTCCCATCACGCACTGGGACAGGAACAGACTAATTTGCATACAGCCAGGTTCTGAAACTGGGATGGTGCAGTGAGCTAAAAAACGGTGTTGGATCTAGCCCTGATCTCTTGACTGGGTGAGAGTATTCTGTTTAATTCAGAGACTCTGTCCCTCACCACCCCTTGTTGTAAATATTTTTGTCCACCCTAAGCGTGGAAGGGTATACTCAGATGTGAGTCCCTTGCTCATTGCACCATCAGGATTCAAGCAAGCCGGGCCGAAGAGGCTGAAATGCCAGAAACCGGTCCCCTGTTTCCTTCCCAGTGTAAGAATTGGCTTTTGTAGTTTGGTTTGCCCTGTTCCCATCACGCACTGGGACAGGAACAGACTAATTTGCATACAGCCAGGTTCTGAAACTGGGATGGTGCAGTGAGCTAAAAAACGGTGTTGGATCTAGCCCTGATCTCTTGACTGGGTGAGAGTATTCTGTTTAATTCAGAGACTCTGTCCCTCACCACCCCTTGTTGTAAATATTTATGTCCACCCTAAGCGTGGAAGGGTATACTCAGATGTGAGTCCCTTGCTCATTGCACCATCAGGATTCAAGCAAGCCGGGCCGAAGACGGCTGAAATGCCAGAAACCGTTCCCCGGTAGCTTGTTTCCTTCCCAGTGTAAGAATTGGCTTTTGTAGTTTGGTTTGGCCTGTTCCCATCACGCACTGGGACAGGAACAGACTAATTTGCATACAGCCAGGTTCTGAAACTGGGATGGTGCAGTGAGCTAAAAAACGGTGTTGGATCTAGCCCTGATCTCTTGACTGGGTGAGAGTATTCTGTTTAATTCAGAGACTCTGTCCCTCACCACCCCTTGTTGTAAATATCCAGCACTCAAAAACTCTGAACTAGAGTAGATGGGGACTAGATCCAGTTGGAGTGGGATGCCATGAGATGTAGCTGAAGGAAATGCATTAATTCATAGATGGCTTCTGAGCATACAATTTAGACACTACTTGTATATGAGCAGCGATGGAACAAATGTTTCGAGTTCAAACGTGGATAAAACCGATAGAAAAAGATAAGCAAACAGAGGAAAAACAGAAAATTCCACCCAATTGCAATAACGGCGAGGTATATGTAAAATCTCACCCCAGACAGTCAAGTAGAATGTTCTATAATATCATTCGTGATTTGTAGCAATCAAAAGATCATCTCATGATACTGGTCAAGCAAGTCAGGTTCTGAACTGTAATCTGTAGGAGTCAAACCCCTTTAGTACCGTACTACAAAAACTTTTAAATATCACTAAGAGGACATAACCATCTGCTACCATTATGTCCTTCAACTGTCCCTCGTGCAAATCCGAACAGTTCATCTTCACCATTACACTTCAGCATCCCACATTCTGCATTCTCCCATCTGCCACAAGATGCTGACTCTATTTACAGTAACAAAGAAACACAAATCTAGACTGATAACCATACATAATAGGAAAAGGAATGACTGCAAAGAGACACTAACATAACACATTCCCTGTTCTTTAAAGGAAAATACCTCTTACATGGGCTTTGTTTAAGGGTGATGCCACTCGACACATGACCACCTTACTGCACAGCACTTGCGCACACACTCCTTTAGACCACTCCTTACACTCTCCTTTAGGCCACTCCTCACTACACACCACACTACAATTTAAACGTGTCCTCACACTAGTTTCAACCTCCGCTTCCCCCAAAAACGTTTTCACCAGCCTGACTTCAGTGTTTACTCTTGTGTTTACTCTTTTGTCTCCACACTTGAAAATCAAACATTAGAGCGCTTCCACACCTTCCCACCTTCAGCTTTCACGGAATTCTTAATCCCATTAGTAATCCTCACTGGATCAGATAGCAAAGGCATTCCTTTCTCTGAATCTAATTGTGGATTCCAACAACCAGATGCCCCACTCTAATGTATATATGACTTCTTCCCCCTCCTGCATGCCATATTTCTTCATTTTGTTTTTGGAAATGTCAGCTTTGTGTCTAAATTGTTTAAAATCATAATTTGATCTCTTTTAATGTCTTCCTCAGACACCAAGGAACTAGCATAGAAATGGGACACTGTTTACACACAATTAGGTGTTGTCATCCTAATTAATCCGATGGTACGTCGTTGATCGCGGGACCCTCGTCAGGCATTCCACAAACAGTTCCTTAAGGAGCCTTCCAGGAACAGACAAAGATGTTTTTGTGTGATAATAAATTGTAGTGCTTTTTTCTAAAGATTCATACAAACATACTACATACATGTATGTTTGCTTTTATTTTATTGTTTTTTGAGTGTATGCATGTGTGTATGCATGTGTACTATAAGTGTGTGTGTATGTATATGTGTGTGTATATATATATATATATATATATATATAACACCGGTTTCCATAAACAGCAAACGGACTCAAATCCAGCCGAAGTACCGCCAAGAAACAGGAGACCCAGATTTCTGTGAGTGATTTTATTCCGCAACAGACAGCATAAAGTTTCGGCCTACCAGAGGCCTTGGTCACATGGCGCCTTAGAGGGCGGCGGCAGAATTTTAAAGTGCAAGTGCTGGTGAATACAACATTTTCATTGGATGCCATTGGGATGCACAATAAACATAGTAAAAATACTGACATTTTTCCTGTGCAACGAGCAAAAAGTATTGGGATAAATCCCCATAACGATAAAATTTCACATAAAGGACAAACTGTCATGAACCAAACTGCAACTTTTGTTAATTGGTACATGACCAAACTAAATTATGTTACATAAAGTAACATAGATTAGTGCAAACATAGCAAAATAAATAATGTAATTAATTAAGCTATAAATGTATAATATATATAAAATATGTAAAAAATACAAAAAACACACGGCATGTCCTAAAAACCGGCCTAAAATCCAATTCTTTATATATAAAAGAATGAATTAAAATCAATACTGTTAAGATGTACACAATGTCTAGTTGAATATTAAATGTTAAAACAGTCAACCAACATCTAATCCAGTGGCCATCATGCAATGATTCAACCTGAAAAATACATTATGTATATGCCCAATTTTTTTGCTTTGCATCCTATATTATGACACCAAAATAAATAAGTAAGTGAAAAAATAAAGTGCAAATAGTGTCTCGATGATGTGTATAGTAAAAGGTAGGGTATATGATCAATGAAATACATCATCTTTAAAAACACCTGCCAAATACTAGTTACTTCTTTTTGGGTAAAATTTCTTTTTATGTCACATTAAAACTATGTTAAAACATAGATTTAAAAAATGCATAGATTTGTGTTTACGAATGGGATGTTAATCAGACTGGTCCCAGTCTGTCATCCAAACACAGATAGTGGCGATTTTTTTCAGATATACGAATGGTTCAAACACAAAAACAACCAGAATCCTGCAGCAAAAATAGATGGTATTACATAAATTTCATTTGCTTGCAAGAAAGTGTTGAAAGATGACAGTAACCCTATAAACCTAACAACATTCAGATTGCTCAATAGAATGTTTGGGGAATTTCTTACCCTAGAGACAGGTATAAAAATCTTCTGAGGCATTAAGTCCCTGAGGTGTTTTGCTATCCAACATCAAAATATATCTTGTTTCTAAAGTTCTAAGTGCAGCATCCCCGTCACCTCCTCTTCTTAGATATATTATATGTTTACATTTTTTTTTAACCAAAATAACAAACGTTTTGGGGGCAGTTATAGTTAGGTGAAAATGTTAGTTAAAACAAAACCGCTTTAAATGAACAAAACATAATAGAACGTGTCATGAGTGATGTACTATATGAGGCAATTAGCAGTGTGCATGGCGTGGGAACAAACTTTAGTTAGTGTAGGGCATGAGTTATAGTTTCTTGAGATTAGCAAAACTGTAACTGGCAAATTTCATTGATTGTTTAAAATGGTATGTTTTAACTAACCTTGTCACTTAACAATAGCTACCCCTTATACTTTGTTTTTTCAATGAATTTCTAGGTTTCTTTTAACGAAAACTAAGCTGTCTATTGCAGGGCGTGGCGTTGGGCCTGGCCTGTGATCAGGCCCTGCATTCAACCTCAATCCGCCCCCTCCTCCCCCACACAGTTCACTGCCTTTGGTGTGTGTGGCATGTGGTTGCCGGAGCACCCAACTTTCCATGAGCTCCAAAGGCTGACTGTGATAAAACAATATAAAAGATGTGATTTTAAGTAAGGCCTACCTACTGACTTTCCCAAAGAGTCAGAACACCAAAATATTAAATGTGGGCCTATTAACTTTATCAAGGAGTCAGTACACCAACATAAATAAAGCAGACTTATTGTCTTTGTCAAAAAGTAACCAATAACTATAATCAAATGTATATTTGATAAATCCACACATTGTAATGTTCAATAAAAGTGATTGTCATTAAAAGAATAAATGAACTTGTCTTTGTGTCTTTAAAAAAAAAAATTTCTTTTTTGAAACTACAAAATGCAACCATAGAACCAACCACAAGTGCTCCTTGCACTCCAGCTGAAGAACATACAGCTCCAGCTCAGAGTATGATGAGTTCTCCTGGGGTCTTTGATTCAGTGAACCAGGAGACCAATTTTCTTTTTTTTTTTTTTTTTTTTGGCTGCGGGGTGCTGCATAGCCTGCAGCCCTCCACAACATAAAAGAATAAAACTGGGTGGTGTAACTGTCCCTTCTACAAGCACCACCAGCAAAGCCCTTGCAGTGCATTATCAGGTGTTCTCCAGCTGAAGCAGTTTTTTAAAAACAATTTTCAATTTCAATCATTGGAGGGGGTATGCAGCCTTCTTCCCTGATCCACCAAAGGGGCCCAGGCACCTAATCCATTGAGGGCTGATGCTTATTTTTTAGGAAGGTGGACATGCGGCCCCTCCTCCCCAAGCCTCTTTAGGACCCCGGGAACCCCATCCATCAGGGCCAAATTAGTTTCTGTTGGGGAGAGGGTTGAGGGCCTCCCCTCCCGTAACCATCGAGAGTCATCTGGGAACCCATCCCCTGGGGACAGATGCCCGCAGTGTTCCGGGGACCCTATCTCTCGGGACACTGTAGTATGTGGGCAGGAAACACAGGTTTGGTTCTGCCCTGCGGGAGCAGAGCAAAGCTGCTCTTGCTGGGATGGAGCAAACAAAAGTGACCCGGCTCCTGCCACACCCAGAATGGGTGGAGGAAGGGAAGCTGGCATGGGCACTGGTGCTCGTTCCATCCCCCCTACCACTCACAACCCCATAGGCTGCAGTTGCTGGAGATGTCCTAGGTGTGACTGGGGAACCCACTACAGTTTTTTATATGTTGCGTTCTCGGGGGCTGGTAATGGCTCACGAGGGGTGGCATGTTGCCCACTCCACTTAATAATAAAAAGAATAACCTACGGCCCTGGCCCGCTGTGGATCCATGGTCCTGTCTTTACACCAATAAATAGTTTTGGTCTAGTGGGTGGGTCCCACTGGCAGCCCCAACCCCTTATCCAACAAGGCCTGGAGGGGTAGGGTATCCTTATCCTGTCTCTACATCTTTGTTGATGTGGTGGCAGTCGGTCAGATCAGATCTTGGCTTTAGATTTATTGGATCTGCGAATCCTTTGAATCCAATTTCTTAACATCTACTGAACAGACTTACATCGATATATGCTTTCTGGGCGAAGATCTAGATTTCTGCCAAATTTGGTGTAATTCCATTCAGCTGTTCTTGCGGTATTGCTGTTCAATTTTCTTATGAAAAATTTAATGAGGTAAAACGTCCCCCCCCCCTCCCCCCCCCCGGCTCCCATATTTCTCAGCCCAGTCTTGACGGATTACTCCGAAACTTTCAAAGAAGGAGCTCATGTGGATAAACATTTTTGGGAGAAGTGTTGTGAAGATTTATTAAATGGTAGCAACGTTATAAGCAAAACAAAACATTTTTTTCCTGTGTAAACAAGGTCCGCCACTGGGTAATACAATTTTTTATATGAATCTGTGTTTACTATTTCATTAAAGAAAAATTAATTTCCTGTTTGGAAATGTACGCCGTTGTGAAAGTACCTTTAAACAAGCATTTACAATGCAACGGTTTCGCCTTTGCAAAAGTTTGAGCTTTTGGCATTGCAAATGACAACATTTTTATTTATGTTTTGTTTTTTAAAACTGATAAATAAATGGCATTGTCATTTACAATGCCAATAGCTTAATCTCTCGCAAATCTCACGTATTTATGAGAGTTTGAGCTATTGACATTGTAAATATCGCGTTTTATTTATGTTTCAAAAACACACACAGAGCCACAACCACACACAGAGGCACACCCACATACAGAGAGCCACACACACACACACACACACACACACCCACACACACACACAGCCACACACACACACAGCCACACACACACACAGCCACACACACACAGAGCCACACACACAGAGCCACACACACACACACAGAGCCACACACAGAGCCACGCGCACACACAGAGCCACGCGCACACACAGAGCCACGCGCACACACAGAGCCACGCGCACACACAGAGCCACGCGCACACACAGAGCCACGCGCACACACAGAGCCACGCGCACACACAGAGCCACGCACACACACAGAGCCACGCACACACTCACCCACCCATACAGAGCCAGCCACACACACTCACCCACCCATACACACACACCCACCCACCCATACAGAGCCAGCCACACACACTCACCCACCCATACACACACACACACCCACCCATACAGAGCCAGCCACACACACTCACCCACCCATACACACACACACCCACCCATACAGAGCCAGCCACACACACTCACCCACCCATACACACACACCCACCCATACAGAGCCAGCCACACACACCCATACAGAGCCAGCCACACACACAGAGCCACACACACGCAGGTGTGCGCCAGCGCGCGCCCTGTGAGGTGTTGGACTGATTTGGTGAGAAGGGGCTTTGCCAAAATTATTGTGAGTAGCTTGCTGGAAATTCTCGACCATGTGCAGGCCCTTCAGGTAATCTGTCCTTCATGCAGGCTAGTCAGTGGTGCATCATACGTAGCTAAGCTTGTGGTAACCAGTTCGATGCCCCTCCACTTGAAGTTCCCATAGTCCTTAGTGTGCTTCGCCTTGTGAGTTATGGACTTTTTGCTTCTGCTGGAACTTGCCAAGTCGTGCGAGGGTCGTGGGCTTCGTTGACCCAGCAACACGGGGCAGCAGCAAAATATGTGCCCTGCTGATTCTGTACGGTACTGACACAGGCGACATCCCTTGTTCCCAGACACAATGTTTCCAAAGGGTCCTGAAGTCCAGAATTGGCAGTGCGTGGAGCGTAGTTTTCAATATGTTCCGGAGGGCTGTCTTCCCCAGCCCTGCTTTCAAGTAAGGTTGACTTACTGTGATTTTTATGTGACTGGACGAGGCCCTCAGCGCCAGGGATATAGGCATGCCACTTTTGACCTCGGTGGCATGACCTGACAGCAGACATATATGCACTCTGCACCTGCACATGAAAGCGCGGCCTCCAGCAGCAGGCCCATGTTTAGAACATGCCTACATGGACTGCGGACATGCGCTCCTGACCCTAGGCACTCTGCCCATCGGTGGCATGCCCTCCATCCACAGACGCCACAGCTTTACCCCTGTTGCTTCCACCCTCCCCCCAGCTGTCCTTCCACTTGGTGGTAGAACCACGTCCGAAGCTCGGTGACAGGCTACAGAGGGCATGAGAAGGATGAAACCTGCAGCATGCCACATGCTTCCTTTGTGTGGGGTGCACGCGTGCAGCCACGGATGCAAGGGCACATACACACGAGAGCAATGCGAACCAGCCTCTCAAGGCACAAGAGAACATGAGCACAAGACTAGAGCCCCACTTACCGGGACTCAGCAGCAGGACTCCGTCTCTTCTCCGTCACCCGGGCCCCCCTCCTGGGGCCCAGGGCTTCACCGCCATGCTGGGGGAGGCAGGGTAGGCTCCGTCCTCCCCGCTCACCTGCAATGCTTTCATCCTGTCTGGTGCCATCGCGGGGCTCTCCTCTACGCATGGGAGCCCCGCAGCACAGCTCACGCCGCAGACTCTGCAGCCGGCGAGGTTCCAGGCTGCCTCCGTTCCCGGTGCTCCCTCCAGCACATGGGAGCCCCGACGACCAGCCGCCATGCTCCTCTTCTTTTTCCGGGGCTCCCTCAGCACATGGGAGCCCCGCAACAAGCCACACTTCCTCTTCCTCGGGCCGGCGGCGGCGGGCGGGACTTCCTGCCGGATTGCAGGCCCCGCCCCGGCAGAAGATGCCTGACTTCCGGTTTCGCGGAGGGCCAGAAGGATGGTTACAAGTAAAAATAATAAAGAACAGACAGTAAAAAGCATTGGCAAATAACGTGTTGCCCCCCAGCCCAGAGAATGAAGTAACTTCTGAGTAGGCCGATGTGCACATGTGGTCGGACAAACTGCAGTCAGCACAAGAGAGCCTTCGTGGCTGAAGTTTGCTGACCCGCCACCCCCAGAATGCAAAGGGTTAATTATCGCAGTAGAACAGACCAATGGTGACCCCCCAAAGTCCCCTATGTCTGCCCATGTATGTGTTTGTGGAAGAAGAGAAAATCGTGGAGAGGGATGCAGGGGTAATGAGCAAGAGCGAAACAAGCATCTTGTATTTAACCCACCCGCCCCAGCTCCATGAAAAAATGGCGGCGCAAACATAGTGACAAAAAAAAATAAATAAGACAACACCCACAATGGCCCACCGCCGCATGACGTAAACAAAGGGGTGGAGTGAGAGAAAATCACCTGAACGCCCACGAATCTGCTCCAAAAATTACTGACCGATCTCTCTTCCAATGGCTAGCCTCCATTTATGGAGCTAGCCAATGGAAGAGAGAGGCGGGTGAAAGCCCCTTACTGAAAAACATAAAATTTCGCCTGCCGACACTACTTGCGCAGTGAACGCCAGGTGAAACCTAAAAAGGCTGCGTGGCATTTACCTGCATGGTAAAGGTGCTACATGGTAAAGACATTTTCTGGTAACGGTGACACACCTCGTCACCTTCAAGAACCTCAACATATGCTAAAAACAATTATCGTGCTTCCAAGCTTATAGGTGCTTCTCCAGGTGTGTGCAAAAATGTTGGTTGAGGAACATTGCTTGACTAGCTGTGTATATAATTTTATTGTGAAGCAAAATAAAAAAATCAGCAGTATTTTCTTGGGAAAACAATAAACTAACTTAAAAGGTCACAAGGTCGTTGGCTGCTGGTAGTACAACTGTCTGAGAAGGGATGCTCCAAGCACACAAGATAAATGCGATTTATGTTATAATTATGTTGCGCAAGTTCGGTTTTCAAACCGCAACCCTGGATTTGTATTCTTCATAGTAGTTGCAGGGTCGATAAATGGTACCTTAGGAAATCATTCATGTCATGGGAGAGAGCATGTACTGAAAACATATTTTCAATATTTCGTACAAACCTGGGAACGTCCATTACTGTACTATCCATGGGTCGAAATCCCAGATTTGCTTTCTATCCAAAACTTATACCAAGATCTATCGACCTGGAAGTGTCTTAGTACATTTGAACTGCAGTAGACTAGCAACCAAAATGGAACTGGTGTAATAGTGTGATGTGTTGATGTAGGACATTGTGGTGCTGAGTTAAAACAACATGGAAACATGCTAGTGATGGGAGTCTACTACCACCCAAGATGGCCACTACCATAACACTCCGTGTTGGTGTCGGGCATTTCAGGATCTTCAAAAACTGTAAGAAGGTGGATGCTAGTACCGTGCCTGTCCGAGAGATAGTTGCATACATTCTGCCTTGTTACACTTTATTGTGACACACTGCATCCCATGCAAAGTGTAGACACTACCTTCACAGTCCCTTTTGGGGAGAAGTCACTTGGTTCCGTCCACCTGGACGGAGCACCATTTCCTGAAAGTTGAGGTCAGAAGGGTTGCCTCTCGAAAGGCTTTTTGCCCCCATTGTACCTGTTCCTCGCCAGTGTTCTGATTGAAAGTCACGGGTACCGGCTAGCAATTAAGTCTTCTTTTAAGTTACAGGTTCAAGAATGAAAGCGAAAGAGGAAATGACCATCATATACATCGGCATCCTTCCACTGCTGCTCCTTCAATATTAAACACTCCACCTTCTCCTCTATCACTCACAAGCATTCTTCGTTTTACCTTTCACGCACAAGGCGCAATAAACACGTTGAGCGTTCAGCTGTGGAAATGAATGAAAATAGCTAATGGCATAGTATGCTCTGCTACTGCAGATCCCTGAATCTAATGAGTGCTTTTATAATATTCCTGATTGCTCATTCCTTCCCTGCTTTTTTTTTTTTTAGTCCCTTTTAGTTATTTTGCTTTTTACAAGAACCCCACATTCTTACTCATGAAGATTTGAGTCCTTGTTAGTTGGCGCTCATGACTGTTAAAAGGAAGTTGACATTTTGGTTGTGTGGTGCTGTTATTAATCTGAAATACATTTCCACTTTCTCCTTTTGTACATAACCAGTTAATTTTCAGAAGACTCGTAATATGTTAAACTGTGAAACTGTTGTTATTCAGGGCATCTTTCACATGTAACTCTACGCCCATCAAGAAAACAATAAACCAACACTGGGGTATAGTGCACACAGGGTACCTTAACATCGCTAAACCTATGTTTGCGTTTAAATGCACACCCAACCTCAAGGATACACTTGTCCATACAAGACCCAGGTACCGGTTGTCCAAAGAACTCTCTGGGACCTACCACCTATGGTCGGTCACTACCCCTGCTGGGGCTGCGCAGTCTGTAATCAGACTAGCGCTTGTAAAGAAGTACGATTCTGACACCTTTACTTGGCACCTTAGAAGGCACACAAATAGCAGCACAGCGCAATGCATTTACCTCCCGACATGTCCTTGTGATAAGAAATATATTGGTATGACCATGAGACCTGTTAAGCTACGGATTACTGAACACAAGAGCAATGTGAGATGTACGAAAACCACCACTAAGCTGTACACACACTGTAAGGAGCTCCATCACAAAGCAGACTATCTCAAGTGGTTGGTGCTCGAAGCTCACGTGAACATTAAGAAACAAAGCCTGTTTAGTATTGAGCAGAGATGGGTGCACCGCCTTGCCACAGACCGCATTGGCCTCAATGACAGCATACCCTGGGCACCTTTGGCTTCCAATTAATGTTCATGGTAATTTGACTCCTAGATCAGCACTTCTTTTCCTAATTCACTGATCCCCCGGAGTGGACCTGGATAGTGTGGTTCCCTGCCTGCTTCCACTCTAGTGCCACTTCCCCATGTATCTCGATGGCCCAGGCCCTTTTTGACCCCACCTACACCATCATGGGGGTCGCTGTGGTTTTAAATTTTTTTTTAACTTTTATTATAAATTTGACTTTGGCTTTTCCATGGACTAATTTCACTATACTTCCTGTTACCTGCCATGGACATTGAGCCTCCATTCTTTCCAGCCTTCATTCTATATTAACTTCTTTTGGATAATACTCGCACCGTTCTCATGGAGTAACAGTATCTCATTACTTGCCCGCCATTTACAGCATTCACCTGGGACACTAGGCACCGAGCCCCGCATTACTGGGTTTTCAACCATTACCGGGTCATATATTCCAAGATGGCCTCCCAAGTGTTAAGCCCCTTTCCCTGTGTACATTGCACTCCCCTTCGGTCATTCCATGACGTTTTCGGGACGCACGTTGTCCCGCAGGATTTCACTATACTTCCTGTTACCTGGCATGGACATTGAGCGTCCAGCTCTTCCAAGCCCTCACTGTATATTAACTTTTGTGATTTATACTCGCACCGGCCTTGGGGTTTAATAATATCTCACTACTTGCCGGCTATTTATAGCATTCACTCGCCACACCAGGCAACATTCCCCGCATCACTGGATTATCAACCATCACCAGGTTATACATTCCAGTATGGCCGCCCGAGTGTTAAGCATTTTTCCCTGTGTACGCTCCACTCCCTGTTGTCCATGACGTATTCGAGACACACGCTGTCCAGCGCGATTTGGCTTGACCTCCATCTCACATTTAAACTGCGGTGCCACGTACCAGTGATTGCCCCGTCTACTCTGACATAGCGCGTGGGTAGGTTGCCGGCGCTAGTTCTAATTAGAACAGGTGAGTGCTTTCACGATACTGGGTGGCAGCGGTATTACCCTGGACTGCTCTCTGAGTCTAGGGGTTACTGACATGGAGCCTACACCGCCTCTGGACTAGCAGCGCTGGTGGACTTGTCTTTTTCCTAGTACCCTCAGCGTGCCTAATTACTGCTCGCGGGGGACTCTGCCATGATGCCGCCATCTACTGCCTGCGCGGCGGACCACGGTTCGGGACATGTCCTCTCACCTGAGGGGCATTGGCCTGATTCGGCTCTGGTGTGCCGGTGTCCATGTCTATTTTTTTTGGACTATCCCTACTTGGTGTAGGGAACCACGCCCTGTGGACACTGTGGCAAGTGATTGAGCCACACGCAGGCGACCCCTTTGGGCTTTGCACCTCCTTGCCTTTTCCTTCCACTGACCTCGCCGGGTCCGGTGAGTTGACCTTTAGGGTCTCCTGACTCTCTCCCTTACCAAGTGGGCCACTTCTCCCCCACTACTTTTTGTTTGTAGGTGCCGCTCCATGTCTATCTATCTCCCCTTCTCTAGGACAACCACCTTGAGGTGTCCTATGCCGGGGAGACGACGGGAGTAAGCACACCTTTTGCTCTGGGTAAGTCAGCCCCAACGACAGTACGCTTCATTTGTGTGTTGTTAACCAGCCATGTTTGGCCCCCTCCTGTTTTTAACTTGTCCTCCCCTCCTGTGTATCCTTACTATATAGACTGTATAATACACGGTCTCTTACTGTGATGGATGACCCGTACTATGTTACTAAGTACTCTACGATATAACTGACCCCCCTTTTAAATTGTCTTTTTTGTCATGCCCCTCCCGTAGGTTACAACAGACCTGGGCGGGACTACATACTCTCGCCTTGTTTTTACAGTGGACAGATACTCCTACTCCCACATAACTTAGTGTAGATAGTCTTTAGGTCCTGAAGAAATGCACTGTATCGCTTCGAACAATCTTGCATGAAACCTGTTCACCATAGATATAGAGTAGGGACGGGCTCCCCTGGACCCTTAAGCCAGAGAGCCACCACTCTGTTTGTTTTTAGTAAGGTGGGTTACCACTTCATTAAAGATTTTCCTATGGACTACCCAACCTTTTTTAACCATTCACGCACATCTACACTCACGCGCCTAAAATCCCCCTTCCCCTAGGGCCCTCACACCCATGGCACCATACGGCAGGAACAAAAGATCCCTTTATAGGTGCACGTCTGGTATTGCCCCGCCGACCCGACCCGACAAGGAGCGAGCCCGTATGATGAAGCATGACACCTAGCTTTAAACCTGGAATGCTTTGAGAACAAGGCTAGCCGAAAACAGTACAAATAAAGATACATCACATGGTATTTTCCCAGCTGTTAGCTCATCTTTAACTCACTTGCTTGGCACAGAAAATGCATGCCAGCTCTAAAAATGCACCGCGTTCTAACGTTTTTTCCATAGAACTATTTAATTTGTGCAAATACTTAGTGATTGAGTCCAAATGTTAGTTAAACATAAGTGATCAAATAGAAATAATTGTTCACATCACATGAGGTAACCTCACCTTTAGGAAAACAAAATAATTCTGGCCAATCAGAGTATAGATAATGCAGTTTCATCTCTCATTGCTCTTTTGAGTCAACCTGAAGATCAAGGGGGTAAGGGTGGGGTTGGGGGTGTGGGTGTGGGGGTCGTGTGTGTGTCTCTGTCTCTCTGTCTGTCTGTCTGTTCTGGTGTATTAGGCATGCACGCACTGATTTGGCTGACTTGCTTGGAGTGTACAGTAATTAACTTTGATTCTGAACGAAGCAGCATGAATGCAGTGCCTGGGATTTCAGTGTAGTCATTTAGACGGCCTGCCGTGATACAGTATAGGGATAGCTAAAGGGGACTCTAGCTCTCGCAGTAATATTAACAATTCTAACATACTACAGCATCCTTATTTCCACCTTTTCTATTGTAGCATAAGGTATTTATGATTTTTAGCCCTACAAATCACCAGTTCTACAGCTATCACTATTAATTCCTCTATAAAGGAAAGGGGCCACAAGGGAGAGAAAGTTCAACAAACTACCAGCAAACTATATTTTTCTACTGTCTAGTGCTCTGAAATAATTGGAAGGCAGCACACAGCACTCTTAAATTCCAATAAATATTTGTAATTGTGAATAGGTTGTTCGGTCTACATTCTGACCAGAGACCTTGATTACTTTGGCTTTACATCAAAACTGATAGTCTCCACGTGTGTCAGGACGTACGTCTGACCTGGTTTTTGGTTGTTGCACCACTTATGTTATCAAAAAGCCGCATCAGTCTTTGCCCAAGTGATTTCTTAATTGTAGCTATTTGAGGAACTTTTATACATGATTAACTATAATGCTGGTAAGTTTGGTGAAACACTATCATTGTGGCTGAGTTGATGCCAACTTAAAAATACAGTTTGTAGACTAATTTGTCATTGTGGTGTACATCTGAACTCAAGGCTGCACAATAAATTGGGCAAAGAAAGAATCTTAATAATTTGACTCGCAGTTTTCATGGCAAGCGAAAAAATTATTACACACATGTTGGGAACCATTTTCATATTTTATTGTTTCGAATGGAAACTTTCTTCAACTGTTAAATGGGTTTTCCCTGCTGTAGCAATCCGTTTTATTTCACTTTAAACCTAGGTCTACTGACAAACACCTTCAATCAGCCATTACCCTCTGGCTCTGCCAGACAGTTTTTTTTCCAATGTAATTCAATTCAATGCTACGTACATTGATAAACAACTGTAAAGAGACAGGTAATTTTCTTGATTAAGGGCCATATGTATCAAGCAAATTAGCATTCACAAAGGCCGAAATTCTGCGAATTTCGGCCTTTGCGAATGCTAATTTGCTAAATTGTATGTATTGTACATTTTGGCAGCAAAATAAGGAATCTCAAAATTTGCTATTCCTTATTTAGCGATTTCACTTAAGGAATCGCAAATTGTGCGATTCCTTAAATGCAATGTATCAAAGGAAAATTAATTCAAAAATGCCCATAAGGATTCGCAAATTACCACCAACTTCTAGTTGGTGGTAAGTTGCGAATTCTTTTAAAAAAGCTATTTATTTAAAATCCAAAGGTGCCATATGACGCTCATACATGCAGGGCATGTATGGGTGCCATATGCCAAAACATGTCATTTTCAGGGTTGCAGCAGGGTGTTCTTGTGACACCCCTGCACCCTTGAAAATATTCCTAAATTGCGATTAAATTTCCCCTTCATTCCTATGGGCCTCCTGGCCCATAGAAATGAATGGGAAATTTGCGATTAGCAATTTGCTAATCGCAATTTAGAAATGTTAAGGAATCGCTAAAAAAATGCGATTTCCTACATACATACCATTTTGCGATTTCCAAATAGCGATTCCTTAAAAATCGCTATTTATAAATTCGCAAATGGTCATGATGATACATACGGCCCCTAGTCTCCACTTGGGAGGTTAAACGGCATCAGAACCTGTCTTGGTCCTATTTTTGCCAACTTGGTTAATCTTGTTCTAAAACTAGTCCATTCCTATGTGTCTAAAGAGGGAGATAGGGCCTTTTAACCCTCTTAACTAATCTTTAATTTGCCATTTGCCAAATTAAAAGTTGTCTCTGAATGTATCTAATTTGGGATGTGTGTGCTTTTTTTTTTTTTTTTTACAATACCAAATACTTAATGCACACTGATGGACCTGAATTCCTCAATGCGGAAAGATTGTCCAGGGGCACAAGGGGAGATGAGCTGTCAATGTTTTCATCCTCCCAACCTATATACCGAAAACACAAAAAGGCAAAAGTGATTAGTTCAAGATCCCACGTGTGGAGAACTACCCACTGCTTGGGAGTTCCATACATATATTGTCTCTCACAATATGTGACGAACCAACTGAATTCACACAAAGTTCGGCGTCGCCTCATACACCCCCTTGTTGTCACGCTTCATCATTGGCCATTTCACATATACCATAGAAAATGTTAGTCGTGATTGTGCTCTCCGTTGTTGTAGGGAGTCCTTTGTGGGGGTGATTAGCGGACCCAGGATTTAGAAAACTAAAAATCCCATAGCCCTTAACACTGACCTTTCTACAGTAATATGGGTGAGTGAGCCTGAGGGATGGCTATAAACTAAGATGATACATTGGACTGACCTTTATCCCTGCATCATAATGGGTTGACCTGTTTCATTCTTCTAAGTGGGATCCAATGGGCTTTCACCAAGACCTTGGTCCCTACTTTCCTAACTCCTATCCATAAAGAATCCATGCATCCATCAGCAAGCAACCATTCAATAATTATAGATACTGTTCAACTGGGAAAGGATCGCTAAATCTACGATTACTGGTGGTCCTGTGAAGAATGTAAACTTAGAACACCAATTATAATTACCCTTGGGCAATATGCATATTAAAGACACAATGTAAAAAATAATTGGTAAAACATGGAACTAAACTTACACGGTACGTGCTTGGATGTCAATTCACCATAATGTTAGGTGTGGCGGAAGTGATATAATTTGTGCATTACATAACGGGAAGTGACATCAAATGATCTTTGGCACATATGACCTCCTGTTAAAAAATGTGCCACAGTAAGTGACATTGGTAAAGTAAAAACTCCCCTAAAGCAGATTCCTGTATATTTTTGTTACAAAGAACATATTGATTAGTGTTCTGTCATGAAATGCTAGAAGTGCAGACTTGATATGCCAGAGTGCAGCTGTCATTTACACCGGTACAACCATCATATGGTAACATTATGGGCAGCTAAAATGCACAAGCATGCCCCATATGTCCATATGACCTTTAAACAGTAAATCATAACCATCATATGCCCACTAACCATCATATGCCCACTAACACCAAACACATCCTGTGTTCTAGTCTCATAATGTCAGGTTTAGGTGCTTATGCCACGTGAAGCTTACAGTATGACCATGTTCCTCCAAGTAATTATGAACAGTCTCTAGTCCTGAATTTTCACATACAAATCATTGCTTTCACATGTGCCCGTACAACTAGTTGAATGAAAGCAATGTAAAAGCTATTACACTCCGAATGCATTAGGTGATCACATGAAAGTCAATGACTGAAAACACCCATAATGAGCTGGTAGCCCCCCTAGCAGCTTTATAAGCACATTGAGAGCTAAAATATAGGCACATAATCCCTCCTTTCACAGGCCTATTATGGTTAGGTATAGCCTCAAATGTTCTGTACATTCTTGCCATGAATGAATGCGCACTCGACTGCTGAATGCATCCTCTCCAAGTGCAGATATAGCCTGAATCAGAGTACAGCCTCATTATGTTAAGGGTTAGCCTTCAGTGCTCATCACTCTGCAGTGCTCAAGCCTCTTTTGCCCAGTGCATTATCTTCATGTTCAAGTTTGGGCTTTAATGACCAGAGCAATCTCACCATGAGCAAAATCTGGGAAATTTAGTAGTAATTGGCAGGATTCCAGCACTTTTCCAGACCTGGCTTTTCTTTTTCAAATCATTGACTCATGAAAGCATGCCAAGACCACAACTACCAGAATTCAGTTGCCTAGCTGGGGAGGATGGGGGCACTGGGGGAGGACTGCCCAAGCTGCATGAGTTTTGGGGGTGGCGACCACCCTCCTTCCCGGCCGCAAGAACCAGCAACATCCCCGCTCTAATCGCCGGCAGCAACCCCCGCTCTTCGATCAGGCTGCCGCGTGTGGCAAGCGTGCGCAGGGGCCACCACGGGCGGCCGAAGGCCTAGCTGCGCCACTGCCAGAATTCCCGGAGTTATATAATAAAGATGTGTCCTACCATCAATAAATGATCTGGTAAGTCCTAGACATTTTTTAATGTAGAGGAATACCGGTAATTAAGGCAAAAAGAGGGACAAGTGCCCAATTATTGAAGCTGATAAACATACAAATTAATTGAAACTACCAGATTATGACCACAACAATGCAATTTTTGGGACATGGGGCCATACCAGAAAATGTGGCACGAAAGCTTGATAACATCTTTGTGCTTTGCTTGCTGCTTCAGTTTTTAATTTCCACCCTAACCTTCATCGCACTGTTGCCGAGGGAAACACAAATAGGTTCAGCATCATTACCATAGCGACATAGAAGTCCCCATTCCACTGGGGGTGGATTTTCAAAAAGACAAGCCTCTTCCTCTATAGTCACTTCCCACATTAGACTTCCTATGCAGACCTTATTCTGAGAGCTCTGTGTACTATTGTAATATAAGGCGTTGTGTCATCTGTAGCTCGATACTGGGCTATGCAAAACCTATCTGGATTTGGCTGTGCCAAATCGGCAGACCCCAATATTTTCTGTGCATAAGGTTGCAAACTATGCGAAGTTCTCTTTGGGTAATCCCCAGATCTGTTTCCCCCAATACTGCTGCCCTAGCTCTAAACTAAATGAACTGCTAAGGAAGTGGCAGCCATACGACTGAGCACCTCTTTGCCCATGGCTTCAGTGAGCTACAAATAGCTGCGGGTGGCAGCAGTAGGTATTTCTCAACCCCATAGAAGACGTTTTGGAATTATGATAATTTCTGTTTATAAAAAATCAAGTTAGTCCATCCCTTAGCCACAACATTGTATCTTTTGGTTGCCTGCTGCCTACATTTTGTGTGCACTGCCATGGCTGCAACTTGGAAGTGAAACATGACTGTAGTCAGTTTCACAAATAGGCTGTACTGGGAAGTGAATTACTGCTATGAATTATCATAATTCATGTAGTTAATAAGTAGAAGAGAGGTAAAGTCCGAAAAAACTCGAGCACATTTTTATACAATGATTTTCCAACATCTTTAAACATGGCAACACCTAAAATGCTCTAAAATGTGGATATGACGCACTGTGTCATATGATAAAACAAAAGACCTACTCTAAAAGTGAAATGAACGCGTGATCGTGCTTGGGACCTAAAGGTGGCTGCTAGGTGATCCGCTAAATTGTAGCAGTTTACAACTGCATGTGCTTATGTGGTGTCCAGCCCAGGTGCAGGCAGCTTCCTTTTACCTCTAGATAGTAGGGTACAAAAATTCTACAATTGCATTATTTCTCTTACGACCATTAATATTTTCTTTGTGAGTTACCAATAATTTAAGGGAGTATTGACAATCAATTGTGATCAAACTATTCTTGTAAATCTCTACTTACTTGTCCTAATGTACTCATATGGATGACACGCTGGGGTCATTACAGTCTGCACATATTGTATACACTTGGATGTTCTTTCATTGTTTTGTTCTTTCTTAAAACCTTTTTTAATTTTAAATCCCTCAGGATTCTCACTCTAGGCGATATCATGCAGGGTCTCACCTCAAATCATTTCAACATCTGCAAGACGAGTTTCAGCAACACAAGTCGCAGTTCTACAAATATCTACAGATGAGGCATGCCCTGACTACTCTGATTCATCCACTGGACAAATTACCAGAATTTCACCCCCTAGAGGGCCGTCTACTGATGGGAGACCTGGTAGCACAAAAAATACGACAAATATACAAGACCCTCACAACTCACACCCAAACCACATTACACAACACCAGGGAGGTATGGGTGATAGATTAGCCAACCATGACGGATTATGACTGGACCGAGGTCCTTTCCAATCCCCGGAGTGCTGCTGTTTCCACACAATACTGCCTTAATCAGTTTAAATACCTTAACCGCGCATATTATACAGGGTTTAGTCTGTGAAGAATGGATGTCATCCAGTCCCCCATATGCCTTAGATTTGGGGACGGAGAGGGCACATTCCTACATATGGTCTGGAGCTGCGAGGCACTACAACCATATTGGCAGATAATCTCGTCCTGCCTGGGCTGTGTCCTGTCGTGGGATCTCCCACTTGACCCCTGGCTGTTTTTACTCCACAGGACTGAGGAGATTGTTGGGAATCGCTCCAAACAACACTTACTGTTCCTGGGCCTCACGCTGGTCAAAAGGGACATCGCTCAGGCGTGGAAGGCGACCTCCCCGCCGAGGGTGGGTGGGTGGAAGACAGCTATGGGCATATGTATAGGGGCCGAGATTCAAGTCTACCAGTCAAGGGGCTGCCCACAGAAATACAGGAAGATATGGTCCGGCTGGGCGTCATATCTGGGTATTGATCTATCCCCTTTGCCATAAACTGACCCCTCGTAAATTCACCAGGTACCATGCCCTACTTTCTACTATGTTTAAGACGAGTAACTCTAGAGTTGCTAGACATACGTATGTCATTTGCGTATGAGGGACTTTTGTGATGATCTGTGCTGCATTTCAGTTGTTAGGCCAGCTGTATTGCAGGCCAGTTTGTTGAGGTATTCACAAATATGGTACTTTCTACATCAAACTGTATTTGCAATGTTGCTTTGGGCATTGTCCATCCCGTACCTAGGAAAATGAATAAAATCTGTTTTGAAAAAAACTATTTGGAATCAAAAACAAACCATGCGGGATGAATATCTTCTTAGGATATGTATATATTAAAAAATATATGGTATGTTTCTACACAGCGCAGCAGTTGTATCTGTGAACAAAAGACAAGTACGCTAAGCAGAGATTTTACCTGCTGCTGCTTTCCCAAGTTCCAAAACAAACTACACCCAATTTACTGCCTGTGGGCACCATGAAAACATCGAAAACCCATACTTCTCTGGTACATCCATGCTCAGGAAACCCAGAGGAACAAAGTTGTGTGTCAATCCTATAAAATATGTCCTAGGTGGGTATCAGCCCACTAGTGCTGACAGAAGGTGAGGTGCTCCTGGAACTCATGTTGTCAATTGGTGCACTCCTAGTTAGGGGTGAGGGAGAGAATCCTACATTAGTGACAAACAATGCTGTTTGCTGGCCTTTAGGGGTGAGACCAGCTATACAGGGGTTAGGGACATAGTGGCAGCATTGTTATGGGTTCTCTAGCATGTCCATTTTGGTTTAGTACCTTGTTGAATGGTCTACAGCTGGGGTACCAAGATTCCAGTGCGTGTCCTGCATAACCTTCCTAAAAAGGTGATGTATTTTAATGTGATTATGATCTTTCGATAACTGTTTACTGTATTCCTGAATCTAAGCTATTCCATTGCAATTAGTGTGAAGATACACAGTATGATCAAGTATGAGGTTAAGGAGTGGTGTAGTTTGCATGTTAAATCAAAATAAGTTGAAAGCCCTGAGAGCTATGCATGTTTGCATGCTTGGAGGCATAAGAGAGGGCCTGCGGAGCATAAAATAAACATCCAGGACACAGATTGTATTCACTATTCAAACAAAGGGAAGCCAAGTGGATAAGCAATGTCGCTCAGCACTACAAGGAATCAGATACAGTTTTCATTTGAATTATATTAAGATCTCTTTCGGATAACCTAGAATTAAATTAGAAACAAATCATATTTGATGCACCACCTTTTTCAATTATGTTATTGACCTTGGAATCCCCTTCTACTTCTGTCAGGAGCGGATTACTGAGACGTATGCGATGGGAAAAGAGAGAGAGAATTCTGTTGGAACCAATCTACTTATATTGCAGCGCACTTGCTCTTGCTCGATTGCGTACCCTCACGTGGGAAATTCTTACCCGTATAGCTTCAAGCGTTCACACATTTTGAGATCAGAAAGGGCAGTAAGTGCTGTTAAGTTATTCTAGCTATGAACAAAACAAAATGTGTCACATTGCACCTTGGGGTGTATGATGGAGGCTCGCGAAAAACAGGTCCGTGTGCGAGTTACTTATCTTCATGTTCATTGGACATCTGCCAGACCTCTGAGGTGCAACTTCAAGGGGTTGTTCGAACCCAGCTGTCATTGGGACATGCAGGGTATATATTTGTTCTGTTTTTCAAAGAAGAGCACTGTAATTGTGTTCAAATTAAAATGTTCAGTTAAGCTCAATGACATTTCTGCTTTTCAAGAACTGAGTATTTTATGTCGCAATCGCAGGGGAGGGCACAGTTACTTCACAAACTCCCTTTTCTCTCAACGAGTAAGCTTGAAAAAAGAAGTGAAAGTCCATTAACAAAAAAAGGAGAGTTAAAACGTGGCCTTAACTTGGGGACCTGGCACCACCACATTTAGACAGTGGGGTGCTTGGGGTAAGCCAAGTGTACTCATAACACAGTTATGAGTTTATGACCACTCATGAAGAAGAAAAACAAATACGATTTATTTCAACAACTTCGGGCATAGGCAGTCCGTTGCAGATCATCAGTAATGGTAAATGAACAGAACAGTTTCTGCTATGTTGCACCTTAAAACGATGGGGTAATACGTTGTTATTGGTGGAGAAAATCAGTGCTGTGTTTCCAAAAAGAAGGCATGGAAGGACCTACATATACAAAAGTTAGCAATCCTGCCAGTGCAAATCGCACCACTTGGACCATTTCCACAGGGCACTGCTCCAGATGTATCCACCAGAGTGCAGTTGTAAACCCCCACCGCTCCCATTTCACTAACAGAAACAGTTTGCAATTGTGTATGGATACCAGATATCCCTACTGATTAGAAGCAGAGCCATCTAAATTGCAGCGTTTGGCTAATCCAAGTTGAAAATCTCCCAGCGACCTACTCCCATCGCTATGCCTGTTACTGCCATTGCTGTATGCGCAGTCTGCAACACTGAACAGAGCTTCTGCAAAAGCGGACGCCCTAAAAAAGTGTGATAAGGGAGAGGCGATGTTGCACGTACACTGGACACTGGTTCGGTGCTCAAGCAAGAGTACAGAATTAGAAGGGCCAGCAGTATTATTCAAATAATGCTTTTCAGAGACCGCATTTACAAATGCCCAATACTTTTGGTGAAACTGCAGTGATATGCATATACTAGGTGCAGAACAAATTCAAAGTTGCAACCAAAACATCCTTCGAATAATTAATGGCACTTGGAAATTTGCACACATTGATTATAAAATGACTGAGAGCCAGGGACGTTGATTCACTAGACCGAACATCACAGAAGGTGTGTATATAATAACAAGCACAAGACCTACCAGAAGAGCCTGAAACAAGAAAACGCTGGAGCACGCACACCGCAAGTCAGCCTGGAGCGCGCCTTGGAACAGACGCGGGAGGACAGGAGCGTGACGCAGTGAGCGTGCACGTTGGCGTTCCCTGTGGCCCGCCCGTTCACAGACCGGTGTCTACTCGTACACCGGTTTGTACCACTTGGGAGGCCTTCACAACGAGGATAAGGCTCGCTAGTGGCAGCGCTTCGCGCTGCAACGCTAAGCGAGCCCTAAAAAAAAAAAGCCCCATTGGGGGGCCGCTGTTGAAACCCACTGTAGCCACACTCGGAGCCAAAGAACATATATGAGCTTACTTATTAGGAACGGTTTATCAGAAGCTCTAATGGAGGACGTTTCTTGCCCCTCTCCCCAATAGGCACTTACTCCAATGAGGAAAATGTCCTGCCGAATTAGTGGGCCCCTCCAAATATTGGTAGATGTCATGGAGATGGGCGCTAATCAGCGTTTGATGCTCCCTGTCCCCATGGACTAGAAGTATGGTACGACTTTGTATCACTTCCTTGAGCACAACAGATTGACCACTTATTGTTAGTTGAAAAGAAGAATTGTGGGGAATGGTATTTCTGGTACATCGTATACTCGTAGTTCTATTTAAACTAAAACATCTGAAAAGAACGATGGGCGTCATCAGAAAAACTCCTATGTCCGATGCCATACGTTTATTACGATCGGCTGCAATCTTTTCCAGTGTATATACCACAGTTTTTTTGCTCCGATTTCGCTAGCTAGAAAAGAAAAGGAATTTATGGAAAAGACAGAATTTTCTGGCTAAAAGTGAAAATGGAAATGAGTTAACTAAGTGAAAAGCGGATGTATAAACCTACTTTTCCCACAAATATCCCATTACCTTCTTTTGAAGAGACCAAGAATGTAATATTGAAATGACTCAAAATAAGATGATTCTGTTGCCGTTTGACCTGATGTACATCATTTTCATAGTTCACTGGCTATTTATTTCATTGTTCAGCATTCTCAAGCGGAGCATGAAGTGAATATTATGAAACCCAAGACATTATGAGCTAAGTGTAGAGTACAGTTGAATGATCGTAATGTCCTAAATTTCATTGACCTGAAACCAAATTACCCTTTAAATAAATCAAGGCTATTGGAGATTTTCTGCTTGATCCTGAGTTTGAGATTTCAGAACTCTGATGATCTGAATTTATGGCATCTTCAGCCATTTAAGAAGGAGGCTGTAGCTTCAGACTCGAGTAGAATTGTTATAAAATATTTCCTCCAATAATATTGGCTATATAAGATTTCTTACATATAAAATACATGTTCGTAATTCCTATCTCACTACAGTACCATGCATGTGAATTGGACCTGAAAAGACTTCATGAAACTCTTGGTGTTATACCTGTAATGTAATGTAATGCAATGTAAAGAACACTTCTATAGCGCTTCTTTCACTCCAAGGAGTATCTTGGCGCTCACCCAACCTAGATGAAGGGGTTGGAGGGAAAAGAGATGACTTGCACACTGCACTACATATTACACCAACGCCCAACAAGCCGCATCGGATAAAGAAAAGACCCAAGTTTTTAGTGCTTTCCTGAAGTGGATTTCTTGGGACAATGATCGTAAATAGGGCGGGAGCTTATTCCAGGCCTTGGAACCTAGTACAAAAAGTGATTTACCACCTTTTGTTACCAGCTTGAATCGAGGAATTGTAAGTAGATTCTGACTGGCAGACCTCAGACAGTGTGTCGGGTGATATCTTTTGAAACCATTGCACAGGTATTTTGGACCCTGCTGATGGAATGCCCTGAAGGTCATTATAAGGATCTTGAACAGGATTCTTTTACCTATTGGTAGCCAGTGGAGTGTTTTAAGTGCTGCTGAGGCTGAAGACCTGCGAGGCCAACGTAGTACAAGGCGGGCCGCTGCATGTTGGACCATTTGTAACCTGTGGAGAACAGTTTTGTTGGCTCCAGCATATAAGCCGTTACAATAGTCCAACCTGGAGTTTATTAAAGCCACTGCAACTGTTTTTCTATCCGACAACGGGAGAAGATCGAAAAACTTCCTCAAGGCTTTTATAATCTGGAAGCACGTCCCAGCTACTGCCACCGCTTGATGTTTAAAAGACAGTTGGTCATCGAATTTGATGCCCAAATTACGAGCGGATGTAATTGTGTTGGGAGGGGCTTCTGCATCTGCAGGCCAACACATTTTTGGGGAAAACAAATTATGACTCCCAAACGGCAGGATTTCTGTCTTTCCAGCATTACATTTTAAATGATTGTCAGTCATCCATTTAAATGTTGCTGCTAGACATTCCTTGAGATCTTCCTCGGCACCAGGCCGTTCCCTGTCCAACACCAGGATGAGTTGGGTGTCGTCAGCATATGATATTGAACTGATCTGAAATGATGCGATCAGTTCCACTAGGGGTACCATGTACAGATTAAAAAGTACAGGACTTAGACTCGAGCCCTGAGGGACTCCATAGCTGACGACCTTTGCTTCAGATTGGTATTGACCCAACACTGTGACTTTGCGTCTATTGCTAAGGAAATTCCTAAGCCAAGCCAAGACTTTCCCCCCTACACCTGCGGCAGCCAACCGGTCCACTAAGATGTTATGTGAGACCGTATCGAAGGCTGCCGGCAGGTCAAGTAGGATTGGGACAGCCTTCTTTCCCTGGTCCATGGCCGCTCATAGGGTCTCTGCTGTAAATAGCAGGGCCGTCTCGGTAGAGTGTTTTGACCGAAACCCTGACTGGTTAGGGTGGAGAATATTATTCTTCTCCAAAAAGTTCGTCAGTTGACTGTTGACGAACTTTTCCGCCAGTTTGAACAGCACAGGAAGCAGGGAGATGGGACGCAGGTTGGAAAGAGTGGTAGGGTCGGCTAGTGCCTTTTTTTGGAGAGGCTTGACAGCTGCAAGCTTCCACTCGTTCGGGATGTCTGCCGTGGCTAGAGATGAATTTATAATCCTATTAATTATAGGATTAACCATCTCTACTAGGGTCTGTAAAACTAGAGGGGGACAAGGGTCAAAAGGGGATCCAGATTTACTGGCCAGAATAACCTTGGAGGTCTCCTCAAGAGACCGGGGCAAATTCCTCCAGACGGGCAGAGGTCCTCATCTCCTCTGTCTGTTCAGAAACCATCGACATAGTTGGTGCTGAAGGGAAAGTCTTCACGATGGTAACGATCCTATGGTCAAAATAATCAGATATCGTATTGCAAAGATCTTGGGACGGGGGAATCTCCTGTGATAGAGCTGATGGATTCATAAAGTCCTTTACAATCTTGAAGATTTCTTTTTTGTCCCTGCCCCGCCATGTAAAGGGCCTGTAAGTAATGAGCTTTCTTAGCAGATTTTATTCCAGCATGATACTTCCGTCTCGCTGACCTATAGGTATTACGGGTGGTGGCATCATAGTTTCTACGCCACCTCCGTTCCAAAGCTCTTACCTCTCCCAGTTCTAATTTCAAGGCCAATGAGAACCAAGGGGCACTCTTTTTGGTCTTAATGGTTCTTGAATTATTATTGCTGGTTGATCTCAACAAGGCCCCCGCTCTGGCAATCCAGTCACAAAAGATCTGATGATCTGCGGAGGGGTGGCCGGATGGAGCCGGTATACTGGCTTTTAGTTGTTCTACAACGTCAGGTTTACTGGATAGTTCTTTCCAGTTAGGAGTGTGTTTAACTTCGGGACTATTAGTTCTTGTTATAGAGGTGGTAATAGATGTAGGATTCAATACAATATGAAAAGGGATGAAAAAATAATCAGTCCAAGTCTGGGGGCTAGGGGATTTAACTCTCAAGCTAGTGGAGTTAGAGCAGATACAATCCAGTAGATGTCCCGCCAGATGCGTGGGTTCCCGATTCAAGAGTAAGTCCTAGCACATCAATGATGTCCATAAAGCAACTCACTCCACGTTCTTTAAGGGAGTCTAAATGCAAGTTTAGGTCACCCAGTAATGTGAAATGGGAGAATCTAAGTGCTAATTCGCTCAGTACTTCGCCCACAGTTTCCAGGAACTTTGTTGGGGGTCCCGGAGGGCGATAGATGAGGGCCCCAGAAAAGGTAAAAGAATCATGGATGCCTAAAGAGAAGGCTAGCGCCTCTGCCCCTTTAATATCCGCCAATTCTTGAGTAGAGCACTTAAGAGAATTACGGTAGATAATATCTAGGCCCCCTCCCCGTAATTCAGATCTATCCAAGCGCTGGATGAGAGTTCTGCGGGAGGGCTATGGCTAAATCGGGATTACACCAGGGTTTTAGCCACGTCTCTGTAACCAAGAGCCAGTCAAGGTTAGTCTCCACAATGAGATCATTAATGTTCTGGGCATTCTTGGAGAGGGATCGTGCGTTAATTAATCCCCCCCCGTAGGACTGAGGAATATGAGGATGTTTTCAGGGTAGGCTCAGGGTTCAGCGTGAGCTGACACCGACTACAACAAACAGGGCTATACCAAGTATCAGGACGTAACACATCATGACTGGGTACGTGGAGCCCTTTGCGGGACAACAAGAATTCCCTAGACATACCTAGTTGTGAACAGGCGAATGGCAATGATCGTACAGAGTCTCCCGCCTCCCAGGCCTCCTTAGCGCTGACGGGCGCAGACGGGCAGGACTCTGGCTTGACTCCGGCGCGAGTCGGGCGCGCCCGCTGCGCGAGTGGTGGGAGGATTAAGTAGAGGCTCACCTGACCGTCCGCCTGAGCACTAGAGCGCTCAGCCCGATGGCACCACGAGAGTTCCCTGGCTACCCCTAAGATGGCGGCAGTACGCCACGAGCAGTAAGCACAACTACAGTTCTATCCGCTCAGAACAGCGGTGGGGACACAATTATTGTGCGAGTGTGTGGGCAAAGTGATGCTTTAAAATCAGGGGCAGAATAAGCAATATTAAAATAAAATACAATAATGCGGTAAGTTTTTAAAAAAGCGCTAGTAAATAAGTAAGTAATAATCGCCACCCAGTGAGTGGTGCTTGGATTTCGCGACAAACCAGACATGGTGCATGTTTTAGTCTTTTTAGTTATGGGGCATCTGCTAGAACTTTACATTTCCTACGGTAAATTTGGTTCACCTTTTTGTCGCACCATAGAGGGGTTGGCTGTCTTGTTAAACTCGGGAATTATTACAAATTCCCAGTTGTTGAGCCTATCGTAGGTTTTAATGTATATATTTTCCCCCGACGGCTCAAATAATTTCATCTTAATGTAGGTGTTTCATTCAGTTATACTGACTATGTAAAAGAGAGGCAGTTCTAACAACATGATCCTTGGTGATTTAAATACAAAGATTTCTAACTCCAAAGGTTCACTGTATAGGGTTGTTGTGCAGCAATCTGCATGAAACACAAAAACATCTGAATGACAGCTACAAGGGGCTCTTGTTGAGCCGTTTATAAGAATGTTGTGGTCTAGCCGCACACTGTTGTTGGAGGGCAGTATATCAAATCTGCAAATCAGAGCAGAGATGTTTTGAAAATCTGGAATCAATTATGTGATTGTGTTCTTTCCATTTCGTTACTAATAGGATGATGGTCTCTACTGGCATTAATGATTATAAATAATGGTGTGTTTGAATCTTTTGAGTATTATATTAAAGCTGGAATATAAATTAGGGGAGGCGCCTGTTAGACCAACAAATTGTCAACCCTCTTGGACTCCTAACAATATGATTAGCCTGTACGAATTAATAGCTGCTTTGGCTAAGGCAGATTTTCGAGGATAACCCGTTATATGCCTTTATGATTTTTTACTGAATGGTAATTATGTTGAAGTTGGACCAATGTCCAAATATAATGATAGATTAATGAATGATCAGCACTAGGATAAAGTTGAATGGGCTTTCTGCGCAAAACTTAACAGTAGTATTAGAAAGTCATATGTTAGTTTTTCTGTTGTCCCAGATGCAGGGTATAAATAAACTCAATCACAGAAATTAAGCGCCAAGGGCATGATTATTCCTATTTGTCCATGAGGCACATAAGTAGATATTCATTTTTATCCACTGGTTAAAAAATCGGGCCAATTATTAGAACCTGTTTGGTCGGTACATGCAGGTAATTTAGAGACACTGAGGGATTTTAAGGCGTTCTATTACATTGTACACCTCCTCTGGTATATTTATATTTCCTTATTATTTTATTCTCAACAAACCGAAAATAAAATGAAACATACCAGTCAGTACAGTCATAGGAGAATCATTGCGTGCACTCTGTTCCACAGTAGTACAGTTGTTGTTCACTTGAGAGAGACGGAAATATAAAAAATACATTCCTTGAAACAATGTTGCTTCCCCCCTACCCCCATGTAGAGTTGTCGCTCTCCTTCCATTATCGTGTAGGTGCAGCTAGAGGTCAAATGTTTAACTATCCCTTTACTTGGGTAGGCATCTATTGTCGAGTTCCATTTCGTCAACTTCCATGCCATAATAACTCGGTCATATCTCTGTGAATTGTTTGGGGCAGCCCCTAGCTGCATACGTTTCGCAATATCTCGTTTGGCCATGATCAACCCCAGATTATATAGTAACAGCTTGTACATAGGAAGATCAGTGCCTGTTGGGATTCCGGGTAGCAAATATTTAGGTTCCCTAGTGACCTGCACTCAAAGTATATCATTTTGTTCTTTTATTATTCAAGCCCAGTATCTTTGGATGTTCTTGCAATCCCATAGCGTGTGTATAAATGTACCTCTTTGGTAACCATCCTGGAGACAGTTGGATGAATCCGCTCCTCCCATTGTGTGCAATAGGGTCTTGTCCTAATGGACCCTGTGGAGGATTTTATATTGCATTAGCAACTCAACTTAATGGCTACCTTCCTTGGATGCATCAGGGCCCCCTCCGAGTCAATATCTTCCAGTGGACCTGTGGTGTCATCCCATTTGGAGTGCAGAGATTTCAAATTGTCATGGATGTTATTAATTAATGTTTTATATGTCCAGGAGACTGCCTTGGATGCTTTCTCTTCGTGCAATACCCTACCTTCGAGCGGCGCATATTTTGGGATTTCCATCATTATTTTCCCTGCTCTCCAGGCGTGCTGTAATATGAGGTATTTATATTGCTGCGTGTATTGTAATCTCATTTCTATAGTGCTTACTACCCCTGACGAGGTGTCGATGTACTTTTCGGGCGAGCAGCATGCTACTCCGGGACCCATAAAGGATTAGTGTTGAATTAGTATAGTGAAATATTAAAGTGGTGGATAGTCAGTTATTTGGATTCGGAAGGATAGCAGAAGTATAGAAGAGGAAAAAAGGTTTGTATTTATATAGCGCTTGTTGCCCTTGATGGGGTGCTAGCACTTTTTTGATTAGTAGCACGCTTCTCCGGAACCCATAAAGGATTATTGTTTAAAATGAGTATAGTGAAATATGAAGTAATTTGAGTGGTGGATATGTTATTCAGTTATTTGGATAGAGAAGGGTAGCTGCAGGAAAGAAGAGGGAAAGAGGTTTGTATTTATATAGGGGTTGCAATCCCTCATGGGGATTGAAGCGCTTTTTAGGTTGAGCGTAGCGATTGACCTTTTGTTGGCGTGTCTGGAGGAATGTGAGACAGCGATCGCCCACGCGCCTCGCTGTCTCAGATTCCTCCTTGAGGGCGCGCACGTCGCCGTGCACATCTCCTGCCTGCCATTCACTCTCAATCACACACAGCCACACTCACGCATGCGCGCACACACACACCCACGCAGGCACAATGCATACACACACACGAGCGCCCACACACGCACATACATACATGCAGAGACACCCCCCCACCCCACACATGCGCACAAGAGAGCACTGAGGCCCCCCCCAGCCCTTTGGAACTTACCGGGCCAATCTCTGGGGACTCCACTCGCAGCACGCTCCTTTCCCGGGGCTCCCACTTGGTCAAGGGAGCCCCGCAACCTCCTGCTGACAGCCCCGGGGCTTTCCAACGCTCACAGGAGCCCCGGGCCGCAAGACGGATTTACGCCTCCTGCCTCCTCTTCCGGTCCGAACGCGGCCACGCTCCCGTCACAAGGCGACCTTGCCTGACTTCCGGTGCGGCCGCGGCGGGATTCACTGCTGGTTTATTAAATACCCACGTAGCTTCTGTATTGAACAGGTTTTGTTGTTCTCTGTGTTTCTGTACGGCCTTTCTTATGTGTGCAAACCAATTCCGTGAAGGATGCAGCGTATATTTAAATGAAACAGAATAAAAATGTTAACTCTAGAATACAAGACTCGTAGATGCGAGATGTTAATTGTAACTGCGATGAATTTCCGCTCCTGTTGCATAGCAGAGAAAGTTGTTATAATAAAGTGTAAATAAAAATATAAGCCTGGGACCCTGCACGACATCAGCAGTAATACACACATGGCTTAATTTCACCCCCCCTCTCGTCGTCTCCAGATCATCTCGGAAGCTCCCAGGGACCCTACACGGCGTCAGCAGTCTGTCGGCTCACTGTTCTGCGATTCGGGGCAAGTCACTAATCCCGTCTCTTCCGCCTTGTTCTCTGTCTGTCTGTCTGTGTGGGTGGCGTAATTTTTATAATAAATACCCACGTAGCTTCTGTATTAAACAGGTTTTGTTGTTCCTTGTGTTTCTGTACAGCCAGTCCTATGTGTGCAAACCAATTCCGTGAAGGATGCAACGTATATTTAAATGCGGCAGAATAAAAAGGTGTTCACTCTAGAATGCAAGACTCATAGATGCGAGATGTTAATTGCAACTGCGACACATTTCTGCTCCTGTTGCATTGCAGAGAAAGCTCGTATAATAAAGTGTTAAAAAAAACCATAAAATAAGGCATCTGCAGGTGAGCGCACTTAAGCACCAAGCTGCCATCATATCAGCCACTAATGTGCATATTTACATCAAGATACTATTTAGCACTACGTTGCGTATTGTAAGGGCAGGATTTTATAGTTTCAAATATTATTGCACCACTACGTTCTTTTTTTGCAACAGGAAATCTAAATCCCTTTTTCAATAAAAATGAAATTGCTATTTCAAAAAGAAATGCAGGAAAACGGTGCACCCTTCCCACATATTAACCCCTCGTTGGAAGGGCTATATAAATGCAATTACATGTATGTTATAGGGTAATACCAGTTCATAATGGAGTACCACCTGCACGATTTATGTACTCTGCCCTCAAACACACGTTTTATTGGAAAAAGTACGGCAATGGTTTTTTTTTCTTTCTACTCCACAAATCAAGATTTCTTGTATTTTAGCCATTAAACCGTGGCTCAATTACACTAAATTCAGCCAGAGGCTCCTGTATGGGGTATTAGTCACCTGTGGACAAACTATCAAAGACGTTATAAAAATCAAACGACTCATAAAACTCACTGAAATACCCTGCTACTCGCACAAATGGTATTTCTGCCAGGGGTGCTTGATATGGTAATTAATTTGGTCTGTTTAAAAAAAAAAAAAAAAACAATTATCGTACATTACAAAAAAAACATTTGAAATGCAAGTGCATTGTTGAATGTTTGCGCTATTGATGTTGCATTACTATGAACAAAACCAATAGCTCAAAATGTTAATGATGCGAGACCTATTGCATTGCAAATGCTTGTTTGGTGAGTAGCACGCTACTCTGGAACCCATAAGGATTAGTGTTGAATTGGTATACTTAAATATGAAAGTAATTTGAGTGGTGGCTCTGTTGATAAGTTATTTGGATTAGGAAGGGTTGGGGAGGGGTAGAAAAGGGAAAGGTTTGCATTTACATAGCGCTTGCAATCCTGATGGAGGTGTTTAAGCGCTTTATTGGCGAGTAGCACACTACTCCAGAACCCTTAAAGAATTAGTGTTAAAAATTGATATAGTGAAATATGAAAGTAGTTTGAGTGGGGGATGTGTTATTCAGTTGGATAGAGAAAGGTAGCGGCGGGGTAGAAGAGGGAAAAATGTTTGCATTTATAAAATGCTTGCTTACCTCTGATGAGGTGTTGAAGCGCTTTTTTGGGGAGTAGCAGGCTTCTCTGGGACCCATAAAGGATTAGTGGTGTGTTACTATAGGGAATATGAAATTTGAGAAGTGAACATATTAGTCTGTTATTTTGATTGAAAAGGATAGTGGAGGTCCTATCAGTAGGAGGAGGCTTTTGGATGAGTAAAAAGGGGTTGTGGAGGAGAAGAGTCAGAGGGAAGAGTTTAGAAAGGTTTGTTTTGAGAATCAATATAGTAAAAGAGGTGTCTGATGATGCAAGGTGGGGTAAAGTTGTGGGTGTAGAGGATATATTGATAGATATATAGGGCAGTGCATTGGAAATAGTAGTAGAAAGAGGTTTGAGATGAGTCAGAATGTTGGGTTAGAATTTATATTGAGAGAAGTATAGGGCAAGAAATAGGGTAGTGCAGTGGATATGCTGAATTAGAAGAAAGTGATAAATATATAGATCTATAAGTACATTGAAAGTATATAGATGCATAAAGGAGTTAGGTATATGTCGATTAAAGATACTGATAGAGGTACAGGAAGAGAAATAGGTTAGTGCATTGGATATGCTTTTCAGGAGGAAAGTAACAAATACACAGATCCAAGTACATGGAAGGTACATAGATGCACAATGGGAGAAGTACATGTAGACCAAAGATGCATCAAATAAACTCAGGTTTCCAAGTGTTATTGTACGTTAATTATTTTTAAACATAATTATTCTACATGTTTATATAAAGCAATACACAAAGATAGGTCCAGATCTATAGCAAAAAATAAATGATTATATACAGAGGGATATGCTGTAAATTTCTGTTTGGGTATGGTGCTTATGTGGGGAAGAGCCAATTCGTGAGTAGTTTTCTGAAGATAAGGTGGCTGTCCGTGGTTCTTATGTTGGGGGGCGGGGGGGTAAAGAGTTCATAGTTTGGGTGCTGTATCTTAGGATTTTGAGGCAAGGTGCCATTTTAGAGCAAGGGTTCCTTTGTTGAATGTGTTTTGGTGTTTTATTCCTGATGAAGAGCGGTACCATTTCATGGATTACTTTGTGGGTGATACAAAGCAGCTTGAATGTGGAACTTCTGGCAACCGGTAACGAATGCAGGGCTTTCAAGGCAGGTGAGATGTGGTCTCGCAGTTTGATATGCTAGAGTAGTCTGGCAGCCAAGTTCTGAATCAGTTGTAGTCTTTTCATGGTTTGTAAAGGTGATTCGTGGTAGAGGCTATTGCAGTAATAAAGTTTGGACAGAACAAGGGAGATGGTAGCTTGTACCTTGTGTGGAAATCCCAAATGAGGGAACATTCGTAGCAGCGTTTTTATTTTGACAAAGCTTGATCTTTCTAATTTGTCCGCTTGGGTAATCATTGGAGTCTATGGTCATTCCGAGGTTTCTTACTTCCTTTGATACTTTAGGTGGTGATCCCAGTACCTCAGGCTAGGCGGCAAGCGGGTCTTCATGTTTCCAATCGCCACACATGAGTATTTCCGTTTTGGAAGCATTCAATTTAAGGTGGCTCCAAGTCCTCCCCTGATCCACGACTCTGAAACAACTGAAAATTGGGGAGTTTAAATGTCTTTGGGGCATTCCAGTTGCAGGAGTATTTGTGTGTCATCTGCATAGTTTGGGCACGTGAGGTGAAATTGATTGATCTGTACCGGTAATGACTTCATGTAGCTGTTGAAAAGCATGGGTGAGATGATAGAGCCTTGGGGGACCACTGCTTTTGTGGAATATGTTTTGGATGAGCAAGGTGGGGTATGGATGACATTTGTTATGTTTCGAATGTAGGACACGTACCAGTCTAGAGTAGGGCTGAGCATAGTTTGCGAAGTAGCTCTTCGCGAAGTTACGCAAAGTGCACTACGCGAGCTACGCGTAGCACTACGCTAACTGTGTAGTAGCCTGTTCGCACCGTGCAAGATGCCATTTTTAATGATTGCACAGTGCGGATAAGCATCCGGCACTGTGCAATCATTGAAAACGGCATCTTGCACAGTGCGAGCTGTACTTTTCTGCCGCTCGAGTAGATTTTTACTCAAGCTGCAGCTTTCTCAATGCGGACTGGTAGTTTCTCATCGCGAGCGGTTGCAAGCATATGCGACCACTCGCAATGAGAAACCTGACCTCCCCGCGCTGAATCTCGCCAGGAGGTTTATTTTCCACGCTTGCGATCAGCAACATGATGTTGCTGATTGCGAACGAGGAAAGTTGGGCCGGTATGTCATTTTGCTTGCTCGCGATCGCCCACTTGACGTTGAGGACCGCGAGCAATCAAAAAATTACCGCTGCACTACGCTACGCGTGTTTTAACTGTGCTACATGCAGTTCGAGTAGTGCGAAGAAGCGCAAACTACGCAAGCGTAGCGTAGTGCTTCGCCCAGGCCTAGTTAGAGCAGTCTCCTCTGTCAGCTTCATAGAGACTTTGTTTCAGAGTGTCATGGTCAATCGTGTCAAAGGCAGCTGAGAGGTCCAAGAGGAGAAGCGCAGCAGACCTGTTGCTATCTGCTGTGTTCTTCAGGCAAGGAGGGCAGATTCTGTGCCTCTTCCCTGACGGAAATCTGTTTGGAAGTCTGAAAGTATGTCATTCTTTTCAATGAATTGTGACATCTAGGCGAACACTGCTTTTTCTAACAGTTTGCCCAGGAAAGGTCCATTTGTAGTGGGTCTTTAGTTGTCAGGGTTCAGCGGGTCCAAGTTTGTTTTCTTCAGTAAAGGACGTTTATGACTTTTTGAGTTCTTCTGGAAATATTCAGGTAGTTAAGGAATCGTTGATGATTATTCTTACTTGAGTGGCAGCGGAGGTATTCTTGAAAGTTTATGGTGGACACGGGTAAGAAGGCCTGCCGACAGACCTGCTTGCTTGAACCAGGGCCATAAATTCATTGTGTGAGATGTTTTGGAAGGAACAGAGAGGCTGGGTTAGAGTATTCTCGGATTCTTGTTTTGTCCAAGGGTTAGTGCTGGTGCTTTGTCTCTCTTATGTATAAGTCCAATGTGTCTGCTTTGTCAAAGTGTAATGATTTGCCAGTTTGTGAAATCTTGAGTAACAGGATGATTTCCTTCCAGGCAATTTGGTTTGCGAAATTCATTGAGTACTATATAGAATTCTTTATTTGCACATTTAGCATTTTGAATTCGGTCTGAATAGTACCTTTTCTTAGCTTTTTTGATAGCGGACTTTGTAGTGTAGTTCCTAGTTTCCCACTAGGCCCTGCGCATTGGAATAACATAAACAGTAGTATCGACGTGGAACTGCTTATATTCCAGGCCTCCACTGACTATGCTAAACTTAATTGGGTTGTGTTACCAACTAGCTCAGAGGTCACTGGAAACTTTCTTCTCTGCATAGGAAGTGATCAGCTTCCTTGGCACAGACAAGAAGGGATTCAGCTTTCCAACAACCGTGCAACATGACAACTTTGCTCCTCAGATCAAGAGTCGATCTCTAGGGTCGTGTGAAACAATAGACATAGATTTCACTCAGTCAGTCTAGTGCAGTTTACTTTCACAGTATGTAGAGAATAGAGAGACGGGCGTTTATCAATAAAGGTTAACATTTATTGAACAGTCTTTCTTCTCATACAAGAGAAATGTATTGCCACAATTGCAATAACTGTTATTATAAAAAGTACGTACAGTAAGATAAGAATAGCAAAATAGAACTGTAAAAGCATTGATATGGTTTCTTAGCCATACAATGGTTTAAAAGTAATAAAACATATATACAGTCATATATACATTAGGCTAACATACTCAACTGGTGCTTCTAACTAAGCCTACCCCAGTGTGCCTGACCTAAGCCTAACACGTGAGAAGGGGGAGTAAGTAAGTAGCTTAAGTTAAGTTGGTTTTGCCAAGGTTTGTTTCAAGAATTCTCGTCTAAGGGTTTAGTCAACACCATACCTCTGAATAGAATGATGGAGGATTGGTATCTCCTTCAGGGGTCTCTCTCGATATCCCAGTCACCTGCGAGGGTAAACTGGAAGCGCCGGGACTGGATTTCTCTGCACGAGAAAGGCAGCGGCTTCTCTCAGCGCGTCGAGGAAGGAGGGGTGACAGCGTCCGCGGGCAGCTGGGCTGGATGTCTTCGCAGAGGACGGCTGCACGGCTCCTCAAGCGTACTGCACCATAGGTCGCGCTGTAGCGGCGATAATGGTAATCAGTAGCTTCACCACCACAGGATAGCAGGCTGCAGCGACAGAGTGCTAGTTTTTACCAACACGGGGTCATGCAGGCAGCTGGCATCAGCAACATGTTCGCTCATTGCTTAAGGCAACGTTGGTAATATTTATACCTGACAGGTGCCGGGTTTGACGCAAGTTTGCTGGACATAAGACGTCCATTAAAGATGTCACTAGGAAGTGATAGTTATCAGTTGCTCATTAGAGTTCCATTACTAATCAAAACATAGCAAGCGGGGATTTCCAGGTTTGCTAAGTTTTTATCTTGTTGAAGAACTCTGAGTGTTATCTAGGAATATCAGATAGTGACTGCTGCTCTGTCATTGCACTAATTGGTCGCAAAGGAAGTAGCAGAGAGTCATGCTGGAATGTGGCTCTGTGGCTCTGCTCGTGTGAGGCCAGAGATGACTTTTCAGAAAATCGCACTTGAACGGTTATGCCAATATAGGGAAAAAGGGGCTTTATTGCCGAATAGGGGCATAAGGTCACAGTATCGATCAGGAACCTAGATAAGCACGCAACACCCACTCCACGTATACATGTCCATCAAAATTACTAAAACTAAGCAATTAGATGCATGTGTAACATTGTGTAACATAGCCCACCCCAAAATACATAAATGCATTCGAAATAGGCGTACTTGTAATACATGGAATTTAGGTACTGTACGTAGTTTTAAAAGCATAGTAATCATTCAAAAATTATTGCATATGAAATCAATGAACGATTATGCATAAAGAATTACACATGAAGTATCTCTGACAGAAGAAATGCGAGATAAATCATCACATAAAAATGCATTGTAATAATATGTGTGCTAGAGGCTGGTGTTATGTTGTTATGTCTCTAGATGTGTTTTTTAGAAGTAGAAGTGTGAAGCTTCTGTTCTCTAAGAATAGTTTTTACGTTAAGCAAAGAATTGTTCGTGCCAAAAGGAGAGGGTCAATATTAAAAAATTGTCCAATTCAAAGAAAAATCAGTTTACCAAAGCTCCTGGCAGTTTTATGTTGATCAAAACTGAAGGCCGAATTCAGAGTTCATGGGAACGCCGTGTGTCGGAAAGCTTTTCAAAAGTTATTGTTTCTCTGTGGGTGAGAACATCGTATCAGACAGGCTCGCAAAGAATTGGTCTACAAAATCAGGTGATAGTTCAACCAAATTAGATAGCGCTGTAACTTGGCAGGTGTGAGAATGATTGCTGTCATCGAAGACAGGATCAGCCCTGCTCACAGAACGTTGTACCTGGATGATGTTGCTTTTGTCACTCGCTCCACTGTTACCACTTGGCTGTAGTACAGGAGTCTCCACGAATGCCGTCATCAGGATTGGTAGCCGCTGGGGACAACACAATGCGTGAGCCGTTATTGGACTGAGCAAAGTATCGACGTCCATTGGTACTGCTGATGGAAGTGAAAGACAGATGTCCAACACGCATTCATCGCCGCAAAGCATACACCGTAGCACAGGTAAAATGCAATTTTGCCATATTGGTCTGAATGAAAGGAACCAGGTCATGTTTAGATCTCTCAGCCTGGCCAATCCGAGGACGTTAGTTAACCTGTCCCTGTAGCGCATTGCTAGGATTGTTTCTTCCATTCCCATGGGAGCTATGTCTGAGCCGAGGTTTGCCATAACGTAGCAGGAGGGTCAAAAATAGAATCCCTGCGATGAGTCCAAAAAATAGTGGAATACCACCAAAGATGGAGTGCACAAAATTAGGAAAGATTCCCAAAATTGCCTGGAAGGGTGTTAGCAGTCCCGTAAAGACTGTCTTAAATATGCCTGGGATGCTTGTAGCACTAGACATGTTAAGGAGTTGGTCGAGCATTTGTACGAAATGCACGGGGCAATTTGTTGATAAAAGGTCATGGACCTCAGTAGCCGTCCTTGCGACTAGAAGATCATACGTCTCTTTAGATGACGTTATAGGCACTGTTGTCTGTAAAAGCACAGATTTCATTTTGCTTAATGTATCAATTCGTATAGAATAGAGATTCAGACGAGGCCAGAGAGGAGTCACTATGTCTGGAGGCCCGCTCGGGAACAATGCTTGCATGCAACATTTGACCATGGACGTTACTTGTATTAGATAACTTTTTCCGGGCGCGAGGCCACAGCACCTGTGATCCGTTCTTAGAATGTAACTCCCGTTTGCGAGTTGCATAAAGAAGGGCTCTATCTGAGTTGCAGGTGTGACTAGCTGGTGGCATGAAAGGTTGTTTGAATTGCCATCACATGCTCCGTGTAAATTAATACCCTGACACAAAAGTATACCGCTTAGTGAGTGTTTACAATTTTCACCACTAAGAAATAAATTTTTGTCGCTGTCACTATAGCAGGAATGAGTGTATGGTAATTTCCATTCGGATTTAACATATCCCTTACCCAATTGTTCATACTGGCCAGCAGGTATGTATTCAAGGCACTTTTTAAAGCGGAAAGTTGTTATCGGAATTGTGATAATTCCGTGTATTATCCATTCAATGACAGGACTCTCTGACATTGTCAATGGTAATCTCTCGAGTTTCTCGATGCTCAAGATTGTATAGTCTGCTCCTTTCTGTGCCAAACTGATCTGTTTATCAGTAAGGTTAAAAATGGAAAATAATGACGTTGTGTTTATCAGACGCCATGGCACATAGCCTGAACGAAGATTTTGCAGCGACCAGCCTAATTCTATAATAGAGCGTAATTGAGACTGGCCATGTTGTAACATTAGCAAATCTCTGTCTATCACATCAAAGGCAGAGGATACAATATTGTCCATAGAATATATTCTGGAAGACAGAGTCATTAACCCATTGTCTACCACAGAAAGTGATTTTTCCAAATTAATACGATCAATTTCTCGTATTTTTTCAGCAGTTTCAATTTGCTTTACTTTCCAAGCCTCGTTGTAAGCAGCATAGATACTGGTCGCTATGAAACGCTTTTGACGCTGTTTGCGTGGTCCAAGAATGAAATCGCGCAAATCAGCACCATCTTTTAGTAAAGACAAGTGTTGCTTAATTTCAGCCAGTGTGGATGTAGTTAGCCATTCTAGGCAGAGTTTCCCTACACTGTATGTGGTTATAATCCCTGGATGTTGTCTCTGGGAGTATCTTGGGTCTAATCTGGTCATTTTTAACCCTTGTGTTTTATTCAGGAACCTATCTTGACAGCTATTTGTGTCTGCAGGCCAGATTAACCACTTTTTCCAATCAGGATGTGTTCTGTTGAAATGTAAAATGTGTGACACGTCTAACTCATTATCTGCAGTTGTATTCTCAGCTATTGGCTTTGGTATAGACGGTGTTTTAAGGTCTTTGTTCTTAGCTAGGCCAAGACAAGATGTTTGGTGTACAGTGTCATTTAAAAATAACATTTGTTCTGGTATCATGCAGGTTCTAAATAGTGCTTCTATGCCTTGCACCTGCCAATCTTTTGTACCCCAAATTGATTTCGTTTCAATATTATTTTTCCAATAATCAAAACCAAATGTCATCATTTTGTCATAAAATGCTTCTGAATATATCAATTTAGAATTTGTCAGCATTGTTTTCATTCCTGTTTTATCTAACAGTTTATAATAAAACGTTTCTGCATCACTGGTGTTAAACCCTGAAAAATATTTGAATTTCTCAAAAAATGCTTTAGAACTGCTTTTAGGTGGTGTAGAACAATGTTCCCATTGATTATACATAAAAACATTTCTAGGCTGTGCAGATTTATGCAAGTAATGATCCCCATAGTGGGTGTAACAGAATAACTGCTCATAACTAGATGAACCTTGTAAATAATCATGATCTGTGAATCTAGCTGACATTACTAAATCAGACATCATGTCATTAATACTGTTAAAGTCCCAATCATCAGAGAATGTACTTGGTGTCACAAAGTCACTTAAGGAAACCTTTAGTTGATGAGGATACTTCAGGATTTCGACCGGACCATAGATCTCATAGTCTGTTTTCTCCCATACTACCCCACCAGGTATTGGAATTGCTGTGACATTTACTGTTGACAGTTCTCTTTTCTTTACGTGGGATGATCTGTGTGGTTTCAGGACTAGGTTGATGTTCTGACTTGCTGTGTCCATTCAATTGTAATGAACTTCCCTAAAATTAAAACTAAAATTAGGCATAGTAGGAGTATGAATACCCCTGAGATAATCCAATGCTCAATCAACGGTGAATCCAGATATAGTTCTTTGATTTGTTGAAGGAGTCCTGTTGTATTTTCTTTAAAAGACTTTTTTGTTTCTGGCATTACTTCCGGGTCATTTAAATCTTCAGAGAAGTTGTCGAAGTTGATGAAATAACCAGAGGCAGTTCTGTCAATTGATGGGATTGTTCTTTCAATCTGTCTCTCGGTAGCACTTTCTGATGCCACATCATTGTAGACTGGTGTTGTTTCTTGACGAACTGTTTCAATCTGTGTTTCAAGAGGCACGAGTTCCATGGCATTATTGCATAGTCCTTCATTGTGCACTGCAGGCTGATCGAATGTGATTAGTCTTTCAGTTTGAACCTCTTGGATTGTTGCAAGTTTGGGTATTCTGTTGTTTCTTGGGAGTCCACTGGGCCTACTGTTGATTATAGGCCACATGCTTGTGGTTTTACCAGATCGATAGACACGACTCTGTTCTCCTTTTTACCAGCAAGGGGCGGTAGCACAACTGATCTTGTGACTGCTAAGACAGGTACTGCTTTTCTGTAAGAAGGCCCAAATTCCTTCTTAACCGCGATCTTTTCTCTGACTAGATCCCCAATCTTTGGAATCCAGACAGGCCTTGCTGGGGCTGTTGCGGGTGGTGCCTCGTCAGTGGTACTTGGCTGTTGCTTTAACTTTATGTTACTTAATGATTTTCTTGTTTCATTCAGTTCCTGTAAAACAGCCAAACGGTCTTTTACTTCAAACTGCGTTGTTTCTTTTTGTACCACTGACATCTGACTATCGAGGTCCTGAACGTTCATTCTTATTCCGAACAATAGTTCGTATGGGCTGAAACCTTTTAGAGAATTTCTTGGCATGTTGTTAAGACTAGTCTGGACACTTATTAAATGTTTGACCCACCCAGCGCCTGAACCTAATACCTTCGCTGTTATAGATTGCTTTATGTCCCGGTTTTTTCTTTCTACCACACTTGTGCGACGGACAAGAATACCACAACCCAATTCCCATGCTAGCCATGGCCTCCTCATAAGCTCGAGAGCTGAAAGCAGGACCCTGGTCAGAATGGAACGTGGTAATTGCGTATGTGCCGATATGGACTCGCTAATCTTTTATAACCGTTCTAGCGTCAGCCGAGCGCTGGAGGCCTCATTTTTTAAGTGCATTTCGTCTTAACTATTAATAGGACGCAGGACGGGGTGTAGGCAGCGTTACGCTCTTTCTGATTGGTAGCCGGTAGCAAGGTTCGCTACTGCGATCCCTATTGCAGTTTTCACAGTTGTTTGCATATATTTGGTGTTCTACACTCATTCCCGGCCACCAGAATACTGATTGTAATTCAGTCAGTGATTCCTTGATCTTTCTGTGCCTAAGACCCAAACCCATGTGTGCGTCTGCTATTAAAAATATTCTCCTGTTCATGTTTGGAATTACTCTATCCCCCACTCCAGGGATTCGAGCAAAAGGAACGGAGTTTGCATCAATTATGTATGCATAATTGAGTGGATAGTTTACGGGTAGTGCTGCACAGTCGCCTTTTACGGTCGTTTTTACTGCTAGCATGGTTCCCCCGTCTATATACTTATCTGTACGCTTTTTTGTGGCTACGGAAGCCGGGTTAGTTGCTTCCGCGGTGGCTGTATTAGCCAATGAATTCCCTGCAACGTGAACGCCATCACGTTGAAGACTCTGTGCGTGAATCACGTGAGTCTTTTGTAGTTCTTTGTGTAAAAGAGCTACCTGTTCCCAAAGCATTTTATGCTTTATTGTGGCACCTGTGTCATCTTTGTAGTCGTTTTCGATCCAACTCTGCAGTTTGTTATTGTAAGAATTGACGCAAAAATGAGAATCGCACACTATAAGTGTGGGGAATTCGCGTTCTGCATTTTCGAGCGCCATCTTTAAAGATCTGATTTCAGTTCTCTGAACCGAACAGTACTTTACAGATTCAGTTTTTGTTACTTTCGGTCTGAATTTACCGCACAGCCAACGACCTTTAATAATCGCACATGCTGCATCGTAGGATTTTCTCTCTACGTTGAAATGCTGTACAAAGCTATCTGTATAGATTATACAGGCGTATTGTGGGAGAGGCAGAATTTCGATTGGCAGAGGATATTCTTCTTCATACTCTAAATCATTCAGTTCTTTGTATTGCGGGGCGAAATAGTATTTCACGTCTTCCGCTCCTAGAGAATCTATGCACTGTATCCATTTCGGGTCCAGTGACACTGTAGGCAAGTTTACTGGGCTGAATAGCGCCTCGAAGGCGGATTCCGCTGTAAGGATATTAATCCGTTTGCCATGTGCTAGTTCTCGTTCATTTGCTAATGCGATTTGCACTGCTTTCACAGTTCTTTCTGTGTGACTGAATGCTTTTTCTGCTTGTGTGTACAAGTGAGATTTAATTGAAATAGGTACCTTTTCTCCCTCATTAGAGGTTAGGTACGTGAATCCGCATCTTCCTGGGATGACTCGGATTACAAGATCGATCGTGTTGTCACGCGTATCTAATTTTGTTTTTGTTAACATGTCTGTTTGCAGTGATCTCAAAATTTCTGTGTGTTTTTGAGTCCAATTGATTTGTTTTAAATCAGGTTTAATTAGTTCGTAGAGAGGTTTAACCCTCTCTGCGTAATTTAGGATGTAAGTTCTTCCGAAATTCAGAAAACCTAGTATGGATTGTAAATTCTTCAGCGTTTTTGGAGCTTGGAGTACAGCGCACTTCTCTAAGAAGTTGTCCGCTAGGCTTTTTCCTTCACTTGATAATTCGTACCCTAAAAACAGTACTGTCAGATGGGCAATTCGAGACTTTTTAAAGTTGAATTTGTAACCCTCTGCTGCGAACCCAAGTATAATGGTGTTCACTCTTTTCAAGTGAGTATCCAAGTCGTCGTCTGTGAGATAAATATCATCTACGTAAGATAATGCTTCATCATCATAGATTTGTAGTAACTCTGTTACCCTAGCTGAGAATAGTCCTGGGCTGTTCTTGAACCCCTGTGGGAGTCGACAGAATTTTTTCTGTGACCCAAATGCAGAGAAAGCGGTCAAGTATCTGCTTTCTGGTGCAATGTTTTGACAAAAGAAACCATTAGAAATGTCTAATGTCGTTTTATATTTTTTCCTAACTATGTTATTCATTAGGGCTGCACTATGCGAGTTTTGTACTGCAAAAGTTTTGCAACATGTATTAAGATGTCTGTAGTCCAAAACTAGACGATATGAATTGTCTGGCTTGGAGACAGGAAACAAAGGATTGTTCATTTGAGAGGTGCATGTTTCAATCACCCCCTGGTACTCAAGTTGATCTAAGATCTCCCTGACCTGTTTTTTAGCTTCTTGCTTTATGGGATACTGCCGTTGGGCAGTTGGTTCACTTTTTAATTGGATTTTGTGAGGTGGTGAATCCTCATCCCATCCTACATGATTTTTATATAATGCAGGTGCCTGGGCCACTGCCCATTTCCTTGCATATGTGTATTTTTTGTGAATCGGTATGTGATTCGAGAAGGCAGGCATAATCACTTCTTCGCCACGAGGGCACTCCCTGACAAACTCCGGGGGCCAATCTTTTTCAGCTAACAGAATATCATAGCCTTTTGAGAGCTTATCCCAAAATAGACCCTTAATTTTCCTAGTCTTATCACCCTCTATACGCAATGTTATTTCGTATATTTTATGGGGCTCGCTAAGTCTGGTGTCGGCAGTTTCAACCTGAATGTATTCATTCGTGTCCACTGTCTCCAGATGATTCATCAAGATCTTGCGCGCTATACTGATTTCTGCTGCACTGTCCAACATTGTCAATGCCCACTCCCCGTTTTTCAACTGTGTCCTCAGTATTCTCGGCATGGTTGATTACTCTAATACTGGCTACCTTCTTTTTCTGAAATTGAGATTTCTTATTTTGAGCAGGTTCCTTGTCTTTGGACTTGGTGTGCTCTCCTGGGTCTGACCGTCCTCTTCTTTCCGAATTCTGTGGAAAAGATCGAGAGGGACGTGTATCAATACTTTGATATCTATCAGGTCTTTTTATATTATCCCTATTTCTAAGGTTATATCTTTTCTCAGAGGGCTCCCGTTGGGGAGACTGGTGTTCTCGAGTCGGAGTTCTTTCCCTCCGTCGAGGAGACCTTCCTCTGGACTGGAAAACTTTTTCCTTGGGAGTGGATTGTTTATTTCCATCCCAGCTCTTTTTAGGAGTGTTTGAATTATTTTTAATAAATAATTTTTCTGGATTTTCGAGCAGTTGGGGCTTAACTGGTTTCCCACCCAAGCTGTCTCTACCTAATTCTTCATAGCATTTTTCTATGATTTTTGCAAGCTCAACAGGATCTTTTATATCTGTTTCCCTCAACTTCTGGCGAATCGCCACAGATGCTGCTTCTCCCTTTACATTGGCTAATAATATAGCCGTGACCTGCTTGAAATCTTTCAGTAATTTCATACCTAGATTTAAAGCGGGTTCTGGACCGAATTCATTTTGAATCTGTTTTAGCACGTCTGGTATTACCGCCATAGACGGAACACCGTGTGTTTTTGTGTAAATGGAAGCAAAGACTGTACCCCAAGTGTCGCAGTCCTCCACGTGTGGTGCGATTCCCATAGGAAGGCAGATGGTCAAGATTCTGTGTTTCTCAATAGGGGTAGTATCAGGGAATACTGCCTCTATTTGAGTGATTTTCTGGGCTAACCAGAAAGGAATTTGTTCCCGTTTTACGGGTGTTTTACCAAGACATGACTGTATGTTCTGTGGTGTAATTTTATTTGTGTTCCCCTGATGAGGGGTCAGCTGGTGTGAATTAACAGCTGGCTGGACTGTTGCAGTCCGTATTACATATTGGACTAATTGCCTATGTATTTTTATTAATGTGTTTAGCTGTACTAACAGCTCTTCTCTAGACATTTTTGCAATGTCAGGATGTGGTGTGTAGCTGGCTAGAACCGGCCACGTGGCTCCTGGTCTACCTAGTGGACCGAGCCTGGTTATGTGATCATTGTGTTTTAGGGCGCCATTAAACCAGAGCAGGTGCTCTTGAAATTTAAGTGGGATTTCAACCTCCTCGAAAGGAGCGTACTCTCCCGGAGGTTCCTCTATTTTGTAATAGTGAAACTCTTGTGTTATAGCGTTTACCGCTGGAAAGTTTATCCATTAATAGAATACCTCTGTCTGCCGATACTCGTGAGCCTCTATCACGAAAATTACTGTACCACCTTGAGGTGTCAGTCCGTGTTCTATAAGTTTTAAAGTTATAGATCTTCTTAACTGGACCGGGATGATAATAGCATCCGGGTCTGCCTGTAGGAGACTCGAGTCCTCCTCTATTAGTATGGAAGCCAGCCTAGCTGCTTCCCTTTCTTCTTCATTGTCTGACATTTTAAAAATGCAGTTTTTGCAGAGTAGGTCTCCAAGGAGACAAAGATTAGATGCACAATATTTTGGAACACTGTATCCTTCAAAGTTGAATAAACCAGAGCTTTACATAGGAATCTCTTCCTACTAAGGTCGGGCGGATTTTAACCTTTCACCCACTCCAGACGTCTATTGGAGTATTTACGGGAGAAAGGGGTGTGAAATATGCACGACTGAGTTACTCTACAAGTCTTGCGTTAGTTTATCGCCTTGCCCCACGTTGGGCGCCATGTAGTGTAGTTCCTAGTTTCCCACTAGGCCCTGCGCATTGGAATAACATAAACAGTAGTATCGACGTGGAACTGCTTATATTCCAGGCCTCCACTGACTATGCTAAACTTAATTGGGTTGTGTTACCAACTAGCTCAGAGGTCACTGGAAACTTTCTTCTCTGCATAGGAAGTGATCAGCTTCCTTGGCACAGACAAGAAGGGATTCAGCTTTCCAACAACCGTGCAACATGACAACTTTGCTCCTCAGATCAAGAGTCGATCTCTAGGGTCGTGTGAAACAATAGACATAGATTTCACTCAGTCAGTCTAGTGCAGTTTACTTTCACAGTATGTAGAGAATAGAGAGACGGGCGTGTATCAATAAAGGTTAACATTTATTGAACAGTCTTTCTTCTCATACAAGAGAAATGTATTGCCACAATTGCAATAACTGTTATTATAAAAAGTACGTACAGTAAGATAAGAATAGCAAAATAGAACTGTAAAAGCATTGATATGGTTTCTTAGCCATACAATGGTTTAAAAGTAATAAAACATATATACAGTCATATATACATTAGGCTAACATACTCAACTGGTGCTTCTAACTAAGCCTACCCCAGTGTGCCTGACCTAAGCCTAACACGTGAGAAGGGGGAGTAAGTAAGTAGCTTAAGTTAAGTTGGTTTTGCCAAGGTTTGTTTCAAGAATTCTCGTCTAAGGGTTTAGTCAACACCATACCTCTGAATAGAATGATGGAGGATTGGTATCTCCTTCAGGGGTCTCTCTCGATATCCCAGTCACCTGCGAGGGTAAACTGGAAGCGCCGGGACTGGATTTCTCTGCACGAGAAAGGCAGCGGCTTCTCTCAGCGCGTCGAGGAAGGAGGGGTGACAGCGTCCGCGGGCAGCTGGGCTGGATGTCTTCGCAGAGGACGGCTGCACGGCTCCTCAAGCGTACTGCACCATAGGTCGCGCTGTAGCGGCGATAATGGTAATCAGTAGCTTCACCACCACAGGATAGCAGGCTGCAGCGACAGAGTGCTAGTTTTTACCAACACGGGGTCATGCAGGCAGCTGGCATCAGCAACATGTTCGCTCATTGCTTAAGGCAACGTTGGTAATATTTATACCTGACAGGTGCCGGGTTTGACGCAAGTTTGCTGGACATAAGACGTCAATTAAAGATGTCACTAGGAAGTGATAGTTATCAGTTGCTCATTAGAGTTCCATTACTAATCAAAACATAGCAAGCGGGGATTTCCAGGTTTGCTAAGTTTTTATCTTGTTGAAGAACTCGGAGTGTTATCTAGGAATATCAGATAGTGACTGCTGCTCTGTCATTGCACTAATTGGTCGCAAAGGAAGTAGCAGAGAGTCATGCTGGAATGTGGCTCTGTGGCTCTGCTCGTGTGAGGCCAGAGATGACTTTTCAGAAAATCGCACTTGAACGGTTATGCCAATATAGGGAAAAAGGGGCTTTATAGCCGAATAGGGGCATAAGGTCACAGTATCGATCAGGAACCTAGATAAGCACGCAACAACTTGTATAATCTGTTAATTTTCTGTAGGTGAAGTTTGTCTTCTTTGGCGGTTGTTTTCAGTCGGGTACTTTGCATCTTGCTAATTTTGTTTTTTTATGTTTTTTATCTGTTTCTTCAAGGCGCTTTTTAGGTCTCGTAGACCTAGTGCTGGAGCGCGCAGCACTCCACGCTTTGCGAGGCTTATTGTGATCAATGCTTTGTGAGGTTTAGTGTGATCAAAACACTTTCAGAAGGGCACTTGAAGCACTGCCCGTCTTTTTAATTCCCTGGGGTCATCCGCCATGCTAAACGCTGGCTCGCGATTGAAAAGGAGGCTTCTTAGTCCCTCCTTGTTACTGCCCTTTCCACTTTTGGCCCGCCCATCCGGACTGGATCTTTCACTTGCGGCGGTAGACCGTGTCTTTTAATTATTGGCTAAAGCACTTTTTTCTTCCATTCCGCAGCTGCAGAGGGAGGCAGTGCCCAGCGCGTGCTAATGTTCGGTCGACTGCACATAGCCTCTCCAGCAGGAAGCGCCATTCCGGAGTGATAGAAAATGAAAGAACTCTCAAGTTACCTCAAACCTTAATACTGTGCTGCACGGCCTGAAGAGTAAGACTAGAAGATAGAGTAAACTGTGCCTGCCATCAGCCACAAGTCATTTGTCTAAGTATGCACTGCCCGCTACGTGTACAACAGCGTGCATCACCTTTACATTCACTACGCACGTCCTGTCGCTCTACTCACCCGAAGGTGGTAGAAAGTTCAACGCTCTCGTTTCCCACTTGAGCCGCAAGCGGAAACTTCATACCCAACTTCAGGGAAAACACATAAAAATGCTGAGCAGACAGCGACTCTGTACTACCGAAAACGCGTCTTACGAGGTGGCACACACAGTGGTCCCCTTGGCTAAATTTGATTCCATTTGTTTTTTATTATATGGTGAAATAAACATGCCACCACGCCCCCTTCTTTGGTACAAGCAGTAATACAGTGAGGTAAGAATTACTGTAGTACTTCCCTGCGGTTTGCAGAGATTCTGTGAGATAAAATGCGTCAGATGTGCATTCTGATATGGGGTGATACAGAAAGTAACACATCCATGGGGCATGCGTTAGTGAGATGTAACCGGCAAGTGTGTTCTTTAAGTAAGTACACAGTGTGATAAGACATACCGATGCAGTGTGATAAGACATGGGCCAGTGGAATTATGCGGCAGGAGAGAGTCAAATTATGCAGCAGGGTTAAATAAATTTTGTGGAAAGAAAAGGCTAATTAAGCGAACTTATAAAAAGGGCTTCTGTAGCGCACTGCCCAGATTTCAGTTTCCTCTGGGCGCCTTTGGGTTGAAGAGACTGCGCCAATGTTGTGCAGGACTGAACAGTTGTGTTCAACTGGCTTGCGAGCACTTCTATTTGGAAACTAAAGGCTAGAGGGTGGGTAACAAATAATGCCATGTGACCAGGATCACCCAGCTTTTTTCAAGCGTCAATTAATAATATTGTGTCTAAAATGGTGGTAAAGACCGCTGAGCCTTCCTTTACATCTGAAAACACGTAGGGAAATGTGGCAACGTGTATCGTATGCCGCCCCAATGCATGCCTCAAATTGGCAGATTACAGATTTCCGGCAACGCCAAGGGTGCCCTGCACCTGCCCCCCAGCCCACAGCCCCTTGCCGAAGCATGTTGAAATGAAGACATTGCGCTCTACCTGATCTTCATAACCGAGTAAAAGACATTGTCATTAACAATGGCAATAGCTCTAACTGAAATAATTGCGAGAACTATTACATTTTTAATGCTTGCTTTCTTTTGTTCTGTTCTGTGGTTTTGAGTGGGATTAGGATGTCAAAAACTTCCTTTAGCCACTCATAGTTTTTTAACAGAATTTATTGTTTCCAGATTTGTACTGGATGTTAGTTGTATTTCTAAGTGTTCCAAATTGAGTTTGTTCCACGGTCGATAGGTGGATGATGCAAGGTAGTTTTAGAGGAGTCGCTTACTGTTTTATGTTGGAAAGCAAGCAAGTGGTGGTCTGACTATGTGACTATAGAGTTATAGTTTGAAAGGTTACTGGTTCGGTATTAGCAAAAATTACATCTAGGATATGTCCAGCAATGTGTGTGGGGTTGTGGACAATCTGGTGCAGGTTTAGTGCATTTATGCCAGTGATTGTTTTTGGATGGGTCATATTGGGTTTCTCAGACCAAATGTTTAGGTCACCCAGAACGCATAGGTTGGAGTGTATTGTTATCCGGTTTGGGAATGTCGCCTTGCTAAATGGAAGTCTGTAAAGGAGCAGAGCTAAGAGGAAGACTGTGTAGGATTGCATCTGGTGAGGAGAGCCTCAATTCTTTATGATGATACCACCAACTTTAGTGATATGTAATATTTGCCTGAACACAACAGCTGGACCACCTCCTTTTTATGCCTATTCGATTTTGGGTGATCGTTTGGTAGCCTAGAGGAATGGCTTTATGCGAGACTGGAGCCATATCATCTCCCAACCATGATTCAGTAACAATTCAGCGCTAGCTGGTATTCAGACTGTATTGAGAAGGGAATTAGGTCACCTTTCAGTAAGACCTCTCCAACCATTGACCCATTTCTTGAAGCCACTAAGTTTCGACACTTCAGGCAGTCTCTTACCTTCCCAGAATGGTGTCGCCCTTGTTACCTTGTTGTCCCATCCCATCTACGTCTCCTCCCCCCTCCATGCCTCTCACTCTTTGTGTGGTGGGTAACAATCCCTTGCAGCCTCAGCCTCCATAAATGTAGTGTAAATGCGTGCGTTTCTGGAACTGTAGTCTTTCTAATTCGTATGTTGGGCGATCCCCCACTATGTGGTCCCACTCATTAATTACAATGAGGTGTGGCGCTCTATAAGTGGCCTGTTTTTGGTAATGCGATTCCTCCGTTTTATTGACCGCGCTGCAGCGTGTAAAGCGCCACTCTCGTATGTCCCCCGTCCCATAGTAGCAGGGATGTGGAATTCCTATAGCCCGACGCCCAGGACATATTGTTTGGGGTCAAGGGCAACAAGTTTTAATGTGCATTTTGTCCTTGGGACAAGCAGGCCCAACCCCCTGCTGCGCAAACCCTTTGGCTGCCAGGTTGCAGTACCACATTAAGGTTCAGGGAAGGGCTCTGCCTGCAGTTAAGTTAATATTTGTGTTTGTATGCTAATGCTGTTCAAACTTGTATTTATGGTTCATTAATTGAGAGCCTTTATTATTAGGCTGAGCGCTCTCAGTAAATTTAAGTTCTGACTGCACTACTGACAGTGGTTCCAGTATAAAAAAGTGTGGACACACGGTTTCAAACTTTAGCAATATGAGGCTATGCATAATGCTCCCAGAATGCTCTCTGATTTTAATTGCAAATATTTGCAGAAGCTTGAAAACAAGATTAATGATTCTTTGCTTTCAATATAAAATGTTCCTAAAAAATGAAAGTAGGAAAAAAATGTTTTTGCTAAAGTACTGTAAAATTTCAGTTACTATTTCTTTTCAGCATCATTTTGTAAAATGTGTTGATGCATGCTAGTAGTTCCCCAAAATATTCATATTAGAAAATCAGTGTAACAGTTTCAATAAGATTTTGGGAAACAAAAACAAACAAGCTTTGGCAAAGCCAGTAGGTCTGAAATAGTAGTCAGCTTTTTAGTTTTGGCAATGCGTGACTTGTATTTGCATGGTTTTTGTAAAACCATATTGGTGTGAGAGCTGCCGGACCCTCACCAATATAACAAACCTTGGCAAAAGCAAACATTGTTTTTGGTCTCAACTGCCACATTAGTTACTGGCACTGAACAAAACTACTTTGTGTGCCAATATGATCCTTGTGAAAGAGCAGAATGTTGTCACTCCCCGTGAAGCCAGCCGATACAGAGAGAATTTTAATAAGAACAAAAGGTCATGGGTAACGCCAGACCAAATTAGGGGCCCAATTATTAAAGAAAGTCTTAAAAAAGGACCCTTGGTATATGTCCTTGCATTGAGGGCAGCTATATGGCTTTCGTTAATTCACAGAATTTACAGCAGTAGGGCAAGAAATAGTACTCCTAGAAAATATTTGTGAACTGCATTTTAGCATGAGCAAATATGCATGTGTAGATTTGCTCATGCGAACACCTGAGTGTTGCAAGTTTATTTTCCCTCCGACCCCTTTTTACCCAACTCTGGAAGAAGGTTTACATCTGCCATTGTCAGGAGTAAATTTCCAACATCTCCCAGTATTGGAAAAGATTAGAGAAGAGTTGTTGAAAACCCCAAGTTAGAAGGTTTGCACAGACTCAAAAGGACATTCCAACCCTGAAACTATTGTTTACCACTACCTTCAGCCCAAGTATGTAGATCTGCGCAAACGTAGCAACATAAAGGGATTGCTAGTATTCAAACACTAGTATAGTATGAGCGCTGGCATAATCAGAGAGGCTACATAAGAGCTCTTATATAATGAGATTGCTGCCATAATTTGCCGCCGCACAACATGGCACCAATGGGACAAGTGGATTTTGTTACAGGACAAGTAGATTTATGAAGCAACCTGCCCCATGGACAAGTAGATTTTTTTATAAATTCCACACCCCTGAGTAGTTTGCCAAGTTCCTAATTGAGCATAGTGACAATTGCCCCCAGTATTTTATGATATGTATTCTGTAGGATATAGAGGAGCCTGGGAGGGTAATCTACCAAATATCTTTAAAGGGAGGCACTGCCATCGCGCCACATCTGTTCATAATTCCGTTACTATCTGCCTGATATTATTCTGCAAACAATCCGCTTCAATAGTGGAGAGTCCTAGGTACTTAAATCCCTCTCTGGCTATGCGCAGGTATTCTGGTTGTATACATATCTCGAGATTCCCTCTTGCAGGGTATAGGCTTGATTTGTCCCAATTAATACAGTATCCCGAATGATAACCATGTTCTTTAAACAAGCGTAGAATTCGTGGGAGGGTCTCACTCGGATTGGTTATATATAGGAGGATGTTGTCTGCATATAGGGATATCCGTTCATCTCTAAGACACCCATCATTGTCACGAAAGCCGCTTATCTCTGGAAGAGCTTGAACTACGCAAGCCAATGGTTCTAGTATCAGGGCAAAAAGTAGTGGGAACAGGGGATAACCCTGCCTGTTAACTCGGACTTTGGCCATCGGACCACGGTAAAGAAGGTAATCCAATGCTATAAAGTTTTGCCCGAACCAAACACTTGCCGCATATAGGGCCAGTGGACAGTGTCGAAGTCCTTTTCCACATCAAGGGAAAGGAGCAAATAAGGGGTGGTCCTAGTTTTCACCGTGTCTAGCCAATTGGCCAGTCGACGGAGATTAAAGTATGTGGTTCGCTTGGCATAAATCCAGGCTGGTCGTGGTGAATGAGACCTGATTACTGTAAGCAGGCTCTTTGCTAAGATGGAGGCCAGCAGTTTAGTTTTGACATTTAATAATGAAATTGGTCGGTAAGACCCACAGTTCTCAGGTGGTTTCCCTTGTTTGTGTATTATCACTATAGTGGCACTGCGGAGGTCCACGGGGAGCTGTTCCTTGTTTCTGACTGTAGTATACAGATTTATGAGGTGTGGGCCTAATTTGTTGGCATTTTGTTTAAAGAATTGTGCCGGTAGGCCGTTGGGACCAGGGGTTTTCCCTGATATTTGCCTAGAAATAGCGCCTTGCACTTCATCTAGGGTAATATCATTGTGTAAAGTTTCTATGTCTTCTTGGGTCATGGATGGAATATCTATTTGCCTAGGTGGGCTGCTATTTGTGATTTAGTAGCTATGGTCCTGGCTTCATAGAGGCTTGCATAATAGTGGGAGAATGCTTCTGCTATGCTGGGTGCCTAGGTATGTTCTTCCCCGTTCTCTTGTATCCTGTTCACATATTCCCTAGTCCATTGACATTCCATTTCAATTCTGTGTATCGTTCCTCGCCTATCTCACGTGGGACTCTTCCTCTGACCCCTGCTGGAGGGGGGGCACCTTCCCCTGTCTCATCTCCTGTTGCCCTGAGCATTTCTCTGAATTCCCCCTTACTGACTGGAAAAAGAAGAGAAAATAACAACCCTTCATGGGTGAACTATCCCTACTTTCTAATACCCAAAACCTAGCCCCCCCACCCCACTCTTACCTACTTTCCATACCCTTCTGCTGAACTGTCAACATGACAACTTGGCACAGGCATAGTTTGAGAGGTCGGTTCCCCACCCTCGACCCTAAACGACTGAATTATCACACAAACCACAAAAGTGATATTAAACTGTATTCAGTTCGTTTCGCCCAAAGAACTGAGGCGTATTGATATCTGCGGGGGGCTCGTTAGTCACTTGATGGATCTCTTCTCGCGGCTATGCCCCTATTTCAGCCTTCGCCGCCAGCTTCATCTGGCCGTTGTTGAAGCGTCTCTGTGTATGGTTGCACATTTGGCCCCTCCAAACAGGAGATATCTTGCAGGAGTAGGTGGTCGCTGTCCGTATCGGCGAGGTAGTCTGTTTCATTGCATGGGTTTTCCTGATGTCCAGAATCCCTTCTGCTCATTTAGGATTGAGTCGAAGCTCCATCTGAGTCAAGAGATTTGCACCCTCTTCTGTGTGTGGGTTCCCTTTGCGAGGTGTCCCTTCTGTGTTCTGCGTGTTTCAATCAGCCATGTTCCCCTTGTTCCTCTTTGATTTGAATAGTGCAGTCTATTTGGAGTCTCTGTACGTACTGGTCCAGTGCTGTTTATCTTCGATCTTAAGGGGCAGCATTCCTCAATGCATGTCCACACTTCCGCTGGGGTCTGGAAGAAGTAAGACTTGCCTTGGAAAATGACTTTTAGTTTAGCAGGAAAGAGTAGCATGTTTTGGACTTGCTTAGGTCACAGCTTCACCTTCACAGTGTCAAATGTACGTCGCATTTTATGCACACCACGTAATCGGTGAAGATCATTACTTTTGTTTTCTCGTATTTAACTTCTCCCATCTGTCGACTCTCTCAGGATCAGGTTTCTATCCTGGAAATGAGCTATTAATGGTCTGTGAGGGGCCTTGGGAGGTGGCCTTGTGGCTGGCATTGTATGGGGTCGCTCGCTTATGAAACAGGGTGAGAATCTTGCAGCTGGAAGAGAGTACTTAAGGCAGGGTAGCAGGAAAGCCTCTGGGTTCCCGACCACCCGCTCCCTCCGGAAATACTATGAAACGTAGGTTGCTTCTCCTTGCCCTATTTTCTGCATCGTCTACCCTCCACGTCATTTCCTTCATGGCTGCTGAGTTTAGTCCGTGCAATGTGTCTTCTACTTCCGAAATACGCACCTCAGCCTGGGATACCCTGTCTGAAACATTGCACATACCTTGCCACAACTGTTTCACTTCTGAGCTATTTCCACCATTTTCACTGCAAAGGCCTCTCTGGAAGCCTGGATCGCCTGCAGGAGAGTGGCGTTATTTGGTGGTGGTCCTGGGGTTCCCCCTCTGTCTCAGATGTCGGCGGCAGTACTTTTATGTACTTATCCATTTTACCTTGTTTGGAGGCTCTGGGTTCCTTGACTTTTGCCAATTTGCGCCCGGTTTGGTCGATGGAATATTGCACTTTTAAATTTTTTTTTAAACCACTCTCTCACTGCTCCACTCTGACTCCTATCTGTAGTTGACAAGGCTTCAGCCCATCACTGTCCGCGCTCAGGTTACTGCCTCTGACTCTCCTATTTCCCTTTCACCAGTCCCCGTTTCTATTATAGCACTGGGTTATCATGGGTAACACTGGAAGAAGGTACTGGAGTGTGATCCCTAGTGTACATTGGCTAGCAGAGGGACGGGGCCTGTCTCAGATTGTCACCGGGTATCTAATATAGCTATCCTTCCCCAGGGAATTTAGGACCACTCAGCCCTATCCTTGCACCTGGGCGGTACCTCAGACACAACCTGAGCGTTGTGAAGACTAAGGGGGTCATTAGGATGGAATCCTATCTGGAAATGGGACGGCCCGCCATAAGGGCAGAAGTCCCGTGGGGGCCATTAGGATGCGCCCACCACAATGGCTACTGCATCCTGCATACCTGACATTGTGGCGGGTGGTGCACTCAGCACTGCCCGCCACAATGCCAGGAAGGCATGTCGAGCACTTCCATACACAACATGACGGGCACCGTGCGGTGCCTGCTATGTTGTGCATGGAACTGCAGGGGGGCACCATAGGTACCCCGCCCCCCATACGCACCCCCCAGAATCCCTGGGGGCATGCAACGGGCCCCTACAAGCAATTACTGCATGCCTTTCCGTGATGGCAATGCCGCCACGGAAAGGCATGTTTCTTCCCCCATGATAATATGGCTGGGGGTGTCTGACAGACACCGCCACCATATTAAACCCTTTTCCGCCCGGTCGACTTGTTGACCGGGTAGAAAAGCGGCGGATGGTCTCTCCGTCCGGCGCGGTCCCCCGCCATAGTAATAAGGCAGAGGGGAAATGGGTTGTGGGCGGATCTTGGGTGGATCGCCACCGCTATGCGGGCGGTGGTGATCCACCCAAGATCCTAATGGGGCCATATGAGTGGTTTCTGCAAGATAAAGAAATTAAGACGGCGATAGAAGTGGAATTCCGTCACTAGGGTTAAGTGCCCTCCCGAGCACTCTCCCGGAGGCAAGTAAAGCGACCATCCGTTTAATAGCCAGGGGTCGCGTACACGCCAAAATCTTGGCACAGAACGATCGCCTGACCCTTCCTGAGGCATGTTAGAACTGGGGGTCTCTAGTTGGCAGAGGTAGGTACCAGTGTCCAAATAGGGACCCTTGCTTCTAGTCAGGGTAAGGAGGAAACACTCTCTAGATCACCTCTGCTTGGTAGCTTGGCACGAGCAGTCAGGCATATCCAAAAGCAATGTGTAAAGTATTTGTACCAACACTCACAGTAACACAGTGAAAACACCACAAACTGACTGACTCCACAACAATTTAGAAAAATAAAGGTATTTAATCTAAACTACAAAAGACCAAAACGACAAAAATCCAGCATACACAGTTCAAGAATATGCTTGCAAAAGAGTTCTTAAGGTTGAGATAAAATAATCGACAGTTGCGTGAAAAGTTCAGTTGCGTCACGTTTAGCCAACAGTACCTTTTAAATGCGACAAAGTTCCAAAGCAGAAGCTGGTGCTGTGGAAAACAAGCGATGCGTTGCTACAGAGACCCTGGGGAGGTCTGTATGGGGAGCAAGGCAGACTTGTATGGATTCCAGTGCGTAGGTTCTGTAGGAAGTTTTCTCGATGCGATGATCTTTGGAGTTGCGACCATCTCCGGGGCGACGATGCACGGACCAGCGGTGATATCTCTCCCGCAGCTCCTCGATGCGATGGCTTCTGCGATGACACTTGCAGCGATGTGATGCGGTCCGCAAGCAAGCGGTGCGGCGATCTCACCTAGCGACGACAGGCTCTGCGAGGACACACTCAGCGATGGTAATCTTCCCGCACCGATCTGGTGCGTCCTGCAAACGAAGGATGCGACTGCTCTGGCAGCGGCAACAGGCTCTGTGACGATCTCTGCCTTCGTAGCGGCGGGTAATTCCTCGCACTGTCGGGGATGCGCTCCTCAAGCGAGCGATGCGACAAAACTTGCAGTAAGTCTTTAAAAGCTTGGTTTCCGGCTTCCCAACACAGGTACAACTTCTAGAGGCACCACACATGGGCCCATACACTCCAGGAAGGACAGACCTCTCTCAATAGAGTTCAGGGAAGCTGAGGGTGATGTCCTGGGACTTCATAACAGGGAGCTAGCTCTTCTCAGGCCCTTGGAGATTCCTTCAAGCAAGGGGATACAGCACAAAGCAAAGTCCTTCCCCTCTCCTTGTCAGCAAAACAACAGCAGGTCAGTCCAGCAGAGCAACAGCAGGACAGTCTTCCTTCTTCAGTTTCAGCTTTCTCCTTAGCAGAGGTTCCTTCTTGATTCCAGGATGATCTAATTTTCTGTTGTCAGGGGTCCTGTACTTATACCCCTAAAAGTCTTTGTTCTCTTTGTGCAAGTGGACCCTCAGCCTGGTCTGACCCAATTCTGGGAGTTCCTTGAGCACTTTGTTTTCCTGGCTTCTCCTTTCCTTTCAGAGTGAGGGGCAGGGTCGTCAGCCGGCCAGCAGGAGGTGGAGCCAGCATTGTGGAAGGCAGGCACAGCCCTATTCAGGCCCAGGTGCTATCTCCTCCCACCACTCCAATTTCAAATGCAGTCATTCAGCCCAGGGCTGACTCTGCCAGCCTCCTGGGGAATCCCCAGCCCTGATCACTCTCAAACCAGACGGTCAATTCACAAATAGGCCAAGGCACACAGAAAGGTCAGACAAGAGAACAGCAACTTTCTAAAAGTGCTGTTCTCAAACACAGGATTTAAAAACAACCTTTCCTAAACTCGGAGGTCAGGGATATTAGACTTTTATGTCCTATCTTGCTCTTATGGGAAGATATGCTGGCGCCACTGTAGCCAGCATCCCCCATGATAGCCTATGGGGCAAGATACCCTTACAATAGTGAAAAATTAAAATGGCTGTAATTCACTACCAGAGCATGTCACCGGCACAAGTACATGCTCTACCTTTCACATACACTGCACCCTGCCCAAGGGGCTATCTTGGGCTTTCCATAGGGGTGACCAATGTGCACAGAAAGGGAAGGGTTGAGCCTGGTCAGTGGGGACACTGACCAGGAGGAAATGGCAGTTCACAGACTGCACACAGGCACTGCGGTGGCAGGCCTGAGACACCATTTTAGGGCTACTCATGTGGGTGGCACAATCAATGCTGCAGGCCCACTAGTAGCATTTGTCATCACCAGCCCTGGCACACCCAGTGCTCTTTACTAGGGACTTGGTGATACAAATATGCCAATCACGTATATTCAATCACAATAACAAGTTACACAGGGAGCACTTACACTCTGACACTGATCAGCAGTGGCAGATTGTCCAAAGCATCTAAGCCATCAAAAACAAAATCCAGCACAGCATCAAAAATACAGGAGGCAGAGGCAAAAAGATAGGGGGAAACCACGCCAAAGATGCCAGGTCTAACAAGGCAGAAGCCACAAGGTTGGAAATAACCCGAACTGTAACCCCTGATGCTTACAGTGACCAGCAACTCGCGGCCATTCGAGAAGAGATCAAACAGATCTCCTTGAAATCGGCCAAGATGCTGTGGGGCTCGTATGTGGCTCGGGCATACGGATGGGGTGATGAAAACGGATGCCTGCTATAGAGGCTTATTTCCTACCCTCTAGCCAATAGGATCGTCCCTGAAGTCCAGGACCCCTCGGCTAAAATCCAACCCACCTCCCCAGCAATTGCACAGACGTTTGTTGACTACTACGCCCAGTTGTACTCTGCACGCTCTCCGGAGACTACCCTCACAGACATGCTCTGCCAGGCAGGTATTCAGCTCCCTCGCCTCAACGAGGACGAAGCGGCTGACTTGGGCCTCCCCTACACCAGAAGAGATATAAGGCACAATCTCCTTGCTGGAGGCCGGGAAAGCACTGGGGCCCGACTGCTTCCCCCAAGAATACTATGCAGCCTACCGAGACTTGCTGGTCCCCCATCTCATACACCTCTACCAACACATTGCTGAGGTCGGATCCTTCCCTCCCAAGACTGACGTGGCAGCTATTGTCGTCATTCCCAAGACCCAACCGCCCTCCCCTATTTGTGCGGACTATTGCCTAATTTCTCTTATCAACACAGAGATAAAAATATATGCCACGATCCTTGCCCAGCGACTCCATCTCTTTTTCCATAGGATGGTCCACGCGGATCAATGCGGCTTCATGCCAGCACAGAGCACCAGACCTTGCCTACGATGTCTCCATCTGAACCCAGATCCTTACACCCTATCTCACGCTCCTCCTTGTCAACTTTGAAAAAGCATTCAACACAGTGGATTGCCACTATTTGGAAGACATCCTGCAGGTCCTCGACTCCAACCCCAGAGCGCTTACCACATGATCCCTCTCCAAGGCGTTCCCAATTCAGAATGGCACGAGGCAGGGTTGTCCCCTTTCGCCCCTCTTAATTGCGCTGGCAATGGAGCCCTTGGCCTGCCTCATTCGATCTGACCACTGGATCCAAGGCTGGGCTTGCGGAACCCACAATACCGACAAAATCGCCTTGTATGCTGACTATGTCCTGCTCCACCTGTGGGGCCGTCCATCTCCGGCCCAAGATGCCTTGAGGTTCTCCAGGCCTCTCAGAGCGTTTCAGGCCTCTGACTTAACCCAGCAAAATCACCGCTGGTGCCCCTGCACCTCTCTAGGGAGTGCTTCAACTGGCAATCCACCATCCCCATCAGGAGACAGTCCTTCAGATACTTGGGGATCTTTGTTGCTCTGCTCCCCAAGCTGGAATGGGCACTGAACATTACCTCGCTGGTCCCAAAAGCCAAAGCAGATCTCAAGCGATGGCAAACCTTGACACTTAACCCACTCAGGAGGATAGCGCTGTTCAAAATGATGATCCTCCCACGCTTCGTGGACATCATTCAAAATACTACTTTTCACTTCCCACACAGCTGGTTTGCGGAGATGGACGGGGTCATCATGAGGTTTCCATGGGGATGGGCGCGCCCCTTATCGCTCTCGCCCGTTGCAGGATCCCACCTATACTACCAGGCCACCCGGCTCCTTGTAATTCACGATTGGTTCACTGGGGGGGTGGTCTGATCCGGCATGCATGGCAGAGCTCCGAGACATGGAGTTCCCCCAAATACAAACTTACTTATACGGGATCCCCATACCCCAAGCGATGCTGCCGATAACCAGGGCAGTCCTGGTGGCCTGGCGCACTGCTCTGATGCACACACATTGGGACAACCGGCTGAGCCAACACCCACCTCTCTGGCAGGGCACATGGCTGGGTGAATTGGCGGCACTCTCAGGGTTCAAGCAATGGGACCACATAGGTATCTCCCTGCTGGACGACGTATGGGTTGGCGACCTCATTAAGACATTGCAGGACCTGTAGGGGTGCTATACTCTTCACATTTCCCAATATTATAAATATCTGCAGCTTTGTAATGCTTCAAGAGACCTATTTTAATAGGCACATCACTCCCCGAATTCAGCACACTAGAAGCTCCGGTCATGATGGGCAACCTGGGGAGGGGGTGGGGTCTCTTGAATATACCATACCCTTGTTAACGGTCTGGCAACTCTCCATCCACTCCGAACACGCTGGGAGGGTTGAGTGGGTCTACTGGTGGAGGCAGACTGGCGGGACGCCCTCATGCCCACCAAAATGGTCACAACCTCAGCCAGACTTACCTTATTCAATTATATTATCTGCATGCTGCCTATCTCGACCCAGCACACCTACACTGAGCACGGTTGCGTCCCTCCCCAATTGCACACGCTGCGGCCACGAACCAGCAGATTTGTATCATATGCTCTGGACATGTCCTAGCCTTGCCCCATATTGAACGGCACTAGAGTCCGAACTTACACAGGTCCTGAGCTGGCCGGTTCCCCACGATCCCATGAGAATCACCCTAAGAGTGATTAACGGCTCTCGAGCTGACAAACTATTTCTTGGGACAGCGGTCGTGGTGGCCAAGTGGGACATTGCAGCTACCTGGGCGCAAGCCAAACCACCAACCCTAGCAAAATGGCGCTGGAGAGTAGACTGGTGTGCCACACATGAGACCTTTTTTCGAGGCCCGGGAATGTCCAACCAAATGCAACAGAGTCTGGTGCAAATGGCTGAATCAATTGAACTGATTGTGCAAAAGCTCCCTTTTAAATACAGGTGTAATGTTAAGGCGTCACCCACAAATTTTTATGAATTCAAAAATGGCAATTGGGGTTAATGCATGTATATTCGATCAAATGTCTTGTTCTGTTAATGTGTTTATCCTTAAAATCAATAAAATGTATCTTCAATAAAATAGTTGTTAATTATTTATTAGCTGGTCCCATTCCTGAAATACAGTATTAGCATTTTAATCTACATAAGACAGCTAAGCCTGCCACATTGAAAATAGCGTTTATGGCCTTGCCGTAGTAGGGACATGGTAGCATTCTTTTTCTACATGTCCTCCTTCTAAATATGCTCCCTGCTTTATGGGGTACAATGCCAATATAAAGGTGGCATACTAATATTTAAAAGGGAGGCTTTAACCTGTCAAAAAGGGTTATTTTGGCAGGTAGACTGCTGATCTGGTCTGCTGCAGCTTCGCTACAGTGGTAGGCCGGAAGCTGTGCTTTCCTGGTCACCCTTGTGGATGGCACAATAAGCGCTATCGTCTACAGGTGACATATAACTTCCAGGCAGTTGGTGCACGATTTACACCATAAATTAGAATTTATATGTGAATTCCAAAGTGTTGGCAGCTAATCGGATCTCTGCACAAGATCGTCAATATTCACGGTGATGTTGCAACCCTAGCTGCCAAATGGCATCAAATAAAGAAAAGTCCAAAAACGCTTTTTCTATCGAAAGTAGGTCTTACCTAGAACTACCTACTGGTGACCGCCAATAAGTGATATATAAATATAAAAACAAAGTGTGTGTATATCGATCAGTAAATAATTCTTCAAATACATTAAAATAGTGAAACTGAAGTTAATAAATGTAAAACCTATATTTAACACTTAAATATAAAAAAAATAGAACTAATAAACATATCTTCCAAATATGTTCACTTAAAAAACAAATATAAAAACATATATAACAATTACATTAAAGAAATTTGCTAGAAATTATATAAACCCTAAACAATAGAAATGGGTAAAAAATATAAATCTAGACTATTAAATAGCAATTAGAAATGCACATTAGCAAACATTACCTAGAATATTTTACTTACAAATGATGGTTTTACTACTCCCACTCCATTTTATGAGGCAGTACCGGCCTTGAGAAGTCGTAAAATTGTTACTTGACCTGGAGGTCTAGTGACTCGAATAATCTACTCAGCCTAACTGTAATGTACTTGACCTGTAATTTAGTCTCAAATTGTGTGATGCTGGCAAATATTTTATTTTGTAAAACTACCTTTTTCCTTATCACATATGAGAGCACCTTCATATATGCAAGTTTAGTCTTTCAGCTGTAAACCTCAACAAACTATTTTGTTTGATTTTAATAGACTTAATGTTTGCTCCTTGTATAAAATCTAGCCGACATATACGGTATACATAACCCGCTCTGCCTTAGTAAAGTAATAGCATTGTCATCAGGGTGGGGCAGGAATATTTCTCAGTTCATGTTTAAAAACGAACTTTTAATATATGTTTTGCTAAAACCTGATTGTGTAGCGCACTTTAGTGATAAATTCTTTACCTTATATATATCCCCAGGTGCCAGACTAGTACCCCTGCACGTCAGTAGGTGGCGTCCTGCGGCTCTGCGTCTGTTATTGGCGTCGTATGTGCCGAGATGACCTCACGGAGACTACTTAGGCGCCACCCATGCATGCTGACGTCAGTTCTTAACGTTTGAGCACGTACCTTAGTCACTTTTTGAGACTTTTGTCTTGTGTTGGTTTTTTCTGGTGTAAGAACGGATGCCTGGATTAAGTCCTGCGGGGCCTGCTGTTGCAATATGTTGGTGGCGGTCCCCCATGATATTTGCCTCTACTGCCTGGAGACTGATCACGACTCCCGGGATTGTCGAGCCATGGCTCGAAGGCCTTGAGGGAGCGGCGGCAGAAACTGCTGGAGGCCCGGCTTTCGTCCCACCTCCATTCCGTGTCCAGGCACCATTTCTGGGACCGCTCGCGGGGCCATAGTCGTCGTTCCTTGGGCTCCAAGTTTTCACCCTCTAATTCCGGTAAGCGACGACATAAGAAGTCGTCGAAGAAGCAGTATTCGATTTCCAACGTCCCCCCGTCGGTCCTCTGATGCGGATGAGGGGGCCAGGGGGTCTGCCCCTTCGGCTGTCTGGGAGTCCCGCGCCTACCCGCCCTACCCGGGTCCGTCGGCTACTCTCTAACATGTGCAAGAGTTCCTTGCTGCCATGGACCACCTTTTTAGGCCCTGGGCTCCCGCCGGCCCGCCTTCGGGCCCGCGGTCCCGTGTCCAGATCCTGTTGGCCCGTTGGTGCCGCGCAACAGGATCCTGCGCCGTTGACTCCAGCCCCGGCGCCACGAGGCCCAGTGCTGCCAGCTCCGGCCCCAGTGCCACCCTCTGCTCCACTTCCGGCGCCACAGTGGGTGCTGTTCTTCCCTTGCCCCGGTTCAGGACCATTTTGTATCTGCCTGGGATCCACATTGGGACGCAACGCCGGTCTGGCCCTGGCCGATACCATTCACTGTGCAGTTTCCAAAGCCGTTAGTCCCTTCTCCGGCTCTTCCGCCGCAACCTGCTCCTCCTGCAGCAGAGGTGGAGGAGGATTGGGAGGGGCAAGGGGCAAGCTCTGAGTCACACTGCCAGGCAAGTGTGACTCCGCTCTGAGTCACACTTGCCTGGCAGTGTGACTCAGAGCGGAACTGGGTGGACTATCTGGAGGACGAAGGCGACTTCGATGTCTCTTCTGACCCGGGGTTTGCCTCTTCCCCGTCCACAATGGAGGAGGGCGCTTCCTACATCTGGCTGCTGAGGTCCTCAACCTCGATCTTCCTACGGTGACCCTCAAAACTAACCTCCTGACCGCGGTGCGCCAGACGGCGTCCACTTCGCTGGAGCCGCGGCTTCCCTTCAATGACTCCCTCACAGACGTCCTGTTGGATACTTGGTCGCGAACGGCCACAGGGGCCCCTAAGGATAAGAATGTTGCCAGGCGTCACTGCCCAGCGCCTGGTGACCCCGCCTTTCTGACCACTCACCCTACGCCTGAAAGTCTGGTCATCCAGGCCTCGACGCCGCAGAGTGCCTTTCCCACAGCTCCGCCGGATAAGGACTTTAAAAAGTTGGATCAGTTCGGTAAGCGGCTGTTGTCTATGGCCAGCTTGGGGCTGCGGTCGGTGAACACAGCCTGCTTATTGGGCCGTTATTCCCATGCGGTGTGGGATACCGTTGCTCAGGTGTTGCCACAGTGTCCTGAGGCGGTCCAGGCTATACTTTCCCAGGTGGTTTCTGAGGTTAAGGATGCGCCTAAGTTCGCCATTCGGTGTGGTTTGGACACCGCTGACTCGAATGGCAAGGCGATTCTTACTTCTGTGGCGCTGCGTCACCATGCCTGATTGCGGTATACTGGGTTATCACCCGATGTACAGAGCACGCTCATGGATATGCTCTTTGATGGCACTCGCCTGTTTGGCCATAAGGCAGACAGTGCACTGGAGTGTTTTAAGGACTCGCGAGCCACAGCCAAGTCCGTGACTCTTTCTGCAAAGAGCCCGGCCGCTCCTGGTTTTTGTTCCTTTCGTGGCCACGGCAGAGGCCCCCAGGCACGTTCTGCCAGCAAACCTGTTCAGAACCAGCCTCAGCGCGGCTGCGAACGTGGCTTCCGCAGGGGTGGGTCTGGGAATCAGCGTGGGGGTCAATCCACCTCCGCCCCCGCTGCTTCTACCTTAAAACCTTCCAAATCCCCACTCTCGAGATATCACTTTGGACAAGTGGGTGTTGCAGCTCATCCACAAGGGTTACTCCTTTCCCTTTCAGTCCACCCCTCCAGCCATGCCATCTCAGTTCCACCGCATGTCGGGGGAACACTTGGCACTTCTCCGGCAGGAAGTCACGACCCTCTTGGCCAAGGGGGCCATCAAGTGTGTTCCTGGGCCAGAAGTAGGGTGTGGTTGTTCTTCCCACTACTTTCTGGTCCCCAAGAAGCATAAAGGGGGTCTGCGGCCTATCTTGGACCACCGGAACGTCAATCGCTTCCTCCAGAAGGAGAAGTTCAAGATGCTGGCTCAGGTCTTGGCTGCCCTCGACCCTGGAGATTGGATGGTAGTGTTGGACTTGCGGTACGCATATTTTCTCATCCCCGTACTGCCAGCCCACCGGCGTTACCTACGGTTCACGGTAGGCCAGGAGCATTTTCAGTTTACCGTGCTCCCCTTCGGCCTAACCACGCCCCTCGCGTATTCACGAAAGTGATGGCGGTGGTTGCAACTCATCTGCGCAGGTCAGGGGTGTCAGTCTTCCCCTACCTCGACTACTGGTTGTTGAAGGCGGACTCGCCCCAGTAAGCCGTTACCCACCTTCAGACTACGGCCGACCTCCTACATTTGCTGGGGTTCTCCATCACCGTGCCAAAGTCGCACCGGAGTCCCTCTCAGAAGCTCCCCTTCATAGAAGCGTTTCTGGATTCGATGCAGTTTCGGGTTTATCCTCCCACCAGCGAGTCCGGAATATTCAGGCTATGATTTCGATCTTTCAGTCTCTATCCCGGGTTTCAGTCAGGATGCCCCTCCGGCTCCTGGGCCTGATGGCCTCCTGCATCCTGATAGTGTAAAATGCCAGATGGCATATGCGGGCTCTGCAGTGGGACCTGAAGTTCCAGTGGGCGCAGCATCAGGGCAATGTCTCCGATCATGTTCAGATCTTGGAGGGCAAAGCACGACACTTGCAGTGGTGGCTCACGAATCGCAATTGGGTCACTGGCAGATCCCTCTCCCTTCCCCAACCGGAGCACACAGTGGTGACTGATGCATCTCTCCTGGGATGGGGAGGCCACTTGGGAGAGGCGGAGCTCAGAGGCCTCTCGTCTCTTGCGGAGTTCCGGCTCCATATCAACCTTTTGGAGCTGCGGGTGATCCGACTTGCGCTCAAGGCATTTCTTCATCTGTCCGGGCAGGTTCGGGTGGGGTCCTGGACCCTTTGTCAGGAGACTCTGCGCCTCTGGACATGGCTGGAACCTCAAGCCATCACATTGGTGGTTCCAGCACCTGGTAGGTTCTCTGAACGCCAGGGTGGACTAACTCCGCCGTCGATGCTTGATGGATCACGAATTGCGTCTAGACTCGGACGTGGCGTAAGGTCTCTTTCAGCAGTGGGGAGAGCCTTGGTTAGATCCATTTGCCACCGAAGAGAACGTGCAAAGTCCTCAGTTCTGCGCGTTGGAATTTCCAAGGCGGAACTCGCTCAGGGACTCTCTTCATCGCGAGTGGAGCTGTGGTCTGTTGTACGCCTTTCCGTCTATACCACTTCTGCACAGAGTGCTGAAGATCAGGCGCGACCGGGCCCAAGTCATCCTTGTGGCTCCAGATTGGGTACGAAGATACTGGTATCCCGAGCTACTCAGCATGAAGATTGATCCCCCCGATCCGACTGCCTCTTCGGGAGAATCTTCTGTCGCAGCAGCATGGGACTGTCCTCCACCCGAACCTGTCCAGCCTCCACCTCCATGCGTGGAGATTGAGCAGCGACAGTTGACAGCTTTCGATCTTCCTCCCGAAGTCTTTGATGTTAATCTGGCAGCCAGGCATCCCTCCACGAAAACTGTATACGCCTGAAGGTGGAACAAGCTTATGGTATATAGCACAGATAAGTCTGAGGATCCCCTTTCTGCCCCTCTTTCTGAAGTCCTTCTATTCCTTCTTTCCTCGTCCCGGCCCGGGCTTTGCGCTGGGCACTATCAAGGGTTATCTTTCTGCCATCTCCGCCTTTCCACGGCTTGCTGATCATCCTTCTCTTTTTAAGTACCCCCGTTGTTAACCGTTTCCTGAAAGGCATTATACACACACGTTCCCTCCGGTTCTGTTTATAATGCCTCAGTGGGACTTTTGAATCTTGCCTTGACTAATTTGATGTGTACTCCTGTTGAGCTGCTTCACAACTGTCCTTTACGTCTTCTCACTTTAAAACTGCTTTTATGGTTGCTCTCACCTCTGCCAGAAGAGTGAGTGAGCTCCAGTCTTCTAAACCTACTGTCCATTCTGTTCATCCGGACAAGGTGGTACTAAGGACCCGTCCTTCTTTCCTGCCAAAGGTTGTTAAGTCCAACCACATCAGGCAGACCATCACTTTGCCCACCTTTTTTCCTCCTCTGCATCCGTCTAAGGAGGAGGAGCAGCTCCATCGTCTAGACCCAAAACGTGCGCTCTCATTCTAACTGACGGGCACACAGCAGTTCTGGGTGGATGACCAGCTCTTTGTTGGCTGCGTGGGTGCCAAAAAAGGTCGGGCCGTGCACAAACGGACCATCTCTCTGTGGGTTGTTCTCTGCATCAAACAGTCAACCAAGGGGGTTGGAGCACATCGCTTAACACGTCACAGCTGAATTACCTCTTTGCATCAAGCGAACACTGGCACTGGCCAATGAACTACGAGAACTGTGTATTGAGCGAATAACACTGAACCACATCAACCATGATGCAAAGAGGTAATTCAGCTGTGACGTGTTAAGCGATGTGCTCCAACCCCCTTTGTTGACTGTTTAAAATGGCTCTCGTGAGCCGCGAGCTGACTGGCTCAGGGGCACTTGCTTGCTGAGAGTGGCACTATTCCTGAGAAAATTGTGGCAGCACGTCTAGCGACCTATGAATACTTTCCCTACTGATGAAAGAGGAATCTAGAAACACGTGTCTAGGGATACGCTTGAAGAGAACACTGGCACTGGCCAATGAACTACGAGAACTGTGTATTGAGCGAATAACACTGAACCACATCAACCATGATGCAAAGAGGTAATTCAGCTGTGGCGTGTTAAGCGATGTGCTCCAACCCCCTTTGTTGACTGTTCTCTGCATCAAAGCCTGTTACTCATTGGCTAAGAAGGAGCCTCCTGTGTGGTTGCTTGCCCATTCCACCAGGGCAACGGCAGCCACTACTGCCTTGGGACGCGGCGTTCCCTTGCAGGACATTTGTCAAGCAGCTACGCGGGCCTCGCTGCACACGTTTACTAAGCATTACTGTCTTGACAGGCCAGTCCGGAGAGATGGCTTCTTTGGCCGTTCTGTTCTCCGTGACTTTCTGGTGTAATCTTTTTTACAGACCCACCACCAGGGTTGGTATTGCTGTGGTATCTATTCTAAGGTAAGGAATCTATCACTAACGTGTCTCTTTCAGATGCACAAGTTACTACTTGTGTAACAAGACATTAGTTAGTGATAAATTCCTTACCGACCCACCCATACTTCCGTTCTGCGAACTGATTACTAGGGTTAAGGTCATCCCTTTCAGGGCCCTAGTTTCAATGCACCAGTGGTCAGTATCTTGCATGGCTCTACGTTCCTGGTGCGGAAAGTCGTGTACAGAACTGACGTCCGTGCGCATGGGTGGCGCCTAAGTAGTCTCCGTGATGTCATCTCGGCGCATACAACGCCAGTGACTGACGCAGAGCCGCAGGACGTCACCTACTGACACGCAGGGGTACTACTAAGCAGGATGTCACCTACTGACGCGCAGGGGTACTACTAAGCAAAACTTCCCGGATCCAGTCAGATTCCTTACCTTAGAATATCCCAGGCATCAATCACTAACTAATATCTCTTAAAGATATATTGTTACACAAGTAGTAACTTGAGCATCATTTACAAATCGCACATTGCCATTGAAATTGTCAAACCTTTCCACTAACATGCAGTTTTAATAATAAAACTATAGATCATAAAAAACTATCTGGAAATTTGGTTTCAGCAAATATTTTGGTTTTGATTATTTGCACATCACCATGTAAAGTGTTCTGATTTTTCATTGTATGAAACTTTTTTCATTACACAGAATTAAGAAAAATGTGCACTCATAACTACTAAAATACATTTTGAAATGTTTGTTCTGTTAATATACAAGCTTTTTGAATGTGTGATGGAAAAAAACAGACATTCTACAACCTTTCATTTTACACTCTTTGCACAGCTCTGTTGTCAGACCATACACTTAACAAAATCCTTCAACTTTGCTGTTTATTTTATCCTGGAGGTTGTTTACTTTTCTTTTTCTGACTGCAAATTGTAAGACTTAAGCTGACATTTAACCTCTGTCTCTGAATGCAGAGCAAAAATGACAAGTTAAAAACAAGATTTAAAGGCCTCTTTTTTTTGCTCATTCACTTTGTAAGAGAACAGACCACCTGGGACCATATTATGGAATGCGGCTCGCTGCACAAACAAGGAGAGTGTGCCATATTATATTGAAGGCGCTGCCTCCAGGGTAGCCACAAAGTATGACTGTCCTAGGGGCAGCGCATTCAAGAAATACAGAGCAGCTTTGAGTCCGCAGCTCTGTGTTTTACTGTACAGGCAGCAACCTTCCTGCACGTTCAAGGGGGATTAGAGATCCCCTTGCAGGCAAGTGCAGTGAGTGATTGCTACTTCCTGCAAGGGGATCTCTGTGGAGGTCCAAAGGGCCCTCAACCCCGCCCCTTCAATAGGGCTGCTATCGGGGGCGCACTATCCTTGCACCTCATGACAGTTTCTTTGCATCTGCTTTTATATAATGGCATGGGTGCTATAGCAATGGGGTTCCTCATTTGCATGGGGCTACGCCCCCATGCGAAGTAAGGAACACCCTCTGGTGATAGCACTGACTCTATATGTACGCCAGCGCGATCTGTATTTCAGAAAGGGCCACTCCAGTCTCTGCGGCCCTTTCTGCAATACCAAACTGCCTCTAGGGTGCGCAAAACGAGCGCACATGCCAGTTGCGACCCGGCGGCACTTTCTGTAATACAGTTCTCTGTAATACAGTTCCGGTTATTTCTCGTCTTGGCAGAATGGGACGGTAGGCCCTAAAAATAACTCTCCCTGATAAAATTTCTTGAGGCCTGCAGTAAGGTAAGTTTTGAACTTTAGAGGGTTATAGTTATTGTTCCCACTCCTGTCTGTGTAACAGTCGGGAAAGTATTGGACTCCAGAGGGTAGAATTTTTGGTTCTCACTGCAGTCCAAGCAACAATAGGTTGAGTGTTTTGACTCTGGAAAGATGAGATTTCCTATTCCCACCCCAGTGTATGCAAAAGTTGAAAGTTTTTGATTCCGGAGGGGTTACATTTACTATTCCACTCCAGACTAAGCAACATTAAAGAAAGTGTTGGACTGAGGAGGGAGTAATTTATTCACCCTAAACAATTAAAACATAGTATTACACTTATAGAATAAAATGCATTTACATATAATTTACTTCCCTACTGCAAAAAAATAAAAGCTAATACAATTACTTTCTTGAAGATTTGTTTTGTATTGGCTTAATAAAAAGAAACCTTTGAAATGCAAAAAATACATTTCACGAGCGGTGAAAACATTGAACACTAAATTCTTAAATAACACATGATGTACATATTTCCAACATGAAAATACATAAATAATTATCAATAATTCATTAAATATGAAGTAATTAAAGAAAATACTATACCTTTCATACTTTCCCAATCTATTCCCCTACAAAAACAAACTGCTACTAAAATGTACAGTAATAACATAAATGTACAAATCTAAATGAATAGGTCAATTACAAAAGCATATAATGCTTATAATTAATAACCTTACATAATTTTATACTAATGCACATTTTTTATTGCTAATTATTTGCAATCAAATTAATTTACAAAATCAACTACCCTCTGCTCCAATATAACTACTAGACCGTAAAATATATATTTTTTTAATATATCCTAATAAAGCGCAATAATCTCCAAGATCTGTTGGTGCATTCCTTTACAATGTTGCATACAGTGGTTAAGTCAGCTCCACTTAAAAGGAATCACCTGTTAACTCTATATAGGGTATACATCGCGCCCAAGAAATTAGTAAGAATTACTAACGTAGAACATCATTGTCCTCGTTGCAGACTCCTTGCTGCAGATGATTCACACATGCTTGTAGATTGCCCAATGCTTATAAATTATTGGTCTAGAATAGGTGAGTTTATCACCGCAATATTGAATATACAATTTGTGACTACTCCGAGGATAATTTTGTTTGGACTGGTTAATGAATACCGTCTCGATGACTAAATTTATTTTTTATGTAATGCTATTAGCCAGGCGAGAAATATGCAGGGCTTGGAAGAACGAGAAAGCACCTACTTTTCCAGACTGTTTGCAACAGGTTATCTTTGTAGGTGAGTCTGACATGGCCTGTGACAGCTCGAGTGGCGATAAGATCTGGGCGGCCCTGGTGGCATAGCGGAACAGATGAACGTATTCCGATGATTTCACCTGGGCACTGTTGGGGCTCAGTCTCCAATATAGCTAAGGGCATCACAGTGTGGTATAGTTGGAGTGGATCGGGCAAACAGTGAATGCTAGAGGGGTTATGCCTTTCTCTCTCTCCTTGGGCTGTAAACATCGGAATCGGAAAATAATGATTCAGGAGAGAGGGGGGGTTTCCCCATCTAGAACGCCCTTTTTTCTATTGGTATATGAGGAATACGAAAAAAAAAAACCCACTATATATGAGATGCTCCATCCACTCAGAGAGGAGATGTTTTGGAATGACTGATGGACTAGTGGAGATGATAAAAGCACTTGCATTCGTGGGTGGCAAGGGGTGGTTAGGAGCGGAGTTGCTGTGTTTGCAGTAAATGCTGCTCTATTTCTATCTAAAAGTTCCCTTCACAAGCAACCCTTTTCCCCTGTCTAAGGTTATAATCTAATGCTGTCCGATCTCTTCAACTACTTAAAACACCAGTCCAACCATAACGGCATCAGGCACTGTCTTAACTTGGCGCTCCCAGTGCTACATGATAAATCCCACAGTGTTTTGCCAAAACAGATTGTAAGAGTTCTCTTGAGGTTCTTCACATTGTGCCTCAGTCATCACTAGAACACCTTCTCACAATCCTCCTGGAAAACCGTACAAACAGGCGACGTTGATCTCTCTGAGACAGAGAGGCTTACAGCGTATTCTGACATCCAGGAAGTTTGCTTCTTTATGGACATTGGCTGATAGCCCAGTTAGGCACCCAGACTGGGCCCTGCCAGCTGAAGATAGCCTGCTCACTGCAAACGGGTATGCAATGTTGTACTCCACCTCTCTCTATGGCAAAAGTCTTAGATGCTAATTCTTATGAGCAGAGACTGAAGGAAAGAAAAAAATAATTGGCAAAAACAATAGATATGGACTTGTTTGTTAATTATTTGTTAAAACATATGCAATATACACAAATTGTGAACTTTATATATAAAAATAAATGAGTGGCCTGCAGCCTAGGTACGTCGTTCTTGGCACTGAAGTTCTGTCCCCCTTAGTTCACTGTGCACATGTGATTTGGCAAGATGCGCCCCTTACAGTGCAACACTGCCAATGGATGAAGTGGGCTCACCTATTTCAAAAGCAGTATGCTGGTGTGCAGAAGCAAATTGTGAGTGGAATTTGACCAAAACGAATGGATGAAGAGGGCCAACTGGAAAAAAAAGAAAATATATCATGTATTTTGCTGTTTCGGTCACTACAGAGACCTTCCTCACTATATATAAATAATATTCACTGAACAAACCATATGTTAAAGTAACGCTATAGCTAGGTGAATTTGTTAGTGACAACATTAATGTTTTGAACGAAAACAAAAAAAACAGTTTTATAGTTGGCAGCGCAAACTAGAACTGGTGCCCCTGCTGTGCTGCTTACGATCTCACATATGAAATCACTCATTACCTGTTCTGTAACATCATTTATGACATTACCTTTAGAGGCCCTGGGGACCCCATCCCTTATTAGTTAAAAGGCCATGGTTACGCCATCCCTTCGACCGTGCTCAGTGGAAGGTTGGCCACAGGGCCTGGCCCTAGGAATCCCATCCCCCAAGGCTAATTCTTTTTTTTGAAGGGGAGGGCCCCCTCCCTGGGGTCTCTTTAGGCCCTGGCGACCCAATCTCCCTGGGTTGTATATATTAGTTAAAAGGTGAGGGGTCCTCACAGCCCCTCTTCCAGAGCTTCTTTAGTCCCTGGTTGCCCCATCTCCCAGGGACTGTCTTTATTTCCAGGGTGAGGATACATTCGGCCCCCTCCCTGGGCCAATTTCTTTCCCGGGGCCTGGCTTTATGTTTAGGGGAAAAGAGATCGTTCCATCCCCTTGGGCCATGTGCATATTGCAGGTGTAGAGGGGGGGGGAAACACTTGACTCTGCCTGAGAACCCCCATCATCTGGAACCCGGCACATATTGCAGGGGGAGGAGGACATGCAGCCCCCCTCCCCAGGTCATTTTCAACCCTAGGAACCACATCCGCCGGAGACCGCAGTGTTGAAGGTCAGTTCCCTGGTGCCCACCTAGGGCACCAACAATACTGTTGTTTGAGCCTGCTGTGGAGCCCCAAGGCCCCACAGATCAAGCTGGCTCCAGCATACAGCGGGAGCCCGCAGTGCTCCCGCCCGCAGGGTGAAGCTCCTAATGCTGTTCCCTGTAGGCAGGAGCAATATTTTGATCTGTTTCCCAGGAAACATATCAAACGTCTGCACCCAGTGAGCAGGAGCATTTTTTTAATCTCCCACCTGCTGAAAGTAGGCTTAGTGTTTGGTCTCGCTTTGCATGAGATTTGAAAATGCTCCCAAGAAATGACAGCAAACACAGGTTTCCCTGCTTGCACCATTTCAGGCAGAGAGACTCCATGTCCCAGGGGGCTGCTCCACAGGACATAGCATCTGAGCCGGCATCGGGGGAATTAGGTCTCCAGGACACTTAATGGCTCTGGGGGGAGGACCGTAAAGCTCTCCCTCCCTTGAATTGATAGGCTCGGGGGATGGGCTCCCCGGGGCCTCCCGGGGAGGGGGGCTTCTTGGCCCCCTTCACCATCTTCCTAAATTTCAGCCCCTGGGGTGGGCTCCTGGGACCTCTCGAGGCTCAGAGATGGGGGGCTGCACTGCTCCCTCCCCATAAAAAACAAGCATTGGCTTAGCCAATAGGTCTCGCCTTTTGGAACCTTATCAGTGTTTAACCAAGCAACAGTAAATGTTGTTGCACCAAGGATATTTTACTGCATAACTAAATACTTATAAGGTTCTGAAAGCGAGACCTATTGGCTATGCCAATGCTTGTTTTACTGGTGTTCAGGGTGCCACATGTTTTGCATGCTTGGGACTGAAGCAGTGGTCTGACCACCGCTCCTGGCACACAGCCTATCACACCTCTAAATGCTGGATTTAAATTGCAAAAGACTGATAAAACATGTTAAATCATAATGCTTTTGCTCTAAAAGTGCCAATTAACCACTTACAGAGGAGGAGGAAAGGCTGGATTATATTTCTGTCTATGAGGCTTCTAAGGTCAATCGGCCTGGAGTAATCAATAGCGCACCAGAGGATGAACCAGAATCTGTCGGTCACCCACTGGACCATCCACATTCTTAGCAGCATCTGCCTTCAGCACGAGGCAACCCCTCACCGCTCACTTAATAAACCTGCTCCTGCGACCTCTCATGCAGACCCCACACTCAGCGAAGAAGCTGAGAGCAGAGGCACAGGTCAAGGCCCTGGGAATCAGGTACAATTAAAGTCGAGGAAAACGGGTGGGGACCGACTTGAACGATCACACTTACTTTTTTCAACTATTGCGCTTCATAGGATCAATTAGCAATACTGAGATTTATATCTGAACTGTCGATTAAGCGGATTATAACTTGATAAGAAATAGACAGCTGCCCTTGTTCCTACCAATGCATGTCAGTTTATTCTGTATTGTTCAAGAGAAAATCACTGTAAACCGGCTTTACCGGGGTATTTGTTTTGGGAAAGGGGCAGACTTGGCAACATCACAAGGTCTGTCACGGTCTTAAAACATGACATGCAGACTTAATTTACAGTAAGAAAGGATCAGTGGAGGAATATAATGAAGGTACGTTTTCCATTTTATTTTCAAAGCAAATTTTGCAGGATTTTTCTCCCACTAATTGGTTTTTAAAACTCACTAACTTTGCAGCATTGTCAACAAGTTAACAATAAAAACCAGCATTGGCGCGCGGCTGGGCCACAAACTGCGAGTTGTGCGCACGCAATGAAAAAGAGTGCTGTGCACGTCGCACGCATGCTTGTGTGGCTGAGGGTAAGCTGGTCGCCGCTTTGGAAGCACTTCCAAAAGCGGCGACTCTAAATGTCTCGCTAGGTCAGCACATGCGCTGGGCTCTAGCGAGACCTAAAACGTAACGTTATTAGCAAACAAAAAAAAATGCTCTTTCTAAGGAAAAGCAGACCTTACTATAACTACCTAGTGGCAATATATTTGCGTGTGTGTGTGTGTGCATATTATTTTTTCATGGAAAAAACACAAGTTGCAGAGACGTTATAGTTAGGCTGATATTTCACTTGTACAAAACCTGTAAAATTCAGCAGTTTTAGCTAACTATAACTCAGACTCCCGCAATGCACGGTTTATGACCTCACATATTACTTCACTCATGACCTGGTCAGTGACATCACTCATGACATCTCAAATGACATCAGTGAGGACGTCATCCGGTGACTGTTAGTGTTTTTAAATGTTTCAGTGTTAAATATATATACAAAGGTGTATTGGTGTGTATATGAGTGACTGTATGGATGACTCAGTGGGTGCTTGACTGACTGTATAAGTGAGTGATTAGGTGTTTCAGTAAACATATGGGTGAGTGACTGCGTGTGAATGTGTGTATCTTCCTGTCAGTTGATGTCTAAGTGGGTGTATGACTGTTAGTGGGTATGTGAATGGCTATATGGGTGATTGATTGGTTGTCTGACTACGTCTGGTTTTTCTTGGTGTCTGTGTTGGGTGAGGAGGTGTGACTGCCTGTATGGATCAGTGAGTGGGTGAGTCAGTGACTGTATGGGGTACTGTTGGGTGTGTGTGAAGTTGTGTGAGTGAGTGTCTGTATGGCTGTGTCAGTATGGCTGAGTAACTGAATATAAGAAAGGCAGTATATATGAGTGGCAGGCTATATGAGTGACTGTATGTTGAGTGAGTGAATGTGAGAATGGCTATATAGAGGAGTGCATGCTTCTGTCGGTGACTGTATAGCCAAGTATGTATGTGTTACTAATTGTATGAGTGGGTGGGTGGGTGTATGATTGTATGGGTGAGTGTCTAGGTGTGTGAGTAGTTCTATGGATGACTTTCTCTGCGTGGCTATATGAGTGGATATGTCAATGGCTGTATTAGTGAGTGAGTGGTTCTAGGAGTGTGGCAGTATGTCTGAGCAAGTGGATGTGTGTATAGATCAATGAATCAGTGAGTGGGTGTGTAAGTACTGGTATGGCTCTGTAAATGGGTTTGTGAATGGTTGTGTGGGAGTGGCAGTGGGTGTATAAAAGATTATGTAGGGGTGTGAGTGGATGCGTCAGATGATGTGTCCACTGTTTGGAGTGCTCCTGCCATCCCATAGCAAACTGCAATGTCCTGGAGGTGGGCACCCCGGGACATTGCTCCATCCAACCCTGGGGTATGGAGGTCCCCAGGGCCATTTAGGGCTCCAGGACTGAGGCTGTGCGGCCCCACTCCCATTTGTAAGTAGCCCCGGGAAGGTGGTGGTCCCTGGGGCTGTGGGGAAGGGGGCTTGAGCCACCCCCACATATTATTTTGAACATAGCCCCGGGGAGGTGGCGGTCCCTGGGGCTGCAGGGGGCTAGAGCAGGCACCGGCTTTACATTTTTCCATTGCCCGTGGGACAGTGCCCACCGGTAGGCTTAAAGGAAACTAAGCGCTGAGCCTGCGCTTCTTTTTCTTTTTTCTTTTAGGAAGGATTTGCGGATCCAATGCAAATCCCTCCAAAATGTATAAATAAAAATGCTTTTGTGGCCCTCGGGGTCCCTGTGGGACACCCTGAGCAGGCCTAGGGGGTCAGTGTTTCTACTCTGCCCTCTTTTCTTGTTTTCAGGCCTTTTTTTTGTTTTTACCATTTCTCCTCTGACTCCGTTCAACGGAGTCACAAGATGGTTGCCAATACTTCCTGGTTTGAAGTGTTGGAAGCCAATCAAATTGCAGCCACGAGATCGGGAGGGTTCGCAGATCCTCCGCGTCCCCAGTTGTATTTTTGAGAAATATTTAAATTTCTCAGGAGCTACTGAACGGATTTACACCATTTAACAAAAAGTGCTTTCTGAATCAAGAGCTACATTTTTGCCAAATTTGGTGTAATTACATTCTGCAGTTAGGCTGTAGCTTTGTCTAAAGTTTGTGATTTGGACCCCCTTTTTCTCAACCCCCCGCCTGACGAATCACCCAAAACGGTCAACACAGCAGGGGATCTGACCACCCTATTAGTTTTGAAAAATTTGCAAAGTTTCATTTAACGATGCCAAAGATTTTGGCAAAGCAATAACGCTTTTCCTATAGAAAGTAGGTCCTAACTAGAACTGCCTACGGGTGACTACCAGTAGGATAGATATATATATCATAGCAGCCATCATCAGCCACATTTTTTGTTGTCAACATTGACCTCTTGAGCCCCCTCAACACTACTACTACCAACATTCTACCAAACTGTATCCCCCTGTCTCCATTCTTTCTTTCACTAATCAGTCTCGTAAGAAAATAACACACTTTCATCCTCCCTTAACAAATCCCCTTCTCTGACTGTTCTCACTGTCTAAACTTGGACAGCACCTCCCTTTACACTGGATCATTCTGAACTTCTTAAAAATAACTGTCTAAATCTTCCTCTTATTAAAGGAAAGCAGAAAAACTCTTCTTTAAAACCTTGCTATAATCACTGCTGAACACTGACCTTTTTCCTCAGGAGTTTAATGAAATCTACATGGTGCTTTGCAAAACAGGATCATATTGAACTCCCAACACAAGCATGCACAGGTTAAACTCCTCACTCACACGTTCACAGCATTGGCCCTGCCTACCTCAACAGCTGCATGTCCTTTCGCAAACCTTCCATACATCTCTGCTTGCCGTGAGGCCTCCTTATAATTTACTCCTAAAGCTTGGACCAACCTACCCCTACTCATGAGAACTTTCTCCTCTCTCCTTGAGTTGTACAAGAAGCTGAAGAGCTGGCTATTTGACTAGCCCCAACCTCCCTTGGCAAGGCTACACTCGTACTTGCTTAGTCAGGATACCCTCCCAGATGATCGTGAGCTGTGCAAATAAACATAGCATAACACCTTCTCCTGCTTCATAGAAACCACCACAATCCAGACTATTAACTATGCCCCAAAGATCACAGACTAAAGTGATGCCTGCTTTCTATCCTCTTTGTACCATTTGTACTCTGTGATTGAGTTGCTAACCGAACTGAACATTCTTCCCCCTGGCGTGAGTATCACTCAAACATATCTCCTGTGTTGCATCATCCTAGCATCGGACAATAACCTCCAAATCTCAGCTTCTCCCTGGAAAATATGGAGCAACTCAAGGCCCCATCGTTTACCTATGAACTTCAACATGGACATGGAATGGTGGTGGTCATGCTTGCCAAACAGTATATCATTCTTCATCAATCTGCTGCTGGTTCACAGCTGTGCCTCATAGTACATTGGACTTGCATTGCTTAGAACATATTCATTTCTGAATGTCAGTGGGCTATTTCAAAGGTAAATCAACCAAAACTGAATTCCACTTCATAAACAGCAGTGTACTCTAAACTTAGGTCAAAGTTAGCCTTGATAATATGCAGTTGGTTGGCTTAACCCACTCTGTCTTCACAGCGGTCATGTCCATGTCTTCTACAAAGATCCTTGCCTTTCATACAAAGAGTATTTCATTTGGAATGCCCAGATGAGATGGCCTCAAACTACCTACCATTACATTAACCCACACCTTCCATCCTGTAATGCAAGCTCTTTCACTCTGCAACATTGATGGAGGCAACACTATGTTGTGAGGACTTCTGGGCTCCACCCATACCCCCAAACCTGAAGGCCGTCCTCCATAGTGCCCTGCGTATCATTGCTACCTAATTAATTTGTGACCATATTACACCTGTCTTCTCAGCTGTTAACTGGATACCCTTCCCTTCAAGCTCCTTGTTCAAATCACTGCCACATTAACAAGACTATTCATTCTACCACACAGATCTCCTTCCAGGCGTCAACTGTATCATGTGCATAAAAACGTTTTGAACTTGAAGATCTGAAAGGCAAAGAGCAAATCAATAAAAGAAAGCATTCTCCTGCAATGTCCTTATTTCATATCCGAGCTTCGCTCTCGCACACTTTTCCTTCAAGATGGAACTAGGTGCCATACTCTTCTGCCAATACTTAGCCTAAACCTCTATTTTGTTCTCCTTTCCTCTCGGATTGCACCTCGTGCTTCAGTTCCTAGTTTATAGTTCTCGGTGTACAGTCTTCTATCAGACAGTTCTTTGGTAATGCAGAAGTACCAGAACTTGACCACTGTCCCATACAAAGTCACCCGCTACTATCAAATTTGGGTTGATGCAATTTAAATACCACCAATAAACCATCGGGAACACCTGTACCAATTAGGAGTGGCTCCATACTCGACTGCAGTTAGCTGTACAAAAGTGTACATTATGGTCACGCTCGAACTTTTGAATTGATTTCATTCTGCATCTGCTGTTCAAAGTTCTTAATACAAACTGCTTCATTCTTTTTGAGTGGTATTGTTTTACTGACGAGCCTTTTTCACTTCGGTTGAAGCTTTTTGCTGTTGCTGGATTGTGTCCACATTTGGGAGAAAGTCTTGCAGTAGGTTTGGTTTGACTTGTTTTCCCCAAAATGTCTCTTCATTCCCATCAAACAAGGATGCTTCTGTTGAATGTGACTTGATTTAAATTTACCCTGGCTTGTAATTTTGATAATCTGCTAGGACACACTTTTTAAATAAGAGTATTCCCTTGGGATTTATCAATTATACAAATCGATATGTTCTGGAAGAAAATTTTCCCAGTAACAATTTTCAGTTAATAGAGGCGCTAAATGTTGGATCAATAAGGTTTATTTAAGCTGAGAGCCATTCGCTTCATAGTGTTTTAACCCTGATGAATTGGGTGGGGGGGAGAGAGGGAAGTCCTCATCGGAACAAATACAAAGGCACAATTCAATTTTGTGGTAAAAACAAACCAAAATAATATTTTTTTATTCCAGGGCGTACTGTAAAATGTCAAGTGTGTGAGTACTGCACTCAATGGACCTAGATGTGCAAAAGTGCTTACAGCTTTGCAAAAATGATGAAAAGGAAGGTTTATTGCAGACTGGGCCAAAATGTAATCTAAATCACAAAATTCTTGTGTACATTTTTTTTTTTTTTAAAGAAATGTATATTCTATTATTCATGTGCAGAAACGAAGGTAGGAGCTGTACAGGATGTCCCCGTCCTCAACGTGTTACATGATTTCTGTACATCCATTCCCATTTTTCTCTGGTGCATGCCCCATTTAAGCTCGGTCTGACTTTTCCTCTGAATCTAAATGCATTAAATAGAATCTTATGTTAAAAACATGAGGTCATGTTTTAAATGTGGTTTTCCATTTTTCTTTGGATAGGTTATTATTGCTCACTGGACCAGTGAACATTGAAGAGCTACAGTAATCGTCGTTCGAAATGGCAACCTATAAAGTGGTTTTACTGCGACACGGGGAAGGTGCCTGGACGGTGGAAAACCGGTTCTGTAGCTGGGTGGATCAGCGGCTGAGCATGGAAGGCATAGAGGAAGCTCGAGCCTGCGGCAAACATCTCCGGTCTTTAGGCTATGAGTTTGATATGGTGTTTACCTCCGTTTTAAGCCGCTCCATTCAGACTGCCTGGCTGATTATGGAAGAGATGAATCAAGAATGGATTCCTGTACATAGCTCTTGGAGACTAAATGAGCGGCACTATGGAGCACTAATTGGTCTCAACAGAGCCGAGATGGCATTGAATCATGGCGAGGAACAAGTAAAGATATGGCGGAGAAGTTATGATGTTACTCCTCCCCCTATAGATGAATCCCATCCTTACTATCAGGAGATCTACACAGATCGCCGGTACAGTTGTTGTGATGTGCGGAAGGAGGACCTCCCCAAGTCTGAAAGCTTAAAAGATGTACATGAAAGGCTATTGCCATATTGGAACAAAGAAATGGTACCTGAACTGAAAAGAGGCAAACAAATTCTTATCTCTGCTCACGGAAACAGTGCAAGGGCACTGCTGAAGCATTTGCAAGGTATTCTTGTTTTTATTGTATTGTATTATAGTATTTCTATACTACTTAATACCTCTGTGTGGGACCCTGAAGCACTTACCGACACCGATAGCAGGCTGTATTGTCTTGGTGTGTGGTTGCAAGTGTTTTGCCTTATGCTTTGAGCCTATGTGGGAAGTTGTTAATGTAATGCGTGAGGACCGCTGAGGTGTGGTTATCTCGTTATGGGAATGCAATGCTTGGATGTGAGAGGGATGAGGAAATGAGAGATAGAAGCACATTTATTTTTTACAGCAAAATTGGTAACGGTTTAAAGGAGCGCACAGCACAAGTCAAGGTATGATTATTAAACAATACAAAATCAGGTTATCAAGTTGGTGCTCAGGAAGAGGTGGGGGACTGGTTACCACAGTCACCAAGACAAACCGAGGTTCAAACAATAACTGTATTCTTCCGAGCACTCAAACGTCATCAAGAAAAGTCCTTATGTAATTTCCACTATTCTTTTTATTTTCCAATCAATCTTCATTCAGATCAAGTCCAAATTTCAATCAAAAGTTGCTCGCAGCCAACGCGCGTTTCGTCAAATCCGTATAGGAAATTTTGACTTCTTCAGGGCTGCAACCCAAATAGTAACAATCAATCATAATTCGCGCAAGTAAGTTTACAGAAATCATAAACATTACTCAAATCCTCAACATATCCAAAAATTATATATCATATTGGTTCCCACATTTCGAAACCCACACTAATAAACAACCGGTATTATCACATTGATTTCTCCAAGAAGGAACATATCTGCCAAGGACATGAAATACAATGTACAACAAAGTCAAACAATTTATCACAGAATTTATCAAATCCACTAAATACGAGTTGTGTAAGTGCAGTTGTTAAGTATGAGGTTTGGGGCTCCCGATAACACCCATAGCTGACAGATCACAGGATAGTAGCTCACCTAGTTGGTGGTAGATGTCTACATTCAACTCTTCTCCTCTTTGAATACGTCTTCTGTCAATATATTCCTTATTATGTCATCATCTATAATTTAGATTAATATTTCAAATGTTATGAGCAGTCCCTCATATACTGTTTAGTCATCACCTTTAAATTCAATGTAAATACGATCAGTGTTTCCACTCACCAAATAGTGTTCGGTTTTGTAGTATTAGTACTCAAAATTGTATGGATCTATCCAACCTTGTAAATTCCAATTCAAACTTCCAAATTGCGTTTCCGTTTATACCTAAAGTAAATTAATGCGTGTTTCAGTCTTATTATAAGTAAAGACATGGGACGGTTTATTTTTTATTTGTAGTATGCTGGAAGCTCTGGTTAGCACTGCAGCTCCCTTTGTTGCATTGGTATTTGTAACTTATGTTTCGAGTCCTGTTTCCTAAGCTGGCAGTGGCAGGAGGTCATCCACTCTGAGGTTATACGGATTTTTCCACCTAAACAGTAACATTATAACCCAAGTAAAATATAAACAAAAGTAACTTGTCGCTGATTTAGTAATGCTAAGTATTTTCCACATGTGTTGCTTCTTAAATCCGTTCAAGGGCAGTGATTAAGAATAACCATTTAATGAACAGGAGATTCATATTGTAGGATACTTCTCTCAGGGCATTGTCCCACCAGGTGCTTGCCTCTACTATTTGTTGGAGGATAATTAATCCCAAAAATAAATACTACTCATGCTCTAATGGAGGTTTTTTTAATAAAATGAAAATATTACGGAATTGGCTATACTGATATCTGCTTAGTTTCCGTGTTTTGATCCGTTATGATAGTCCCCTAAGATTCCTGTATCTGAATGTACAAAAGCCATGGGTTAAGTAGAGGGAGGTTGAATTGTTCGCTGCCCTACTGGGCCCTGCCTTCGGCCCCTGTGTTGTCTTGCATGATTTTTTGCCATGTTCATTCACATGCATTTCTACTCTGTTTCAGGTTTGTGCGAAGTTTTGTTCTAGTTTACTACACTTCCATATTCTTGATTTCTTTTGCAGTATATTGGGGGTTCATAATTTGAGCCACTCAACCACAACACTATCCACCGATTCTTTCTTGATCGCCTTCACATTACTGTATTGCATTTTTGCCACCTGCGTGCTATAGTAAAGCGGACACATGGTTTCAATCGTAGAGAACTCAACAAGAAAAAAAAAATGGCTGCCGCAAAGGTCCGAAATTTTCAGAATCTGGGGCGTGTTTTTTTGCTGAGTGACTGACGTCACAGAACGCAAAAAACACGCCCCCGAATGCGAAAAAAACAGGGTTTAAAGGAAGTGACGCCCCTCTCCTCCAATGGCTGGCCAGCATTTACTAGGCCAGCCAATGAAGAAGAGGGGCGGGTTCCAAGCCCCCTCTAAGTAACATTAAATCTTCGGGCTCCGCCCACACTGCTTACAGCAGTGCGACGGAGTCCTCGACCTAAAAAAACGGTGAATCTTTGGCATCGTTGCTATGAAGGGGAGCCCCCCATATTCTCATAATTAGTTTAAAAGATGCATGCAACGGATTGAGTAGAAAGGACGCATATTTGAAAATACCTTGGGATATTTCTTGTCATGAGTCAGAGGGGAACAAAAAGCCGTGTTAGATGCTCCAGCAACTAAAGCAGAGATAACTGCTGTACAGGTAGTGGTAGCTTTCCTACTGACCTAAACCAGACCTCTCCTGGGGTGCTGCCAGACAGGCTGATTGTTGGTCATCCTCGAAGCATATGAGTTGCAGCAATTATGAGAGAAGCTAAAGTGCTTCTTGTTCCAAAAGAGTAGAGAAGCCCTACTGATGTGGGAGCTTATAGACTGCTATCTACGAGCAAAACAGACACGAAAATGAGTAAGATCTCAGCGAACTGGGCACTACAATAGATTAATGTCCTAGTGTCAGATAACCAATGTGGGTTTAAACCACATCGTAGTAGGCTGCATTACTTGCCGTTGCGGACAAATATTATGTACAGCTTGGAGGAAGAGAAAGCCCAATATGCATTAACAATGTTGTTTATCAAACTCTGGAGGCTAGGTGTACATGTGCGAAGTTCAGGAGTGTGTGGGCATACTAGGTATATGCTTGAACTGGTAAAGTTGTTGTACTCAAACCCCACAGCCAGGATTCGCACCGGACGTGAAATCTTAGAAAGCTGGACACTAGAGAAAGGAACAAGGCAGGGCTGTCCGCTATCACCTTTCTTGTTTGTGCTTGCAATGGAACCACCAAACTATTGCATAAGAATTGTCCTCCAGGTGTGAGCTATAAGCATTGAAAATATGAATCTTATTATTTCCATGTATGTGGATGAACCAATTTTTTATTTCAAAGACCTAGTACAGTCCTTGGTGATACTGTTGCGAGAGCTATCCAGCTATGGTGAGATATCACAGCTGCATACCAACTGGGACATATCAAAACCGTTTCCACTGGAAGGACTCAAGAGGCTAGAAGAGGGGGGCAGCCCTAGATATGAGTGTCAATTGGAAAACTGCAGAGTTTGATACCTGGGCATCAAATAGTGCATGATGATAGAATACAACAATAGTTGAACTTGAACAGATTGATGCAATGTCTGAAGAACTCTATAGAATACTGGAATTGACTCCTGCTAAATGTGACTGTCCCAGTCTTAGTGGTCAAAAGGCTGCTTTGACTCACTGCCTTTACCTTTTGCAAATGTCTGCTAACCAATGCCAAAGTGCTTATGCTCTCTGTTCAAATTGAATTGGTGATTGGTTTATCCATGATTGGCATATTTGGTTTACTAGTAAGTCCCTAGTACAGTGAACCAGGGGTGCCCAGGGCCTGTAAATCAAATGCCACTAGTGGGCCTGCATCGCTGATTATGCCTCCCACATGAGTAGCCATGGGACCATGTCTCAGAACTACCACTGGTGTGCCTGTGAGTGCAATTTTAAACTGTCATATCAACATGGTGAGGGCATCCACTTGCTAGACCCAAACCTTCACTTTTACTACTTGTAAATCACCACTAAGGTAGGCCAAAGGCAGCCCCATGGGCGGGGTGCAGTGTATTTGAAAGGTAGGACACGAGCTGGTGTTTTTTTTCATGTCCTAATAGTGAAATACTGCTAATTTCGTTTTTCTCTGATGCAAGGACTCTCTTCCATAGGGTAACATGTGGATTGCCATGAAATATCCTTTGTGTGCAATTTTCCATTGGGAGCCAAAAGAGATTTGGAGTTTGGGGTCTCTGGACTCACAATTTAAAAATGCATCTTTTGGTGAAGTTGGTTTTTAAATTGCGTGTTTGAACATGCCACTTTTAGAAAGTGATTTAGAAAAGGGGGTGGTGATGGACAGAGTATCCGAATTAAGCAGAACACTCCTACCCAGTCCAAATATCAGGGCTTGATCCATCACTGTTTTTTAGCTCACTGCACCATCCCAGCTCAGAACCTGGCTACATGCAAATTAGTCTGTCCCTGGCCCAGTGCATCATGGGAACAGGGCAGACCAAACTACCAAGCCAATTCTTATACTGGGAAGGAAACAAGCTTCCGGGGACCAGTTTCTGGCATTTCAGCCGTCTTCGGCCCGGCTTGCATGAATCCTGATGGTGCAGTGAGCAAGGGACTCACATCTGAGTATACCCTTCCACGCTTATGGTGGACAAAACGATTCAGCACCATCAGGATTCAAGCAAGCCGGGCCGACGACGGCTGAAATGCCAGAAACCGGTCCCCGGAAGCTTGTTTTCTTCCCAGTACAAGAATTGGCTTGGTAGTTTGGTTTGCCCTGTTCCCATCATGCACTGGGACAGGAACAGACTGATTTGCATGTAGCCAGGTTCTGAGCTGGGATGGTGCAGTGAGCTAAAAAACGGTGATGGATCAAGCCCTGATCTTTGGACTGGGTAAGAGTGGTCTGCTTAATTCAGACACTCTGTTCATCACCACCCCCTTTTCTGAATCACTTTTAGAAAGTGGGCATTTTCTTGATTAACCATTCTGTGCTTCTGGCTGTCATGTCTGGGTTGGCTGACATTGGGCTCTTGTGTATTCCCTCTAGACAGTCATACAAAGGGAACTGAGGTGTGCCTTGCATATCCTGATGGCCCATCACCAGTCTGATGGGCCATCCTGAGCTAGAGTGGTGGGAGGAGTTGTCACTGTAGGAGAGAAAGGCGTCCCGTATAGTATTTAATGTTCACGAGGAAGGGAAAAAAAATATACTAACATTGAAAACCTCTTATCTGACCTATATTGCTTTTATCATGAACTATACAGGTTCACTGTGTCAGTAACCAACCTGTATTTTAGAACATCTCAACATTTTAAGACCACCAATATATATATATATTTTTAAGTTTTATCACATTTATTGCATCTTTTTTGTTCAAATAGATAGATATTTTCAATTCACATTTCATTATATCATTTAATACACACATCAATAGAACAAATTACAAAAACAATCCAAAGTGCAAAACAATATAAATCTTCTTCAGACCATCTAATCAGAGTTCATGACTTGTTGCAATTAGGTTTATTAAAATCAAAGATACCTATACCAGCAGCAACCTGTGATTCATTCATTCACCAACATTCACACTCATTCGAACTACAAATATACTGTAAATACACAACACTGGAGATCACACCCTTCTGGAAGGGCACCAGTTGTTTGAGAGATATCTATATTATTAGATGTCATCAACCAATACTAGATGATGAAATTGTTTCTCCGGAACCACTTCTCTAGGGCAGGCTTGGTCTAAACGCATTTCAGTGGCAACGCCACCTTCTTCAGGGCCAAAGGTGGTGAAGGTAGAATCTCACATACATAGTGGTTGTCTGCAGGGTAAACCATTTCCATTTAAATGATGGGTATCGACTGTCGACTGTACTAACTTTAACATGACTTAAATTAGCTTGTTTAGATTCTTCATGAGCTTCCCATTAGTATACTTCTTTTATTATCTATAGAAGTCCTAATAGTATCCAGTGCGCAGAGATGAAGAGCGTGCAGGAATGAAAGGACTTCACCTTCACATGCCAGATCGTGCAAAGTGGTACCTCAAATTTCACACAGGACACAAAAGAAAAAGACCAATCTCCACAAAGGTTCCACCACCATAAAATGAAAGGCAATGTAGTGAAATACACAGAAAATTAGTGAGGTTAAAACAGGCAATGCTTGGTCTGATATACCTGCAAAAGTAACTATCCGTTTCTAGAAGAAACCTCCTTTGGTACAATTGTCAAGTCATTTCTGTAGGAGGAGAATATACAAGAATGTCTTAGTGCGACAATGCTGTTGTCATATGTTCTAATTTTTTCTAATGTAGAATGCAGCTGACTTAATCTGTGTGTCGTGTCGTAATGGCCTATGTCACATTCCATCTACTAGGAACCATCGATTTAGAGGCCCATCTAGTCCAGCATGATTCATCTCAACATGGAAGATGACACCTAATGAAGTTATTCTCTGAAACCAAAGAAGACAACTTATTTATTTATCTCTAATGATACTTCCGCCATGAGCCTAGTGCTTTTGTAATAGACCGGCATATTGGTCTTAGGTGCACTGTTGATTCACCCTGTCTGTCCTCCTGCAGTGCTTTCTACATATGGTGGGGCTGATGGCCAAAACTATTTCTCCTATGGAGGCCCACGCAGAGCGCAATGCCATCTGACCAACTTAAGCTACGACCTACGTTTTACTAGGCTGCGTACTGTTCTTGGAGACACACGGCATCTATAGTTATAAACCCCACTATTGAGTCCCAAAGTGTTGAAATAGCTACCCTCTGTCAAATCAAACTAGGACGGCTTTCATAAACTACCATCCCAGCGTGGCCTCCTTACCTTTATTTTGGTGTCCTAGGTGATATGTTTCTGACAAACGTTTGCGACCTCACGATTACAAACAAACCGAGAAGAGTTGTGGGTGCCATTTTTAACCTTGCGGAAGGGCCCCGTATTAGCACGTGATTCTTGCGAAAAACTCACAATAACTTGCTTTGCCTATGGCTGCTCGCGGTCTAAAAAGCCTCTATTGATAACAATGAGGTATTAGTCGCCATGTTGGAACAGAGTGCCGAGTAGGTAAATCCAGCCTATTAAAGTAATTGAAATGAGGAAATATGCGCAACTCCACACTAAGTCACGGGAGTCACATATATAAGGGACATATTCCGTTCCTTTTGTGAATTATACTCTCAAGGTTGACTTGAGGTGCTTTTCTCAGACAAATATAATCTGGGTACTAATTACTTCTCACGTTTTGCCAAACTCGGAAACGTGTGTCTTAGCTAGCTCACATGTCACAATAATTGCTACATACTGGTAACCATTCTTGCCTAGTCCGAATCAATATACTTTGATTACTAGGGAAAATTAGTGTTTCTCCATTGCCAGCAAAGCTATATTAAGACCCTTATCTCGTGCCATATTGCTACAAGGGCCTACCTGCTGCGACTGGACCTACACATGTTAACTGTGGAGTGGTGTGGCTCACTGGTTAGAGGCGGCAGACCCGAAAGCAGAGGTCGGCCCGGGACCAGGGTTCGATTCCCGACGCGGCAGGGTCTTGGGTCATGGTCAGCGAACTCGATAATTCTCGCCTCGGTGCCTACTCCAACCATGGGTCCCACTCAGCAACTCTGGGCAATAGCTTGCTTAATCTCTACTAACGGCCCCATCAGCGCCGGGGATGCTTGTCTTCACCTTGGAGATGCCCAGGAGGGACCATCTCACAGGGAAAGCCAGGATGGGTTCCCCAGCGGTATACAGCGCCTTTGCTGGGGCAGCTGTGCGCTTTACAAGTATATGAAATTTAACATTTAACTCTAGATGACCGCGTATGGGACACAGGCCAGGGATGTACCTAATTTCTTCTGTATATGCTATAACTGCTCGTTCTACCATACTGAGCCATCCTTCATATGTCTCAAGGGCTCCAGTTGTTGGAAATCCAGTCGTGATCATCCATATAATTTCCTCATTCAGTCCTTTCCGTACTGTGTCAGTGGAAAATCCAGAAAGTTTCCCAGTTTTTTCTGACTTTCTCGCTACCATATCCTGGTTTAGTCCGGATTTTCTCCAAAATAAGCCATGAGAGCTCGGTCTCATTGAGATTATGCTCTATGTAGTGCCTTACCAATGTTGCTTGTATCTTCTTTGTCCTGATGGTTGACTAATGTTCGGACAGTCTAGTACGGAATTCTCTGCCTGACTCTCCTATGTATCCAAGTCCACACGGGCAGACAATCGGATACACAATGTTACTGCTTCTGCAGTTAGTGTGGTTCTGTAGTTTTCCTGTCTTAGTCATGTACGACCACATTTGTATGGTGATTGCAGTGGGTCAGGCATGGCAATTCCCACATCTAGGATTTCCTACAATAGGAGGGAGTCCATCAATTGTATTCTGCTGCCCAATCTTTTTAATTTACAAAAGGGGGTGGTGATGAACAGAGTGTCTGAATTGAGCAGACGACTCTTACCCAGTCCAAAGATCAGGGCTTGATCCATCACCGTTATTTATCTCACTGCCCCATCCCAGCTCAGAATCTGGCTATATGCAAATCAGTCTGTCCCTGGCCCAGTGCATCATGGGAACAGGGCAGACTAAACTACCAAGCCAATTCTTTACCAGAAAGGAGACAAGCTACCGGGGACCGGTTTCTGGCATTTCAGCCTCTTCGGCCCGGCTTGCTTGAATCCTGATGGAGCAGTGAGAAAGGGACTCATGTCTGAGTATACCCTGCCACACCTATAGTGGCCAAAATCGATTTACAAAAGGGGGTGGTGATGAACAGAGTGTCTGAATTGAGCAGACGACTCTTACCCAGTCCAAAGATCAGGGCTTGATCCATCACCGTTATTTATCTCACTGCCCCATCCCAGCTCAGAATCTGGCTATATGCAAATCAGTCTGTCCCTGGCCCAGTGCATCATGGGAACAGGGCAGACTAAACTACCAAGCCAATTCTTTACCAGAAAGGAGACAAGCTACCGGGGACCGGTTTCTGGCATTTCAGCCTCTTCGGCCCGGCTTGCTTGAATCCTGATGGAGCAGTGAGAAAGGGACTCATGTCTGAGTATACCCTGCCACACCTATAGTGGCCAAAATCGATTTACAAAAGGGGGTGGTGATGAACAGAGTGTCTGAATTGAGCAGACGACTCTTACCCAGTCCAAAGATCAGGGCTTGATCCATCACCGTTATTTATCTCACTGCCCCATCCCAGCTCAGAATCTGGCTATATGCAAATCAGTCTGTCCCTGGCCCAGTGCATCATGGGAACAGGGCAGACTAAACTACCAAGCCAATTCTTTACCAGAAAGGAGACAAGCTACCGGGGACCGGTTTCTGGCATTTCAGCCTCTTCGGCCCGGCTTGCTTGAATCCTGATGGAGCAGTGAGAAAGGGACTCATGTCTGAGTATACCCTGCCACACCTATAGTGGCCAAAATCGATTTACAAAAGGGGGTGGTGATGAACAGAGTGTCTGAATTGAGCAGACGACTCTTACCCAGTCCAAAGATCAGGGCTTGATCCATCACCGTTATTTATCTCACTGCCCCATCCCAGCTCAGAATCTGGCTATATGCAAATCAGTCTGTCCCTGGCCCAGTGCATCATGGGAACAGGGCAGACTAAACTACCAAGCCAATTCTTTACCAGAAAGGAGACAAGCTACCGGGGACCGGTTTCTGGCATTTCAGCCTCTTCGGCCCGGCTTGCTTGAATCCTGATGGAGCAGTGAGAAAGGGACTCATGTCTGAGTATACCCTGCCACACCTATAGTGGCCAAAATCGATTTACAAAAGGGGGTGGTGATGAACAGAGTGTCTGAATTGAGCAGACGACTCTTACCCAGTCCAAAGATCAGGGCTTGATCCATCACCGTTATTTATCTCACTGCCCCATCCCAGCTCAGAATCTGGCTATATGCAAATCAGTCTGTCCCTGGCCCAGTGCATCATGGGAACAGGGCAGACTAAACTACCAAGCCAATTCTTTACCAGAAAGGAGACAAGCTACCGGGGACCGGTTTCTGGCATTTCAGCCTCTTCGGCCCGGCTTGCTTGAATCCTGATGGAGCAGTGAGAAAGGGACTCATGTCTGAGTATACCCTGCCACACCTATAGTGGCCCAATCTTTTTAGATTTGCTTCTACTGTGTACTAGTTTCTCTCTCAGATTTGGCTTCCTTCTATATGCCACTATTGGTTTCATCAATTCCGTGCCTTAATTGATGTACAAGATCTTCCAATTTCTGTAGAGGGTTTGCTGAATTCTGTTGTTGAGACTGGAATGGTTAACTATACAGACTAGTCTATCAAGTTTTTGTTTTTCTCTGCCTATGATAAGGCTGTCTCTCTTATAGTATTTAGCACGTTTCATCGATTGTTTGATCAGGTGATTGGATACACCCTGTGGAGTAGTCTCTTTTGAAGTTGTTCTGACTCTCAAAAATTCCCCAAAGGGGATTGAGTCTTTTTGGCATGGGGTGGTAGCTACTGTGTTGCAATATAGTATTTTTCGATGTAGGTTTTCTGTACAGGCTTACCTCAATCCTACCCTCTCCACTCTTTATCCAGATATCAAGAACTTTTTCTGATGAGAACTTCGCCGTGAATTTCAAATTGCTGTCACTTAGGTTGTGCCACTCAATAAAAGGCAGCATGTCCGATTCTTCTCCTGTCCAAATAAAAAAAATATCAATAAACCTATGCCAAACTTCTATATTCTCAAAGAATAGGGCTACCTCGTTAAAAATGTCTTTCAGTTCGAATTTGCCCATGTAGACATTCCCTGCACCAGGAGCACATGAAGCTCCCACGCTGGTGCCCTTTATTTGATGATATAAGTTGTCTTTGAATTAAAAAAAAGTCATTGCGTAACACTATGTCTAGACACTCCAAGATGAAGTTATTGGGTCTTTCCCCAGGATCTCTAGCCAATAGGGTTGCCACTGCCTCTATGGCTAGGACCTGGGGGATGTTGGTGTATAAGGATTCTATGTCTAGTGTTCCTAGAAGTTGTATCTCTCAGTTAAATGGTTTATTTTCTATGGTCGCTATCATGTCTCTATTATAGTATTTAGCAAGTTTGATTGATAGTTTGATCAGGCGCTTCGGATTCCCCTCAGAACCTGAATAGGGATGTTCCTGTCCGCACACATCTGTCTCCACTCCCCTGTAGTGTGTCTGGAGCCAGGTCAGGGAACGGCAGATAGGCATATAAGTATTGGACCTCGGACCCCCAAAATCTGTACTGAGGACAATCTACCAGGAAGAAGAGCTGGATGCTGTGGGAGGGATTACCTCCCACAGCACTGTTTCTTTGATGTGTTGGCCTGCTGCTTCTGTCCTGGGATAGAAAGGACTGGACTTTGCTTTCTGTATCCTTCTTCCAATGTTCTCCACATGCTTGTGCGTGCTTGCCTTCTGTTAAGAAGCCTCGGGACATGAAAGACTTCACTACCATTGCCTGTACTCTTCTGCTGAGAGCCCTGACTGTCCAAGTGGCGCCCAATCCAATCCCTGTGCTCTTGAAAGTGTAGTGACAATATCACAAAAACCCTGTCCCCAGGACGTTCAATATCGGTATTGGTATTCGTGCAGTAGAGAGATCAGCAGTACAATTCCACTGCTACACCACCTGAATTAGAATTTTTTTCTTTTGGGTGTATTTAACGCATTTCGTCCAGATTTCTTAACCTAAAAATAAGGGAAATTCCTGGTAAACTTCAAAAAGACAGTCAGCCAGAGCACCAGATGATGTCTGAATCAGTCATTTTTGTGAAAAAAATGTGTGGCGAACAGAATGACCCCTCACAGGCGCACCACCCTCGGGGCGACTGTCAGGTGTTCACCAGACTGAGCCCCTTTTCTCATCACAGGTAGTCTCAGTTCGAAAAGAAGAAAGGAGGAGACGTAGAACTTCGTGAAGCAAGCTCCGGACGATTGATGAGACAATCGCAGGGGCCATTTAGTTAAGTATAGGCTCACACGAGGAGCCAATACATTTACCTCTTCAGGTGGTACGAGAAAAGTGTGCTGGAAGAGGTCACAGAGTACAAGGTGTCCAACATCGGTGCGGTGACAAAGTGTCGAGCCCTGACGAATCTGCCAGAAGTTTCAGAGACAGAGAAACATGTTGACATTAGGTAATGGTATGCGGAGTTAGCTACCAGCCTTTTTAGTTCAACAGAACACACCTAATAATTCCGAATAAAGTTGTGCGAAAGGTGTGCCTGTTGATTTTAAGCACTTTTTCTTCACAAAAAGGAGGGCTTATTGCTCCTTTGCAATTTATACACTTTTTTGGTTTGTTTTGGACACTTTCTTTCTTCTTTTCGAACTGAATGACCACCAGATTGAGCCCCTTTTCTCATCACAGGTAAACACCTGCCAGTCGCCCCGAGGGTGGTGCGCCCGTGAGGGGTCATTCTGACAACACCACCGATTGTGAATGTCATCCTTCATCTGCCTGCCATTGCACAAACAGGATTCAGACACTCTAATAGTATAATAAACTGAAGTATTTTGACGCAACTTAAGATATCATATTGGCTCCCCATTTAGAAAGAAGCATATATGTGGTGCCCTGTTTTTCACACAAAGCAGTCCACTCAACTTCATACAGGAATTACATCTCTGTATTATTCCTAATGTATGTCCCATCCAGGATTCTACGATCCACCTCTTCTTGTTTGGGTTACGGTTCCCTAGGTATCAGAGAGCCCACGGTATCAGAGAGCCCACCTTGTGGGGTGTTTCTTCTCTGTGATTACCAAGAAAGCCTGGAATGCTCTTCGTCTTGTCAACTGTTCAGAAGTTGGCAGGGTATGCCCAGACGTGGGTCCCTTGCTCACTTTGCCATTGGATTCAAGCTAGCCTGGCTGATGAGGGCTGTTAGCCCGAAACCGGTCCCAGGATGCTTGTGGCTTGGCAGTTCGGGCTTGGCAGTTCGGGCTGGACTGTTCCCTTGAGGCACAGGGCCAAGACTGATTTTTATACAGCTGTGTCTGAACTGGATTGGCAAAGTGAGCTAAAGAACTATGATGGATTCGACCCAGATATGTGACTGGGGGAATCTCTGAAAAGTTTCAGCACTCCGTCCATCATCTCCTTCTGTTTGCAACTGCTCAGAAGCACATTTACTCGGGCCCAATAAAGTCCTGGAAAAATTATTTGTTCAGGTAACATTTGTGTTTTTCTCTTTATTTCCTCTTACAGTCTGCAGCGCTAGGTAACCTTGTGTTACTTACATGTTTTATAAAACCTAAAATCAAATCGCCGCAGCGCTAGGTGTAGCCTGACTCTTGACCAAATGAAGTGCTCTTCGCCGCTGGGAACTGTTTTTTGCACTTAGAGGAATCCTTGCCACATCGCAACAGCCTGTGGGACCAAGCGCGAGTGAGAGGCGGGCTACCCACGCGCAGGACTTCATCTCCCAGGATCTTCCCTCAAGCCCACACCTGCAGCCGGGCTCTAGCACCGCCCCCCTGCTGGCGCCGTAAAACACCTTGCCGCACCCGCTTTGCGGGTGCCGCAGCGCTAGGTGTAGCCTGACTCTTGACCAAACGAAGTGCTCTTCGCCGCTGGGAACTGTTTTTTGCACTTAGAGGAATCCTTGCCACATCGCAACAGCCTGTGGGACCAGGCGCGAGTGAGAGGCGCGCTACCCACACGCACGACTTCATCTCCCAGAATCCTCCCTCAAGCCAAACCGCCCCCACTGCTGTCACTATTTATTGGGCTCTTAACCCCGCAGCGCGGGAGAAGCCTGGGACAAGGGCGGGACCGTTAGTGCCCTGAAGAGGCCGCGTCGGGCCGCCCCCCTTGGTTCTCTGCTCTTTACTTCTCTGACCCCTGCTTGGTGTCTCGGGTTTGAACCTGTAACATGTGTACTGGTTACTAACTATTACCACCACATATTGACAACATCATAGATCTGTATATATTGTAATGTCTTGCAACTTCAAAACACAGGATACTATTAACCATCCTGTACTAACAGTAAAGAATGGGGAAGAATAACCGTGCAATACCTGTCCCTGCCTTAAAGCAAAAGGCATTGCTAAACCCTCCACTACCCAGCCTGACAGCTATTGACCGCATGCTTCAGAAAACCATAGGGGTGGTGGCTAACACTATCGAACACACCGAACGCCGCCTCTCCCTCCCAGCCAGCGCTCTTCCCCCTCTCCCCCGTACCAATACATCAACGCTTACTATTAATTCCCAGGATTCGTTAATGGCACCTTCCTTTGCAGCTCTCCCTGGGGTTAATCATCTTCCAGCAACTCAAGACATTGCCCCTAGCAGGGGCAACGTACTTTCTGAGTCCCTGCCAATCCCAACAAGTTTATCTATGACAACTACCTCTTTTTTAAATGAGTCCATTCCCGATCCCCTTCGCCAACTGGAGTTTCCCACAGCCAATGAGTCCCCTGATTCACCACTAAGTCAAATCCTGATCTCTGCCTCACCTCAGAGTGTAAACAGCAATAGCTCAAGGGTAATTACAAGAGGGCAGAAGGCCAAGCACAAGTCAAAACACGCTAACATACAAGGACCAGTGGTTAAAAAAAGATAAGGGGCTTGCAGGGGGCAGTAAACCTAAGGAACCAGCTGCTAAAAACAATGCAACAAAGGGAAAAACTAATAAGAGCACTGTCCCTTCAACTGTAACTGCATCCACCTCTAACAACGATCGTGGCTCTCATGTTACAAACAAGGAAAAGCCACCCACTCTTCCACCATTCGCCCCTTTCCCTTTACGTAATGAGGGTCTTTTCGACAAAATTGAATCTCTTATGAAATTTTTAATGGCTCCCCTCTTCGAAAGGGTAAGGCGATTGGGAGATAAAATAGACAACCTGGAGCAAATAATGAAAAGCAGCTTGTCTATCCCAGAGCAACCCACGGCTGGGGAACATATAAAGCATACCGAACAACAATAGCCCCACTTAACCTAAAAACAGCTACTAGACGTACCTCTCAGCCATCAAGTGATCCCCGGGTCTACACCTGTTAAAATAACAAAGTCCATGGAAACAAAGGGTAGGCCCTTACAGAGGGCTCCGATCAGGCTGGAAGCTAACGACCAGGTTACAGGGAGGGTAGCTTGGGAAAGCCCACAGAGCATGCGGGCCAGGTGGAAAATAGCCCCTGTGCACCCAATGTCCATTCCTCGCCTGGCAAACCAAAGAGGATATTTACACGTATTGATTTACCACCCCAATCACTGCCATATACGGTAGTGTTAGTTGGTGTCCCGGAGCTCCCCCAAGGAAACGTTGAATCTTATCCCGAATTAAGAAACAAACTGGCTCAGTGGCTAAATAAGAACAGGCCACTCCCTCCTGATTGATCAGGGAAAACACTTTTCGCAAGAATGATAACATGGCTGGGGCATAGGAGAAAAGACCACCCAGGGGATTACATCTTCATCAATTTCGGGGACAGGCGGGTGGTGCAGCATATATGCAATTGGCCATATCAGTTTGGCGAGTCTAAGATTCTTACAAGGGATCTGAGTTTTTTCTACCCTCCACTTCCCTCTCTTCAAACAACTATGAGTCGAAGGGAGTTTGTAAATTGGGAATTGGAAGAGGGAACGGGCATCAGATATAATATCCCAACTTTCAACTATTTTGATAAACTCTCCAAACTAGAAAGAGTGGACTGACTTCACTGCAATGGTTCCTCTCCAGTTATTATGAACCCCGCACTCACTACCCCCATAAATCTGGTCAAATTAGATCATGGTGCCGTAACAAATTAAGAACTCCCCATAACTACCAGTAAGGCCTGCTTCCAAGAAGAAAAAATAGGAACGGCCCCTGAGCTTATCCCGAATAAAGTCGACCAATCAGTTGAAATGGTATTCTGGAACGTAGCGGGCCTGCGTGCAAAGGTCCTGAACGACATCTGGTTAGACTTTGTTCGCAATTTTGGCATTCTATGCCTGCAGGAAACATGGGCGCCATCTGAGATACCTATTGAAGGATATAGAACATTCTTCTCTCCAGCACGACCCTCTTCCTCTGGCAGAGCAAATGGTGGACTGGCCATTTTTGTATCTAACATCCTCCACTTCCTAAGCATAGTCCCCTTTAAACTGGAGGAACATTTACAAATACTCACCTTGCACCAGAGTGACACAAACACCCTTGTAATTGTGAACTTCTATAATAACCTTCGCCAGATGACCTGATAAAAACTATAAAGGAAATAAACACTTGTCTTCATGACTTAACAAGTAAAGCACAAAAGGAGCTGTCAATAATTTGGGGCGGGGACTTCAACCAGACCCTCTGCAGGCAGAGCACTAATACAGTCTGTGGTACAGCAATTTTAGTGGGTCCCGTAAGGGTCCTCCCCACCGTCCGAGAGTAGAGTGCTCTGTTGAAGTCGCCACCGGGCAACAAGTATTCATCCATAGCGTACGCTGGGTTTGGCCCAGGAGCGTATGTGGCATGGTTAATGGCAGACAACTGGGAGGCCCAATAGTACCTCCTGATGTCCGGGAGAGCGATACCCCCATTGTACCAGGGGAGGGTCAGTTTCGAGAGAGCGATGCGTGCTCGGCCGTCCCAAACAAGTCTCCTCTGGAGTCCCTCAACCTCCCGAAAGTAGCGCGTAGGAATGATATCAAAGGAGTTCTGAAGTGCATAGAGGAGTCGGGGTAGGGACATCATTTTAAACACCGCCGCTCGACCAAGTGGAGACAGCGGCAATCTGCGCCAACAATCCACGTCGAGCTTCAAGCGCCGCAAAGGAGGAAGGAGATTACGCTCGTAACGGGCAGCCGAGTCCAACGATATGTAAATCCCTATATATTTAAAGCCAGAGTGGGAAACCTGAATGGGGAATCTGGTCGGTAGGGGAGGGAGACCACCAGCGATAACATAGACGCAGGACTTAGACCAATTGATAATCAACCCAGAGTTCTTGCCAAAGGAAGTTAGGACGTAAAAGAGGACTTTGAGGGACTTACGGGGGAGGTAAGATACAAAAGAATGTCGTCTGCGTACAACGACACCCGGTCTTCAAAGTCAGGGGTCCAACGAATGCCCTTTATCAAGGGTTCCCATCGGAGCCAGGCAGCGAGTGGTTCCAGGGCAAGGGCAAAGAGCAGAGGGGACAGCGGACACCCCTGTCTGGTACCCCCCCCAAGAGCAAAGGACTGGGAGACTCTACCGTTAACGACCACCTGAGCCAGTGGGTCTGCATACAGTAGCCTCACCCAACTAATAAATCCCGCACCGAAGCCAAACTTTTCAAGAGTGGCCCAGAGATACGGCCACTCTATCGTATCAAAGGCCATCGTGGCGTCTAAGGAAGCCAAAATGTCCAGTTCAGACAGAAGCTCCGCCCTCGCAAGAACGCCATGAAGGCGACGCAGATTTAGAGCAGTGTTCCGGTGCGGAATAAAGCCGGATTGATCCGGATGGATCAGGTCACAAATAACAGTGCGGAGGCGGTTGGCAAGAACCTTAGCGAGAAATTTGGGCTCAGCGTTTAGTAGAGAGATAGGCCTGTATGAGGCACAACAGTCACGAGGTTTACTCTCTTTGGGAATGACCACTATAGTGGCCAGGCGCTGATCAACGGGGAGGTAGCCAAGGTCACGCGATTCCGTGAACATGTCACGGAGGTACGGTGCGACCTTGTCCGGGCGAAGTTTATATAATTCAATGGGCAGGCCATTTGGCCCCATGGCTTTGCCGGAACGTAGGGAACGAATGGCAGTCGCTATCTCATCGACCGACAACGGTGCCTCCATACTCTCCCGATCTTCTTCGGACAGGCAGGGTAGCGTAATATCCCTCAACAGAAAACGAGAGTCATCCTCGTCTGTCGGACACCGGGGAGTAGACCACACGAAAATAGTCAGCAAAACATTCCACAATCTCACCAGGGTCAGTCACCTCCACACCATCAGAATTCTGAATCATAGGGACCACACGATTCGCTCTCTCCTTCTTATCAAGCCAGGCAATCAGCTTACCCGAATTTGTCACCAACATCGTACACTCTACCTTGTTGTTCTCTGTACATCGATTTGGCAGCCTCTGTCACAAGGGATTTGTAATCAAACTGTTTCAAGCTAAGGGCGTGGAGTTTATCCCGGGTGACACCCGTGTCCAGGTCGTCCTCTAGGCCCAATATTTCAGCCTCCAGACTCTCGACCTCCCCTTCCCTCACTTTCTTGGTCTCTGCTATTAACGATAGGGCGTGTCCGCGAATAACAGCTTTAAAGGCTTCCCATAAGGACACCGAGGACGAGACAGACCCCTCATTCTCCAGGAAGTAGTGATCAAGTGACTTCGTGAGGCTGGCGCGGGTCTTGGGGTTGCGCAGGTGCCAGGGGTTAATGGGGGCGACCCGTCCCGGAGTATGTAAACCCCTGTCATAAAGAAGCAAAACGGGGGAGTGATCTGAGATACCCCTGGCCAAGTGGCTGATTTCCCCGATGTGTTAGGACTGGACAGCGGGCATTAGAAAGTAGTCTAGCCTAGAGAGACTCCGGTGAGCACCAGAGTGAAAGGTATAGTGACGTAGCGTTGGATGCATCAGCCTCCAGGCGTCCACCAGACCAAAGGGGTCCAGGAACCCACCTAACCACGATTGAGATGCGGAAAGGTCCCTGGGGGGGTGACGATCCATGTCGCCAGAAAGTACTGAATTGAAGTCCCCGCCCACAAGGAGAAGACCATCAGGGAGCCCCAGCAGCAACCGTCCCAAGTCAGAAAAAGTAGAGGCCTGGAGGCCTGGGGGTACAAAAACCGAAACCAAAGAAAGTCTTACCCTCCCACCTACCAGTGAGGGCGACATAGCGCCCCCTGTCGTCGAGAGTAACATTATCTTTTTTTTTTTTTAAGTTTTTGAAAACCTTTATTAGTGCATCAACAAAAGTACAAATACGGGCCCACAACCCTCAGGCCGGCCACGAAAACTGTTTAAGCACAGAAGCATGCAGTACGGTGACGCAATAGCACATCAATATCAAGAAGCGAGCATTCAGCGGTTACACTGTAGATCACTGGCTATCACGCCTCAGGAGCAGTGAAGGTTAATTTTAAAGTTTTCAATAGCAGCTATTAAGTCCAACTGTTCGTTTTAATAGAAAATAAAGATTTAAACCAAAAGAGCAGGGTCCGCGTAAACTTGACATAACAGTATCGACAGAGTCACACACAGCCCAGCAACCCAATTGTCAATCCCCCCAGGCGGTATGGCGGCCCATAAGGTGCGCAACAAGGTTATCAGAGCCAAGATCCTAACAATTGTCTGCCGCCACCCGCCCATCAGCAACATCGACGCGGACTAAAGATGGAAAGAAAGAAGAAATAAATTAAAGAGGGAAAAAAAAGGCACCATAGAAACAGAAAAGAAATTAAAAACCCATCCCCCAACCCCCACCCTACACGCATGCGAAGGCTACGGCCTACCCCCCCCCCCCCAGCAGTGTCTGTCGCCCAATAAACCCGAAATATAGAATAAGAGAGTAAGAGAAAGAAGAAAGAAAAGGTCCTAACACCCAAGATTTCACATAAGATATAGGGAGTAAGAAAAGAAAGGACTAATCTAACTCCCATAAAAGGGAAAGGTGGGGAGGAGCCACCAAATACCAGGACTACCGGACCCCTCAGCTTACAGTACCCCCTACACCATATGCAGCAATAGATTTGGAAGACAGAAAATCAGAGGAGGGCCAAAATCATTCACACCCAGACTTCCCAACCCGCACACAGCCGCAACCCCGTCAGCAATAATAAAATATCGGCAAGCACATGTCAGGAAGTCTCTGATGTACAGTGTAGACCCAGTAGCATGTCTCCCGAATTCAATAGCCTTAAGTACCCCCCATCCCCAACATAGCGCCCAAATCAGATCTTCACATACAATATAGTGGAGGGAGGGACATCGTAGGACAGTGCAGCACACATTAAAGAAGCGTCTCCCCCCAGGTCCCCGCCCGCCCAGCATTCCCGTTGCATAGGAATAAGGACCGTCCTAGCCCTGGCCAGATTGCAAGCGTCCCCCCGAACCCGGCACCGGAAAGGTACCCGCCCCAGCCAGAACAAAGGAAAAACAAAAAAGCCTCCCTAGCCCTGACCGGATCGCACCCGTCCCCCTGAACATGGCCCCGAAAAAGGTCCCGCCCCTGTATGAACAAAGGGGTAAGATGGCCGCCCTCGGCAAGACGAAGATCCCCAAGCACAAAATGGACCCCACCTATCCCATACAATGATGGCAGACCATAAACACACTGTTCCAAAGTCAGCCTGATGTTGCAGAAACTGATACATTGAGGGCGCACCATTCGTGACATTCACAGTCAACAAGAACAGTTGCAGCGCCAGCGGAACCTCGAACAAACACAGCGATATAGTATCTGACTGTGCGATTTGTGGCAGGATGGGAAACAATGTAGCCTCCACAGGAGAAGCTGACAACGATCCGTTAGAGTAATCACCGTAAGAAAGCTGCTCCATTGCACAGTTCCGCGGAAACAATGTGTCGCTGTCAATGCAGAGAGGGGGCTGACCGGAGCAACAAGAAGAGCCGACAGCCAATGCACTCCCTGATCCGATTACGGCTCCATCCAGCTTAGCTCCAAGCGCTCAAACACTTGTGCCAGTCCGCCCCCAAGTCGGAAATCGCGGCAATAACGGAGGCGTAGGTTAAATCAGGCTGGTGATCTGTTGTATCCACAATCCTGGGTGCACCAAATTGTTCCACAGTCCTCTCGAGGCCGTGCGGGGCAGTCCAGTCGGGACCCGAGATGCCGTCCGCCAGTTCCGTAGAGGGAGCAGCCGCCATGTTGAGCACCAGGATGAGCTCGCCGGTCCCCTTGGCGAATCCCTTACTGGACAGTGGAAATGCGTTTTGCAGCGTAACTCGGGTCAGCCACCAGCGGGCGATAATCCACAGGAGTCCCCCTCGTGCGGGCTCCGACGGGAAGAAGCGCAAAAGCAAGCCAAAGCAGCCAAGTCCGTGCCGGCCAGGAGAGGAGAAGCGCGACTCACCTCGGAATCGCACTGAGAGGGGGCATCAAGTTAGACCCACAATCGGTCGATGCACACTGTCCATTGGGGAGGGCTAATGCAGGCGCCGTCACAGCCACCAGGTTAGCGGGGAAGGGATAGCAGAGCTGCTCCTCGGTCGGCCCTCAGGAGATCAAGCCGTCTCCGGCAGGACAAAGCAATATGGGGTCCGGTCCAGGGCTCGGCAATGGCGATCGTGCCAGCACCTCGATTTTACCATCTAGCGGGCAGGCAGGGACACCGGCGGAACACCCCCGGCAACAGCGCGCTCCCCTCGTCCTCCCGCAGTAGCTCTGTAGCAGGATTAAGGTCAGGATAGTAATGCAGGAATCACAGGCTCGGGGAGCCGGGCGACTACACGTCCGTCTCCGCCGCCATCTTGGCTCCTCCTCCCGAGAGTAACATTATCGATCTCAAGAGGGAGGGAAGACCGGATAAGAATACCCACGCCCCTGGAACCAGTGGTGAATCCGGAATGTGCAACCAATCTGTAACCCAATCTATTCATCGCGTGACACACATTGCCAACTAGGTGCGTCTCCTGCAGGAGTACCGCATCAGGGGACACACGTCGTAAATGTTGCAGAACAACACCCCCGTTTTATACAATCACCCAAACCATTGACATTCCAAGAAATAATTTTCAGCCCACTACCCCCCATTCCCAAACATCAGGATCAGAGAAAGAACCAATACACCGCCTTGAGCAAGAAAAACACAACCCCCCCCCCCCCACCCACCCCCCAACTGGAACCCGTTTCAACTCCCCCCTCCCTGCACCCCTGCAGAGGACTAAAAAGCCCCCCAATAATGCAGTGTGCCTGTCGCCCTAACAACCCCATTCTACAGAAAGACCCCGGAGGAGGAAAGAGGCCCGTTCCCACCCATCACCCAAATGTGGACTACTACAGGGCAACATAAACAGAAAGATGGTACCCAGCTGAGCAAGGTCCAATTTTCAGAGTTCAGGGCCCGAAGAGTCACTTCTGAGTAGGCTCACCACCCTCGGCACCGCCAGGGAGCTCCGTACGATCGCCTCTGCCCGGCAGGGAATCCAACCAGTCGCTCACACTGTCTGGTCGATCAAAAAAATAAGTCTGTTCCTGATATTCCACACGAAGCCTGGTAGGGAAAAGCATGGCGTACTTAAGGCTCAGGTCCCGAAGACGTCGCTTCACTCCCAGAAAGCCCATCCGTTGTCTTTGCACAAGTGGTGTAAAGTCCGGGCCATGCACTCTCGATGCCTGCAAAATCGCATCACGGTCTCTAAAGTGAAAAAGTCTCGCAATAATAGGCCTCGGAGGGGCGCCCGGCTTGGGTTGTCCGCCCGGAACTCGGTGTGCACGCTCCACCGCGAAGAATTTACTCAAGCCAGTGGGGACAAGATGGGTGAGGATCAGATCCTCGACCAGGAGATCCACAGAGTGAGTCTCGGGGTTTTCCGGGACCCCAATGACGCGGATGCTGTTGCGTCTTGCCCTGTTTTCATAGTCCTCCAGCCGATGGGACATTTGGTCATTCACCGATTTTAGTTCCCAAGTTTCGTTTGGAGTTCCGCCACATCAGCCGTGAGGCTGGAGGTCTTCAAATCAAGTGACTTAACCTTTTCATTCGTTTTGGACAGGTCGGCCCGGATCAGGGTGACATCCACAGCGACCGTATCAATGTTACTAGCCAGGGCTTCGTATTGCTGGCCGATGGTTTCCCTCATGCAGGTGATGGCGCCCATAATATCCTGCAGGGACAACTCAGCAGGAGCGGAGGGGTCGTCTCGGGCGTCCTCAGGGGTTCGGCTGGAAGGCCCGGGGGAGCCTTTGGCTTGGGTGTACCGATCCATAACTTTAGTCTGGACCGGTCCTCCACGAAGAGACGTTTCTGTCTTCCGCTTCTCGGTATCTCCCCTGCCCGCCATACTGGAAACTGTTCCCCGGAGGGGCCCACACGACCTGGTGAAAATGGCCGCCGTCTGTCAGAGCACCAACAGGACCACAAGAGCAGGCTCGTGGGGCCACGAAAAGGCACGATGTAAGTTCAAATGAGGGATGAAATGTGGAAACAGTGCAGACACTAAGTAGAGGCCGGGCTGGTCCCCGACCGGGCAAAAAGGTCTCTCAATCAGACCATGCAGAGATCTGGGAACGAAACCGAAAGTAGAGATGCGACCACCAAGGAGATCCCACTGCCGTTGTTGTTCAACTCCGTCCCGGATCCGCAAGTAGCCAAGACCCCGGCACAGCCTCCAGGTGGGCCAAAAAAGTTCAAAGCACCAAAACTTCGGCCACCGATGTCCGATTTCGATTCTGAGAAGAGTTATGGACTCAGCTGATGTTCATCTTCGAAGAGCTGTCCAAGAAATCAGGATATCCTCAGGATAAATTGCGAGGAGCGGCGAGGGTCTGGGGAGCTCTGTGCTCACGCGCTGTATTTAGTATTTTGTGCATAATCATGGAATATGTGTAGAAAAAAAAGGCATTTTTGTGCTTATTTAAGATACTGCATTAAGACGAACCAGCGCTACTCTATTTGTGTTTGAGGTACACCCTCATGTACACATTTACTAAACGAAGAAAACTGTACTGGAACCGACTTTAACGTGCTTAAATTGTGGGATTTTGCAGCAGTTACACTCCTGCATGTAGAAATATCACACGATTTTCTACATGGTTCTGCTTTGCAACTCGTTTAATTTGCTGCTAAGATATCAAGGAAGACAGATCACACTATGTAAGATCTGGCTCTTGGATGAAAACCTATAGCTGTATTGGCTGTTCCTGTCCTTTGCATCGATAATAACGTTTGCTGCTTCACAATGAAAAGCCATTTCACGTTGTGCTTATATTTAATATTGGAAAGTTGATCAATGATGCTGTTTTATGCGATCTGTATCCACAGCAAGCATCAGAGTTCCCCCCTCAGGGTTTCGGCTTGCTTCCTTAAAGATGGGCTGGTTCTCAAGACTGCCACCAGTGTGTCTTTAACAATATTGTAAATAGAGGAGAGTGGACAACCTGCGTTTGTTCCAGTTAGAGAAGTGAATGAATGAATTCACTCGATAGTTAAACCGTATCAGTAAGTTAATATGTTTAAAGGAAAAATAAAAAAAAAATACACAAAGTAATAAACCTCACACACTGAAGCAAATATGGAACATTAAGAATTTTGAAGTATAAAAAGTTCAGCAATTTTCACAATGCTTCAACAATTCCATTTTACTTTTTTATTCGGTTCTTTGACTGACAAATCACAACCTTATACATTCATACCTCTCAAACATATAAGTAGTAATTCCAGTCGGATCTCGACACAAACCTGTGTGTAAAATATGAAGGCGACTGAAAAAAGGGCCCATGGGTACTGCAAACAGATACCTCATGAAACCAAACCACTGAACAACCCTTCCATGGGATCCACCACTTGTGTGGCAAAGCATTCACTTGCCTGTTAGCCAGGCGCAGCTTTTCTGCAATGGCAGAGGAGCGTCGCACCACTGCCTGGCTCGGAGCCAGCAAATAAAAAATATAACTATGTTCTGACATAGTTTTATTTTTCATTCGCCGGCTCTGAGCCACCTTGTGCAGGGAGGGGCTGGCGGGGCACGGGAAGAGGAGGGCTATGTGCTGGCGGGGCACGGGAGGAGGAGGGCTATGTGCTGGCGGGGCACGGGAGGAGGAGGGCTATGTGCATTCGCTAAGTGCGCACAAGTGTTTGGCCAGCTGTCTCTGGCCGACCAAAACACACATTCGCATTTAGGTTCCTGCAGTCCGGCTACATTGAACAGCTGGGATGGTAAAACCCCTACAGACTCCCTGGCCTAACCAGGGTATCTTTTCAGCCCGCTCAGGTCAATCCCCTCACTGCTCTCCTAGCAGGACAGCAGCGCGGGGATTGAATTGGAGTCTGGAATGTGGTGGTCCCAGTGTCTGCTGGGACAACGAAGAGAAGAGGAAGCGCAACTCGGCCGGCACCCCCCACGCTCCCCCGCCCACGTTCCCTACACCTGCCCACCACCCTTTGTTTGTGGCAGCCAACACTGCTGTCAGCTCACGTGGCCAACCCCATTTGAAGCCAAAACTCTGGCTGCAACTGATAGAATGTTTGAACCTGCTGACAGTGCCAGCAGGAAGTTCAGCCAGTTCAGTTTGTGGCCAGCCTCGCGAGTGGCTGCACCTAGGTCCTCCCAACCTGCAGCCTTCCAACCCAGCCCACATGGTGTGGTGAGTACTAAGTATCCGGCCCAGGGTTATGCAAAGGACCTCCCAAAGACAAGATAACTAGGACACATTCCGGTGGCGGAAGGTCATCTGTTTTTGACTACAGGTTGTAAAAGAATTGTGTTTAGACCAGAGTATGCAGTTCCTTAGAGAAGAAAGAAGCAGGGGCCTGGTCTTTATATCAAGATAACCTAAGATTGGAGACAGTGTGTCTCCCACCTTTGGAATTAGGGCCCTCACATACCTGGTTGGGTGTCATGCTTCATCATAGGGCGTGCTCCTCATCATTGCCTGTCAGGCTGCAATGCCTGACAGGCACCCTATGAGGGGCACTTTGCCAGAAATCATTTATCTCCAAAGGCGTAAGGTGTGGTGTGAGTATGGGGCCTCGTGGTGGAGATTTGTGTAGAAGGTGTGTGGGAACTGTGATGGGCATTCTAGAAATGAGATGCAGTAGTGCTCAAAATTAATTTTACTCAGCGAGTCCACTTTTCCCAATTAAAAATGTAGGGTGGCTCACCTCTGAGGTAATGTTCAGCGGTGGCTACAGTGTTCAGGTCATTATGCTTCTTGCCTAGGATGTCCAAATGATCAAGTGGCAATCCTTTTGGACCAAACATTAGAAAATGACTATCTACACTGGTTGGTTTCCTTATTAGTATTCAATGGTAAACCAAACACACAAGCAACCTAACATTGAGGTACCTTGTAGTAAAACTGACTCATCTTGGATGGTTCACTAGCTGCATCGAATCACTAATGGAAGGTATGTTAAGATTTTAACGTCAATTGAGTAGCTGCACAGTAGCCGGACGACCTGTCCTTTCTCCACCACGTCGGTAGAGTAATACAATTGTGTCCTGTGTATTAAAGGATTGCGGTCTTCAAAGTTGTTTAACAACTTATTGTCTAATATCTAGAACTATGTCCATATTCATCTGACAAATAGGCCTGTCACTGATCCAGCGCAATAGGTCCTTGTCCAGTTTGATGATCATAGTTTTCTGTTGAATTCCTGTGGTCGTTATTTATTTTCCTCCGCCTTCCCTCAGTGCCTTGTCCATGTTAATACTTTGAGGCATTTGCTTTTTTTTGCTTCCTAAATTTCCTGTATTAGTTCTCCTCTTCAAGTAGAATCCTGGGGAGGTGTAGATCCTGCAAAAGGAGTTGTTTCAGCTCTATTGAGTTATCCACTTTGGCAGAGTACCTAGATCAGAAAAAAATGTTGCAAACTCTTTATAAGTAGCCTTTGGCTAGGTCACTAATTGACCTTGCAGGTCCTTGACAGCAAGCTTGTTAAATATGGTTTCTTTCTCCTTCAGCTGCAGGGCCAACTGTCTGACTGCTTTATCTCCTCTTTCATAATGATTGGTTTAATTTGTCGTGGGACATATTCTGCCTTGGATATGAACAGGGAGTTGAGGGCATACTTTTTTAAATTTCTCTCAGAGTCTAGCCTAGACAGATGGCATGGCATACCTTAAAAAACTAGCTGATCAGAACATAGAGCAGCTCTAAATTAAGTTTCTTTTGCAGTAATTCCATCCGGGATGTAGTCCTTCACCTCCTGGTCTTTGAAATGAATCAACTTCTAGTTTTTCTTCTGGGTCTGCTGCAATGTCTGACATCACCCACCTACGCATGTACTTGCACAATGCTGTGCTTTCTGCGGCGGGCCAGCTGTCGCATCTGCGAGTCAGCTGACTGTTGCCCTTTCATTTCTGGTGCTTTGCAGCAGTTTTAAGATGTTGACACACAGTAGTCTGACACCTTGGCAGCTTAGGCCCAGTCCAGGTGAGAGGTTGTTTACCCCCTCCCTTTCCACATGGGTCGCCAATGGCAATGCCATTCAAACTGCAGTAAACTCATGCAAAACTTTCTATGCCACTGCCACCCAGAAAAAGGCAGCATGCTCACTTTTTTCTGACCCGTCTGTGCTCTCCCCCGGTATTCTACACCCATCTACCTATGAATGTTCAGTGTCCTTGCCAAAACCTCTTTCAGCTCTATCACAAACCAATCCATACCAATCCTCGATAGATGCACACCCACACCATCTCCCCTAAAATATTCAATGTTGTCACACTTGATGTGATTGACACGCCCGAAACCAAAGTCCCTACAGAAATGACTTATCTCCCTATTCACCTACCTAAGCACCTTATCGATCGCTGATGGCCTTCTGGCCTTCCACTAATTCCGCCAGGGTATAAACTCAGTCCAGAGTACAAAGCAACATGACCACTGAGCCTTGATCTCTAAAAGTCCAATTTCATGGCCCTCAACAACACCACTCTCTTCTCTACCATGAAGTCATTTTCTCCCAAATAGAGCACCAAAACACACAAGCGTCTCTTACCCGACATCATGCTATTCAAGCACTGCAACAGTTTGTGCCATCTCATGCCCCCTTTTTCCCTGCCAGGTGACTGAAAACAATTGACAATCGAACCCCAGATTCACACCATATCCTCTCTAAGACACTTTCCTCTCCGCCCACATGATAAACGAGTGGCCCACAACCCAAATCAATGTGTCCTCTGCTGCCAGGCCTGGGGTGGAATCTGAAACAGAAAGAAACGGTAAATACTCATACAACATGTCCCTGTTCACACTGCTCCAACCCAGTCCTGCGGCCCCATCTCTGGAAATAGTCGGAGGACCATCTCACCAGCTGCATGATGTTCTCTCACACCAAGTCACACTTGCCTGCCTCAGTCACCGTTCCAGTGTCAAACGCGCCCCGTACTCGTTCCTTTAACGCCTCGTACAACACCACAAGCACCTAGAACGCCACAAATGGTACCCTGTTCTCGTGCCTGAACACCAAGCTGCCTTGCGCCCCAACTAATGCCCACCATGCTCCTGCCCCTTGCCTGCTGTTCAGTCTTTGAACTGTGCAGCCAAGTCTCTAACCTGTCCCCCCTTCTTGTGACACTATCCCACTATAGACTTCCCATCCCCTTCCCCCAGCAATTCAGGCACTAGAAACGCCCCACAAAATATCAATGTCATGAGGGTGAAAAAAAGGCCTATCCTGCCCCCCTACACAGTATTCTGCCCATTATCTGTTCTTTGCACTTGTCACCCTCGTGGGTCTAGCTATGCCACCGGATTCAGGCTAACCAGGCTGATGAGGGGTGATACTCGGAAACCGGTCTCAGGATGCTTGTTTCCGGTCCAGAGAACCTGGCCTGGCATTTTGGCCTGCAGGGTCAAGACTGATTTGCATATGGCTGGGTCCAAACTGGATTGGCCTGGCGAGCAAAAAAACAATGGATTTAACCCAGATCGGTGACTGGGGGTGAATGGTTGATTTGTTTAGCATTCCCTCCATTATCTGTTCTTTTTGCATTTGTCCCCTACACATCGCCTGCAACGTTTGAATAAAGGTCTCCTCAATCTCCTTATGCATCCATGTTCCCTTGCCCAGCCCTCAAGCATCCTCTGACCCAGTTCCAGTGCCTCTGCATAACCCCAAAGCAGCTTACCCATAAATGCAATGCCTGCCAGTTTCCCGGCAGACCTCAAATGGGACAACCCCCTCTTCGTCACCCTCAATATAAACTGTAGCACGTCCTCTGCCCTGCTGACTTGTTCTGCACCCCAGACTCCAAAAATTCTGCTCATGCCTGACCATTTGCTCTCTGTCGACTCCGCTAAGGACCCTACCACCAAATGCAACATCCTTTGTTTCCTACTGTACACAACTTTTCCATCTTGCACCTGTCCACCTCCTTGGCCAACCCATGGAATCTCTCCCACTGTGAAGAGACAAAGCATCCGCAAATGTCATTGTTCACCTCTGGTACGTGATACGCCCTGAACAGAATGTCATCTCTCAGGCAACCAAGCGCAAAAACACGCAGCAGTTTCAATACTTGTGCATCTCTGGCTGACTGCCTAGTCACGATCTGGACCATCGGCAAGTTTTCCACTCTGAACAGCACCTTCCGATGCACTAACAACGTGATGAGTACAACCAGCAGAAACAATTCCAAGAGCACAATGCTCCTGCCTTCCAGCTTTCATGGAGCTGGCTGTTCTTCGGCGCACCTAAACCCTTGCCAATACAGGCTGAAACCCAAACCACTTGCTACATCTGAGAATATCTGTTTTTTCCAGTCTGTGTCATCCCACTTGTCCAAAGGAATCCCATTGTGGGAATTAAAAAAAAAACTCCACGTTCTCCGATCTTCCTTGAGCCCTGCAGATGTGGCAATGAGAAACCTGAATAAGCCAAACCCAACCTCCTGCAAAACGTTCTACCTGCCTTGACTACTCTACATGCAAAGTTCAGGTGCCCAAGCAACACTTGAATCTCCCACACCTTCTCCTTGCCCAGCATGAGGTGCCACAGTCTTCTTTTAGTCCTGAAGCAAACTCGCCTGCATTACTTACGAGTCAATCTCAATCACAAAGACTGGCAACACCTTACTCAGCCTCATGTTCTTCTCGGGTGCTAAAGGGACTCCTAGGACACCCATGAGCTCTTCAAAACTTACAAGCATCGGCTGGCAGTCTACAGAGCTGGGCGCCCCCTCAAAGAAGAAATTGTCCAAGAAATGTTCCAGCAACCCATGACCTGTGTGCCACGTAAAAAGCCACTACAGGAATGAACTGAAAAACTCAAACAATGCACATGATATTGAGCATCCCATTAGCAGTGCCCTCTCCACGTCCCACTGGTCCTCAAAATGCATGTCCAATAGCTGATAATCCTCCAGGTGTACTGATAGCAGCCAAAAGGCAGACTTCACATCACACTTTACCATTTGTGCCCACTTGACTGACTTGACCACCAGTGACATTGCCATGTACTGCTCTCCCAATTCTGCCGGTCTGCGGTTTTCACAGCAGTAGGCAGAGGCCATGTGCAGCCTTCCTTCCCCCAGGTGGCGCAGATGAGGCCTTCCCGGACCTTCTTCTGCCAGCTGCTGTTTGGTCCCCTGACAACTTCTGGCAATCTGTACTGGGCCTTGCCCTACCTTCTCTTCTGGGTGCTAAATCGCACCGGCCACTCCAGAGTCTGTGAACCTGTTGCTCCTTGCTGCCTGCAAAAAAAGATGACGGGACTGGTGTACGGACTCTCTGGCTCTCGGTCCGCACCATCTTCAGGGACCCACCACCAATTTCCTCACTCCACGCCTACAGTGCGCCTTGTGCACCCTTGTGAACACCAACCCTCATCTCCACCGCTTTCACTTTGGATGCCTACCTCCACCGCTCGCTTCTCCCGTCCCCCACTGTGCAAAGGGGCTCCATGTCCTCCTGCTCTATGCACTGCCCCATCCTCCTTGTCTTTTCACTCCAACATTGCTGTCACAGTTGCTGAGGCTGACCACCGAGCTGCTCGGGTCCCTTCCCGAGTCCCGAGCCTACAGTCAGCGCAGTATTTGGTGCCCCCCCGACTGATGCCCTACGCCATCCTGCCCAGTCTGCACAACCCTCCTTGACCACCAAGGACCCCTGGTCTCCCAGCATGTGCGGAGGCCCTGCTGGGCCCTCTGGAGCCACTCCCGCTCCTCCAGTAATGAAGCCTGCACTGAACCCATCCCCTCACCTATCTGTCCACATGACATCTGCTCTTTGTTTACGGCCTGTGAGGGCCCCTCAACCATGGGGCCACTGATATCGCACCTGCTCCCCTCCTCCACTTCTTGTCTTGTAATCACGGGAGCTCCAGCATGGCTGCCCGCGCTGCCACGTAGTATTTGGCAGTGTCCATACACATGCAAGCTGTGTGGTCGTGCCGCTGCCAGTTCCTCACTGCTTCTGGGCCCAGCTGCACTCGCGGCCATACTCACCTGTACCTAAAATGGTGGCAGGGAGACCAAAATAGCCGAATATATAAGCCTTGGGTTACGTAATACCTAGCTATAGGGCCCAAACTCGATGCCAGGCTACTGGACAGCACCACCCTCCTAATATCCCCAGGAGTGGGTAGGGGGTTGAGCGGTGGTGCTGCAGACCTACCTGTGTCGGCTGCCCTGCAAACCTTCATTTCCCAAAATGGAAAGTCCGCTAGCGGCGGTCACTGCACAGAACAGAAAGGTAAGTGTCTGTACAGTTCTCACAAATAAGCAGCAACAACACAGACCTACATTGCTTTCAAATAAATAAAGGCCCACATCATTGAAAAAAAAACAATTGTAAGATGTTTCTTTTCTGGCTTTCAGCTATAACCAAAATTCCATAGACCAGGCACAATAGTGTGTGAAAATCATAGGCAAATGATCCAAGGTATTCTGAAGGTTATAAAGATGTTTTGCTACCTCAACAACTTTGTCCTACTCCTGCTCAGGGCCGCTTTACTTTATGCGAAAAATATCTATCTTTGCACTAGACATTTCGCAATGAAAATCGATTCATGTCCTTGTTTTTTTCTGAGCAGGCTCAGGCAATCTTACCTCTAGCTAAAGCACCAGCTTCGCCCGGCCGCCTGCCAAGCCCTGATATTTATTGGTAAAATAATACCTGGAACAGGAATAGGTTTACTTGGCCTTTAGGCGAATAACTTTAGCAATGACCTTGTAGTATGGCTCAATGTCGCGTGGAAAGTGGAGAGCATAATTTGAGTAACTAATATTCTACGTGCAGCATTAATAATCCAGTCCATTAGAATCGTATTTATGACGTTTTCCAAATAAAAATAACAACCGGAAGAGTGCGGCAGCTGTATGGAAGTAAGGAGGTCGACTTTTTTTTCTGCGGACATCGCCTGTGGCATTTCAGCAGTCAGCAGCCAGCCATTGGTTGGTTGCTTTTGCCATTGTGTGGCAGAATCGAGTGAGGGATTGGATTTTTTTCAATGGATTCTAACCCTCGCCATTGTTTAGGCAGCTTTTGGTCACGTGCTCGGCCATTTAACGGTTTATTTTGCGGTCTTACTATTCAGCGATATTCATGATTGTGCACGGTGCATCCAGCTAACCGGATTAGTGAAATAAAGCTTTGACTCCTGTCTAAAATTCCATGTTTGGAATTGTTTTGAATACGCCATCGTGCTTGCAGTGGCATAACTGTTGATCTGTGTAGCACGAAAAGGAATGTTGGCGCTCTGCACTAGTTATATACATAGGAAGCACTGGAGATGATGTGCCCTCCGACTCTAGTATTTTGGTAATTAACCTATTTATCAAAATCTTCGATTGTAGTTTTATATTGAAATGGTGTGTAACCCTTTTTTTTATTCGGAACTTTATTTTCATCTGCGTTTATGAAGTTTGACAGTTTGCTCATCATTAATTTTCTCCTCGCTACTTTGTTTTTTAAGTGTAAACAGTTTTTGTTATAAACCTTTTTATTAGCTTTTTCCACCAGAAAACTCCCATCCAGTACCAAATAAGGCTAAGCAATCTGGAACGTCTCTCAAATGGAACTGTTAAAAACACACAACCCTTTCCAGAAACGGGAGTCCATTAGATGGCCGCACTTATCATATTAACGTTGCTTTTCATGGGTCGTAAAAACAAGTAATGTTTTATTTTGGTGAGTTATCAAAAAATAAATATTTGTGCCTTTTAGCTCCTTTCCACTTTCCCCATACACAACAGCTGGCACACCCACTGTTGTACAGGTATTTCACACTCTCGTGTAATAATGTTCCATTGTCCTAATAGTAATTTAAGTTGTTGACGCGGTTTCATGTTTTTTAAAGTCAGCCTTCTGTAATGTTGTGTGCCAACCTGATTTAAGAGGGAAAATGCACAAAAGAGGGTGAAATTGGAATTCACCGCATCAGAGTCCCCTAGGAGGGAAGTGCAGCGAGCCTTGCAATTGTGATTAAGGTCTTTAATAATAATATAGAAATTTCGAGCCTTGCAATTGTGATTAAGGTCTTTAATAATAATATTGAAATTTTAAAAAAGGCCTACGACATATAGGAATCAATTATAGTGTTGACCAACCGCATAATATCTGCACTCCAGACAAATAAACTGATCGTAGACTAGTATATGCAAGGCGCTCACCAACAGTATTTGAAGATAGATTAGAATACAAACATTGTAATGGCCTTTTAGAATTTCACTTGTAAGCCATTTCGCAGGGCAGTCTCTGAATACTGATTTCTGATCAGATATTGCCTGCCTTATATCTGCCAAGGAGCTGCAGGGGTTAAGGCTTGACTAAAACTGGCCCAAAAGGAGCGAAGAAACCCCTTCTTGCTCTGTTCGTGCCTTCAGAGGTGCGATTCCCTTGTGGCTATGGATAGATCTCCTGCTATCACAGCAGACTGTCCTCAAGGGACCACCCTGACAATTTCCTACTTTCTATCCATAGGGGATGTTGATGTCACCATTACAACTAGAGATTTCCCTGTAAACTTGGCTTTGGAGCTTGAGGGATTAAAGAGTTAACAACTCTAGAAACCAAGCATGGTCCAAAAGAATAAGAATTACTTCTTCTTAGCTTTGCTTTGGCCAAAACAAATTGAGTGATGTATAATAGATGCTAGAACAATTCCAGATGGAAGCTACAATGCAGCATTTACTTCTCAAAATAAGCAGCACCTACAGGAATAGAAGGATTACTGTTGGTAAGTTGTCTGAAAATAATTTTATAGAAACTAAAAAAGGACAGAAGGTGCAAGCTTTCATAACGTTGATCAACCATGCAATAAATCTTGTATAAACGCTTTTAACTTTCATGGCAATCTTCCTTAAGGATCATGAAAGTTGCTCTTATAAAACCTTTGGTAAAAACCTTCTGTCGAAATAGAGCACCCACTTTATCACTAAAATGTTGGTCCTATCAGCCACAATCAGTGCTGCAAAGCCAATAGGTCTCACCCTTTCACTGCTAAATAAGCCTGCTGTTTGGTTTCATGATTTCTGCTGATGCCTTGAAGCTTTGGTAAAAAGAAAAATAAGCAGTTAGTTGTTGCTCTGCAGCATCAGCAAAATAATCCTTGGCAATTGATATGTATACATGTAATCACACATGCACACACATGCATCATGATGTGACGGCGACCCAGCACCCTCTTGCGTATGTAATGACTCGGTGGCCATTTTGTATTTTGTCTTAATTTGCTGTTCCAAAATGGCATTATCTTGTAGTTGTAAATTAAAAAAACATAAAAAGTGCACCAAAGGAAACTTCTTTTGGCAAGGAGCGGCCTGGCTATAAATTTCACCTGTGTAGACCTATAAAACACATTTTAAACCTTGGTGAAGATTTTTGGGGGTAGCAATGGTGAGGTAAGTGGTGGGCCGTAGATTCAACAAGCAGCAAGAACAGCGATGGGAAGTAAGTGGAGGTTGTGGTGGTGTAAAATAAAAAAAAGCTAATTCCAAGCTTGATGGAGAGGGCCGGGGGAGCAACACAGGAACTTAGGTGGGGGGAGAGATGCATTGAGCCATAGGGGGGTTTGGTTTGTAAAGAAGCACACGAGGGAGAGAGCAGGAAAACACATGCAGTAACCTAGAGTGCAAAAAAAACCCTGTAACTAATGGTATTGGACTCTGACAGCAGAACTAAACGCTGTTAGTAGGCAAGACCTGATGACAAAAGCGTTTCATTGTAAATCTGAAAATCAGACCCATTACCTATAAAAAGCCAGGGGCTACATTACCAATACCTTAATGGATATTTTGCATTGCAAAAATTGGAAAACCCCTCAGTTGCTTTTTAGCAGTAAACCATTTTGACCGGATTTGAAGTCTCTGCAATTGAAGTGAAAAGACTAGAATTGCAGACTTTTGTGTTGCCCCCTCGTACATTAAGCATGGATTGCTTACTACTGCAAACTCACAGTAGGAGCACTTTTTCCTTTGCCACAACTCTGTGCTCAAATTCTCGTGGGTTGAACGGTGTTTTATTCAAACTACATTCATTTTCCTGACGCTAGTCTCCGTCCGCCCTTTGCACTGTATACCTTTTTATTGACCAAAAGAGATCAATGAAAATGCTTGAATTGATCACCTGATCACTAATCGGGAAGCCATAACTTTTATTTTGTTTATTTCTCTACAAATAGGCCACATCGAAATCAATTTTTACTTCATTCCCAAATTTCAGTTAAGCCTACATTTCTAGCTGTGCCTCATTGGAACAGGAACAAAGCAGCCCCTGGTGCCTTTAAACTTTGTTGAATGTTATCAAAGAGGTTCAGCTTGAGCATGCTTGGGAGTCGCCTCTGGGGATGCATTTGCCAGCCTTTTTGGCACAAACTTATCAAGGCCAAGCAGACAAACTAAAAACTGTGGAACTGCGGCCAGACACAATGCAGTGGGTCAGAATGAGTCTAGCATTTCCACCGATCACTTTTGCACTGTCTGAGTCGCCCTTCGTGACTTGGGTGAGGCCATTGATGGGTGTCAAGCTTGTGTTTTAGCGACTCATGCTGTACCTCACCTATGGGCTCAGACAAGGCTGCAGTGCAGGTGTTGAGGTAAACTGATGGGAATATGGTTGCCTTTGTAATGCTGCAAAGAAGATTGGATTGAATGCAACCCGAATAGTTATAAATGGTTCAGATTGCTGGTAGAATTTCCATCCATCACGTTAATGCGGTCCATTAACTGTTGTGATAGGACATCCAGTCGTGAAACCTGAAGTTGCGCTTGTGATGCATTATTATGTAATACAAGTAAGTTGCGTGAAGACACCCAAACACACGACACCCTGCCGCTTTGGCAAGATTCCAGTTTCATAACGGGGATCCATACTTTCTGGTTCCATGTTAGTTAACATTTTCGGCCGTTGGCCTTTTGTGATTCAGAATAGAAAATGACAACAGGAGAAAGCTAATTTGCAAAGGAAGGAAAGCATCGGTGTGAAACTGTTGAAATAATATAAAATTCATGATGACATTGAAGCCATTGTGAGGAAGTCTTTTAAAGAGATCCCACCATGTCGAATCGTTTCAAGAACAGAGGAGAACCAGGGTTGTTTGGAGCATTAACAGATATCGGAGGATCAGGGAAACATGCAGGGGATGGGAGGAGGGGCTGGGTAGTAGGGGTTGCATATCAATCCATGTTAATTAAGGCAGGGCCAACTTAATTTTTGGAGATCGTAGAAAACTAGATATGGGATCAAGGTGCGTGGGAAATTGGAGTAAGATGTTTTTCAAACACACTTGCAGTAAAGAACCCCAAAGCTCATGCTTGAAAAGTAAGTCTTTGTAGTGAATCCCCTGGCCACAGTCACAGAATGATCATCTACGGAGTCCTTTACTGTTTAGTATAGACAGTTTTTGTTTCCCTTACATATTTAAAGTTGCTAAGCACGCAACTTGAACACCATTTCGATCAGTGTGTGCACATGTGAAAGTTACTGTATATTATGTTTACATGTGGTCTTGGTGTCTCTTACGTGTCTATGCATGTAGGCTTGTGTCTCACGTACACACACACTTGGGGATCTGTATATTATATTTTGTGCACATGTGAAGCTTTCTGTGTGTGTGCCTGTTAGTGGAGGTTTCCTTATACCAAAATTGTGTTTACTTGTGGTCTTGAGACATCTCCGAACATTGTGTCTACACCTGGAGAAATCTATATATTAACAATGCATGCAGAGAGATATGTAAGTAGGCATGTGGGAGTTTGTGTGTGTAATATTTACATGTGGCCAGATGGATCTGTACACTGGGTGTGCAACTGAAGATTACAGCAGATACATGTGGATTTTCTGTCCTCTATGTGCATATGTGGAGGGATGTGTATAATGCGTGTATACGTAATAAATGAGCTGTAAACTTTGTTTAAATCTAAAGGAAGTCATATATTATGTTTGTGCCCTTAGGTCTGAATATCGGGTTTGCATCTGGACGCTTATGTGTGCTTCATTTTAACGTTGACGATCACAGTTTTGAACACATGTAGTTGGCTCTGAGAATTATTTACACGTGACAATCTGAATATCAGTTACAAGCAGAGAGATCCACATCATTACACATTGGGGGTTCTTGTGTTCCAGTTACATGCTGGGATTAGTGCATTTTGCTTGCAAGAGCTCACAGGATGATCTATTTCATGCTGTTGTGGGACAGAGAGGGACCCTGACACTCAGCACGGTACTTGCAAACTGTAACAGTGCTGTTACAGTGTAGCTACTGGTTTCATGTCAGCAGTCATTCCTCATGAATGTCAGTCAGGGCAGTGATTCTAGGGCCTCAGAGACTGAGCCTGGATATCCAAAGGTTGGTAAAAGTGTGAAAACACTGTGCTTGTGGATGGGGTAAATGCAAAAACGTAAGCGTCGTTATGGACGTTTTCCAATTGTATTGAATTTAACATAAAATATACATGTTAAAAGCGAACACAAGTCTTTCTTGGAATGCTGAGGGGGCGGGAGGGGCGCAGTAGGAAACTAACCAAGGCACATGTGGAGTTAGAGTGAACAGGATCGAAGATTGAGGGAGGCGAGGGTGTCCAGTACAGGAAGCTAAGCGTTCGGACAGCAGAGGTGTACTGGTGTCTAAGTGCACAGACTGCTAAAGTGTATAGGCTTCTCAAGTGTATATACACGCAGAAAGTGCAGGTGAGTTAGGGGCACAGACAAAGTGCGTGTACAGCGATCTTACCGCATAGACTGCTAAAGTGCCTGTGCAGCAAATAGCTCTAATCGGCGGCGAAAGTGAAAGCGCCGCGTTTGGAGCAAAAGTGCACCAGGGCCATCGCGACCGCCATCTGTTTCCAATTAATGCGATCGCGAGACTTGGGCGCGATAATTGGAAACAGATGACGCTGCTGCTGCTCGCTCCTGAGCACGCTGGGCCAGGGGAAAGAGAAGGCGGGCCATGCACTCGCCTTGGCCAATTGCGTGCTGTATTTCTTAGAAAGACGCAAGCAAAAGCCAATAGCTGGAGATTTTAAAATAGCACATGCACAAGCGTGTGTTTAGAGTTTAAAAGCCCCTACTAAAAGCCTCGCAGTGCAGTGCAGCGCATGTACGCTGACTCAGGCGAAACCTCAATACATGTTCTCCCATGAGAGCTTCCAGTGACTCAACACAGGAACACTGTGGTAGATCTAGACCCCACTTGAAAAAGAGCATTGTTCTTTTCTAGCTGCAAAAAGAAATCTCGTAACATTTCTGATTGGGTTCTAGGAGTTTCCTCCTGCGGATTTCCACTAAATTGCACTTGTATAGCTTTTCCTCTCTGTACACCTATTATTCGTGGTATCTGAATTGCTCCCGCTTTTAGGTTGTTGTCGGTGTTTGACCTCTTGCTGTGTTTTGTTTTAGGGCTAGAACTTGGGGATCCATTGAATCAGTTTGAATGGTTGTGACCTACCTTTTGCTGGGCGACCTGTAATTTCTGTTTTGCGCATTTGCTTCTCAGAAGATGGCTTTTGCCCAGTGATATCAAAATACGGTCCTGGCCGCTTGCGGCCCTTAATGACCTTTTCGTGCGGCCCCCTTGGTGATATGCAACAAGGGTCTGCTGTTTACTATACTCGTCTCTAACATTCAGAATGGAATTAAGTAACTAAGGCGTTCTGCACCGCTTTTTTTAAGCCATTTTTTATAAACCTCTTACAACAGATGTGAAAAATGATGAGTCTCTTCAAAATTCAAAAACCTGTATTTCATGAACATGCAGAACTACACTGTAGTACATTCGATTATTTCACTGCATTGAGGTTATTTTTTAAATTATGATTTTCGAACATGAATTTAGAAACATTCATGCTTCCACCGGACAACAATGGCAATAGTGAACTAAGAGGCAAGTCAGTAATCATTTGTTGCTATTATAAATGGATAACATCCTAGTTTATTAAATCAAACATAAGAGAAGGAAAAGGAAGCAGAGTAAAAAAAGAAAGAAATTGCATAGGATCACACAACTTGGTCAAGTGGGCAGCTGGTATTGATCCCAGGTTTTCTGGTTTCGCATTGTGCAATTCAGCCCCTACATGTACATGCTTCTCTTACCCTACACCCACTTTAAAAACCCCAGATCTCCTGACTGCCACCCTGCTGGCATCAGTGCGGCCCTTGGTCACACCACAGACCATACGTTGTGGCCACTGGGAAAATGTTTGTGAGTACCCATGCTTTAGCCGGTCCTCATGAATTTCTTACTAAGTTAGACTCATTATGCTGTACCATTTATACTTGGTTTTTAAATTGAGGAGAGGGAAGTTGCTGCTTATTTTAGAATGTATGCCCTGCACCCTGTATCTGGCATGTCGGCACATACATTCTAAAGTGTTGCATAACCAGCTCAGATGTCACTATTGGACTGCAGCCCTGTATATGCGTCACAGACTACTTTTGTGAAGTCATCAGCGGTAGTGCATGAGCAGGCCAGGCCTCAGATGTTACTTCTAAAAGAGTGACAATTTATCTCTGTAAAACACATACGCAAGTCGCAAGACAAGATAGTGCTTTGAAAGTGGCCAATTGAATCTATCTCGGGGCTTAAATACCTCCTGTCTCGGACACTTGCTGTTACTTCTCTGTGCTTTCATTTATAGTCCCTCACTAATGAAGGCTACACTTTTTTTTTCTACTGCGGTCACTCACTCTTTCTTTAGTGTTTATTTGTGCTGCTGCCCATCTTATGTAGATGGGCATCTCCGACAGCGCTAATGTCTTTAGTCACGTGCTGGTAGAAGTAAGATACTTTGGTGGGTAGCTGAAAGAGGTTACTAGTTCTGTGCCTCTGCCCGTTTAGCTGCTGCTTGGATGCAACTCTTGTGCATACCCTATCTGTAATTGTTTTTTTGTTTTTTTTAAAGATCTTTCTGGACTATGTATAACCTCCCCTACTGATTTAGCAAACTGATTCTCGTTTCTGCTTGCTGCTTGAAACCAACATATTTGAAGATAAACCAATAACGAAATATCACTTTTTACTCTAACTTGTGGAGTAAGCTCGACATAAATACACACACTTCTTAATGAAAAAATATGAGATACAGTTGATGAGGCACTCATGCCTCCTAGTTCAGGGGCACATTGGAGAACAATGCATGAATCTGTTTCTTGTGCAGGTTATGTACCATCAAATCAGCACAGTCATTCTAATATGTGGAGTAACTGTAAAGCATAGATGAATAATTCTAAAAATGCAAGCGCCTTCCACTCCCCATCAGTCTCAAAAACATGTGTGACAGGTTTGACCACTCTCTGCACCTCTTATTGCAGCCTTTGAGGGCTTAATGACAATTTTGTGACCTGAAAGACGCATTTGGAATTAACTAAAGGTATGAGGAGGAACGCAGTCTACCACTCAAGGCAATATATTAATTAATTATTTAGGTACCTGTTTATTGTAAAATGCCTTCAGTAACAAAACAAACATTTAAGTCTTCATCAAAGTCTTCACCAGCAAAAGTCTCTTCCAATGAGGAATCGTCAAGCTCGGACTCCACATACAATCTAGATAGTCTGCCTGCAGGTTACTAGCGCCTGGAACATAATTTATTTCAAAATCATACTCTTAAAGAGCAATGACCCTTCTGTGTATACGATTGGGAATTTGATCCACACCTATTTTTGTATGTGGTTGGGGTTTTGAATATCCCAATCTCAAATAAACTTCTGTTAGAAATGGGGGTCTTTAGTTGGCAATGGCTTGCACCTTTGTCCAAATAGTGACCCTTCTTCCCAATCGGGATAAGGGAGTTACACTCTTAAACTAACCATTGCCCACCCCCTTGGTAGCTTTGCACGAGCAGCCAGGCTTATCTTAGAGGCCATGTGTAAAGCGTTTGTACATAGCCAACAGTAATACAGTGTAAGCACTACAAAAGGATACAACACCAGTTTTAGAAAAATATCCAATATTTTTATATAAACGACAACGATAAAAATCCACAATACAGTACTTAAAAATCTACAGTTATCAAAATACGCTTTAAAAACCGTTCCTTGATGTAGATAGCTCAGTCTGGGGCTATCACGGCGTAGTGAGCAAAGAAATCCAAACAGTTCAGGCTGGGCGAGGACCAGCTACTGTGTCGCGAAGACCCGCAAACCGTACCTGCTGGGCACCGAGGCCCTTGAAGTCACTTGCGTTGCAGGTCAAGGTCCTTTTTTGTTGGGATCTGGAACGCTGGCGTCGGGTGCTGTGGTGTGAAGTGCAGTGGTGCGGCATGCGGTGCACTCTGGTCGCAGTGCGAGCAGCGGCTCGGTGATGGCGTCGTCTGTGTGACCAGGGTCGCGGTTTTTGTCACGGTGCTGGCAGGTCACAGTGCTAGCAGCGGAGTTTACGTTGCTGAAGCGCGGTCTATGGCGTCGGTAGGCCGAGGCTGCGCTGCGGGATGAGGGCGGTGCGTCGTGTACCTTTACAAGCGTTTCCCTTAAATCAAGGTGCAAGCAGCGGCGTCTATTTCCGCGTGGATTGGCGTCATCCAGGCGGCCAAGGCGTCATCGTGAAGCGAGGCGGTGCGGAATGCTGTGCCCACAGGTCGCGGTGCAAGCCGCGACTCAGTGGCGGCGTCAACAGGTGTAGTCGGTGAGACCAGGGTAGCGGTGTGGCGTTGAAGCGGTGCTCTCTGCAGTGCCCAGGCTTCAGCGTGAAGCGAGGCGATGCGGAGTGCGGTGCCCACAGGTCGCGGTGCGAGCAGCCACCCGGTGGCGGTATCAGCAGGCGTCCTCGGTGAGACCAGGGTCGCGGTCCCCTCTGCGGTTCAGTCAGGACACTGAGTCGGCAGCGGCGTCGTAGAGTTACTTTTCCTCTGTTGCAGCACAAAACACACAGTCCCCAGTCCTGTGGGCAGAAAAGCTTGAAGTCTTTGTGGTTCCTGATTCTTCATGAACAGGGGGCAAGCTCTACCTCAAGCCCTTGGAGAGACTCGCACATTAAGTTGCCGAAAGTACAGTCCAGGCTTTTTACTGCCCAGAAGCAGCCATTGCAGGTCAGCCCAGCAAAGCACTCAGCAAAGTGGTTCCCCCTCACAGCTTCTCCGGCTCTTCTTCTTGGCAGTTTTCTTGATCCAGATGAGTTCTAAAGTTCAGGGGTCTGGGCCCCAGTGTTTGTATCCAAAATTCCTTTGATCCTCTAGGCAGAGGGTGTCTGTACCCAGCCAGCACCAGTTCTGCCTTCTCTGGTGTGATATCCTGGCAGGAGATGGCTTTGTCAGAGGCAGACCAGACCCTTTGAGGTGCAAGGAAATCTCCTCCCTCTTCCCCCATCGCAGTTCAGGTCTATTCAGACCTTTCCTGACCTACCTAGATTATCTGGAGCCACTCTTGCTTCCTAGCCATCTGTTGTTTAAAACCCAGACAGGCAATCCACATTCCAGCAAAGGCACATGGGATGACTGAGCAAGAAAATACCTACTTTCTAAAAGGGGTATTTTCAAACACAGAATGTAAAAACCACCTTTACTAAAAGATGCATCTTTAGATTCTGAGCTCAGGCATACAAAATGTTATTTTCCTACCTAGTTCCCAGGGCCAATTATGTTTATAAGATGTTATAAACAGACTTACCATTCTGTCCTATGGGGAACAGGTACCGTTACAATAGTGAAAAACTAAATGGGTTTAATTCACTATCAGGACATGCCACACACACATACCAAGGCATGTCCTACTTTTCACATACACTGCACCCGCCCACAGGGGTACCTTGGGCCTACCTTCGGGGTGCCTGACCTGTAAGAAAAGGGAAGGTTAGGGACTGGCCAGAATTTGCACGGGCTACTCGTATGGATGGAACAATCCATACTGCAGGCCCACGCTTAGCGTTTGATTCACAGGCCCTGGCGCACTCAGTGCACTGTACTATGGGCTGACAAGAAAACCAAACATCTAATCATGGAAACACCAATGCATAACCTACTTTACCACAGGAGCACTTGCACTTTACCACTGATCATAAGTGCGAAAAGTTTGCAGAAACACTACACCAGCAAAAACAGAGTAAAAACCGGGGGAGCAGAAAGCAACATTTTAGGGGAAACCCGCCAAAAGATGCCATGTCTGACAACCTTTGTAAAGCTCCTCTTCCATAATTTCTACACTGGCGACGATCTACTAACGTGTCGACAACCTCCGACACTAACTCCTCATTATGGATGAAAACACTATTCCGTCGTTTAGAGGCGAAAAGAGAGCGAGAGAGGAGAAGCTCCTCTTGTGGAGATTCTAGACCCCAACACAGCGAATTTGACACAGCAAGTACATTATTTTATTCTGTAAATAGTACGGTGAGCGTTGCGGTTACTCACGCGCTGTTCGACTCGTCACGCCCTGTTCGGCTCGTGAAGGCTCCCGCTCGTGAATGCTTGCTTTCTGTCTACCTCGAGCACGACCTCCAAAGCTCTTCAAGGGATTTCAGCTGTCTTCCTGTTCTGTTACTGGAACGCAGCATCTTCCACGCTGCGTAGTTACGTTCAGCGGCCATTTTAAATCTGATTTCCCTGCACGTGGTGACACGCACACCTTTAATCTTTGCGTGTCATTTGTGTATTTTTTTGCGGCCATGGTACTTCAGGCGTTTTGCCTGTAACTCGGTGACACGCACACCTTTCTTATTTACGTGTCAAATTTGAGTGGTTTTTGCAACGCGGTGCCGCGCCCACCTAGGTCATGTGGTATTGTAGGTTATAGAACCATCTTATCCCATCCTCGTCGCCAGTGTAGAAATGATGGAAGAAGCTTTAAACACGTTTATTGAAGATTAGGATATTCAAAAACCCCATCCACAGAAGTGCTCCCAAAAGCAATTGCTGCAGACCAAATCTTCCGTTAATCTTTCAGTACATAATGAAATACACAAGCTCCTAGGATACAGATCCACAAGACACATTGGTTCTATAACTTAGGATACCACCGTACCCTGCATTTTTAGCTTCTGAAGATGAGGAGTATCCTCGTTATTTATTATGTAATTTAATTAGTTAAAGACTAGCTCCAAAAGAAGTCGACACTTCGAAACGGGACTTATAGTAAAACACTGATATGTAGGTTAGAGCAAAAATAATTAGCTTGTGAAAATGCAAAATGAAAACTAAGTCGGCAGCATACGCTGATTTCCTTTAAACTGAGACAATTGAAATTCTTAGTGTGGCAAATATGAAGGCCGTATCATCCTAGGTTAATTGATATATTCTTGAGACCAAATTTCTTTACTTTTTGAGAAGTGGACTATCTAATCCCTAATCTGAGTTTTTTAGCAGTCTTAAATTTGCTTCAGAATTACCCTTAAAGGCATTGATTATCACTTTTTACACTGGTTTTGGAACGTATTTTATTTCTTGAAGTGTCAAAGGTTGCTAGGTTCAAAACGAGTTTAAGCTTCTGATGGATACTTCTATCTTCAGATTCCTGTCCTGGTGAATCTCTTTAGGTGCCTTACTAGATGTGGAAACTTCATGCAATAGTGCTTGCGCACCAGCTGGTGGTGCAACAGTCTTCCCTTCAGACTCGTTCCCACCTCTGGACATGAAAGAACCATATATAGGTGCCACCCCTGTGCATTTACGTCAGTTACATTTTCTAGCTGATCCTCCTCATTTTGGTTACTTACTGAAGATTCCTCTAGAATGGTTTTAGAAAGTGAAGGAATATTAACCCCCCCCCCTCCCTTAAAACGATAGGGTTCAAACAGTGCCAGACCCGTAACAAATGGATGACCTTTAGAAACCGCAAAACTAATTACTTTGGTGTAAACAGAATGATCCCTGATGTATCCATAAGTCATCTGAAAACTAAAAACCAAAGTCTACAACCGAGCATCTGAAACCGGGACAGTCCTGCTACATTTGTGAGCCGGCTAGCGGCTTCCTTCTCTCTCTCCTAGAAAGTCCAATATAAAGTCAAGGGACCAGTCCAAGCGAAGCTTAACTTTTATACTCTCAAGGGAGAGGTCCAGAGGTCAGTGGCGTAACTTAGTGAGATTTGGAGAGGGGGGGTGTTGGACCCGGCCCATTAGGCAGGTTCACCCCTAGACTTTTTGCGTTTTCCTAGCCTATTTATGGAACCTGGTAGTGGTGATTTTAGGCCTCTACGCACTTTTTCACTGTGGTACAGTGTAAAGTGCTTGAGCTCTCTGTGGATGAATGGTGAGTGACCTGCCCTCCCATAGGAATGAATGGGGAATATGTATGCCCATGGTAGTTCCTGATGTGTGGGGAGTGCAGGGGCGAGTTTGGTATGTATCAACTCGTGAGAGTGAATGCTGCAAAATGATGTATGCAGCATGACTGTGTCTAGTCTAGAAGTACTACTTTTGGAAGTTGGCATATTTGTGTAGGTTGTTGCTAGCGTGTGATTGGCTGGTGAGCCTGGCCCAGAGTGCATGGGCCTGCTTGTGGATTGACTGTCTGGTTTGAGGATGACAGGGGCTGGAGAGCCCAGGAGGTTGTCTGAAGTCAGCCCATGGATGAAAGGCAGCATCTGCTGCCAGGGAAGTGGGAGGAGATGGCACCTGATAGTGAAGGGCTGTTCCTGTGTAACTACAAAGCTGGCTCCACCTCCCGCTGGGCGACTGACACCCCTGTCCCTGATACTGAAGGGGACTTCCCTCTAAACCAGTCCAGCTGGTTCTCACACTGCCTGCTTCAAAGGACTTCAAAGGACTTCAAAGGTTTTGCACTGTATAAGAAGGGGTTGTATCCCCTTCCAAAATGTTCTTGTTTCTGACTTGAATCTACCAGGGGCGGGCGCTGCCCAGCCCCTGGATGCCTGGAGGACTCTGGGGGACCCCTCTGCCTTGCCTGGGCTGATGGGGGGACTTTGCTTTGCCCTGGATTCCTGATGGACTGGTCCTGGACTCCTGAAGAACTTTGCTGGAGGATTTCCCTTAAAAGGAGCTGCTGTGCTGCCTCCTGGATGCCTCAAGACTTTTGAGACCCTTCTTGATGTAGGGGTCATCTCTGGGGGCTTGTGAGGCTGTCAGTGCCCCCAGCGCGATGGAAGCGCTTTATTTCTGCCTCCTAGCGCTTGAGAGCGCTTTTATTTTTCACCCGTAGCGAGCGTGTCGCTATCACGCATTTTGCGTGAGATGTTGCAGGTGCCACCCTGCGTTATGCCCGTATTTATTTAATTAATTACGAGAGCCCACCTCGCTTTATTATTTACGTTGATCGAGAGCCCACCTCGATTTCATCCCCGTGATCGCCGCCCGCCTGCCTGTCTGAATCGGGCCGCCGCGCTGCCCGCGGTGACCCGGGAGTGATTGACCGGCCGGCCAATCCTGTCGCGGCCGGCCAGAAGTCCCGCCCCCGCAGCTCGGGGGAAGGAAGAAGATGCCGAGCTGGTGCGGGGCTCCCGTGGCCTGGATGGAGCCCCGAGGAGAGCGAGACGTCCGGCGAGGGAAAGAGGAGTGAGGCTCGCCCCGCAGCCCGGAGGAAGGAAGCTGGCTGCAGGGTTCCCCGTGGCTCCAGAGTGAAGGGAGAGCCCCGGGGAGAGAAAGACGTCCGGCGCAGGAGTAGCGAGGTTCCCATGTGGCCGGGAGAGCCCCGCCTTCCCCCAGGAGAGAAGCGCTGGCGCCGCTGGAGAAGAAGAGCCTCCCCCGCCAGAGCCGGTGAGTAGGGCTCCGGGGGGAGGCGACGGATGTGGTGCCAGTGAGGGCACCAAGCCAAGAGCGGCCCCGTGTGCTGAGTGGGCCGCTCCTACCATTGGGGGCATATGGTGATTTCGAGTCCTCCGTGAAGGACTCCAACGACGGGGCATAATTAACTTTGGTGCAACTAGGGCGGCCCCGGATGGCAGTGGGTCGCCCCACCGTTGGCTCGAGCCCCCGAGGCTCCCCAGGGGCATTTGCAGTTTTGAGCCCTGAGAGAGGCTCGTGGGGGCATTTTGGTCTATTTAGAGCCTGAGGGGCTCCCTGCCGCATTTTCTTTTGCTCGAGTCCCCCGTGAGGGACTCCAATGACCCCCGCAGTCTGAGAGAGCCTGTGTGGCTCAGAGGGGCCATATTTTGTCCAGAGCCTGTGTGGCTCCAGCGTGGCGTAGTTTGCGCCTGAGGGCTAGTAAGAGCCCTACCGCAGTTCTGCATCCCAGCGGCCCAGCAATTAGTGGGCGGCTGCACCGTTTAGGCGCAACTTCAAGAGAGTCCCCCTGTGTGGGACAGAGAGGGCACAGTGGTGCCCGGCCTTCCCAGTTGCCCAGCACTTTGTGGGCAGCTGCCACGTTTAGGCTTTTTGTACTTTGGACTGGCGCTGCATAGCAGCGCACCCTGACTTTGGACTCAGGGCATCTTTGCCCCACAAGGCCAGTTGGCCTAGGGACTGCCACAGGTAGTGGCTTATGTAGTGTTGGCGCAATGTGATTTCTATGCTTTTTAATAGTTATTGCTAATGTGGGTTTTGTTTGCGCTATTGATTTATTATGCACCTCCGAATGTGTTACTGCATCATGTGTCTTCCTTTCCATGCGCTGCACCTCTGAATGTTTATGCATTATGTGTCTTCCTTTCCATGCGCTGCACCTCTGAATGTTTAGTCATCATGTGTCTTCTTGCGCTGCACCCCTGAATGTGATTTTATTGCATCATGTGCTCTATTCTTAACACCTCTGAATGTTTAGTCATCATGTGTTTCTCCTTATTACTCCTCTGAATGTGTTCATGCATCATGGGTAAGGTGTTCTGGTTTATGCCCCTAAATGTGGTTATTCTTAGGTGGTTGTCTTTTCTACTCCTCTGAATGTAGGTTTATTACATCATGGGTAATGTATCCTTTCTTAGACCCCTAATGCTGTGTGATACTTAGGTGGTTCTTCTTTCTTAGTACAGGTGGTCCTAGTAAGGTCCTGGTTCCTGTTACCAGTGGTTACTGGTGGTTATCTTTGATTATTATTTTATGTTACATTTATTCTTTATTCTAGAAGTGATTTGATATTCTACATTTTATCTAGGAGTTCTATATCTGATTTTGACAGGCGCCCCATGTGGCCCTGTCTTGTGTACATAATCCCTGTGAATATTGCCCGTGCCAGTTGGCACCATGTATATGTGTGATTTTATCTGATGTTTTTTACAATACAAAAGTTATTTTTATAATAACCTTGTGTGGAGTCTCTTCTGTGGTGTGCCTAGTATGTTGTTGCTGTTGTGCGCTGGCGCAAATGCTTTACACATTGCCTCCGAGTTTAGCCTTACTGCTTGTGCCAAGCTACCAAGGGGGTGAGCAGAGGTTATCTTGGCGTGTGACTTCCTTGCCCTGACTAGAATGGTGGTTTCTGCCTGGCTATGGCGTCAGCCTTAGCCTACCAGAAATAGCCAGTTCTAACAGGGGGTGAACCTCAAAATTATCAACTAAAGAAAGCCTTGGGCCCCATGGTGAAAAGGGTAGGCTGTGCTCATTAGCTGCAGGGTCAGTGCTGGTTTGCGTTAGGTTTGCATCTGGGGCTGAATCAGAGTTTGATGAACAGGTGCTCCATTGGGAATCCGACATTAGGTATGTATAATGTAATGGTGTCTCATAATACACTTTATTAATTTTCAAAACATGCAGACTAACCACTCGAATTTTTAAAAAAAACATAGGCTGAAAGTGCCATGTTTTAGTGAAACTGCTAAAAGCATCTTTCTAATGAAAGTGTATTATAATTAATGAAAAAAATCAATGGAAAATTGATGTATTGTTATAACAATCACAAGAATGATTTTCAGAAATGTAACTTCTGAACCAGTTTGATTAAAAATTAAATTCTGACTCCTGCTGATTTCCCAGAGTGCACTGATGTTAGACCTGTCAGCCTTAGGGTGGTCTTCCAAACATTTTGTCTTCTCCCCTCCTGTTTTGCAGAATTCGTTTTTATTGGCCTTAGGACACTGCTAAACGGCGCTGGAGTCCTTGTGCTCTCTTCCTGAATCATGATAAAATTGACTAACACCTGATTGGCATATTTAATTTACTTCAAAGTCTCTAGTAAAATGACATACCCAGGGCCGGTTAATTAAATCATACCAGTGGGCCTGCTGCACTTATTGTGCTACCCATTTAGGTAGCCCCTTAACATAGGTCTCCGGACTGCCATTTAGAGCCTGTGTGCAGTTTTAAACTGTCATTCGACCTGGCAAAAGAAACCCCTTGCCAGGCCTAAACCTCCCTTTTTAATTCATATGTCACCCTTAGGGCTGGCCCTGGAAATCCAAGAGGGCAGGGTGGAGTGTATTCAGCAAGTTTGACATGTACTAAGTCTCGTAAATTCTTGAATTTGTTTTTCACTACTGTGAGGCCGATCTCTCCCGCAGGATAACTTTGGATTACCTTATAATATTTAATAAGTGATAACTTTTATGAGGTCGTAGAAATGTCATGTTTGGTCTCTAGAGAATTGCAATTTAAAATCCCCTTTATTAGTAAAGTTGGATTTTAAGTCACAATTCTGAAAATGCCACTTTAAGAAAGTTGTCATTTTCTTGTCCTAACCATTTGGTGCATGTAGCCTGTTCCCTGTGTCACATAGCTGGTTGGATGTTGTTGACCTTCCTTTTATTCTTTCCCAGACAGTGATGCAAAAGCGGGTCTTAGTCTTGGCAGGATGGGCCATCCTGACAGAATAGGGGGGGGGGCAGTGCTCAGCCACACTTTCACTTCAAAGAGGCTTCATCAGCCCACACACAACTTCACATCAGCCTTTTGTGCCCCCAAACAATCTGGGACGAGGGCAGGGAATAAGGAAATTCCAACACCCTCAGTGGGGGCGCAAAGAGGGTCTCTAGAAGTTTCTTCCACTAAACATTAGGACCCTTAGACCCACTCTTCAGTTCATTTCTGGACCTGCAAAGGACTCTAAACAGGTCGCCCTGCTGTGTGTGGCTTGCTCTGTACTACAGAGGATGGCACTACCTCACCAAGAGGACTGCCCAGCATCCTGAAGCCTACCTTGTGCCCTCAGAGGACAGCCCTGATGCTTCATACCTGCTTTTGTATCTGAACCAGGGCCACAAAAGTGACTCCTGGTGTCCTGATCAGAGCCTCAGTGACAGAAATGGCTTCAATCATCTTGAACCCGCACCTGGACCCAGCCTGATTAAGTCCTGACCCTCCATACTCCAATGAGTACCGCTCCAATTCAGGACCCTTCAAAGTGGTGGTAAATGTGCGCCAACAGCCTAAAACCAAAATTTGGGACTAAAGATTTCTACCAAAAAGTGTTCTGAGAATCGAGAGAAGACCGGTTACCTACCTACTTGCCGATCCACCCAAGATGCATCACCTGTCTTCTTGACTCTGCAACAGCTTCAGCGATGTTCTTCTCGGGAGCATCAAATTATTTTCCGCGCCTCCTCGCAGAAGGGGCATCATGTACTATGGAACCCTCATCCGTTACAGTCTTCCGATTTAAAACTCTGGTTCTACTAATTGGATTTTTGTCATTTTGGTATCAAACAGTTTATTCATTTTTACTCTATTTTTCTAAATAGTTGTGGGCTTTTTCTTGTGTTATATTTTCACTTTATTGCTATTCCTGTACTGCATAAATACTTTACACATTGCCTCTAAGTTAAGCCTGACTGCCTTTGTGCCAAGCTACCAGAAGTTTAGGGACAGAGACTGGCTGCAGACAGTTTTTGTCGCCAGGTCCTTCAGTGCTCGGCAGCTCTCTTTGTTAGTGTTGTATCAAGCATTTGATACTGTCTCGCCTGCTTGTAGAATACAATATCTGCAGCAAGCTGGTATCGAGGGGACTACCTTGAAGCTTCTATACTCCTTGTCAGGTCGAGCCTAGCGCAGCGCATCGCGCTTGCTCTGCTATAGGAGAAGACCTCTTGGAATCACTTCAGACTTTCTGCAAACATGTGCGTGTGGTGTTCCATTTTCCACACATGCTATTGGCCTTTGCTTGTGGCTTTCAAAAATAAAAGCACGCAATTGGCCAAAGTCAGGTGCATGTTACACCTTTTCTGAAAATGTTAACTTCCACAGCGTTTAGCTGTCTGGAGCGAGCAGCGGCGGGCAGCGTGCCATCTGTTGTGGATCATGATTAATTTCAAGACATTGCAGCTTTCCCTACAAGGCGTGTCCTCCTCCACCCTAGCCAAGGAACAGACCCCACAGCCACAAGAGTGTGGGGTTATTTCTAGCACTCGCATTCATGACAATAAGATACTAACAAGGCATGTCCTCTCCACCCCGGCCAAGGGTCTGACCCCACCGCCACAAGAGTGCGCGCTTCTTTTTCCAGCACACTCATTTCATCTATGTCAGAACTCTCTTCCTGCACCGTTATCTTTGTATTAGTATGTTATTTTCAAGACATTTGCTGTACTCTGTAGTTGGCCTCTACGGTCACCTCTTTTTTGGTACCATCTTAAAAATGTACTGCACCTTTTAACATTAGTGTTTTTTCATCACTGTGGAGTGTTTCCTTTCACACCTCTGTGCAGCTCCTGTGCGTGCTACCTTTGACATCTCTGCATAGTGCACAGCTCTGAGGCGTGTTTCCTTTCCCCACATTGCTTTTAATGCTCGCTCGATCCAGGGGCGTAACGCAGGCCCTTGCTGGGGGTATAATTTTCACCGGTGCGCACTTGGGCACTTAATTATTAGCACTTGCTTATTGTGCGAGCTTGCTGGCACCAGCTACTAAAAAATGCCTCTGCGCAGCTGTTCTGTGTGCTACCTTTGACATCTCTGCACAGTACACAACTGTTGTGCGTGCTTCCTTCCCCCATTGCACAGTACACCGCTTCAAAATGGACCGCACCTTTTAACATTCATGTTTTTTCATCACTGTGGTGCGTGCTTCCTTTCACATCTCTGTGCAGTTGTGGTGCGTGCTACCTTTGCCATCTCTACACAATGCACAGCAGTGGTGCGTGTTTCCTTCCCCCCCCCCCCATTGCACAGTGCACAGCTGAGGCGAGTACTTCCTTTCACCCCACTGCACAGTAGTGGCTCGTGCTTCCTTTCACAACACGAAAAACACAAAGTGCCTACACCACCCGTATTTCTACACAATCTTAATTTTATCGGTCAAAAGACAACTTATTCGATTTGATCAGGTATTTTTATTTATACCATCTGTTTATATTTCCTTTGTTAAAGACTTTATGTTAACATTTTATCGCAAAACATGGGACCACTGTACATCCATATATTTACACTATTATACAATGCAATTTACAAACATAAGTAAGACAATACAATTCACAACACTGCACAGTGCAGAAATGTGGTGTCTCCTTTCACCCCAGTGCACAGCTGTGGTGCGTGCTTCCTTTCACCTTATTGCATATTGCACAGCTGTGGTGCGTGCTTTCTTTCACCCCAGTGCCCCACTGCAGGTGGTTCTCTCGTTTTCTGTTTTAATAAACAAATTTCATAGCTTTCCGATGTTGGCATACGTTAACTCACTGGACCTTGCAGCGTTTCTTAAAAGGCATGGCCTCTCCACCCCAGCCGAGGGACAGACCCCACCGCCATAAGCTGTATTATAAAGCGCCCTGACAGAAGCACCACGGCGCTGGACCTTGCAGCTTTCCTTACAAGGCGCGTCCTCTCCCCCTCTGTCCGAGGGACAAACTACTCCGCCACAAGCTGCTCTGATAGTATGCTAATATTATTATTTTTTAGGTCTCGCCTAGACGAAAGCAAAAGCGAAGCTTTTGCTGTCTATGCGAGACAACTTATGTTGCCACTTTTCTGGGAATATTGTGGACATCAGACTGTTACGAGCTTTTTCTGCTGTAGTCAGGCTGTCACGAGCTTCTCCTTTGGAGATTTGACCTCGTGAGCGCGCCTTGACTGCATCTAATGGGCCGTGTGCTTCCTTTAGTCAGTTTCACTTTGACGCCTGCACTTTCAAAGTGAAATGAAACAATGTGTCTGGAAGTTGTTCATGTGGAGTGCCTTCTGACCTCGTGAGCGCGCCTTGACTGCATCTAATGTGTGTGGCTTTTTTTTTCAACTTGGCCCTGGCGCTTGCTTCAGTCAGTTTCACTTTTAAGGTGCAGGCGTCAATGGGTCTGGTACTTGTTTTATTTCCATTTAATTCTCTTTAGAACAACAATTTTATATTACTTGTGTGTATTACCACTGGCCAGAATTTCAAAGACTTATATTCACGCAGGTGAAATAATACTATTGTGATTAGGGCCGATTTTTGGAGTCTGACCGTTCAGAGTGGAGCTTCAGAGTGGAGCTTCAGAGTGGAGCTTCAGAGTGGAGCTTCAGAGTGGAGCTTCAGAGTGGAGCTTCAGAGTGGAGCTTCAGAGTGGAGCTTCAGAGTGGAGCTTCAGAGTGGAGCTTCAGAGTGGAGCTTCAGAGTGGAGCTTCAGAGTGGAGCTTCAGAGTGGAGCTTCAGAGTGGAGCTTCAGAGTGCAGAGTGGAGCTTCAGAGTGCAGAGTGGAGCTTCAGAGTGCAGAGTGGAGCTTCAGAGTGCAGAGTGGAGCTTCAGAGCGGAGCTTCAGAGTGCAGAGTGGAGCTTCAGAGCGGAGCTTCAGAGTGCAGAGTGGAGCTTCAGAGCGGAGCTTCAGAGCGCAGAGTGGAGCTTCAGAGCGCAGAGTGGAGCTTCAGAGCGCAGAGTGGAGCTTCAGAGCGCAGAGTGGAGCTTCAGAGCGCAGAGTGGAGCTTCAGAGCGCAGAGTGGAGCTTCAGAGCGCAGAGTGGAGCTTCAGAGCGCAGAGTGGAGCTTCAGAGCGCAGAGTGGAGCTTCAGAGCGCAGAGTGGAGCTTCAGAGCGCAGAGTGGAGCTTCAGAGCGCAGAGTGGAGCTTCAGAGCGCAGAGTGGAGCTTCAGAGCGCAGAGTGGAGCTTCAGAGCGCAGAGTGGAGCTTCAGAGCGCAGAGTGGAGCTTCAGAGTGGAGCTTCAGAGTGGAGCTTCAGAGTGGAGCTTCAGAGTGGAGCTTCAGAGTGGAGCTTCAGAGTGGAGCTTCAGAGTGGAGCTTCAGAGTGAAGAGTGGAGCTTCAGAGTGGAGCTTCAGAGTGCAGAGTGGAGCTTCAGAGTGGAGCTTCAGAGTGCAGAGTGGAGCTTCAGAGTGCAGAGTGGAGCTTCAGAGTGCAGAGTGGAGCTTCAGAGTGCAGAGTGGAGCTTCAGAGTGGAGCTTCAGAGTGCAGAGTGGAGCTTCAGAGTGGAGCTTCAGAGTGCAGAGTGGAGCTTCAGAGTGCAGAGTGGAGCTTCAGAGTGCAGAGTGGAGCTTCAGAGTGCAGAGTGGAGCTTCAGAGTGCAGAGTGGAGCTTCAGAGTGCAGAGTGGAGCTTCAGAGTGCAGAGTGCAGAGTGGAGCTTCAGAGTGCAGAGTGGAGCTTCAGAGTGCAGAGTGGAGCTTCAGAGTGCAGAGTGGAGCTTCAGAGTGCAGAGTGGAGCTTCAGAGTGCAGAGTGGAGCTTCAGAGTGCAGAGTGGAGCTTCAGAGTGCAGAGTGGAGCTTCAGAGTGCAGAGTGGAGCTTCAGAGTGCAGAGTGGAGCTTCAGAGCGGAGCTTCAGAGTGCAGAGTGGAGCTTCAGAGCGGAGCTTCAGAGTGCAGAGTGGAGCTTCAGAGCGGAGCTTCAGAGCGCAGAGTGGAGCTTCAGAGCGCAGAGTGGAGCTTCAGAGCGCAGAGTGGAGCTTCAGAGCGCAGAGTGGAGCTTCAGAGCGCAGAGTGGAGCTTCAGAGCGCAGAGTGGAGCTTCAGAGCGCAGAGTGGAGCTTCAGAGCGCAGAGTGGAGCTTCAGAGCGCAGAGTGGAGCTTCAGAGCGCAGAGTGGAGCTTCAGAGCGCAGAGTGGAGCTGCAGAGTGGAGCTTCAGAGTGGAGCTTCAGAGTGGAGCTGCAGAGTGGAGCTTCAGAGTGGAGCTTCAGAGTGGAGCTTCAGAGTGGAGCTTCAGAGTGGAGCTTCAGAGTGGAGCTTCAGAGTGGAGCTTCAGAGTGGAGCTTCAGAGTGGAGCTTCAGAGTGGAGCTTCAGAGTGGAGCTTCAGAGTGGAGCTTCAGAGTGGAGCTTCAGAGTGGAGCTTCAGAGTGGAGCTTCAGAGTGGAGCTTCAGAGTGGAGCTTCAGAGTGAAGAGTGGAGCTTCAGAGTGGAGCTTCAGAGTGGAGCTTCAGAGTGGAGCTTCAGAGTGGAGCTTCAGAGTGGAGCTTCAGAGTGAAGAGTGGAGCTTCAGAGTGGAGCTTCAGAGTGAAGAGTGGAGCTTCAGAGTGGAGCTTCAGAGTGAAGAGTGGAGCTTCAGAGTGGAGCTTCAGAGTGAAGAGTGGAGCTTCAGAGTGGAGCTTCAGAGTGAAGAGTGGAGCTTCAGAGTGGAGCTTCAGAGTGAAGAGTGGAGCTTCAGAGTGGAGCTTTAGAGCTTCAGAGTGGAGCTTCAGAGTGGAGCTTTAGAGCTTCAGAGTGGAGCTTCAGAGTGGAGCTTTAGAGCTTCAGAGTGGAGCTTCAGAGTGGAGCTTCAGAGTGGAGCTTCAGAGTGGAGCTTCAGAGTGGAGCTTTAGAGCTTCAGAGTGGAGCTTCAGAGTGGAGCTTTAGAGCTTCAGAGTGGAGCTTCAGAGTGGAGCTTTAGAGCTTCAGAGTGGAGCTTCAGAGTGCAGATTCAGAGTGGAGCTTTAGAGCTTCAGAGTGGAGCTTCAGAGTGCAGATTCAGAGTGGAGCTTTAGAGCTTCAGAGTGGAGCTTCAGAGTGCAGATTCAGAGTGGAGCTTTAGAGCTTCAGAGTGCAGATTCAGAGTGGAGCTTTAGAGCTTCAGAGTGCAGATTCAGAGTGGAGCTTTAGAGCTTCAGAGTGCAGATTCAGAGTGGAGCTTTAGAGCTTCAGAGTGCAGATTCAGAGTGGAGCTTTAGAGCTTCAGAGTGCAGATTCAGAGTGGAGCTTTAGAGCTTCAGAGTGCAGATTCAGAGTGGAGCTTTAGAGCTTCAGAGTGGAGCTTCAGAGTGCAGATTCAGAGTGGAGCTTTAGAGCTTCAGAGTGGAGCTTCAGAGTGCAGATTCAGAGTGGAGCTTTAGAGCTTCAGAGTGGAGCTTCAGAGTGCAGATTCAGAGTGGAGCTTTAGAGCTTCAGAGTGGAGCTTCAGAGTGCAGATTCAGAGTGGAGCTTTAGAGCTTCAGAGTGGAGCTTCAGAGTGGAGCTTTAGAGCTTCAGAGTGGAGCTTCAGAGTGGAGCTTTAGAGCTTCAGAGTGGAGCTTCAGAGTGGAGCTTCAGAGTGGAGCTTTAGAGCTTCAGAGTGGAGCTTCAGAGTGGAGCTTCAGAGTGGAGCTTCAGAGCGCAGAGTGGAGCTGCAGAGTGGAGCTTCAGAGTGGAGCTTCAGAGTGGAGCTTCAGAGTGGAGCTTCAGAGTGGAGCTTCAGAGTGGAGCTTCAGAGTGGAGCTTCAGAGTGGAGCTTCAGAGTGGAGCTTCAGAGTGGAGCTTCAGAGTGGAGCTTCAGAGTGGAGCTTCAGAGTGGAGCTTCAGAGTGGAGCTTCAGAGTGGAGCTTCAGAGTGGAGCTTCAGAGTGGAGCTTCAGAGTGGAGCTTCAGAGTGAAGAGTGGAGCTTCAGAGTGGAGCTTCAGAGTGAAGAGTGGAGCTTCAGAGTGGAGCTTCAGAGTGAAGAGTGGAGCTTCAGAGTGGAGCTTCAGAGTGAAGAGTGGAGCTTCAGAGTGGAGCTTCAGAGTGAAGAGTGGAGCTTCAGAGTGGAGCTTCAGAGTGAAGAGTGGAGCTTCAGAGTGGAGCTTCAGAGTGAAGAGTGGAGCTTCAGAGTGGAGCTTTAGAGCTTCAGAGTGGAGCTTCAGAGTGGAGCTTTAGAGCTTCAGAGTGGAGCTTCAGAGTGGAGCTTTAGAGCTTCAGAGTGGAGCTTCAGAGTGGAGCTTCAGAGTGGAGCTTCAGAGTGGAGCTTCAGAGTGGAGCTTTAGAGCTTCAGAGTGGAGCTTCAGAGTGGAGCTTTAGAGCTTCAGAGTGGAGCTTCAGAGTGGAGCTTTAGAGCTTCAGAGTGGAGCTTCAGAGTGGAGCTTTAGAGCTTCAGAGTGGAGCTTCAGAGTGCAGATTCAGAGTGGAGCTTTAGAGCTTCAGAGTGGAGCTTCAGAGTGCAGATTCAGAGTGGAGCTTTAGAGCTTCAGAGTGGAGCTTCAGAGTGCAGATTCAGAGTGGAGCTTTAGAGCTTCAGAGTGCAGATTCAGAGTGGAGCTTTAGAGCTTCAGAGTGCAGATTCAGAGTGGAGCTTTAGAGCTTCAGAGTGCAGATTCAGAGTGGAGCTTTAGAGCTTCAGAGTGCAGATTCAGAGTGGAGCTTTAGAGCTTCAGAGTGCAGATTCAGAGTGGAGCTTTAGAGCTTCAGAGTGCAGATTCAGAGTGGAGCTTTAGAGCTTCAGAGTGCAGATTCAGAGTGGAGCTTCAGAGTGGAGCTTCAGAGTGCAGATTCAGAGTGGAGCTTTAGAGCTTCAGAGTGGAGCTTCAGAGTGCAGATTCAGAGTGGAGCTTTAGAGCTTCAGAGTGGAGCTTCAGAGTGCAGATTCAGAGTGGAGCTTTAGAGCTTCAGAGTGGAGCTTCAGAGTGCAGATTCAGAGTGGAGCTTTAGAGCTTCAGAGTGGAGCTTCAGAGTGCAGATTCAGAGTGGAGCTTTAGAGCTTCAGAGTGGAGCTTCAGAGTGGAGCTTTAGAGCTTCAGAGTGGAGCTTCAGAGTGGAGCTTTAGAGCTTCAGAGTGGAGCTTCAGAGTGGAGCTTCAGAGTGGAGCTTTAGAGCTTCAGAGTGGAGCTTTAGAGCTTCAGAGTGGAGCTTCAGAGTGGAGCTTCAGAGTGGAGCTTCAGAGTGGAGCTTCAGAGTGGAGCTTCAGAGTGGAGCTTTAGAGCTTCAGAGTGGAGCTTCAGAGTGGAGCTTTAGAGCTTCAGAGTGGAGCTTCAGAGTGGAGCTTCAGAGTGAAGAGTGGAGCTTCAGAGTGAAGAGTGGAGCTTCAGAGTGGAGCTTCAGAGTGGAGCTTCAGAGTGGAGCTTCAGAGTGGAGCTTCAGAGTGGAGCTTCAGAGTGGAGCTTCAGAGTGGAGCTTCAGAGTGGAGCTTCAGAGTGGAGCTTCAGAGTGCAGCTTCAGAGTGCAGCTTCAGAGTGCAGCTTCAGAGTGGAGCTTCAGAGTGCAGCTTCAGAGTGGAGCTTCAGAGTGGAGCTTCAGAGTGGAGCTTCAGAGTGGAGCTTCAGAGTGGAGCTTCAGAGTGGAGCTTCAGAGTGGAGCTTCAGAGTGGAGCTTCAGAGTGGAGCTTCAGAGTGGAGCTTCAGAGTGGAGCTTCAGAGTGGAGCTTCAGAGTGGAGCTTCAGAGTGGAGCTTCAGAGTGGAGCTTCAGAGTGGAGCTTCAGAGTGGAGCTTCAGAGTGGAGCTTTAGAGCTTCAGAGTGGAGCTTCAGAGTGGAGCTTTAGAGCTTCAGAGTGGAGCTTCAGAGTGGAGCTTCAGAGTGGAGCTTTAGAGCTTCAGAGTGGAGCTTCAGAGTGCAGATTCAGAGTGGAGCTTTAGAGCTTCAGAGTGGAGCTTCAGAGTGCAGATTCAGAGTGGAGCTTTAGAGCTTCAGAGTGGAGCTTTAGAGCTTCAGAGTGGAGCTTTAGAGCTTCAGAGTGGAGCTTTAGAGCTTCAGAGTGGAGCTTTAGAGCTTCAGAGTGGAGCTTTAGAGCTTCAGAGTGGAGCTTCAGAGTGGAGCTTTAGAGCTTCAGAGTGGAGCTTCAGAGTGGAGCTTTAGAGCTTCAGAGTGGAGCTTCAGAGTGGAGCTTTAGAGCTTCAGAGTGGAGCTTCAGAGTGGAGCTTTAGAGCTTCAGAGTGGAGCTTCAGAGTGGAGCTTCAGAGTGGAGCTTCAGAGTGGAGCTTCAGAGTGGAGCTTCAGAGTGGAGCTTCAGAGTGGAGCTTCAGAGTGGAGCTTCAGAGTGGAGCTTCAGAGTGGAGCTTCAGAGTGGAGCTTCAGAGTGGAGCTTCAGAGTGGAGCTTCAGAGTGGAGCTTCAGAGTGGAGCTTCAGAGTGGAGCTTCAGAGTGGAGCTTCAGAGTGGAGCTTCAGAGTGGAGCTTCAGAGTGGAGCTTCAGAGTGGAGCTTCAGAGTGGAGCTTCAGAGTGGAGCTTTAGAGCTTCAGAGTGGAGCTTCAGAGTGGAGCTTTAGAGCTTCAGAGTGGAGCTTCAGAGTGCAGATTCAGAGTGGAGCTTTAGAGCTTCAGAGTGGAGCTTCAGAGTGCAGATTCAGAGTGGAGCTTTAGAGCTTCAGAGTGGAGCTTCAGAGTGCAGATTCAGAGTGGAGCTTTAGAGCTTCAGAGTGGAGCTTCAGAGTGCAGATTCAGAGTGGAGCTTTAGAGCTTCAGAGTGGAGCTTCAGAGTGCAGATTCAGAGTGGAGCTTTAGAGCTTCAGAGTGGAGCTTCAGAGTGCAGATTCAGAGTGGAGCTTTAGAGCTTCAGAGTGGAGCTTCAGAGTGCAGATTCAGAGTGGAGCTTTAGAGCTTCAGAGTGGAGCTTCAGAGTGCAGATTCAGAGTGGAGCTTTAGAGCTTCAGAGTGGAGCTTCAGAGTGCAGATTCAGAGTGGAGCTTTAGAGCTTCAGAGTGGAGCTTCAGAGTGCAGATTCAGAGTGGAGCTTTAGAGCTTCAGAGTGGAGCTTCAGAGTGCAGATTCAGAGTGGAGCTTTAGAGCTTCAGAGTGGAGCTTCAGAGTGCAGATTCAGAGTGGAGCTTTAGAGCTTCAGAGTGCAGATTCAGAGTGGAGCTTTAGAGCTTCAGAGTGGAGATTCAGAGTGCAGATTCAGAGTGGAGCTTTAGAGCTTCAGAGTGGAGATTCAGAGTGCAGATTCAGAGTGGAGCTTTAGAGCTTCAGAGTGGAGATTCAGAGTGCAGATTCAGAGTGGAGCTTTAGAGCTTCAGAGTGGAGATTCAGAGTGCAGATTCAGAGTGGAGCTTTAGAGCTTCAGAGTGGAGATTCAGAGTGCAGATTCAGAGTGGAGCTTTAGAGCTTCAGAGTGGAGCTTCAGAGTGCAGATTCAGAGTGGAGCTTTAGAGCTTCAGAGTGGAGCTTCAGAGTGCAGATTCAGAGTGGAGCTTTAGAGCTTCAGAGTGGAGCTTCAGAGTGGAGCTTCAGAGTGCAGATTCAGAGTGGAGCTTTAGAGCTTCAGAGTGGAGCTTCAGAGTGCAGATTCAGAGTGGAGCTTTAGAGCTTCAGAGTGGAGCTTCAGAGTGCAGATTCAGAGTGGAGCTTTAGAGCTTCAGAGTGGAGCTTCAGAGTGCAGATTCAGAGTGGAGCTTTAGAGCTTCAGAGTGGAGCTTCAGAGTGCAGATTCAGAGTGGAGCTTTAGAGCTTCAGAGTGGAGCTTCAGAGTGCAGATTCAGAGTGGAGCTTTAGAGCTTCAGAGTGGAGCTTCAGAGTGCAGATTCAGAGTGGAGCTTTAGAGCTTCAGAGTGGAGCTTCAGAGTGCAGATTCAGAGTGGAGCTTTAGAGCTTCAGAGTGGAGCTTCAGAGTGCAGATTCAGAGTGGAGCTTTAGAGCTTCAGAGTGGAGCTTCAGAGTGCAGATTCAGAGTGGAGCTTTAGAGCTTCAGAGTGGAGCTTCAGAGTGGAGCTTCAGAGTGGAGCTTCAGAGTGGAGCTTTAGAGCTTCAGAGTGGAGCTTCAGAGTGGAGCTTTAGAGCTTCAGAGTGCAGATTCAGAGTGGAGCTTTAGAGCTTCAGAGTGCAGATTCAGAGTGGAGCTTTAGAGCTTCAGAGTGGAGCTTCAGAGTGCAGATTCAGAGTGGAGCTTTAGAGCTTCAGAGTGGAGCTTCAGAGTGGAGCTTCAGAGTGCAGATTCAGAGTGGAGCTTTAGAGCTTCAGAGTGGAGCTTCAGAGTGCAGATTCAGAGTGGAGCTTTAGAGCTTCAGAGTGGAGCTTCAGAGTGCAGATTCAGAGTGGAGCTTTAGAGCTTCAGAGTGGAGCTTCAGAGTGCAGATTCAGAGTGGAGCTTTAGAGCTTCAGAGTGGAGCTTCAGAGTGCAGATTCAGAGTGGAGCTTTAGAGCTTCAGAGTGGAGCTTCAGAGTGCAGATTCAGAGTGGAGCTTTAGAGCTTCAGAGTGGAGCTTCAGAGTGCAGATTCAGAGTGGAGCTTCAGAGTGGAGCTTCAGAGTGGAGCTTTAGAGCTTCAGAGTGGAGCTTCAGAGTGGAGCTTTAGAGCTTCAGAGTGGAGCTTCAGAGTGCAGATTCAGAGTGGAGCTTTAGAGCTTCAGAGTGGAGCTTCAGAGTGCAGATTCAGAGTGGAGCTTTAGAGCTTCAGAGTGGAGCTTCAGAGTGCAGATTCAGAGTGGAGCTTTAGAGCTTCAGAGTGGAGCTTCAGAGTGGAGCTTCAGAGTGCAGATTCAGAGTGGAGCTTTAGAGCTTCAGAGTGGAGCTTCAGAGTGCAGATTCAGAGTGGAGCTTTAGAGCTTCAGAGTGGAGCTTCAGAGTGCAGATTCAGAGTGGAGCTTTAGAGCTTCAGAGTGGAGCTTCAGAGTGCAGATTCAGAGTGGAGCTTTAGAGCTTCAGAGTGGAGCTTCAGAGTGCAGATTCAGAGTTGAGCTTTAGAGCTTCAGAGTGGAGCTTCAGAATGCAGAGTGGAGCTTCAGAGTGTCAAGAGCAATGCCAATAGCTCTAACTTTAACAAAGGCAAAACCATTGCATTGTAAATGCTTGTTATTTTACCGAATCACATGCTTATGCTGCTGCCTGGTTTGTCAACATGCACACAGGCAGAATCACTCGGTACAAAATGGCTCCTGTTCACTCGTCAGTACGGTCTTGCGCCGCCCCACCTTCCCCCTGCCAAATACATTCATTCCAAATACTGCTTATTTTCATATCAGACTGACTTCTCACATCTGGGATAGCAGGGGCACCTTCCACAGTGATTAGTGCTTCACAAAAAATAATTCTCGGCTAGCGCTCAGAAGCCTTGAAGCTTTGATTGAATAACACTGCAGTTTGATGCCCCGCTCGTTTTTTGATGCTATGCGTTCCAGACACTCGTTTTATTAAGACTCACTTGGAGCTCTAAACTGTCACTTGATCTTTCTTTGGGTCATTTCGTTTGCCCGGAAGGACTAACATATCTGTGAAACCCTCTTCTTTTATAGTTTGAGCATCGTCTTCGTTTAGCAGGATAACATTATACATTTGAAAATACAAATATCCGGGAAGAGCAGAGAGCAAATCTCCGCGATGTTGGGCATTCTCCTATCATAAAGGAAGCGTGTTGGTGGGACCTGTGGCATCTAACGCATCATTTAACCCTATATGCGTGGGCACCTACCACAATAATGTATAGGATGAGTTTGTTCCGTTCCCGTTTTTAATTTGATGTAAAACTCAAATCACTGCACACTCTCTACTACACACTCTCTACTACAGTCACTACTCTCTACTACACACTCCCTACTACAGTCACTACTCTCTACTACACATTCTGCTACACACTCTCTACTACAGTCACTACTCTCTGCTACGCACTCTACTCTCTACTACACACTCTCTACTACACACTCTACTACACACTCTCTACTACAGTCACTACTCTCTGCTACGCACTCTACTCTCTACTACACACTCTACTACACACTCTCTACTACACACTCTACTACACACTCTCTACTACAGTCGCTACTCTCTACTACACACTGTACTACACACTACTACAGTCACTACTCTCTACTACACACTACTACACACTCTCTACTACAGTCACTACTCTCTACTACACACTCACTACACACTCACTACTACAGCCACTACTCTCTTCGACACACTCTATACTAGACACTCTCTACTACACACTATCTACTACAGTCACTACTCTCTACTACACACTGTACTACACTCTACTACAGTGACTACTCTCTACTACACACTACTACACACTCTCTACTACAGTCACTACTCTCTACTACACACTCTACTACACACTCACTACACACTCACTACTACAGCCACTACTCTCTTCAACACACTCTATACTAGACACTCTCTACTACACACTATCTACTACAGTCACTACTTACTACACACTCTACTACACACTCTACTACACACTCTACATTACACACTCTACATTACACACTCTACATTACACACTCTACATTACACACTCTACATTACACACTCTACACTACACACTCTCTACTACACACTCTCTACTACACACTCTACACTACACACTCTACACTACACACTCTACACTACACACTCTACTACACTCTACTACACTCTGCTACACACTCTGCTACACACTCTGCTACACACACGCTCTACTACACACTCTACTACTCTCTACTACTCTACTACACATTCTCTACTACTCTACTACACACTCACTACTTTCTACTACACTCTACTACAGACTCTCCACTCTCTACTCCACACTCTCTACTTCAATCTCTCTATTTCAATCTCTCTACCTCAATCTCTCTAATTCAATCTCTCTACCTCAATCTCTCTACTTCAATCTCTCTACTTCAATCTCTCTACTTCAATCTCTCTACTTCAATCTCTCTACTTCACATTCTGTATTACACACTCTCTACTACACACTCACTACTCTCTACTACACACTCTCTACTACACACTCTACTACACTCCCTACTACACATTCTCATACACACTCTACTACACACTCTACTACACACTCACCACTCTACTACACACTCACCACTCTACTACACACTCACTAGTCTCTACTGCTCACTCTCTACTACACACTCTCTACTACACACTCTCTACTACACACTCACTACTCTCTACTACACACTCACTACTCTCTACTACACACTCACTACTCTCTACTACACACTCTACTACTCACTTACTACTCTCTACTCACTCTCTACTACTCACTACTACTCACTACTACTCTCTCTACTACTCTCTCTACTACTCTCTCTACTACTCTCTCTACTACTCACTCTCTACTGCTCATGACAATGCCATTTCTTTATCTGTTTCCAAAACTAACACATAAATAAAACATTTGTCATTTACAATGCCAAAAGCGCTAACTTTTGCAAAGGCGAGACCGTTGCATTGTAAATGCTTGTTATTATTCCTTGCAAATTTGGCATTTACATGATCGCCCTTTATTACAATATTTGATAGTTTTTAAATCATAAGCAGCAACATTTGTGTCCCTATGCTGCCCAGACAGGAACCACACCGGTACCGCCAGTGTAACAGGAGGCAGACCCACCACCCCTCCCACACTTCCAACAGACGGCTATACAGTACACTGTCTGTGTATTGTTTATCGCTGCAATTTATCTCCCTTCACTGGCGCCTCACCCTCCCTCTTCACTCTTCCCCTCTCTCCTTCCCACCGTCTCCTCCCCGAGATTGGTGCACAGACGTAAGTGTTTAGGCTCTGTTAATCTGCAGGACCGTTAATACCCTTAACAGGCCCACGCTGCCACCGTTATTTTTTGATTTGGAAAAACCATCCAAACTTCCAACAAGGTGCCTACTATAAAGGACACTGAGCATTAAGAGATGTTTTGTTTTTGGGAATATTGTTAAATTAAGAGTTTTCCGCGGGAGGCCTGCACACGGGGACAGTTCAGAAACCAAGTGTAGGAGAGTAGGATCTGCTTACTATAGTTACCCCCACTTTTTGCTGTTTCACTGATTTATCGACTTTAGTCTGGCTGGGGCCCTGCTAACCAAGACCCCATCCTAGCTGCTTTCTCTCTAAACTGATTGCATGTACATTTGGTACACTCCAAATTGGTTACAGGGTTACCCTTGTGAGTCCCTACTATATGGTATCTTAGGTACCAAGGACGTAGCCTTCCAAAATGACACCACAGGTCTGTTACTGCAGCCTGGGTAAGGTGGTGCTTGCACCTCTTACTTAGATATAGTATACCTATATCTACCTTTTAAAACACACAAATATAAACCTATAAGTCACTCCTATGGCAGGCCTTGACAATCCTGGAGGCAGAGTGCTTGGTTTTGTGTGAGAGGGTGCCCTAGTTTCTGAGCCCATCTGCATCTTTCGGAATCCCTTCCTTATAGGTGTTCTGTGATACAGCCGTACCATATACTCTTAGGTGCATTATAACCTAGCCGTTAATGCCAACTTTGGAATGGCTGCATCAAAACATGTCGTGTTTGGTGTCAAACACTTTGGAATACTATCCCACTCCTCTTTCAGTTCTGGCGGCGAGGGTAGCATTCCACCCTTCTAGAAGGAGAAGACATGTACACACTGGTCTACCCGGTAAAAGTTAAACCGAGCCCCAGCATCACAAAATGGATGCTGCTGCCACAGACACGAGTCTGACCTCCTGCTGCTGGACGAAACTCCGGCAGGAGAGGCCTGGACAATAGGTTTCCTGTCACAGAGAGGTGTAACCACCGCCCCAGACAGGCTTTAGTGTATTGGGGCAGGGTGGGTGCATTCAGTGAATGCTTTTCAGACAGTGCCTGGGGCACACAAGGTGTCCCTGTGCATTTCCCAGTTCAAACCAGTTTCTGGGGCACTGAGCCCCAGCTCTGGCACGACTGGACAAAGGGGAAGGGGTGTAACCACCCCCTCCCCAGGTCCTCCCATAGGAAGGACCTTAGAGTTAGTCCTACCCCTAAATTTAGTATAAGTATAGGAACCCAGTCGCTAGGACGTTAGATTATCCTGGACAAAACTCTGCAATATATATCTTGGACCTTCAACATTCTATTTCGACTAGAAGACTAAAGAAATCTCCCTTGGGGTCAAGGAGTGACTCCCCTGTTCAAACAGGCACCAAAGAAGCATCTTGCTGGTCTGCATTTTAGAGGTTCCTGCCGGATCCCGAAGAATCGGCGACACAGGACATGGACTTCCAGACATCCCCAAGGCCGACGAAAGTCCCCAGCAAAACGGAGACCTGTAGCCATCACAAGAGACGTAGGAGCGGAACTCCTGGACATCCAGCACATTTGCTAGTGCATCGACGTCCCAAGCTTTCCCAAAGTTGTGCATCGGGCTACTTGTAGTCCAAGCCCTGAGCACCTTTTGCATATGTGTGTGTATATATATATATATATATATATATATATATCATGAATATATAGACTGGTAAACAAAGCTGCTTTACATTCCTTCCAGACTTAGCCTGAAGGCTGCTCTCCACAGCTACCACTAGGATAGCTTTCTATAAGGTTGTCTTTAATCTACCATCAATATGGGGTCTTTTGGACTGGTGCAAGGTGCCTACTAGAATAGTGGACCGCATATGCCAGGCCAACTTCTCACAGCCAGCGCATTTAACTCTACTGGAGGGCTACAGATCAACCGCTGCATACCAGGCGTCCCGTGTATTACATTTCCTTTGAGTGTGTTTGTGTGTGCAGTAGCCAAGGCTCCTGGTGCTAACTCGATCCAGGGGCGTACCGCAGGCCCCTGCTGGCGACTTAATTTGAGCCGGTGTCTGCCGGTGCGCACATGGGCACTTAATTATTAGCAATTGTTTTTTGTGCGTGCTTGCTTGCACCGACTGCTAATTAATGCCTCTGCGCAGCTGTTGTGCATGCTACCTTTTGACGTCTCTCTACAGTGCACAGCTGTGGTGCGTGCTTCCCTTCCCCCATTGCACAGTACACAGCTTCAAAATTGACTGCACCTTTTAACATACGCGTCTTTTCAGCACTGATGTGCGTGCTACCTTTGACATCTCTGCACAGTGCACAGCTGTGGTGCGTGCTTCCTTTCCCCACATTGCATTTCGGACAAAACTAAACTAGAACACCTTTTCTGTATTAATTGAGGTTTTTAGTACAATACTTCAGTTGTATATAATATTTATTTGGTTAGCTATAAGGTGACAGAAATAGTTATTACACTTTGCAGTATGTTGCAAATGTAAAAGTTATAATAAACACATATTAACAGCATTTAACAAAGTCAATAGCTCTGTCCAAACACTTATAATGCCCCCAAGGCGAGACCTATTGGCTATGCCAATGCTTGTTATGTAATAGAATGCAAATTGTCACCTGTGGGAGTTTCACGGAGAAGGCTTTTAGCCTTGTTTGTGGAGTGCCTCAGGGCTTGTCTTTGAGCCCAACCCTTTTTAAACTTTATTGCCCCCTTGGCCGAGCTCATGTGATCATTGTTATTCAGGTGCTCTACTAAGCAGTTGAACCACAATGCATTGCAACTCTTTCCAACAATATGGCCGGGGTGGAGGTGAAGTTTAACCAATGTATGCATAGCATTACCTGCTGGATGAGAGATCACTCTTTAAAACTGAATGCTGACTGGATGGAGGTACTGTTGCTCAGAACTCAGGACTCCATCTGGTGTCCACACTTGTGAACCGATTCCCATCCCGGTCAAATCAGCCAAAAATCAGGGCATTCTCTCCGATAATACATTGAGTTACGATGCGCAGGTCAATCATACCACCAGCACCTGTTTCCTGATTATTAGGACTCAGAGAAAAACCCTTCCGTTCATTCCTCTGGAACTGCGGCAGTCAGTCATAGTCGCTTTTGTCACTTCACAGACTTTTGCAACGCCCTGTATCTTAACCCCTTCCACGCTGATGACGAGCTGGGCTCGTCATGGCGTAGCCTCCTCGCACGCTGATGACGAGCCCAGCTCGTCACGTAAAGTGCGTTTCTAAAAATCTCAGCATGAGAGCAGAATTCCGCTAGCGTGCATGGTGTTAACATTAACTGCTCCTCCATTAACAAACTTCAAACTGCTCAGAATGTGTCTGCCCACCTTATTCTAATATCCCCAAACATCATTGAGTCAGAGACTGAATTCGTTCCTTTCACTGGCTTCCGGTTATGTTACACCCTGAGATCCTCAGGAACAGTACACCCCAGAGACACCTTCCAGCCGTTCCGGCTCTGACCATGCCATAACGGAGGATCAGGGTGGCTAGTCAGTAGGTCGGGGGATGAGAGGGGGGGGGGGGGGGTCAGTGAATTAGGGAAGGGACACCAGGGTAGGAGACCTGCAAAACAAAAACCAACCAATCAAAGTTTGTGTTAAGTCAAGTAAAACACTGTACCACTATCATGAAATCAATGTAATGTTTGTGGCATTGAATCAAGTACAGAATGCATTGCGAAGTTCGGTTAACAACCTAGAATAGCAGTACTAATACAGCACCCTACAGACACTTCAACTCTCAAAGGTGAATAAAGTGTTGTGTAAATAATTAGGGTCGGATGCTGAATACACACTTATGCAGGAATTATAGGCACTAATAAAAAATAAATGTGATTTTAAATTAAATGGCTACATGAATTGAACTTAGCACACAGCCCAACTCAAAGGGCCACTTAACTTCAACCTGAACTTACTTAATACTTATATATTGATTAATACACTTTAAAGCAATGTAAATATTCCACGATCATATCCCATTGAAATAGAGCATCAGTGGAATAAAAATTACCCTTCTGAATAGGGACACCGTCTAAGGAACTCTGCATCATGAGAGACAGTCCGTTGGGCGAAAGCAAGAACAAATTGCATAGACTACAGTCTCCTTGCACACAGCGCGGTGCTCAATGCGAGCCTAAAGTCCATGAACAGGAAGCACATGCCACAAGAAGATGCAAACCTTAACACCTCCTCCTCTGTCGGCCCCAAAAATGCTCATATGCGGCTCGAAACAGCAACACGAGAACTCTAAAATTATTCCAGAAACATGGAAACGGAAAGAATAGTAGACGCTCGCCTGTGTATCTCAGACTAACTTGTACCACCACGGTGTTCATACATACCTCCATAGCCTGTTCAGTCTTTCAGGTAATGGTGGCAGTAGTCTTACTCTGGAGCTCACTCAGAAAATAGGGTATGGCTGTCCTGCACCTGGCATCTCCACCGCAGAAGGCCCCCCTGAAGCATGGGTTTTACCACATCTTATAGACTCTCTTCGTACCATCCGAAACGCGGATTGGGCACAGACAACGCAAGTCCTGACCAGTTAGAAAGTGGATACTTTTAAGGCTCTCTATAGGTAATTTTAATCCTGCACCAGAAAGGCCCTAGCTAATTGAAGTCTCGTTTGCTGATATTCTTTTGGTAGGTCTCTTAGATACTGTTTAAAAAGGCTGTGATCCCTAGATGCTAGAAAGGCAGATGGGGTGGGCGCTCCTTCTTGGTTGCCGCCACCAACTTTGAAACGCCCTGCCTGCACCCATTTCTGAAGCAGATCCCCTCCCTGTATTAAAAAAAAAATCACCTGTAAACCTGGCTTTTATAGATCCTCTTGGATTTGCTGCTTTGCCATTGGTTTTGTTATGTTCTCGGCTCAGCTCTTTGACGTCTACGGGTTTAGTGCGCTTTGCAAATCTCATTTTCATTTAATTTCCAGTTCATTTCATTTCAAGGTTGTTCGTGGGATCAGCTAAAAAACTGCTGTGGCTGGATCAATAAATTCGGCCAGAGAATCCTTGTAGAGGAGTCGTTTCAATATACTTGTGTGTGGAGAGGCCCCTAAAAACCTTATGGCATGATTTCTCTACATTAATTTCAAAGCGTTGTGAAAAGTGGAAACTTTTTGCCTGAGGCTCAATGTGAGATGTTTCGGTATTTTTCAGTAGTTGCCCATTCACTAATAGATTGATTCGGAGCTTGCAGTACTGTGTGTGGAGCTCGGGGGTTGGCACCCTTAGGCCAAAGAATGTGCAAAGTTTGATTAATTTTTCACCTAGAGGATCTTTGTTGGTTATGGCTGGTTTGACTTAATTTGGTATATACAAGAGGTGGTCATACAGGGTTGTTATCCTGCCAGACAAGGACACATAGAATTAATTTAAATTAAAAACACCAGTGATGAGTAAGTGAGTGTGTGGATTTTCCAGTACGATGTGAAAAATAGAGAGTAACCCCCAGACCAAGAGGTCATGGTTTAAGTAATCGAACAGCCCATGAGATTCTTATTGCTGAATTACTCAAAAGTAAATAAGGTCACATCAAGTCACAACAATCAGACTAATTTGATACCACAGGAATTTTATGATAGCAAATAGTTCATTTAATTGTATATTAATTAAAAAATCATGCATTAAAAAGTGTTGTTGCATAGCGCCATCAATTTACCGAATTAACAACAATACCATAAAAGACAGATATGCAAAACAACATCGATGAAGGGGGAGAATTTAAAAGACACCCCAATTGGTTTCTCATAAAAAGATACGCTGCTATCTACTGTGTCACTGAGTGTGGATTAATGTACTCCGGGACCTATTAAAATCGTCCATGCTCTGTTGGTCCTGCTTATGTGTTCCATTGACTCATTTCGATGGTCTTACACCAAATATACCACCTTGTTCAGAACAAACATGTTTAATGACTCCTCACAAACGAATGAATATCTATGGGAAACATATAAATACATTCCACAAGCAAATAACATCAACATACAACTAAAACCATACAAATTGTGATATATTTTAAAAAACAATAATTGATGGTGAATTTTAAAAAGTTATTTTGTTTTTTAAATCAAGTGATAGAAAACCATGTATAGACCATATTGGCCAACCCTATATCCTGTGTGTTACAACTGGGGGTCTCTAGTTGGCAGAGGTAGGTACCACTGTCCAAGTAGGGACCCTTGCTTCTAGTCAGGGCAAGGAGATAACCCTCTAAGATTACCCCTGCTCACCCTCTTGGTAGCTTGGCCTGAGCAGTCTAGGCTAACCAGAGGCAATGTGTAAAGTATTTGTACCAACACTCACAGTAACACAGTGAAAACACCACAAACTGATTCCACAACAGTTTAGGAAAATAAAGATATTTATTCTAAACTACACAAGACCAAAATGACAAAAATCCAACATACACAGTTCAAGAATATGGTTTCAAAAGAGTTCGTAAGGTTGTAATCAAAGTTCTTTAAGTTGCGTTAAAATAATGCACAGATGCGTGAAAAGTTCACAATTGAGTCACGTTTACTCACAGTACCTTTTAGATGCAACAAAGTTCCACAAGCAGGAAGCTGGTGCGGTGGAAAACAAGCGATGCGTTACTCCTGAGACCCTGGGGAGGCGATGCGACAGCCCCGCTGCAGCAGCGGGCGTGTTGCGACGAATCCGGTCTGTATGGGGAGGAAGGCCACTTGCGTGGATTCCGGTGCGTAGGTTCCGTAGGAAGTCTGTTCTCGCAAAGGCACGATGCGACGATCTCGTAGGGGCGACGATGCGCGGTCCAGCGGTGATCCTCTCTCTCGCAGCTCCTCGATGCAATGGTTCTGCGACGATGCTCGCAGCGACGTGATGCGGTCCGCAAGCAAGCGGTGCGGTGACCTCACCCAGCGACGACAGGCTCTGCGACGACACTCGCAGCGATGTTCGATTCTCCCGCACCGGTCTGGTGCGTTCCGCAAACAGAGGATGCGACGGCTCTGGCAGCAGCGTCAGGCGCTGCGCCGGTCTCGACCTTCGTAGCGGCGGGAAACTTCTCGCACTGTCTGGGATGCGCTCCGCAAACGAACGATGCGACACTTTTCAGTTTCAAAAGTCTCTCAAGCTTAGTTTCAAGCTTCCCAGCTCAGGTTCAACTTCCAGAGGCCCCACAACTGGATCAAGCACTCTAGGAAGGACAGAACTCTCTCAGCAGAGTTCAGGGAAACTGGGGGTGAAGTCCTTTTGTTCCTGGGACTTCAAAAACAGGGAGCCAGCTCTTCTCAGGCCCTTGGAGATGCCTTCAAGACAGGGGACACAGCACACAGCAAAGCCCTTCCCCTCTCCTTGGCAGCAAAGCGACAGCAGGTCAGTCCAGCAGAGCAACAGCAGGACAGTCTTCCTTCTTCAGAGTCCGCTTTCTCCTTGGCAGAGGTTCTTTCTTGATTCCAGGATGATCTAATTTTCTGTTGTCAGGGGTCCTGTACTTATACCCCTAAAGTCTTTGTTCTCTCTGTGCATGTGGGCCCTGAGCCCGGTCTGAACCAGTTCTGGGCGGATCCTGAGCACTTTGTTTTGCTGGCTGCATCTTTCCTTTCAGAGTGAGGGGCAGGGTCCTCAGCCGCCCAGCAGGAGGTGGAGCCAGCATTGTGGCAGGCAGGCACAGCCCTATTCAGCCCAGGTGCTAACTCCTCCTACCACTCAGGTTGCAATTGCATTCATTCAGCCTAGTGCTGACTCATCCAGCCTCTGGGGGAATTCCCCAGCCCCTGTCACTCACAAACCAGACAGTCAATACACAAACAGGCCCAGGCACACAGAAGGGTCAGACAAGAGAACAGCAACTTTCTAAAAGTGCTGTTCTCAAACACAGGATTTAAAAACCACCTTTCCTAAAAGATGTATTATTAAATTCTGAGTTCAGGGATACTAGATACTTATGTCCTATCTTGTTCCTATGGGAAGAAATGCTGTTAACCACTGTAGCCAGCATCCCCCATGTTAACCTATGGAGCAAGATAGCCTTACAATAGTGAAAAACGAAAATGGCTGTAATTCACTACCAGAGCATGTCACCTGCACTAGTACATGCTCTACCTTTCACATACACTGCACCCTGCCCAGGGGGGTACCTTGGGCCTTCCATAGGGGTGACTGATGTGCACGGAAAGGGTAGGGTTAGGCCTGGTCAGTGGGGACACTGACCAGGAGGACATGGCAGTTCTAAACTGCCCATAGGCGCTGCAGTGGCAGGCCTGAGACACCATTTTTAGAGCTACTCCTGTGGGTGGCACAATCAGTGCTGCAGGCCCACTAGTAGCATTTGTCATCACCAGCCCTGGCACACCCAGTGCACTTTACTAGGGACTTCATGGTGATACAAATATGCCAAGCATGTATATCCAATCAGAATAACAATTTACATAGGGAGCACTTACACTCTGGCACTGATCAGCAGTGGCAGAGTGTCCAAAGCATCTAAACCAGCAAAAACGAATCCAGCACAGCATCAAAAAATACCGGAGGCAGAGGCAAAAAGATAGGGGTAATCACGCCAAAGATGCCAGGTCTAACACTGTGGTATAAAATGATGCTGCTGAATCCCATTCCTCTTAGCATTTACACATATCCCCACCCTTTTCTTCAAGGTGCAAAGGTGCATATCGCCAAAATCCACCAATATCAATCATTCACATACTTATGATTTTGAGTAGCTATCGAACCATACAAAGACCAGAAAATTCAGGGGCTATTCCCATATGTTTTATTTATCCAACGCTCACTCAAAGGTGATTCTTGGGTGAAACCTCACTAAGTGGAAGGACCTCTTGAAGCTAGGTTGACAATATAACCAAATGGTCCCATCATTTAAATATGGGGAAGTCTATTGTAGGTTGTCACCCCAATTGAGCTACTAACCTGGAATGCTCTTATAAAGATGTGTCCATCCAATGCAAATCCTACTCAAATGCACAGTATGTAGAGTATCTGCTTGACAACAACTGTCTCAAAGAAGTAGACCGCAATGAAGAATTCAAAACATATGGCAATCACAAAAAACAATTTTCAAAATCAAGAGAATTAAAGGGTCCAGAACATCATGAAAGTCATCCTATAGGCTGAGGTAATGGAGCCCAATAGTCTAATATATAATTGTATAGGTGTCACCCAGGTGCTTAACTACATTGGCTGATTTGTCGCCAGCAAAATCGATGCAGAGATAAATAACCATGCATTCAAAGGATATATTGCACGGAGAGATCCCTGTATATGCAGGTGATAAAATGCCCCCCCCCCAATGCCATTAATGACTCACTCATCATATACGCACAGCCCCTCGTTATTGCCTTAATAGAGGTTTTAAATAGGCAGCGAGATGCCCCTATTATAAGACTGAAGACCAATGCATTAAAAAGTCTACATCAATCACGGTCAACAGTAGTACAAGCCAAGAAGCCCCAACTTTTAAGAATCTAGATCAGTCACAGTCACCTTATGTATATGGCTCTAAATCGCGGCCGTATTAAAAAAACACTTACTTTATAATGTATATGATAAACCGTATGTATAGATGAGGCTTACTTGTACGTTACACCGAGTTGTACCAATTCGATACAACTGAAAGGGACTTGGATTAATTTAGAAAAGCTCTAAATATAATTGAGAATAACTTCCACCAACTATCCTCTATCTCGGGCTCATAAATCTGTGGGACAAGTCAGTTGGCACAGAGCAATTTGAGAAAAAAAACGGATGTTCTGTTTGTTTCCTACAAGTTTATAAAAGAACGCTGTGCATAAGTCAAAGTATATAACATTTTATGCTTCCTACTAGCCAAATGCAGGAATGTGTAAACGTACATCTGACCCTGTCACACTAGGTATCCAATACTGTAAGAGGATTCAAATATATATTGTCTCAATGTCACCCTAATCCCTTAATGCTGCACTTACCTCGTAAAAACAAGCGGCACACCATAACTCTGTCCATACCCATTTGTGATGGTAATCAGCGACCCATTGCATTAACTCAATTCCGTTTTCATAACCCTGACACACCTGTGTGTGATTAGGTGTCTAGACCGGTATCGGCCTCTTTCCATTAACCTTACTCGGGCGGCCATGCATAATATTGCGCCCTCCTTTCACATTTTCTCCAGTGTAACTGCCAAACTCACGACACCGCAAACGTAAAATTAGGTGCCGGTGAGCATGAACATGTTCGAAGGCTCATAGAAAATTACCATGAGTGGCTACACATGAAATAGTTGTGCAAACAGGCAAGCCAATTTATGGATCGGACAAAATGGTGATTCCACAGATGCGTCACTCGATCTCTATGCTACTCAATGGTGACCATACCATGTTGTAATACCCAAAATATTATCCTATTGCTCTCCACATAATGGGCTAATGTGACCCACCAGAGAATGTCATAGTTGGACATGCATAGCTAAAACATGTACCTATATGTTATTATTTGTTTATCAGTGTTAAATCTGGACACACAGATCTGTTCTCTAAATTTCCTTCTGTTGGTGAGGTTGCCACCTCTTTTCTTTGTTTCTAATTTTTCAAGGACAAACCAACTAATGACTTTGTTTTGTCTGTGCTAAATGCTTTCCCAATGGAGTGTTCATCTTATTTTTTCTAATTGCTTACTTATGTTCAATTATCCTTACCCTCAATTCTCGAGCTGTTTCCCCAACATAGTCCAATTGATATGGGCATACAATCAGGTATACTTTTTTCTTACTACGACATTGGAAAAGAAATTAGTATGATCGGTCAAACCATAACAAGTTAGTCCATTATGCATTGTTGGCAAACACTGCAACTGCTGCATCTGTAATTTCCTATAGCTTTTTTGTTACTAACATTTTACCGCATGCAGTTAAGGTAATACTTTTGTCCATATGTTCAAACTTGTATTTATGGTTCATTAATTGAAAAGCCTTTATTATTAGGGTGAGCGCTCGAAGTAAAAGTTGTAAGCACTCACTACACTACTGGCCAGTTCCAGTATAAAAATGTGTATACACTTTTTCAAATTTTAGCAATATGAGGCGAAGTATAATGTTCTCTGATTTGATGGAAATATTTGCAGAAGCTTGAAAGCAAGATTGATGAATCTTTGCTTTCAAAGTAAAATGTTCATAAAGATAAAAGCAGGAAGAAAACCATTTCTCTGAGCTACTGTAAAATGTCTGGTACCATTTCTTTGCAGCATCATTTAGTAACATATGTTGATGCATGCTAGTATTTTCGGGGAACAGAAATAGACCGGCATTGGCAAAGCCAGTAGGTCTTAAATTGGTGGTCAGCTTTTTAGTTTTGCCAATGTGTGTTTTGGCATGGTTTCTCGGGAACCATATTTGTTATAATGGCAAGGGCTTGGCATTGCCCATACAAACATTAGTAAAAGCTAAAATAGTTTTTGGTCTCAAAGAGCACACACTATCACAGTAGTTTCTGGCACTGAACAAAACTACTTTGTGTGCCGATATGCTCCTTGTGAAAGAGCAGAATGCGGTCACTCACAGTGATTCCAGCCTATACGGAGAGAGACAACATTTTAATAAATACAAAAGGTCATGGTCCATGCCAAATTATCGCCCCAATTATTAAAGAAAGTTTCAAAAGTGCACCTATGGTATATGACCTTGTATTAAGTGCAGCTATACGGCTTTCGTGAATTCCCAAGAATTTACAGAAGTAGGACAAAAAATAGTACTCCTTGAAAATATTTATGAACTGCATTTTAGCATGAGCAAATATGCATGTGTAGATTTTCTCAAGCGAAAATCTGAGTGTTTGCAAGTACACTTTCCCTCCAACCACTTTTTCCCAACTCTGGAAGAAGGTTTATGTCTGCCATTGTCAGTACATTCCAACACTTCTCAGTATGGGAAAAGATTAGAGGAGTCATTGAAAACGCTTAAAACATGCAAGTTAGTAGATTTCCACAGACTCAAAGGGGCATTCTAACCCTGGAATTATTGCTTACCACTACCTTCAGCCCTAGTATGTAGATCTGTGGAAATGTGGCAAGATAAGGGAATTGCAAGTATTCAAACGCATCTATGATATGAGCTCAGGCATATTCAGAGTGGCTATATCAGAGTGCTTATATAATGTGATTGCTGCCGTAATATGTCACCGCACTACATGGCACCAAAGAGACAAGTGGATTTTATTACAGGACAAGTAGATTTATGAAGCAACCTGCCCCATGGACAAGTAGATATTTTATTCAATGCCACACCCCTGGCTCGGGTCCCCTCAAACTGAAAAACCGGTCTATGAAGCAGGACCAGTATTTCACATTCTCATAGAAATGGGCCATCTCTTTATAAATGTCTCTTCTCAAATTCACCTACAAGAGACAGGCTAGACGTGGGTCACAGGTAGCCCCCATGCACCATCATAATCCAAGGTATCCGAGATCACGACACACATCAGATCAAAATATCTTCACTAAGGGACCTAAGACTCTTTCTGTGTTCATGAGGAAAGTTATTGGGTTAATACACTCTACTTTCCAAAATCTCTTGGGTGCCAATTTCCACTACACTTTTATAAACTTGGACTCCTTTCCTTACCAGTGCTAAAAAAAAAGGCTAAAAGTTGACTTGGGTTTAAATTCCGACAAATTACCTTCGGTAAGTGGGTAACTATCCTCAAAAAAGCTCTTGAGGCAAATTTTCCTAAAAAAAACTCTGATCCCGTTCTATTTCGAATTTATGAACAAAACGAAGGAATCATTTTATAAATTCTTGATATGCGTAAATGCAGATTTAGGCATGGCTAGAAGCACTAAGACCAAAAGCCCTATATTATAACTCCGGTACTAATCAACTGCCTAGCAGTGTAGATATGTTAAATGTTTACAAGGCATAATAGAGTTGATATTGTAGGGTTTTTTACAATCAATTCGACTTATTTTGGACCTACCTCAGAGCTTGCGTACCAGTTGTGCAATAGAGTAATTTACCTGTTATTGTGCATCTGTCGCGTCTGCTGTAATATCAAATTCTATAGATACCCTTAAAACACATTGTCTGCCTTGTCCCATGAATATCATGCATGGCAGATGGAGAGGTGTGTCAAATTAACACTCAAGGTGATCATTTGAAACCAGACTCTACAAATGCGAGCTGACTGCCTTGTTTGTCTAGCGACCTACTCATTATTTTGTAATTGTTTGCTTCTCTTGCGCCAGAGGTAGGCTTGTTTTGCAGTATACAGTGTATTGCCACATGCTGTACACAGCTGCCATCAAGAAACATCTTTGTGTGTCCATTCCATTTTGGGAGTAATACTTCAAATATCTGTCCAAGAAGCTTCAAGAGTATCTAAGAAGCTAGCAGTGACGCCCATGTTTTGCCATTATACTTCAAAAATAATCTAAATAAATCAGGTTAGATTATCAATTGGTCTTGTGAAGTACAACAATCACTGTTTAATGTTAATACATTAATGTTGCTTGCAGTGTTTGATATTAATTGAAGCTATTAGGTAACTTCAGCCCAAACTCAAGAGACCTTCTTTCCTAGCACATAGAGGAGGAAAAAACAGCTTGTTCAGGGTTCAGACTACCATGTCCTGGTAGGTGGTTTTATTCTTTATTGTAGTTACCAGTGGATCAGAGGAAAAACAGTTTGACGTGAGTAGTAAGTTCAAATGCCTAGCAGTTTAAGCGTTCCCTCTGTCCTTTATTGTGTGGTAGAAAATAAATGTAAGAGGGTGCAAAATGTATAAAATGGTCTTACTTGTAATGCATGAAAGAAGTAAGCTCTTACCTAGTTATAGAAACGCAATTTGTGTTGAAAAACAGAACATTTAAAAAGTCACGTTGATCTTAATGCCTTAGAAGGAAGCAGAAACATATTTCACGTAAAGAAACCGTCACAAAGAAAGGAACGTAACGTTTTTACCAAACATTAAGTAGGAAAATCTATGCTCTATAGCCAATAAGGCCTTCTTTTCCTTAATATTTTATAGGGTTGACCCTCTTTTACAGTTGCTAGAGGGCTGTACGCCACTCTATAAAGCATATTTTCTTACTTCCAAGAAAAAATCACAACTTGGAACCTTGAATAATCAAAAACATTTAACTTCGTACTGAAATTAGGACTTCAGAAACTGAACGTATCCGTATGTTCTGAAGAAGTGAAACTTCACTGAGGATATCTTTAGACATTGAAGTATTTGCTAGGTAATGTATTTTTGGGTTCTGTTTTGCCTACAACTTCCTGTTTTCTACATTTTGAATCAACATACATGTATGACATATTTTTGTTTGCCAGCTGCACAACACTATCAGTGCTGTGGACTATCCACATGTCTCTTTGCTTAAGTCCGCATTGCCCAAGCTACATGATATAATTATTGTAGCCTGTTTGGAATTTCATACTAATTTCAATTGCTGTGTAATCATATGCTAGGTGCAGGACTCCACTACCCTTCCAAACAACTTTCTGTTCAAACGATCTCAAATTTATGTCACTCTTCTGCAAGCGAATAATGTGTTTGTAATTCACTTTTTATTGAAATTCTGACATTTGCAGCTGGCCAAAAGACAGTTAAATAATGACAATATTTTGGTAATGGGCACTTGGTATAAAGTGCGCATTTCCAAGTGGATGTCATGCACAAATGTTAATGTACTCCTAGTAGGAAACTTTGGACTCTCTTAACCATTAATCTGTTAACCATGTGGGAAACCAATCACAACAGTGTTTTGGTTTACACATTAGGTTGGTGCGCCAACACAGGCCATTCTTAGCTCGATGTGACTGCCTGGCTCGGGATCGGCCAATGTTTGTTTTGAAATGATGAGCCAAATCTAAGTCAGGGCATAGCTTTTAGGGTGTGAGCGTGACCTCATTATTTTGGTAATGGAAATGAATGACTCTATTGAGGTATATTCTTTCTACTGTAAGAGATTATTTAAAGGCCAGTGCTATTAACTTTATTCAAGTCTTAATCTTTGCTCAAGTTTAACTGTGTACTTTGCTTAACACAATGTAAGGTTGTGTGGATCAAAATGGCTTTGTGAACCAACATGGCTGCTAAGAAGTGGATCTCTTTACTGGTGATTGACATTCAGCTCCATACCCCTGAATACTTTAGCGGGTAGATCTTAATGCTTGATCTCTGTGGCACCAGTAGTGATCTACGCATGTTGATGCTGCTTAAAAGTGTTTTTTTTTAAATTGGGACTGTCCCACTTTTCTGCTAGGAAACATTTAATCCCTACCTTCCCTGCTTCAAGCGTGTTGAGGCTGCGGAGTGGAAGCCTGCTACATATAACTCACAATTGAATCTGATTTACTTTACAGCCTCTACCGACCCTGATAATTCAGTCTGTGCCGATAGGTTGCTCCGTCTGCTGCCCCTTAGCCTGTGGCGAACAACCAACAACCAGGCCAGTGTAAATGACCAGTATGAGCGATGCTGTAGGAGGATCTGAGGAATACTTTTGAGTGGGGCTTTTATTGTGGCTAGTTAACTTGGACTCTATATTAAAGGTGTGAAGTGCAGCTGCTGTGAAAGGGGCTGAATCACTGGATGCAAGAGTGGTTCGTAAGTCCTGCTCTGATCAACTTGTTTCTAGGTACGGCCATGAAGCCCCAGATGGTATGGGTTGCCTTTTTAGCTGCATCTGAGGCCCTTTCACCTTTCCCTTCCTCCCTTTCCCCATGAGCTTCAACATGGGGAGTTTTCTAGTTAGGGTCTCGCGTGCTTTGAATTATTTAATCTCTGCAATTATGGGCACTCTAGATCTGCAGTACAGGGATAGTGCCGCTTGTTAACAAAGTTGTCACCTCTGCTGATCGCTTTAATGTTTTAATGGAGTCTGGACAACGTTGGCTGTTGCTTGTGCCCCAGAATCTGGGCAGTACGCTCTCTTACTGGTAAATTTGTGAAAATCTCTCCAGAATACTTTTGTGATCACCTATATTCTCTCGTGTTCAGCTACAAAGGTTCAATGACAATTTTGGCATACACTTGGATACAAGCAGTGGTCTTTCTCTGACAATGTTATATGTTGGTGCTATGAAGAAAAGGTGAATTTCTTTACGTTTTTGCTGCTGAAAACTCTCCCTAATAATCCTCTTGCCTTGATCATGGGGAGTGTGCGTAGTGAATGTTCACAGCAACAGCCTAAAGTCAACAAAAAATATTTTTGGGTGAACTTGACATTCATGAATGTAAACACCATCTTTGATCCCTCCTCCCCCTCCAAGCCTGTGTCTAGGTACCACAAGATGTACTACCTGCAGTGTATTATTCGAGAATTACTCTGGAAGATAAAATTGACCGTGCTGATGTAAACCTGCTTCACTGAGGTTTTTGAAACAAAAACCACAAAGAAATAGTGAGGCAGAGGAGAGTGGAGTCACAAGTGATGTTGAAGCCCATCAAGATACTCTAAAACAGTGCTTCCCAAACTTTTTAGAACCCAGACGCACTTTTTAGTATGGCAAATTATTGTGACCCACCTAGCTTTAATGGACATGAATTGGGCAATTTTTGGATGTAATAAAGCATTGTGTGGTAGCGCCTTGCTTTTTGCAGACAACAAATTTTCCATTGACATGGTAACTAAATTTACACAGACATAGTTTTATAGATCAAACTTTTTAACATACAAATAGTAATATGTGGAAATCGGTTTTCAGTGATTATTTATTATTGGTGCCTCACCAAGTAAAGTGTCTTGATTTGTTCCAATCCTACTAAAATCTTTGTTTCCATCACACTTCAGAATTACACAGAAATGTGCTTCATTTTGGTTTCCTAACTGCTGCATTTGTACAGTTTCACAGGTATTTACAACTTGTGTGTTAGAAAAAAAATGACATCCTTATATTTAACACTTAATGTACCCTAGCAAGATGGTTGCATAAATAAGTTTACTTTTATTTTTCTGACTGCAACTTGAGGAGTTCGTAAACACCAGTCCTCTGTTAACAAATACAATTAACACGGTCTTGATATAGTACATACATTTTCTTTATTGCATTCCAATTTTAATACTTATAAATATTATATATTATAATATTAAACAAGCATTTACAATGCAATAGGTATCGCATTTGCGAGAGTTTGAGCTATTGGCATTGTAAATGACAATGTCTTTTATTTATTTATTTATTTATTTATTTATTTAATGATATTTATAGAGCGCGTGCAAATACCCGTAGGCGTCTCGGCGCTGGTATGCAATGCTGTGTTTGGAAAACCTGTAATATGGTGCGTAAACACATTCTTTACAACAAGCAAGGCTGGCAGTAACTGTGTCTTTTACCGCCAGCCTGGCTTCTGGTAAGCATAGACTACAAGTACAAAGAAGCACAGTTACTGCCAACCTTGCTTGTCGTCAGAAACACCTATAAATACAAAGTGTGTGTTTACACAATACTTGCAGGTTTTCAAAACGCATAACTAAAACACTGTCATTTACAATGCCAAAAGCTCAAACTCTCAAAAATGCTAGACCAATTGCGTTGCACATTCTTGTGAATAAGATGTCACTGAAGATTTTCACAATTTTTGAAATGTTAAATATGCAGTTGTTTGAAACTATAAAGTAACACATAAAAATTATGAAAGACACCTGCTCCCCTGCTCCCCTCCTCCCCCTCCTACTTAGAACAGCTTCCAAAATTATTAGGTCATGGGATGAATGCACTTTAAATTTCATAAAGTTATTTTAAGAAAGTTACATCTTCAAAGGATTAAACTTTAATGTGGATATATTTCAAGAAATGCTGACAACATTCCTTCAAAAGTTTTGGCTTGCATGGCTTTGCAATTTGTATATTCATTGTAAGAAGGTAAAATACTATGTAGTCCTTCATTTTTGTGAGCCTGACCCAAATTACTTTATAGAAGAGTATAGTCTAATGCCGAAAAGTGTATGACCAATGAATTACAGTTTTTATTATTCAATGAGGGTGTAAGGTTTTTGGTGAGCACTGTACTAGACACGCGTTAGTGTGCTCTGGTGAACTCCTAATTTACAAAGATATGTTTCCACCGTACCACTAGGCGAAAATCATGTCATTCCCAAAGTTCGCACTACATGAATTTTGCAAAATTTAGGATTATTTCAAATTTTTTTAAAAGTCTTGTGTGATACCAGTAAACAGCATTTTTCTCTCAGAGTAGAATTTCATTAAATAGTTCACAAAAAAATGCACAATTTCACACACCCAGACATGGCTGGATTTATAATGGATTAAGACCCACAACCAATAAAAAAACTATTCCGGCCTGGCCTCGCCTTTTCCTTTTTGCTATCGCCATCATTCTATGCTGTTAAATTTTTCATTGCACTTTGAAACAACTGAGAAGGTGACACCGTGAGGTAAACACCTACTGCTGACATCTGTTGTGACCGCAAAGTCTAGGTAGGGTTCCAGCCTGGTAAAGTTTGCCTTTCTCTTTTCCTAGATTGGAGAATGTAGTCCTCTTATGTTAAACAGTAGCATCTCATAGTTGTAGCACTATGAGTTTGCAAATACTGTGGTAAACCAGCCTAAACCAGAAAATGAAACAATAACAAGGCAATGGTAAGCAAAAAAGAAGCAAGTACCACAAAGTGAGCGGATAAAAACATGGAAACAATGTGTCATTTTTCACCAGAAACCTGATGCTTCAATCTACCAGAGGTAATGCGGGCTGGAGGAGGCATGAGCCTGCACCACCACCCCGCTACCCTCAACCATAGCATATAAAATTCTTCACTCCGGCCAGGCGCAGAATCCAATTTACACGACGCAATCCGTAGACTTCGCTTTCTCATCCATATTGTTCTAAAGCATGCACGCACCTGTGACAAATGAGCAATGGGAAAAAGAAGCCAAAAGGAAGTCTAAACAAGCAGAAGTGAAATGTTAAAAAAAAAAAAAAAAAAAACGGCTGTGAGTGTTGCTCTCGCCACACCGAGCCATATGTTTTCAATTATCGCGCCCGTGTCTGGGCACGATCATTGAAAACATATGGGCTTTGGTGCGCGTAGCAGACACCAATAAACCATGGGCGGAGCAATGCACCCACCTTTGGCCTATTGCGTGCTCTGTTTAAAAAAAATAACACGCATTCAAAGCCCAATAGCGGAAGCCAAAAGGAAAATCGCACCACGAGCGTGTGCGATTCCAGGCTCCGTTTTGAAAGCCCGGACAAAAGGGCTCTCACCTGCGCAAGCAGTACTCTGCACTACATCGCATGGGGCGAGCCCAAAAAACACTACTTTACATTCAAGCCCAATTTAAACTACAAGTCTAAAATCAGATGAATCGAATAGATAGAGGCACATCATCATATTGCATAGTTTGTAGAAGCCGCTAATGTTATAATGGTCTGTTGAAGTGCCTGGTGTGTTGACATCCTGAAACGAATCAGTACACATTTAAGAAAGAGCATATAAGAAACACAACTTCTAATATGTGCAATAAAGTCACTAATTGAAAAACCCAAAAATATACTATAAAATACAGTTAATTAAAGTTTATACCGAAAGTCAATGAAATGGAAAATAACCAAACATACCCTAAATCATATATCTAGGTTTTTAGTGGTTCTAGTCTATTCATGCACCAATTCATTGAGAATTCACAGTTCTCCTATTTCATCCTTAGTATTCAATTGACAGTAGTATAAGCAAGTGTTGGTACTTAAACTGGAAGCATAAACTACTATGGTTACACTGCCAACATTGATAGCTTGTTCAAAAATAAAACAATTTGTAGTCAGTTAAACACTTTCTAAATGGCCGCAATTTTGATCAAGTTAAGCCAAATTTAGGTCCAACAAGAGATGAGATTAGTCATTAATTTGCCCTTATACAAATAATAATGTCAACCCCTTCCAAAAAAAAGAAGGTAATCTTTTATATTGCCACATTATTCCATCAACTGGCCTCCAGAATAATTAATCTGAAAAACTGGGAGCCGTATATGCAGCCATGATCTTGGTATGGTGTTCGGATCCCAAAATGGGGAAAGACGTTTGAATAAATTCCTATCACATGAAGCCTGTAATGACTAAGATGCAGAAAAGCAATGTATGTACTTACCATCTTGATTTGAACGGTGTGTACGGTGTGGAGTATGAATTCTGGAGTGTTATCAGTGTGGTGCGCAGGGTATCTCTATTGCATGGATTGTGTCTTGTGGCTGGGTATGACATGACGTGTCTATCAGATCCATTAAATATAGAGCCAGGAGTATGGGTTATATCTGGATATCAGATACTACAGCGAAAGTCTTTACTTAGTGTACATTACAGTGCATTCATTCCAACGCATAACTTTACTACACCTAGTACTGTACCCCAGTGTTAATTATTTTACAACACTAGGTATTATAATGCATACTCTTTACAATACATTGCTGTAATATTTTTTTAAACCACGTTGATTATGCATAAGACATTATTTGTAATGATTTGAGATGTATACATCTTTTTAGGACGGAAGCCCACAGAAAACCCTCTTTCATTATTTGTACCATAATTTATTTTAAAATAACAATTTTTAGCCTTACTTCATCTCTACCTGCCCATAAACCCTAAAAGACACCAGTGCCATCTGTTATCTCTACTCACCCCTGAATGCTAAAAACTCCCCATCTTCCTTTACCCACTCCTGAACCTTATAAACTTCTTAACTCCTTTTTCCTCTGACTACCCCTAAACCGTAAATACGTTACCTCCCTTTACGCTTGCCCACCCCTGAACCCTAAAAAACCCTTTTCTCCCTTTACCTCTTATCTCTGCTGAACCCTAAAGAAACCTTTACCTCCCTTTACCTCTACCCGCCCCTGAACCCTAAAAAGACTTACCTTCACGTCCATGCATCGTAAGGCCTGTGTTGTACAGTCTCATGTGTTGTAAAATAATTTTTTATAGATAGTTTGTTGTAAAGGTGATCTAGCATTTTATATGCGGATGTCTCCGGAATGTATGTACGTTTCTTGAGTCCAGTGATAAGTGTGTGTTATCTTTTATAATCTGTACATAGTTACGAGTGTATGTATTTTGTGTGTAGATCTGGCTTTGTGTATGCATCTGTCGTGCTTTGAGCTTGTATAGCAGTCTATAGGAGTGTGTCTTTTATGAGTATCAGGATTGTGTGTTTTTCAAGTATGTGCAGCGTAAAGCATATGGAATTGTGTGGTTTGTATTGCATGGACTGTGTGTTTATTATGTTGAGTATGTGTACCAGGCTTATGTATGAAATATGTCTTATGTATAGACTAGGTCATGTTTGTGTAGTCCGATTAAGTTCACAACATTCGAAGTGTTCACGTTTTAGTACAGTTCATAAACTTTGAGTTAGCACACTTTGAAACATAGTTCATAAACTTAGAACAAAGCTTTTAAAATGTGTAACTTTAAAAAAAATTGCAAACTTCTCTGAATGTATAAGTCAGCTGACTTGTGCACTAATTACTAAATGGTGTGCCATATAGCTCCAGAACTGCTGAACCAAGATAAAGCATAGAATGACTGAAAGACCTCTTTAGTATCAAAGGACATGGAAAACCTTGTTTTCCGGGAGCGGAAGGGGTGTATAATAAGGTAACAAGGCAGTGTTTCCAAATGAGCTAATTTGTGTTCTTCAGTGGGTAGCTACTTTGGGCACTTCAGTCAACTCCATCACTCGATATAATGAAAAGTAGGAAATGGGACACTTTCATTGTTGCCATTTTTTGGGAAGGTAAGTTTTACTCATTATACTGATCCCCATGTAGCGAATTCAAGTATGGAGGGAGTGAATAAGCAAATGGTGATAAGTAGTGAATACATAACATAAGAAGTACAAAAAAATGGCTCAGTGAGCAGTTAGTGAAAAACAAGGTGGAGACAAAGTGAAAAGAATTGTTACAAACACCTTATCTCGAATAATGTGTCAACCCTTTTATTTAGATACATATATCCATATAAATGTAATGTGCCAAACAGGAGGAACAAAAACTTTGTGACCTATTAATGTTTGATTTCTGACGAGGTCATCATCCGGATGGGTAGGCTGAGCCACTTCTAAATGTCATCATTCAATGATCAATCAAAATAAGCTGGCATAAAATTATACAAACGAAATTAACATGATGTCTTATCAAACTCTGTAACTATTTAAAGCAAAGTCACCAAGGAACTTTGATGCATGCATTCCAATCAAGTTAAGTAATTAGTTGGAGCTTGTTGAACATCAAAGGGCCTTGCCCACGTCACAATTTTTCTCTCCTGTTTGGTGCAGAAACATCATAGGAAGCCAAAGTTATTGAGGGTCCTATGAAGAATGGTGGCAACCTTATTAACTACAGAATTGTGACTGACTGTACCTCTGTAATGTGTGTGTGTCTGTGTGCGTGCGTGTCTTACAGTGGAAGTCCGCACTGTGTAGTTATGGTTCAGGACAAATTTGCATGAACAGCCTTGTTTTTATTTTATTTGCTTATAACTCTGGTACCCATGGATAGATCTGCACATAATTTGGCACATCCTTGACGGAGCTAGGTCCAGCATGTCATTTGTTATGCAGTTCCCAAAAAATGATGATGATCTTGTCAGCATATAGCGAACCATCAAATGGTCTTTGTTAATTTAGGGGATAAAGAATCGACCTAAGCCAGATTTTGTAAATGTAATATGAATATTAGGGAAGACAGGATGAAACCTCTTCAATCTGAAGAGCAAAATAATGCTTATTGTAAGTGTAGGAATATTCCTCTGTTTGCATAATTACTCCCATTTTTTACTACTTAAAAAAAAAATCATCAGTGCACAGGGACTATGCTAGCCAGGCCCCCATGTATGTGCTCTAGCCCCTAAAAGATGTTGAAATTGGCTATACTCCCGATTGACATATTTATTGTATCTATAAGTCCATTGCATACAATAAAGAGGATACCTAGGGCTGGAAAGTTAAATATCACTTGTGGACTGCAGCTTCCATTGTGCCATTCACTACAATGACAGTGCGGACATGACTACAGGCCTACCACCGGAGGTTGTCTGCAGTTCCAAAGCTGCATATTCAACCTACTAAACTAACCTCTATTGAAAGGCTTGGTTTGAAGTGACCACAGAGAAGGGGTTGCTTTTGTCTCTCACCACACCTCTAGAAGTTAGACAGAGGGGCAATGTGGGATAGTTTGCAGTATTACAATGTGTTATATGTTGAAGACTATATACTCCCTGGGAGCATTATTTTAGTGATCTGCTCAATTGCCTTCCAAAATAGTCTTGAGTTCTTGGTAGTTCAAAACCAGTCATTAAAATGTGCGTTTCATAAACCATGAAGGTTGTAGTGTTTGATTTTGAAATTTGCATAATATTGCATCTGAAGAACACGTCTGAAATGCATTGGGCACTGATTGAGATTAATTTGAGGAAAACGGTTTTTAGTTTGAAGAGTGAATCTAAAGATGTGGAATGAAATAAACAACTTCATGATTTATGAAATGAACAATGGAATCCTTTGTTTGGGAGCATTAAGAATTCAAGACTGTTTTGGAAGGCAGTTGGGCGGATCACTAAAACAGTACAACCAGGGATCATATTCTCCAACATATGGTAGAGTTAAATTAAACAACAAGAACATATTTCATATGAGTTTAGGAAACTTTATATTATCATTTCCAGTAGGGCACACAGGGACTCCTGTAAAATGGGTAGGCTTTCACCAGTTAACTTTCTCTTTTGGATAGGAAAGGGCCAGGTGTTACCCCACCCACAGGCTAGTGCTAAGCATAAATGTAGCACCCACAGTACCCTCCTCAGAAGACACTCTGAACATTTGGAAGAGCAGAAGAGGGACAGGAGCTGCTATGTGTGTCTTAAGAAGAGTCTTGAAGACTGGACAGGCTCTCCCTCTTTTGCCCAGGACAAAAAGTGGACTGCAAGGGTCATAAGCCTGGCCTATTTAGGCTAAAGGGATGCTGTGAGCTACAAGATTCATTTTCTGCAACTATCCAGCTGACCATTTCCAACTGGACATGCTTTGGACCCTGCTGCTGGCCTCTGCTGGAGTGAGTCATGCCCCCCACCCCCAAGTGCTGTCCCTAATGTCCTAGGCGCTTGCCTGGTGTCAGAGTGTACATCATTTTTTCTGAAACTGCAGACTTAAAAATGTTTTGGGTTCAAGATCCTCCAATGGCTAGGATGAACCTGCTAAGCCTGTCTTACAAAGGTGGGTTACTACTGTGGTTTAACATTCAGGTTGTTCCCGCTTGGCGCTTTTGTGCCTCAGCAAATACGATTCATGTGGACCTCATGGGGAAGCTATCCAGCCTCATGGAGTCTTCTTTAACTACAATCTCCAATCTTTCCCCACTGGAAGAATCAGAGCTCCCAAAAAAATTGACAAAGTCTGAACATAGATGTTATCAAAAGGTGACAAAATTTGGGTGGGTTCGAGGAAAATGGCAGCGGTCTCAATATGCTGGAGTGAACCATATTTTTCTCTTCACCTTAACCCTCCCCCTCTAACATACTAACAAATGTGAACATTCGTTCTCAATCGATCGGTGAGGTCTGCTGGTGGGAAACTAGGGAATGTGGAAGATACTGTCTGGTGTACTGATGGGGATTGCGGTGTGTGCCACCACTCCTGAGAATAGAACAGACATCTTGTTGTATAGTCAGAGTAATATAAATTGGGCAGTACATGTAAGCATTCTCACAACTTTGTGTAGCAGAGGGATAGTAAAATAAATGGAATGGCACGCATAAATATTCAAGGACTTACCTTTGATTTTCATAGAAAATTGATGAGCAAAGCACAATATAAAAACATTGCAAATGAGTAGTCACGTATTGCATACGCTTTTACTGTAAATTGATGATCAAACTCAACTAATACATTTCGCTTTTTATATAGTCTTAAATATCTTTAGCACTGAATAATAAAACATTTTGAGAGGACTGTCTTGTGAGCAGGAGCGTGGCACTATTGCTCCATTGTGTCTGGTCTCGGAGGCTCTGTCTTGTGGTTTCCACTGGACTGGAATTTGGAAGAGAGCCATGGGCAGTAGGATCAAAGTCTGATGGAGACAGGGGAGTTAGCACTGCAGGAGCCCATCCAGTAACAATTAGATGAGTAGGCTTTCACTGTGAGAGGCACCATGTATTTCCTGAGTGGATGGTCCAAAGCAGCTGCTTTACCCAGATAGGAGCGTGCAGCACCCCTTCCAGTCACAGCCCGAACCACAGCACACCCTCTTCTGCACAATCTCCAGCAGCCATTTGAGCATCTGGAGCAGCATGATCTGTTTAATGCTCAAGAACGACCAATGTTCTGATGCCAGATGAACCTCCTTACAGCATCGAAGTTACCAAACAAGACACTAACGCAGGTCACTTGTGACACAGGGGCGTGGCGCACACAGGCAGTGTGTGTGTGTGTATGGGGGTTGGCACATGGTATATGCAGACTTGGTAGTGGATATGGCAATGTGGCTCATGGCCATGGTATATGAGCATGTGTGTGCGCTCACAGTAGAGCGGGCTAGTGGTGAGCGCATGTACATGCAGAAAGTGGGGACAAGTCTACATATAATGCTCTCCTACGTGCCTCGTGGATCTGGCTTTGCCTGTGAAAATTCCTTTCGCTCCTCAAACACATTTGAAACTCTCTGACTCAACAAAGTTGATCATCCTGAGGTAACACTTGTGTGCCAATGCAAAGCGCAGTGATGTTAGTCCTCATTTGGAGGCTAGGGTCCATTCCACGTGGTGTCAATGTTCGCAATAGACTCAAAATCATGTACTTTACTTTTTCTGTGCCATCCCCTCCTGACTTCTTCTAGCTATACACAAGATCAGCGGTTCTTAACTTTGTGACTTCTGTGGACTCCTAGTGAATCACTACTGGAAGCTGGAGACCGACACCCAAGCAATTTCTAAGACTTGATCCTAAAAGCAGTACAAACAAAACAAAGAAACAAGTAAACATCAAACTTAAACAGTTGCAGCCCACCTGAGTATTCTCCGCAAACCAAGGTTAAGAACCGCTGTACTACGTTAAGTTATAATGAACAGCATATAACTTTTCACCCTCCTCAGGACTAAAAGGATGTATTCCAGAAACAACTAGAGTATCATCTGATTTATTTGTTATAAATGTATTGATGGATATTTTATGTATAAAAAACGTATTTTAAAGATCTAAATTTCATATTGCAGTTCATTTATATTTTATTATTTGTCATATGCTTACATAGATATTTCAATCCGCTGTGCTTTTGGGAGTCAATTGGTTCTTCATCAAGAGTATAGGGATTGATTTTACTACATTTGCTAGCAAATATCAAAATTGCTATCAGTTACTTTTTTTCCTTAAAAATGTTAGTGTGTATTATCATTTAACTTCTTGCATGACTTGCGCTGTGTGCGTTTAAACTATTTCCTATACGGTACAGCCAACTGTGTGGGCTCAGGTACTAGCTGTTGTCCTGCTATGAAATGGATACATTACTTCTGAGCAAGAACTGGCCATATTTCCTTAATATTATCTGCAGATCTGGTCCCAGTTTGTCCACAGATCTGGCTTTGATACTTTACTATCTTTGTAATGTCAAGTTGATTGCAGGGAGAGCGGTATGAGTGCAGAGAACTTAGTAATGAGTGCTATGTGAGCGGTTGGCTTTGAGTGCAGGGTCGGTGGTGGGTATTGAGTGTAGGATAAGGGAAGTGTCTGGATGAGATCAGTGTGAGCTGTGTTTTTTGAGTTTGCAGGCAATGTGGTGTGCATTGTGAATTTAGGGAGTGTGGTGTGTCTGTGCATGCAGGGTGAGCAGTGAGCATTGTAAGTGCAGAGTAAGCAAGAGTTATGCATTGTAATAGGGCGAGCAGTGAGTTGTGAGAAGTGTGCATTGTGTATTGTGAGTGCAGGGGGAGAGGTATGTGTTGTGAATGCAGGAAAAGTGTTGTGCCTTTCTGAATGCAGTACTAGACGTATATATTGTGACCACAGGGAGATCTATGTCCATTCGGAGTACAACGTGAGCGATGTGCAAGTGCAGAGTGAGCGGTGTGCATTATGACTGCCGGCAGAACAGTGTCATTGTGAGTGCATGGGTAGTGGCATGTGTTATGAGTGAGCAGTGTATATAAAGTGGTGCGTACAGGGTGCAAGGATAGCTATGTGCAGGAGGATCGGTGTGTGCAGGGTGAGGGATTTGTATTGTGAGTGCAGAGAAAGCGGTGTATGGTTTATGATTCCAGAGTGAATATTGCTTTTTGTGTAAGTACAGGAAGAGCTGTGTGAGTTGTTAATGTAGGGTGAGTGATGTGTATATTAAGTGACGCGAGTGCAGGGTAACCTGTTTTTTCCTCCTGCTGCATACACATCCTTGATTGCCCTTGGATTTTTTTTTATTAATTGTATGTTTTGTACAACCGGGGACTGAGATATTGGTCTCCAAGGGGCACATGAGAAGTAAAACGCATGAAAGGTGATGGGAAGCTGTTTGTTATAATTCCAACCATTTGCAATCGAGTGGAGTAGCATCCCAACCCATCTTCTTTTGCTCAACCTGCCACCTCCGTTTCGACTCACCCCTATGCAAATCATCCTTGACCCTGTTACTTATGGAAACCGTCCAACCCGAACTGACAGGCCAGGTCCTCCCAAAACCAGAACAGAAGCAGTCCAGGTCCAAACTGAGGTGGTATGGTGAGCAAAAGAACGATGTGTTGGGATTCTACCCGAGTAATTGCCAGTGGTTAGACAAATTGCAAGCATATCTCCCATCACTTTTTGTGTTTCATGTACCGCCCATAGTGTTGTGGGTATGGCCAGACGTGGGCCCCATGCTCACTGTCACTGGAACCAAGCTGTACCGGGCAGATGAGCCCATAACTAGGGTAAAATTAGTCCTGGGTTGCATGTGTTCCGGTTCAGGAAGGACCTGGACTGTCTGATCGGGCTGGACTGTTCCCATAAAAAGTGTCAATACAGATTTGCATGTGGCTGGATCCAAACTGAGGTGGCTTTGTGAGCAAAATAAGGAGGGGTTGGGTGCTACTCTGAGCAGTTATCAGCGATTAGTCTAATTGAGAGCATTCATCCCTTCGCTTTTTGTGTTTTTCACATTTGAGAAGCGTCCTGGACCGAGCACTTTGCGCCCAAGTTATTCAGGTTTACAAAGATTGTTGTGTAATGCATTCTTGGACCGAGGCGGCTTTAAGAAGCCCTGCTCCGGTCAAGTATCGACATGCAGCTTTTGAGCGCTGGATTCAGGAGTGTCTTCTGCCAAACACGTTTTTAATGCTCCAGTGTGCATTCCCCGTGAATCCTTCAGTGCTTTTCTGTTACTTAGCACCACAGCTGTTGCTACTGAAGAAGTGCCCTAGAATCCTTATCACAAGTACTCGCACGGAAATGTTTGATGCGCATTTTTTTTTTAAGTAACAACTTTTTTTCTGGAGATAAGACTAATTGGCTGAGGAACGTGGAAAGAGTGGAGTGTCTGTCTTGGGCAGACGAAGCCACAGCTAATATGATAGTGCGGAGTACCGCCAAATCAGCTTTCCTAAAACTCATGTAAGCTTGACAAGAACACGGTCATCCTGGCTTCGAACTAAGCAACATACTTTCAGAAAACCTGTGGATGGATACATTTCCTTGATTAATGTGTTAAAATAAAGCCTAAACTGGGAGAACGCGGTTTGGATGGAGGAGGCTGCATGTTTACACCTGAAGTACCAGCCCTTCCATGCGTTCATGATTTGTAGGGGTTGAAGCCCAGGTACTTTGGTTGCACCCTCCAGGTTGCATTCAAAATGTTCTGCAGTTTGGCGCCCTGCGTCTGTTTTTTCTTCTGCAGGGTCTGTTGAGTGATTCGATATGAAGTAATTGCCAAGAAATTCCTGGCTCTCCTGGAACTGAGAGCAAGACTTTGCACGTATCCCGGCCCTTTCTTCCAGTATTCTTTGTATACCATGCGGATAACATTACACTAGATTCTCTAGCTCCTATGGAGCTTTTTCATAGAGGGCTTTACTTCACACATTCAGCCTAGCTGCATTATTCTGTAGTTTAATTCTATCAGTCACTTTCTTTGGCAGTCCTCTGCCTGCCAAAGTCCAATAGTTCAGTCTTGCTTTGACCTGCTTACATTTAGAAAGGTCGCTTGGCTCATGTTGCTTTAACCCTCGTAACTGGATCTTGGCATTCCCTACCCAGTATGCTGAAAGGGCAGGCGTATTTTAGACGCATATTGGTATGCCCTCCTTGTGATCTTGAACAGGGCAGATGAAGCATTTTGCAAATCTCAAACGTGTGAGAAGTTTTTTTTTCTAGGATTCTTAACAAAGTTCGGTGTAAAACTTAAACTATACGAGGTTTGCAATCTTTAACTACCCCCCCCCTCCCCCTAACACACACACACATTTTGCTGACAATTATGAGCTTTGCGGTAGTTTGCATCCCAAAAAAGTAAAACTGCACTGACAAAAAATGTGCTCATATTTTCCATTATGGCTAGGTTTGATTATAATTAAAATATTGCAGGGATAAATCTTGAAATGCACAGACTAATTTACCCTTGAAGGTGAATTTGTACTGGGAAACGTTGTGAATGTTGGTAATTGAAACTATACTAAAACGTTCTTAGTTTAAGGAAACATTGGTCACTCGTAGTGTATAACGTGTGAGAAGAGAGGGTTGGGGGTTGAATTCGGGGGGCGGAGGGGGGGGGGTGATCTAGATTTCTTGGTGTGATTATGGTTGTTAGGTTATTTGGGAAGTTGGTCCTATCAGGGCCGGCTCTAGGGCGGTGCGATCGGTGCCACTGCACCGGGCGCTGACTAGCGTTGGGGGGGGGGGGGGGTGTCATTTTTGCAAGCATATTAACATTTTAGAAGCACCTGCTGCCGCGTTCCTGCCCTCTTGCAATTTTCAGGCATCAATTAAAATGTCAAGATAACTGGTGATTAATCGTTTTCCTAGAAAGAGACCAGAGGTTTGTCTAGTGTAAATTTTGACTCATCCTAAGGTAGCACATAGGGTTAAAATGCCTTCTGCTAAGAACGTGTACTATGATAACAAAGTGCATATAATGTAAATTGGTCAGAAGGTTGCTGCTTCTTTAAGAGTTCCTTTTGCAAGTTTGTTTAAAAGTCAAAATACTAATATAGAACATTGAGCTATTGTCATCCAAGAGCTGCATGCGAACTGCAAGGTATGTTAGAGCTATGTTTTTTGCCCAGTCTTTCATCATCCTAATCTTGAGAAAAGGGTTAATTTTGGTAGAAAACAAATCTTAATTGTAAAGAGAACCCCAAACAATGATGCTACATTTTAAATTCTGAATTTGTGCTTTTCCAGAATAAGGACTCTCTAAACTGTAATGCCTACCAGTATTGATGACCTGTCATTTCGACACTACACCTTGTAGTCCTGTCTGATGTAAGATTTCCTATACACTGATTTACACACACAATTGTCTCGCAATGTGTGTGTGATGTAAAGTGCTTAGACACCTTACACTGGTATGAGTGGTGCTATAAAACTAAATTAATCTGAGAGACCGTGTTCATGGCGTCTTGAGGGGCACTGTTAACGGGTGCAAGTGAGGGAATCTGTGGCAAAGGCGGTCATTGGGGAGGGGGGCAACAGACTATGCCATACTGGGCACCACCAGTGTTAAAGCCTGCCCTGGGTACTATTCACAACATTGTACTGCTACTATAAATGAGAGCGACTCAGCCCACGAATAGTGAGTTTGTTTACAGCCGTGGGATGTCATAATAACAGTACTGGATGTATGTTGGCTATCGACCCTGAAATGTACATGTTCCTCCTTGTTCTGGATACATTTAGGCAGTGATTAATAAAAAAAAAAAGTTTAAAAAGTGTGAGGTTAATCGAAGGGGTAGAAAATTTGGATGCACCTTTGTGAAACCTAAATAGGAAAGTAAGACTCTGTGAAGCATGTCCACATTTTTTGTTGAGGTGTACATTAACCAGAAGGGTATCTTGTTATATGTGCTTGTTAGAAATAAGGGTCTCTATTTGGCAATGGCTTGCACCGATGTCCAAGTAGGGACCCTTCTTCCTAGTCGGGATAAGGGGGATACACTTCTACAATAACCCATGCTCATCCCCTTGGTAGCTTGGAACTAGCAGACAGGCTTATCTCAAAGGCAGTGTGTAAAGCATTTGTACACTCATGTTGTAATACAGTAAAAACACTACAAATGGACACCACACCAGTTTAAAAAATAAGTACTACTTATCTAAAGCCAACAAGACCAAAAGGACAAAAATCCATTATACAGTAATAAAATGACTTTCAAAAGGTAGAAACAGTTCTGTTCAAAGCAAATTGCAGATACAACATTTTAAACACAAAGTACCTTGGATGCGTCAAAAGCAAGAACAGCCACAGGGAAGGTGATGCGTTGGTTCCTTACGCACAAGGAAGGTGATGCATCGGTTCCTTACGCACAAGGAAGGTGATGCATTGGTTCCTTACTCCAGGGCATGGTGATGCGTTGGGTCCTTACTGCCACGCAGGGGAGGTGATGCGTTGGTTTCTTACTGCGGCCCGATGTCCTTGTAGACTTGGCGCCACGGTGTGATGCATGAGGATCTGGGATGTGGCAGTTCTCGATGTGGCATCAACGGTACTTTTGTTGATTTCTTCAGCTGCAGTCCCACGATGCGTTGGTTCTTGCAGCTGCTAACCAGGGCCTGCATCGGAATCAGTGCAGTGATCTCGGCCTTCGTAGATCGATGTGGCGTGCAGAGATTTCTCGAGCCGAGAATAGGCGCTGCGCCGGTTTCTTCGACAAGGCGACAGAAACAGGTACGGATGTGTTGCGCCTCTCGTCGTTGCATTACTTTCCAGCTCCCAACAGAAGTAACAACCCCCAGAGGCCCTGAACAGCAGCAGGCACCTTTTGTCGATCAGAACTCTCAGCAAGAGAGTTCTGGTGAGCTGGAATTGTAGTCTTGGTATCCCGAAGAATACAAAACCGGGGCAAGCTCTACTTCAAGCCCATTGAGATATTCCTGAAGCAGGGGACACCGCACACAGCAAAGTCCTTATCCTTTAGTTGACCGAAGCAGCCGCTGCAGGCCAAACCCAGACAGCACACAGCAATGGGGCAGTACTTCTCCTCAGTTTCTCTAGCTCTTCTCCTTGGCAAAGGTTCCTATTGAATTTTAGAAGTGATCTAAAGTTCAGGGGTCTGGGCCCCACTCTTTATAGCACAAATTCCTTTCTTCTCTGGTGGCCGAGAAGCTCTTTTCCCAGCCAAAACCAGTTCTGTCCTCTCTGGTGCAGCTTCCTGGTAGGAGGTGGAGACAAAATTGTCAATGGCAGACCAGGCCCATTCATGTGTGAAAAAACTCTGAATGCAGCCCAGGTCTATTCAGCCCAGCCCTTACTGACCCTGCAAATGCAGGACAGACCTCACCCCCCCCCACCCCCCATCCTCACCCAAGTGTCTGTCTGAAAACAATGCACATCCCCAGCCGCTGTTACTTCAAAGCCAGACAATCAATTCACAACCTAGCAGAGGCGCACAGGATGGCTAAGCAAGAAAGTACCTACTTTCTAAAATGGGATTTTCAAACACATAATATAAAAATCAGTCTCACTAAAAGATGCATCTTTGTATTCTGAGTTCAGGCATACTAATTTTTATCTTCCTATCTTGTACCAATGGGAAGTTATATTTATAAGATGTTATAAATTAACTCCTATTCTATCCTATGGGACAGATAGCCTTTCAATAGTGAAAAACGAAATTGGCAGTATTTCACCATCAGGACATGCCACACACATCAGGGCGTGTCCTACATTTCACATAGACTGCACCCTGCCCACAGAGGTAAATTCGGCCTACCTTGGGATGACTCGCATGTAAGAAAAAGGAAGGTTAGGGATTGGCAAGTGGGTGCACTTGCCAAGTCGAAATGGCAGTACCAAACTGCACACAGACTGTGCAGTGGCAAGTCTGAGTTACATTTACAGGCTGCTTATGTGGGGGCACAACCAGTGCTGCACGCCCACTAGCAGCATTTGATTTACAGACCCTTGGCGCACACAGTGCACTGTACTAGGGACTGACTAGTAAATCAAATATGCCAATCATGGAATAGTCAATTCATAACAATTTACAGGCGGCATTTTCACGTTGGTACTGAACAGCAGTGGCAAAGTGTCCAAAGCATCTAGACCAGCAAAAACAAAGTCTGATCCACAGCAACATAACAGGAGGCAAAGACACAACTACAGGGGAAACCCACTCCAATGATGCCAGGACTAACAGTGCTTTTATGTTCAGCTTCCTTTCCCGATAAGGCGCAAAAGTTTTAGTGGACAGATAACACACTATACAGTAGGGTGCTTGAAAAAATGCATATTTGCAATTTGGCGATGGTGAAAAGTATATGGTGATGCAGGATGGCCAGAGTGATGCTCTTATGTTGGTTTTGGTCTCTGTGTGACTGATTTGTAGAGCGAGGAACAGAATGTATGAAGGCTTTTCAAAGAAACCACGGTCAACATTGAATTATTTTATGGATCTTTAAAGTGATTCATCGCATTGTGTTAGAACCCAAATGGCATGTTGTATCCTGTCACTAATTTACTTAATGGAGCCAGAGTTTCAAAAGAGCAGTGGTGAGTCCACTTTCCCTTATTGTTACATTTATTTGCGTTGGTATCAGTTTTCAAGAACACTGAAAGTTGGCATTCAGACAAAGGAGGGTTTAATCTTAAATCTACTTATAAAAAGTGCTTTGGTTTGATTTTCAGGTTTTTATTTATTAATCTCATCTCAATCTGTTTTCAGTTGTGTGAATTTGGGAACTGCAGACAAAACATTTATTTTCAGGAGAATATGGATGTTTGGAAGTTGATACAAGGATCAGTGAATTATTTTGTGTGCCTCAAAATGAATGAAAAGAACATTTTTGTTTTCTGTATATATCTGGATATCCATCTAAGTGATTTAAATAATTTGTTGGCTTTTTTGTGTCTGTGAAATATACCATATGTTGTAGGAAGATTGTTAGACCCGGCGGTTGCCGTCCGGCAGGGAGGCATCGAAGCCAGTCAGAACCCCCCGCTCTAGCTAGAATGAGTACCATACACATGCCTGATAACCTGTGCTCACCTCTAGTTTGCTTGGCACCGAGCAGTTGGCTTATCCTCAGGGCCCAATTGTAAAGCATTGGCATAACACCACCCTCACAACACGCTGCGTTCACCTCCGAGATACTCCACACCATATGTATAAAACACTTGTCTTTATATTACACACACACTGAAATCAAAATGAGATCCACATTGTATATACACTTCACAGTTATATGCAATTGTCAAACTTCCCCATTGAAATCAAACAAGATACACATCGTATATATCCTTTGCAGTTCTATGCCATTGTTGAGCTTTCCCTTTCACAGAAAGGTCAACCAGTCACAGGTCTTGGACTATGCCTCATAACCCAGTTGCTCAGTCGTCTACAACACCAACCAACGATACATTTTGCCCCAGCTAGTGACCAGTTGACTAGGTAGTTGGAACCACCTATCACAGAAAGAAACAGTTACTTAGTTTCATCCATCCGGATTAGACCTCCAGGTGCCCAACGGCACCTGCACAAGTGCGGACCACGACACACCCCCCCCTCACCCCGCGATCCCTCTCCCCATAGACATACACACACCACCTGGGTCACAACCTTTTAAGCCTGGAGATGTGTTTCCCATTAGGCAGACTTGTGAACTGCTGTAACTTCAGACGGTATGTAGCAGGTGCCCACAAGGCACATGAACCCCTCAGGCTTCCTCAAAATGTTCTCCACAACGAAGTACCTTGTGGCGTGGGTCCAAGGAGAGGGAGCCAACAACCTCGTACAGAGGCCTCGATGTCGGGCACTGTCGTCATCCCTGATCTGGAGGATGAAGACAGTCTCAGCTCAGGTTCCCACAACACCACTTGGACACCACGCGCTCTGGAGCGCAGGCTAGCACAGGTCTCTCAGACTTTGCAAGCTTAGCGCAGACTCCTCGAACTTCTAACATCTCAGCACCTCGAGTGGCTGCTGATCCTTACAAACCCATTCCTCTGCACAGTGTGATGATGGTGTACATCAGGATGGCCCTTGTCCCAACCAAGGATCCCTTACACCTGTTTCCTCAGCACCCAGTACAGTCCTTATGATCTTTTGGAAACAGTGCGATCCTTTGTGTCCCTGGGATCTCGTGGACTGGAGGCCAGATAACCGACCCTTGACAAGTACTTCAGGACCCTGGCCACAACAGTTGGCACTAAGCTGCAGGCCTGCAACGTCCAGACATAATCCACCCAGCGATTATTCCCCTGCCTGGAGCACTGCAAGCCCTAGACCTTCACAAGTCTGCGGATAATCCAATTGCAGTTCCTCCTGTCCTAATGATCCCTCAAGTCCCAGCATCGATGGCCTTTGAAGATGAAATTAATTTAAGAAGCCACTTTTGAAATGCACAGGCCATATCCAAATTCTGTCCTGTCTGCCATCCTACCACTGAAGGTTAGATCAATCTATTTAATGGGGCCAAGACCCTGTCCCTTGGAATGCAGGTGCCAATTCCACCCCCACGCAACATCCCAGAAGGGCCCCTCAGAGTCAGAGGACCGCACTATCCCTTGATGCAGTAGTTTATGACCTTCAATTAGGAATGCACAGATACCCAAATGTGGATTGGAGACAGGCTGACAGGCGCCACAAGCCTCAAATTGCCCTCTTTCCCAAAAGTGGCATTTCCACACACATAATGTTGAATCCACTCGTACTACCGGAGATGATTCGCCATTATGAACTCATTGATATAAAACACAATAATGCTACAACTCTGCCTGTAGGAAATACTGATCAATAGCCTTTCCCCTCATTCCCCCATGCAAATCCATTGCAAGAAGCAGGCCCCGTTGTGCCGAACACACTACCTGGTGCCATTCATGCCCCTTGTAACGTGCACATGCTTCACCTCTTCCCAACACTTCTCCCTATAACCAGAGAGAACTCCAATATAACGGGAGACATGCAGCACCTTTGCACATAGCTCTATAAATGGGAAACTGAGTAACGGTAACCTGTGCACACATGCCTCACTAGTGGCACAATCGATGAGCTACCTCTGTGGACGCACAACCAGTACTACAGACCCACAGAGGAGCTTTCGAGATGCATGTCCTTGGTGTGCGTCTTTCCTCTTGACAAGGGACCTACAGCAACTCGAATCAGCCATTCATGTATATGACTAGCACAGCGTTGTGGCACTGAATGACAGTGTCCAACTCGCTCAAAGTCCTAAGGCTAGCATCCAGATCAGCGGAAAGCTGGGAAGGAGAAAAGCACAGTCATTTGAAGGCACCCTATAAAGGGCCATTTCCAGCAAAGATTTTAAAATTATCTTCCATGTTTAGTATTACTTCCCAACCCACAGGGAAGGGGGCTAATATATAAAAATAGGGCACACTACATATGGTGGTTATTGCACTCTCAGAGTGAAATTTAAAGTTATTTCTTACTTTGATGTCAAAATCTGATTTAATTTTGAAATCAGATTTTTGATAACTTGATTAGAAAAATAACTTTATAGAAACACGCTTAGACAGTCTTGAGTGATAACTCTTAAAACCAGTTCTGCCACTCATGACCACTTCAGAGCCAGAATTCACATTCTTGGCTGGGAACAACTTTGGCTCAGATGACAATAACCTGCCTCTGAGCCCAAGAACAGTAGATGAATTTTAACTGCTGACCACATAAAAGGGATTAGCTAGATGGGCCTGGACAGTTGGTAGATCAGAGGACAGCATTAGCATAACAGGGTAGGCTTCTCCTGTTAATATCCATAACCCTGCTAGACAACCAGGCTGAAGTCACTGTTAGGGAGAGTGTTAGTTTTTACCTTGTGGCGTAGGAGAAAAGGTCTTCTAAATAGGGGTGTGGAGTCATGCCTGCCCAATGGCAGAAGAGTTCTGCCATATTGAAACAAGGGAACAAGGGTAATATTTCCAGTAGGGCAAAGGAATCGTGTTGCAAAAGGAGGTAAGGGACTGCAAAAAAATAATAAGGATTACATCTCAACATTTCCCCAATTACCTCCACCACTTCATAACATTCATAGATCTGGGAGGCTACACATGGATAACAGAGCCCTACTGGAAGAAGACTTCTGCTGGAAGAATTTTACTGCCACCCAATGACTTGCTCTCCAAAGGTCAAGTATTTAGCCTCCTGTTTTCCTGCTTCAGAGAGATACATAAAGCAGAAAGACTTATGACTCCAAGAAGACCCAACTGACCATAGAGAAAAAGACCATGCTGGAGACCGACCTGGTGAAAAATCACGTGCCCAGAGGAGCTAGGGGCTCCAATTGATCAGCAGAACCTTTCCCAGCAGTTGGAGACAAGGGACCAGCAAGTGACATTTGCCCAGAAAAGTCACTCCCTATTTCGACAAGAAAAATAGGTTCGCCCAGCTCAGTTTTTTTTCCACTCTGAAAATGGGTTCAAAGGTATCCATCCTTTATGATTACAGCTTTCAGCCTGGCCCTTCTGGAGGATTTTGACTTTAAAAAGAGTGAATACATTCAAACATAAAATCTTGGACTGCGGCTAGGTGGCAAATCTAGCCAGCTGATGAAGCACTCTCAGCGGTCATGAGTTCCGACATTACATTGCGCTGAGATTTTGACATCAAAATGAACGGCCTTGGTGAGTCTGATCTCCCCTCCATCAAGGTCTAGCTGAAATAAGTCCTAGGTCCCAGTCAACTGTGAACTGTTATTTTCAATTTTTTTGGGCTGTATTTGCCTTAAAAGTTCATCTCTCTGGTTTCTCTTTATCCTATTTTGACAATCTATTGTGTTCTTTGCATTGAAATTGTTGGCAATGCAAAAGTTGAACTCCGACTTCTCAGGCAATTGCATGCTGCTTAAGCCATAACTACCAAACACCGAGCAGAGATTCTCTCAGGACTTTGTTTTACTTATCCACATTGTTTAAGTTAGCATGGGTTACCTCTTTCCAAATTAACAACCCCATTTCTGACACGCTTGCATACAGATCTCTACACATTACACCATCAGGTTTTCTTAACACTAACCCTGATTTAGAAGATGATGATGACAATTATAATCAGCCACATCACATCCCTGCAATGGCTATAACATAGATCCACCTCAAGATACAGATCTAGGTCTATAACCAGCAAAACCTTCCCACTCCTCATGATAATACTGCATTAATTGCTAGGCAGCTAATTACCACGAAGTGCCTTTACACAAAAACATTGGAGGAAGATTTTTTATTTGAAACAATACAAAGCACGCGCAGAACAACACAAATGTGGCCTATGCTTAAAGGTATGTTGAGACATCCTAATGATATTTCCCAGAAGACAACAAAAGAGGGGGCAGGAAATAGTACAAGAAAGGAAACCTATATCTAATTAATCTATCAGGTGTTATTTAGATGCTGCAGATACTGCAGCTAGAGGAATCAACACTAGCATTATGCTCAGAAGACCTGCATGACTCAGACTTTCTGGTTTTAAACCAGAAGTGCAACAAACCATTCTTAATGCACCTTTTGATAATGAACACATTTTTGGCCTCAAATAGACCAGTTCCTTGAAAAAAGATACTGAAGTAGCAAACTCTATGAGGGCACTTCAATCTTCTTCTACCAAAGGTTCCTTTTGTTGCTCCTTTTACAGAGTCTCCAAAACTAACACTAACACCTCAGATGTGGCTGCATCGTCATATAAAACACAAACACTATCTTCCCCCTCTAGAGGATTCTACAAGGGTAACTATAGAGGAAACAGTTTTGAAGGAAGAGGGACAGGTACACCAACACATACCCTCCTAGTCCTCTAACAAGCTGTGACTTGATACAACTTCCCCCGACCATTCATCACCTTTCGAGGGAAGATTACAACAGTTTCTTTCCACTTGGCAAGCCATCACAACAGACAAATGGGTTTTGGGTATTATCCAACATGGTTATTGTCTGGAGCTTACCAGCAATCCTCCCAATATTCCTCCTCACATTCACAAACTCTTGCTACAATACTAACAGCTTCTTAAACGAGAGGTTCAAGCTCTTCTAACAAAAGAAGCTATCGAACCAGTTCCATTAAAACATCAAGGGTCAGGAGTTTACTCAATGTACTTCCTAATCCCCAATAAGGATGGGTCTCTACCACCAATCTTAGATCTCAGACCGTTAAACCTATACATCTGTCAAAACACTTCCATATGGTTACCCTTCAAGTGCTTCCACTTCTACAAGGCACTTCCATATGGTTACCCTTCAACAAGTGCTTCCACTTCTACAAGGCACTTCCATCTGGTTACCCTTCAACAAATGCTTTCACTTCTACAAGGCAACGTTATGTCCACAGTAGACTTGAAGGACATATATTTCCATATTCCTATCCATCCAGCACATCGCAAATATCTCAGATTTGGGATAGCAGGAAATCACTAAATTCAAAGTACTTCTTTTGGAGTGACTACTACACCCAGAGTATTCACAAAATGTCTAGCAGCGTTAGCAGCTCATATAAGAAAACAACAAATTCATGTCTTCCCATATCTGGACGATTGGCTCATCAACGCTAACACACATAGAAAATGTTTATAACACACTCAAGATACCATAAACCTTCTCCGTCGATTGGGATTTACAGCCAATGCACAAAAGTCCCACCTTCAAACCTCACAACTATTCTGTTAACATTTATATCGCGCTGGGATACTCAAGAGTGTACAGGCGCGGATGCCACATGAGAACGCTCCAGAACTGAAAGCAACTGCAACTTAGATGAACAGCAGGGTTTTTTAACCATTTCCTAAACAGCCTAGTGTCTTGCATATTACACAGTTCATATGGAAGGGAATTCCAAGCTTCTGCTGCATTATAAGATAAGGAACTGCCCCCCATTCGCGTAAGACGAAAGTGGGGGATTACTGCAACACACTGCGAGGCTTAATGCAATTGTCTTTGTGGTGCGTAAAAACTAAAACGTCTCCTGAGATATAGCGGGCCAGATCCATGAAGGGCTGCATGGGCCATAGTAAGGGCTTTAAATATGGCACGTTGAGCCACAGGGAGCCAATGCAAATCATGCAAATGTTTTATGCTTGACGTTCCCGGTTAGTTAAGCAAAGCTCAGGCTACAGCATTTTGTATTACTTGCAGTTTCTTTAACTGGTAAACTGGCAAGCCAATGTATAATGCGTTAGCATAGTCAATGTGTGTAAGAATCTGGGCGCGGGTAACCATTTACTTGGCTTCATGGGTAGAAAGGGGAAGAACTTCCTAAGGGATTTCAGTGAACCAAAGCACGGTCCAGCTAGTTTCTTTATCTGCGTGGAAAAACAGAGATCTTCATTAAACCAGGCTCCCAGGTTCCTAACTGGTTGACCCGCAGATTTCGGTAGAGGATAATCTGCCGGCCAAAGGGCCTCCCTAAACTGCGGAGGAATGGACCCATACAAAAGAACCTCTGACTTGTCCTCGTTAAACTTAAGCTGAGCAGATGCGACACATTTAAAGACTGCTGTAAGACAGTCTTTGGCCTGGTCCTGGGACAAGTCATACATGATGATCTTAGCTCCCAGCTCCTCCGCGAGATGGATCAAGGAAGTAACATATATGTTGAAAAGAAGAGGACTCAAAGTGGAGCCCAGCGGAACTCCATAAGTCCCCTTTTCAGGGACCAAGGAAAACTGAGGTAGCCATACTTGCTGCGATCTATCCTCTAGGAAAGATTTAAGCAAATTCCACGCTAGACCAGAGACACACGAAGTTCGAGAGACGGGCTAATAGTTGGAAGTGAGGCACCTCATGAAAGGGAGCAGAGAGGTCTAATAAAATCAGAGCCGCTCTGCCGCCCGCATCCAAACATTCTTTAATTGCTTCTGACATTTCAAAAAGGGCCATCTCTGTACTCTGTGGCCCGAACCCCAATTGGGCTGGATGGACCAGGCCAGATGTTTCAACAAAATTAGTGAGCTGTTTGTAAACCGCATTCTCACTCACTTTCGCTACAGCCGGGAGAAGAGAAATCGGGCGGTAGCTAGCGGGCGTTGAAGGGTCCAAAGAAGGCTCTTTTAAGAAAGGTAGCAGTTTGACCTGCTTCCACTCTCATGGAACTGTGCCGGTCTGAAGGGACATAATGATGAGGGTATTATCCACTGGATTGACCACCTCTGCAACAGCGACTAACAACATGGCCTAACAAGGGTCAGCCGGTTTTCTGCGATTTGAGGATAGACATTGAATCTTGAGGAGCAATGGGAGAGCATACCAACAAAGAATGAGAAGATGTACTAGAAATAGAGATATTCTGACCTGTCTGACCTGGGGTACTAGTCCAGAAATTGGTCTGATCTTGTCAATAAAGAAACTAGATTGTTTCTCACACTAGGTGTCCGAGGTAGGAAGGGTAATACTCACTAGGCCAGGGGCTAGACAGCTCTGAACGATTGAAAATATTTCTTTAGCATTGTTTTTAGACCTAGATATGCGCTCTGCATAATAACTGCTTTTGGCCTGCCTAATGGAAGCGTAATATGCTTTCTGAGCAATCCTTAATGCTACTTTGGCAAGGGGGCAATTTTTGACTGTGCTGTTTTTGTTCTTTGAGCTCGCTGGAAAAACATGGTTTAGAGGGGGAGTTTCTTGCTCGCTTGTAAGAAGGGGGCGGTGATAAATGTTTCACCACCTGCGAGATCCAGCTAGTAAAGGTCTCCAACGCTCCACCCTAGATCCATGGAAAAGGTAGGACAAGTGTCTACCAAGGCCCAACTCAAAGCAAATGGATTGATTCTATGAGAGGGTCTGCCTTGGTGATGGCCATTAGTTGGATCGGGCATCTGAATGGTCCATGACAAATGGATCAGAAAATGATCCGACCAGGAGACTCAAAGGGGTTCTTTAACACATAAAGGAAAATTGGATCAAACCGAGTCGAAGATGTGTCCACCACGGTGCGAATGGGATCTAATCCATTGGGTGAGTTGAGCGAGGGTGCGTGAATCGCAAAGCTCTCTAGTGTCACTCGCCTCCACGTAGTCCAAGTGGATATTAAAGTCCCCAACGAGTAAAAAATGTGAGAATCGCAGGGCCCGGGGAACAATGACCTCGTCTGGGCTTTCAAGAATGCTTCTGTGGGCACGAGGGGCATTCAAACTAGTGTGCCACCCAGTGTAAAATGAGGTGATATAATGATGGAACATTGAACTTTCTCTTGACCCTCCAACCTCCATACCCTACTCTAAGGATGCCCCCCTTGCAAAAGAATCCACCCAAGGCCCTACATCCAACTAACATCTGTCTCCCCAAACTCCCTTCTCGGCAATTCAGACCACCAAACTCAACCCCTTGCAATTGAAAAACGATGCAACTTGGGCCTAACTCAACTATATCCATGAACAAATCGTCCTCCGTTTACTTGCTTGCTTCAAGCAGACATTGCACATCTCTGACCCCCTTCCTGTTGCACTTGTAAAACATCTCAGCCCTGGGAGCTGTCAAAATCTCCTGTGAATAATGTGGAATCGACTGGACTAAAAAAATAAATAGTAAAAATTGCCCTGGAGGATTGCCTCTGACTCCAGCCTAATGGCCTTTAAGGTTAGAGGTACACCGACCTGTTGGCCAACAGGTCAGTGTACTCCTTCCCTGCCCCATAATGCTACATCATCCGAATATGGACCCAATGCATCACATTTAGAGTCCTTATGAATTTGAATATGGAAGAATCTTTGTCTGCGATTTGATGGTCCAAATAATCAAGATTTGGATGTGATAAATGTTTCAGTTCTTGTAAATTAGCCACATATTTTGTGTTAAAAAGATCATCTATGCTTTACATATGCTTTTGGGTCATTACAAACTGGAATTCAAAATACAAAAATGCTTCCAATTTCTCAACATATTTCAATCATTCAAATAAAATGCCCAGATTTTTTAGGAAACACTTAAGTGTGTAACATTTCCTCAGCAGTTCCTACACTGCTCTATGTAAGAGTTGCTGGCCCTGCAAGGGTTGTCCATGGTGAGGAAGAATTGGTATCTGCTGATGGCCATATTGGTTGTATCTCTTTATGGAGGCCCATGATCGAGGCCATGGAACTCCATTTGAGCGCCCAAGTCACTTGGACAGTGGTCCCCCTTTCCTCATATACCCAGTTTAGATTCCTGTGTTCCCTTGTGGTTGGCTGGGGTAGGGTGTCAAAACTGTGTATTCCATGGGGGAGGGGGCTAATAGTCCTAACCTGTGGGAGTAAGTAGTAAGATGCAAGACAATGATGGTTCTTTGTGGAAGAGGCTGCTATATTTGTCAACCGTTAATCAAAAACAGTAGCAAAAATACAGTATTTGTGATTCATAAATTTTTTTAAATGTACAGTAGTTTATTTAACTGGGAAAGTAGTTGATCCATTTAAAATTGGAAACCAATGCCGGTTTTGGAAGCACCACATAGCAGACGTGACTGCAGTGTGAATGGTGCTTAAAAAATGCATTCAAATGCCGAAGTTTGTGTCAAGCCATTCATGAAATACTTGCAAGAAAAATAGTGTACATTAGGCCATATGTACAGATATGTTCATGCTTATGCGTTCGATATGTTTGTCAAATATAGCACACAGCTGTTCACGTTATTGATAAATGCATGCAACCACTCGTGGGACAAACACTAAAAGATGACATGGCTTTTACTTTCGTTTTCAACAGGCATTTCGGATGCAGACATCATCAACATCACTCTGCCGACAGGCGTCCCCATTCTCCTAGAACTCGATGAAAATATGCAGCCTGCTAAACCTCATGTGTTCCTGGGGGACCAGGAAGCCATCCAAGCTTCCATCACCAAAGTGGAAAATCAAGGGAAAGTTAAAACTGCTGACGAAATAACTGCGCCCTGATGCTGTTCTTCTGTGTACAGAAATTAGGGGGGCTCGAGTGTTGCACAGTGTGTTACTGAATGTGTTTAAATTTGTGTAGAGTATATATTATACTTGACCCCCCACCTTCCTCTTTACCAAATGATTATTTTTTTACACCTTCCCTTAAAACATGGCTTTGCCTCAGATTTTATGAAGTTATTTTTATTTTTATTGAAGATTTTGATTTATTTTTTTCCGATACGCTGCCATTAAATATTTAGCCGACCTTTGCATTCCTCTAATTACGCGAATGCGGGTGCTTGCCACTGATCCCCTTTTCGAATCCGTATTTCAGTGGTCTAATCTTCCTTTTTTTATGCTATACATTCCAAACTGCTTCCCTATCCTCCTTTTTACCCGACCTTTTATTTTCACTGAATTGTATCTGTTTACATTGAGCTCTGAAAAGTCCATCACTTTATTATATTAGGCCCCCTGAGATTCCCTCTTTAGAACAATATGAGCAGCTTTAACATTTTGCAATATATGAAATTCATTTTTTCATTTATGCTCTGGGGTCTTGAAGTTGTCTTGCACTCTTTCCATCTAGCCTAGGTAAACCAGCATTTGGGTTTGTGACCACTTTTCCGACTTTGTAAGAAACATTTTCTTTGGAAAAGCCTCCTTCAGACATGTTGTTCTTTCAAACTAAATTTAAGGTTGTTTGATTAGATCAGTTAACATTTGTTGTTACTGTAAGGGCAGGTATCGTCACTAAAAATGCTCAAGTCAAATGACTCTATCCTTCTATTGGTCTAAGTAGAGGTCTGTCGGTCCCTCTATCTTACTTTACATATACATTTTGAATGCTTGATGATGGTATGGCGTTAATGGCAAAAATGCCTTTTAAAAGAGGCTAGTAAATGCAGCGCTTACTTACATTTAAGCAGCACAATAAACCACTCCGAAGTCTAATAAAGTACAACTTCTGGTCGTGCTATAAATGTATGGCAACAGTAGCTTAATATTGGCTAAGATTTGCTTGAGTGATATTAAGAATGATGCAACTGCTGGTTAAAACATAGCACTTGTATTATGTTGACTCATATAAAAAGCGTATTTTAGTTATGCTGATTGTTTTGTCAAAAGAAAATAACATTATCTCATAAATCTGTGTCCCGAGTGTTCATTCAGGTAGTCATGTTGTACATTAAGGGTCCAGCATAGCGGTGAAGAATGTTGTACTAACCTCATCATTCATATATGTTTTTACTTGTACGCACACAATGTAGAGAAACCTGTGTCAAGGAGTAGGAGAAAAAAATAAATAATTAAAGGCCCATTGTCGCACAACCGCTAAAGCTGAGGCACACTCATTTAATTCAGTTTGGTAAGTATACTTGGTTCCATTGTGTTGGACCCAGGTTTTTTTTAAAAAACTGGTGTAAGTGTAAGTGCTCGAACAGCCAGGTCTTCAGCTTCTTCCTGAAGGAGAGGTGGTCTTGGGTCAGGCGGAGATGTGGCTGGTTCGTGGGATGTCGAGGATGAGTCTGGCTGAGGCGTTCTGGATCCGCTGGAGTCTCTTCTGGAGCTTGGCGGTGGTCCCGGCGTAGAGGGCGTTGCCGTAGTTCAGTCGGCTGGTGACGAGGGCCTGGGTGACGGTCTTCCTGGTCTCGGTGGGGATCCACCAGAAGATCTTCCGTAGCATGCGTAGGATGTTGAAGCACGCCGAGGAGACGTTGTTGACTTGCCTGGTCATGGAGAGGGAGGAGTCCAGGATGAAGCCCAGGTTGCGTGCATGGTCTGTCGGTTTGGGTGCGGTGCCCAGGGCGGGAGGCCACCAGGAGTCGTCCCAGGCGGAGGGTGAGGAGCCCAGGATGAGGACCTCCGTCTTGTCCGAGTTCAGTTTCAGGCGGCTGGTCGTCATCCACTCGGCTACCTCTTTCATCCCTTCGTGCAGGTTGGCTCTGGCGGCGGCGGGTCGTTGGTCAGGGAGAGGATCAGCTGGGTATCGTCGGCGTAGGAGATTATGCTGAGGTTGTGTTTGCGTACGATGGCCGCGAGGGGGCTCATGTAGACGTTGAAGAGGGTGGGGCTCAGAGATGATCCTTGAGGGACGCCGCAGATGACTTCGGAGGCCTCTGACTTGTACGGTGGTAGGCGGACACTCTGTGTTCTTCCGTCGAGGAAGGAGATGATCCATTCCAGCGCCTTGTCCTGGATTCCGATGTTGCTGAGGCGCCGTACTAGGGTGCGGTGGCAGACCGTGTCGAATGCCGCGGAGAGGTCTAGGAGGATGAGGGCCGCTGTTTCTCCATTGTCCATCAGGGCTCGGATGTCATCGGTGGCGGCGATGAGGGCGGTCTCGGTGCTGTGGTTGGCTCGGAAGCCGGACTGTGAGGGGTGGAGGGATCCGTTTGTCTCGAGGAAGGCGGCCATCTGCTTGTTGACGGTCTTCTCGATGACTTTGGCTGGAAACGGGAGGAGCGAGATGGGGCGGTAATTCTTGAGGTCGGTGGGGTCCGCTGTTGGTTTCTTGAGTAGAGCGCTGAGTTCGGCGTGTTTCCAGCTCTCAGGGAAGATGGTGGTGTCGAAGGATGTGTTGATGATGTCTCGCAGGTGGGGTGCGATGACAGCGTCGGCCTTGTTGAAGACGTGGTGAGGGCAGGGGTCGGTCGGTGATCCGGAGTGGATGGAGTTCATCGTGCGGATGGTGTCTTCGGTGCTGATCGGGGTCCAGGCGTGGAGGGTGGTGGTGGGGGGTGGTTGTTCGGTCATGGTGTGCGTTGGTTGGTTGTTGAAGCTGTTGTGTATGTCCGCGATCTTGTTGTGGAAGTATGAAGCGAGGGAGTTGCAGAGGTCTTGCGATGGGGTGATGTCGTTGTTTCCTGCGCTGGGGTTGGAAAGCTCTTTCACGATGTTGAAGAGTTCCTTGCAGTTGTGTGCGTTGTTGTCCAACCGGTCCTTGAATGCTGTTTTCTTGGCGGCGCGGATCAGCTGGTGGTGTTTCCGGGTGGCAAGTTTGAAGGAGGTCCTGTTGTCTGGTGTCGGTTCCCTTCTCCAGACTTTCTCGAGGGCTCAGCAGTTCTTCTTGGAGCTCTTGAGTTCGTCGGTGAACCATGGGGCCTTCTTGCTGTCGGGTCTGCTAGGCGGGGTCCTCAGTGGGGCGAGTTCGTCTGCGCAGTTGCTGATCCACTTCGTGAGGTTGTCGGTGGCCTGGCTGGGGTTCGCTGAGCTGGCAGGAGGGTGCTGGCTCAGGGAGGTGGCGAGCTGGTCTGCTGTGATCTTGTTCCAGCTTCTGCGGGCGGCCTGTTGCTGGTGTTGGTGGGTCGTTGTTCTCTTGAAGGTGAAGTGGACGCAGCTGTGGTCCGTCCATTGAAGCTCTGTGGCGTGGCTGAAGTCGATGTCTGTGCTGGAAGAGAAGACTGCGTCGAGTGTGTGTCCGGCGAGGTGGGTGGGGGTGGACACCAGTTGCTTGAGTCCCAGGTTGGCGAGGTTGTCGAGCAGGGTGCTGGTGTTGCGGTCGTTGTTGTTCTCCAGATGGAAGTTGAGGTCTCCCAGGAGGATGTAGTCAGCGGAGGGGAGGGCATGCGGGCTGACGAAGTCGGCGATGTCCTCGCTGAATTGCGTGCGTGGTCCAGGGGGTCGGTAGATCAGGGTGCCTCTGAGGGTGGTGTTCGGGTTGGTGTGGATCTGGAAATGCAGGTGTTCGGCGCTGGTCAGAGTGTTGTCGGTGCTGGTCGTGAGACGGATGGTGCTCCTGTGGATGATGGCGATGCCTCCTCCCATCTGGTTGGCGTTTCGGTCCCTCCGGACGATCTTGTAGCCCTCTGGGATGGCGATGGCGATGTCGGGAGCTGAAGAGGCGTTCATCCAGGTCTCCGTGAGGAAGGCAACGTCAGGGGCTGTGGCGTCTAGAAGGTTCCAGAGTTCGATGGCGTGTCTGTGGACGGAGCGGGTGTTGAGCAGGATGCACTTGAGGTGGGTGCTGCTGGTGTTCGACTTGGCGGGTGCTGGTGCGGGGCAGGTCCGGGTGCAGGTGAACTTGCAGGCGTGGCAGCTGAAAGGTCCGTGGGTACGTCGTGGAGTGGCTTGATGGCATTCTGGGAGTCGGCCGGTGTTGAGAGCGGTGAGGGTGGCGGCGGAGTACGTCAAGCGGGTCGGTTGGGGTCCTCGTTGGCCAGGGGTCCTGGCACTGGGCGCGGTCCAGGCGCGGACGGGCGTAGACGGGCTTACCTTCGGCGCACAATCGGCGCGCCCACTGCGCGTGACCGCTGCGCGTTCGCACGGTCGCCATTTAAGGCGAAGTGCGCGGGTGGGCGGGAGCGGGGAGGGAACAGAAGAGAAAAGGTGCGTGGCCACAGGCGGTGGCGGGAGGCGGGAAGCGGGGAGGGAGAGCGGAGGGCGGCGAGGTAGGCGGGCAAACAGGAAAAACTGGACACGGCAAAGAGGAAAAATTACATTAACAGGCACAAATGGAGGGGAAAAATAAGGCAAAAACAGGAAGGAAAAACGATGGTACAGCACAAGGGAATACAGGCACAATAGACGGGCAAAACAGAGGAAAAACAGCTAAAAAAGCGATCGGACGGCACAGAAAAAAACAAGCACAACTAGTCAGTTTCTCACACAGCCTTAGGATAATTGTTGAGGGAACCAGCATTGGCAAACAAATACGTCTTACGTTTGGGACCTATTGTTCTTCAGAATGCCCGTTGGCAGTGCTGTACAGTGGAGGGCTTTTTCCTTGTGCTTGAAAGCGTCGTCAGCGGTCCCGTCATTCAGTGGCGCGCATGCGTGACAAGCGGGCACATCAGATGACATACCCTCGCAAGCGAAATGATACGACCGCTTTACTTTATTTACTAATCCAGGATGGCGTACAGTAAATAAAAGATACAAATTTTAGAACGAAAGGGCAAATAAAAAAATAATTTTAAAAAGCACAACGAGGATGGGTAAAGTACAGTACGAGGGTGCAGTGGCGTCACTAGGGTTGGTGTCACCCGGTGCGGGTTACTTATGGTGTCACCCCCTCACGACTTACCGCATGGACCTCCACCGCTCCGAGTCCGCCAGTGGACACAGATGGCAAATAACGGGACCATACAGAATCCTTAGTAACGTTTGTAAATTTAGTTCCTATATTTACAAAGGCCAAAGTGAACCACCTGCAAGTGAAGTGACGAGTTCAAGGAAAGACCTGGCCTGCTCCCTGCCTTGAGCAATGAATCATGCAGCCGGCCGTGTGCAACTGCAAGCACAATGCACCGCCCGGGTCAGGACTAGCCTAGGAGGCTGGAAGGGCAGGGCCGGACAGGGTCTTCTATTTATTTATGCGTTTTTATATAGCGCAACTTTACCCAAAGGCGTCGGAGCGCTTCACAATAGGAACAGTAATGAAACATGAGGAGAAAATTACAAGTGAACAAATTACAAAAGCAAACGTTAAGTTACAAGAGGCAAAAGTGACAATTGTGAGCAAACAAAACACATGAAGTTGCAAACAGTGCATTACAGGAGGAAAAAGTGACATGTGTGCAGGTTACAAGTGCTTAAAAGATAAACTATGACTGAAGGCAAGTTTTGAAATTTCCAATCCCTGAATGTAAGAGCTTCACATCCACTGTCTGAATGCCAGATGCATTATCTACACGAGTAATTAAACTAATAGTAGTGTATAAAAGCAGTTACTAATGCGTCTTTATTACTAAAGGAACACTTTTGTGAAAAATTTTAATAATGAAATACTGAGCAAAAAGCACTGTTTCTAAACTTATACCTTGCAGTTAGCATGCAATTCCTTAAATATAGTTCATAATTCATTAAGGTATATTACAAGGATAGTAACCTGAGACCTATCTCACTCAAGAATGTCTGCAATGAAAGCAGTAACTCGCTGAGATTGCTACGTAAAATACATATCTGTGACCTGCATGGTGCATGCTTCACTTTGCAGCTGGGACATTAACTCTTTATACTTTGTATGAGTCAGGCGCAGGCCTGTAACTAGCCTGCACACAGATCTCGCCAGCAAGTGTATTCACCACCAAATTTATCTTGCAATGCTTTGGAATTTGTTGGGTACACAAAGATCTCTGCACCAGGTGTCTAATCCCAATAATCTATTTTAAAGTGAAGTCTGCTCGAGAGAAAACAAAGTACAATTAGAAGAGGTATAATACTGCAATATATGGTAGACACTCAAGCACAAGAATAAACGTTACGTAGGCAATGGTAATGGGGCACTTGTGCAAATATCAAAAAGCAAACAAAATGCCATTACCGTAGTCCCGAGGGCAGGCCTATCGTGAATGCTCAAGAAGGAAGAAAGCTTTGTATAGCGGGCCTGGTGCACTGACTGCACTAGTAGACCCGCCCGAAGAGGGCCGTGTTTTCGTTTGTGCGAATGTGCCTGTGCGCCCAAGAAAAAAAAAGCATGTACTACTGAATCTGATTCAATTCATTTGTGTGCCACTGCACTGCCACATTTTTTTAACTTACTTAGTACATGATCATAGCTGCCAAGGTTTCGGATTGCTATGTGTGACATTGTCAAATTTTCAGTGTAATTATGAGTGACATTACAACAACTATGAGTGACACTTTCTAGCGAGCAAAATCAAGCAATGAAGCCAAGGAAAACATTTAAATATCAGAAATTACCCCCATTTGAATAACGAGAAACCCTAAGAAGATCCTAAAACTTCTGTAAAACACCAGAAATGGAAGGGGACTAATCAGGAACACAGACTCAGCATCAGAGGGCAGGCAGGCACAGAAGCTGTTAAGAAGATGATCGCATTGATCTGCTCATTCAGGACCTGCACTAGCCTAAAAAAAGCAAAGTTTATAGCATAGCAAGTGCAACTAGTAGCTTATACCATCACTCTGTCTCTGGCATTATTGTTTGCAAATGCAATAAAGTAAAAAAAAGAATGCTCGGAGTGCCAGCGCAAAACCTGGAGCTGTTTTGCTCTAAATATGCTTTTGTGCAATTTGTATTTATTCGTGTATTTGCACTAAGGTGTAAAGCAAAGTCCTAAAAACCGTTGGACATTGTATTATACTGATTTTGCACATATTTAAAGAAAGAATGTGTTGATATATGACACGTTATGGTCATTTACGTACTGAGCCCTTTCAAAAGAGAAAACAATTCCTTTTTTTTAAAAATGTAGATTTTTTTAAAGATTGGCTATATAAATCTGTCACTGCAAATGGACTAGCTGTAACCTTGATTATTTTAACAATATATAGATGCAGACTAGAATGCAAACACGGCTCGTGGATGTTACAAGGGTAATTATGCTTGTGTGTTGAAGAACTTTGTTCTTCACCACCTGTGTTGCTGGACAGCCGGAAGAACAACTATTAACAAAAAATCATCCTACCTCAGGCACATTATGCCAACTCCTCACCACCACACCTCCATGTCCCCGTTTCTGGCAATCAATTATTAGCATGCTGCAGAGCATCAGTTTGGACTCCAGTCTGCTATCTTTACCACGTGGGGCCCAGGCCCGGCCGACTTTAGCCTCCCAAAAAAGAATGTGATAGGCCCCATTCCTGGATCGCTTCTCAGCTGCATATATTACATTAAGTAGAGAGTATACAACAGTGTGACTCAGCTGACTCGACCCACCGCAGTACAGAAACGTGCATTTATTTTCAGGGCACACAGAGGTCAAAGACAGGCCTGCCTGTTATTATTTCAAAAATACTAGACCAGTTTAAGCTTTACTGTGGATCACACCAGACGCACGGCGCAGCAGCCTGTCAGTCACAGAGCTAGTACAGGGCGACTCTGCTGAAGTGAGGCAGGCGTTTGGGTCCGAGCTGCAAGAAAGTGAAGTTCTATTGTTGGACCGGGAGTGGGCACCACAGTGGACAACGGCTCAGCAACAGGTCTGCAATAATGAAATGCGATCTCATGAGTCTGAAATAATTAAATGAGATCTCATAATTTTATTTGCAGCGTGTGAGCGCGCCTCGTGTTAAATTTACACAAACTTGTTACCTAAGTCAGTGCCAGCAGCACCTCTGCAGGCTGGCATAAAGTAAAGTGAGAAGCAGACAGTAACTAAACTTACTTGTCACTCTGGCAGACTCCCTGCAGCGCCCGCGATGCCTCTGATGCAGCGCGCCCTAGGCCATGATCAAGCTGAGAGTCACTCCGTAAATTGCAGTCGATGTCCCAACAACGCTGGAGCTGGGAGTAGTGTGGGTATAATTAATTCTTCTTTATTCTACGACGCACGCACTCTCGTCTCCTCCCTGGCGGGCGCGCCCGCCATAACGCGTCAGAGCAGGAGCGCACAGCTGCGCGCGGGGGCTGTCCCAGGGCCGTCATTGGTAGCGCTAAAGATTGACGGCCCTGGGACCCACTCACAAACTGTTGGGTACGCCGCGTACATCCGCATCGCACCAGCAGTGACGATCATCACATGCACTGGTGCCTGAGTGCGTGGCGACGTGCTGCTGCAGTCAGTGCACAGACACACTGCACTGACTGCATGCAGTACAGTAGTAGCACAAGTATTTAAATTTTTTGTAAGAAGGTGCGCAACTGCGCACAGCGCACACAGTGGCAGTTAACTAACTACATTGGTGTCACCCCAGATGGGGTGACACCCGGTGCGGCCCGCACCCCCCTAGTGACGCCACTGCGAGGGTGAGTGCAACACTGGGATGGAGAGAAGAACACAGCGCGAATGGGAAGAATAGAATACGAACTTTAGGCACAGGGGCAGAAGCACAAGAGAGCAAGAGGCACATGACGGCAACATGCGGAATTCGGGAAGATGCCCACGAAGGTAAGAACAACCTGGAGCGCGAGCTTGGGCTTGGGGGAAGTACTTAATAGACAAACAGAGCACAGGGAAGGTATTGGGGGAAGGGGGAAGGGGGATATGGGGAGAGGAGAAAGCTGAAAAACACATACACTCTTAGGCATTGCTTAGCCAAAAAGAAAAAAAGCTCTTAACAGTGCGAAGTGCCATGATAGAAGCCTGGTACTCATAGAGAAGGACATCTGCTAATCATTTTGGGTTCTGTAGCTCTGTGCGACAACACAGACCCAGCGGCTTTGCAATGCTTGTCTTAAAATAAACTTGACAATCATTTAAACTGAGAAGCATGTTCTACATACTTCTAATCAAATTTTCATGAAACCAACATTATTTAAGTCGGTCTTTCTAAAATATATTAGTGTAACCACAAAATAGACATTATATTTCAATGTCACTCCATTTGAGTAAACTACAATAAGTTTTCAGAACTAAAATGCAGTTTTGCAATTAAGTTACATTAATTCCTCACTGCATCCACAGATTCAACCAATAGTATTTCGAGTGGCTACAAGACTGGAATCCTATTCCTTTTCATTGGTACCAGATTAACCTAGATTCCTGACTCGAGACAGACTGATTTCATAAACACTTGGCTAGAAGTCTGCAGAACATGCTTCTCACTGCAAAGAATTGTACATTTTTCTCATGCAAACGTTTGCAAGACCGCAACAAGGGTCCCACAGTAGCACAAGATACCACATTACTTTTTACGGTTCTAAAGTAAGAAGGACATGATTGGTTTTAAGGATTACCCTAGGACATAATATAGATTATTTATGGAATTTTTGTACATGCACAATAGAACAGAGAGACCTCGATTAAACAGTTTTCATTACAATTCAGACTTTAGAAAAATCAAGTAACACGATTATCTATTTAGTGTGAATTATATTTTTCATGTAAGAAAAGGTGTTTCGAAGTTTTGCAGGATGGAGGTTCTCCAAGCAGTAGTTGTCACTGAAATATTCTTCTTCTAATAACATAGCCTTATAGCCCGCCGTAGAGGGCTTTACCGGCTATTAGAACATTGGAATGTTGGGAGCTCCATTGAAAACAATGGAGTGCTTCGGGCTTTTAATGGCTGGTATAAGCCTGGAGCTCCAACATTCCAATGTTTATTTGTTCACAGCTGTGGCTGTGAACAAAGGCTTCAGGGAGCCTGAGAGGATTCCAAACCCCTCACGCTCCCATAAAGCTTTGTTCTTTTATGTTAGAACATTCTGTTCTCTAGTGGCAGAATGTTCTTATAGCCCTTCGTAGCTGGGCTATACCGGCTATTAAAGTCCCTCTCGCTTGTTAAAGACCCTCGCCTTCGGCTCAGGCCTTTAACGCTGGAGAGGGCCTTTAATAGCCGGTAAAGCCCTCTACGGCGGGCTATAAGGCTATATTAAAGGCCCTCTCCAGCGTTAAAGGCCCGAGCCGAAGGCGAGGGTCTTTAACAAGCGAGAGGGACTTTATTAGCTGGTATAGCCCAGCTACGAAGGGCTGTAAGGCTATTGGAACATTCTGCCACTAGAGGGCAGAATGTTCTAACAAAAAACAACACAGCCTTATGGGAGCGTGAGGGGATTGGAATCCCCTCAGGCTCCCTGAAGCCTTTGTTCACAGCCAGAGCTGTGAACAAAGAAACATTGGAATGTTGGAGCTCCAGGCTTATACCAGCCATTATAAGCCCGGAGCACTCCATTGTTTTCAATGGAGCTCCCAACATTCCAATGTTCTAATAGCTGTTAAACACCATCCGTGCAGTTATTGGCCAATCTGCAGGCAGTGGTAAATAAGTGCATAACAAAGGTGGGGTAGGTAACAATAGGTAAGGACAATAAGCCTAGTTGCAACTCTACCAACCCAAAATAGAGAGTACAGCGGGAGTAGGCGATGCCTTTCACTGGAAACGTAGGGTTACAAAATCAACTCCGTTCCCCTATGGCACTGCTTGAACCTCCTGCTCTGAAGCAGGTACTGCTCACCGGGCTTCTCACCGTCTTGCTGAAGGGGAGTGTCCGCACAATGCCGGATGAGTAGAAAATAAACAAGGCAGTTAATGTTTTTGTACTTTTCTTTGTTTGATCGGGCTTCCCTTTCAGCAAATCACGGGGAGGAGTTCTGCTGGTTGTGCCTGAAGTAGTGGCTTCAAAGGGAGGGCCGCGGGAGAAAGGAGCCGTTTTTTTTCTCCTAACTTGCTCCAACTATGATAACATTTCTGCTCCCGCTGCTCGCCCCTTCCCTCAGCAATTATCTTTAGGCTGCGTGTACATATCTACTGAGAATATGGGGACGCGGGGGATGGTGTACCATACACTGGAGGACAGGGAGCTGGCAACACAACATGCTTCATTTGCAGGCCTGGAGCGATAGCTTTAGTCTCCAATTGGAGCGATCAACCCAGGGAGTGAATCGAGCCTTATTAACCGCTGTTAATTTCCCCTGTACAATTATGTACACCAAGTGAAGGCAAGAGCACATGATGAAGGGAAACAAGCGACTAGAACAGCTACTGCTTTATTTCTATGCAGTGGCTGATGTGTTTTATTCGTTTTAAGACCTCTTAATCCTATGTTCATTTCAGGAGGTTTTTTTTAACGATATAAGCAAAATTAAGAAGATAAAAATAGACGCACTAACTGATTATCATAAAGTCAGCAATTCATTCACTCAGTCTGTATGAAGTATGCTTGCCGGCTTGTTGGCGAGAATGAAAGTTTAGGTAAAGTTATTACTTTAACTGGTGTATTTCCTCTGTTCTGTGGTTGTATTTTGTAGGCACTATTAACTTCGTGTCAATTTGAATGACACCTGGACTATTTTTTTTTGCCTAGGGGATTTCTTTGCTTTTGTTCTTCCGAATCTAATCCTGTGGCATCTAGGCACTCTGCCCTTTATGGGAATCAATGTTCATTGGCAAGAAAGAGCCTTAATGAGCTAAACCATTAATCACAGTTAGTCGCCCTAGGTATAAACCGCTAATGAATGGACACCTCTGTGAGTATCAATTGGCCCAGGGATTAATAAGTATTAATGGCCCCCAGCCTGTAAAGAGTTATAGTGGCCTCATACATCATTGAGCTTGTATGGTTCTATGCATACTTAGCTTTAATTGCCGTTTGGAATGATAAGCATCATATCACCAGGCAATGTTCCTAGGGGGAAACCAGTATTAATGTACTCTGCCTCAATGAGCATTTGTGCGGTCAGACAATCTTGTGTGTTTTGCTGTTCACCCTATGTGGGAAGGGTATGCCCAGACGTGAGTCCCGTGCTCACTAAGCCACTAGAGTCAAGCTATCCTTGCTGAAGACAGCTGATAGCCAGAAACCGGTCCTAGGATGCTTGATTCCGGTCCAGGGAAGACATGGCTTGGCAGTTCGGCTGGACTGTTCCCATGAGGCACTGGGTCAAGACTGATTTGCATATGGCCATCTGAAGTGGGGTGGCTTGGTGAGCAAAATATTGATGGATTAAACCCAGATCTGTGACAGAGGGTGAATGTTTTGCCATTGTGCAACATTCCGTCCATCATCTTGTGTTTTTTGCTATTCAATTGATGTAGGCCTTCATTGGTAAAGTATTAGGAAGCTTTAGTATTGGGAACAGGCAGTAAGGAAAATCACTGTTTCCCAAATATAACGCTTACTAGACCTCAGCAGTAATGTACTGCAGTGCCTTCCAATATTAATTGCCTTGAGCAGGAACCCTTTTAGCTTTCAACAAGGGTGGAAGGGATTTCTTCCTCCACACTGTTACGTGCAGCAGGTGATCGCGGCTGTAGTAGCTGTTAGATGCGCTGGTGTCCTGTTCATGTTTGCCATTAGAGTTGTATGTGGTTCTTCTCTGCCACCTCTCTACCGGAGGCTCCAGGACAGTGAAAACCTGTTGTTTCTCTTCAGGGAAAGGAAATTCCGCAGAGTATTGTAATATAACTTAAATTAGTTAACTTTTTAGCCTGGGGGTGACGTATTATTCTTAATGGATTTATTTTTCAGATATGTGGGACCAATTAACGTTGTCTTCATCCAGGGTACATTCACATCATCTCCAGGATATCCATTTAGGCCACAAACTGTGGTACCAGGAGATCAAGACAGCTAGTGTTAATTGACGTGAAGATTGGATTGTTTGCATTAAGAAGAAATGGCAAACTCTTTCACTTCTCTTTGGCAAATCTCACTATATCAGCACTAGGTCCTCCTCCTCTAAAATATTTATGTAAAGCATGAAGAGGAATGGCACCAGCAAGCAACCCAGGCGCTTGCGCTTTGCTGATTTGATATGGTCGGAGCATTCACATTTCCTGTGATACCTCACTGCAACTAAAAGTGAGTGCACGCTTTAGTAGTAACATATTTTTAAACCAGTGTAGGTTGAAGCACTGCTCTCGCATACCAAGACCCTCCCTCAAGCTTAGCTGGACAGAAATGATTTCCTTTTTCGTGTCTATTCTTGCAACATCTACAGGAGGAATCAGCCTACCAATTTACCTGTATAATCCAGCAGTTAAATTGGACTTCAGCAGGGTGGAGCATCTTTTGCTCAGTAACTTGTGCTTACTTTCTCTCTGGGAAGTATACAGAATACACAGTGAGACGTTTTCAGTATTTTAATTGAGCCAATATTATTGTTGTATGAAATACATGTGCTTCAATGATTAGGAGACAGAAGCAAATAAAGAAGATTACAAGCACCAAAAGAGTGAACATTATAGATACATTTCTGCCATAGTGCTGAAGCAATGAATGTTTGCAGGCATGTATGCAAAGTATGGTAATCTAACATACTCCTATGATGCGGACCCTACACTAAGTGTACCTAGAGTGTGTATGGGTGTAGAGCCCAGAATCCTCCCATGGAACGATCCAAACCAGTTACCTGATCGGATAGAGTGAAGGACCTCGTCTTGGTCTCGAATTGGACACCCCCCATGGAATGTCAGACCAATGCTCAGCATGCAAAAACCATCAGTGTCGGCAGAAGTGCCTCTACTATCAATCTATTGGGATGCCTGTTATTTATAATAAAAAGCATCCTTTGTGATGTGCGCGTTAGATTAGTGATTTTATGGATATGTAGAAAGCGGTGTCGACCCATGAATGAAGATAGGACGACTTTTGTACGTAGTGCTTCGAAAGGCCTAGTACATGATGATCAAGGCATCATGATAATGTCGTGTGAAGATGGATGTGCAAACAAAGTAGCTTCAGAGAAACAAATCAAACATTATTGTGCATGCAAATGTATGCAAAAGTTCACACTGGGATTGTTATTTTCTCGGACAGTGTAAGGAATAAGTTGCTTATCTACATGGGTCAAACTTGGGAATATAACAATATCCGGATGTACTCTCTAGTGGTCCTACACAAGAGTAGCACCATCTTGGCATTCACTTTCTGGGGGTCAATCTGTGACCATTCTAAACTTTAGCCGTTGAAAATTGTTTTAACTCTTGGTTTAAACAAGACGTCAGAAAATAAGATGTCCCTGTTATGTAGGAGTATGATTGACCACAATGGAAATAGGCCACTGTCCCTTATAGCTACCTCAGAGCTATTAATGCAATTGAACATGGTCACTGAAACCAGATTATAATCAGGAATATAGAGGCTTCTACTTTCAAAGGTTGAGCTCGCTGGTATTTTAGTATAGTAGAAACTATGCCCACATTGGAAACTTATCACATGAAATTCTTATTTGTACTACCTTTAACCCGTTTACCATTTCGCCGGGGTGCAGGCGTTTGACGGAGTGGGTGGGGCTGCGTCGGTCTTTCTGAAAATGACAAGAGAAGGAACTGATTTCAGTTCAAAGGGAAGACTGTTCCAATGTAAGGCAGTGGACCTGAGAAAACTTCTCCTATCCAAGCAATACACGCTTGAAAGGAGGTACCACCATATGTTTTGCAGATCCTAAATGCTGGGTCCTTCCAGGCGTATACCATCTCAGATTTGTCTTGAAATTTGAAGGGCCATGCCCATGAAGGGCTTTATAAGCCATGCAGAGTACTTTAAAGGCAATGCATTGCTTAGCAGGCAACCAATGAAGCTGGCCGATAGCTGAGATAGCGGAATGGAATTTAGGGATCTTTAGGATTACTTTTTTTATTGGTTTTCAATACATGGAAATACAAGGAGACCTATCGAAATGTAAAACCCTACTGTCGTAGAGGAGCATGTGACATTGTCAAAACTGTACAGTCCCGAAACTCTTACCCCCCCAGTTGGGCTTCCCCCATTTCCCCCCCCCTCCATCTGTTATTCATCTAGTAAGTCGTTGTTGACCAGCGTTCTCGCTCAAGAACCGCTGGTGGGGGAATCTGTGAGTCTTAGGAGTCGTAAATACTTTGGGCATGTGAGTTCTCGGAATTCGGAGGAGAGCATCGACGAACGGTTTCCAAAGGTCATGGAATGAAGTTCCTTGAATAGTTAGGGAAAGAGATGCGCTCCATGCCCAGGATAAACCATATGCGATGAAGCCACCCCAGGTATGGGGGGAGGCGGGCAGATCCCCACTGTGCCAGAATATTGTGAATGGCCGCTCCTAGTACCAGACTTATCTGACAGCCTCTTTGGGATTTAAGGGGGAATGTGAGAGAGTTGGGCAGTCCAAAGAGAGTCGGAAGGGTGTAAGGTACCAATAGGTGGCTACTTTGGTGGCCGTCTCTATACTCCCTACGTTGCGCGCAGTGTGTCTGGTCCTATAATATATGTCCTCCCATTCCCGTGGCGTAAGTGTGTGACCTATCTCTAGTTCCCACCTCCTCTGACCTGGAGACTTAGCAACTATTGGGGATGGTCTTAAAAGGCTATATAATTCAGATGTAAGATGGGTGTCTTAGTATTTGTATAACAGTCACTTTTCGAATGCGGTTAGATGCCTGTGGTCTGGCCTCGGGATGCATTACCCAGTGTCTGATTTGTTGATATCGGTATAGTTCGGTTTCTGGCAGCTCCTGCTGTAGTCTTAAGTTCTCGAAGGACCACGGTCCGTTCGCGTCAAAGAAATGCCCAATAAACCTATTACTTTCCTGGGTTCATTGAGCAAAGGTCTCTTTGCCTAGGTCAGTGGTGAATTCTGAGTTACCTGCTATGGGTGTTAGTGGTCAAGGGAATGTTGTTAATGCTCTTTTCCCTGCAGCTCTGGGCCATGCCACCAGGGTAGCACATGTGTTAGGTGAGAGATCAAGCCTCTGGGGACGCGTCCTGATCGAAACCACCCAGTAGTACTCCTGTAGGTTTGGCAACCCAAGGCCTCCCTCCGTTTGAGATCTGTAGCATAAATCTTGGTGCAGTCGGGGTCGCTTGTCGGCAATATGAATCGCACCAGATCCCTCTGCAAGGAGCGCAGAATGCCAGGTGGGGGTTCTAGTGGTGGAGTCTGAAAAAGGAATAATGTTTTGAGTAGAATAGTCCTCTTTACTGCCGCTACGAAGACGGTGTGTTCGGTCCCCAGCGACGTAGATCTGTCCGTATTTGGTTGAGTAGTGTAGTGTAGTTCAAGGATATAGTGCACTATATGGATGCAGTTAGCTGTATTCCGAGATATGATATTGCAACAGGTGCCCCTTGGCTAGGGTAGGTCTGTTGTCATTCAGCTAAAATGGGTTCTTTAAGAGATTAATTGGGAGCCAGGGACTTATGAATATTAATCTTGAATCCCGCCGCTAGGGAAACTTGGTCTAGTTCAGTAACAAAAAGCCAGAAAGGAGGCCCGGGGGCCTTCTAATGTTGCTATCACATCGTCTGTATATAGGCTAAGGGTGTGTTTATCCCTCCACCCCCAAAGTGTATTCCAACGATAAGGGGGTTGTCCAAAGTCCTTTGGGCCATTGGCTCCATATAGAGTAAAGGAGAAAGGGAGGACCCTTGCCTAGTGCCTCTTTGAATGGGGAAGGAAGTAGATGTGTTTCAGTTTACTCGCACCAATGCCGCTGGCCTAGTGTAGCTACTTAGAATCCAGACTATGAACCTAGCGGGAAACCCAAAATGTTGCAAGGTCTCCCTTAACCCCTCCTGTGCTCATGACGTGCTCAGCTCGTCATGAGGTACGGTTGCGCTGTGCTGATGAAGATATGAGCTTGTCATGACACGCGCAGCGTTCACACACTGGGCTAATTTCCCTGCAGTGCTGAAAGTTGTGAAACTGGTGTGGACATGACGAGCTGAGCTCGTCATGAGCACAGCGCCACCGTGCAGCGTGACGAGCTGAGCTAGTCACAAGCACCGTGGCACTGCACACGCCCCTCTCCCCCAAGCGCTGCAAGTGAATTAGCCCAGCGGCGAAGGCGTTAAGTAGGGCCAGTGTACCCTGTCAGACGCTCTGCATCAATGGAGTGGAGCATGCGTTTTGTGTCAAAGCGCTGTGCTTTATCAGTAGTATGGAGTAGTCTTTAAGTATTGTCAACGCATTGGCGATTGGGAACAAAATAAGCCTGGTCTGGGTCTTTTAGGCCAAGAAGAATGGGGGACAGCCGTGAGGCCAGGATCCCAGTGAATAGTTTTAGATCTACATTAAGGGAAAATGGCCTATAGGAGGCACACTGGCGCTTTCCTTCCTGGGTTTGGGTATTACAACCACCAAGGCTTCTAGCATTGTTGGTGGGAGTGACGAGGAATCCCCTATGGCATATACACCCTAGTGAGGACAGGGGCAAAAGGTCTTGTAAAAAGGGCACCCATCTGTCATTTCAAAACAAGCTTTACAATTCTCCATGCTGTTATTACTTCCTCTATTCTAATAGGGGAGTCTCTGCCTGGTTTTGTGTTATTTTAGCAGTGGTGGCATCCCGTATATACTGAACAGGGGCATCTAGTGGGAGATCTTGTGCTTCATTGAGCCCTACATAGTGTTGATGAGATGTTTCGGCAATCTGCTGATCTGTAACGCTTTCTTCTTCCATCAGGGTAAGGATTGATGTGATCCTCGTTGTTTGTCTTTGTATTCTCAGTCTGTTGGTCAGTAACCTCCCGCATCAATCTCTGCCTGTGTAAAAGGTATGGCGAAGTCGAAGCGCTGCGTACTCTGCTATGTCTATATCCCAGGCAGTTAATTGGGCTCGCTCAGTTTCTAGCTGTCGCCAGACCTAGGGGGCACCAGTCCTCTGATACATGCAGTCTAATTCCTGCACCTGTTTCGTCAAAAGGTCTCCCTTATCTCTACGGATCTAATTATCCGAGGCTGCAATAGCAATAAATTCCCCCTAATAACTGCTTTCAGGGAGTCTCAAAGGGTAGCTACAGGAGTCTTTGGAATGTCAATTGTCACAAAGTAGTCTTGTAGTGTCTTTGAAATCTGTTGGATCACCTCAGGGCTCTCCACATCACTGGAGTCAAGCTATCCAGGCTGAAGAAGGCGGATAGCCAGAAACCGGTCCTTGGATGCTTGATTCCGGTCTAGGAAAGACATGGCTTGGTAGTTTGGGCTGGACTGTTCCCATGATTTGCATATAGCCATTGTCTGACCTAGGGTGGTGTGGAGTGCAAAAAACGATGGATTTAGGCCCAGATCTTTGTACTGGGGTGAATGTAAGACATTGTTCTGCATTCTGTCCATCAACTGTGTTTTTTGCAATTTCTATTTCCAAGGCAGTTAATTGGGCTCGCTCAGTTTCTAGCTGTCGCCAGACCTAGGGGGCACCAGTCCTCTGATATATGCAGTCTAATTCCTGCACCTGTTTCGTCAAAAGGTCTCCCTTATCTCGACGAATCTTATTATCTGAGACTTCAATAGCAATAAATTCCTCCCTAATAACTGCTTTCAGGGCGTCTCAAAGGGTAGCTACAGCAGTCTCTGGAATGTCAATTGTCACAAAATAGTCTTGTAGTGTATTTGAAATCAGTTGGATTACCTCAGAGCAATGAAGTAACATGTCTGAGGCGCCAGGGTCGTGGCGGGAGGCGGGTGCCTTGTAGGGAGAGGGCTAGCATTACAGAGTGGTACTACAGTGAACGAGGTAATATCTCTATTTGTTGGGTGTGGGATAGTATACTCTGCATGCCCAAGAAAAAGTCCATTCTCGCATAGGTTTTGTGGAGTAGTAGGCATATTCCCTTTTTTTGGGATGTATGGCCCTCCACATGTCCAGTAGGCCCACCACTTGTAGTATTGGGAGTCCCTCCTCAGGGAGAGCCCCTCACTGTCACTGCCTTAGCGCCGATCTGTCAAGAGCATTATCAAAGGCCAGATTTAGGTCTCCTCCCAGTAATAGCATCCTGTCAGGGGTTCCACTAATCTTTCACTGCCCTTTTAATTAAACCCTCCTGGCCCTCATTTGGGACATATACTGAGCCTATTGTGAGAGTGTATGAGCCGAACAGAAAGGAGTAAGCTAACAGTCGTCCCCTGGGTTCTGTTTGCTTAGGACCCAGCTTCCCAGGGAATGTAGAAGAGATCAGAATGATTACCCCTGCAGTTTTGGGTGTACAGGGAGGAAAACCGCTGTTGGGGGGGGGGGGTAATACCTTGGAGCGAAGCTTATATGTATCCCCTAAGTAGTGCATATTGGTGGGAGGGGGAATCACTGTGGACTTGCAGTAGAAGGGATAGTCGACTCTTGCCCCTGAGATTGGGCCTAAGGAGTGCAAAGGGTTGAGAAGACCCAACATATCCAATTCAACACAACAAACAGTTTACATTTCCCAAGATTTAACATTAATGTTCGGGGTGTTTCCAGTCACCCTTGCGGGTTGCTGGGAGATCAAGTCCTGAGAAACGAGATACAAGACCTCCTTCATTCTATAACCAAGGTACGGAGCTGATTCAAACCTTAGAGAGAATTCTTGATTCAGATTCTTGGCAAAAAACCCAACTTAACTTAAAACTGCAACTTACTTACTCCTTCCCACGTATTAGGCTTAGGTCAGGTACACCGGGATAGGTGTAATTTAGAAGCATCAGTTGAGTTCGTTAGTCAATGTTTTTATGTATGTAAATGTTATCCATTTTAAAGTCTCATATGGCTAAGACACCATATCAATGCTTTTACAGTATTATTTCATAATACTCCTTTTACTGTACGCACTTTACTTCATGATAAGTATTGCAATTGTGGCAATTCATTTCTCTTGCATGAGAAAGAAGACTGCTCAATAAAATAACACCTTTTATTCAAAACGCCGGTCTTTCTATTTCTCTGCACTCTGGTGCAACTAAGCATGCACGATTGACTGAGTGAAATAGCTGTTTATTGTTTTCACACAACTCTGGAGATACACTCCTTATTCTGGGGGAGCAAAGTTGTCATGTTATATGGTTGTCAGAAGCGAATCCCTTCCTGTCTAAATTAGGGAAGTTAACCCTTCCCTATTCATTCGAGAAAGTTTCTAGTGACCTCTGAGCTAGCTGGCAAAAACTAATTAAGTCTAACATAGTCAGTAGAGACCTAGAGGACCTCAGTCCTACGTCTACACTGCTGTTTATGTTATTCTAATGTGCAGAGCCTATTGGGAATATAGGAACTACACTACATGGCGCCCAACGTTTGGTAAGGCGATAATTTAACTCATGATACTAGAGTAACTCAGTCGTGCTTTTCACACATACCCCTTTCTCTTGTAAAAACTCCAATAGATGTCTGGAGTGGGTGAAAGGTTAATATCCGCCGAAACTTAGTAGGATGAGAATCCTATGTATTAGTTTACGGTATAGTCAACGTTGAAGGATACAGTGTTCCAAAATATTGTGCACCTAATCTTTTTTTCCTCAAAAACTTGATCTGCAACAAAAAACCTTTCTGTCAGTAAAAATGTCAGACAGTGAGGACGAAGTGAAAGAGTTAGACTAGCAGCTCAACTCTTAGCAGAGGACACAGTCCTCCAAAATGCAGACCCTGATGCAATACTCATCCCGGTCAACATAAGAAAAACCATAACTATAAAACTTATAGAAAATGGGGTATCACCAAGAGGTGGTACAGTTGTATTTGTGGTAGGGGCACATGAGTATCGGCAGACAGAGGTATTCTATTCCTGCATAACTTTTCCAGCAGCACATACTGTGACACGTGAGTTCCACTACTATAAAGTAGCAGAATCTTCAGATGAATACTCTTTTTGAGGACATTGAAATTCCACTAACCTACCAAGAGCACCTGCTCTTATTTAATGGCACCCTAAACATCAAAATCGCATTACCAGGCTCGGTCCACTAGGTAGACCAGGAGCCTCGTGGCCGGATCTAGCAAGCTACACACCACACCCAGACATTGAAGGAATGTCAGACGAAGAACTTTTGGTTCAACTAAAACAATTAATTAAAATTCATAGACAATTGGTCCAGTATGTCATGCGGACTTCAACAGTCCAACCTGCAATTAAAATTCCTCAAAACACCCCTCATCAGGGGAATACAAATAAAATTACACCACAGAATATTCAATCATGTCTTGGAAAAACACCCGTAAAACGGGAACAAATCCCCTTTTGGTTAGCTCAAAAAATCACCCAGATGGAGGCAGTATTTCCTGATACTACCCCTCACGAAAAACACAGAATTCTGACTATCTGTCTCCCAATGGGGATCGCACCACATGTGGAGGACTGTGACACTTGGGGCACGGTCTTTGCTTCTATCTACACAAAAACACATGGTGTTCCGTCAATGGAGGTTATACCAGATGTACTAAGACCGATTCAAAACGAATCCGGTCCGGAACCTGCTTTAACTCTGGGTATGAAATTACTGAAAGACTTCAAGCAAGTCTCGGCTATATTATTAGCCAACATAAAAGGAGAAGCAGCATGTGTGGCAATCCGCCAAAAATTGAAGGAAACAGATGTAGCAAACCAACCTTTTGAGCTTGCTAAAATAATTGAAAAATGCTATGAAGAATTAGGCAGAGATAGTTTGGGTGGTAAACCAGTAAAACCCCAACTAATTGAAGATCCTGAAAAAACCTTTATTAAAAACCTCAATACTCAAAAGAAGAAATGGGAGGGTAATAAACAAACCACTCCCAGAGGAAAACAATTTCAGACCAGAGAAATAAGTCTCCAGGTGGAGGGGACAAGTCTCCCCAAAGGGAGCCCTCTGAAAAAAAATATAATCTTAGAGATGGGGATAAATTAGGAAAGCCTGACAGATATCAAGATATTGATACACGTCCCTCTCGATCTTTTCAGACTTCCTCACAGAAATCGGAAAGAAGAGGACGGTCAGAACACAAGGAAGAGCATGTCAAGTCCAAAGACAAAGAACCTGCTCATCAAAGTAAAAAAATCACAATTTCCCAGAAGGGAGGTAGCAAGTATTAAAATTAAACATGCTGAGAATCCTGAGGACAGAACTGAAAAACGGAGAGTGGGCCCAGACAATGCTAGACTGCGCAGCAGAAGTGACCATAGCTCGCAAGATCCTGATGAATCTTCTGGAGATAGTGGACACGAATGAATACATTCAGGTGGAAACTGCAGACACGCGAGTTAGCGGGCCCCATAAACTATATGAAATAACATTACGTATAGAGGTAGATAAAACTAGGAAAATAAGGTCTCTTTTAGGAAAATCTTTCCAAAGGCTATGATATCCTGTTAGCTGAAAAAGACTGGCCACCAGAGTTTGTCAGGGAGTGCCCTCATGGCGAAGAAATGATTATGCCTGCCTTCTCAAATCATATCCCAGTTCATAAAAAAATACACATTTGCTAGAAAATGGGCAGTGGCCCAAGCCCCTGCTTTATATAAAAACCACAAAATCCAATTAAAAAATCAACCTACTGCACAAAGGCAGTACCCAGTTAAAGAAGAAGCTAAAAAGCAAGTCAGGGAGATCTTAGATCAACTTGAATATCAATGGGTGATTGAAACATGAACCTCACAAATGAACAATCCTTTGTTTTCCTGTCTCCAAGCCAGATGATTCATATCATCTTGTGTTGGACTGCAGACATCTAAATTCATGCTGTAAAATGTTTGCAGTCCAAAACTCTCACAGTGCAGCACTAATGAATAACATAGTGCGCAAAAAATATAAAACATTAGATATCTCTAATGGATTCTTCTGTCAAATGTATGATGATGAGGCATTATCCTATGTCGATGACATCTATCTTACATGAGATGACCTGGAGACACTTGAAAAGAGTGAACACCGTAATACTTGGGTTTGCATCCGAAGGTTACAAATTCAACTTTAAAAAGTCAAGAATAGCCCATCTAACTGTCCTATTTTTAGGATATGAATTATCAAGTGAAGGCAAAAGCCTAGCAGACAATTTCTTAGAGAAATGAGCAGTACTCCAAGCACCTAAAACGCTGAAGAATTTACAATCAATACTAGGTTTCCTGAATTTCGGAAGAACATACACTCTAAATTATGCAGAGAGGGTTAAACCTCTCTACAAATTAATAAAACCTGATTTCAAACAAAATAATTGGACTCAAGAACACACCGAAATTTTGAGATCATTACAGACAGACATGTTAACTAAAACAAAACTGCAAACACGCGGAAACGAACACAATCTTGTAATCTGAGTCATCCCAGGAAGATGCGGATTCACATACCTCACCTCTAATGAAGAAGAACCGGTACCAATAGCTTACAAATCACATTTGAACACACAAGCTGAAATGAAATTCAGTTCTACAGAAAAAATTCTGACAGCGGTTCAAACTGCTGTAGCAAGAGAAAGAGCCCTAGCCCAAGGCAAGAGAATAACTGTTTTTACAGCAGAATCAGCCATTGAGGCATTGAGAAGTCCACGCAATCTAAACTGTGGCATTAGATCTGAAATGGATACAATGGGAAAATTCTCTTGCTGCAGAAGTCGTGAAACACTATTTTGATCCGAAAATGAAAAAACTAGAAAATATGGAATACGAATATGAATGTCTTCCGCCAGTCGAAATCCTGCCTCTAGAACAATACACCTGTGTAATCTACACAGACAGATTTGTACAACATTTTGTTGTGGAAAAGCAAATTTACAACAACGTGTGCGCGATTGTTAAATGTCGTTGGCGCTTAGGTAAATTCAGACCACTGGTCACTAAAACAGAATCATTCAGAAACTGTACATCTCAGCGAGCTGAAATATGATCCCTAAAGATGGCGCTTGAAAATGCCGATCGCGAATTCCCCACACTAATAGTGAGCGATTCTCATTACTGCGTCCAATCTTACAATAAGAACCTGTAGACTTGGATTCAAAATGGTTACAAAGATGACACAGGTGGCACAATAAGGCATAAAAAGCTTTGGGAACAAGTAGTTCTTTTACAGAAAGAATTACAAAAGACTCACGTGATACATACACTGAGTCATCAACGTGATGGCATTCACGTTGCAGGGAATTCATTGGCTGATAGAGCCACAGCGGCAGCTGGTCAACCGGCTTCCGTAGCCACTAATAAGCGTTCAGAAAAACAAATAGATGGAGAAACCATGCTGGCAGTAAAAGCCTCATTAAAAGGCGACTATGCGGCATTACCTCTCAACTATCCACTCAATAATACATACATAATTGTTGCGAACTCCGTTCCGTTTGCTCGAATCCCTGGAGTGGGGGATAGAGTAATTCCAAACACGAACCGGAGAATCTTCTTGATACAAGCACACATGGGATTGAGTCTGAGGCACCAAGAGATCCTGAAATCTCTGATAGAATTACAATCACAATACTGGTGGCCGGGAATGAGCGTAGAAATGTACAATTTTGCAATAAATTGTGAGGACTGCAACAGGGATCGCAGTTGTGAACCGGACCAGACACCAGCCCAAACACCACTATTAGACAGCATCAAGCTATCTATGCGCAGACGTCCGACTGGACAAATGCGGTCCCATAATTATTAAGACTAGATTCACTGTAGATGTGGCCCCAGAACTCGGCTGACGCCCGAACTGTTATAAAAGATTTGCGAGTCTTTATCGGCACATCCACAATTGGCATGCTACATTCTGATCAGGGTCCTGCGTTTAGCTCTCGAGCTTACAAAGAGGCGATAAGCAGCATGGGCATTGCATTGCGGTACTCTTCTCCCTTCCATCCTGACAGAAATGCGGTTGTGGAAAGAAAAAACCGTGACATAAAGCAAGGAATGTTGAATGTTCGCTCTCTCGTAAAGCATTATGCTGAGATTGCCCTCTTAATTGAATCCTCCCATTTGGACATACTATTTGTTACTGAGACCTGGGCCAAAGCGGACTGTGGGGTGGAACTTGGTTGGGCTTGTCCACCGGGTTACCTTATAAGACATACCCCTCGAGCCTCTGGTAGAGGGGGCGGAGTTGGTTTCATCTTCAGAGACTCAATCTCCCTCTCGCAGCTGGTAGTAAAAGAGGTATTGGGATTCGAGCTCATGGGCTTCTCTATTACGGCCCAGGGCGGCACTCTGGTAGCGGGTCTCCTATGCTACAGACCGCCGCCTTTGACCACTTCGGCCCTCCAGTCATTGGTGGATTTGATCTATGACCTCTCAAACTCTCATGCTAGATTTTTAGTGTTGGGCGATTTCAATCTTTGGCCCTCCGGCCCTCAAGATCTGGCCTATAGAGAACTTTGCCAAGCGTGCAGCAATATACAACTTGTACAGCTGGTTATGTCACCTACTCACGCTAAGGGACACACTCTGGATCTTGTATTTGCTGACAAGAAGCTGGTTGCAGTTGAAGAGATCGTGGATCAATGCTGGACCGACCATGCATTGATTCTTATGTCTATTTCTTTGCCTGGTCCGTTAAGTATAAGTGTCCCGGGTGGTACCAAGTTTAATAGGCAATGGTCTCGCCTTTTAAGGGAACCGAACTTGCCCAAATTACTGCCTAAAACCTTCACTGTGGAGGATAGTGTGGATAAGAGCTATACCGTCCTCTGCCCGCAAATCCTGACATCTTTGGATGAGCTGGCCCCTTTACGGAGGGTGAGGGATAGACCTAGGAGAGCCAATGCCTGGTTTACCGACTATCTTGGACAGCACAAGCTCCGCTGTAAACAGGCGGAGCGTGCCTGGAGGAGAGGATTTAGGGAGTCGGATAAGGCAGTGTATAAAGTGGCCTTGCAGGAATACAAGGCCCAGCTAAGGAGGGCCAAAGCACAGTTCCTGGAAGACACCTTGGCTAAGGCCCCTAATAGGTCGCAGACCCTGTTTAAGTTGGTCAATAATCTAGCCAATCCGTCCTGTACAGTACCAGCTATCCCGGCCTCTCAGGAATTATGTGATTCCTTGGCCCTCGCGTTTGAGGAGAAAATCAGGACAATTCTGAATTTAACTCCGGGTTTCTGGGCAGTCCGCATTGTCTTAATCTTCTTCCTCAGTATCCCCCCACCATTCGGGTTCTGAGTGTGATGACAACAAGGAAGAGCTCCCCCATTTTCCAATCCCCTCTTTGGAGGAATTCTGCGCCCTGGCCAATGGCGTGTCCTCAGGATCACCGCTTGACCCAATGCCACATAAGATCTGGAAGTCATTCCAAGATGAGCTGTTTCCCCCGCTCTATTCCATCTGCTGCCAGTCATTGACCACAGCATCAGTCCCAGACAGTTGGAAGTTGGCAATAGTAACACCATTGCTAAAGAAGGCTTCTCTGGACTCTCTATGTCCGGCCAAATATGGGCCCATTTCGCTTTTACCATTCGCGATAAAAATCATCGAGAAGTTGGTCACAAGAGCCTTGTCCAACTTCCTGGAAACAAACTCCTGCCTGGATGCATCCCAATTTGGCTTCAGGCCAGCCCATGGCACTGAGACCGCATTGGTTACCGTGTTGGATGATCTACGAACGCGTGTCGACAGGGGCAAGTCAGCATTTTTAGTGCTGCTTGACATGTCGGCCGCGTTAGACACGGTGGACCATGCAGTTCTATTGGGCCGCATTCGGAGCGTGGGAGTAACTGGTCTGGCTTTAAGATGGTTAACTTCTTACCTCTGCAACAGACAGCAAGCTGTGGCGTTACCACCATTTCGATCAGCCACACGACAAGTGAATCAGGGTGTCCCCCAGGGGTCAGTGATCAGTCCGATCCTTTTCAATCTTTATCTTCGACCCCTGGTAGACCTGATAAAGTCATTCGGCATATCAGTCATCAATTATGCCGATGACACTCAACTGATTTTTTCATTTGAGGGTGCAGAGACCGTGTCGAGGGATACCTTTCACCGTTGTATGTCGGCAACAGCAGAATGGCTGCGAGTTAACTCGCTTCAATTTAATGGGTCAAAAACTGAGGTTCTCCATTGCTCCCTAGATCGTCTTCCTCGCCCGCTACTGGACGACTTCTGGCCACCCTCCATCCCGGGCACGGTAGAGGCTGCAGAATCGGCCCGCAATTTGGGAGTTATGTTTGAGCCTAATCTACAGCTTGATGCCTCTGTTAATAGGACAGCGGCGACTTGTATGGGCTTGCTTAGTGCCCTACGTAAGATCCTGCCGCTACTCCCTCTGGGAGCCAGAGCAGAGGTAGTGCGTAGCTCCATTCTCAGTAGGCTAGACTACTGCAACACACTACTTCTGGGAGCCCCTAAAACTTTGATCCTAAAGCTGCAGAGGATTCAAAATATGACTGCCAAATATGCTCTATCTCGTTCCGCCTCTTCATCTGCAGCACTGGCTGATCCTCATTGGCTACCTGTCCAGCAGAGGATTGCTTTTAAGGCCTTATGCCTTGTCTTCAGGGCTTTGCATGGACTGGGACCGATACCGCTTCAAAATCTTTTTTCTTGGTATCAAGCTGCCAGACTTTTGAGATCCTCTTCAGCATTCCTAGTGACGGTTCCCAGGATTAACAGAGTGCGGATGGGCGGACGGGCCTTTAGTTTCCCCTTCCGCCACGATATGGAATACCCTACCTCTGGCGCTGAGGAGTAGACAAGATTTGACTTCATTTAAGAGGGTCCTTAGGTCCTACCTGTTTCCAAGAGTAATGTAGTGTCTCGCCTGATGAAATGATATGGTCTCAGCGCCAGGATACCCTTTGGGTGACAGCCGCGTTTAATAAGTTTCAATACATTACATCACATCTATAACGGCAAGGGTATTAGGTTCGGGTGATGGGTGGGTCAAACATCTAACAAGTGTCCAACGTAGTCTTAACAATCTGCCAAGAAATTCTCTAAAGGGTTTCACTCCATACGAACTATTGTTCGGCACTAGAACGAGAATCCGGGATTTAGATTGTCATACTTCAGTGGTAGAAGAAAAAACCTTTGATATCAAAGATTGTTTGGCTGTTTTACAGGACTTGAATGAAACAAGAAAATGTCTAAGTAACATGAAGTCTAAGCCAAATAACCACTGAAGAACCACCTGTCCGGATTCCAAAGATTGGGGTGAAGAAGGAATTTGGGCCTTCTTACAGAAAAGCAGTACCTGTCTTAGCTGTCAGCGGAACAAGATCAGTAGTACTACCACCACTTGCTGGTAAAAAGGAAAAGTTGTTTCCATCGACCTAGTGAAACCACAATCATGTGGCCGATAATAAGTAGTAGGCCCAGTGGACTCCCAAGAAATAGCAGAAGACCAAATCTTGCTACAATACAAGCGGTTCAAACTGAGAGACTAATCACTTTCGATAAACAATCCGTGAATAAAAAAGAACTACGCAACAAAGCCATGGAACTTGTGCCTCTTGAAACCCAAATTGCAACAGTTCAAGAAACACCTGTCTACAATGATGTAGCCTCGGACTATACAAATGTAACAAAAGAGAATGCAAAGATCAATTGAAATCCGGAAACAATCCCACCAATTGACAGAACTGCATCTGGCTACGTTATCAACTTTGATGACTTTTCCGATGATCCGAGTGAACATGGAGACAAGCCAGCAACAAAAACTTTCAAAATGAAAATTAAAGAACTTTTTCATTTACTTAAAGGACCATATCTGATTTCCCCTTGGATTGAACTATGGATTGTGTTTGGTGTACTTATCCTACTACTTTGGCTAATCCTAGTTTAAATTTTGGGTACATTTATTGATGGAAAATACAGTACAATGGACACAGCAAGTCAGAACATCAACTTGGTCCTGAAACCACACAGATCTCACATAGAGAAAAGAGAACTATCATCAGTGAACATCACAGCAAAGCCTACACCTGGTGGTATAGCATGGGACAGAACTGACTATGAAATCTATGGCCCGGTAGAGCTTTTGAAGTATCCACACCAATTCAAGATTTCATTAAGTGACTTTGTGACACCAAGTTCTTTCTCTGATGATTGGGACTTTGAAAACATTAATAATATGATGTCAGATTTAGAAATGTCAGCAAAATTTACAGAACATGATTATTTACAGAGCTCATCGAATTATGAAGATATGTACTGTTATAACCACCATGGTCATCATTATCTGCATAAATCTGCAAATCCTAGAAATGTTTTTACTTATAATCAGTGGGAACATTGTCCAACACCACCAATAGGCAGTTCAAAAACGTTTTATGAAAAATTCCCATACTTTTCAGGGTTTAATCATACTGATCCAGAAATATTTTATTTTAAGATGTTAAATAAGACCGGAATGAAAAACATACTGACAAATACTAAATTGATTTATTCTGAAAAATTTTATGACAAAATGTCAACATTTGGTTTTGAGTTTTGGAAAAACAACATTGAAACAAAAACAATCTGGGGAACAAAGAATGGCAGGTACAAGGTCTAGAAGCATTATTCAGAGCCTGCATGATCCCAGATTATGTTCCTGAATGACACAATTCAGCAAACAACCTGTCTTGGCTTACCTAAGATAAAAGATATAAATAACCCATCTATACCAAAACCTATGCCTGATAGAAACACCACTACAGATGAGGGGTTAGACGTGTCCTATATTTTAAAATAAAACAGAACAAATCCTGATTGGAAAAAATGGTTGATCTGGCCCACAGACACAAATAACTGTCAAAATAGATTCCTGAACAAAATACAGGGGTTCAAACAGAACAGGCCAGACCCTAGATACTCCCAGAGACAACATCCAGGGATAGTAACAACATATAGTGTAGTAAAACTATGCCTTGACTGGCTACAGAAATCCACACTTCCCGAAATAAAGCAACACTAAACTTTACTTAAAGAAGGTGCTGACTTGCGAGATTTCATAATGGGACCATTGCACATGATTAGGGTGTGCCTGTCCCCACACAAAAAGCTGTACACCTCACCTATAGTGAGTCCGAGCCAGAGCAGGAAAAGCAGGTACCTTGTGATGTTCAACGGTCTCTTTGAAGTCTCCCCAACTGCACTACGTGCTTTGCTGTGTTGGGCTGCTGCTTCTTGCCGGGGTGGGAGGGCAGGACCTACTCTCAACATCCTTGAACTTTGGTTTCTCTAAGGGCTTGCCAGCTTGCCCTCTGTTCTTGAAGTCTCAGGACCATCAAAGACTTCATTCAACTCTGCTTCAGTTGCTGGACTCTGCCAACTGTCAGCCCTCCCCTGCCAAGAGATGCTAATTCAGTCCCAGAACTTGAAAGTGGGTTCTGCTGCTGTTTTCCTGCAAAAAGTGACGCAGTGACAACTTTGCGCTGATCGGAACCGACGCAATGACGCTCAAAGGACATCCGTGTATGGCTCGACGATGACGCAGAGCCTGCATCATACGTGGTTCAACACTGACGCTTGCTCCATCCAAAGATACTTTTTCAGCAGGCTCTGTGTAGGTCCTGTAGCCGGCCTGCCCTCCATCGTGGTCGACCTGAAACTTTGGATTTACCCCAGTTTAACATGACCCCATGGAATCCCCAAGAGCTATTGACGTTTAAGCACTATATTGCAGTTTATGCATTAAAAATTCATATTTCAAGTACTATTTACTGTATTTTTCTCAGTCTGGTATTTAGCTCAGATAAATATTTTCTATTTTTCTGTGGAGTCTTTTAGTGGTATTTACACTGCGTAACTATAATTAAAGTTTTGCACAAATACTTTACACATTGCCTCCTAAATTAAGCTTGACTGCTCTTTGCCAAGTTAATGAGGGTGAGCACAGATTAATTTAGGGTGTGTATTTAATTTGGTTCACTGACAAAATATCCCCTACGACAATAACATCAAACCAAAATATTGTTGTCAAAATATCATCCTATACTTATAATTAAAATATCAGGGGTGGGGGGTGGGGACTATTGTCAAAATGCCATATTAAATTTCATTTTATAAATATATATAACATTTAAATATTATAAATATTAAGGGGTCAATTCCGATCTTGGTCGGAAGGACTCCGAAACGCATTCGGGTTTGCCGAATCCAAACTGGAGCGGTTTTTTCTGACCGACTTGTTACCAGTTTCGAACGATTAAGTATGATGTCTGGAAACTATTAGGGCTGACTGAACCTGTTCCAAAAGGCATTCGGAGAGGTCGAGCCTTTCTAGAGCCGATTCATACAGCTCTACGATGACCGATTCGGACAGCCTTTCCGATTTGGTTTGCCCGGAACAAAACGGCTGCTGGAATCTGCCTTTGGGGGTCCGTAGCAGGCCCCCTTCACCCAGGGCCCTCCGAATAGGACCCGTGGGGCTTCCCAGGGGACCCCTTTTTCAGACCATGTACAGTGTGGCAGGCATCATGGGGTGCCCACCACAGGGTGCACGGCTTTCCCCAGACACCCCTTTCTTCAATGGGAACCTGTGATCTTGTTCGGAACACAGGCTCCCATTGAAGTCAATGGGAGTCCCATCGGATCTGGATACATCGTACTTGTTTTATCAGACTCCCCCGATACGAGTCGTACGGAAAGGATTCCGGAACCGAGCCAGTCGGTATGCTCTCCGAACAAGATCAGAAACGTGCCATTATTCGTAACATTAATGAAATGAAATAAAATTTATAAACGCGCTACTATGCCCAGTGGGCGTCAAGGCGCCTAAATGCAATAAAAATAAAATAGATTTAATATATATTTCAACAAATGTAACCACCTTATTTTTAAAAAGTTTAATTCACATATATATATATATATATATATATATATATATATATATATATATATATATATATTCACATATACCTAGTTAAAAAAATATTAAACTAATTTCAATTTATATTATAATTTCAGAATTTTTAAAATATGTATATATCTCCCAAAACATACAATATTTTTTTTAACTATTTTAATTCAAATAAAAAAGTAAACATACATTTCTTACAATTTAATAAAAATATTTTACACATTAAAAACAATAATTATAAATAATATAATTTGAAATATTCAAAGAACATAATTACATAAATTGTAACTATATAAAATAAATTGTAACATTTTACATTTAATACATATACAATTCCCATTACAATTCATACAAAAGTAGGCAAAGTGTTGTACCAAGGATGTATAAAATTCACTACTTCCACTTAACGCAATCCAACAGTAGTAATACTTACATCACACAGGGGTAACATTGAATATTCCCACTCCAGTCTGTGCAATAGTAGGAAAAGTGTTGGATTTCGGAAGTTTAAAATTTACTATTCCCACTCCAGTCAGTGCAACAGTATGGAAAGTGTTAGGTTGCGGAGAGGTTAAATTTGCTATTCCAACTCCAGTCAGTGGAACAGTATGGAAACTGTTGGATTTCAAAGGGGTGTCATTTACTATTCCCACTCCAGTCAGTACAACAGTAGGGAAAGTGTGGGATTGTGGAGGGGTAACATTTTCTATTCCCACTCCAATCAGTGCAACAGTAGGAAAAGTTTTGGATTGCGGAGAGGTAACATTTACTATTCCCACTTCAGTCAGTGCCTGTTAGACCTGTCTGGCTTTTTGCGTAGTCCCTCCAAATTATTATTTATTTTGTCCCCTTTTTGCCCCTCATACCCTTAATAATTGTTGTCCACTGACTTTTTCTAGGTGTTGGTCAAGGGGATAGGTGTTCTTTTCCCCCTCATAGTTTTTCACCTCAGGCCCAGAGGCCTGTTCTGACAGGAAAATAGTTGGAACCACACAAAATGGTGGCTACCAACTGCCCTAACTGCCAAACCCAGAACTTGCCCATAGACTAGTATAGGGCGTTCCAGAACCTTCTGGTCCATTCTGGACCACTGAGGGTCAGCCTATATAAGGCGGAATGCTGGGCAGCCATTTTGTCTGTCAGTGAGGAGCAGCTAGAGTGAAGGCTGAGGTCTGGTAGGGGTAGGATCCTGAAGGGTGGATTACTCTACAAGGGTAGCCCTCTGTCAAGGCTTTTCCACCTCCCATTTCCTGTTGTCCTAGCCGAGTTAGTTCATCCTGCTGATCCTGGACAGATAGGTGAAGGGGTTAATTCCAGTAGTCTTGGGAGTTGAGAAGGACCCTGCCCTAGGAGCTGAAGTGAGAGTTCCCTGGTGCCCCTAAGTCTGTCCAGTAAGGAGGGTTAGGGGATTAGTGCTGAGGAAGAGCTCTGTGGCTCTACTCTAAAGAAGCCCCCCTGTTACCCCCCCCTCCTCTCTATAGTGTGGAAAGGAAACACTGCTTTGATATAGCAACCGGATACCCTTACCATTGACTGGTCCTGTGGTGTGTGGAAAGCCTTCCAACCTGCCAGGTAGAAAGTGAGGGGCTAGGTTCTCATTCTCTTTATTAAATTGAGAGCGGGACCCCTGGGGCACTGATCGCGCTCCTTGCCAGCGCCTTCACAGGATCCACTGAGCCTGAGTAGCCTTGTGAGGCTCCCATCGTGAGCGGGACCCCGGGGGTACCTACCGCGCTCCAGGCGCGTTGTTGTGCAGCGCTTCGGTTGTGGCCAGAAAGTGAGGGCGAGACACTGCCAAAAGGCGCCTTCGTGCATGCCCAGGCCGACGCAGTTATCCCCGGAAGGAGGGGCAAAGAAGTGAGCAGGCCCGAGAGTGAAGCGTCCTTCCTTGGAGCGGGAGCAGTGGGAGGCGGCACCGGCACGAGCGCTACCGCGCATGCCCGCTGGAGGAGTGTCTCCGCCGACCAGCGCTGAGGAGAGGCGCCAGAGGCTTCCTCAGCTGGCCGAGTGATCTGCCCTTTTCCTCCTGCTCGAGCGCCACACTGAGGAGCTGGCCCGAGCAGGGAGGGAGAGATAAGAGGCCCGGTAGGGATCTGGGGGGCATCGTGGTGTCTGCCTTTGTTGTCTTCTGCGCAAGTGCCTCATTGAGGAGGCGGCCCGAGCTGGGGAGCACGGAGGAGTCTTCTGAGACGAGAGAGCCTCTTCAGCCTCGGTTCCTCGGCCCCCTCTTCCGTTATTCCCTCTCCTTCTGGCGCAGGACGATTACAGCATCAACCTAAATGCAAGTAAGGAGGTAAACACGTGGGGGAAGTGTCTTCTACAAGAGTAACTGGTGGCATAGATTGAGACCTCATAAGTGAGTGAACATAGACTCTGTCTCCAAGAGTGCAGCGTCCTCGAGGAATCTCTGCCAGGGTTCAATTGAATGCTGATTTAATTGGTTACAACCAGTTCTCCTTTGATAAACTAAGAAAGGGGAATTGTAGGGTATTAATGTAAAGATAAATGCATACCTGACTAAATACAAGTGCTAATCTTGCCTCTTCTAAAGTAATGCTGGAGTAGAGTTTCTGAGGAGTAAAGCAGAGTATAGTGCATATGTAATTAACCTATGAAAGTATTAGAGTTACCTGCCAGACATGGTTATGGTGCATGACTAAATGTAATGTACTGCTGAAATTAATTGTTGATTTGCGTAGCAGTTTAAAAGTATAATTGCTAGTTCCAAGACAACCTGAAGTGTATGTAGTGGCGAATCCTGAAAACAAAAGAACAAAGATGTAATTTTTTTTAAACCAGTACATATTTTCCTAACAGATTGGTGTAGTGTCCTTTTTAAGTGTTATTGCGTGGTTTTACTGCTGGGTGGTTTGCAACCTTCACACTTGTGCCTCTAGAATTGCATGTCTTACCCCTAGGCCAGGCTACCCTAGGTGACCTGACATCCCAGGTTCCAACAGATTGGTGCCTAGCGGTGGGATTCTGACTTGGTTGCAGCTACTCAATAGTAATTCAACGCAATACACTGACCTACACCAGGAGTTTTCTCCTTGCGGCCCTCCTAATTTGAATTTTGTTTTTCCAAATTTGTTTCTGGTGGTGGGTGGAGGTTAACCTCAGGTCACTTCTTGGTTTTCTCCTGTGTGTTAATTTTATTCCATAGTGAAAAATGGAATTAAATTTGGAAGAGCTAGAATCCTACACCGTGACCCAACTCAAGGAATGGTGTCAGCAACAGGGGGTATTCTTTAAAAAAGGTGCCAGGAAAGGCGAGTTGCTGACAAGCATAAGGGCATGGGTGGAAGCTCATTCAGGGGAGGAACCGGACACAGATGGGAGTGACAGGGACACTGTCCTTGAGACTGCAATGTTGTACCAAGCTGGAGGGAGGAATCTTCTGACAGGTCCCAGGACACCTTCGAGGGTGGGCAGCAGCGTCTCAGAGAGGGGTTTAACTGACGCCGAGCTGGAGGATAGGAGGGAGGAGAGGAGAATGAGGTTGGAAGTAGCTAGAATGGATATGGAAAGGGAGGACAAGAGGTTAGCCTATGAGCGAACCATTAAAGAGATGGACCTACAAGCTTTAACCCTAAGGTCTTCCAATTCAGATAATGGTGGCAGCGAAACTAAGGTGAATACCAGGGAACCCAGACCCTATCTACCCAAGGATGTCATCGCCAGTTACACTACAGGCGATGACATTGCCAAATGGTTGGCCGTCTACGAAGTTTCTTTAAGGGCTCACGGGATCCTAGAAACTCACTGGGGGGGTGGGCTGTATAAATACATGCCACCTGCTGGCAGAGACACCTTGTTGGCTCTGGAGCAGGAGGAGCAAACTCACTACCCTACAATGAAGGTGGCACTGGTGAAGAAGTTTGGACTTACCCCTGAAAGATACAGACAGAAATTCAGGGGAAGTCACAAACTGAGTACCCAGATTTGGGTAGATTTCTTGGATTACGCCAAGAAAGCTTTGGAGGGTTGGGTCAAGGGCAGCGAGGTGAAGGATTATGAGGGGCTGTACAATCTATTTTTGAAAGAACACCTCCTCGAGAAATGTTTTCCCGAGTTGCGCCAACACCTGGTGGACAGCAAGCTGACCAATCCCCGGAAGCTTGCAGAGGAGGCGTATACCTGGGCAAGTACCCGGGTGTCCTCAAAGGGGACTAGAGGGGATTCTCAAAAAGCCGGACAGGGCGCCCCCCAGAAGAAGGAGGGGGGAGATAAAAAGGAGTTCTCCAAAGGTCCCCAAAATAATTTCCAAGGAAAGGGAGCAGGTTTCACCCCTAAGGCAAACCCGCCCAGAAACCCTAATCCTGGCCAAAGCCAGCAGCCAAGGGTTCTCCATTGTGTTGAATGTGGTGGTGTTGGACATTATAAGGGAGATGTCAGATGCCCAAAGAGACCACCCCCTCCCACCGGAGGAAAGTCACCGGGAGTAGCTAGTGTAGCGCTCGGGGAGGAGTTGCCCTTAGATAAGGGGGGTGAGTGGGCGGGTGTCACCTTAGTGTCCCTGGGAGAGCGGGAGATGGTTCCAAATATCCAGGTGCCCCCAAATACTATAAAGTATGGGCAATGGGTCACCATCAATGGCCAGAGAGGGGAGGCTCTGAGAGATACAGGAGCCAGTATGACTATGGTGAGAAGTCAACTGGTGTCTCCAGAGCAGGTGGTTCCTAATGTACTCCACCCCGCCGCGATGGCTGACGGCACAATGGGCCACTATCCAGTGGCTGAGGTTCCCTTTGAGTGGGAGGGGGTTGCAGGTTCACTTCGAGTTGCCGTAAGCCCTGCCGTGCCAGTCGATTGTCTGTTGGGGAATGACATGGAGCACAACACTTGGAGAGAGGTGGAATACCGGACGCATTCTGCGATGCTGGGTACACCTGACTGGGCCTGTGTGAGCACACGGTCTGCGACTGCCCGGAGAGGGAGTTCGCCTGGGTTGGAGCCTGGAACAATGGCCCAACCCGCTGCTAAAAAGGGACAGACCAGGAGACAGGGAGAGCCTGCTCCGGCTTCCACACCCCATGTGACAGATCGGCCACCTGCGGTGGTGGACCAGGAGTCCATGGAGGGGGAAGTAGACTCTCTGGAGGATTTACCCATCCCTGCTGAGTGGCATGTGGAAGGAGGTCCTACCAGAGAGGAATTCTGTAAGGGGCAGAGGGAGTGCCACACCCTTGAGGGACTGAGGCGACAGGCTGAAGCCCAAGCAGCAGGTGATGTTACGGGACACTACCATATTTACTGGGAGGATGGACTCCTCTACAGTGAACCCAAGGTACCCTTGCCTGGTTCATCAAGGGCCTTGGTAGTCCCGCAACAATACCGAGCCTTTCTACTGGAATTGGCTCATGCTATACCCCTGGCAGGACACTTAGGCCAGGACAAGACCTTTGCACGGCTTGTCCTCCACTTTTACTGGCCTCAGATGAAAGTGGCGTCCAACACTTACTGTCGGACATGTGTAACCTGCCAGGCCAGTGGGAAAACAGGGGTGAAGCTGAAGGCTCCCCTGGAACCTCTTCCAGTCGTTAGCACACCCTTTGAGAGGGTGGGCATCGACATTGTAGGGCCTTTAGATCCACCAACCACAGCTGGTCACAGGTTCATCCTGGTCCTGGTGGATCATGCCACACGGTACCCAGAGGCAATTCCTCTGAGGACAGTCACTGCACCAGTGGTGGCTAGGGCCCTAATGGGGATCTTTACCCGAGTGGGATTTCCCAAGGAAGTTGTGTCCGACAGGGGGACCAACTTCATGTCAGCTTACATGCGGGCAATGTGAAAGGAGTGTGGAGTGACCTACCGGTTCACCACTCCTTATCACCCCCAGTCAAATGGACTGGTTGAGAGGTTTAATTAGACCTTGAAGGGCATGATCAGAAGTCTGCCCGAAAGCCTGCGGAGGAAATGGGACGTCCTCCTACCCTGTTTGCTCTTTTCCTACAGGGAAGTGCCACAGAAGGGAGTGGGCTTCAGCCCCTTTGAACTTCTGTATGGGAACCCTGTACGCGGTCCTCTCAGCCTGGTGAAGGAAGGTTGGGAGAAGTCGCCCAGGAAACCCCCCCAGGATGTGGTGAGCTACATGCTGGCCTTCAGGAGCCAAATAGCGAAGTTGTGGAAGCAGGCTTCTGACAACTTGGAGGCCAGCCAGGCAGTCATGAAAGAGTGGTATGACCACAATGCTCACCAGGTGGAATTGGAGCCTGGCCAGAAAGTGTGGGTGATGGAGCCTGGAGAGCTTAGTGCCCTCCAGGATCGCTGGACAGGCCCCTTTGAAGTGTTGGAGAAGAAGGGTAAGGCCACATACCTGGTGGACCTTAAGACCCCTCGACAGCCCCTACGGGTGCTGCATGCCAACCGTCTCAAACCCCACCATGAGAGGCCCGAAGTCATGTTGATGATGGTGACTGACGGGGAAGAGGAAGCGGAAAGCGAACCTCTCCCAAATCTATTCTCGTCTCAAGAGAAGGATGGGTCAGTGGAGGGAGTGATTCTCTCTCCCACTCTAACTCCTGAGCAACGGGAGGACTGCCGCCAGATCCTGGAGCAGTACTCTACGTTGTTCTCCCTTGTCCCGGGAAGGACTCACCTGTGTACCCATGATGTGGACACAGGGGACAGCCCACCAGTGAAGTCGAAGACCTACCGGCTGTCCGACAAGGTGAAGGCTAGCATCCATGGAGAGGTTGCCAAGATGCTTGAGCTGGGAGTTATTGAACCTTCTAACAGCCCTTGGTCCAGTCCGGTGGTGCTCGTGCCAAAAGCCGCACCACCAGGCACCACACCCGAACTGAGGTTCTGTGTGGATTACCGAGGACTGAACTCAGTCACAAAGACTGATGCTCATCCGACCCCTAGGGCGGATGAACTAATTGACCGGCTAGGAGCTGCCCAATATCTGAGTACCTTTGACCTCACTTCGGGGTACTGGCAGATCTCCTTGACAGATGGAGCAAGGGAAAGGTCAGCCTTCTCCACGCCTGAGGGACACTTCCAGTTCTGTGTGATGCCCTTTGGGCTCAAGAACGCCCCTGCCACATTTCAGCGGCTGGTGAACCAGGTCCTCTCTGGAATGGAGAGTTTCTCTGCTGCTTACCTGGATGACATTGCTGTCTTCAGTAGCAGTTGGGAGGACCATTTGCAGCATTTGCAAGCAGTTCTCCAGGCCCTGAAACAAGCTGGATTGACAATCAAGGCCAGCAAATGCCAGATTGGGCAGGGGTCGGTTGTGTACCTTGGACACTTGGTGGGTAGAGGGACTGTGCAGCCCCTGCAGGTGAAGATTGAGGCAATTATGGCCTGGGAACCCCCCAAGACACAGACTGAGGTCCGAGCTTTCCTGGGCCTCACAGGCTACTACCGTCGCTTTGTGAAGGGGTATGGCATTATTGTAGCGCCCCTCACAGAGCTCACCTCAAAGAAACAACCTCGACGGGTAGTTTGGACGGGAGCTTGTCAGCAAGCTTTTGAGAAATTGAAGCAGGCGATGTGTGCGGCACCGGTCCTGAAGGCCCCAGACTTCTCCAAGGAGTTCATTGTCCAAACAGATGCATCAGAACATGGCACTGGGGCAGTGTTATCGCAACTAAATGAAGAGGGCCTGGATCAGCCTGTAGTCTTCTTATCCAGGAGACTGCTTCCCCGGGAACAGAAGTGGAGTGCAATTGAGAGGGAAGCTTTTGCGGTGGTGTGGGCACTGAAGAAGCTGCGGCCATACCTCTTTGGCTCGCACTTCCTGGTTCAGACTGACCACCGACCCCCTTCGTTGGCTGATGCAAATGAAGGGGGAAAATCCCAAGCTGTTGAGGTGGTCCATCTCCCTACAGGGAATGGACTTCCGGGTGGAACATCGGCCTGGAGTGGACCACGCCAATGCAGACGGTCTCTCCAGGTATTTCTGCCTTAGTGATGAGGACTCCCAAGGGGTTGGGTAGTTCTCCCAACTTTCAGCTTGGGGGGATGCGTGTTAGACCTGTCTGGCTTTTTGCGTAGTCCCTCCAAATTATTATTTATTTTGTCCCCTTTTTGCCCCTCATACCCTTAATAATTTTTGTCCACTGACTTTTTCTAGGTGTTGGTCAAGGGGATAGGTGTTCTTTTTCCCCTCATAGTTTTTCACCTCAGGCCCAGAGGCCTGTTCTGACAGGAAAATAGTTGGAACCACACAAAATGGTGGCTACCAACTGCCAAACCCAGAACTTGCCCATAGACTAGTATAGGGCGTTCCAGAACCTTCTGGTCCATTCTGGACCACTGAGGGTCAGCCTATATAAGGCGGAATGCTGGGCAGCCATTTTGTCTGTCAGTGAGGAGCAGCTAGAGTGAAGGCTGAGGTCTGGTAGGGGTAGGATCCTGAAGGGTGGATTACTCTACAAGGGTAGCCCTCTGTCAAGGCTTTTCCACCTCCCATTTCCTGTTGTCCTAGCCGAGTTAGTTCATCCTGCTGATCCTGGACAGATAGGTGAAGGGGTTAATTCCAGTAGTCTTGGGAGTTGAGAAGGACCCTGCCCTAGGAGCTGAAGTGAGAGTTCCCTGGTGCCCCTAAGTCTGTCCAGTAAGGAGGGTTAGGGGAATAGTGCTGAGGAAGAGCTCTGTGGCTCTACTCTAAAGAAGCCTCCCTGTTACCCCCCCTCCTCTCTATAGTGTGGAAAGGAAACACTGCTTTGATATAGCAACCGGATACCCTTACCATTGACTGGTCCTGTGGTGTGTGGAAAGCCTTCCAGCCTGCCAGGTAGAAAGTGAGGGGCTAGGTTCTCATTCTCTTTATTAAATTGAGAGCGGGACCCCTGGGGCACTGATCGCGCTCCTTGCCAGCTCCTTCACAGGATCCACTGAGCCTGAGTAGCCTTGTGAGGCTCCCATCGTGAGCGGGACCCCGGGGGCGCCTACCGCGCTCCAGGCGCGTTGTTGTGCAGCGCTTCGGTTGTGGCCAGAAAGTGAGGGCGAGACACTGCCAAAAGGCGCCTTCGTGCATGCCCAGGCTGACGCAGTTATCCCCGGAAGGAGGGGCAAAGAAGGGAGCAGGCCCGGGAGTGAAGCGTCCTTCCTTGGAGCGGGAGCAGTGGGAGGCGGACCCGGCACGAGCGCTACCGCGCATGCCTGCTGGAGGAGTGTCTCCGCCGACCAGCGCTGAGGAGAGGCGCCGGAGGCTTCCTCAGCTGGCCGAGTGATCTGCCCTTTTCCTCCTGCTCGAGCGCCACACTGAGGAGCTGGCCCGAGCAGGGAGGGAGAGATAAGAGGCCCGGTAGGGGTCTGGGGGGCATCGTGGTATCTGCCTTTGTTGTCTTCTGCGCAAGTGCCTCATTGAGGAGGCGGCCCGAGCTGGGGAGCACGGAGGAGTCTTCTGAGACGAGAGAGCCTCTTCAGCCTCAGTTCCTCGGCCCCCTCTTCCGTTATTCCCTCTCCTTCTGGCGCAGGACGATTACAGCATCAACTTAAATGCAAGTAAGGAGGTAAACACGTGGGGGAAGTGTCTTCCACAAGAGTAACTGGTGGCATAGATTGAGACCTCATAAGTGAGTGAACATAGACTCTGTCTCCAAGAGTGCAGCGTCCTCGAGGAATCTCTGCCAGGGTTCAATTGAATGCTGATTTAATTGGTTACAACCAGTTCTCCTTTGATAAACTAAGAAAGGGGAATTGTAGGGTATTAATGTGAAGATAAATGCATACCTGACTAAATACAAGTGCTAATCTTGCCTCTTCTAAAGTAATGCTGGAGTAGAGTTTCTGAGGAGTAAAGCAGAGTATAGTGCATATGTAATTAACCTATGAAAGTATTAGAGTTACCTGCCAGACATGGTTATGGTGCATGACTAAATGTAATGTACTGCTGAAATTAATTGTTGATTTGCGTAGCAGTCTAAAAGTATAATTGCTAGTTCCAAGACAACCTGAAGTGTATGTAGTGGCGAATCCTGAGAACAAAAGAACAAAGATATTATTTTTATAAACCAGTACATATTTTCCTAACAGATTGGTGTAGTGTCCTTTTTAAGTGTTATTGCGTGGTTTTACTGCTGGGTGGTTTGCAACCTTCACACTTGTGCCTCTAGAATTGCATGTCTTACCCCTAGGCCAGGCTACCCTAGGTGACCTGACATCCCAGGTTCCAACAGTGCCACAGTAGGGAGTGTTGGATTGCGACGTGGTAAAGTTTACTATTTCAACTCGAACAAGTGCAGCAATAGAGAAAATGTTGGATTGCAGAGGGGTTAAATGTACTGTTCTCACTCCAGTCAGTGCAACAGTAAGGAAAGCGTTGGATTGGGAAGGGGTAACATTTACTATTCCACTCCAGTCAGTGCAACATGAGAAACAAACAAATGCTCTTCAACACTTAATCATTTAAAAAACATAGTGAACAAATAAAAACATAAATATGTTAAAAAAAAACAAATATATTTTCTATTAAATTTATTAAAATACATATTACAATGTTAAATGCATATCCTAAATAACTACAAATATTATTATAATGCAAAAATATTTTTCATTTAAATAATTTTATTTAAAAATGTATTAACAAAAATGTTTATTAAATGATTTTTTTAGTTTCCACCCTACACCCCTACAAAACTCACAGCCCGCACCTAAAACTTGACTTTAAAAAACAAAATATTTACACTATTAACATATAATATCTATCAATAAACTAATTATCATTAAGAATTATTACTTAAATGTAATTATTTATTTACCGTAATATACCCGCACAAGCCACGCTCCTAAAATTGAACTTGGTACACAGTTAAAGAGACAATTAACATACTTTGCACTTTAATATCATTTAAAATTTTAATTAGTACTTAAATAACTTCCCATCCTATTCCCCTACCAAACCCACAACTAAAATGTAATTAAAAATAATGAATTGCACAATTAACATGAATATCAATTGAATAATTAATTAAAAACAAAATATTAATAACTTATGATTTGATCCCATCCAAACAAAGCACCAGGCCCCCATTGTTTCCTCCCAAGGGTCCTTATTATTGTCCGTGATGGGGCGGTGAACCTGTCCGGCTCCGATGCGGATGCTAAATGACCTCAGAAGTAGGTGTCCATCAGCGCATCACTTTCAGGCTATCTTGGCACTTGCAAAATGGCTTGCGCCTCCTACCGGGCTAACTGCACACTCTGCTCAGTGGTACGAGGAGGTCTCGGCGGCTGAGCCTGGAAAAGACGGAAGAATAGATACCGAGCGGGGTCTCCAGTTCTCACTGCTGTGATCTCTCGGAAACTTTGACCTTGCTGCCATGTGCTGGCCAAAGCTCGCCAAACATTGGCAATTCATCACTTTATTATTTTGTACAAACAGATGAGAGGCCTTGGTCTTTAAGAGAATATTAGCTGGCTAGATGGCGCATATTACCAGATCTATTACTGAGCAGAAACTGCCACGTTACTCGAATAGTTGTGCAATGTACAAAGCGGTCCTTTAATGCAATAAGAAATACCAGTTGTAAACCGCTCACTGCCCCACACATAAACCTCATTTTATTGCAATTACTGTCTCCATTCTACAACTCTTACTGTCAATAACACATAGTTCATTATTCATGCATCCATCCAGACCAAGTCATTTGAGTAACTTTTAAACTTTTACCGTGCACCGCTGTGTGTTTTCAATATAGTAAAACATCAACAGATCACTAATATTATTGCATATAATGTACGTGATAGCCTCCATGTTCTCATATACAAGGTCTGGTTTTGATCTAAAAGAAACTAAATTATAGATGTTGCATGAAACATAAACCCAACATTTCTCTGCAGATGTGTGTAATAGAGTCTCACACATCACCCACATTAGCTAAAAACTTATAAGGTGCCAAAGACGAGAACGATTGCATTGCATATGCTAGTTGCTTTTGTCATCCTAAGTGGGAAAGGTATGCCAAGTTGTGGTCCCGTGCTCACTGGGCAACTGGATTCAAGCTAGCCCGGATGATTAGGGGTGATGCTCCGAAACTGGTCACAGGATGCTTCATCTGGTCCAGGGAGGACCTGGCTTGACGGTTCGGGCTTAACTGTTCCCATGCGGAACAGGGTCAATACTAATTTGCATATGGCTGGGTCCAAACTGGGGTGGAGTGGTGAGCAAAAGAACGATGGATTAAACCAATGTCTTTGAGAAGGGGGTTGAATGTATGTATTTTTTCAGCATTCCATCCATCATTTGTTTCTTTTTGACCCTCTATAAACCCCACAACCCACACCTAAAATTTAAATAACACGAATTGCACAATTAGCATAAATTATTATACATTTTTAAAAATCAATTAAAAACTAATTATAAGTTTGATATAAGTAAACTACTTCCCACACTGTCTCCCTATGAACCCACAACCTGATGCGGTACTAAAAGCAGACATTGGAGGAGAAATAAATGACAATAGAGAAGAAAATTATGTCTTGGCTCAAGAGCAGAGTTTAGGAGAGCTGGATATAAAAAGCCAAGGGCGGAATCCAGCCAAGATGGTGGCAACATTTCGTCAGTGCCCTCTGACAGAAGGGTTCTCATACCTCGTCTGGTGTCTGATTTTATGTGGGAGATTACCTACACAGATGGTTTAAGGCCTGCAAAATTGCTTTACAGATGCACAAGGGGGCCGAGGCTGATTAGGGAGCTAGTCTGTGGAGGCCTATCCCTAGTGAATGGAGGGACACTCTACAGGCACTGCAAGGGAGTGCCTGGACAGGAAGTTTAGTTTGACCCCAGAAAAACATAGACAATAGTTCAGGGACAGTCGGAAGCTATCCCAACAGACATGGGTGGATTGTGTAGATCCCTTTTGCAAGGCACGAGATGGATGGACGAAGGGTAGCATGGTAAAAGATTACCAGGAGCTGTAGAATGTGTTCACAACAGAGCATATGTGCAGTCTTTGTTTTTCAAATCTATGCCAACAGCTAGTAAGCTCACTGGCCCCGAGAGCTTGCTAAAGAGGTGGGCTGCCTGGTTAGCACCAGGATCCACAGGAAGGTATCTGGGGGATTACCATAAGGATGGGCACAGTCTTCACCTGAAGTAGGAGGGGGACAAAAAATGTGAGGAGTTCTCTTAAGGGCTTAAAACTAGCTCAGTGGGCCAGGGTTCCCTTCCTGTAGAGAGAAGAAAAATAAATGGTTCCCTGAGAGTAAGTCTGCAGGGAAGGTTCCAGTGAAGCTCTATGAGTGTCAGCAAGAATGACTTTACAAAGGTGATGCCAATTGTCCCAAGCAGGCACAGTCCCCCACCAGTGGGCAGTCACTGGGGTTTGCTAGTGTAGTGTTTGGGAGGAGATTGCCCCAGGTAGTTTCAGGAAGAGTGGGGTTAACCCTAGTGTTACTGGGTAATTGGAAGATGCTACAGAGAATTCCCCATTCCTGACAATACTAAGAAGTAGTCAGTGGGTATCCATCAATAGGCAGAGGATGGAGGCTGTGAGACAGAGGAGCCAGCATGACCACCGTAAGGTGTCTTCTGGTGTCTTCAGAGCAGGTAGTCCCTAATATATTCTGCCAAGTAGTTGCTGCTGATAACTGCGAGAACCACTACCCAGTGGCTCTGATTCCCTTTGAATTGTGAGTGTCTCAGGTCTGCTAAAGGTAGCTGTGAGTCTGTTCATGCCTGTGGATTGTCTGCTGGGCAATGAACTGGAGCATAACAACTGGAAAGAGGTGGAGCTCAGGTCACACTTGGAGATGATGGGTGTGCCTGACTACACTGCCCATGGCACCTTAAAAGGGTGGTCACAAGGACCTGGAGCCTGAAACAAAGGCCCGGGTACCTGCCAAAAAGAGAAGAGCAAGGGGTGCAAGAAACCCGCTCCTGAGATTTTCACGGTCCGGGAGGAGGCGGAACCTGAGCGGGACACCCTGGTACCTACAGGGGAAGATGTAGCTGAGTGGGGTACATGTCTGAGCTGACCAACTGGCAGCACGAAGGGGTAACCTCCAGGGAAGAGTTCTGCAAAGCACAGAAGGAGTGCCATACTGTTGTAGGTGTTCAACAACAGGCCATGGTCCAGGCAGCTGGTTACATCTCTTTACTTGGAGAATGACCTCATGTATAGTTCGGCTAAGGCTCTTGAGCCTGGTGCAACACGTGTTGGCGGTACCCCAGCACTTCAGGACCTTCCTACTTGTTCTGGCTCATTATGTGCCACTGGCAGGCCATTTGGGGGCAAGACAAGACCTTTGGCAGGCTTGCCACCCACTCTTATTGGCCCCAAATGAGGAAGGCCTCAGATGCATTCTGCCGGTCCTGTCCTACCTGCCAGACAAGTGAAGTGGGAAATGCATCCCTTTTGAATGGGTTGGCATTGACATTGTGGAGCCTCTGGATCCCAAGACAGCCATGGGCAACAGATATGTTCTGATCCGGAGGCTATCTGAGGAAATAGACTGCACCAGTCATGGCCAGGACACTAATTGGGATATTTGCCTGTGTGGGTTTCCCTAAGAAGATGTTATCTGACCGGGATACCAACTTCATGTTTATTCACATGAAGGCCATGTGGAAAGAGTGTGGGGTGACCTATGAGTGCACTTCTTAAAACTCCCAAACCAATTAGTTGATTGAAAGGTTCAACCAAACACTCAGGCATGATTATGGGTCTGTCTAAACCCATGAGGCATAAGTGGGAAGTCCTCATGCAATGTATTTTATTTGCATGCAGGGAGGTTCCACAGAAGAGGGTTGGCTTCAGCCCTTTTAAACTTCTATATGGACACCTTATGAGTGGACTTCTCAGATTGATTAAGGAAGGCCAGAAGAAAACTCCCAGAAGCCACCTCAGGATGTAGTTCGCTACATTCTGGCATTCCGCAGCCTGACAGCCTGCCCCTAGAAACTCGCACAGGAGAACTTGAAAGCTAGTCAGGTGGACATGAAGCAACGGTAATACCAGAATACCACTATGGTTGTCTTTCAGCTTGGTCAAAAAGTGTGGTTATTGGAGCCCTGGGTACTGCATGACCGTTGGTCCGGGCCTTATGAGATGAAGAAGTGCAAGATTGATGTCTCCTATTTGATGGTTTTCAAGACTCCTAGGAACCCTTTGGGGGCCCTTCATGTGAACCGTCTGGAGCCCCACTTCGAGAGGTCTGAGATTGCCATGCTCCTGGTTACTGATAATGGGGTAAAAAGGAGAGTGAACCTCTCCTGACCTCCTATCTTCCAAGGAGCAGGATGGGTCAGTGGAGGGTGTCAGCCTCTCCCCTACATTGCCACTTGGTCAACAGAGAGACTGCTGCCAGTTGCTGGAGCAGTTTGCCTCATGGTTCTCCCTTGTCCCTGTACTCACTACATGGTGCACCCATGATATTGATACTGTGAACAGCACACATGTAAAGAACAACATTTACAGGATGTCTGATAAGGTGAGGAATAGCATCAAGGAGGAGGTCTCCAAGATGCTAGAGTTAGAGGTTATTGAACACTCAAACAGCCCAAGGTCCAGCCCAGTGGTGTTGGTTCCAAAGGCTGGCCCTCCAGGTTTCACACCTGAACATAGGTTCTGTGTGGACTACCGAAGGCTCAATGCAGCCACCAGGACTGATGCACACCTCATCCCCAGGGCTGATGAGCTCATTGATCGTCTTGGAGCTGCCAAGTTCCTCAGCACATTAGTCTGGGCACTGGCAGATTGCTTTGACCGAGGGAGATGAAGAGAGGTCAGTGTTCTCAACACCAGAATCGGTAGGAAGCTCCTGTCAAGGATGGTGTTTTAATTGATCCTTTCTGTGAATGAGGACACTTTTGGGGCAGGGGGTGGTCTGAGAACTATGTTTTAACACTGTCTTTTTAAATCTTGTTTTTAGTGACCAGCACACAACTAATTTTGGATTTGCTTCAAGAAATACTGTTGCACTTTATTCAAACTCTAGGTGGGGTCTGTTAGAGCCCACCTTGTGCCTTTCTGCTTGCCCCTTGGAGGCAGAGGGATTTCTCCTTCTCATTCTGCCTTTTTGGGTAAGGTAACAGAATTAAACAGTACAGTGGTTAGTAGATGGACCCAAATGCAGATAAAAAGCAGTCTGGTGCGTGGCCTTACTGAATGTGTGCCAAAGGCAAACCCAGCTACACCCAGACAGCACCCTGGGCCAGGGAGGTAGTCCGTTACACTCCAGAGGGTAAGTTTGGAATAGAGACCAGAAGGAGGAAAAGTGGAGTGTGTATAGCTAAGCCTAGAAGGGGTGGGGGGGGCTTATGAAAAATGTGCACACTGTCACTGGGACCTCAAAGTCTGGGGGCTCTATACATTACTTTAGGGGGAAGGGGAAAGTAAGGACTTACCTGACCGAAAATGGTATTACATGTGCATTAGTAAATGCCAGGTCTTTGGTTAAACATTGCCTCGAAATACATGAGTTGATAGAGTTACATAAAATAGGTTGTCTGTTTACTCTGAATCGTAGACTAAGGAGGACGCTGACCCGGTGCTGGTAGAGGCCACTCCTCCTGGCAACTGGATTACAAGGTCGGCCTTACCGGAGGGGAGGTGGTCTTTTCATTAAGCTCCCTTAATTGAACCCTGGAACTGACTGGGACGGAGTTAATTGATATTTGCAAAATGGCGTATTCTAGACTAAAATAAAATCCGAGAGTCCTACTCTGTGGTCTCCTGATATATCCCCCCCTCCACTCACCGAATACATTTCAAAATTAGATCCGATAATTGACCCACATGTTGTCAGCCACAATTTTGCAATTGTAGGTGATTCTAATTTACATTTGAGGGATAAGGAGTGCAAAGATGTTGCTACTTTCCTTCATCTTATGAACAACTTTGGAATCACTTAACTGCGAATGCCTCTGCTCACAGGGCTGGACACACCATTTTTGGCATATTTTCAAATTCTACAGACTTAGAGATTCAGGAAACTCTCCCACTCAGTTGGCAGACCATAGGGTAATTACTTTTACAATTCAACCACAGAGGGAAGGAGGAGCTACTCCCAGTAAGCCATTCTTGTATAGGAGTTGGAACAGAATTTCTAACCCTAATCTAGAAGCCTCATTTAGTATGTCACGTGAGGAAAGAAATATCATGCAGAACCCTTACACAGAACCTTATAATGAATGAATGAATAAATGAATGAAAGGATTAGTGCAGCAATAAAAGAGATGGCTTAAGAAGGTGGAGAACTATCCTGTCTCAGGAGGAGAGGAGTAAGCATAAAGATACATTTGCCACCGACAAAAGGCCTACTGCAGAGGCAAAATGTGTTTACTATACAGGTAAAATATGTGCGTTGTTGAATATTCCAAATCAGTTTTTTAAGACCGTGAAAGAGTTCTCTATCCCTCCATTTCAGCAATCTTTCAACAAATCTGCAATAGCATAGTAAACCACTTTTAGAAGAAAATTGTGAACTTTTTTCAGAAATGCATTTGGTCTTAGGCAGGGCCAACCTCCTGAAGGAGATTAAGAATCCTAGAACTAATTCTGTTTTTTTTGTCTCCTTTCCCCTCATAACCCATACCCGGGCTAAAAATCTTCTTATGCCACTGAAGTTAGGATCCCCGGAGGACCCATGTCTCCCCAAAGTTCTCCAATTGTCACTAGACCTTGTACCTACCTATTTATTAAAGGTCCTGAATAAAGTTATTGGTACAAGAATCTTCCCTTAACTATGGAACACTCGATGGACTTCCCTTTAAAGAAAAAGCCAAATGGAGCCTCAGATGATCTCAAAAGCCTATGCCCCATCTTATTGCTGCCTGCTCCAGCCATAATGTTAGATCCCTCTGAAAACGGAATCAGCATTTGTGATAGCAGCAGATCTTATTCAGATTCAAGTAGACGCGGGTGATGCTGCCTTTTTGTGATCTTAGATTTATCTGCAATATTTGACATGGTGGCTCCTACCCACTTAGTGTACAGATTGCGCCAAGAACTGTTGGCCTTACTGAGCTCTTTTCCCACAAATAGAATTCATACAGTTTGCTGCAGTAATTATAGGGCGCCCCCTTTTCAACCACTATGTGGAGTTCCACAAGGGTTCTCACTTAGTCCAAAGCTGTTCAATCACTATGTGGCTCCACTAGAAACCCTGGTGAGGTCTTTAGGCTTCCAGGTTCAATCTTATGCAGGTGATACTCATATTATTCTCTCAGTGTCCAATGACTAACATTCTGTGGCAGAAAGGTTTATTTATTTATTTATAAACTTTTATATAGAGCAAACGTGAACCAAGCGGGTATCAGAGCGCTTCACATAATGACGGAAACAACAATCTGATAGAGCAGGATAAACAGGTAAACAAGAGTAACAGAACAACACATAAATACAGTAAATGAGCAGGCGTGTGCGGAGGGGGTCTCAGCGCATTGTTTTCAGGGGGAGTAGTTACAATACAGGTTCATAACGTATGCATAACAAGTGCTTTGACTTCTTTTTTGAAAGAGGACGTTGAGGGATTCAGTCTGATTTCCGGAGGCATGACATTCCAGATTCTCGGGGCGATACCGGCGAAGGCTCGGTTATAGGTTTTCGTTCTTTGAAATTTTTGTGGTTTCAGCAGTAAAGTGCTAGATCTCAAAGATCTGCAACCACCCAAGAGTTTCAGTTTCCGGGCGAGGTACAGAGGAGTGTTAAGTTGAAGGGCTTTGCGAGCCATGCAAGCAATTTTGAGATGAATCCTATCCTCAATGGGAAGCCAGTTTAGAGATTTCAAATCTGGTGTGATGTGGTTATTTCTTTTGGATCCTGTGATGAGCCTAGCCGCCGAGTTCAGAGAGGCCCTCAGCGGAGCCAACTTGTAGCTTGGAAGCCCACATAGAGTTGAGCTCCTATACTCCAATCTGGAGATTACTAGTGCTTGAACAGCAGACTTCAAGTCTTCCGGAGGAAGGAAGGGTTTTAACTTTCTTAGTATGCTCATTTGGAAGTTTGCACCTTTGGTGGCAGCGCGGATGTGTTCCTGCATTCTCAGGGCCTCATCAAGTATTATTCCGAGAGATTTGGGAGAGTCAATGATGTGTGGAACACAGTTGAGAGCCATAAGCTGCTTCATGTATTCAGTGATAGTCGAGGTCCGTTTGGGAGGAGAAGTAAGGAGAAATTCTGTTTTGATGGAGTTTAATTGGAGGTGATTGGAAGTCAACGAGTGTTGGGTTTTGAGTAGGGTCGAATTGAGTGAATTGATGCCTTCGAGAGAGAAGATTTTCAAGTACAATTGGGTATCGTCCGCGTACATGTGCTACAGTATATTGGATGATTTGAGCATTTGCGTGAAGGGCTCTTTGAACAAGTTGTAGAGTGTGGGCGAGAGCGAGGACCCTTGAGGGACCCCCAGAGTGATCCAAGAAGAGTTGGAGAGGGAGTGATTGACTTTAAATATTTGTGATCTGTTATAAAGAAATGAGGCAAACCAGTTCAGAACTGATCCAGAGAGACCCATCCTACGTTCCAGTATATCCAGGAGGTTGTCATGTTTGACCATATTAAAAGCTGACAAGAGGTCAAGGAGTATTAGAAGTCAAGCTTTGTTCCGATCCAGCATTTTTAGAGCATCATCCATTATGTGGGTAATGGCCATTTCGGTGCTATGACCCTGGCGAAAGCCCAATTGGAATTGATCAAGAAGCTGGAATTGATTAATGTGGATACAAAGTTGGACAGACATGGACCAAATTCTCTAGCAGCTTCGATAGCCTAGGAATGGTAGTGGTTGGGCGGAAGTTATTAAGGTCGTCTTGCTTAGCAGAGGGTTTTTTAAGAATGGGTGTAACCTGGCCAGCCGTTAGACAGTCAGGAATCACACCTTGCTGTAAGGAGGCATTTACAATCTTGGTCCAGATTGGAACTAGGGACCTCTTAATTTCATTGAAGAAACTGGATGTTAGCGTGTCATTTAAGTGGTTGGAGGGTTTAAGTATAGTTAGTATGTTAAGTATAGAGATTTTGTCAAAGGGTGTGAAAAGGCTCCAGGAGGTGCTATTTTTGGGAGTGTCCCCTAGAAAAGGGGGTGGCTGGGGGGAGGAAGGTGAAGGGTCTGTTAGCTGGTTCATCAATGTCTGGAGGTCAGTTTTTATCTTATCCATCTTTCCAAGGAAGAAGTCAGAGAAATCATCACAGTTTGGCTGTATAACGGAGGCCGTTGGCAATAGAATGGGGAGATTGTTGGATGTGTTGATGTGTTAAAGGTACATAGAGGCCTGAGATTGCTTGAGATGTCTAAGTGACTGTTTCACAGTAAGACTGTTAAAAAATACACAGTCGATCCCTCCACCAGGTTTGACCAATCTATCAAGTCTGATGATGTTATGGCTGGGAGGGACTAGGATGTCCAGGACTTGACCTGAAGGCCAGGTTTCTGTAAGTATTAGAAGGTCAAGGTCCTGCACCAGGATGAGATCACAGATATCCGCGGCGTGTTTCACAGCAGATCTACTATCGATAAGTATGCATTTCAAGTGGCTAGTTGAGTCAGATGAGGTAGATTGCGTGATGAGAACGTGTTTCAGGTTCGAGGTGTTTATAGTATTAGGGTTGTGTCTGGGTATTCTGAAAGGATTAGGGGGAATAGACTGAGTATGGAGTTGTTTACCCAAATCGACTGTATGAGTGGAGTTGTAAGTAAGAAGGAGGGGGTAAATGTCAGAATCTGTAAGGGAGATCTTAAATCTACAAGGTCTGGAGGCAACATTCAGGCAGGGAATGGATCTCCACCTTTGAGGGGGAGAAACGCTTAGGTCAATAATCTCTTCAAAGAGAGGGGAGAAGTCAGAGTAGTAGTGCCGTAGTTAGTAGCTGGTGCTTGATTATGTCTGTTCTTCCCTAATGACTTGTAGGCCAAAAAGTCATTAGCAAATTCCAAGGTGATGACAGTAAGCTTTTGTAGTTCTGCCGTAAGTAGTTGAAGATCCCGCGAGATATCAGCTAGGCAAGGAGTGGGGACGAGGTGATTCTCAATTGATAAGGCATGTGTCCGTTGGTCCGTTTGTGGGAGGAAGAGCTGATAGCAGCGTTCGGGTGATGCTGGACTGTGTGATCCAGCGAAGGGGACGTTGAGTTAGGAGGATAATTTGGTGTGCCAGGGAGCGATGGTAGACTCCTGAGTTGATTGTTAAGAGATATTAGGGTCGTATGAGTACTGATGTAACTAGGGAGAATAGGATCAGGATTCAGAGTGGTCAATTTGTGCGAAATGGGACGTGTGATGGACATATTAGTATCAAGTAGGCCGGGGCTATCACAGGATGTGTGTGTAAGTGTAGTGGTAGAGCATTTGCAATGGCTGCCAAGATTAAGGGGGTGGCTAGTGGGTTGGGTAGGATCACTGCTAATCATGTGAGAGTCAGGTCGATTTGGCAGAGAACGGGAGATGCTATGGCTTCCCAAATTGGGGGTTTGGGGGGGGGATGTATGTTAAACATCAATAGCTGGATGAAGGAAAATTGCCTAAAACGTAATGCGGAAAAGACAGAGATTCTGCTCTTTGGAGCCCTGAATACTGTGTGGTCATCCTCCCACCACAGTTAACCCTGCAAAGAACGTAGGAGTCATTTTGGCAGGCTTTCTTTTGACTCCCAAGTCAACAGAACGACCTGTACTTATTTCTACATCATCAAGATGTTCAGGACAATATTTCCCTTCATTCCTTCCAAACTCGAAGTTCCAGTAGAGCTTGCTCTAGTGACATTCATGCACTTTATCTTAAAGTAATAAATCTCTCCTTAGTCAATGTCAGGTGATCCAGAACGCGGCGGCCCGGCTGGTCTTAAATATACCAAATTGGCTCTCAGTAACGGAGGGCTTGCTCTCCCTACACTTGGTACCAATCCCACTGAGAGTACATTTTAAAGCCCTCTGTATGGTACCTAAGGCCTTGCACTAACAAGGATCACTTGTTCTTAGGTCTGCATTTCATTGGCACCACCCTTAAGACAACTGAGATCCTCCTATTTGAGGAGGGTGGTCATTCCCAAATTTCGGTAGGCTAGCTAGGGAGGTCGGGCACTCTCGATAGCAGCATACAAACTTTGGAAAACATTGCCCCCTATAATAGCCAATATGAACTCTCATATGGCCTTTCAGAAACAATTGAAAACGTGGTTGTTCTCTCATTCCTGACTTACCCGCCTTCTCGAGGGTTGCTTCTTTTTTATGGTTAGCACGTTGATGCCTAAGGGCATAATGCACACAATAAATGCAAATGCAAAATACAAATACAGAAGTGGATTTCCAGTTCTGGGTCATGCTATTTTCTATGCTATGCAGATTTCTAAAGAGCATGGCTACCTGTAGGCTTCCCAGCGCTGCTTAAGACCTGGCGTTGCTTTGGGACAAGTGGAGACACACAGTGGAGGCTATTAATGTGGTTATAGCCATGTTTTTAGCCTTTTCCTGAACTGTGATTTGGTGTTAGGCATCTTAATTCAATGGGGAACGTGTTCCAAAGTTTGGGGATATGATGTGAAAAGGACCTACAGCCCCATCTGGCCTTGTGAATTCTAGGTACCTTCATGAATCGGCCTGCAGTGGATCTTAAAGCCCTACTGTGAAAGTAGGGGGTTCAAGAGTGCACTTATCTTGGTGGGTCTTTTGGCGTTAAGCCCTTTTAGTGCCACACAGAATGATTTAAATGTTATCCTTGCCTCAATGGGGAGACAGTGCAGAGAAGCTAGAGCACACTTTGCTGATGCAAATTTTGGGACCTTGTATATGATCCTTGCGGGTGCATTTTGGACAACGTGGAACCTTTTGATGATACATTTTAGATAGCTTATGTACATAGAGTTCTCATAGTCTAATCAGGAGAGAACAAGGTATTGGACCACAATTCTTCTGGACACCCTCGAGATGCCGTGAACGAGACCACCCAAAATGGCGACCGCCTAAGAAACTCGGCGGTGCGGAACGGCAGCGGACTCTCCTTCATTGATGGCAGCTCTTCCAGCCCTCCTTGACCCTGCGGACACCCTACATCTTCAGATTACCTTAGTGGGCTGCCTAAGCGGTGAGTGAGCCTGATTGCAGTGTGCGACTGATGACCGGAGAGCTCAGGAGTCTGATGAGAGGAGAAGCATGGAGGAAGAAAATGTGGTAAACCACCAAGTGCACCACATCTATCGAGCACAAGCCCCCCACACCTACCAGTGATGTCTAGGGGCCCCCTGGTCGCTGATCTTTGTCCTTGATGAGCAACTCTGACCCCTGCTGATGCAGCCTCCAGCTACAGAGGGCAACCAACTTCGCTACAACCCTGCGAGCGCCCTGTTCACAGACCTCCATAGCGGTGAGTGCACCCAGCAGCTGCACAGCGCCACGGGCGGGAGGTCACCCGACCAACACGAACGGGGGACACATGAAGGGGAAGCTGATACCCCCAGGAGATCCACTGCTAATCACCGGTGGGAGAGATCCATGAGACATGATCACAGAGTAATGCACCTGATTCCAAAATGGTGCCGGCAGTTGATGGTCGCTTTGGGTCTAAGCAACACCTCAAAAGAGTCCCCCGGTTTTCTTCTTTGGTGTAAATGCCTTATAATTGAACTGAAATGGCATTTACTTCCCATACCTAAAGGTGATGACCCAGATGAGCCCCCTTGACTAATCGAGAATGTCCCTTGAGGCACCCTGCCTGACCTGCAAATGGCTGCTGTCTCTCTCCTCTGACGATATTCCTCACCTGCGCTCACCCCCCCCTGATGACATGTGGACACTGGCTCTGTCCTCATGCTGCACCACTGCAGTGACTACACCCCCTTTGCCTCTGAGTTTTGGAGACAGTCTGAGTTTAGCAGCAAAGACTCCACAACCTTGCCTGACCTCAAGATGGCCACCTCAGTTGGTCTCCCCACGACGCCATACCACTCATTGACAACTGATCTGGCCATCTACCCGATCTTGAGTACAGCCCTCACTGACCCTTCATCCTGCTCTCCCTCCAGGACATTTACTAGTTGATCTTTCCCTTGACTGCGGAGACCTTGCTATGTGACTGACGCCCGGTGGAGCTACCTGTTATCTAAAGTTGAGATGGGTTGTAGATTCCCCTCGGCCGTCACCTACCCAGCCGGAACTTGGGCAGAGTGTCCTTTGTCTCTCTATCATATCCCCCTCCTACTCCTTCACCCTACCACCTTCCCCCTCTACGCTCCTTTGATATTGTCATCTTTGCTCTTTAAATGTTTTTCCGTTGAGACATAGCTGTCTGATTGATGCCCGGTGGAGCTACCTGATAGCTGAAGAGGAGATGACTGTGGATTCCCCCGTGGCCGTCACCTACCCAGCAGGACCTGGGGCAGACTTTCCCTTCGTCTCTCAGTCATATCTATACCTTACCCCCTTTCCCTTTTTCAGTCCATTTTATTTACCCTCTATGTTCTTGAAATTTTTTTAATGTTATGTTTTTTGTAATTTGTGACTGATATAATTTGACAACTATGTGGAACCTTATGTAAGCAATCTGATACCTCCGGGTCTAGCCAGCACTATATAAAACTCTTTGAATAAATAAATAGAAAATAAATAAATAATGTCTAGAATTTTGTGTTCAGAAAGTGGCAAAACAAGTCCAAATAAGGTTTTTGGCCTGTGTATCCATGGAAAGGGACTTGTCCATCTACCTCCCTCGACTTTTAATGGAGAGGAGGGGATTGGTTGATTGCCCAAACATTCTGGCCTGTCTATAGGTGGTTGAGGGTCAGGTCTGTTCCCCAGAATAATCAGCTCAGTTGATTCCCTGTTTAGTTTTAAGCAGCAGTTTGCCATCCACTTGGATACTTTTTAGAACAGCAGGGAGACAGCTGATGGAACTGTGAGCCTTTTCCAGGGCAAGGGAGACGACAAATTGTGTGTCGTCGGCATATGGTGCAATTTACAGCCCAAACTCTTATGCCTTTTGGTTTGAAAACACCCCTTCCACCTTCTAGAGGCTGGTCAATTATGTCCTGTTTGGGTTGGAGTACTTCAGTGCTGCCTACCTAGATTACATTGCGGTGTTCAGCTGTAGGTAAAAGGACCACTTGAACCACCTCCAGGCAGTGCTTCGGGCTCTGCAGAGTGCAGGCCTGATTATCAAGGCCAGTAAGTGTCAGATAGGGCAGGGTTCTGTGGTCTACGTGGGACACCAAGTAGGGGGTGGCAAGGTACAGGCCTTGCAGCCCAAAATTCACACCATTCTGTCTTGGGAACACCTTAAGACAGACAGAAGTGAAAGCTCGCTTAGGCCTCACTGGATATTACAGGAGATTCATCAAGGGATATGACACCATAGTTGACCCCTTGACAGAGCCGACTTCCAATAAGCAGCCACGTCAGGTGATCTGGACATAGGCATACCAGAAGGATCTTGTCTCTCTGAAGGAAGCCATGTGCAGGGCACCCGTGCTCAAGGCCCCTGATTTCTCCCAAGAATTTGTTGCGCAGGCAGACACCTCAAAATCATGGCATAGGGGGCGTACTCTCACAGCTAAATGAAGAGGGCCTGGATCAGCCTGTAGCCTTCATCAGTAGGAGGCTACTTTCCAGGAAACAAAGGTGGAGCGCAATTGACAGGGAAGCCTTTGCTGTGGTTTGGGCGCTGAAGAAGCTAAAGCGTTAGGGCAGGGGTGAAGCCGGGAAATGTGCTCGACACTACAGGGTGCACAATAACATGAGGAGATTGGTCTTTGCTGGAGACGAGCACCACTTACAGTGGTACTCGCTTTGTGGGACGGGAGAGGAATAAACGTGGCGCCCTTCCTGACCTCAAAATGGCGCCAGAGTGGTGATCTCCCTTCCGTGTGACTCCGGTCCTGTTTTCCTCGGTAACAGTAGTTGAGAAGTATTTGAAGAGCTTTACGGGCCTCCCAGGGTGTCCTTCCACGATCTGGTCGGGCCGCCTGAAAGGCTCGGATTTCCTTTTTGTTTAGAACCCCCGTTTTTACTCTGGAATTTCCCAGACAAATGCTCTGGATCACATCAAGTGCTGCCTGAAAGGCTAAGACTTTCCTTTTCTTACTAACCTCTGTGTTTGCGGGCACATTTAAGGATCACGCACATGGTCTGGTGTTCCCTAGCTCTGGTGTATACATTGAGGGACGTCACATTTTTTTCATCTTTATTCTTTGCTTTTGGGCATCCATCTTGTTCTTTGAGCAAAGAAACTGAAGAGGGGTGCCCCTCCTCCCTGGTCCCTATGCTCGGCTGTGCATAGAGAGTGAAATGGGCTGGACCCTCCCCCTGCATTTGGGGGCCATCTTGGAATGGACAAACTGACCGTATCCCACGTATTTATTTCAGGAATTCTCCTCTTAACATCATCCATTTGCCCCTGATAAAAACGTAACCATCAGACAACAGATCAAGTACAGCTGCGCTGTAACAGCGCTGGCAGCGGCAACATCTCTACCTATCTATTTAAAGGACTCATTGAGTGGCCTGGCAGCCTTTCCCTCATTTACAGCTGCGCAGCAAGTAGTGCCAGCTCCACCGTCTAGGCCTTTTACAGCTGTGCAGCAAGAAGTGCCAGCTGCACCGTTCAGGCCATTAACAGCTGTGCAGCAGGTAGTGCTAGCTGCATCGTTTAGGCCTTTTACAGCTGCGCAACAAGTAGTGCCAGCTGCACCGTTTAGGCCTTTTACAGCTGTGCAACAAGTAGTGCCAGCTGCACCGTTTAGGCCACTTTATCCGTGGGACAGTTCTTATTGAGTTAAGACTCTAGCTGCATTGGCAGCAGCCTTGACATTATAGTTTCAGGGCATTTGAGTCCCCCTCTGAGATGGCCAGTTGGCCAGGGAGACTGCGAGGTTTGTACAGAGCCAGGCCCTTTTACGTATATGTAGTGCTAGGAAATACTTTTCATGCTGTATGATTTACGCATCCTGTATGGAGTACCTCTAAAGGTGGCCTTATGATGACGAGGTTGTCGTGCATATTTTGTTATTGCTAGTCAGATTTTGTTCCACCATATGCTCTTTGCCCCTAATGTTAGTGATTCTCAGGAGATTAGGGTCCAATAGTAGCCTGTTTTAACAACTAATGGGCGCCCCCTCCCTGCAAAGCTCAGACACACTTGATATGGAACAGGTTTCAAGGATGCCTGACCCCATCATGGCGACAATGATGACTTCTTCCCCCCCTTTGCCTGAACTTCGACTTACTCTACCCGTCCAAGACTGCGCCTGCCCTCATGAGAACATCAGCAATTCTTTCGGACCATGGCTCCCCGACCCCCCCACCCGGCCACTCTTCCCTGAGCACACATGACCTCTATCCTGACAGCAGAGTCCGAACATTATGTCCGACGTCCGGTGGAGCTGCTCTGTTCAGCTAATGAGGAGATCGGCCTTGGCTCGCCCCCTGACCATCACCTGCCCAGCCGGACGTGGGCAGAGTTGCTCCCCTTCTCCCTGTCTCGCCCCCCCCTCTACGTTTTTCCTATGCTCGGCCTTTGTCCCGTCACCCTTTCTATCCTCCTTTCTGACCGATGCCCGTTGGAGCTTCCTTTGAGAGCTATAGGGGAGACTGGCTCTGGACTACCTCCCTTGCCGTCACCTACCCATCCGTCGTTGGGCTGACTTTCCCTTTGTCTCCTATTCCGTCTTTCCCCTCGTCCTCTCCCTTCTCACCCCTCTCTCTGTTCCCTTTATATTTCTCTCCTTTTCCCCCGTTATTGCGTCTCTTTTTGCTGATGTAACATGAATTTGCTGTTATTTTTGTAACTTTGCTGACCTTATGTAAAGCGCTCTGATACCTACGGGTCTAGCTAGCGCTATATAAAACTGTTTAAATAAATAAAATAAAAAAATAAAAATCCCAAACTGTTCCTGTGGTCCATCTCCCTACCAGGAATGGACTTTATGGTAAAACACCGTCCTGGCACAGGCCACACCAATGCTGATGATCTCTCTGGTTCTTCCACTTTAGTGAAGAGAACTCCCAAGGGGTTGGGTAGCTCTCCTCCCCTTCAGCTGGGGGAGGGGTGCAGCATGTTAGACCTTGCATCATTGGCATGGTTTCACCACCTGACTTTTGGCCTCCTATTTTGCTGACTTCCTTTTTGCTGGCTTTGGGATTCTGGGCACTTTACTACTGCTAACCAGTGCTAAAGTGTATATACTCTGTACTTAAAACATGGTAACATTGGCATTTCAACAATTGCCATATTTAATTTACTTATAAGTCCCCAGTAAAGTGCACTATATGTGCCCAGGGCCTGTAAATAAAATGTTACTTGTGAGCCTGCAGAACGGATTGTGCCACCCACTTCAGTAGCCCTGTAAACCTGCCTGAGGCCTGCCACTGCAGAGCCTGTATGTGCAGTTTAAACTGCCATTTGGACCAGGCAAGCTGACCTACTTGCCTGGCCCAAACCTTCCCTTATAATAAACAAGTCACCCTTAAGGTAGGCAACAGGCAGCCCTATGGGCAGAGTGCAGTGTACGTACACAGTAGGATGTGTACTTTTGAGTTTTACATGTCATGGTAATGAAAAACTCTTAGATTTGTTTTTTCACTACTGCAATGCCTCTCTCTCCCAAAGGTTAACATTGGAATTGCCTTAAAACATCTTTTAAGTGTAATTCCCAATTTGGAAAAGATAGAGATTTGGAGTTTGGTGTCTCTGAGCTCACAATGTAGAATCACAACTTATGGTGAAGTCGGATTTTTAATTGCAGCTCTGAAAATGCCACTTTTATAAAGTTGCCATTTTCTTACTTTAACCATTCTGTGCCTCTGACTGTCTTAAGTACATGTCTGGGTTAGTTGACAGCTGGGTTTCATGGATTCCATTAAGACAGTCACACAAAGGGAGCTGGAGTGTGACATTTATATACAGATAGCCCATCGCCCGGCTGATGCGCCTACCTGAGGTAGATTGGGAGGGCAGAGCTGACACTTGCAACTGAATAGGGCTATGCCACTGTCTACACAAAGAGCTGCATAACCCCAAGTAGTGAGTCTGGAGCCTGGGCAGGAACGGCAGGGACCTTGTGATCTTCAAAGGCCTCTTTGAAGTCTTCCCCACTTCAAAGGCACAACTGGGTATAAGTAATGGACCCCAGAACACCAGATCAGAACTTTGCTGGAACCAAGGAAATTCTGCCTAGAAGAAAAGCTGCTGTGCTGTAGGAGGGACTGCCACTTTGCTACCTACTTTTCTGTGTTGTACTGATGCTTCTTGCCTGGGAGTGAGAGGGACTGGACCTGCTCTCAACATCATTGAACCCAAATTTCTCCAAGGGCTTGCTAGATTGCTCCCTGTTCTTGAAATCTTAGGGCCATTAATGTTTTGCTCTGCCAACTGTGAGCCTTGCCCTTCCAAAAGGTACCAATCCAGTCTTGGGCCTTGAAAATTGGTTGGGCAGCCGTTTTCCTGCAAAAAACGACGCAGTGAAGACTTTGCGTTGATCGGAACCAACGCAGTGCCGATTCGAGGACATACCTGCACAGCTCAACTATGATGCGGATCCTGACTGCGAGATTTGATGCTGATGCAGCACCGACCCGGAGACATCACTGCGAGTTTCCAAGCAAATTCAGCGCCAATCCAAAGACATCCCTGCGTGGCTCGACAACGACGCAGCAGCACCTGCATCGTTAGGGGTTCTACGACACAAGATACAATTGAGAGGCTCGATGATGACACATCAGCCGGACTGCGTGAATCAGCCTGAACACATCGAGACTTCAATGCCGACACTTACTCCATCCAAAGTACTTTTCAGCAGGCCTTCGTGGGTCCTGTAGCTGGCCTGTCTTCCATTGCACTCAGCCTGAAAATATGGATTTATCCTGATCTAGTGCGACCTCAAGTAAGCTATTGACTTTAAAGCACTATATTGCAGTTTATTGAAAAATTCCTATCTCCAGTTCTACTTACTGGATGTTTGCCATTTTTGTCTTGTTTTACTAAGGTAAATATTCTCCGTTTCTAAACTGGTGTGGAGTCTTTCTGTGGTGTTTTCACTGTGTTGCTGTAATTAAAGTGTTTCACAAGCACTTTACACATAACCTCTTGCACTGTGTCAAGCTACCAAAGGGTGATTACAGGTTAATTTGGGGTGTGTATCTGACTTACCCTTACTAGGATTGTGGTCCCAAAAGGGGGTGGTAATGGACGGAGCATCTGGACCAATCAAATCGCCTTCCACTCCCCGCCTGCTCCACCGCTCTTACCTGTGCGAGCCGCTACTGATGTGATGGGTTAAATGCTTGAATTAATCCAAGCCGGTAGTAATTACTTGGGGCTGCATCCTAGTTTGTTATTTTGCACACCATGCCACCTCACTTTCGGCCCAGGACTACAGTTTTTTGTCTCTTCCAGTTCTTTCTCTGCAGATTGCTTTTGATGTATGTCCTAGCTATGCTGTATTTTCATTGTAACCACTGTAATTTTTGGAAATGCCATTATTTTGCCCTTTTTGTAGATATTTTTTGGTGATTTTTAGGGAGGCAATTTCATACAAGCCAATGTTAGTACCTTGAGGATGTCTTCTACAATCACTGTTAATACTAATCTTGCATTCTTTATTTTCCTCCCCTAGGAGGTAGAAATTAAGTGGTTATAAATCACTTTCATCCGTTCAAAATAAAATATCACATGATCCACCTAAACTGTTTGCAGTGCATATGCATTTCAGGGAGTACCTTTAAAGGTGAAATGCCATTCCAGAATACACCTTTTATCGATTCGTTATGAAAGTTCCTGCACATTGGCTGCGGTATCCTGCACGCTCAGAACCCATATATTAATGTCTCCTCTAATAATTATTTTTACCATTAAGGAATATTAAACATACAATAATTACTGAGGTATCGCCCTCAAAAGTGGACTGATCTTTTTACTCCCCCCCCCTAAATTCTTTTAAGTAGAATGTTACTCTCTCTCTCTCCACCAAATGGAGGTTAGACCACATCTTTGCCAAGTAGGTACGTTCATGGATGTTCAGCAAAGTGTCAGTGGTATTGGAAGTGACTTCACTCAATGTATGTCTAATCCTCTCCCCCCACCCCCATGACCTCACAAGAAGTGATCGCACCAATTGTTTGTCCTCCTTGACCTCAGAAGACGTGTCAGGTATAGTACTGACCTGATATTATTTCACAGGAGTTGACATTGTAGCAGTGTGTAAATATATTTCACGTTTCGTGTAAAGCTAATAATATCTAAGATGCACTGTTGCAAGGACACAAGCCCCATCATTAATACACCTTATAGAAATCCCACAATAATTGTTAATGTGGTACCAGAATCCCAAGATACAATGCCGCTGGCTGCTATTGCTGGTCAGTGAGATTGATTAACACAATCCTCACTGATCATCAATATAAGTGTGGAGAATCCATCACTCTGCAGTGCACAACATACCGCCTGTTTGTGAAGTTCAGACGACCCTCAGATCTCTAAGCGCCACTGACCATTAATGTGCATCTGTTGAAGCAAGGAGGGAAGAGAAAGAGATGATGGGCAAAGTTTGGCCTTCACCTAGTTATGTTTCTTTTGTTTTTAGGAAGGGGTTTATGGCTACAAGGAGCCTGAGATGTAGGCTTGATGAAGTGGTGTGGCCTGTGGTTTTAATGTGAGTCTGTAGAAGGAGTAGCATGCATCTATTGGCGTTTGTCTTGAGCTTTCTGGGTTAAAGGCGAGAGACCTTGGAGGAACTAAAAAGTAGTTGGTGCCAGATGCTACACCACAGCGCTGAGGAGCTAACATATCTGGGCTCAAATAAAAGAACAACCACCCTTGGGACTGTTGCACTGGCCGCAACGCTCCTCTTGTAGCAGATCTTCGCCATAGAAGGAGCCTACATCTCTTCCGCAATCCTATTTACCCATTTGGAGTTGAACGGCCTCATTTGTCTGCGCATTAAAGCGCTCTTCTCTCGCTCTCAAATGTTTCCTGATTTTTTATTTACTGTTATTTGTGGGATTCAACAAGGTAAATGCAGCAAAGGACCGGCTGAAAAGGGAAAATAGGTGGCTTTATTGTGAACCTCGGATGACCAAGGTGCATATAATTAATGAGGAGAAAACCGGCAGAAAGGTACACCCTCGGGTATGGAGACATCCTGCTAGAAGGATGTCTATTTTGAAGAACCATCTCAAGATGGTACGTGCACAGTAACTCCAAAGTTATCTAGCTCAGTGCACCAATACGGTTTTCCCATGAACATTGATTGGAAAGGCTGTAAGGTAAGGGTTATAATTAAAGGAGAAAAAAGTGTTCAATAGTAGAGAGGCTCTATTATTCCCTAAATGCGACCGAAAACCCAACCGAGTAAAAAACATTTTGTTAGAATGTTTGACCACAAATCTAATCATACCATATGGATGTTTCAAATTAGAATGACCACTTTGTTCTGGGTCATTACCGTTTCAAGTTCTGAATGTCTGTGTGATAGATAGCCAAGTGCCTTCTGAGTGTTGTAGTCATCTTTTGCTTCCATTGAACGAATTAGACTAGCACACCTGAAATCAGTGATTTGTAGTGTAGAACTAGAGACAGTGTCTATGCTGCCCTGGAGGGCAGTGGTCACTTTGCTTAAAAGCATAACGAGTACATACTCTATTTTAGTTTGCAATATGACTTTTATGAGCGTTAAAGAGAAGCATTTACTCGTGAAATCCAGAAAAATATTCCTTCAACAGTAGAACATTCAGTAGTATTTATGCATCAGGAACTTTCAGTTTATGTGTGAGATTTCACGCTTTGGCGGTTTTCGCTTCCACACAGAAAACAAGCATTGGTAATGCTAAATAGTTTGGTTTATAACTGAAAATGGAAGCTATATCCATTGGCTTTTCCAATGTGTGTCTCTGTTGTGGGCTGCAGCTACTTCCTAAGCATAGAGAGATGTGCTTGGTCTACTTGTTTACATTCTCATTTTTGTGCTGTCAGAGTAAGACTGCTACTTCATGAAGATTATAGGAATGCTTTAAATGCTGTGTGATTGCTTCCATGAGGGTTGTGAGAGTGCTTCCAACACCGTGTGACTGTTGATTTGTTAGGTTTGTGAGAGTGATGTTGATATTTAAGATGTATTGCATCACCACCACCACAAGGTCTTGAACAGTTCCACTTGTGTTTTTGTTGAGACCATTGTTTAAGACATGCTGTGTACTTATTTAAACATGGGTGAGCCTTTCTTTTGAAACATACCTGCAGGTATCATTTGTATTTGGAGTAATTGCCCTCCACTTGAGGGCATTGTTTGCTTTCCCCAACGAGGCTGCCCAAAGATTGTAGGGTCATTAAGGACTCTGGCTATCCATTTACTTCTTTTGTAAACCCTTCCTGGGTGATTGCAGGCAGTTTGCACCCACCCTAGCTCTGCCCCACACGAATCATTGACCCCCCCCTTCTCATCTCACCAACATCAGGCTCCTGACCCTTTAGAGTTCACAGACACTCGCCCACAGCTTCATAAGTTGATCTGGTCTCACATGAATTGCTCTACATCAGTTTCCATTCCAACAAACTTTCTTTCGGTCAATGTAGACCTTAAAAAGTAAACAGTATAGCCAATGACAAGAAGGTACATACAAAAGTCAATAAATATCAATATAATAAAAACAACAATTAATTACATTAATAGGTTTAAAGTGCAACTAATCAAGACCAGGAGTACCACAAATCAGTAGGCATTGTCAATGGTGTTTTCGCTAAAATAATGGACTGTAGGATGTGGAACATAAAAAATAGATAAAAGTGATTTTTTAAAAGATAAAACTGGTTAAAATGAATGGATTGTGGTAATGGGGAGACTAAGGGTGATTATACTTGTAATGCTACATTTATCCATGTCCTCCGTTTATGCCACATGGAGTTCAGGAAACGGGAGACTGCAAAAACAATAGATAAATGGGTGTCCGTCCGCAATATTCTAAATACCTCCACATGCTGCCTAGACCCCATATTTATACTTAGTGGGACGAGCCAGGTCAGTCTTGCAATTTTATACCCTGGGCAGAAAAAGAGAACATGTACATCAGTCTCCTCGGCACAGTTACAAGCAGGACACCCCGGAGCGGAACATTTGACTATTTATTAGTAAAAGCACGAAGCAGCAAGGTCCCTATTCTAAACTGTATGTACAGTTTCCTTGCCATAATCGGTTGAATAACGTCCATAAAGTACTGAAAAAAATAGTCTGCTTTAATATTTAAAAAATCAGCTGTTAGATGACCAAGTTGGGAATTCCCCTGGACTGCGGCTAGCTTGTACGATCTATATGCTCTAACCAATGCTACGTGTGGGGTAACCAGGCACTCAGTCTCAGGGTGGATCCAAATATTTGGGAGATCTAGCTTATAACACATATCCCTTATAGATGAGAGCCTCAGAAGGTTGCCCACCTTCAGAAGGCCCAAGATCGCCTTAAGTTCTACCTGGTAATCCACGAGTTCTGGGGTCGCCCACAATCTCCTCCAAAAGATTAAAGGACAGAGCCATACTCCTCCGCTATAGGTCTAATACCCAGGTCCATGCATAATGGGATGTGAGGGGTAGTTGACAGGAGACCCAACAACTGTCTCATACAATTATTCTCTATTTTGGAAAGACCACCAGAAAAACAGTGGCCCCACAACTCAGCATCATACAATACAGCACTCCTGATTTGGGCTTTGTATAGCTCAGCCACCGAGGCAGCCGGTTTATAAGAGGATTTCCTATAGGTTTTTAATAATCCCCCTCCTGTCTGGGCTAGTTTAAGGATTGCTTTTGCAATTTGAGGACCCCACTCAAAGTTTACAGACAGTGTGACACCTAAATAATCAAAAATGGTCACCCTCTCTAACAGGGTGCCGTACAAGGAAGGGCTGGGGCGGGAGGTTTTAGGTGGGGGAAACAATCAAGAAATCTCTGGATGCCCATGCGTGACTTAGAGAGGAGCAAGGTGTCATCCGCATACAACATTGCTGGCACCTTACTAGTAACCAGCTTGGGGGCATCATTGTCAACTACCTCATTACGTGGGGCAACCGGAGCATTAATGAATAAGCACAAGAGGGTTGGGGCAAGCACTTACCCCTGCCTTACACCTCTATGAACTGGGAAACGTGGGGTTAACTCCCAGATTTTCCAAACCTCACTTGGGCATACTTAACCATATGCAGTCTCATAATCGATGTCAAGAGATAAGGTGGGATTCCCTGTTGTTGTAGAACCTCCCACAATTTATCTCTAGGGACCAAATCAAAGGCCGTTTTCAGATGAATGAATATCACATAGAGGCTTCCACCCTCTATAGATACAGTCTTCCAGTATAAAAGTTGTAGCCTTAGAATTTGGTCGATAGTGGAGGTGTTTTTCCTGAAACCTGCTTGGTAAGGACTAAGTATTCCGCTCTCCTCCATCCACACGTGGGTGCGATCAAGGAGGATCTTAGCAAACCTTTTCTGAGTGACGTTAATCAGACTGATCAGCTTGTATTTAATCGGTAAGAGGGGTGAGTCCTTTTTAAATATGTGGTAGATTTATGCCCCCAGCTAAGTATCCGGGATCGCCATACCTCTCAAAATGGCATTAAAAATTGCCCAGAGGTAGGGTCACCATATTTTAGGTTCTGCCCTGAATAAATACCCTGGGATCTTATCTAGCCCCAGTGCTTTTCTGAGAGGGGTCTTCCTAATAGAATTAAGGACCTCTGCTAGAGTGATCCCTTGGTCTTCTTCGGGAACAGTCCCTGGGATTAATAAAGGACGGTCAACAATAAATTCAGGATCTTCCTTTATGGAATATAAGGCATGGTAGTGAGACTTCCATGCAGCCGCTGCAATATTAGGCTCAATGGCTTGCGGACCTACATTGCTATCTGAGCTTACTAGTGACCAAAACAACCTCATGTCTCTATTGAAAAGCGCTACTCTGATGGCCTCTCATCTGTCTAACTCCCACGTCTTCTTTGCTTGTTTTATGGTATCTTGATAACAGCTATCATTTGTTTAATTAAGACCCTATTGTTCCTCTTAATCGCATCTAAAAGGGCTCTCTTGGCCTTACGGCGTGTGTCATTAAACCAGGTTTGTTTATTACATTTTTTAGGCCAGGGGATAAAAAGTGTTGGTCAAGCTAGGCGGTAGATCTTGGTGGAGTGCCGCAATTCTATCTATGATTTGTGGAGAGTCCTTTACCCCAACAGCCCACCCCTGTTCCTGCAGGGGCATTATTATAAGAGAAAAGAGTACAGCCACTTTCTCAGGTGACTGATTGAGGGACCCCTAACTAATTCTCCTATTATTAGCGAGAATTAGATTGTTGTGAACTAGGGCACTGCTAGCCCTGGGGTTGTTAAAATCTGGGAGCAGCAATTCCAATATCAGGGCATTATACTCTCTGTCCTGTCTTGGCAGGACAGAAAAATCAACAACCCACTGCCAAGATCTGGTTTCGAATCTAATCCAACAAGGAAGATTGACCAGTCCTATTAAATGTTGCCTTCCCTGGTCTATATGACTTGGAACGGCCATTACAATCCCTCAGAGAATGGGTTAATGTCACTGTGTTAATCTGGAGGGCTAAAGGTGTCCAAGCCCTTATTGGTTGAATTTTGGGGTCGGGGATTAGCCAGAGGCGATCCTCAGCACTGAGATAAACTTCAGTAGAGGCAACAAGAGGCTTATATTGAAAGTTAAAGTCCCCCCCCTATGACCAGCCTTATGTTCTGGGGGGACAGTATCAATAAGAATGTTCAGTTGTTCAAGGGTCTGTGCTTCCTGACCACCACAAGGTCTTTAACAGTTCCACTTGTGTTTTTGTTTGGACCATGGGTTAAGACATGCTGTATACGTATTTAAACATGGGTGAGCCTTTCATTTGAAACATACCTGCAGAAATCATTTGTATGTGGAGTCATTGCTCTCCACTTGAGGGCATTGTTTGCTTTCCCCAATGAGGCTGGCCAAAGATTGTAGGGTCATTAAGGACTCCGGCTATCCATTTACTTCTTTTGTAAACCCTTACTGGGTGATTGCAGGCACCCTAGCTCTTCCCCACACCAATCACTGTCCCCCCCCCTTCTCATCTCACCAACAGCAGGCTCCTGACCCTTTAGAGTTCAAAGACACTCACCCACAGCTCCATAAGTTGCTCTGGACTCGCATGAATTGCTCTACAGTAGTTTCCAGTAACAGTTCTTCCAGGCAGACCATTTCTAGTGTACTAAATCCGAAGCCACCCCAGCTCCTTTGCATCTTTTCAGAGTGTGAACGTGCAACAATGTGCCCTTTGTGTGCCGCAGCTGGTTTGTCACCCAATAGCATCGCTATACTACAAGTGCTGCATGCCACATTCTTCCGTATCGACTGAACCACTCCATACTAACAGACTGGATAAACCATAAGGAAGTGCACCCATCCACTGTAGTCATTCCCCGCTGGAATGGAGTGGAGGTGACTGTGTGGGGTGACCAGATTTTGAGAAGGAATGAACGGGATGGACCAGACACAAAAGTAGGACTAAAGTCTTACTTCTATGTCTGGCCTCTCATGGTTTATGCATAGCCGCCTTGTAAATGTATATATATATGATCTCCCTAATAATACTATTTAGAGTAAACTCTTCCCTCCTCTATTCCTCCTTCAGTCCTATTTAAACTAACTGACTCACATGTCTACCGTTCAAATTAACAATTTATATTTCCCTATACAAATTCACCACTAATCCTTTGAGGTTCCGACATAGCATGCTGCTCGCCGAAAAGGGCTTAAACGCCTTGTCTGGAGTAGTAAGTACTATATAAATACAATTACAAAATATATAAACATTATATATAAAGGTATATCTAGGCAAAAGCCAGAGGGTCACAATAACAAGGCTAGGTTTAATAATATTAGCTATGGTAGGAGATCCACCCTGACACCCCTCCTCTCCTCCACACTCTGTCTACCCTCTTCTAGGAGTATGCAGCTGTCAGTGCGCAAACGTATCCTAAAATCCAGCTCTGGGGACACACCAATGGCTAGGACCAGCAGAGGTGTAGTCCCTATGGACGTTGGTGCTTCCTGATTGTATCTGATTTGGTCTCTAGTAGTAATAGGTCAAGTTCAATAAAAGATGCTGAAAACTTCTTGTAAGAATGACAGACAAGAGTTGTCGTTTTGAATTTTATACATATATAGGATTAATAGGCAATCACATGAAATATGCCCCCAGCAAATTTAGCAACAAAGCAAACAGATCACAAGTACAAAGCACTCGGTACTGTTCTAAGAGAAATCTGGCATATATTCATCTTCTCAAGGTGGGGGATAAGAGTCTCCTGGAGTAAAGCATTTTCATGTCCTTTTAAGGAACATCAGACAAAGACATTCATACATTCTACATGAGTATATGGTTCTTGGAATATGCACTAATAGGGAAAGAACATGAAGAAACAATTTACTACAGCAGGGGTTCCCAAACTTTTTCAATCTGTGGCTGCCGTGACATAACTGGCCGCGGTTCCCCATCATGTAAATTTATTTTCAGGTAGGGTGATGTAAGCCCGACCACAGGTGCTGGAATGTACAGTGATTACTCAGGAGGTGTAATAAATGAGAACATGTTACATCAAATGGCTACTTTTGGTATGGAAGCTTACTGGTGTTGTAGGCAAACACATACCTTTTCCCTGAATTGTAAGGTAAACGAATGTGTAATCAGGGGAAGAAAAGATAAGTGAAATGAAGAAAATCGTCTCAGTGGCTGCTGCAATGCTGATGCAGGGTAGGTTTTCTGGGCTAACAGTGTGACATCAGCGGATACTAGCAGCTTTCTTCATAAACCTTTCAGTGCACGAGTCAAGGTTAGAAGACCTACTCAGTCTTTCCTTTACAGCCGAGGTCTCTGTGCAGCACGAGGCTCTGTCATTACAAGTACTCTTTGGGCTGTATTTTTTTATAGCAAGAAGGCAATCTATTTTCGTTTCGACAGCACAGTTCTGTCCAACCAAAGGAATTTGGTGTCAGATTTGCGAAATTATTTATTTTAACCTGTGTAGTCTGTTTCATTACCAGCAGCAGGGAATCTATACAAATGTTACTGGGATTGAATTTGAATTTATTTCATTTGCATAGTTACTAAAAACCATTGCTATACAGAAACTTCAATTAAAACAGTAAGACCATAATAAAATGCATGATGCACATTTATAATATCCAAAAGCATTAACAACTTTAAATAAATGGGATTACTAACAGTTAATTCTGGGTAAAACCTGACATTTCTTTTTGGGGCATTACACGATATTCCTGGATATGTTGTCAATCCAGGTTTCAAAAGTATAGCAGTGCCACCTGATGCCAAGGAGTACCCCCTTTACCTCTCAATCCGCATATTTTTTGCTCATTTTGTTTAAACGCTGACAACACTGAAATGACAAACCCACTGTGACTACTACCACGATCAATAGCCTATGATAAAAATACAGCCTTTCCTATTTACCATGTGCAAATAGTGCACTTTGTTATTATCATGGAAAGGCTCATTCTTGGAAGGTAGGTATGTCACTGTGAATCTGTACCTGTGCTATGTAAGAAATCAGTCATGTTTAACGTTTGAAGAAATTGTGGCAGGATATTTCTTGTTTAAATCAAACATTCCCAAAGTTTGAACAGTGAAATGACCAGATCGATGCATTCCTTTCCAAACGGACTAGTGCAGATTCATGTCAGACATAGGGATACACTGGTATAGCAGCAGGAACAAAATATAAACATAATATCAATATTCATTGTACTTCATTCTGCTTCTTGCTAAGAAAGCCATCTAATTATTGTGTATCCTTTACTAAGCAGTTCCGACCCTATGTGGTGTACTGCACAGGACTGTACTTTTGTTACTGAATATCAGCACCAATAATTGAAATATTGCTAATGTCAGCAATTTTTATTTATTCTTCACTGATGGCTCTTCCTGTAAATGCAACAAAAAATCTTGTCTGCTCCACCACAGCCGGGAAAATGCATATGTTCTATCTATCGCGTCCTAGTTCACAATGCCCTGCAAACCTCCTGACTGACCTATAATAACCTTCATTACCATGAGCTGCAGTAGTTTGGGGCTGTGCATTAGAACTGTGTCTGGTTAGATAAGAGGCATCATATTTCAAAATATTAATTGCTACTTTGAACTTTCATATTCATTTCCTCTGCAGGTAGCTCAGTTGGTAAATTGGACTACAGCAGGAGATGTCTGTGTTCTCACTTAACATGCAGCCAGTTGCACGTGACGCTCAAGACGTCACTGCATCCACCTGGTGTTCGATTCAAATAAAACACTGTGTGTGTATAACGGTGGCACTGGGCTGTAATAAACAAGATTCGAGTATTATAGCCGCAGCCCATCATTCAATAGTTTTTCAACCACTCCGAAATTACATTGAAAAATCCATGTCCTTAGATAAGCCTATTTCCATAGATGTGTGGGTGTTTTCAAACATGTGTGTGACACTTAATTGCAATGCTTTGTTTTACAGTACACACAGAGTGGTGAACATTTTGAAAGAATAGAGCGTAAGCAGTTTGCTTTCTTAACTTTGAAAACTAAGGCAAGAAAACTGAGAGCCTGGTATTTTCAGTGGAAGGAAAGATTACAAGCACTATTCACCAGAAATCTCAAACACCCCCCCCCCCCCCAAACTCAAGACATGACACATAGTGAACGATCCACCACCATGGAGATCATTCTTACTGCAGCACCGGCCGTAATTAGGTGTGGTCTGCTGGTCCACTGTCGCACATGTGGGACACATACATGGTGCGCACAGGCGCACTCGCACACGGGCATTAGGTCAATACATGGCTTAAGTCACTTAAAAATATCCTTTTTTGGAAGTTATATTTGTATTTACACACTCCATTTGTTGTATGCAATCGACACAATATTATGTATTTCACATAGGTTTTTACCATTCCAACATGTCAGCCATGAAATCAGGTGTAAAGTCCCCTCTTGATGTTTATTACCTCAGTACTACAAGTATTGCAGACATTGGTTGCACTTTCCACGTGATCAAGCCTTTTGACGAGGCAAACACCTTGTGACTAAACAGCAGTTACTTGGATTAATACAGAGACTTCTGTGCTTTGAGAGCGTGCTTACTAGTAAAATTGGTGCTAGGATATATATATATATATATATATATATATATATATATATATATATATATATATATATTCACTGAAAAAACCAAAGGTTTCAGGCCTTATATAGTTAGGAATTAGCTTTTAAAAAATCTTTGAAATTCACTCAAAAAACTATAAGTTTTTGGGGTGTTATAGTTAGCTGGACATTTCACTCATACAAAACCATTGAAATTGCTACTATATAGTTAGTTGTACCAACTATATTTCGCACACCCGCAAACCATTGCTGATGATGTCACATATTAGATCATTCATGACCTGGTCAGTGACATCACTGATGACATCTCAAATGACATCACTGATGACATCATCCATGTGACAATCACATACACCTTTTCATACACTAGTAAAATCTTTCATCACTCTTTGTAAAATACAGAGTATCATATTTGAATCCATTGTCGCAGCAAAACAAGTATCTAAAAACCCACTTATTCAATTTTCTCAGAAACTACTGGAGCGATTTACACCATTTAAACAAAAGGCTCTACTGCGTACCAGTCTCTACCATTTTGCCAAGTTTGGTGTAATTCCGTTCAGCGGTTCGGGCTGTAGCCTTGTCTAGATGTGCTATGGAAAATTGCATGGGGAAAACACGTTTTGGGACCCCCCTTTTTTCTCGGCCCCCGCTTCACGAATCCCCCCGAAACTTTCAGGGAAGGAGCGGAGCGTAACGGGCCATCTTCTTTGAGAAATTCGTGGAGATTCATTAACCGGCGCTAAAGTTATTCCCAATAGGATGTTGCGGATTTCCTATGGAAACTAGATCCTAACTATATATACCTACTGGCGACCGCCAGTAGGTAATATACATATATATGTGTGTATATATATATATATATATATATATATATATATATATATATATATATATACATATACACAACCAAGAACGTCATGACGTTACAGAATGGAAAGCACACACAAAGAAATTTAAAGCTCAGTGCTTTATTGTGCAGACCGCCCTGCCCTGACAGACCTGTTTCACCTACTGGCTTTATCAATGCCCTTTTAGTTACACAGTTCATTCATTGAATACATAAACAAACGTAAAGGGGGGCATAGTATTTGTAAATCCCATATATGAACATATATACAATATATACACCATATACATATCACACGTATCTGAGTACACATAAAGGCTTATATAAATTATACCAAATCATTGATAGGCTCATATCCTATTCGCAGTAATTTATATCGCCAGTGTGTAGCCCCCTTGTTCGGTTTATTTAGCCCTGAATGGGCATTAGAACAGCTAGTGAAAGGAATTATGGCGCTAAGTGACACACTAATGATACAACTTTGACTTATCATGTATGGTGTATCATGAATGGTGTATTACTCCCAATTATTTTAGCCTATCACTAAAGGTGAACCCAGAGCTCCTCGTCATTGTTTAACCCTACTGGAGCCTTGGTTTGGAGATCGATTATATATGTTGATTCCAATATCCGGAGCTTGCGCACCCTGTCACCCCCTCTTTCTAGTTTATCCATTTGATCGATACAGTGGAATTTCAACAAATCACGGTTGCTCTGGTGGAATTGTTCAAAATGACGAGCAACCGGATACATGGGGTCCTTGTTCGCAATAGCCCCCATGTGCTTGAGGATGCGCCTTTTGGTAGAGTATATAGTGTACCGAATATACCGTTTGGGGCATGGGCAAGATAAACAATAGACTGTGTAGTCTAAAAAAATAAAATAATATATATATATATATATATGTGTGTGTATATATGTATATGTATATATATGTATATATATATATATATATATATATATATATATATATATGTATATATATATATATATATATATATATATATACAAACCTGGCTTAGGTTTTATATATCACTATAAAATGTTGTATTTCTCATTGAAACCTTTTTTAACAACAAGCATGCTTTATTAGCCATACGTTTTTAGTATAATGATATTCACTGAGCATTTTGATACGTGTAAAATGTTACACTGCACCGCAGAATTATTTTCTTGTATGTTTAGCACTTTCTTCTATGCCTATGAGGGGGATGGGCTATAAATACTGGCATGTATATGGCGCTCACCTGAATGCGAAAGTCTGCCGTGATAGCCAAAACATTTCTCTTCAGTTGCGGTGTCGAGGGAGACCCGAGAAAATAAAGGAAGCCCTATACCAACAGCCTCTAGTGCGTGCCTTCTTCTGATTTGGCGTAGGATTGTGTTTGGTTATTATTCAGCGTCAGCGGTCGACGCTGTCCATGCAACACCAGTCGGTTTGTGGCTTTCCCCCTTTGGCCACAGTTGGTTTGGAGGAGCATGGTAGTGCTATGGGGATGACCCCCAAGGAGTTCGCCGGAAAGAGGATACAGGATGACAGTATGGGAAGTTAAGGATCTTGTAGCGAGGCGGTTTTGTTGACTGCCAGCGCGAGGACTGCGCTTTCCCGGTCTGGAAATGCCTTGCTCAACAGACCGGCGTCTCTCTGGTGACTGGGCACCGTGAAAGCTGATGCGGAAACGGTGAGGACTGTATTGGCGTATGAAATTTCTTGTTTACTGGCCTCCTCCAACCCGTGTTAGTGCCCATTATAAAAACATACTGTGTGCTGCTACTCACAGTGAGACATTGTGACAATCTCTGAAAAGAGGCTTGATCTGTGATTTGTCATTTTATTTGATATGACTTGCATAAGGTTTCTACATCAGGTAGTTGAATATTAATTGTGTTCCCCATGAGATTGGAGATTTCATTCATTTTTTGTTATAAGTTTGACATTTCATTCGACAATTCAAATATTCCCATTATTCTTGTGCTGAAATGCTTGCTGTCATGCTTTTAAAAAGCCTGCAAACCTCAGTATTTGAATGACTCATCCTGGGGCATTATGTAACTAGTAGTCTGTTTTGGGTTACCAATGACAACATGGAGGCTAATATTTGTGTCTGCAATATACACACTTTGTATTTCTAGCCTCTCAGTGTACATATTATCCCAATCCCATGTTGCCATAATTCATCTTAGCATGTTTATGGGAGAGATGTACATCAGACTTCCTAGATGCCCGCTCCTTCACAGCCACCTCTCCTAGCCAACAGGACCTCTCCAACCACCTCCCCTCTTTTCCTCCCAAACCTCCTACATTCCTATGACACCTCACAGTCCTCCCCTCTCCTTCTACCCCACCGCCTTGATCCGCACCCATCTCCCCCTAAATATGTCCTTAATTCCTTTCCTTCGTGCAACACCAACAAAGACAATTCTCCCTTCACCTCTGATACACCAACCCCCGCTCTCAACCTCTACCTTTCCCCACCTTTGACCCCTATCCCCCAACTCTCCTCCTGTCCCCCCACCTCTCCCTGCCTTCCACCACCAATTTCACCCCCTCCTGTTGCCCTCGAGACACCCAACCTTCCGTGCTCTGCCCTACTCTCTCTTGAAAATAAGCTAGGCTCTCTTATCACCTCCATCTCCCAGTGTGTAGCTACCATTTCACTTTTAAGCTCCAAGATTTCCACTTTCCCTTTCACCTCAACTCTTTTGGAAAACTCTCACCTTCCACGAGATGCACCTCGCCCACTCACCCCATCATAGCCAAGCATAACCTGTCGTCTGCAAACATCATTCACTCACACAAGCCCTTGAACGCCACCCTTCTTCAACTTGCATCTCCGAGTAACCCAACTATCTACACTATTCCGACCATCTCTTCTGTCAGAACCAAGCATCCACCTAAACCCTCCCGTGCACCCCCGTATAAGTACAATATCCCTATTGCCATTCTTAGCGCAAGTGCCCCCGTCACCAAAGCAGTCTCGACAGAGCTGCGCTGTCTGCTCCACAACTGCAGATCTGCAATAAAACACAAACTCAAAATCTATGATACCATCACCCTTCATAATATTGACATGCTCTTCCTAACAGAGACCTGGTTCAACTATACCTCTCACACTATGTTTGATCTCCAATTACCCACAGGCTTTTCTATTTTTAGGAATGACAGAACTGTCAAAGTTGGGGGCCATTCTCTGTTTATTAGTGTAAGAAATTAATTTTAAAAGCAAATTTTGACTTGCACACTGTATTAGAATTTTCACCTGAGAATACATTTAGGCCTTTGCAAAAATGTTCTCGCACAGAAAAATAAAACATAGGGGAAATGTGCCTACTTTAGACATGCACAGAAACACTTTAGAATGCATTCTAACTCTGCTAAAAGAATGCATGAGTAAATCACACATAGGAATAATGTGCTTGCATTGAACGTGTAGGAAAAGAACGTGAAGAGAAAAGAAATGTAGTAGGCTATCATTCTCAGTGTGCTTCTGTAACTAGGCCCACACCATATATTCTTTTGACTCTTGCTCACAGCTAATAAAGACATTTATTTAGTTTTGCTTAGCACCTAGCATCTTGCTAAAGAATGTGCTGACTTCCAGATAATGTTGTTTTCCTTCATCAAACCATATTAGATCATCTTGCTTTAACAATGAACTTTGCTGTGGATCCATAATGAATAGATGGGGAATAATAATTTAGATATATTTTATGTATGCCTAACCAAGACATTGTGGATGGATTTTTTTTAAGCATTTGGCTAACCCTTCAAATTAACAATGGGACTTTGATGCAGCTAATTGCTTAGGTTAGAAGATTCTCATGAGAACATTCATCCATGTTTTAAAAGTTGCAACACTTGTTTATGTACCGGCATGAATGTTTACCGTGGAAATCAAAAGCAGAAGCAATGGATGTTGACGACACCATCCGCTGAGCAGTTTTCATTGGATGAGAGCATCATACACTTACTAAGTTTTGTTAATTTTTTTTTTACGGAGTTTTAGATAGCGCGAACTTGACCTGAAGGTATCGGGTATCAGAGCGCTTTACATAGCACCAGTTGTGTTACATAAGCACACATTAATTTTTGTTAGGCACAGGGATATTAAGGGCCATTTGTATCATGGTTAGAATGTGCGATTCTGAATTCGCGATTTTTACCGAATCGCAGATTCTGAATCGCAAATCGGTATGTATGAAAGAAATCGCAAATAAATAGCGATTCGGTAAAAATCGCTATTAATCTGCGAGAACCCAAAAAGCGATTCCTTAAACCCCCAAAAATCGCAAAATTGCTATTCCTTAACAGAAAAAAATCGCAATTTTGCGAATTTTGCAAATCAGCCAATTGGAAACTCTGGTGCAGCTTGATTACATCACTACCAGGAAGTGACTGACTACCCATGCTGCACCAGAATTGCTGAGTGAGAGTCGCAGTGAGGGAGAGTGAACAGTGCAACTGAAACACTATGGCTGAAAGTGGAAACATGGCAGTGCCTGAAACACAGCAGCAGCAGCAGCAGCTGCTGCAGGAGGGAGAAAGTTCTAGAAAAAGAAAACTAAAATTCTCAGAGGCTGAACTGTAGACATTGATACAGGAGATGGTGCCAAATCATGATTTGCTGTTTGGAAAGAATTCCATGAAGGTGCCAGAGACCCGTAAAAGGCGCATTTGGGCTGCCATACAGGCAAAAATGAACGGGCTGGGAGTGACACACCGGAGTGTGGATGTAATACAAAAGCGCTGGTACGACCTGCACCAGTGCTCCAAAGAGAAGTTGGCTGCCAGGCTGGAGCAGTCACGGCACACCGGTGGAGGGACCTCAACTGTGCCGGACTCCACACCTCTGGAGGAACTTGTGGAGGGTACCCTACTACCAGAAAGCGTGACGGGCCTGGCTGACCTAGACAGCTCAGATCAACCAGCATCTAGACCAGGTAAGAAGCATGCCATCACACCCCTAACACCCCCCAGACACCCCCCCGCAGCGGCCTAGGGTCAGGGTAAAATAAATTCATGCCAGAGCAGGTACACAGGTAGACACAGCAATGCATCTTGGGAGATGTAGTCACATGAAAATCAAAGCTGTGTTTATCAGCCACGCTAGTCAAATATTGCATGTGCAGGTCAGGAAAGGGAAATAAAAAAGTAATGTAATCCCAAACTGTGAAATATTTTATTTTCACATTGCAAATGAGTAAAGTTAATAAATGTGTGCTGTTCTGTCCACAGCACCATCTACTACACAGCCTACAGGCAGTGGAACAGTGACCGAACGTCCAGACTCTGGAGACGCAGGGCAAGAGTAAGAAACAGATGGGGAGGACAGCCCTGTCAATCCTCCAAAAAAACAGGAGAAACATAGTGAGACCACTACCTCCAATGGAGGACGAGGCAGAGGACAGAAATGGTAATTTGCACTCTGAAGACACACGGCCACAGCAAGATTCCCGTCCACAAGACAGCCAAGTCCCACAGGCACAGCCAGGCGCAGACATCGCACGCCCAGCAGTTTTGTAGATCAGGGTGATGAATCTGTGTTTGCCGGCCTGGAATTGAATATGTTGCAGGTGCATAGCCTGCAAGCAAAAAACATTAAGGCATTACAACGAGAGGTGAGGGCAGGGCTCGGGGGAATACAAGGCGAACTGAGGAGTGCCATGCATGCGCTTTGTGGTGAGCTGCGCAGAACATGTTGCTAGGCGCCGAGAGCTGGAGCGCATGGACCGATATACACGGGCCATCAACCGCTTGGCCTCTGCCACTAACATCCAGACCAGGCGCAGCATTGTAATGCAGCTGGAGTTTTCACATGGCATCCAGGACATCGCTACAGCAGTTGTGCAGGCAACATCTGCTGTTGACGAGCTGTGGGCAGTCCATACTACAGGCCCTGGAGTACTAACTCCCAGTGAAAAGGACGCACAGTCAGTGCGGAGCAGCAACACCCCACCACCCACCATGGAGAGGCGCCGTAGTGGCAGGAACAAGAGGCCTGCTACATACAATTAGAATTACGCGGTGCAACAACCAGCAGAGGCCTTAGCTCGGCTGCGCTGCATATGGGGGGTTCATTTTGATGGTATTGGGAGAGGTCAACTAAAGACTTGACTTTGCAATCACTCCTGTTTAATTGTAGCACTGTGAGTTAAACATGTGCATGATATTAGGAGTGTGACTAGTTAGCATGAAGGACGTGTGGCATTGTTTCTCCTGCAATGAAGGAATTAAAACACAGTCACACTCATAAGATTTGTCATTGTGTCATTATTTCTTACCTAGAAGTAGTTGCGCGTAATCTCATCACGCCTCTGGCGCCCAGCTGCAGCACCAGCTGCACCAGCTGCCATTTGTATCCAGGTCCAGGCCCCTCCACGTCAGAGGATTCAGATTCGCTCAACTCCACTGGTGTGCCTTTCCTGGTGGCGATATTGTGCAGCATGGCACATGCTACCACTATTTTACAACATGTTTCTGGGCTGTATTGGAGTGCTCCTCCACTTTTATGTATGCAGCGGAATCTGCTCTTCAGTATGCCAAAAGTGCGTTCTTTGGTGCCTCTTGAAGAAATGTGTGCTTGGTTATATCGCCGCTCTCCAGCATTAGCAGGATTGAGGTAGGGTGTCATGATGAAATCCCGGACTGCATAAGCACTGTCACCTGTGGGTTGAAATGTCAATGGTTAGTCACTGAAATGCACATGGTAGTCAGTAGAAATGTGCCCTATGTTTAAATGCATTTACCTAGTAGGTATCCCTCGCCAAAATCACCTCTTGAGAGTCTACGGTATAGCCCACTGTGACGGAAGATGAAAGCGTCATGTGTGCTGCCTGGATACTTTGCTACTATGTCAGTGATTATGTTTTTGGCATCACACACCACCTGTATGTTTAGTGAATGGTAGCATTTCCGTTCCTGAATACGTACTCATTGTTTGATGGGGCGATATTGCAACATGTGTCCCATCTATGCATCCTATGACGTGGGGGCATTGGGCAATATTGTAAAAGTCCTGCTTGGTCTGGACTAGTTCCTGTGGGGTGCTGGGGAAGTGAATGTGGTGTTGCATTCTCTGTGCCATGGATCGAGGAACGCATGGAAAAAGCACGACAGGGCACTTTGTGACACCGCTCCTGCTGTGGCTATCACCCCCTGAAAACTACCTGAGGCCAGCAGGTGTAGTGAACACAGGACCTGGATGTGAGTGGGGAGGGCTTGTGTCCTGCGTGTGGGGTGTTCAAGATAGGGTCTGAGTTCTTCAATTAAATCTAGTATACTCTCTTCCTCCAGTCTGTAGTGGGTGTAGATGTCCTCCTCAGTGCGCTGGTAGATGGTGGTGCGCGCACGGAATATCCTCTCCTGGCGTCTCCTCCTCTCCGCAGCAGCTCTCAGTCTTCGCCTCCTCGCTATCACGTAGAGCCCAGACATTGTGGGGAAAAGTCTGTTGCGTTGTGGGCTTCCTTAAATACTTTTGACCTGGTTACCACCTGCTCCCACTTGGTGGTAATTGCGATTCTCAAAATTGCAAATTTCATGAATTCACAAATTGTGATTTTTTTTATACATTCCATAGCGAATCCTTATTTGTGATTTCCAGATTTGCGATTATCGCTAACTGGGATGATCGCAAATTAACGAATCGCTATGGAAATCGCAGAATGCTGGCTCTCGCAATGTAGGGAATCGCTATTTTAGCGATTCCTTATTTTGCGATGAATTTTTGCTTCATACATTGGGATTTGCTAATTTGTAATCGCAAACGCTGTTTTTTGCGATTCGCAGCATTTGCGACTGAAAATTAGCTTGACACATATGGCCCTAAGTGATTTGCCCTGAATCAAAGGATGTTCAGCGTCATTGCCGAGACTCCAACCTGGTTCCCAAGACTGAGGTTGTCCGCCCTGGGTATTAGGCCAACTCCTTTCTCATGTACATTAGTGTGTAAATGTATTGTATATTTGAGTGTTCTTAGTTAGAAGACCCCGACATGGCTCTGCTATGGAGAGACGCTCTGTGGTTGCTGAAAGCTAGTGCCAACAGTGACTATACTTTCCTTTGTCCTGATTCTTCCTGATCAATGATACTGCAACAATCATTCCTTTACCTCTGATATTTCAACAGCTGCTACTGCATCTGTGTGGTACTCGGTTGAGTTTCCAGAACGACTCTTTATGGCACGTTCAAGACTTTATCTATGCCCTGAGAATCTTGCTCTTTTCTAGAAAGAACTCTTCATGAGTTCCTTAATTGGTGTAGGTTATGCTCCCTTGGCTAGTTTAGTAACAAATCTCCTTCATGGAACACACTGTTTGATTTATGCGGTCACTAATCAATCTTTTACTCAATATTTCTGTAATCTACACTAACTGAAATCAAGATGACAAAACCATACTAATTTTTTAAATATAAATAAAGGTTTTGGAAACTTCTGCAACTTCTCATCATTAACAACAGTTGATGATATTTATGACCTGTACTTTTGATCCATGATCCATTCGCAACATGGTGGAAAAGGTCCAGCCAACCTGTCAAGCTCCGTCTAGATTTCGAGGGTGCAAGCTGTAAGTTGGGGTGTTTGGTTTTAATACCCTATTTTTGCCAAGGTTTAGGCGCTAACAGTGTGAGCCTCGCAATTCTTTATTTAGTACAAGAGGAGCAGCAATAGTCATGCCGTGATATATTGATGTCGGTGAAAGATGGGGGGCAGTGGAAACACAATCTAGGTTAGTGTAAGCTTAGCTCCTTTGTGGTTAATGTAAGAAAGAAAAATACCCTTCCACATAGCCGACCTCCTGAGCTACGCAATAGAAACAGCTCCATTAGTTCAGACTTTAGAGGGGCCTTGTAGAAACAAGAGCATATGTTTTTTTATTCTCCTTTGCAGGATGACTTGAAATCGAGATGCCTACTTAAAATTAAGAAAAGCGTCGGGACAGTCCTCTGAACACCGGGACTGTCCTGGGAAATCCGGGACATCTGGTCATTTTATGACCAGATGTCTTGCAGGATTAGCCGGATCTCTATAGGATGGCATCATTAGCACACTGTTTCAGTTAGTCCACATGGGCCAAAAACCAAGGTTACAAACCCCAGAATGTATTGGGTTGATAAAGGAAACCCAAGGACGGTGTCTCTGACGACCGGGAGTCATCTATTAACCTAACCTTGCCTGGAGAGGGGTGTCCTGCTGCACAAGAGCTGCAGGGGCCAGTGGAAGAGAGGGGTCGCTTGTCTTGGACAGGGCACTCGGTGACCTACAAATGACATGCATCTTTCCTGTGCTTCCTGTGTTTTCTATCCTGCTTACAACCATCCACTCACTGACCGGCCTGTTCATTCCAATTCAAGTCACCAGGGCTCGTAGCTGCACCTGAGGCTGCCTCTGTCGGCCTTACTTCAAAGGCTCTCAAATGGGATCAACTTGTGACTTCTGAGGAGGCCACTCACAAACATCGCTCAATCGAAACAATATCTAGCAACGACTCTCTTCAAAACGGCACTAAACCTGTCCAGTGTCAACTACGCAAGGACCTGTGGGAACAACACTAACACACCGAATCAAGCCTTTCCAGCGCCTCTGTGATCAGCTCTCGTTTTGAAAGGAATGTTTGTATGTATGCGCCCCACGGACAGAGAAAGGCGTTTACTTTCGAATTTAAAATGTTGCTTTCTTTTAAAGACAGAACATGAGCTTGATGATACAGAAAACAGAGCCTCAGTCCGAGGAGTTGACGCCATTGCTAGTTTGTAACTTTTGCTGTTGATTTGACAATGTTATTTATTTCAACACACACAGACATCATAGTTTCTTGCCTGTGCTTATTTTTAGAAAGCGAAACGCGCAGCAAATAGTTACTTTCAGTGACCCACCGCGCTGCCAGTCATGCCAGCCTGTTTTTCACAAAACTCAACATAAATACGGATAAGTAATAATGAGATGCACAACAATACGTACGCATGAGTGCAGACAGAAATGTGTTTAAAAAAAATGGAGTTCTATTTATAATGTAGCTCTCAAACTGTACCACAGAAGTGCTGCAAGCACGAGAATGCCCAAGTTGGGCCTCACTCACACATATACACATACCCACACAGGTAGAAGGACGTGTATATACACATAAATATGGATCAGTTCTTAAATGCCTTGGGAACAGCACAAGCTAATTATCAAACCTTAAAGGTTATTGGGTGCAGAGAGCGAGAGAGAGAGAGGGGGCATAGCCTTGAATGATGCTCCTGCCCCACCCTGAGCAACTACAGCAGGTGCCACTCAGTCGCCGCTTAAACATGTAAACGCAACACAACAGGATCTTGATGGACGGGCGCGCATGAAAGGCACCTGGAGAACTTGTTAATCTGCTCTGGGTGGGGTGAACTGGGTGTAACAGACAATGAGTTTAAAAACGTGCTTATAAACAAGACGCTGAGAGTGAACAAAGAACTTGCATATCATGTTAAGAAAACCGAGATGGACGCACAAATAAATACGTAGCGCTAAACAAACAAGTGCATTGCATAGAAAGACAAGCAGAGGCAGATAGGCATGTAGTAGATACGTTGACAAGCACGCAGAGCAGTATGAACAGCGCCAGCATACCCTCCTGGACGATCGTGCTTTTTTACAAATGTGCATAACATCACATACATACACATGCAGATTAACAAGGCGGACATGTATACATAGACATACTGACACATATAGACAGCTGTGTATACACACAAAGAGAGACAGACTACTTCATACCAGAAACAGCTACATACCAGACTGACAAATATTTTTATTTTAAATCTTTTTATTATATTTTTCAGGAAACTATTAACCCGTACATTAATTCAGATCCGATATATATATATATATATATATATATATATATATATATATATATATATATATATATATATATATATATATAATCGAAACCACAATCCAGGTGCAGGTAATGCACAAAACAGATTTACGGACTCCAGTTTTGCTGGTGCTGATAAGTAGTTTATTTCAAGCTTGTACTGCCATTATACATACATACATATATATATATCTCACCAAAGTTATCCTGTACGTAGGGCACTCTGTGCACAGCTGGTGCCGCGTGACAGGGCTGGACGTGCCTGGTAAAGAATCTTTCACCGCGTTTGAAAATAACATGCAGCACTCTGCCAGTTTGGCAGAATAACGATGTATTCAACCTTTAGCTGAGCCATATTCCCTTCACCAATGCGTTTTATCCTGCTGGGCTTGATCATGGTACACAAACATTAGTCCCTTGACTGTTTCTACATTTTATACCTGATCACCATTGTGCACATTATGGTGCATTAAGGGTCAGGTAGTACTTTAACAAATAAACTCAATTGTGAGACAACAAAAAGAAAATTATTTTTGTATTTTTAACCATATTGATACTTAAAATATAAAAGTGTTTCTCCATTTGTCATTTTTGTGCCATAAGCTGGTATAGATGGTGTATTGGGGTGTCTTGTTGCAATTGTCCATTGCTCCCTGTAATTTCAATTGTCTATTTTTCGCAGTTTTTTGTATAAAATGTCTTAAGTTGTCCCTCACTGTGCTTTGTAATAGTCTAAGTGACTATACGTATTTCTTACTTCTTAAGTCATATATTTAATTTCGCACTTATTTTGGTCAGCTATTGTAACTGATTTGTTTACTATGGGACCATGTTTATATATGTAAACTGTTCTTGATTTTCATATATTTTATGCTCAGTGCCTGATGGACCCATCTCCTTGCAGAGTTATTCCTATCATTCTTTCCCAATCGCCTCCCCTGCAGTAGTTCTTTGGTTGTGTTCAGTCTTTAGTTATGGGGGTGAATAGATTTGCCATTTCTTTCCTTATTATTCTTTCTTCAGAGATGTACATAGATCTCTTCATCCCCGTTCAATCCTGTTGGGAATTTGGTTCTGAATCTAATGATAAGCTTTGATTCCAATCTTCGCAAGTTCAAGGTTCGATTTCCTCCTCTCTCACTGACAGGTATCGTTGCCAGTCCAAAATACCTCATATCCAACCAAGTTTTTCCTGTGTGAGTTAACATGTGTTTCGCCATAGCATATGTCAGGTCTTTCTTTTGTATTGCTCTTGCATGTTCAAGGATTCTTTTTTTCAATGGACAGATTGTGCTGCCAATGTAACGCTTGCCACAATGGCATTCCAAACAATACACTACATGTGTGGTGTTGCATGTGATGGTGTCTTCTATGTTAAATACTTTTCCTTGAGGGTCTTGAATACTTCTTATGTTCCTGCCAATTTTACAAGCCTTACATTGGCTACATTTTGTAAATCCTTTTTGATATCCTAGAGCGCTAACAGCCTTACTTATGACAAAAGTGTGGCACACCTGAAGCCATCTTGATTGGAATAAACTGGTAACACTTAAAATATTTAATTTAAAAAAGAACAACATGATGGGGTTCATTTTGTCATAGAAATTATGGTTCGTGCTGTAGAAAGAAAATTAGGGCATGTTTCAAGTGTGATCTCAAATATCTTCCTGTTATATTTCAACAGGAGCAGCCTGTCAGTTGATGCCTTTGTGTTCTACTGCAGCTTCCCAGAGTGTTCCAAAGAACAACTAGAGCGCTAACAGTCATACTTATGACAAAATTATGGCACACCTGAGGCCATCTTGATTGGAATAAACTCGTAACCCTTAAAACATTTAATTTAAAAAGGAACAAAATGAAGGGGTTCGTTTTGCCATGGAAAATATGGTTACTGCTACAGAAAGAACATTTAGGGCATGTTATAAGTGAGATCTCAAATCCTCTTCCCTTTTATTAAAAAATTCTGACATGCAGACTGAAACAATCACTTTCAATACCAGCAGTAGACTCCCAGTTAACTCCCTGGTGAGTAGTAGCTTTACAATTTTGGAAAAGGTGATGGACAGAGTTTCTGAATGATGCAGAATACTCCGACCCAGTCAAGAGATCAGGGCTTGATCCATCACCGTTTTTTAGCTCACTGCACCATCCCAGCTCAGAACCTGGCTATATGCAAATTAGTCTGTTCCTGTTCCAGTGCATGATGGGAACAGGGCAAACCAAACTACCAAGCCAATTCTTATACTGGGAAGGAGACAAGCTTCCGGGGACCGGTTTCTGGCATTTCAGCCGTCATCGGCCCGGCTTGCTTGAATCCTGATGGTGCAATGAGCGAGCCGGGCAGATGACGGCTGAAATGCCAGAAACCGATCCCCGGAAGCTTGTTTCCTTCCCAGTATAAGAATTGGCTTGGTAGTTTGGTTTGCCCTGTTCCCATCATGCACTGGGACAGGAACAGACTAATTTGCATATAGCCAGGTTCTGAGCTGGGATGGTGCAGTGAGCTAAAAGACGGTGATGGATCAAGCCCTGATCTCTTGACTGGGTAAGAGTATTCTGCATCATTCAGAAACTCTGTCCATCACCACCCCCTTTTCCAAAATCGAGTAGTAGCTTTACTACAGTGATCTAATGAACAAATAGAGTGCTAACATTCTGAATTTATAGCAAATGTGTGACACATCTGAATGCCTTTTTGATGGAATCAAAGTAAAAAACTGAAAGGATTTCCTACTGCAGAGACTGCAGTAAATGACAAATAAGATCGCTACCAGAGAAAAAAGAGCCCAAAATTAGCACAAATATCACCCAGATGTAGCCCACATATAGCCCAATGGCAGAAGTGTGCAAAACACTTTTTATTTTTATTTTTTCTGCAGTTTAATATAGTGCAGTCTGGTCAGGTATTGGAGCGTTACATCTTACTTGGACCCCTTATTGCGTATTTTACACAAAGTACATGAGATTGTTCTTGCGAAACATTGAACTTTACGATTCTGTTAACCTGAAGTTGCTCTGAACCGGGCTTTGTAACACCCATTTTTACCTACTGGTTTTAATTAATTCTCACTGTATTGTATTAGGAAAGCGGATTTACTGTTTTTATGAACACTTTTATGATCTATGTTTCTAAATAAGATTGAATAAAGTTTAATGAATGCTATTGCAGGACTGAGGCGAGGATTATGCATATCTTTCCTCACTTTATTTGCATAGCAGTTCAAAGAAAACGTAACACAACAATCATTAAACAAAAGACTACACAACCCATGAACCATTAGGGGTGTAGCCTCCAAGGCAACTATAGTCCAGTCTTATCACAGTCCATCGTATATAATATTGTGACGTCCTTTCCGCTTCTTCTTTCTTCACTGCTCGTCAGTTAAGTGCATTCCTTATATTCTTGGCTTAATTTGATGTTTGTATAGTGGTTTCTTGTGGACGTTATTAGCATTATTGCCTTGATATTGTTTCATATTCCCTGCGCAGCAGGCTCTTGCCCGAGTGCGTTCTCCCCCTTGCAGTTTCTCCCGTTGTGCCCTCTGCGCGCTGTGAGATCCTGTCAGGCGTGTCTGGTCAGAGCGAGGCAGCTCCGCTCCCGCTGGCTTTTGCGCGTGTTTGGGAATGCGGTCACTTCTTTAGAGTCCGCTTGGTTCCTGACCAAACCTCGTCTAATTTTGACACCGCTAGGCAGTGATTTCCCCACCCGGCCACATTAGTGACCAGTGCCACCTGGTGGTGGTAATTGGTATTGCGCCTCAGTCTATTCTTATAACAGCTTCGGGGAAAGCCCAGCTGTTGGAGCATGGGTGAGGGGGCTATCTTAAGGATTTTAAGGGCATTTGTTCTGTGCTCACACCCTCTGATATCATGTCTTCTCTATAACACCATTTTTACTCCTCCTACCTGGAAGTGGAGGAGGAATGGCCCCCCAACTTCTCCCTCCAGCAGTGGACCAAGCCCTCTCTGGATATTTCTAGGGCGCTGGCTCCTCTTAGGGATCAGGTTGATAAGCTGGCGAAAAGTATCCCTGGGGTGTTCAGTGACCCAGATCTGGTGGTGGCGGGTCTCAGTAGCTCCCAGATGGGGAATAAAAGGGCTGTTAAGCATAACGCGGGGCACTTGGAAGGATTTGATAAATATACGGAGACCTTCCTCAAGAGTGGGCGAGCGCTAAAACATGCATCCTGCCGGGAGGAGGAGGAGCCCGGAGAAAATTGCGATGCTGTGACCACTATTGTAGACCCCGACAGCAGGTTTCCCTTAGAGGGAAAGGGTGTATCGGAGGATGATTTTTCCTCTGATTAGGATAAGGACTCTGGCATCCAGAGTCCCAGTCCACTCTGACATCTTTGAGCCTACCCAAATTTACCAGCCTAGGTCGAAGGAGTGGACCACTGACGCCAAAGTGGCAGAGTATGTGGTGGGGAAAATCCATCAACCCCTTGAAAGGGAGGTCAGGAATAGGATGAGGGGAGAATTCCCCAGGCTCTCACTGAAGGGGAAGGTGGAACACACGCCTGAAATTGATGAGAAACTATTTACCTTTTTCTCCAAGTATATGAGGCATCCCAAGAAAGGAACTGATAGGTCTTGGACATGGTACAGACCTTGACCCAAATTATTCAATTGGCGGAGCGTTCAAAAGAGTCAGGATCTCCTTTGCCCACGGATATTGTGGCTGGTTGGTCGCACTACTCTAAACCCTAAACACACCCCCTTCACTACCCAAACACCACTGCACTACCCTAAACCCTAAAACACTACCCCAGCACGACACCCTACACTACCTAAACATAACTGCAAATCCCTAAACCCTAAAACACTACCCCCAGCATGACCCCCTACACTACACAAACTCCACTGCAATACCCTAAACCCTATATCTACCCCCAGCATGACCCCCTACACTACCCAAACACCACTGCACTTCCCTAAACCATGAAACACTACCCCAGCACGACCCCCTACACTAATCAAACATCACTGCACTACCCTAAACCCTAAACACTACCACCAGCATGACCCCCTACACTACCCAAACACCTCTGCACTACTCTAAACCCAATACCCCTTAACTCTCACTCTTCGTGGTTCCTCTCTCCTGCTTCATGTTGTCTCTGAGGGGCAGTGCACACCGTTGTGAGGAAACGGAACAGCCTCTGTTTCCTTACAACGACGTGGATCGTCTACATGTTTTTCAGAACGCATTTACCATGCATACCTTTACAAACAAATTCGTTGTAAATGCATACGTGGTAAAATGACCATGCATTCTAAATAAATGCGTAGTAATGACTTTGCGATGTACAGCGCATGCGTTGTAATGGTATCGCGAAGTAAAGAAGTCATTATAACGGCTGTTTACCGATCAAAACTGGCTCCTGTTCTTCAGTGAGACTTTTATTTGATTAATTAGGAGGAAGGAATTTGGGTTTTTTTTGCCGAAAAGTGCATTCCCGGCTGTTGTATTGTGAAAGTGTCCGCGTGGCCTGGTTTCCCTTCCGGTGAGAGAGTGGAAGAGTCTGTTTGGATCTAAAGGAGTGCTGTTGTTGGACGGGGCGGGCGCGACACATTATTAGAAAACATAGTTAATGGAAAGCGTCCTCCCTGAAGTGTGGAGCAGTGCCATGAGAGGTCAACGAGTGTGGCTGCCACCGCAGTATGACCGTACCGCATGACCCATGTGCCGCCTCCAGGGTACGAGAGGCAGAAGTGGCATCGCAGGTCCTCTTGAAGAGTGTTGTAGCACTATTCTACATTTTGGTACGAGGGCATTTTAACTTCCTGCCAGATACAAAGAGAACATTCTGTGTTATTCAGTGCCCTCATTACCTTTTTTGTGGATTGTGGTGCTTGTCACTTCACTGCCCAGCCGGTGCACACAACTGGGCACCCCACCTCGTGTGACATCTGCAGGGCCTATGCCCTCGGATCACTGGTTTCGGTTTCTAGAGTGGAATCGTAAACATTGCTCCCAAAGGACTAGCCTGAACACTTAGGTGAATTTCCCCTGCACCAGCATTCCATGGAAATTCTTTCCTAGCTCTCCCACGTCGATGAGGACGTCATAATAGCACAGCTCCGCTCGCGACACGGTATGACGTCATCATAGCCATAAGAGGACCTCGTCGGCGTGCTGACGCCAGTTCCACCCATTTATTCAGTGCCACCAAGGCAAACAGGCGGACAGACATTTTCACATGTATACATAGTATAATAAATCAACAGAACTTCATTTCTTCGTCCAACATGATGTATAATAAATATATATATATTCACTGAAAAAAACATAGTTTTCAGGCACATTTTAGTTAGAAATCAGCATTTAAAAAACCTTAGAAATTCACTGAAAGAAACATAGATTTCAGGGGGTTTTTAGTTAGTTGGACATTTCACTCGTACAAAACCATAGAAATTTCCCCGTTATAGTTATTTCAGCTAACTATAACTCGCGCACCCGCAATGCACTGCTGATGACGTCACATATTACATCACTCATGACATGGTCAGTGACATCAATCATGCCATCACTGATGACATGTCAAATAAAAGATACATAGACTGCAATAGAATCCCCAGGGGGCTCCGCATATATACCATACCGTCCTATGAAAATCCCGACCCTGCTCTTTTAAAGGACTGGGCTGAATACACGGCAGAGTCTTCCAAAGGGATGGTCCGGATGCTCATTAAATATGCATGGAGCGACCGAAAAAAATGCATTAAAGACATTGCGGAACTGGAGGATATCATTGCGAAAGAAAAAGACACCAAATCCAGCGAGGAACTTAGAACCGCCATAGCAAAGAGTCTAAAGGTATAAGAATTGGGCTTACGGAAGAGAAAGCAAACAAAATTTCAAAGGGACGAACAGGATTATCTATCTGGCAGGATTTTAACATTTGCACGGAAGTTCAATGCCACAAGAAAAAGACTTGCTCAAGGCAACGGTGAAACAACTGCTGTTGAAACCGAGGAGTCGGAGGTGGAAACATCGGACGGGGAACAATCTGTGGTCCCCCTCACCAAAGGAAAGGAAACAGCGAAACCTTTTTTCAACGAGTACCAGGTAATGAAAGAAACTCGCCAGCGGCCGCAGCTAAGGAACCATCCCCCCCAACAAAACCAAAGAGGAGGACGAGGCGGGGGAAGAGGCACAAGGGGAGGTTCGCAGGCAACGACTACGCCAAATGGTGACACGGAGTGCTTCCAACTGAAGGAAAAGATAATTCAAATGGACAATAACATCATTAACTTGTCAAAAAGATCTCTGACAGGGGATGAAGTCAAGGTACTGAAAAAAGGTTTAAGCTTTTGCCCTGCAAGTGAATTTAATCTTGTAGACACAAAAATAGACTTGTTTAGATACATAAGGAAATTAAAATTTAAAAAGATTTTCCTCCAACATCCGAAAAATGTGGAAGTGGGAACACGTTTAGATGCAACCACGGTGGAATCCACGGATACGACTACAGAAGACACTCTTTAGAATGTTTTGTTGACTCCTACACAAGAACTCCAGAACCAGGAGTCGCATTTGGAGGGGGACAACCGTGTATCTACAGTACAAGTGAGGGACCCGAGCAATTTGAAAAAGAAATCTAAAAAACTGCCTAATGCCTCCCATGATGCGATAGATGTTTTCAACGAAGCAATACAGGCAGATCTGGATAAAATGGCAAGTGACAAAATGGATATAAGAACTTCCAATATTACAGGAAGGGAATGGGAAGCGATCAAATCTCTCAAAATGACAAAACGATTGAGATAAAGCCTTCTGACAAAGGTGGGAATATTGTTATTTTTAGCAAGGAGAATTATGAGCAAGAAGCACTAAAACAATTAAAAGACACTGAGTGCTATATCACTGTAAAGAGAGAACAATATGTAAAAAGCACCATTGAATATCAGACACTACTAAATGGGTGGAAAGAAGATGGTATGCTTAGCACAGACGAATATGCTTTTCTCTATTGTGAATCTCCGGTACTGCCCACCTTTTTTTCACTTGCCAAAGATCCATAAAAACGCCAAAAGACCACCAGGGAGGCAGATTGTGTCGGCGATCGGCAGCCTGTTAGAAAACACTTCTCATTTTTTTGACTCTTATCTTGCCCCTATTGTGAAGGACTTACCCTCATATGTGAGGGATACACAAGACTTCCTTCGCATAATGGACAGCATCTCATGGGAACAAAACATGCTCTTAATAAGATTAGATGTTGTCAATCTCTATACATGCATTGACCATGAAAGTGGTCTGAGAGCGACAAAGTGGTTCCTGGATAGGAAACATGATAAATTCCAGGCACACAGTGATATGTTATTATGCATGATGAGATTCTGCCTGTATAACAATTTTTTCCTTTTTTCTGGCCAACTGTATAGACAAATACGGTGTACTTCTATGGGCTCGTGCTTCTCCCCCCAGCTACGCGAACTTGATCGTGGGCTGGTGGGAAGGCACGAGGCATGAGGAGGTACTAATGAAAGGTGGAGTGAAAGGATTTTAATGTGGACAAGATATATTGACGATCTTTTTATTGTTTGGCGTGGAGATAGGACCTCGGCGGAGGAATATGTCGCCACCCTGAACAATAATGATCTCAATCTGAGATTCACCAGTAACATCAGTGAAAAAAGTGTATGTTATCTTGACTTAGAGGTATTTGTAGAGAATGATAGTCTCCAGACTCGACTCTATAGAAAGCCAACGGCCGGCAAAGCCGTGTTACACGCAGCTAGCCACCATCCGAGAAGTCTGATCAAGAATGTACCCTATGGTGAATACCTGCGCCTCAAAAGAAACTGCTCAGCTGAGAAAGATTTCCTAGATGCACAACAAGATGCTAGTAATAGGTTCCTAGCAAGGGGCTATTCAAAGTGCATTTTACAACAGGCAGCTGTAAAGGCATCAGTAATCAACAGGAGGGATCTCCTAGTGGTGCAAGAGGCGCAAACAGATAATGATCAAGTGAGAATGACCACCACATTTAATACCAAATCAGGTGATCTGGTCCACACCTTCAAGAAAAACTGACATATTTTACACACGGACAATATCTTGAAGAAACATTTGTCAGATAGGCCGATGATAACCTATCGTCGATGCCAGTCCCTATCAGACCACCTAATCCATAGTCATTTCTCCCCTCAAACTGAATCCCCGGCCATAAACAGTATAAAGGGGTTCTATCCTTGCTTACGCTGCAAAGCCTGTAAGTGTAGTAAAAAAGTCAAAGAGTATCCAGGGAGAACGGGAGATGAGAAACAGAACAGAAGAATCACTAAACATCTCAATTGCAACTCTGATTATAAGATTTACTGTTTAGAGTGCCCATGTAAGAAAAGTTACATAGGTAGCACTATCAACCCCACAAAACTGAGAATCCTAGAGCATATGAGAGCCATCGCGAACAAGGACAAGTCCTATCCGGTGGCTCGTCATTTTGCTGAATTCCATTGAAGCAATAGGGATCTCCTCAGTTTCTACTGCATAGATCAAATTAAGCGCCTAGAACGCGGTGAGGACAGGGAAAAAACACTCCGCATCGCAGAATCGAGGTACATCATTGACCTCAAAACCATGACACCGTGGGATCTGAATAATGATGAGGAGATGTGGGTGCACCTGTAGATGAAGAAGGGTTGCTATCCAATGTTTCAGAACTGGAAAACAAAAACAGAAAGCACTACTACTATACTCAAGAACTCCTAAGATTTGACATTGTATACATAAATTTTTCTCAAGTAATAGTAGTAATTAAGCCCATACAGGGCAAAACAACCATTCTGAGAACAAGTTGTGAAGTCCCCGTGATCCTAAAAGAATTACTTAGGGGATACACCCCGCTATATTAAAAACAGGAATTGGTAAAAGTCTAATTGTAACAATTTGATCATGGGACTGTTTTAATACTTGATGAACTTAATGAAATGAAGTGTGCACGTGAATAATGAAATGTTTGTTGCTGTCAATGTTTTTAAATTTGCACTAGAGCACTTTATATTCGCCATAATAACCAATGAAATGTATGTGTATTACTACACTCTAAAATGGCCACCACGTTTACCAAGATTCACCATCTTCTATGTCGTTGAAAAATTAAATGTGAGGTGGGGTTTAAAATGGCGATCATTCCTATGCACAAACTGACACTGACGAAGCTTTTTACAGTGAAAAGCGTCTGTCGAGGGTGAAGATACATAAAAACATTGACAACCCACCCGGAAGACCAATAGTCTCTGGGATCGGGTCCATCCTGGAGCCTTTGTCAAAGTTCTCAGACGCCTTTCTTAGACCGATGGTACAAGCGACAAATACGTACCTAAAGGACACCAAATCGGTCCTACAACTCCTGGAAGACACTACCTTTGATCCAACCACACAACTCTTGGTAAGCCTCGACGTGGAGAGCCTGTACACAAGCCTGCCCCATGAAGAGACACTAGAGATCATTGAAGAGGTACTCTTCACCCACACTTGGAAATACCAGACACCAAGAAACCTGGTCCTAGAGTGTATCACCATGGCCCTGAAAGACAATTTTTTTCAGTACAAGGAGACACTATACCTCCAAACCCATGGAACGAGCATGGGAAGTACTTTTGCTCCAAGCTTAGCAGGACTATATGTCCACCACCTAGAGGAACAAAAAATTCTACATGAAAGCAACCCTTACCGTTTACAGATTGGCACCTGGAAACGGTACATTGATGACATTTTCATCATCTGGAATGGCGACGTCAACAGCGCCATGAATTTTGTAACCTGGCTAAATAACCAGAACGAATATCTAAAATTCACCAGTACCGTTTCAAGCACATCGATGGTTTTCTTAGATCTGAACATTTACAGTGAGGACGGAAGGCTGAAGAGTACCACCCACTTTAAGCCGACCTCCAGAAATTGCCTGCTACGCTATGACAGTTTCCACCCAAGACATCTAAGGGAGAATCTGCCCTATGGGCAATTCCTGAGACTGCGGAGGAACTGCACAGAACTGAGCGAATTCAACCGACAAGCGAAAGACCTAAAGACTAAACTAATGCAGAGGCAGTATCCCACCAGAACTATCGAGAAAGCGATGAAGCGCGCAAAAAACAACCACAGGGAGGCACTCATTCAAGAAAATCTCCACGAAAAAGAAACACAGAAAAGACCGATCTGTGTGACAACCTACTCCACCATGTCGAACCAGGTATCAAGGGTCATTGATAAACACTGGGGTATTTTGAATTGTGGAGACTTAAGTTTTGAGAAACCGATGCATGCACATCGAAGGGGCAAAAACATAAAGGACATAGTGGTCCACACTAGACCGCAGCAAAATCAAACAGCAAGACTCAATGTAACTGGCATACAGGGTCATTTCCCATGTGGAGATTGCAGTTGTTGTCATCAGACCCAGAAGAGCAGAAATCTAACCTTCAGAAATGGAACGACATGGGAGCAACGCCAATTTTCCAACTGCAATACGAAGAATGTGATCTACCTAATAAATTGCCCATGTGGTTTGGAATGTGTGGGCATGACCACTCGACCCGTAAAAATAAGGATAGGGGAACACAAAAGTAACATTCGTTGCAAGAAAACAACAACCAAAATGGCATCGCATTTTTTGACACACCAGCACTGCATCAATGACCTACGCTGGACTGTCATAGAACGTCTACCCTCGGAAGCAGGCCTGTTCCAAAAGGAACAACGTTGGGTGTTCCGCCTGGCAACTCATATTACAGGACTCAATGATGACATACCATGGAGCCAAGTTTCCTGATTAACCACATAACAGGAGAAGCCCAGTGATTGTAAATCTGATAAAGCCTACCCTCTAGCCATCTACACAAAAACCGTGGAGCCATCACATGCAATACCCCATGTATTAATATTATGTCATCACAGTGTTGAATACATCTGCACAGAAGCGTGAAATACCAATAACAGACACTACGTTTGTAACCTGAAACCAATGCCTCGGTTTATCAATCAAAGTGTCTGATAATAATGCGGCATAAATGAAGATATATCACGGCAAAATAAAGAGAAACCATCATAAGGAACTAGCGCCGACCGACTGACAGCATCGTGCACATTCGGTCGATTTCCAGCCTGTGCGCATGCGCGAGAGAGTACCACAACACCGGCATTGCGCATGCGCGAAAGGCAGACAACAACACGGCAGCTGCATTGCATGAGCTTCGGACCAGCGCTAGCTACGATAATAGCCTGTGAGTGGATAACGAACGGAAAGCCCATATTTGGTCACACGGAATCCCGGTAATGAACGTATTACAGAGGCTCACATGTCACATGTGACCAGACCACATACGTGGATGGGGTGGCTACACAGGTACTCTCCATACATGGGCATTTGCCGTTTCCGCCTATTAACCAATGAAAATATACCTTAATCCCCTTTATATACCGCCAAGCTCATCCATACTCCATTCACGGCGGAGCAGCACAGGGTGGTAGAAGGAGGCCAAGATAGGCGGATTTCGTGAGTATTTGTCTAAAACAAAATCGGACCTCTGTAGGTGCAAAATGATGGAGTTAAAAAGTGAGTAAATACAACAGCACTGATTCCACTCCTCTATCCTCATAGATTGTGGATCCACCTACCTACCCTGATGTCCAGGATTTGCTCATGAGGCAGTAGTCAACTAAGACCACAAGTATGTCTGAAAACAAACACAGGAAACAAAAACCCTTAGTGTACCTTAAATGTTTGTGTGTGTTATATGTTTTGTATGTCTTTTTTCCTTTACAGGTTTAATGAACTGTTTGGGGCTCCAGGTGACTGCACCTGTCTGAGCCAACCCTATATGGTAACCAAACCTAATGTTTTTTTTCTTTTTTCAGGACATGTAATTACATGTACCAGAGAACCGCTGTAGGCACATTGTAGCCATCTTTAACGAGTGTAATCACTTTTTAAATAAAATAGAACCCACTTTTCTTAGAAAAACGTGAGTAGGGTTGGGAGTTGTGCCCCGTCCTGAAGAAGGTACACCCGTACCGAAACATGTCGACGCACACCAGAGGTTCTGTCCCTAACTAAGACAGAAAACCTCGTTCCTTTGCACATTTTTTAACAGCACCAGCCAGGGGTACTGAATAAAGTTTTTCCTTTTTACCCACTAGCCAGGTACTTTTTAACTTATCACTACACTTCCCACTCACATTCATTCCCTTCACTTGCACTCAACACACACCACACATAGTCGGATTTGTCAACGCTCCCGCGTAGTCGCAGGTCGTAGCGTGCCGCATCCCCTTAGCGGGGTGCGAAGACCCCAATGATGAAGCATGACACCAAGGGGCCTGTTGGTGTGTGAGGGGTATTTTACACAACACTGAGTGTCCCCCATCTTTTTCCCTTTTCACACAGGTAGTAGGATTCTTCTTGTTTATTTATCAGTGCCCGTGGAGTAGGAATCCTACTTTATACTCTACCTCCCTTCTTTGTTAAATATTATCATTACAGTACACTGTCCTTCCTTTCAAGGACAAAAGTCGGTCCAGTTCTATAAAAGCTTCAATGTGTGAGTCAGAGAGACATGAATCAAATTTGACTCACTACCATCTTCTGGAGTTGAAGAAGCTTGAAAGCAATACAAAAATCCAGAAGTCCAAGATACATTGCATTACAGTTATTCAAGTGGTACAGCAAAACAGGTTCCCAACAGTGGACTGAAGTTTGGTCTCTGGAAGAAAGGGAAGCATGTTTTAAATATTTTCAGTTGAAGAAAGCTAGTATCCTTTCTAGCTTTGGGCTCAAGAAGAAAAGTCATGATGAAAGAGAATACTTATGTTAAAGATCATAATGACATTTATTAAATTTTTATATAGCATCATCCATTACATCATCCATTACATTCACATATAAAAGCAAATCACTTATATTAATACAGAAACACGAGGCCTATTACATAAATAATTCCTTAAAGTGAAGGTAACATCAAACAAAGGTTATTGAGAACATAAAAGCACAGCTTCCCTGCCACTTCTTACCTCAGCAAAAAATAGGGCGTAAACGGTATATTCATAATTAAAAATGTCAATAACAGTTTAATACAACATGGGTTCCAGTACACCTCCTTCTTAACATACATGTACATAAACATGAATTTTTCTTAAATATTGAAGCAAAATATGGTATTACCTGCACAGAAAAAAATTAAACTCACCATCCTAATAATTACATTCTCATTGTGAGATCTGCACAGCAATCAAGTGCCTCTGCCTTGTGACGAGTGCCACTCACCAAATCTTTAAATAACAGCTATAAAACACCATCTTGTTTACTCGATTTACAAAAACTTTTTTTTAATAATACTTTCCTAAGTATCCCCTCATCATACCTAAGCAACAAAGTAAGCTTTTTGTAAATACTTCAAAAAGTTAGCCTTATAAATCTCTTCTTAATAAGGCCAATGAGGAGAGTTCTAATAAGATGGAATTTATACAATCAGCACACCAGGGCTCCTCTAATCCTTGCCCAGCCCAAAATAACAAATCTTACATTGATGTCTGTAAGAAAGAATGTTTATGGTGATAAAATGGACCCTTAAATTATGCACCCTTAATTTCTGTTATAGCCAATTTTATTATCTAAACAAAAAATCTCAGTTTCATAAAGAACTATCAGAACAATCTCACCAGTTATGGCTTTAATTAGCAGATATGTTATGTTATGTTATGTTATAACGCTCTTGTATAGCGCACGGCTACTCGAAAAGAGTGTCCCGACGCTTTCCACCTGCAACTCAGAATAAAAATAACACAACACAGCAAAAAGAATAAGAAAAGAACTGAAACAGAAACAGTAAGAACAGCCTAAAGATTAAAAAGCCAGGTCTTCAGGCTCTTCCTGAACTGGAGCAAATTGGCAGTGCTGCGCAGCGAAAGAGGAAGCGAGTTCCACAGCTGGGGAGCTTTGCAGCTGAAAGAGCGCCCTCCCGTGCGGGCCTTCCTCACCCGAGGGACCACCGCTATATAAAGGGATTCCGAACGCAAGGAGCGGACTGGTCGATAGAAGGCCAGTCTCCGCCGCAGGTATCCAGCCCCTGATCCAAACAGAGCTTTGTGCATCAAAGTCAGGGATTTGAACTGGATCCGCTTCGGGATAGGCAGCCAGTGTAGCGCCTGTAGCAGCCCGGAGGCTCTGGCTCGTCTACGCAGGCCAAAAATAGCCCGGGCGGCAGAGTTCTGTACCACCTGTAGGCGCTGAACTAGGTAATCAGGGAGGCCTAGAAAGAGGGCATTAGCATAGTCTAGCCTAGCGCCAACGAGAGCCTGCACAGTAATACGTCTGTGCTCCTCAGACAGCAGGGGCAGGAATTTACGGAGCATTTTAAAAATTCCATAACAGGTGCCAGCCAGACCCAGAATATGTGTTCTCAGCGACAGCTGGTTGTCCAGCTTGACACCCAGATTTTTAGCCACCAAGGAAGACTGTGCAGGAGGGCTCATGTCGGACGGCCACCAGTGCTGCCACTCCGGATCGGCAACGCAACCGAAGAATAGAACCTCGGACTTGCTTGAGTTGGCCCTTAGACTGTTCCGTTGGAACCAGTCAAAGACCAATGCAAGACAGTCCCGAATTCTCCCTCCATCAAACTCCTGGTCTTTCCCGCATGTGAAGAGGAGTTGCGTGTCGTCGGCGTAGGAGACGATCTGGGCCCCATATGCTTCCACCAAGGCCGCCAAAGGGGACATAAAGATGTTAAACAACGTGGGGCTCAACACAGAACCCTGTGGAACTCCAACTCCCAGTGGCGGCATCTCGGCAGAGCTCTGGGAAACCCAGACCGTCTGGCGGCGGCCTTCAAGGAAAGATGTGAACCACCTGAGCGCCGTCCCCCTAAGGCCGATGTCATAAAGCCTCTCTAAGAGCGCCCTATGGGGGACGGTGTCGAAGGCCGCTGATAGGTCTAACATGACCAACATGGCCCTCCCGCCGACATCCAGAGTCTCCCTGATGATCTCAGTGACCTCTAGCAATGCCGTTTCCGTACTAAAATTAGGACGGAAACTGGACTGGGATGGGTGGAGCAGATTGTTAGCTTCCAGAAAGCTCGACAGGACACCGTGGACGTGTTTTTCCGTGATCTTCGCGAGGGCCGGAAGAAGTGAAATTGGCCTATAATTGGCCAGAACCTCGGCGTCGAGACCCGGTTTCTTTAGGAGGGGGATCACCATCGCTCTTTTCCAAGAGCTAGGGACCCTCCCCTCCCTCAAAGAGGCGTTGAGGATGGGAATAACCAGCGGGTTCACCACCGCCGCCATCCCAGCCAGAAATTTGGCGGGGCAGGGGTCAAGTGGCGAGCCAGATTTCAGATTGGCCAACAGCTGCCTGGACACATCGCTGGAAACAGCAGGAAAATCAGACAGCACCGCCGCCGGTGTGTGCGGAAGTCCGCAGCCAGCCCCGGTGACGCCGCTTCCATCCTCCGGTCCTTCCACAAAGGAGGCCTGAATCGCCTTGATCTTGTTAGTAAAGAAACCGGCCAGATCACATGCCCACGCATCCGAAGAAACTATCGGCGAGTTTAGCCTCCCCATCATACAGAAGGCGCCAGGCCCTCTCGGCCACCTTGCATTGGCTGCGAGCCACACGAAGCGCCTCCGTAAACCACGGTGCAGATTGCCGTGCCGCCGTGGACCGGGGGGCTGCCTTGGGGGCCAGATCGTCCAGCCTATCAATGAGCCATAGCTGCAAAGCCTCAGTGTCGCTATCCAGATCGCCCGAAAGGTGGCATGGGTGATCCAGAAGCGCCTGTTCCAGCATATCAGGTGTCACTTTGTGCAGCGCTCTCGAGGCCGGTCTAGACAAGACAGAGGCGCTGTTATCCGGCCGCGCACTCTCCCGCACCGAAAATCTGATCAGCCTGTGATCGGTCTAGAGCACCGGCAGGGTGTCAACCTCCGTAAGAGGAACGGACGAAAACACCTGACCCAGGGTATGCCCCTTCTCATGAGTTGGCCCCGACACGGACGGTATAAGACCCAGTGGAGATGTAATATCCAACAGTTTGACCGCATCCGGGTCGTCCGCTACGTCAATGTTAATAAGTCTCTAACAAGCATTCCATTTAAGAAGACCAGATAAAATATATTTTTTTATCATCTCTATATGGGCATAACAATTTAATAATTTAGTAAACATCATTCCCCATGTAGAAATATTTTTCAACTATAATACGTTATCACTCATACCAGAGAAATGGCCCGCATGTCTTCCCATATACTAAAATAGTGAGGTTGGATAGAATAATCAAAAGTAATGTAATTTGGATGCCTGACATTTTCCCTTTGAGGGCAAATAAGGGCCTGATTTAGAAATCCTAGCTCTCTGAGGGGCACAAGCTTCGCCATCCCCAAAATTATGAGGAACAAAATCAGGCAAACTGTAACTCATACACCTCTCACCTCATACTCTAAGATGGTGTGTAATCGTCAAAGATCAGTCCTGTCAGACTGTTGCAGGGATTCTGCACATACACAGAACTATGTGCAGGAAAACAGGACCTCGGCATATAGGGGTCAGTCTGACTTTTTGCTGTTGATGTATGGCACTGTTGCCCGTCTATCCCACGACTAGAATTCATAACAAAGATTTGTACTCCTGGGGACAAGATCAGAATCTCCTTGCGTCCCAGAATTTCAGGCTGAGACTTTTTCAGTCTTCAGAGGACTGTCTACCCGCCCCCCTTTCCTACTTGTCCTGAGGAAGACCCGCCGTGACCATCAACTGGGGCACCATAGGGTTGAAACGTTGACGCTTACGCTAGGCCCAGTACTACCGGGATTCCATACAATGCAAGATAGGAATCTCTGGAGTGAAATCCGCTTCTGGCCTACAACACACTTGTATATAGATAACCATCTTTTCACTGTATATTTTGTACACCACTTGAGCACTGTGCACTATTGGCACTCCTATTCACTTTGTATTCCTGTAAATAATTTATCTTGACAGTCTCCCTGTTTATTGTGAAATATTATCGAATTAATTAATTCTGATATAAATAACAACAACAAACCATTCATCTCAGTTCTTATTCATTAAGTGCCAAGAATACAGCCCACTTCTTATTATTTTGCGTGTTCCAGAGATTGCTTTCCAGAATGCATTTTGAGCATCTTCAACTTACGTTTGTTCTACCTGACAGAACCATTTCTTGTTTCCATCCTTAAAGATGCCATTTGGTGTCATAGCATTGGATGCGGAAAAGGCTTTTGATAAAGTCCATAGGCAATTTCTTTCCCGTACCTTAAAGGCTTTTAATTTTGGTAACTCTTTATTCTGGTCCTTCTGCCAAACGTTTTATTAATGGTCTAATTTCTAATAAATTTCACTTTTTAGAGGTACTAGACAAGGTTGACCCCATCACCTTTACTTTTTCTTCTTGCTATTGAACCTTTATTTACTGCTATTAAAAATTATGTGGAAATTTAAGGTATTATTATAAATAATGTTCTTATTAAAACATCAGCTTATGCATGTGAAGTCCTTTTGTACATTGGTAATCCTGAAGGTTCCATTCTGCCTCCATTAGCTTTAATTTTAAAGTATTCTTGGATTTCAGGATATTCTCTAAATGCTAATAACACTTAATTTTTTCCTTTGAATATTGATCGCATCCCAGATATACCAAACAAAGAAATATTGCGGCAGAAGGAACAACTTAAATTTCTTGGTATTCTATTCTCACACACCATTAAACAATCAATGTAATTGAATTGTGATTATATTATTAATCAATTGAAGGATACATTTCATAAATGGTCTGCCTTACATTTGTCTTGGTGTAAATAGTGACTGCTATTAAAATGGTTATTGCTCCAATTTTTTTTTATATTTCCTTTCTATGATACCTATTGAACTCCCTCTTCACTTTTATAAGAATATTGATAACAATGTGTCTACATTCATTTAGAATAATAAATCTCCTTGTATAAGTTATAATAAATTAAAATTGGCTAAGGTAAATGGAGGCTTTGGATTACCAGATGTTATTAAATGCCATAAAATGTTTATTTTGAAACAAAGTTTCTTATGGTTCCAGGGCTCCCAGGTTTCTAATTTACCTTCCTGGCTTCTTGTGGAAATAAATGTAACTGATCCTTTGCCTGCTTTAACCCCTTCCATGCTCATGGCGGAGTGGTTCCATCATGAGCCACAGTGGGCGCGTGTTCATGAAGGAAGTGTTCCGTCATGGCACCCACCCATATGGGAAGCAATGGTGCTCCCTCAATGAACTGCCCAACAAATTCCCACAAAGGGGGATGGCAGTGGAAGAGTTTCCGCTGCCACCGGACCCCCCCATTGAAATCCCATGACATCAGTGTGCACAGCGCGCACTGATGTCATCAGGAAGACCCGGACACCCTGGAAGCCATTTGCTTCCAGGCGTCCACAGAGTAAGGTAGGTTTCCTTGCTTCTGGGGGAGGGGGGAGGTTCTGCACGCACAGAGGCATCGGGGAGAGAAAAGAGTTTTTCCTCTCCCCTGATGTCTCAGTGCAGGGCATTTCTGCTTCACGATCGCGCACAGCCTCACGATCGTGCAGCAGAAATGCCCCACTAAACACCAGGGATTCATTTTAGAGTAATGGAAGCGACCCCTTGGGCAAGGGTCCCTTCCAAAGCGGGAAAATTTACTGTATGGTATTTCTGCCCTCGCTGGGGGCAGATCGGCCCGTTGTTTAATGTTTCTTCCCCAGGGGGGACAGAAAACCCCACTAGACACCTGGGATTTTAATGTATATATAAGAAGGTGACCCCTTGGGCAGAGTGCGCTTCCAAGGGCTCAAAATTGTATGTATGTTTTTTCTGCCCCCCGGGGACAGATCAGGCCGTTTCTTTGGCCTTTCTGCCCCGGGGAGGAGTGCAGAAAACCCCACTAGACACCAGGTATTTTTATTTATACATAATGGAAGTGACCCCTTGGGCAAGGGTCAGTTCCAAGGGCTCAAAATTGTATGTATGTTTTTTCTGCCCCCCCCCCCCCCAAACAGATCGGCCCATTTCTTTTGGCCTTTCTGCCTCCAGGCGGGACAGAAAACCCCTCTAGACACCATTGTAATTTATATGTAATGAAGCAACCCCTTAGGCAAGGGTCGCTTCCAAGGGCTCAAATTTGTCTGCATGTTTTTTCTGCCCCCCCCACCCCGGGAACAGATCGGCCCATTCTTTTGGCCTTTCTGCCCCGGAGGGGGGGGGGGGGGCAGAAAGCTCCACTAGACACCAGGGATTTTATTTTATATTTAATAGAAGTGACCCCTTGGGCAAGGGTCGATTCCAAGGGCTCTGATTTTCTGCATGTTTTTTCTGCCCCTCCTCCCCTTGGGCAGATCGGTCCATTTATTTGGCCTTTGTGCCCCCAGGAGGGTGGTACGAAACACCACTAGACACCTGGGATTTTATTTTGTATGCAATGTAAGTGACCCCTTTGGCAAGGGTCACTTCCAAGGTGGTGATTCATTGGGCTTGTTTTTTATGCCCGCCCGGGGGCAGGTTGGCCCAAAAACCACTACGCACCACAGATTTTCCTATTTATGTAATGGAAGTGACCCCCTAGGGATGGGTCGCTGCCAAGGGGGTAATTTTGTTTGTTTTTTCTGCTCCCCCCCTGGGTGATCAGCCCATTTTTGTGGCCTTTCTGCCCCCAGGGGCGGCTGTAAGCACCATTAGGCACCAGGGTTTTATTTTTTTTTTGCAGATGAGAGCGACTCCTTGGGCAAGGGTCGCTTGCAAGGGGGCAAGTTAAGTTCATGTTTCTTCTGCCCCTTTTTTGACCTTTCTGCCCCTAGGCTGGAGGGGGGAGGCAGACAACCCCACTAGGCACCAGAGATCAATTTTCATTGCAAGGGAGCAAGTTTCTGCCTGCAGTTTTCTGCCCCACCTGAGGACAGATCGGCCTGGCAGATAACCCCACCAGATCCCTTGGCCAAGATCACCCCCCATTTTTATAGGCCATATTATATTATAGGCCATATTTGAAGGCCCATCTGGCAAAATGACCATTTGGGTAGTGATATAGCATGTTATAATGTTCTGAACTGCAATTGTAATGTTTTATTTTCCTTTTCATTCTAGTTCAAGGCTTTTGCTCTTTAGACTGATGTCCCAGATTGCGGTTTCGTTACAGGTGGTTTTGCAGTTTGTGTAGTTGTATGTGTTTGGTACTATTTACTCTAAAGGAGTTTAATTTCCCTGCATGAATGTGTTTTTTGCAAATGCTGTAATAATAGTATGTTTGGCTTCTGTTTTTTGAGTGTCAACATTTGTTTAAATTTGTGCTCAATAAGTATTTTGTTGGCTTGTGAGTAATTGTTTTTGTTTTTTCTTTCTAGTGGGATATCGTTGCTTTTTGCTGTGTCTCTGCGGAGTAGGTGCTGGTGAGTGTAGCTATCTTTGACATATGAGTCATATTATTTTTAAGTATATAGATATTTGTGCTAAAGCCACACTTTGTTTATTTCTTATTTTGCACAGTGTTTGTTTTTGTTGACTTGTTTGTGAAGTCTCCTTTCTTTGTAAGGACCATGGCTAGCTACAGGAATACTGCTCAACAGGTTTTGGTATGCTTTTTGAGTCTTCATAAGATTATAGTTCAGAGACTGACTCTGCATCTGAGGCAGAGGAAGAAGTGGAAGATTCTGGCAGTGAGTTTTCTGCCCACAAGAAATCATTGGATGATGAAGCCACTCTTAGTTCAGATGAAGTGCCTGTCTTAGAGGAGGACATTGATGTGCCAATAGTGCAGTAAGAGGCATCTGGGTTGCAGCCTAGTGCAGCAAGACCTCCCATTGGAAGTGCTGCCCTCTGGGTTGCCCCAGGCATGGTGCAGCCAACATTACCAGACTTTACTGGTGTAAACTGGTGGATACTGAAAACATTTTGCCTATATTTTTTCAGTTGTATATGGAGAATATATTTTTGGCAGATTGTTGAGCAAACTAATTTGTATGGTGAACACTGTTTGAGGCACAACAGTGCCAGCCATAGGCCCCACTCTGGAGCTACCCAGTGGACTCAAACAAAAATCTGGAAGAGATGAAGAGGTTCTTGGGTTTAACTTGTCTGATGGGCTTGCTAAGGAAGCCATTGATGTCTTCATATTGGTTTAAAAGTCCCTTGATGGCAACAGCTATATTTCAAGCAGTCATGAGTAGTGATAAGTATTTGTTTCTGCTTCGGATGCTGCATTTTGTTGATAATGGTTTAGTGTTACCACGAGATGACCATGATTATGACTGCTTTTTAAAGTTTCGGCCTGTCACTGATCACTTTATAGATTGATTTTCTGAGATCTATGCTCCAGGGAAACAAATAGCTGAGGATGAATCTTTGTTCTTGTTCAAGGGCTGCTTGGTTTTTAGGAAAGCCATTCCTACCAAGAAGTCATGTTATGGAATTAAGATGTGTATGCTGTGTGACAGTAGGACTGGATATGTCTCTAATTTCAGGGTGTACACTGGTAGAGATTCCATGATTGACCCCCCTGGTTGTCTGTCCACTTTTGGAGTGACTGAGAAATTTGTGTGGGAACTTGGTAGAGAACTTTTTAACAAAAGTCACCATTTTTATGTTTATAACTTCTACACTGGTGTGCAGTTGTTCAGGGAATTGGTCAAAGTGGACACTGTTGCTTGGGGAAAGGCTTGTGCGGGGACATTGCAGTGTGTTGTGTAACGAGAAACTTCTAGCTCTGAAGTTTGCAGACAGGAGAGAGGTCTACATGATGACTACCATCCATGATGAAAGCACTTCACTAGTGACTGTTTGGGGTCAGATTGCTAATGTACCCAAACCTGTGTGCATTTTAGACTATCATAGGCACATGAGTGGTGTTGATAGAGTAGATCAGAGTTTGTAACCTTACACTGCTCTTCATAAGGCTTACATTTGGTATAAGGAGTTGGCTATCCACTTTCCACTTGGCAACCTTTAATATTTTTGTTGTATTTAAAGATTGTTGTCCTGAGTCAAAGATGACTTTTACTAAGTTTCAGGAGTCTGTATTAGGCAGCCTTGTTGTAGTGGAACAGGCAAGTGTTCCTAGAGTTGGAGTGGTGGAGGGTGAGGCTAGATTGAAAAATCGCCACTTTCCTGATCACGTTCCTTCCACACCCTCAAAAGACATTCCCAGTAGGAGATGTAGAGTGTATTGGTGAAGAAGTACGTGGAAGGAGACTCGTATGTACTGCCCCAAATGTCCTTCTAACCCTGCGCTGTGTGTGCCTGCTTGTTTTAGAATGCACCACAAACAAAATAATTTTTGGGAGCATCCATGAGTTGTAAAGTGAACTGCCTGGTCTGTATTGTTTAACATTTTTGGTTCAGTTTCAAGGTTGGCATTTGTGCAATGTATTGAGTTTAAGATTTTGTGTAAGTAGATTTGTATCTATTTACAATTTGTTTGTGTTCTCTTTCTTGTACAATAAAACTCTAAATGTGATGGCGGTGTGTGTAGGCTGCCACTTGACTGGCAGTGTGCGAAGGCTGGCATTGTGCTTGGCTTGGGGCCTGGCTGGCGGTGTGCTCATGAACTGGAGCTTGGCTGGTGGTGTGCGTTGGCTGGCACTTGGCAGGCGGTGTGCATGGATTGGTGCTTGGCAGGTGGTGTGTTTGGACTGGCACTTGGCTGGCGGTGTGTGAGTAGTGACTTGCTGATGGTCACTACACACACTGCTAGCCAAACGCCAGTCCTCGTAATCCGTCAATGGTGTGTTTTCTGGATCACTGACAAAATATCGAAGGTCACAATATCGACCTACAAAAATATTGCATCAAAAATATCGACATCAAGAATGTCAACATCCAGGGAAGTGGCTAGTGACCAATGAAAAGGCTGCAGCCTGAGTGAGCTTCTGCGCACGTTTCAACATTCCCCAAGAATCCTGAAATACATCCGGCTACCGTGGCAGAATTGACCGGCGGCGGCGACTCCCGTGTGCTGAGTGAGTGGGGCCCGGTGGGTCCAGGCTCCGGGCTCCGGGAGTGCCACTGAGACCGAGAAACACAGAGGGGCTGAGCCACAGCCCACAAGCTACGGACGTGCCGGGCCTCATGTGAAGCAGAGGCCGAGCGGGACTGAGGTGGCAGCGGCTTACTCTGAGGCAATCTGGTCATACTACTGAGGTGAGTTGTGAGGATCAAGGGAAGCTAGATGCTGTGAGAAGCACCGTTAATAGTACTAAAAACAGCTGAATACACGAGCAGCCTGGCATGAACGCGAACAGCTCCAAGCACCTGCGGAAACATCGTAGAAGCCGGGGAGCGGCTGCAAGCGCTTCATTAAAGCGGGATCCTGAGGCATTAGACAATCCGGCCCGCTGCACATATCATGGCCTCCAGCTACGCCAGATAACAGCGGCCCCCGGCGCCCAGGCTCAGCAATCGGAAGCCCGGCTGCTGGCTCCGGGCTCCTACTACAACATTACTTTGTGGTGGACAAGGGTGAATAGCCTGGATTTCTTGGGCACCTGCCAGGTTCCACTGGCTGAGCATCGCACCACAGGCTGAGCGAAATAACTGGCCCTGGAAACGTGCATATGGCGCTGCACCTCTGTTAAGAAACTAAACAGAATCAAATGCATCCGAGTAATGCTTCCCAGTCTGTAGGAGGGTGTAATTGTGAAAACTAACCAGAACGGGCCCCCAAGCGAAGCCCCTCCGCTGAAGCCAGCTCCTCGTAAGGTGTTACTGGGGGCAGGAAAACCGTAAGGCGGCAAGGGAGAGTTTGACCCCATTGGCAGGCATCAACGACTACTGCCTCCCCAGCGCCCACTCGCTGCACTTACAACACCAGCTACCATGAGGGGCACAGGACAGCGCGGTGTGCAGAGTAACAAACTAGACAAGTACACCTTTCATAAGGAACAACCAGATACGCTATCCCTACATACAATCGACGGCAGAGACCCAAAAGAAATAACACTACGGGATGTAATGACTACCCTGCAACAGATGCAAACTTCTATTGTCTCAATCTAATCGGACATATCACAGCTGCGTGCGGATGTTTCCAAAATAAAAACTAAGTTCACAGAGGTGGAAACTACTACGGCGACACTTTTGACGGATACAGCGACTCTACAACGGCAGGGCTCCCAACTTTAACAGGCCGCCAAGCAAATGGCTGGAAAAACTTGATGATCAGGAAGGCCACTCAAGGCGCAACAATATTTGCTTAGTCGGTGTTCCGGAAGCATCAAGGGACTTGCACTAGATCTCTTTGTGGAAGACCTGGTCCAAACACAACTGCTGCCACACTTCTTCTCATTTGAAAGAGCTCATAGAGTGCCAGGGGGTAGACCCAGACCAGGAGCCCCCCCACGACCTATACTGGCACGCATATTTAACTTTAGGGATAGTGACACGATCCTTGAGGTGGCTCGTATTGCCCCCCCCCACTTAAGATTGACAACTGTAAAATGTCCCTCTACCAGCTGCTGTGTCAAGGCAATGCTGCAACTTTCTCGATGTAAAAAAAGAACTACGTAACAGAGAACTCAAGTATGCATTGCTTTTTCCAGCAAAACTACGGGTAGAAGCAGAAGAGAAAAGCTGGTTCTTTATTACACCGGAAGAGGCTCACGACTGGTTGGAGAATGGCGACCAGCTACGAGACCCGGCAGACAAGGACCGAAATGACAGTAACAACTCACCAAACTGACCACAGAAGAATTGAAGGAAACAGGAACACGACTGGCGCTCAACAAAATGATGATAACAACTCAGACTGACACTGTATCGAGCGAGATCCTCACTTTGCAGTATAATGCATGCCAGCAACACTGCACGAAAAAGAAGAGATTAGAACGTAATAAGGAGGCAACAAAACACGGCCAAGACCTATGATTGACCCTACAGAGTCACACTCCATGATTCGGCAGACGACCAGGGCTGGACTCCTGTGATGCCCCCGATGACAATCAGGATCTGCGCCAGGCCACGGAGACACACTGATGGGTCGCCATGGACTACGAATAAATGAGGGGAATGGACAAGAAACGCAGAGTAACACTCCCCCTTTACGCATGTGCACAATTATGGGGATAAAGCACTCTGATGAGTTGGGGTGGCGGGTAGTTTTAAATCTGCGATGCATGGAGGCAGGGAGGGGTGGGGGGAAGAACACAGTTAAAGGGTGTATTTTATTGTTTAGTTCCAGTTTTGCACACAACAAATGGTACACATTTACGGTGCATACACAACGGCGACACAGTGGACTATATGCTGACGATTCACATTCAGGAGTTCATAACAGCCTGTCCAGGCTAGATTATATTTTTACACTAGCAACTGGACTAGAAGGAGTGACTGAGATCGCGCACCTCCCCGGGGTATCTCGGACCACTCTCCAGTACTCATTACATATACCAACTCCACCCCAAGACGGCGCAGGCTGTTTCCGCTTCACCCTGCTATCTTAAAAATCGTAAGACCAGCAAGCACCTCCTTAAAACGACAGTGAACTACTTTGAGGGAAACCAACACTCGGTTCAGTCCCCCACAACTTTATGGGAGGCTTAAAAACTGTTCTTAGGGGGCAGTCTATCTCCTTAATAATGGGACGTAAACAAACGCAGCAACAGCACATTGAAAGTTTATTGCAGAACATGTTCTGGGCAGAAGCGGCTGATTTTATAGACCCTGATGAAGACACAACACACAGGTTACACTAAGCGCAACAAGAGTACAGGGCCTACACACGGGAAGAGGCAAAAAAACAAACACACTAAAACACAACACACCGTCTACGAACAAGGGGATAAGGCGGTAAAACTCCTTGTATGGCTAGATAAAAATGAAGAAGCTAGTAAATGGGTGGCGTAGCTCCGGCTCGATGATGGTGGTTTAACAACGGAGCCGCAGCAAATAACGGAAGCCTTAGCATTGCATTATAAAAAAGTCTACACTCCAACAGCCACTAACACGGTGGAGGAAAATCTAGAATTCCTCAAAGATATAAAAATGCCCACTCTGTCCCCAGATGCGGCTGAAACTCTAGACAAGGACCTAACTACGGATAACCTAGAGCTAGCAATCGGTGCACTGCATGCTGGAAAAGCATTAGGACCCAATGGAATTCCAGTGCAATTCTACAAGAAAGCGGCGCCGCATGTACTACCACATTTACTTAATATGTATACAGACAGTTTAGAACAAGGAATTCTACCACGGGATCAGCGCCTGGCCACAATAGGGACAATTCACAAGCCCGGCAAGCCACTGCATGTGCGTATGTCCTATAGACCAATTTCCTTAAATAACGCAGAGGTGAAAATACTGACAAAGGCACTCGCCATGCGGCTTCAGCAACACCTCGCCAAGGTGATCCACCCGGATCAATCAGCTTTATGCCAAATCATAGCACGGCACTTAATCTGCGGCGTTTACATGGAGTCGATTCAATTAACTTTATTTCGATTCAAAGATAGAATCATAAAAGTATAAACAAATTAAAAAGGAACATTACACAAATAATTTAAAAAAGACCATACAATTATATTGACATCCATAATACATATTATATGTCCAGATTAAATTTGCAATACATTTAGGATAAAAGAGTCACGTATATGAACAAAAATTATTGTAAAGTGCATGTGCATTCTATACAATGATCTACTAGATGTATGTCAAATAATAATCGATGGTTTCCAATAATGGTGTTCAATATCGATTTCTAATAGTGAGCGCCAGTCTAATAAAGCTAAGCAAGGCACTACATATGGCTGGAGTTGATAAGGACAATAAGTATTCATATCCCTCTTTGTAATAACGAGATCCGAGAGTTAACAAGACAGGCTTAATAAACTGATTTCTTGGATCTTTGTACAGGGTACAAAAAAGAATGAGATGCACAGTATTTTGTGAAACTTTGTTGTTGCAGGGGCAAGGGGGTAGTCTCTCACACCTCCCCACTTGCTTTGGAAAAGCAAAAAGAAAATGCAGTGAGTTAAGGCAAAACCTTGTCAAGTAAAAACGCCATTGGGCATGCATAATATATGATAGGTAAGGCTGCTGCTGCAGCCTTCCTCTATCATACACTGCATGCTCACTATTTCTTAACATGCCTAACCTAGTGCGATAGGCGTCTTTAATTGTTAGTTTGGTCTCCCTACCAACAGTTTCGGGGTTTAGATATATATGTCCCAAACCAATCCTGCGAAAGGTTTCCCTTACATATAGTAACCATGGGATCTCCACATGATAATCAAGCTTAAGGCAGTCTTGCAAGATTTCCTTTGTGAGTTTCAGTTCTTTAGATCTCCAAACTGTGCTCCATAGCAGAAAGGGAGAGACATGGAAAGTATCGCTCACGAATTCAAGACCCACCTCAGTATGACAGAAACTATTTGAAGTACCAGATGGGACAGATAGAAGGCGCTTTATAAATTTATTTTCCATCACTTGGATTTTATTGCAATTTTGTATCCCCCACACGCCCGCGCCATATGTTGCAACAGGGAGGCATTTTGCTTTATATAAAGTTTTTAGTTCTGCAACCGGCTTTTGACCCAATTTACTTGAAAAACGGAAAAGGGCCTCCATAGATTGCGTAGCCTTTTGAACAAGGGCTGATATTAGAGGATCCCAACTCAAAGTTTTATTAAATAAATTCCCCAGATAATTAAAACTGTTGACTTTCACAATAGTTGAGTCTTTCACCATGAGCCTGCGAGATTTTACCCCTTTTGGGCCGCAGACCATGGCAAAAGACTTTGTGAAGTTGACCCTTAGATCTAATCCTTGCATAAAAGCTTCAAAAGCATTCAAACAAGTTTGCATGCTATTGGCGGTTAGGGTCATTAGCACCGTGTCATCTGCATAAGATAACATCGGTATCCGTTTACCATTAACCTGGGGAAAGTCTGCACAGCTTTCCGACAAAAAACCTTCCAAACCATTGGTATACACCAGAAACAGAAAAGGAGCCAGAATACATCCCTGGTAGACACCTACAGTCAATGGAATGGGCTTTGTCTTCTCCCTGCCTGGGCCAAATCTGATCCTCACTGTTGTGGCAGCATGCAGTCTGCGGAGAAGGGTGACTAACGGATCTTCAAACCCCATGTTCACCATCATCTGCCACAGTTTGTCTCTACAAACAGTGTCAAAGGCACTGGATAAGTCCATGAAGGCCAAGTGGATACAACCACGCTTAGCCCTCATGTACTTACCCATAATTAAAGCCATATTAAGGCACTGCTCTGTGGTTCCTTTTCCCCTCCTAAACCCATACTGGGAATCCACGATAATACCTGATGACTCAGCCCAGGTTTCCAGGCGAATATCACCCTTCCCATCACCTTACAAGACGCATCTATTAATGATATCGGTCTGTAACAACAGGGGTCACCTTTGTCCCCCTATTTAAATATTGGTACCTCTACCGCCTCTTGCCAGGAAGTCGGAATACGCCCTACCACGACTGTTCTAAATAAATGTAATAAGAGTGGTGCCCCCACCTCAACGTTGTATTTAATAAGAACCAAAGGGACTGAATCTGGCCCTCGGGCCTTTAATGGGGTGCCTTTCCTTAAAGCGGCCTCTACCTCTGAGAGGGTCAGTGAAAGGCTAAGCGTTAGAACACTCCAAATTGACATCACTAGCACCCCTCATTAGCAGTTGACAGCATCGCCCCTTTTGGGGTAAAAATTCTTCCATAGTGCACTTCCCAGGTGCCCCCTGGTATATGCACCAACATTTGGGATTTGGTCTGAAATTTTGCGAATGGGTCCAGCTACTATATACACAGCCCCTGGGTCAGGTGGTCTTGTACGGACATATATCAACGGATTTCCTGTTAGGTAGAGAGACGAGACAGGGCTGCTCTTTGCACTTGTTCTGGAGCCGCTGGCGGCCTGGGTGCATCAAGACCCGGTCATACGCGGTTTGAAATGGTCCGTGGGCTGGGAGGACCGCATTTCACTTTATGCGGACGATATACTGTTATATTTAACATCTCCAGCACGTTCAATCAACTGCCTGTTGGACATCTGTGCGTCATATGGGCGGGTATCAGACTGCACCATTAATTCTCTACATATTGCACGGCTCCCAGCCATGGCTTCTACAGAGATGTGACGTTGAAATAGCTGATAAGGGATTTAAATATCTAGGGATTTATATCACACAATATACAACGCAATACATTGCTGAAAACCTTATCAAGACCCTGCGGTGATTCCGCTGTGATGTTAAACACTGGCTCTCACTTCCGCTAACACTACTGGGCAGAGCAGCCATCGTCAAAATGATGGTGTTTCCCAGATTCCTATATGCACTACAAAATACACCATTCCCCGTCACACCAAACTATTTTACGGAGATAAACGTAGAAGTGACCAATCTGCTTTGGGACGGCAAGGCGTCGCGCATAGCTCTCAATAAACTCACGAAAAGCTGGTATGACAGTGGCATTGCCGTCCCTGATATCAAGTTATACTACTGGGCTTCACAGCTTTATGTTATTAACCAATGGCTTCACATATCACAGGATGTCCCAGCATATCACATGGATAGATATCTCCTGTTAGCTGCGGGGATCATGGGGGCACTTTACAACAAGGTTAGGAAAGGCACCCATACCAGTCCGACAGAACACAGAATCAAAATATGGTTCAAGGCGCAACGATAGATGGGTTGGGAGAGAGTAACGACACAGGCCATGCCACTATGGGACACAAAAAAACTTGGCACACTGCGTAACACAAAAGGTTTTAGGCAATGGGACCTGATAGGTATCTCCACAGTAGGAGATCTTTGGAAAAAGGGGGAGAGGGTCCCATTCGCTCAGCTACAGACCACATATGATCTGGCTCAAACGGAAATATTCCGATATACCCAGATCAGACATGCACTCACAACACTAATTCCACAATGTACAAAACTGGCAGATTCTTCACCACTGGAAGATAGACTCCTCACAGATCACCTCACCAAAAAGGCCATCTCACAGACGTATCGAAAACTAATAAATAATCATTCAGACACACCACACATATTTTACTAGGATACTCCAACACAAAATCAATTGGAAAGCCACACAAATATGCCTTTAGACAATGTGGTACACCAGGTACATTCTTCCACACCATCTGGCTTTGCCCAAGGATTGCGGGTTACTGGACTGCAGTAATGCGCACACTATCGCAAGGCACGAAGGTCACCATTCCCCGAGAACTGAAGATGTGCCTTCTTAATGTGTGGGAACACATGGATCTCAACCGCACAGCACAGGACTGGGTGACGGTGGGCATGACATTAGCAAAACGTAATATAGCACAGCATTGGGGATGCCATCAAACCTCTACCCTGCTCCAAAGGTGCAAAGAAATGGATAGCGCCATGATAGCAAAGGAATCAGTTTATGTGCACAGAGGCTGTCCCAAAAAATGGACACGGATATGGGAAAGTTTGTATAACTACCGTGGAAACATATGCAAACCCCAACTCGTGGAATCATTGTCAGAAATGAGTGACTGAAGAGACCCAATGTAAAAGACTGGATACGAGAGGAACTATATACCACTGGCCCACGGAATAAATTCAGCAAGAATACCACCCATTGTGATGTATCCACTGATTTACTGATGTATGCCTTACTGTGTCAACTAAATGTACCATTGAATAATGCTGAATATGTGTCTAACTGTTCTTTCACTCAAATTAACAAAAAAAATGTTTAAAAAAAAAGAATATCGACATCCTATCAACATTATGGTAAGTACAAAAATATTGGAACTAAAATATCGATGTCAAAAATATTGTTGTTAAAAATATAGTTTTTTTTCTTTAAGTTAAAAAAATATTGTAAAATAAAGTAAATAATACATATAACTAAAATAAACATAGTTAAAAGTATTTTAAAATGCTTTAAAATTATAAGAAATATACATATAATCAAAAGATAAGTTAAACATATACATATAATATATAATATATATACTTATTAAAATGTTTTAATATTTATTTTAATAACTTATGCATTGTTTAATTTTTTTAAATACATTATAAATACCTCTATACAAATAAACAATAATATAAATACAAAATAAAGAAATAAAAATAGGTAATCATTTAAAAAAATTACAATTATTTGTAATCTTTTTTAAATTAGTTATACAGTACATTAGCTAAAATAACACAAAAAATATTAGTTAGCAGAGTAAATAAAATTACTATTCAAACTCCAGTGACTGCAACAGTAGGGAAAGTGTTGGATAGCACAGGGGTTAAAATTACTATTCTCACTCCAGAGAGTGCAACAGTAGGGAAAGTGATGGATATTGCAGGGGTAAAAATTACTATTCCCACTCCAGTGGGTGCAACAGTAGGGAATGTGTTGGATATCATAAGGTAAAAATGACTATTCCCACTCCAGTGGGTGCAACAGGAGGGAAAGTGGCAGATAGTGTAGGGGTTAAAATTACTATTCTCACTCCAGAGAGTGCAACAGTAGGGACAGTACTGGATAGCGTAGGGGTAAAAATGACTATTCCCACTCCAGTGGGTGCAACAGTAGGGAAAGTGTCAGATAGAGTAGGGGTAAAAATGACTATTCCCACTCCAGTGGGTTCAACAGTAGGGAAAGTGTCGGATAGCGTAGGGGCAAAAATTACTATTCCCACTCCAGTGGGTGCAACAGTAGGGAATGTGTTGGATATCATAAGGTAAAAATGACTATTCCCACTCCAGTGGGTGCAACAGGAGGGAAAGTGGCAGATAGCGTAGGGGTTAAAATTACTATTCTCACTCCAGAGAGTGCAACAGTAGGGACAGTACTGGATAGCGTAGGGGGAAAAATGACTATTCCCACTCCAGTGGGTGCAACAGTAGGGAAAGTGTCAGATAGCGTAGGGGTAAAAATGACTATTCCCACTCCAGTGGGTGCAACAGTAGGGAAAGTGTCGGATAGCGTAGGGGCAAAAATTACTATTCCCACTCCAGTGAGTGCAACAGTAGGGAAAGTGTCGGATAGCGTAGGGGCAAAAATTACTATTCCCACTCCAGTGAGTGCAACAGTAGGAAAGTGTAGGATAGCGTAGGGGTTAAGTTAACATACTTATCAATTATATATTTATATATAATAACATATTAATAATTATTTAACAAAAGAATTATTAATAAATACCTATTCAATTAAATTAATATTTACTTAAATAACAATACATTACTTCCCACCCTATTCCACTATAAACACATAACGCACTACACATAAAAAAGAACACACTTAATGTAATTATCAATTAATCAATTAATACAAATTACTTACAAATTAATGAATATTTAACAATAATTTAATTAACAATCAAAATTAATAAAAAATAATACTAAATTAAGTCTAATTAATATAATTTAAAATTAACCAATTAATAAAAATGTACTACCAATTAATAATTAATTAGCAATAAATTAATAATCAATACCAGTAAAGAAAACATATTCATTAATTATAAATAAATTACTTCTAACCCTATTACCCTATAAACCCACAACCCGCTCTGATACTAAAACACAACATTTATTTAAAAAAAGAATACTTTTGTAAACATTTAATACATATATTTAAAATTAATGAAAAAACATTTTAAAAAAGTTAAACATACATATAAAATACATACTAAAATACATAACACTAAAAAAAATCGATAATATTTGCAACAATATTTTTGCTAACAATATCATTTACTTGGATAGTACTTACTTCTATATTTTAAAAAAATCGATATTACTTACCTTGCAGTCAATATTCTGGTCAATTATATTCTTGACTTCGATATTCTGTCCCTGCGATATTCAAAACTCAATATTAATGTAGGTCGATATTAAACATTTGATATTTTTACTACTCACCATGTTTGCTGTGTCAGGTATCTGGGCATGTGAAAGTGATGGACCCTTGAATGGCACTGTCTACTGATGTGAGTGTTGTAATGTGATAGGCCCGTGGCTAGGGGTGTGAATGGTTTTGTATGTGTCACATGAATGAAAGGTGTATGAATAGCCTGTGAAGAGGTTGGTGATGTGTCATGGCTTTACAGCTCACGAGCTGTGAGTCACTGGTTCCGTTTTTTGTCCTTTAAATTATTGATAGTGCATTTCATTTTTATGAAATCTCTTGTTATAACATTTTATACACTGAAACATCACTCACCTCATGCCAAATCCAACCAGTATGTGTGTGTGTTTGAGGAATAGATGGTAGTGTAGTAATATTTGTCTTTTTTGTCTCTCTGCCAAGGTGTACATTCCATCTAAGATAGACCTACCAACTCTAGACATTCTCGTAAACTAAACACCCAAGGGGCATACATGGTCATGTCTCTCTTGTGGATCCCAACAAATTATATGACCCACAATGTCCAGAAAACCTCAAAGTGTAAATGTCAGGTTTTCCTTGCCTTACTGTGCCATATCTTTCATGCTTCAGAAAGAAACATAAAATTTCCTACCAACCAAGCCTCCCGATAAAAATGGGCCCTCACTCGTGTGGGTGTGTCAAGTACCTGCAAAAGACAAGGACCCTAAACGTATTTTGTAGACTTCAAATTGACCTATCATAAAACGATTTGGTTTTGTTGGAAGAGCATATGGGTTTTGGTCCCGGGCTCAGAGGCCATATAGGGAAACCCACCAAACCCACACATTTCTGAAAGCTAGACACCCTGGTTAGGCTTGACTTGCATGGCTCCCCCAAAGTTTTCCTACCCAGAATCCCCTGCAAACTTCAAATTTTGCTGAACAATTCAATTTTTTCTCAAATTTCTGTGTAGGAAAGTTGTAGGATCACCGGGCTAACACAAATTTCCTACCACCCAGTGTTCCCCCAGGTCTCCCGATAAAAATGGTGCCTCACTTGTGTGGGTGTGTTAAGTACCTGCAACAGGCAAGGGCCCTAAACGTATTATGGAGACTTTAAAATTACCTATCATAAAACAACTTGGTTTTGTAGGGGGGCACCTAGGTTTTTGGCCCCGGGCTCAATGGCCATCTAGGCAAACCTACCAAACCCACACATTTCTGAAAACTAGACACCCTGGGGAGTCCAGTGAGGTATGGTTTGCATGGATCCCCTGACGTTTTCCTACCCAGAATCCCCAGAGAACCTCAAATGTAGCTGAAATAAATCACTTTTTCTACACATTTTTGTGTGGGATCACCGTCCCTGCACAAATTTCCTTTAGAACACTGGAAGCTGGAATCTCTGCAAGCAGGGAGGACAGCGTCTGGTCAGTGCGTCAGGCGGGGACTCAAATTCCTTCCGAACTTGCAGTGGCGAGCTGTGTAGCAGAGCTGAGCCGTGCAAGTATGCAGCCGGCAGGGAGCCGTGCAGCTGTAACTTGCCATGGCAAGTGAAGGTATATTTATACCTGGAAGGTACCAGGAATGCTAGCATTGACGTAAAGTCGGGTAGAGGAAGACGTCATGAATGAACCCTTGGGGTATAGCGTTTCATGCATAATAAATGAGTTCTTGGAGATATCAATAATCTAAGCAGGGAATGTCCCAATGGCTTAAGGGTCTGGTTTCTAAGAACTCTTTGAGACGTGGATGGATGGATGTAGGTGACCATGCCTGTATTTGGATTACATGGCCAATGCCTAAATAAGGACTAGGATTCTATGCCTAAATAAGGGCAATGTGAATTATGCCTATATAAGGACATGATTCATTAAACCTATGTACGGGCATCTAAATCGACACACAACACCCACTCCAATTTCGATAGAATGACATTACTAAATGCTAAATATGATAAATATGTTAAAAAAGAGTATCACATGAATCACTCAAACATATCTAATAGCATATTCTAAAAAATGTCTCTTAAAATAGTTGCTTTGCATGGAATGGAAAGGTGCTGTACATATTCAAGCAAAGTTTCATCCTAAGCATATGGTTATAGTGAATGCTAAATGAATTAACATAAATATATACACATAATGAAATGGTTCGTAATTACAGAAGAAAAGTTTGAAACCATTTCATGTCAGGTTACATGAATGAAATTGACAAGATGTCTCAGGACGTGTTCAAAGAATTATGAATAGTTCTACTTTAAGCAGATTACTTGAGCCATAAAAAGAAAAATACAAATTTAGAGAAAAACAATTAATCTTAGGAAAAAGTTCCAAGGTTTGTCTTTTGTTTTTAAAACTAAAGGCCAAATTCAGAGTCTTTCCCGGTACACTGTGTACTGATTCAAAAGTCAGCATATGGGGATGGAGAAAACATGAAATCCTCTATTCCTGTAGACAAAAAATCATCTAGCGATGTTACCTGCGTGCCCGATGTTTCCTCTCGTACCTCAGCAGTAGCAATTTGCGTCTGTGAGATCTCAATGCATGCCGTCATCAGGATTGGTAGCCTGAGCATGGGCCGTTACCGGGTCCAGCAGAGTATCGATATCTGTAGGCATGACTGATGGGAGTGTTAGACAGATGTCTAGCACGCATTCTGCACCGCAAAGGAGGCAGCGTAGAACAGGTAAGATGCAATCTTGCCAGATTGATCTGAATGACAGAAACCATGTGGTATTTAATTCTCGTAGACGAGGTAAACCCAAAAGTTGCACTATGCGCTCACGACACTTCCTTTCCAGGAGAGCTTTCTCTACTGTGCTGTGAGTGACGCCTGTGGATTGACTTGCCATAGCGTAGCAGTAGAAATATAAACAGGATTCCTGCAACGAGTGCTAGAATTAGCAGCAGACCACCAAACACCAAGTGCACGAAGTTTGGAATGAACCCGAGGACTGCATGAAAAGGTATTAACAATCCTGAGCATATGTTCTTAAATACATGCAGAATACTGCTCGTATCAGTCATGTTTAAGATACGTCCCAACATTTCTGTGAAATGTGTAGGGCAGTTTGTACTTAACAGAGCCTGTATCTCAGCCGAAGTCCTTGCAATTTGTAGACTATAGGTTTCTTTGGCCGAGGTCAAAGGCACGGTTTGTTGTAAAAGAATGGCTTTCATTCTGCTTAAAGTATCAATTTATATAGAAGAGATGTTCAGTGAAGGCCATAAAGGTGACACCCTGATTCTGTCTATTTTAGGGAACAAAACTTACTTACAGCAAGTGACCTTAGAAGTAGCCGTTACTAGATACAGAATGCCTGGCAACATGCCAGAACAGCTGTGATCATTCATCATAATGTAACTTCCATTTGAAAGTTGTCCAAAAATTGGATTAATCACTGCAACTTGTGAACCTTGCAGGTGACAGGACAAATTTGCACTGGAACTCATACAATCCCCTTGCAAATTAATACTCTGACATAGGAGAGAACTGCTTACTTTTCACACTTCAAGCCCACCACTCCAACATCTGTATGTAAAATAAATCCCAGGATGTCTTGATGTATTCTTTACCCAACCTTTCATATTTGCCTGCTGGTATATTTTTTAGGCAATACAAAAAATGGAAAGTTGTAACAGGCAGAGTTATTTTGCCATGTATGATCCACTCAGTAGCTGGTTTTTCTGCCTCTGTGAATGGTAATTTTTCCAGTTTTTCAATGCTCAGCACTGTCTAGTCTGCTCCCCTTTGTGCCAGTTTGATGTGTTTATCAGTGAGATTGAATTCGGAAAACAGTGAAGTAGTGTTGATTAAATGCCAAGGCACATAGCCTGCATGCAAGTTTTGTAGCGTCCAGCCTAATAGCATCATAGAACGTAATTGAGACTGACCATTTTGCCACATGACCAAGTCTTGTTCCATGATGTCTATGGCAGAAGACACAATGCTGTCCAATGAAAATATCCTGGACGACAGATTCGTTAACCCGTTGTCTACTACAGAAAGAGATTTTTCTAAATTAACACGATCAATTTCTCGTATTCGTTCTGCAGTCCCAGCCTGGGTGATCTTCCCTATTTCATTATAAGAGGCATAGATACCGGTATATATGAAACGTTTTTGATGAAGTTTTCTTGGACCTAGCAAAAAATCCCTAAGATCTGTGCCTTTTTTAAGGAAAGATAAGTGTTATTTCACATCCTCTAGTGTAGATTTCTGGAACCAATCAAGGCATAATTTTCCTACACTGCATGTTGTTACTACCCCTGCATGCTGTCTTTGAACATAGCGTGGGTCTGGCCTATTGACAGTGAAACCCTGTGTTTTTTTCAAGAATCGTTTTTGACAGTTGTTTGTGTCGATCGGCCAGAGCAACCATTTTGTCCATTCAGAATCTGATCTGTTGTGATGTAAAATAGTATGCACGTCGACCTCCCCCTGTGTAGTGCTATTACTTGCAGGTCCAGGTATGGACGGAGTGTTCATGTTTTTGATCTTGGCTAACACAAGGCAAGACGTTTGTTGGACAGTGTCATTCAAAAACATTATTTGCGGTGGGATGATACAGGCTCTAAACAAAACTTCTATCCCCTGCACTTGCCAATATTTTGTACCCCAGACAGATTTTGTGTCAATTGTGTCTTTCCAAAAGTCGAAACCCTGCCTAGACAGTAGGGTAATAAAGGCTGCAGAATAAATCTGTTTCGTATTGGTTAACATATTTTTTGTTCCTGTTTTGTTCACATTTGTTAAATAAAACGTTTCTGGATTGTAAATGTTGAACCCTCAAAAATATGGAATCCTCATTGCAAACGTTTTTGAGCTACCTTTTGGTGGTGTAGTTCAATGTTCCCATTGGTTATACATGAATACATTTCTAGGTGATGCAGATTTATGCAAGAAATGATGACCATAATGGTTATAACAATAAAGCTGTTCATAGTCTGACGAACCCTCTAAATAATCATGATTAGAGAATGAAGCATATTTCTCTAGCTCAACAATCATGTTATTTACAGTCTTGAAGTCACAATCATCAGAAAAGGTACTAGAGGTAATCAAGACACTTAATGAAATTTTAAATAAGGGTGGAATATTCAAAAGTTCCAACGCACCGAATTTGTCATATTCAGTTTTGTCCCAAACTATACCATCTTGTATCGGAACAGTTGTGATATTCACTGTTGACAAGTCTCTTGCTTCACGATGGGATGATTTGTGTGGTTTCAGAAGTAAGTTCACTTTTTTACTTGCTGTGTCCATTTGAATATATCTTCCATCTATCAGCATACTCATAGTAATTACTAACGCTAGCCTAAGCAGAAAGAAAAATATTCCAGAAACAATCCATAGTTCAATCAATGGTGAAACCAGATAAGTCTTTTTCAGGAGCTGAAAAAAGTCTGTTGCTTGTTCTTTGAAAGTTCTTTGTGCTGGTAGCCTTTCAGGTTAACTTGGATCCTCAGTAAACGTATCAAAGTTAATGAAATAGCCAGAGGCCGTTCTGTCAATGGTTGGAATAGCATCAGGATTTGTTTAAATCGCTGGATCCAGTTGATCACTTGTTACGCTAGTGTAGACAGGTGTATCAGGACAAACTGTTATTTGGGTTTCAAGAGGAACAAGTTCCATAGCATTGTTGCTTAGTCCTTCATTTCTCACTTTTGACTCTTCGAAGGTGATGAGTCTTTCAGTTTGAACCTCTTGGATAGTAGCTAGAGGAGTGCGTCTGCTAGTTGGTTGGAGTCCACTTAGCCTACAGCTTAGTATTGGCCACATCATGTGGTTTGATGTGGTCGATGGACACAAATCTTTTCTCCTTTTTACCAGCAAGGGGCGGCAGAAGTACTGTTCTTGATCCGTGGATTGCTAGGACAGGTACTGGTTGTCTGTAATAAGGCCTAAATTCCTTCTTATCCGCAATCTTCTCTCTGACTAGATCCCCAACCTTTGGAATTGAGACAGGCCTTTCTGGGACAGCTGAATTTTCCCCAGTGGTGATTTGCTTCAGGAACACGTTGCTTTGTTTCGATTTTAGTTCATTTAAGTCCTGTAAAACAGCCAAAGGATCTTTGATATCAAATGGTTTATTTTCCACCACTGTACCTTTACATTCAAGATCTGGGACCCACATTCTTGTCTTAAATAGGACCTCATATGGAGTGACACCCCCTAGAGAACTTCTTTGCAAATTGTTTAATGAGCGTTGGACCCCATAAAGATGTTTGACCCACCAATCACCTGAACCTAATTCCGTAGCTGTTATAGATCGCTTTATGTTCCTCAGGTTAGAATGGAGAGGAGTACCACAATGCTACGCCCAAACTGGCCTTGGCTTCTTTGTCAGCTTGAGAGCTAAACGGAGGGCCCTGGTCGTTTAGTGTGCCAATTGAGTATGTGCTGATAAAGACTCGCAAATCTTTTATAACAGTTTGGTCGTCAGCTGACCGCTGAGGACACATCCATAGGAACCTTGAGCACAAATCCACTGCAACCATGATATATTTATAGTTACCATCCCTTTGTAAGGAGCCGCAGTGGTCCAGGTAAACACACGCTAATGGTTTATCTGAAATTAGCAGGGGCGTGTGCGCAGCACGGTTCACTGTAGAGAATTTCATCTTCTGGCATATTTCACATTCCAAAAAATAGTTTTTGGTCTGTTTTCTAATGCCGGGCCACCAATATCTCTGTTTTAATAAAGATACTGTTGTGGAAACACCTGCATGGGCAGAGACTATCCCTTTATGTGTTGCTAGAATTAGTTCTAATCTACGTTCTATGTTTGGAATTACCTTATCCCCACTCCAGGGATTTGAGCAAACGGAACGTTGTTCGCATCAATTATATATGAGTATTTGAGTGGAAACTTTTTAGGTAATGCTGCACCGCTGCCTTTGCTTGAAGCATTCACTGCCAACAATATCTCACTGTCTATTCTCGTTTTTGAATGAGTGATTGCACCTACGAAAGCCGATTGCGGCTTTCTTAGCCAATCAATTCCCTGCAAAGTGAACTCCATCACATTGGTGACTCAGTGTGTGTATCACGTGAGTATTTTGTAGTCCATTTCACAAACTGGACTACTTGTTCCCAAAGCGTTTTATTCTTGATTGTGCCACCTTTTGCATCTTTGAAACGATTTTGAAGCCAGTTCTGTAAATATTCATTATATGATTGAAAACAGTAAAATGAATCGCACACTATGAGTGTGGGGAATTCGCGATCCGTATTTTCAAGTGCCAATTTGAATGCTTGAAGTTCAGCTCGCTGAGCTGTACAATCTCCTAGAGATTGGGTTTTTGTGACCATAGGTCGGAATTTACCATCGCCCATACGACCTTTAACGATTGCACATGCTGCACTTTAAGCTTGCTTACTTTCCGTAGAGGGTTGTGCTGATCCGTCAGTGTAAATTATAAATTCGTACTGGTCAAGAGGGAGAATCTCAATAGGCAGAGGACATTTGTGTTTGTATTGCAGGAATGCTTGTGTTTTCAAATGAGGATCAAAAACATATTCAACATCTGTTGCAGCAAGAGAATTAACCCATTGTATTTATCTTGGATGTAAAGCTTTTGCATTCAGAATGCTCGCTTTTGTAACTGCCGCTAAGGCTGGTACTGGAGTCACAACAATTATGTGTTTCCCCTGAGCTAGAGCTCTTTCTTTTGCTAGAGCGGTTTTAACTGCTGTCAGAATTGTTTCTGTTGATGTAAAGCGCATTTCCGCTTGTGTATACAAATGTGATTTGTATGCAATTGGTACTTTTTCACCTTCATTAAAAGTTAAGTAGGTGAATCCGCATTAACCCGGAATAATTCGAATCACTAAATTGCGTACGTTTACCCGTGTTTGTAAGTCATTTGTTGCTAACATGTCAGCTTGAAGTGAACGCAGGATGTCTGTGTGTTCCTGTGTCCAATTTTTGATATTGAAATCGGGTTTGATTAATTCATAGAGAGATTTAACCCTTTCTGCATAATTTAGATTGTAAGTTCTTCCAAAATGTAGGAAACCTAGAATCAACTGTAAGTTTTTCAGCGTTTTTGGAGGTTGGAGCAGCGCCCACTGTTCTAAAAAGTTAGCTGCCAGGCTTTTGACTTCACTTGAAATTTCATATCCTAGGAAAAGGACATTGAGTTGGGCAATTCTTGATTTCTTGAAATTGAATTTGTAACCCTCAGAGGCGAAGCCCAATATAATGGTATTCACCCTGTATAAGTGCCTATCCAGGTCATCATCTGTCAGATAGATGCCATCGACATATGACAATGCCTCGTCATCATAAATTTGTAGTAACTCTGTTACTCTTGCTGAGAATAACCCCGGGCTGTTCTCAAACCCCATGTGGGAGTCGACAGAAGTGATGTTGCATTACCATTATTGAGAAAGCTGTTAAGTACCTGTTCTCAAGTGCTATGTTTTGACAAAAGAAATCATTAGAAATATCTAATGTGGTTTTATATTTTTTACGCACAATGTTATTCATTAATGCTGTACTAAGTGCATTTTGCACTGCAAATATCTTTGAACAAGAGTTCAGGTGTCTGTAATCCAAAACTAGACGATATGTGTTGGCTGGTTTAGAAACAGGAAACAAAGGATTGTTCATTGAGGAGGTGCATGTTTCAATCACCCCTTGGTATTCAAGTTGATCTAAGATCTCTCTGACCTGTTTTTTAGCTTCTTGCTTAACTGGGTACTTCCTTTGTGCAGTAGGTTGATTTTTGTTTTCAATCTTGTGGTGAGGTGATTCCTTATCCCATCCTACATGATTTTTGTATAATGCTGGGGCTTAGGCTACTGCCCATTTCCTGCCATAAGTATATTTTAAATGTAAAGGAACATGGTTGGAAAAGGCTGGCATATAGATGTCTTCGCCATGTGGGCACTCCCTGACAAATTCTAGTGGCCAGTCCCGTTGTGCTAGAAGTATATCATAACCCTTTGATAGTCTCTCCCAAAAGAGTCTGTTCACTTTTCTTGGTATGTCTCCCTCCATCCGGAGTGTTATTTCATATAACTTTTGTGGAGAACTAACCCTGGTGCCTACAGTCTGTACTTGTATGTATTCATTCAAGTCCACTGTCTCCAGAAGTACCTTCAGGTTCTGGGAGTTATTGTTACTTCTGTTGCACTATCCATCATTGTCTGAGCCCATTCTCCGTTCTTGAGTTGTGTTCTCAAAATTTTTGACATGTCTGATCTTTAGACCTGCTACCCTCTTCTTCTTAGAGAAATTAGGTTTTGGTTTGTTTTTCTGAACATGTTGATCGTCTTTGAACTTCACACATTCTTCTCTTTGATCTGACCGTCCTCTTCTTTCTGATGTCTGTGACAATATTTGAAATGTACGAGAGGAACGTGTATCAGTATCCTGATACCTGTCGTGTTTTTTGAAATTATCCCTATTCCTGAGGTTATACCTCCTTTCAGAGGGCTCCTTTAGAGGAGACTTATTACCTCGGGATTGAGAACGTTTCTCTTTTGAATTTTTTTTTCCCACTTCTTTTTTAGAAGATGTAGGATTCTGTTTAATAGAGTCCTTGTCAGGAACTCCAGACAGTTGTGGTTTAACTGGTTTCCCCGCCCCCCACCAAACTGTCTCTACCTAATTCTTCATAGGAATTTTCAATTATTCTGGGTACTTCATGTAGATGTTTTGTTGCATCAAATTCCTTTAATTGTTGGCGGATCGCCACTGATGCTGCCTCCCCTTTAATATTAGATAAAATTATTGTTGAGACCTTGTTGAAGTTTTTCAGTAATTGCATACCTAAATTTAGAGCAGGCTCTGCCCTGTATTAGTTTTGAATTTGTTTCAGGACGTCCGGTATTACCGCAATAGACGGAACACCATGTGTTTTAGTATAGATGACAGCAAAGATTGTGCCCCAAGTGGTGCAGTCTTCCAGATGTGGTGTGATCCCCATTGGTAAACAGATTGTTAGGATTCTGTGTTTCTCATAAGGGCTTGTATTAGGAAATACTGCTTTTATTTGAGTACGTTTTTGAGCTATTCAGAACGGAATTTGTTCACGTTTTGTGGGCATTTTACCCATGACTGAGTGTAAAGTCTATGGAGTAATGTTTAGATTATTACCCTGTTGAGGGGTTTGATTTGGAATGATTAATGGTGGTTGGACTGTGAAAGTCCACATGACATATTGGACTAATTGTCTGTACATTTTTAAAAACTCTTTGAGTTGAGCAAGTAATTCATCATTTGACATGTCTTTGATGTCAGGATGAGGTGTGTAGCGGGCTAAAATCGGCCATGTTGTTCCTGGTCTACCTAGTGGACCAAGCCTGGTAATGTGATTGTAATGTTTTAGGGCGCCTTTAAACTAGTGCTGATGCTCCTCGTATGTGAGTGGAATTTCAACATCCTTGAGAGGAATGTATTCCTCAGGTGGTTCATCTTCTTTGTAGAAGTGACACATTTGTGTTACTGGATTTGATTCTGGGAATACTATCCATGACTAGAATACCTCTGTCTGAAAAGATTCATGTGCCTCTATCACGAACACTGCTCTACCACCTCTAGGTGTTAGACCATGTTTTATAAGTTTTAGGGTGATGGCTTTCCTTAAATTTGGGTGGATAGGAATCGCATCCACATCGGTTTCATTAAACCCTGTAGTATTAAAAGCTGTTACGACTTGGTCAGCTGCAGCTCCACCGGTCACAGTGTTATTGTCGCTATAGGACATTGTTTATTGAAAAATGCAGAACAAGTTTCATGGAAACAAAGATAAGGTGCACAATATTTTGGAACACTGTATCCTTCAACGTTGAACAAACCAAACATAGGATTTTCATCCTACTCAGCTATGGGGGATATTATCCCTACCCACTCCAGACGTCTTATGGAGTATTATGAGTAGGGGTCTCTGAGAAAAGCACAACTGAGTTACTTTAGTATCTAGTGTTAAATTAGTGCTGTACCAAACTGTTGGGCACCATGTAGTGTCGTTTCTATTTCCCTTATAGGCTCTGCACATTGGAATAATATACACTATAGTTTTAGCATAGGCCTGAGGTCAGTCTGCTCCTATTGCGTACATTAAACTTAATTACTTGTGTGTGCCAGCTAACTCAGAGGTCAGTAGAAACGTCTCGAGTGAATAAGATGGGATTCGTTTCTGACAGCCGCATAAACCTGACAACTTTGTTTCCCTATAGAATTGGAACATGTCTCAGAATCGTCAAAATAATAGATAACAGTTTCACCCCAGTCAATCATTCATGCTTAGTTTCTGCAGAGTTGCACAGAAAGAGTAGACAGGCTTTCAATAAAAGGAATTATTGAACAGTCTTATGTCTAATGCAAGAGATATGAGCTGTTACGATCATTAGACAGTATGCAAGATATAAAATGTACAGCGTGAGCAGTAAGAAGAAATAATACAGTAATAGCATTGTCTTTTAGAAAGGACCTATATTCATATACATACACATAAATAACACAGGCTAAAAGTGGACACTCATCTGGTGCTTCTAAATAGTTCAACCCCAGTGTACCTAACCTAAATGTAGAATGAGGGAAGAAGAAGGTGCTATTTTCGATAGTATGGTATGTCATAGTTTAAATTTAGTTAGTAAGTGCCAAGAATCCCTCTAGGTTCTAATCAGCTCCATACCTTAGAATATGAGAGGTGGGCATCTCTTTCCGGATCTCAAACTCCAACACCCAAGGGAGTCAGAACACTGGAAGCTGGAAACTCAGCGAGCAGGGAGGACTGCGTCTTGTCAGTGCATCAGGCAGGGACTCCAATTCCTTCCGAACTTGCTGTGGCGAGCTGGGTAGCCGAGCCGAGCCATGCAAGTATGCAGCGGGTACGTAGCTGTGCAGCCATAATTTGCCATGGCAAGTGAAGGTATATTTATACCCGGAAGGTACTTAGGAATGTTAGCATTGACATAAAGTCGGGCAGAGGAAGACGTCATGAATGAACCCTTGGGGTATAGCGTTTCATGCATAATAAATGAGTTCTTGGAGAAATCAATAATCCAAGCAGGGAATGTCCAAATGGCTTAAGGGTCTGGTTTCTAAGAACTCGTTGTGACGTGGGATGGACGGATGTAGGTGACCATGCCTGTATTTGGATTGCATGGCCAATGCCTAATTAAGGACTGGGATTCTATGCCTAAATAAGGGCAATGCGAATTGTGGCTATATAAGGACATGATTCAGTAAGCCTATGTACGGGCATCTAAACCGACACACAACAAACCCTCTATTGACGCAGAAAGCGTTAGTGCATTCTCCCCCATTACCGTATCTAACCCTGGCCCTGCAATCCGAGCCAAGGTCCCTCAGTAAGATGATTATTGGTGCCTCCACTCCCAGATACGTTCGTTTTTGCCACAACTTTGAATGAATGACACAATCAAAAGCCAATGTTAAATCGACATAGTCTAGATATAAATTGCCTTTCTTCCCAATCCTGCATCCTTTTTAAGATTACTTGCCCTGCTATCTTAACAAGAGAGTCAAGGAGTGAAATGGGTCTATAGCAGGCTGGATTGAGCCTGTCTCCTTTTTTATGTATCGGATCGATGATAGATTCTCCCCATGGAGGCAGCTTTCCTTCTGAACAGCAAGCCCTCAATACCAGGGTTAACATGGGCCCCCATAAATCGATGTTTCCCTTATACAAGTTGATTGGTATTGCATCCGGTCCTGGAGCCTTGCAAATCTTACTCTCTGAAATTGTGTTTTTAACCTCTTCCAAAGTGAAGGGTATAATGGGAGAAATTTGAAGTTGCGTGACATTTTCGACATAATTGGCTTTTTGAATAAACTGAGCTACTTAGCCCCCCCTCCCCCACCTCATCAGCACCTTGAGACCCTCACGGGTGAGTAGAGCGCTTACAATGCACCTGATTGATTGATTGATTGATTGATTGAATTATAAACAGGCCCTCTTATTGGTGGTGTATCAGGAAGTGTGTGAATCTTGGAGTAATGGCTAATCCATTCTCCCTCCTGTATGGTAAACTCCATTGTTGGAGCTTCAGTGTTTGCAATAGGAGTGGAATTGATAACACTCCAGAAATCTCTTGTATCATTGCTGGTGCTTGCTTCCTGCAGTTGTTCCCATGCCTTCTCTTTTAGTCTTAATTTCTGTGATTTTACTGCCTGCTTGAATTCAAATCTACATTTACGTACTTCTATTGGGTTTCTAGGTATTTTTTGTAGTTCCTCTTTTAGTTTTTTCAGGGCTTTAGAACACGCTGAGTCAAACCACCTGTGTTCCTTAGGTTCAGCCTTTTTACCTGCAACAAATAGGCCTTCTTTAATGCCTTTTGTTATCAATAGATAAGCAGTAATAATTTCGATATTTGAGCTTAACTCCTCTAGGCAGCACTCAAAGCCTCTTCTTTTATTATTGATCAACTTGGATAGAAGGCTATCTTGGTTAATCTAGGTCCAGCGCAAGAAATAGCCATTGGTCCTTGCAAGCTCAACATCAATTATCTGTTTGTATATCCTGCCACGTCCTTGCTTAAAAAAACAGTGTCATATTGATGTGTATACTCAATGGGAAGTGGTCACTAAGTGGCATTGAGTGCAGGGTAAAGTTAAAAAGGTAGACTAAACACCTGTAGGAGATCAAGATGGGATCGATAACACTCTGACTTTTCCTACCGTGGAAAGTAATTTTGCGTGCCACAAACGGGGAGGCAATTTTGTTTGCAAAAACCAAATCACGTTTAGACATTGTTTCATTAAGCTTGTCCCCATAACACCCGTAGCTAAAATGGGACTGATCGTCACCCTCTTGGTCTACCAAACCACAGATTTTATCCGTCTGAATACGGCATTGTTGTATATTAAAGTCACCCCCCAATAGGTAATGATTTGAGTATTACTGCCTGATATGATGTGTTCCGTTTCCATACTCAAACTGTTCAAGGTAGCTATAATTTCCCCTGTTGTGGCATTGTCGATTAAAGCCAATCTTGTTGCCCTTTGTGACTCTCACAACAGTAATTGATTGAATGGATTATGGGTCACCATTATTATGCTAGCAAATCGAACACTATTCGACACAAAGGTGCACAGTCCCCCCTTCGCCCGCCCTTTAGTTAAGTGAGTGGCTGAGGTAGAATACATCCTAAAGCTGTTAATATGGAGAGGCTCAGTGAGTCAAATCTTCTGCAAGGAAATGATTTGGTAAGCTGTCACAAACTCTATCCATTCTGAGTTAATTCTGTTCCTCTTCAAACCAGCCATATTCCAGCTTTGGAATCCTAAACGCTCACACTTATCCTCTCTATGTTTTATACTGATAGCTGAATTTGTCATACCTTCTATAGATGGTCCAGTTTCCTTGCTTGCTAAATTATAGGATTTTCTCTCTGTAACCTTGTACATGGAGAAATGGTCAACAAGTCAGTCTAAACCATCTAAGGATGATAGGCAATGAAAATGATTGGAGGTTTGAAAAGGATAACTATGATCCTTCCTTGGTCTCTCAACTGGTATTGGCAAAGGTCTATCATCATATATGTTGGAATGATAGTTCCCACTCGGTGTGCAGGAGTCCTAGAGAATGCGGGCAACACGGAGTCAAGGTGTTGAACCCTGTGACAGCGGTACCACCAGGGTGCAGTTGCGGTTGAGCCCCCCTAAAAACAATTGCAGCTGTCAAAAACAAAAGAATGCCAACGTGAGCGACCCCATACATGCTAGTATGGGTACCCACAATTTCAGAGATGTGCAAATAGCTACTGTTTCTAAACTCTATATTTTGTTCCCATTTCAGAAATAAATAGGTGTCTTTAATACCAAATTTTCACTATTCATATTTTCCCAAATTAATTGCTATATACCCGGTACACAATAAAAAAATTGCAATTTGCGGCTCAGTTATTGGCTCTGGGTTCCTCGGGTTCTTGATGAACCTACAAGTTCGATATATCCCTACAACCAGAAGGATCCAACAGATACAACAGTATATTGCTTAAAAAAATCTGTCATACTTAGAAGAAGTTACAGGTGAAAACGTTGGCACAAATGGCTCTTTTTTCAACTCATTTTCAATTTGTCCTATTTTCAACTGTTAGTTTCTGGAAGAAAACTGTGAACGAGCTAAACAAATGAACCTTTTCTGAATTCAGAATCTTGTCTACCTTTCTGAAATGTATAGCTTCCCAGGATCCATTATTGCTTTGATACCCATTTTACCATTAACTGGAAGGAGGTTGAAAGCACAATAACTAGCAAAAATACGTTATGTGTAAAACATTTTGGTTTTCTGACAAACGCCTGTCAGTTCCTGAAAGCTGGGAAGTTGGTGATTTTAGCACCACAAATCCTTTGTTGATACCATTTGCAGGGAAAAACTATAAGCTTTAATCTGCAGCACTTTTTTCCCAATTTTTCCTAAAACAAACCAAAATTTAGCTTTATTTTGGCTCCTTTCTGGGTCCCCTCAAGGGGAATCAACAAACCCTGGGTACCTTTAAAAGCTCCATGATGTTTCAAGAAAAAGATGCAAATTTGGAGTGGATACCTTGGGGCCTATTACGATGGCTGGCAGACCACTGCATCGGAGCACGAGACCGACTGCCAATGTTGCGGCAGTCCTGCCATTCAAATTAGTAAGAGCCCGCCACACTGGCAGTTGCATCCAGCATTTTTTACATTGCGGCGGGCGTTGCTGTAAGCAGCACCTGCTGCAATGTAAAAAAAGCATGTTGTGCATTTGCATGCACAACGTGACAGGCACAGCGCGGTGCCTGCCAACTTGTGCATGCAAATGTAGGGGATACTATAGGTACCCCCATGTGCACCCCCCAGCCACCCAACACCCTGGGGGCCCACAACAGACCCCCAAAAGCAAGAACCGCCCGCCTTTCCATGGCAGCATTGCCGCCATGGAGAGGTTGATCTCTGCCTGCATCATAATATGGATGCCGGTGTCTTGCAGACACCACAACCATATTATGCCCCTTTTCCGCCCAGTCGACGAGACGACCGTCGGAAAAGCGGTGGACGTTCTCTCTGTCCGCCTCGGACCCCCAGCCTTACTAATATGGCTGGGGGTCAAACAGGCATGGATGGTGGGCGGATCGACCCCACCGGGCCAGCAGTGGCTACCGCCAGCCCGGCAGGGGCGATCCGCCCGCCATCCTAATGGGCCTCCTTATGTGGGCAAAAAGTTACAGCCAAAAAAAAAACTTAGCACAGGGGGAGGGCCTAGCAGCGAAGGGGTTAATCACAATGGCCAACTCAACTGCCTTGTTGAAAAAATCTGTAATATTAAAATCTACAAAATTAGTCTTTCATGATTCATGATTTGCATTCGATTATTGTATCTTTTATTTCATTAACCTTAAATGTATGCTTATGGATAATCATTTAATTAAGCTAACTAGACGTCCAAAATGTTGGAAATCCTGGCTTAAGCCTGGTATATTTTATTTAGAAATATTGATCATAATAATGCTTTTTTATCGTTTGATTAAATACAACAGAAATTTCAATTGCCACTCTCAGATATTTATAAATATGAGCTTTTGTGTAATTCTATTCTTGATTTATTTCCTAACAATTCTCCTTTATTGATTGCTTCAGATTTGGTAATTTTCATTCATGCAATTGCCTTATCATATGCAGTTTCTCTGCTGTATAAAAAGTGATTAATTCAAAGGGAGACAATGTATCCACTACTAGCATCATTTTGGAATAAGGAACCCAATTTATCATTATCTCATGATACATGGAAGAAAAAATGAGGATTAAGTAAATCTCTGGATGGTTGCCTATTTTGCTTTATCAAACTAAATCCTTATTCTATCTAATTGCTTTAGTTTTCCTTTAAAGTTATTTAATACTAAACTGTTAGAATCCCTTAATTGTTGGCATTGTCATCTGACTTCAGGTTCACTATGTCTTATGCTTTATGAATGTAATTTGATTCTTCAGTTTTGGAATGAGGTTTGGAAGGCTATTTATAAAATACTCAGATGAACTGTCATTTTCCATATTTCTTTTTTAAATCATCATTACTTAAAACAAAGTTATCTGTTACTGATAGTAAACTTCTAGATTTTTTTATTTCAACAACTATAAAATTGATTAATACTAATTGCAAAATGCTTCATTGTTATCTGTGCATGATTGGTGATCGCTGATTATGTTTACCAGAGGAGGAGCTAAACTGACATTATCAGGTGTCACTCCTAATAATTCTAATTGATAAGTATATGGATTTACGTTTTTGATTAGTTTTTGCTGATATCTGGCTCATGTTTCGAATTACTGATTAGTAATATTTCAATTGTTATCTCTTTGTTTTTCCTTTTTTTAACAGGAATTTGTATTATCTCATCTGATGTTCTATAGGTACTTTTTCTCTCACTCTGGTTTCCCTAATTGCTTATTCCTGAAATTGTTATTAGCTTCCTTGATAAATAGATGTTTGTTTTGTAGGTACCTATTTCTTCAGTGGTATTTTTTGTATGGTCTTGTTGCTTTATTCTAACTTCAATCAAATATTTTTAACACAAAACCTATTCTATGCGAAAAGCACCTGTGCAAACTTCTCAGATGGCTCCAACAAGAATGACTTGCAAGATGTTTTTTCAGCTTGTTATCTACTACTGGGAATGGCTTCAAAAACAAGGTTGCTTTGTGGTGTTTTTTGATATTCCATTTTCTGAGAGTACAGATACAACTTGATCTACTTCTTAGATTATTAAATGTTAATAAAATTCCACTTTAATAATTTCTTTGTCCTCTAGAGTTTCACAAATAAATTCCACATATTTAATGTCCAAAGAAGTAATAGCTTTCAAATTCTAAAGATGGCTAAATTGAGAGAAAAATATGCTGGTGAATAATAGGGTTTAACTTAGCTGAACTATGTCCAACTCTTTTTTTTGGTCTTTTTTTTTTGTCCTCATATTGCGAAAATTCTATGTGTATGGAAATTCAGGTCTCTGCCTCTGTACTTTTGTACCGTCACAGCCCCTTGGTCTCTCTTAGTTGGGGAGTTTCCCTTATTTCACTGTATCAGAAGAGCCCCTTTAAGCCATTTACATATTAACATTTCTGCTGTCGGGGGGAGGGGAGCTAGCCACCTTGGCTACTCTATGAGTATTGTACTCATCAACCAGAAGATGCTTTCGCATTAATCATGGGACCGTATGTTCTGCCCTAACATTGGAGGTCTGGTGGTTTTCCATGATTTCCCAGTATTTATATCTCTTGCTAGCTTTCCCTCTTCTATCTAGTCTGTTTATCTTGAAGACTGAATTCATCCACTCTCCATGTGTTTGAGGCGATGGCCCAATCCACTTAATACAAATCTCCCTCCTTGCTATCACCATTAATACGAAGAGTAGATTTGCTTCACTTACTGTTAATTTATGCCCTTCTCCTGTGTTACCAATCCCAAAGAGAATAAGACTTGTACTTACGTTTAGTTGTCTTTGGAAAATCGAGCTTAGAGTCTTACCAACTTCTTCCCAGAACTTTTCCAGGGATGGGCAGTTCCAGAACATGTGGACATCGTCTGCTCTCTCTTCTCCACATTTAGGGCACTTTTTCACTCCTGCATTCTTAAATTTTGATAGTCTTTTCGGTGTCCAGTATGCCCTGTGTAGTGTGTAAAGATGATTACTTTTCAAGGCAGCTGATTTTAGTGTTGACCAACATTTCTTTAGAGACTCTTCCCATATTCTGCCTAGATCTACCGTAGGCAGGTCTCTCCCTCAAATTTTATCTTCAGTCTGAATATTTTCGTCTCCTGCCATTATAAGGTCCAGTATCACTTTGCAATTACCTTATTTATGGGTACAATTTTTATCCTTTCTTTTTCAAGATTTTTACTGTCTTTGTCATATGCCGGAATTGTTTTTGCCCAACTGTTTAGTTGATAGAACTTAAATTTTGAGACTGTCCCGTTGGAAATCGTGTATAGTTCTTCCCAGGAGATTAGTGTTGATCCGTTTAATAGTTGGCCCCAGTATTTAATATCAGCTTGTTTCAGAGGGTTGGCCATAGCGTCTTTTAAGCAATCCGGGGTTCCTAGTGAGTCCCATACCGGTGTCATTGAGCTGTAAGAGGGAATATTTAGGATTTTTCTAATTTGGAGCCATAATTTGGCTGCCTCCTTTAGTATCTTTAGTTTGATTTTTTTGAAGTACTTTTGGTGTCCAAACTTGAAAAGAAAATGGTCCTCAGCTTCTGTCATTGCCTGTAAGTGTTCCGGGTAATATTGATGAATTTTTAAAAGTGTTCACATATTTTTAAAGTGAAATGCCCTGTGATATTCCGCCAGGTCTGGTCTTGCTAGCCCTCCGTTCTCTTTTTTCCTCCTGAGTTTTTTCCATGATATTCTTGTTCCTTTAGAGGCCCATATGAAACTAGTGATTTACCCCTGCAATTTCTTTAGTGTGTCTTTTTTAAAATCTATTGGAATGGTGTTAAAGAGGTATGTATATTTAGGTAGCACAGTCATTTTTATGATGTTAGACCTCCCTATAAAACTTAAGGGTAGGCTGGACCACACTTTGTGTAATTTCCTTACCTCGCGTGCCACTCTGTTTAGATTATTCTGTGGAATTTTGTCTAGGTCCTGACTTACTAAAGTACCCAGGTATTTTATCTCTTGCCTGACGTTTGGGCTGTTGAAGTGTGTGTTCCATGTCATGATTTCTGTTTTGGTGTGGTTAACTAAATATCCTGAGACCTCTCCAAAGTTGTTTAAGATTTGTTCTATGGCTAGCTTAGAGCTGGCATAGTTATCTGTGAATAGCATCAGGTCATCTGTGTAAAGTGCAATCTTTTTTTCCCATCCCTGATGTTTAAAGGGGGTTATTTCTTTGTTGTTTCTAACTTTGTTTGCTAATGGCTCGATATATAGATTAAAAAGCAAGGGAGAAAGGGGGCATCCCTGTCTGGTGCCTCTTTCTATTCTGATGTCATTTGTAAGATTGCCATTTACCAGAATTTTGGATCTTGGAGTTTTATAAATTTCTCCTACGGCATGTAAAAAGGAGTTACCTAGATTATTTTTGGTCATTATTTTACTCAGAAAAGCCCAGTTTACTCTGTCAAATGCCTTAGCGGCATCGACAGTCAGTATCGTTAGAGGGATCTTCTTTAGTGTGGCAATATCTATGGCACTCAGAAGTTCGTGTGTAAGTTCGTGTAGTTGTCTTCCTTTTGTAAAGCCTTTCTGGTCTGGGTGTATAAGCTGGGGCATGAGTCTTCCCACTCTAGCTGCCATTATCTTTGTAAATATTTTATAGTCTGCGTTGAGCAGAGATATTGGGCGGTAGGATTCGCATTTTGTAGGGTCTTTTCCTGGTTTTAAGATGATAGTTATTACCGCGTTGGTCCAAGAATCAGGCAGCTTGTCATGTTGTTTGAAAGACAGATTTACCAGCTCCGTTATATATGGGGATAGAGTTTCCATTAAAGTCATGTAAAGCTCATTTGGCAAAGCGTCTGGACCTGCGGCTTTACCTTTCTTCAGGGTTCTTATTACGTTCTTTACCTCGGTGATTGTGATTTCTTTATTTAACTCATCTTTCTCATCTTCAGTTAAGGCTAAAAACGATATGTCTCCTAAGTAATCATCTATCTGTTCCTCAGATGGGCTGATGTCTTCGGTGTATAGTTCAGAGAAAAAAGTCGCAAATTCTCTTCTAATTGTCTCTTCCTCTGTGATCAAACTTGGTTGATCATGTTGCTTTAGGCCCTTTACTTTATTTCTTGCCATGTTGGTCTTTAACTTCCTTGCAAGCCATTTTCCGCAGCCTTCTCCATACTCGTGATTTGCCAGCTTGCTTGCTTCCCATTTTATTCGTACTCTATCCTCAAGAATATCACTTAGGGAGTCTTTCTGTTTTTGTCTGTCCTTTTGTAGGTTTTCTTTCTTATCTAGGTCTCTTTCCGCTAATATTTGGGTATCTACGGTGTTTATACTTTTTTCCAGATCTGTTATCTCTTGCCTCATTTTCTTAGATTTATATGTTCCTAAGATAAGTAGCTTGCCCCTTATCACGGCCTTATATGCATCCCAGGTAACTTGTTTTGTTGTACCTATTTTATTGTTTTCAAAAAAGTTTTCTGTTTCTGTTCTAAGTTCCTGTACGATTTGCTGGTCTAATAACATAGCCCTTTCAACTGTAAATCTCTTTTGCGTTTGAACTGCATTTATTTGAACAGTTAGCTGTACAGCGGAATGGTCTGATAGGTGGGCTGGTATGTGGATTAAGTTTGTTACACTTTCCAGTAAGCTTCTATCTATCAAGAAGTAGTCTATTCTTGACCTGTGTCCTAGCTTTTTGTTATGTAGTGTGTAAGGCTGACTTTTGTCTCCTTTTTCCCTCCATATATCTATTAGATCTAAGTCCGTTCTATATATTCCAATCCACTCCCTCATTTTCGGTAAATTGGGTTGCCTTCCTGGGGGGGACCTGTCTACACTAGGATCTAATATGAGGTTGAAGTCTCCACCCAGGATTACCGGGGTAGTGGCTGATAACAGGTGTGTGTATAAATTTTGAAGGGGCTCGGGGTCATCAAGATTAGGGCCGTAGTAGCCTGCTATTGTATTTGAGGTGTTTCCCATTTTTATTCTAGCTAGTGTCCACCTACCCTTACTATCGACTTCCGAGGATTCCATAATTGCTTTTAATGATTTTTTGATGATAATGGCTACTCCTTTGATGTTGCACCCTTGGTTTGTACAGACGTACGTATCAACCCATCTTAGGTTTTTCATTGCCTGATCCCATTCCTCCTTTAGGAGATGCGTCTCTTGTAAGATAATGATCTCACTTTCAGCTGTCTTGAGGTATTCTAGGATTTTATTCCTCCTACTTTTTGTCCTCATGCCATTTACGTTCCAGCAGAGTATTTTAATTCTTTTACTAATTTCTCCCATCCATCATGTTTGTTGTTAGTGCATTTTGATTGCAGATACCAGATGTTTTGGTAGGGCCTTCGACTTTCTGTTCCTTCCATTTTTTCCAATATTTGAGGATTCTTTTTTTAGTTTTTTTCCCTATTTTGCCCCCCACCCATTTTTTATTTTTTGAGTTTATTTGTTTTTTTGTTCTTGTACTCTGTCCTTACCATCCCTGGGGAAGCCTCCTTCTTCTTTTCTTGGGGTTTTCATCTTAACCCCTTTGTAGCTCCTTGACTCTTGACTTGACTTGTGTGTGGTGTTTTTTGCTTATCACGCCCTACACCGACCTATTCTATGTATTCTTGTATGCGTTTTTTTTTTAGTTTCATCTTGAAATCATTTCTAGCTTGTGGGATCTTCCATCCGGATATTGTCTCGCATTAGGTCGAGAAGACTTGTCACCTCTTCAGGATCTCTAATGTTCCTCATTTTATTGCGCCACATGATTCTTAACGAGGGTGGAAACTTCATTTGTACTGTAGCACCCAATGATTTTAGTTCTGGCATGAGTTTCCCCAACTCCCATTGCCTGTCTTGTGATGCTTTTGACATGTCGGACCTGATCCTGAAGGACCATGAGCCTTTACTGAAGTTACCTTTTTTCAGGGCTCTCACCGAGAATCTTCTCTTTTAATGTGTACGTTTTGAAGTTAATGAGTATTTTCCTAGGTGTTTTCCTTTCTTTATTTTTTCCGAATGGGTCTCTATGAACTCTTTGCATGTCTTCCTCTAATTGCTCTGCATCAATCCAGGGAAAATGTTCCACCAGGAGTTCTACAATAAATTTCTTGATGTCGGTCCCTTCTTCATTCTCTGGCACATTTAGGATTCGTATGTTGTTTTTCCTGGCTTGATTTTCAAGCGATTCCAGCTTCTCGCTCATATATTTCCCCTCCTGTTTTAATGTGCTTAACTCTTTCCGGTTGCTTTCCACCCTTTTGTTCAAGACACTTACTTCTCCTTTCACAGCTGTCACTCTCACTCCTAGTGCATTTAGTTTACAGTCCAACTTCTCGCATACTTCTTGAATTTTGTCTTGTTTGGCCTCTGATATGGTAAACTTGTCTCTCATCTCAGTCCATATTCTCTCCAGAAACTCATTCGTCTGATTTTTAGAACTTGCTTTTTCAGCCTCTTGTGTCTTCTGCACGACCACAGTCTCGGTTTCCTCGTTCCTCTCAATTTCTTCATTATTTTTGTCCTGAGTACTTTTTGCTGTGGCTGCCTCTGCCATGTCTTGAGGTACAGGGATAGTTACTAATTTCTCTATGAACTGCATATGCGTATGACTTTTATCCTCCGTATTCTTTGGCGCTGCTCTGTTGATATTTGGCGCCTTCTGAAGTTCTTTAGGGCTCTCATTTTGAAATGTAAGAGCAGTTGCTATTGTGGGTAATTGGTTATTTTGTAACTGTGCTAGTACAAGCTCAGGACTTTCTGATAAGGGTTCAAGGTGATTCGCCTTGTCCCTTACCGTGTGTGACTGCTGTTATTTTTGAACTTTAAAAAAAATTCTCAAGGAGGGGGTAATCTTGAGCTTACTTTTCAAGGCTGAGTCAATTTTATCTTCAGCAATTTGTTTCCGACTATCAATGTTATTTTTGGTGGTTTCTTGGGGCGTCCTTTTAGTCTTTTTAGTTTTTCTTTGTAATGTTCTTTGGATACTGCTCCTGTTTAAGAAAGCTTCTGTTTCTAAGGCTATAGCTGGATACTATGTTCAGTGGTCCCCTTTTTCCTTCTGCGCCTCTTTTATTTCCTGTAATTGGAGCCCCAAAGCTCTTATGCCCAGTAGTTGTGTCTTTATCTTGCACTGCTTCTCTGCTTTCTCCAACTCTCCCTTCCTCACCCCTCTCCTCTCTCTTTCCCAGTACCTCGCTCATGTGTTGTGATAAGGTGTAATCTTCCTCATTGTTTGCAAAGTAGGTGGTAAGGGGGTCAACAATATGCTTCCTTGTGCTAGAAGTACTGTTTAACTTTGAAACTGGGGCTTTCCAGCTTGCACTCCCTTTCTTGTGCTCCTCGTGTGAAAACGAATCCAGCTCCGGCTTGTCTCTGCCGCTTATGCCCCGGAACTGAAAGCCAAGCCTCCCGGAAGCCTTCCTGCAGGTCACTCTAGCTCTCCCTGCTGCTGCCCAGACTCCCGTGTAACCAGCCGTGCCGCTTCTCACACTCCGCGTATGGGGGATTTCAAACTCCCTCCGTGGCGGGAGTCCGTCGGGGACCAGGTAAACAATCATTTCTTTTATGTTGTTGTTCCGTACTCCTCGGAGAATATGCCGATATTCATGTTTCTTATTCGCCCAGGACCTCTGATAGGTCTACATTCTTACCGTCTACTGTAACTCATTTTCTTGATGGTGGCGGTGTAGTCTATCGCAGTTTTCTCGTGGACCTCAAGCTGGAGTCGCGGAGCTCTCCGACCGGGCGTCATACCCGGCCGCCATCTTCCCCCGCAGCTGCTGTGTCCAACTCTTGTTGCATTGAGATAAACGGTAAGATCTGATCCTGCCAATTTTGCGCTCTTATCCATCCCTCTCAAAGGAATGGTTTCTTCTGTAATTAGCTGCAGACTTAAACGTTTTTCCATTATTATTATTTGGTGAAAGCTGATTGTGACATTTATAGCTTAAATAGTTTTCTCTTTATTACTTGCTTCTTAAGACATTTACCATTCGGTAGTTTTAGGATCAGGGCCAGCACTAGGCATAAGCGGCTTCCCAGGTTCCTGCACTCAGCCCACAAACAAGGGGCACGCACCAGTGCGCCACAGCCAGGCCAAGACGGCACACCAGTCCTCCTGTGCCTCCTGCTGATCCAAGTGAGAGAAAAGATGTCTAGTTCCAACTGGGCCCAAGTGAGACCCTCTCAGCCATGGTGAAACACAGTGAGACCTAGGGAAGAGGAGTCTATCCTGTGGTTCCAGTTGCAAGGCGACACATTCTGCATGTTTTTCCTGCAATCAGGCCTGCTGCAGTTTCGGAGGCACCACAAGACACTCATGCCCAGCAGCTTAGCTCCCCCTGCAGTTTTAACCTTCTCAGATGGTAAGCAACTCTCAAACATTCAGCCCTTTATGACCTGTTAAAGAGGTGATTTAGGTAGCCAGCGGCGGGTATAGGCTCATGGCGGCCCTGGGCAGGGAGCGTGGGTAGGGGGCCCCGGAGGAGGGGGTCAGAGCGGGGCAAGCCCCCCAGAGCTCAGGAAGGTGTTTTAATAAAACATCCAGAAAAGGTGTTAAATTACCAGTACCTGCGGCTGCTCCTACCCTTCCGAATTCGTCTCAGAACGATAAAGTTTTGGAGGAGGAGGGTATTGTGACACACGACGTGGCCCGCAGTGGGTAGGGAAAAAAAGAAGTCAATCAGTGCCAGGAGGAGCGCTGGCGCGGAGGCCAGTGAAGAGGAGGGGGTCAGGGTGTTTGGGAGTGGAACAGAGCCGGAGGCCGCTAAATCCCTGCCAAGGGCAGCCACACAAATATGTATCCATCCTCGGAGGATTATTATATGAAGGATATATATTGGCATGGTGGCCCCTGGGGTTTGGCGGCCCTGTGCAGGTGCACAGTTTGCACATGCCTAAGGCCGCCCCTGAGGTAGCTGAGAGTGAGTGGCTACAGCAACGGAGAGGTCTGCAAGAAGCTGCTTCTGGAGCAGGGTCTTCTATTGAAAATGCCCTGAATGTGTCACGTTGTATGCAAATTAGAGCGTCTCTTGCCTCTAACATTTCCTTTCTGCCTTCAGAGATTGAGATATTGTTTGATGATTATATCATTACCCCTCTTAACAGGCACAGGTTTTTTCTTTTTACTAGAAAGAAAATAGTTAATTGATAGGAATATTATTGATGGCAAGACCTCTTCTCGTTCACCTTGATTATTGTAGATAATCATTTAGAAACATGCACAGAGTCTGCTTTACTACAAACTGGCTAGGCTGGGACCTCCATTGCTTGTTGTTTTTCTACTTTTGAGACAAAAGTAACTTCGGAGAATTTAATATTTATTGTACGTAATTCATCAAGCATAGAAGTTAAAACCATAGACAGTGAATGTAGCAATTGGTGTCCCCAAGACACCCTCAAGGGTGTCTTGAAGTAGAATCATATTACTTAATATTAGAGTAGGTGCCATAATATTGTTTAACCCTTTCCATGCTCATGACGAGCTCAGCTCGTCATGATGCACAGTTGAGCTGTGCTGATGACGAGCTGAGCTCGTCATGATTTATGGACTTTAGCAATTTCCAGCATAGGAAGGGAAAACTGCTAGCAGCCAAGGTGTTAAAGAGTTTTCTAATATAACATTTTGAGAAGATGGTAAAACAATGTCAACACTATTTTGACTTGGGGATTGGGGATGTTGTGGACTTTCAGCAATCCCACTTAAGAGAACATCAAGTGCCTGTGACACAATAACGTCTCCTATGATTCAAGAGAACCTCTTATTTGAGAGACAGACAGAATGGGGTTCTGGGGACTGATGTAAGGAGGCTCCCTTTATGACTTTCGTTTAAGGTATCTTTTAACAAATTTAAAACAGGTACTAGAGGTATAATTCCCTTACCCTTACCCTTGTCTGTTACTTGAATGTTAACATCACTTGGCAAATGATCCAACCATGACAGTGGTTCCACTTTCCAGATCATAAATGCATACCATTCATAGTGTGCAACTAAATTTAAAGTAGAAGACAACTAAAAATCAATCAATCAGGGAATTGTAAGTGTGCTTCTGACCTGTGAGGGGGGGGGGCAGATTTGTTTAGCCAAAGAGCCAGGTCTTGAGGGTCTTCCTGTAGGTGTTCAGGGAGGGGGCGCGTCTGATGTCTGCCAGGAGCTCGTTCCAGGTCTTGGCTGCAATGTGAAAGAAGGATCTTCTGCCTGCTTTGACCCTGTGGGTGCGCGGGATTTCGACCAGTGCGAGGTTGGAAGATCGGAGGTTTCTTTTGGGTATGTGGAAGTTGAATCTGTTGTTGAGGTATTTGGGTCTGTTGTTGTGTAGGCATTTGTCGGCGTGAGTGAGGATTTTGAAAGTGACTCTTTCTCCACAGGGAGCCAGTGGAGACTTCGTAGCTGTTGGCTGATATGTTCATGTCAGGGGATGCCGAGGACGAATCTGGCAGAGTATAAACACCGAACGGGCCTTACGAATGGGCTCTTATAGGTATATAGACTATAGCAAAAGAGTAGTCATCTCTATTGGTCGTCTGGTTTCAGAAAGCATGACGCGTGTGAGACTACGACTCATCTATCACCAACTTGATTCTACAGGGTGGTGCCTTTCAACTGTATAACTCGGATAGAGACTACTGCTCTTCTGGTACAGCCAACATTGTGCACTGTTTGGCGCCTTTTTCAACATTTGAACAGGATAGAGATGATTGCTCTTTTGCTATAGTCTATATACCAATAGGAGCCCATTCGTAAGGCCCGTTCAGTGTTTTTAAACTCTTACTCATCTGGTTCTAATTGAACATTTAAATGGCTTGAAGGGACGTTTTTAACAAACGACTTCACGTGCTGAAGATGGTCTGATGGACAAATCTTCCACAACAGACCGAAACGTCGACTGACACACACATTTCCCTAGCATTTGTTGCTTTTTAGTAACTGTTTTCTGTCTTTTCAGATTCATTTCCTTCTCCATCTTTACTTGGAATCGATGTTTACACTCATGATTTGTAGGTTGATTTATACATCTTCTATCATGGTACTTTTTGTATTCAAATGTACCCTTTTTAATTCTGTTTGCATTAAAAATTGTGTAACTTTGAAAAGAAGATATACCCATGTTTGTAAATTCTCTGTTGTTGAATATTTATGTTTGAATAACCTCATCGATGTATTGATTGTTTAATGGTTAGCTACCAATTGGGGATTATAGCACAAGTGATGATTTAGAGTATATGGCTGACGGGTTACTCTATCACAGTGTGACAGATAGCCTGTTCACCTTATTACAAGTGCTACAGTATATAATGCACTCAAAATAATGTGAATGGGCTATCCAGGACGTTGTGATGGAGTAATCTATGAACCAAACTCTCATTTTGGTGCATACTTTTAACTGCAGAATATTCACCTTGTGAATATTCCCCAGGTGTTAGACTGAATCCAGAAATTTGTTCAGCAGTATTCTTGCACACTCGTAGGTGGTGATGTTTGACTCCGCTTTCATATCACTCAAATGACTAGCAGAGCTGCATTAAAGCACCATCCGGTTGTACTGACATAATTTCCTTTCTTTCCACACCTTCAGACTTGGATCCAGAGCTTAGGCTTTTGACCAGATTTCTTCTTGAAATTCTACAGGTCTTTAAGGGACAGTGCAAACACTAAACAACAGGGATTAAACCGTGTAGGAACTGTCGCAAGCAAGCAGATGTTTGTGGTGACTGCTCCCAGATGAACCTGAAGGCCATACCGGACCATTAGGCCAAACTCTACATTGCCAAACACAAGAAGACAGGAAATTTCTGTGGCAGATCGTCATCACAGTCAAAGTCTTTGGTTTAAGTCACAGAAAAAGCACAAGAAGTCAAAGTGAGGATCAGCTCCTTCCCGCCTACCTTAAACTCCGGAAAGGGTGGCTACATGTTTTTTCTCCCAGTCTTGCTGCCAATCCTCATTGAAGCCGATCCTGAGCTTATCTATCTAAACTACTATTATAAAGAGAGAGCTGAAACCTTGGAGGTGGCTAAACTCCAGAAGTACAGCACCAATCACAACACCCAATACAGCGTTGTAAAGGGGAGTTTGAGGAGATGGACATAGGCTATACATCTGGCGACCATATACAGTAGCGTGGGCGTGTCAAAGTAAACATGTGGGCGGCAACATTGTCAGAGGGGCATGGCCCAAAAAGTACGAACTTCACTCTGTTACATGGGCAGCGACTTACATGGGCAGCGACTTCAGGCAGACAGAAAAGATTGCAAAACCACTCGGCTCTACATTCAACGCTTTCTCCAAGTAAGCGTTATCACAGGTGCCGGTGCTGCCATAAACAAAGGGGCGCGTCTTAGACAAATAATACCCGTTACGTATGCACAGGGGCCAGGCTTAAAGAAAGGTGCGCGGCTTTTAAACAAATACATCGGGCAGGCTTCAAGAAAGGGACGCACGTTTCAATAAATTTCAGCATTGGTCACACATGCACGTTGTCATAGGGGGCTGGCAGAAGTAAAACAGACGCGGCCTTGTGAAGCTAAGAATTCACTAGCCACGAACATTTTGTAAACTTCACTCGCAACAGTCACAATCCTTAATTGGCATAATGAAGATGATAATGATAATGATATTTATAAAGCGCACAAATACCAAAATGGTGTCTCGGCGCTAGAACGATGAGCAGAACCCCCACCAGCCCCATCACTGGAACAGCCAAGTTTTCAGATTTTTTCTAAAGCTCAAGAGAGAGCTGGCATTCCTGATTTCAGATGGCAGCAGGTTCCACAGCTTAGTAGTGCCGTAATGAAAACTCCACCCTCCCCACTGCAAGGTCTGACTTTTTGGAACAGTAAGTAATTTGGCACCTGTGGAACGAAGTAATCTGCCTGGCTGATACCACCTAAAAAGTTTCTGCAGGAACAGCGGGCCATTAGAAGACAAGGCCTTAAAAGCCACACAAAGCGCCTTGAATTTAATCAGTTGCTCCACCGGAAGCCAGTGCAGTTTCCGAATTTCCTCAGAGATGGATTTATGTCGGGGGATGCCCAGCAAAAGGCGGGCGGCTGAGTTCTGCACTGCCTGCAGTTTCCTAAAACATTGTTTCTAGGCATTCAGATAAAGCCCATTACAATAATCCAGCTTAGACTGAATCAGGGAAGTGATAACCACTTTCTTGGTTTCTGCCGGGATATAGGGAAGTATCCTTCTGATTTTTTTTATCAGGAAGTGTGACGCAGACACGATGGCATTGGACTGTTGCATGAAGGTCAATCTGTCATTAATGAGTTGTCCTCAAACGCCTTCTCACAAACTAACTGGCACGGATAAAGGGGCGCGGATTTCAAACAAATACGTCACAGCCCACTTCACTACGCGTTCGTTTTCAAAGGGGTCAGGGTTCAAGAAAGGGGCGCAGCTTTGCCAAACAACCAATCACGCTACATTACTCAGAAGTCTCACACTACTTTCGGCGATAACTCTTAAAAAGCTTTAGGCATTTGTCAAACATGCACTTTCTCTTAGGGGGCTAGCCGAGGGAAACGAGACACGGACTTGTGACGCTACGAATTCACTCGCAATGTCATTAACCGCATTTCAATTACAACAGTCACACTAATTACTTTAAGGAGTGCGGGCATTATTTCCGACTTCGGGAGAAAGGCGGTCTCGCACTACCACTCACTGTAAATGAAACAAAAAACGTTGTGTACCGTGAAATATTGCAATAAACAATTTTTCACAATTAGTAATATTTAACACATTACTTTTCCTACTCGGACAATGTCGGGACGGGCTGCTAGTTCCCAATACACCTTGAATTTTCAGGTCCATCAGTGACATCCCAGCAAGCAGAGGTCTTGAAAGACTCCATGCTGCATATATTTCGCAGTTGACTGACTCTGTCTGGCATGCCTGTGGGCACCACGCATCTGAAAGGGACTCCAGTAGGATTTCTACCAGCAGCTCCGGCCTCGATGCCATCTGGGCCCCTTGGACTCATATTGAGTTCAGCACAGGATCCGGTTCAGGTTTCAGTTCTGATGCCATCTCCTGAATCTGTTCCTCTCACATCAGTGCCGATGCCGACCATGCCAGGTGAGGATATACAATTCACTGAGTCTGCCATGACCTCGACTTAAGTCACACTTAGCACTGACTAGCATGCAGCCACTTGGTAGCCTCTCAGATACCTTGCGTTTACCACATGGTATGGCCTAAACCTTACATAAACTTTTTGCCTCAGACAGTGATAACTATGATGACGGGTACAACTGTGTTTCCCAATTTGAAGAGGAAAAGTGGTTTGAAAAGCTTCAGGATCCTAGGGGGCTGGACACTTCCCCAGATACTGGCCTTTGGTTACCCCCAGTCCTGCATATAGAAAAGTTCCTCCTTTTGGTTGTAAGTCCTGTACTTACAACCGCCAACCATGAAAGTTAAGACTACTGTATTGATGGACGTATTACGTCCTGGTTAGGCTTTTCTCAGAGCCACTGTTGTCTTTCAATAAGGCCCTTAGAGATTCTCTTTTGGGCATTTAATCAAAGCCTTGTTCAGGTCCATTTGTTAACACCAGAGTCTCTAATGGTACCGATGTCCACTAGCAAAACAAAACTAAATGCATTCCTGACTACTCTACCTGAGTGTGAATCATAGGGAAATGAAACATTTTGAAAGAGGATTTTCTCATCCACAAGCCTGGCCCGGAGGTCTGTGTATGCAAGTAGTCTAATATGCTGCTATTCTAATGCACTTTAGATTTGTATAGCACAAGTATTACCAGCTGGTCAGGACAACTGTTGGACGTTCCATCCCAAGGCTATTCAAGATGGTCATGTGGTGATATTTGTTGTCTGTTCTGGACTGGACACAATTGACTGATTGGGACATGCAGTGGGTACCATTGTGGCTCTCCTGCACCACACATGAATGAGGTCTTTGAGTTTCTCCTGGGATGTCCAGGCATCTTTAACGGACATGCTGTTTGATGCCTCTCTGTTCAGTGACAAAGTGGACTTGAGAATTTTCAAGGTGAGCAGAGCCACAGCTTGCTCTTTTGGCCTTTCTGCTACCACGAAACATTTCAAAAAGCAGTTTTGTCCACCTACTGTGGCTACAGTAGGTGATTTTCACTTTGCCAGCACAAGACTCCAGCCCAGCTAGCCTTTCAGCCTTTCCGTGGAAGCTGTTCTCATAAACAACGAGGACAGCAGGGACAATGTGCAGTTCAGTCCCCCACCCCTCCAGCTGCTGCAGTCACAAAACCATTTTATTATGTCCTTGCTGACACACAGCCACCCTGTTGGAGGCAGGATCTGAAAATTCCTACAGAGATGGCAAGCCATCACTTCAGACAAGTGAGCTCTCCAAATTTACCAGCTGTGCTATGCCCTTCCATTGTATCTAGATTTAGTAGGAGAGTCTAACAGCTCTGCAGTCGTGGCTATTGGACCACGATTGGGCCAGTGGCAGGCTCCTCTCCTTACTCCACCCAGTGCTGATGTTTGTCTTTGATGCTTCATTGCTGGGTTGGGGAGGCAATCTTTGAGAGATTGAAATTTGAGGCCTTTGGTCTCCAGAAAGCATGACTCCAAATACATTTGTTGGAGTTGAGGGTGATTCGATAGGAGTTGAAGGCCTTCCTGCCCACCAACTATCAAGGCAGGTGCAGATGCTCAAGGACACCACTGCCATGTGGCACTGTAATAAGCAGGGTGGGTGGGGTCCTAGGTCTTGTATCAGGAGGATCTTTGCTTCTGGAAGTGGCTGGACAATCAAGGTATTTCCTTGGTAGTAAAAAGCCTGTTGGGATCTTTAAACACCAGGGCAGACTAACTCAGCTGTAGACAATTAGCAAAACACAAAGGGCACTTCTACCTGGAGTTGGGACATGGCATCTTCCAGGAAAGGGAGAACCCTGACTCAATCTTTTTGCCACAACTAAGAGCCCGCAACGTCAGTACTTTGCACATTGGAGTTCCAAAACAGCACTCTCTCTCAGACACCTTCTGCCTAGTGTGGCGCTCGGGACTTCTCTCTGCTTTCTCACCACTACCTCTCTTGCCTCCAGTTCATAAGACGTTTAAGAATCACCGGGCTCAAGTTATCATAAAGGCACAAGAGTGTCCCAGGAAAGTGTGGTACCCGGAATTCCTGGACATGACCATCTGTTCTCCAATCAAGCTGCTGCTTCGAGAAGATCATCAGTAGCAGCAGCAGAGCTTCATGCTTGGACTTTGAATGGCGGCAGTTGACCTCCTTAGACCTGCCATCTAAGGACTTTATGTCAACTTGCCAGCAAGTAGTCCCTCCACGAAATCAGTGTACGCTAGTTGGGACAAATTTGTGGAGTGGTGCGGCACCCAACAAATTGACCCATTACAGGAAAAATTATCTGAAGTTTTGTTGTTTGTTCTCTGTCCAGGACAGGAAAGGCTTGCATTGTGCACTGTTGGCGGCTATTTATTGGTTTGTTCAGTTTAAATCACCTGCTGTAATGAGATTTTTGAAAGGTTTACAACATAGGTTTGTGTCAAAACCCTTTCTGATGCCTCAGTGGGATTTAAATTTAGTCCTCACTTTTTTGATGTGCACCCCTTTTGAGCCACTGCTCAGTTGTCTTTTGAGACTTCTGACATTGAAGACAGTGAAGATGGTCTTTCTCAAGACCATAACATTAGCTAGATGTGCGAGCGAGCTGCTGCTCGCTCTGTCAACCAATCTTATACCAAGTTCTTCCCAGATAAGTTGGTGTTGAGGACCAGAGTTTCCTTTGTTTATAAAGTAGTCACTCCTTTTCATGTCGGGCAGGCTATCACTCTTCCATCTTTCTTTGCTCCATCTCATCCCTCTAAGGAGGAATAGAGACTCCATTGTTTGGGCCCTAAGAAGGTACTGAGATTATATACCGATCCTACTAAGGGACAATGAGTGGACGATGGTAGGGTTTTCTGCAGCAAAGAAGATCAAGGCAGTGCAAAAGAGGACCATCTCTCAATTGATTGTTCTCTGCATAAAGATCTTCTAAACAGTTGTGAAGAAGGATCCCCAGAAGACCTGCTTACTCATTCCACCAGAAACAGAGCTGCTACCCCTGTTAGCATGCGGAATACCTGTTGTGGACATCTGTCAGGCAGCAATGTCGGCATCGGTACACACATTCATGAAGGACTACTGCCTCAACAAGTCTGTTGAGAAGGACTCTTTGTCAACTTGATCCTGTAGGACTTTGTGATGTTAGACACTTCACAGACCCAACTTCCTTAGGAGATACTGCTATGCTATCTATTTACAAGGTGAGGTATCTACAGCTAAAAGTATCCATCAGAAGAAAAAGTAACTTACCTTCAAAGGCAATGTTTTTGGTAGATATTCTATCTAACTGCAGATTCGTCAAAGATCCTCTCCCAGCTCTGTAAACTGGACTATTTTTCTAAAATGTTCCCTAGATTGAGATCTGAACACTGGTCATGAAAAAGTGCTGATAGTCTCTGCGTCTGAGGCTATGGACAACCTAAGAGAACAACTGACATCAGCGCACATGGGTGGTGCTCATATGTGGCTTCAGTGGCTTCACTTGACACTTCTGGAGCAGAACGATGTGTGTGTGGAGCCACACAGTACCTCCCACTGGTACGCAGGAGTATTGCTCTAAAAGTGTCAGGATCCAGTCTGCCTCATGGGGTATATTCACAATGTGAGGGATCTGTGGTTAGAAAGGGCATCCACCATTCATCAAGCCCTATGCCTCAACAGATGATGAAAGAGTGAGAGCCAGACAACTCAAGCCCCTTATGGCCTTATACGCCTTCATGAGATCATCATTTAAAGGGGGAAGCTAAATAGGAGCCTGCTCTACTGAAAGCTGAAGGGACTAAGAGCACCTTTATAGTGCATAAAAACCTGTCCCAGTGAAGTTAAAGGCTCATATATGTGGGGAAGCACTAGCCCATAAAAGTATTCAATAGATACCGCAAAGGAGAATCTAACCATCCAATAGATGGCAAATGTTTTCATACAGTGCAAATCAATTCCGATGTATGTGAAACCGTTCGATGTTTGGGGTTTTAGACCTCTCCAGCTGATCCAGAAGCCCTGTGTTCACTCCTCACACTGGCTGCTTCTTTCTAAACCAGTAAGCATGTAATCACTTTGTCTACTCTCAGAAAAGGTGGATAATAAGCAGGTCAAGACAAAGAAAGCCGCCGCCAGCCATCGACTTGATCATCTAGCCACGTAAGCAGGTGTTCATAATTGAATTTTCTGATCTCCTCTGAAGCCATTATAAGGGAGGTTTCAGTGCTACAGCTTCTGAAACCAAACTGGGTATGGTCTAGGAGTTCATGCTGTTGGATGAAACTGGCCAGTTGGTTTTTGAATGCCTTTTTGATGATTTTTGCAGGAAGAGGTGCTTAGAGATAGGGCGATAGCGGTTAGGATCCATAGGATCCAGGCTCAACACTTTTTTCTAGCCTTTGCAAAAATGCCTAAATTGTACTGAGAAGACTGGAAATACCCTCGAGGGCCAGTTGCATGATAGTCACAGGGCATGCATGCCAGATTTAGTTGTTTTAGTCAATTCTGTCACCTGTTGGTTGTTTAGGGGGGAGAAATCTGTACGGGTAGCTATGGCAATATTTTGAATGGCCGGCCTGTCTTCCTCCACTGGAGAAGTAGACAATGCTGTGAACTTATTAAAAATTTAAAGTAGAAAACTACTTTTGTTTGAAAAAAATATAGTCAACGCAATGCAAAAGAAAGTGCTGCTTTCCTGTGTGTCATTTGAAGGGACGTTAGAAAGCTTCTTTACTGTTAAAAACAGTTATTTCAGGGAGTTTTTAGAAGTTTCTATTTCCTGAGTAAAACATTGAGCTTTTTCCTCTCTTATCATGGTTATATTAACTGCAATGCATTGCTTATAATTATCTTTCTCTGCCTGACTTTAGCATTTTCTCCATAATCTTTCTTGTTTCCTGCAGACCTGTTTTTGATTTCTCAATCTAGTGAAAAACCATATGGCAGAGGATTTAGATCTGCGGCATTTGGTGATCTTCATCGGACAAAAATTAATGATGTATGAGAACCAGTTGTAAACAGTTTGTGCAGAGAAAAGAATGAATTAATCCCTACTCAAGGGTAACATTATCCCAACCTGTATATATTCAAGTAATTATAAACACACCGAGCAACTTCAAACCAGGGTATAAAAAGTTATTTATCCTACAAAAAAAATGTCATAATCAAAAACATACACTATAGCATCACATATATTATAATTCTGACAATTGTTACAAAGCCCACTCTTCTTTCCTACCCAGTCCTTTATACAATTCAGTTGCTAAACGAAACATTAGTCCATAAGCAATCCACATTAGAGGTAGTCCAATACACACTAGAGGGAAAAATATAACCCTCAACCGAATCTAAAGTATGTATACAGCTCAAGTGTATGTGATAATGATCTATCCGACTCCTCCGTTCTATAAGGTCGACGCGTTTTGGCCCCGGGTGTCCGGCCTCATCAGGACATGAGTAAAGGAATGGGCGCACCGCACAAATATAAATAGGGGCTACCCGAGGCTGTTCTTCAATTATATAGACGCAAGTCAATGTACTGGAGTTGAGAGGCGCGATTAATCTATCTCAGAAGAAAAGGTTCAAGAGTAACCTGACTTTCAGGTATGTCTCCAGGGCGTTCTCTGACTTCCGGTCTGCCCCCTACATATGGATTCTTGCTACAGGCAGGAGCCGAGGTTGCAAAAACCAGATCGGGACCTTGTCACAGGCAAAAGCATTTGGTGATCTTGACTGGAGCCAAAGCCTGAGCTGTGGATGAAATCCAATTATCGTAATCACGGGTGAGGAACTCTAGGTTGTTAGATCTGTTGGATTGGGATTTGATTAAAACCTGATTGCATTTAACATGTTCAATTTTGTTCCAAACCTGAAAAGTGTGGGAAGAGTGACCTCGAGATGGCCACGCATGGACCTGATTTATATTGAAGTTGAATAGGACCACATAATAGTCCAACCAATACAGTGGGAGTGTATCAAAATGTAGCAGGGGACTGTTGGAAAAGATACCTTCCGTGTATGGGATACACCATGGGTGGAGTCCTCCACCAACTGTGTGAGACTTAAGCATGATACTGTGTCCAACATTTCCTCAGGTAGTGTGATGTTGGGAGCCTTCCTCAATGACATGCAGTTGTGGAGATGATGTGGTGAACCCTGGGACAGGTAGTAACGCCAGGTCATAGAAAAACAAGCAGAGTGTCCCGCGCCTTGGGGAGCGAAGCAGTGCTTTGTAGTGCAATGTCGCGTGCTTCCCTCAATGACCGACAACTGTGGAATGATGTGGTGAGCCCTGAGACAGGTAGTCCCACCAGGGCAAAGCTAAAAAAGCAGAGAGTCCCATGCCGCAGGGATCGAGACAATGCTTTGTAGCGTGATGTCAGGCACCTCCCCTAATGACCAACAGCTGTGGAGATGATGTGGTGAGCCCTGGGACGGGTATTCTCATCAGGGCAAAGCAAAACAAGCAAAGTGTCAAAGATATATATTGAAGTGCTGGTAGGCCCACCATATGGCAAGTGCTTCTCGTTCGATTTGCGCGTACCTGGTCTCCACTTCTGACAGTGGCCAACTGGCATAAGCTATGGGTACCCAGTCTCTTTAGGTGTTTTGCTGCAGCAGAGCTGCTCCTATTCTTACGGGACTGGCATCCACTATGAGCTCTGTGGGGCTTCCTGGGCTAAAGTAAGCCACTGTGGCCCCTTTCAACAACGCTCACTTCACCTTCTGAAATGCCCGAGAGGCTGCAATTGACCATTGCCAGGGGTTGTCTTTTTTTGGGAAAGCCCTCAGAGGTTCATAGATGATGGCTAGATGAGGAATGAATCTTCCACAAAAATTGGCCATTCCGAAGAAACAACGCATCTCTGTGGGATTCTGCAGAATAGCAGCAGCCCTGATGGCCTTAACTTTTGCTGGGTCCACCTGCAGCCCCTCATGGGAGAATTTATATCCAAAGAACTCCACCTCATTGGTGTAAAATGCACATTTGCACCTGTGTTGCTGTTAATCACACACGATACTCCTTCAGGGTCTGTGTGAATATTAGGACATCATTGGTGACATTGACACCCACCAATCCCAATGGGGCTTCTCTTATTGCATCCTGGAAAATCTCAGTTGCTGAGGACACTCCAAAACTAAGTTGCTTGAATAGTATCAACCCCACATGCATCAAGAAAGTTGTTATGTAATGACTTGATTCATCCAACATAAGCTGGTGATAGCTGGAATTGAGGTCAACTTCTGAAGACCATTTCACCACATTGATGTCAGTTACAATTTCATTAATTGTGGGAGTAATGTGCCTTCCTCTGCGTATTACTTTCTTGGGTAAGCGCATGTCCACATATTGTCTAATCACTCCTAGCTCCTTTGGTTTGGGAGTAATCGCTAATGGAGACACCCACGGGGTAGACCTCTGCACTTTTTCAATTACCCCCACCTTCTCAAACTCAGCTTCAATGAGGGGCAGCAGATGAAACTGCACCTTTCTGGGTTGTAGAACCACTGGCTTGACCGAACAGTCAATATGCATTTTCACCTCGACATTTTTAGTCAACGGTGTCCCTCGAACAGCTCAGCAGAAATCTAACATAATTTAATTGTCATGCGATTGGTGAACTTGCAGTGCAGAAAGCACTATTCCCAGGTCTTCCGCATTGTGATAGCCTAGCAGAGAGCCAGCGAGGGCCTGGGTGACATGAAACTTGGTCTGAGAGAATACCTTGCCATGTTTGATCTTCACTTCAATGACAACCTGCAAGGGAATCGGCGTGTTGCCCCAATATGAGAATATTTTTACCTTGGTGGCCATCAGCTTAGGATGGGCTCTAATTGGAAATAGTGTTCTACATCAAGGAGGTTTACAGATGCTCCTGTGTCTATTAGAGATGTTACCTGACTACCACCAATGTGTATTTTGCATATGGGTGGCAGCCTTTTCCTCTGATTTGTTCATTCTGTAAATGAGATAGTGAATACTACTTCCTCTTCATCATACTCTTCCAATAGGCGCATTTGCTGGCATACTGCTTGCTGGTGATCTGGTATCTCTTCCTCCTCTGATACCAGCCTGACACAACCAACTTTCTTGATCTGTCCTCCCACACTTGATGCAAGGGTGGCACCCATACAGGCTTTCATAAAATGTCCAGATTTTCCACATTTCAGACAGGGTTTTCCGATTGCTGGGCAGCCTCTTGGTGGGTAATTGTCTATTCTGCAACTACTGCATGCCTTCTCCCCTGCACATGTGCTGGTACTTCCTCGCTCTCTACCAGTCCACCTCCTGATGGTGTCCACCCTTTCTTCTTTGACTCTGATCTGCGCTACCAGGGGTGCTGATGAGGCTCTTCGTGCTAATGCAGACTCCATTTCTCCTGCTCCTGTGTAGGATAGTTTGTGATATCAGTCCAGTATCAGTATGCCATCAAGTGATAAGGCATGCTGTCTCAAGATGAGTTTCTGCATGTTAGAAGATCTACAGCCATGGATCAACTGTGTACTTATTTCAAACTGTTTTTCAATCCCCAAACAGGTGCTGACCAGTTTGTATAGTCTTGCAAAGAATAATACAAATAGTTTCTCTTTCTTGATGACAGGCGGGTCATAATTTTAAATGTTGAAGAAGGTTGTCGGCCTGAAAATCAGACTTGCCCAGAATTCTGGGGACACAACTTCTGAACGGGGAATGGAGTCTGACAATGCTAGACAGTGCAGCAGAAGTAACAATAGCACGCCAGAACCTGATGGAATTTCTGATGACAGTGGAATTGAATGAGTTCATCACAATGGAAACACCAGATGAAAGGGTGAGCATCCCACAAAAGTTACATGAAATAACACTCCAGATGGAGGGGGACAAACCCAAAAAAATAAAAGGACTCTTTTGGAAGAACCTATCATCTGGTTATGATATCCTGTTAGCTGAACAAGATTGCCACCAACATTCATTATGGAGTGGCCTGGGGGAGAAAATAGAATTTTCCCATCTCTCTCCGACCACGTTCCCGTACACCTTAAATATACGTATGCACTGGAGTGGTCAGTAGCCCTTACTCCAGCATTATACAAAAAACATGTTGGATGGGATGAGAATTCAACCCACCACGGGATCCTGTTAAAAGTTTCACCAAATTCTCAGAGGCAATATCCTATAAAGCAAGAAGCTAAAAAATAGGTCAGGGAGATCTTAGATCAACTTGAATATCACCAATGAACAATCCTTTGCTTCCTGTATCAAAACCAGACAATACATATCATCCACTTTTAGATTACAGACATTTAAACACTTGGATAAAGACATTCGCTGTCCAAAATGCACATAGTGCCGCATTTATGAATAACATTGTGCGGAAGAAATACAAAACAACGCTTGATATCTCAAATGGATTTTTCTGCCAAAATAAAGGACCTAAAAGCAGGTATTTGACCACATTCTCAGCATTGGGGTCCGAGCGACAATTTTGTTATCTCCCCCAGGGGTATAAGAACAGGCCCGGGGGATTTTCAGCAGGGTAACTGAGTTACTCCAAAAATTTGATGAAGAAGCATTGTCCAATGTTGAGGACATTTATCTAATGGACGATGACTTAGAGAGGCACTTGCCCAGGGTGAGCACCATTATTATAGGATTTGCCTCTGAGAGCTACAAAGTAATTTAAAAAAATCAAAAGTAGCCCACCTCAATATCCTATTTTTGAGATATAGCCTGTGAAGTGAAGGGAAAAGTCTGGCAGCTAACTTTTTAGAAAGGTGTGGGCTGCTCCAACCTCCTTAAACATTAAAAAAATCTCAATTAATTCTGGGATTCCTAAATTTCAGCAGAACATACATTTTGGATTACGCAGAAAGAGTAAAACCTTTCTACGATTTAATAAAACCTGACTTTTCAGTTAGACATTGGACACCGGATCATACAAACATCTTACGTTCACTACAAGAAGACATGATAGCTTCCAAATACTTCAAAACATGTGTAAATGTACGCCACTTGGTTATCCGTGTAATAGCAGGTCAATGCGGGTACACCTACTTAACCTTTAATGAAGGCGAGACAGTACCAATCGCATACAAATCACACCTGTACACAAACGCAGAAATATTTTTTACTTCAACAGAGAAAGTCCTGACAGCAGTTCAGACTGCTGTAGCAAGAGAAAAAGCACTGGCTCAGGGGAAACACATAATTTTTCATAACCCTGGTACTGGCTTTAGAAGCTGTTACAAAGTCTAGCATTCCTAATGCAAAAGCCTTACATCTGAGATGGATACAATGGGCTAATTCTCTTACTGCAACGGACTTTGAATACAGATTTGATCCAAGTCTAAAAACACAAGCCTTCCTGCAATACGAACAAGAATATCCTCAACCAAATAAAATCTTGCCTCTCGATCAGTATGAATATATCACTTACACTGACGGATTTACTCAACCGGCCATTGGGATTAAGCAACAATACAGCGCAGGATGTGCTATCGTTAAAGGTCGCATGTGGGATGTAAAGTACCATCCAAGTTGCACTAAAACACAATCGCTAGGAGACTGCATGGCACAGTAGGCAGAGTTAAAAGCACTAATACTGGCACTAGTGAATACGGATCACAAATTCCCCACACTATTTGTGTGTGATTCTTTTTACTGTATGCAGTCATATAATGAATGTCAATATCATTGGGAACAAAATGGGTTCAAAGATGCAAAGGTGACACAATTTAGCATAAAATGCTATGGGGACAGGTAGTAGAGTTGAAAAACGAACTACCAAGGGCTCATGTGATACATACATTGAGTCATCAGCGTGATGGCGTTCACGTTGAAGGAAATTCATTGGCTGATGAAGTCACAAAGAGGGCTGCACTGAAGAAAGTGGCCCTTAGGTGCCACCTTGGTTATTAACAACCTCCTACTCACTTTCTACCACATGAAGAGTCGGTCAGACAGTAGAGAATACAAACAAGTGTTTATTAGCAATACTCTGCAGAGGAGTCCAAACTGACCTGCACCCTAAGATTTCTGCCGAGGGACTGATCCCCCAACTATCTGCAAAGCATAATTATTCCTCCCAAGAACATCCTACCACGCCCACAGTGGAAAATTACCGTCTTAGGCCGGACATAATCAAAGAGGCATAGAATGATGGACTACCACCTGCTAGATGGGTACACACCCTCACAGTCTCAATGTTGCCGTGCTGGGTCTCAGCGTCTCCTAGCATGGGAGCAGAGCTACACACACGGATAGGTATGCGAGGGCAGAATTACCTATTCATTAATAAGTCAGAAGGCAACCTTGAACAGAAAAGAAAATAATAACTAAATACAGGGGGCCTCATTTATGACTTTTTGCCGTAGGGAAGCGCAGCAGGCCTTCCAGCTGCGCTTCCCTACGGCAAAAGAAAAGGGCAGAAATGCGCCGTATCTATAAGATACGGCGCATTCCTGTCCTTTTCCCCTGCGCCGGCGCACAATGGGCTGCCTGCACCAGCGCAGGCACCCTTGCACAATGGTGCAAAGGTGCTTGCGTTGCGGGGAAGATTATTTTTGTACAGGAAGGGAAACCTTTCTGTACAAAAATAATCACAAGAGGCTTTTCCTCTTTCTATGTGTGCTGTAGAATGCAGCACACATAGAAAAAGGAAATACGAGGAGAAATAAAGACATTTCTCCCTGTTGCGCCTCCCTTACGCCTCCCCTGGGGAGGCGTAAGCTTTTGGCACTGCTTCAGAGTTACGATTTCTCATAAATCTGGGGCAGTGTCAAAAGGCCATGGATGTTGCTGGGAACGCCCCCAGCAACACCCATTGCACGCCCCTTTAACGCAGAACACTGCGTTAAAGGGACTGATATTTATCAGGCAGCAGTACGCCACAATAACTGGCGTACTGCTGCCTGATAAATACCACGCAGGCTTCTGCACCACGGAACTTCCTGAAAAGTGAAGTTCCGATGGCGCAAGGGGCCTCATAAATGAGGCCCAGTGTTCGGTTGAGTCAAATAAGACGAATAATGAGGCCTAGTTCAAACACAGCCTGATAGGGATTGTGAAATACAAAATGGAGTCACACTCAATAACTGAAGCTCACACATTGCAGGGATAAATCAGTGGGTTGCATAACATGAATACAAATGGAGTCTAATTTAGTCACACACTGCTAACCTAATATAATACGGAACAAGTGCATAACAAGATTGAGGTTTTCAAGCCTAACACTACGCACAGCTTCTGTAGCTGCAATCACTTATTCAAAAACAAGGATAGACTGTGAGATTATGGTTGCTGTCACTGATTCGCGCAAAGGCAGCACAGCAGTACCAAAGAAATGTCCACTCAAGTACTCATACAAGTTAGATGCAAGCAACATTCCATTAGCTCAGATTCCTGGAGTGGGGGATTGAGTAATACCAAATGTGGATCGCAGGCAAGGTTTGACTGTTGCAGCACACATGGGTTTGGGCTCTGTGCACATCGGCATTACTGGGACTATTTTGTCATTGAAACAGCGCTATTGGTGGCCAGGCCTAACAAAGCAAAGTAAAGACTATGACTTAAAATGTGACATCTGTCAGCAGATGAAAGGTTGCACCATAACACGCCCGACACAGACACCATTATTAAAATCAGACAAACCTCTTGCATGTGTGGTATTTGGACCACTGCGGCCGCTTACAATCTGATGGGGCTTACAAGTATATCTAAGTGGCAGTGGATTCATGCTCCAGATTTCTATGGGTTTGGACCCAGCCTTCAGGTGATGCTCAAACTGTTATAAAAGATTTCCGAGTCTTTACAGGGACATACGCAGTTGGCATGTTACATTCTGACCATGGCCCGGCGTTTAATTCTCGGGCTTACAACTTCCTTAGGCGTAGGCTGCCTCGCGCTGCATCTGGGCCGACTCAGTCACAGCCACACCCACCGGCTGCAGCTCCACTCTGCATATGGCTCACAGGCTGATATATATGCCGGCTGTAGCACACCTCTACCTGCGGTCCTGCCTACGCGCAGGTTGCTCACCCATTGCGGCCCGCTGCCAGAGTCACACAAGCCTTTTTGTGCTGCTGACAGCAGGCTCTACTCTGGCTCACTCCTCCGTCAGCACCAGCTGAATCCTGGACCACATGGGCAACAAGCTGCTCCGTCTGCCTCACCACTGCCAGAAGCTCCACCAGGCGACGCACAGTGGTAAGAGTCAGCAACTTTCATCCGCTCGGTTGCGCCATGTCATAAGGTCCACCCCACATCGCCAATGTGGTGCAGATCCCTAGGGGGTATATCTAGGGCCTAGCTCAGTGGGATTCATAACGGAATCACACTCTCAGTGGAATGGGTACGTGCACTGCCCTCAAGCAGGCAGGGCATCTTTATTTTCCTCTCAGGACAGCGACCTGGCCCGCGGTTGTGAGGTGCAACATATTAACGTAGTGATCAGATGGCTCACTGCACCAGTAATAGCGTTACCCCAGCACAGTCTCCAGGCCTCGGGTCCTAATGGTGCAAGTCAATTACGCAGATTTTGGGGCCACCCTAGGCACAGTATCATCTCAGAGCTGCGCTGCTCTCTGTTAGAACCAAGGCTACATAAACATTGACAGCCTGCCTCCTCTCAGCCTCCCGACACCAGCTCTGCCTCCACCCAGGCATGGACGTAGGAGGCCACAGTGTGAAAAAACAGCACAATTCAGGTCAGGGCATATATGTGCAGGAAGGACTGGGATCATCGTGACCACTGGCAGTAGATTCACGGCTGCGATGACACCGTCCTCATTCTCTGGATCGGCGTCCGCACACCCGCAGGCCTCATTTCTCTAAGGCTACAAATAACTCCGGCGTGGCTCCAATTCAGGGCTAAATTCAATATAGCTGTGCATCTGGGTTCCAAGAGCACAGTGTATATGGCACCATATCCCCAGATGCCTGCATGTTCTTAGGATAAATGTTGGATTCGTGCTACGGCTGGCAGAGCCACGCTAATATGCAGCCAGCTTGAACCCAGGCTCTCTAGCGCCCCCTAGGACCACAAGTTAAGGTCACATTACAGCTCAAATTTTTTGGATCATTTCATTCTACTTCTTTTCCCAAGCTTACTCATTAAGAGAAAAGGGAGTTTATGAAGTAACTGTGTCCCTCGCCTGCGATTGCCCGTAAAACACTTTGTCACTGAAATGCAGAAATGCCATTAAGCATAACTGAACATTTTATTTTGAACTCCTTATAGTGTGCTTCCTTTAAAAACATAACATACACATATCCTGCATGTTTTAATGACAGCAGGCTCCGCAGAGGTATGGCAATATCATCACGTTCATTGGACAAGAATAATAACAGGCATCTGAACCGGTTATACCCGATCTTCCATTACGTATTCACCCCGAGGGGAAATGTGCAACAGTGGTTTTGTTTTTCTAGTTTATGACAGAATAACTCTGTCAGCACGTACTACCCTTTCTGATTTAAAAATGTGTGAACACTGGCGCTTAATTAGTAAGATTTCCACACATGAGGGTACGCAATCGATCAAACAGGTTGTTCTATAAGGAGATCGGTTACAACAGTACAACAGAATTCTCTCCACCTCACCCTATTGCATACGTCTATGTGATCTGTTACTGATTAAAGGAGTAAGGGATCCCAAGCTCAATAGCATAATTAAGAAATTTGGTACAGCGAATACAAAAAATCGAATTGAAGTCCAGGTTATCAGGAAGAGTTCTTAATATAATTAAAATGAAAACTGTATCTGATCCCTTGAGGCGCTGAGCGACCTTGCTTTTCACTAGACTTCCCTTTGTTTGAAAAGTGAATGCAAATTGTGTGCTGGATATTTATTTTATGTTCCACAAGCCCTTCCTCATGCCCCCAAGCATGCAAACGTGCATCACACTCAGGGCTTTCATCTTATTTTGGTTTACATGGAAACTACACGACTCCTTAACCACGTACTTTCTCATACTGCATACCTTGGCACATAATGCAGAGGAACATCATAGATTCACAACAGTAAATGCTTATTGAAATGCCATAATTGTATTAGAACTATATCATTATTTTCAGGGGGCATGCAGACAGTCAATACATGTTAAAATAAAGAAAGTTCTGCTCCTCAGTAAGGGGTTGGCCAAAAGATTTATTAAGAAGCATGTGCCATGTGAAGAGCGGTGCTCCCTCAGCCTTCGCTAGCTTCTCCATACTGGCCCTCAACTGTCATTCCTTCAAACGGTCATAATACCGGCCCGTGCCATTCCCCAACATTCTACATTCCATATGACAATACCATAATCCTCTTATTGGATGCCTATAGCTAAAATACACTCACATTGACAAGGCCAACAGCTCAGGCAAATACAAGACATATTGACTTTGCCAATGTTTTGTTTAATACTCATTTGATATAAATATAATTTTTTGGTCAGGGGTGCATGCGTGTACATTTTTTAAGTGTGCCAAAATCCTTAATAAAATCCAAATTTCGTGTATATATAACAGTTCCTGTGTTTATATCATTCTTTGGGTTAAAAGTCATGTTTGGTGCTTGTATAGCTCTACACCACACTTCATTAGTCCGCTCTCTTTGTCTCCTTTGCCTCGTGTCTCTACAATGCGCTGCATAGCTTGCTGTATGTAGCCTGCAGTTTTCAGCTCTGCTTTGTTTTCGGGGTGTTGTGAGCCTGGGGCGGCTCTAGGCTCATGGAGGCCCTGGGCAGGGAACGTAGGTAGGTGGTCCCGAAAGAGGGGGTTGAGGGGGCAGAGCCCCCCGGAGCTCAGGAAGGTGTTTTAATAAAACGTCCAGAAAAGGCGTTAGATGACCAGTACCTGTGGCTGCTCCTACCCTTCCGAATTCGTCTCAGAACGATAACATTTAGGAGGAGGTGGTTATATTGTGACACACGATGTGAGGGACTGGTACATCATTTTTTTGTTCTTGTTTATGGTCGTCAGCGCCTGTTTTACCTAGTGCATCAGCAGTACCCTGGCCGGAGGATTCTCCATCTTTAGGTTTCCCTTGGGTGATAAAGTTCAGGATTGCTCCTTCCTTTGACGCTACGAAAGCCTGCTGAGCAGCCTTTCTCTTTCGTTTCGATTGTGTACTGGAATTCTCTTCATTTTGCTTGCAATGTTATATACGCCTATACCAGCGGGCAAACAGTGGGTAGGGAAAAAAAGAAGTCAATCAGGAACCAGGAGGAACGCAGGCGCTGAGGCCAGTGAAAGGGGGAGGGGTCAGGGTGTTTTGGAAGTGGAATAGAGCCGGAGGCCGCCAAATCTCTGCCAGGGGCCACCTTGCAAATATGTATCCATCCTCAGAGGATTATTATATTAAGGATATATATTGGCCTGGTGGCCCCTGGGGTTTGGTGGCCCTGTGCAGGTGCACAGCTTGCACATGCCTAAGGCCGCCCCTGTGTGAGCAGAGACTGAGTAGCCGTAGGTATTCGTGGTAGTGCCCGCCCGTAAAGTTGACTGCATGTTGTTTAATGGACTTTAAGTGACCAGCTGTCTCCTCTGCATTTATTTTGTGCAATAGCTTTATTTCTTGTGGTGTTACCTGTGTGGATTTAGTCAAGACTGTGTAGATCCTTAGTTGTAGTCTGGCGCACCGGGGGTGTGTGCATATGCTCACACCGATGGCGTGAATTATAATGATTACGCCCACATTAGGCGGGCTGCGTAAATAAATAGGCCTGACTGCTAGGTGGGGCTCTGTCGTGACTAAGCGAGCATGCCATAAAAACCATGCGTGTGTGGTCTCTGTTTCTATGCGAACGCACGCTCACATACTGCGCGAGTAAGGTCCGCATTTCTCCCCAAACTGCTGCAGGACTGCGTGCGCCCTCAAAAGCTCATCAACATAACATTTGGCGACAAGGATAGGATCCAACGTGTGCAGAGTGTTCTGCGGCGGCTGCACTCCTTTCTTACACATGTGCAATGCTCGTGCCACATGGAAGCCACACCCCCAGGCCACCCAATAGCTTTGCTGGAGCTGCTGTGCACAGGATATACACCTGATGTGAAGGGATGGTGCACAGGAGCAATTCACGACCGTGAATGCTTTGAAGCTTGTGGTAGCAGTGAACAGAGGCCTACTGAAGTCCCACAGAGCAGTGAATGTGGCTGGACTCATGTGGCAGAGAACTGTAAGTGGTGCAGAAATGAAACAGCATGAATGGCAACATCACTGACCAGATCCACTGCTAAGCTCATCACTGAAAGGGACATCACCACGTGTGCAGATACCATAGCTCTTATTCCAGCGATGGAGCCATTTGTGGTAGAAGAGGCCTCGTCAGCACAAGCCCCGAGGTGGAAGGAGTGGGTGGAGAGAGTGCTCTTGTTTTTTGAAGCCACAAAGGTAAACAATGCACAAAAACGTGCCATGCTGCTCCATCTAGGAGGGAGAGACGTATACAAAATCTCCAAGACAGTGTTGGAAAGAGCACCTAAGACACACCTCACACTTATTGCGGCTCTCAATGCGCATTTTGAGCCAATGGCCAATCAAGATGCAGGCGAGGCTGGATATCTTTCACGTACGCCTAAAGGAGTTGGCAGGCACTTACGGTTTTCAAGACGAAACAGAAGAAATCAGATGCCAGATCATCCAAGGGTGTGCCTCTGCAAAATTGCGGGTATGGATTCTAGAGGAGTCAGGGAAATCGGTAGCTGACATTCTCACTCTAGGGCAGATAAAAAAACTCTTGAAAGCGTGAGCGGCACACATGGAGGCCACACTTCAAAAACTGATCAAGACAGAGCCAGTCCATGTCATCGCCCCAAATGACCTGTCACAGTCAAGTAAAGTATTGAGCCCAAGGATAAAGATCTGTGGATACTGTGGGGGAACCGTCTCATCGCCCGTCAGAATGCCCAGCTAGGGGCAAGGAGTGTATGGTGTGTGGGAAAATGAACCATATTATAAAAGTATGTTGCTGCTGTTAGGGAAGGATCCGAGGTCCAACGTCAACACGATCCAGGAGGTTCAAGAAAGAAGTAATGACATGGATGATGACAACAGTGCAGAAACACACGGTACGCTTGGTCATCATGGTAGGGTCATCATCCCAAACACAGAGTTGATTGCAGCAGTGCCAGGTCCTAGTAGGAGGGCCTCCCTCCACTCTGCTAATAGACATTGAAGTCACCATAAACATGTACTCCGATGCTTATGGGCAAATGAACTCATCACCATACTTAACCTCCACCAAGATCAAGGTTTTTGCTCACACGGCCAAACAAAGCCGCTCACCATCAAAAGAAAATTCAAGACCACCATAGCCTATGATCAAAAGTCAGTAGAAACCCTGGTATACGTGACAGACGAGGGGCATGGAATGCTGCTAGGATGCAGGTCGGCGGAGGCCCTAGGCACCGTCACCTTCGCATTTGGGATACACCGGGTGGAGATAAGTCAAATCCTAGAAGAGTTTCCGCAAGTGTTCCATGGCATAGGGTGCCTGCGAGGAAAGCAGATATATTTACACATTGACCCTTCTGTACAGCCCGCAACTCTGCGAGACAGGCGCATTGCCTTCCATCTCAGACCGCTGGTGGAAAAGGAGTTAATTATGTTGGAAGAGGCAGGCATCATTGAAAAGGTAAAAGGAACCCACCCCCTGGGTCTCACCCATTGTGGTGGAGCACACCCTAAGCAACCCGGAGAGGTGATAATCTGCATGGACATGCACATCCCCAATGCCGCAATAGAAAGAGAAAAACATCTGACCCCAACTATCGACGATCTGACTGGTGAGCTGAGTGGGGCTAGCTGGTTTTCAAAGCTTGATCTCAGGTCTGGCATCAAGGAATGGTGAAGATGAAAAACTGAGATTATGCTTCTTGGCAACAAGGCCCCCCTAATATAGATTCCTGTTGGCCTAACTGTTTGGGTCCTCCTCCTACCCCGAAAAAGCATATAAAAAGCCTAGGAGTCGTGCTTGACTCCAACCTGGACTTTAAGGAACAAGCTCGGAAAGTTTAAGCCACCTTTTATGGCCTTTTGAGGATGATCAGGAAAATCCTGCCCCTATTATCTTTCTTGGCCAGAAGGCTGCTAGTACAAGCATTGATCCTGTCACGCTTGATTATGCAAACGCCCTTTACCTAGGAGCCCCACTTTCTACAACCAAAATACTACAGACAGTTCAAAATTGTGCAGCCCGTTTGCTCCTAAATGTCCTGAAACGGCTCTCAGCCAAACCTCTTTTAACCTCCCTGCATTGGCTTGTAATCGAGGAGAGGATATAGTTTAAGGTTATGTGCATTGCACATAAAGCACTGTCCGGAAGGATCCCCAATGTTTCAGGCAAAGATTCATCCCTACCAGCCCAAAAGAGCCTTAAGATCAGGGGGTAAACACCTGATGACAGTTCCAAAAATTAAACGAATGAGAAGTGGAGGTTGCCTGTTCTCGTATAATATTGCCAAAACTTGGAATCACATTCCCCTCCATATTCGGTCTCAATTAAACCACATGAACTTCCGTAAACAGCTAAAAACCTTCCTCTTCCCCTGATATCTTCTGAATCTGGTATTTGCGTAACTTTCAGTGCTGGGATGCCTTTGGGTAACCAGGCGCTTTACAAGTGTTACCTCATTCATTCATCTTCAAACAAAGGTGTGGTTCCTGCTGATGGACGAAAAAGTAGAGGAGACAGTGCAATCCTGCTCCTGGTGCCAAGCATCTAGGGAGCCAAATCTTCCTGCACCGATTGTGACGGAACGAAAGCCAGGGGGCCCATGGATCTGTGCTCGCGTGGACTTCGGAAGTCTCCCAGATGTGAGATTATTCAAAATACCCCAAGGTTGAAGTGCTGTCATCCCTGAGTGCTGGGGAAGTCATACCGAAACTGGAAAAAGTGATGGCCACCCACGGATTGATCAAGAAACTAAGGACGGACAGCCATCCTCCCTTTCAGGGAACAAGAGTTTGCATTGTACCTGTCTCGATGGGCTTTGTCCACCGAAATATCACACCTAAATGGCCCCAGGCCAACGGAGAAGCTGAGCAATTCATGAAAACATTGAACACAGTAATTCAAATTGCTTCTGCTAATGGGGACACTCCGGAACAGTCCATATACTCATTCCTCAGGGACTACAGACAGTAGCCCCATGCCATCACAGGTCGTGCCCCTGGACATCTCTCAATGGGGAGAATAATAAATGACTCCATCCCTCATCATCCTCAGGGGGCACCTGAAGCCATTAATGAACAGGCTGTAGACGGTAGGAGAAGAAGTTCCAAAGACCATGTCAGCTGGAATCGCCAAGCACAGAAATCTAATCTCAAGGTGGGCAACTTGGTATTGGTCCATGACAGTTACGCTGTCAGTAAATTTAAATTGCCATTTGAGAAGGATCCGTGGCCGCAATAGAAAAGAGAAAAACATCTGACCCCAACTATCGACGATCTGACTGGTGAGCTGAGTGGGGCTAGCTGGTTTTCAAAGCTTGATCTCAGGTCTGGCATCAAGGAATGGTGAAGATGAAAAACTGAGATTATGCTTCTTGGCAACAAGGCCCCCCTAATATAGATTCCTGTTGGCCTAACTGTTTGGGTCCTCCTCCTACCCCGAAAAAGCATATAAAAAGCCTAGGAGTCGTGCTTGACTCCAACCTGGACTTTAAGGAACAAGCTCGGAAAGTTTAAGCCACCTTTTATGGCCTTTTGAGGATGATCAGGAAAATCCTGCCCCTATTATCTTTCTTGGCCAGAAGGCTGCTAGTACAAGCATTGATCCTGTCACGCTTGATTATGCAAACGCCCTTTACCTAGGAGCCCCACTTTCTACAACCAAAATACTACAGACAGTTCAAAATTGTGCAGCCCGTTTGCTCCTAAATGTCCTGAAACGGCTCTCAGCCAAACCTCTTTTAACCTCCCTGCATTGGCTTGTAATCGAGGAGAGGATATAGTTTAAGGTTATGTGCATTGCACATAAAGCACTGTCCGGAAAAGGATCCCCAATGTTTCAGGCAAAGATTCATCCCTACCAGCCCAAAAGAGCCTTAAGATCAGGGGGTAAACACCTGATGACAGTTCCAAAAATTAAACGAATGAGAAGTGGAGGTTGCCTGTTCTCGTATAATATTGCCAAAACTTGGAATCACATTCCCCTCCATATTCGGTCTCAATTAAACCACATGAACTTCCGTAAACAGCTAAAAACCTTCCTCTTCCCCTGATATCTTCTGAATCTGGTATTTGCGTAACTTTCAGTGCTGGGATGCCTTTGGGTAACCAGGCGCTTTACAAGTGTTACCTCATTCATTCATCTTCAAACAAAGGTGTGGTTCCTGCTGATGGACGAAAAAGTAGAGGAGACAGTGCAATCCTGCTCCTGGTGCCAAGCATCTAGGGAGCCAAATCTTCCTGCACCGATTGTGACGGAACGAAAGCCAGGGGGCCCATGGATCTGTGCTCGCGTGGACTTCGGAAGTCTCCCAGATGTGAGATTATTCAAAATACCCCAAGGTTGAAGTGCTGTCATCCCTGAGTGCTGGGGAAGTCATACCGAAACTGGAAAAAGTGATGGCCACCCACGGATTGATCAAGAAACTAAGGACGGACAGCCATCCTCCCTTTCAGGGAACAAGAGTTTGCATTGTACCTGTCTCGATGGGCTTTGTCCACCGAAATATCACACCTAAATGGCCCCAGGCCAACGGAGAAGCTGAGCAATTCATGAAAACATTGAACACAGTAATTCAAATTGCTTCTGCTAATGGGGACACTCCGGAACAGTCCATATACTCATTCCTCAGGGACTACAGACAGTAGCCCCATGCCATCACAGGTCGTGCCCCTGGACATCTCTCAATGGGGAGAATAATAAATGACTCCATCCCTCATCATCCTCAGGGGGCACCTGAAGCCATTAATGAACAGGCTGTAGACGGTAGGAGAAGAAGTTCCAAAGACCATGTCAGCTGGAATCGCCAAGCACAGAAATCTAATCTCAAGGTGGGCAACTTGGTATTGGTCCATGACAGTTACGCTGTCAGTAAATTTAAATTGCCATTTGAGAAGGATCCGTGGCGAACCACATCCATGAGAGGCACGCAAATCGCAGCCCAGAAAGGCCTTGACTCAATCACGAGAAATATCTTGGCCTTCAAGAGGTTCCACCCTGTTTCTGATTCAGTGGTCCTAAATAGTGGAACGAACATTGAGGCCCTGGAAGACGCAGAATAGTGAGAAGTTGATGAGGAGACAGGTGACACAGAGGTGTCCGGTCTTCCTGGAGGAAGCCCCAGAGTCAGTCAAGCCCTTCCAGAATTGCCGGCGAACCCTGATGCAGCAAGAAAGGACAGTCCTAAAATCTGGACACAGTATAGAAGGCTCCAAAACACAGAGCCGTCCAGCAGGGTGAGAGACTATCACTACTAGACAAACCCCGAATAGACTGATGGTGTTACTGTGGTCTGTATAGAGACATTTTCTGTGGTGTTGCTGGTTTATACACGGTTGATCTGATTGATAATGTTTTTCATTTTTGTTTTGGCGAGGGATGTAGTATCACCCTGCTGTCATATGGGCGTGGAGGTGCATAGGCTCACGCCAAGGGCCAGAATTATGTTGTTAAGCCCACGTTAGGAGGGCCGCCTAAATAAATAGGCTTGACCGCAAGGAGGGGCTCAGTCTCCGCCAAGTGACCATGCTATAAAAACTGAGGGTGTGTGGCCTATACTGCGCGAATAAGGCCAGATCTTTAAGTGGGCCAGGTCTCATTGGTGCTGAGCACCGGCAGTTTTTTAAAGGGGACCTCGAAACGGGTCTCTATCAGACTTTGTTTTGTGCCCTGACACAGGCGGTCCGTTTTGTTCTGGACTGCAGTGACAACAGGTACATCGATGTGGGCGTGCTCACACTGCTCACTTGTCACTAGTGAAGAAGTTAGGGCATGACATCATGCCAGGTGAGCCTTGTAGGGGAAGGGAAATCCTTTAAAGAGAGTCATCTTCTCTCTGGACTTCCCTTCTCTTTTTGAAACGCAGGAGAAGCAAGTTCGTCCTGGTGTCACCAGGGCTTTGAGTGAAAGCTTTTTCAATATTATATACAAGCCATAGTTGCTGATTATTTATCTTATGCAACTAACAACCATTGACAAAGCCAAAAGTCCTGACTTGTTCTTGGTATGATGTTACTTCTTGTATCATATATCTGGATGCAATGACAGAAACAGCAGCATACAAGTCAGGCTCGTCAACATAACAGGGTCTTTCTCTGCTAACAACGTTGTCCAGACTGGCATAAAAAGATTTTAAGTAAGTATCGTGAATCTAAGCGCTGCGGAACATGTGCTAGTATAATGGTGGGATGCTTAAACAAGGAGAAAAACGTTGAGCACCGCACGTATGGTCAAAATTCGAAGCTACCATCCGAGCCTAGTTAACAAGTGGGAGGGTGGAAAGGAGGCCACCTGGCTCCCGAGCAACTAGAGCAGACGCACGCCCCGTTTATCACCGTCAGAGGAATTAAAGCCATTACATGTATCCAGCGTGTATTGCTAATTTCCTTCTCTCGCAGGGAAGTACTGTACGGGGCAACCAAGGACAGTGTGTTCATTTTTAAACTGTTTGAGTAAAAACATCCATCTGGGGTTCTTTGTCATGCTATCAGGTTTTTTTTGCTACTCGAATGTCTTGTCTGTTGCGACACTAACATAATATCCTGCGTGGCCTATGGAGGCATTTAACTTTTCTACTTTGCCGCCCTCAAATCGCCACGCTCGTGCCAAGCAGGAATCTCATTGTTTCACACGTGATACCCTCCGCAGCCATCACAACAAGGTATTTAGATATTATTTTAAACACGGTACTGTTCAAACATTACTTAGCCCAAGGCATTGGCAAACTATATACACATGTTAGAATATGTTGAGTTCTTACATTAAGTGAAGCAAACACTGGCAGAACGATTTTTTTTCCTGCGGGAGAGGCTTCCGGTTGAACCTTTGGTGCCCTCCAGTGGGAGACTGCGCTCCCTGCTTGTAATTGTGGTTGTGCTGCACACCTACCAGCGGAACAAGGTGGCATATTATCAAGGACCGGTGTTAAAATTATCGCCATTTTATCGGCAGGAAACTGCCGATAAAACGGCGATAATGGGCTTGATAATACGCCCTTGTTAATTCCCATAGAACCCATGTTCTGAGGTTAACATGGGCTTCTATGGGAATTAATAAGGACGTATTATCAAGCCCAATATCGCAGTTTTATCGGCAGTTTCCTGCCGATAAAGCAGCGATAATTTTGACACCGTTCCTTGATAATATACCCCTTAGTTTGCAAAAAATGCAAGGTTTGCAAAAAGAGGAGGAAAGGAAAACGACTGCTAAGTGTCCAAGCGCCTTTTCGTCGAATTTGAATGTATGTCACAATGCCTACATTTTGAAGGATTTCTTCAGCGCCTTAGCTATTACATAGACACAAACTCTCCTGTTACCTCGTGACAAAGGCCGACTCAACGCGGCACATACAGTGGATGAAAGCTGTCTCTCGTAGTAACTATCGCTTTGCAGCTATGCGTGTGGGCCTCGGTCTCTCCAGTTTTCCTGTTTGTGATTTTGAAAATATTCTGTTTCATAGTAGCCTCCTGCAGGGTTGAATCACTATCTGATTTAGTACTCCCCACGTCTGGTAAACACATGGGGGCAGATTTATGTCGGAATTGTGCCACGTTTACGCCGCCGTTGCGTCACGCAACGGCGCGGAAACGTGGCGCATCCCTGCGACCTATTTACAACGTGACGCATCTACGCAGATGCGTCACATTGTAAAGCCCTGCGCCACATGAAACCTGCGTCAGGTTTCATGTGGGCGTTCTGTCGCAGGGTGGGCGTTCCCTCGTAGGAAAGCCCTGTAAAACTGAAGCAGTGAAATCTACAAGATTTCACTGAGTCAGTTTTACGAGGCTGCTGGGTCAAATCCTTACGCCTGCTTGAAGCAGGCGTAAGGAGTGACGCACCACGTTATGTATGGGTGGCCTCTGTACATTGCAGGAGTTGCGTCACACTTGCGACGCTACTCCAGTAATGCGCCGCCCGTACACCACAAGATGCATCACGCATCTGCCCTTCCTTGTACCATGGTGCGCCGCATTGTAAATGCGGCGCATCTGTGGTGCCGCAAGGAGGGAATTGCGTGACGCATCAGTTCTGGCGCATACCTGATGATTTGCAGAGATGCACCAGAACTCATAAATCTGCCCCATGGTTTTGCCCCTACTTGTTTGCATACAGCGATAAGGTATCTCAGGAAGCCTGTAGGCATCACGCATGGGGAGTCACTTGGGTTATGGTCTCTGTCAATCTGAAGGTTACAGGTTCTTATCCAGATGTTGCCATGGCCATGTGTCTATGTAATGCCCCGGTTACTTACCGGTAATTTTTACTATTACCCAATGGGTTGGGAGGGGGGCGTGGCTTGGATGGCGAGGAGCAAGCACACCTATGTCCAGAGCTCCCGACCCCCAAGTCAAACTAGCGGCGAGCACAACGGCGTAGAAGTCCGGAGCAAGGAAGGTTACACAGGAGAAGGTGTGCGAAGGTGGAGGGCACACGCAGCAGCAGCCAATCAAACCCAAGAAGCAACAGAAAAGGAGATACGAGCAAAGAAGTAGACGAGCAGAGGAAGCGGGGGAGAACCCCAGATGGCGGCAACAAGTAAGGCTTAACCGAGGGACCAGCAAATAGCCAGGGGGAAGCACCGCAAGTGCGACTCACCGGAACCCTGCCGTAAGAAGAAGTAGAGAGAAGCGTGGCAAGACAAGTGGAGAAAGCGACAACACACACTCGGCAGCGGTGAGTCCCCCCCCCCAACTCGGGGAAACGAAAAAGAAAGCAAATAGGCTGTGCGCCATTGTGAGACGGCCATTTTACCAAGCCAGAGACACGGACAAGCAGACACTAACGCTTGGCGCTTGGCGGAGGCAGTGGAGGCAGCGACGGGAGGAGCTAAAGGCGCTACAGGCGGGGCAACCGGAGGACAGTACAGAGTAGGAACTAGGAGAGTGAAACAACCCGCAGCACGTAGCAGCCACGTAGCAAGCAGGACGGTCAGAGAAAGCTGCCGGCGACAGAGCGCACCACCGAGGCAACACAAGTAAGCGGAACCCAGAGTAAGCGACGTGAAGGGGGGAGCACTTTGGAGCGGGAAAGAGGCAGATCGAAGCAAAAAAAAAAAAAAAAATCGGAGTGCGGTGGCGGCGGCCATCTTGAGGTGGGCACACGAACTTGCGAACCGGGCCGAACGAAGCCTACACCTTTTGCTAAGAGTGGGCACACAGAGCGGCAACCAGAGCAAACACGCCACTAGCAGCAACGAAGACCCATAACACGAGCCAACCTGGGAATCAAGGCCAAGGGGAATCCCTCGCGGAACAGAAACAAAGCGGCGGCCATATTGGGAGGGGCCCACAGAGCAACCGAGCACTCAGTACAAGGCGGCCATCTTTGGGGTGGGTGTGAGCAAAGCGAACACACTGCCAACAGCGAGTACACGGCTAAGAGGCCCTAAGGCACAGCGTAACTCCTGGGGCGAATCAAGCTTCCCTCGAGACAAATAGCATCACACCCAGGCATGCACAGAGAAGCACAAATCACGAAGCACGAATCATCGAGTAAAAATAGCTCAGAAGAAAGTGAAACCAACATAGGCACTAAGCGCGGCAGGGACAAGCCCACCAACCCAGCAGGTACGCAGTGCACAACGCAACACAAGAAGCACGACCGGACCCAGCAGCTAAGTGAAAGAAGCACGCAGCTCAAGGCAAGCAGCCATGACAAAGGAGAACCAATAAGCCACTAAGCCAAGGGGAGTTACTCCAAGGAACTGGCGGAGATGAAGACCAGAACCAGAACAGTCAGGGGGCCAAGTCGATTTCGGGAAGGAGGTCCACTGACACAGAACAGCACGACCACAAAGGCGGACGGAATCCCAAAGAAGAACCCGGACAGATAGCAAAAAGCAGGCAGGCACCTAACGCACCAGATCAGAAGAGGTTTTGAAACAATGGCGGGTAAGGACGATAAAAAGATCCGAAAAAGAGCAGGAACGAATCCCCAGAATCCCCAGGCAAACTCAAGAACGGCCAAAATAGTGAGGCAACTACGCTAGACACACTCCTGAAGAAAATCACCGAGGGTAACGACCTGGCAAAAGCTACGAAATAGTTAGTTGACAACATCCAGATGGAACTAATAGCCATAAGAGCAGCGCAAAGCAGGGCGGACGGCAGAATAGATGCAGCAGAGAAAAGAGTTGGTGACCTTGAAGACCCACAAGGACCTGGGCATTGTAATAAGGAAGACAAACACCCTGGAGAGAATCCAGGCAGAGTACGACGATAAGAGCAGAAAAGGGATCATAAGATTACTGGGAGTGCCAGAAGGAGAAGAGTATACCCCAGGATCGTGCGCAGCCATGCTGGAAAACCTACTACCTAAACTCACGGGTCTGAGATTCGACAGGCCCTTCGAAACAGAAAAAGCATACAGGATCCCAGCAAGGAAGCTCCAAAACAGCAACAGCCCAAGGCCAATCATCTGCAAACCACTGCGTGGCAACCAAACAGATGCAATCTTTGCAATCGCCAGGAAGGGCCAACCACTGACCATAAACGGCCAAAAGATAACAATCACGCAAGACTATTCTAAACTCACAGTAGAGACCAGGAAAGGGTTCCTAGCCCTACGGGACAAAATGCGAAGAGACAATATCACCTTCAGCTTCGCCGGGCCGTCCAGGATGAAAATAACTGACGGGAACAGCACCCTCTTATTCGACGACCCCAACGAACTAAAGAGATACTTAAGAGGGCCAGAACCAGAGAACATGGAGGCACAGAGCCCAGGAGCAAAGAGAAGGGCCTCCTCTGACGCTGCAGAAGGCGGAGAGGAGTAAAGCCTACCTAAACCAACACTGGAACATTTCTGCCCAAGGCCGGAGAGCACTGTTTTTAACTTTGATGACACACCTACCTCAACTCGGAAAAGAGAGAAGATAAAGAACACTTAGTACAATCGCAGAGCAGCGCCAGTGCAACTGAAGTGCGCAACCTCTGTCTACCTCAGTCTTCTCAGACAAACACAAGCGTGATGACCTAACCAGACCTACCCCAAGCGATTGGAGGAGAGGAAGAAGGACACAACAAGCTACCTCACAAGCACACGCAGCGGCACGGAAGGCGCAGCAGTGCAACCATATCCTTTTTTCACAGACACTATCGAGCTAAAGAGGGAAAAACTGTGCGAGGACACAGTGTGACAAGGGCTTTCTTTCTCCTTTCAGCATAGATACGGACTTGGGGGAGGGAGAGAGGGAGGACTCTTGCTGTCACACGCTCAATCAATCAATCAATCAAAGACATTTATATTGCGCACTACTCACCCGGAGGGTCTCAAGGCGCTTGGGGAGGGGGGGTCCGCTACTGCTCGAACAGCCAGGTCTTGAGCTGCTTCCTGAAGGCAAGGTGGTCTTGGGTCAGGCGGAGGTAAGTCGGGAGGGAGTTCCAGGTCTTGGCGGCCAGGTGGGAGAAGGACCTTCCTCCTGTTGTGGCTCTTCGGATGCGGGGGACGGAGGCGAGGGCATGGCCGGTCGATCGAAGCTATTCAGAAAAGGGGGTGGTGATGAACAGAGTGTCTGAATTAAGCAGACCACTCATACCCAGTCCAAAGATCAGGGCTTGATCCATCACCGTTATTTATCTCACTGCACCATCCCAGTTCAGAACCTGGCTATATGCAAATCAGTCTGTCCCTGGCCCAGTGCATCATGGGAACAGGGCAGACTAAACTACCAAGCCAATTCTTCACCAGAAAGGAGACAAGCTACCGGGGACCGGTTTCTGGCATTTCAGCCGTCGTCGGCCCGGCTTGCTTGAATCCTGATGGTGCAGTGAGAAAGGGACTCATATCTGAGTATACCCTGCCACACCTATAGTGGCCAAAAACGATTCAGAAAAGGGGGTGGTGATGAACAGAGTGTCTGAATTAAGCAGACCACTCTTACCCAGTCCAAAGATCAGGGCTTGATCCATCACCGTTATTTATCTCACTGCACCATCCCAGTTCAGAACCTGGCTATATGCAAATCAGTCTGTCCCTGGCCCAGTGCATCATGGGAACAGGGCAGACTAAACTACCAAGCCAATTCTTCACCAGAAAGGAGACAAGCTACCGGGGACCGGTTTCTGGCATTTCAGCCGTCGTCGGCCCGGCTTGCTTGAATCCTGATGGTGCAGTGAGAAAGGGACTCATGTCTGAGTATACCCTGCCACACCTATAGTGGCCAAAAACGATTCAGAAAAGGGGGTGGTGATGAACAGAGTGTCTGAATTAACCAGACCACTCTTACCCAGTCCAAAGATCAGGGCTTGATCCATCACCGTTATTTATCTCACTGCACCATCCCAGTTCAGAACCTGGCTATATGCAAATCAGCCTGTCCCTGGCCCAGTGCATCATGGGAACAGGGCAGACTAAACTACCAAGCCAATTCTTCACCAGAAAGGAGACAAGCTACCGGGGACCGGTTTCTGACATTTCAGCCGTCGTCGGCCCGGCTTGCTTGAATCCTGATGGTGCAGTGAGAAAGGGACTCATGTCTGAGTATACCCTGCCACACCTATAGTGGCCAAAAACGATTCAGAAAAGGGGGTGGTGATAAACAGAGTGTCTGAATTAAGCAGACCACTCTTACCCAGTCCAAAGATCAGGGCTTGATCCATCACCGTTATTTATCTCACTGCACCATCCCAGTTCAGAACCTGGCTATATGCAAATCAGCCTGTCCCTGGCCCAGTGCATCATGGGAACAGGGCAGACTAAACAACCAAGCCAATTCTTCACCAGAAAGGAGACAAGCTACCGGGGACCGGTTTCTGGCATTTCAGCCGTCGTCGGCCCGGCTTGCTTGAATCCTGATGGTGCAGTGAGAAAGGGACTCATGTCTGAGTATACCCTGCCACACCTCGATCGAAGCTGGCGTTTGGGAGCGTAGAAGTTGAGGCGACTGTTGAGGTATCCTGGGCCTTGGTTGTGTAGGGCTTTGGAGCTTGGTGGTTGTTCCGGCGTAGAGGGCGTTGCCGTAGTCCAGACAGCTGGTGACGAGGGCCTGGGTGACCGTCTTCCTGGTCTCGGTGGGGATCCACCGGAAGATCTTACGTAGCATGCGCAGGATGTTGAAACACGACGAGGAGACAGCGTTGACTTGTCTGGTGATGGAGAGGGAGGAGTCCAGGACGAAGCCCAGGTTGCGTGCGTGGTCTGTCGGTTTGGGTGCGGTGCCTAGGGCGGGGGGCCACCAGGAGTCGTCCCAGGCGGAGGGCGAGGAGCCCAGGATGAGGACTTCCGTCTTGTCTGAGTTCAGTTTCAGGCGGCGGGTCATCATCCACTCGGCTACGTCTTTCATCCCTTCGTGTAGGTTGGCTCTGGCGGTGGCGGGGTCGTTGGTAAGGGAGAGGATCAGCTGTGTGTCATCAGCGTAGGAGATGATGTTGAGGTTGTTTTGGCGTGCGATGGCCGCAAGGGAGTTCGTGTAGACATTGAAGAGGGTGGGGCTGAGCGAGGAGCCCTGAGGAACGCCGCAGATGACTTCGGTGGCCTCTGACCTGAAAGGGGGTAGGCGGACTCTCTGTGTCCTTCCAGCGAGGAAGGAGATGATTCACTCCAGTGCCTTCTCCTGGATTCCGACGTTGCTGAGGCGCTGCACTAGGGTGCGGTGGCAGACAGTGTCAAATGCTGCGGAGAGGTCTAGGATGATAAGGGCCGCTATTTCTCCATTGTCGAGCAGGGCGCGGTTGTCATCGGTGGCAGCGATGAGGGCGTTCTCGGTGCTGTGGTTGGCCCTGAAGCCTGACTGTGAGGGGTGGAGGGATCCATTCGTCTCGAGGATGGCGGCCAGCTGCTTGTTGACGGTCTTCTCGATGACTTTGGCTGGAAACGGGAGGAGCGAGATGGGGCGGTAGTTTTTGAGTTCGGTGGGGTCCGCTGTTGGTTTCTTTAGTAGAGCGCTGAGTTTGGCGTGCTTCCAGCTCTCAGGGAAGGTGGCGGTGTTGAAGGAGGTGTTGATGATGTCCCGCAGGTGGGGTGCGATGACAGCGTCGGCCTTGTTGAAGACGTGGTGAGGGCAGGGGTCGGTCGGAGATCCGGAGTGGATGGAGTTCATCGTGCGGATGGTGTCTTCGGTGCTGATCGGGGTCCAGGCGCTGAGGGTGGTGGTGGGAGGCGTTGGTGCGTTCGTGGGGAGCGTTGTTTGTGTGCTGAAGCTGTTGTGTATGTCAGCGATATTGTCGTGGAAGTAGGAGGCGAGGGAGTTGCAGAGGTCTTGCGATGGGGTGATGTAGTTGTTTCCGGGCTCACAGTTCAAAAAGCGGGGGGAGGGGGGAGGGGAGGGAGGGAGGAGGACGGAAGGGGGGGGAAGGATTTTAGATCGCAAGTGAACACCACAGTACAGAAGCATGCATTACTTTTTCTTTATGTCTTTACTATCTATACATCCCTACACTTACTAAGCCACAGCCCAGGGGGGGCATCTCTAAGCGGGAAGCGTAGACCAATGGCGCCCACAGCAGGTAACCTAAATGACCCACCGACAGGCGGCGACACCAAGAAACCACCATGAGCACATCAACACAAGCCAGGCCAGCCACAAACCTCAAGGTAGTGTCCCTAAATGTCAAGGGCCTCAACCAACCAGTCAAACGCAGGAAGTCGCTCGAATATCTGGCAAAACTGAAAGGGGACGACTAAGGATTACAAGAAACCAAGCTCTCACAAGAAGAGTTGTCTGTTCATCACCACCCCCTTTTCTGAATAGCTTCGATCGACCGGCCACGCCCTCGCCTCCGTCCCCCGCATCCGAAGAGCCACAACAGGAGGAAGGTCCTTCTCCCACCTGGCCGCGAAGACCTGGAACTCCCTCCCAACTTACCTCCGCCTGACCCAAGACCACCTTGCCTTCAGGAAGCAGCTCAAGACCTGTATGTAGCATTTATGCATTTTGTAAATATATTGTTTTTGTTACCGTTGTCAATGAAGCTGATTTGGTTTGGGTATCAACTCATAGTGTAAGTGCTGGGGCGAGGAAGATGGACAAGGAGGTAATGTCCCAGTTACTTACCGGCAATCTTCATTACTCACCACAGTATAGTAGCCCATTCCTCCCTAGCCATTTTTTTTTTATTTCAAAAGTTTTTATTAAAATATAAATTTGCATATCAGAAGGTACAAACAGTCCCTTTCCTCCTTGTTTTCTTGGCAGTCCGTCATGAACCCTGTGGCGAGACCAACAAAACTAATTGGTATGTCTTTGCCTGTGACCGCGTTGATAAAATTGTTCACTTTCGTCCAGAAGTTCCTGACTTTGTGACACTCGAAAATGAGGTGTTCCAGGCTGCCATTGTCTTTGTCGCAGTTCCAACATGTTCCAGTGTCCCTTATGCCTGCTTTGTGTAGTCTCGCCGGGGACCAGTAGGCTCTATGAAGGAGCCAGAATTTTGTTTGCGCCAATTGCGGCGTGACTTTGTTAGTTGTGGCTGACTTCCATAGTTTGCTTTTTTCCTCGTCACTGAGTTGTCTTGTTATCAATGCTTCCCATGTGCTCATCACTTTCTTGTTCAGCGTGGATGTTTGGGGGCACAGTAGTCTGTAGATTTTTGCTGTGTGGTGGCCTGTGGCGTTGAGGTTGTCCATGTATTTGATGATGGTTGGTGGTGTTTTGCTTAGGTTCGCCTTCTTTGTGGCCGTTTTTATTTTTAGGAATGTGTATAGTTCTATGTCTGGGAGGCCGTGGATCTGTTTCAGATTCTGGAAGGTGATAGGGGAGTTTTTCGTTTCCAGTTGGTTTGGCGTGGTGACTCCTCTCTTCATCCATGTTTCGTTGTCTAATATCTTGCCCTGGTATAGTATCCTTGAGTTATACCAGATTGATTCCCAGTTGGTTCCCCTGATCCTCCTTTCTATAAGTTTGTCCACCTTTATTAGGGCTTCTTTGGTGTGTTTGATGATGGGGTTTAGTCTGTGAGGGTGCTTGTTCGCTGTGAGCAATGCTATTGGGTTTTGTCCCCCCAGGATGTTCCTTTCTACTTTCAGCCACTCCGGTTCGTAGTCTTGTGTGTTTGTGACCAGGAATATTCCTTGCTTGACTAGGCAGGCTGTTTGGAAGTGTTTGAAGTTCATTATGTTCAGCCCGCCCAGGTTTTTCGTTAGTCTCAGCTTCTGCAGACTGATTCTTGGTCTCTTGTCTCTCCATATAAATCTGTTTATTAGTTTGTCAAGCTTCTTATGAAAGTTCTCTGTCATTGCTAGGGGCAGCATGCTGAGTGTGTAGTTGACGGCTGGTGTCACCATCATCTTAATTGTTTCAACCCTTCCCCACCAGCTGATGTATTTGGGCGACCAGAGGTCTAGTCTCTCCTTTATCTTTTTCAGGGTGGCTTCTTCATTGTGTTCTAGGGTTGCTTTTAGGTCTCTCCCGAACTGTAGGCCTAGATACTTGAGGGGGTTTGTTTGCCAGGCAAGGCCTGATTGGCCCAATACTGCTCTTGTAGTGTGTATGTTCATCGGCCTGCACTCAGATTTGTCCTTATTGAGCTTGTACCCTGAGGCGGCTGCTTATTCTCCTATGGTCTCCATTAGGGCTGTGATTGATGTGGTCGGTGTTGTGGTTGTAATGAGCGGTACAAAAGGGGGTGGTAATGGACGGAGCATCTGAACCAATCAAACACTCACACCCAGTCAAAAAATCTGGGTTTAATCCATCACTGTTCTTTAGCCCACTCTTCCACCCCAGTTCAGACATGGCTATATGCAAATCAGTCTTACCCTGTGCCTCATGGGAACAGTCCAGCCCAAACTGCCAAGCCATGCCTTCCCTGGACCGGAAACAAGCTTCCGAGGACCGGTTTCTGGCATTCCAGCCATCTTCAGCCCGGCTTGCTTGAATCCAGTGGCAAAGTGAGCAAGAGACTCACGTCTGAGCATACCCTGCCACACTTATGGCGGCCAAAAGCGGTACATTAGGGGTGGTAATGGACGGAGCATCTGAACCAATCAAACACTCAGACCCAGTCAAAAGATCTGGGTTTAATCCATCACCGTTCTTTAGCCCACTCTGCCACCCCAGTTTAGACATGGCTATATGCAAATCAGTCTGACCCTGTGCCTCATGGGAACAGTCCAGCCCGTACTGCCAAGCCATGCCTTCCCTGGACCGGAAACAAGCTTCCGAGGACCGGTATCTGGCATTCCAGCCGTGTTCAGCCCGGCTTGCTTGAATCCAGTGGCAAAGTGAGCAAGGGACTCACGTCTGAGCATACCCTGCCACACTTATGGCGGCCAAAAGCGGGACAAAAGGGGGTGGTAATGGACGGAGCATCTGAACCAATCAAACACTCACACCCAGTAAAAAGATCAGGGTTTAATCCATCACCGTTCTTTAGCCCACTCTGCCACCCCAGTTCAGACATGGCTATATGCAAATCAGTCTGACCCTGTGCCTCATGGGAACAGTCCAGCCCGAACTGCCAAGCCATGCCTTCCCTGGACTGGAAACAAGCTTCCCAGGACCGGTTTCTGGCATTCCAGCCGTCTTCAGCCCGGCTTGCTTGAATCCAGTGGCAAAGTGAGCAAGGGACTGACGTCTGAGCATACCCTGCCACACTTATGGTGGCCAAAAGCGGTACAAAAGGGGGTGGTAATGGATGGAGCATCTGAACCAATCAAACACTCACACCCAGTCAAAAGATCTGGGTTTAATCCATCACCGTTCTTTAGCCCACTCTGCCACCCCAGTTCAGACATGGCTATATGCAAATCAGTCTGACCCTGTGCCTCATGGGAACAGTCCAGCCCGAACTGCCAAGCCATGCCTTCCCTGGACTGGAAACAAGCTTCCGAGGACCGGTTTCTGGCATTCCAGCCGTCTTCAGCCCGGCTTGCTTGAATCCAGTGGCAAAGTGAGCAAGGGACTCACGTCTGAGCATACCCTGCCACACTTATGGCGGCCAAAAGCGGTACAAAAGTTTTAATCTGAATCACCAAACTATGTTACATCACATATAAAGTCCAGGAACTGGAATTCAGAACTCACGTTGCAAACAATAGAGGCTCCTCCATCCAGCTCCAACCTACAGTGCTCCTTGAAAATATTTGGAGAGTAACAAGTGGCTGCCCTGCAAATCTCTTCCATCGATACACATTTAAAGGCAGGCCAAGAGGTAGCCATGGCCCAAGTCGATCCCCACTGAATCTGACTTTCAATTCCTTCATTCTGATATTCATAAGCCAACAGAGTTGCCTGTTTAATCCACATACTCTGTGTAGAATTTGAGGGTTTCAGTCCATTTCTCACAGGCCCAAAAGTCAAAACAGACTGTTAACCTTCCTGAAAACTTGTGTTCTGGAAAGATAAATTAATAAGGTTCTTTTTATATCCAATAAGTGCAGCAAACTCTTCGTAGATGCAGTTTCAGAAAAAATCCCTAGAAGAACGACCTCGGCTGATCTATGAAAAAATGAAGGTACCCTAGGGATAAAAGTAGGACTAGACTGTAAAACTACTCTGTCCTCCAAAACGGTTCAGATTTTAAGAAATATCCCAAATCTTCTTGCTGACACAAACATCATTTAAAATGCCACCTTAAGAGTCAAGAATTTTAAATCCACCATCTTCAATGGTTCAAAGGGTGCCCCTTGTAAAGTTTTCAAAGCTAGGGGAGAGTCCCTTGATGGAGTTGTCACCAAGGGTCTTCAACATAAAAAACTTCAATAGCTGCGTTACTAGAGGGTCTAGATGATCCAAAAGAGGACTCTTGAAAGCTCTAAGCATGTCCACTGAGCTCTGACAGTGGAAGTTGCCAATCCCAAGGAAAACCATTTATAAGGAAATCATGGAATATACCTGAATCCATATGGCCTAAATCAAACCACTTTCTTTCGCCCCATTTGACAAAATTCGACCAAGCCACATATATGCTTTCAATGTAGGGGCGCCTAGACTGTTGTATAAAGTCTGTCACCACAGGTGAACAACCTTTAGCCAACACATTTATCCTTTCATCAACCAGGCGTGAAAGTGCACTCTCTGAAGCACTGAGAATGGAAGTTGAGGCCCCACAGAAGGATATGAATGACAGGGAATTCCCCATTTTGGTTGGACCGCCAACTCCATCAAAAGGAAACCATGGTCGTCTCTGCTAGCCCGGAATCCACAGAATCACAAATGCCCTCTCTCCTGATCTTCCATAATATCTTGGGAATCAAAGGGATCGGCGAAAGGCATATACAAGTCCTGTCGTCCACTTGACATGGCATCCAACTTCCAAGCCTCCTGGCAAGGAATAATTGTGTAAAAGCTCATTTGAGGCAAGCCAGTCTACCCTAGGTTTCCCCAAACTCTTCTGCAACTTCAGGAACACTTCCTTCGTCAATGACAATGAACTCATGAGTCGGAAAACTCTTCTGAACTTGTCTGCTACCCAGTTCTACTTCCTGGGCAAATACATTTCTGTTAGTAAACTGAACTCCGCTTTTCGCCCAACTGCAAATCTCCTGACTCAGGCGTCTTAGGGACTAAACTCTGCAACCATCCTGGTGATTTATATATCCTATGACCACTCTGTTGTCCTTTCAGACCTGAACATGGTGACCCGCCAAATATGGAGCAAAAGCCAGGAGTTCCAACTGTACTGCCTTCGGCTCCCTGTAATTGTACTGCTCTGAACACTCAAGAATGATTTTCCACCTGAAAGAGAATCAAATATATTCTTTTACCCAGTTGGGAGTGGGGAATGGGCACAACTGCCACTTTTTTGAGGAGTTTGTGTATCCTGTCTAGGAAGGCTCACCTTTTTAGCCCCTTTCTTGGCACTGGAGTTGGGCCAAAAAATCTGCTGCAGGTGAGGGAAAACAAACCTGGAACCTGTCCCTCACTACTTGAAGGACCCATTGATCTTTCACTGTCTTTCCTCAAACATGATTGAAGAAGAAAACTGTTAGACTCTGTGCACCAATCATATTGTCAGGAGTTTGAGGTGGACTGGAAGGAAGATGCCCCAGGTTGTTGATACCGGGTCTTATCTGAGGTATGGTGCCTCTGGCCTCACCTCCTACCACAAAAGGGATGGTTGTTCTTCCTATGTCTTGACCATAGGTTTAAGGGCTTCGGCAGACTTTTTAATCTTTTAACCTCAGAAAAAGGAATCTTCATCAACAAAGGTGTAAGTGCCGCATCAGCTTTCCAGGATCTCAACCACAACTGATGCCTAGCAGCAATGGACGAACCTGCCGTAGAAGCTGCTGCCCTAAAGAGTCAAATGAAATGTCATATAAAAGTCTAACTTGTTATTTCTTTATGGCCAAAGTAGGAGTAATATCCTCCCCTTGGTTCAATAATTCTGCCAGTGACTGAAAATCCTTCATCAATGATTGAATAGCATATGAAGAATATCCTAATACCATATTAGCAACATTTGAAGCAGCAAAGGAACGTTTCACAGGTGCATCTGCCGTTTTATCCACTGGATCTGATGGCATAGCATCCTCAGAGATAATTGTACTCTGAGATGCTAAGCCTGCCATCAATGAATCTACCTTAATAGATGCAGGACATTTATCTGCAAACTCTTCCAGAGGGAAAGAGGAAAACCTGGGAAATGCATGCTTGTCCACCTCTTTCCATTCTGACTCCAAGACTTTCTTAATTGAGGAATGAAGAGGTAGTGATTCTGGTTCCCTTCTCTGATACTGAGTAAAGAAATCCTTAGACTCCTCTTGTTGACCAACCGCTGGAAAGGCTAGATTGTGCCTGATGTGTTGTAGGGCCTCCTTCATTTTCTGTCTTTACACATATCTCCCCTTCCTTCACTGCTGTTTCCTTCTCCTGGAAAGCAGCAGCCACTGCTGCCTGACTCATTAGCTAAATTAACACCAAAGAAGGAGCAGTTTCCAAGGACCCAGGTACCTCTATATTATGTTTTTTATGGGCGTGGCCTTACTCCCCGTCTCCATGTGTGTAAAGCTCGTTATACTGAGTGCCATGACCTACTGGCGGCCACCACACAGTACAAACACGCGTCCCGCTGCTGAGTCCGCTTATTCAGGATTACAAGAAAACAAGACGGCAGTCAGGAGATTTCACAGCGGTATCATTCATAATGGGTCTGCTAATGCAAGACCTCCTATAACCAGGGCATATGGGCCTGCAAAAGCTCGACCTTCTGCCCAATTAGTCATACCTGTATTTTTATCATGTCTTGCTTGTAGGTCATACTTTGAAGATTTCAAGAGAAACCAAAAAGCAGGATGAGGGTGACTTTTCTTTTATATAGTTAATAGGGGAAGCGAAAGATGGCCATCTTGGAGAGATGGGAAGCTAGTAGGCTAACTTTAACTTTGGACACTTCTGTATTGAGACTAAAGCTCATAGTATACATTTTAGGGTGAGGAAGACAGAATCTTTCCTCATACAAATACTTGGCAGGCACAGAACAGTCACAGGATCAATTTAATAGTCTTGGATTGTCCTAAAAGACTTATACCAGCAGTGAATTATGCAGTGATCATATCTAGTTGTGGTCATTTTAGACGTGTTCTCTTTGTTTCAAATGGAGAGAAAGATCTCACCCTGGTAAAGGTAACCCCATAACTATTTCATGTTTCTTTAATGAATCACCTTTTTATTCATCTGATAGTATGGTGACCGGGGCCAGGTATTACCAAAATATACAGTACTTTGGGTGGGTATAAAGCATGGTGAGCTTCCCTCTAATGCCCGGAGACGTAACTGCCCAAAGCCTTTATAGGTCTCACCTTTTGCTGGAGCTTATTGAAATAAGTATTATGTGCAATACCAATACTTACATTGGCATTAGGTCAGCCTATTACTTTTCGTTACCTTTCTTGTCAACCTCATTTGCTTACTTTTATTTGATGAGTTGCTTTCCTGTTTTTCAGTGGCGGTTGATGGCAAATCACACGGAAGGGCACAAAAATATACACATAACAAATACACATGATAAATATTACTTACACTTTTATACACATGCACATATATGCATACACACATACACATAAAGCACATAACAAATGCACAATAGTATAAACATTAGCATAAATATACACATAAAAAACAAGCTTTGGTAATGCATCGGTTTCGCCTTTGTAATAAATGACGAGCTGTTTTTATCAAACATCATCCACGAGAAGGGAAGAGCTCCCTGAGAGATAAAACAGGAGCAGAGAGGATGTGGTGAAGTGGCCAGAGATGCTGAGTCAAGAGCTGGAGATCCCGGTTCGAGTATCTGCAGCACTGCACAACATGCTGTGATTCTAAGAAAATCATTTAGGGGCAGATTTATGAGGCCCTTGCGCCACGTTTACGCCGCTGTTGCGTCACGCAAGGCAGCGTAAACGTGGCGCATCCCTACGAACGATTTACAACGTGACGCATCTAGGGAGATGCGTCACGTTGTAAAGCCCTGCGCCGCTTGTGGGCGTTCCGGCGCAGGGTGGGCGTTCCGGGGCAGGTGCGCCTTGCAAAAGTGGCTGAGTGAAATCTATGAGATTTCACTCAGTCACTTTTAAGCCAATGCTGCGTCAAAAGCCTGCGCCTGCTTGAAGCAGGCGTAGGTCTTGACGCAGCATTGTTAAAATGGGGCACCCCCGAGCCTTGCTGGAGCTGCGTCGCGCTTGCGACGCAACTCCAGCAATGCGACACATTTCCGGCACAGATGCGTCACGCATCTGTGCCGTTTTTGCACCATGGTGCGCCGCATTATAAATGCGGCGCACCATGGCTGGCGGAGCTGTGGCGCACTGTGGCGCATGTTAACTGGCGCATCCCTGGGGATGCGCCAGTTAACATAAATCTGCCCCTTAATCTCTCTGGGTGATAAATTGTTATATAAATATGCTACAAGAGTAAAAGGCAAAACTTTATGACAATGTAGTTCCACCAAAGCGGATTTTAACAGTATTTCTGCAGCGAGAAACTGATAAGTGAAGCAGACAAGGAACAAGCTTTGGTAAATACAGGAAAATATGCTACAGCCAATAGAAAAGGAGGAAAGATAAGTGGCATGCACAGGAACCAATGAGAAACCAGGAAAGAGAGGAGGTTTGATGTAAGTCTCTTTTAAGCTTATATTAAAAACAATAGATTTCTCAAGCACAGCTCAAGCGCTGTGCAGGCGAAACCTAAAAATCATTTACCTTACACTGCCACGCAATGTTCTGCAATACGTCCTCATTGTTCTGCAGCATGTCCTCTTAACGTAAAGCCCACAGCCAACTCTCTCATCCAATCAAGATGGCTGTTCTAAAGTGAGTTGTTTGGCTTGATCAGGCTGGCTCCACGCTTTAAAAGGCACTGTAGGCCTGTGCCTTGTCTCCAACTCAGCTGTCCTAGACAGCAAGGTTGGATAGGTTTGAATTGCGTGTATAAGTTTGGAAGTAGCAATCCAAACAAACATGTGCAATGCCAACTTAAGTGGCCACTCCTCACTGCTGCCAGTCATTGGCAACAGTGATGCACGGGCCCTGCCCTTGCACTCCTTTTGCTGGCAGGAAGTGTCAAAAATAAAATGGTAATAAAATAATTTTATTACTGTTTCATTTTTTACGTTTTCAGCCCAGCAGTGATGGGGGGAGCGGGGCGTCACTCCTCTGCTCCCACGGAGGAACCGCTGCTGCTCTTTATAAATCTGTCAGTCACTCCCCTGGAGCAAAGCTTTTTGCCATCCTTTGGATTGGATCATTTGTATCCTTCTACTGCTTAAATTAAGGGAACAACTTTCTAGGTCTTGCCTACCTAGAGCATGCACTGTGTTGCGAAATTTATTGTTTACAAGTCAGTAGGTTTACAACCCACCCACAGCATACCATTAGTTGTTTTCGATGTTACTCTCATTTGCAATTTTTCTATGGCTTAGCCCCTGTAGGCTTCCCTTCTTTTCTTTTGTTAGCTCCTGTCTGCAACATGGACCAAGGACATGATCTTCTTCATCTTTGTTCTTCTTATATTATTGCATCAGACATTTATTTTATTTTATAAGCATTTCAGTATTATTCCTGGACATGCAATGTGCTTTCCTGTTTTTAACACAGACATGCAGATTCTAATTTATATTCCCTGCACCCTCTCTGCCATCTCTATTGACGTTTTAATTACTTACACCTACAACTGTACTACTTTTGTCTCGCTACTCTACTCTCCGCTACTCCACTCTACCCCACTACACTCAAATCTATTCCACTCTACACCACGCCACTCTACTCTAAGTACTCCATCTACTCTGACACTCTATACTACACTACTCCACTTGACTACTCTACGCCATTCTACTCTGTACATCACTCCTTTCTGCCACTCCACTCTATACCACTGCACTTTATGCTATTCAACTCTACGCCACTCAACATTATGCCAATCCACTCAACTCTACACCACTCCACTCAATGCCACTCTACACCACTCTACTCTCCTCTACCTCACTTTATGCTACTCTACTTTATGCCTTCACTTTGATCTATGCTACTTCATGGCACACTACACCACTCTACTCTACGGCACTCCATGCAACTCTACTCATGACACTCTGCTGTACCTCACTCTATGAAAAGCTACTCTATGCACACTACCACATCACTCTACTCTACCCGACTCTATGCCACTCTACGCCATGCCACTCTCTCTATGCCACTGTATTCCACACAGTGACAGTCTACACCACTCTACTTGAGGAACATCCTTTACAACGCAACTATTACCACGCACTACCATTACAACAAAACGTTTACAACTCAGGGTCCATTACACCGCATGCTATTACAACGCATGCCATTACAACGTAAGTATGGGTAAGTATTACATTTAATTTTAACCCCTACACTATCCACCACATTCCATACTGTTACGCCCCCCTGGAGTTAGAATAGTAAATTAAACCCCTACACTCTCCCACACTTAGAATAAAAAATACTTACCTATACTTACGTTGTAATGGCATGCGTTGTAATGGCATGCGTTATAATGGATCCTGCCTTGTAAAAGTTTCGTTGTGATGGTATGCGTGATAAAGGTATGCGTTGTAATCTCATACATCCCTCTACTTTATGCCACACTACTCTACAGCACTCTACACCATTCCATGCCACTTTACCATATACCAGTGTACTCTGCACCACACAACTCTACACCACTCCACTCTATGTCACTCCACTCTATGCCACACCATGCCAAGTTGATGGGGTTTTCTGTGGTGAACAAGCCAGCCTTTATGTTGCCTGGGATTCTTTGCTATCATCCTCTGTTAGACAGGTTATCCCTAGGGCATTCTTTTCACAAACATTTTGCCTGTTTACCTCCTTTTATTGCTGTATCATTTTGTTGGCCTTAGGACCCTGAGCACTTTACCACTCCTGACCAGTACAGATGTGCATGTGCTTCTCCCCTAAACATGGTGACATTGATGTATACCCAATTAGCATATTTAGTTTACTTATAAGTCCCTTGTAAAGAGTTATACTGTTAGACATGGGGTTCCTGGTTGGCTAAGGTATGCACTTAAGCCCGACAGAACCCACCACTCTAGTCAGGGTAACGGAGTTACACACCCAAGATAACCCCTGCTCACCCCCTTGGAAGCTTGTCAGAGCAGTCAGGTTTATACCAGAGGCAATGAGTACAGCGTTTGTGCAACACACACATACCAGTGACACACTAATCGCACCACAAAAAGAGACTCCACACAAGTTTATATAAAAATATCCTTTTTGTTTTGTACATTAAATACATTAGACCACAGTCGCATAAATTACTTTGCCAACTAAACAATTGTCATGACGTCACATAAATCCTAAAATCTCTTTGCCACTCGACAATGGTCATAACGGTATAGGTAGGACAATAGGGTAAAAACTCATAGATTGCACATGTTACAAAAACCACCATCACTTCACATATAAGGTAAATCCTGAAGTAATGTCTGGTTCCTGATAAATGCAAGGTAAAACAATTAGAACACATCAGGGCCTAAAAAGCAGGATTTTATGTTAGGAGACACATATATCCTCATAGGCACATTAATCATCATATCAATCCAAGTACTGTAATTTTGTTTAGTGGCAACACACACATCTGCACTGTTTCTGTATGCCAGTTCAAAGTAGTGCACCAAATGCATGAGAGTGATTACAAGTACCATGATCACAAGCGATTAAGCAACTTGCCTACCATGCAGTTGTGAAGCTTTAGAACAAAATAAAATACCCTACAGAACCAGCCCTCAAGCAATCGTAGACCAAAAGTACTGAATGATTACTTTGGACTTTATGGTAACCATGTGAGCTCCTACAGGTAGCATGGCCTCCTCACTTCAGCCATGGGCCACTGAAACATCTGCGGGCTTATTCGTCTTGTTATGGTAATCTCTGGGCTTTCAGCACTCGCGTTATAATTATGGCTACTTGAGACCAATGTGACCACTTGGCACCCCCCCAGGTATGTACAAACATGGGGGGGCACACAATACCTATTCGTGCACGGCAACCTCACTGCGTCCCCCTTCCTTCCTGGATCAACAATACAGCAGCTGCCCGCGAACCCACAGTGCGCTGCTCTGACAAGGGCAGTACCTTTGGTGGGTTTTGGGGCGGTCTCCTCCTCTCAGCTAGAGGGGCTGTGCTTAGGCATTTGCATCCGCAGTGAAGGAAGAATGTTGGCCAGGGGGTGCCTCGAGCATGGCTCTCCCAGGGTTACAGCTGGGGTGAGAGGGCCCCCATCACTGCGGCCTTCTGTGTGGCATCCTCTCCTTGGTGCAGGAGCTTCCCCACCAACAAGGTGGGGCTGTGCACCTCGCAGAGACGTCCCCCCAGAGTGAATCCCCATTGCATAAACAAAGTAGCGAGGTGGGGCCCAGGGACAGTCAACCCAAGGCTTCTCGGCTACCGGCACCTCAACAGACAGCACGGCCTCGTCTGTTCACACAGGATGCCACCAGCAGCTGCCACTGCTCTTCTCCCCAGCCATGTCTCACTGGGGGAAGTAAGGCTGTACGGCCTTTCAGATGCTGACGTCTCAGCAGCAAGCACAAAACCAGCGCTATGAGGGCCAAGAGCGCTCACCACGCACATAGGGGTTACAGCCCCTGTACTTATACCCCTAAAATCTTGTGACTGTCTACTGTGAATGCACATATCAGAAATTACCTCTGAAACATATATAAGGGAATTCCCAATGCAAGCCTATGAGGGGGCTGCCTCACAGCAGTGAGAAATTAAATAGGCTGTTTGTCACTACCAGGACATGCAGCACAACAAAGGCACACATCCTACCTTTTTTCTACACAGAACCCTGCTCATAGGGCTACTTAAGGCCTACCTTAGGGGTGACCAATATGTAGTTAAACTGGAGTGTAGGACTAAACAAATACTTTAAGTGCCACATCACTGTGGCCGTAAACTGCACAGACAGGCCCTGCAGTGGCAGAGGCCTGGGACAGGTTTGACCTCTGCAGGTGGCACAAGCAGCACTGCAGGCCCATTAGTAGCATTTAATTTACAGGCACTAGGCATAAAGTATACCACTGTAGAAGGGACATACAGGTAAATTAAATATGCCAAACAAGTGTAGACCAATCTTGCCAAGTTTACAGGAGAGAGCACATGCACTGAAGTGCTGATCAGCAGTTTTAAAGTTACCAGAGTTGTAAAATCAACTAAAACAGGTCAGAAAAAGTAGAGGAGGAAGGCAAAACGTTCTGGGATAACACTGCAAAAAAGGACCAGATCCAGCATATACCATATACTCAGGGCCTGTAATCTAAATGATACTAGTGGGAGTGCAGCACTTGTGCCACCCACACAAGCAACCTTTAAAACCTGTCTCAGGTCTGCCATTGCAAGGCATGTGTTTGTAGTTTACTGCCACTTCGACTCTGCAGTTAGAACTACTTGCCAAGCTTTATATTCCCCTTTATTTCCTATAAATCACTCTAAGGTAGGTCCTAGGTAGACCTATGGACAGAGTGATGTGAAAGTAAAAGGTAGGACTTGTAATTTTAAGCTTTAAATGTCCTGGTGGTGACAAATAACTACATTTGTTTCTCACTACTGTGAAGCCTACTCATCTCAGGCTAGCATTGGGAATTCATTAATACTAATACACTTTTAAGCTATAATTCCTGATCAGAAAGGAGTAGCTGCATCATGTTTTATATCTTTGGAATAGTAATGCCAAAGACTCCTTAATGGTAAAATTGGATTTAGCATAACTATTTTAGAAATGCCACTTTTAGAAATTGGGCATTTTCTCTGCTCCTACTACTCGTTGTGCCTTGCACCCAGTCTCCAATACACATCTGGGGTGGGTGACAGCTAGATTCTGTGCATTCCCTCTAGACAACCAAAAACACAGGTAGGTTAGGTGTGTCTGAGTACTCCTCTGCATTCTGATAGCTCTTCATGGGCAGGAAGAGAGGGGGAAGCAGACTCTTACAAATGAATAGACTGTAACCTGTTTCCCCCAAAAAAGGAATGCTTACCTCCTTACTGATAGTCTGGTGGTAGGGCTAGGAAGAATGGGGTACCTGTGCACTTCAATGACCAGCTTTGAAGTCACCCTCACTTCAAAGGCTCAACAGTGTATAGGTACTGGGCCTCTGACCCTACCTAGACAGTACACCACAGGACCTGTGAAGAACTCTCCCAGGAGTGAAGCCTGCTGTGCTGCAAGGATTGCCACTCTGCCTGACTGCTGCTCTAGAATAACGGCTTTTCTGCTTTACTGGTGCTGCCCTGCTGCCTGCTAATCTCTTCCCTGATTAGGACAAGGACTGGGCCCATCTCACTTGAACCCAGAGTGACTCCGAAGGCATACTCGCTTTCCCTCTGTTCTGAAGTCTTAGGGCCATCAAAGACTTCCTTCAACAGCATCTGCACTCTGCCATCTATGAGTCCTGCCTTGCTAACAGGTGCCAATCCAGTCCTGGGCCCTTGAAACATGACTTCTGTTGAACAGAACTATCAAAATTGACGTCGAAAACTCGATGCGTCGGAACCGACCTGTAAAGGCGATGAAGGCTTCGCCGAACAGCCCCTTTACAATGCAGGCACTGCGTCAACGCCGACCCGCACTGTCCTTCATCACCGAGCCATGCAGTCCATCGAAGCAATGTTGTTCATCATCTCTTGCGTCCATACCAAAGAGCAATGCGTCGATTTTTATGGTTCTTTGGAGAATATCCCATTTACATTATTACAAGTGCTTTTATCCTAATACACTTATAACTAGGCAGACCAGATATCTGCAATTTTTGTGATGAAGTAGCTGTTTACCAAATGCAGAATAATGCCCTAAGTCCAATTTTTACACCACCAATTTTTACACCACCAAAATTCTTGCCCATGTAACGTGTTAGGGAGGTGCCCAAAATTGCCATTGAACTGTTGAATCCAAGGTGCACTCAATCTTGTTTGGAGGCCTCCCATGTCTGTGTGACAGCCTGTCCTTTTTGACAGTAAAATTAGTTCAATTTGTTGGGGGTTTGCAACTCCTTTGGAGACCTTTTTAGTCACCCTACCATTTTTAGACCCATGGGAGTGCAGCATTACTAGTCATTTTTCTAATTTCAACTTATTTTCTTTGCAGGATATATCCAATCTGATGACTAGTGTGTTATCAGGTTCTGCCCTGCATCCTTCCCCTCCACAGATCTTTCATAACAGATGTATGAGGTTGATTCATGTTTTCTTGAACTTCTTTAATAAATCATTTACAGTGAGACATTCTAGGAATCATGGAAGCAGGTACCAATGTTACCCGCTGATAAAACCTAATGCATATCCCAGTTATTGAAGCATTTCATTGCTTCCCTACCCAATAAAAGGTTTGAAGAAATGCTAACAGTAAACAGCTGTCACTATTTCTGAAAAGCAGTATGCTCTTACATGTGGTCCAATCAGGGTTTTGCCCATCTCACAAATCCAGAATTGCTTTGACTTCAGTTCTAGATGACTTATGTTCTGCTGGATTTAGCCACAGCCTTTGCCATGGTCTCTCATAACCATCTCCTGTATGGTTTACAGGAGACTGGAACAGAAGGCTCAACTCTGACCTTGATTAAGTCTACAGAGTGCAATGTGTACAGCATGTGTTTTTTTCACTCTAAGTTTAAATCCATGTGTCAGGCGGTTCCACAGGGCTCTTTATTAAGCCCCAATCTTTCTAATTTATATGTCCACCCCTTGGCTTCACTTATTCACTCTTTTAGTCTGAAATGTTTATGTTATGCAGATGACATGCCCATCCTGATATCATTTAATCATCATTCTTGTGATGCTATATCTATTTTTAACAACTGCATGATGGCTAGTGAAGGGTGGATGCGTCCCAACTCTCTTAAACATTGACAAGATGGAAGGCCTTGCTATCTCTGTACATAATTCTCTTAAATATGTTCCTATAGGCTTCTGGCCTTCTCAGTTAGGGTGACCCTTACACCGGTTTCTTCTCTCTGTAATCTTTCAGTTTGATAAAGACTTTCAGTTTGATAGAGACCTTTCTATAGCTGGTCAGGTCATTAAGCTTTCTTCCATCTGCCCTTCATTGATGACATTGCTTAGTAAGTCCTAGTTTATCTACCTGCTCACACTAGAGCACTAGCGTTCAAGCCACCATTCTCATTAACCTGGATTACTGCATATCTGTATTTTGGCTTTGCCTGCATCAGCTACAGAGAATTCAGAACAAAGCTGATTGCTTATCTTTAAGCCACCCTAGCTGCTCCTTTGCAGCTTTATCTTTGAAAGCACTGCATTGGTTACTTGTCTAAACTGATTATTTTTGAAGCCTCATGCATTCTTTTAAGAACCTACCACTACTTTTGCCCCACATACTTAGAGTAGAACTTTGACCATTGTGTACACAAGAAGGGGTGGGGAGGACAAAAAGTATGTATACGTGCAGCAGAACAACACGAGACAGACAAAACAAATCTGTTTTGAAAACTGCCTTCAGTTACACACACAGGTGTGTGACATGCTTCATCATCGGGTCTGCTTACAAAACGCCCTGGCTTAGCCACGCTCAGGGCGGAGCATAAGGGAGGGGGAAAACAAACAAAACAATAAAGACAAAATCCGACACAATAACAAAACACAACGCAAATGTGACAAACACAGTGATAGACCAGTGAATATCACCCTGTGACTGGGTATGGTGATAGAGCAAAGTGCAGTATGAGGATGTGCTTTAAAACTGGCTTGTGGATACCATATGAACCTTTATTTGTAGGTTCCACATCCAGGATGAAATTCCCACCATCACGGGATGCAAATACGAGTTTATCAATGTTTAAAACTTGAAATGATGCCCGGCAGGGAGGATTCCAAAGAACACAACTGTTCCGTAGGATTTCCCCACTGAATGTGCCTGCACCTGGATGGCCGCGCATGGTGGGAATTTCCCATACCAAGTCACAGGGTGATATTCACTGGTCTAACTGTGTCAATTCACCATAGTAACTCAGACCATAAGATGTATCGAGCTACCACACCACTAATTGGTCATCCCTCAACACTATCTCAGACCGCTCCAACATTCCAACCTCACTCAAGGTGATGTGCTTAACTATTTCATCATCAAGAATCTCCAAGGAGAAGCACTCACACCATTTTCCATATTGTCAACACCTCACTAACTTAGGCCCCTTCTTGAATAGCATCAAACGGGTGGTCTTCCTCCTAGCAAAAAATCTTACTCCCGATTCAACAAGGCCTCCCAACTTCCATCCTTTAACCAACATACAATTTGTTAGAAAAATAATTAAGAAGACCATTGCCACCCAGTTACAGGTGCACATCAGCAATAACCTACTTTTAGACTATCAACTTAGAAAAATAATTAAGAAGACCACTGCCACCCCGTTACAGGTGCACATCAGCAATAACCTACCTTTAGACTATCAACTTGGGGTGCAGGACACAATGCTGTATTGAAACATCAATGCACCAAGTAGAGAACAATGTTCTCTTCCTTAATGACAAGAAAAACAGCCTTGCCTCCGGGTCCTGATCAATCTCTCTACAGCTTTCAATCCAGTTAACCACCCACATTGAGCCACACCTTAAAAACTCAAATGGGTTTGACTTGCACAATTCTATAAATGTTCACATCTTATATTACCAACAAAAAGAAACTCATTCAGATAGGAACTACCAGGTCCAACACTCTCCCTGCCACTTTTCGTAGTCCCCAGGGCTCCATACTATCACCCATCATTGTCGACCTTTATCTGGAACCCTTGAGAGCCATCCTTGCAGAGAGCAACATCAAGATCCACTAGTATGCTGTAACATCAATTCTATCTCACATTCTCTTCCAGCACATATGTAGACTCGGAGCCTGCTGCAAGCTGATACTGAATCCTATGAAGACCAAATTCCTCCTGTTTGCCAACCACACTAACATTCTCTGATTCAATCAAGCCTTTCCATATTAAATCTAATGTGCTTGATAATTCTATATACAGAACAGGCCAAATTTCTCAGTTTCACCCTTCATTCGAAACTCCCACTAAAAAACACATTTCCAAGAAGACCAAATATACATTCAAGCACACAGCATGAAATACATACAGGCCTACGAACTAAAGCCCACACAGCCACTACCATAAGCCAACACACTGAACATCATAAAGCAACATTTACAATATAGAGTGTCCACATCAAAATATTACCCATCATATGAGCATTTACACATCATGTATAAGCACACACCAACAGTTACTTGTATGTCAACCTACACTATTCACTAAACCCTCCCAATGAGACAACTACAAAGCCATGCTCAAACGCCGACAGACAAATGATCTTGCACTCAGGATGAAATGCCCATACCCCCACTGCCATACATCCATTCAGCTTCTGTTACCTCCTCATCCGCCTTCCTTGTCCCATTCTTAACATACAGGAGGAGTTGTGTCTCCCATGAGACCATTACCCACTATTACGTAGTTGGGGGAAAAAGACTTTCCAAAGGGACACAACCAGGGGCCCAACAAAGCTTTTTCTAATGTTGTGGGAGCTGCAATCCCCCCAGCATCATTAAAATAACAGTAAGTCTCCTGGGTCATTAAATCCATGGCCCCTTGAGAGCTAACCATATGCTTTTTTTAGTACTCCTAGATGTATCTCTATGTTCTTCAGCTGCAGCGCAGATCCTCCGTATGGGTGGTTCTATGTCTACATTTTGTAGCATGAAAACTCTTATAAAAATTACCCAAAGATATGGTGATTTTTTATTTCAATAAAACTTTATTAACATTTTTTATGACAACCACTCTTATTAAACATTGCATTGTGTGAAATAATTAAATATACATTTAATTACAATAATTGGTGATTTTTTTTTGACAAACACAATAGGTGTGCTTTATATAATTGTTGACATGCTGATTAGTTCATAAAGTCAATAAGCCCCTTTTTAAGTCGAGCCTGAGTCAGCGCGCATGCGCTGCTCTGGCAATCTGCTGTAGTAGAGTATGGAAGAGAAGCCCCGCCCACTTTCCGCCCGTATTTGTCAGTGGCTTCTGTCTTTGTCCTTCGTAAGTTCAGACTTCAGATTCAGCAATTGATTTGTTAGTCCATCCTTAGTAGCACATTTTCTTCATTTGTAACCTCCCATGGCTACTGGCCCTTTTATTTCTGTTGGTACTCAGTATGTGTTTATTCGTCTGTAAGCACCATTTTCTTTTTTCCTACTGGTCTGCTGCCACAAGAGGAAACATGGGCGTTTCCCCTATCTGTAGTCGGATGTCTCCAGTATTTGCAATTTAAATCTGCAGCGACAGCGCAATGCCGACTCCGTCTGTGGCGCTTCCAGCCGCTAGCAGGAGATGAAGGTCCTGCCCCCCATCCCCGCCCCACATTCCATTCAGGAGTTCGTTCCTGCCTCGAGGATGCAGACCTGGCAGGCCTGTGCCAGCCATGGAGGTTTCCACATTCAATTAGGTGCCCAGACATTCAGAAACTACTCCTGCAGAGGGAACACGCAGCACAGGAACCCAAGTCTGCAGGGACTTACATTTGCAGCAAGTGCATGTCCTGCCTGTCACTTGGGTCTGCAGTGACCTACATCCACAGCAACTGAAAAAGGTGCGCAAGAGCACTTTTGAAAAACGAAGTGGTGCACAAGCAAATAGAAGTTGCAGGGCCTGAAAAAACAATTGAAAAAAATGTATTTATTGTTTATTTTTACACATGGGGAGGAATAAACGGGTTCAATAACAAAGCATCAAAAACTGGATGGGGAAGCAGTGAGAAGCATTTAATGGCCAAGTTGGGATCGGAGGGCACAACACAGAGCGTGCAGAGAGGGGTATGGTGTTTGAGTTGGAAAGTAGGGCAAAGCGTGCACGAAAACACAGCATACTCATAGAGTACTAAAAGAAACAAGTGGGAGAGGAGGGGGGGAGTGCTGGGAGCAGACACCCTCAGAATACATGTGCGCCGCATGTGCCAATAGATGTTTCTTATCTGTTTCTTAAATAAACAAGCAGATAAGAAAAGTCTATTGGCACAAGATGGCGTCGGACTGTCCACAGTCCGTACGGACAGGTGCATGCTGTCTGCTATGGACAAATGGCAAGAACAGCCATGTTTGTCCATGCAGAAGCATTCATGAAAGCCCTGAGCAGAATCGATTCCAAAAGGTACTCACAATAGCGAGAGCAGCGCATGCGCTGCTTTCGCCAGGCGAGACCTAAAAAGACAAATAAGAGGCAATGGATAAAAGAGGTGGCCCCAAAGCCCACTCTCTTTCTGCATTTCTTCAAACTGTAATTTTTTGATGAATTGATGTCATGAGGTGTTCTAGACAGCTGAAATTGTCTGTAATCAATCAGTAGTATTACATTTCCAAACATGCCAAAAGACCCCTGTATGTCTATGTTGGTGGCTTTTTATTTATTTGTAAAATATCTCAATTTACCTACAAGTCTAACATTATTAATTTGATAAAAAAATGTTTACATACAATTCTCAAAAAAGGAGAGCCCATCTGAAAAATGAGCCATGTTAGCGCTATTCATAACTTTCACCACCCCCCGTAATGGGAGAGTCCAATTTGGATCAATTACCCTGGACCCCAGATTTGGTCATCTCTACATCATTTTTAGGTCGAGCCTGAGTCAGCGCGCATGTGCTGCTCTGGCAATCTGCTGTAGTAGAGTAATGAAGCGAAGCCCCGCCCCCTCTACGCTCATACTTGTCATTGGCTTCTGTCTTTTTTCTTCGTAAATACAGTCTTCTGATTCAGTAATTGGTCTGTTAGTCCCTCCTTAGTACCTCCTTTTCTTCATTTGTAACCTCCCTTGGCCTCTGGCCCCTTTACTTATGTTGTTTCACTGTAAGTGTTTATCAATCTGTAAGCACTATTTTCTTTTTTCCTAATGGTCCACCGCCACAAGAAGAAACATGAGTGGTTCCCCCCATGCGTGCGCATGCCAGCCATGCTGACCCTGACCCTCCTCCGACACCTAGAGCTAGGGCTTGGCGCTTGGAATATGGCGCCTCCCTCGATGCCGCCACCACAAATGGAAAACCAAGCAGGCTGCTCCCTCTGCTATAGGAATCACGTAAGGCGCGATCTTCTTCATATAGAGTTCCCCAATTGTCACAAGAAGTGGTTTCAGTTTTACCAAAAGAGCACACCGTTGCTCTGTGGGAAAATACGAGACGCTGTTCCTTTCAGCCCATTAGCTTTCATTGCCCTCAGGCTATTGGGATTCTGAGGTGGTTTCAGCACTCCAGAGCTTTTGTCAAAATGTTTCTGCTGAGTTGCATTGTGATGCAATTTCTTCATATAATGATCCTGCTGAGTGCAAGAAATGGCTCCAAAATGATAGGTAATATCGCGCTTAATTTTCTTTTCCACCCAAGTCCTGCTGGTGACCTGGCTTTCAGGGTTGTGGTGCAGCTCTCCGACTCTCGAGTTTAGCGGGGGCAATGGATGGCTTCTCGTTCTCGTCGAGGACTTTCTGCGTCTCAGTTTCACAATTTCAACTGTATGGCAAAATAGTGATGAGAGAGTAAATTGTGGTGGGCTGCCCGTCTTAATCATGGGGGTAGTTGCATGTTATTAAGGAAAACAATTCGCACATTCAGTGTGTGTTTTAGTTGTTGTTGTAAAATATATTTTGCTGATTCTGTCATTGCTCAGTCTCTTGTGTTTCTTAGTCTTGCTACTGTTTTCAAGAAATTCATAATAGAGCACAAGGTACGCATATCACTAGCCTTTTGCAAAAATAGTAGGGCAGTCTTGGCTTGGCAGAGTTTTGCCTCTTTTAAAATATCAACAAGAATCTGCGACGGGGAATTCGGTAAAAAGAATACAAAAGTACAATAGGTCTCCTGTGGAGACCTATTGTCGCAGCCGCAGGCTCCCTTCTGCTCAATTGTTAAAGTAAAACCTGATGGATAGGTTAAAATATTATGTAACAAATTGAGCCTAAAACAACACATTAAAAATCTATCCTGCTGGTTGTACATTAAAAATAAATAGGGCTTCATCCCTTATTCATGAAGATATCTATCTCGCTAAGCACACTAAGGGGTCCATTACGATGGCGATCCACCCGACATTCATGCCCGCCTGCCACCCATTTCCCCCCCGCCATATTACTATGGCGGGGAGGACCGCAGCGGACCTAAACACCGTCCGCCGCTTTTCCGCCCCGGTCGCCTTGCGGCCGAGGAGGAAAATGTTTAATATGGTGGCAGTGTCAATTGGACACCGCCAGACATATTATGATGGGCTTTCAGACATGCCTTTCCGTGGCGGCAATGCTGCCATGGAAAGGCATGCGGAGACTCCCTGCGGGGGCCCGTTGCGGGCCCCCTAAGACTCCGGGGGGTGGGAGGTGCACATGGGGGTACCTATGGTACCCCCCTTATTTCAAAGTGCAACATGGCAGGCACCGTGCGGTGCCTGTCATGTTGTGCATTGAAATGCACAACGTGCATTTTTACCATTGTGGCGGGCAGCACTTTCAGCACCGCCCGCCGCAATGGTAAAAATACAGGAGGGGCCCGCCAGTGTGGCGGGCGCATTCTAATTGCCAGGCGGTACCGCCGCTCCTATGGCGGGCGGTCCCGTTTTACATGGGGATGGGGGGCGGGCATAGTCCGCCCGCCATCCTAATGGGGGTCTTTATGTGAGCAAATTCTCTGATTTAACAATGTGTAGGGAACAAACTTCTACTTTTTCTGAGTTCTCATGTATTGTGTAAAGAATTTGCTACAATTATGTTACCATTGCAGGAAATTGATTGGGAAACTGTTCTTTTGAACTCTTCTACATGCTCGAGGTAAAGGGGCATTGTTTTACGTTTCAAGAGCAGATTGACTCAAGGTCTGCATAATTATTCCACATATTTCTTCTGCATTTTGTGTCTTCTTTATGTCACCTGATCCACATTCCATATGAACTGACCAATGGACTGAGTGGTATGATCATATGAGGTGACACAAGGAGGTGCCATCCCTGGAAAAGCTGAGAACTTATTATTGCCTGATTTGACAAAAAGGAAGGCAGTTTGTGGGCTCTTCATCATTTCTTGGTCTTGCTTTGTGTATGGATATATAAAGACTTTTGTGCGCTTATGCAGCTGATGGTGATGACAGACAGCTGCTGATCTGCATACGTGCTGATTTCGAACTGATTGATAAGATTTTCAGAACTTTTTTATGTGGACTCATCTGGTCTCCTTTACAAATTGGCACTGTTGCTATATGTGTAAGCATGGGCGAATTTTGAGGATCTCGCGTTCGCGAATTTTGCGGATTTGCGAACTCGCAATCCGCAAAATCCGCGAATTCTTGCGAATTAGCGGATTTTTTTTTTTTTGTGTTCGCAAGGATTTCTGCCAGTTCGCGAGGGTTTCGTACCAGTTCGCAATTGCGAACTTACATTTCGTCGCGCAACGGTCGCGAATTATGTTGTTTCTACGTCTGGTTCATCATCACAGGTTCCCAGCACCCTCTGTTTCACCACTGCAACCCTCTGTTACATCAATGCCACCCTCTGGTTCATCATTACTGTAGATTATGGGGGGGGAAAAGCAAGCACACCATCCCTGCTTCAACTCAGATGAATTAATTTGGGGTTAGTTTATTAATGTGTCACTGTTTTAAAATTCCAGTCTGGCACCTGCTTCCTTATCTGTAATTTTGCTTTCTGTTGCAGTGCATTTTTTTTCCCCAGGACCTTCTTTGTGGCCTACTTGTAGCTATTGTATGAGCCTGCTGTGAGGGTCAGAGCAGGGTCATACAATTGTTGCAACTAGCAACTGAATTCTGGAGGGGCCCCAGTCAGGAAGCACTACCGGGAATTGTTACTAATGATGAGTTTGAACTCTTGCCCCTGCCGAGTGCTTTCACTTTTGAAAAACTCGTTTTTCTGCAATTTCGCGGGGTTCGCGGGGTGCGAACACGCGCAAGATCGGATTCGGAAGCCGCAAATTCGTGCGAATATGCAATTTGTTTTTTTTGCGGCGTGTTAGTTGGCAAGGTTTTGTGCGTTTTTGCGAGCCGCTCGTAGCGCAAGACGCGAAGTTACCCTCGCGGTCGTTCAAGGGCGCAGCCATCTTGTTTGCCTGACGTATTTCCGTTTCCGGGCGCGAAGTGTAATCTCGCAAAGTCCGCGGCTTGCCAGTACAGTCTCGCGCGTGTTCGCAAGGAAAATCTCGCGCGAACTTACCCGCGCGGTCGTGAACGGGCGCGGCCATCTTGTTTCTCATTCATTGCTATGGTTCTGGGCATGGTCTTTGTATCCTCTGTCAATCTCTGCCATCCTTTGCTTGTTTGAAGTTTTTTTTTATCTATTTTACTTATTATCTATCCCTCTATTTTTCTAGCCCTATATTTTTGTGTTTACTGCTACTTTTGGTTAATTTTAAACTACTTTTGTAAACTCTTTTCTTTTCTTCTCTTCCCTATTCTATTTTCTTTATTCCTTTCCGCCCAGACCATGGTGAAGGGAGCCGGGAAGCATCCCGAGAAGGGGAAGGGTCCCGCACCCCGTGTCCGGCTCCCGTGCGGGCGTTTGAGGGGGGAGCTAGTGATGCCACGGGAAACTCATTTTTTATGTTCAGCGCCGCCTCCCCAGGACCATCATGGGAGGCGGCAAGATCAGTGCCGGGTACGGGGCCCGGGAGCGCCGGAAGCGGTGGGAGAAGGTGTGCCAGGCCATTTACCACCACTCTCGGGTCTGGCGCACCTACAACCAGGCCACCCACCGCTGGACGGATGTCCTGACCCGTGAGCGAGATCTGCTCGACCTCCTTGGCCTTGAGATCCCCGGGCTTGGTGAGTAGTAGTAGCTATGTCTTTACTACTATGTTTTCTCCTGCTGTGTTATTATATTGCAAATTTTTGTTTTTTACCAAGAGCAATAATGCTGCTCATTACATTGTAGGTACATTTTATTTCAAAATCTTCTGTGCATTTCAGGTACACTGCTCTCCTTCTCAGTAGTGTTGCTACTATGCTTATTTGTTTTAGATTTTGTGTTCATTTCATTGGCCTGTGAAATTATGTATGAGTGTAGTTGAAAGAACTGCGCAATGCTACACACTAAGGTTCAGATTTTTAATTACCGGCGCATCCCTGCAAAGTTGCAGGGATGCGCCAGTAATTGTGCGTCACGCCACCATCACCCATGGTGCGCCGTATTACAATGCGGCGCGCCATGGGCCCAAAACGTCACCAAAGCGTTACGCCTCTGTGCCGTAAAGGTGGCGCATTGCTGGAGTTGCGTCGCAACGATGGTGCAGCTCCATCAATTCTCTGGGGTGCCCTATCTCCCCAATGCTGCGTCAAGCCGTACGTCTGCTTCAAGCAGGCGCAGGGTTTGAGTCACGCATCATTGTCCTCAAAGTGACTGATTGAAATCTTGTAGATTTCCCTCAGCCACTTTTAGGATGCGTTCCTGCGCAGGAACGCCCTCCCTTGCGCCGGAACACCCCTATTGGCGCAGGGCTTTACAACGTGATGCATCTCCCAGATGCGTCACGTTGTTAATATACGCCGCACCATTGCGCCTCTTTTGTGCTGTCGCTGCGTCACAAAAGTCACGCAACAATGGAGCAAAAGAGCCGCAAGGGCCTTATAAATCAGCCCCTACAGACTCAAGTCCAGTCCTTCCTTTGTACACATGGCGATAAGAAGAAATAGTGGTGGTGGATTAATAGTTTGAGTATTTTAATGACTGGTGAATGTAGTAGGAAACTTTAGTGTTGTCGCTGATCTTCAATCACGATGGACTTTGGCTGTCACTTTGCGTGCTGCGGACTGCTGCCTGCCAATCCTAGGCAAACCTTTTTAGTACTTTGTTTAGTGAGTTACATAGGGTAGTTTCCAATTCGACGGTCCGCAAATCAAGCAATACTAAAGTAATGACGTAGTCGACCACATGAGATTGGTCAATAATATATCCCGTGGAGTCGTTCCCTATTTGCTATTTCGCAAAAATATTTTGTTACTTTGTTAGTTCTTTTTTAAATGTTTGATTTGGTTGAGAAATAAATATCATCCATGTTTTCTGTTTTTCTTTCTTTCATGTTGTACATCAGCTTCCCCCAGGGGCAAGAGGAGGACACAGGAGGAGGAGGAGGAGGGTGCTGTTGTCGATGCAGGCCAGGACCGGGCAGTCGAGGGCTCCTTTGCTGGCCCCAGTAAGTTTTAATTTTAATATAGAGTACTTATTTTTTCCTAGCGTTCCTCATTCGATTTTTTCTAAATCGTCTTTGATCTTCTTGTAGACAGGATCTAAATTCTTATCCCTATGACTCCGTGTGGTATTACTAGATTATTCTTATTAGTCTGTCTGTGTAGCTAACTAAGATTGCACATTTGGCATTTCCATTGGACTCCCATTCTAGTCAGCAATAGCTCTATGCACTGAGTGTAGTCCTCTGGGATTGTCCATAATGTCTTTTCAAGTATTCTAAATGTTTATGCTTTGACCATTGCCAACAATAAAAAGGTGAATGACCACCACCAAGAAATAATAAGATACTACTTTACTTTTGGTTTGGATAGGACAATCCATTCTACTACTGTTGCAGGGACAAATCTGCACAAACCGAACTATGGACACTAAATAATGCATCGCTTAGCTTATCAATTATAATAGGTGCTGTAACTGTTAGACTTTCCACATACCTCAGTGATAACAGACTTTGTAGTTGAACCCCCAATCTCCTTACTGACTAGATAGTGTGGCAGAGTCATTTAGCTCCCAAAGTCACCGATGGCAGAGGCACGGACTCATGCTTGCAAAAATTCGAAAACCTTTAGCTCATCCACTCTAGTCTGGAGGACCAAAAACCACAGAGTCTATTTAAGTTTAAAAGCTTTATTAAAAGTAAACACATTTATTAAATTCAAGTTTGTCATAAAAGTGAACGTGTAACTGAAAATGGAAAAGTGCTTAGTGCTGACGATTAATTGGACACATTTCTTGTGGTCGAGCCGAGCTCTCACCTGGTTTGAACTTGATCCTGCTCGTGTTCTTAGAAGTCAAGGTTCTGTCTGTTAGGAGAAAAAGTGGTGCGTGTTAAAAAGTAAAAAGCAAACATTCATCAGTTGTGCCAAAAAGTGCAGCAAGACAACAGCCTTCCCTGGAAAAAGGGACATTTTTACTCTAGAGTACACAGTCAAAAATTATTAAATTGTACACTTTTTTTCACATTTCTTTCTTCCTCCTAGACCAAATATTATATAGTAGTGAGTGGTGTATTCTAACATTATTAAATGTACTTTGTAGGTGGAACATCTGGAGACGGGGCCAGCGCGGAGGTGGTGGCATTGGACGAGGAGGACAACTCTGGGGAGGAGGCGGTGCAAGTGCCGGAAAAGGACATGCCTGTGAGGGTTCACACGGTGGTGGCGGGCAGAGGTAAGCTATACATTCCTTAGTCATTGAGATTGAAGACTGCAGAGTGTGCTTTCTGCACGGGTGTATTATAAAAAAAGCAGGTAGTAGCCTCCTCTAAATGTACTTCGACTTAGCTGTGAAGTTTTTGGCGAGAAGAATCCCAATCAGATCTGAGGTGAACTTGATGGATGGGATGAACGAAAAGCGAAAGAAGGGTGTAAGTAAGTGTGGAAGCACGAGAAATGTAATGATGACTGGCAAAGAAGAATGATATGTGTTTGCTTGGTCCCCGAGGTGGCTGGGAAGGTAAGAAAATGGTATGGTGCATGGCTGGGTGAATGATGAAGCAAGGAAGGGTGGAAGGAGAACAGCCTGGGTGGGTGAGACAGAAACTGTATGTGTGCAATATACTTTGAATGGATGGATGCCTGGATCATTCATGGTACTATCTGACTCTTAGATAGCATATGTGAATCTAGAGAGAGTAGACGGTCACTGGATGAACTAAGTGTTACTTTGAAGAGCATGTAACACCGCACCCGCACGTCCGTTCCAGTGTAGGAAAGGCAAGGAAAAGAAGTTGTAACGTTGTCCAAAGACTACCATGAATAGTAGCAGTAGTTTGTATTGCAACTGCAAGCACGGCATATATCCAGTTATTACGGTGGGCACTCCCTACCTCCCTTAATAACTTTAGTTTAGTAGTAGTACGTCATTCATGTGTGGGGGTATCACTGTTCACTCAATAATAAGCAAAGCACCTAAAGTCATCCCATATGTCATCAAATACATCCCATGTGAAGTGATAGATAATCAGATAATTTAGCTTCTTCATTTTCCTTTTCTAATACTCATTTGCACTGTAGGGTGAAAGCTAAATTAATTAAGCAGTAGCCCTTTTAACAGAGTATTCTCAGTGCCACCCGTAATAGAAAAGTAAGAGCTTCACCACCTGCATGTACTGGACCGGTACAGTAACGCAAGTCTGTCTCACTCACCATGGTGTGCGTCTGTTTTTCTCGGGTGCAAGTTCACTGCGCTGGCATTATGCCGGCTTGCATAAGATAACGTACCAATTTTCCTAAACAAGAGAGAAGAAGAAGAATAAGAGTGGTGTACTGTCATAGTCGACTGTAATAGAAGTCCATAGTGCTCGTAGAATTTGTTCCTTAAACTCCCACTAATGTTAGAGCAAGGATGAAGAAGTCGGAGGTTACATAGATACTGTCCTCAATAGTTATGCACTGTGCTTTCAATTTGCTACTTGTACTGTGACAACTTTCTGCTCAATCATTTTGTGTTAATCTTAAGGAGCATTGGTTACAGACTATGTCTTTCTTTTTTCATGTAGTTGCTCCTTCCAAATCCAAGACACCATCAAGGAGGAAGGAGCTGGCTCGAATGGCCCGGCAACGGAGGCTGGATGCCACTGTTGCTGAATATCGGCGGCTGGTGGCCCTGGAGGAGGAGGAGACGCAGTCTGGAACAACAACAACGTCCACTGGGACAGCTGCCTCCTCCTCCGTGCGGGCTGCCAGCCAGCGCAGTGCTCCAGCGGTACGGAGCCGGGCTACCAAAGCCAAACGCCACCGCCCAGCAGCAAAGAAAGCAGCTGCCCCTCACAGGATTTGCAAGGCACACCGGCGCCGCTTATCCCTCAGACTGTCCTACCTGGAGCAGGAGGTCCATAATTATAAGAACGTGGTGGAGGGCCTCCGCTTCGAACTTGCCACCCTCCGCAAGGAGCATGATGCCCTGGCTGCTAATTCCAACAGCACCCTGCCATAGTGTCCCTTGCCCCTTTTTTAGAGACTTTTGGGGGGTGGGAATTGGGAGTTGTGATTTTTGGGGACTTTTGAAGGACAATCGTTGGGGTTAGGGAGGGTCTTGCGGGAGATTCTTTTGTTAGGGCTATAAAAATATACTTTTTGAAACTTTATCTGACCATACCTGTTTTTTACTGCTTTTGAGTCTGGTGGGTGGGGGTTTAACATAACAGTAAGTTTGTTTTCCTGAATAGTCCTAGGACTTTAGTAGTACTACCGTCAATCAAATCTCTCGTCTCTCCTAATACTCCATTATACTACCTCCAACCAAACGCCTATCTTACCTGTAATTTCTGTTTGCAAGTAGGGCTAGGCCCAGGGCTGGCTCCACGGGAAACAGCAAATAAGGTTGGCAATCCTGGGCGGATAAAATTTCCTCATAGCGGTGGTACTAGTGGTGTGACACAGTGGCAGTTGCTTGCCTATGAAAAAAAGAAAATGAAATCTGGTTTGTCCTCCTGAGCAATACAAAGGTACAATACAGAATATAGCAGGTGACAGAAGTACACTAGAACAGTGCCACGTTGTAGCCTAACAAATGTTAAAGTATAACTAATTCGGTTGAAGTTCTTTGACATTAGCCATGGGTCTTTGTCAAGCAGAGTAAGAATATATCCTCAGATTTCTTCACCAGCCTGTTGCTATCACCTTATCCTCCCCAGCAAGTGTGTGGATTTATTGCTGTAATTTAGTCACACATCAATCAAAACCACACAGCCCGGGGGAAGAGGGTTAGGGTTTGAAAAATGGATGGGTACGGGGGTTTTTGGGAAAGGTTTTGGGAGACAAGAAAAAGTAGCACAGCATGGACGAACAATTGTGAACATAAACAAATCTTTGGGTACAAACCTATCCATCAATCTTTGAAAGTGCATACACTACTGTAACTGCATGCATGTCAGTTAAAAGTAAGTAGTACTTTCGACAACTGTGGAAGAAAGAATGCGACAGTACAGGGCGTGGGTGGAAATATTGATAACTATATTCAACATAAGGTCTCTGTAGCCAGATACCTGAGAGCCTTGCTGGTCACTATAAATCCATTCACAACAACACTCAATGGGGTTGGTCTGGAAGGTGTCAGGTTTACTCCCCGTGATCCAGTCGATGCAAATATGGTTCCACCTCCAAATGTCACCAACACCCAGAAGTGTAAACACAGGGTGTTCGAGGCATTAGGCGGGGGAGAAAAATAACAAACTAAAATAAAAAATGTGGGATGGGTAAAGGTAGGGTCAGCAGGGAAAGGATACCTGTAACAGAAGACAAGACAGGCATCAGTGAAGTGCTGTCCTAACATACAAGGGTACTCTCATATAGTCTCACTAAATAGTCTGCAAGTCTCCCGCCTACTCATGGGAAATGTAGTTTCATAGTACGGTAGGCGCTTAGGGGCTGCGTAACCTGACAGAAGGTATAGTAGATAGAAAAGGAGAAATTGCTTTTTTTCTAGGTGTCCCCTCACTCACCAGGGTTGCCCCTTGGTGACATGCTTCATCATTGGGGCCATCCCAGTCCTCTACGGCCTGGGGCGTGCTGCGACTTGCGAATTACGTAGGAGCACTTACAAATGACTATGTGTGGTGCAGATGTGATAGTGGAGTGGACTAAGTGATGTGTTAAGGGATCAATGTAGAAGCAGAGAGAGAGCCAAGAAATGCAGTCACAGTCAGAGAAAAAGGCAAGGGATACTGTATCTATGTGGTTGTAGTGGTCCTGTTGGAAGTGGTAAGTAAGTTGCCCGCAGAAAAAAAATCCTCCTATTAGCGGCAATCCTCCATTGCAGCCGACGCTTCGTCCATCGATGTTGGTCACCAGAAGACACCCTGTCCACTGCCTGCCTGATGCTGAATTGTGGCTCGCTACTGTGAAGCCTGACTCCATCCTTTTTTCCCCATTGCAGAGACTGAAACCCGGCCTGTAATTATTCAACGAAAAACAGGAAGTGATATAATATTACAACACCACTGATAAATAAATATAAGGTATGTAGGCTGTGGAGTGCAAAAAGTCACAATTTGTTTTTCCTAGTAGACAGTACAATGTTTTCGAAAGTGCGTACTCTGAGTCACCTTTTGAAGGATAAATAAGTATGGGCAAATTAATGTATCGGATCTTGCCCCTCAAGCTAGGTGTACTTGAAACTGTGTTTTAGAACAAAATTAGATCTTCCTAGCAGTGCTCCCACCCAGACCCTTACTAAAGCCAGTCGCAAAAATGTAGAAGACCCCCAATCAAATCTCAAAAAACGAGGCCTAGCAGAAAACTGGTGACAAAACTTACTTTGAAAGTAAAAGTAGGCCGAAGTACCCTAATTACCCATTACCCACCGTGGATTGCATTCAAACCACTTGCAAGCAACCAAGCAAAAGTAGCCATAGCCAGCATCGCTCCAAGACTCGAAATCCCCCCCACTCAAACACATGCAATAGAAATACTGCTAACCCTAACGAACCCTAAGTTAAGAATAGTGGCAAAGGCTTTCTTTAACTATGCCAAATCCCCCCTTTCCCACCATGGATTTTCTTCAAATGACTTGCAACCAAAAGTACACATTCTCACGAGTGCTCTAAGACCCCAGAACTCAGTTTGAAAAATCTAGAACACCCCGAAACACATGCAATCCTGCTGCTAGGGCTAACCCTAACGAACCCTAAGTTACAAAAAGTGCCAAAACTGAAGGCTTTTCCGCGCGGATTTTGTCCCAACCACTTCTACCCGGTATTAGACCTTCCCAGGAATGCCCCAAGACCCGGCAACCCACCCGCCAAGAAGCGTAACACCCCCAAACAGGCCAAAAGCAAAATCTCATACTTGCAATATTTCTGGGCCTTCGGTCCAAACGCGCTGCGTAGCTAGGCCATAAGTCGGGGTTGGCACGACGGATTTCCTGAAAAGCAAATGCAATCAAGATTAGAGTGTCCCAGCAGTGCTCCCAGACCACGAAACTCACCCGCAAACAGACGGAACCCCCCCTAAGAGCACCTCAAAGGCAAGCAAGTCATCAAAAACACAAAAAAAATTCCGCCTGGGATTTGGTCCAAAACACTTTTATCCGGTATTAGAGCTTCCCAGCAATGGCCCCAGAGCCGTCAACCCAGGAGAAAACGAGTAGAAGACCCCCAAACAGCCAAAGAGCAAAAGTACAAAAATGGGGACTTAGTCACTTTTTCACAAATTTCCCAAATCACTCCGCGCGCGCTCTGCAGCTAGGCCCTAAGTCCCCTCTGCCACCATGGATTTGCTTCAAACCTCTTGCAAAGTAAAGTATATATAGCCAGCAGTGCTCCCAGACCACGAAACTCACCCACAAACACCAGGAAGCCCCCCAAACAGGCCCCCGAAAACGCTACATAGAGCAAAATGTCAGAAATAGCCAAAAAAAAAATCGGCCTGGATTTTGTCCCAACCACTTCTACCCGGTATTAGACCTTCCCAGGAATGCCCCAAGACCCGGCAACCCACCCGCCAAGAAGCGTAACACCCCCAAACAGGCCAAAAGCAAAATCTCATACTTGCAATATTTCTGGGCCTTCGGTCCAAACGCGCTGCGTAGCTAGGCCATAAGTCGGGGTTGGCACGACGGATTTCCTGAAAAGCAAATGCAATCAAGATTAGAGTGTCCCAGCAGTGCTCCCAGACCACGAAACTCACCCGCAAACACCAGGAAGCCCCCCAAACAGGCCCCCGAAAACGCTACATAGAGCAAAATGTCAGAAATAGCCAAAAAAAAAATCGGCCTGGATTTTGTCCCAACCACTTCTACCCGGTATTAGACCTTCCCAGGAATGCCCCAAGACCCGGCAACCCACCCGCCAAGAAGCATAACACCCCCAAACAGGCCAAAAGCAAAATCTCATACTTGCAATATTTCTGGGCCTTCGGTCCAAACGCGCTGCGTAGCTAGGCCATAAGTCGGGGTTGGCACGACGGATTTCCTGAAAAGCAAATGCAATCAAGATTAGAGTGTCCCAGCAGTGCTCCCAGACCACGAAACTCACCCACAAACACCAGGAAGCCCCCCAAACAGGCCCCCGAAAACGCTACATAGAGCAAAATGTCAGAAATAGCCCAAAAAAAAATCGGCCTGGATTTTGTCCCAACCACTTCTACCCGGTATTAGACCTTCCCAGGAATGCCCCAAGACCCGGCAACCCACCCGCCAAGAAGCATAACACCCCCAAACAGGCCAAAAGCAAAATCTCATACTTGCAATATTTCTGGGCCTTCGGTCCAAACGCGCTGCGTAGCTAGGCCATAAGTCGGGGTTGGCACGACGGATTTCCTGAAAAGCAAATGCAATCAAGATTAGAGTGTCCCAGCAGTGCTCCCAGACCACGAAACTCACCCGCAAACACCAGGAAGCCCCCCAAACAGGCCCCCAAAAACGCTACATAGAGCAAAATGTCAGAAATAGCCCAAAAAAAAAATCGGCCTGGATTTTGTCCCAACCACTTCTACCCGGTATTAGACCTTCCCAGGAATGCCCCAAGACCCAGCAACCCACCCGCCAAGAAGCGTAACACCCCCAAACAGGCCAAAAGCAAAATCTCATACTTGCAATATTTCTGGGCCTTCGGTCCAAACGCGCTGCGTAGCTAGGCCATAAGTCGGGGTTGGCACGACGGATTTCCTGAAAAGCAAATGCAATCAAGATTAGAGTGTCCCAGCAGTGCTCCCAGACCACGAGACTCACCCGCAAACACCAGGAAGCCCCCCAAACAGGCCCCCGAAAACGCTACATAGAGCAAAATGTCAGAAATAGCCCAAAAAAAATCGGCCTGGATTTTGTCCCAACCACTTCTACCCGGTATTAGACCTTCCCAGGAATGCCCCAAGACCCGGCAACCCACCCGCCAAGAAGCGTAACACCCCCAAACAGGCCAAAAGCAAAATCTCATACTTGCAATATTTCTGGGCCTTCGGTCCAAACGCGCTGCGTAGCTAGGCCATAAGTCGGGGTTGGCACGACGGATTTCCTGAAAAGCAAATGCAATCAAGATTAGAGTGTCCCAGCAGTGCTCCCAGACCACGAAACTCACCCACAAACACCAGGAAGCCCCCCAAACAGGCCCCCGAAAACGCTACATAGAGCAAAATGTCAGAAATAGCCCAAAAAAAAAAATCGGCCTGGATTTTGTCCCAACCACTTCTACCCGGTATTAGACCTTCCCAGGAATGCCCCAAGACCCGGCAACCCACCCGCCAAGAAGCATAACACCCCCAAACAGGCCAAAAGCAAAATCTAATACTTGCAATATTTCTGGGCCTTCGGTCCAAACGCGCTGCGTAGCTAGGCCATAAGTCGGGGTTGGCACGACGGATTTCCTGAAAAGCAAATGCAATCAAGATTAGAGTGTCCCAGCAATGCTCTCAGACCACGAAACTCACCCACAAACAGACGGAACCCCCCCTAAGAGCACCTCAAAGGCAAGCAAGTCATCAAAAACACAAAAAATTTTCCGCCTCGGATTTGGTCCAAACCACTTTTAGTGCTTCCCAGCAATGGCCCCAGACCCGTCAACTCACCTGCAAAGAGGTAGAACAACACCCCCACAAGTGCTGAGTCTTTCTTCATTGGGCGTAAACCAGCCCTCTGCTTTGATGGAAATAGGAGTCTGGAGGAGGAGGATAGAGGAGCATGTTCTTCTGAACTTGTGAACCTGAGGAATGCAGACTGCGGCACCTTCAAATAAATTAGCAAACAAGTGAAGACAGTTCTGCTGATGGGCTTGTTTTTGTGATTATCTGATTAAAGTTTGAATTATATTAACTGTGCACAACAAAGAAAGACAGACACACAGGAATAAAAGTGAATAAGGATGAAAAAGAAAGTTATTGATTCGTTGTCTCATTTTCAGGGCTCGAAGTCGGTATCACGGTCCAGGAATAAGAATAAGGCTTCGTCATCATACTCTGCGAATTCAGCCAGGGTGAGGTCAGTGCCACCTGACAGAGTAGAAATTCCCTCATCTATGTTGCTGGCCACCTCCTCTTCATCCGGCACGCTCTCTCGTACTCTTATATCTGGTGGTATGAGGTGCTGATTCATCTTGATCATTGTTAACCTCTCCACATTTTTGGGCGAGAGGCGGCTCCGTTTGGGAGTTACAATCCCACCAGCCGCACTGAAAACCCGTTCAGAAGACACACTTGCGAGTGGGCAAGACAAGTAGTTTATAGCCAGGTTGGTGAGCTGTGGCCACAATTCTTTTTTCCCATGCCAATACGCCAATGGGTCAGAATTAACATAGACCTCTGTGGAGTCATTCAGATAGTCCTTCACCATCGACTCAAGGTCCTCCTCCAAGGTTCCTCCACTTTGCGTAGCTCTTGCTGTGCCTCTGACCTTTTGAGAACCAAACCCACGCAGAGCTAGCCAATCCTCTTCAGCCTCCAATGTTTCTGTTGTCTTTCGTGCAGATGATCCGGTTGCCGGTGTCTTTAACGGCTGAGAGGTCACTTGTGCCACAGCCACAGGTGCAGAAGTGGATTGTTTTGACTGGGGATGGCCTGCTGATGTACTGCCATTTCCTTCAATTTCCAGCCGTTCTGTTACAAACTTCTTGGCTGACAAGGCTAGCCAACGTTTGTACTTTGTAACATCTTCATCACCAAAAGGAAAGAATGCTCTGCCTGCCAGCGCCTTTTTGTAGCGTGGATCCAGAAGATCTTTTTAAGACGTTCATCACCTTGTAGGAGCTCTAATAATTGCTCAGCCAGAAGCAAAGAGTCTTTCTTTTTGTCATCTTTTCCAAACACAGAACACACCTCCTTCAGTTGGTCCTCCAGCATGTACAACAATGGGATAGCTTTTCCCAAATTAGAGTCCTCCTTGCTGACTGCACGCGTGAAGACCTCAAAAGGACGAAGCATGCGTGTTAGGCTTTCAACTATGTTCCATTGCGGCCCACCCATCCTCAGCTCCTCTATACCCTCTTTCAAGAAATATTGATCGAGTTGCGTATACTGCTCATACAGACGCTCAAGCATGTAGAAGGTTGAGTTCCAACGTGTTACCACCTCCTGGATGAGTGCTTTCACTGGCATTTGACATTGATATAGCATGCTCCTCAGCTGCTTCCGGGCCTTAAAAGAATGCCTGAAATGCTTGCAAATTTTTCGGCAGTTCTCCAATACACTGTACGCTGCACTGCGTTTATTACCCAAGAATTTTTGGACAACCAGGTTTATACAGTGCGCCAAACACGGCACTCTGAAATAGTAACCGTCCCTCATGGCCTTAACTATATTGGAGCCATTGTCCGTGGAAACATAACCAACCTTGCGTTTTAGTGGGGACAGACAGTTAAGGACCTTTGTGTTAAAGACATCCAAAATGTTTTCTGCTGTGTGACGTTTCTCCAAACCAAACATGGCTAGTGTTGCATGTTTCCGAGCAGCTTTAAAAACAATGTTCGCGTCAACACCTGCGTTTAGCTTTGCTTTAGCTCCTGAAAAAGAGACCCAGTGTGCAGTGATGCACATGTAATCAGCGCCTGCGCCACTGGTCCACATGTCTGTTGTCAGATGTATAGTGTGAACAGCACTCTTCTGCAAAGCTGCCCCAATCACCTTCAGAACATCTTCATGTAGTGCTGGAACCGCAACTCGGGCAAAATAGAACCGGCTAGGAACCTTCCATTTAGGGCAGAGCGCTGTCACTAATTCTAGAAAACCAACCCCTTCTACAAAAGAAAAAGGGAGAAGGTCCAGAGGTAGCATTTTAGCCAGCTTAGTGTTATACAGACGGGTCATTGGGTGGTTGCATTCATATTGCGCTTCTGTAAACAACATCTTTTTAATGTTGCCCTGGACCAATGATTTACGGGATGATGATGATCTCTTCGACCCAGTTACGCTCGCTGATGAACTTTTCCGCATTGATGTCTCACTCTCTCCCACACTCTTAGTGTGGCTCCCATGGGGTGTGCTGCTGACATGGGAACTGGGTGTAAGTGAAGTGTTTGAATCGTCTTCTTCTACCTCCTCGTCATCAGCAGATGACAAATCAACGTTTTCATTACGTGCAATTCCGGCTTTCTTGACCGCCTCTAGGTGCGGAAACCATTCGACAGCGTGCCTTCTCTCAAGATGACCTCTCTGGCCTCCGGTACCATAGTTAGAACCAAGCTTACCACGACTAAATCGAAGCTTACAAAGGCTACAAATGGCTACGTTTTCCTTTTTTGGGCAAACACTAAAGAAGTCCCAAACTGGAGACTTGAAATGTCTTCGGGGGCCGGAGGAGGCGGCGATACTGGTGGTGGTGGTCCTGCTGCTAATGACAGATGAAGTGGAGGATGTGGATTGCCGAACTTCAGTACGTTTTGCACTTTCACCACCACGAATTGAGGTCGAGGACGAGGTGGGTACCTTCTTGCGAAGAAATATGGAAGCGGTAGGTTTTGGTGTACTACTTAACTCCAAATCTAATGATTCCATTTCCATTGCCTCCTCGCCGACATCATCATCACGCTCAGCAGCTTCTCGGGATAGGGTCAAAATGTCTCTTTGCTGCATGCCCGGTGGGGCTGCAGTGACCTTTGTGATGACTGGCTCGTCGTCATCGTGAGAGGCTTCATCACCAGCAGTATCTGTCACTTCTTGTTGAGCCTCATCACACTCCATAGGTTTGAGTTTTTGGACGACCTTCCTTTTACGCTTAGGTACCGGTGTCAGATCATGGTGTGCCTCTGCCTCACTGTCAGACCGCAGTTGTGGTTCCCAAGACAGATCACTTGCACCAGAACGAGGTGGGCTTGAAGAAGATGTAGACACCCCCCTTGATCTTTTCCTTGCTAGGGATGTGGAAGACAATGAATGATCATCAGGAGGAGTGGCTTCCAATGATACCTCAGCTTCATTGTCGATTTCCAAATGTGCCCCTACTTCGGGAGGAACAACTATTGTGGGCACTTGTGAACCTCCATGCACCTTTGCTTGCGCATCTCCTTTTGCTGCCTCTCCTTCCACATGTACTTGGGCGTGTACTTGCACATGGTGTTGTTGTTGCGGCTGTGGTTGTTCAACACTTGTCAGATGAGTTACAACAACCTGTGTTGATTCAGGGACATTGCTGCTACTTTCTTGCGATGAGCCAACATCACTGGTCGATGGTGATTGGAGAAGTACACTGACTGCCTCTGAAGCACTCAAGGGCTTTGACTTAAGTTGGCGTGGTGGTGGAGGCACTGAACCCAATGGAGCAGGGGTGCTGCTCTCAGGTTGGTCCCCAGCAGATCCTGCTGCTGCAGGCGTACTTTTTTTTTTGCTCCCAAAAAAAGTGGCGGGTGGCACACCAGCCTCCTTGGTAACTTGCTTCTTCTGCTCCTTACTAGCAACTTTCTTGCTAGAGGAGCTACGGAGAACTTTCTTTGGGGGCGGGGCCATCTTCTTCAGAGCAGGTCAGACAGCAGGCCGCAGTTGCACGAATTGTAGAGTTGTCTGAGGCCAGACGTGACGTCGCGTGACGTTATGCTGCACACACACACCGCTGCAGGACTTCTTCCTGGCACTGGTGGTTCTCTTGAGTCTTGTGCACCTAAAAAAAATGGAAGACAGAGGAACATCAGTTCAGTTATAGAGCACAAAAAAATCGAAAAACACTGCAAAATCAGCACAATCCCAATCCATCCATGCCCTCCATAATGTTTAAATTCAAGACAACCCACAGAAAGACTAGGCCCATGCAAGACTCACTACCCCTGGGCATAAATAAAGGTTGAAAAGTAGGCAAAATGGTTGGAGGCCTAACAACAAAGCCTGCATTCAAAATGGCCACTTGCCTGCCAGCACATGGCCAGTGCCTGTAGCTGCACTCAAAATGGCCACCAGCCACATGGCATGTCCCTCCCCACGAACACACCCAAAAATCGAAAAACACTGCAAAATCAGCACAATCCCATTCAATCCATGGCCTCCATGATGTTTAAATTCAAGACAACCCACAGAAATACTAGGCCCATGCAAGACTCACTACCCCTGGGCATAAATAAAGGTTGAAAAGTAGGCAAAATGGTTGGAGGCCTAACAACAAAGCCTGCATTCAAAATGGCCACTTGCCTGCCAGCACATGGCCAGTGCCTGTAGCTGCACTCAAAATGGCCACCAGCCACATGGCATGTCCCTCCCCATGAACACCCCCAAAAATCGAAAAACACTGCAAAATCAGCACAATCCCATTCCATCCATGGCCTCCATGATGTTTAAATTCAAGACAGCCCACAGAAAGACTAGGCCCATGCTAGACTCAAATACCCCTGGTGAAAAGGCCACAAGTACAGGCCCAAAAATCGAAAAACACTGCAAAATCAGCACAATCCCATTCAATCCATGGCCTCCATGATGTTTAAATTCAAGACAACCCACAGAAATACTAGGCCCATGCAAGACTCACTACCCCTGGGCATAAATAAAGGTTGAAAAGTAGGCAAAATGGTTGGAGGCCTAACAACAAAGCCTGCATTCAAAATGGCCACTTGCCTGCCAGCACATGGCCAGTGCCTGTAGCTGCACTCAAAATGGCCACCAGCCACATGGCATGTCCCTCCCCATGAACACCCCCAAAAATCGAAAAACACTGCAAAATCAGCACAATCCCATTCAATCCATGGCCTCCATGATGTTTAAATTCAAGACAACCCACAGAAAGACTAGGCCCATGCTAGACTCAAATACCCCTGGTGAAAAGGCCACAAGTACAGGCCCAAAAATCGAAAAACACTGCAAAATCAGCACAATCCTATTCCATCCATGGCCTCCATGATGTTTAAATTCAAGACAGCCCACAGAAAGACTAGGCCCATGCTAGACTCAAATACCCCTGGTGAAAAGGCCACAAGTACAGGCCCAAAAATCGAAAAACACTGCAAAATCAGCACAATCCTATTCCATCCATGGCCTCCATGATGTTTAAATTCAAGACAGCCCACAGAAAGACTAGGCCCATGCTAGACTCAAATACCCCTGGTGAAAAGGCCACAAGTACAGGCCCAAAAATCGAAAAACACTGCAAAATCAGCACAATCCTATTCCATCCATGGCCTCCATGATGTTTAAATTCAAGACAGCCCACAGAAAGACTAGGCCCATGCTAGACTCAAATACCCCTGGTGAAAAGGCCACAAGTACAGGCCCAAAAATCGAAAAACACTGCAAAATCAGCACAATCCCATTCAATCCATGGCCTCCATGATGTTTAAATTCAAGACAACCCACAGAAATACTAGGCCCATGCAAGACTCACTACCCCTGGGCATAAATAAAGGTTGAAAAGTAGGCAAAATGGTTGGAGGCCTAACAACAAAGCCTGCATTCAAAATGGCCACTTGCCTGCCAGCACATGGCCAGTGCCTGTAGCTGCACTCAAAATGGCCACCAGCCACATGGCATGTCCCTCCCCATGAACACCCCCAAAAATCGAAAAACACTGCAAAATCAGCACAATCCCATTCAATCCATGGCCTCCATGATGTTTAAATTCAAGACAACCCACAGAAAGACTAGGCCCATGCTAGACTCAAATACCCCTGGTGAAAAGGCCACAAGTACAGGCCCAAAAATCGAAAAACACTGCAAAATCAGCACAATCCTATTCCATCCATGGCCTCCATGATGTTTAAATTCAAGACAGCCCACAGAAAGACTAGGCCCATGCTAGACTCAAATACCCCTGGTGAAAAGGCCACAAGTACAGGCCCAAAAATCGAAAACACTGCAAAATCAGCACAATCCCATTCAATCCATGGCCTCCATGATGTTTAAATTCAAGACAACCCACAGAAATACTAGGCCCATGCAAGACTCACTACCCCTGGGCATAAATAAAGGTTGAAAAGTAGGCAAAATGGTTGGAGGCCTAACAACAAAGCCTGCATTCAAAATGGCCACTTGCCTGCCAGCACATGGCCAGTGCCTGTAGCTGCACTCAAAATGGCCACCAGCCACATGGCATGTCCCTCCCCATGAACACACCCAAAAATCGAAAAACACTGCAAAATCAGCACAATCCCATTCAATCCATGGCCTCCATGATGTTTAAATTCAAGACAACCCACAGAAATACTAGGCCCATGCAAGACTCACTACCCCTGGGCATAAATAAAGGTTGAAAAGTAGGCAAAATGGTTGGAGGCCTAACAACAAAGCCTGCATTCAAAATGGCCACTTGCCTGCCAGCACATGGCCAGTGCCTGTAGCTGCACTCAAAATGGCCACCAGCCACATGGCATGTCCCTCCCCATGAACACCCCCAAAAATCGAAAAACACTGCAAAATCAGCACAATCCCATTCCATCCATGGCCTCCATGATGTTTAAATTCAAGACAGCCCACAGAAAGACTAGGCCCATGCACCACTCACTACCCCTGGTCAAGGCCCCAACAACAGGTCAAAAATCGAAAAACACAAAATTTTACACAAAAAAAAAATCGAAAAACACAGAAAAATCAGCACAATCCCAATTCATCTATGGCCTCCATGATGTTTAAGTTCAAGACAACCCACAGAAAGAATCAGTCCACCCACCACTGAGTACCCCTGGGCAAAAGGCCCCAAAACAGCCCAAAAATCGAAAATCCCAAAATTTTAGTTGCAGCAACTGTAATGCCCCAAACAAACTTACTTGTAAAATTTCTAATCCAACAGTGATCCAAACAAAGTCAAAAAGGCCTCAAATCCAAAGATCCAGCAGCATCCACAAAAAGTAATCCTTCCAGGTCCACATCCAAATGAAAAGTGACCAGGAGATGGACAAAGCACTGGGAGGAGCCTGCTGAACAGGAACAGGAAGTTGAAGACTATGGGGCACTTCCTTCCTCCCACCCCCCTGCCCCCTCCCCAAAATGGACTCCTCGCTAAAAAAGTGCAGGCAAATGTCAAACTAAGGAGTTATTCACATAAAAATCATCATTTCTAGAAGGTTTATGCTGCTTGCTGGTGGATTTCTTGTGCAGAATTGCAAATTTATATTTTCGCTCGCCGCATCTCAAATCTCGCAATTGCGAAGTACCGCGAGACGTGATCTCGCCGTACTCGCGTTGACAAACTATCGCTGGCAAGCCGCGATGACGTAATCGCGCTCGCCAATTCCCGCGGGATCACACAGCAAGATCCAAAATGGCGCAGCACTCGCAAACTATCGAAAAAAACAACTCGGCAAACGATGATAAACGCCGCGCGCCGCAAAAATTGTATCACCAACGCCGCGCGCCGCCAAAAAAATCCGCTGCGTGCGAATTTGCGGATTTTGCGGGAAATCCGCAAATCTCGCGGATTACGGATTTCCCGAAAATCCGCAAAATCCGCGAGCGGAACGGATTTTCCGCCCACGCTTATATATGTGCTAAGTGGTCTCTTCCTTCGGTGACTACTCGAACTGGCAAATACATGTCCTGTCCTGAACTTGTGATCTTTGGGTACTAATTTGTTCTTTAATAATGTCTTATTTCTTAATGTCATCATTGGAAGCACTTCTACTTCTAAAAGGATTTCTAAACTAAATATATTAACTAAATTGACTCAGTCATCATGATTTATCTCATTAAACTGAATAAACATTCTCTATTTAAAGTTTACTAATAACTAGAGAAGATCAGTTTAGAGAGATTTCAGAACATCAAATATGTGTATGATTTTGGCTCGCCTACGTTTCTTCAGGAGATTTGGGCCTGCAGTATTATTCCTCTACTTATATAATATTGGGTTGAGAATAATTTACATGAGTCTGATTTCAAACTTGTAGTTCAGTTATCCAATTCCTGGTCCTCATTGGATGACTGTTGTAATCCTTTATATCCAACCCCTCTCGGCACCCAGGAAGGTCTATCGGAGGACCAAGAGAGTGGAATGATTTTAAACTATAGATCATGGTAATCAGACTGCCTTGTAATTGGGCCCAATGAAGGCTACAGCACCACTCTTAGCCGTGGTTCCAGGGGGGAATGGCCACCCAGGAGGGGTTGAGCGCAGGGGCTGGCCCAACTCCCCATTGGTGCACACAGTTATGTCATGTAACAATATAAATTGTGTACTTTTGAAGGCAGTGCACAGCTAGAATTTAGAGTCCAACCCCACGTCATGCACGACAATGGACATCTCACTTTACATTAAAAAACATAAAAATTCACTCAAAAAAACAAAGGCTAAGGTGACTTTACAGTTAGTAATTGTAATACTATGTTTCTACTTATTAAAAAAAACTACAGAGTTTCACTAAAAAACAAAGGTTAAAGGGACATTACAGTTAGGGGAAAATGTCATTCACTGCTTTAAATGAAGATAAAAAACTGGAATTCAACACTACTAGTTATCTCAAGTAACTATAATTCATGCCATAAAGTAACTATAATTCACTCCCTCACTATGCTCTGCTAATGTCCCTCAATATTACTCATGACATGTTCTATGAGAACATTCAATCCATCAATCAGTGGCTTGTATAGCGTGACCACTCACTCGGAAGGGTCTCAAGGCGCTGAGGGGATAGAAGAGCTGCTGGTCCATCAATGGCTCTGTGGTTCAGTTGAAGAGCCAGGTATTGAGGTCCTTCATGAATTGAGGATGTGATGGAGATTGCCTGAGGTAGAGGATCAGGGTGTTCCAGGTCTTTGCTGCGAGGTAGGAGAAGGATCTTCCTCTGGCTGTGGTCTTGCGGATATGTGGAACAGTAGTCAGGGGCAGTTGGGCAGAGCTGAGATCTCTGGTGGGCAAATGGACTGTGAGGCGGAGATTGAGATATGCAGGTCCTGCATCGTGTAGCGCTTTGTAGGCATGTGTGAGGAGCTTGAAGGGGATTATTTTGTTAACCGAGAACCAGTGGAGGTCTCTTAGGTGGCTGGAGATGTGGCTGCGGCGGGAGATGTTGAGGATGAGTGTGGCGGAGGCTTTCTAGACTCTGTGAAGATCCATTTGAAAATCTTTTGGAGCAGGTGTAGCGTGTGGAAGCAGGTTGATGAGATGGCGTTTATCTGGAGGTTCATGGGTAGCGAGGAATCAAGGATGATGCTGAGGTTCCGTGCATGGTCTGTGGGTATGGGGGGAGTTCCAAGTGCTGCGAGCCATGAGGAATCATCCAAGGTGGAGGGGTTGGAGCCCATGATGAGGACTTCTGACTTCTCTGCGTTGAGCGTGAGGCAGCTGTTCTTCATCCAAGTGGCAACAGCCTTCATCCCATAGTGAAAGTTGTTCTTAGCGACTTTGGGTTTCTGGTGAGGTAGAGAATCAGCTGGGTGTTGTCAGCATAGTAGACTATGTTGAGTCCATGGTTCCTGACGATTGTTTAGAGTGGAGCCATGTAGCTGTTGAGATGAGTGGAGCTCAGGGAGGAGCCCTGAGGTACACTGTAGCTGATCTCTGTGGGTTCTGAGAGGAACATCACTGCAATATTTGAAATGACATCATTGATAACAACATTGTGCATGGCGATCGCAAAAGTTTGGGGCCAATGTCTCTACAATGCAATTCAACAGGTAAGATTTGTTAATATTTCTGTGATACAGTGCAAGGTTTTTTTTGAACGTAGCAATGATGTAGTGCACTATGGAAGGGGATCTTCACTATGATGCAATGCAGGGTGATGCAGTGTGGATGGGTTGGTGCCTCTACTGCACAGTGCAGTATGGTGCATTTATGTCACTGTGATATAGTGAAGTGTGGTGGGCATTTGACCTTAGGATACAATAAAGAAAGGTGAGTTAGTGTCCTCGTACTGTAATGCAGTGCAATAGGTTACTGCTCATAGCATAGGACGCAATGCGGTGTGATGGGTGATCATTCCTTTGATTTATTACACTTTGATGAGCTGTGTCCCTAACATACAGTATAGAATAATGGGTAATATCCTAGTGCAATTCTGTAAGTGAATTAGTGTTCCCAGAATACAATGCACTTCTCAGAGTTATGTCCTAATCGGAAGGGTAGGTAATTAGTGCATCACTGGCACTGTACAGTGTGGCCTATTGTCATCCATAGATTTCAGTGTGCAACAATAATGTCCATAGGATGCAGTTCACCGTGGTGGGTCCATATCCCTGGGATGCATTGCAATGAGATGGATTAATGCGCCAAAGATAGAGCAATGTGCTTTCAAGTTTACGGCACAATTAAAGAAAGACTCCCAATGAGTATTCTGCAGCACCAATGAAATGCAGAGAAGAGGTATTCTAGTAGGGATATTTAGAATTGATATCAGTCAAGACTGTTGCTAGTCAAGAATGGATACCAATCAGAACTACTGAGTAAATCTCTACTGTGGCTATTCACATCCAAAGGAAGTTCCAGTCCCGGAGCCATTAGCTCAAACATTTCCATTGCATTAGGTGTTCTCTGCAGCCTTCAGTGTATCACACATTATTCTTGCATTTCAGCGCTATGCAGCAGCAGCTACCGCAGCACTGTACTGCTTACCAAGCCAGGACCTTACATTGTTCTTACTAATGACGTGAGGTAGTCTTCTTGAAATATATTTGTTTCTTTAACCATTTATTCATAACATGTATCTCCCTTTCTAGCAAGTGTGTAAAGTAGGTTATGAAAATTGATGACGTATATACAGTTTCAAAAACAACAATTGATGGACAGAATGCAGAACAACGTCATACATTCACCCATGTACAGAGATCTGTGCCTAAATCCATCATTTTTCTGCTCACCATGCCATTCCAGTTTGGACCCAGCCATATGCAAATCAGTCTTGACCCTGCGCCCAATGGGAACAGTCCCGCCCGAACTGCCAGGCCAGGTCCAGCATTCCATCCATCAATTGTTTCTTTTGCATATGTCGCCATAAGTGGGAAGGGTATGCCCAGACATAGGTCCTGTGCTCACTACACCACTGGATTCAAGCTAGCCTGGCTGATGAAGGGTGATGCCCTAAAACCGATCCCAGTGTGCTTGTTTCCGGTCCAGGGAGGACTTGGCTTGGCAGTTCGGGCTGAACTGTTCCCACAGGAACAGGGTCAAGACTGATTTGCATATGGCTGGGTCCAAACGGGGGTGGTGTTGGGAGCAAAAGAATGATGGATTGAACCTAGATCCTTGTGACTGGGGGTGAATTCTTACACTGTCCAGCATTCCGCCTATCAGTTGTTTCTTTTGCGTATATACAATTTCACCAAGCATGAATGAGGCTTTTACCAAGCATGTATGAGGCTCTTTTCTTTTTAAATGTACCCATTCCACTGTACGCAGGGTGTCCCACATATGACTGTGCCCCCTTTTTCAGGAGAAAATTCTACCGGCCACAATTGTCTTCTAAACCTATAGATTGACAAATTCTGCTCAATCACAGGCAAATAGCTTTCTTTGTTTAAGATTCAAGTGGTCCGCAATAAAAAAATTATAAGCAATAAGGTGTTTTCACACAAATCTTGCGCATGTCCAAGGATTTAGCACTGCTTCTATCTCAGAAATGATATAAATCAAAAAGTTCTTACTATTGAAAGACGTCTTGTCAAAAGCATCATTACATTTTTAATAAAAAATTGGGATTTACATCTAAACGGGTCGTAAAAGACATGCAAATGAATTTATCCCAGCCACCTTGTGGATTCGCACCCTCCGGGCCGGTCGGTGGCAAGTAACTCACTATCCGTACATGGGTGACTTACACAAACCCTCTCACTTGCTAACTCTTTATATTAATTCATCTCGAATCACCAACTAGAAGTTTGTATCAATCATTTGCGACATCAAACAATACTGTTACTGTCTAGTCAAAAGCCACAAATATTCATTAAAGACACACAACACTGTGCCTGAATATGTTCCTCTTGTCTCAAGTAAAGGAACTGTGCAGAAATTCCCTGGTAGATACAAATTTACAATCAATATATATTTTTTCTTTTGACTCCTATACCATCCTTCTACCTGGAGCTTCATTTAAGAAAATAACCGGACTGCACACTGTATGCCGCTCATGGTGCTGCCGAATGGATACTAACCAGTAAAACCTGAGCAGAATGGCTTATATTAAAGCGCTAACGTGTTATCACACACATTACAATATTGATTGTTTCTATCTGTACAAACCCACAGACTGAGTATTCTAAGTTGGTTCTTGCAGCTTCTCATATGTGGTAACAATTTTTCTTCACGGTCCTATGATTTCCATATGAAAGTCTGATTTCCATATGAAGAACGCTTGAAAAATAAATCGAATTTAGATTTCCAGCAGGCAACACACCTTCCGACATGAACAAAAGAAACATGGCCCGTCACAGTCACATATTAAGCGCCATCAATTGACACAAGTTACTCTGCCACCAGGTGGCACTGTAGCCATGCAACGAAAACAATAGTTCGGTGCAAGAGGTGTAGCTAGAGGGAACAACCCATTTGTACCTTGAACTTTAAGTAATGCCTAGATTTCTGTAACAAAAAATATCCAGTTACGTACTATTAGTTACATGACTTGAGTCTTTAATGAAAGTTTTTACTTCAGGTTGTTACCTCATATTTTCTCAAATCATCCAGAAGCACATTTTGCATCCAGGCCCTGGCATTTTCTCATAGTTAATCACAGAAAATACATAATATGCAGAAGAAAACAAAGCACAGTGATGAAGCAGATAAACTTCCTTATTTTGTATCTGTGACATTGTGCACCCAGTGAGAGAGAATAAAAGGGCACGTTTATACTAATGGCAATTGCTCTGATATTTTTAAGGAATAATCTTCATACATGTACTAATATAAAGCAGAAACAATATTAATATTTTATGTTTTTAAACAATTTTACACGTTGATACTTTGAAAATGTAGTAATATGTAATAATTACATGTTCAATGAAACTAAAATGTTTATAAGACCAAATAAATTGAAAAGAAAGATATAAGGGCTCAAAAGAGTCTCAATGAAATGTATAGATCCATTATTTTATTTTCTGTATTTCATTGGTCGAATTCAATTTAGGCCTGTATTTTCCTTATTCTGCATGATTCTGTTCCTATGGAAGACTCTGTAAACTTGCCCAGTTAAGGGAAACTATGTGTCATTGGAAAAGTTCCCATTCTCTTACTGACTGTTCGCAACATTTTCCTTACTTTGGGACTATCTGTCCTGAAAAAGTGTTCTCTTGAGCTCACTCATGTGCTTTTGCAAAGAAACTATTGTTAGAAATCTCTATAATATGTGTCTTCTTTATACTGCATGACAATCACCCTAAACGAACTGACCAATGGACTGAGTGGTCTGACCAGATCAGGTGACCCAGCAAGTGTCACCTCGGAACTTGAGGATTATATTACACATTGGTGTGGCGGAAAGGAGTTGATCATTCCTTCTTCCCACGCCTACTGAGAGACATCTTTTGCTTCCTTGCGGACTCTATTGGCTTTCCTTGGCTGCCGCATACGCTGTGTGCGCTATACACAGGCTCCTTCCCGCATGGAAGAGCATCTTTGAGCTGCAATGGTTCATGTCCCTTCGTGAACTTTTCCAGATCCTTGGTAATTAATGGCAATCAAAGAGATTCGTTTGATTCTCCTGTGCTCTTCAATGTCAAATGCCTGCTATTGATGCATATACTCCTCTTAAATTACTGATAAAACTTTAACTAAATCCTATTTCTGTCTTTCCATGATTCATCTCCAATAATTGATTGTGCAATCCAATTGAGCTATTATGAGGGATGGGAATTCTAATAGAGAGATCTCTGAACAGCAAATACTAATGCAATTATTCTGTGTCGCTTTAAGTGAATTATTGGTTTGCATAATCTTAGTGCAACTGAATTTCTTCAGGAGATTTGGTCTAGCCGTGATAATACTGTATTTGTACAGCGTAGTTCTGATAGTTACATATATGAATCTAATTTCCAGTTTTTAAGTCAGTTACCCAATTCCTGTACTCATTGGATAACTGGAGTTGATCCCCTATGTTCAACCCCTATTAGCACAGAACAAGATCCATCGGAGGCCAAGTAAATAAACCCAAATTGTAAGGATAGGAGATAAAAGGGTTAATAAATAAAATGGGACCAGTGCTGCTACAGCAACAGCTAGTCTGTAAATCACATTATTTTTAAATTCAACCCAAAAGGTCTCTACCTCTTACACCACAAAGAGATCTGGCGTCTCGATTGGGAGGTGTTTCAGTTTTCGTGTCAGCCGACAGAAGCCAGCGGAATCCGATGCTGAGCCATTGCAGCTGCGCTATCGACAGCCGCCAGTACTGCTGAGCTGTTTGTGCTCCCCGTTTTGAGGGGGCGCAGACTCCTCAAGCTATCCGCTGTTCGCAGCCCCGGCACCCGAACACTCGCCAGTTTCTGAGACATGTAGTTCCTTGCTGAGGCGGGTAGGAGGTGAGAGTGTGCTTCGGCCCATGACAGCGGGCAGGAGTGAGCCGGAGTGTCCCTTCACCCATGAGACATAGTGGGTGGGGACTGTGGAGGCCTGGAGTTTGTGGCTCACGGAGACATTTGGGAGCAGTAGTATGTTTTTGCCGCGCGTGGTGGAGCCTGAGCCCACCCCATCCAAGCAGTAATTGCCAGCTATGCCAGCCAACAATAATCTAACATACTGCATGCAACATCATACATACAGATAATCCTAAACTGTTATCCAGGTATAGTAGGACTACATTGGACCAGGTCCCAACCAGCGGGTCGAGTAAGGTCGTCCCTTGCCTCACTGAGCCTTGTCGCTATTGTTGTGGCTGCTGTGGTTGGAGACTCACAATCCAGGTTGTAGGCTTAACCGCTGTAGTGTGGAAGCGGCCAGTGTAAGGCTGGTGTGGTTTACACACGTGGTGTGGCCAGCATCAACCCTGAGTTCTCCATCAAAGACTGTGTAGTGGCAATACATACAAACAAAACAGTGGATTTGGTAGTGTTTTTTCACTCAACCGCATTGATAAGCCACTCAAAGCCATGGAAGATAGCATGCTTGTGCCCCTCCCCTAGCAACCATTTAAAGACCCCTGCCAAGGGGAGGTGAGGTGAGGTGCTATTAGCGGTAGGCCACTGTTCCTGGACCATGAGGTCGGGTAGAACAAGAAAAGAGCCATTAACACTGCAAAGGCACAGGAAAAACAAGGGCAGTGCAAGATCCTCCCTTTTAGTGTTGGGGTCTAGTCAACAATACTCCTCATCATCTACCCCATCCTTGACAACACCTGCATTGCACGCTGTCTCTATGAAAACTAAAAGCATTGAATAAGTCACAATTTCCGGCTGCATATCAACCACCTTCCCGGAATTTGGTAGAGCGGTTGGTACCTCATGCTACTGTGCAGCAACCCTTTAGTACTTTAAAAAAAAAACTTCCACTACTGATGGGGCAATTGCCAGTGCAGCTACAACCACAGGAAGTGAGTGTACTCCTCTCACAAATCTTAGTTTGCTGTACACAACAAGAAGACACTGACTGTTTAAACTTAAAGCCATTGTACATTCACCCCTGTCAGTATTGCCCTCTTTGGACTGTAATGATTCACCAGCAGCCAAATGGTGGAGGGTGGGGCAGCTCAGTTTGCAACATGAAGTGCAAGGTGCTCACAAAAGTGATTATTCAAATCCAGCAGCTAGTTTTCGGCCAACCCACCACAGGAAATAAGTGCAGATTGTGTTACTAGTCCACCAGCTGTCCAATGGATTTGGGCTCCAACAGGAGCCATAATACCACGATCGCCCATGAAATCGCTCAATCTGGCTTGCTCCGCACACAAACTTGGAAGTATGGAACCAAATGATCAATTCCTTTTGCAACTGTCCTATTTTCACACAGAGCCTACCAGGAGCCCTGGTTTGCAAGACAAACATTTTCTTTATTCAACAACAGATCTTCCTAGAACAATCTGGCCACAACCACTACAAACATTGCAATTAACTCTTTCTGCTTTAAATGATAATTCCGATATATTGGATGTGCAAGTTAACCTTCTGAACTCATTGGTCATTTTCATAGCAGGCATAGACAATAACCTTGACAATCTAAACAAGCTGATTGTCAGTGTGCCATCGAATATCAATCTCATGCAATCAATATGCTGCCATTCCCTGAAGGAAGCTTGCTCTGAATATACTATACCAAAGTAAGGTATAGTGTGCACAGAGCCCAGGGGATCCCCAGAGGTATAGCAGAGGCTACATTATAAATCATTATTAGCTCTCTTTGTGGTATTGTGGGCGAGCAGTTAGGCTTATCAGGAGGGTGTGTTAAGCATTTATTGTATTCACTCAATCAAGGACTGATTACAAGCACTCAGAGACAGAATCCAGACCAATTGGATAAGTATAAAAAAGTTATACTTATGTTTTATTTATAGAACCAAGCAGGAGTTGGTACAGGTAGGTAAAATGTAGTTGCAATTCTAAAACTGTACAAGGTAATGCAATTGGGAATGGAATTGCAATCATTACAGGTTTGTATTTGCTTTAATTGATTAAATTACATAGAAATTACTTTTGATAATTTTTGCATAACTTTTGGATTACATCGACTACTCGGGGTGATATGCCTAGATATCACACAGTGGATCCTACAGTACAAAGGTAAGTAACCCTTTTTGAGGATTAAAATACTTTTCTACCATACAAAACACAGGTCAACCCAGACATTTTTAGTAACAAAAACTCGTAACATTGGTTCCTATGAACTCTGGGCCAGTAACCTGAGTCAATCAACATTTAATATGGGTATCAGAACGAGTGCTCGCCATTGGCCATACCACTCTGATAGAGCACTCTTTTCCAAGCGTAAGCATGCCTGGGCAGTCATCAGGCAGCCTCCCCACGCCATTTCTTGCCTGCCCATATGCTATTCTTCTGAAGGCAAGATTCATAGGGCTTAGACTAGGGGAGTGGCCGTTCTGGAAACATCTACCCAGCTGGCATTGGCCCACTCATGGGACTACCTACATGGGCTGCAGCCGTTGCGAAGAAACCCTCGAACATGTTGCATGTCTCTGCTCAGCATTGCTAAACATGCACAGAACCAGGCAATGGAGAGAGTAGAAAAACTAAATTGCTTCCCTAAGCCCTGACAATACAACTCTGAACATCTAGTTGACACAATGTGTTACCATTGCATCAAACAAGTTTAGTGGTCCGTGGTCCTCACCAGTGGGCTTTGCTGTTACCCCTGGGGTGCCCCCCGAGAGGCTTAGTCTTGTTTAGTCTATCCCCAGGACGCTAGTTTAATGATCAACCTGTTACATAACTCTGTACCTACATTTATGAGCTTTTTTATCTCATTAATGTTATGCTGGTATTTACACAAGGCTGGGGCACCATGGGGTTATGGAACGTAAAATATTTAATGTTTGATGTTGACAGCCTTTGTGAATAACATATCACCATTTTTCCTATAGTAGCATGACAAGGACTTTTGTAAATATCATCAGATATTCAAGCTACCTCACTGTGACGCAATGTTGATGATTGTTTTAAAGGAATACCTTCCTGCTGCCCTTATTAAACCCATTGCGGCTCTATTTGTTGCACTAGAACTTTAGGAGTAACTTCCTACTCCTCTGAATGACGAATAATTTGCTGCTATATTTGTTACAGGAGCACCTGTGGGACTTTTTTTTTAATCACACTCTTGTTCCTTTCTCAAGTGATTTTAAAGAATTTTATGTTTGATTGACAGGATAGATTGTATCCCCTTATTGTGTTGAAGTCTCCCAGTGTGTGGCAACCGTGATGGTGCTCAGGTCAAGGGACTATTGCTGTGGATCCTGTGTACCAGCACCTATGAGTTCATCAGTCTCGGATGTATGACGTTACAACGCATACTTTTACCACGCATACCTTTACAACGCGATTTTTACAACGCATGCCTTTACAACGCATAGCGCTTTGGGGTGCTGGATAGTGAAAAGTTTAATTTACTATTCCAACTCAAGTCCCCGTGGACACTAGGAAGGTGTTGGATAGTAAATTAAACGTATTCCTTATCCTAGAGCGCCCCCCAGCGCAATGCGTTGTAATGGTTTGCGTTGTAATGACTGCGTTGTAATGGTAGTGCGTGGTAAAAGTTTTGTTGTAAAGGTTGTATACCATTACTCTCTATTAGCTAATCTACGTGGTATTGCCTGTATGTTTTAAATGCTGATTATACTGCTTTAATATGAGGAACCCGATCTTGTTTTTAGTAACCATAATTGTTTCTAAAAAAACTGCATACATACGTTGACTGTATGATTTTCATATGTGTATTATACCTCCATGTTTTTAGTAATTGTAATGCATACAATAAAGATATATGCATATCGATACCTCTGGAAAAGGTACTCTTAGAAAGTCACATTTTCTCTGCCTGAAGCCTCTAGAAGCATATTTACATGAGCTTCTAACTGTCACCTAGGAATTCAATAGCCCCCTTGATCAGGTGTGCACTTGATTCCAGACCTGAGACAAAGGTCTAGGGAGTGCTGAGGTGTAACAGTCATTTGACAGGATGACCATCAGGGCTTTAGCCAAGAACTTTAATAACTTCAAAGACGCATACCCTGGCCTCCTAGTCACCCAGGCATCAAACGACTTCATCAAGACTTCCTTTGATAGCTAACCAGCCTTGTGGAGCCATTCTCAGCCACAGCCAGAAGTTAAAACTTCAAATGGTGATGAACCTGGTTTTTGTATCCAATGTACACTCCATCGCAGCTGTCCTTAAATCATGTCTATGTCTTAGTAGAGCACAACCAAATGACTACAGTTGGCACTTAATGCTTTTTTATGTTATTTTGACTTAAAACTTTCAAAATTCATATCACCAGTTCCCCTTATTTCCCTTTTGTGTTATTTCGTTCATTAAAGTATTTTCTATTTTTATAAGTTGGAGTGGGATTTTTTATTGTGTTGTGTTTTGTGATTTAACTGTTTTTATACTTCTAAATGCTCTGCGCATTTTCTTAAATTAAGCCTGCCTTCTCTGTGCCCTAACTACAAGGGGTCAAACTCTGGTTTAAACTGTTGATACTTTTTCTGGACCTAACAAGAATAGTGACATTCTTACTTGTGGTAGACTACCACCCAAATATCACAAGGCTTTATCCATCCAAGGAGATGAACTACTACTACTGGGATATAATATACAAACTCAATGCGTAAACAATGGAAAGCAGTCATAGCAGACTAAGATGGTTGACATCATCAATTTGAAATTCAAACCATGTTTGAAAGTACTACTATCATCTTCATTTTGAGTGGCCAAATCCTGATTCTTCTAGAGAAGTTCTCTTGGGCACATATATGGACCCTACCTAATGACAGCTGCAGATTAGTAGGGTCCTTACACTCTCAGTTTTTTTAGGTTGAGCGGCAGCACGCTTACGCTTTCTGCAAGATGTGTTGTATTCACTGTACGGAGTGTAATCCTACCTGCTCCTTTGACACCTGAGTCACTCTTCTTTGCTGGCTACTCATTGGTTGCCGCTCCCAATACCTTACTTCCATTCAGGGCTGATGAGCACCGGCAATGTTCTGTTTCCTTACGCTGGCATTTGTTGTCTGTTGTTTAGGAAAACTCTTTTTCCTCTGCTGCCCTTCACCCCAGACACTTGTGCTCAGGTTTTCTGTTGCATCCCGTGTGTTCGGCAGTCTTAACAGCAGCTGCCTGTTTGTCGCCATCTTGTTTCCCTAACTCTTTTCCCTCTGCTGCTCTTCACCCAAGACGCTTGTGTTCAGGTGTTTTCTTGCATCATGTGTGTTCAGAAGTCTTGTACCAAGTTTTCGACTATTGAGCTTTTGCGCCCTCTATATCGGCTGTGTCTTTGGTCGTGAAACTGCTCTGCTTTAGTCAGTCTACATTGAAGATCATGCTCCGGATTTTACTTCCCACCCCTTCTACAGACAGCGAGCACACCAGGGAAAGTAGAGGCATAGTTGCAGTAGTGTAACTTTAGGTAAGGGAACAGCATATTTTAATGTACTAGCCATTTACAGTCCGCTTTAGTTATTCGCCAACTGACAACATGCACAACATTGTGGCAAATAATCATGGTTTATTACGTTCAAACTTTGAGTAGAATGTGTTGCAATTGTTTTACATGACAACTCTGTGTAGGGCTTGTGTTTGCCTATAGCACTTCATCCACTTCTTTCTGACCCTCTACCCCTGTCTTTCTCCCTACTCCTCTTGCTAGCGTTCCAGGTAAAAGTCCCTTACCTCAGTGTATCTCTACTTCTCCCTCTCTCCTCCCTTGGTAGGTAAAACATATTACCGTTTACAATGCCAATAACTGTAACTCCAAAAAATGCAAGACCTATTGTATTTCCAATGCTAGTTTATTTTTGCAGTCCATTTAGATGCTACACTTGCCAGATCTGCATCAGCAGTGAACCACTCACAAAAAAGAAACGGCAACAGAGTGGAAGATAATAGAAGATAACACATATGAACCAAAACTCCTGTAAATGAAACCATAACTCAGTTCTTCAGTATTGGACTTTGTATTTACATATGTATTTAATTAATTATTTATGTAGTATTTTGATGTGGTTATAAGTTGCTCATGTAATTCTTAAACAAAAAAAATAAGTTGCTCATATATAAACGCTGTACAAAACTTAAAAATATGGTACAGTAATTAATTAAAAGTTGAAAAAAAGGATGGCCTTAATGTACAAAAAAATATTGAGCTGCAGATCGGTCAGAAACTAGTTTGTGATTGCAAAAAAGCCTAAAAATGTAGTAAAGGGCGTAAAAGGTTGTTTTGGTAATACTGAAGAGAGAAAAAAAAGACTGCACAGATGTGACTCATTTTTGTGATTCTCAGAAAGCAAATTAGTGACAGTGAATCGTAATTCCTATGTTCAGAAGAGTTACAAATTGCAAATAGTCACAAAACAGCCAAAGTGCACATGCAAATTAGCATCAACTGGAAACAGGGGGTAAACAGGTGAAGGTACACAAGCACCAGCGCTTAATTGAGTCTGTGGTTTCCAGAGCTCAGCTCTGGCACTTAATTCTCAACACCCACACTGATGAAAATCAACCACATGGTGGCACTGTCTGTCTAATTTTGAAATGAGCATAACAGCAGTGATAATATAACATACATTAAAACTGATTATCTGCTGCCCACGCCATTAATTTTCCTTTGCGTCACCTGGAATAATCTGAATTGTGACTCTTGTCATAGTGTGATAATTAGTAGTTGTGTTGGTGCTGTCATTGGCAGAGGCAATTGGTTACTCGCCTCTTGAGAAGGGCCCTAGCACTTACATTTTTACAAATGAAGTACTGACAAACACACTTAAAATCCAGAACAAACATCCACAGTGACTGCACTCTAATCAATAGTGATAAGGAGGCATTCATGGAAAGGCCTAAACTGTAAAAGGAGAAGGCAGGAGTGGATTTTTAGACAGCATCAACTTATTTGATCAGACAGAGGAGGAGGTGAATGCCAAAATATAGGCTGAACTAGGCCATCATAGCGAATTAATGAGCAATGACATAATCAGATTATGTGTTATCTTATGTTGATTTGTATAGCGCACTAATCACCCAAGAGGGTATCTAGGCGCTTGGGCAGATGTGTAAACGTGTGGGCCCCAAGGCGCTTATACAAAGAGCCAGGGTTCAGCTTCTTGCTGGAACTCAAGAAGTGAGGAGGTGACTCTGATGTGTTGGCGAGAGGTTGTTCTATGTCTTGAGTGGGATTTAGGAGAATGAGCTAGCTCCAGTTTTGCTTTTGTGTATGCGGGGAGTGTGTGCAAGCAGCTGTTCAGGTATTTTGGTCTTGCATTGTGTAGGTCTTTGTATGTGTGCATGAAAAGTTTGAATTGGCTGCACTTGTGAATGAGGAGCCAGTGAAGCTGCCTAAGGTGTGATGTGATGTGGGTGCTGTGTAGGAGGTCGAGTATGAGTCTTGTGTCGGTGTTCTGCATGGTCTGGAGTCTGCGTAGGAGTTGTTTGGAGATTCGGGTGTAGAGTGTTGCCATAGTCGAGCATGCTGGTGATGAGTTCTTGCGTGACAGTCCGTGTGGTGTTCTGAGGGAACCATTTGAAGATCTTTTGCAGCATGCTTTAGATGTGGATGCAGGAAGTGTACGCTGCATTGACTGAAGCCATCATGTTGAGCTTGCTGTCTAGGATGATCCAAAGTTTTTTAAAGTGGTCTGTGGGTGTGGATGTCGGTCCTAGCTCCGACAGCCATCAATTGGAGTCCCATGGGGAGGTCTTGCTGCTGAAGACCAGTACTTCCATCTTGTCAGAGTTGAACTTCAGGTATTTGCTTCACATTCAGTCTGGTACCATGGCCATGCAATTGGTGAAGTTGGTTCTGGTGGTGGTTGTCTTGTCTGTCAGGGTGAGTTGGATGCCATCAGCATCGGAGATGAAGTCTTGTGATCGGATGATGTTGGCAATCGATGTCATGTATGTGTCGATAATAGTGGGGCTGAGGCCATGGCATTTCGCATATCAGTTTGTTGCTCTCTGATGCAGGGACATCTTAATGATTTTGGGGGCCCTGGGCCAAAAATATTTTAGGGACCTCTGTTCGGAACTACTTTGAATTTATGATCCAATTTCAGCCTTTTCATGCTCGCTTTGCTGAGGTCACTGACTCTGCACAGGCACACTGGTCCAAATTCTAATGTGTTTCCAGCTAATGTTTTTTTTCTATATTGTAGTAAATCAGCAGCTCACTGGTATTATTGAAAATAATCTGTGCAACCCACTCACTGCATTTCTCATATGTGAGGTCCTGTTTTGATCGAAATGGAACTTTTTTTATGGATGCTGCATGGTGTTAAAAAACAAACACCATTTTTTAGCAAAATGTCAGATATAGGCTCCCACACATAACCCGTATTAAATAAATTAAAGAAAAATAGAGTTTAAAACAGTCTAGGTTTAAGAAAAAATCGAGGTCAACAGAGCAGGACTGTGTGGGGAACATAGCTGGATCTATCAGGAGGCACCCTGAAAGCTGGGGCCCTGGGCCAGAGCCCACTTTGCCTATGCTTTAAAACGTCTCTTCTCTAATGTGAAGGCTGGAAGCCTGGCCCTTTGGGTTCTTCCCAAGAGAAAGGAGAAGATCCATTTGATAGTGCATCTTTGTGTGCCAAATTCATTGTCTTCTGATGAGGGTGCTATTTATTTATTTGAAAAGTTTTATGGAGTGCGAACCCGTACCTGTATAAGAGCGCTGTAAAAAGGAACGGAAGTGAGGGGAGGGAAAAAACATGAGTACAATACCAAGGAAGTTAAAAAAACAGGAACAACAATCACTCATCTTGAGGGACATGTGAGGTATGAGGAGAAAATATAAAATGTCACTTATCTGGCTGCCACCGTCACCTCTCCTCCGTTCTCTTCTGTGCCTTCTGGACCGGAAGCAGGAAGCACATAGGCTTTCCTAAGCCAATCAGGACGCTGCAGTCACCAGCATTACAGCATCATGACTGGTCTGAGTGCTGTGTTCAGCACTCAGACAGAGAGTGGGAGCCTATGCATGTTCTCCACTCAGGCTGTGCATTATAGCCCGGTGGAGAACATGCTAAGTGCACATAACTATTGTCATGTGCACTTAAGTGCCCCAACCACTCCTCCCCCTGCTGCATGTGACGACAGCCCAGCCCCGCCCCACCCTGCCCTGTAAAAAAATGCCTCGGAAAAATAAAATTATGATAACATTGTGTTATTATCATTTTATTTTTGCCTTTTACCACTGATCAAACAGCAGTGAGGCAGCGCTCCTCTGCCTTAGCAAAGGAGCCACCGCTGAGGACAACCAGTACTCGCTGAACATTAAGCTGAATATATTATAACAGACATTATTGTCAGTTACCAGGGGATTACAATGAACTCATTCATGTTTTTTCATTATGCTCTCTACAATTGATTTGCAAGGTGAAACATGGTAGATTATTGTTTGCTAAATGAGTGTCATGTTCAATGGTTCTGTGTCATTCATCTAAAGACTTCCTACACATCAATCCAACTCATATTTTCATTTCAAAGATGATATTGTGTATGCCATTTGATCACGGATCCTAGCATCTTATCAACATAAACAAGCACAAAGGGAGTGTTGATACAATGTAGCACACCACCAGACAAGAGCAGTCACTGATTGAAGCTTGCCACAAGAGCCTATGGAAGATGATCTTGTTGAGAAAGATGGTGTAAGATCGGTCATTCCGATGGCATATTCAAGGTTGAGCCCCAAGGAGGAAAAGGACAGATGGCAAAAAAAGTATGGTTAGGTGAGACTCGCATAATTCCATGCAGCGTAATCAATCAATCAATCAATCAATCAACCAGGTAATTGTGAAGTCGGATACTTACCCGTGAGGGTCTCAAGGCGCTTGGGGGGGGGGAGGGGCAGGGGGTGCTTACACACAAAATTACCTACAAATTATTCGAGATGACACGGAATTTCAGGAAAAATGTAATTCTGCATTTCCTTAGTGCAAAAATGCCCCCTTTTGTATAAAATGGGTGCAAGGGTGCATTTTGGACTAAGAAATAGTGCTAAATGCTCCGGAAAAAAGGAAAGCACTGTGAGCAGCCACTTACTGACTGAACGCCTGTGGTAGGATTGCCCCCAAGTAACTCCCGGCATTTAGCACAAGTTTGTTAGCTGAGAATGCACCACACGAGGATGCATTTTGTGCTAAGAAAATGGCGCTATATGCAATTCAACATGAACAGCAGCATGAGTAGCTGTTCACATTACTCGTTTTTTCTCTGCTAATTTCCCGCCTCCTAAATTACTCTTAATTAGGCGAGCTGCCATGATTGTGCAATTATTGGTAGTTCCGCATAAAAGAGTAATTCAGAATTACTGAAAGGACTCTGATTTCTCTGACTTAATAAAAAAAACCTCTACAGATATGCCAAGAGATCCTGGTTGATTGGTGGCGGGAAAACTGAAGATGGAAAGCGATGCAAGAGTGGATGATCTAGCAGAGTGAGCTGGACGGTTGCAAAACCTTGAAAAAACATATCGGGGCGAAGAATGCAACAAAAAGCATTTCCCAAAATCATTGCAGGGCAGGGAAGTTCTAAAAGATATCTACTTATATATAGTAGGTAGGAAGGAAGATATACCAATATTCTTAATTCTCAATCTTAGTTTGGAAAAATAGATCGGCCATTGTGCCCATTCGACCAAATTGGTTTGGAAACTGCTTTCCCAACTCCCAGTGCCTTCTGGATGGACAGTGCTCTTTCTTGCAGCTATGCAACGTGGTTATCCTGCTGTACTACTTCGCTGTCAAAGAGAAGAGCATCGGAAGGAGGGCCCGCATCAGCAAGCCTCCTTGCAGGTAAGTGTCTGCTTTCCATGCTGTACCACCAATCTCTTGCACAACCTGGCCATTTCCTGATTATGCAGGAGAGATTACCATGCTGCAGGAGGGATGGCTGGGCCTGGTGAGGCAGGTGTAGCAGTGGCGGCATCAGTGATGGTCTACCTCCTCATCAAAATACTTCTAAATCATGTAATGTACATGAGGCAGAACTCTTAGAGCTCAAATTACAATTTCTTTTCAATTATTATTTCGCTTCTTATGTATTTTTATAACTAATAAAACAAAATCTAGTTTTTGTGTTTTAAACTAAATACTGCTTTTTATTCACATATATTTTTAAGCATCCAAAATTATCAAAATACTTAGATGGCAAAATAGATGCAACATAAAATCCGAATAAATGGTCAATGTAACTTTACTAAATAAACATGGCATGCATGTTATAAAAGGTATTTTGCAATCACAAATCATAATGATCTGGGGCCAAACATATCAACTTTCGGAATAGCGATTACCTAATTGTGATTTTCAGTGAATCACAATTAGGTAATCGCTATTCCTAATGCATGAAACTCCAACAGCCTGATTCATCATTGGGCCGTTTTGCGAGTCTGAAATAGCAATTCATAAGGAATCGCTATTCCAGACTCGCGAAACGGTATTCATGTAGGAATCGCAAAAAAAATGGGATTCCTACACATTCCTTATTTGCGATTAGCAAATTGCTAATCGCAAATACGGTAAAACCCCCCTATTCATTCCTATGGGCCAAAAGGCCCATAGGAATGAATGGGGAGTATTCCTTATTTGCGATTAGCAAATTTGCTAATCGCAAATAAGGAAAAACTCCCCATTCATTCCTATGGGCCATAAGGCTCATAGGAATGAATGGGGAGTATTCCTTATTTGCGATTAGCAATTTGCTAATCGCAAATAAGATAGCGATTTGAAGGGTGCCAGGGGTGTCCAAAGGACACCCTGTAGAACCCCTTAAATGCACATTTGAACAGGTGTTGCGCACACACATGTCCAAAGGACATGTGTGTGTGTAACATGCAAAAGAAAAAAATGCACTAAAGTGCTTTTTACTCTTTTTTCGCAATTTACCACCAAGTCAGACTTGGTGGTAAATTGCGACCAAATATTGCGATTTCGTAATTTCTAATTGGTTGATAAATTGCATTTAAGGAATCTCTATTAGAGATTCCTTAAATCTAATTCCTCGCAAATATGCGATTTCGGTAATAGCAATATTTGCATTTGGGATGATGAATCCCAAATGCAAAAATCGCACTCGCAAAGGGCCAGATTCTCAGAATCTGGCCCTTTGCGAGCGCAATTACCTTTGATGAATCAGGCTGCAAGAGTTTCATTTAGCGATTCCCACGGGGTCGCAATGCAACCTACCTCATTAATGTTAATGAGGTAGGTCGCAGTTTGCAACCCCCTAGGAATCACTAAAATCACTGGGATGGTGGCCTGCTAGGGTCAGCTTTTCAATAAATCAATAATAAAAAAATACACCCTGTTTTCCTTAAAGGAAACGTGGATGCGTTTAAAAGAAAAACATGAAAAGTTTTCTTTACATTTTTTTTAAAAAAAACTTTATTTTTTGTTTTACAATAAAAACTTCATGAGTACAGCCTACAGTATATGGTCTCACTTTTGTGACTTGGGTTGTGGCATTGAAGGTCAAATTAGAACAGGAGGTGTAAAGAATCACTCTTACATACGGTGCAATTGGGTACGGAGCACGGGACAGGCCATATAAACATATGACATAATAATAATAATAATCCACATTTGTAAAGCGCGACAATCACCCGTAAGGGTCTCTAGGCGCTGGGGGCCGTCGGGAAGATTAAGCAAGCTATTGCCCAGAGTCACACCTGCCCACTTAGAGCATTTATTCTCCTGGACCTCCACTACCTCATTGGTCTTCCTCATCTGTCCCGTCCTCCCCAGTTTCTGATGCACTGTGTTCGGACTCGCTCCCCATTGTTAGTATTGCATTATTCCCGCCATTCCGTCAGACCTGATTGTAATTTTTCATCTCTGCGTGTGAGCTTCATGTGTGCCTCCTCAGCTAATGTCCATTCCCGAACATCCTGGTATCTTTACGTTTTTTAAGAGCTGGCAGTGGTTTGTGCCTGCTCTTAATAAATGTTTTCACCACCATTCCCAAGGGGGAAGGGGTCCCTTTGTGGCCCCTTCCCATTTGTGAATGGGTTACCACCAACTTGAAATTCGTGGTACATTGCGAATGTTTTGCGACTGTATTCACAGTCACAAAACATTCATACATACTGTTGCGATTCGGCATTTGGTAGGCACACCCTAAACATGTCCCTTCCAAATACTGAATCACACAATAAGGTTTGACACATAGGTAAAACCTTTTTTGCGTTAAAAAATGGTCCGATTCTGTGAATCGGCCTGTTTGCAATCTCAAAATACGTTCAGACATGAAGGAGCAACCTCTGACCCTGCTCGCAGGCAGGTCGCTCCCCACGCCACAACACGGCTGCCAGCTGTTCCGTGCCTTGCTAACTTGTGTTCATCACTTCTGGTTCTGCTGCCTGTTTTCTTAGTCGGTGGGTTTCTCTGCACCCAACTCCCTAACTGTTTAACTGTTCTTTTTTCCTCAGTTTTTCCGTCGGTGCCCACCGGCCGCTGCCGCCGTATTCCCGCCGCTTCATACTCTTCCCGCTGCTGCGTCCCTGCCGCCCCGCCCCCCCTGCATTCCCATTGGCCACCCTGCTCCCGCCTCCCAGCTGCTCCTCCCTCCCTCTTCCCCTCTTATGGAGACTCTTCAGCGCCCGACATCACCGTCGCCATCCCGGACGGCTACAAGATCACCCGCAGGGATCGCAACAACGGTATTGGAGGAAGTTTAGCCGTCATCCACAAGTCCACCCTCAAGGTCTACACCCACGCAGGCGACACCCTCAACACAGCCAAACACCTGCACTTCCGGATCCACATCGACCCCAACACCACACTCAGAGGAACACTCGTCTACAGACCCCCGGGCCCTGTGCCCAGTTCAGCGACTCCATCGCAGACCTCGCCAGCACCCACTCACTCGCCACCACGGACTACATCCTCATCAGAGACCTGAATTGCCACCTCGAGAACAACAACGACACCAACTCCGCCACCCTGATCGGCAACCTCGGCCTCGAACAGCTTGTGAACGAACCCACCCACGCCACCGGCCACACGCTCGACCCCGTCTTCACCACTAGCGCCCATGTCGCCTTCAACCGCACCATGAACTCCACTTGACCGAACACCGCTGCATCCATTTCACCGTCAAGAAACCAACCATGCACCACCGCACCCAACAGCTGCCTCGCCGCTGCTGGAGCAAAGTCACCAAAGATCAACTGACCTCCACCCTCGTCTAGAACCCACCCTCCGACCCCACCAACCCAGACACCGCCGCCCACAACCTTACACAGTGGATCGACGACTGCCAACACCCTCGCCCTGCTCAAGAAACCCTCCAACAGCCACACCAGCAAGAAAGCCACCTGGTTCACCGAAGAGCTCAAGACCTCCAAACGTACATGCTGGAAACTGGAGAAGAAATGGCTCCACGATCGTACACAGGACAGCCACGCAGAACACAAGGATGCCACCCGCAGACATCACCAACTCATCAGAGCAGCCAAGAGATCTTCCATCAAAGCCCGCCTAGACAATAACACACACGACAGCAAATAACTTTTCAACATAGTGAAGGAACTCTCCAACCCCAGCGCCATCACCAATGACATCCCGCCCTCACAAGATCTGTGCAACTCACTGGCCACCTTCTTCCACCGCATGATCGCTGACATCCACGACAGCTTCAACACCACGACCGCCCTGACTACGGCACACTCCACCCCCGCGCAAACACCTCCTGCACCAACCGCCTGACCTCCTGGTCCTACGTCAATGACGACGAGACACGCAAGGTCATGAACTCCATCCACTCAGGATCCCCGTCAGATCCAGGTCCACACCAAATATTCAACAAAGCTGACGCATCCATCGCACCCTAACTATGGAAGTTCATCAACATCTCCTTCAAGACAGCGACATTCCCGGAAAGCTGGAAGCACGCCAAAATCAACGCCCTCCTCAAAAAGCCCAAGGTGGACCCCAAGGACCTCAAGAACTTTCGGCCCATCTCTCTGCTCCCTTTCCCGGCGAAGGTCATCGAGAAAACCATCAACATGCAACTGACCCGCCACCTCGTGGACAACAACATCTTAGACCATGCCCACTCTGGATTCAGACGACACCACAGCACCGAGACAGCCCTCATCGCCGCCACAGACGACATCCAATGCCAACTTGACAACGGCGAAACATCAGCTCTCATCCTCCTGCTCCTATCAGCCGCCTTCGACATGGTCTGCCACCCCACACTAAAGATACGCCTCCAAGAAGCTGGAATCCAGGAGAAGGCCCTGGCCTGGACCACGTCCTTCCTCACCGGCAGAACCCAGAGAGTCCGCCTCCCACCTTTCCGATCCAAAGCCACCAACATCAGCTGCGGCGTACCCCAGGGCTCATTCCTCAGCCCGACCCTGTTCAACGTCTACATGGCCCCCCTCACACAAGTAGCCCACCATCACGACGTTAACATCATCTCCTATGCCGAAGACACCCAGCTCATCCTCTCCCTCACCAAAGACCCGCACACCGCCAAGACCAACCTCCACGAGGGAATGAAGGCCGTCGCTGAATGGATGAGGAGCAGCCACCTGAAACTGAACTCGGACAAGACGGAGGTCCTCATCCTCAGCCTCACCCCCTCTACCTGGGACGACTCCTGGTGGTCGACCACACTGGGAACAGCACCAACACCCATGGACCACGCAAGCAAACTTGGATTCATCCTCGACTCCTCCCTCTCCATGTCAAAGCAGGTCAAAGCCATCTCCTCCTCCTGCTACAACACCCTCCGCATGCTCCGCAGGATCTACAAGTGGATCCCAACTGAAATTAGAAGAACGTTGACCCAGGCCCTCGTCAGCAGCAGGCTGGACTACGGCAACGCACTCTACGCAGGAATCCCGGCCAAAAACCTACAACAACTACAACACATCCAAAACACCTCCGCACGACTGATCCTCAACATCCCTCGCTGCAGTCACATCACCCCCCACCTGAGAGACCTACACTGGCTCCCCGTCAACAAGAGGATCACTTTCAAGCACCTCACCCACGCACAAAAAGCACTCCACCACCGGACCAGCCTATCTGAACAGCAGACTCAGCTTCTACACCCCACCCGCCAGCTCTGCTCCGCCAGCCTCGCCCTCGCCGCCATCCCCGCATCCAACGAGCAACCTCCGGGGGCAGGTCCTTCTCCTTCTTCGCCGCCAAGACCTGGAACACCCTCCCAACCCACCTGCGGCAGACCCAGGACCTGCTCACGTTCAGAAGACTCCTCAAGACCTGGCTCTTCGACCAGTAGCAGCACCCCTCCCCTCAGCGCCTTGAGACCCTCACGGGTGAGTAGTGCGCTTTACAAGTGATTGATTGATTGACTGATTGAAAGCTAATGTTTTTGTGCTTTGGCACCTTAGCCGTTCCTTCTCTCTACAGACATTACAACAATTTGTAATTAGCTAAAATATGTGTATGTGTTTCAGAACTAAGGGTACTTAAAAGTATAATTATTTTAAGGTTTCGCCTGAACAGAGTTTGTGCTGCGCTTGTGAAAACTTCGTGTGTAAAATAAAAATAATCCTAAATGAGGTTTGGAACCCGGCCAATACTTACCTGAATTTACCATTAGTTGATTCCAACTAATTTACATGCTTCTGATTGGGCGTACGCCGTCTGCTTTTACTTTGCATGTCTTCCTGCTTTGTTTTGCTGTCCTTCTGTAGCATGGTGCTTGCCCCAAGTACAGCTTCTCGTTACTGGCCACTGGCCACTGGCCAGTGTCTTTCTACTTGCTACGCATTGTGAAGGTATTTTCTTTTTCCATTTTCTGCAGGCCATCTTCTCTCAATCTAGCTTATCGCTGCTCCTTCACCCACTCACCCTCCTTCTTATTGCTGTTCTTCCCCCACCCACATGCGTCCTGTTGTTTTGTGTTACCCTCTGAGCCCCCGCCCTCTTTTCAATTTCTGTTCTGCCCCCCCCATGCACACACTCCTGCTGCTCATTCTCATGCCAAAGCTGTGGTAGCCTTCTGTTTTTAGCTCGTTCCAATTGCATCCCACCCCTCTCGCCTGCTCTCTGTTGTGTCTCCCACTCTCCTCTCTTGTGTCCCAACCCAGTGGCTTAAAGTACAAAAAAGAGCGCTAAGTTGGGGTTAGTGCTCTCTGCGTCATTGTGCGTTTTTAGGTCGAGTCTAGCGGCAGCGCGCATGCACTGCTCGCTCTGCGAGGCCTGCAGTAGTCGTGTATGCTGTGGAAGCCGCACCTTCTCTCCACCCATATTCTTGATTGGCTTGTGTAATTGTCCTTGGTAAATGATGGCTTCCGATTGATAATTAGGCTTGTTAGTCCCTGCTTGTCACCACCCTTTAGCCATTTGTTACCTCCGATGAGGACTTGATCTTTTGCTTGTGGCGTTACATTGTCTCCTTCATAAGTCGGTAAGCACTATTATTTTTTTTATTTGCAACGCGGTCCGCTTTCACTTTATCCGACTCGCTTGTTTATTTAATTAATTTGCTGCACGGGCCGAAAGGGAGCTTTTCTACTCACTAATCTAACACGCATTTGCACTGCAATAGGTCTCGCATTTACACGAGTTTGAGCTATAGACATTGCAACTAACAATGCCTTTTATTAGGTCGACCTCTGCCAATGCGCTTGCGCATTACAGATGGTCGATCTATAGTGGCCACAACACTAGCTGAACCAGGCGGCCGGATTTCGGCAAGTGCACGTGCTCGTGCACGAGCTTGCCATTTGCTCCCCAGCCGCATTTCAAAGGATCTCTCCCCCGCCTCCTCTCCCCTGCCCCCCTCTGTGCAATGCCTTCAAAGGGATCCCCTCCCCAGCCCCCTGTCACCAGGCTTCCCTCCCACTCGCTCACTCCCCTGCTCCTTTTGGCCCCCATGCAAAGACCAGCTCACTGAAAGTCTTTACTAAAAGAAATGCTGCTTGCGGAGTGCTCTTTTAAAAGAGTTTTTTACGAAAGATGGCAACATTTGGAAAGGTCAAGCTCCAAAATCACACAAACTTTGGCATGGTGACAGTCAGCATTTGTGTATGAACACGCATTTAAGATAATGTTACACTGTCACAGTTTTCAGGAAATACGTTTTGTCTTTGAATTGCAATATAATTCCTAACGCAGGACATCTCCTTAACAGTCCTTCCAACGCAAGTTGCGCCTTTTTACATGAGTGAAAGGATGGTGAAGGGATACAGCTCTGATAACCTTTATCCTTCAATGCACGGCATTCCCTGTATGCTTTGCTTTTGTCAGGGTGAGTGTGTTTATTGAAACTGCAGACTGCAGTTCACTTGGAGACACTTAGGCGAGGGGCTGGAAGTGACTCGGCTGGAGCTGGGAGTGTCAAGGTCTAGGCCCGTTTTCATGCAGAATTGCCTGGGCAATCGCCAATTCACACCTGTTCCTCGTACGCCTGCAAGACAAAAGAAGCCCTGCCTTGCATATCTGTGGGAGGGGGGACGCGCGCCACGGAGGATGGGGCACCTTCTGAAAAGTGCTCAGGTTTGCAGCCACGGGGAAAGGGGGCTTCGACACTCAGACGGAATAAGAGCATTTCAGCACACTACATGCTCATTCTAAAAATAGACACTATTATTTTGTGGGAAATAATACCGAACCCATCCATAGAAAAAATGCAAAATGTCACATTTTTAAATCTGTGAAAGGTAAATAATACCATCTCTGCACCTGCATTAGCCACTGGGAATTTATGAAAAAGTTGATATTTAAGCTTTTAGCATGTGCTTTACATTTATTTACCTACAATACTTTTTTTAAAAATTCGAAATTTATGCGCCCAAACTCGTTTCTACTTTTTTATGTAAACATGCTCACATTCTCATTCACATTTTACAAATCACTTTATAGACAAACATCACTCTGGGGCAACACTCATGGCCAACACCGCATCACATAGGGACACCCTAACCTCACTCATGGACACCGACACACTACTTACGGACACCCCCACGCATCAATAAGGGATATCACCGCATCACTCAGGGACACCACCACATCACTCAGGGACACCACCACATCACTCAGTGACACCACTACACCACTCAGGGACACCACCACATCGCTCGGGGACACCACCACATCACTCGGGAACACCACCACATCACTCTGGGACACCACCACATCACTCAGGGGCACCACCACTCATCACTCGGGGACACCACCACTCATCACTCGGGGACACCACCACATCACTCAGGGGCACCACCACATCACTCAGGGACACCACCACATCACTCAGGGACACCACCACTCATCACTCGGGACACCACCACTCATCACTCGGGGACACCACCACATCACTCAGTGGCACCACCACATCACTCAGGGACACCACCACTCATCACTCGGGGACACCACCACTCATCACTCTGGGACACCACCACTCATCCCTCGGGGACACCACCACTCATCACTTGTGGACACCACCACATCACTCAGGGACACCACCACATCACTCAGGGACACCACCACATCACTCAGGGACACCACCACATCACTCAGGGACACCACCACAATACACTGAACATAATATTCACAAAAGTTTTTTAGTAAAGTTTAAGATATTGCCATTATGAATTAAAATTACTTTTATTTAAGTATTAAATAATATTTTAGAAAAAACAATTGGTATTTGTTATATCAATACATCTAAGTCACGTTAATACTAAACATGTTGCATTACAAATGCAATAACACTCTACCCTCTCAACACTCTTTCCCCTCTACACTATCACTATTCTCCCCATTCACTACTCTCCCCTTTTACTACTCTCCCCTTTCACCACTCTCCCCTTTCACCAGTCTCCCCTCTCACCACTCTCCCCTCTCACCACTCTCCCCTCTCACCACTCTCCCCTCTCACCACCCTCCCCTCGCCCCTCTCACCCCTCGACCCTCTCACCCCTCGAAATGCCTTTTAATATTATAAAAGGAATTGCCATTAACAAAACCAATAGCTCAAAATCTCGCTATTGGGAGACCTATTGCATTATAAATGCTTGTTTTTGTTTTCTTTTTTAAAACATCAATAAAAGGCATTGTCGTTTACAATGCTAACAGCTTAAACGCAAGTAAATGCGAGACCTATTGCATTGCAAATGCTTATTCCTTCATGCCACAATGGGCAGCAGATAGCGCTGCTGTACAGGATGTAAAAAACCTATTTCCATACTCTCATATTACCGCTACTGCTCCTATCTCAACATTGAAGGGGAATTGATGACACCAGAGGGAGGAAGGCATGCAAGAGATGGTTACAACAGCAAATGGCCGTCCATATAGTTGAGGCCACAGTGATCCCTGGGCAAACACGACCAGCCCCATCACCTGGGGAGTAGCCGAAAGCCAGCCACTGTCATCTGCCGTCAACATCATTGTGAAGGGGGCTAGTTCACTATTGTTGCACTCCAGTCGTAACAACCCTCACTGTCTACCACAGATCGGGACAAAATTAGGACAGGTAAACCTCCAGAAGGCGGTCACGTCACCACAAGGCAACCCAAACTGCCTCTGGAATCCAAGCCACTAGGGCACAGCCATTATTGTCAGCCAAGCATGGCTCTTTAGTTGCAGAGGAAGTGGGAAGATAATCTTGTGATGATGCTTACATGTTTGTCTGGGAATGTGGAAGTGGCGACCCGTTCAATAAAAAGGCAAACAAATCTCGAAGTGGTCAAACTTAGGATTAATTCAAGAACACTAACTAGAGAGAATTGAAAAAAATGCAGTAGCCATTTTTCTGCACAAGTACCTCAATCTCTTCATTTGCTCAACATATAATGATAGAAAGGTCAGATGGAGTAAGCAAAGCCAACATCAGTATCCACAATACAACTTTCACCTGCTTCAGCTTTTACACCCCAACTACCGGAAACACCCACTCCTAGGAGGGTATCCCAGCAGTGACATGAGAACCTCGTTTTATGAGATTCCTGTAACACTTGTGAATACCCGATCACAGATCAGACATTGACTGCTTAATCATAAAAAAAGATTGATTTCTGGCACATTGCTCCGCCTGTCTTGCCAGAACTCACTTTCTCTCACCTTAACAAATCCCACATGAGAATCAATTATCAATTTACCTTAGATGGCCTCCTAAATCGAGCCACAGAAGCCGTACTAGGCTCAATACTACCATTAAACCACGCGCCCTGTCAATTATTATGCAAATCTAACAGGTTGAGTGTTCTGCTGTATTGTGGCACATGAGCACAGCACTTGTGAACCAAAAGGAGTTATTGCACCACATATCAAATACCACAGAAAGACAACTTCTGGCCAGGATTCTGCCACTTGGCCATTAACTGATGCTCACGAGTGCTCTTTGGGGTACAACTTTTAGAATCAATCATTTTTATTGCATGGTAAAGCATCTTTATACACAGCTCAGCTGCCTACGCCCAATTGCTGGCAGAGCGTAACATCATGGCAAGTATTCAGCGTACAGGTCTACAGCCCGGAGGGTGACCCCACGAAAAGAAGTTTCAGGCCATAGCGTAGAGACAGGGCAGCTGCTAAGATACCACTTTTATGAAAGAAAGGAACATGAAAATAGACAAAAAACCCAACCCCTCCGCCCCCAAACCCTCCTACCCCCACCCTGCTCAGCATCGGTCTCTAACTCCCCCTTTCACCCTCCATGGCCACCAGTTATATATCAGCATTGCTCAGACTATTTTAGTGACCCCCATGGCTCCAGAGGGATGAGCTGTAGAATTTGTAGGTATTTTGGGCAAGTGACTTCCCTCAGCTCTTTAGAAAGGAGCTGTAAGAATGGACCCCATAGCTTTGCATGTTCTGAACCCTTTCCATCAATGCCCAGTGAAAGGCGTTCCATTGCCAAAAGATGCCAGAGTCTCTGGATACAATCCCGTGGATCAGGTGTGGTCGAGGAACCCCATTGTGCTAAAAAAACCTGTTGCGCCGCAAGTAAAGCTAATGCAATCTTTCTACAGCTCAGCGAGCTTAAAGGAAAGGACTTAGTATGGGGGAGTCCCAACAGCGTGTGCTCAGGTGCCCCACGGCAATGTAATCTGAAAGGCATCCTCAAGGTCATCAAGAATCGCTGTCTAATATTGCACCAGTTTCGGGCAGTGCCACAACAGGTGTACCAGAGTTCCCGGGAGGCCACACCCCCTCCAGCAGAGGCCTGACTTCGCTATATTCCAGGACTTGATGCGCGCCGGTGTAAAGTACCAATAAGCGGCTACCTTATAGGCAGATTCCGCACCCGCTGTGTTAGAGGCAGTATAGTGTGCTCGATAAAAGATATGCTCCAATTCTTTACGTGTCAAAGGGCGCCCTATTTCAGTCTCCCAACAAACCTGCACCTTCGTACGCTGTTTCTTGGGGTGTTTCAGGATCATCGGTATCCTGAAACACCCTTACGGTCATCCTTCTTGCAGACTAACCATTTTTCAAAAGCGGTCAAGGGGCGGGACATTAAAGCGAAGTTGGACGGTTGGGTCACCCAGTGTGCTAACTGCGAGTAATTAAAAGCGTCGGATTCCGGCAGGTGGAAGTAGTCCCTACACAATTGAGGGAAGAGGATCAGGCCTTCAAGGTCGAATAGGGAGACCACCCTTATGCAGCCCTCCTCCCTCCAGCGGCGAAAGACTGGGGATGCGCACCCCGGCGGAAAATTAGGATTGTCAACAATAGGTATGATAGGGGAGGGAAACTTAGTCCATCCTCTGCGCCCCGCTAATTGATCCCAAGCTTTCAGAGTCGGTGAGGTCACCGGGGAAGAGTAAAGGCCTCACGATTTGTGTTTGCGCGGAAGCCATAGTTCACACCAAATATTACAGCACGCTACCGTCTGGTCCATAAAGTTCCAGTCTTTGCTGGACAAAGGCCTATTCCACTCCGTGATATATGAGAGAAAGGACGCTTGATAATAATAACTCAGTAGTGGGAAGCCCATCCCACCCTCAGTCTCTGGTGAAGTGATGAGTGATAATGCGAGCCTCGGCCGTTTGTTGCTCCACAATAATTTATTAAGGAGCCCCTGCAACTTCCGAAGGGTGCCCGGCGGAGAGCTCACTGGGAGCATCTGAAATAGGTAGAGGACACGCAGGAGCACCGTCATTTTCACCGCCGCCAGCCTTCCATACCAGGCCAATTTGAGGCGGGACCAATCAGAGAGCACTTTGATAGTTTGATCCACCAATAGTTTATAATTAAGGGTGACCGTTTTAGTGAGAGAGGAAGTCAGCCGGATGCCCAGATATGTGATATCGGAGTGCACCCACTGAAAAGCAAAGTATTGCTGCAGATCTTGGACCTCTTCATTGGGAATAGAAATATTAAGAATTTGCGATTTCGAGAAATTTGCTTTAAATTCTGCAACCTTCCCGAATTCGAGGAGTTCCACCGCCAGATACCGCAGTGTGGAGTGAGGTTGGGTAAGCGACAGGATAACATCGTTGGCATACATACTAATTTTGTGTGTGTCAGCACCAAACTTAATTCCCACGATATCCATATTTGACCGTATGCGTTGGGCAGAAGGCTCCATATAGAGCGCAAAAAACAACGGGGACAAGGGACACCCCTGTCGTGTCCCTCTAGTGATGGGGAAAAGGGCTGATTTACATCCGTTCACTCGCACCGCTGCTTTAGGGGCCGCATAGAGGCATTGAACCCAGCGAACAAAGTTATCACCGAGCCCGAAGGCCCTCAAGACTGCAAACAGGTATCCCCTGTCCAAACGGTCAAAGGCATTCTCTGCGTCGATGGAAAGGAAGAAAGCCTTGGCTTGATACCTGTGGACCGGGCCTATAAGGTGATGAAGCTGTTTGGTATTATCTCCTCCCTGTCGTGTTGGGATAAAGCCTGCCTAGTCCAGATCTATGATACCGTCCATCAAGGGGCTGAGTCTCGCTGCCAGTTTGCTCGCGAAGAGCTTCGCATAAATGTTTAGAAGAGAGATCAGCTGATACGAGCCGCAGTCTTTAGGATCCATCCCAGGTTTAAGGATGACCGTGATTGCTGCCTCTGACATGGAGGGACTCACCTCCCATGTATCGAGAAAGGAGTTGAAGAGCCGGGTTAAAAGAGGAGCCAGCTCCACACAGTAAGTTTTTATAGAATATGGCAGAGAAGCCATCCGGTCCCGGGAATTTAGCTACCTTCAACCGAGCAATTGCAGATATGACCTCTTCTATGCGAATCCCAGTATCCAAAGCGTCAGCCGACGTTTTGAAGAGAGGTGTAAGGTTACAGGACGTCAAGTATTCCGCCACCCCCCCTGAGTTTGTTGAATCCCCCTGTACAGGCACTGATAGAACTGACGGAAGGAATCCACAATAAGGCTGACAGTGGAATGCTCAACTAACTGAGGATCTCAAATGGATTGAATGGCCGGCATCTGAGCTAGCGCTCTTAGCCTATGCGCCAACATCCTCCCCCTTTGTCCTCGCTAAGGTAAAATTAGTGTCGCAAGCGCAGGAGGGCGTGTTCCGCTCTATCTAAATCTAGGTGTTTCAACTTGCGCCGCTTTGTCTCCAACTCCCTTCAAACTCTTGGGGCCCCCATCAGCTTATGTATCGCCTCTAAAGCTCCCACTTCTTTCTCCAACTCTGCACGCTTATCTTTGCGTAAACGCGCAAATGATGCAGCGAGCGCAATGAACTCCCCTGCACCACTAATTTCCATGCTTCCCATACCACTGCTAGGGGAGTACCTTCCTGGTCGTTATCTGCGAGGTAGTTGGTTATAGTGCCCCGTATTCATGTGACAACCAATTCCGAGTGAAGCAGAGAGGCACGGAGGTGCTAGCCGGACGGCGGCGGGCGCTTGCCATTGAAGGTAAGTTGAACCGAGATAAGGGCATGGTCTGAAAGGGAACGAGGTGTAATATCTGCTATAGATAAGTGAGGAAGGAGAGAGGACATGGCCAAGAAGTGGTCTAAGCGTGTGTAGGGTTTGTGTGCTGCAGAGTAGTAGGTGTAATCGCGCTCTAGGGGGTGCTGGACGCCCCACACATCATTCAACCCGCCCTCAAGCAGCCATTGTCTCCCCCCCTGCGACATTGCTCCTGTCTGGTAATGCCTTTGCTCAGACCTATCCATCTCCGGGTCCATCACTATATTCAGATCCCCAGCCACCAAGATCGATGTATTCGGAGACTCCACAACCTCAGAGAGGGCCACCCGCAGGAAGGACTCTTGTCGTTTCTTTTGGGGCATACAGCGACCCTATTGTTAACTGTGTGTCCCCCCATTGGATGCGGACAGCCAAGAATCTACCCTTAATGTCAGCCTACTGAGAAAGGACTTTGCAGTGTGTGCGCGCTAAATAAGATTGCCACCCCATGCTTCTTAGCCGGGCCTGAGGACCACAATTGCAAGGGGAAGCGCTTGTCTTTCATACATTTAGTATCCCTAGAGAGGAGAAGGGTCTCCTGTAGCGGGCACATATTGCCCTCTGCATTCTCCAAGAGGAAAAGGATGGCCGAGCGCTTAACAGGGCTGTTTAAGCCCCTGACAATAAGGCGTACAACCTTTAAGTCCCTACCCATAGCACCAAGAGGAGAGGAGAAAAGCCATTGAGGCGCTTAATGCCAACATTACTAGGTGGGCAAGGATGCACGGACCGCGGACCAGTTACTCGCCCTGTCTTCTGGAGAAATGATGCGGAGCCCCAAAAACAACCCCCAAACTCTAACAAAGCCCCAAACCTTAAACCATAGTACAAGAGAACATAAAAAGGAAGAAAACTCAAAAATCGCATACAGTGACAACAGTCTGTCAATGGCCATGCACAAGGACTACAGTCTGTCTTGTGAATCAAACGGTAAGGGGAACAAGGCACCATTCTGAGTAGCGTAACGCACCGGATGCAGGGCAAATCCACCATACAAGGGTTGAGTGATGGTACCAACTCTCAACAGAACAATTCCCCCGCCTTTGGCGCAGAAAAACAGCCAACCTGATGCCATTCGAACGTAGCTCAAGGGACGCCCGTATTATCAGTCACCTGTGCCACAGATGTAATAGCCACCTCTCTTTCTATCAGACTAGGGGACAAATCCGGTTTCGAAGAGTGGGGGGACCGCCCAACTCGCTGCAAGTTGGTGGAGCGTCTGCGCCGCCTCGGAGGGGATCAGGCTGGCCCAGGCTGAAAAGAGAACGAATCTGCAGAAGCTTGCCTTGGTGCTTGAAGATAAGTCGGAATGGGTGGCCCCACAAATAGGGGATACCCTTCTCACGCAAATGGTTGGCAATAGGCTTAAATTCTCTTCACTTGACTAGGGTGGAGGCTGCTAAATCCTGGAAGAGTGCCGGTTGATGGTCCCGAAACTTCACAGGGTTGAGGTTGCGGGCCTTGCGAAGTATTTGCTCCTTAAGTTGAAAGTCATGGACACACACCAGAATGTCCAGTGGGGGAGCCTTAGCGCCTCTTGGTAAGCGACACAGTGGACCCGGTCCATCTGTATTTCTAGTTCCTCGCCTTCCCCAGGTTCTGACGAAAAAGCTCACAGACATACTCACGGAGGTCATCTCCTTTCCCCTTCCATGGCACCACTCGGATTCTAATGTTGTTACGCTTAGACCAGTTTTCTAAGTCCTCAGCATGGGCTTGAAGATCCAGGTTTTGTTCTGTGAGGCGAATGACGTCCTGCTGGAGCTGGTGGAGATCATCCTCCCGGCCCAGGTAGTGCTCCTCCAAGGTTGCCACTCGCTCACCAATGGCATCTAATTCTCGCTGTACCTCCCGCAGGTCGGAGGAGAGCTGGGAGCGAAGCTCCTAGATATCTTCTTTTATGGCTGAGAACAATTCAAGCATAAAGGCTTTGGTCGCCGGTAAGTCGTTATCCTCTGGCTGCAGAACATTTGGCATCTGATTGAGAAGTGGACTGACCTGCCGATTTCTGCAGGAGATCCTTCAGAGGCTTGTCTTTCCTGTTCCTGGAAGAAGACATGCCGGCTGTGGCAAAGGCCTATATGTCGGAGCGTGTGGCTCAAACAGAAGCGGGATCAGCCCACCAGGGAGCCCTATCAAGGCCCACTCCCGGTGGGGCCCAGACACAGGGTTAGGACAAAACAGCCAATTATCAATGCTCAGTATCAACTGGCCCATGTGGTGATCAAAACGTAAGTGAGCCCGAGCAACAGCCAGGACGGGGGAGGCGCCCTCACGCCCTTCTCCGCTCTCAGGGCTCTCCCGGCCAAGGCCCAGCCACGCGCTCGGCCCAGGTATCACCACCCGGGGAAGCAAGTGCTCGTCCACTACCAACGACCACCGCTAACTGCACGCTCATGGGCAAAGGGCATCACACTCCATGCAGGGCAGAAGGCTGTCACAGTACTCACTCTCAGATCCACAGCCAGGACAAGGCACAGTTCAGAACAGAGCACACCTCCACACCTCCACACCTCCACACCACGCTGTCTGCCGACACATGGACCGATCAAGACCACCAGGAGGCAGGGAAGCAGGCTGCCATACTACCAGGCCCCACCTAGGCCAGGGCACAGGAGCGTCCGCCACCCGGAGCTGCCAAGGCAGAGCAAATCGCGAGTCCGGACCGGAGAACCTCCTCCCGCCGACTCGTGGGCCAATGGCAGACCCAGCCCCCACAGCAGCGCGCCTCTCAGTCTCCAGTACCACCATAAGAGTTCAGGCAATGGCCGCACGGGGGGGGGGTGCCCACACCCGCCTCAGCCGCTCAGCTTCACCGCCACAAGCGATTACCCCCGGCTGCAGCCTCAGTCAATGCCAGCCATCAGTCAATCAGCCGTTGCCGGGAAGCATACCGGGCACCCCGCTGGGCCTCCCCGTCCAGCGCTGCAGAGCGCGGAAATCTCAGCAAGCCAGCAGATGCAGCCCAAACCTAGTCAGTACGTCTCCTCCTTCCCTCCAGTGGGACATTACCACACCGTCCACCGATATACGGACCAAGACCCACAGTCCAAGGTCTGCCACCCCCTCTCACCTCACTATTCTGTGCTCGGTCCTTCGCCGGCCCTCCGCTCCACACCGCAGCACCCCAGGACCCTTGGCATGACAGACCCGCACAGCTGCAGAGCGGAGGCAGGCAGCTGGTCACCGGGGATGTCTGCCTGCAGCACTCTCGCTGGGAGAGGGGTGCCTGCTCCACACGCCACTATGCTTTACTCAATCCCGGCCCCTGGAAGACACGGCCTGCTCCTCCTCTCGGGCCTCGCAAAATGGCGGTCGGGAAGCAGCCCCTTGGTCCCTGCTCTCTCAGCTGCTCAGCAGGGTGGATTCTTGGCCCGTTCGCCCTGCCACTATTCTGAGGAAGCCGCCGGCGACCCCCAGATCAGGCAGGGACCCCGTGGGGACGAGGTCCCTGGCAGCAGCAACCCGCCACCAGGCTCGCCGGGCCGCAGCAAGGCCGGAGCTGGACGGCTCGAACAGACGTGGTAAGTCACCGCCAAATGCCGAAAGATGCACAACACCGGTGCGGGAGGGTCAGCGGGAGTGTCCACACTCATTGTCCAACGCGGATGGGCATCAGGAGGGCAGATATTCAATGCTGATTGCAGACGTCGCCGGAGGGACAGGGAAGCACGTCCTACTCCGCCGCCATGTACACCAGAATATGACAGACAGTTTCCCACACCTTGCATTTCCAGTTCCACACCACATCCCAGACCAGTCTTCCACACCACTTTCCTGTTGCATCATGGTCCTTGCAGTTTTCTTTGTCACCCTACCTAGATCACGTCTTGGTGGTGGAGTTTTGTTCTCTATCTTGGCTCCTGGATCCTATGGTGATTCTGACCAATAAATGTCTTTTTGACTTTTCTCTCTCTTGTCTTTACAGTATGTTAAAGCCTTTCCTATTTCCTTCCCTTCCTATGTCTTCTGGTTAATTCTCCAATTCCTCGGTGTTTGCTACCAGTCTTATCTGTTTCAGTTCCTTGAAATGTTTATCTCTCTGTCTCTATGGTTACCATAGTTTCCAGTTCAGCCTGGACACTTCCTGACCTCTTATTGTATTCAGACTCCTTGCTTTGTGTCCGATGTTCCATGTCGTGTATGCATACTTCGGTCATGCTCATGGTAGTGTGCAGATTTGCTAGTTGTGTTTCCAGCAACCATTGTTCGGTGAGCTTCTTTCTATTCCAGTTCTGTTCATGTTCTCTGTTTCCAGACCTACTTTTCCCTTAGCCCAGTTAAATATATCGATTGTTTCATGTTCTGTTCCTTGATGTCCTTTCTTGTGTCTGTGTCGAAACCTTGATCATAGTTACCAAGACTGTCGGTGAGATAATAACGCTTGGTGCCTCTGGCACAGATGCTACCCATTGCTCTTCTTCTATAATACTAGACAACATTAGCTGCTCCTTGCTTTACTGTAAAATATTCTTAGTTCACATTGAGATCAGCTTTTAAGGACCATACAAACAATCCTTTATAACAGTTTTTCGTTGTCCTGTAGTTCCTTTTTGTTGTTTGTAGTTTGTATTTATGTTGTCTTCCTTGTTTCGCTTTTAGGCTTTTCCTCCTGCTCCTGTCCTGCCCACCTTTCCAGCTTTCAGGTACTCTCTTCTGTATGCTGAACCCCTCCTTCTGAATTTGCTTATCCGCTGCAGAGAGCAAACACTCTCTTTTAGTTGGCCTAATCCTGACATCAGGAAACTCCCTGACACTTCAAGATGAATGACCCCCTACTGAATTATTGACAGAAACCATATGGGATGCATACATAGCAAATCTGCTAAATGTAAGTTTGATTGGAGTAAAAAGTGCACATGTGGTACAGATCATATTTTACTAAGGTCCTGATTACGAGTTTGGTGGATTGGATACTCCGTCACATGCGTGGCAGATATCCCGCCCGCTGTATTACAAGTTCCATAGGATATAATGGAATTGTAATACACAGGACAGGATATCCGTCCCATATGTGACAGTGTATCCCATTCGCCAAACTCGTAATCAGGCCCTTAGAATCAAGTCTAAACACCATACATGGGAAAACAAAGAATGCATGTTGTTTGTTGCTAGCTTACTACCTAAAAGTCAATAAAGTCTAAAAAGCAGATCTAGAAATAATGATTGAGAGATGACCAAAATGATGTACTCCAAGATACTTGAGGCTGTCCGAGAGTACTTACAGCAGGTATAACACAAGATAATTCTAAACTTGGTTGCCAGAAACCCACAAAGATTGACCCATCAATCAATCCAGATCTTTTAGACCCAAACACATGCATTAGAAAACACATACACCCAACACGCAGACAAACCTTATGAGGTACATTAAGGTTAGCCTAATATGGAAATTGGACACAGGGGATTGATAAGACATTTTACCAGTCTCTCACCTTGTGCTCTAGCTCTCTAATAAAACTCTACTGCTTTTGAGCCAGTTTATCCGCAGCAAAACGGGTTTTGGCTATTCATTCATAGCTGCTGTTCTTTCATTAAAAAAAGTATTCCTTTTTATGGTCCATGTACACGTTTGGTTGGCTGATTCAATGTATTGGATCAACACTTTGAAACATCTCAGATTCTGCGTAAAGCCAGAGTGCGAAGAGACAGGTTCGGAAAATTGGAAATTTTCTTTTTCAACTGCACTGCAATTTTGCAGGTGCAGAATGAGTGAAGGGATCTGTTGGGTGAAGACGCTTCAGTAAACAGAAGATAAGAACCTTGAAACCAGGCAATTGCAGTGACTGCAGCAGAGAAAATCAAAGCAGTGTTTCTTGCTCCATCCCCTTGCCCATCAGATACAAAGATCACCTGGGCAATGATGTGGAGCTGGTGGCCATGTTAAACTCTGTTCTAGGTTTTCAGGTCCTTTTTCATTTAAGTAAATCAGTGTAAATTATTTAAATTCAGCTGATGTAAACTGCTCTCAATCAAAGTGTCATTAATGCAATGTAGGGCATTGGATTGCTGATTGGGGGTTCAAACCCTACTCAAGCAGCAACCTCAAATCTTGTCAGGGTGAAACATGGTCAAACTTTAAATAGACTTGTGTCCAACCCTCTGGTAGCTTGGCACTAAAAGCAATAAGGATTAACTTAGAGGCAATTTGACAAAAATCCTATCCAGAGAACCAGAGATATGCAATTTGAAATATTTAGGTAAAAATAGTGCTTAAAACCACAATGCACCACATTTGGTTATCTGGTCGCACCGGACTGGGACATAGAGCATGTATCGGATACAGAGACCAAGATAGGCCCACAGAAAAAAAAACCATCTTAAATCCTGGTTGCGGAGCATTACGAAGTCCCGCGGAAAGGGTATGTTGCGCAGTAGTGATTCCAAGGAACGGCAGGGATGTGATGTGTGGTTCTGAATCAAGGATGTGTTGTGCACTGGTGGTTTCAAGGAGCTGTGGGGCTGCAATGTTGGATCCTGTGCCTAGTCATGTAAAGTACTTTGTGTGCCCCTGGCATTGAAACAAAACATAAGGGAGGAACTTGAAAACTTAGAAAAAGAAGGAATAATCTTCAAAACGAAGGCCACTGAATGGATTTCACCTGTAGTTCTGGTGCGAAAAGCCTCAGGGTATGTCCGTTTATGCATAGATCTGAGGGCCCTCAACAGGGTTGTTGTGGTACATAAGAATTGACTCCTGGTTATTTCTGAAATACTTACACAATTAGAGGGGGCTGCTATTTTTTCAACATTGGATCCTAAGGCAGCATACCACCAGATCACGTTAGATAGTAAATCTATTAATTTTATTATTTTCATCAACCTTTATGTGTTGTAAAAATTCACTAAGCTACCTTCCCTGGGCCATTGAAGAGGTATTAGGGGGTATTACTAGTATAAAAATATATCAATACGATTTATTAATTTATGGGTCTAATCAGCAAGATCGTGTTTGTAGGTTATGGTTAGTCCCAGGAAGATTTAGGATGAGAGGTTTGCCTCTAAGAGAGAGTGAATGTAAGTTAAATCAAGTTGAAATTGATTACTTAGGTAATGGTTTAGCCCATGACATGAACCCAGTGAGCAATTGGTAAAACCATAGGAAATGTACATGTTCCTTAGGAGAAGAAGAATCCATTGACTTTCCTTGGCATGGCTGAATGCTATAATAAATGTGTGCCATCCTTTGCCAGCCACACCCAAAACATGAGGTATTTGTTAAAGAAGGGTATTAGGTTTTCTGGGTCAGCCTTATGTGATCAAGACTTTCAAGATGTAAAATCGACATTTGGGAGTGCTCCATCTTTACAAAGTTTTGATGATAGATGACACAATACTGATTACTGATGCTAGATCTAACGGGGTTGGGGTGGTTTTAAAACAAACTAATGAAGGACAAGAAAGAACCCTTATGTTCATTCCGTGAAGGTTAGTGGGGCCAGAAGAAATATATTCTGTCATCCAGCGTCAGGCTCTTTGCATTTACTTTTAGGAAGTTAAAGAAATTCCTCTGGGGACTGTAGCTCGAAGTGAGAACAGACCACAAACCGCTCAAAGAGTTGTTTATTTAAAAAATGTATATGCGGTGTCAGGTCGGATCTGTAAATGGGTGGTGGCCTTACAAGACTTTAACTTTAGGGAGATATATATCCCTGGAGTGGAGAAGAAGATTGCTGATTGCTTGTCACGATTGTGCCCTAAACAAGAAGATCTGGAGGTTGATGATGAACCTTGGATTTATGAAGAGGATCTCACCATGTGTCAAGTCACAGATGTGGTAGTCAGTGAAGAACAGAGGAGGAGTAGTTCTGAAGACTATGAGGGTTTAAAAGAAATACGAGATTTGGTTGAGAGAGGTTGGTTATCAAAACATGGGGGTGGGTGAAGAGAGTTTGAAGTTCTGGATCGTAAAAGAGAAGCTGTCTGAGAATAATAGTTTGCTTTGGAGAAGAACCAAGTTCATTTCTCAAAGCAAAGTCAGGAAGAATAAAAAGTTAAGTCAGCAGAGACATTTAGGAATTTCAAAGACCAAGTAAAGTATAAGATTACATTTCTGGTGGCCGGGAATGGACACACAGGTTGAGAGTTGCCTGAGGGAATGCCTGGAGTGTTACTCTAGTGATAAAGGTTGTAAAACTAGGATGCAACTTATGGTGGTGAGGGACAGCCGTACAAGAGTGTGGCAACATGTAGCTTTGGACATTCTGGGTCCAGTTACTTGTAAGGTGGTCGGTACTATGTGCTAGCATTAATGGACATGTTCCCCAGGTGGCCGGTGGTGTGCATCACTCAGAGTGTTGAAGCAGATAAAGGTAATTACATTTATTAAAGGTATCTTTAGTAGAGAAGGATTCCCAGAAAGTATTTTAACGGACAATGGTGTCCAGTTAGTATCCAAGGACATGGAAGAATTTTTATCATTCAGGGGAATAAGGCATAAGAAGTGTTCTGCCTATAATCCAGAGACTAATGGGACAATAGAGAGGATCAACAAGGTTTTGAAGGAGTCTATTCAGATCTGTAAGTTGCAAAACAGTGATTGGAAAAATTATTTGTTAGAAAGGGTATGAGTGTAACGTTTCACTCCACACTCTTTTAATGGTATGGAGCCAATTGAGTTGATTCGAGCATGAGACCCCATACCTTAGTGAGTCCTGATGGATGAAGGATGATAGACTCAAGGCAGTGAAAGATAAAAATGGTGGTTGGGAGGAATTTAAATGGGAGAAAGTGTGGAAGAGCAAGCAGGAGTTTGATGTACGGAAAACTGTGCGTTCTACTGTGGTGAAGGTTAAAGACATGGTGAGGGTGCGACTTCTGCAGAAAAGTGGGGTCTCAAAATTCTCCCTGCCTTTCATGGTGTTGGATACATTCCCAAATTCAGTCAACGTTAAGGACAACCATATCCGGATTTAAGCAGGATTGTGTTTATATAAAAGAGAATGTAAAAATGGCTGAGGAAAAGTAAGCCAACAGTGGTTTAAGAAGTAGTGGGCGCAGAGACATGCCTCCTAAATTCATGAAGGATTATGTGGGATTGTACAGTTATATATGTATAAACAAATGTGTGAACATTTTATTCTTGGTATATAGGAAAATGTATAAAAGTTGGGGTAAATGCATATAAGTTGGAATGTTTTGGGGGGGGGGGTTTATGTTTAGGCAAAAGGGGGAGATGAGTAGTATCTATTGTATTGTATTGCTTTGGCCAATACTTAGTGGGTGGAACTTGTTAGGTATTATAGAATCTTAGAACGTTGGTGGTGGGTAATGTAAACTGGCAGTTGACCTCTTGCACCTGAGGTGGCTGGCATGTTTCTTTGGACACTGGTATTTGATTGAACCACTTTGAGCCTTATTACGAAGTGGCAGTATTTATTACCATAACAATTGCTATGCAAGTAGATGTTAGTTTCCAGCAGATCCTATTCTTGCACGTCTGTAGTCTCTTTCTTATGCCCTTTTTTTGTCTTACCTAAGATTGAGCGAAAGGTTAGGTATGACAAACAATGGACTATTCACAGATTAGTCATAGATAGCGAATTATGCTGCTAGGAGTCTAATGAGGAGACACGTTTAACAAAGGCGTGCACAAGATGCCAATAGTAAATATGGACTGACTGTTCAAACGTTTGGTTTACTATGGGCTGTTCGGAGGTTTGGTTTACTGTGGACTGTTCAGAGGTTTGGTTTACAGGTTTGGTTTAGTATGGACAGGTAAGAGATTTGTTTTACCATGGATTGTTCAGAAATTTGGATAACTGCAGACTGTTCAGAGATTTGGTGTTCTACAAACTGTTCAGTTTGAGGTTTGGGTTACTCGGACTGTTCAGAGGTTTGGGTTACTGTGGAGTGTTCAGAGGTTTACCTTACTGTGGAGTGTTCAGAGGTTTGGGTTACTCAGGACTGTTCAGAGGTTTGGGGTATTGAGGAGTGTTCAGAGGTTTGGGTTACTCCGGACTGTTTGGAGGGTTGGATTACTGTTGCGAGTTTCAGAGGTTTGGGTTATTCTGGACTGTACAGAGGTCTGGGTTACTGCCGACTGTTCAGAGGTTTCTCCAGACCGTTCAGAGGTTTGGGTTACTGAGGAGTGTTCAGAGGTTTGGGTTACTCCGGACTGTTCGGAGGTTTGGGTTACTGTGGAGTGTTCAGAAGATTGGGTTATTGAGGAGAGTTCAAAGGTTTGGGTTACTCTGGACTGTTTGAGGTTTGGGTTACTGTGGCTTGCTCAGAGGTTTGGGTTACTCTGGACTGTACAGAGGTTTGGGTTACTCTGGACTGTCCTGAGGTTTGGGTTACTCTGGACTGTACAGAGGTTTGGGTTACTTTGGACTGTTCAGAGGTTTGGGTTACTGTGGACTGCTCAGAGGTTTGGAATACTCTGGACTGTTCAAAAGTTTGGGTTACTCTGGACTGTTCAGAGGTTTGGGTTACACCTGACTGTTCAGAGGTTTGGGTTACTCCGGACTGTTCAGAGTTTGGGTTACACCTGACTGTTCAGAGGTTTGGGTTACTCCGGACTGTTCAGAGGTTTGGGTTACTCCGGACTGTTCAGAGGTTTGGGTTACTCTGGACTGTTCAGCGGTTTGGGTTACTCCGGACTGTTCAGAGGTTTAGGTTACTGTGGAGTGTTCAGAGGTTTGGGTTACTCTGGACTGTTCAGAGGTTTGGGTAACTCCGGACTGCTCAGAGGTTTGGGTAACTCCGGACTGTTCAGAGGTTTGGGTTACTCTGGACTGTTCAGAAGTTTGGGGTACTGTGTAGTGTTCAGAGTCTTGGGGTACTGTGGCCTGCTTAGAGTTTGGGGTACTGTGGGCTGCTCAGAGGTTCACACAGCGCCACAAGATTCAGTATACAATTCAGCAGTCAGGAAGGCGTGCATTACTTTATTGTGTACCACACTATAGACCAAGATGTCGGGCCAAGCATCCCACAATGAAATTGAAAATGATAACATTTTCCTTTTTTTGCAAATGCGCTGATTATGAAGTATTGTTTCAAGCATAAGCCATTGTGTACTGCTACAAGCTCTGTGCAAACATAAGGTCCATAGGAGGAAGCTCTTCACTTCTTAACCTTCACTCTAATACTCTGCAGAATACTTGCCGTTGCTCTGATGTAACGTTTTATTACTAGAATGGATGAACAAGAAACGTCTCTTTTTAAATCTACCTACCTATACACCGCAAATAAGGCACGTTTTCTTTCTATTAGAGGAAAAGCACACTGTAGAAACGAAACCCAATTGCATTGGGAGCATTTATGTTTGGCCAATAACTTGCATAATCACACCCAAAAAATGACATTAAATGATTAAATCTTCAGCAACATTTACGTTTCTAAAAACATAAAAGTGAACAGCAGGAGGGGCAAGATCACCATGAATAGCAAAAGGAAAGGTAGGCAGCAGCAGCTCAGCAAGGTAAAAACATTTTAACACTGTTCTGCTACATGATGATTGGCTTAACATTTACAGTAATATTGAGTGTGCCAGTGAGACAGTGTGCATTGATTTCAAACTCTGAAGTTAAGTCTACCTCACCACACTCTCTGTCTTTGGGTAACTCAGGTGTTAGTTGGTTACTGGCTAGTCATGGCACAGGACCCATGTTTGCATACCCTTGCCACTTAGGACGGGACATCAAACACAAAAGATGTTATGTTATGTTAATTGTATTTATATAGTGCATTAATGCCGAAGGGCGTCTAAGCGCTGATTGTTTCAGATTGCGAGTGCCATCACGACTGCTGGCCGAGTTACCATGATTTAAACATCCAGGTCTTTACAGCTTTCTTAAAAGATAAATGGCTGGGTTCATATTTTATGGTTAGGGGGAGTGTGTTCCATATTGTGGCCGCTTTCATTGCAATACTCTTTCCACCATATCTAGTTTTCCTAAAACTGGGCTTTATCAATAAATTAGCTGAGGCGGAACGAAGTTTCCTAGCTGGAACATACTGCCTGAAACTGTGGTTCAGAAAGGCTGGGCCCAAGTTGTGAATTGCCTTTTAGGTTACGCAGAGGTTATTCTTTGTTTAATGGGGAGCCAATGTAGTTCTTGTAGCCTTTTGAGCCACCGAGCAATGTTTAGGGATTTTTAGACGGAGTCTTGCTGCGGCATCCTGTAGTATCTGGAGTTTATTCAAATTATATTTTGGGGTTGTCAGAAGCAGACTGTTGCAATAATCTATTTTAGAGAGGACTAATGCTGTAATAAGTGTGTTTTGCAGGCTGGCCGGTATGAATGGTAGGACTTTCTTGATTATTCTGAGGATATTAAAAGTGGAGGAAGTCACAGCATTTACTTGTTTTGCGAAGTTGAGTTTTAAGTCTATAATCACTACTAAGTTTCGTGCTTTATCTGTGGGAGGGACTGGGCCCATAGTGTTTGGCCATACGTCAGGGCCCCAAAAATGTAATTCAGGCCCAAGCGTTTTGCTTAAGGCAGTTTCACTCCATCCAGTTATGGATGGCTATCATGCAGTTCTGGAATCCAAGTCAATTCAAGTCAAGTTTATTTGTTTGATTAATTAAAATCTTACAAAAATGCTTTTTAAAATATCACAGAGAGTAAAAAGTTTAAATCACCATGTACATAATTATTCTAATATTGCATAATCTAAAAAACAAATTAATAAAAGTTTTCCTCAAGTTTTTACCAATCACAGATAGAAGTTTTACAAAAGCAGAATTCATTAATACGTCCTTCGGGTTTAAGCATGCCATTAATGCTTGTCTGCATGTCCTTACTCCACGAGCATTAAATAATCTCTTTAGGGCAATTTTTCTTTCCACTTCTAATGCAGGACAAAGACATAGCAGATGCAATATTTCCTCTTGGCCACATTTACATAGCCTACACATGGTATTGTCGTCACTAGTCTTCCATGCCGTCAGATGACACAAACCCGGCCAAAGTCCAAAACGAGCTCTTATAAAAATTCGCTTACTTTGCTGTGACCATGCTGTTACAAGATATTCTTGGACTTGCTTTTTTTTAAATCCATTTATAATTGCCCATGCATGCCTTCTTCTTACCAGTATCTCCTTGTCTTTTGTCAGGGAAAGATGATTTGTCAGTTTATTTATTGTTCTTTTGAAGCTTTCTTGGGTAATTACATTTTCCCAAATTGATGTTACTCCGAATTCTTCCTTTGCCTCATTTAGATATACCCAAGCTTGCAGTTTCCGGTTGTCTTTTACTTCTTGCCATAATATTCGGGACATTTGGTTGTCGAAGTCATTTTTTATTCGATTCCAGACTTTCAAAATTTGACCTTTTCAAGCGTGTTGCTGATTATGTATGCCAAACTCCATCCTCACCTGTGCTTGCGAGGCATTGTAAGGTGGTTGGAATAAAATTTTGTAGATTTTGGCGACTGCATTGTTTTTTTTTTTTTTTTTTTTTAAATTTTTGAAAACCTTTATTGTGCATGAAAAAGGAGGACAAATACGGGCCTACAACCGTCAGGCCGGCCACGAAACAGTTGAGCACGAGAGCAAACAATTTAGACCCCCCCAGCGGTATCAGGCAGTATAGCAACAAGTAATAGCAGTTACACAAAATTGAATCATGCCGCCAAGGAGAAGGAGCAGTGAAGGTTAATTTAAAAATTTTTTTTTTTAAACATAAATCGGTAAAAATTAAGTCAAGGAGAACTGAGTCCATACAGTCCGCTTACAGTACATGCAGGCAGCAATAAACATGGCAGTAGTGATAACACCCAACAGTTTGGCGGCACAATTCTAAACAACAGGAGCATCAGTCCGCATATGCATACCACCCACAGCGCCACCCACTCCTTACAAACCCTCATTACAGACCCAGAACAAGAAACCCGAAATGTAGCAAGAAAAGAGAAAAGGGGAGAGAAAGGAAGAAAAAGTAAAGTCCAAGATCGGAAGAAAGGCATAAAAGAAAAAGCGTCACATTTGACATATAGGGAGGAAGACAAGTGTGCAAACTAGTCTATGACCCCCCAAAAATGAAAAAGGTGGGGAGGAGCCAACAATTATCAAGCTCTCTAAGCTAGCGAGCAAGGCAGTGGTTAATATCCCAAACGGAGCTTCAGAATTAAAAGACCTCACAACAGGTATAAACAAGTAGCCCACCTCCAGACCCCCGTGTCGCCCAGGACCAAGATCTTAACCACGAAGACTAGCAAGAGGATTTTAGTACTGCGGTCGTGTAAGAAAGAAAACATCCCTTCCCCGGTGTGCAATACACAGCAAATACCATGACAGGCCAAGTCGTCACCAGTCAGTAAGCAAGCCAGCGTATTAGTATCCTCAGCCCTGGCCAGAGCGCCGAAATATCTCCACACATGTCCGCCGCCATACACCCCTCACCGGCCAGACAAAGGAACAAAATGGCCTCCTCCAGCAGAGAAGGCGAAGAGGAGGAGGGTACGAGTACCCCCAGTCGACATCACTAGCAGTATACAAATGATGGGGCGCCCCCCCCTTTGTTAGATGAGTCACACACTGCCGTCGCGGAGGAAAAGTCACAATGTGGGCAGGGAGGGAAGCCATCGCCCGGAGGGTCTCTGGGAGGTGCAACAGTGTTAAGCCGGTGGCAACAGTAGCAGGCAAAGAATCGAGGGGCGGCTTCGCAACAGTAGCCTCGCCAGAAGTGAAACAAGCAACTGTATCTCCAAGGTCCGATCGACTCTTCACAGCCTCGCAGTGTGACACTGTCTCCTGAACAGGGTTAATCACCGGCAACAGGGGGACAAGCAATCGCAGTTGTGTCAGACCTTCCGCAGCTCCCACTATCCGCTGTTCCAAAATGTAGGTTTGCCTCCGCCATGTCTCCCGGGCGTCCAGCAAGGCAGTCAGGACATCACCGCGGGTCGGTTCCCGTCCCATCGCTGGCTGACTCATGCAGGATGGGCGCACCCCCCCGTTGAACACCTGATTAGGCATAGACAGGATCCTTCCCGTTGAGGACGAGGAGTCCGCCATCTTCCCTCCACACGGGAGGGGACGTCTTGGTCACCTCCGCAGCAGGCCCACGGTAGCAACAGGGGGGCGAACACACAGGCGGGAGATAGGAAAGCGGGAGTCCCCGACAAACAGGCAGCACACAGGTCAGGGCCAAGGCGGAACGAGCGCTGTCCATATAGCCAGCGACGTGGACGAGTTGAGTCAGGGCAGGCACCCCAAGATGGACTCCGTGCAATCCCCAGGTTCCCCGGGGAGAAGGTAGTGTGGGTCGGATTCCCATGGATCGCATGAGCAGGGCGATCTGGCCAAGAGCCTTACCAGTTCGAAAGGGCGACGTGTCTCGCCTCCGCAGTCAGGAATACTCTCGTCCCAGTTAGAGTCTCGGGAGCGTGATCGGCTGACGGCGCCCGGCCATTTCAAGTCTGCGGTCGGCTCCAGGTCCCGGGACAGCTTCAGAGGCCGGGAAACAGCGTGAGTTCGCCGCGTAGGCGAACGGCGGAGGTCTCAAAAGAGCACCGGTGGCATCAGCGTTCTCGTGCCCGTAATTAGGCACGGGACAATCAGGATGTGTGGCAGGATTCCGGTGCAGGATCGGACGGTTCGCGGAGCCTGTAGCTCACACGTCCGTCCCGGTCGCCATCTTGGCTCCTCCCTCCGGCGACTGCATTGTTAATTATCTCCGCATCCTTTCCATTTAAAACTTCGGAGCCATATGTTAAAGTTGGTAATAACTTAGCGGGTATAATCTTTAATAAAGGGCCATAAGATAGTGTTGTCAGTTTTTTTTGTATGATCCTAAATGCACCCATCAAGCAATTTGCTTTCCTAGTAATATCTTTTCTTTGCAGGAGAAAATTTCCACTACTATTGAATATAACACCAAGATACCGGTAAGAATCAACCTGCTCTAGCTGTGTTTGGTCCAGCATCCATTTGCTTTTATTTTTTTGTCGTCTGTTCTTTGTAACAACCATTATTTTTGTCTTTGCTTCGTTTATTACCATGTGGTTCTCTTTTGCATAGATTGATTTTCGATCGATTAGTCTTCGAAGGCAGTTCTGGAATCTGTTTTCAGTACTCCCATCATTTTTTTCTCTATGAATACGACAATTTGAGTTTCGTCAGCATAGGATGTGAGTGAAAAAACAAACTTCCTTTTCAGTTCTGCTAGTGGAGAGACATAAATATTAAAAAGGGTGAGGCACAGTGAAGATCCATGTGGAACTCCACAAGGCAGGGAGACTGAGTGAGAAATGAAGTTTTCTAGGTTCACTACTTATTCTCGATTTGCTAAGTAGGATTTTAGCAGACTCCATGCCTGTCCTGTGATTCCACACTTCTTTAGGCGGTTTAGTAGTGGTCGGTGGTTGATAGTGTCAGAAGCCGCTGAGAGATCAAGAAGGATCAAGGCAGCTCCTTTTCTCTGATCTGTAACCTGCCTGATCTCTTCGGTTGCCTTGAGCAATGCTGTCTCTGTGCTGTGACCTGTCCAGAAGACAAAATGTGTGTTATCTAAGAATTTGTTTGTCTCAACAAAGGAGACCAATTGTTCATTCAAGATAATGGAAGAAATGCTTGCAACGTGTCTAATCACTGGCAATCGCTTAAGGTCATATTCCAACTCATCATGCCACTTCAAATTATTCATATCAGTCTAGAGGAAACACCAGGATCAAAAAATATAATTTAAAAACCCTCCCTGGGCATTATGGGGGGCTCCTTGCCTGGAGCAGTGAATGATAAATGGGCAGCTCCTGCAGCTTATTTATCATTCTTCTTTTGCTTTACATTTATTGGGTGTTCTGGTCTCACTGAGATACCCACAGTTTATGTACAGTTGAGGGCCGTGGTGGACCCCAACGCCCCTGCATCCACTGGCAGCTCCACAGCCAGCATCCATCCTGAGTGCTGGCAGGAGCAGCCCTTTTCCTTTTACCTTGGGTGCCTCAATGCTCACCTGATTCACTCACGCCTTTTTTTATGTTGGCGGGCACAGGTGGGGGTTGGCAAAGCTTTGTTCCTTGCTAAGAAGAGTGCAGGCAGGGGATCAAATTTGTATTCCTAGCCTGCGGTAAGGTGGACTGAATTTAAACCAGATTGAACTACCTGATGGGGAAGTTTCACATAATTCGAGTCCCACTAGCCCTTCTGCCTAATTAATGTACTTAAGTCTCATCTCAGTATAATCAAAGGTCCCCTGTGTGCTATTGAATCATGAAATCGTCTTGCATATGTGATTATTATGGAGTATGTTATGCACAGACCTTATCAGGTGAATGTACTTATTTATTAGTGAGTTCTTATCCTCATTTACCCTGGGTGTCAATTTTGGGACCTTTGTCATGTAAACATGGTCATGCCTCCCAGCGCAGTCCTCATGCTCCCTCCCAGGTTCAGTCCTTCCTTTTAAACTCTGGGAAGAAGAACCCACTATTGACTGCTCTCTAGTTGCACAACAGACGGCCTGTGTGTCTGCCAACCGGATCCATATTCTACTGGGGCCAGATGGGAGATCCATTCGCTGCAACTTGAAGGTGTGTGGGTCAAGCATGGACTGGTTTGCACACCTCATTCCACGGGAGGATGTATCCCTAATGTTTTTGTGCCTATTGCATTCACTTATCAAGGTGGCATATGAACTGTTGGGAACAATAGTGGGAGCTCTGGCGCTTACTTAACTCAAAGGTTGCTTATATTGACTTAATTTCCCAACTTCAGCCGACCGAGCTGCAAGTTGCGATCTCAAATAAGTAACCCCCCTCTGTAACCTCCTAACCAGCATGAATATATTGGTAGTTTCAACATTTGTCCCCAGAACAGTCTCAACAACAGGTCGACCCACCAATTTGCTGTCATCCAGTATTCTCTCAACTATCTCTCCTAGGAATCTACGTGGTTGGAGATGGGAAAGGACACAATAACTGTTCATACATAAAATGACAGGTTCCAGAGGTACGGGTACACATTCATTAAGATTTGTGTCATCAGAGTATACAACTGTGAGCTCCAAGGGCACACATCAAAGCATCCGAGCCGGCTAATTTCGGGTTAGGTCTTGGGGGTTTGTTAGGTTTCGCCTAAGTGAAAGCCTGCGCACTGCGAAGTACACGCAGGTGAAAACCTAATGAGAACAGTGGAGTGGCTGGTCACCGCCTCTCTGTTCCATTGGCTAGCTCCATAAATGGAGGTCAGCCATTGGAACGGAGATCTGTCCGTCATGGCCGGACCAGGTTTGTGGGCGTTTCCTGCGATTTCTTCCCTCTCCACCCCTTTCCGATCGTCATTGCGGCGGTGGGTGTGTGCTATTTTTTTCCCATCTTTGTTTTTGCCATTTTTGAAGTGTCGTCTTCAGGGTTAGGTTGCGCGATGTCCCGCTCTCCGTACCCGCCCCCCTCCCGCTGTCCTTTCCCGCCCCCCCTCCCGCTGTCCGATGTGCCTGTAGGTCCTTGTTTCTTAAGTGTCTTTGGCAAGCTCTACGTTTTCCACAAGCCCGTGCCAGGAAGGCCGAGCCCTCGCGTCAGTGTGCACTCATACCTTCCAAATAAAGGAAGTGGGGAAGTAGGACGCTGCTGTTCACCGAGAGCCACACGCGGCTTTCAGGCAGGAAGAGCAGCGAGGCCAGGGCGCTGGAGTATCATTACCCTGTGCCAGCGCTGGGGGCCGTGCAGACTCGAAGGAAGAACGAGACACATACAAACTTCCCGGCGGCGTGCTTAGGTGACGGGGAGGAGCCGTGCACAACGTACACTGGAGCACCGCCGAGGACAGGGGACGTGGAGAGCCGCCACGGGGCAAAATACCTGGGGAGCAGGAGCAGGACAGCTCGGGAAGCGCAGAGGGCCCCGGCTCGTTCGTGGGCCCCGGCGGTGCCCTCTGCTTGAGCTGCAACGTGGCTAGCATGGGTCTTTCCCCGAAGCCCAGTTGCTGCCAGCCTTGTTACTCCGGGTTTACGGCGGGGGTGGGGCCTCACGTGTGGGGCAAAATGGCGGCAGACGTGGCCTATGGCGCAGCGGCACCCCCGTTCTACCCGCCCCCACTCGTACCCCCCGAGAGGTGGAGGTGGTGTGGGGAGCTGGATCCCGAAGAGATCGAGATCCGGCTGCAGAAAACACGCTTGGAGCTGTGCAACCGCAGAAAGATCCTGATCAGGAATTTACCACAGGACTGCAGCAGCCAGGTATGTGTTGGAGTCGATCGATGTAGCTCGTGCTAGAAGAGGAGTGGGTTAAACTAACGGTGCCAGGCTTTACTTGCAGGTCCATGTTCTAGTGGTAGTGGGGGGAACTGGATCTCAAAGGGTCTCGAGAGAGCATTAAGTACCATGTGCCTGCAAGTGAGGGAGCATAACCTGCAATATAAAGTGGTCGAGAACTGGGATACCGGGTGTTTACAGGAATAGACCACTACTTTTAGAAGAAGAAGAATCCAGATATTACTCTTAGAGATTTGCCCTTCCTATTGTATTGGAGACCTGTAGGGAAACTGCTTGTAAGTCAGGATATTTGCACTTAGTAAGCACTAGCTATGGCACAACACAATTCATGAGGCCATTCCGTTTGACTAGATCAGGGGTACTCATAGTACGGCCCGCGGGCCAGTGGCGGCCCGGCAAGCCTTCCCTGGCGGCCCGCGGACCTTGTAAATATCGTACCCGAGTTTTTTTTTTTTTTTAAAGTGTGTCTGCAACCAGAGCGCCACTCGGCAACTCTGCTGCTCTGTGGGGGACGGGCGATTCCCGCCGTAGTCCGAGTGGGGCTGCAGGGGCGCTGAGAGGTGATCAAGGCCTAATTAGCATGTTAATGGTCTATTAAAGATCTGTCAAGAGCTCGGGTGCGGCTGTGTGTGTGTGGGCCTGCGCCTGGAAGCTGTCACAGACTGGGCACACAGCACGGGTGAGGAGACAGAGGGGGAGGGAGGGCGGGAGAGAAAGGGAGGCAGACACGGATGGAGAGCGAGTGGGAGGGAAAGGGAGGGAGAAGGATTCATTGACTGAATAATGTGCGTTTTATGTCAAGCGCTCTGTGACCCTACATTAGAGTGGGCATCGCAATATTAACAATTCATTGCGAGAGGGTGGCTATAAAGAAATGAGGGGAAGCACTGAAAGGAAATAGTGAAGGCATCCTTAGAGTAGGCGGGAAGGGGGGCAACAAAGGCTCTTGTACTGGGAGGCCACTAACGCTAAAGCAGACTCTGCCCAATGCTATTTCAGCATTTTCAGTAATGTGGTGCCACTGTCCCACCTGGGACAGAGTAAGGCCCGTGACCAATGTTTGACCTCTGTGTCCCTGGGGGAATCTGCGGTGTGATGGATGGCTGTCTATGGGGACAGCTCGACCTTTGGGTTTGGTGTAATTACAATTCATTCCTCTTCAATTCGTGGGGAGAGCTGTTCGCAGAGATGAAGCTCTGAACCTTACTCCTGAAAAATAAGAGCAGTTGTTGAAACATCTGTTGGAGCGAGAGAGTACTGTTGTTGCCCTTGGGTATTTTTGCATTATACTCAACCACCAGTTTGTTAACTAGTGCTTGCCTAATCTGATGGTTAAGGATGTTTAGCATTTAAATTCAGCTTACAAGCAAAGTAACCTTTTTGACTAGCGATCAGCCACGTCTATAACCCACAAAATTGGGGTTTAGGTTCGCAAATACATTTTCTCTCATACAAATTGAAGTACATCAGCCTGCCAGCCGTAACGCAACCCCACTCACCATTGGCTGAAGTTGTGCACCCTCTGTGCACTGGCTAATGTAGACCCACTGCAGTACCCTACAAAGAAGTGAGTGTATTCCTGCAAAAGGTCAGTGGTTCTACCTGGGGCTATCTTTGTGACAGGGCCCACTTTCCAATCCCATCAGGCAGCATTTTGACGAGCACATTTAACGTTGAATAATAACTCACCAGCCGCATTTCAGAACCTGCACTTTATTTATAATGAGCAGATTTCAGGGGGAAGATGGGAGGGGCAGGGGGTGGATTTTAATGCGCACGCTCATTTTGTCCAACATTAGTATAACATTAAAAGGGCGTTCATAATATAGGAGAGACTGGAATCCCTTTATTAAAGTGTGTCTCTGATTTCCATACGGTAGGCGACTTGTGACATCTCTAGTCGCCTGTGAAAAAGAACTGACATAGCTGATCAACTGTAATGCCTTATTACAGCTGAGCTCTGACATCACGCCTGCTGCCAGAGCCAGCGGCACAGGTGAAAGGGAGGACATGGAGCATTATTAAAGCTGCAATTTAAACATGCAAAAACAAAACCTCGCATTTTCTGAATGAACGATGATCTGTAGAACGGAGACATTTATGGCAACATATATATATATATATATTTTTTTTTTGCATGCATGCATTAGGAAATGATGGAAAAATATATCATCTCTGTTTCTGTCCATGCATATTGCTTCTGCACTACAACATTTTTTTAAAATCTGACATGTATTAAACTGATTCCAATATCTTTTATTCATTAGGTCAGCAAACATACTATTGATTTCATATGAAAGTGCAACAACCCAAGGACTTTAAGCAGTGGGTGGGAAGGGTGATGGAGTCACCATATATTATAAGAAATAAAGTACCCTGTGATTTGCATTAAAAGGATATTGCAAGGCACCCCAGAGTACCAAGACCATATGAAGTGAAGGAGAGGGAGGAAGGGAAAGGGAGGCAGACGGAGGGAGGGAGTCAAAGGGAGGGAGAGCGAGAAGGGAGGGAAAGGCAGGGATAGAGAGGGAGAGCAAGGGTGAGAGGGAAAGGGAGGGAGACTGAGGGAGGGAAAGGCACGGAGACAGAGGGAGGGGGGAGAGGGAGGCACGGAGACAGAGGGAGGGAGGGAGTGGGAGGTAAAGGGAGAGGGAGGGAGGGAGGCAGAGAGAGGGAGGCAAAGAGAGGGAGACCTCAGAGAGAGGGAGACCTCAGAGAGAGGGAGAGGGAAGGAGAGAGAGGGAATGAGGGAGAGGGAAGGAGAGAGAGGGAGACAGAGTGAGGGAGAGAGAAATAGAGTGAGGGAGAGGGAAATAGAGTCAGAGAGAGTGAGACAGAGTGAGAGAGACAGAGTGAGAGAGACAGAGTGAGAGAGACAGAGTGAGAGTGAGAGAGACAGAGTGAGAGAGACAGAGTGAGAGAGACAGAGTGAGAGAGACAGAGGGAGGGAGGGAGAGAGAGAGAGAGAGAGGGAAGGAGAGGGAGAAAGAGAGGGAGGGAGACAGAGAGAGAGATGTGGTGGCTCAGTGGACGAAGGCGTCCGCTGCAGGGACCTGTGATCAACCTCATGGTCGCAGTTTTTTTTGTTGCTCTAGCCCCGCCCCCTTCCCCACTGACCCCGCCCCCACCGGTGCGGCCCTCGGACACAAACCACACTGTAAATTTGGCCCCCGAGAGAAAGTTTGTGAGTACCCATGGACTAGATGTTCATGGGTTAATAACTGCAACGCTGGGCACCGAGAAAGTTGAATTATTTGCAGCGCAATGCAATCACTCTAAGTCAAATAGGGGGGCTACAATATCACGTGTATCTTAGTGGAACTACCAGCCCCACGGTATTCGTTTAGGGGATGCTACTTGAGAACGTTATCCTCGTGGGCCTCCTGCAGGACTGCTCCTTGCAGCACTAAATACACAGAAGACACTCGCTGCAGTACTGAGTAAAGCATATCGACAGTAGGTCTTTTTTTGAGCAACCAGAGTTGCTTCTTTGGTATCTACAGGAATACCATCTTCAACCATGGGTACTCACGTTGGTACTGTCTGCAGCACTGTGCAGCAACCAGTGCTTGAAACGAAAGTATAGATTAACTAATGGGTAAAGTCTGTCTAAATATGTGGACATTTATGGATTTATTTCCAGTTCTCTGCGGGAAAAGGAGGCAAATATACAGAAACTAACAAATGAAAGAAAAATAAGTCTTGTTCATCTAGTGCCAAATTCAATGAGCAAGCTACTTCAAATTACACGAATTTATTTTCAGAATTCATGAATGTTTCTAAAGATTAACCGAAATACGTAGGGTCTTTGTGCCAGTCTTGTATATCTCGTTTCAACTCCAAGTAATGTAATTTATGTCCAGGTCGTCTTTGCCACTCTCACGGATCTTTCCTTAGCACAGCGCTCAGGAGCCATTCTGTCTTAATGCAGGGTAACAGCAGGCTCACACACCTTTCCTTAGGCCTTGATTTGCATGTTTGTATACCTGACATTCCACACGTTTAGTGCATTATATTGTTTGGAAGTATAAGAGTTTTGGGCTGGTTTGCTCTCTTTGTAAAAACGTATAATAAAAATGTCTGCTGCTCAGCAGAGCCCGCAACTCAGAAGACCTGCTTTTGAAATTGGTGAGTGTAGGTCAAGTCAATGCCTATGGTCTTACTACTGAAGTTTATACCATTGCTGCTTCGCCTTATTAGAACCCGGGCAATCCCTTGTCCTAGAAGATGGTACTGCACACATCATACTCACTGACTCGAAATGAAGGGGAAATAAACATCTGTCAATAATTTACAAAATTGCAAACACAGGGACTGTCTCGACTTATGTTGCAAATCATTCCACTCTAGGGACCCACAAAGGCTCTTGCTGCACTAGATAGTAACTGCAGAGTGCCCTCAGGATTATGCACTCTGTAACTCTAGTCCCTATGGTCATGAGGACTCTCACTGTAGTACAAGGTGCACATGGTGGGAAAAATGTACATTTGGGCATACTTGCATGTCAGTGGTTGCATCACTGGCATTAAGCAAGTACAAGCAGGGACATTTGCAGAAGTTAAGCACCGCCAGAGCAGCTAGCTAAATGTAAATAACAGCAGACAGGTGCATGTACGGGTACATCAAGTGAAGCATCTCCAGAGCAGCATAGGTTATTGGGCTGTCTAATCCAAAGTAGGGGCATCAGTCAGTGGGTACAGATGAACAGGAAGCCATGTATTTCCATCCTTCAAAGTAGAGCTCTGCTTTTAGTGGGCTGGTACTATTCGGTACGGAGTATCACCACTTTTTATATTTTGTGGAGGAGTATACCGGCCCTTCTCAAGAGAAATGCAATACCTTTTAATTTGAGAGTACCAACACTTCTCAGAAACAAGCAGGTACTATGGCACAGAATATATGCACTTTTATTTTTCCATTTCAAGCACTGAAGTAGAGTATAGATGTGTTATGTACTTTTACTGTAACAGAAAAGCGAAAAACTGATTCAGGCAATGCTGGATGAGCAGTTGGGAGTTTGTGGTGAAACGTGCCTCAAGAATACTGTTAGCAGTATCTTTAAATTCCAATGCTACCTGACTGCACCAAATTCCACAGAGCACCCTGCAGTAATGCCCAATTCATTTTCATTTCAAATAACTTTATTTCGATTCCACAAAGAAATCATAAAAGTATACATCAATATAAAAAACACAAGCTACAATAAAACCACGGTACATATTTACATAATTCTGGTTTTCATAAACATTCAATATCGGTTTCTAATAACAAGAGCTGATCTAATAAAACTCAGTACAGCATTACAGATGTTTGCAGTTGACAAAGATAATAAATATTCATATCCTTCTTTATAATAGCATGATCCAAAGGATAATAGTAATGGTTTAATAAAAGTATTTCTTGGGACCTTATACAAAGTGCAAAAAAGAATAAGGTGCAGAGTGTTTTGCGAGACCATATCATTACAGGGGCAACAAGGTAGCTTCTCACTCCACCCCCCCTGCTTTGGGAAGGCAAAAAGGAAGTGTAGAGTACTAAGGCGAAACCTTGTCAGATAGAAACGCCATTGCGTATTCATAATATATGATAAATAAAAGGGTTGCACTAGTTTGCCCCGGACACGTAATACATATTCACTGTTCCTTAAGGAGCCCAATTTAGAACTATAGGCGTTTTTGATAGTTAACTTAGCATCCTTGTTGATCATGCCAGGGTTTGTAAACATGTTGCCTAACCCAATCTTATAAAGGGTATCTCTGACATATCGAAGCCATGGGATTTCCCTATAGTACTCAAGTTTAAGGCAAACTTGTAGGATATCTTTTGTCAATTTCAATTCCTCAGATTGCCAAGCGTTAGACCATAATACTAATGGAGCTACGTGTATAATGTCACTTGCAAACTCAATACCAACCTCCCCATGGCAAAAAATGTTTGACGTGCCCGATGGGACAGATAGGAGACGTTTTATAAATATATTCTCCATAATCTGTAGCTTTTCACAATTTTGTGTCCCCCAGACACCAGCGCCAAAAGTCATAGCAGAGACACATTTAGCTTTATACAGGGATATTATTTCTGATATAAGTCGTTGTCCTAATTTACTGGCAAAGAGAAAAAGAGCTTCAATTGATTGTGTAACCTTTTGAACCCGGGCTAATATCAAAGGTTCCCAGTTCAATTTTTTATTAAAAAGGTTTCCCAAGTAATTAAAGTTATCAACTTTCTCTATATTTGAATCCCTCACCATGTACTTGCGGATTTTAACACTTTTCGGACCGCAAGTCATGGCAAAAGATTTAGTAAAATTGGCCCCAAGATCTAAATTTCCCATAAACATTTCAAAAGCATTCAGGCAAATCTGCATGCTATTGGGAGTAAGGGTCATTAGGACAGTGTCATCTGCATATGACAACATTGGAATTCTTTTGCCATTGATCTGAGGAAAATCAGCACCGGTTTCTAACAAAAAACTTTCTAATCCGTTAGTATAAACCAGAAATAAAAAGGGGGCTAAAATACATCCCTGCGGACACCTTCGGTAGATAATATAGGTCTAGTTTTCTCTCCCCCAGGGCCATATCTAATTCTCACCATTGTGGCGGCGTGAAGCCTGCGGAGCAGAGTAACCAAAGGCTCCTCAAACCCCATAGACTCCATCATCCGCCATAATTTACCCCTACATACCGTGTCAAAAGCACTGGACAAGTCCATGAATGCCAAATGAATAGAACTATTCTTGGCACCCATGTACTTGCCCATAATCAGTGCTAGATTTAAACACTGCTCAGTGGTTCCTTTCCCTCTTCTAAAACCATATTGGGATTCTACAATAACCCCCGCTGACTCTACCCATGTTTCAAGGCGAGCCAATATCACCGTACCCATTAACTTACATAACGCGTCTATTAATGATATTGGCCTATAGCAGAGTGGGTCAGACTTATCACCCTTCTTGAAAATAGGTACCACAACTGCCTCTTTCCAAGAGGTCGGAATGGGCCCCAACGTTATTGCCTTAAAAACATTCAAAAGTAATGGGGACCAGACCTCCAAATTATGTTTAAAAAGATCCAAGGGTACTGCATCAGGGCCTGGGGCCGTTAAAGCAGCCCCCTTGGTCAGAGCTATCTTTACCTCTGAAAGCGTTAATGAATCACTAAGTGATTTTGCTGATACCATATTAAAATTAAAATCACCCGCTCCCGTGGTAGCAGTCAACAGTATCTCATTTGGATTAAAGATTTTGCTATAGTGAGCTACCCAGGAGTCTTCAGATATGTGCACTCGGATGGTATTCTCTTCCCCTGATTTTAAAAAAGGCCTGTTTATTATCTCCCAAAAAAGCCTAGTATCCCTTAGATCAACTGCTTTTTCCAAGTCTTCCCATGCTTTAGTCCGTAAATAATTTTTCCTTTTACTGACTGCATCACTATATCTTTTCCTAGCTGATCAAACCAATTCTCTATCACGTTTGACTTGGCGTAATGCCTTTGTTAAATGTGTTTGAGCAGAAGAACATTCCGCATCAAACCATTTAGGCCCTCGGTCTTGTTTCCTCCCCCCTGTCTTTACAAGGTGTGAAGCGACGTTTCCCAGTAGCAATTCAAAATTCTTAATTATGCGGCCTGGGTCAGATATGGGTGTCAGACAAATTTCTATCTTATCCTTATTTTCCTAAAAGATGTCCGCTTCCAGTTGCCTCACCTGAACTTTATCCCACCTTAAAGTGACACCCTGATTTTGGCTATATACTATAGGTTGTTCCACAAACTGGTTCTTCTCAAGAGCCAGGTTAAAGCTCAAAATTAGGGGGTTATGGTCACTAGCTGGTTTCGCCTCAATTTTAAAATCTTTCAAAAATGAGAGAAACCCTTAGATACCATGGCAAAATCAATTATACTCATTCTACCCCCTGTACCTTGGAAGGTGGGTATATTCAATGCACCAGAAAAACTAGACATATCCAGGATACATAAATCATTATTCATGACAATACTATTTAGAGCCTCCCCTTGTTTGGAATGGGTAAAATGAGCCATAGGTTGGTCAGTTAAATCCATCAGACCACACACCCTAGATCCGCTGAATTTACATAGATCACAATTAAAATCACCTAACCATATAATGAAAAGAGAGAAGACCCTGTTTGTCACCTTAACAATCTCCTCCTGTAAGTTATCAATAACTACGGTTACATGGGGATCAAATATATTGTAATACCAATTTATAAGAAGAAGGATTACCGGAAATAGGTCCTTGATCATAAGTAATTGGTACCAAGGTGATTCCACCACTCGGATCACATGTCTTAAGTTATGCTTTACAGAAATAGCTGTCATAAGCCCACCCTTAGCTCTCCCTGCCTGCGATGGTGTTGCACAAACATTAAATATTTGAAAACCATCCAAGCTCTGATCCACAGTACTCCATGTCTCCTGGAGGCAGGCAATATCAAAAGATTCAATATAGTCTAGCCAGACAGGATCCTCTAGTCTTCGCCCAAGGCCGGCTATATTCCAAGAAATTAGACGAAAGCAACTAGCCTCCACCCGATTACCTTCTTTTCCCTGTAGTGGTTTCTCTTTAGGATGAGCTAAATCACACCCATCTACTCTATTTCCTATACCATTTGTTATCACATCAGCATCGAGAGTATTTATATCTCTAAATGTACAAGGGTTGTCTCCACACCGCTGATCTAAGTCAGGATTAGGGTTTGATTTATACATAGATCCCGTATTCCCATGAATAACATCATCGCCATCTCTACCATAAACTACAACATCATTATGTTGTTCACAGCGGTTTTGGAGTATATTACTAGCCCGAGGGTCCTCTACATCATTTGTATTATTATTAGTTATTGTCTTCATATCATCCCTCGAGGTAGATTCATGGTGGGACACCAGGGCAGGCATAACCTCCTCAACCAAAGAAGAAAATTTAAACATTTTGTCCCAGAATTGTATTTTTTGTAGTGAAGTTAGATTCAGTCAGTCATTTAGATCCATAGGAGTTAAAGGATGGAACATATTCGATAAAGGAATATTCCAAAAGTCCTTTGGATTTGTAGGGAGGTAGTTATTTGAACTAGAGTACATATTAGGGTGATTTAGCGGAGGGAGAGAATTAACATTTCTGTTAAAATGGGTCGGGATAGACAGGCTCGTAAATTGTTTCCGATGATAAGGAAAATCCAAACCATGTCTCATCAGAGGTTTAATCGTGGAGAACATCATGTTTTCCGGGTAAAAGTATGCCAAATTTCGGGTTGACACTCCTCCATTACTACCACCCGGAAACCAGTCACTAGTATAAGTGACCACCCTATGATCCCGGAAGTTAACATTAATCAAATCACCCTCTATGTCTTTGGGGCGTATACCCACCCAATAACACCTTCTAACTGAGACAATGTCTCCATTCAAGTGTAAAGGGAATGGTCTATTCAAACGTAACCAGTGAACAACTTTGTTTTTTAAACTAATATTTGATTCCACATTTCCCTCTGGAACAACAGGAACGCCTGTTAAAATAATAACAAAATTAGATGAGTCCGGGGCAAATCTACTATGTTTTTATAATTAGGTTTACCTCTATTAGAAGAATTTATTTGGGTGGAGGGTAATCTATTGGTGTGAACGGGCTTCGGAACCACTGAACGAGTCTTTTCTTTACTTGTGGCTTTCATAACTGTAGTATCTGATGTGCTTACTGGTTTACTGGGATTCTTATTAGCAGGCACGTTATTAGGTTTCACAGTGGGGGTGTGTTACCTACATTGATTGTTTTCAGATTGTTTAGTTATAGTTTTGTTTTCAATTGGAATAGCTGGAGTGGTTGGATTTGGGTTATCTGGCGGAGTAAACTCTGGTAAGAGGCGATCCAGTTTTTTATCCAGCCTTTTTAGCCTCTCAACGAGAGGGAGTATAAGAGCCTTTAAAAGACTTTCAACAGCCTCAAGAAGCCCATCATTAAGAGTAGATTTATGATCCGTAACACGTTTCCCTGCTATTACTTCTCTCCCCACTATTACTTCTTTCTCCACTACATCTGGTGGAATTTCTTTGTGGACAGCTACCTGTGGCGGCTTCCACGGGTTGCCAGACCCACTTTTGTTTTTCCCTCCCTTCCTCCTTCTTTTCCTAACTGGAGAGCATACCGCTCCTCTGCTCTCTTGACTTATTTGATTGTCACGTGCTCTACTAGTTTTAATAGTAGATTGAGGATCAAGCAGCGTGACTACCTCAGTTTGGATCTTCAGGGGTGTAGGTAAGATGTTACTAATAGAATGGGGAACAGCATTTAAAGGTGAAGGGGTATTAAGATCTATAAGATTATTGGATGCAACCGTGGACAAGTTACTTTGACCTTCCACAGCTACATCCAAATCTTCCAATAATGGCGGGCTTTCTTGAAAAATTAAGGGAATGTTATCTGTGTTAAACAATTCCGCATCGGCCTCAACATACGTGCTATCATGTACCGAAGTGCTTATAGCAACCTTCTCGTGATTAGAAGGTGCCTGTCTCTTAAGGAGCTCAATTGAAAGGCGACGCTCGCCCCCCCTTTCAGCTAGAGCTAACTCTCTATCAATATCTTTAGTGGCTCTAGCAAAATATTTATTAAGGGGGCCGAGAATAGATACACCCACACAATTAGGAAGAGAGTTGGGAGTAGGGCTAGACATTCTTAATTAATGATACAGTAATTAATAATGCCTAGGGAAAAAAGTGGTGATGATCAGGAGGTGAGCAAGTTAAATCAATCAATAAATAATTAAAAACACACTATTTCATGAATTACTATCAGAGGAACTCAATAGTAGATGGGAGTACAGGCCCATTAATAATAAAAAGACTAATATCAGAGCAAATCAGAGGGGGGGCCCAGCCCAGCCTCTTCCGGCCCCGGACGGCCACAGACGGTCCCGCCCTTGTCCCGGGCTTCTCCACGGAACGCTCCCGCGCGCTCCCGCGCCGCGGGGAGAGCACTTCTCTTAAATACGTGGACCAGTAGAGTGAAGGCGGGCGTGGCGATCAGGGAGAGCGGCCAGGTGACGGGAGGCGCGGGTTACCGAGGCTTCTGGTACACGAAGTCCGGTCCCACACGCTCGCAGCCCTGCACTGCACACGCTTCCCCTACAAACACTGTCCAAAGCTTCCTGACGGCAGAAGAAACGCTGCGGGACCCGCAAAGCGGGTACCGCGAGTTGTGGCAGAAGGAGGGCTAGGAATGCCCACAGCAGCAACCAGCACAGTCAGCAAAATGTCCCAGTGCGTTTGTAGAGCCAAGTCCTTTTGAATGTAAAGGCGGGGCGTGGCGATCAGGGAGAGCGGCCAGGTGACGGGAGGCGCGGGTTACCGAGGCTTCTGGTACACGAAGTCCGGTCCCACACGCTCGCAGCCCTGTATTGCACACGCTTCCCCTACAAACACTGTCCAAAGCTTCCTGACGGCAGAAGAAACGCTGCGGGACCCGCGAAGAGGGTACCGCGAGTTGTGGCAGAAGGAGGGCTAGGAACGCCCACAGCAGCAACCAGCACGGTCAGCAAAATGCCCAATACAGAAAAAGATCTTCAGGATGATTCGAATGACCATGGATTTAATTCAAATATGGCGTTGATAGAAAGGGAGGGGACACCAACTTGAATACACTCTGAAGAGGAGGGAGGACCACAGTAATTGAGAAAGAAAGCTACAAGCCTGTGAGAGAAGCTGGACCGGAATTTTCCTTGGAACCACGTAATATCAAGGAAAATTCCAAAATCTTTTTAAACCGCTTAGTCAAATGATCGTTGCACAGTAGAGATCCAAAAACTCTTGCATATGAATTGGCCTGGCCACTGGGCAGAGTAGCAGCACTGGCAGTGCATGGCACTTTGTGCAAATGGGTGGGAAGGCTAGCACAGGCAGATGAATCACATCAACGGCAGATAAGCATTTAGGTGTTCAGTTAATGAAGTGCCTCTAGGGCAACGGGGGGCGTAGTTTGTGCCACTAGATGTAGAGGGTATCAGCAGTCGGGTAATGGCAAGAAAAGAGATAAGGAAACTTTTGTTGGATTTCCCAGCCTTTACAGTAGAGTCCTATTCTTACAGTTCTTTAAATAACAGATGTAGGGTACCAAATATCAGTAATAGGTGCCAGCTGTAAGTATCTATGCTATCTATACAGTCCAAGGGGGACGGGGAGTACAAGCCCAGTATGGTTGGCAATCCTCTTGGAGCTCAGGAATGGCACTACCCAAGCTGGTATTTTCAGTGGCAGTTGGTGCAGAGTTGGCTGGTGAGTGACTCTTGGTGCCATCTCCACATACAAACTAGTTGAAGAACCCAAGCAATCATCAAACTGTAAAGAGTTGGCTGCAGAGTTACATGGCATCTGGTTCTTATCAGGGCATCTTTATTTGTTTCACTTTAATGTTCATCGTTTCTATTGCTCTGGGTGCCATTTTAAGTAAGTTGTCTGTATGTTACAAGTATTAACGTAGTGGTTCCTTTAGACCCATTTTTTAAATAAAATTTAATTTCTTTGCTGACTTTCTGGATATAAGTTACATTTGATTAAAACATTGATCCATTTTAAACATTTACTGCCCACCAAAATCATAACATTCCATTACTTGAATATAACTAGGCTGTCTTATATAGAGGGTGTAAACAAATTGTTGGCCACTTTTTAGATGTGAACTAAAAATGTAACTTTGCTCCATAGAAAATCCCAATATGCTTTCCAGAGAGCTTTTTTTAATTGAGGGTTGTCTCATGCATGAGTAATTTGAAGTTTTGACAAAGGTAATTTGCTCTCTTTGTTTATTTTTCAAACGGCTCATTATGTTGTATTAATTAGATTGAATATGTCTTCACAATCTTAATTGCACTCTATAAAATATGTTATTAGTGTGATTTTTCACAGTTGACCATGTTCCAGTGATAAGTAAAGTGGACTTTACGTGAAGTATTACTAACACACATATTCGACAAACATTTTATCTGAGAAAATATATAACATTTACACCTTTGAAGCGTGACCTCTATTTTCCACACCGTTCTCCTCCCATGCGTGGTCCTTTCTTCTTTCGCCACCCATTCTGTCCTCCACTCCCTCACATTTTTAAATTCATTTTTTTACCCTAGCACTTGCTGACTCTTTCAAAGGAAATGTCTTTATTTTCTCCTTGTTTTTGTGTGTTGAAACAACTCGCCCCTGTTTTTATTACGGTTATTTATTTGTGTATTTGTTGTTGTGTTGGTGTTGTGCGCGTACACAGACGAAAACGCCATTCAATGACTGCTTTGCCACCACAGGCACGTGGAAGGAGGTTTGCAGGTGTTTTCTGGGTTAACTGCGCAGAGCCGGCATCATCACCGAGCCCTGATTGTGGGGTTTTCCCTAAAAGAGAGAATATGCTGAGCCAGTGCCACGTCACAGGCTTGTCCAATATGATATCACTGTCCCCAACCTTTGTTAGAAGCTGCGTGAAGAGCTGCCTCAGAAGCTGGTTGAACCCGCCGTGCCAGCATTCCCTTCGCATCTACGGCATCGCACGCGACCCCGGCGTGGCATGGTTCCCCAGTCCAGGCTGTACTCGTGTATATTGGCCCAGTGCAGCAAAGCAGGCCTTTCATTGAACATTTCAACGGGGGGGGGAGAATACAGGGCGCCTTCTGCCCCCTCCCCTTCTAAATCAGAGGTCTGACACAAATGTATATCTGTATTTTATTTTTATTTTAGATTCTAACCTTTGAGGCAGGCCTTCGGTGTACCCTCGCTTTTCATAAGCAGCTCTCTCCCTGACTCTTGCATCCTGGCCTCCCCATGCCAGCTTATGCCCTCTGGTCCTATTACTGTACACTCGATCTGATGTTACAGCCCTCGCTCTGCCGGCCCACTCCCTGTAGGATGGCGCTTAACAGCTACCCAGTGTGCACCCCCTCTTCCCACACACAATAGGTAGCACTATACTGTCTGACGTTTACCAGCTGTTGCGATGTGCGTAGGGATCTGTAGCCGCATACTGCACTCACAAGTCGACTCACTATTCCCAGAGTCAAAAGTGCGATTGTATAAAAGGTCCGAACTGGCTCAAGGTGTCACACCACTAGTGAGACCACTTGGTCACTGTTACTTTATCAAGTCAGTTAGGCTAGTGCAGGTTCCTGGGTACCAATGCTCATAGAAGGTATTCTGGGAGTTGTTTTCATTTGAGTGGCAGGCCGGATACCAATGGTTTGTTCAGAATAGCCAAGCATGGCTATTCTTGCTTCCCTGCCACCTGGGTGTGCTTGCTTCCCTGCCCCCTGGTTGTGCTTGCTTCCCTGCCCCCTGGCTGTGCTTGCTTCCCTGTCCCCTGGCTGTGCTTGCTTCCCCGCCCCCTGGCTGTGCTTGCTCCCCCGCCCTCTGGTTCCCCTTCCCCTGGCTGTGCTTGCTCCCCTGCCACCTGGCTGTGCTTGCTCCCCTGCCACCTGGCTGTGCTTGCTCCCTTGCCACCTGGCTGTGCTTGCTTCCCTGCCACCTGGCTGTGCTTGTTTTATTACATATGGTACCCACAATCACTTCAAGTACGTATGTTGTGATCGGTAGTCTCTGTCACCTGCTATACATTCCACCATACAGTTTAAGATTCTTTTTTGTATTTGTATTCATCCATTTACACCCTTTTACGTTAAAATAGCTATAGCTTTACTGTATAGTTGCTATAAAAGCTTATAATATGGTACAGTGTGCATTTTAAAAAAAATCACTCCACTGCAAACAAAAAAGCGTGAATAAAAAACATTGCCATTTACAATGCCAGTAGCTCCAACTCCAACAAATGTGAGACCTATTGCAATGTAAATAACAATGCCATTTATTTATACGTAAAAAAACAAAAGAAATGTCATGAGCAATGCCAATAGCTCTAACTTTTCCAAAGGCGAAACCATTGCATTGTAAATGCTTGTTTTTCATCTTGTTAGCAAATATAGGAGTGATTTTGCCAGCAGCTTTTCCTTGCTTCTGACCTTTAGCTTTATAGCAACCCCAAAAGTGTTTGGGCCTCATCAATTAAAATGTCAATGTCCTCAAGCATTATGTTGGCATAGGGGCTTATCACCTGGGTCGGTAAGGGTGAGCTTTGAGCTTTTATTACCCCACCCTGACAGATCCTCAGTAGCTTTGCGCTTGCCGATTGAGAGAGGCTCCTGCGAAGCTGTGCTTAAGTTAAAAGTCAGACTTGGAGAAATAGGAAAAGACTCACCCATATAGCAGTGAGGAGGGTATCCTTGCGAGGTGGTGTGGGGGGGAGAGGGGATGACCGAGCCCAGCCTCCTCCGGGCGCAGACGGGCCCACTCTTGGCCAGGTCTTCGACAAGGCCTGTGCCCGGGCATGTCGCATGCAGCGGGGGCAGCTGGCGAGTGCTTTATATGTCCGAAATACTTGTGAAACCAGGGAGTTTAGGAAAGCCTGGGCTTTAATGTGAAGATGTAGGTTTTAAAGTATTTTTACAGCTTAAAACTAAGAGAAACACTTGACAATTTTGGGATCGCAAAAGGTTGATCTATTAATACACCCTAGTCAATAAGGAAGATCATCCTGGAGTGATTCTGAAGTCATTGGATGACTTCAGCCAGCCATTCCTGGGCACGTCATCCCAAGCCATCCTGAAGTCTGCCCACAGGGCTGATTATTTAAATGGGATGACTCTTACTGTAATCACAAAAACTACGCTAGGATGGTGTTCTGATGACTCTTACTGTAATCACAAAAACTACACTAGGATGGTGTTCTGATGACTCTTACTGTAATCACAAAAACTTCGCTAGGATGGTGTTCTGATGACTTTCACTGACAGGGAGTGATTACCTTTTACAACTCCACGAAGACTAACTGACAACATCAGGATGAGTGAGAATGACTCCTGGATGGGCTCTAGACAATTTAAGGATGACTGATGATTATTCCTGGATGATTCTATAACCGCTTCAGGATGGAAGTCAATTACTCTGGGATGATCCCATAACATTTTCAGGATGAGTGTGGATTATTCCTGGATGATCCTATGACCGCTTCAGGATGGCTATTGATTACTTTCGAATGGTCCTATGACATTTTCAGTTTGAGTGTAGATTACTCTCGGATGATTTAATGACAACTTAAAAATGAACATGTATTACTCAGGATTATTTAAGGACAACTAAAGAATGTGTGGATTACTAAATGATGACTACATAAGGATAATTTAATTAATATAGTATGCCTGTGGATCACAAATAAATCATTACGGGTTGGATTACACCTTGACAATTCCATGTTAGGAGCACGTTGCCAGACTGCCAATATTGCCTTGCAGGGTGCCACTAGGAGAGTAGGAAATTGTCATGTCTAATTCTTTCACTAGCACCGCTGCACCATTAGGCAGCTGAGAACCATGCCCACACATTGGCACTATAATGCAATGTTCAATGGGATTTGGAGCACCCTGCTGACACGTCACAGCTGAATTACCTCATGCATCATGGTCGATGTGGTTCAGTGTTACTCGCTTCACACACAGTTCTCACAGTTTGTTGGCCAGTGCCAGTACCAGTACTATAATGCAATGTTGTCTGCGAGAGTCTAGTTTAGGTTTTGTAATGGAAGGGTACCCTTCCATTACCCCCAAAATACTATGTGTATACAAAAGTGAAACTTTTCCCATTTCGGATGTGTTGTACCAAATACCAATTTGCTCTTGTTTGCAAATCCCGAACATTTTGAATCAGGTCTGCATTATAAAACTCAAGCAAACCAGACAAAAAACGTCTCTAAATCTGGTCCTAATACTCAGATAATTTTTGTCCTTCATTGGAAAGATTACTTTTTAAACTCTAAAGTGAGAGGTAGACACTTGTATAAAATACAAGTTGCTATTTTTAACTATGTTTGTGCTGCAGAAATACCACAAGCACCTTTATATAAAAGAAGTGGCCTGCAGCAATGTTATACCTTTGCATTCAGATCAGCTTAACATGTGCCACTACTCCCATACTCCTGACTCACTGGGATTTGCCTTATTTAGAGGTACAGAGCATTATCGGACGCTGTTTGACATGGTGACCATTTGCAAAACACTAAACAAAACAGTGGTAAAGGAAAAAATTATCAAAAGGGAGGTTTCAATGTAATTTTATTTATCTAAAGCACATATTTGGCCCCACAGGAGCCAGGATACCAAACAAGAGAAAACGTCCAGAAAAAAAATAAGATTCGGGGAAGAAAGGCCGGACTAATGCAACAAGAACAAATAGCTCAACGAAAACCAGCAACTTCGTGATTTGATTCTAGATGCGGAGATTTCCTTAATCCTCTTCTGGCATTGCTGATTTTTATAGCCAGCTTTCTTCTCATACTTCTGTTGTCCAGTGATAACCAGCCGTTGGCACTGCACACAGACTTCATAAACTCTGGAAAAACAAAATAACATACATCAGTATCATGTTCCCACCATTATTTATGGTATTTAATACGGCTGGGCTGCCTATCAAAAGTTCCAATTCCATTATTTCATACAGTCTGCCAGATGAGATATGGTTAGGGTTACATGGTTCCTAAGTGAAACATTAAGGCCACTTGGTCAAAGTTTGGCACAGCTTAGAGCAAAGCATTGATGAAGAAAAAAAAAAGTTCCCTTGTGAACTATGAGCCTCTGGTCCCCAATGACAGTTCTAGCCCCAAGTAGCAGTGTGTCTTCTCTTGCTCTTTCACCCTTTTGAAATGCTGGGGTACTTGATAAAGACTGTACAAATGTAGATGCATTGAAACAAGCATGGGCCATAGTCCTGTTCACTAGACGCGGGCAAGCTTCCTCTGCAAACAGAAAGTAATCAGTGCCAGATTTCTTTACAAAACCTTCATTGAGGCAGCCAGGGTGAGTCTAAACTGTACTTGCAATTATCATATTTGGAAAACAGTCGTCTAAGAAACTAGCATAGTGACCAGAAATCAAAATAGGAGCTTACAACCAAGTGTTAGGACCAGGACCAACTGATCTAATTATTAGGGAGTTGATCCGGTCTAAATAAAAGCTGCGAGCACAGTATATTTTATAAGTGCAGTTTGCTATCACTCATTCATCCAGTTTGAGAACCTCACACCTGGACCTACAGATTTACAAATGAAATCCCAACTCAAGGCTTTGCGCTAGATTTGATTGCCATTTGTAGCACAAGATCAGCACAAACTGTTAAGAAATTACAAGGCACCCCCATTGCTCTTATTGTTCTTTTGCAGACAGCTGTTAAGCAATGATGGAGTCATCATTCAATTATGATACAACCTCACATATGCAAACATACAACACAATGTATAATGAATTGTCACAATCCCAGCTCGACTGAATGTTAATTTGAACATTTGTAATATCTTACCAAACAATGCACCAACCTTCTCCTCGTCAAGGACTGCTGTTCCAGCACGAGCCTTCATTACACCTTTTGCAGATGCAAGTTCTTTAGGAGAAAAAAGTATTTCGCTGATGCCATTGAGAAGAAAACCTGCACTGTCCCGCGCTGACTTGGCTTCCTCCAAGAGTTTGTGCAATTTTCTCTTTGGAACGAGTACATCTCTGAACCGTGAAGGATCGTTTGAGTCCTTTACCAACTGCTGCATATCAGTCTGCAAAATAACACAACTATTAACTATTTGCCATTATGTTAGGTTACAATCTCAAAAATATGCATAGATTGCGGGTTTTTGATTTTGATTTGGCATCTGGTACAAGGCTAACAATGTAATATTTGCTATGTTAGCTCCAGGAGTATAAATCAGCCATACTTAAAAACATTGCAAGCAGAAAGATTTCAAAGTCCTCATGCAGGAAATCTACAAGGTTTGTCCTATATAAACTTTAACTGTGTTAAAAGAGTGGCAAAGAAAAGTATACCTTTTGTACAGTGAATGATCGACTGCATGTTTTTGAGGATGTGGTATCTGTTACATTCCGTGGATTGGTCAAAGCAGACAGCGCATCTTGCAAATACTGTACAGCCAACTCACTATTGCAAGTGCCTTGCAACTGTGCTATAATCAAATAAATACACTTGTTAAAGGCAGCAGATAATAAATACAATATACACTTAACAAGCATACTTTTTGGCAATGCATGTGTTTGGATGGGAAAAAAAAGGATTATTATTGGGAATTTTTTGCAGTTTACGTGGAAAGGTAGAATATGAAGCACGCACCTTTTAAGTGTTCGTTTTCGGCTTGTAACCGTACACACCCCTGACAGGAACCAGGGCCAACAGAAAAGCTTTCGTTTTCAGTAATTATGGACAAGGAGTTATATACCATTTCCTTAGAGAGAAAGCAAATCGTAATTAGTTCATACAAGTGGAAATGCCATTTCCTATGTACCTTTAAAAAAAAAAAATACCCCAGTGTTGAATGATGGACTTTCCTCCGTCATCAAATGAAATGATTCTTCATTGTCCTGAGGGATTAAAAAATAAATAAAAGCAACCATTAGTCCATCATTTATACTGATCATATCAAAAAGTTTTCTATTTGTTTACTCACATTTTAATAGGTAGGTATATGTACCCTATCGTTGAGGAAATGAATGCACCATATTAATTCAATGTTTAAATAAGTATGAAGGCTTTTTGCAGAGATAACTGGTAGAACTTAGGTGGTTTTGGCAACAAAAGGCATGTTACGTTCACAAAGGAAAAAAGGCTGGCATACAGGCCTAACAATATGCAAATGTGTATAATGGCAGCACTCATTTAGCTCTGCTTACATTATGGTCACAGCTTCCGTTGCTTTCAAATTGATCCTCATGGCAAGGGGTACGGTTCACATCCACAGGCGTTACTGCAGATGGAAAGTCACTGTAGGCCGGGCTGTGTGAATGTGAGCCGTTAGCCACAAAACCATGTGGTGTCAAACTATGTTGTGCAAAGTGTACCATCATTTTAGGATCTTGTTTGCAGGGTCTAGTAGGAGTTACTCCATTGCTCGAAACAGCCAGCTTTTGTGTAGGAAATATTTTTTTGGGTTTTAACTGGCCTGGTGGTGAAAGGGAGGCACGTTTTTGCCCTTTATATTTGGCTTTAAGTGGGGACTCCAAGACAAGTTCTTTTTCACGTTCTACTCCGTCATATTTAGTTGTAGATTTTGGATGAAGGACACTAGCCATCCCTGCTAAAAGGGCCAGGTTTTCAAGTTTCTGCAAATTCATCCGCGAACTCGCATCACCAGGCTGAGAAGCTGTGCTTTCGGCATGAGTATGGTTAGCAACTCTTATGTAATCCTGACCACTCTGCTTGGCTTTTTTGTCCTTGCATCTTTTCTCTGCAATTTCTTCCTCTTGGAGCTCACGTAACACCCTCTTAAGTTTTCCAGCGCTTCCCCGATTGCCACAGTCCATCATCAACTGCTTTTCCTCCTGTGCCCTTTGAAGTAACACCTGTTTTAGGCCCTCCGTTGGGCCAGAATAGCTTGCAATTAAGTCTTGACAAATATTTAGAATCGTGAGATACTGTTTCTTCACTAAAAAAAAAAAGAACACATTTTATATATAAACTTCTAAACAGAGATAACACATTGATCACTTGCAATATATCTTCAAGCGCTAGCCAGAATATATAAATAAACAGGTATTGAAATTAAAGGACATGTATAATCTATCCATAACAAAGAAAGTATTCCTTATTAGACAGTACACATTGTAAGCCTGAACTTGAACCTCCTGAAAAACGTTGCCTAAGTAAAATAGTTTATCCACAAATGGCTGCCTTATAGTAGTGCCACAAGCTAAAAGTTTCTGCTCTTTTCATAAGTGGTACATTTGTCATTGGAGAGCAATGCAAGGCATATGTAAGGACATGCATGTCCATTTTCACTGACCATTATTGGATTAACATATTCCCAAATGTAGGATTTTACTGAGTCATAATGGTAATTAGTACCATTATCCTGCAGTTGCAATCTAATATAAAAATTTACTTATTGTGCTTACCAGATGATTGGAAAAGAATCATAGCTATAAAATCTCTCTCTTCTGTGATTGTCCGACCAGCTTCATCTACATTTTCTACCAGCCATTTACAAACAACTTCTCCGGAATTGTCCAAAACCAGAAAGTCTCCATCTTTTCTAACACACACAGAGCGATCGCAAGCGAAAAATAGGACGTTGAATGAAAACATGATGATGCCCTGCTAGATATAAAAAACAGGAATTAGCCTGGGGCTGATTTAAGTTTCAGACGTATCATACAAAGCATATCTAACTATTTCACATATTTAGTTTGAGAAAATAATCACTAAAAGTACACTGACCTGGTGCAATTTATAACTAATATGCGTAGATTTTGCAATGCAAAGAAGTGTTAAGCATTCACTGAAGGCCACTAAGGAAATAGCCTGATTATGCAGTTTAAATAAATATATATATTTTACAGAGTTTTATTTAGCGCGAACTTGACCGGAATCGGATATCAGAGCGCTTAACATAGTACCAGTTGCATTACATGAGGATACATTCATTTTTTTGTAGTCTTTTATTTTGTTAGGCATGGGGAGATGAAGCGATTTGCCCAGAATCACAGAATGTTCAGAGTCATTGCCGAGACTCTAATCCAGTTACCCAGATTCGAGGTCGACCGCCCTAGCCATTATGTGGTAAAGGGAATACATTCATATGATATAATGGTAGGCAGCTCCCTATGGAGCTGCAATAATTGGACTCATTGTCATCAAGCAGAAAGCAATTAAATTGGCACTGCTTGGTAACGCAATACAGCTGTACACACCATTAACCATGCCCCATCTCATCCATTAAATCACATGCTTCTAATGGTAGAAAGTGACCACTGTAAAGCCCATAGGACTACGGGAAAACTTCTGATGCTGTTTGACGGGGAAAAAAAGCTAGAGTGGGTATTTCTTGGAAGAAAGGGGAATGAAAGGTAGTTGGGGCAAGGGAGCTCACATATATATGCACCATATGCACAAGGCGAGAGGAGCAAAGAGATTTGGAGACTGTAGACAGTGTGGGAAATGCTATAGAAGTACTTAAATAAGTTGTTCCTAGTGGTCTCATGCACAAAGCATCATATACCGACCACATGTAAGTTCAACATAACATGCATCAGTAAAGTGCACGTTCACCCAGAGGTATCTGGCCGCTTAACATGTTTATCATTGCCCAACTCAATGTTACTCATTTTGCCCTCCTCAGCAGGGCCAATGGTTGAGTAGACCCACTACAATCTGAACCTTTGATCATGATGCTTTATTCCACTAATCCACCCTACCCAGGTATTTCAAGGCATCAGGAGCAAAGAGAGAAGTTGGGAAGCCAGTAGAAACCAGGAAGAGGACAGAAAGTGTTAAAATAAAAAACTGTCAGAGCGTGAAGTTACCAATTTTGAAAAATCAGACATTTTATTGTAAATACCCACCCTCCCCAATAGAAGTGACAATTGACATAATTTGACTGCTGATAACTTAATTCTACCTTAGTAACACACAGCCTCCTGTTTGCTCAGAACCAGCTGGCTAATTAGAAAAATATTGGGACTTAAAAACCTGCTGGGAAGCTGGCCATACGAGGCATATCCCCTTGAATTGAAGTAAAACTACACATCAACATTTATGCAGCAGCAGTGATGAAGGCACCCCGACTCGGTGGGTGTAACAGGCCTTGCAGCCCGTCTTTATACAAATACACTAAGCTATTATGCAGTATGCATTCAGATATACATGCATCTGGCACCACAAATGTGCACACTGGGGCATACTGTGAGGTTGAAGGTGTCACCAAAAAAGGAACCGGTCCATGTATTACGTAACAAATTCTAAAGCCTAAAATCTGTGCTTAGCATAGTGTGCTGCCCCACTAGTATTTCGCTGCTTCTGTCCATTCATGTGCTCTAAAACGCAAGTAACATTACACCAAGCCTAAAACAAAATCTATTCTCTATGGCACTGGGTAGAAGGACACATAAACATTACTGGCAGGCAAAGACTTCACATTACACCTACAACAAGCCAGGGCTATTGGCTTTGTCAATGGGTGTAATGTGTTTGAGAAACACGCAGCAACCCACACTTATACTACATATTCGAGCTGTTTTCAAAAGGGAAACGCTGTGGCCTAGTGTTACAGTAATCGAATTTCAGGTATCAAATACGGGTTCGAGCCTGCGCTGTGCCTATGCTTTTCAAAAAGTTTCCCTTCCATTTGCGCTCTATATTTAAAGGAGGCTCGATTTACTGGCCTCACACCATGCACTATTTTGTAAACGAAATCTAGTCCCTGTCACTGGGACTAGAAAGCCACATAAACATTTAATATCACTGGCAGGACTCAGCAGCGCTAAGCCCAGGGTTCGTGAGCCTAGGAGCTGTACCTGCTCTGTTTACTAGGACCGAGGTTCAAAATTGGGGTTGATCTGGCAATCAAAGACTGAACATTACACCTACAACAAGCCAGGGCTATTGGCTTTGTCAATGGGTGTAATGTGTTTGTGAAACACGCAGCAACCCACACTTATACTAAATATTCGAGCCATTTTCAAAAGGGAAACGCTGTGGCCTAGTGTTCCAGTAATCGACTTTCAGGTATCAAATGCGGGTTCGAGCCTGCACTGTGCCTATGCTTTTCAAAAAGTTTCCCTTCCATTTGCGCTCTATATTTAAAGGAGGCGCGATTTACTGGCCTCACACCATGCACTATTTTGTAAACGAAATCTAGTCTCTGGGGCACTGGGACTAGAAGGCCACATAAACATTTAATATCACTGGCAGGACCCAGCAGCGCTAAGCCCAGGGTTCGTGAGCCTAGGAGCTGTACCTGCTCTGTTTACTAGGACCAAGCTCAAAATTGGGGTTGATCTGGCAATCAAAGACTGAACATTACACCTACAACAAGCCAGGGCTATTGGCTTTGTCAATGGGTGTAATGTGTTTGTGAAACACGCAGCAACCCACACTTATACTAAATATTCGAGCCGTTTTTAAAAGGGAAACGCTGTGGCCTAGTGTTACAGTAATCGACTTTCAGGTATCAAATGCGGGTTCGAGCCTGCACTGCGCCTGTGCATTTTCCCTTCCATTTGCGCTCTATATTTAAAGGAGCCTAGATTTACTGGCCTCACACCATGCGCTATTTTGTAAACGAAATCTAGTCCCTGGGGCACTGGGACTAGAAGACCACATTACTGGCAGGACCCAGCCCCAGGGTCCGGGTCTATGAGCGCCTGCTCTTTGTTTAGGCGATCGGAGAGCCTGCTCTTGCAGAATCCGGGTAACTGGTCTCGATCAGCTCGGGGGGGGGGGGGGTGCGTTGACTGGCGTGCGCGCGCTATCTTGTCGATGCACGAGCCTATATCTCGAGTAAGCTGGACCTCAGCTGCAGCATGTCTTACCTGAAAAAATGTGGAATCCCTCAAGTTTTACTGCTTTCAGAAGGCCAAGTTTGAAAATAAAGAGACATAAGCCGATCCATTGTGCCCTTTTTATGGCCATTGCACCCTCGCTGAATTCGTCCTTGCAGCAGACCAATGCCGTCACTTCCGGCGTTCCCTGATGTGCGTAGTCTTTGGGAGCCTACCTGATTACTTCAGGTATATGCCTAAAGGTGAGCGCAAGCATGCTGTCAATGTTAACATTTTGGGTATTTAATTGTTGCATGTGTATTAAACAGTTAAGGGAGCGCAGAGCTGCTGCGAGGACCCGGGTTCGAGTCCCAGCGCGGGCAGGCATTAGGTTTTGATGCGTTTCTGTAAAAAAGTTATTTCAGTTTGTTTGTGGGGACTTTTAGTAAATAATATGTAACGGGTAAATATGGTGTGCAAGGAAGGGCCTTGAATTCCTCTCGCTGAGCCTAGCTGTTTTTTTCCTTATTGAAACAGTTGCATCTGATTGGCTCCTAAAGCTGACTCCACATGAGCATCGTCTCGAGGTGCTCGTGGGAAATCAGGGTTTCCGATGTATGCAGTGTTTCTTAAAATGATGATTTACGATCCTGCTGCAGATCGAGCAACCATTTGTCTGGTACTTTTTAAATTCAGACTAACTGAATGTGTAGCTGGGTTTCTGCCTCTTTCACAGATATCCTTGTGTGCAGTTTAGAAGTTACTATCGGACTGACCTATCATCAAAGAGCTGCATACAACATTTTATTTTTGTGTTGTGATATAGTTAGAACTTCTCCATTCTTTCAAAATTCGAATGTTACAAAAAAGAGTTTTTTTGGGCAGTTATAACTTTATATCTGTAAAGCCAACCCCCAACCACTATATACTCTTTAAATCCTGAGTTTGTGCTTCTCCAGAAAAAAACCCTTGTATAATATACTGCCCACCATCTGTGGATGACTTGATTTCTAAACCTTGTTATCCTCATTGGCTTATGTGACATTCCCCGTAGACTGATTTATTGTCTCTGTATAATGTGTGCTGTTATGTAAAGTACTGTGAGACCCTACACTCATGAGTAACGCTATACAACAAATGGCATAGATATGAGAGAGAGCCAACGGCGAGATGAGGGGCACTAGTGGAGGGTGGCAGTGAGGGAATCCGAGGAGGAGGTCATGGGGTGGGGGTACTACAGAGAGATGAGGGGCACTGCCGGAGGGTGGCAGTGAGGGAATCTGAGGAAGGGGTCATGGGGTAGGGAAACTACAGAGAGATCAGGGGCACCTGTGGAGGGTGGCAGTTAAGGAGTCTGAGGAGGAGGTCACGGGGGGTGGAGACTACGAAGCGATGAGGGGCGCTGGTGGATAGTGGCAGTGAGGGGATCTGAGGAGGAGGTCATGGGCTGTGGGGGAGCTACGGAGAGATGAGAGGCACTGGTGGAGGGTGGTAGTTAGGGTGACTGCGGAGTAGGCAGTGAGGGGGAGTGGCTACGGAGAGATGAGGGGCACTGTTGGAGGTTGGTAGTTGAGTTATCTACAGAGAAAGAGGTGAAAGAAGATGTCAAAAACACTTTTGCACCAGCACTAAAGCCGGCCGATTAGGACAACTGTGGAGCATACTTTAACATGCATGCTAATTAGATTTACTGCTATTTTCAATGTTTCAAGTTTGAAGGTGATTTTAGTATTGTATTTTACTGGGAATAATAAAAGTGGAACTGAATGGTGGCTGATATGGGGGGATGGGGATGTATTTTGCGCTTGTTAAAATGATTTCACCCTAGTTTATTTATTTTGTATTTACATTGAAATATAGCGGACGCGTGTTTTGTGTTCTACACATGTGACAGCGTGCCCATCTCCTCTGTTGCACGTGGGACTAAATAATCTGCTGTTCATGTGGGGGCACTTTTATCAGTGTTTATTCTGCTCTGTGTTTCCCTCATGGTTGTACAGAATGCATGCATAGTGCTAACTACCCCTAGTGAAGTAGTGTGGCTCACTGGTTAGAGGCGGCAGACCCGAGAGCAGAGGACAGCCCGGGACCAGGGTTCGATTCCCGGCGCGGCAGGTTTCTGGACCAGGGTCAGCGGACTCGATAATTCTCTCGCCTCGGTGCCCACTCTGATCAGCGATCACACTCGGCAACTCTGGGCATTAGCTTGCCTCATCTTCACTAACAGCCCCACCAGACCGCCGGGGATGCCTGGTCTCACCCTGGAGATACCCATTAAGGGACCATCTCTCAGGGAAGCCAGGAAGGGTTTCGCAGCGGTCGAAGCGCCTTGGGACCCTACGGGTAAGTAGTGCGCTATATAAATGCCAATACATTTACATTTAACAAGCACCTAAAGCGAACCGCAGGCCCCGTCGCCTCACCGTGCAGCAATCCCACCCTGCGGGTGCCACCTTCCTCTACATAAGCCCGGTATTTGTAAACCTCACCATCAAAACCCTCTCACCCTCCCTCACCCTCACACCCCCTCATATCCTCACACCCTCACCATCACCCTCACACCCCCTCACACACCCCCACACCCTCACCCACCCCATCACCCTTACACCCCTCAGTCTCACACACCCTCACTCTCACACACCCTTAACCTCACACATTCTCACCCTCACACACCCTCCCACACCCTCACCCTCTCACACACCCTCTCACAGACCCTCACCACTCTACCACTCCACCGCACTCACTCTACCACTCTACCGCCCTCACTCTACTGCCCTCACTGTACCGCCCTCACTCTACTGCCCTCACTCTACCTCCCTTACTCTACCGCCCGCACTCTTCCACCCCACCTCCTTCTTTAACTCCCTGTTCTCTTCTGCTGTGCTGATCTGCTGCTCTCTTCCACATACATCCTTCTCTAACCGCACACACACATACATACAACCAAGCACACAGACACAACACACATGCAACCACACACACACAACCACACAAACACACACAACCACACCACACACACAATCTCACACACAAACACACACAACAACACACACACAACCACAGCCACACACACAACCACACACACAACCACACACACAACCACACACTCAACAAGACACTCAACAAGACACTTTTTACATGTAAAAACTTTTACCATTAAAAATTAAAAACAACATTAGGTCACTATCCTTTATTTATAACATTTCACACAAAATTGTGAGTTTGCACATCAATACATGTAAAAAAGGACAAAACTAAACATGTAACTTTACTAATGCCAAAATGTAACATTTTGTCGATGTATAACTATTCCCTTTACAAAAAACAAAATTAATACTTTTATAATTTGAAAAAATATGAACAAAAAAAAATACATTTGCAACACCAAAAGGTCAAACTTTTCTATTGCGAGACCTATTGCATTTTCAATGCTTGTTTTGGTTTGTGGCTAACACACTTACTTTCCTGCCCTCTATTGAGGCTGGGATTTACCCATAAGGTTCAACTCCCTTATTGTTGTTTATCTATATATTCAGGGGACAGACAGGGAGTCCCATTCCTGCCTGTACTGGCAAATACCCTTTCTCTCTTCATTGTTTACCAAGTAGTTTTAAATGCCAAGTCAAAGTGGAATAATACCAGGCGAGGAACTCAAAGTATTGTCTCTGCGCGAAAGACCCACAGCTCAATTTCCATATTTAAAGTGTTTCAATCTGTACTCCACAGTATGTACATCCGTTGAATGTGCAAATAATTATTCAAGACTATTGGAAGCAGAAAAAATGATGCAAGTGAATGAAGGAGGACAACTTAGAAAAGGAAAGAAACGTGGGCCATACAAAAAATGGTTATTAGAGGTAAGCGCACATTATAAAACATTACACTGAATCTGTTCAGAGGACACTTCAATCTACAAAACATTTTTACTCACAGCGGCCGGTAACCTCAGAAGACACTCTTTTATAATGACAATTATATTAAAGTCTGCTTTCTACACTAGTCACTTTCAACTGGACATTTGCCTCGAATTGCAATGAGGTTTGTGTTTAGAGATTAAGGTGATATGAATTGTCCAATAAACATAGACACTAAGATCTAGTTAATAGTACTTCAGATGGCTCATATTTCTTTTTGAGACAGCAGTGTCAAAGAGGCTTCCTTGGAAAGAGAATGATCTGATCTGCATGATTTTTGATGTACCCGGCTGATTTCTTTCGTGTGATTGTTTAGTTAGGCAAGTCCTTAATAGAGGAAACATGTAAGTAAGTAAGTAAATGTTGTCTATGCACTTAATATATTACTGTAATCGGCTTCAAATTCATGTTCTGCGGAGACAAAACAATGCGTTTTGCAATTAAATGGCGCAGTAATTTTAACGTGATCACAAAGTTAAATTGTCCAGTTTTGAGAATACATTATTAACCGAATAAGTCACCAAACTATCTTCTCTGATTTGACTTTTAGAAGTTGCAAAAAGTCCTGTGCTACACGTTATAAGTGCTAAATTCAATTAATTGGTCTTTTTCTGTATGAGAGTAGACAGAACATTTCATTAAGGAAGCAGATGACAACATTATACAATATGCAGCACCAAAGAAAGTAAAAGAAGGATCCTTGCAGACTTCACGCACAGCAGATGACAGTATCCCCACAGGTACAGTATGAAATTATATACTCTCTTTTATACCGCTTGCATTAACAATTTGAGGCATGAAAGTGTATAGTTTGAAAGCGCATCACCTGCAAAAATGAAGGGCCTCATCAACCCACATTGAGTTTCTGCCACATAAAATGTACTTGGTTACTGACACATAATACATTTACAATCAAATTAAACATATTTTGCTTACTAAATGTACAATAACATATTTTCTTTTGTTACAGTTCTTCATACATCACCTTCTGCAGAGCACTGTACATTGCATTCAGACAACAGTACAGCATTACCAGATTATACCCCACCAGTAGATGACACAGATGGAGATCCAATTGACGCTGTTTGGGATACACTTTGTAGCAGCTTAAACGGTGAAATGGATGCTCGGCTTAAAGATGATTTAATTAATGACTCGGATTCTGGTTTTGAACAACTTATGGATCAAGTTGGATATACCATTCAAAAGGAGTACGAAGAAATTAAAATTTGTTCTGATCAAACTAATACCACAGATGAATCAACACCTATTTTTGAGGGCTCCAACAAATGTTTAGGGGTGGTCATACTATTGCTTTGTTGCTTTATTATTCGTTTTCGCTTGAGTGATGAGGCAGCTGGCTATATGCTGAATCTTATCTATTTGCTCTTGCCACGTGATAATAGAATGTTCAAAACTATGTATCACCTTCACAAATATATAAAAAAAAGTGTTAAGGCCCCACATATTACTTACTATTGTGCCACTTGCTATACACATGTTGATAAAAACACTCAGACCTGTCCTAACCAACATTGTTTGAAAGATTTGATTCAAAGTGACTCAGTCTCTTATTTCATTCAACATAGCCTAATTGCACAGTTACAGACTATGTTTAGGCGGAAACATTTTACAGAAAAGGTAAGGAAACATCGATTTGATCACTATATGGAGAATGAGAAACAAACAATGAAAGATGTATATGATGGGGAAATGTATTTGGATTTATTCAAGAGTGGATTCCTGAAAAACCCTAACAGCCTTTCATTTGCAATGAACACAGATGGTGTTCCTGTATTTAAAAGTTCTAAAATATCAATGTGGCCAGTGTACTTAATGGTAAATGAGCTGCCTGTATCTCAAAGAAAGCTGCGTGAAAATATATTACTGTATGGTATTTGGGTTTCCACAAAAAAGCCAATAATGTGGTCTTTCTTAAAACCATTATATGAGGAACTTGCACAGCTGGAAAGTGGAGTGTCATTTCAAGATCATAACAATTGTAGTTTTACTTGCCATGCTACACTTCTGACAATCACATGTGATTTAACAGCTCGTTGTCTTGTTTCAAACAGTACCCAGTTTAATGGGAAATTTGGGTGCTGGCATTGTCTACAAGAGGGTGAAGTGACTGTTTCAGGAAAAGGGCACAGTAGAGTATTTCCTTACAATGCTGAAAACCCAAAAGGCCCACCAAGGACACTCGATACTATTAAATCTGATGTAAACAGTGCAATAGCTAATATCGAGAGTGGACTTTCTGATTACAGTGTAAGAGGGATCAAAGGTCCCATGTGGTTCATGTTTTTGAAACATTTTTGTGTAACCAGATCGTTTGTGATTGATTACATGCATGGTGTCTGCAGTGGCATTATGAAATTGTGGATGACCATCTGGTTCACTAAAGAATACAAGCATCATTCATACTCTTTTTATGATAAAGTCAAAATAGTTAATGTCTATTTGAAACAGATAAAACCCACACTGGACGTTAGTAGAGTTCCAAGGTCTGTTGATGAACTACCATATTGGAAGGCCTCAGAGTTTCGAAACTTTCTTTTATTTTATGGAATGCCTGTGTTAAAACATGTTTTAGATAGATAACGCTATTTACACTTTTGTTTACTTATGAAAGCAATTCATAAGCTATTAAATGATGACATTAGCCAGGAAGATTTAAATATAGCAGAACAGTGTTTACTTTTGTTTGTGCAACTGTTTAATGATTTACATGAAAAAAGATGTTTTAACAATGAACGTTCATCAATTGGTCCACTTAGTAGACAGTGTAAGAGCAACAGGGCCTCTGTTTACTGCTAATTGTTTTGTTTTTGAAGATCTTAATGGTTTTCTTTTACAACATGTGCATGGTACAGTAGGCATAGAAACACAAATTCTAGATGCAGTAAATATGATACAAGTAATACCTGTGTTAATGGAAAATCATTTGCCTCCTGATAGTGTTGAGGCTGAATTTGACCACAGTATGATGTGTTCATATAATAGAAAGATACAGCGATACTTAAAAATTGAAAAATGCATTTACAGTGTTGGTTCTACATACCCTTACAGCTTAACAGAGAATGAATATATAGCAGTAACTCAGCTCACTCATATTTTAGGCACGGATGTAGTAGCCTTTAACAAAATATTTTTAGAACAAAGCAATCTTCTTGTTTACAGCTCTAATTACACTCGTATTCAGAGGAGAGACCAAAGTGTAATAAAATATGAAACAGAACCTGGAGTGTTTGCTTATGGCAGAGTCACTAGATTCATTCAGTGTAAGCAGACAGACGTGTCTGTTAACCTAGCTCTCATGGTTCCACTCAAGTGTGAATACTATGACATCAGGGAACCAGTTCATCTGGTAGTAGTAGATAACAACATCACAGCTATCAGGCTATCAATGATAAAATGTGCCTGTTTTTACATTCAGGTAGAAAATGAATCATTTGCAAGTGAAATGCCAAATCGATTTGAAATAGATTAAGGAAAATCATGATAGAAAATTCTCCTACATGCACGTCTCTTTTTATAGCACATTTGATTAGAAATCATCTTGATAAGCATTCTTAACCTGTGCTCCAAGGACACCTAGGGGTCCGCAACACCTACGCAGGAGTCCTAGACTGCTCATAAAACACAGAATTGTTGGCCAAATAATAAAGTGCATATCAATATAGAAGCAAAATGTACAACTGAGATATCAAAACATTTTTATAAATGTGCAGCAAATAATTCATTTGGTATCCTCACATTGATTTTGTGAAGCAGTGCAAGTACATCAAATACAATATAGTATACCTAATGGCTGGTCTCAATTGAGTTTAGAAAAGCTTCAACCTTCCCATTAAAAGTAAAAAAAGTTTTTGCATTTGTTTGTGAATTAAATTAAATATTTAATAATTTGTGTATTTGTTTGATGAATGCTTGTTTCTGTCATCTTGTGTATTATTTTGCGGTGCAAATCAATAAATATCACATGGATAAATAAAGATTTGGCTGCATAATATGCCTCCAGTGATTGCATAATGTGCAGCATTTATTTCTGTTACGTTATTTAGTCTATCCTGCCACATATTTTCATACTTCATTGTCCCTTAACTTCATTGACTATGCATACAATGGCCAATGTTCATCTTTATTAATGTTAGACATTGATCCTTTTACAGTGGATACTTATTTTACATGTTTTGTACAAAGAGAAAGTGACAAACATAAAAAAATGTGTTAAAAAATAACCTATGACGTATGCACATTGTATGCTCAGTTGTGTATAATAGAAAACGTAGATGTTGTTTTGCGTTTATCCGCAATTAATCAGGCAATCATCCAACAGTTTGTATTTTCCTAGGAAAACTGAAAAAAAAGGGGTGGACATGCTCTTTAAATAGACAAGCAATTCCTGTTAAAATCACCAGAAGCAAAATCATCTAATAGAAAACACAATAGTACCTTTGAAGTAATCAGATACTGATTTTCAATTCATCCCAAAGTCATCAGGATCATCTCATCTCGTAAAGTTATCGGATAGTCATTTTCAAGTCACCCTTAAATCATCAGGAAAAACGACACCTTCTGAAGTCATCAGATACTCATTTTCAAGTCATCCTTAAATCATTACGAATAATGACACCTATTAAAGTCATCGGGTACTCATTTTCAAGTCATCCGCAAATCATCAGGCTCAGCTTCTCAGCTTTGCTGATGACTTCAAGAGCTTGATGATGTCTGATGGTGTGAAAATGACTTCTAATGTAGTTGGATGACCATCGAATGACTCTAGGATGGCTTCTAAAGTAATCCTGTTTGACCTGGGCAGTTACCTTCTTAGACCTCCAGTCTAATAAAAAGCAGAAATTCCTCAACATGAACTTTCTTTTCCAGTCATGTTCTCTGGTACACCTTTTGTCACAGAGGAAAATCCCCAAACAAGGCAAGAGTCTCTCTAGGGTATTGGTTACAGTCAGGCTTTACTTGTCTCTGTTTAAGAGGAATCTATGAGCGCACTCGATCTGTTAAGCTGGGTCCCAGTTGTTTATGTCAGGAAAAGCATATTTGAAGATTCGAATAATAAACGAGTGAACATCTGCGCCCTTGGCCTCTACTGGAATGATCAAAACACTAAGGGGCAGATTTACAAGAAAGTGACACATCTGTACAGATGCGTCACTTTCCCTGTGCCACCATTAGAAACCCTTGTGCCACGATGGATGCAACGTATTTACAATACGGTGCACTATGGCGCAAGTGTTGACAGAAGTCTCAGAAATACTGACGCATGTGTTGACACAAAAGTCATGCATTGTTGGAGTTGTGTCGCAAGCACTACGCAACTCCAGCATGCAGGGGGAGGCCTATCCTCATTGCACTGCGTCACTCCTTACGCCTGTTTCAAGCAGGCATAAGAATTTGAAGCAGTGGCGTCCTAGAAATGACGCAGTGAAATCTTATAGATTCCACTGCATCACTTTTACGAAGCTTTCCTGCATGGGAACTGCATACATTATACCTGACGCAGGTATAATGTGACGCAGGGCTTTACAACGTGACGCATCTCCCTAGATGCGTCACGTTGTAAATTGGGCGCATTTTTACGATGCTGCTGCATCACAGAAAGTGACGCAATAGCGGCGTAAAAATTACGCAATGGGCTTGCAAATCTGCCCCTAAGGTTCTTTCTTCTTTGTTTGTTTTCAAAATCTTCCAGCTTCCATTGCATATCAGAAATGGGCCTCTTGCCTTAATAATTCCTCATTTGCTTCTCCCTATAATTTAAGTGTGACATTTCTGGTACACTGGCTGTCATGCTGGGTCTATTCCCTGTTTGCAATAATTAACTAAGAAATTGCTTTCAGAGTGGGAGACTGCTCATTTTCTACAGTTTAGTCTGATAGCCCACTGCTGCTCTGCCCGTAGAGATCCTTCGTCAGCTGAGTAGTTGAATAGTCTCATTTGTGGAATACTGAATCTACGGAGCCCATGTGTTTCACGGAATGACCATTACTGTTCTTTTGCTTCGGTATAGTCTTCCAGCCCGCTGCTACCTGAATCCTTATACGAGAGATCCAATAAAAAGTAGAACTTCTCTACTATTTCTACCATCTCTTGCTCTTTTTGTCACTAGTTATCTACCATTACTTCCCTCCAAGACACTGTGAAATGTCCTGTGTTTTAACAGTAAACCAAACAGTCTTGGATTGGGGGGATGGTAGACTGGCTTCCAAGATTCTAGTGAGGGGCTTATTCACTGTTTTTCTTAGTCTCGTCCTTTGTCTCATTTCCCTGATGACATCACCCCAGATTGTGTCAGCCCCCAAAACAACATCTACTATTGAATTGAGCTTGCTGTGGCAGAGATTTTTACCCTGGGGTTTGTGACCATGATTACCATCCTGCACTTTAACAGATACATAGCATGCAGATTCAGCATCGTCGATGTGGGGGACATTGGGAGAAGGTGGCAGCTGTGTAGAGTGGGCATGAGGAGCTCTGAGCACCCACTCCAGTTTTGCGATCCAATTGTCGCTTAATTAGAGAAATTGCAATTCTGGCTTTCCCAGGTGCTGACACCGCTCTATATCGAGTAGCCATTGCAAGGTGGTATTATCACTGCTTTCTCCATTTGGCAGCTATTGCCCCTTTCTTGCTGTATCGACTGCTGTGTTCCCAGGCTGACGGCAGCGAAGAAGGGTAGAGGAGAGGACTCACTCATATTCAGCGTGTGGCACAGCCCTACTGCCTCATAGTAACCCATAGAAGGGAGGCAGATATAGGGACCAAGAAGGTCAAGGCACCCCACTGAGTATTGAGGGGGTGTCCCGTCGTGGGCAGAAAACGAGAGCCCTTGGTTTAGAGCCTTGGTGTGAGGAAAGAAATCAGTTCAAGCATTTCTTCCTCACTATCTCTGAAGCAAGTGAGCAGAGACCCATAACAAACTATCTTTCGGGGATGGAAACAATGTTGCTAACCCCACAAGCAGGGAAGAAGTGAACCAGAGGAAGGAACAGTGCAATCTTTCAGAGAACACTGGATCTCACCTGCAAGACACCATTTAGGTTACCTTGGAAGGTCGCACATCAACAGCTACCAGCACTCGGAGCATTTATTCCATTTATCCTGGAGAGGACAGTCAGAAGAGCTAAGCTGAGGAATCAGCGATTCCCCAAGCTGAGAGCACTGCCTGCCCTCACTTTGAAGTAGTAAGACCTAAAGCCTGTGGTGGACTGCGATTTGGAGTAGCCAGAGGATAAGTCATAACCTGTAATACTTGAATGCTTGGCATTGCTTGTGCCGTGACTGATAGGTATACTGTCTTTGGTAAATGGGTGGTGCAGTCTATGCATGCATCGGCATCCAGACTGTGAAGAAAGCATTGAACCCCAAGTGGTTAAAAGTAAAGTTCTCAATGGAGACCTGCAAAAAGAGTTTAGATAAGAGACAATTTTGAAAGATTTTATCCACACAGCTGGAGATGAAACAGAATGTACAGCAAAAAACAGATAGTACCACCACGTGGGGCTGGTGATTGAATCTATTGGGCATTCCCCTTGAGGGCTGGATTCATTGGAGGGCGCTTTGTAGAGGCACCGGGTCCCTGATGGGCCTCTCTGGGGTGTGTAGCCACAGCCACAGTAGGGTCATGAGGTAGAACGAGAAAGCGAGAGAAAGGCAGGCGTGCGCTCGGATTGTTTGAAAATGCTTGTAAGGGTTGCTTTTGTTTCCAAGTCTGCTGCCCCCGAGTACTTCAAAAGAGCTTCAAACTAGCATAAAATGCCGGGAATTGGCCAGAAAAGCAACATTTGAAATCAGTTCAGCATCATAGCTGTCATATCAATCTCTATGTAGTACAACTGTACCATCTTATTGCATGAGAGGCTGATAAGGAGCTGAATCTACTAACATCACCATAGGTTTCGTTAAGGTAAATGCAAAGGAGGGATATGCTTGCAACTGAGGTGAACAGTGTTATGATTGCATCTTGCCATTACTAATCCATACCAGAGAAAAGCGCCCTGGACAAGTCGACCGAGCACAAGAATCGAAAATTAGTTTTAGAACTGTGAGGTTCTTCTTGCCTAGTGTGACTTTTTGGGCCATTGATGCAGTGATATGTAGAAGAAGGAGCTTATAATGCAGTATGTGGCTAAAATAGTCGCATTCAATTTCATCTCTCTATGGCACAAATTAATTACTGGGGAATTAAAACAGATCATAAATAGAATATGAACCGTTCCATATTTAAGCACAAGATCAAGAACATGAGTCTTTTTTTAATTTTTTTTAAAGGTTTTTTAACCAGCACTCAATAGCATTCCTTTTGCGAACGTTATTCAGGCCGTTTATATTTCAAGAGATAAACTTCACCATATTATTTGAATTTCAGGATAATACACGTAACCCTTAATTTGTGCAAATGTGCAAGTGTGCGAGTGTGCAAATGTACAATCAGCAGCACCATATATAACTGATACATAATATATATAATAATATAATATACTAGCAGCAGATATTCATAGAGACATTCATAGGGAGGCTGAATTTCAATGTGCAAATATGCAAGCAAGCAGCAAGAATACAAAATGGCGTTATTTGAGGAGTCATACCATTCATTGTGCAAAACATGCAGATAGTCAATGCATTGTAAAATCTTATCTTATAAAAAGAATAAAAATAGACAGCATAAATATATAATATCAGATGGAAGAAAAAACTGACATTCTCTGTGCAAATATGCGATTAAGCAGCAGGTTTGCACAAATAGCAGCGCAAACTTGAAGAATTAACAGCCTGATTCATCAAGCATAATTGCGCTCGCAAAGGGCCAGATTCTGAGAATCTGGCCCTTTGCAAGTGCAATTTTTGCTTTTGGGATTCATCATCCCAAAAGCAAAAGTCTCTATTTAAGAAATCGCATATTTGTGAGGAATTGGATGTAAGGAATCTCTAATAGAGATTCCTTAAATCCAATTCATCAACCAATTAGAAAATGCGAAATCGCAATATTTGGTCGCAATTTACCACCAAGTCTGACTTGGTGGTAAATTGCGAAAAAAGAGTAAAAAGCACTTTAGTGCATTTTTTTCTTTTGCATGTTACACACACACATGTCCTTTGGACATGTGTGTGCGCAACACCTGTTGAAATGTGCATTTAAGGGGTGCTACAGGGTGTCCTTTGGACACCCTTGGCACCCTTCAAATCGCTATCTTATTTGCGATTAGCAAATTGCTAATCGCAAATAAGGAATACTCCCCATTCCTATGGGCCTTTTGGCCCATAGGAATGAATGGGGAGTTTTTCCTTATTTGCGATTAGCAATTTGCTAATCACAAATAAGGAATTTGTAGGAATCGCATTTTATTTTGCGATTCCTACATGAATACCGTTTTGCAAGTCTCTAATAGCGATTCCTTATGATTCTCTATTAGAGACTCGCAAAACGGTACCTTGATGAATCCGGCTGTATGTACCCCCTAGTGCGAAATAGGCAAGTATACTTATAAAAACTTGTCATCTTATCATAATCGATGTGAGCTAAAGTGGCGAGTGCAAGATATTATTTTGTGCAAGATAGAAAAGAGAAAGAAAAAAGAAAAAAAAAGAAAATAGAAGAATAACATTGCTCGTACCGTAATCATGGGAATTTGAAAGTGTGAAATATATATATTTTTTGTCCCCCCCTTATTTGCATTTGAACTCTCTTTTTTTCCCTCTTGCGACACCCCCCTTCACCCCCCTTCCCTCCCCCCTTGAGTGGAGGGAGACCCCAGTGTCCCACTTCCGTCCATCTCTGGTGTATCTTCTTTTTGGATGCCTTCTCATTGCATCCTTGTGTGCTTCCTGTTTCCATCAAGTGTCCGCCGTAAGGTAATAGTAAATTCAGCAAAATTAAGCAGCTTAATTAATTACCCCCCCGAGGCCGCCGAGGAATGTCTGGGCTTCGTGTAGAACCGAGAATATAAAAATTTTTCCTTTAGCCAAGACTTTGAGTTTCGATTGCTGCACTATCATGGCTTGGGCTCCCTTGCTCTTAAAGGAGTCGATGAGCTTCACAAAGTCCCTGCGTCTGTGAGCAGATGCTACCGACATGTCACCAAAAATTCGAAAATTATTCACCCCCTCCACATTAAAAGTTCTTTTAGAAAATGCGGTATTTAGAATTTTTTCTTTTACCCTAACATCTGAAAAGTTGAGCAGGATTGTACGTGGGTATTTCAAATTATTAGGTTTATGTGCAGGGACTCTGTGCGCCCTTGTAATAGTCAGGTCACCTTGCAGCTCAGGGATAGCTTTTTTCAACAAAGAATCTGTCCACCTGACTACATCCTTATCTTCAAGGCCCTCTGGTATGCCTACAAGTCGTAGATTAGATCTCCTATTATAATTCTCAAGGTCCTGGAGCTTTGCCTCTAAGTGGGATTTCTCTCTATTAGCATCCACAAGATTTTACTGAATTGTTGTCAAAGAGTCCTCTAGAGAAGATATCTGGACTTCGGCTTCAGAGACCCTCAGAGGAATATTGCAGAGGCACTCCTCCATCTTCGTAAGCCTACTGTGTAAGAGTGAAATTTCCTGAGCCTGAGAGGATTTAAAGTCTCTTAGTTCCTGGAGGATAGTAACTAGGATATCTTCCATCGTATTTGCTTTTGTAGCACTCGGAAGAGCAAGCAAGCCGTCATCTTGGGAGATCAGGGAGGCTTTTAGGCTTAGGGCTTGACTTGGAACTATCGTGGTTTGCTTGTTGCTTGGGCCTGGGCTTGGGCTTGGGCTTATAACAGATGGCAGCAGAGGGTGGGAGGGAAGGGAAGTATTGGAAGAGATCTCAGTTGAAACCGTTGATGTGGGTAATGCAGCATCTTCTAGCCTTGTTGGTGTCTTTTGTGTTGTGGGGCTACTTACTTTCCCTCCAGTGTTGGAGACATCATGTTCTAAAATGAGACTTGTAAACCCCTGCTTTGACCCCCCGCGTGTAGGAGTGCTCGAAGATTGTCCTTGCTGTAGAAGGGGTTTTGAAAAGAGAGGGTATTGTTTGGGGGTAGATCGACTCTCAGGGCAAGTAGTAGGGGACATATTAGCAGCTGTAACCGTTTTGTCCGTTTTTTCCATATTTTTATCCCCCTGGTCCATTCTTGTTCCCTTGTCTTTCGCACCTTCCTCTCCTTTGTCGTCAACAGCAAGCAAGCTCAATTCTGCAGATTGTTCAGACAAGGTCAGGCTCTCTACATCTTCATCTTCTTCACCCTCCTCTTGATCATTTTCCTCGTTGTCGTCATTGTCTTCCTCAGCCTGTTTCCTTAACACATTATAATAATTTTTTCTGTATGAGTCAGTAGATTCCGTTGCCTTCTGTTTTAGGGCTTCCTTTTGTTGATTTTTCCTTTTGTTTTTTCTCTCTCCTTTTGTGGTTGATGGAGATCTGATCGGAATTGGGAGCTTAACCTCCTTTCCCAGCTCTGGCTTGGACTGTTTGCCCCTCACTCTTGCCGCCATCTGAAACGTGGGCTTATAGATACACTGGGCTATACTCTGAAAAATGTCACAGCTTTTCAGATCGCTAATAAGTGAGGAAGCGAGGAGCGTAGAGTAGAGCAAGGTTCATGGGGTATGAGATGGGAAAGTCAGCTTTGCCCCTTCACAGTTTTCAGAGCTTCGCAGTCGCAATCAGATTCACAGTCAGTGCAATCAGTGAGGAGTCGCGGAGAAGGGCGCGGTACAAGCAAAGCGAGCGCGAACTGGGTAAAACCCAGCGCGCATTACCTCGCAAGCAGACCAGCAGACCAGCGCCCGAACCAGCGTCCAGCGTCCAGCATCCAGCGACCAATGCCCCCAGTTCCCAGTTATTCACCGTCGAGGGTGTAGCAGCGCCAGCAGTATTGCAGGAGCTTCAATCACTCCGTATATTGGCTGACAAGGCAGGGCGCCGAGCAGGGACAACAGCGTTGCCTAGGGCTTCAGTTAATCCAGTCTGTATGTCTGCTGGACCGGACAGAATGCTGAGAAACGCCGAGAAAAAGCACAGGCCCACAGCAGTAACTCCCAAGGCTGACAAGGCAGGGCGCCGAGCAGGGACAGCAGCGTTGCGTAGGGCTTCAGTTGCACAACTAAAGCTAACCTGTTCTCCTCCTCTGGTAGCTTGGCCCAAAGCAGTCATTCTTGTCTTAAAAGACAATGTGTAAAGTATTTCTGCTACACACACACACAAAGTGACACAATGAATACACCACAAAAAGACTCCACACAGGTTTATAATAATAGATTATTATATTATGAACAAAACCAGACCAAAACGACAAAAATTCAATGTATAGACATTGACATATTTAATTTTAAGGAATACATTCAGTACAGTGCTTAGAAGCAAGTAGCACTAAAAAGGTTACTTTACACCGTGCTGGACCGGGCACAGTCAAAGTTCGAGCTGATTGCAAGGGAGCACCGGCTGGCTACAGGTCCCGTGCAAGCCCTGGTGAACACAGTACCTTTCCTGATCGCAAATGGTGAGATGCATCAATGTCCAGGCATGCGTCAATCTCCTCCAAGCAGTGAAAGCGATGCGTCAGTTTTGAAGACAGGTGCTGGAGTTGAGAAGTGTTGAGCGATGCAGCCGAATCTGCCACGTTCTTGAGAGGATGCGTCAAACTCACCAAGAGGCAGCGATACACTGTCCAATGCCTCAATCTCTGGAGGCAAAAGCACTGGTTCTAATGTGATTCACCAATCTTACTCCCAGAACTGGGTCGAAGCACTGGTTCTGCTACACACAGGCAGGAGATGCATTGAAATCCATGTTGCAAGTATCTGGGCTACTTCCAGTGAGCCAGGCAAGGAGGCAGGGTTAGAGACTTTGATATCCCTGAGTCTCAAGCAACAGGAGACAAGCCATCAAGCCCTTGGAGATCACTTGGAGTGAAGGGAGTGTCCAGCTCTCCTTAAGCGGAGTCAGAGAGCAACAGGGGAACAACAGAAAAGCAGATTCCCAGATCAGCAGTCCAGTTGATTCCATTAGGCAGCACAGCAGTTCATCTGGCAGAGCTTCAGTTACAAGTCCATTAGTGTCTGATTTGATGGGGTCAGAGACCCAGTACTTATACTCAAAATTGCCTTTGATGTGGTGGGTGACTTCAAAGCAGCTCTCTGAAATGTATCCTTTTCAACCCAGTCTTGTCTGCCAGACTATCTGTGGGGGTTAATCAGTCATTTGTGGGAGACACAACATAGCCTAGTCAAGTGAAGTGTTAGCCCCTCCCTTCCATCCTGCCCAGGCACAGCCATCAGAATGCAGATGTATGTAGATGGGTACTCAGACACACCTATCCTTCCTATGTTGTGGCTGTCTAGATGGAATGCACAAAGTGCAGCTGTCACCCACTCGTAACATGTATTGGAGACAGGCTGTCAGGCAAACAGAGCAGTAAGTGAAGAGAAATGCCAATTTTCTAAAAGTGACATTTCTAAAACAGTAACGTTAAATCTAACGTCACCAGTAAGGAGGATTTATCATTACCATCTAAAGATATGAAACATGAAAACGCGACTCCTCTCTGATAAGGAATTACAGCTTAAAAGTATATTTAGGAATTTGCAATGCGCGCCTATGAGAGGGGTTGTCACTATCGAAACATGTAAAGATTAAACACACGTCTTACCTTTTACTTCCATGGCACCTTGCCCTCAGGGTTACTAAGAGTCTACCTTAGGGTTACTTATATGTAATAAAAGGGGAGTTTGAGGCTTGGCAAGTAGTTTTAAATGCCAAGTCGAAGTGGCAGTAAACTGTACACAGGCACTGCAATGCAGGCCTAGGACAGGTTTGAAAGTCTTCTTATGTGGGAGGCACGATCTGTGCTGCAGGCCCAAAAGTAACATTTGACCTAAGACAGAAGTACTGGTCTTCAGCAACAAGACCTCCCCATGGGACTCCACCTGGTGGCTGTCAGAGCTAGGACCAACACCCTTCACCCACAGACCATGCAAGAAATCTTGGGATCATGCTAGACGACAAGCTCAACATGACAGGTAAAGTCAACCGTGTGCACCTACTGAGTTCAAATCCTACCCATGCTGCAAAAAATCTTCAAATGGTTGCCTCAGAACACCAGACGGACCATCGTGCATGCAAACATCACCAGCAGACTGGACTATGGCAGCACTCTATGCCAGAATCTCCAATCAACTCCTACACAGACTCCATACCATCCAGAACATCACTGCAAGACTCTTACTCAGCCTCCCACGCTGCACCCACATCCCAACGCACCTCAGGGAGCTCCACTTGTTCCCCTTTCCCATGCACAGGGACATCAAAACTCTCGCGCACACATACAAAGCCCTACACAACACAGGGCCAGAATATTTGAACAGCCACATACACTTTCACCAACCCACCAGACACCTATGCTCTGCCTCACTGTCACTCGCATGCATTCCCTGCATCATCAAAAGCAAAACTGGTGCTCGCTATTTTTTCTACATCTCACCCAAGATATGAAATGACCTCCCTCAACATATCAGAGCCTCCTCCTCACTTTTTGAGTTCTGCACCTTGGAGACCATAAACCTACACACCTGCCAAATTAATATAACATAACATAAAATAAAATAACATAACATATAACATGCTTTGACCCTTTTAAGGTAAGAGATATTAAAAAATAAATAACAGGTGCAGTTTATTTACCAAAGTATATAGCGTTGACTGACATATATAGTTAGGTGTTCCAGCGTATTAAGATGTTGAGGGAGATCTCTTTGTGGTACTACTGAGTGGACAGTGTTTGAAGTGGCATGCAGTTGTCGCTCCCCACACAGCTCCCAGCACTGTTGCGGTATCGTAGCGCTTTGCGCTGCCAGACTGCCTTACTCGCATTGCCATTGTTATCTGCTTGCCATTAATTATTCTATCGTAGCGCTTTATTTGTTAAACGCGCATTAGTGCCTGCCTGCTGCTCTCTTTAAATATTGATCGTAGAGCTATATTTCGAAAGCGCGCTTCCAACAGCATTGTATTGTGATTGGCTGCCTTAGGCTGAATAATTAACTTTGTGCATAGCATTAATAGAAGGTTGGATTTTGATTTCTGCATAGCGTTTATTTTACCTTGTGCCCCAATCCAGTTTCGCTTTTGGCCTGCAGCCATTTTGTTGTTTGTTGTTGTGCCTCCCTGCCCGGACCTCCACCCTGCTACCGCCTCCCAGCTGCTCCTCCCTCGCCCCTCCCCCCTCCCCCCTCCACTACCCATATATGACAGATGCTTTTTCGCGCAGCGTTCACGCGCAGCGGTCGCGCCCCATGCGCGCCGAAGGTGCGCCAAAGGTAAGCCCGTCGACGCCCGTCCGCGCCTGGGCCGCGCCCAGCGCCAGACCCCCTGGCCCACGCAAAACCCACTCCACCCGCATAACGTGCGATGCCGCATCCCTCTCAGCACTTAACCCCGGCCGACTCCCAAACTGCTACCAAGCCGCCCCAGGACACACCCATGGACCCTTCACCTGCCACTCCTGCAAGTTCGACTGCATCAGGACCCACACCAAATCCACTAACTCCAAACAGAGCTCCGACACTAACCACCTAAAGTGCATCCTGCTCAACACACGCTCGGTCCACAGACACTCCATTGAACTTTGGAACCTACTCGACACCACAGCGCCAGACATCGCCTTCCTTACGGAAACCTGGATGAACGCCTCTTCAGCACCCGACATCTCCATAGCCATCCCGGATGGCTACAAGATCATCCGAAAGGACCACATCAACCAAACAGGAGGAGGCATCGCCATCGTCCATAAGAACACCATCCGCATCACAACCAGCTCCGACGATAACCTCGCTAACGCCGAACACCTTCATTTTCAGATCCACACCAACCCCAAGACCACACTCAGAGGCACCCTCATCTACAGACCACCAGGACTCCGCACACAATTCAGTGAAGACGTCACTGACTTCATCAGTCCACATGCCCTCACCTCCGAGAACTACATTCTACTAGGAGACCTCAACTTCCATCTGGAAAAGAAAAACAACAGCAACACCACCTCCCTTGTGGACAACCTGAACAATCTCGGACTCAAACAACTTGTTGACACCCCCACCCACCTTGCCGGACACACGCTCGACCCTATCTTCACCTCCAGCAAGCACATCTCCTTCGATCACACCACAGCCCTCCATTGGACGGACCACAGCTGCGTTCACTTCAGCTACAAAAAGACCATGACCCACATCCCCCCACATCCTATTCCTCGAAGAAACTGGAACAAAATCACCACCGACCAGCTCTTCACTTCGCTCCACCAAAACCCCCCTGCCATATCATCGAACCCAAACCAAGCAGCCACCAACCTCACACAATGGATCACCCACAGCGCCGACGAACTAGCACCCTTGAAGAACCATCCTTTCAAGTAAAGTAGCAAAAAAGCCCCCTGGTTCAACGATGACCTCAAGAAATCCAAAAAGATCTGTCGGACTCACGAGAAAGCCTGGAGAAAAAACCCAACCTCTGACAACCTGGCCACCTTCAAGAACGCCACCCGCAAACACCACCAACTGATCCGATCCACCAAGAAATCAGCATTCAAGGACCGGCTTGACAACAATGCCCATAACAGAAAGGAACTATTCAACATCGTCAAAGAATTTACCAACCCAACTGCCGGCACAAACAACATCACTCCCTCCCAAGAACTCTGCGACTCTCTATCCTCATTCTTCTACAACAAAATCGCCGATATACATAACAGCTTTGAAAACCAGTCTGAAGACCAGTCCACCCCACCCACCTCCGAACCAAAACCGCATTATAACAACCTGTGCGCCTGGAACCCAATCACCACCGAAGACACCATCCGCCTTATGAACTCCATCCACTCAGGATCGCCAACCGACCCATGCCCCCACCACATTTTCAACAAAGCAGATTCCATCATCGCACCCCATCTCCGCGATGTCATCAACTGTTCCTTCAACTCTGCTACCTTCCCGGAAAGCTGAAAACATGCCGAACTCAGCGCCCTTCTGAAGAAACCCACAGCAGATCCCACTGAACTGAAGAACTACCGCCCCATCTCGCTCCTCCCATTCCCTGCCAAAGTCATTGAGAAAGCCGTCAACAGTCAACTCGCCGCCTTCCTCGAATCCAACAAATCCCTCGACCCTTCACAGTCCAGCTTCCGAGCCAAATACAGCACCAAAACCGCCCTCATCGCAGCAACAGACGACATTCGAACACTACTGGACAACGGAGAAACAGTTGCCCTCATCCTACTCGACCTCTCCGCAACCTTCGACACAGTCTGTCATAGCACCCTCATACAATGCCTCAGCAACATCGGAATGCAAGGGAAAGCATTGGACTGGATCATCTTGCTCCTCGCCGGAAGAATCCAGAGAGTCCGCCTCCCCCCTTTTAGATCAGAGGCCACGAAGTCATCTGCTGTGTACCACAAGGATCATCACTCAGTCCCACCCTCTTTAACATATACATGAGTCCCCTCGCATCCATAGCACGCCAATACAACCTCAACATTATCTCCTACGCAGACGACACTCAGCTGATCCTATCCCTCACCAAAGACCCAAACACCGCCAAAACCAACCTACACGAAGGGATGAAAGACGTAGCTGAGTGGATAAAGAACAGCCGCCTAAAACTGAACTCGGACAAAACGGAAGTCCTCATCTTAGGATCATCCCCTCTGCCTGGGACGACTCTTGGCGGCCACCAGCCCTGGGAACCGCACCCAGACCTACGGATCACGCACGTAACCTGGGATTCATCCTGGACTCCTCCCTCTCGATGACCAGACAGCCAACGCCGTCTCATCATCTTGCTTCAACATCCTCCGCATGCTCAAAAAAATCTTCTGTTGGATCCCCACAGAAACAAGAAAAACAGTCGCCCAGGCACTGGTCACCAGCAGACTGGATTACGGAAACACCCTCTACGCCGGAACCACAGCCAAACTTCAGAAAAAAACTCCAACGAATCCAAAACGCCTCAGCCAGACTCATATTGGACATTCCTCGGCAAGCTCACATTTCTGACCACCTCAAAGACCTCCATTGGCTCCCCGTCAACAAGAGAATAACGTTCCGCCTCCTCACCCACGCACACAAAGCCCTCTACGACCAAGGACCCGACTGCCTCAACACGCGACTGCCCTTCTACTCCCCCTCCCGCCAACTACGATCGTCCAATCAAGCCCTCGCCGCTATACCGCGCATCAATAAATCCACCATGGGCGAAAGATCCTTCTCCTACCTAGCCGCCAAAACCTGGAATTCTCTCCCCACCCACCTCCGCCTTACACAGAACCACCTCACCTTCAGAAAGCAACTAAAAACTTGGATATTCGACAAGTAAAGCACCCCCCCTCCCTCAAGCGCCTTGAGACCTTCTGGGTGAGTAGTGCGCTATACAAATCTCCGAACTTGAACTTGAACAAAAGTGATGTGTACATTCATAGTGCCAAGTGTATCTTGTACATATGATTCTATAAATGAAAAAATCTTTATGTAAGTCATCTATGCTTTTCTAAAGAAGACCTTAGAGAAGTGTATTATTCATGAGAATGATCCAGGTGATTAAATAAGAATACATGTTTATCATGAGTGAAATATCTTTTATATACATATTGGGTGTACGTGTTTACAGTTTACATGTTTGTGTATTTGTGTGATTTGCCAGTATGTGCCAGTATTAGTATATTTCAGTGCTGGTTAGAGCCATTACCACTTGTGATGTCATGGATGTTGAGGGTGGCAACCTGTTGAGGGAGAAATATGAGACATTGGTGGTGTTGAATCAAGTTGAGAGCTCAAAGATAAGTGGAGATAGAGACTTAACTCTGTTACATGACTGAAATTGGAGAAGGCAGGTAGGACTAAGAGAAAGTGAGATTTAAATGGTCTTGGGAGATCTCCTAATTATGGAGGGGATTCACTCTTAGAACATATTCACTGAAGTCTCAGATGGAATTAAAGCAGCATTCTTGTGAGGGTTTCTTAAATAGAAATAACTGAAACATAGATACTTGCTTCTGTATTATAAACTATAGTTCATGCTTTGGAGGTTCTATTTTTGTATTCAAGATGTGAAGTAGAATGATACCTAACCCGGCCACTTTTAATTATTGAGTACTAAAGTGACAGCTATAAGCTTTCTTTAAGCTTATGCATGCAAGTGTCTATTTCAAAGATGTGGAAGTAGAGTTTGGACTTAAAATGTTAAACAGTTACATGTTTAAATATTTAGAGAAAAAGAATAGAATGGTTTATACCCATAGTAAATGACGAAGGTGAAGAGTTGTTTAAGAGAAATACTTGAGAACTGTGCTCACCATTTATATGTGATTACCAATCGAAACTGTAAATTCACAACTGTTACACTTTTGCTGCAGCACAGTCAGGGTACATCCACTTCTTGCTTTTACCTAGTTGAGTGGTCCTCTCTACAATTAGAGCAGCACTTGCTTCTGCTCTGAGCAGATGTGGCTCATGATTCTGCCTGGTTACCTTGTCTCCAGCTTCCTGACTCAGTTTGGCCCTACCTGGATGTCTTGCACATCCCAGGGGGCATATTTGTGATGTTTTTCTTGTCTAAAGCAGTGGTGGTTTCCTTCCCTGTTTTCTCAGGTTCTTTTAAAATTGCACCTAGGAAGAAACTACTATAGAAAGGTCACTCAGTGGTACTGCAAGTTTCCAAAAGTTTAAAGGTTTACTTTAACCCCTTTAACTGCTGAGACTTTTTCAACCCAGGGCTGAGCCCTTTATTGGCTATTTGTGGTACTTTACACTTAGGCCTCCGTAACTTTTTTCTATATAAGGTATCTATGCCAAATATGTACCTTTTATTGTCCCAATATCATGGGGTGAAGAACCAGGTTTTAGAACCCAGCGGCGCCAGGGGCACGTCCAATGTCTTCGGGTTCACCTGTCTTAGAATACAGAGACATGGGATACTTCTCAGTGACGTCAAGGATCAAATTTATTGGCTGCAACCAGGAACAGAAGTCTACGAACCACGAAAGGGGTGGTTCGTCAGAGACTGTACAATTTTCGTATTGCGAGACATCATCTTTTATGCCAAAAATTACATTCCTGACTAGCATCAATTACTTACGAACTGTCCAATCACACAGTGACATTTCAAAAGGTATCGCATAACGACAAGCCCACTTTCAGTTGTCCAGCCCATCATCAATTATAAGAAAAACCCAACATTCTTGCTCGGACAGGCCGGACAAACCCATAATAAAAAGACCTCAACCCAAACCATAAATAGGCCATAAAAGAAGGAACAGAAATATTTGAGAAGCAAGATAGAAGGGTGTGTGCGTGTACCATAAACTCAGCAATGTCCTGCTCTTTGATCTCTATCTTGACCAGATCCGAACAAGGAACTGGCTCAACAAGGTTAGCTTCGGGCAATGGATTCAGTTCGCTCAGGTCACACAGAAGTCAGCTAAAGGTGTACGTGTCCTAAAGACTCGTTCGGCCGTAGTCATTGGCCTATGTGAGGGCAACCACAAAATGGCTACCGTACGCAAAATGGAACCCGAAGGTTCGGAACGAAATCCCTAAATACACAGTGTATCCATCAATCGAACATGACGAAAACACTCGTACATGCCGCACTCGTCATTTGCGGTTCGCTGATACCAGAATCGTCACGATACGATGACCTTTATTGAACGGGTTCAGAATCACGGAACCTCAGACCCTCCTTTTTCCCATACATAGGCAATAAACCCAAACTCACGTCAGTCTGAATCTAGGTCTATATTCATCAGATCATCAAGATGTTGCTGAAGCATCATCCTATTACTTAGTAGCTCTCTCTGGACAGGTCTACTCACACACGAAGTAGCACAAAGACCACACACAGCAGGAGAACACTGTACGCAAAGACAGAACAGGAAAAGGATAGCTAAAACCATCCCAATGATCATCAGAATCTTCCATCCCCAGGTGGATAACAATCCCCAAAACCATCCCAGTAACGACCAATCTCCTTCGTCCACATGTACAGACTCGGAGATCTTATGCAGCTTGGAAATGGCTTGGTAGACTGTCGGAGCGTTGTCTGGATTGAAAACGCAGCAGCTCTATTGAATCAATTTACATACCCCTCCTCTATCTGCAAGTATGACATCTAACGCAACTCTGTTCTGAAGAGTCATAAGGCGATCCGACTGGAGCTAAGTCGGATCAAGTTACTAAGGGCACCGGCAGTTTCGACTATGGTGGACTCAACCACTCTCGTCAGCTGTCGGATGTTCCTGCTGTTAACCATAGGTCCCCAAAACGGCAGAAAACCCTTCAAAAAATCTCCTAATTCATGTCCTGCAGTATCTTCCTTACTGAAGACACCTCTAACGACTCTCGTCTTGTGGTAATCTGCCGCAGCTGTATACGTAGGAGGCAACAGGAACGAGACAAAACATGTGCCCGAGAAATCAGGGGGCAACCACGTGTATGCTCTATGGTAGCAGACAAAATAGGTACCCTTAGCTGCTAAAAACGATGGGGAAGACTGGGACGCTAAAACATACGTCTCAGTGCAAACACTCTTCCCTAACTGAGTTTTCGGATTCTTGCCATTACCTTGCAGACAGTAATGACCCTGATGGGGTACAACCCAAATCGGAGAGGATCTTTTCGCTCGCTGGTTCTCACTCAGACTAACTCCATATCCAGTAACGTTCCATCTAATATATGCTAGTGTCTCATCTTTCGGGATAGTCTCATATGAACTAATTCCTCTAATCATGTCTACTATACCCTTAACTAGAGCACTATTCTTTGGATTGTCTTTCACAGAACGTAGGGGGTAAACTTCACGAGCATAAATGAACATCGTTCTGTATGCCCACACAGAACCATTATAACTGAATGGCAGGACCAGGTAAGGAATACCTTTATCAGTAGTATGAGGCATAAGACCACACACCCAACGATTAGTCGTGTTCACTACAAGCTGATGTTGGTGCAGTAGCTGAACAAAAGAGTTATTAACGAATTCCAATCTTCTAATGGACTCATGTTCAGGCAGAGGGTGAAAAGAATGCGAAGAAACAGTAGGAGGAGGTATGGGTTGTGTAGTGGGTGCAAACGTCACTTGAAAAGAGAATATAATATATCCCATCAGAAACATCATTAAACTAAGTAATATAAAATGACACAATATTAAGAAACACTTTCTGCTCATGACTTTACACATTTTGCTCTTAAAGCTCATTCTTTCAACAGGTCTCTCCATCTCGAAAAACTCCATCCTCTAACCGCGCTGTTCGCGGCGGTTGGGTCTTCCGTGCTAAGGAATGCGCCTGTCAGTTCAGGGAACGCCCTGGAACAAACCAGAACCGTCGACCTTGTGTCTTCGGCTTGGACTCCCAAGTCTTTACACCGCGACCCTACAGCTGTACCCGGATGGCGGTTCGAAAAACAAAAATCGGTCAAAACAGTTCCTCGGAGGAGAGAGCATAGATTCAAATATAGCAAAGAAAAGAATTTCTCATTTTATTAGTCCCACGACTCTTAGTCGCAAATCATAACGGCCTTTGCCAGGCAATGTCTGATCATGGAACAAAAGTTCAGGTTCAGAAGTGTCCAAGCGATTTGACGGAGGCACAGCTTCTTGCAGAGGATCGTCGCTTTCTCGCTCAGAGTTTGTCCCAATTAAATGTGCATCGCTAAAAGGCAGAAAACGAGGCACGGTTTCACTTTCAGAGTCTGGAATACCTTTTTGGATCCACTGGTCGTACGGCAGAGGCAAAGGGGCCCTCTTACAATGTACGCCGTGGATCCAGTTCTTTTTACCGCGCACTAGTACTGCGGATCGCGTGGACAATAGCACCAAGTAGGGTGCGCTCCAGCGGGGCTGATCGTTCTTTGTTCGCTGAAAGTTCTTAACCAAAACCCAGGAACCAGGTTCAATGGCGTGTCCTGAATCTTCGAGGGCCTGAGGCAATGTATCATGAACCTGTTGGTGTAAAACACGCAATTTAGCAGTCAATTCGTACAGATAGTCAAGCAATACAGGGTGCTCAATTTCGCTGAATTTTGTCGGCCTGGGCACTCCCCATATGTTTGCCTGGCGACCAAAAACAACTTCATAAGGACTAAGTCCCACTCGTGAATGTACAGTCATCCTAGTCGACAAAAGTGCTAATGGCAAAGCATCGGGCCATTGTAGACCGGAGTTGCCTGAATCTTGGCCAGTTTTAACTTAAGGGTGCCATTATAACATTCCACCAAACCAGCTGATTGGGGGTGATTTGCAGCGTGAAACTTTTGTCGAATTCCCAAACCTTCACACACTCTCTTCATCACTTGTCCCACAAATTCACTCCCATTGTCACTCCAGACCATTCTTGGCAAACCAAACCTAGGGAAAAATTCCTTAACAAGAGCTTTAGCTGTGGACAAAGCAGTATTATCTTTCAGGGGATATGCTTCTGCCCATCTTGAAAAGGCACAAACAACCACGAGTACGTATTTCAAGTTGTTGAACCTCTCCATGTGGATGAAATCTAATTGCAAAACCTCAAACAGATACGTCGGAGGCGCAAAATGACCAGCTGGAGTTGGAGTTCCCTTACCAGGATTATACATCAGACAAACCATACAGTTCTTAATCAGATTCTCTGCACACTTAGGAATTCCAGCATTTTGCCATACTGGAGCCAACAACTTACAAATCCCTTTTGCACTGATATGAGCCATTCCATGCACCATCGTAACCACTGCAAGCACGTACGCATCAGGTAACAACCATTGCTGATTCTTTGACAACTCAACCCAACAACCATTCGAATCCAATTTACCCTTACTTTCTCTGCATTCGTTCAACTCTTTCTCTGTAGCTTCAGCTTGAATTGACTTCACACTCTCTATCGTATCTTCACACATACTTCTATCCGGAACCCATCTCGCCGGACCAGCAACATACATTCGACTCATCACAGCTCTCACCGTTTCTTTCGCAACTTCATCTGCAAACGCATTACCACGACGAACGTCATCAGTAACTTTCTTATGTGCGCTGCATTTCACAATCGCAACTTGCAACGGCAAAGTAAGTGACTCAAGTAGTTCATTCACCAACTGACAGCCGCTGCTGCTGTAGCTCTCAAACAACTCGACAATGCTCTAGCTACCGGATCCAAAGACGACGAGAAATACGCACATGGACGTTGCTTATCACTGAACTGCTGTGTCAAAACTGACAATGCACATCCCTCTCTCTCATGAACATAGAGTGTAAAAGGCTTACTATAGTTGGGAGTACCCAACACAGGAGCCGAACACAATGCGTCACGCAATTCTGAAAAACTCTTCTGACATTCGTCAGTCCAAGAAATAGGATTCAGAGTATCCTTAACAGTAAGAGCTAACAAAGGTTTTGCAAGTAGCAAAAAATTCAGAATCCACTGTCTACAATACGACGTAATACCCAGGAAAGCACGCACTTCTCTCTGTGTAGTTGGCACACTCATTTTCGCGATCGCTTGAATTCTTTCTGGGGTCAATCTTCTTTCTTCCTTCGATAAGAAATGACCTAAATAGGTCACTTCTTGTCGACAATACTGCAACTTCGAAAGAGACACCTTATGATGGAAATCAGACAAATGACGCAACAACGACAAAGTAGCCTCTTTACAAATCTCTTCATTATCAGCAGCAACTAACAAATCGTCGACATACTGAATAAGAGCAGCACCATCAAGTAAGACAATCGTATCAAGCTGTGTTTTTAAAGCCTGACTATAGATGGATGGACTCTCACAATAGCCTTGAGGAGCGCGCTTGAACCGGAAACTTCGGCCTTCTAAAGAGAAGCCAAAAATATCTCTACTCTCCTCGGCAATCGGGATACTGAAGAAAGCATTCTTCAAATCAATCACCGAAAACCACGTGGCAGAAGCTGGAATCAAAGTCAGTAAAGCAGTGATATCTGGCACAACAGGGAATTGCGGAACTACAATCTTATTCACCTCACGAAGATCTATCACAAACCTATACACACGCGGTTGTGAAGAATCAGTACGTTTCAGAACAGGCAACACCGGACTATTGCACACATTACCTCTCGTTTCTTCAATCACACCTTTCTCAATCAGATCATAGATAATCGCCAAAAGCGCTCTTTCACCATCACTAGAAATCCGATATTGGGGAATATGTGGCAATCTAGCATTCGCTTTCAGCGTCACAACGTATGGCGGGATCTCCAAAAGACCCACATCATTAGGACCAGTAGCCCAAAGAGTATCAGGAAGAGAAGACAATTCTGCTGGAAGTCGATCTTTAGATAAATACATCGGAGAGATCACTCTCTTACCTAATGTAAGCTGTACTCCTGAAGGAGAACAATGTAGCGTCGCATACAATCTTTTCAACAAATCCAATCCCAACAAGTTCTCACCACAACCTGTCGTCAGAATAAGGGGTGCTTCGAATTCACAAGGTCCAACAAAAAGAGACAAAGGACTAGAAATCGGATTACTTACTGGGGCGCCAGAGAAACCTACTGAAACATTCTTTAAGCCAGACAAAGGTGCGCCAGGGAGTTTCGAGTGTATGATAGAACTCTTCGCAGCACCAGTATCCAACAGAAAAGGCTCTGACACATCTGATGTAATCACTTCAACATAAGGTCCACTCTGATCTACTGGAACTGAAACAACTCCCTCTCTTTGTCTATGGCTGTCCTAGCAATCATTACCGTCCATCTTCTCACCTTCGACATAGTAGTCGTCCGCATAGTATTGAGTCGTCCTACCAGACGCACCATTCCTCGGATCAAAACTATTCATCGAATTCTGTGGAGGCAAGGAACGTGCATTCTGGGGGAACACACCACGTCCTCTACCTCTAGGAGCTTGCTGAACACCTCGACCTCTCACACCAGAAGCACCATTCGTGCGCTGTAACAGAACCGGACAACTATTCTTGAAATGACCCTCTTCTTTGCAGTACGCACACTGATTAGGGCCTACAGGGAAATGCTGTTGAGAAGACTCGAACCTTTGCGAGTTTCTCTGATACTGCTGAGGTTGCTGATAGTCACGCTGATTATTACGAGGCGGATACACTTGCTGTAAAAGAACCTTTGTCTTCAACTCTTTAGTTTTCTTGTCGGCTCTATCTTTCTCATCCTTATCCCTATTCTCGTAGTACTGTGCAGTAGCCAATATCTGTGCTGACGAAGAAACCGCCCAAGAACTCTCAGAATCCTTCAACTTAGTACACAAATCTGGAAGCAAATTATGCACAAACTTATCGACGAACAACCGTTGACCACCTTCCGTACTCATGTCCTGACCACAATGGTCGATAAACTTCTCTTCAAACCTAGTGAAGAAATCAGACACACTTTCATCTTTCTTCTGCTTACATGCAGAAAATTTGTCCCAGTTTACTCGTATAGCAGGCATTAAAGTTTTCATGTAATTAATAATCCTACCAGGGAGTTCCGCAACTAAAGGCTCAGGTTTAGCACCACCAACTTGTCGGCCATCCGCGGCACCAATATTATTCCATGTATCACCTAACCCTTGCGCATGATCCGCATGACAAATCAATCCCCATAAAGGCTGAGGAACTACATTTCCAAACAACATGTCTATATCAGCTAGATTCATAACACATGAGTCTGCAGTCTGTGATAATTCCTTATAGTACTGTAGTATGCATGTATTGTATTGTTTAAGTAATTACTAGGTTGCTTTAAGGAATGTCTCGGTTATGTTCTATCTCATGTTCTTAGAATTGTATGATGTGATGTTATTCTCATTCTGAGCCTGTACTCTCAAGTTACTGGTCGTGGGTTATTTACTCTTGGATTAAATTCTAAACTTAAACATATTTATTCTTGCCTACTTGGATTTATTCATATGAAGAACCTTACTACATTTATTGGCGACGTTTTTTTGTGGAGAATTCTTCACTTTGAAACCCACCGACAGTAAGAATTTAAGGATTTCTCGAAGAACTGCATTTAAAAGGAGAAATCAAGAAATCTGCATTCTACACTTTCTCATCGCTATGGAACTCTTAAAGAATCGGAACTGTGAGTTTTATTTTTAATTTTTTTTCAGTTTTGAAGATCGGATCATCTTCAACTGACTATTGCTTATTTACTTATTTGTTTTCCTTTGAACACTGTGCTGTGTTCTTGGCTCGCGGCATTCTCCGGCTCGTGTTCTCTTGGCGATCTGAAGCACAGAGAACAAAGTACGTCATTTCTCCGACGACAACACGCAGGAGCGTATATCGTCATTTGATGCCTTAATTGATGGAAACACACCGGAATGTTGAAATGCGTGTAGCGTCATTACGCTAATCACGCCAGCGGCCATTTTGTGCAAGTAAGAAATCGCTCATTGAATTACATTACAGTTAATAAAACTTACAAGGCGATTAATACTTTAAATTAAAAGAAAAAACGGAAACGAAAACGATCGTTTGCAGCGGATTTTGGTTCCTGTTCATTTGCTGATATTTGGCAACTTTTTTTTGTTTTTGTTTCTTCCACATGGCTTCTTCAAATAACAATAACAGTGGAATTGTTGCACCTCCATCATTTTTAGTTGCTCCTGGCAAGCCTCCAAAACCCTGGCAAAAATGGTTATGTGTTTTTACTAATTATTTGGAGGCAATAGATGCTTTAGATTACTCTCCTTCAAGGAAAAGGGCTATTCTTTTCAATCATTTAGGAGATGCAGGACAACAGTTGTTTGATAATCTTGCTGTTGTTCAGAGTCCAGTGGATGATGACACTTGAAATGTATATACTGAAGCATTAACTCGACTGGGTAAACAATTTAAAGATGATCCGTCTGTCATGGTTGAACGTTATGTTTTCTTTAAGAGGAAACAATCACAAGAGGAGTCCATAGAAGATTATTTAGCAACGTTGCGTGTTCTTGCCTCAAAATGCGACTTTGGTACTTATCTTGAAACTGCTCTGCGAGATCAATTGGTTTTCAATTGTTTCAACAAAAAAATTCAAGAGCGAATTTTAACTTGCAAAAATCCGACTTTGGATGAGGTTATAGTGATTGCAAAAAGCATCGAATGTTCGGTTGTTTCATCAAAAATTTTACCTGAACAGAATGCTTCTTCGTTAGCTGTTTGTAATGTTTCGCAGGCAGCCAATGATAATTGTACAGTTAATGTTGTTTCCAACGGTTCAAGTGGAAAAAAAGTGTTTGAACAGAAATCTAATGCATTTTGTTACAGGTGCGGTTCAAAATTTCATGTGGGAAACAACCCTAAGTGTCCAGCACAAGGTAAAAGGTACTCTAATTGTAAACGCATTGGTCATTTCTTTGCATTGTGCCGTTTACCTAAGGATAAAACAAAAGTTAATATGGTGTATTCTGAAGAAGAAATTTGTGATGCTTTGAATGTTTCTTCTTTATCTTATATTCAAATTAATGCTTTGAGTGATTTGAATGTCAAAGGTCCAATTTGTAAAATATTAATTGGTATGTAAAGGGTACAGGTTATGGCAGATTCTGGTTCACCAATTACCATCTTAGATGAACATACTTTTCATAATTCTTGGGAAAATACAAAATTATTTCCAACCGATGTGAACCCTAAAGCTTTTGGTGGGTTTGATATAACTATGCGTGGTTATTTTCCAGATGATATTGATTTTAAAGGGAGAATAATTCACACCAAGATCTATGTAGCGCTTAATGGAAGAGATATTTTGGGTTGGCAGGATCAGGCTAGTCTTGGGATTATTTTAAAGTCAGGCCATCCTGAACCTGTTGTTTTAGGCGAGTTACCTATTTTTGCTATTCTAGATAATTGCAATGATCCTATTTTGTGCAATGTTTTGGAAAAATACAAAGCTGTTTTTGATGAGAGGATTGGTTTGGTAAAAGACTTTGAGCATACCATAAAATTTAAGGAGAAAGTTTGCCCTGTCATTCAGAAAGTTCGCCCAGTTCCTCTGTCAGTTAAACAAGATTTGAGGAAACACATTGAGTCTTTGATTGCACAGGACATTATTTGTCCTATGGAATCATCGGAATGGGTTTCTGCTGCCGTTGTAGCACGGAAACCATCTGGAGAGATTTGTTTGTGTGCAGACCTTCGAGTTCTTAATCGCAACATTGTTGTTGACGTGCATCCTCTTCCAAAGATTCATGATATGCTAGCTAACATTGGTTGTAGCAAATATTTTTCAACTATAGATTTGCGATCTGCATATCATCAGATTCCATTAGCTAAAGTGTCCCAGCCTTTGACAACCTTTGTAACACCCTTCGGAGTTTATATGTATAAAAGACTTCCGTTTGGCCTTGCCTCTGCAGCTAGAATTTTTCAAAGGTTGATGGATAGCATATTCAATATTTGTCCTGGAATTCAGGCATTCCAAGATGATATCTTAGTGCATTCTGAATCTTTAGATCAACACTATATCTTAATTGAGAATGTTTTGAAAACCTTGCAAAATCATGGGCTTACAGTCAACAAAAAGAAATGCAAATGTTTAGCTAATGAGGTGGATTATTTAGGCCACAATTTATCAAAGGAAGGAATTAAACCAAAATCTTCACTTTTGGAGGCTATTAAGAATGCTCCTTGTCCATTAGACAAGGACTCGTTGAGGGCGTTCCTTGGATTAAGTGAGTATTATGCTCGTTTTGTCAAGGGGTATGCTTTAGTTGTTCAACCTCTTAGAGATCTTTTGAAAAAGCATGCTAAATATATTTGGTCTACAGAATCTCAAGTTGCTTTTGATTCAATTAAAGACATGATTCTCTCTGCTCCTGCTATCAAACCATTTTCACATGGTGTGCAGAGTATCATCCCCGTAGATGCTAGTTCCCGGGGGTTGGGTGCTGTTCTCAGTCAAATGATTAGAGGCGAAGAATGCACAATTGCCTTTGCTTCACGCTCTTTGACATCTGCTGAAGTTAACTATAGCACGATCGAGCGGGAGGCATTGGCGTGTTCATGGTCTGTGGAGAAGTTTAGAATGTATATTTGGGGGACTAGATTTCAATTTTACACAGATCATAAACCTTTGATTTACATGCTTGGTGAAAGCTCTTCTAATAGGGCTTCCTCTCGTTTGGTTAGGTTACTGGCTAGACTCCAAGAGTTCAATTTTTAAATTAAGTATCTGCCGGGTGGTAAGAACATCCGTGCAGATTGTTTATCACGCATTCCTTTACCAATACATGGGTCGGTCAGTTCTGATCTTGAATGCGTTTTTTCCATAGATGATGCTCTTCAAGATTTTAAAATCACCAAACAAGATTGGTTACAGGGCATGGAGCAAGATTCTTGTTTGCAGAATGTTAAGAGATTTTTAGTTAAGGGTTGGCCTATGGACAGGAGTATGTCCATGGAGGAAAAACATTATGCACAGGTTGCATCTGAGTTGTCTGTTTCTGGTGACATCTTATTTAGACAAGACAAATTTGTTCCACCTTGTGGAATTAGACAATCTATCATCTCCTTAGCACATGAAGGACATCCGGGCATCACTGGCATGGTTAATAAAATCAAATCAACTTATTGGTGGCCTGGTATTGACAATCAGGTCAAATTGTTTGCCAATCACTGTCCACAATGTTTGTGCTCAGACACACATTGGAAGTTGTCCAATTCGCCATTAATACCTGTAGAATGGCCTGATGCACCTTGGGAAAGGATTGGCTTGGATTTCTCTGGTCCTTTTGCTATTTTTAATTCTGAGAAAAAGTATTTAATTGTGGCAATTGATTATTTTTCTAAATGGATTTATTTTTCAATTGTTCAAAATCCTAATTCCACTTCTGTGATTTTGTTTTTGAAAAGCTTATTTTTCATTGACGGTACACCTCATGAAATTTTAACCGACAACGGTTCACATTTTGTTTCAAAAGAATTGAATGTGTTTTTGAACAACTCAGATGTCAAGCATACTTTGGTTCCCCTCTATAGTCCATCATCAAATGGTTTGGTTGAAAGAGCAAACAGTTTGTTGAAAGAGGCTGTGCAAACTGCTTATGCAAACAGATTGGATATTTCTGAATTTCTTTGTAAGAAAATTTGGAATTATAATTGTACGCCACACAATACTACGGGGGTTTCTCCTTTTGTTTTACTTCGTGGTCGTAATCCTATTTCTAAACTGAATCCCTCTTGGCTGATGAAAAATTCTCAAGTCAATCTTGATTTATCTAAAGTACGTGATCGTGTTAAAATGAAACAGGAGTGTTACAAAAATAACTATGACAAGCGTATGCATGTTGCAGAAAAATCTTTATTTGCAGGTGATTGGGTTACTATCAATAAACCTGTAAAAATTACTAAAGGTCAATCCAAATTTTCTGCTCCTGTTAAAGTTGTAAAGGTTTCTCGTGCAGCAGCACTTTTGCATGAAAGGGGTTGGTGGAACAAGAATGCCCTCATTAAGGTTACTGATGAACAAGCCAAAGTCATTTGTTCCAACAGAGAGGATTCAGGTTTCTCAGATAATTTGGATTCTGATTGGTTTGGTGTTGGTGAAACTTGTATGGCTTCACCTGTTCCTATTAATACTCCTGTGAGTATTTCTTCTGATTCTTCTTTTCTGTTAGCCGGTGGTGATTCAACAAGAAATGTGTCACTCCCTGTGTTTCAACCTGTTTTAAATGCTGATGGCAAGGGGGATGGTGTGGGTGTTGGTCGTAGGATTAGAACTGTTCCTGTTAGATTTCGTGACTACGTTTTGAACTAGTCTTTTCTTTTATTTCTTTCTTCTTTCTTCTTTCTTCTTTTCTTTTCTTTTCTTTTCTTTTATTAGTGGAAGGATGTGTAGTATGCATGTATTGTATTGTTTAAGTAATTACTAGGTTGCTTAAAGGAATGTCTCGGTTATGTTCTATCTCATGTTCTTAGAATTGTATGATGTGATGTTATTCTCATTCTGAGCCTGTACTCTCAAGTTACTGGTCGTGGGTTATTTACTCTTGGATTAAATTCTAAACTTAAACATATTTATTCTTGCCTACTTGGATTTATTCATATGAAGAACCTTACTACAAGTACCATGCAGGATTTTTACGAGGATCAGGCAAAGTCTGCTTAAGGGCCAAAACTTCAGCTCGCTTCCATGGAAAATGTACCCAAACACGCTGAAAATGAGCCGGTACAGCTGCAATACCCGGAACCTCTCTCATTGGACATTGTCGCACTTTTCTCCTAACAGAAGGATCAGGCTCAAACAATGACTAAGAAGGAGACTCACTCCTAAATGACAACAATGTCGCAACTGCTCTTTCAACGTCGAAACCCACTATAGTTCCCTTCGCAAACTCGGACTGTACACGGAATAACTCAAATCACCATCTTCCCATTCTTCACAAAGGAAAGTACACATCTTCTCAAAAACATACCTCTGCTTCGGTGCTTCCCATTGACGGAAAACATCCATAACAGACTCTAAATTATATCTTAAAGGATTAGTAACCCATTTACGTGCTAAATGATCCAATACTGTCTGCTCATCAGGACCAGGCAATTGGCTACACAACTGTTTACGCTCTGAAACAGGGGTCATACCCAATGACCCAAAGAAAGGAGACAAAAGACCAGTAACAGTGTCAGTCATTCTCTGTTGAACAGAAGGAGAAGTTGACAAAAGAACAGGAGACAAGGCAGACTGAGAGGAAACCAACGTAGGAACAGTAGCAGGAGAAGTAGCAAGTACAGGAGACAAAGTCGTAGGAATTGGAGGCGGAGCAGGTAGCAAAGTCGGCGGCCCTTGAGAAGGCTGCACCAAAGGAATAGGAGCCAACTGAAGAGAAGCTGGGGATTGCACTAGCGGGGTGCATTACCTCCCAAACAGTAGTGTTGATTACTTTCTATTCTCCTTTCCAATAGTGCGCCTTGACCCCAATGGCGTGTCCTATTCTCAACATCCTACGGTACCCGGACTGGGTTGGAATTACCACCAGTGGTGGGGTATGTCCACGCTACTTTTTCTGATTACCCTTTATGTATTTTGACCAGCCCACTCACCCTTTGTCAGACAGCAGTCAACACCTCCTTTCCTTTTCCCTGTTTACCATAGAGATTACCCGTCTTTTCCATTGGGACATAGGTATGTACTTGGCATGCCTTCACCCGTAGTGTTCTAAGACACTGCCGTGCTTGTCTTTCTCTCCCACCCCTACACCCATCCTACCCCATACCCGCCCCCCCTCCCCCCGCTCCTTGGTTTACCCTCCTTTTACTAGTGGGGTTCTTTTGGGGCTTCTCAGCACTACATTTTAAAGTTGTCACTATCAGTTCACACATGCACACATTGGTCTGTGGGACTTTTCTTTCCTTCTTCATCGACACCCGACTCACGCGAGAGGTGACTTGTCCATCAACAATTGTCTACCTAGTGTCGTATAACAATGATGTCATTACCTTGTCTTCCTAAAAAGTGATAAGTATCTAAACTGAACTCTAATAACTTAACAGCAACACCGTACTCTTGCATTTGTAGAATAAAAACTCTGTATCTTTTGTCTTTGGCACAATATCTCTGATGGGGGTCACATTAGGTATCCCTACTATCACACCATCGGTCTAGTTTCTTCCGTGCGAAACCACAATGTCGGTCTTCACAATTCTTTGCTGTACTGTTACTGCTTTTTCCTGCACGCATCAATTGATGCCTCTCCACGCATGATCACGGTTTTTGTGCTTAAGCCTTCTCAAGTGTCTAATATAAATATTTGTATTAGTTGTCCGCTCTATATCCATTGGATTAGAGCTCCTTTTCTTCTGTTTTTTAACTGGTAAATGCAACTGGACCAGCCAGTGAAGTCATGTATTTCTGTTGTTTTGTGTTTTTTCCAGCCCTGAAGATTTGGAGTGCATATAACTCTAATGAAACACGTGTCGGCTGGCGCAATAAATGAAATTGCTTCAGATACCAACTGCCCTGCATTGTTGTTGTAAAGAAAGACCAAAAAAATATCATATTTTCTGTATTTAGTTGTGTGCCCATACTAGCATGTGTTTCAGAGGGCATTTTTCAAAATGTCTTCTTTCTTATACAATGGCTTACATTTGGAAGGCGGCCTTCGACACCGTCCCTCATGAGGGTCTCCTCAGCAGACTATATGAGATCGGTCTGAGAGGGACGGTGTTGAGCTGGCTTAGATCTTATCTAGCGGGCCGTCGACAGGTGGTCTGGGCCCCCCGTACTCTGCCGAAGTGCAGCCTTTGGAGGTTGGAGTTCCTCAAGGGTCGGTACTTAGCCCGACCCTTTTTAACATCTTTATGACTCCTTTGGCGGTGCTGGTGGAATCTTTTGGGGCCCAGATCATATCATACGCCGATGACACCCAGCTTCTCTTCACCTGTAGAAAGGGTGTCGAGTTCGACGGAGAGGGCATCCGCGGGTGCCTTGGGGCTGTTTTGACTGGTTTCAGCGAAACAGCCTCAACTGCAACCCTGACAAATCGGAGGTGCTTTTCTTCGGGTGTCAGGCTGACCCGCCATGGCAGCATTGGTGGCCAGTTAATATGTTCCCTCCCTTATCTTCCTCCTTGGTTGCTAAGAACCTTGGGGTCAAAATTGACAATAGTTTATCACTGAAGTCCCAGATCATAGGCTTAACTGGTACCTGTTTTAGTCTTCTTAAAATGTTGCGTAAGTTTCTCCCTTTGCTCCCTTTGGTCCATAGGAAGACGACGGTTCAGGCCTTAATCTGCTCCAGGCTCGATTACTCAAATATATTATATTTGGGTCTTCCGGACTACCTATTGCAAAAACTTCAGGTGGTCCAAAACTCGGCGGCGAGGGCCATTTTTGGCCTTCCCCGCCATGCTAGAGCCTCGGATTTGTTACTCTCCATGCACTGGCTTCCTGTCAGAAAGCGGATTGTTTTTAAGGCACTTACATTGGCGCACAAGGCACTCCATGCTGTAGGTGCTAAGTACATCCAGAAACGCCTTACCTTTTACAAGCCGACAAGATCCCTCAGATCAGAATCTCTTGGTCTAGCAACGGTCCCTACTATTAGGAAAGCTAGGGTAGGGGGACGCTCTTTTAAACATCTCGCTCCCAAGTTGTGGAACACCCTCCCCCTGGCACTCCGTTGTACTTCGAACCTACTGGCCTTTAGAAAAGGTTTGAAAACTTAGCTCTATAGTCAATGATGATCTGCTTTCATTTTCATTTTTCCCTTTCTGTTTCAGCTATGGGTCAGAAAGCGCCGGGACACTCCTTGGAGTATCCGAGCGCTATATAAGACACCCATAACATTAACATAACACATACAGAGAAACCCAATTGGTTATGGCAAATGTTCTTCTATTCTGTGTTTCCATATGCATCCCAAGGGAAATGCTACCTAACTTGTGTGGGTACGCCTAATGTCTTCGATAACAAAGGGCCCAAATTGCAAAATGGAAGAATTACCTTTTCCACTGAAAACTAAACATTTTTTTGCCATGTGGGTAGCTCTTGTTTTTGGGCCATAGCTTAGTCAGTACTTAGGAAACCTAGCAAACCGACAATATTTTTTAATACTAGAGAACTGGGGGAAACCAGAATGGGTTTATTTGCATGGTTCTCACAACAAGGGGATTCCCCCCTTGGGATTTCAAACTTTTCTGTGGTTGGTAGGTTTTCATGGGGAGAGGATGGGAATGGCCTCAAATACCACAGCTAGTCCTATCGCTGATCTCCCCACGGAGTGCTTTAGGGCCTTTTGTGTCTCAGTCTCTTGGCCCACCCCTAAAAGGGAGGTATGGAATTTGTGGGTTCGTTTGTCAAAGTTAGAGGTTTGCAAGGACTTCTGGGTAGGAAAACCTGATGAGAGCCACATAAATCAGCTCATTATGAATTCCCCAGTTATCTAGTATTTGAAAAATTGTGCCGGTTTGCTAGGTTTTCTAAACTACCGGATTGTGGATCCCACAAGGTTTCCTTACCAACAATGTGCTGCAGACCTCAAAGTTTGCCTAAAATCACACATTTTCCTTATATATTTTTGATGGAAACTTTCAGAATCTGCTGGAATCCACAAATTTCTACCACCCAGCAATACCCCAATTGTTCTGATAAAAAACTGGCCTACTTATGTGGCTGGGCCTAATACCCACGACAGAAACTGATCAAACCAAGTGTATTGTGAGTCCCCTGCATTGACTATAATTGAGACTGGTTTGATACATTCTCGCTTGGGGCACCTGGCCCAGCAACACAAGTGGGATAGGATTTTTGTCTGGAAAAGTGGAGGAATGCTGGGTGGTAGGAATTTTCTGGATCCCTGTGGATTCTGGAAGTTTACATCATATGAAAGGAAAATGTGTGATTCTAGGCAAAGTTTGAGGTTTTCGGTGAGAAGATGTTATGGGCTCCACATGAGAAACACCACCCTTGGATACCTGAATGTCTAGTTTTCAGAAATGTCTGGTAGGTTTCCCCAGGTCGAGGCCTAACCATGCCCAAAATCTGTAGCCATTCACCATGGCAAAAGAGAAGATATTGGGATTTAGCCCCACTCTCCTGGCCCATGTGTTAAAACAACCGCCTAAGGAATCAAATGACCTCTCACTTGCCATTGGCATATGATGTTTTGTCTGCAGGGGAGCAGAAAGATTGCCGACGGTTAGGGTGAGGATAGGGCCGGATGTCAGGATGAGCTGGACCCACACTTATTATTATATTATAATATTATTATGTTATAAATAAAAAAAGTTCCTGCCATACAGTGGGCTGTCTGCCCCCTAGTAACAAATTGTGGGCAATATTCCTGTCTGCCCATGCGGGGGGCGAGGGCAGAAAGATTGGTTTGTCCCTCTGGGTGGGGCAACACCTGCATCCCTTTCTATTGCCCCAAATGCAAAATTCCGGGTGTATGCTTTATAACACCCCCCCCCCCCCCCACCCGGGGCAGATTTGGGCAACGTCCCAATTGGGACAAACCTCCTATCTGCCCACGGGGGTCAAAAAGGCACTATTGCCCCTTCTGGGGGCAGAGGTATGCCTCGATGCTAGGGTAGGCCACCCTCTTTTTTTTTGTTTTGCCACCATTTTGAATTCCCTGTTGTCTAGTGGACTTTCTGCCCCCCCGAAGAAAATTGGAGACAAACTTTCTGTATGCCCCTGGGGGGGGGGATCAGAAAGAGTGTTTTGCCCCTTTTGGGGTGGCGGGGTGGCCAATGCCAGAATGCAACACATGCACCCTTTTCTTTTGCTTCAAATGCGAAATGCCTGATGTTTAGATGGCTTGCTATTCCCCACGCAACAATTTAGGGTAATCTTGTCAATTAGGACACACCTCCTATCAGCCCCTAGGAGCAAAACGATACTATGGCCCCTTCTGGGGTGAAGCCAGAAAGGCTGGGTTGTCCCTTTTGGGTTGGAGATATGGCTAATGCCAAAGTGCAACGCTCACACTCCTTTCTCTTTCTCTTTCTTCAAATGCATAATCCCTGCCATCTAATGGTCTTTCTATCTCCCTGGAGGCAGATATGGGGCAACATTCCCAATTGGACACACCTCCTATCTGCCCCTCTTTGTGAGCAGTGCGATTAACAAATTAAAGAAAAGAATCTCTCTAGTACAGCGCACCAGAGGGTCCTTTATAGCCCTCACCTGTGTTGGCTGATGGCCGTCAAGTGCCCTGGGGAGGTAGTGCGGGCGTTGGCCATTGGCCGACACCCGCACTAAAAGTGTTAACCTCGGAATACCTTAACTTTGTCATGTTCATCGCCATTTCAAATGCACTCCCTTGTTTCTTCTCATGCTTTTTGTAACTTTTTATTTTGTATTCATTTTTTTGTAGTTGTTTACTGCTTGTTTGAGATTTTTTTAAATGTTTTCTGCTTTTTCCTGTCTTATGTGCCTTCCTACCAATATCATCATCATCATTGTGGTTGTACTTCCCATGATAATGTTTGTCACCTTAATCTGAATTTGCCTGAATCTTCTTAGTGAATCATATGAAGGCCGGCATTGGGAAACAACTGCTCATATATTCCTTCATTACAGAAGAGGCAAAACGAAAGAACTTGGGTAGAACCCCCTTCTATTGTAGGTTATTTTATGGATGAATGGCAGTGGGTGAAACTTTACTACTAGAAAGGACAAATGAGTGCTTCACTACTAACACTACAGCACTGCTTTTCTGTATATTTTTAAACACCCCCAAAAGTGCGGCCCCCACAGCCCCTGGATTACCACCTCCTGAGGCGAATTCAAAGACAAGATAGGGGCCCCGCATCCCCCTCCTGGAGCCATACATAGCCCTGGGGAACGACCCCCCACAGTGCCAGATCCTACTATTTCCCGAGGTGCCCACCCCTGGGACATAGCTGTTTGTTGTGGCCTGACAGGAGCTTTACTGTTCTACCGCTCCCGCCAAGTCACTCGCTTTCAGCATTGCTCTCATGTTATACCCTTACCCACCACTAAACCCTAAAAACACCCTTACAATTCAATACGCATAGGGGGCAATGCATCGCTCGTGGCCAAGCTCCCCATTCTTGTGTGTGGCGGGGAGCTGCTGTAGCGTGCTGCATGCGGGCCACTCAGGGACCACTCAGGGTTTCCTGTCTTGGAGATGATGTGCAATTGCATGCAAAAAAACAGGAATGGCTGGAGGTTTCTTAATCAACCAAGTCTTGTTTTCTGTGAGACTTGGTTGCTTAACAACCAAAATAAATAGAAAGGTTGTAGCTTGGCTCAACCTGGTAACTTCCTAGGAAAATGGATTCTGCTGCTCCTGGGAAGCATGCTGAAAAGTGTAAGCTAAGCAAGTTGCGTTATTCGAGCATCAAGACACACTTCAAATCGACAGAACAGATTTGCAGCACCTCATAAAGCAGGCTGTGACTGTTAATGGACCCCAATTAAAAAACAGCATTTGTATCAGGATGAGGAATCTGACACATCACCAAGTGAAATTATGTACATGGGAAGGCGCTATCGGATATGATGATGCATATTAAAAAAGAGCTTAGGTTTGTTCAAAAGACAATGGACAGACAAGGATTTTATATCCAGAACAGTGGAATTGTGACAGATGATCCTCCTTTCCATGATGTATCAAAGGATATTGTTTTGCAAAATATTCCACGTTTTCTCCATAAAAGAGGTCTGGTGGAAAATTTTGAAGCGCAGTTTCCCTAAATACCGAAAGTTAATTCTATTCTGTCTTCTATGGCATCCTCATCATCTCTTTCCTCTGAGGAATCTACTTTGTCAGACCCTTATTATGGGAATGCTGAATCTTCCCTTATGGGGTTGTATGCAGCAGCTCATTTTGGAGTACAAGCCAGTTCATATGTGGCTTAAACCTTTCAAGTCTTGTTGAAGGACTTTCAGAAATTAGTTGATTGCCTCCAGGGAAAGCTGACCCTACAGATATTTTAGCCAAGATGGAGACCTTGTTGAAATTTTTTTATGATGTTATCTTCAGTAACTTATAGGCCTCAGTTTATGCAGCTGGAGCAGCAATGGATGGAAGTTATGCACTTTGGATGAAGCTGTGGAAACTAGAGTCTACTCATATATATATATATATATATATATATATATATATATATATATATATATATATATATATATATATATTACCTACTGGCGATCGCCAGTAGGTATATATAGTTAGGATTTTTTTGAATAGGGATTTCTGAAAATTCTATGTTGAATAACTTTGGCGTTGATGGACGGAATTGGCTAAAATTTTCAGGAAAATGGCACATTTTGTTTCTGAGCGTCCCCTGAAAGTTTGGGGGGGTTTCGTCAAGCGGGGGCCGAGAAAAAGGGGGGTCCCAAAACATGTTTTTAACATTGAGTTTTCCATAGGGCGGTTGGACTCACTTTTAGCTCGAACGGCTGAATGGATTTCTATGAAACTTGGCAAAATTGTAGAGACTGTTTGCTTGATGTGCCTTTGCTAGGTCTCAAGATATGTGCTCCAGTGGATTTTGAAAAATTAACGTTCAAAAAAATATATATATCTGTGACAGCGTCCCGGTTAGCGCCCCGGTTCGCGTACCAGACGCGTAACGGAACTTCGCGAGGAGAAGCGGATTGGCTCTCCGGTGACTCTCAACATTCTAAACAGTCCGGAGCGGCCGCCATCTTGTCTCTTGGTAGGATCGAGAGACAAGAGGTGGAAATAAATGAAGGGGGAAATGAATGAAAGGGGGCAAGGTAGACCCCTCCTGACCCCCTAGGATTGATGTGGGGGCTATTAAAGGGCCCCGCGGAACAAAAAAATAAAATAATTTTTTTTTCGATTTTTCGCGGTGGAAGCGCTACCCGGTACGCGAACCGGGTAGCTCACCGGTAGCGTAACGGGAGTCCGCCATCTTGTGTTTCGGATGAATTTAGTCACAAGATGGAGGATAAACAATGTTGGGAATGGGTATAAGGGGGCACGGGAGACATATCCTGACCCCCTAGGTTTTCTGAGGTTTTTTTTTTCAAATTTTCGCATGGTTAGCGCCCCGTCCGCGCACCGGGTAGCGGTCCGGAAAGCGTAACAAAGGGAAAACCAAGGAAAATAGTAAAATAATATTTTAGAGTGCTTTGAGGTAGGGTAGCTCTGAATAGAGCTGTTGTGTTGTGTGGGTGATGTAAGTACCAACATGTAGGTACCAATGAAGAGTCTAAAATTCAATGTACACCGTCTCCTATGTAGATATTTTGTATGTTCTAATATGGGTTATTTAAATGTAAATGTGTGGAAAAGCACTTCATGCTTTAAAGCAATTGTATTTTTGAACTGATTGTTCTTTCCTCTTAGTCCTCCTCTTTGGTTTTTTTTCCCCACACTCTTCTTCAGCATGATAGTTGATAAATTCGTTCCCTCAAAAAATGTATATACATAAAAAAATTATATTAAATACATGTAAAATATATTTTTCCTTTAAAAGAAGAATACATTTTACAGCTTTTGATATTTGCTATTAAAAAACCATTGAAATTCACTGAAAAAACCATAGGTTATAGACCATATATAGTTAGGAATTAGCATTTACAAAACCTTGAAAATTCACTCAAAAAACCATAGGTTATAGACCATATATAGTTAGGAATTAGCATTTACAAAACCTTATTTTACTCACACAAAACCATTGAAATTCGCATATATAGTTAGTTGCACTAACTATATATCGCGCACCCGCAATCCACTGCTGATCATGTCACATATTACATCATTCATGACATGGTCAGTGACATCACTGATGACATCACTGATGATATCCTAACTATATATGGTCTATAACCTATGGTTTTTTCAGTGAATATATATATATATGTTGATGGAGAATAAAACAGCACTTTAAAAGAACTACCTTTCGTTGTGGTCCGTTCCTGTTAAGAAGCGCTGGGGGAGACTTTTGCCTGGTATGCTGTTTCTTAAGGACTTGCTTGTCATATATATATATATATATATATATATTACCTACTGGCGATAGCCAGTAGGTATATATAGTTAGGATTTTTTCTTTATGGAACTTTTGAAAATTCTATGTCTAATAACTTTGCCGTTTGTGGACGGAATCGGCTGAAATTGTCAGGAAAATGGCACATTTTGTTTCTGAGCAGCCCCTGAAAATTTGGGGAGGTTCCGTCAAGGGGGGGCCGAGAAAAAAGGGGGGTCCCAAAACGCGTTTTTCCCATTCATTTCTCCATAGGGCCTCACTTTTAGCTCGAACGGCTGAATGGATTTGCAAGAAACTTGGCAAAATTGTAGGGACTGTTAGCCCAATGTGCCTTTGCTGGGTCTCAATATATGTGCTCCAGTGGATTTTCAGAAATTAACATTTAAAAAAACAGATATATCTGTGACAGCGTACCCGATAGCGCACCAGTTTGCGTACTTTTCGCGTAACGGAGCTTTGCGAAGCTGATTGGCTCTCCGGTGTCTGTCAACATTCTAAACAGTCCGGAGCGGCCGCCATATTGTCTCTCGGTAGGATCGAGAGACAAGAGGAGGCCAAAACGAAGGGGGAAATGAAGGACAGGGGCAAGGTAGACCTCTTCTGACCCCCTAACATTGATGAGGAGGATATTAAAGTGCCCCGCAGGGCCAAAAAAAAAAAAAAAATTGCGATTTTTTTGTCGTAGAGGCGCAAATCGGTACGTGAACCGGGCAGCTAACCGGTAGCGTAACGGGAGTCTGAGGAGAAGCTGATTGGCTGTCAACATTGTAAACAGTCTGGAGCGGCCGCCATCTTGTCTCTCGGTAGGATCGAGAGACAAGAGGTGGTGAAAAACGAAGGGGGAAATGAAGGAAAGGGGGCAAGGTAGACCCCTCCTGACCCCCTAGGATTGATGAGGGGGATATTAAATTGGCCGCGGGGCAAAAAAAAATAAAAAATTGCGATTTTTTGCCGTAGAGGCGCGTCCCGGTACGCGAACCGGGCAGCTAACTGGGCAGCTAACCGGCAGCGTAACAGGAGTCTGAGGAGAAGCTGATTGGCTGTCAACATTGTAAACAGTCCGGAGCGGCCGCCATCTTGTCTCTCGGTAGGATCGAGAGACAAGAGGTGGTGAAAAACAAAGGGGGAAATGAAGGAAAGGGGGCAAGGTAGACCCCTCCTGACCTCCTAGGATTGATGAGGGGGATATTAAAGTGCCCCGCGGGGCAAAAGAAAAAAAAAGAAAATTGCGATTTTTTGCGGTAGAGGCGCTTCCCGGTACGCCAACCGGGCAGCTAACCGGCAGGGTAACGGGAGTCCGACATCTTGTGTGTTTGGAGCGTCCGGTTTGCGTACCGGGTAGCGTTCCGGTAAGCGTAACAAGGGGAAAACCAAGAGAAACAGTAAAATAAAATTTAAAGGAATAGATTTCCACCAAACTTGGCAAAATTGTAGGGACTGTTTGTTTGTTGTGCCTTTGCAAGGCCTCAAGATATGTGCACGTGTGGATTTTGTCTAATTAAGGTTAAAAAAAAATATATATATCTGTAAGCGTGCTCAGGCGCGCTTACGTTACGGGTTTTGTTTGCGCTGCAGAGACGATACGTCACGTTTATGCGACGCGTCATGAGGCGTCTCACGTGGCTACATGATACGTCACGTAATAAAGAATATATTTTACAGCTATAGATATTAGCTTTTAAAAAACCAATAAGATTCACTGAAAAAAACATAGGTTATAGACCATATATAGTTAGGGATTAGCATTTACAAAACCAAGAAAATTCACTGAAAAAACCATTGGTTATAGACCATATATAGTTAGGGATTAGCATTTACAAAACCTTAATTTACTCGCACAAAACCATAGAAATTCGCATATATAGTTAGTTGCAGTACCTATATATCGCGCACCCGCAATCCACTGCTGATGATGTCACATATTACATCATTCATGACATGCTATGGGCTGGTGGGAGGAGGAGGTGGCGTGGTGCAGACAAAACTCGAAATTCACCCAACACATTGTAACATGGAAAAGATTTATTGACGATCTGTTCATTGTGTGGGATGGAAGTGAAACAGAATTTGATCAATACTTCGAGATCTTAAACAACAGTACTCCAGGCCTTAGATTTACATTTGTGAAAAGCAGAGAGCGAATATCATTCTTGGATACTGAGGTCTATGTGAGGAGCAACCGGGTAGAAACAACGCTACACCGAAAAGTCACGGCAACCAATGCCACCCTCGAAGCCTCAAGCTTCCACCAACCTGCCTTAATTTCAAGCATACCGTACGGAGAGTTTCTCCGGATAAAACATATTTGCAGTGAGGAAACTGAATGGGAGAAACACAGTGCAGGCACTATCAAGCGATTTCAAAAAAGAAAATATGGAAAAAAATTGATCGATAAACGTTGGGAGAGAGCTAATCAAAAACCAAGATCAGAATGCCTGAAACCAAAAATTCAAGAGAAAACATCAGAAGAACCAATCAGACTAATCCCAGATTACAGTAAGGAATCAAGACAAATAATACAAATCTTGAAAAAGAATTGGCGAATTCTACAACTTGATCCGGCAATTGGTCAGAAAATGGGTAATCATTCAGTGGTAACATATAGGAGAGCCAAAAACTTAAAGGATCAATTGATACATAGCCATTTCATCAGCAAAAAGAAGAAAACCACATGGTTAAAACCCACAGGATTCACAAAATGTTACAACTGTAAAGTGTGCCAAACCAACCAAAGAAATAGCAATGACAAACAAAAAGATCTGGAAAATAAGGGAACTAATAACTTGCAAAAGTCAGTACAATTTGTGAATTAAAAAAACGCATACTGGAACATGTGCGGGCCACTGTAAATAAGGACAGAGGAAACGCAGTGGCCAAACACTTGGAGACTAACCACAACGGGAACTGGAAATTATTGAAATTTCTTGGATTGGAAACCATGTCCCTTTCGGAAAGAGGGGGCCATCGTGAAAAACTGCTGCGTCAAAAAGAGTCTTGCCATATTTTGAACTTTCGAACAATGACTCCTTTTGGACTTAACCAGTCGGAAGAACTATATGTACATATATAAAGGACTTAAATATGAACTTCTCCAAAAACTCCACAAACTTTTTCCCGATTCCCACATAACAACAAGGTTTATCTTGGAATAAACACGCACAAAGGAAGGGATATATGACAATGTAAGCCCACTGGAGGGCTGGAAAAGGAACTAAAATAAATTTTGAACTATATGGTCATGACCCATCCCCTAAACAAGACGTAACCAAAATCACTCATGTACAGGACTCATACAGTAAATAACTGTAATTACTTGAAGTAATCAATATTCTCATGAATGAAATGTATATTGAATCAAATAATTTATTCACGTTTGCTAAAATGTTACAAATATGCAAAATGTGGCTTGTCGCTTTATCGACATTACTTAATTTAAAATGCCCAAGGGGAACTGACGATATCGTTTAGCACATGTGAAAGCACATATCAAAAAATTACTGGTATCAAGCATTATATTTTGTTTTTGTGAGTGAAATGGGGAATGAATTGCAAAACCATTCATGGGAGTCAAAATAAATGAAGGAATAATAGGGGAAAGTTGCATGAATTGAAATGGAACTACACCTCAAGGCAGCCTATAGGGCTTGCACTAGAGTGTATCATCGGGCCATTTGCGCGGCTAGGGCTGCTTTTTACTCTCAGGAGATAAAGAACAGCACAAACCCCACTAAGGTCATCTTTAGGGTGTGTAAGGACCTTACTGGCAAAAGGATTGATACTGCTGCTTCCCAACCTTCTATGACACACTGTGAGGATTTAGCCTCGTTTTTTGTCGAAAAGGTGGAGGCTATCTATAGATCATTCTCTCAACTTCCCATTGTGGAGGAAAGCTCTACGACACCGGTTCATAAACCACTATTGATCATTCCAAGTCCGACTTTAGATGAGTTTCTAGCCTTAATGACAAAAGTCAAATCTTGCTCCCCGGACGACCCTATGAGACCCTTTCAATTCAGGGAATCTGCTGAATGCTGTTACCCTGTTTTGCATGACCTTATTAATTTGTCCTTCAGTACGGGCAGTGTTCCTAAGGCTTGGAAACAGGCGACGGTTATTCCAATTCTTAAAAAACCCGCCCTCGACCCTACCAAGCCTGAACACTATCGACCCATCTCCCTTCTCCCCTGGCCAGCCAAACTAGCAGAAGCACATGCTAACGCTATTTTATCATCTCACCTGCAGGAAGCGAATATATTGGATCCCAAAATGGGTTTCGTGCAGGTCATAGCACTGAAACTGCTCTTCTGGCTGTGGTGGAGCACATCAGGAACCTGTTGGACCTAGGTCAGACGGCGGCACTGATCCTTTTGGATCTCAGTGCCGCCTTCGATACGGTGTCCCACCAGATTCTTTTACACCGTCTGATGGAGGCAGGAGTTGGAGAGGTAGCACTCGAGTGGTTTCGTTCCTTTCTTAAGGACCGTGCCTTCAAGGTTTCCACACCTCCTTTTATTTCTGCTTCTCGCCCCATACTTCAGGGTGTCCCTCAAGGGTCGGCCCTTAGCCCTACCTTGTTTAACTTATATGTTCAGCCATTAGCGGAGGTAGCCCATAGTTTTGGTCTCTCCTTGGTGTCATACGCCGATGACACGCAGCTGGCGGTGGCACTTAATGGCGACTCCAACATGGATGCCCCCACTTTCCAGTCAGCTTTAAAAGCTGTGGCAGGCTGGATGGCGAACAATCAGCTCCAACTGAATGCCTCTAAGACTGAGGTCATTATTTTTGGTAGGGAAAGTGGATTATGGGGAGATCAGTGGTGGCTGTCTGATCTTGGCCCCGTTCCGTCCCCTGTGACTGAGGTTAGAAATCTCGGGGTGTGGTTCGACAACAAGCTCTCTTTCACCTCACACACAAAACGTGTGGCTGGCACCTGTTTTGGTACTCTGCAAGGTCTTCGACCAATTTTTAAGTTCTTCGATGCGGAGACCAGACAGATTATTGTCCAAGCTCTGGTTCTTACCAGGCTGGACTATGCCAGCTCCCTGTTTCTGGGCCTGAACCAGGCCGAGCTATCCCGCCTTCAGAGAGTCCAGAACACGGCAGCGAGGATGCTTGTTGGCCTCCCGAAGTTTGTTTCGGCTCGTTGGACTATTCAAGATCTCCATTGGTTGCCGGTGGGGCAGAGAATTAAGTTTAAAGCTCTTTGCTTAACTTTTAAAATTCTCAAATCAGCCTCCCCTCCTATTCTTGCACAGACTATTCAGCACTATGTCCCTGCCAGAGCTCTTCGCTCCGCCGGATCCAACCTTGCCATTGTGCCACGTTTCAAAAAATCTAGGATGGGCGGACGCTCTTTCTCAGTGTTGGCAGCAGCCCTTTGGAACTCTCTGCCAGCTTCTCTTCGCTCCATCCCTGACTTGCTCCCTTTCAGGAAGGCACTTAAAACTTTTCTTTTTTCCTCAATTTAGGCCTTCGTCTTTTTATCTCCTCTGATGTGTTGTGTTATCAACTTTCCAAAGCGCCGGGACGCCACTTCGCTGTGGCATCCGTGCGCTATATAAAAATTAAATAACATAACATAACATAACATATCCCAGAATTCCAAATAGGTAGTGGTAAATCAGAGTATTCATGTGTCAAATGTGGGCAGGAACTCCCTGTTTTAAATCACAATCAGCAAACAGTGTGTTAGCAACCGTGATCAAGGTAGTGGGGAGCTACCGAAACGCGTTGGTTTGTGCTGTGAAACTGCTGTCAATGGATTGAAGAATAAATTAAGTGTGTCTCAAGAAACTTCTGTGGAATACGTTGTTGGAATATATATATATATATTTATATATATATATATATATATATATATATATATATATATATATATATATATACATATATATATATATTACCTACTGGCAGTCGCCAGTAGGTAGTTATAGTTAGGATAATTTTCAATGTTAAATCTCAACATTCTATTTTGAATAACTTTGGCGCCGGTTGACGAATCTGCCTGAAATTTTCAGGAAAATGGTCTCATGGCGGTCCGGTCCTTCCCTGAAAGTTTGGGGGGGATTCGTCAAGCGGGGGCCGAGATAAAAGGGGGGTCCCAAAACGCGTTTTCCCCATGTTAATTTCCATAGGGCGGTCGATTTCACTTTTAGCCCGAACGGCTGAATGGATTTCCACCAAACTTGGCAAAATTGTAGGGACTGGTAGCCCGATGTGCCTTTGCTATGTCTCAAGATATGTGCTCCAGTGGATTTTGAGTAATTTAGGTTCAAAAAAATATATATATCTATAGGCGCTCTCCCGTGCGCGCACCCGTGAGCGCTCCCGGCGCGACACGCGACTTGCGCGCAGGAAGCTGATTGGCTCTCAGTTGTCTGTAAACATTCTAAACAGTCCGGAGCGGCCGCCATCTTGTGTCTCGGTAAAATCGAGACACAAGGGGTTTGAAAAAAAAAGGGGCAAATGACCATAAGGGGGAAGAGTAGACCCCCTCTGACCCCCTAGGTTTGATGTAGGGACTAAAATAGGGTCCTGCAGGGCATTAAAATTTTTTTTTCGTTTTGCGCGGGGGAAGCGCATGGTACGCGCACCGGCGAAGCACGGGGAAAATCCAGGATTATATTTATGAAGGCCTTGCGCTGTTAGTTTTGCGCTTCCTGTGCGTCAATTTTTGTGACGCACCAGCGGTGTAAAAAAATGCGCATTGTTATGCAATATTTAAAAAGTGACGCATCTATCTAGATGCGTCACTTTTTAAATATAGTGCAACGAGGTACATTTTATTACACTGCTGGTGTTATGCGTCACTTTTCTGTGCGCACTCCTTATGACATTCCAGATGTGTCATATTTAATGTATGACGAATCATGTTGCAGATACAATATGGCGCAGAGTTTTAAAAAGTGACCCATGTACCTAGATGCGTCACTTTTTAAAAATAGCGTCAGGTATAATGCATGCAGAGGGGGTGTTCTCCCGCAAAAAGCTTTGTAATAGCGACGCAGTGAAATCTTTCAGATTTCACTGCGTCAGTTTTAGGATGCTGTTGCGTCAAAATCTTGTGCCTGCTTTACAGCAGGTGTTAGACTGAGGCAAGACCTTTCATATGCTGCTTTCCCCATTTGAAAGGACACATTACTGGAGTTGCGTCACTTTTGTGACGCACTCCAGCAATGCGTTACTTGGAATGTCATAAGGAGTGCGCACAGAAAAGTGACGCATTGCACCAGTAGTGTAAAAAAATGTGCCGCGTTGCGTTATATTTAAAAAGTGAGGTATCTAGGTAGATGGGTCACTTTTTAAAATCAAGCGCCACATTATATCTGCGTGAGGTATAATGCATGCAGAGGGGGTGTTCTCCCACTAAAAGCTTTGTAATAGCGACGCAGTGAAATGTTTGAGATTTCACTGCGTCACTTTTAGGATGCTGTTGCATCCTTTAAATATAGTGCAACGAGGCACATTTTATTACACTGCTGGTGTGATGCGTCACTTTTCTGTCCACAGTCCTTATGACATTCCAGATGTGTCATATTTAATGTATGACGAATCATGTTGCAAGGAGCTACAGATACGTCAGTATTTCTGACATATGTGTAAACATAAAAGTGATGCGAGGCCGGCGCAAAATTTTGACGCAATAGCATCCTAAAAGTGACGCAGGGAAATCTCATAGATTTCAGTACGTTGTTATTACCAAGGTTTTTGCGCGGGATTGCCCCTCTGCATACAATATACCTGATGCAGATACAATATGGCGCAGAGTTTTAAAAAGTGACCCATGTACCTAGATGCGTCACTTTTTAAAAAATAGTGTCAGGTATAATGCATGCAGAGGGGGTGTTCCTTGCAAAAAGCTTGGTAATAATGACGCAGTGCGTCACTTTTAGGATGCAGTTGCGCCAAAATCTTGCGCCTGCTTCACAGCAAACCTTTCACATGGTGCTTTTTCCATGTGAAAGGACACATTACTGGAGTTGCGTCACTTTTGTGACGCACTCCTGCAATGCGTTACTTTTGTGTTTACAGATATGTCAGAAATACTCCAGTTTATTCACTGTGTCATAACTTTCTTTTCTAACACTCACCTTCTTTCATTCCTCCTACTTCACTTCCTTTCACCTCTCATACCTTTCTGTTCTTTCTTACTCATTCTCCTTTCAATTATCAATGCACTATATTTCACTTACTCTTCATTTTTTAAGATTATAGCTCTTTGATGAGAATTGGAGGTAGTTCTGAAAAGAACTTTTGGTTTTCTTCTTTTAACTGAAGAGGAACAAAAACAGGGAATAGAAACTGCTCAACAGGAGCAAAAAGAAAAGAAAAAAATTAGGGGTGGGAAGGGCAGTGATGGTTCTCTAATGCCCGAACCATGAGCTGGACACTTTGCTCCCCATAGGTGAGGAGTTGATTGCAGTATCTGCATCTGACGAGCCCATGGTTGAATGCAGGTTGGATGTTGGCTACCTGCCCCTGAGATTGGTCTCTTCCAGAAGAAGTTGCTCCTCCTGTTGATGTAGAGGCCCCATCTCTGGGAACCTCCTGTGCCAGAGCCCTGACACTTTCCCGGGCAAAATTCTGGGGGTGCCTCCTCTCCACATGTCGGATCATCGTAAAGTTCCCAAAAGAGTATTTTTTTTGGGGGTTACCCCGTGACAGGACCTGTTTGCAGATCCTGCACTCTACTTTTGGTGCATTCACCTTCTTCTGGCCTTCTGGAAACTTAAAAAATTTCCAAATGAAATGTTCCTTCACCTTTGGGGTAGGAGGCTCTTCATCAATGAAGTCATCTTCACTGCTGGATGGTCTGGCAGCCATGATGAATCCAGGAATATGGAGCAGCAAAAAAGGCAGGTCTTTCAGTCACAAAAGTGAAAGAAGAAGTGAAGGAAATGGGTGGGGATTTCATTCATTGTAAAAAAAAACTGTTAGCAACCAATGAAAAGTGTTATTTGAGGGTCACATGACCCGACGCGTTTACGCTGCGCGCTCCGGAGCACTTCCGGGTGCGTTTACGCAGCGCGATCGTAGGCGCTTCCGGGGCGCAAACGTGGCGCGATCGTAGGCGCTTTTCCGTGCGTTTATGCGCCGCGCACGTATGCGCTTCCGAGGGCACTTACGTTGCGCGCCGAAGTGACGTCATCAATCTTTTATAGAAATGCATAATCATTTTCCATATTAAAAAAAACTAATTTTATTTGTATGGTACGAAATGTTTTGCATTATTATTAACTTTTCATTCATATTTTTTTTTCACGAACGACAGTTGCGCTCTGGGTGCGCTTTCAGATGAGCTCTCGGAGAAGCTTACAGGAGAGCTTAGCTGAAAGCTTCCCGGAGCGCGCACCCAGAGCGCAAAAGAAAAAAATTATAAGAAAAAATGAATACTTAAAAAAAAACAGCAAATTGTAAAAAAAAAAAAGGTTAGAAACTCGATATACAAAGGAATTAGCATTTAAAAAACCTATGAAATTCACTGAAAAAACCATAGGTTTCACACCAGTTATAGTTAGGAATTAGCATTTAAAAAACCTATGAAATTCACTGAAAAAACCATAGGTTTCACACCAGTTATAGTTAGGAATTAGCATTTAAAAAACCTATTAAATTCACTGAAAAAACCATAGGTTTCACACCAGTTATAGTTAGCTGGAAATTTTACTGATATAAAACCATTGAAATTCCCACGTTATAGTTAGTCGGACTCACTATAACTTGCGCGTGCAATGCACTGCTGATGACATCACATATTACATCACTCATGACATGGTCAGTGACATCACTCATGACATCACTGATGACACCATCCTTGTGACACAGTGACAGACCTCCTTTCAGTGTAATGTAACCCATGAAACACATATTCAAAAATAGAAACTAATATTTTCAAAAAAGTGGATATACCCATACCAGTTACAACAACCAATTCAGTAATATCACCATCTAATACACATCCACTCATGTGTATGTATATGGGTTATTAGATATTTTTATTAGTATCAGTATGAGTGTCTATATGGTTTGGTGGGGGTATTACTTAGCACATAGATGCATGAGTGACTGACTCTTTGTTTGTATGTGTTTTGAAGACAACATATGTACAGGACTGTATGGGTGGATGAGTGTCTATATGTGTTTGTTAGTGAGTGAATGACTGTCTCACTAGTGTCTTTATCAGTAACTACATATGTTTTAATCTAGTATATATGAATATTGATGTATATAAGTGAGTATATGTGAGAGTAAGAGATTGTAAGAGTTCCTGTTTAAATAAGTATGTGTTTCTATAAGTGATTGTTTAAGAGAATAAATATGTGTAATTTTAAATAGAAGTAAGGTGGAAGTGTGTGTATAACTCTATATTCAAATAAATGGATGTCCAATAGTTTATTTGCACGTGTGAATATGTGTGTGAGTAACTTTTGGATGAATGTCGGTGTGTAACAGGATGTATAGGTGTATCACTTCATATGATGAGTGAGTATATGTATGAGTGACTATATAGAACTATTGGTGAATGAGTGGATGTGTATATAGATAGTGGAATTACTGAATTGCTTGTTGTAACTGATATAGGTATCTCCATTTTTTAAAAAATTTCAGTTTCTATTTTTGAATATGTGTCTCAAGGGTTACATTATAGTGAAAGGAGGTCTGTCACTATGTCACAAGGATGGTGTCATGAGTGATGTCACTGACCATGTCATGAGTGATGTAATATGTGATGTCATCAGCAGTGCATTGCACGCGCAAGTTATAGTGAGTCCGACTAACTATAACGTGGGAATTTCAATGGTTTTATATCAGTAAAATTTCCAGCTAACTATAACTGGTGTGAAACCTATGGTTTTTTCAGTGAATTTAATAGGTTTTTTAAATGCTAATTCCTAACTATAACTGGTGTGAAACCTATGGTTTTTTCAGTGAATATATATATATATATATATATATATATATATATATATATATATATATATATATATATATATATGTATATATTACCTACTGGCGGTCGCCAGTAGGTAGTTATAGTCAGGAACTATTTTCGTTAGGAAATCCGCAACATTCTATTTGGAATAACTTTGGCGCTGGTTGATGAATCTTTGCGAAATTTTTAAAACTAATGGCGAGCTCCGTTTCGCTCCTTTCCTGAAAGTGTGGGAGTAATTCGTCAAGCGGAGACCGAGATAAAAGAGGGGTCCCAAAACGTGTTTCCCCCATGCAATATCCCATAGGACCTTTAGCCACAGCTACAGCCCGAACTGCTAGACCGAATTACGCCAAATTTGGCAGAGATGTAGTCCTCAGTTCAGATTTGTGCCTTTTTCTTAAATGGTGTCTATCTGTTCAGTAGTTCCTCAGAAAATTACAGTTAAAAGCATATATATATCTATGGGCGCATTGGATATGCGGACTCAATGCGCACCGTGTGCGCAACATAAGCTTTTGATCACACGCTGAATGCTAATTGGTTGTAAAGTGGTTGTCAACATTCGAAACCAGGAGCTGTTGGCACCCATTTTGTGCCTCAGTAGAAGCGAGAGTGAAGAAGTTAGTGGAACAAGTGTGCAAAATGTAGAAAGGAGTCAGGGTAGAAATATCCTGATTCTCCAGACCTGTTTAGGGGACCCTCCAGGGCGCAAAATGTTTTTTTTTTTAAAACCCGGCAGGTATTTCCCAACGGGGCTTCTTTTATAACTAGTCCCCAGGGAGGCCAAATCCCGGGGGAAAATAAATTTTTTTTATGGGGGGCCCAGAGGGGCTCCCTAGCCCCGGGGACCGCCACCCCCCCTGCTCTCTCTTTCAAAATCCAAACCAAGTTTGCTATGGGAGGGCGGGAGCCACGAGACTCCCGCCCTCTCATAGCAAACAGCAGTGTCCCGGGGGTGGGCACTTTGGGACACTGCAGGAGCCGGACCTGGGGGGTTGCGGTCCCCAGGGCCCTCGAGGGTTCCAGGCGGGAAGGCAGAAAGCCCCTGGGGTAGTAGTCCCCGGGGTTTGGGGGGGTCGTTAAGGCCCCCACCTCTATTTTTGCAGGGGGTTCTTCGAGCCCCACCCCAACCATTTATTTTATAGCACAGGGGTGGCTCTCACTCTTGCATAGCAAACAGCAATGTTGAAAAAATCTTCCGGTAAGATAACAAATGATTTTGAAGTCCATTTTTGCCATTTTTGTTTGCTGCCGTTAAAGCGGAGACAATTTTAATGCCGTCTTTATAAATATGCCCCTAAATTTTGTAATGTCGACAATACCGTCTCCCATTTAAATAAGCACAAAATATTTATTGAAGTGCATTGTGAATCGTGAAGCAACACTGTCTAATTGTGATTGATAAAGAATTGAAAGAGTTGTGTACTTTTGCTCGTAATGTGCATAGGGTCAGATTTACAAGTTCATTGCGTTACTAATGCATCCCTTTTAGGATGGGAAAAGTGATGCGAAAGTGGCGCAAGGGGCTTGTAAATCTGCTATAAAGTGTTCTGTCTTACTTTGCTTTCCTTTCTGTCATGTAGAGGATCCTGGGTAAGTATAACGGTTTCTGTACAGCCAGTACCTTTCAACCCTACCCCCAAACTGCTTACTGCCTGTTACTGTAGTAACAGTTCATGGAACACTTAAGTGAGCACAGAGGTTAGAAGTTCACCACAGAATGTTGCTAATCGAAACAGTTACTGTGCTGGAGTTGTAAAAGTTTTCCATAGGAACCGTTAGTCATAGCTATAGACTCTGGTAAAGAGCTGGTAAAGAGTTAGCCTCAGTATTATACTTCTAATCATAAATATCATTTCTATTTTTAAATGTTTTCTAACTATATGATTATCACACTAAATATTAGTGAAATGTTGTCAGAAAAAGAAGAAGTATATACTTTTTAAAAATTAACTTTTATTAAAACAACAATAACTAGAAACGTAACTTTAAGATAACAATATAATAAATAACTAGAAACGTAACTTTAACATAGTAGGGTAGGTAATCTGCAAAACAAAAATGAAAATAAGTGTTTAAAATTAGAGCGATGTGACTGAAGGAGGTCAAAGATTACAAGTTAAGGAAATACTTGGCAATATTTCTTAATTTGCAGGTCTGCAGTGTGCCTGATACATTCCACCCCTCTTATAGGCCCGCATTCAAGAGGTGTCTGTACGGAAGTGCCTACTGCGTCAGATTTACAGTATGGACGAACAGGTCTTTAAAATGATTCAGAGATGAGATAGAATTAGGTGAGAGATCAAATCATTATGCAGGACAATATTCTTTGGGGCTCATTTACAAGCCCCTTACGCCACTTTTGCGTTACTATTCCCATGTTAAAATTGACGTAAAAATTGGTGCAAGGGGCTTGTAAATAAGCTCCTTTATTTCTAACGCATTAAATCGGAGGCTTTGTGTATCGAGGCCGCTCTGCTTACCTTCTGTAAACACTGTGGCGAACAGAGTTCACAACTTGAACTCAGCTTTGGTTGTACACTGCAGACTGTCATACATTCAGCCTCCACAGAGTGGACAGCAGCGTCCATAACTTTAAAAGAGAAAGAGAAATGATGTGAGAGAGAGAAAGAATAACATTAAAACTGTGAGAGAAAGAGAAAGTTATAAATGGAGCAGTTAATACTGGAGAACATCTTCGTAGCTCACCTTTTTGCCTCGTTTGTGTGTCCAAGCATCTGCCGGTTCATAGTGCACCCTCTAGTTTAGTGATCTGAAAGATAGTATATAGAGCTAGTAATAGCATAGTACATACAACCGCACAAGTATATTTTTGCTTTATTTCTTTGTACACTCAGGATACTGTATTTCATCAACTTCCACTGTAAGGAGGTGTCTGTGCACTGCTTTTCTGCCAAAGTACTATATCCCATGCACTCCCACTGCATAGCAGTGAGTTTTCATTACTGCGTACCCAGACTATTGCACCCCATTGACTCCCAGAGTCCGGAGGTGAGTGCTTTTTCTTGCGCACTCAGGGGCAGATTTACAAGCTCCTTGCACCCCTTTTCCCATGTTAAAAGTGACACAAAAGTGGTGCAAGTGGCTTGTAAATCTGCCACTCAGACTGTTGTAGCTTATCTGTTCTCACTGCTCGGAGGTAAGTGTACATTCCTACGCAGTCAAGCTGCTGCACACTACCCACTCTCTCCGTCCACAGAGACTTGTCGTTGTTTCGGAAACAAGCTTCTTTGCTCACCTTGTGCCATTGGCGTGATTCAAAGAGGGTGCACCACATGTCGAAGCAGCCTTCTCAGACGTTGTTGCGATGGCCAAGCATCATCGCCGAATGCACCAACTTTGAGCTTTGGAGGTGTTTGGGGGGGGACGGCAATTTGTGAAAATCAACTTGTAAAATAAAAAGGAAGTTAACATTGTGTGTTGTTTCTTTATCAAAGGAGAGAGGAAGTGAGAGAGTGACTGAAAAGAATATTTGCAGCTCACCTTTCTGTCACCGGTGTGTCTTTCACCACGTGCCGGGACATAATGCACCCTGAAGTTCTACATCTAAAAGATAGTAAAAGAAAGATGTTAAGATTGGTAATTGTTAGTATCTTAATGTGGGGTAGAATTCATTGCCCTTTCACACACCTTCCCTCCCGCATTTAAAAACAACAATTTTTACAGTTCCAACTTGTTAAATAGGCTTCAATTTTTGAAACACTTCTTTAGTAGTAATCTTTTTATTCGGTTGTAAAATCAAGTGGTGCGAAGTGATACACGTGTTTTCAATCATCACGAGCGTCGGACATTTGACCGATTATAAAAACGTTCTTGCTATTGGAAAAATATATATAAATTATTATTATTATTATTATTATTATTTATTTTTATAAAGCGCATAGTCACCCGGAAGTATCCCAGCGCTGAGGAACCTAAGAGACATGACTGAGGACTGAGTTAACGGGAGGAGCATAAGGGCTAGGGGAAAAGATGTGTTTTTAATCGTTTCCTGAAACGGAGGTAGTGGGGTTCCAGACGAAGATCTCGTGGGAGGGAGTTCCAAAGACGGGCCGCATGAACCGCGAACCGTCTTCCTCCTGATCGTGCTTTCCTAAACCTTGGGGCATTGATAAGGTTTTCTGCATTAGAGCGAAGGGTTCTTGTGGCTATGTAAGGGGTAATGAAGTTTCGGAGAATTGGAGGGCCTTGGTTATTCAGGGTTTTGTGCACCAAACAGAGGGCTTTAAATTTAATTCTCTCCCTTATGGGGAGCCAATGCAGGAGTTTGAGGGCAGGCTTGGCCGAAGATCTGGCCGGGGTGTTGGTAATGATCCGAGCAGCGGTGTTCTGGATCCTCTGCAATTTAGTCAATGTTGCTTCCGGTGCACCCAAATAGATCGCATTACTATAGTCCAGTCTAGATATAATAAGACCCTGGACTAAAAGTTTTTGCGATTTCGGAGGAAGAAGGGGCAGGACTTTCCTCAAGGATTTAAGCAGACCGAAACAGGTCCCTACGACCTTTTTTGCTTGTGGGGCGAAGGAGAGCTCCGAGTCGATCCAGACACCCAAGCTTTTTACCTCTGTCTTTGGGTCTGGGGGGGGACCTAGACATGTTGGCCACATGTCCAACGGAAATGAGGTTCCTTTTGGGCCGAGTACAAGGACCTCGGTTTTTGCCCCGTTTAATTTTAGCGCTGATGTATTCATCCAGTGATGGACCTGCGTGAGGCAGTTAAGGAGATCGGCTTTCTGTTGTTGAGGGTGGGACAACGACACCACTAATTGGGTGTCATCAGCGTAGTTGATGACACTCACTCCGAAAGGGGTAATGACTTCCTCCAATGTGGACATATATATGTTAAATAATGTAGGGCTCAGGGAGGAGCCCTGAGGCACACCACATTGGAGGGGCATTTCGGAGGAGCGGGCGTCTTTCTCCCAGATCTGATAGGATCGTTGTGTCAAGAAGGATGAGAGCCAGGATATGGCTGTGCCTTCTAGACCAACTTTTGCCAGCCTTTCGATGAGGAGCTGGTGGTCCACGGTGTCGAACGCTGCACTAAGGTCGAGGAGGATCACTGCCACTGATCCTCCACCATCTAGCAGCGTTCTGGCTTCCTCTACCGCCGCCAGGAGGGCGATGTCCGTGCCCTGTCCTGGTCGAAAGCCCGTCTGGGAGTTTTTTAGCTTGTTGTTGGCTTCTAAATACTCTGAGAGTTTCTTATTGATGAGTTTTTCCGCAATTTTGCTTACTCCTGGGAGTAAGGAAATGGGCCGATAATTTGCCAGGTTATCAGGGTCCAGAGTGGGTTTCTTTAATAAGGCCTTTACCACTGCCTTCTTCCAACTCTGGGGCACAACTCCCTGTTGAAGTGACGTATTAATCAACTGGGTGAGGGCGGGGATGATGGAAGGGGCTACCTCTTTAAGCATCCGAAGAGGAGCAGGGTCTCTAGGGGAGCCACTTTTCATAGAGTTAAGCGTTGTTTGCACTTCATCTGAGGTGACCTGGCCCCATGTGGATAGGCCGGTGAGAGAAGTCGAATGAGGAGAAACGGTTTCTTCCCTCGGGTGCAAGGGGGGAATTGAATCCAGGATTAATTGTATTTTGTCCTGAAAAAAAGTTAGCCAGTTGTTGGCATCTCTCTTGATCGGCTATAGGGTCAGAGGGGGGTCCATGATCTTGTACTGGTGGTTTTGAAAGTTCTTTCAGGATAGCGAATGATTCCTTCCCGGAGCCACCTGCTCTCTCTATTCTCTCCTGGAAGAACACGCTTTTGGTAATCCGGATAGCGGTTTTATAATTGAGAAGAGAAATGGAGTAGATTTTTTTATTCGCTCCTGTTTTCTCACGTCTCCATGAACGTTCGGTCTTTTTACATTCTTGCCGTAAGATTTTAAGTTCCGGAGTGTACCACGGAGCAGGGGATATCTTTTTTGGTTGCTTGAAAGTGGTGATTTTTGGAAGCAGAGTGTCCAGAGACGACGTAATCCAGTCACTGAATTGTTTATCTGCCAAATTTGGGTCCGAGGAAAGCTTAGGAGTGGACTCGGTCAGAGAACGGGCCCAAATATCCAGTGGCAATTTATGCCATTGGCGATCAGTAACCTGGGTTTTAGGCATAGAGTAATTAGACCTGGGGGTTTCCCAGAAAAAGGGGACGAGGAAATGGTCAGTCCATGGAAGGGTCACCGGAGGCTCGGTGGTCATCGTTGGAATATTGGAGAAGATAGGATCCAATAAATGGCCCTTCTCGTGGGTGGGCTCGTTGTTCATCAGACCTACCTCTAAGGCTGTGAGGTCATGTCTAATGTCCGCGGCCACACGATCCGTTGGGTCAAGGAAGTGGAAATTGAGATCACCTAATAACAGGAAGTTGGAAGTGGAGGAGGCTAGTTGAGAGATGGCTTCAACTAAGGAGTTGGGGAAATTGCCTGGGGCCCCCGGGGGGCGATAGGTCAAAAGTCCCGCTACAGTGAGGGCTGGAGTGATTTGAATGTAAAACTGGCCGCACTCACAATCTTCAATGTCAGCGTTCGTCATCCTGCAAACGTATCGTTGCCTGTGGATTATGGCTATCCCGCCTCCCCTCCCTTTAGGTCTATTTAACGTTTGGCAGAGATAGCCTGTGGGGAGAGCTGCGACAACATCCGGATCAGTGCAATCCGAGAGCCATGTCTCTGTGAGGAACATTAGGTCGTAGTCGTGGTCCTGGATTAGGAGGTTTATTTCGGTGGCGTGTTTCGGGAGGGAACGGCAGTTGAGGAGCCCGGCTTTCAGGGCCGGTGTAATGCAATAAGATACGCTATATAGGACTGCGTACTCCTAAATCGCTGCGTCGCCTTTTTGTATCCAGTCTGATGCACCCCATCGACTCCCTCCGATGCGCACCCATGCCTCATTGCTCACCTTTTCGTGGACAGGACACCTTCTACATCATGCAGTCCCGCTCTGCCACCAAGAAGTCTGACATATGGTGCGGAGTCTTGATATCGTTATGGGAAACAACACACTCGTGCACCTATCTTCATCACAGGTTCCTCACCCGCTCAGTCCTTGCAGTACCACTAACTAAGTGACCTAAGAGGACACGCACATACTGGTGGACTGTTGTACTCGGTGGTTCGGGCCTACATGAGGCATCCGAACCACCAGGATGAGCCATCACAGCGCTTGCGATGGGAGCAACTCTAAAATGGCATTGAGCACGTGCGCCTTGTCTTTTTTATTGATAGGATCACGTGTGTAGTGAAGCATGTGCTGGATGGGTGTCGTGTGGGTGTATACCAGCCATGAGGGAGTGTGTGTGTGCCGTACTGACAACTAAACCTGGAACTAAGAAATCAGTACAATGGAAATCTTGGCAATGTTGCATTTTTGTTTTTTCCTGGAAGCGTAAGCGGAGTGGGCGGCCTGACGTATGCGAGTGCTGCATGAGGCTCTGAACCATGATTCCGGAGCTATGGGCGTGGTTCTGTCGTGAGCAATATGAGAAATCAAGTGATTTGAGTGTCCGACTTGTAGTGCTGACGTCAACCGGATCTTAAACGCAAATGTGTCATTATATCTGTAAAGTTCCACAACATGGCCAACATGGAAGGTACGGGGTATCACTAACTCTATATTCATTCATAGTTGCATGCATAAAAGATGGTGGACATGACTCAGTTCTGCGATTATGAATGTTTGTTGAACATTCAGCGGAGTGTTGTAGCTGTCGTAATACAGGGCTCTGAAAGGTTTAAGTTGCAGTTTTTGGCACATGAAAGGCAGATTATATATATACGTATGTGGTCATTCAGATATACTGTTGAACTTGGTGCTGGAAATCAGTGTTCGAGGCTCTGAGTTGCATCCACATCCTGTTATTGTAGAATAATGATGCAATCTACACATGTCTGAAAATGTACTGTAAATACAGTGGTCATGTAAAGTGTTGATATAGTTTTGGGTTGACTTTGCGCTATATAAATATGCTAAAAAAAAGAAAGGAAATAGAACACATTTATAAATTGACTACACAGTTTCTTTGCAGAATTGTAATGATACATTTTGTATGTTTGTATTTGTAGAATGATCGAGAGAAAGTTTTATAATCGAAGTTTTTGTTATTTGCAGAGGTAAGATGTTTACAGCACAATATAATGTGGTAGGGCGCAGGAGCAGCATTTTACAAACATAATAAGTACACTGACACAAATAGATAGTTGAAGTGGGTATGGGCACGTTTGCTCGACTCCATTTTAATACCTTTCTGTTGGTAAGAAGTAGAATAGTAATCATGATATTATACACAAATATTCAATCATAAACGGTTTATAAATTCTGCTGTACAAAGGTAGGAGCTTTATATGTGAAATAATACACAGAAGATTCTATCGTAAAGGGTTTCTGAGTTGTGGTACTCCGAGGTAGAAGTGGTTTGTCTAGAGCCTGCAATAATGCGTGGTTGAAGCTGAACGCACTGGTAAAAATGTCTTTTGGCAAAATAATTTTGTCTTAATAAAGCCACGTGGCGATTATTTATGGTGCACTGTGGTACAGGTGTGGTGCTCAGCGTGTGCTCACCCTGCGATGATGCGTGATTCTAGCGGTCTGTACTCAAAATATTGAGTGTGGCATACTGCATGAACTTTGAGGTTAAAAAAAACTATCATCAATGGTTATCAATTGCTCTGCAAACTAGATCTACTGATTGCTCCCCATAACAAATTAAACAATTGCATTTCACGCAGTGCATTCTAACTTTCTCAAAATGGGGACGTAGGTCTAGTGGCGATGTTTAAGGTGATACCTCAAAGTTACTGGTATTGCCAGTGGTGGAGGTACATTTTGGCGCTGTGTTCTAAATTTTTGGTAAACATAGTTCACAGGATGTAGGGATTAAAGGGGCTTGCACATACTAGCAGTGTCACAGGAGTATTTTTTGTCTGTGCCTTAAATAAATCAAGGCTAAATTCTCTACTGTCTGTAGTGTAGATCTAAAGCTGAATTCAAGTTGTAAACTCTGCTGTCCGCAGAGTAGATCTTAGGGTGGACTGCATTATCTGCAATCATGATTGAAATGAAAGATAGAACATGTATGCAGAGTAAATTGTATTATTCAACTAAATCTATAAGTGATATAAAAGAACTTTTTGAAGGAAGCATACATTTTCTTTTGTGTAGGTTTGATAGGTGTTATACTTTTTTTGGCTTGCACTGAGTTAGTGGTATCTGAAACAACAAGGTTTTGTGGAGCCTGCGATGATGCGTAGTTCGGGCAGGCCGTACTGATAGCAATGTTTTTTGTGAATGCTGCCTTAGTAAAGCCACGTGATAATGATTTTTGGTGCACTGAGTTACTAGTACCTTTGGTGCTAAGTGTGCACATATCCTGCGATGATGCGTGGTCTGGGGCGAGGGGGTCACAGTAATTACATGAATTCCACTTAAAAGTGATAGTGTACCTCATTTCTGACATAAAACTGTTCACTCTTCTTTCCGATGATTTATGGTGCACTGAGTTAGTAGTATCTTTGGTGCTGAGCTTGTACGTACCCTGCGATAATGCATAATGCAGGGGCCGTACTGGGAGCAATGTTTTTTGCCTAGTGAATTCTGCTTTATTAAGGTTACGGGGAAATGACCGAAAGAACTCAGCATGTTCGTACCCTGTGATGATTCGTGGTTCGGGGGGGTCGCAGTGGTATAATGTCTCTTGTCTACTAGAATGCCTCATGTACAATCGTCATTCTATCTGAATGGTGAGCCCTCACAATGTAGATCGAAGGCAGTGGTCATCACTGACATCAAGAAATTCTTTGTTGTCGTATCTATTAACAAAATCTGGGGACATAAAGTACAATTAACTCTATCTTAAAAAAAACATGGCTAAATTTCATGCTGTTCGTAGTATAGATTCAAAGCTGAATTCAAGATGTGAATACTGATGTCTGCACTGTAAATTGAAGGCAGTAGTCTGCAGAGATATCCACAAATGATTTTTGCCATTTATTTTAACAAAATCAGAACACATACAGTTCAATTGTCTCTATATTAAATTAATCAAGGTTGAATTCCTTACTGTCCGTAGTATACATGCAAAGCTGACTTCAAGTTGTGAACCCTACTGTCCGCAGATTACATCGAAGGCAGTAGTTGAGAAAGACATCAAGGAATGCTTTTTTTGTCACATACAAAATCTGATGACACAGTACTATTTTTCTGCCTGAAATAAATCGAGACTGAATTTAATGTTGTCTATAGTGCTGATGCGCTTCTGGTTTCGAATAGTGAACTCTGTTGAGCACGGTGTTCATTTGAAGGCAGTACTCAGTACAGACATTGAAGAATATTTTTTGTTGCATCATTTAACAAAATTGTCTCTGCCTTATATAAATCAAGGCTAACTTCAATACTGTCCGTAGTGTACATGGAAAGCTGAATTCAAGTTGTGAAACTTGCTGTCCAGAGTGTAGATCGAAGGCAGTAGTTGACACAGACATGGAGGAATGCTTTTTGTCACTTATTTAAACAAAATCTGAAGACATATAGTAGAATTGTATCTGCATTAAATGAATTAAGGCGGAATTTCCCACTGTTCATACTTTAACAAAATCTGAGGATATAGTACAATGTTCTTTGCTTTAAATAAATCGAGACTAAATTGAATGGTTTCTGTAGTGCTTAAGAGCTACTAGTATTAAGATGGGAACTCTACCGACCTCACTGTAGATCGAAGAAAGTACTCAGCATAGATACCGACGACAAATTTGTATCACTTATTTTAACAACGTCTGAGGACATAGACTAGAATTGTCTCTGCCTTACATAAATGAAGTATAACTTCAATGCTGTGCGTAGTGTAGATCGAAAGCTGAATTCAAGTTGTGAACCCTGCTGTACGCAGTGTAGATCGAAGGCAGTAGTCGATACAGACATAAGTCTGCGGTGCTGTGGCGCTGAGTTCGCAATTGGCCTGTAACGAGGAGGCACGTGGTCATGGCACAGCTATGTGGCAGGGTGAGGACCTTCGCTGTGGCAGAGTCTATTCTCTTTGCAGAAGTGCACCACGTCCAAGGCGTAGGCTAATTATTTATACTCTTACGCTGACGTTGCGCACGTTGGATCAGCCCACTTCAGTTCTGCTTCAAGGGGGGAGACCAGTACTGCCCAATTAATCCAAAACTTAATACAAAATGAGTAACTAATCGCTCATTTCTAAAGACCACTCTTTCAGTCTAGAATTGAATCTAATGAAAATCTTTTTTAGTTTGTTTCCACCATTGGATGTTTTTTTCTTTTTTGTTGTATTACAAAAAAGGATTTGAGATATTTGGCTTTATCACTCAGTCCAAAATATCTTGCATTAATACATAGGAGGGGGAGAAGGGCTCCTAATGCTAAAATCTATATGTAAATATTTAACAAAAGTGCATGGTGTGAGAGAAGGAGATTTTGAGAATAAAGGAAAGTGACGTGTTATTATTCAAAATCAATCATCAACTGCATACTGAAAAACATTCAAACATGCAAAAGTGAAGGAACTCAAAAGAAGAAGACAAAGTAAAAGGGTGTGTTGAAATGTGGTGGCCCTGCACTGGTCCTAGTTGTATATGGCAGGTGAAACCAAGACAACAAAATTGAAAGGTGTCTTTTGATACAATCAACAGTTAAGCCATCAGAAAATTTCCAATTTCAACAATAATACAAATGATTGGCCTAAACATTAAAGGTCAAAAAGGTCGACACGTTTTGAATCCCTAAGAATGGTGGGATTCTCCTCAGGACTGTGTGACAGTCAATCTGGACTGCTTCTGATGTTTTGTCTGACAAGGAATAAATCGCTTCTTGACTAGCCTCAGCGGGCAGCAGTATTTTAATCTTGCAGTGCAATTTCCGGAGTTTGTTGCCACTTTTTAATCATTTCTTTTCTGGGTCCACAGGTTTAAAAAGGGGACTGTGAAACAATCCCCTTTTTACACCTGCGGACCCGGAAAAACTTCACGGCGTCTTTTCGAAAGAAGCAACGCCACAGGGAGACTCTTTGTCCACGACAAAAGAAATGATTCCCTTTCTGGCATTGGGCTAGGTGTTTCGCTGTAGCATACGCAAAGTTCCCATTTTTGACTGCTCGAATATGTTCCAGTATACGCTTCTTCACCATACATGTTGTGCTGCCAACGTATTGCATTCCACAGTTGCACTCTATTACATACACAACAAATTGTGATGTGCATGTAATGTTTTGTTCAATGTTTATGACATTCCCATTCGGGTCTTGAATATTTTTCACATTTTTTCCGATTTTACATGCCTTGCATGTGTTGCACTTTTTGAAACCTTTTTGTTGATCTAGAAGCCAGTTCGTTGGTTGTTTTTCCTGAAAGTGACTATGTACAAGCACATCTTTTAGGGATCTTGCTCTTCTATATGTTACATTTGGATACGGGCCCAGTAGTGTACCAATGTCAGGATCCCCTGAGATTAGGTGCCAGTATTTTTTGATTTTCTTGGTTATGATCGCACTTTCTTTACTATATGTTGTTATGAATCTCTGTGCTTCTTGCTTTTCTTATTGTTCTTCTTTTCTTCTTGGTAACAATGTCTCTTCCCTTGTTTTACCTTGGGCTCGTCTTTTACATTTTTGCAATGTTGTTTCATGGTACCCTCTTGATGTTAACCTCTTTGCAGTTTCTTCAATTTTATTTGTGGCATCTGTTGGTTTTGAGCAATTCTGCTTCATTCGTATGAACTCCCCGTATGGGATGCTTTCCAGGAGAGATCTTGGGTGGAAACTTGTTCCGTGTAGTATACTGTTTGTCACAGTTTCTTTTCGGAATAAGGTGGTGTGAATCTCATTATTTTCTATGTAGATCTTTGTGTCCAGAAACTCTATTTCTTTCTTGTTCCTCATACTGGTGAATGAGAGACCTATTTTATTGTTGTTCAATTTGTTGAAATATTGATCGAATTCCTTTCCCGTGCCTCTCCATATCAGAAAAAGGTCATCAATAAATCTGACCCATAGCACAATTCGATCCAACTCATATTGATTGCCCAAATTCCAGGCCCATTCTCTCTCCCACCAGCCCATTGTAATGTTCGCAAAGTTTGGGGAAAAAGAAATGCCCATTGCGGTTCTGCAACATTGCTTGAACAGTTCTTTGTTAGATGTGAAGACGTATTTTACCAGACATATTTCGATCATTTTTATCAACATTTCTGAGTGCTTTCTTTCCCCAACACTTCGTTGTTTCAAAAAGAAATAGCACGCTTCCAATCCTACCTCGTGCCTGATGGAAGTGTACAACGATAAAGCGTCTATTGTCACTAGTAAGAACTCCTCGCTCCAAGTGATGCCAGCTAGGGTTCTGAGGAAGTCCCCAGTACCTTTTATGTAGGAACTCATGCTCTGGGCTATTGGAGATAAAAACTTGTCAATGTATATAGAAAGATTTTCATATATTAAATTACACGAAGAGACAATCAGTCTCCCTGGCGGATTGTCTAGTGTTTTGTGTATCTTGGGTAAGAAATATATAGTAGCAATTGTTGGTAAGTCCTTTGTTAGAAACTTTACTTCTTCGTCACTTAATAAACCTTGTCGTTGCCATGTTGTCAAGTTTTCATTCAATTCCAGCACCATTTTGTTTATTGGACTATGTTTTAATCTCTAATATTTCTTTGTATCATTCAATTGCCTCATTGTATATTTTATAATTTTCTGTATCCAATAAAACTATATTTCCCCCCCTTGTACGCAGGTTTGATTGTTAATTTGTCATTTTCCATTAGTGTTGCCAAGGCTTTTCTTTCATTCACAGTCAGGTTTTCTCTCCCTGGTAGATCACGTTTTTTTTTGGCATTTTCTCTAGTTCGTCAACTACTGCATCTGAAAAGAGATCAAACCTATTTCCTGGAGACAAGACCGGAGAGAATTTAGATTTTCGTTTTAGACCACTGTCAACTTTTTTGTCTAACTGGATTTCCATTGTGTTTAGCATTTGAGTATCTGTAAAGTTTTCATTTTCCATATTGTACATCAATTCAAATGTGTTTCTGAGATCGGGGATTTGATCAATGGTTATATCTGGTATATCCATTGCTATTATTTCTTCTTCTCCGTTTTCTTCTGGATTTTTTTCTGTTTTCTTATTTGCATGTATTTTCGCGAATTTCAATTTTCTTAAATTTTGTAAAAATCAATTCTCACTTGCGTGTGGTTATAATGGCTTTCCGGGCAGAAAGAAAGTCCTTTATTCAGTAGTGAGGTCTCTTCCATTGATAAAACATATTTTGAGAGGTTTACAATTAAGTTTGTATTTATTTCTTCGAACTGCGTAGTGCATATTGTTTTCTTGCGCTTTGCTCTTCTGGTCTTTCTGGTGCTTGTAAGCTGGTTGCAGTTCCTCTTCCTCGGCCTCTGTTCGTTCCTCTTCCCCGGCCGCTTCCCCTTGATAATTTTTTGTCCAGGTTTATCAGATGGACTTCCTCTAAAAAAGAAATTTTCTTTACACTCCTTGCACCGGTTGGTTCCCCTTTGCTCAGATCTGATTCACTGGTGCTTTCCACCATTCCCTTTGCTTGATGTAGTGGATAATTCCTCTTCAGTACCTCAAATTGTTTTGCAAATGTCAGTATTCTTCCTTCCTGGTAATCTCTCTCATCTCTTTGGAATTTTCGTTGTTTTCGTTCCTCTATTTCCTTGTCATACTTCTCTAGTCTCGCTTCCATTTCTTTACGCAGTTTGAAAACTTCATCTTGATTAGCATGAGTTTTCAGATTATCTTCCAGCTCCGACAGTTTTCTCGTTATTTCTGTCACATCCATTTTGGCGTGTTTAATCAAGATCTGCATCATATTTATGGAGCATTGCAGGTTATTCTCTATCCATTCGTTCAATAATTAAACCTTAGTTGCAGGATGCGTTGGCATTGTGAATATACATAACCCCCTGGGTATACGTTTGACAGTGATATAATTCTCCAATGCTATAATTTCCCAGCTTTTGTTCACTTCCTTCTTATATAATTTCTCCAAATTGTTGAGTTCCTGTTTTATAGTTGAATTAACTGCATTAGGAGCTGTGTCTCCTTGTTCCGGTTGCGGTGCCCCCGCCGACTTAAACATGTTCGCCGCTTTTGTTTGACGCTTTGCTGCGCCATGGTGATTCAATACACAGTCACCTGCGTTCTCTCACACTTTTTTCACAATTTGGTGCCATAGTTTTCCAGGATTTGCCTGTCCCTTTAATCACCGCTTCACCTAATCTTGCTGGTTTGCTCTTCGTGCGGTTCGTATGCTTGTACTCCCGCCCCTCTCCTGAAAGCAAACACTTGCCGCTTCGGTTAATGCTGCTGTTTAAGTCGTCACACAATGCCACTCACCTCCTTCCGATGGCTTCAGTCTCAATGGTGCCCTCCGGCCCCCTCGTTCAACCTTCACTCGGGTGAGCTTTCTATGTCTGTTTTCCACTTCTCGCAGCAATGCCGGGCGCTCTGACTTACGAACAATTCCTCACACTGTGATCCCTGGTCAGCCAGTTTAGTGCTCCACAGCAGGTGCTCCGCGTTATGGCCAGATCCTGGCCACAATCATTAATTATCCCACAAACGACGCAGCACTCCAGATTAGGTTACTCAATGGTATTATTTATTCACACCACACACCAACTCGACCAACGTGTTTCAGCCTGAATGGCCTTTGTCACGGTCGGTGAGTCCCTCTTTTCTTTCACTATATATACCCCTCTCTGCCACAATGAGGCATTCTGGGATATGTAGTGATTAAATTAAATTTTAAACAAAACTTTATACATATTCACAAAAGGACATTGTGTGAGCAACATCATTACAGTGATTATGTTGTGAATAGATGTAACTTAATTTCTTAAATTGTAACGCATTGTTCATTGTCAAACGGCATTCCGCGCTTAATCTCAGTGTATAGTACACGGTTTCTTGATTTGCGTCTTTATGTCTCTGAGTAGTTTATTTGAATAGTTATTGAGTAGTTTCTCATGTTTTGGGTATAGTACCCAATTATTTTATTAATTCTGTTGCTGGAGCATGTAAAGTCTTTTCGGCACCTTTTGGATTTCAGTTCTGCTTTAATCATTCGAGATGAACATAAAGTTCCTCATCAAAGTTAATCCCACGAGGGTGCTTAGTCCTGAGTCGTATGATGTATTTCGACTCTATTTGACGCAGTTTCCTGATCCTGTCTCCATAGTATTGCATTGCTCTCCAGTTCCCTTTCTGGCATTGGGCTAGGTGTTTCGCTGTAGCATACGCCAAGTTCCCATTTTTGACAGCTCGAATATGTTCCAGTATGCGCTTCTTCACCATACATGTTGTGCTGCCAACATATTGCATTCCACAGTTGCACTCTATTACATACACAACAATTGTGACATGCACAACATTTGAGATGTCATCAGTGATGTCACTGACCATGTCATGAATGATGTAATATGTGACATCATCAGCAGTGGATTGCGGGTGCACGAAATATAGTTAGTACAACTAACTATATGGGAGCAGTTTCAATGGTTTTGTTTGCTATAACACCCCTAAACTTATAGTTTTTTGAGTGAATTTCAAAGGTTTTTAAATGCTAATTCCTAACTATATAAGGCCTGAAACCTATGTTTTTTTCAGTGAATTTGCAAGGTTTTTTAAATACTAATTCCTAACTATATATGCCTGAAACCTATGGATTTTTCAGTGAATTTGCAAGGTTTGTCAAATGCAAATTCCTAACTGTATAAGGCCTGAAACCTATGGTTTTTTCAGTGAATTTACAAGGTTTTTTAAATGCTAATTCCTAACTATATAGGGCCTGAAACCTATGTTTTTTTAATAGAATTTGCAAGGTTTTTTAAATGACAATTTTTAAATGTATTAATTTGTGTTTTTTCAATACTGATTTACTACATTTTTGTAGGCAGGTGTTCAGAGGGCATGCCCCCTTTTTACAACACTCTGCAGCGCAACCCCTTGCATACTGGGGGTCCTGGGGGGCAAATAGGCCACCAGGAGCCTCCAGTATAAGCCAGGGGGCTGCATTGCAGAGAGGTGTAATGAGGCCACACCCTTTTTTACACCTCTCTGCAGCGCAACCCCTGGCGTGTTTGCAGAGTGTGAACTAATTCCCCTTTCATACTGGGGGTCCCTGGGGGCCAACTAGCCCATCAGGAGCCTCCAGTATGCGCCAAGGGGCTGCATTGCTTTGCCCCGGGGGTGGCGGTCCCGGGGGAAGTGTGGGGGGGATTGTGGACCCCCCATGCTTCTTTATCACTATGCCCCCGCGATTTGGTTCCCCCGGGGGGGTAATTTTTTAAAAAACAGACCAGGTTTTAAAAAAAAAATGTGGTCCTTTTTTGTCCTTGTGGGACCACCTGGGCAGGCCTAGAGTGTCAGGGTGTATCTACCCTGCTCCCTTTGTGTGTTCTTCATGTTTGTTTTTTTGCTTTCTTTTGCCCTTGTCTATCGAGCACAAGATGGATGTCAACACTTCCTGGTTAGTAGTATATAGATATATATGTGTTTTTGAAATTAATTTTCGTAAAAACTACTGGAGCGATTTTCACCAAATATAGAAAAGGCTTTTCTGCGTACCAGTCCCTACAATTTTGCCAAGTTTGGTGTAATTCCATTCAGCCGTTCGGGCTGTAGCCGTGTCGAATCGTCCTATGGAAATTAACATGGGGAAAACACGTTTTGGGACCCCCTTTTTTCTCAGCCCCAGCGTGACGAATCCCCCCAAAACTTCCAGGGAAGGAGCGGATCGGAGCTGGCCTAAATTTTGGAAAATTACACGCAAATTCCTCAACCGGCGCCAAAGTTATTCCCAATAGAATGTTGCGGATTTCCTATGGTAGCTAGGTCCTAACTACATATATATATATATATATATATATATATATATATATATATATATATATATATATATATCAAGATCCACAATCCTGAAGCGCCGAGGGAACCAAACGGACACAGCCAGGTACAGACCACAAGACCAAGGATTCAAAAGAAATAGTGTGCTTTATTCCATCAATGGGGATGGCAGCATGACGCGTTTCGTCCGGGAAACCCGGACTTGATCACATCACATATATATATATATATATATATATATATATATATATATATATATATATATATATATATATATATATATATATATATATATATATCCAAGACACCGCGTCTTTACTCCAATCGCTCAGGTATTTCCCCAGGCAAGGAAACGCAGACACGGACCAATTTGGTGCAATTATTTACTCAGTACAAGTTAGCGCATGACGTTTCGGCTCTCAACGAGCCTTGTTCACATGACAGTGATCCAAATGCAACTCAGTCTTTTTAAAGGGCCCAAAGTTGATTTAAACAACATCACGTGTCAGGGCTAAATAAGTAAAAAGGGAAGACATACTTGGGGAAAATACATGACGCTCCCTTTGGAATCCTTAAAACACATTCAGGTCAATTATTAACATGTTTTTGTCACAGTGAAATATCGGTAAAATACTTATAATTCATTGTGCATTAAACAATAGGGGAAATTGTTATTGTCATTTGTAACAATTGATCATTTGTAAAATACTAATTGTAAAATCTCAGTAAAATACATGTACAGTACGAATGATTTGGGCATCACGGTTACAGTACTTGGAGATGTAATAAAGTGCATGTGCATTCTAATTACTGTGAAAAATACGCAAAATCTGTACTGGTCAAAACTACAGGGATTCAAATTCCCAGTAGTTATGAGCAAAATGCATTTATGTGTAAATATCAGCAATAAGTGCAATAATACTTTTTAAAACCAGAAATGCCCTGTTATCTTCTCATCGTATCTGTAATAAATAATTTTAAAATCATTATTTATCCATGCGTTGTTCTACTAAATCTCTGTGTTATAATACACATAACATCACCTACTTGCACCCTTCGTCCCGAATGTTATATTCCATTTGGCGCCATGTCCGCCGTCAACTTCTTCCCAATTGTGCTCAAACAAATCAATAACATTAGTGCGTGCTTGGCTAATAATTTTTTTTTTTAAATAACGACCATTGGGGTATTAGGATCCCCCTAGTCTAAATTAACCATGTTATGCCCTTGGTGTGTGTTATAAAATAAAATTAAATCAAATAGTAGCGGTTGTAACAATGTAATTCAGAGATTACTGCAAAGATTCAATCATTTGTTGTAATTCATTTCATGTATGCATACCTAATGACGGCAACCCAATATCCAGTCCCCAATCCTGAGACAAAGAAGAATGAAAAAAAATGAAAAAAAGAAGAAGGAAAAAGAAAAGGGGAGAAGAGAATGGAAACGCAAAAGCAAAGCTGACTCTACTAGTGTCAATATATAACTCATTGTAGACAATCATTAAGGTAAACAGGTGTACATATCTTCTGTCACATTTAAACCCACTGGGGCCTTGGTGTCGAGCAACAGGATATAATGAGTCTCCAGCCTTCTCAATTTAACCTCCCTGTCTCCGCCCCTCCTGCTAGCCTTGATCGCATCTATCACAAAATATCTAAGGGATGAATTGTCACCTTGATGGTGATCGCGATAATGCCTTGCGACTGGGTAAGTATTATCCCCATTTGCGATAGCTCTGAGGTGCTGGAGGATGCGTTGATGTACCGGGAGTTTCGTGCTGCCCACATATTTCAGTAGGCAGGGGCATTGGAGGATATAAATGTCATATTCCGTTTTGCAGGTCAAAATCTGCGATATTGGATGCTGCCTATCACTGAATCCGTCCGGATAAGTTTTGGTGTTAATGTCATGCTGGCAGGCCTTGCACGTCCTTCATTTAAAAAAGCCTTTATTGGTTTGCCACCAGGCTGATTTCAGTATAGGTTCTGGGTTAGTGTCAACTATCTGATCTTTAAGGGAAGGTGCCCTACTCTAAGTCATAGAAGCCCTGTTTGGAAGAGTTGTACCTATGATAGGGTCACTTCTTACTATGGGCCAATATTTATTAACCAATCTATAAATCTCCTTGTGTTGATTACTAAACCCTGCGATAATTCTGAAAACACCTGAATCAGTTGCTTTGTTGTTACTCGTATTGGAGTCAGTGTCCACTTTCTGTTGCTTCTTTTTGGTCAATAGGGCTTCCCTGGTTACCATCACGGATCTACTTTTGGCCTGTTCGATAGTTTGTAGGGAATAGCCTCTTTCGAAGAAACGCTCAGTGCTTTCCCTCTGAGCCTTCTCTAAGTCAGTAGAATTGCTACAGATGCGTCTCATCCTCAGCATCTCCCCGTAGGGGATGCTGGAAACGAGATGCATCGGATGTGCACTTGCAGCATGCAATATGCTGTTCCCGGCCGTTGGTTTGCGATGAATTCTGGACTCTAATTTCCAATCGGTAATGTACAATTCTGTGTCCAAAAAAGTGACTGCGTGTTGACTTAGGGTCGCTGTGAATCTGAGGTTTAGGTTATTCTGATTGATCTCCTCAATGAATGCCTTTGCTTCCAATTCACTGCCCCTCCATATCACTAGCAAATCGTCAATAAAACGATACCATGCTATCACACGAGTCTCCAATATATGTTTGTGTTCCCTCCTGAGGACCAGTTCCTCCCAAGCTCCCATGTGTAAGCAGGCAAAGCTCGGGGAGAAACTGGCCCCCATTGCAACCCCCTGTCGTTGGCGGTACATGAGATTGCTAAACATAAAGGAATTGTTAGTCAGGCAAAATTCCAACATAGTCAGTAGCATGCAATTATGATCATTAAATATGATTAAATATGATTAAAAATGGCTTCGCGCCAGGATACTCTTGAGTAGTTGTGCGCGCAATAAATATACATATAACATAACATAACATATTGGGTCACGCTTCAATAAATAATGTCTGACCGCTGCTAAACCTTGTTCATGTGCAATGCTGGTGTACAAGGACGTTACATCCAGCGCAATAAGCCAATCCCCAGGTGCCACCTCCACGTTCCTGATTTTCATATATATATATATATATATATATATATATATATATATATATATATATATATATATATATATATATATATATATATATATATATATATATATATATATATATATACTTATATATATATATATATATATATATATATATATATCAATTCACCTCACTACACCTCCAATTTGGCTCGGAAAAGAACGAGTGCAGACCTCCAGGTTGTGCAGCAATTATTTTATTTTCGTCTCCGCTATTACGCGTTTCAGCCGTACAAGCGGCCTTGATCACATGACATATATATACACCTATACATTTCACAAGAGGGAATTAGACACCTTGCCTGGTGCTGAATCTCAATTCCCTATTACCCTCACAGGGACTTACAGGTAGATTCATGAAGCATTTTTGCGAGCGCAAACGGTGTGAATCGCAAAATTCGGCAGTTTGCGCCCGCAAAAATGGCATTTGAGATTCATCAATGGTTCATAAACTCGCAATTTGACAATTCACAAATAATTGCAAATTATCAAATTGCGATTGCATTTAAGGAATCTCAATTTGAGCTATTCATGAACCTTTTAAAATTTGCGAATTCGCAATTTCTGGCCGCTATTTACTGCGAAGTCTGACTTCGTGGTAAATAGCGAAAACTTAGAAAAATGCACTTTAGTGCATTTTTCTAAGTGGTATGTTACACACACACATGTCCTTTGGACATTTGTGTGCGCAACATCAGGCTACATTTCCATTTCAGGGGTGCTACTTTGGACACCCCTGGCACCCTTTAAATCGCATTCTTATTTGCGATTAGCAAATTGCTAATCGCAAATAAGGGTTGACTCCCCTTTCATTCCTATGGGCCAGAATGGGGAGTTATTACTTATCTGCGATTAGCAATTTGCTAATCGCAAATAAGGAGGCTGTAGGAATCGCAATTTATTTTGCAATTTTTACATGAATCCCGATTTGCGAGTCCTTAATAGCGATTCCTGAATAATCGCTATTAAGGACTCGCAAATCGGGACATTGATGAATCTGGCTGTCTGTACATTAATTCATAAGTTTGTGAAAAACAAACATCATGCTACACAGTCCATGTGTAAGCTTTTATTTCGAATTTCTTCTTCTTTTATATGCAGCTTCCTCAGTTCAACATGAAATAGTTGTTCAAGCCTCCATATATTAATCACAATTCTCCATCATTGGTTTTGACAAAAAAACGCTGGTTCTTCATAAATGTTGTATATATATTACCTTATTTGCCCCACTTCTAAACTAAACCACCCCTAAATATAATATTACCACCCAATACCCTACCCACACAAATTCTAAAAATATACTTACCACTCAATATCCCTACCTACCTTAAGCCCTAAAAATACTCTTATCACTCAATCCCCCTACCCAACCTAAACACAAAAAATGCCCTTGCCACCCAATACCTTTACACACAACTAAACCCTAGGCCAGGAGAGAGGGAGGCAAGATGGCGGCTGCTTAGTGGCCGGTGCAAAGATGCGGTGAGGGAGCTGTTTGTCTTTGCCCGATGTCATTTTAAGCAGAAAGCAAGGAGCGGCGAGCAGCGAAAAAGGAAACCTCGCACCAACTTGGTGACCGACCACGATAATGTTGTCGGCTCTTACCGGGCTCTTACCAGGTCTGCCTCGACAAGATTACTTCTGCGGATTACTTCTGCGGGCAGTGGTGTGGACGCTGGAGAGGCTCGATCCCGGCCGAGGACGCTTCGCAGTAGCAGGAGGGCGGAGCCTGATGCGGTGCCGGCGGAGCTCGCGGAGCAAAGGAAAAACGGGAGCGGAGACTGCGGGAGTCTGTTGTGGACACAGCTGTGTTGGGATCCAGCAGAGGCGGCTGTTGGAGACTGACGGCGCTGGACGTGCACACACCCGTTCTGGGCGTCTGCAGAGATGGCTGCTGGTTAGAGGTAAGGCTCCAAAACAGAACCCGGGATCTAAAGCAAATAACTTGAAGAAAAAGGGAGCATTAAAGGGGGAAAATAAGAACGCCGCCCCTGATGACTTTTGCGAGGATAGTCAGCTCCAATCCCAGTCCCAGCTAAAGAAAAGGCAGCATGGTGCTCCTAAGACACCTAAGACCCGGCAGGCTACTACAATTGTGGATTTATTCACAAAAGCGGGCAAGGAGAAAAACTCTAAAGAACTGGGAGCGGACATTGTCTCCAGTGAGATTTTAACTGAGACTGCAGGTTTGGAAAGTGGTCCAGAGGCAGCGAATTTGGTCACCATTAGTAAGGGGAGCCAGGAATCCCTTACAAGCCCTCCTGGGATGGGGCAGCCAGTTGGGGACCTTCAATCCTCGGCGCAAAGTGCTGGTGTGGGGCTCAGCGGCGAACCACCCGGCATAATAGTACCCCCAGAAGCTGTACTGGATGAAGCTATAGAAGGGGTGACCGGTACCAGCATTGAGAAAGAGAGCGCTCCAAGTGAAGCCTTCTATTCTGTCTCGGATGGTGGAGCAGAGTGGTCTGAAGACGAGGATGAACGTAGCTCGTTTGTGGAATCAGAAAGTGACCCCGAGAACGATCAGCCGGCTACAGCTTTGAAACTCCAAAATGCCGCAGGGGGTCAAGCCCATTTGCGACGAGAACTAACCTGGGACCACTCCTCGGCTCTACCACTTCAAGACAGCCCTCTGCTGGAACAGAGACAACTGTCTCTGTTGGAGACAATTCATCAAGAGATCTTAGCACACAGAGAGGAAACGCGTCAAGACAGTCTGAAATCCCAGGCGGCTATGAGGAAAATGCAGTGAGTGGTTCGGAAACTCTCTAGAGCTTGTGCTACCACGGGGGATAGAGTGTCAAATTTGGAGGAGAGGGTGGTGGCTACAGAAGCCGAGGTGGCAAAGGCAGTGGTTAAGGTGGACTCACAGTACTCCCAGGTCTCAGACATACAATGGAAGCTGGAGGAGATGGAGAATAGGCTCCGAAGGAACAACCTAAGAGTCCTGGGAATTCCGGAGGGGATTGAGGGGTCCGACATCAGGTCTTATGTCATTAAGCTCTTCCAGGAAGCCTTTCCCGAGTTGTCCGGTTGGGATTGGCCAAATGAACTACAAAGAGTCCATCGTACCCCGTTTAAAGTCCGACGGAATGTTAAAGAAGGCGATAAACCTAGGGCGGTGCTCATTTTCCTTGGCAATTTTATTCTACGGCAGGCAATCGCAGAGAGGGTAAGACCTGATGCCAGGAGAAGCTGTGATGGGGTGTCGTTCTTTGTCCGCCCTGATTTTTGCCACGTGACGGTGGAAAGGCGCTGGCGCCTCAGGGGGTTGATCAAACCCTTCCAGGACAGGAAACTCCAAGCCTACTTAATCAACCCAGCGCAGTTAAAAGTCATCAATGAGGGGAAAACACTGTATTTCTCTTCTGAAATCAAGGCCAAGGAGTTTCTGGACAGTTTGGGCAAATAGGCCTTACATGGGGGATATCATAATGGTAATAGCTGGTGCCTCTAGCTGAAGGATTGCTGCTCCTTGTACCTCGCTTTTGTTTGTAGTTGTCACATGTATTGTATATTTTTGGGCATAATTTAGATTTTAGAAAGTTTATTGCTGTCCTCACCGCAAACACTGCACTTTCATCACATGCACAGTTTAATTCTGTGCGCCTCGCTGAGTGGGGGGGGAGTGCAAGGGGGGTTGGGTTGTACAGGGGTTGGGTGGGGCGTTGGGATTGGGAGGGAAGTGGGAGGGTGTGGCAGGGAGAAAAAAGAAAATGGGAGTAAAAGTTGCATCATTGGTATTGCATTTGTGGTTGTATTATCTGGACATAAAGGGTATCTAAGGAACCTTGGAAGGCTTAAGATCTATGGTCAATTGGAGGACTGAATTAAAAGTAAGGATGGCTGATATTAGAATTTGTACAATGAATGTGGGTGGACTAAATGATTGGCGGAAGAGACAGAGACTGGCATATTTTGTAAAATGTAATAAGATTGATGAGTTGGTCGCCTGTTCATCCCAATCCTCTACAATTAGGGGTGTTGCTATATTGATCAGGAAATCTTTAGGAGGTGTGAAAAGGACAAAGGTGGATAGTTGTGGTAGATGGGTTATAGCAGAAGCAGAAATGGGCTTTACTTTGTGTGCAGTGTATGGCTCGAATAGTGATGACCCCGAGATCTTTAACCATTTGGAAATTGAATTAGCTGGTTGGCCGGCACCGCTCTTAGTATGTGGCGATTTTAATATCTCTGCAGACTGGGTCAATGGGGGGCATTATGCTGGGCGTAAACCCAGGGTTTTCAGGGCCATATACGCACTTATGGACTCACTTGGATTAGTGGATATTTGAGGGACTAAGGAGCCCCAAAATTCTGGGGTTACTTATTTCTCAAATCCAGCCCAGAAATATTCTAAATTGGACTACTTCTTTATTTCTACCCCTGAAATTAATAGAGTCAACATATCCAGGCTACCAATGGTAATCTCCGACCATAATCCTTTAGTAATCATATACCAAAGAGAGAGGTGTGAAAGGGTAAGGTCTACTTGGTCCTTTGAGAGGAGGCTATTGGAAGAGACTAGATATGTAGCCCATATCAAGAGTTGGACGGATAATTTTTTCGCTGCCAACAGATACAGCTCCTCTCGTAATGTAGTGTGGGAGTCCTTTAAAGCGGCATTCAGAGGTGAAACAATTAGCATTGCAGCCAGGTTGAGGAGTGAAGATAGGATTGAAGAAATTAATTTAGTGAATAGGTTAGCAATAGTAGAAGAAGAGCACATTAAGGATATCACTTTGGGGGGTGATGGCAGTAGTAGCCATAATACCCTATCAGCAATTAAGGCAGAATTACAGAGATTGATAACTCAAAAAAAATAGGGGAATATCAGGCCACCAGAACTAAGAGATATGAAACGGGAGAACATGCAGACAGAGCACTAGCCCTTCGCTTACGGCAAGAGAAGTCAAAAAATATCATCCTAAAAATAGTAGAGAGTGGTAGGGAATTCACAGAGGCTAAAGAAATCCTAGCGGTGTTCAAGAAATTTTACCAGGAATTGTATCGTGGAGAGGTTATGGATATGAGACAAGTGGATGATGTTTCAGATATAGGACCCCGACTGGACAAGGCATTTCAGGAGGAGCTGGATAGGGATATTACAGAAAAAGAGATCAAGGCTGCCCTACAGGAGCTAGCCTCTGGGAAGGCTGCCGGCCCAGACGGCATTCCATTAGAGGTGTATAAGCGTATTGAACCAGAAGTTATGCCGCTATTAATAGATCTCTTCAATGGGGTTATATGCACCGGGCAGATTCCGGATTCCTGGAAAGAAACTAATATTGTTATATTCCACAAAAAGGGGAAGCCTAGTGAGAATCCGGGGTCTTACCGACCAATCTCATTGATCAACGCCGATACTAAGCTTTATTCAAAGATCTGGGCTTTGAGGTTGGGCAGGATTATTGGCGGTCTTGTTTCCCCTTGGCAGCATGGGTTTGTCCCCGGGCGTGGCACTACGGATCATACTAGCAGGGGAATAGCCCTATTTGACGCCCATGCTGCCATGGGGAGTGAGATGGCCATGATCCTGCTCGACGCAGAGAAGGCTTTCGACCGTGTGGACTGGAGCTTTCTCTGGGGTATCTTGGAAGGCAGAGGGTTTGGGCAGAAAACCATCAGAGCACTCAGGGCAATGTACTTAGAGCCTAGGGCCAGAGTCACAGTTATGGGTGAGAAGTCTGACCTGTTCTCCATAGAGAGAGGAACGCGCCAAGGGTGCACGTGCTCCCCGATCCTTTTCTCTCTTTATATTGACCCCCTCATTCAAGCCATCTTGGGCTGCCCGAGGCTAAGACCAGTGGTTTTTAATAGCTTCGAGAATAAAATTCTAGCATACGCAGACGATCTCGCGGTTTTCTCTACAAACCCCCAACAGGCAATGGTTGTTCTGTCCGAGCTCACCAAACAGTTTGGTGCTTCTTCAGGGTATTTATTGAATGAGGCAAAGAAACAGATCATCAGTACAAAAAATATAGTAAAGACCGATTCCAGATATGTTGATACAGCAATTTATTTAGGAATGAAAATTAATGCCTCAGTAGGGAAAATAGTCGAAGAGAACTATATACCACTTTGGAAATCCATAGAGACTGATCTGAGAAGAATGGATGGGCTGCATCTCTCATTGATAGGGAGGGTTAATGCGGTCAAGATGACAATGTTCCATAAAATACTACATCTCTTTAGGGCTATACCGCTACTCCTGGAAGAGAAAATAATTAAAATTTTGGAATCTGTCTGTATTAGATTTATCTGGCAATTTGGGAAAGTAAGGCAGTCAACAAATTTATTGTCACTTCCAAGAGAAAGGGGCAGGCTATCTCTGCCGAATCTAAGGCTGTACCATTGGACCTGTCTTTTATCACAAATGTCGGTACTTTTTCAGACAGAGGCATGTTCTAACGATGTAAATCTTGAAGATCAGCAACCCCCCTCTATTTATGAGCTGCTGTTAGGTAGGAAGGGGATGGGCTTAATGCTTTGCGAAGTGGACCCTAGATTTTATAGGAAAGCCAGGTATAAGGTTATAGATAGTGTTTGGCGGGTGTGGACAGCCTGTCGAAAGCAGTGTAACATCCCAAAGGTTAATCCATTCCTACAGATTTATAACTCGAGCCTCTTTTCAGGGATAGGGGCAGATAGGACCTTTAAAATCTGGAGGGGGTTGGGCATTAAGACTCTGGGAGAAGTAATGAATGGAGATGTAGTTGTAAGCTTTTTGGCCCTACAAAATAGGTTCGGAATCCCCTCCAATCATTGGTTTGTTTATGGTCAACTGCTTCGATCCTTGAAGGCACTCAGACCAAAACCACTACCTCAGGACAACTGCCCGCTTTTGGAGGCCTTGACTAAAGGATGTAAAAAAATTAAGATTTTGTATAATATACTTCTTTTGGAAATTCAAGACGATGTTGATAAAGTGGAAGCAGCATGGTTGCTAGGTAAAAAGATCGTCCTATCCCCTACCTTAGCAATTACGGGCATTGATTTTAATCAAAAGCTGGGGAAAGAGGAAAAAGCCCTTGTTTTTATTTCTGTGGCCGTGCTTAGGATCTTAATCTCAGCAGGATGGAAGGATGTGGTGGCCCCGTCCTTCCAAATGTGGCTTTCTAGGTTTCTGGGAATCCATAATATCGAATCTTGCTTGTACGAACTAAAAGGGGCGAAACGAAGAGAGTTTGGTAGGAAGATATGGGCCCCAGTAACTAATTGGAGGCAGAATAAGCTGTAATTACTGGAGTTTTTATTGGTTTCTTATTCTATTATCTGCTTTTATCTCTCTGTCTTATCTGATGAATTGTTTTGTATTGTAAGATAAGATGTATTTTGCTATTTATTGTCTATGGATTGTATTTATGAACTGTTGTTGATACCCGATGTTGGATTATTCTTGTTCATGACTGGATTAATTTATTAGTATCTGTATTTTTTCCTATGATGCACTGTAAAATCCCAATAAAAAAATAAAATAAAAAAAATAAACCCTAGGCCACGAAATGGACTAAGGATGGCAGCTGTGGGGATTCCAGATTGCGGAGCGGGCGGTCTTTGCCGACTGCCAGCACGATGGTCTGCTTTCCGCAGCAGGAAATGCCTTGCCCAGAATGCTGGCGATCTTTGGAGACTGGGCACTGTGACTGCTGATGCATAAGCGGTGAGGTGTGTTGGGCATTTCAAATGTATTTCCATCGGTCTCCTACCACCCAGTTTATGTGCTAAAGACTCACCTACTTTGCGCCGCCTGGCAACTTTGTTACTCACCAATACATTGCTACTTTATCTTTGAGCCCTCTTCGGGACAATTTTCCGGCAATGACCGCATCAGACTGTGAAGCTGTGGCAATTTGAACTTTCGTATGGGTTTTTGATGAAACTTTGACATGCACAGCCGCCTGAGGGTATTATGGGAGATGTAGTCCCACTCGGGGCAGCTGTCAATACCCGGAGGCTGGTATTGCCGTTGTAAATATGCTCTGCATGTGCAACCCGGAGCCACGGGGAAGGGATATAAGTTCATTGAGCCTGCCTTATAAGTGCATATTCTCGTGCCCATTTGCAAACAGAGCTTTACGAACGATTGCACAGCGTGTGGTTTTGTTCTTAGACTATACCGGATAGACTTTGTATTGTTGAACTTAGAGACTATTAAGTGGGAATTTGTACGCCCTTTTTGGCAGCGTAATCTGCATTCAAGCAGTTCTTTTTAATCTTTCTGTATAAAATAGACTCACTATCAGGAAGGCAGCACATGTTGAGAGCATTTGGCGCCAATATGATGTTTTATGATGACAGTACCTCGACAGGCCACTCTGACTTGTCTACACCTCAGGCTAAAACAGACTATAGCCTATAATTGTTTCTATGCTTTCATTACGAACTAGCTCAGGTTTTATAGGTATTTTTTGTTTTGAAAGTAATATGTAGGTTTTGACAACTTTGAATATCCTGCACTTTGCTAAGGAAGCATATGCCGCAGGTCTATACATCTTCCATCCAGAATCTCTAAACTTGTAGTCTATTCTCTATGTTCATGTGTGCCTGAAGGAGGGAGGAGGGCTATATATTCCAACAATGTCATGGCGCCAAAATTGATTGACAAAGCCTGCTGCGCAGGCGAAACGCGTCTCTCTTTTTCTGCTGGGTCGTGGGAGACCTGAACTATAATAAATAGCCTGATCCATACACGCCTCATGTACGTGCCTCTTCTTCCTTGCAGTAGGAGTGGTTTTCTTCATATTTCATATATATATATATATTCACTGAAAAAACCATAGGTTTCACACCAGTTATAGTTGGCTGGACATTTTACTGACATAAAACCATTGAAATTCCCACATTATAGTTAGTTGGACTCACTATAACTTGAGCGCCTGCAATGCACTGCTGATGACATCACATCATGACATGGTCAGTGACATCACTCATGACATCACTGATGACACCATCCAGTGAATGTGTGTCTTTCTGAAAAATAAATATGTTTTATATATGTATATGTAAAGGTCGATGGACGAATAAATGTTTAAATAAGTGTGTAAATGGATGTTTATTTTTAATAAAATATTGATTGGTTAACTGGCTTATAAAGTGTATCTTAGTGAATACATATATTAGTGAGTAACTTTAAAATTTTTAAATATATGTATTAGTGTTTCACTTTGTGTATAAGTGGCTGCATGAGTTGGTGACTGACTCACTGTTTGTATGTGTTTTGAAGACAGCAAATGTGCAGGACTGTATGGGTGGAGGAGTGTGTTTATGTGTGTGTTAGTGAGTGAATGACTGTCTCACTAGTGTCTTTATCAGTAACTACATATGTTTTAATCTAGTATATGTGAATATTGATGTATATAAGTGAGTATATGTCAGAGCGAGAGATTGTAAGAGTTCCTGTTTAAATAAGTATGTGTTTCTATAAGTGATTGTTTAAGAGAGTAAGTATGTGTAAATTTCCATAGAAGTAAAGTGGTAGTGTGTGTATAGTTCTATATGCAAATAAATGGATGTTCAATAGTTTATTTGCATGTGTGAGTATGTGTGTGTGTAACTTTGGATGACTGTTGGTGTGTAACAGGATGTGAAGGGGTATCACTACATATAATGAGTGAGTATATGTATGAGTGACTTTATAGAACTGTTGGTGAATGAGTGGATGTGTATGTAGATGGTGGAATTACTGAATTGTTTGTTGCAACTGGTATGGGTATCTCCATTTTTTTGAAAATGTTAATTTCTATTTTTGAATATGTGTTTCAAGGCTTACATTACACTGAAAGGAGGTCTGTCATTCTGTCACAAGGATGGTGTCATCAGTGATGTCATGAGTGATGTCACTGACCATGTCATGAGTGATGTAATATGTGACGTCATCAGCAGTGCATTGCAGGCGCGCAAGTTATAGTGAGTCCAACTAAGTATAACGTGGGAATTTCAATGGTTTTATGTCAGTAAAATTTCCAGCTAACTATGACTGGTGTGAAACCTATGGTTTTTTCAGTGAATTTCAAAGGTTTTTTTAAATGCTAATTCCTAACTATAACTAGTGTGAAACCTATGGTTTTTTCAGTGAATTTCATAGGTTTTTTTAAATGCTAATTCCTTTCTATATCGAGTTTCTAACCTACGATTTTTTTTTATAAATTAGCTGTTTTGTGTAAGTATTAATTATTATTATTATTTTTTTAATCATTTTTTCCTGGGGCGCTCTGGGAGCGCGCTCCGGTAAGCTCTCCGGAAAGCGCACCCAGAGCGCTACTTTCGTTCGTGAAAAAAAATATGAATGAAAAGTAAATAATAACGCAAGACATTTAGTACCATACATATAAAAGCAGTTTTTTTAATAAGGAAATGAAAATGATTTTGCATTTCCGTGAAACTATCAAAACGTCACTTCGGCGCGCCGCGTAAGCGCCCCCGGAAGCGCTAAAGTTCGCGCCGCGTATGCACCCCGGAAGCGCCTACGTTCACGCCGCATATGCGCCTACGTTCGCGCCGCGTGTGCGCCCCCGGAAGCGCCTACGTTCGCGCCACGTATGCGCACCTGGAAGCGCTCCGGTGCGCACAGCGTCAGCGCGTCAAGTCAAGTGACCTTAAAATAACACCTTTCATTGGTTGCTAACAGTTTCTTTTACAAAGAATGAAATCTCCACCCATTTCCTTCACTTCTTCTTTCACTTTTGTGACTGAAAGACCTGCCTTTTTGCTCTTGCATCTTTCTGGGTTAATCATGGCTGCCAGACCATCCAGCAGTGAAGATGAGCCTGAATTCGATGAAGAGCCTCCTCAGCCAAAGGTGAAGGAGCATTTCATTTGGAATTTTTTTTCAATACCAGCTGACCAGAAGAAGGTGAATGCTCCAAAAGTGGAGTGCAGGATCTGCAAAAAAGTCCTGTCATGGGGTGACCCCCAAAACAAATATTTTTTTGGGAACTTCACAATGATACACCATGTGGAGAGGAGGCACCCCCAGAATTTTGCCCGGGAAAGTGTCAGGGCTCTGGCACAAGAGGTTCCCAGTGATGGGGCCTCTACATCCACCGGAGGAGCAACTACTTCTGGAAGGGGGCGATCGCAGGAGCTGGTTCCTAATATACAACCTGCATTCAACAAAGGTGTCCTGAAATGCAGATACTGCGATCAACTCCTTACCTATGGGGAGCAAAGTGTCCTGCTCATGGTTCGAGCATTGGAGAACCATCACTGCCGTTCCCAGCCTTAATTTTTTTTTATTTTTTTTGCTCCTGTTGAGCAGTTTCCATTCCCTGTTTTTGTTTCTGTTCTCAAAAAAAAGAAGAAAAAAAAGTTCTTTTCAGAACTACCTCCAATTCTCATCAAGGAGCTGTATTCTTAAAAAAATGAAAAAGAGTAAGTGAAGTGGAGTGCATTGATAATGGAAAGGAAAAAGAGTAAGAAAGAACAGAAAGGTGTGAGAGGAGAAAGGAAGTGAAGTAGGCAGACTGAAAGAGGGTGAGTGTTGGGAAGGAAAGTAAGGAGAAGAAGAGTGAATATGGGGAATGTGGATATTCAAAGAAAATGTTGAAAAGGAACAGGGGTGTGGAAGGGTAAGAAAAGATGCATTGCTGGAGTTGAAGACTGAAGGCCTCATTTATGAAGCAATGCATCACTTTAACGCCACCAGAGTGTCACTTTTTGTGATGCATCAGTACAGTAAAAAATGCATCTTATTCAGTCATATTTGCAAAGTGGCGCATCTAGGTAGATGCGTCACTTTGTAAGCCCCTGCGCCACATTATTCCTATGTCAGGTGTAATGTATGCAAAAGGGACGTATTGACGCAAGAAAGGGTCGTAGAGGTGACGCAGTGAAATCTATGCGATATCACTGCGTCACTTTTATGACGCTGTTGCTTCCAAATATTACGCCTGTTTCATAGCAGGAGTGCAGGCCCTTTCACATGGGGCCTGGCCCCATGTGAAAGGATGCATTGCTGGAGTTGCTTCATTTTTGTGACACACTCCAGCAATGCATCACTTCTGCGCTTACAGATACGTCTGAAATACTGACGTATCCGTAAGAACTTCCAACATAATACGTCATAAATTTAATATGACGCATGAGTAGAAGACTGAAGGCCTCATTTATGAGGCCATGCGTCACTTTAACACCACCGGAGCGTCACTTTTTGTGACGCACCAGTGCTGTAAATAATGCACCTTATTCAGTCATATTTACAAAGTGACGCATCTAGGTAGATGTGTCACTTTGTTAGCCCCTGCGCCACATTATTCCTATGTCAGGTGTAATGTATGCAAAAGGGACGTATTGACGCAAGAAAGGGTCGTAGAGGTGACGCAGTGAAATCTATGAGATATCACTGCGTCACTTTTATGACGCTGTTGCATCCAAATATTACACCTGTTTCACAGCAGGCATGCAGGCCCTTTCACATGGGGCTTGGCCCCATGTGAAATGATGCAATGCTGGAGTTGCTTCATTTTTGTGACACACTCCAGCAATGCATCACTTCTGCGCTTACAGATACGTCTGAAATACTGACGTATCCGTAAGAACTTCCAACATAATACGTCATAAATTTAATATGACGCATGAGTAGAAGACTGAAGGCCTCATTTATGAGGCCATGCGTCACTTTAACGCCACCGGATCGTCACTTTTTGTGACGCACCAGTGCTGTAAAAAATGTACCTTATTCAGTCATATCTACAAAGTGACGCATCTAGGTAGTTGCGTCACTTTGTAAGCCCCTGCGCCACATTATTCCTACGTCAGGTGTAATGTATGCAAAAGGGACGTATTGACGCAAGAAAGGGTCGTAGAGGTGACACAGTGAATAAACTGGGGGCCTCATTTATGAAAAGTGACGCATCGCTGCGTGAAAACAGCGATGCGTCACTTTTCAGTGCGCACTCCTTACGACATTCCTGATGCGTCATATTTAATGTATGACGCATCATGTCGCAAGCAGCTTCAGATACGTCAGTATTTCTGATGTATCTGTAAGCGCAAAAGTGACGCATTGCTGGAGTGTGTCACAAAGGTGACGCAACTCCAGTAATGCGTCCTTTCACATGGGGAAAGCCCCATGTGAAAGGGCTTGTGTCAGTCTTACGCCTGCTGTGAGGCAGGCGCAAGATTTTGACGCAACAGCGTCCTAAAAGTGACGCAGTGAAATCTCATAGATTTCACTGCGTCACTATCACGAGGCTTTTTGCTGGGGAGCATACATTATACCTGACACAGGTATAATGTGGCGCAGGGGTTTAAAAAGTGACGCATCTACCTAGATGCGTCACTTTTTAAATATGGCGCAACAAGGCATATTTTTTACACCGCTTGTGCGTCACAAAAAGTAACGCACCGGCGGCGCAAAACTGTTGCAAGGCCTTCATAAATAAGACCCTGGATTTTCCCCATGCTTTGCTCCCCGGTCCGCTCCCCGCTGCGCGTACCGGGCGCTCCCCCCGCGCAAATCGATTTTTTTTTTTTTTGCCCCGCGGGACCCTAATATAGCCCCCACATCAAACCTAGGGGGTCAGGGGGGGGGGTCTACCCTGCCCCCTTATAGTCATTTCCGCCTTTTTTTTATGCCACCTCTTGTTCTCGATCCTACCGAGACACAAGATGGCGGCCGCTCCGGACTGTTTCGAATGTTTACAGACACCCGTGAGCCAATCAGCTTTCCGTGCGCAATTTGCGTAGCACGCCCGGTGCGCGTACCGGGGCGCGCCTATAGATATATATATTTTTTTGAACCTAAATTACTCAAAATCCACAGGAGCACATATCTTGAGACATAGCAAAGGCACATCGGGCTACCAGTCCCTACAATTTTGCCAAGTTTGGTGTAAATCCATTCAGCCGTTCGGGCTAAAAGTGAGTTCGACCGCCCTATGGAAATTAACATGGGGAAAACGCGTTTTGGGACCCCCCTTTTATTTCGGCCCCCGCTTGACGCATCCCACCCAAACTTTCAGGGAAGGACCGGAGCTCGACGAGGCCATTTTGAGAAAATTTTCAGGCAGATTCGTCAACCGGCGCCATATATATATATCAATTCACCTCGCTACACCTCCAATTTGGCAACATGAAATAGTTGTTCAAGCCTTCATATATTAGTCACAATTCTTCATCATTGGTTTTGACTAAAAAACGCTGGTTCTTCATAAATGTTGTATATATATTACCTTATTTGCCCCACCTCTAAACTAAACCCCCCCTAAGTATAATCTTACCACTCAATATCCCTACCCACCCAAACTCTAAAAATATACTTACCACTCAATACCCCTACCTACCCTAAGCCCTAAGCCCTAAAAATACTCTTACCACTCAATACCCCTACCCAACCTAAACACTATAAATGCCCTTGCCACCCAATACCTTTACACACAACTAAACCCTAAAAATACCCTTGCACCTAATACCCCTACCCACTCTCACCCTAAAATACCTTTACCACCCAATACCCTACCCACCCCTAACCCCTAAAAGCACCCTTACCACCCAATACTCTACCTACCCCAAACTCTAAAAATACCTTTACCACCCAAAACCCCTACCCACCCTAAATCCTAAAAATATCCGTACTACCCAATATTAAACTTACTGGGGCCTGCTATACTGGTCTTGGATGGTGCTTGCGGCTCATGATGTATTCCCCACCCAGGTGCTTTAGCTGGAGCGGGGAGCGAACTTTAGAATGTGGATCGCGCCATGGACAATGCAAGCACATAGCTTTCCAATTCTGCCGGCGTTCGTGGGAGCATGCATGTTGGGGTCAGGAGGGCATGCACGGGATGCTAATGGGTTTTTATCTCCATTATGGAGGTTAGTTGAGTAACTGGCTTCAGCTCGGCACCCTATTTAAGTTTGGGTGCAGCTTCTAGTGCATTATTATTGTTGTTATGGAGCCTGTAGAGGGCACATTATTTACAGTTTTGCTGGAGGAGGAAGAGTAGATTTTACAACACACTCTCACAGTCACACCTCCAGTTTAAGATGAATAAAACAGTTGCAGCTGCATTGTCTCAACCAGCTGAAAAAACCCAGAAAACTCTGTCTGAGGATGAGGAGCATGCAGCTTCTGGCTCTAAAGGCAGACATGCTCTGGGGGCTCAGTTTTCAAATGTACTGAAGCAATTTAGAGAAATGTTGGGGTTCCAACACAAGGTTTTGTTTCACAATGAGTTCTTTGCCCAGTATATGGCATTTCCTTCTCATAATCTTCTGATGCATAACGTGATTGAGACATCAGCCTCAAGAGATTGGAAGGATATTGAGAAAAGTGCTTTTCTGCATTTACTATTCAAACGCTATGCTCTGGAAGAGTCTGAGGAGGAATACCCCAGGTTCCTAAAGTAAATACAATCCCGCCCAGCATGATGTCTGCATCCTCTCTGGCTTCTGAAGAGGCAGCATGGATGCAGCTGACTGAAAATTAGAGGGATCATTGAAGAGGGTGTACCCAGCATAAACGTTTGCCCTGAGGGCTGCCACATATATAGCTTATTCTTCTCAATCACTATTGAAAGACTTTCAGTGCCTCTTTGATTGTCTCCAAGAGCAAAAAGAACCCACAGAGATATTGGCCAACATGGAGCTTGCAATTTTTGGCTGATGTGTCGTTTGATTTTCTTTGGTCCTCATCTACATCGGCTGGGACACCCATCACTGCTCAGCGCCTTTTATGGTTGAAAATGTGGAAACTAGAACAAGCCAAAAAAATCTCTCCTTTTGAAACAGCCCTTTTCAGGGGACAAACAGTTTTATCCTCAAATTGATGATCTGGTGAAGAAATCCGTGGAAGAGAAAAACCTGCTGTAGTCTTTTAGACCATTTGGAAATAAGAGGTCCATTCTCAATATAAATTTTTATCAGGCTCTTCAAACTAAGCAGCCCTTTCAGAGCCAAGCTCGAGGTTGTGGGGCTACGCTGGCTACAAAATCCCACCCACATAAGACATCAAGTTTTCAACCAACGCAATCAAATCCGGGTGGAATCATACAGATGGGTTCTTTGGATGGTGGAACGGGGGTATCAGATCAAATGTCTTTCTCGTCAGCAAATCCATTTTTTCTTCAGACAATGTTGCCCAAGGATCTTGTCAGGAAACAGGTATTGCATCTGTCTGTTGAGGCCCGTCTTCTTAAGGGGGAAGTTCAGCCAGTTCCCAAAATGGAATTGGAAACTGGGTTTTACTCCCATCGTGTTTTGGTCCCGATAGTCGTCTGCTTCTTCTGTAAAGTACTGGATCTGAAGTCTGATTTTCTCATGACCCTGGACTTACAGGATGCATACTTCCATGTGCAGATTCACCACAATCACAGATGCTTCTACGGTTTGTGACTTTCGGCCTGTCATTATACCTGTGGATCATCGTAAAGGTACTGGCACCAGTGGTGACACAGTTGCGTTTACTTAGGATTCACGTATTTCCATACCTGATGACTAGTTATTCGTGGTTTCCTCTTTTTCCAAGGCATGGAAAGATGTTCTCAAGTCCCTGGGATTTCTCATAAACATAGGCAAGTATCATTCTGGACCCCAGACACACGAAAAAGTTAATTGGGACTCTCTTAGATATGGAGGTGGCACTTGCCTTCCTTCGAATACTGTCAGTCAGGTCCTGTGCATCTGTGCTTAAGGGTTCAGGGTCCCATGTAAGCATGGGCGAATTTTGCGGATCTCGCGTTCGCGAATTTTGCGGATTTGCGAACTCGCAATCCGCAAAATCCGCGAATTCTTGCGAATTTGCGGATTTTTTTTTTTTTTTGTGTTCGCAAGGATTTCTGCCAGTTCGCGAGGGTTTCGTACCAGTTCGCAATTGCGAACTTACATTTCGTCGCGCAACGGTCGCGAATTATGTTGTTTCTACGTCTGGTTCATCATCACAGGTTCCCAGCACCCTCTGTTTCACCACTGCAACCCTCTGTTACATCAATGCCACCCTCTGGTTCATCATTACTGTAGATTATGGGGGGGAAAAGCAAGCACACCATCCCTGCTTCAACTCAGATGAATTAATTTGGGGTTAGTTTATTAATGTGTCACTGTTTTAAAATTCCAGTCTGGCACCTGCTTCCTTATCTGTAATTTTGCTTTCTGTTGCAGTGCATTTTTTTTCCCCAGGACCTTCTTTGTTGCCTACTTGTAGCTATTGTATGAGCCTGCTGTGAGGGTCAGAGCAGGGTCATACAATTGTTGCAACTAGCAACTGAATTCTGGAGGGGCCCCAGTCAGGAAGCACTACCGGGAATTGTTACTAATGATGAGTTTGAACTCTTGCCCCTGCCGAGTGCTTTCACTTTTGAAAAACTCGTTTTTCTGCAATTTCGCGGGGTTCGCGGGGTGCGAACACGCGCAAGATCGGATTCGGAAGCCGCAAATTCGTGCGAATATGCAATTTGTTTTTTTTGCGGCGTGTTAGTTGGCAAGGTTTTGTGCGTTTTTGCGAGCCGCTCGTAGCGCAAGACGCGAAGTTACCCTCGCGGTCGTTCAAGGGCGCAGCCATCTTGTTTGCCTGACGTATTTCCGTTTCCGGGCGCGAAGTGTAATCTCGCAAAGTCCGCGGCTTGCCAGTACAGTCTCGCGCGTGTTCGCAAGGAAAATCTCGCGCGAACTTACCCGCGCGGTCGTGAACGGGCGCGGCCATCTTGTTTCTCATTCATTGCTATGGTTCTGGGCATGGTCTTTGTATCCTCTGTCAATCTCTGCCATCCTTTGCTTGTTTGAAGTTTTTTTTTATCTATTTTACTTATTATCTATCCCTCTATTTTTCTAGCCCTATATTTTTGTGTTTACTGCTACTTTTGGTTAATTTTAAACTACTTTTGTAAACTCTTTTCTTTTCTTCTCTTCCCTATTCTATTTTCTTTATTCCTTTCCGCCCAGACCATGGTGAAGGGAGCCGGGAAGCATCCCGAGAAGGGGAAGGGTCCCGCACCCCGTGTCTGGCTCCCGTGCGGGCGTTTGAGGGGGGAGCTAGTGATGCCACGGGAGATCTTTACCCCGGAGGAGGTGGCCCAACTCATTTTTTATGTTCAGCGCCGCCTCCCCAGGACCATCATGGGAGGCGGCAAGATCAGTGCCGGGTACGGGGCCCGGGAGCGCCGGAAGCGGTGGGAGAAGGTGTGCCAGGCCATTTACCACCACTCTCGGGTCTGGCGCACCTACAACCAGGCCACCCACCGCTGGACGGATGTCCTGACCCGTGAGCGAGATCTGCTCGACCTCCTTGGCCTTGAGATCCCCGGGCTTGGTGAGTAGTAGTAGCTATGTCTTTACTACTATGTTTTCTCCTGCTGTGTTATTATATTGCAAATTTTTGTTTTTTACCAAGAGCAATAATGCTGCTCATTACATTGTAGGTACATTTTATTTCAAAATCTTCTGTGCATTTCAGGTACACTGCTCTCCTTCTCAGTAGTGTTGCTACTATGCTTATTTGTTTTAGATTTTGTGTTCATTTCATTGGCCTGTGAAATTATGTATGAGTGTAGTTGAAAGAACTGCGCAATGCTACACACTAAGGTTCAGATTTTTAATTACCGGCGCATCCCTGCAAAGTTGCAGGGATGCGCCAGTAATTGTGCGTCACGCCACCATCACCCATGGTGCGCCGTATTACAATGCGGCGCGCCATGGGCCCAAAACGTCACCAAAGCGTTACGCCTCTGTGCCGTAAAGGTGGCGCATTGCTGGAGTTGCGTCGCAACGATGGTGCAGCTCCATCAATTCTCTGGGGTGCCCTATCTCCCCAATGCTGCGTCAAGCCGTACGTCTGCTTCAAGCAGGCGCAGGGTTTGAGTCACGCATCATTGTCCTCAAAGTGACTGATTGAAATCTTGTAGATTTCCCTCAGCCACTTTTAGGATGCGTTCCTGCGCAGGAACGCCCTCCCTTGCGCCGGAACACCCCTATTGTCGCAGGGCTTTACAACGTGATGCATCTCCCAGATGCGTCACGTTGTTAATATACGCCGCACCATTGCGCCTCTTTTGTGCTGTCGCTGCGTCACAAAAGTCACGCAACAATGGAGCAAAAGAGCCGCAAGGGCCTTATAAATCAGCCCCTACAGACTCAAGTCCAGTCCTTCCTTTGTACACATGGCGATAAGAAGAAATAGTGGTGGTGGATTAATAGTTTGAGTATTTTAATGACTGGTGAATGTAGTAGGAAACTTTAGTGTTGTCGCTGATCTTCAATCACGATGGACTTTGGCTGTCACTTTGCGTGCTGCGGACTGCTGCCTGCCAATCCTAGGCAAACCTTTTTAGTACTTTGTTTAGTGAGTTACATAGGGTAGTTTCCAATTCGACGGTCCGCAAATCAAGCAATACTAAAGTAATGACGTAGTCGACCACATGAGATTGGTCAATAATATATCCCGTGGAGTCGTTCCCTATTTGCTATTTCGCAAAAATATTTTGTTACTTTGTTAGTTCTTTTTTAAATGTTTGATTTGGTTGAGAAATAAATATCATCCATGTTTTCTGTTTTTCTTTCTTTCATGTTGTACATCAGCTTCCCCCAGGGGCAAGAGGAGGACACAGGAGGAGGAGGAGGAGGGTGCTGTTGTCGATGCAGGCCAGGACCGGGCAGTCGAGGGCTCCTTTGCTGGCCCCAGTAAGTTTTAATTTTAATATAGAGTACTTATTTTTTCCTAGCGTTCCTCATTCGATTTTTTCTAAATCGTCTTTGATCTTCTTGTAGACAGGATCTAAATTCTTATCCCTATGACTCCGTGTGGTATTACTAGATTATTCTTATTAGTCTGTCTGTGTAGCTAACTAAGATTGCACATTTGGCATTTCTATTGGACTCCCATTCTAGTCAGCAATAGCTCTATGCACTGAGTGTAGTCCTCTGGGATTGTCCATAATGTCTTTTCAAGTATTCTAAATGTTTATGCTTTGACCATTGCCAACAATAAAAAGGTGAATGACCACCACCAAGAAATAATAAGATACTACTTTACTTTTGGTTTGGATAGGACAATCCATTCTACTACTGTTGCAGGGACAAATCTGCACAAACAGAACTATGGACACTAAATAATGCATCGCTTAGCTTATCAATTATAATAGGTGCTGTAACTGTTAGACTTTCCACATACCTCAGTGATAACAGACTTTGTAGTTGAACCCCCAATCTCCTTACTGACTAGATAGTGTGGCAGAGTCATTTAGCTCCCAAAGTCACCGATGGCAGAGGCACGGACTCATGCTTGCAAAAATTCGAAAACCTTTAGCTCATCCACTCTAGTCTGGAGGACCAAAAACCACAGAGTCTATTTAAGTTTAAAAGCTTTATTAAAAGTAAACACATTTATTAAATTCAAGTTTGTCATAAAAGTGAACGTGTAACTGAAAATGGAAAAGTGCTTAGTGCTGACGATTAATTGGACACATTTCTTGTGGTCGAGCCGAGCTCTCACTTGGTTTGAACTTGATCCTGCTCGTGTTCTTAGAAGTCAAGGTTCTGTCTGTTAGGAGAAAAAGTGGTGCGTGTTAAAAAGTAAAAAGCAAACATTCATCAGTTATCCAAAAAGTGCAGCAAGACAACAGCCTTCCCTGGAAAAAGGGACATTTTTACTCTAGAGTACACAGTCAAAAATTATTAAATTGTACACTTTTTTTCACATTTCTTTCTTCCTCCTAGACCAAATATTATATAGTAGTGAGTGGTGTATTCTAACATTATTAAATGTACTTTGTAGGTGGAACATCTGGAGACGGGGCCAGCGCGGAGGTGGTGGCATTGGACGAGGAGGACAACTCTGGGGAGGAGGCGGTGCAAGTGCCGGAAAAGGACATGCCTGTGAGGGTTCACACGGTGGTGGCGGGCAGAGGTAAGCTATACATTCCTTAGTCATTGAGATTGAAGACTGCAGAGTGTGCTTTCTGCACGGGTGTATTATAAAAAAAGCAGGTAGTAGCCTCCTCTAAATGTACTTCGACTTAGCTGTGAAGTTTTTGGCGAGAAGAATCCCAATCAGATCTGAGGTGAACTTGATGGATGGGATGAACGAAAAGCGAAAGAAGGGTGTAAGTAAGTGTGGTAGCACGAGAAATGTAATGATGACTGGCAAAGAAGAATGATATGTGTTTGCTTGGTCCCCGAGGTGGCTGGGAAGGTAAGAAAATGGTATGGTGCATGGCTGGGTGAATGATGAAGCAAGGATGGGTGGAAGGAGAACAGCCTGGGTGGGTGAGACAGAAACTGTATGTGTGCAATATACTTTGAATGGATGGATGCCTGGATCATTCATGGTACTATCTGACTCTTAGATAGCATATGTGAATCTAGAGAGAGTAGACGGTCACTGGATGAACTAAGTGTTACTTTGAAGAGCATGTAACACCGCACCCGCACGTCCGTTCCAGTGTAGGAAAGGCAAGGAAAAGAAGTTGTAACGTTGTCCAAAGACTACCATGAATAGTAGCAGTAGTTTGTATTGCAACTGCAAGCACAGCATATATCCAGTTATTACGGTGGGCACTCCCTACCTCCCTTAATAACTTTAGTTTAGTAGTAGTACGTCATTCATGTGTGGGGGTATCACTGTTCACTCAATAATAAGCACAGCACCTAAAGTCATCCCATATGTCATCAAATACATCCCATGTGAAGTGATAGATAATCAGATAATTTAGCTTCTTCATTTTCCTTTTCTAATACTCATTTGCACTGTAGGGTGAAAGCTAAATTAATTAAGCAGTAGCCCTTTTAACAGAGTATTCTCAGTGCCACCCGTAATAGAAAAGTAAGAGCTTCACCACCTGCATGTACTGGACCGGTACAGTAACGCAAGTCTGTCTCACTCACCATGGTGTGCGTCTGTTTTTCTCGGGTGCAAGTTCACTGCGCTGGCATTATGCCGGCTTGCATAAGATAACGTACCAATTTTCCTAAACAAGAGAGAAGAAGAAGAATAAGAGTGGTGTACTGTCATAGTCGACTGTAATAGAAGTCCATAGTGCTCGTAGAATTTGTTCCTTAAACTCCCACTAATGTTAGAGCAAGGATGAAGAAGTCGGAGGTTACATAGATACTGTCCTCAATAGTTATGCACTGTGCTTTCAATTTGCTACTTGTACTGTGACAACTTTCTGCTCAATCATTTTGTGTTAATCTTAAGGAGCATTGGTTACAGACTATGTCTTTCTTTTTTCATGTAGTTGCTCCTTCCAAATCCAAGACACCATCAAGGAGGAAGGAGCTGGCTCGAATGGCCCGGCAACGGAGGCTGGATGCCACTGTTGCTGAATATCGGCGGCTGGTGGCCCTGGAGGAGGAGGAGACGCAGTCTGGAACAACAACAACGTCCACTGGGACAGCTGCCTCCTCCTCCGTGCGGGCTGCCAGCCAGCGCAGTGCTCCAGCGGTACGGAGCCGGGCTACCAAAGCCAAACGCCACCGCCCAGCAGCAAAGAAAGCAGCTGCCCCTCACAGGATTTGCAAGGCACACCGGCGCCGCTTATCCCTCAGACTGTCCTACCTGGAGCAGGAGGTCCATAATTATAAGAACGTGGTGGAGGGCCTCCGCTTCGAACTTGCCACCCTCCGCAAGGAGCATGATGCCCTGGCTGCTAATTCCAACAGCACCCTGCCATAGTGTCCCTTGCCCCTTTTTTAGAGACTTTTGGGGGGTGGGAATTGGGAGTTGTGATTTTTGGGGACTTTTGAAGGACAATCGTTGGGGTTAGGGAGGGTCTTGCGGGAGATTCTTTTGTTAGGGCTATAAAAATATACTTTTTGAAACTTTATCTGACCATACCTGTTTTTTACTGCTTTTGAGTCTGGTGGGTGGGGGTTTAACATAACAGTAAGTTTGTTTTCCTGAATAGTCCTAGGACTTTAGTAGTACTACCGTCAATCTCTCGTCTCTCCTAATACTCCATTATACTACCTCCAACCAAACGCCTATCTTACCTGTAATTTCTGTTTGCAAGTAGGGCTAGGCCCAGGGCTGGCTCCACGGGAAACAGCAAATAAGGTTGGCAATCCTGGGCGGATAAAATTTCCTCATAGCGGTGGTACTAGTGGTGTGACACAGTGGCAGTTGCTTGCCTATGAAAAAAAGAAAATGAAATCTGGTTTGTCCTCCTGAGCAATACAAAGGTACAATACAGAATATAGCAGGTGACAGAAGTACACTAGAACAGTGCCACGTTGTAGCCTAACAAATGTTAAAGTATAACTAATTCGGTTGAAGTTCTTTGACATTAGCCATGGGTCTTTGTCAAGCAGAGTAAGAATATATCCTCGGATTTCTTCACCAGCCTGTTGCTATCACCTTATCCTCCCCAGCAAGTGTGTGGATTTATTGCTGTAATTTAGTCACACATCAATCAAAACCACACAGCCCGGGGGAAGAGGGTTAGGGTTTGAAAAATGGATGGGTACGGGGGTTTTTGGGAAAGGTTTTGGGAGACAAGAAAAAGTAGCACAGCATGGACGAACAATTGTGAACATAAACAAATCTTTGGGTACAAACCTATCCATCAATCTTTGAAAGTGCATACACTACTGTAACTGCATGCATGTCAGTTAAAAGTAAGTAGTACTTTCGACAACTGTGGAAGAAAGAATGCGACAGTACAGGGCGTGGGTGGAAATATTGATAACTATATTCAACATAAGGTCTCTGTAGCCAGATACCTGAGAGCCTTGCTGGTCACTATAAATCCATTCACAACAACACTCAATGGGGTTGGTCTGGAAGGTGTCAGGTTTACTCCCCGTGATCCAGTCGATGCAAATATGGTTCCACCTCCAAATGTCACCAACACCCAGAAGTGTAAACACAGGGTGTTCGAGGCATTAGGCGGGGGAGAAAAATAACAAACTAAAATAAAAAATGTGGGATGGGTAAAGGTAGGGTCAGCAGGGAAAGGATACCTGTAACAGAAGACAAGACAGGCATCAGTGAAGTGCTGTCCTAACATACAAGGGTACTCTCATATAGTCTCACTAAATAGTCTGCAAGTCTCCCGCCTACTCATGGGAAATGTAGTTTCATAGTACGGTAGGCGCTTAGGGGCTGCGTAACCTGACAGAAGGTATAGTAGATAGAAAAGGAGAAATTGCTTTTTTTCTAGGTGTCCCCTCACTCACCAGGGTTGCCCCTTGGTGACATGCTTCATCATTGGGGCCATCCCAGTCCTCTACGGCCTGGGGCGTGCTGCGACTTGCGAATTACGTAGGAGCACTTACAAATGACTATGTGTGGTGCAGATGTGATAGTGGAGTGGACTAAGTGATGTGTTAAGGGATCAATGTAGAAGCAGAGAGAGAGCCAAGAAATGCAGTCACAGTCAGAGAAAAAGGCAAGGGATACTGTATCTATGTGGTTGTAGTGGTCCTGTTGGAAGTGGTAAGTAAGTTGCCCGCAGAAAAAAAATCCTCCTATTAGCGGCACTCCTCCATTGCAGCCGACGCTTCGTCCATCGACGTTGGTCACCAGAAGACACCCTGTCCACTGCCTGCCTGATGCTGAATTGTGGCTCGCTACTGTGAAGCCTGACTCCATCCTTTTTTCCCCATTGCAGAGACTGAAACCCGGCCTGTAATTATTCAACGAAAAACAGGAAGTGATATAATATTACAACACCACTGATAAATAAATATAAGGTATGTAGGCTGTGGAGTGCAAAAAGTCACAATTTGTTTTTCCTAGTAGACAGTACAATGTTTTCGAAAGTGCGTACTCTGAGTCACCTTTTGAAGGATAAATAAGTATGGGCAAATTAATGTATCGGATCTTGCCCCTCAAGCTAGGTGTACTTGAAACTGTGTTTTAGAACAAAATTAGATCTTCCTAGCAGTGCTCCCACCCAGACCCTTACTAAAGCCAGTCGCAAAAATGTAGAAGACCCCCAATCAAATCTCAAAAAACGAGGCCTAGCAGAAAACTGGTGACAAAACTTACTTTGAAAGTAAAAGTAGGCCGAAGTACCCTAATTACCCATTACCCACCGTGGATTGCATTCAAACCACTTGCAAGCAACCAAGCAAAAGTAGCCATAGCCAGCATCGCTCCAAGACTCGAAATCCCCCCCACTCAAACACATGCAATAGAAATACTGCTAACCCTAACGAACCCTAAGTTAAGAATAGTGGCAAAGGCTTTCTTTAACTATGCCAAATCCCCCCTTTCCCACCATGGATTTTCTTTAAATGACTTGCAACCAAAATTACACATTCTCACGAGTGCTCTAAGACCCCAGAACTCAGTTTGAAAAATCTAGAACACCCCGAAACACATGCAATCCTGCTGCTAGGGCTAACCCTAACGAACCCTAAGTTACAAAAAGTGCCAAAACTAAAGGCTTTTCCGCGCGGATTTTGTCCCAACCACTTCTACCCGGTATTAGACCTTCCCAGGAATGCCCCAAGACCCGGCAACCCACCCGCCAAGAAGCGTAACACCCCCAAACAGGCCAAAAGCAAAATCTCATACTTGCAATATTTCTGGGCCTTCGGTCCAAACGCGCTGCGTAGCTAGGCCATAAGTCGGGGTTGGCACGACGGATTTCCTGAAAAGCAAATGCAATCAAGATTAGAGTGTCCCAGCAGTGCTCCCAGACCACGAAACTCACCCACAAACACCAGGAAGCCCCCCAAACAGGCCCCCGAAAACGCTACATAGAGCAAAATGTCAGAAATAGCCCAAAAAAAAAATCGGCCTGGATTTTGTCCCAACCACTTCTACCCGGTATTAGACCTTCCCAGTAATGCCCCAAGACCCGGCAACCCACCCGCCAAGAAGCATAACACCCCCAAACAGGCCAAAAGCAAAATCTCATACTTGCAATATTTCTGGGCCTTCGGTCCAAACGCGCTGCGTAGCTAGGCCATAAGTCGGGGTTGGCACGACGGATTTCCTGAAAAGCAAATGCAATCAAGATTAGAGTGTCCCAGCAGTGCTCCCAGACCACGAAACTCACCCGCAAACACCAGGAAGCCCCCCAAACAGGCCCCCGAAAACGCTACATAGAGCAAAATGTCAGAAATAGCCCAAAAAAAAATCGGCCTGGATTTTGTCCCAACCACTTCTACCCGGTATTAGACCTTCCCAGGAATGCCCCAAGACCCGGCAACCCACCCGCCAAGAAGCGTAACACCCCCAAACAGGCCAAAAGCAAAATCTCATACTTGCAATATTTCTGGGCCTTCGGTCCAAACGCGCTGCGTAGCTAGGCCATAAGTCGGGGTTGGCACGACGGATTTCCTGAAAAGCAAATGCAATCAAGATTAGAGTGTCCCAGCAGTGCTCCCAGACCACGAAACTCACCCGCAAACAGACGGAACCCCCCCTAAGAGCACCTCAAAGGCAAGCAAGTCATCAAAAACACAAAAAAAATTCCGCCTGGGATTTGGTCCAAAACACTTTTATCCGGTATTAGAGCTTCCCAGCAATGGCCCCAGAGCCGTCAACCCAGGAGAAAACGAGTAGAAGACCCCCAAACAGCCAAAGAGCAAAAGTACAAAAATGGGGACTTAGTCACTTTTTCACAAATTTCCCAAATCACTCCGCGCGCGCTCTGCAGCTAGGCCCTAAGTCCCCTCTGCCACCATGGATTTGCTTCAAACCTCTTGCAAAGTAAAGTATATATAGCCAGCAGTGCTCCCAGACCACGAAACTCACCCACAAACACCAGGAAGCCCCCCAAACAGGCCCCCGAAAACGCTACATAGAGCAAAATGTCAGAAATAGCCAAAAAAAAAATCGGCCTGGATTTTGTCCCAACCACTTCTACCCGGTATTAGACCTTCCCAGGAATGCCCCAAGACCCGGCAACCCACCCGCCAAGAAGCGTAACACCCCCAAACAGGCCAAAAGCAAAATCTCATACTTGCAATATTTCTGGGCCTTCGGTCCAAACGCGCTGCGTAGCTAGGCCATAAGTCGGGGTTGGCACGACGGATTTCCTGAAAAGCAAATGCAATCAAGATTAGAGTGTCCCAGCAGTGCTCCCAGACCACGAAACTCACCCACAAACACCAGGAAGCCCCCCAAACAGGCCCCCGAAAACGCTACATAGAGCAAAATGTCAGAAATAGCCCAAAAAAAAAAATCGGCCTGGATTTTGTCCCAACCACTTCTACCCGGTATTAGACCTTCCCAGGAATGCCCCAAGACCCGGCAACCCACCCGCCAAGAAGCATAACACCCCCAAACAGGCCAAAAGCAAAATCTCATACTTGCAATATTTCTGGGCCTTCGGTCCAAACGCGCTGCGTAGCTAGGCCATAAGTCGGGGTTGGCACGACGGATTTCCTGAAAAGCAAATGCAATCAAGATTAGGGTGTCCCAGCAGTGCTCCCAGACCACGAAACTCACCCGCAAACAGACGGAACCCCCCCTAAGAGCACCTCAAAGGCAAGCAAGTCATCAAAAACACAAAAAAAATTCCGCCTGGGATTTGGTCCAAACCACTCCCAGCAATGGCCCCAGACCCGTCAACTCACCTGCAAAGAGGTAGAACAACACCCCCACAAGTGCTGAGTCTTTCTTCATTGGGCGTAAACCAGCCCTCTGCTTTGATGGAAATAGGAGTCTGGAGGAGGAGGATAGAGGAGCATGTTCTTCTGAACTTGTGAACCTGAGGAATGCAGACTGCGGCACCTTCAAATAAATTAGCAAACAAGTGAAGACAGTTCTGCTGATGGGCTTGTTTTTGTGATTATCTGATTAAAGTTTGAATTATATTAACTGTGCACAACAAAGAAAGACAGACACACAGGAATAAAAGTGAATAAGGATGAAAAAGAAAGTTATTGATTCGTTGTCTCATTTTCAGGGCTCGAAGTCGGTATCACGGTCCAGGAATAAGAATAAGGCTTCGTCATCATACTCTGCGAATTCAGCCAGGGTGAGGTCAGTGCCACCTGACAGAGTAGAAATTCCCTCATCTATGTTGCTGGCCACCTCCTCTTCATCCGGCACGCTCTCTCGTACTCTTATATCTGGTGGTATGAGGTGCTGATTCATCTTGATCATTGTTAACCTCTCCACATTTTTGGGCGAGAGGCGGCTCCGTTTGGGAGTTACAATCCCACCAGCCGCACTGAAAACCCGTTCAGAAGACACACTTGCGAGTGGGCAAGACAAGTAGTTTATAGCCAGGTTGGTGAGCTGTGGCCACAATTCTTTTTTCCCATGCCAATACGCCAATGGGTCAGAATTAACATAGACCTCTGTGGAGTCATTCAGATAGTCCTTCACCATCGACTCAAGGTCCTCCTCCAAGGTTCCTCCACTTTGCGTAGCTCTTGCTGTGCCTCTGACCTTTTGAGAACCAAACCCACGCAGAGCTAGCCAATCCTCTTCAGCCTCCAATGTTTCTGTTGTCTTTCGTGCAGATGATCCGGTTGCCGGTGTCTTTAACGGCTGAGAGGTCACTTGTGCCACAGCCACAGGTGCAGAAGTGGATTGTTTTGACTGGGGATGGCCTGCTGATGTACTGCCATTTCCTTCAATTTCCAGCCGTTCTGTTTCAAACTTCTTGGCTGACAAGGCTAGCCAACGTTTGTACTTTGTAACATCTTCATCACCAAAAGGAAAGAATGCTCTGCCTGCCAGCGCCTTTTTGTAGCGTGGATCCAGAATAGTAGCACAAATGTAATGCTGTTCTGAGTGGATCTTTTTAAGACGTTCATCACCTTGTAGGAGCTCTAATAATTGCTCAGCCAGAAGCAAAGAGTCTTTCTTTTTGTCATCTTTTCGAAACACAGAACACACCTCCTTCAGTTGGTCCTCCAGCATGTACAACAATGGGATAGCTTTTCCCAAATTAGAGTCCTCCTTGCTGACTGCACGCGTGAAGACCTCAAAAGGACGAAGCATGCGTGTTAGGCTTTCAACTATGTTCCATTGCGGCCCACCCATCCTCAGCTCCTCTATACCCTCTTTCAAGAAATATTGATCGAGTTGCGTATACTGCTCATACAGACGCTCAAGCATGTAGAAGGTTGAGTTCCAACGTGTTACCACCTCCTGGATGAGTGCTTTCACTGGCATTTGACATTGATATAGCATGCTCCTCAGCTGCTTCCGGGCCTTAAAAGAATGCCTGAAATGCTTGCAAATTTTTCGGCAGTTCTCCAATACACTGTACGCTGCACTGCGTTTATTACCCAAGAATTTTTGGACAACCAGGTTTATACAGTGCTCCAAACACGGCACTCTGAAATAGTAACCGTCCCTCATGGCCTTAACTATATTGGAGCCATTGTCCGTGGAAACATAACCAACCTTGCGTTTTAGTGGGGACAGACAGTTAAGGACCCTTGTGTTAAAGACATCCAAAATGTTTTCTGCTGTGTGACGTTTCTCCAAACCAAACATGGCTAGTGTTGCATGTTTCCGAGCACCTTTAAAAACAATGTTAGTGTCAACACCTGAGTTTAGCTTTGCTTTAGCCCCTGAAAAAGAGACCCAGTGTGCAGTGATGCACATGTAATCAGCGCCTGCGCCACTGGTCCACATGTCTGTTGTCAGATGTATAGTGTGAACAGCACTCTTCTGCAAAGCTGCCCCAATCACCTTCAGAACATCTTCATGTAGTGCTGGAACCGCAACTCGGGCAAAATAGAACCGGCTAGGAACCTTCCATTTAGGGCAGAGCGCTGTCACTAATTCTAGAAAACCAACCCCTTCTACAAAAGAAAAAGGGAGAAGGTCCAGAGCTAGCATTTTAGCCAGCTTAGTGTTATACAGACGGGTCATTGGGTGGTTGCGTTCATATTGCGCTTCTGTAAACAACATCTTTTTAATGTTGCCCTGGACCAATGATTTACGGGATGATGATGATCTCTTCGACCCAGTTACGCTCGCTGATGAACTTTTCCGCATTGATGTCTCACTCTCTCCCACACTCTTAGTGTGGCTCCCATGGGGTGTGCTGCTGACATGGGAACTGGGTGTAAGTGAAGTGTTTGAATCGTCTTCTTCTACCTCCTCGTCATCAGCAGATGACAAATCAACGTTTTCATTACGTGCAATTCCGGCTTTCTTGACCGCCTCTAGGTGCGGAAACCATTCGACAGCGTGCCTTCTCTCAAGATGACCTCTCTGGCCTCCGGTACCATAGTTAGAACCAAGCTTACCACGACTAAATCGAAGCTTACAAAGGCTACAAATGGCTATGTTTTCCTTTTTTGGGGAAACACTAAAGAAGTCCCAAACTGGAGACTTGAAATGTCTTCGGGGGCCGGAGGAGGCGGCGATACTGGTGGTGGTGGTCCTGCTGCTAATGACAGATGAAGTGGAGGATGTGGATTGCCGAACTTCAGTACGTTTTGCACTTTCACCACCACGAATTGAGGTCGAGGACGAGGTGGGTACCTTCTTGCGAAGAAATATGGAAGCGGTAGGTTTTGGTGTACTACTTAACTCCAAATCTAATGATTCCATTTCCATTGCCTCCTCGCCGACATCATCATCACGCTCAGCAGCTTCTCGGGATAGGGTCAAAATGTCTCTTTGCTGCATGCCCGGTGGGGCTGCAGTGACCTTTGTGATGACTGGCTCGTCGTCATCGTGAGAGGCTTCATCACCAGCAGTATCTCTCACTTCTTGTTGAGCCTCATCACACTCCATAGGTTTGAGTTTTTGGACGACCTTCCTTTTACGCTTAGGTACCGGTGTCAGATCATGGTGTGCCTCTGCCTCACTGTCAGACCGCAGTTGTGGTTCCCAAGACAGATCACTTGCACCAGAACGAGGTGGGCTTGAAGAAGATGTAGACACCCCCCTTGATCTTTTCCTTGCTAGGGATGTGGAAGACAATGAATGATCATCAGGAGGAGTGGCTTCCAATGATACCTCAGCTTCAATGTCGATTTCCAAATGTGCCCCTACTTCGGGAGGAACAACTATTGTGGGCACTTGTGAACCTCCATGCACCTTTGCTTGCGCATCTCCTTTTGCTGCCTCTCCTTCCACATGTACTTGGGCGTGTACTTGCACATGGTGTTGTTGTTGCGGCTGTGGTTGTTCAACACTTGTCAGATGAGTTACAACAACCTGTGTTGATTCAGGGACATTGCTGCTACTTTCTTGCGATGAGCCAACATCACTGGTCGATGGTGATTGGAGAAGTACACTGACTGCCTCTGAAGCACTCAAGGGCTTTGACTTAAGTTGGCGTGGTGGTGGAGGCACTGAACCCAATGGAGCAGGGGTGCTGCTCTCAGGTTGGTCCCCAGCAGATCCTGCTGCTGCAGGCGTACTTTTTTTTTTGCTCCCAAAAAAAGTGGCGGGTGGCACACCAGCCTCCTTGGTAACTTGCTTCTTCTGCTCCTTACTAGCAACTTTCTTGCTAGAGGAGCTACGGAGAACTTTCTTTGGGGGCGGGGCCATCTTCTTCAGAGCAGGTCAGACAGCAGGCCGCAGTTGCACGAATTGTAGAGTTGTCTGAGGCCAGACGTGACGTCGCGTGACGTTATGCTGCACACACACACCGCTGCAGGACTTCTTCCTGGCACTGGTGGTTCTCTTGAGTCTTGTGCACCTAAAACAAGCATTTACAATGCAATGGTTTTGCCTTTGTTAAAGTTAGAGCTATTGGCATTGCTCTTGACATTATTTTTATTTATGTTTTTTTTAAACATAAATAAATGGCATTGTCATTTACAATGCCACTAGCTTTATCTCTAGCAAATGACACACACAAACACACACAGAGCCCCCCCACACAAACCCACACAGAGCCCCCCGCACACACAGCCACACAGAGCCCCCCCCACACACAGCCACACAGAGCCCCCAACATACAGCCACACAGAGCCCCCCACACACACAGCCACACAAAGCCCCCCACACACACAGCCACACAGAGCCCTCCACACACCCACACAGAGCCTTCCACACACACCCACACAGCACAAGCAGGCAACAGGGGCACACGGAGGAACAAGCAGGCAACAGGGGCACACGGAGGCACAAGCAGGCAACAGGGGCACACGGAGGCACAAGCAGGCAACAGGGGCACACGGAGGCACAAGCAGGCAACAGGGGCACGAAAACGAAAACGGAGGCACAAGCAGGCAACAGGGGCACACAGAGGCACAACCAGGCAACAGGGGCACACGGAGGCACAAGCAGGCAACAGGGGCACACGGAGGCACAAGTAGGCGACAGGGGCACACAGAGGCACAAGTAGGCGACAGGGGCACGAAAACTGAGGCACAAGCAGGCGACAGGGGCACGAAAACGGAGGCACAAGCAGGCAACAGGGGCACACGGAGGCACAAGCAGGCAACAGGGTCACGAAAACTAGCACAAGCAGGCAAAAGGGTCACAAGCAGGAATTGTAATTTAGACGGGGCTGAAGTGGAGAATGGTCAGTAGGGAAGTAGTGCGGCTGGTGCAGTGGTACCAGGCTGAAAGGTGAGAGGGGCTGTCTGCACCCCAGTTTGGACAGTTTCCACTACCCAACAGGGATTGGTGGGAGGGGGCGTACTTCTTGCTTGCTTTAGGGCTGTTACTTCGGGGACGCAGTGCATGCTCTTGCCTGCTGCCTGCTGCCGCCGGGACACGACAACAGGCAGGGAGAGGACAGGCTGGGAGAGGGCAGGGAGGGGATAGGCTGGGAGAGGGCAGGCTGGGAGAGGGCAGGGAGGGGACACGCTGGGAGAGGGCAGGCTGGGAGAGGGCAGGCTGGGAGAGGGCAGGCTGCGAGAGGGCAGGCTGCGAGAGGGCAGGCTGCGAGAGGGCAGGCTGCGAGAGGGCAGGCTGCGAGAGGGCAGGCTGCGAGAGGGTAGGTTGCGAGAGGGCAGGCTGGGAAGCAGAGAGGGTCTTTACTGAGAAGTCTGCCAGCGCGGAGCTCTCCGGGGCACAGAGCAGCAGCAGGGCCCAGCAGAGCAGGGCGGAGGGCGGCAGGGGCTCGTAGAGGTGTCTCCTGGGGCAGCCGCCCAGGTCCACCATGGTGCGGCTCCGAGCCCCAAGCCTATGGTGGTGGCGCTGCTGCGCTCGGCTAAGGTCCTAAGACGGGCAGTCGGATTTTCGTGAGTACGGGTTGTAGTGTGGGATTAATCTCTCGGGCCTGTGAAGTACTCTATGGTGGCCCTCAGCAGTCTTGGGGACCGGTGTTCCAATAGTGAGCCAGCAGGGCTAGAAAGACAGCAACTCTATTCAGCCTCTTGGGCTAGAATGACTTGCACAGGGTGATAAGTGCTCCTTTGAAGCATTGTCTGTGGTCTGGTTGCAACAGACAGGTGAATCAGGCGAGGTCATCAAGTGGGCCCTTCGAGCCCGGGGAGCCAGTGGAGGGGGGATAGTTGTTGGTCTGGAACAGTAAGTGGAGGGGTCGAGGGGCGACAGACCCGATCTGTATCGGGTGGTTTATTATGGGGCCCCAGCTAGCAGGAGCCAAACTGTTGTGTGTTTACTTTTCCCTCACAAGATTGTTGGACAATTTTAGACTTTGATTTTGTCGCTTTGTTTATTCTGATTTCTATGTTTATACCCTTTGATGCATAATCTGTAAAGCGCTCTTATACCCTCGGTGGTCATGTTTGCGCTATATAAAACTTTCAAAATAAATAAATAAATACAAGTCTTTGCTCTGCCTCCATCGCTTGGTGTGTCAGCCCCCCCTCCAGCCTCGCCCCTCCGAAGTGTCGAGCTGCGCCCCTGGTTTGAATGCAGGGCGAGGCCACCTCCTTTCTTTGATTCACAAGTGTTGGGGTCCCTTATTGCAGACAGAGACATAAAGGGATTTATTTAATGGTGCACTGTCTGCTTTTGCTGCAGTTTTAAACCAGCAATCGCTCCATCCGCAGAAATCCTGTCTGTAAAAAAGTGCCGCGCGGGACCGATGCTCCTGCGCATTGATATCTGTGGAAACCGGCACCAGTGCAAGTGTGTGTGTGGAGGGGGGGGCTACATGGGCGAGTTTCACTATAAGAAAGTCTCAATTCTCATACTCGCATGGAAACACAAAAGCTTAGCAGAAACCTGCTGCTTCTTTGCAAAAATCACAAAGAGAAAAGTTATTTTGGGCACAAAAGTACCGGACTGGCGGCATAGCTGTGGCTGAGGTCAGGTGATGACGAAGGACTTTGGAATTAAAATAACTGACCTGTCAGGCATAGGCAATGGAATAAACTGGACTGAACTGTTTAAGGGCATGCTTTCATACATCTTAAAAATATACTTGGCTCATAGAGGAAGCAAACACAACAATATCATTGGAATTATAAGTTAAAATAAAACATCTACATAACATTTGAAAGGCCTTTGTATTCAGGTCAAACTACAGCTGAGACCTGCTGCTCCCCCACGCCCTTTGAAATGACTTACCTGCTTCATGCCTGCGGATCAGATTACTGAAGTGTGTTGGGTTTCCAAGGGGTGTTTGAGGCTGCAGTACCACCTCCTGTCTACAGGAGCAAGACTGAGCAAAAAAAGAAACACACATTGGAAACACAGGTCCCCACAAGGTCAGTTTTTTTAAGTGTGAAAATCATTGCAGATGTTTCTGGGGTCATTTTCTATAGTTTAGAAGTAATTGGCTTGTGGGGACCTGGGTTCAGGACCCCAAAGTGCAATGAAGTCACCACAGCGTGAGTGGGTTTACACACGGAAGTATCCACAAGGATAGTAACACAAACCCAACACCAGACACGCACGCACGCTCACACACACACACACACACACACGCACGCACGCACGCACACAAACAAACACATAGAAGTTTATACAACAATATTCCAGGCTATGGTGCTGCTCATGGCAGCACTTGCCTCGTGCACACCACGCACAAACATCCAACAGTCAGCAACGTGAGGCTCGAGGTTCCATCTAACCGGACAAAGGGCATCTTACTCACCTAAGATTTGCATAAATAATCGGTAAACACCCACCACACACCTCTCAGATACCACACCCACACACACACACACACCACACCCACCCACCACACAGACACCACACCCACACACACCACACCCACACACCACACACCTCTCAGAGACCACACCCACACAATGACAGCTCACCGAACAGGGCACAGCTCCCCAAACAGAGGGGCCAGAGAACAAAACACACAACATGTCGTCGTGATACAATGAGTCACACGCTAGGAGCAATCGAAAGCCTAGAATCACTTGCCGAGGCGCCCCCAGACAGCCCATAGTGCTGCGAGGTCACACTCCTGTCAGACTGGGCGCTACATAAATATCAACATACCACGTGACATGTACAGTGCTGCGCTGCAGGGCAGCTTCTTAATGGAACATGAGACTTCCTTATAGTGTGGGCACAACGAAACATGAAACTGAGGATGGTTTAAAACATACTTCGGATATGCAAGATAAAAGTGGCACGCCTTTTATTACAGGACGTGCAGACATGTAGACTCGTTTTCTGCACACTTGTGGGGACCTGGGTTCAGGACCCCAAAGTGCAATGAAGTCACCACAGCGTGAGTGGGTTTACACACGGAAGTATCCACAAGGATAGTAACACAAACCCAACACCAGACACGCACGCACGCTCACACACACACACACACACACACGCACGCACGCACGCACGCACACAAACAAACACATAGAAGTTTATACAACAATATTCCAGGCTATGGTGCTGCTCATGGCAGCACTTGCCTCGTGCACACCACGCACAAACATCCAACAGTCAGCAACGTGAGGCTCGAGGTTCCATCTAACCGGACAAAGGGCATCTTACTCACCTAAGATTTGCATAAATAATCGGTAAACACCCACCACACACCTCTCAGATACCACACCCACACACACACACACACCACACCCACCCACCACACAGACACCACACCCACACACACCACACCCACACACCACACACCTCTCAGAGACCACACCCACACAATGACAGCTCACCGAACAGGGCACAGCTCCCCAAACAGAGGGGCCAGAGAACAAAACACACAACATGTCGTCGTGATACAATGAGTCACACGCTAGGAGCAATCGAAAGCCTAGAATCACTTGCCGAGGCGCCCCCAGACAGCCCATAGTGCTGCGAGGTCACACTCCTGTCAGACTGGGCGCTACATAAATATCAACATACCACGTGACATGTACAGTGCTGCGCTGCAGGGCAGCTTCTTAATGGAACATGAGACTTCCTTATAGTGTGGGCACAACAAAACATGAAACTGAGGATGGTTTAAAACATACTTCGGATATGCAAGATAAAAGTGGCACGCCTTAAGTGTGTTGGGTTTCCAAGGGGTGTTTGAGGCTGCAGTACCACCTCCTGTCTACAGGAGCAAGACTGAGCAAAAAAAGAAACACACATTGGAAACACAGGTCCCCACAAGGTCAGTTTTTTTAAGTGTGAAAATCATTGCAGATGTTTCTGGGGTCATTTTCTATAGTTTAGAAGTAATTGGCTTGTGGGGACCTGGGTTCAGGACCCCAAAGTGCAATGAAGTCACCACAGCGTGAGTGGGTTTACACACGGAAGTATCCACAAGGATAGTAACACAAACCCAACACCAGACACGCACGCACGCTCACACACACACACACACACACACGCACGCACGCACGCACACAAACAAACACATAGAAGTTTATACAACAATATTCCAGGCTATGGTGCTGCTCATGGCAGCACTTGCCTCGTGCACACCACGCACAAACATCCAACAGTCAGCAACGTGAGGCTCGAGGTTCCATCTAACCGGACAAAGGGCATCTTACTCACCTAAGATTTGCATAAATAATCGGTAAACACCCACCACACACCTCTCAGATACCACACCCACACACACACACACACCACACCCACCCACCACACAGACACCACACCCACACACACCACACCCACACACCACACACCTCTCAGAGACCACACCCACACAATGACAGCTCACCGAACAGGGCACAGCTCCCCAAACAGAGGGGCCAGAGAACAAAACACACAACATGTCGTCGTGATACAATGAGTCACACGCTAGGAGCAATCGAAAGCCTAGAATCACTTGCCGAGGCGCCCCCAGACAGCCCATAGTGCTGCGAGGTCACACTCCTGTCAGACTGGGCGCTACATAAATATCAACATACCACGTGACATGTACAGTGCTGCGCTGCAGGGCAGCTTCTTAATGGAACATGAGACTTCCTTATAGTGTGGGCACAACGAAACATGAAACTGAGGATGGTTTAAAACATACTTCGGATATGCAAGATAAAAGTGGCACGCCTTTTATTACAGGACGTGCAGACATGTAGACTCGTTTTCTGCACACTGCAACATCGCAGGTGTTTAACAGAAAACCTATTTTATTCTGGGAGGCAGAAAGGAGTGTGTTAAGAATGTGACGCTCCTGTGCTTACTTGAGAGAAAAAATGCTTTGGTGGTCCACGAAAAGGTTATCTTCTTCCGTAGAGTATAAACAGAGGCTTCATTCATTCACGTATAAATGAATACAGAGAGTAAAGAAAAGCTGTCTGCTGCATGGGGCATGCCTGGCTCTCCTGCCACTCAACTCACCCTAATGTAGAGGGTGCACGAGATCTGGCTGGACCGCCGCGGCAGAGATCAGCTGTAATCTGGAGGGCAGAGATTCCAAGTAAGGCTGGGCCCGCTCAGACTTCATCCCCTCAGTGTCGATAAAACAAATGCTACTCGGGGAAGCACCCCGCGGGCGCCGCCATACTGCTTGCCGTCTTCCTTCTTGTTGCGGGGGGCGGGCACTTCCGGCCGGCCGCGCTAGGATTGGCCGGCCGGCCAGTCACGGGGCGGGAAACGGGAAGAAGAGACGCAGTAGTGCCGGCAATGCCGGACCAGACACGGGGGCGTTCCCGGCGTCCCGTGACGTCGGCAAAAGCCAAAGAATGTCGGGAACGCCCCCGTGTCTGGTCCGGCATTGACGGACAGGCCCCTCGTCCAATGGCAAGGCTCCGTTTACGGAGCCAGCCAATCAAGGACGAGGGCCGAACCAAGCCACACTATGGAACTCAACAGGATTTCGCCTGCGCCGAAAGGATGCGCAGAGCGCATCCTTCGGCGAGGCAAAACCTAAAAAATGGAAGACAGAGGAACATCAGTTCAGTTATAGAGCACAAAAAAATCGAAAAACACTGCAAAATCAGCACAATCCCAATCCATCCATGCCCTCCATAATGTTTAAATTCAAGACAACCCACAGAAAGACTAGGCCCATGCAAGACTCACTACCCCTGGGCATAAATAAAGGTTGAAAAGTAGGCAAAATGGTTGGAGGCCTAACAACAAAGCCTGCATTCAAAATGGCCACTTGCCTGCCAGCACATGGCCAGTGCCTGTAGCTGCACTCAAAATGGCCACCAGCCACATGGCATGTCCCTCCCCATGAACACACCCAAAAATCGAAAAACACTGCAAAATCAGCACAATCCCATTCAATCCATGGCCTCCATGATGTTTAAATTCAAGACAACCCACAGAAATACTAGGCCCATGCAAGACTCACTACCCCTGGGCATAAATAAAGGTTGAAAAGTAGGCAAAATGGTTGGAGGCCTAACAACAAAGCCTGCATTCAACATGGCCACTTGCCTGCCAGCACATGGCCAGTGCCTGTAGCTGCACTCAAAATGGCCACCAGCCACATGGCATGTCCCTCCCCATGAACACCCCCAAAAATCGAAAAACACTGCAAAATCAGCACAATCCTATTCCATCCATGGCCTCCATGATGTTTAAATTCAAGACAGCCCACAGAAAGACTAGGCCCATGCTAGACTCAAATACCCCTGGTGAAAAGGCCACAAGTACAGGCCCAGAAATCGAAAAACACTGCAAAATCAGCACAATCCCATTCAATCCATGGCCTCCATGATGTTTAAATTCAAGACAACCCACAGAAAGACTAGGCCCATGCTAGACTCAAATACCCCTGGTGAAAAGGCCACAAGTACAGGCCCAAAAATCGAAAAACACTGCAAAATCAGCACAATCCTATTCCATCCATGGCCTCCATGATGTTTAAATTCAAGACAGCCCACAGAAAGACTAGGCCCATGCTAGACTCAAATACCCCTGGTGAAAAGGCCACAAGTACAGGCCCAAAAATCGAAAAACACTGCAAAATCAGCACAATCCTATTCCATCCATGGCCTCCATGATGTTTAAATTCAAGACAGCCCACAGAAAGACTAGGCCCATGCTAGACTCAAATACCCCTGGTGAAAAGGCCACAAGTACAGGCCCAAAAATCGAAAAACACTGCAAAATCAGCACAATCCTATTCCATCCATGGCCTCCATGATGTTTAAATTCAAGACAGCCCACAGAAAGACTAGGCCCATGCTAGACTCAAATACCCCTGGTGAAAAGGCCACAAGTACAGGCCCAAAAATCGAAAAACACTGCAAAATCAGCACAATCCTATTCCATCCATGGCCTCCATGATGTTTAAATTCAAGACAGCCCACAGAAAGACTAGGCCCATGCTAGACTCAAATACCCCTGGTGAAAAGGCCACAAGTACAGGCCCAAAAATCGAAAAACACTGCAAAATCAGCACAATCCTATTCCATCCATGGCCTCCATGATGTTTAAATTCAAGACAGCCCACAGAAAGACTAGGCCCATGCTAGACTCAAATACCCCTGGTGAAAAGGCCACAAGTACAGGCCCAAAAATCGAAAAACACTGCAAAATCAGCACAATCCCATTCAATCCATGGCCTCCATGATGTTTAAATTCAAGACAACCCACAGAAATACTAGGCCCATGCAAGACTCACTACCCCTGGGCATAAATAAAGGTTGAAAAGTAGGCAAAATGGTTGGAGGCCTAACAACAAAGCCTGCATTCAAAATGGCCACTTGCCTGCCAGCACATGGCCAGTGCCTGTAGCTGCACTCAAAATGGCCACCAGCCACATGGCATGTCCCTCCCCATGAACACCCCCAAAAATCGAAAAACACTGCAAAATCAGCACAATCCCATTCAATCCATGGCCTCCATGATGTTTAAATTCAAGACAACCCACAGAAAGACTAGGCCCATGCTAGACTCAAATACCCCTGGTGAAAAGGCCACAAGTACAGGCCCAAAAATCGAAAAACACTGCAAAATCAGCACAATCCTATTCCATCCATGGCCTCCATGATGTTTAAATTCAAGACAGCCCACAGAAAGACTAGGCCCATGCTAGACTCAAATACCCCTGGTGAAAAGGCCACAAGTACAGGCCCAAAAATCGAAAAACACTGCAAAATCAGCACAATCCCATTCAATCCATGGCCTCCATGATGTTTAAATTCAAGACAACCCACAGAAATACTAGGCCCATGCAAGACTCACTACCCCTGGGCATAAATAAAGGTTGAAAAGTAGGCAAAATGGTTGGAGGCCTAACAACAAAGCCTGCATTCAAAATGGCCACTTGCCTGCCAGCACATGGCCAGTGCCTGTAGCTGCACTCAAAATGGCCACCAGCCACATGGCATGTCCCTCCCCATGAACACCCCCAAAAATCGAAAAACACTGCAAAATCAGCACAATCCCATTCAATCCATGGCCTCCATGATGTTTAAATTCAAGACAACCCACAGAAAGACTAGGCCCATGCTAGACTCAAATACCCCTGGTGAAAAGGCCACAAGTACAGGCCCAAAAATCGAAAAACACTGCAAAATCAGCACAATCCTATTCCATCCATGGCCTCCATGATGTTTAAATTCAAGACAGCCCACAGAAAGACTAGGCCCATGCTAGACTCAAATACCCCTGGTGAAAAGGCCACAAGTACAGGCCCAAAAATCGAAAAACACTGCAAAATCAGCACAATCCCATTCAATCCATGGCCTCCATGATGTTTAAATTCAAGACAACCCACAGAAATACTAGGCCCATGCAAGACTCACTACCCCTGGGCATAAATAAAGGTTGAAAAGTAGGCAAAATGGTTGGAGGCCTAACAACAAAGCCTGCATTCAAAATGGCCACTTGCCTGCCAGCACATGGCCAGTGCCTGTAGCTGCACTCAAAATGGCCACCAGCCACATGGCATGTCCCTCCCCATGAACACCCCCAAAAATCGAAAAACACTGCAAAATCAGCACAATCCCATTCAATCCATGGCCTCCATGATGTTTAAATTCAAGACAACCCACAGAAATACTAGGCCCATGCAAGACTCAATACCCCTGGGCATAAATAAAGGTTGAAAAGTAGGCAAAATGGTTGGAGGCCTAACAACAAAGCCTGCATTCAAAATGGCCACTTGCCTGCCAGCACATGGCCAGTGCCTGTAGCTGCACTCAAAATGGCCACCAGCCACATGGCATGTCCCTCCCCATGAACACCCCCAAAAATCGAAAAAAACACTGCAAAATCAGCACAATCCCATTCCATCCATGGCCTCCATGATGTTTAAATTCAAGACAGCCCACAGAAAGACTAGGCCCATGCTAGACTCAAATACCCCTGGTGAAAAGGCCACAAGTACAGGCCCAAAAATCGAAAAACACTGCAAAATCAGCACAATCCCATTCCATCCATAGCCTCCATGTTGTTTAAATTCAAGACAGCCCACAGAAAGACTAGGCCCATGCACCACTCACTACCCCTGGTCAAGGCCCCAACAACAGGTCAAAAATCGAAAAACACAAAATTTTACAAAAAAAAAAAATCGAAAAACACAGAAAAATCAGCACAATCCCAATTCATCTATGGCCTCCATGATGTTTAAGTTCAAGACAACCCACAGAAAGAATCAGTCCACCCACCACTGAGTACCCCTGGGCAAAAGGCCCCAAAACAGCCCAAAAATCGAAAATCCCAAAATTTTAGTTGCAGCAACTGTAATGCCCCAAACAAACTTACTTGTAAAATTTCTAATCCAACAGTGATCCAAACAAAGTCAAAAAGGCCTCAAATCCAAAGATCCAGCAGCATCCACAAAAAGTAATCCTTCCAGGTCCACATCCAAATGAAAAGTGACCAGGAGATGGACAAAGCACTGGGAGGAGCCTGCTGAACAGGAACAGGAAGTTGAAGACTATGGGGCACTTCCTTCCTCCCACCCCCCTGCCCCCTCCCCAAAATGGACTCCTCGCTAAAAAAGTGCAGGCAAATGTCAAACTAAGGAGTTATTCACATAAAAATCATCATTTCTAGAAGGTTTATGCTGCTTGCTGGTGGATTTCTTGTGCAGAATTGCAAATTTATATTTTCGCTCGCCGCATCTCAAATCTCGCAATTGCGAAGTACCGCGAGACGTGATCTCGCCGTACTCGCGTTGACAAACTATCGCTGGCAAGCCGCGATGACGTAATCGCGCTCGCCAATTCCCGCGGGATCACACAGCAAGATCCAAAATGGCGCAGCACTCGCAAACTATCGAAAAAAACAACTCGGCAAACGATGATAAACGCCGCGCGCCGCAAAAATTGTATCACCAACGCCGCGCGCCGCCAAAAAAATCCGCTCTGTGCGAATTTGCGGATTTTGCGGGAAATCCGCAAATCTCGCGGATTGCGGATTTCCCGAAAATCCGCAAAATCCGCGAGCGGAACGGATTTTCCGCCCACGCTTAGTCCCATGTCGACTTGTGCAGAGGTGGTACCCTGAGATTGCCTCCATTTGAAGACTCTAGTCCAGCATATTCAGTTTCATTGGGCTCTGGACTCCCTGGATAGCAGGTTCCTTATTCCAGTGTTTCATATGGTTGTATGGAATCTCCAGTGGTGCATGTGTCCTTCAAATCTCCTAAAAGGAGTTCAGTTTTTGGAAGTTGTTTCCGTTGTTACTGACAGTGGACGTGAGCAAATGGGGTTGGGGTGCAACCTGGGTTGACAAGGATGCTTAGGACAGTTTGTCGGGGTAGGAGGCCACAATTTGTCCAATTGGCGGGTGCTGACAGCAGTGGACAGAGCTCTGTTGCAGTTTGCTTCTGACATCCAGGGGCAAGAAATTTTAGTGAGGACATACAATCAGGTGACAGAGTCGTATCTGAACAGGCAAGGGGGCAGGAAATCTCCTTCCCTAGCTCTGTTGGCCTCAGAGATTATTTCTTGGGTCTGGGTTCATTTGTTCTCTATTTGATTTGTATAGCGCACACATGCCTATGGGTGTCTAGGCACTAGTGCCAATGGGACCCAGAAAAGTTGCCAATGAAAGAATCATAAACATCATTTTAGTTGGCAAAGAGCCATGTTTTTAATAATTTTCTAAAAGATAGCAGCGTTGGGCTGTTTTTTATATCATCTGGCAGCGTATTCCATGTTTTAACTGTCCCCGAGTTGAAACAATGGGATTTGGACAATGTATTTCCCCTCATGTTGTAAAACTGCAGGCAGAAAGCCTCAGTTGGAATATGCCTTCATCAGTGGACTTCCATCTCAGTGTTCAGACTTTCAAAATGGTAACATCTCTCCTGAGGGCTCCTTTGTCTCTCTGGAAAATGCTCTGGTACCTCGCTTTTGCTCAGGTAACAGTGCATGGAGGATAGATGCCCTGACTGTCCCTTGGCCACTTGAACTCCTATATGCCTTCCATCTGGTTCCCCTCCACTGAAAGGTGCTTCAGAGGATTCAGAGGGAGGAGGTCACAGTGACTCTGGTCCAGGAGAGCATGATTCCCTTTGTTGAGTCTTCTGGCTATGGAGCCTACTCTGCAATGTTTTCTCTTGCCCAGCCCTCTGTAGTTCCCATATCTCAATCCCTAGCAGCTCGTCAAGTTGAAGATGATGGCCTGGAAGTTGAGAGGCTTAGGTTGGAGCAGTTAAGATGTTCATGGGAAGTGGCCTGCGATATACAATCAGTAAAGAAGAAATCCACGTTCACAGCATATGAGAAACACTGGCAGAATTTGTTTGCCTTGTGCACCACTAAATCTTGTGACCCAGTTATGCGGATCCATTTCATGTTTTAGCTTTTCTCCTGGTTGGGTTCTTCAAGGGCTTTGCACCTTCTACCTTTGCTTCTTAGTGGACCAGTAGAAGATCCTGTAGAGGTAGTGGGGTTATGCATCAGTTGTTATTCCTTTGGCCTTTAAACTGCTGAAGAGTTTTCGGTTGAGAAAGCCAGTGGTTTCTTGTCCTGTTTCCTCCTGGGACTTATCATTAATGTTTAAAGATCTTCAGGCAGCCCCTTTTGAGCCTTTAGAGCAGGCCTTCTTGGCCTGACGTTCAGCTGGGGTCACTGGTGGCCATCACTTCAGCTAGGAGGCTGGGTGTCATCCTTGATTATCACATATCCTTACCTGAAGTTTTTCCCTGACAAGGTGCTTTTGAGACCTGACCCTAGTTTTCGGCCCAAGGTTCAATCTGTTTTTCATTGTGTACATGAAATCATCTTTCCAGTTTTTCAGTCTATTAGATGACATTACATCTACATTAGATGTGTGCAGGGCTCTGTTGGCGTATTTGGACCATACTAGATCTTTTCGGTCTTCTCGGGCCATGTTTGTTTCCCACGGTTCTGTGCATAAAGGAAAGAAGACGTCAGGTAAGACTATCAGTAGATGGGTCAGGCAGGTGATTACTCAAACCTATTGTTCCATGAATGTAGCACTGCGTGAAAGTGTTATGGCTAGATTGACCAAATCAGTGGCTGCTTCCTGGGCTGAGGCAGGTAGAGTTTCACTCCCAGAGATATGCCGGGTGGCTACTTAGGCCAATCATAATACGTTTTTGTCCCTTTACAAGTTGGATTTGTTCTCATGTTCTTCGGACAATTTTGGGGAAATGGTTTTACAAACAGCAATGGTTTGCTTATTGTAAATACATGTATATGTGATTCAGAAGCATATAATTGTCTCACATTGTTTTTTGTATTTGTGTACATCCTAAGGCGTATAGCCTATAACGAGGAGGACTACTGTAGAGGTAATGAATGAGATATTTACCGGTGATCTTCATTATACTTAGGGAGTCCTCCTGATCGGTAGTAGTTCCAACCCTACTTCCCTTCTGGGACACAATTCTATGTGCTTGGAAACAACAGGATGTGAGAGGGGAGGGGTTTTATTAAAAAAAAAAGCTTAGCGAAGCATGTCTGTCGAGGGCAGGGCAGCCTCTTGCGTATAGACTAGGATGAGGAGGACTCCGTAAGGGTAATGAAGATCACCGGTAAGTAGCTTAGGGGCATATGATCAACAAACAGCAATGATTATCGCTAAGCGCGTTTAGCGTGGATTTTTCTTATCGACGGCCATTGCTGGATTTTATCGTTGAGATAGCGCGTTATTATCAACGCTTATCTCCAAGGCGATAATAAACCCAGCGATAGCATGGAAATGCGGGAATATCACATGAAATCCAGCGATAAAAACTTAACGATAGGTAAATCCTTGACAATACAACATGGTGCACTTAGCCTGACAATCCATTTCCCATAGGATAATATCGCTAAGTCAGGAATTTTGCAGACGTTAGATTCCAGGGTTAATGGGGGCTTGGCGCGATTTTAATTGTCGCTACGCGGATCCGGGGCATTGTTGTAAATATTGCATAGCTGCGTTAGTGATGTATTCCCATAAAGTTATGTGAGGAACGCCTACTTTGTATCTCATTAGAGATGCGATGCAAGGCATTAGTAAAACAGGTGGTAGCACAAGGAAACACGCACTAAAGCCTGTTAGCGTGTCCTTGATAATACTGCGATGAAATTATCGCCCCTTTTCGGCCAAAAAACGGCGGCTAAAGCAGCAATAATGGGCTTGATAACATGCCCCTAATTCATTTGAACGAGCCACTTTGCTGAGCATCAGGGTAAATGGAGAGAAAAGAAATATAAAGTCCACTAAGGGTAACCCATTGTAAGAAATGAAGGGCGCGGCCGCAAGCAGCCGAAAAGTTCAGGCGCGCGAGCAGAATTACAAATAAGCACAAAATAGAAAAGCTTGCTCACAGGACGCCAACACAGATATTAACAAACACAAGCAGGATTAAGGGAACGAGTAGTTTTTACCCAGCGACAACAGGAAAACATACAGACTATGTGGAGCGGGTAGTTTGGTACATCTGGTGGGCGGGGCCACCCACATAGAGTAAGGACTGGGAGGAGGGGGACCAAAGAGTGAGTAATGGCTCGCAAGGAATTGTGCACTTCAAATGAACATGATTTATTTCAGAGGTGTAGGGTGAGCATATTAACTTGACAGGAAAAAAGCACTGAAGAGTAGATACACGTTCAAAGCCAGTTTTGTCATTTACTCACCACCAATGAAAAAGGACAAATAAATAAGTACATGGGATGGTCAGTAAAATATGTGAGAATGAAATTGTCACACAGAAGCGAGCGTACATAATAATGGCTGATGGAAAACATTCCTTTTCATTTATTGATATTAAAAAGACGGAAATTGCCGGGAAGCATATAAAGGTTTGTTGGTGAGACTCCACAGTTATGTCAAAACATGTTGGTAGCACCAGCGGTAAGTGACAGCTGATGCCCGGCAGGGCATTTAAACGTCAAATGGACGGCCATGTTTGGGGAAGAAACAGTTCTTTATCTGATTGGCAACTGCACGAAATAGCTACCACCAGCGACGTAGCTGTCTCAATGTTTGGGTACTAAGGTAAACACAATCCAACTGAATGTTATCACAGATCTAAGACCAGTGTCTCTCGTCTAGTTCTTTGTTAAAAGACGGGTGCTCAAATGTGAAAGACAATCCCGCACAGCTAACATACTTACAGAAAAAAACCATAAACACGGCTCTTCAGATCCCATCTGAACCGCTGCAGCACGCTGAGAACTTGCTGCAATTGGCTAGAGCTGTAAATGTCATCTCTGTCTTTTTTTAGGCAAATCCTGAAATTGGGCACCACGTGAGCAGTGTTGTATTCACACATTTTAGAACAAGTCGCTGTCTCTTATCTTTGCAGACGCTCGTTTGCACAGGTTGCTATTTTCTTACAAACCAATTCCTGTGGTATTGAATCACACAGAATAAATCATCTAGTAAAGTATGTTACCCTTTCTTCTGATTAAATTCCACGCACGAAACTCTACATTGAGAATAATACTTGTACAAACAGAGCTGACCTGGGATAGAGCAAAGGCACGGGCACCAAAATAAAAGTGACCCTCATTAACTAATCACTTAGCTAAACAAGCATTTACAATGAAACGGTCTCGCCTTTGCAAAAGTTAGAGCTATTGGCATTGTAAATTACAAACTTTTTTACTTATGTGTTGGTTTTGAAAACAGATAAATAAATGACATTGTCATTTACAATGCCAATTGCTTAATCTTTCGCAAATGCGAGACCTATTGCATTTGCACACACACACACACGCAGTGCCACACACACAGAGCCACACTCACACACACACAGAGCCACACACACAGAACCACAGACACAGAGCCACACACACACAGAGCCACACACACACAGAGCCGTACACACACAGAGCCACACGCACACAGAGCCACACACATACACACAGAGCCACACACACACACAGAGCCACACACACACACAGAGCCACAGGGCATAATTCCAAGAGCCAATGTATTTAAAAAAATTACTTGTGAAGAAGCATCCGGGGCACCAGGGGCTCCAACACTGTCCTCTCCGTGACCAATCAACAGCGGATATTCTGGGGGCAAGGGATTAAAGGATTGCACTATAAAGACCAATAAAGGCGCACTTTCAATTAAGGTTCAGCTCCCCTCTAGAGGCCAGAAGAGACAGTCAACTCCTTAACAGAGGTTATTTAACGGTTAAACTTGGTGATCAAGTTTATCAAAATGATCAAGCCATTAATGTGCTTCTTTATTTCTGGCTTACAATATCTTTTAGCCCGCGCGTATTGTCACCTACAAGTAACGTAGAGAATATTATGAAGCAGGGAAACAGGGTATCTTCAAATCCTTGCATTTTACAACTAGATTTCATTAAAACACTTTCTGTAATCTTGCCAGTACTGAAGTGAGATTGTTTCAACTTCTCGCTGCCCGCGTGCCAAATAATGAAAATGCAACATTCCTAGTCTGCCTGATACAGAAGACAAGAACGCATTACTGTTCCGTTTTATTTCATCGTGCGCAAGCCCGATCTTCTCCGACTGAACATGGGCAGTGCATCTTACACTGTGAGCTTGCTCACACCTTGGTACTGCCTGCTCGGAGTATGGGCTCTGTGCACTGCACGCACTGGATGGCATCTCTTGAACCCAAGGTCTGCGCGCGAGTTACTAGCACCCTTGCTCAGACGGGGGACTGCGTGTGCTCACGCGAGCGCATGCTAAGAGGAAGGGCAGTATGGACGTGCCCATGGTGGACGGGGGATGGGGGAGGTGCTGGGGGAGAGGGTACGGGATGGAGGAGTGTGTGGAAGAGGCAAAGAAGGGGAGGGAGAGATCACACCGGAGCTTGTCTTTATGAGGCCATGTGTTTGAAACACATTGCCTCATGAAAATAAGGATCATTTTGGGACGGGAGGAAGTCAAGTGAACCTTCCTCCAATAGTTCAATCCATACCCCTCACTGCACTCTACCTTCCCTCTTGCCTTGCGCTCTTAGAATCTTGTGGACATGCTCATCCCCTCCACCCACCCCCACTCCCACCCCCATCCCCTCCTTCTGCTGCCGCTGAGTTTATGCAAGCCCTGCACTCTCATTTACTGACCCGTATTTCCTCGGTTCGACTTGGCACCTGTGCAGGGTGGCGCAGCAGGGCCAAATTCGAAAGGTCTGCAAGTCCTATTTGCTGTGCGACAGAAATACTTGCTTCCTTTTTTACGAACGGAAGGTTTGCGGGTCTTATTCATGTTGTAGAAGATTGCTGAAACTCCATTAGCTACAAAGAGGTTGCTTGCCCCTAAGGAGAATGTTATCGAAAAGGAAGTTATGGTTATATTTGTGGAGGGGTGACTAGACGAGTTATAGTTCCAAATAATTGCACGATGTTGTGGTATGGGGGAGCTGGGACTTAGTAGCCCCACTTGCTTCTGCTAAGGCTGGTGAAACAGAGATATTAACAATATGAAGGGGAGTGTAATAGTGATGGCTATCACTAATTGTGTCGAAGGGATACGTGGCAACTGCTAGCATCATCTGCGGAGGTGGAATGTGTGGGGACTGCTAACATAATTTGATTCAGTGGTGTCTGTATGAGCTGCTAGCACCGTTTACAGCTGCGGTATGTGCAGGGGTTGTTGCCATTTACAGCATCGGGGGTAAACAGGGTCGGCTGGCACCATTTGAAAATTAGGCTACTAGCACCATCTGCAACGGTGCATTGTTTAGCAGGTAACTTTCGCAACAGTAGGCTGTGTAGTGGCTATTGGCATCATCTGAATTGGGGGTTACTAATAGGCTGCTGGTGCTGTGCATGGCAGGGGTAATTTCAGATGGAGGGGTTATCGCTTGTAATGGTGTTCAATGTACAGGGCTATTCAAAATAATTGCAGAGATGTAGTGGCCCGCCTGTATGATTAGCAGCAGGGTGGTAGCACAATTTCCAGGGGTGTTGTATTTGCATGCTAGCATCGCGTGACCCCTTGGTTTGAGAGGAACTACTGTCTTGCGATGCTGGCTTCTAACTGTGGGGTTGGACTGACGGGCCTCTGATTGGCTGAGCTCGCTGTCAGTCTGCACGCACTGGAGAGACGACCGAGAGCCGGGAACAAAGGACTGACAAATGCAAATCGTGTGATTATATGCATATTTTTTTCACCCCCAAATAAATTCTTCGTTATCATAAATAAAACACCTTCAAATATGTGAGTACAGTCTACCAGTTGTACAAAAACGTTAATAGGTATTTCTCACTGCAGTGCTATACTATGCCATATTAATGTCAAAGCTGCTGCGTGTAAAAGAAATACATTTTTTTGCAATTTTGAACAGACTAGCATAGTTTATGTGATGTCCAATGTATGACTTGCATAGTAAACATTTTCAGGTCTCTGCTCGATACTGGCTCTAAGATCCGAGCCAGACCCGTAGCTCGGCTGTCCCTGTTAATTTTATCGGCTCGCCCACCTCTACTTGCGAGTGCTACAGGAGCCAGCAGTGTGATCTCCCCCCAACAGTGCACCCCCCACCAACAGTGTAATCTCCATCTAAAAGTGTATTGTCAGTGCTACATAAGCTAGCAATGTGCGCTTTCCCCAGCAGTGTGAGTTCTTTCCAATAGCGCCTAGGGAGTGCTACAGGCTTTAGCAGTGCGATCTCTCTGCAATAGCGCCTAGTAAGTGATACAGGCGTCAGCAGTGTGAGCTGTCTCCAATAGCGCCTAGTGAGTGCTACAGGCGTCAGCAGTGCGAGCTGTCTCCAATAGCGCCTAGTGAGTGCTACAGGTGTCAGCAGTGCAAGCTCTCTCCAATAGCGCCTAGTAAGTGATACAGGCGTCAGCAGTGCAGGCTGTCTCCAATAGGGCCTAGTGAGTGCTACAGGCATCAGCAGTGCGAGCTCTCTCCAATAGCGCCTAGTGAGTGCTACAGGCATCAGCAGTGTGAGCTCTCTCCAATAGCGCCAAGTGAGTGCTACAGGCGTCAGCAGTGCGAGCTGTCTCCAATAGCGCCGAGTGAGTGCTACAGGCGTCAGCAGTGCAAGCTCTCTCCAATAGTGCCTAGTAAGTGATACAGGCGTCAGCAGTGCGAGCTGTCTCCAAGAGCACCTAGTGAGTGCTACAGGCATCAGCAGTGCGAGCTCTCTCCAATAGCACCTAGTGAGTGCTACTGGCATCAGTAGTGCAAGCTCTCTCCAATAGCGCCTAGTGAGTGCTACAGACGTCAGCAGTGCGAGCTTCTTCCAGCACCGCTCTGTATGTCTGACCAGAAGGCAGCACAGAATAGGAGCTGCTGTATTATGCACCCAAACCTCCAGACAACCCCCCCCGCCCGCAGACTCTCAGCACCTTTTAAGCCCCCTTCAACAGCTGCCATAAGCCTGGAAAGCCTCGGAAATACCTCCGCCGGATTCCCAGACCTGCGTCAGGACAGGAGGTCAATTTTTGACCCCGCCTCCAAACACAAACACACACTTCACCGGGCTCCGCACAAATTCCATGAACACCACAGGCGCCTATACCGTCTGGAGGCTTAAGGAGCAGGGAAACCCGAGTCTTGCGTCCCCAAGTAAGAGAGTGAGGCTGGGTGGAAGGAAAACTGGGAGATGAGCATACGGCGGGCCAGTGCCGGTCGACGACCGAAGGGCTGGGAAGAAGTCGCTGGGTTGAGTGCATAAGATGTTAGGTTGGTACCCCTGGATGGGTGGTAAGATGATGTAGGCACTCCTCGTAGCACTGACTCTTTGCCTCAGCTCCCGATCGAACTTGCGACCCGCCCGCCCCAGCTCCATGAAAAAATGGCGGCCGCAAACATCCTTAAGAAAGAAAAAAATGGAAACACCCACAATGGGCCCACCTCTTCATGACGGCAAAAAAGGGGTGGGGCTTAAAAAGAGACAGAAACGCCCACGAATCTGCTCCAAGAATGATTGCCATAATTCTCTTCCAATGGCTAACCTCCATTTATGGAGCTAGCCAATGGAAGAGAGAGGCGGGTTCCACCCCAGTATTGGAAAAACAAAATTTCTCGGGCTGCGCAACACTGCTGCACAGTGTACGCCAGTGGAGACCTAAAAAGTGGCCTACATTTGCAAATAGGACAGTTCTGAACTTGTAAAGGCATGTGGAGTAGGTGTTTTTGAAGGTATGATGTGTGACTGCATGCATGCGTGCTTGCTATAGATAACATTGGTAGTAATAGGGAAATTATCCATGAAAACTGAACCACCAGTCTAGAAAACAGGCCCACACACCTCCAACAAAACGGCCCACATACTGACCTAGCAGACCAGCCCCTCGAGCACTGCCTGATTGCCATATAGGCCTGTCCAACCCTGTGTACAAATTACACTCTGGTAAATCCACTACAGCTGTTACAATTATTTCCATTACTGATTCTTCCTAATGGGAAAGCGTTGGACGCCAACAGAACACTGCCATCAGTGCCAAAGTACATGTGGGAGGTAACATGCTATCTCTGTTGTTTTTGACCTCCATTGAACTTAAAGCAACTATACCTGCTTTTCACCTCGCTCTCATTTGTTGAGATTCTTTTACACATTTTGTTTATTGAAATAGTGATTATTTTTGTATAATTAAGGATTTTGCTTGCATTCTTTATTCGCTCCCAATTTGGTGAGATTTTTTACATAATTTTTCGTGGATTAACCAATACATTCTTGTTTTTTTTTCTTTTCTATATATAGTTTTTGCACCCACATTTCTTAATCATTGTGCTTTTAACTCTGGTCAATGTCGTATCGATGTGCACTTGACCTAGGCCAGCACAAAGATTATGTAACCTTTTCTCACAGAGAATCCTAAGCAGATCTCGGAGGAACCACTGCCTTATAAGAGCCAGTTCATGAGCTCCTTTAATACACATCTCTGGTAGATTAATTAGCAGGCACTTCAGGTAAGATCCCTTGCTGGACAGAGCACTTCTAATTATATTGCTAATCCACTTGGGATTGACTGATTCCCTCCTTCCTTGTCCCCTTTTCTCCGCATTTAGGTCAGAACTAATTGGGTCCTGTTTTCACATCTGGGCACCACATTAATTTTTGTTCATAGTGATCTACAGTAGAGATTTCTCCCCATTAGCAAAGGTGAGCCATGCTTGGAATAACTGTGTGACTCCTTATTTGAATAAATCTTTCTCCATCTGACACCAGCACATATTTTCTAACACAAAGGCTGTTTTTCTTGGCCCAGTCCTGATGAAGACCAGGGGTGATGTTTGTGAATTGCACACATAATGGATCGAAACGTTGACGATACCTGCTAGTACTACCTTAACCTGACAAGCCATTTCCATCTCTAATGTAAAAAGGACCGCTGCTTGTAAAATTATCTGTTTCTTTGGGATACTCTCAAAAGGAATATTTTATGTAATCATTGTATCTGTGTACATGTCAACTATGTTTAAGTCTACAATTTGATGTACCCCTGTTTTTGCATGTGTATATTTTTTTTATTGTATATGTCTCTCAACAGTCATGTGTGACATCGTGACCTGCTATTTTGTACATCACTATATGGTATATTATTGCTAATATACCTTGTAACTCTACTGTGTTGGTGGCCTATATTATTTTGTCTATACCTAGGCGCAATTGATTTGCCATGCCGAATAGAGTGCTTGCGAGTGATTAATTCTCATGCTAAAGAAATGTAACCTCACCAACAGAACCAACTGCTGCTGCATACTACTTGTTTACTTCAGTAGCTATTTCTAATTTCTTGATCGATAGAAATGGCTGTTTACTGTTGAAACAAACCTTAAACAACGTTCCCTAAATTTGAGACGTACTGGCTTCACCCCACCTGAGGGACAGAGGCCATATTTTATGTCTTGGAAGTGTTCTCTCTCAACTGAATGATGCTCTTTTTATTGACCATCGAGACAGTACACCTGAGTTGGGTTTGAGAGGATTATTTCAGCCTGTCACTTTCATGACACACAGACAAGCAGCAAACGATTATATTAACAAGCTTTTGAATGGATTAAAAAGAGTGTCAGCGCTGTTACTTTTGATGCGCATTTGTGGCTTATCCTAGCTAGTCTGGCTTTTCTCCATATCTTTTCTGTTGCACAGTGCAAATTCTCATTGCCCTGAATTAATTGGTAAACCAATTATTACCTCCTCGCCAGTCAGGGGTGTAGCTTAGTCAATAATGTGAGAGGGGTGTGAGGCTGAGATTTCCCAAAAAACAACGAAGTGTACCCAACTAAAAAGAATAGGGTGGACTGGCGCAAGTGGTGGGTGGTAATGGGTAGGATTAAATGTGTTTATTTTTCAGTTATTTGGAAAAGTAAGGCTAGCCAGTATAGGGACAGTCTGAACTAAGTTGCCACAGTGACAGTCATTGGGAGAAATTCACAATGCTCTCAGACTCTCATCTCCAGAGCTCACTCATGTCCCGTCAAGAACACTTACCCACAGGTGTAACTTACCCAGACGCCTAAAGAGACTCTGTACACATTTAAAAAAAATCATCACAGTGGCAGCACCAATTAGATATTGTGTGGGGCCTGGAAGCACCCAAAGGAGTGAGGGGTGCATCCATATTTTAAAGGGATATTAATGTATGTATTTGACGTGACTACACTCCTTTCTTAACTAGCGGTGGAACTCTAAACAAGACCCTTTAGGTTTCTAGGGCTCGAAGACATATGGGGCCCGATGTAGGTGCCCTAATACCGGTCGGAAACGGCCGAATTCGGCCGTTTCCGACCGGTATTAGGGTTTTTAGATGTAGGGCATGCATTTACAGAATCGGTATTTTACCGATTCTGTATTTACCGATTCTGTAAATGCAGATGTAGCTGGCACATGTTAGAGTGCCACAGGGCTTTAAGATTCGGTATTTTACCACCCAATCCAATTGGGTGGTAAAATACCGAATACAGGTGTGCATGCACATCTGTGCATGCACACCTGTGCAATGTGACACACAGACATGCCCTTAGGGCATTTTTGTGTGCCACATGGCACACAAGTCCGGAATTGGGGTGCTAGAGGGTGTCAAAGTGACACCCCCTGCACCCTTGCAAAAATCGGTAATTACCGAATCGGTAAATACCGATTCGGTAATGACCATTGATTCCTATGGGCTTCAATGCCCATAGGAATCAATGGGCTTTACCGATTCGGTATTTACAGAATCGGTAAATACCGAATCTTAACGATTCGGTATACGAATCTGAAATACCTACATCCCCCCCCCCCCCTCCATTTTACCACTTCTTAAATACCGAATCAGTATGATTCGGTATTTAAGAAGTGGTAAAATTAACTTACCTACATCGGGCCCATGGTGCCTTATGAAGTGATATCTTACATCTGTGTCTAGAATGCGACTGTAGGCTTTTCGATGTACTGAATCTTTATGGACCTAGAATAATGGTATTTCACCCATTTCGGCAATCAAACAAGCCTGTTTTCCACTGGAACTCAAATGGAATGTGTTGTCTGTGCCTGGAAATAGCATTTGTTGACATCTGTAAAAGAAAGCATCCAACTCAACAATAGCAGAACACAAAACAGAATCACAAGAAAACTAAATAACAGCACAATATGACTGACAAAATACGTACTACATTAAACATCACCAGATGAAAAGAGAACCAAATACAACAGCATGAACAATCCAACACAACACATTCCCCAGCACAGCACACACAAATCTAATACAGTCAGTGACTACGATTTTTATAGTGTGCTAGTGGGTTCTTGTCTTGAATTGTATTTAGGTATTTAATGTTGCTGCTGTGTTGTGTTTGTATTGAGTGGTGGCATGTTATGCTGTATTATGTTGTGCTTCTTGTGTTGTCTGCTTAACGGGTTGTGTGTTGAGGTTTTCTTGCTGTATTGATGCGTTTTATTGTTGTATTGTTTTGTTGTTCTATTTTGTTGTGTTGATGTATCCGGTGGTTGTGATTTTCTGAGGGGTACTAATGAGCTGTTTTGGCATATAGTGTTAATGTGTACATGTGTTTTCACTGTGTTTGTTCATTTCTTGTCATGTTTTACATTGAGGTTTAGTTGTTGTGGTGCAGTTGTGTTGGTATATTATGTGACTGCTTTGTGTTTTTGTTTTTGGTGCGCTAATGTATGTTGTTGTGCTTTATTATTGTGATATTGCCTGACAATTCCGCTACCTTAAAACATGTGAAAGTAAAATATGCTGTTTATCAACAGAGACATGTAATGGCACTGACCAAGAATGATTTGTTATCCGGGCCAAAGTAGTCCTTATTTTATTAGGCACAAACATACCTTATTTTAAGACAACTTGAGGTTAAGGAACATGTTGCGGAGATTAGCGTGGCAGCAAGTCTTGGATGTAATGCTGGTAAGACAGCCCAGATGGGTAACGTCCTCACTATAAACATATATATGACATCTGGCCTTAAGTTTCAATCATCATAAAATAACGCGTCTTATTTCGACATCCATTACCTTTTAGCGCAGAGAGCGAGCGCGGATGCACATAAAGTGAAATGATTTAAAACAAAGGTATTATGTCTCCTGATAGGATTATCAAAATCAGGGAACAAGGTGGTGGTGTTACACAGCCCCCGAGAAGACGCCGGGTGAATGCGTGGACGGATCCCTATCCACGACGCCCAGGAGGCGATTAAATATAGTAGAAGTGGAACCCGCAGTACACCCATGTTGGTGGGCGACTGGATGGTGTTATATAGAGCTCTTTGATAACTGAAGAGTCGGTATCAGATATGTTATGTTATGTTATTTTAATTTATACAGCGCGCAGCTACTAGCAAGTGTCCCGGCGCTTACAGAAAAAAGGCAGAAGAAGCACAATTACCAATTAAAACAGTAATGTTTTTAGAGCTTTCCTAAACAGAAGAGGATCCTGAGTGGCTCTCAGAGACAAGGGCAGCGCATTCCAGGCCAGACAGGCTTTGCGCACAAAGGAATTCCCCCCCAGTCGCACGCGCTTAAACGTCGGAGTCTGCATCAGCAGCTGAGAAGACGAGCGCAGCTGTCTCACTGGTGTATAAAAAGCAAGTCTCTTCTGCAAATAGCTCGGGCCGAGACCGTAAAGGGCCCGTTGGACAATTGAGAGCATTTTAAATTTCAGGCGGATTTCAACAGGAAGCCAGTGTAATGACCGTAGGAGAGCCTGGGCACTGTGCCTGGATGACAGCCCCCCTAGGAGTCTAGCAGCCGAGTTTTGGACCACTTGTAGTTTCTTCACAAGGAAACCAGGGCTGCCGACTAGGAGGGCATTGGCATAATCCAAACGAGAAAGAATCAGTGCCCTAACCACCGTCTCTCTGGCCGAACTCGGCAAGAAGGGCAGAAACTTTCTCAAATTTTTCAACACACCAAAGCAGATGCCAGCCAGTTTTTTTACATGCGTCACAAAATTTAGATTCTCATCGAACCAAATGCCAAGGTTTTTGGCGGCACCCTTGTTCTCAGGCGGGCAAGGAAAACCAGGAGGCCAGAATCTCCCTCTGAAATCTGAAGCAAAAGAGCTGAACAGCAGTACTTTAGACTTTCCTCATTACATTTAAGCTGCGCATTGGCCAGCCAATGAAAGACTGATGACCAGCACTGGTGGGGTCTCTTAACCGAGTCCTCCTCCTTGCTCCAGGTAAACAATAGCTGGGTATCATCGGTGTAGGCCATCACCTTAGCCCCCAATGACTCTGCCACAGAACTCAGTGGAGTCACTTAGATGTTAAATAACAGCGGGCTAAGCGATGACCCCTAGGGAACACCAGTTGAAACCCTCATGGGGACGGAGGTACACGGTGGGAGCCAAACCTGCTGCGATCTTCCCTGCAAAAAATAATGTATCCATTGCAAAGCCGACCCAGAGATTCCTATTTCAGATAGGCGATCAAGGAGCATGGGTGAGGCACCGTGTCGAACGCCGCCGAGAGATCAAGCACTCACGAATCAATTCCGTGACCTCCAGTAGAGCGGATTCCGTGCTGTAAGAGGCACGGAAGCCAGACTGCGACGGATGAAGCAAGCCAGCCCCCTCAACAAAGTTGGTAAGTTGGAATGTGACCGCTTTCTCACAAACTTTAGCCAAACTAGGCAAAAGTGAGATGGGACTATAGTTTTCTGGGACCAGTGGATCTTTTTTGATTAAAGGGAGGATCAGGGCATGTTTCCAGGCTGTCGGCACACAAGCTTTCCGCAGCGATTTATTGACCAAAAGATTCACCTCCGAATTAATGGTGTCAGCCACATCCGATAGTTGACGGGCCACACAGGGGTCGTTGGGAGAGCCTGACTTAAGGGCTTTAAGGATTCGGAGAGAACCAGCAAGGTTAATGGGACAAAATTCTAGGAAAGGGGAGACCGGTTCTGCCCTGGACAGATGATGCGGCAAGGACGGAAAGATGGGAGAGGACAGAAAAGTCTCTCCTGAATGCAAATTTTTTTATCCCTGAAGAATGACGCCAGGGTGTTACACCAGGACTCCGTGGCAGGAGCCTCAGCCACCTGGGCGCTAGGGGACAGGAAGCTCTGGACAATTGCAAACATTTCTTTGGAATTGTGATTAGCCCGCTCAATACGAGCAGCATAATACTGACCTTTAGCCTCTCCTATCGCCACATAATAAAGTTTTTGTTTGGCTCTGAGGGTGTTTTTATCAGAGAGGTGGTAGCCGCCAGAACGACAAGCCCTCTCCGCTGCCTCACAGGCATGCTTCAAAGTCTTCAGCACAGGAGTATACTGTAGCGGGAATTCCGTTCTCCTACAGAACTGTGCATAGAGACCTGGAACCTCGGTGAATTAGGATGGCCCAAAACTCACCTCAGTAACCAAAATCCCCTTACCGAGCTAGCTACAGTGTCTCATTGGTCAAAACAAACTCCAAATGCTTAGACAGACCAGAACATGAACTTAGAGCACCTCAGGAATCGTGGAACACATGAACACTCTTTCGTAAATATAATCATCACAAACCAGAACGTGGAGTAAAAGAGGACACGTGCACGTTTGAAATATTTATTTACTAATGCAAGGTTCTCAAACGCAGTATCTTGTATAATACTAGCAAACATATTATAAGCAACAAAGTTATCAGCATAATTATCAGTCCATAAAAGGCGAATGGTGAGAGCATACGAATATGCTGAAATGAATAGAAATTAACAATGTCTAATTCACACACTCCCTATTTAGTATAGTATTTTATATCTATGAAGGTCTCATTTGGGTTTTAGCAGGGCGAGCCCATACCTTAAAATCTCAGTGGCAGGAGGATCACATCACCTTCCACCACCTCTCTGCATGCGAAGCGCATCAAGTGTGTTTTTGCGCGTTCAGCACAACAATATAAAACTCACCTAGAGCCAGATTTTGGCAGCAGTATGTGTGTTATGGCTATAGGGGTGCGAAGATCAGACCTTACAACAACAGTGGGTTAAGTTATCCGTGTAGCCTTCAGCACTCGCTGTGCAGAAAGAGTGCGGAACAAAACTGATATCAGAGCAATAACATATTATTTCTCTAGTAAATCACGAAGCTCTTCTGGGTTGAAAGCTAAAACAACAGTTATGTGTTGTGTGCAAAAGTGAAGCAAGAATGAAAACGGCGTGCAAACATTTAGTAAACTCATGCTAACTTAACACAGTATGTAGAAAAGAAGTAGCTATATGACAATACCATGGCTTAGAAGAGGACTCATGCCGCAGCCTTGTCTGACACTGCTCCGACCCATTGGCAACAGTGCCAGCAATCCAATCGGTGAATTGCGTTACATTCTCCTCCAAACCACCCGAAAAAGAGGGCCGGCCAGCAGCAAGTGAGGCGCTTAGCTGGCCAGGATCCACTTTCCTGGAAACGGGGGTGAAGGCAATTTGCCTGCTGAGGAGAGTTATCCAAATACCATGAGAAGAATATGGGAAAATTGTCTGACCAGGCCACCGGCCGTGGCTTCATCACTAGTATGGGGAAATTGGCACAGATGATGTCCAACGTGTGCCCACCCAATTGTGAGGGGAACAGAACCCTTTGAGAGAGGTTTGCTAAATGGAGGGAGTCCATGAAGACAATGGAGTCCCCCTCCTCAGGAAGGTCAAGGTGGATGTTAGTGTCCCCAAGAAGCACAAACTTCGAAATCCCTAGAGCCCGCTCAGCCAGGACATCTCCACAGGCCACATATACCATTGTCCTGACGAAGCCAGAAGAAATGTATGGCTGAAACGCGACCACGACTGCGTCGACAGAATTAGGAGGATTCCTGTGGAAAAATTAATAACTGGTGTTGTTTTGGTTAGGGCGCCTAAAAAATAGGGCAGGAGGTTTGATACTTCAGGCGCTGAGGTGACTTCCTCTATGTGTAATACTCCAAATAAGGAGTTCACATGTGTATATACAATAATTTAGGGTCTTTGTAATTTTTGTAATATATTTATGTTTTTTCTTGATTTTGAAGAGTCTTTGATAACCGAAGAGTCGGTGTCAAATATACCCTTGTCCTGACGAAGCCACATTTCCCACAAGAAATGTATGGCTGAAACCAGACCACGATTGCGTTGACAAAATTCGGAGGAGTCCTGTGTAAACATTGATAACTGGTGTTGTTTGGTTAGGGCCCCTAAAAATAGGGCAGGAGATTTGATACCCCAGGCGCTGAGGTGTAATACTCGGAATAAGGCGTGCACATCAGCCGCGGCCCGTGGAGGGAGTTCCGTGGGGCAGACAGTGGAGGGGCAGGGTGGGGGGTGGTTAACCCCGGAATATGGATGATTGCAGGTAAGTAAACAATTAAATTAATAACATGAATTTCGTAGTGCATCCTGCATTGCAGTGTTTAACCACCCCCCAGCCTGCGCCTTCCCCGCCCCGCCTGCCTGCCCTACGGAACTCTCTCCATGGCCGCGGCTGGTGCACATGTGTATATAAGATAATTTACGGTCTTTGTAATTTTTGTATATATTTTTGTTTTCTCTTGATTTTGAAGAGTCTGTGATTGATGTGCTGTCATATGTGTTGTATATATTATTGTTGATATATATGTATTTATTATTTTTTGTTTATCCAGCATCATCCTTTGACATGTATACTCTATATAAATGTGTCTAGGTAGGCATAAGAAATTTCATATAACAGGGTAATTGACTATGCTCTGGTCAGAAATAAAATAATTGATTGATCCCTCCTTGCTTTTCTTCTATAAATGCATTCTACAGATTTTTGAACATTTCTCGAATATTGGAGTTGGAATTGGGTGGCTGGTGTGTGGGTAAACTGGTTACACTATCCTCGCTTGGGGAATTATCAAACATGCCGCTTGCTGTCGCCTCGCGACTCCTTAACGTGTCAGCGGACATGGTGCAATAGAATTCGTGCTGATCATAGTTACAGAACCAGACGCCCGGTTGGATACAGACGTCTGGTTCAGACACACTCCTTCACCAGACAATTAGCGAGCTCCTACCTCCACAAGGTGTCAGGCGCTGATTGGGTCCTCCGACACTGGCTCTGCCTTTCCGCTTAGCTGTAGGGGCTTTTCCGCCATCCGGGGCAACCACGGCTACCCCTTACTGGAGAAACTGGATACTCCAACTGCTTTCTGCAATAGCTGCTTCCGGCCGCACAGTCCGTATATCGAAGGAGGGGTTACGCTGGAATATTGGTTCAAGGTCCACTTGAGCTACATTGTTTCCACTCTTATTGTTTGAGAATGGCTGGTAACGAAATGTGATGTATGGAACTCAGTTAAGATTGGATTTTGCTGCTACACCTATTATATTGAAAACATTTACATTGGTTTTACTTTTTCATGTGCACCTTATCCTATATAACGGGTTTCCAGACCCTTATAAAACTGGCAATTTTAGGAGCATTTTCTGTATTTTTCAAAATATTTATTTAAATACATATTCAAATGATATTTATATTGTTATTTGCTCAGTTTGCACATTACCGGCATCAATTTGATAATGTTGTGACAAAGTTTGGAGAGTTTAGATAAGTATTGCGATTTTTTCCATGTCAAGTTACTTAGCACTGTCACTTTAAATGGCTGTGACCGCACTCTGAACGTGTCATGTGATCAAGGCCCCTAAAGGACTTAAATGCATAATGGCGGCGGTACAGGGCACAAAATAAAATAACATAGCACCGAATCCTGGATTCGCATTGTCTTTCTTCAACGGAGTGAGCAAGTGAGCAAGAGGATATTGACAAAAACATTTTTACTGAGTTGGCTTCCTCTGTACCAGCGTAACCCTCCTTCAATTTATGGACCGTGTGGCAGGAAGCAGCTATTCCGGAGAGCAGTCAGACTATCCAGTTTCTCCAGTCTTCAGTTATCAAAGAGCTCTATATAGCAGCATCTAGTCACCCACCAACATGGGTGTATAGGGAGTTCCACTTCTTCTCCTGGGCGTCGTGGATAGGGATCCGTCCACGCCTTCACCCGGCGTCTTCTCCGGGTTGTGAAACTCCACCACCTCGTTCCCTGATTTCGAAAATCTTATCAGGTGGCAAAAAGACGGTCCAACTCTACCAATACCTTTGTTTTAATTCCTTTTTCTTTATGTGCGTTTCCAAGCGTCCGCGCTCACTCTCTGCGCTGAACAAGCTTGTTCAGCGCAGAGAGCAAGCTCGGACGCACATAAAGTAAAAGGATTTAAAATTAAGGTATTGTTGGAGTTGGACCATCTTTTTGTCACCTGTTACGATATTCAGACTCAGGGAACGACGTGGTGGAGTTTCACAACCCCCGAGAAGACGCCGGGTGAAGGCATGGACAGATCCCTGTCCACGACGCCCAGGAGGCGATTAAATATAGTAGAAGCGGAACCCCCTGCACACCGATGTTGGTGGGCGACTGGATGGTGCTATATAGAGCACTTTGATAGCCGAAGAGTCGGTATCAGATATACCCTTGTCCTGACAAAGCCACAAGAAATGTATGGCTGAAACGCGACCGCGACTGTGTCAACAGATTTAGGAGGATTCCTGTGTAAAAATTAATAACTGGTGTTGTTTTGGTTAAGGCGCTTAAAAAATAGGGCAGGAGGTTTGATACTTCAGGCGCTGAGGTGACTTTCTCTATGTGTAATACTCCAAATAAGGAGTTCACATGTGCATATACAATAATTTAGGGTAATTTTTTTTATATATTTTTATTTTTTCTTGATTTTGAAGAGTCTGTGATTGATGTGCTGTCATATGTGTTGTATATATTATTGTTGGTATTTAATATTTATTGTGGATCCAGCACCATCCTTTGACATGTATACTCCATATAAATGTGTCTAGGTAGGCATAAGAAATTTCATATGACAGGGTAATTGACTGTGCGCTGGTCAGAAATAAAATAATTGATTGATCCCTCCTTGCTTTTCTTCTATAAATGCATCTTTGATGTTCTATGCCCAGGCAGAGGATGGTGATTTGGGCATACCCCTTTCTTTTTTGAGGTTCAAAAATCTGGAGAAGCTCATGAAAGTGGAGCAATCCAAATGGTGGGAGCACAGGTCCCTCACTCGATATTTGGAAGTGGGAAGGATACCGAGGGGACTACGAATAATGCTCGCCCTGAGCTATGAGAACCCCTACCCACAAATGCTAGCAGAATAGGCAGATTGTAATTTGGAGTCTTTGTGACAACTCGTTGAAATTATCATAAAATACGTTGAGAGTGACCGTGAAGCCCTGCAAATAAAAATTGACGCCCTATATGCTGACATAGAAAAATTAGAAGTCACAGCTATGACCACTACACACCGAGAGGAGATGACTGTACGCTTGCATCGTGAAGAGGAGATAATCAAAACTGAAAGGCATTTAAGTTCTGACGGGACAAATTAGATTATGAACATGGCCAAGAGTTCACCTTTTCAAAAAAATACGACAATGTTAAAGTGTCTAAAAAGGTGATTTCTCCTCCAACTGTCCTTAATCATGCAAACAATGACATACCAGCAGCTACATCGCCTCGGATCTGGTTCGGCAATCGACAGTGAGTCAGATAATGAACAACTGAGGTTCCAACGCTTGGGGTTTCACAAATTCTCCCTGGCCCAGGAAGTAGATTGCCTGCACCAGGACTAAAGGCAGACGCTTCGTCCCCATGCCCCAGGTGCCAAATCCAACAATAGCGCAACAGGAAACGATGGGAGAGATGACAATGCTGCAAATAACGCAGGCAAAAATCAAGTCAACAGAAAACCAAAGAATCAATGGATGCGCAAATAGAATTGACAATCCGTAACAGCGACTCACAAAGAATCATCAACTTAACTAACGTATCCTTAACTGAGAGTGAATCAAACATATTGTCTCTTAGATTATCCTTTAGTCCTAAAAGTTATTTTAACTATGCGCAAACCCGCGCCGATATGTACAAATTTGTGCGCAAACTGAAACTGCGCAAATTTCACTTAAGGCAAGGGCCGCCAAGGAGCAAACAAATTGCGGCACCAATGGATGCAAACAGGAGCCCTTCAATACAAACAGCAGGTGATGCGGGACTGCTTCATGACCTTCAACAATTGCAACATGAGAATGGTAATGTTGAAACTTCCTACAGCCAAGATTGGACAGTACATGGAAAGCTATACTAACTAAATTCAAGCCCAAATCAACATTCTGTCCAATCATGCTACGGGACAATATCAATGTTTTTCACAATAAGATATCTCAGGAATTGAAAAGCCTGTATAAAAGTCAAGGAGGAATTAAACAACACTACACCAGCCAAGACAGCACGTATTTCCAGCTAATGAAGAATTTGCAGGCCAATGACAACGTAATAGTCCGCCAATCGGATAAAGGCGGCAATGTCGTGTTGTGGCCTATAGACATGTACATGGATGAATCTATGGGTCAATTCAATGACAGAGAAAGCTACAGACGCAGCACAATGTTAGCTGATAAAGCTGCGTGGAATACATTCTGTTCTAGTCTACTGGCATGGAAAAGTGCAGGGCTGCTGACGGCATATGAATTCAAGTTTCTCAAAAACGATCACCCTGTAATGCCTGTAGTTTATATTATACCTAAAGTACACAAAGACATTCGGAAACCACCTGGAAGGCCCATAATCTCAGCCTGTAGAAGCCTCATGGAAAATGCAAGCAAATATGTTGACTTTTTCCTACAGGAGTATGTGAGGGGATTACCCTCTTGTATTCTAGATACAGGAGACTTACTGCGCAAGCTTGAGGTTCCGTGACGATTTGAACCCGTGTTTTCAACATTGTCGTAAATACATAATTTTGGTATCAGTGAACCGCAAATGATCCATTTAGCATATCCTGGTGTTTTCGCTGTGCTACGAGCAAGAGTACTCCTGTTACAAGCACATTTCCGATCTACCCATGGCATCCATCTTAGATCATGGCAGCCATTTTGTGTTTCTTGCCCTCACATACGCAATGACCTCTGATTACTTCATTTCGATTAAGGACACGTAGACTTAGCCGGAGATTCACCTCTCTAGTGACACGTGCACCTCAGAACAGAACACGCTGTGGCTGCATGACTCGACAAAGGCTGCCTCCTCTGCCCGAGGCCAGTCCTGCTATACTGCTTCTCGTGTTCGTTGGCCTGATCATGATTAGGCGGCCGAAGTTGGTAGCCTTGCCCATTTACGACCCACAAACATCTCTTATCCTGCTTTTCTATCTTCCGCACCTGGCTCCGTTCCTTTCTTTCTGAATCTTTATTAGGGGGAGGTAACGAAATTTACGATGAGGCGGTCCGGCTCTTGAATGAAATGTTGACATGGGATTGTGATGGAACAGTGGGAACCCCTCTTCGTAATGTTTGACATCAGATATTATCGACGATTCTTGTGTGCAACGCCAAATATTTATTGTTTAGGACACAAAGGTGTGGGAATGTACCAACATGTGAAGAATTCGCCTGAAGGCCAATATTTTGTATATAAGGAGCAACCTTTCTTGTACAAATCGAACAGGCTCCTAGATACTGCCCATGTGTAGTTTCTGTGACTTCTGTGTCCCTGCAGTAATAAACCTTTGGTCTTTGACGCCACCATCGAGAAGCCCGTGTTTCTGTTTATTTGTGCACCGAGACAGGTAGAACTCCGGGGTCTTCGGGTGTTATCCCTGACACCTCTGGACGGAACCAAAAAGTCCAGAACTCCAATTGGCACCCAACGTGGGGCGACGTCATTCGGTACCGGTCCAAAAGCCTGAAGAGTTCGAGAAGCTTCGTGTGAAGATTCCTGAGGGAGGCACCCCACTTCATCGATCCCGGCATATCGCAAAAGTGGCCCGACGTTCTCTTCCACGAGGGTTCCCGTTCAGGACGGCTGCAGTGGTCCGTTGCCTTGACCGTCGCCCTGTCTTGGACCCGAGGTGCAGTCTTTAGTACGGCGAGACGAGACGGGTTTCTCCTTGGTGACGTCTTCAGTGCCTCAGTTAAGTATTTAGTGGTTGCTAGTTGGTTACTTCGTAAGGGTTGTTAAAATCCTTTTTGGTTCTTGGTTTGGTTTGGTTTCGTAAGATTATCACTGGTTGTTCTGGTTACGATAATCTATTGGTTTAGTTTGGGTATCGATACATTTGTTCGCTTTTGGTAGGCCTAAGTTCTTGGTTCGAGTGCACATTCCTGTTTGTGTTTTTGTTCGTTCTGTGTTCCGGATTGCAAAATGGTAAGTCGGAAAAATTGTATGTTGTCGTGTTTTAGTTGCAACAGTGATTCCCGGCTGGAGGACTCATGTCTGGTTCCTCCGATTGGGACTCCTCTATATGATCTTTATTGTAAGTTTGGTGTGGGTCCTATATCTTATAATGAGGTGTGGGTCCGTTATACAGAAAAAGACGGTGTCCTTAGTTGGCCACTGCATGGTAGTTTTGAACCTGAAGTCCTTGATAATTTAGAAGTGAAACTGTTTAAGAAGAAAGCCTGGCCGGCAATGTTTGATTCTTTTCGTTACTGGCGAAAAGAATCTAAACAGAGAGAAATTAAAAGGTTAAAGAAAGAACAGAAAGAGCAAGAGTTGACTTTAGAACAGGCTGCTAAGCAGCTGCAAGTCAACGAGTCTGAGAAGGCAATAGAGGTGGCTATTAGAGAGCGTAATTTAGCGATCGACAAGTGCTATTCTGCCTTGCCATCGAGTACAACTAAGATAGTAGAGGACCCCGAGAGTGATCCTCTGTTGTCTTACTTGTTACGGTCACCCCCACCGTATGCACAGGGTGCTACGACTCCGCCTGTACCGAATGTTCAATTGCCGGTTGCTGGACAACCTGGTATTCCTGCTCCTGCCCCTCAGAATCAAGCTCCTGTACCACCTGTGGTTAATGTGAATGTTCCTTCGGCACCCCCTCTTCCTGGGTTGCCGGCTTCTTTGCCTATACCTGTATCGCTTACACCTACTGCTTCACAAGCTACCTTATCTGATACTCCTACTGTTCCTGGTCTATCTGTTCCTACTGCTACTGTGTTTTCTACATCTGCTAGTATTATGACTCCGCTTTCTGTTCGTCGAAGAATCACTGATTCTGTCTCTAATATTCTATCTCCCTTCTATAAAACTTTAATTAAGACTCCTACCTCTGAGTCTGTACAGAGACGTAGTCAGCTTCCAAGTACTGAGGAACGGGGAATCTTAGATTCCACAGCTCTTAGATGGATTTCGAAGAGTAGGAGATATAGTACGAGAGATGTATTAGATACTTTAATGCAGTGGAATGAACCAACGCAACGATATGTTTTCGACGAGATGTGCTCCCTGTTGCGTGATGAGTTAGAAGAAGATGATTCTGAATCGAACTTAGAAGAATTAATTAATGTTCAGAAAGAGTTTGCTGCAGGTATGATAGTAGGTCAAAATATAAAAGAAGCGATGGAACTGATTTTAAGCTATAGGAATGATCCATCTCTTCGTTCACCGAGAGATTTGGAAAAACAAAGTACGAAGCTGAATCGCCAATATCCAATGAGGGAGGTTCCTCCAATTTGGCGTGAAGCTGTGCAAGCTGATGCAGTGAATGGTATTGCAGCCGCTCCGGCGCAATTCCAGAGAGTGTGGATACACATTCCGTGGAAGCGAGCTGAAGTGTTAGCAGTGAAACAGGCCTTGCCAGATCCGCGTAAGAATCCTGCTGGATACTATAAAGAATTAGCACAGACAGTTGAGGCTTGTGTAATGAATTTAGCGGACATTGACATGTTATTTGGGAATGTAGTTCCGCAACCAATTTGGGCCAAAATTCGTAAAGAAAATCATCCAGTTGCCCTAGGTGGTGATTGGGCAGCTATCATAGCGGCGCATGGTCAGCAAATAGGTGGTTCCAAACCCGAACCTCTAATTGCTAATCTTCCAGGTAGGATAATTGACTTAATGAAGACTCTGATGCCAGCATTGCGTGTTAACTGGGACAAGTTGTCCGCATGCAGGCAGAAGAAAGACGAAAGTGTCTCCGACTTTTTCACGAGGTTCGAAGAGACTTTTGTGGATCACAGTGGTCAGGATATGAGCACGGAGGGAGGACAGAGATTATTTGTCGATAAATTTGTACACAATCTGCTACCAGAGCTCTGCAATAAATTGAAAGATTCCAAGAGTGCGTGGGCTGTCTCCACAACTGCGCAAATACTTGCAACTGCACAGTATTATGAAAATAGGGATAAAGAGGAGAAGGAGAAATCAGATAAGAAAACGAAAGATTTAAAAACTAAAGTTCTTTTGCAACAGGCATATCCGCCTCGCATGAATCTGACTAATACGCAGCAAGGGTCATATCAGAGAACAGATTATAGTTAACCGAGGCCCCATTATCAGTGGAACCAGTGTGCGTACTGTAAGAAAGAGGGTCACTACAAAAATGACTGTCCGATCTTAGCGCAAAATAATGCTGCAGCAGCTCAAAGAGGTCGTGGTGGTTCTATGCCAAATTCTAGAGGTCGAGGACGAGGTGCTATGCCTCCACAAACGAATGATCGCCCTTCTAATCACTTTGATCAACGAAATGGACAGTCTGCCCAACAAAATAGATCCCAACAGTATCATGTTGAGGACTATTGTGTAGTAGATGAGGGATTTCAACAGAGTGGGTACTAGGACAGCCATGGACAGAGAGAGGGAGTAGTATCAGTTCCAGTGGATCAGAGTGGGCCTTATGTCGCAGTAGCAACATCAGGTGTAGTCGAACCGTTCCTGTTGGATACTGGTGCCGCAAAAAGTTCTATCATTCATGCGAAACTCCCTGGCGCACCTTTGTCCGGCTTAACAAATGTTTCTGTAGGTTTTTCAGGCGCCCCTGTTTACAATCCCGTATCTGGTCCTTTGTCTATTTCTGTTGGACCGTGTCAATTGAAAGCACCCTTGATTTTGACGACAGGTTGTAATGAAAATCTGCTTGGTTTAGACTTGTTAAAACGCCTATATGCGACATTGTACTGTTCTCCGTCAGGAGTACAGCTTACATTGGGTAAAAGAATCACCTCTCCGATGTACTTGTCAATGGATGCACTCCCGCCAGAGCTGCGTTCACTCCCTGATACTCTTTGGGCGACTGGTCCTAACGATGTAGGCCTTTTGGAAATACCACCATATGTAGTCACTCTGAAAGTTAATGTTAAATTTCCACGAATTCCTCAATACAAGATTTCTAGTGAAGGTGAACGTGCACTTTTGTTGATTGTGCAAGACTTGATTAAGAAAGGTGTGGTTGAAGAAACTAGAGGAAATGTCTGTAACAGTCCTGTATTACCGATTTTGAAACGTACTGATCCCTCGAAGCCTCCAGTGTATAGGTTTGTTATAGATCTCAGAGAGGTTAATAAGATTGTGGTTCTGCAGTTTCCTGTGGTTCCAGACATTACTGCATTGTTAACGTTGATTCCTGCTACAGCCACGTGGTTTTCAGTTATCGACTTGAAGAATGCCTTTTTCAGCATTCCAATAGCCGAGGAAAGCAGGGATATTTTCGGCTTCTCTCTAGGAGGTCGAAGCTTCAGGTTTAAACGTGCTCCACAAGGCTATTGTGAGAGTCCGTCTATTTACAGTCAGGCATTAAAAAGTCAGTTAGATTCCTTTGTACTTCCTCCTGGTTCTGCACTAGTGCAGTATGTAGACGATCTTTTGGTGGCTGCCGATGACAAGGAAACTTGCAAAGCAGCTACAATTTCGTTATTGCATCATTTGTCTACTTTGAATCATAAGGTGTCACCTTCAAAAATGCAATACTGCTGCCAAGAAGTGACCTACCTAGGTCATCTCTTGTCAAAGGAGGGAAGGAAGTTGACCCCAGAAAGAATAAAAGCAATTACGCAGATGAGTGTTCCCCGCACACAGAGAGAAGTACGTGCCTTTTTAGGTATTACCTCGTACTGTAGGCAGTGGATCCCAAATTTTTCTCTTTTAGCAAAACCATTGGTAGCTTTGACTGGGAAAGGTGTTCCGAGTCCGGTGCCATGGTCTGCTGAATGTCAGGAGAGTTTTTCTGAGTTACGAAATGCATTATGTTCAGCTCCTGTATTGGGTACACCCGATTACAGTAAACCATTTACGCTCTATGTTCATGAGGGAGAAGGTTGCGCGTTGAGTGTTCTGACACAGAGATTTGGTGATAAACAACGCCCCTGCGCGTATTTTTCATCAACGTTAGACCCGGTAGCTAGAGCATTACCTAGTTGTTTGAGAGCTACAGCGGCAGCTGCAGCTTCCATTCGACAATCTGCTGGTTTGGTGATGAACAACATGCTAGTGGTCATGGTTCCTCATGCTGTGGACACACTCATGAACCGAACCAAGACGCAACACCTTACTAGTGCTAGATTATCAGGTTATGAGCTGACATTGCTAGCTAGTCATATTCAAATCAAAAGATGCAATGTATTGAATCCAGCAACATTGTTGCCGACCAATCAAGAGTCGAGTGATTCTGAACCCCATGATTGTTGTTTCAGAACCGAGGAAGAGACTAAAGGACGAATTGATTTAAAAGACACTCCGTTGTCAGAACCAGATGGCACGTTGTATGTCGATGGGTCATGTTTTAAATTGGAGAATGGTGATGTGACTGCTGCTTACGCAGTAACGACTTTGAGTACGATTGTGGAGACTGCAAGAGTGAGTCAGAATTCTGCCCAAGCTGCAGAATTAATCGCTCTAACTAGAGCGTGTGTTTTAGCAAAGGGAAAGAGAGTGAATGTGTTCACAGATAGTCAGTACGCATTCGGCGTGGCCCATAGTTTTGGCCGTTTGTGGAAAGAAAGAGGTTTCATTACGTCCCATGGGACTAAGATTCAACATGGTCAGCTAGTTAACGACTTGTTGGAATCTCTAACCTTGCCAACTGAAGTTGCGATTGTAAAATGCAGTGCTCATAAAGCAATCACGGATGATGTTGGTCGGGGGAATGCTAAACAGACAGCTAGAAATATGATGAGTAGGATGTATGTTACAACATCTGCAAGATGGATTTCCGAGTCTGGAATGTGTGAGGACACAGTGGAAAGTGTGAAAGAAATTCAGAAAGAAGCGACTGAGGAGGAAAAGCTTGCATGGAAAGAGAGTACGGGTAAATTGGACTCGAGTGGATGTTGGATTGATTTGTCGGAGCAACAGCGTTGGATGTTGCCTGATGCGTACGTGCTTGCAGTGGTAACAATGGCACATGGAGTAGCACACATTAGTTCTAAAGGAATTTGCAAAATGTTGGCTCCAGTTTGGAAGAATGATGGGATTAGTAAGTGTGCAGAGAGAGTGGTGAAAAATTGTATGGTATGCCTGATGCATAATCCTGGCAAGGGAGTCCCAACTCCTACTGGTCACTTCGCTCCTCCCTCTTGTCCCTTTGAAGTGATTCCGTTAGATTTCATTCACATGGATCGTTGCAACAACCTAAAATACGTCCTGGTGGTAGTCTGTGCTTTCTCCAGATGGATCGAAGCATATCCACTAAAGGACAACACTGCCCTATCAACTGCCAAAATCCTTCTTAAGGAATACTTCCCTAGGTTTGGAATGCCACGAATTGTATGGTCAGATAACGGAAGTGAGTTTGTAGGGAAAGTTATGCAGAGTGTGTGTGCCGGTTTAGGAATTAAGCAAAAATTCCACAGTGCAAACCATCCCCAGTCTGCTGGTTAAGTTGAGGGTTACAATGGCACCCTCAAACTAAAACTCGCTAAAATACAGGCATCCACGGGTTTATCCTGGCCAGATGCACTACCCTTGGCTTTGTTATCAACGAGAGCGACTGTACATTCTAGAGTAGGGCTTAGTCCCTACGAGATAGTTTTCGGTCGTCCCGCTAACGTTTGGGGAGTGCCTAGGCCAAAAGAATTTTGTTCTCTGGAATATCCAATGTTGATTGATTACCTTTACGACTTGACTGCTAAATTGAGTCTTATTCACCAACAGGTTTTCGATGCATTGCCAAAGCCACCGGAGAGTCCAGGGCATCAGCTGAAACCTGGCGACCACGTCGTGGTACGGAACTTTGCGAGGACGAAGAACCTTCAACCCAGATTTGTTGGCCCCTATCAAGTGCTACTAGCAACAAGAACTGCTATCCGAGTGGCTGGACGCAAGAACTGAATTCACACGACGCACGTCAAACGTGTGCCCTTGCCGCTTCCTTATGACAACTGGGTGAAGAAGGGAATTGGTGTCTCTGAGTGTGAAAAAACGCCCAGGTTTACCCCTTTCAGCGATGCTGAATTGATAACTGACACATCAAGCTCTCCTCCTGAAACTACTTCTTTGACTTCTGAACACCTGCCCTCTACATCAGAAGAAACTTTGCCTTCTGCGAACTTGAACATTGTAACCTCTGCTGATGAGACATTGTTTCCATATCAAACAGCTCCTGCAAAACTGAGATACAATTTACGGTCTCGCAATATGGACAAATAAAGCAGGAAACTGCCTATTGTGATATTTGAATTTTGACACTTTTGCCCTCAGCCAGGAAGTTTGCTATTGTTTCTATTGTTTTTAAAATTTCCTTGCCGTCTGGGTAGCCGTAGGGTCGTGGCTGTGTGCCTAGTTGAATCTGCGGGGGTCAGACACAAGGTCGATCTTTCTGTTAGTTCTGGGAACTCCCAGGGCTGATAGAGGCATTTTCATCTACGTACACATCATCAGTGGTCGCGAGCGGATTGTAGAAGATGGAGCTTCCTGCGCTGCAACGAGAAAATGTGATTTATGTTCACAGAAACAGACTTTACAGAATTCTCCACAGCAAATGTTTTCTGATGCAATGTGCTATTACATTTTTAATTGTTTTGATAACGTTGGTGGGTGGAATCGTCTTTGGTGTGAATTTGATTTTTATGCCAGTAACTACAGTGCTTCCCCTTGATCCTGCTACTTCTACTGATTCTTCTATGCACTCTTTTCACTCGTTTCCTGAACATGAGCAAGCTCGACGCTCAGAATTCATTAATAACACTTTTGTACAGCTCTTGCACCAACACCAACTGGTAGTTAACACTACAGACTGCTGGGTGTGTGGCTTGATACCCCACACTATGGATAAAGGCATTCCCTATCTGGTGTTGCCTTTTAGCTATAATGGATCATTTCAGGCCCTTCAGACCATTTTTGCTTATGCCCTTGAAACCTATCCTCCACGTCCACCACGTTCCACTAAATATAACTCTGTCAACAAAGCTTTAGTTCAGGGAATTATTGACATGATTAGAGACGTCAATAATACTCCATCTTACCCTAGAGATGAATTACGAGTATATTTGAGTTGGAACTCTTCAGAGTATCGCCTTAGTTTGGGAGAAAGCAAGCGTAAAAGCTCAACTCCAATCTGGGTCGTGCCTCACCGAGGTCAGGTCTGTTTGCAAGGAAATGGGAGAAATCCGAGAGCTCAGCTAGGGAGGAGTGAGTGCGTTGAGACTTACGTGTTTCCGTCTAACTCTTCCCCTGCTTTTCTTACTGCTAGGGGTACCTACTTCATCTGTCAAGACAGAGCGTATACATGGTTGCCTGCTGACTTTTCAGGTTCATGTTATATTGCTCGATTGTTGCCTCCGACATACACTGCTTCGTCTGATTATCACAAGACCAGAGTAGCAAGAGGTGTTTTCAGTAAGGAAGATACCGCTGGTCAGGAAGCTGGAGACTTCTTCAAAGGTTTCCTTCCGTTCTGGGGGCCTATGGCCAATAGTAGAAACATACGTCAACTAACACGGGTAGTTGAATCTACTATTACCGAAACTGCTGGTGCCCTAAGCAATTTGACAGCTGAGCTTCAGGCGGATAGACTCATGACGTTGCAGAACCGTATGGTTCTAGACGTAATACTTGCAGATCGAGGTGGGGTATGCAGAATGATCCAATCGAGCTGCTGTGTCTTTATTCCCAATAACGCTCCAACAGTCTATGAGGCGATCTCTAAGCTACACAAGATTTCCAACTCTATTCATGTAGACAAGGGAAACTGGTCCTTCATGGAGTGGTTTTGGACTCTGATATCAGCGTGGGGATGGAAGGTTTTGATGGTCATTGGTGTCATCCAGGTATTCCTGTTCTCGTGTTGCCTGATTATCCAGTGTGGTCCCGCTCTGTGTAGTCTTTGTGCTGCAACCTGCTTTAGAAAACCACCTGCGTTTGGAGAAAAGGCGCGAGAAAGGATGATGATACAACAGCATGTCATTGACCTGATGAGCATAGAACTAGATTCTGACATAGACTGAGTAATTGCCTATGTAAGGGCAAAAGGAGGGTCTGAGGTTCCGTGACGATTTGAACCCGTGTTTTCAACATTGTCGTAAATACATAATTTTGGTATCAGTGAACCGCAAATGATCCATTTAGCATATCCTGGTGTTTTCGCTGTGCTACGAGCAAGAGTACTCCTGTTACAAACACATTTCCGATCTACCCATGGCATCCATCTTAGATCATGGCAGCCATTTTGTGTTTCTTGCCCTCACATACGCAATGACCTCTGATTACTTCATTTCGATTAAGGACACGTAGACTTAGCCGGAGATTCACCTCTCTAGTGACACGTGCACCTCAGAACAGAACACGCTGTGGCTGCATGACTCGACAAAGGCTGCCTCCTCTGCCCGAGGCCAGTCCTGCTATACTGCTTCTCGTGTTCGTTGGCCTGATCATGATTAGGCGGCCGAAGTTGGTAGCCTTGCCCATTTACGACCCACAAACATCTCTTATCCTGCTTTTCTATCTTCCGCACCTGGCTCCGTTCCTTTCTTTCTGAATCTTTATTAGGGGGAGGTAACGAAATTTACGATGAGGCGGTCCGGCTCTTGAATGAAATGTTGACATGGGATTGTGATGGAACAGTGGGAACCCCTCTTCGTAATGTTTGACATCAGATATTATCGACGATTCTTGTGTGCAACGCCAAATATTTATTGTTTAGGACACAAAGGTGTGGGAATGTACCAACATGTGAAGAATTCGCCTGAAGGCCAATATTTTGTATATAAGGAGCAACCTTTCTTGTACAAATCGAACAGGCTCCTAGATACTGCCCATGTGTAGTTTCTGTGACTTCTGTGTCCCTGCAGTAATAAACCTTTGGTCTTTGACGCCACCATCGAGAAGCCCGTGTTTCTGTTTATTTGTGCACCGAGAAAGGTAGAACTCCGGGGTCTTCGGGTGTTATCCCTGACACCTCTGGACGGAACCAAAAAGTCCAGAACTCCAAGCTAGATGATGTATTTTGGGATTCAGACTATTTGCCTATTTCATTTGATGTCTCGTCCCTCTACACGAGCATCCATCACAGAAATTGCTTAAACGCAATTGATTACTTTTTAAACACCGACCCATTTGTTTATTTAAGCATAATAAAATGTTACTGGCTATGATAACTAAGCATGGGCGGAAAATCCATTACGCTCGCGGATTTTGCGGATTTTCGGTAAATTCGCAATCTGCGAGATTTGCGGATTTCCCGCAAAATCCGCAAATTCGCACGCAGCGGATTTTTTTTTCTTGGTGATACAATTTTGCGGCACGCGGCGTTTACTTTCCGTCATTCAGCGTTTGCCGAGTTATTTTTCTTGATATTTTGCGAGTGCTGCGCCATTTTGGATCTTGCTGCGGAATCCCGCGGGAATGTGGCGAGCGCGATTACATAATCGCGGCTTGCCAACTTGCACTGCGAGAGTTTGTCAACGCGAGTACGCCGTGATCACGTATTGGGGTACTTCGCAATTGCGAGCTTGGTGATGCGGCGAGCAGCAACAATCTCGCACGCGCAAAAATATAAAATTTGCAATTCTGCACAAGAAATCCACCAGCAAGCAGCATAAACCTTCTGGAAATGATGATTTTTATCTGAATAACTCCTCAGGTTGACATTTGCCTGCACTTTTTTTGCTAGGAGTCCATTTTGGGGAGGGGAGGGGGTGGGAGGAAGGAAGTGCCCCACAGTCTTCAACTTCCTGTTCCTGTCCAGCAGGCTCCTCCCAGTGCTTTGTCCATCTCCTGGTCACTTTTCATTTGGATCTGGAGCTGGAAGGATTACTTTTTGTGGATGCTGCTGGATATTTGGATTTGAGGCCTTTTTGACTTTCTTTGGATCACTTTTGGATTAGAAATTTCACAAGTAAGTTTGTCTGGGGTATTACAGTTGCTGCAACTACAATTTTGGAATTTTCGATTTTTGGGCTGTTTTGGGGCCTTTTGCCCAAGGGTACTCAGTGGTGGGTGCACTGAGTCTTTCTGTGGGGTGTTTTGAATTTAAACATCATGGAGGGGCTGAATCATGGCATTGGATTGTGCTGATTTTTCTGTGATTTTCGTTTTTTGGGCCTGTTGTGGATGGACAGGCCATGTGGTTGGGGGCCATTTTGAGTGCTGCTACAGGCCCTGGCCATGTGCTGTGATGGAGGGGGCCATTTTGAATGCAGGCAGTGTTCTCAGGCCTGCACCCATTTTGCCTAGCTTTCATCCATTATGCCCAGGACCCAGGGGTAGTGAGTGGTGCATGTGCCTAGTCTTTCTGTGGGTTGTCTTGAATTTAAACATCATGGAGGGGCTGGATCATGGCATGGGATTGTGCTGATTTTTCTGTGATTTTCGTTTTTTGGGCCTGTTGTGGATGGACAGGCCATGTGGTTGGGGGCCATTTTGAGTGCTGCTACAGGCCCTGGCCATGTGCTGTGATGGAGGGGCCCATTTTGAATGCAGGCAGTGTTCTCAGGCCTGCACCCATTTTGCCTAGCTTTCATCCATTATGCCCAGGGCCCAGGGGTAGTGAGTGGTGCATGTGCCTAGTCTTTCTGTGGGTTGTCTTGAATTTAAACATCATGGAGGGGCTGGATCATGGCATTGGATTGTGCTGATTTTTCTGTGATTTTCGTTTTTTGGGCCTGTTGTGGATGGACAGGCCATGTTGTTGGGGGCCATTTTGAGTGCTGCTACAGGCCCTGGCCATGTGCTGTGATGGAGGGGGCCATTTTGAATGCAGGCAGCGTTCTCAGGCCTGCACCCATTTTGCCTAGCTTTCATCCATTATGCCCAGGGCCCAGGGGTAGTGAGTGGTGCATGTGCCTAGTCTTTCTGTGGGTTGTCTTGAATTTAAACATCATGGATGGGCTGGATCATGGCATGGGATTGTGCTGATTTTTCTGTGATTTTCGTTTTTTGGGCCTGTTGTGGATGGACAGGCCATGTGGTTGGGGGCCATTTTGAGTGCTGCTACAGGCCCTGGCCATGTGCTGTGATGGAGGGGGCCATTTTGAATGCAGGCAGTGTTCTCAGGCCTGCACCCATTTTGCCTAGCTTTCATCCATTATGCCCAGGGCCCAGGGGTAGTGAGTGGTGCATGTGCCTAGTCTTTCTGTGGGTTGTCTTGAATTTAAACATCATGGAGGGGCTGGATCATGGCATGGGATTGTGCTGATTTTTCTGTGATTTTCGTTTTTTGGGCCTGTTGTGGATGGACAGGCCATGTGGTTAGGGGCCATTTTGAGTGCTGCTACAGGCCCTGGCCATGTGCTGTGATGGAGGGGGCCATTTTGAATGCAGGCAGTGTTCCCAGGCCTGCACCCATTTTGCCTAGCTTTCATCCATTATGCCCAGGGCCCAAAGGTAGTGAGTGGTGCATGTGCCTAGTCTTTCTGTGGGTTGTCTTGAAATTAAACATCATGGATGGGCTGGATCATGGCATGGGATTGTGCTGATTTTTCTGTGATTTTCGTTTTTTGGGCCTGTTGTGGATGGACAGGCCATGTGGTTGGGGGCCATTTTGAGTGCTGCTACAGGCCCTGGCCATGTGCTGTGATGGAGGGGGGCATTTTGAATGCAGGCAGTGTTCTCAGGCCTGCACCCATTTTGCCTAGCTTTCATCCATTATGCCCAGGGCTCAGGGGTAGTGAGTGATGCATGTGCCTAGTCTTTCTGTGGGTTGTCTTGAATTTAAACATCATGGAGGGGCTGGATCATGGCATGGGATTGTGCTGATTTTTCTGTGATTTTCGTTTTTTGGGCCTGTTGTGGATGGACAGGCCATGTGGTTGGGGGCCATTTTGAGTGCTGCTACAGGCCCTGGCCATGTGCTGTGATGGAGGGGGCCATTTTGAATGCAGGCAGTGTTCTCAGGCCTGCACCCATTTTGCCTAGCTTTCATCCATTATGCCCAGGGCCCAGGGGTAGTGAGTGGTGCATGTGCCTAGTCTTTCTGTGGGTTGTCTTGAATTTAAACATCATGGATGGGCTGGATCATGGCATGGGGTTGTGCTGATTTTTCTGTGATTTTCGTTTTTTGGGCCTGTTGTGGATGGACAGGCCATGTGGTTGGGGGCCATTTTGAGTGCTGCTACAGGCCCTGGCCGTGTGCTGTGATGGAGGGGGCCATTTCGAATGCAGGCAGTGTTCTCAGGCCTGCACACATTTTGCCTAGCTTTCATCCATTATGCCCAGGGCCCAGGGGTAGTGAGTGGTGCATGTGCCTAGTCTTTCTGTGGGTTGTCTTGAATTTAAACATCATGGAGGGGCTGGATCATGGCATGGGATTGTGCTGATTTTTCTGTGATTTTCGTTTTTTGGGCCTGTTGTGGATGGACAGGCCATGTGGTTGGGGGCCATTTTGAGTGCTGCTACAGGCCCTGGCCATGTGCTGTGATGGAGGGGGCCATTTTGAATGCAGGCAGTGTTCCCAGGCCTGCACCCATTTTGCCTAGCTTTCATCCATTATGCCCAGGGCCCAGGGGTAGTGAGTGGTGCATGTGCCTAGTCTTTCTGTGGGTTGTCTTGAATTTAAACATCATGGATGGGCTGGATCATGGCATGGGATTGTGCTGATTTTTCTGTGATTTTCGTTTTTTGGGCCTGTTGTGGATGGACAGGCCATGTGGTTGGGGGCCATTTTGAGTGCTGCTACAGGCCCTGGCCATGTGCTGTGATGGAGGGGGCCATTTTGAATGCAGGCAGTGTTCTCAGGCCTGCACCCATTTTGCCTAGCTTTCATCCATTATGCCCAGGGCCCAGGGGTAGTGAGTGGTGCATGTGCCTAGTCTTTCTGTGGGTTGTCTTGAATTTAAACATCATGGAGGGGCTGGATCATGGCATGGGATTGTGCTGATTTTTCTGTGATTTTCGTTTTTTGGGCCTGTTGTGGATGGACAGGCCATGTGGTTGGGGGCCATTTTGAGTGCTGCTACAGGCCCTGGCCATGTGCTGTGATGGAGGGGGGCATTTTGAATGCAGGCAGTGTTCTCAGGCCTGCACCCATTTTGCCTAGCTTTCATCCATTATGCCCAGGGCTCAGGGGTAGTGAGTGATGCATGTGCCTAGTCTTTCTGTGGGTTGTCTTGAATTTAAACATCATGGAGGGGCTGGATCATGGCATGGGATTGTGCTGATTTTTCTGTGATTTTCGTTTTTTGGGCCTGTTGTGGATGGACAGGCCATGTGGTTGGGGGCCATTTTGAGTGCTGCTACAGGCCCTGGCCATGTGCTGTGATGGAGGGGGCCATTTTGAATGCAGGCAGTGTTCTCAGGCCTGCACCCATTTTGCCTAGCTTTCATCCATTATGCCCAGGGCCCAGGGGTAGTGAGTGGTGCATGTGCCTAGTCTTTCTGTGGGTTGTCTTGAATTTAAACATCATGGATGGGCTGGATCATGGCATGGGGTTGTGCTGATTTTTCTGTGATTTTCGTTTTTTGGGCCTGTTGTGGATGGACAGGCCATGTGGTTGGGGGCCATTTTGAGTGCTGCTACAGGCCCTGGCCGTGTGCTGTGATGGAGGGGGCCATTTCGAATGCAGGCAGTGTTCTCAGGCCTGCACACATTTTGCCTAGCTTTCATCCATTATGCCCAGGGCCCAGGGGTAGTGAGTGGTGCATGTGCCTAGTCTTTCTGTGGGTTGTCTTGAATTTAAACATCATGGAGGGGCTGGATCATGGCATGGGATTGTGCTGATTTTTCTGTGATTTTCGTTTTTTGGGCCTGTTGTGGATGGACAGGCCATGTGGTTGGGGGCCATTTTGAGTGCTGCTACAGGCCCTGGCCATGTGCTGTGATGGAGGGGGCCATTTTGAATGCAGGCAGTGTTCCCAGGCCTGCACCCATTTTGCCTAGCTTTCATCCATTATGCCCAGGGCCCAGGGGTAGTGAGTGGTGCATGTGCCTAGTCTTTCTGTGGGTTGTCTTGAATTTAAACATCATGGATGGGCTGGATCATGGCATGGGATTGTGCTGATTTTTCTGTGATTTTCGTTTTTTGGGCCTGTTGTGGATGGACAGGCCATGTGGTTGGGGGCCATTTTGAGTGCTGCTACAGGCCCTGGCCATGTGCTGTGATGGAGGGGGCCATTTTGAATGCAGGCAGTGTTCTCAGGCCTGCACCCATTTTGCCTAGCTTTCATCCATTATGCCCAGGGCCCAGGGGTAGTGAGTGGTGCATGTGCCTAGTCTTTCTGTGGGTTGTCTTGAATTTAAACATCATGGAGGGGCTGGATCATGGCATGGGATTGTGCTGATTTTTCTGTGATTTTCGTTTTTTGGGCCTGTTGTGGATGGACAGGCCATGTGGTTGGGGGCCATTTTGAGTGCTGCTACAGTCCCTGGCCATGTGCTGTGATGGAGGGGGGCATTTTGAATGCAGGCAGTGTTCTCAGGCCTGCACCCATTTTGCCTAGCTTTCATCCATTATGCCCAGGGCTCAGGGGTAGTGAGTGATGCATGTGCCTAGTCTTTCTGTGGGTTGTCTTGAATTTAAACATCATGGAGGGGCTGGATCATGGCATGGGATTGTGCTGATTTTTCTGTGATTTTCGTTTTTTGGGCCTGTTGTGGATGGACAGGCCATGTGGTTGGGGGCCATTTTGAGTGCTGCTACAGGCCCTGGCCATGTGCTGTGATGGAGGGGGCCATTTTGAATGCAGGCAGTGTTCTCAGGCCTGCACCCATTTTGCCTAGCTTTCATCCATTATGCCCAGGGCCCAGGGGTAGTGAGTGGTGCATGTGCCTAGTCTTTCTGTGGGTTGTCTTGAATTTAAACATCATGGAGGGGCTGGATCATGGCATGGGATTGTGTTGATTTTTCTGCGATTTTCGTTTTTTGGGCCTGTTGTGGATGGACAGGCCATGTGGTTGTGGGCCATTTTGAGTGCTGCTACAGGCCCTGGCCATGTGCTGTGATGGAGGGGGCCATTTTGAATGCAGGCAGTGTTCTCAGGCCTGCACCCATTTTGCCTAGCTTTCATCCATTATGCCCAGGGCCCAGGGGTAGTGAGTGGTGCATGTGCCTAGTCTTTCTGTGGGTTGTCTTGAATTTAAACATCATGGAGGGGCTGGATCATGGCATGGGATTGTGCTGATTTTTCTGTGATTTTCGTTTTTTGGGCCTGTTGTGGATGGACAGGCCATGTGGTTGGGGGCCATTTTGAGTGCTGCTACAGGCCCTGGCCATGTGCTGTGATGGAGGGGGGCATTTTGAATGCAGGCAGTGTTCTCAGGCCTGCACCCATTTTGCCTAGCTTTCATCCATTATGCCCAGGGCTCAGGGGTAGTGAGTGATGCATGTGCCTAGTCTTTCTGTGGGTTGTCTTGAATTTAAACATCATGGAGGGGCTGGATCATGGCATGGGATTGTGCTGATTTTTCTGTGATTTTCGTTTTTTGGGCCTGTTGTGGATGGACAGGCCATGTGGTTGGGGGCCATTTTGAGTGCTGCTACAGGCCCTGGCCATGTGCTGTGATGGAGGGGGCCATTTTGAATGCAGGCAGTGTTCTCAGGCCTGCACCCATTTTGCCTAGCTTTCATCCATTATGCCCAGGGCCCAGGGGTAGTGAGTGGTGCATGTGCCTAGTCTTTCTGTGGGTTGTCTTGAATTTAAACATCATGGATGGGCTGGATCATGGCATGGGGTTGTGCTGATTTTTCTGTGATTTTCGTTTTTTGGGCCTGTTGTGGATGGACAGGCCATGTGGTTGGGGGCCATTTTGAGTGCTGCTACAGGCCCTGGCCGTGTGCTGTGATGGAGGGGGCCATTTCGAATGCAGGCAGTGTTCTCAGGCCTGCACACATTTTGCCTAGCTTTCATCCATTATGCCCAGGGCCCAGGGGTAGTGAGTGGTGCATGTGCCTAGTCTTTCTGTGGGTTGTCTTGAATTTAAACATCATGGAGGGGCTGGATCATGGCATGGGATTGTGCTGATTTTTCTGTGATTTTCGTTTTTTGGGCCTGTTGTGGATGGACAGGCCATGTGGTTGGGGGCCATTTTGAGTGCTGCTACAGGCCCTGGCCATGTGCTGTGATGGAGGGGGCCATTTTGAATGCAGGCAGTGTTCCCAGGCCTGCACCCATTTTGCCTAGCTTTCATCCATTATGCCCAGGGCCCAGGGGTAGTGAGTGGTGCATGTGCCTAGTCTTTCTGTGGGTTGTCTTGAATTTAAACATCATGGATGGGCTGGATCATGGCATGGGATTGTGCTGATTTTTCTGTGATTTTCGTTTTTTGGGCCTGTTGTGGATGGACAGGCCATGTGGTTGGGGGCCATTTTGAGTGCTGCTACAGGCCCTGGCCATGTGCTGTGATGGAGGGGGCCATTTTGAATGCAGGCAGTGTTCTCAGGCCTGCACCCATTTTGCCTAGCTTTCATCCATTATGCCCAGGGCCCAGGGGTAGTGAGTGGTGCATGTGCCTAGTCTTTCTGTGGGTTGTCTTGAATTTAAACATCATGGAGGGGCTGGATCATGGCATGGGATTGTGCTGATTTTTCTGTGATTTTCGTTTTTTGGGCCTGTTGTGGATGGACAGGCCATGTGGTTGGGGGCCATTTTGAGTGCTGCTACAGTCCCTGGCCATGTGCTGTGATGGAGGGGGGCATTTTGAATGCAGGCAGTGTTCTCAGGCCTGCACCCATTTTGCCTAGCTTTCATCCATTATGCCCAGGGCTCAGGGGTAGTGAGTGATGCATGTGCCTAGTCTTTCTGTGGGTTGTCTTGAATTTAAACATCATGGAGGGGCTGGATCATGGCATGGGATTGTGCTGATTTTTCTGTGATTTTCGTTTTTTGGGCCTGTTGTGGATGGACAGGCCATGTGGTTGGGGGCCATTTTGAGTGCTGCTACAGGCCCTGGCCATGTGCTGTGATGGAGGGGGCCATTTTGAATGCAGGCAGTGTTCTCAGGCCTGCACCCATTTTGCCTAGCTTTCATCCATTATGCCCAGGGCCCAGGGGTAGTGAGTGGTGCATGTGCCTAGTCTTTCTGTGGGTTGTCTTGAATTTAAACATCATGGAGGGGCTGGATCATGGCATGGGATTGTGTTGATTTTTCTGCGATTTTCGTTTTTTGGGCCTGTTGTGGATGGACAGGCCATGTGGTTGTGGGCCATTTTGAGTGCTGCTACAGGCCCTGGCCATGTGCTGTGATGGAGGGGGCCATTTTGAATGCAGGCAGTGTTCTCAGGCCTGCACCCATTTTGCCTAGCTTTCATCCATTATGCCCAGGGCCCAGGGGTAGTGAGTGGTGCATGTGCCTAGTCTTTCTGTGGGTTGTCTTGAATTTAAACATCATGGATGGGCTGGATCATGGCATGGGGTTGTGCTGATTTTTCTGTGATTTTCGTTTTTTGGGCCTGTTGTGGATGGACAGGCCATGTGGTTGGGGGCCATTTTGAGTGCTGCTACAGGCCCTGGCCGTGTGCTGTGATGGAGGGGGCCATTTCGAATGCAGGCAGTGTTCTCAGGCCTGCACACATTTTGCCTAGCTTTCATCCATTATGCCCAGGGCCCAGGGGTAGTGAGTGGTGCATGTGCCTAGTCTTTCTGTGGGTTGTCTTGAATTTAAACATCATGGAGGGGCTGGATCATGGCATGGGATTGTGCTGATTTTTCTGTGATTTTCGTTTTTTGGGCCTGTTGTGGATGGACAGGCCATGTGGTTGGGGGCCATTTTGAGTGCTGCTACAGGCCCTGGCCATGTGCTGTGATGGAGGGGGCCATTTTGAATGCAGGCAGTGTTCTCAGGCCTGCACCCATTTTGCCTAGCTTTCATCCATTATGCCCAGGGCTCAGGGGTAGTGAGTGGTGCATGTGCCTAGTCTTTCTGTGGGTGTTCTTGAATTTAAACATCATGGAGGGGCTGGATCATGGCATGGGATTGTGCTGATTTTTCTGTGATTTTCGTTTTTTGGGCCTGTTGTTGTGGCCTTTTCACCAGGGGTAGTGACTAGTGAGTGTTGCATGTGCCTAGTCTTTCTGTGGGGTGTCTTGAATTTAAGCATCATGGAGGGCATGGGATTATGCTGATTTTTCAGTTTTTTTCCGATTTTTTTGGGGTGTATAACTGAACTGATGTTCCTCTGTCTTCCATTGCTTTTAGGTGTACAAGACTCAAGAGAACCACCAGTGCCAGGAAGAAGTCCTGTAGCGGTGTGTGTGTGCAGCATAAAGTCACGCGACGTCACGTCTGGCCTCAGACAACTCTACAATTTGTGCAACTGCGGCCTGCTGTCTGACCTGCTCTGAAGAAGATGGCCCCAAAAAAAGGTCTCCGTAGCTCCTCTAGCAAGAAAGTTGCTAGTAAGGAGCAGAAGAAGCAAGTTACCAAGGAGGCTGGTGTGCCGGCAGCCGCGTTATTTGGGAGCAAAAAAAAAAGTACGCCTGCTGCAGCAGCAGGATCTGCTGGGGACCAAGCTGGGAGCAGCACCCCCGCTCCATTGGCTTCAGTGCCTCCACCACCACGCCAACTTAAGTCAAAGCCCTTGAGTGCTTCAGAGGCAGTCAGTGTACTTCTCCAATCACCATCGACCAGTGATGTTGGCTCATCGCAAGAAAGCAGCAGCAATGTCCCTGAATCAACACAGGTTGTTGTAACTCATCTGACAAGTGTTGAACAACCACAGCCGCAACAACAACACCATGTGCAAGTACAAGCCCAAGTACATGTGGAAGGAGAGGCAGCTCAAGGAGATGCGCAAGCAGAGGTGCATGGAGGGTCACAAATGCCCACAATAGTTGTTCCTCCCGAAGTAGGGGCACATCAGGAAATCGACAATCAAGCCGAGGTATCGTTGGAAGCCACTCCTCCTGATGATCATTCATTGTCTTCCACATCCCTAGCAAGGAAAAGATCAAGGGGGGTGTCTACATCTTCTTCAAGCCCACCTCCTTCTGATGAACTGGATGAAAATTGGGAACCACCACGGCCGTCTGAGAGTGAGGCACACCATGATCTGACAAAGGTACCTAAGCGTAAAAGGAAGGTCGTCAAAAAACTCATAGCTATGGAGTGTGATGAGGCTCAACAAGAAGTGACGGATACTGCTGCGGATGAAGCCTCTCACGATGACGACGAGCCAGCCATCATAAAGGTCACTGCAGCCCCAGCAGGCATGCAGCAAAGAGACATTTTGACCCTATCCCGAGAAGCTGCTGAGCGTGATGATGATGTCGACGAGGAGGCAATGGAAATGGAAACACAACAATCATTAGATTTGGAGTTAACTAGTACACCAACACCTACCGCTTCCATATTTCTTTCTCGCAAGAAGGGACCTCCATCTACCTCGACCTCAATTAGTGATGGTGAAAGTGCAAAACGTACTGAAGTTCGGCAATCCACATCCTCCACTTCATCTGGCATTAGCAGCAGGACCACCACCACCAGTATCGCCGCCTCCTCCGGCCCCCAAAGACATTTCAAGTCTCCAGTTTGGGACTTCTTTAGTGTTTGCCCAAAAAAGGAAAACGTAGCCATTTGTAGCATTTGTAAGCTTCGAGTTAGTCGTGGTAAGTTTGGTACCAACTATGGTACCGGAGGCCAGAGAGGTCATCTTAGGAGAACGCACACTGTCCAATGGTTTGCGCACCTAGAGGCGGTCAAGGAAGCCCGAATTGCACGTAATGAAGACGTTGATTTTTCATCTGATGATGACGAGGAGGAAGAAGACGATTCAAACACTTCACTTACACCCAGTACCCCTGTCAGCAGCACACCCCATGTGAGCCACACTAAGAGTGTGGGAGAGAGTGAGACATCAATGGGAAAAAGTTCATCAGCGAGCGTAACTGGGTCGAAGATATCATCATCATCCCGTAAATCCTTGGTCCAGGGCAACATTAAAAAGATGTTGTTCACCCACTGACGCGTCTGTATAACACTAAGCTGGCTAAAATGCTAGCTCTGGACCTTCTCCCTTTTTCTTTTGTAGAAGGGGTTGGTTTTCTAGAATTAGTGGCAGCGCTCTGCCCTAAATGGAAGGTTCCTAGCCGGTTCTATTTTGCCCGAGTTGCGGTTCCAGCACTACATGAAGATGTTCTGGAGGTGATTGGGGCAGCTTTACAGAAGAGTGCTGTTCACACTATACATCTGACAACAGACATGTGGACCAGTGGCGCAGGCGCTGATTACATGTGCATCACTGCACACTGGGTCTCTTTTTCAGGAGCTAAAGCACGCAGGTGTTGACCCGGACATTGTTTTTAAAGCTGCTCGGAAACATGCAACACTAGCCATGTTTGGTTTGGAGAAACGTCACACAGCACAAAACATTTTGGATGTCTTCAACACAAAGGTCCTTGACTGGCTGTCCCCCAAAAAACGCCAGGTTGGTTATGTTTCCACTGACAATGGCTCCAATATAGTTAAGGCCATGTAGCTGGGTGACTATTTCAGAGTGCTGTGTTTGGCGCACTGTATAAACCTGGTTGTCAAAAAATTCTTGGGTGATAAAGACAGTGCAGCGTACAGAGTAGTGGAGACCTGCCAAAAATGTGCAACCATTTCAGCCATTCTTTTAAGGCCCGGAAGCATCTGAGGAGCCTGCTACATGAACGTCAAATGCCAGTGAAAGCACTCATCCAGGAGGTAGTAACACGTTGGAACTCAACCTTCTACATGCTTGAGCGTCTGTATGAGCAGTATACGGTACTCAATCACTATGTGTTAACACAGGGTACAGCTCAGAAGGAGGACCTGAGGATGGGTGCGGCGCAATGGAACATAGTGAAAAGCCTGACACGCATGCTTCGTCCTTTTGAGTTCTTCACGCGTGCAGTCAGCAAGGAGGACTGTAATTTGGGAAAAGCTATCCCATTGTTGTACATGCTGGAGCACCAACTCAAGGAGGTGTGTTCTGTGTTTGAAAAGATGAAAAAAACCAAGACCCTTTTGTTCTGGCTGAGAAATTATTAGAGCACCTACAAGGTGATGAACGTCTTAAAATGATCCACTCAAACTAGCATTACATTTGTGCTACTTTTCTGGATCCACGCTACAAAAAGGCACTGGCAGGCCAAGCATTCTTTCCTTTTGCTGATGAAGATGTTACAAAGTACAAACAGTGGATAGCCTCCTCAGCCAAGAGGTTTGAAAGAGAACGGCAGCAAATTGATGGAAAAGGCAGTACATCAGCATCAGCAGGCCATCCCCAGTCACAACAATCCACTTCTGCACCTGTGGCTGCGGCACAAGTGACCTCTCAGCCGTTAAAGAGACCGGCAACCGGATCATCTGCATCACCAGACACAACAGTAACATTGGAGGCTGATGAGGATTGGCTAGCTCGGCTTGGGTTTGGTTCTCAAAAGGTCACAGCAACAGCTAAGCAAAGTGGAGGAACCTTGGAGGAGAACCTTGATTCGATGGTCAAGGACTATCTGAATGACTCAACAGAGGTCTATGTTAATGCTGACCCATTGGCTTATTGGCATGGGAAAAAAGAATTGTGGCCACAGCTCACCAACCTGGCTTTAAACTACTTGTCTTGCCCACTCGCAAGCGTGTCTTCTGAACGTGTTTTCAGTGCTGCTGGTGGCATTGTAACTTCCAAACGGAGCCGCCTCTCGCCCAAAAATGTTGAGAGGTTAACAATGATCAAGATGAATCAGCACCTCATACCACCAGATTTCAGAGTACGAGAAAGCGCGCCGGATGAAGACGAGGTGGACAGCAACATAGATGAGGGAATTTCTTCTCTGTCAGGTGACACTGACCTCACCCTGCCTGAATTCGCAGAGTATGATGACGAAGCCTTATTCTTATTCACGGACCAAGATACCGAGCCCTGAAAATGAGACAACGAATTAATAACTTTCTTTTTCGTCCTTATTCACTTTTATTCCTGTGTGTCTGTCTTTCTTTGTTGTGCACAGTTAATATAATTCAAACTTTAATCAGATAATCACAAAAACAAGCCCATCAGCAGAACTGTCTTCACTTGTTTGCTAATTGATTTGAAGGTGCCGCAGTCTGCATTCCTCAGGTTCACAAGTTCAGAAGAACATGCTCCTCTATCCTCCTCCTCCAGACTCCTATTTCCATCAAAGCAGAGGGCTGGTTTACGCCCAATGAAGAAAGACTCAGTACTTGTGGGGGTGTTGTTCTACCTCTTTGCAGGTGAGTTGACGGCTCTGGGGCCATTGCTGGGAAGCTCTAATACCGGATAAAAGTGGTTTGGACCAAATCCGAGGCGGAATTTTTTTTGTGTTTTTGCTGACTTGCTTGCCTTTGAGGTGCTCTTAGGGGGGGTTCCGTCTGTTTGTGGGTGAGTTTCGGGGTCTGTGAGCACTGCTGGGACACTCTAATCTTGATTGCATTTACTTTTCAGGAAATCCGTGGTGGCAAACCGGACTTATGGCCTAGCTACGCAGCGCGTTTGGACCGAAGGCCGAGAAATATTGTAAGTAGGAGATGTTGCTTTTGGCCTGTTTGGGGGTGTTATGCTTTTTGGCGGGTGGGTTGGCGGGTCTTGGGGCATTCCTGGGAAGGTCTAATACCGGGTAGAAGTGGTTGGGACAAAATCCACGCCGATTTTTTGTTGTTGCTATTTCTGACATTTTGCTCAATGTAGCGTTTTCGGGGGCCTGTTTGGGGGGCTTCCTGGTGTTTGTGGGTGGGTTCGGGGTCTGGGAGCACTGCTGGCTATGGATACTTTACTTTGCAAGAGGTTTGAAGCAAATCCATGGTGGCAGAGGGGAGTTAGGGCCTAGCTGCAGAGCGCGCGCGGAGTGATTTGGGACATTTGGAAAAAAATGACTAAGTCCCCATTTTTGTACTTTTGCTCTTTGGCTGTTTGGGGGTCTTCAACTCGTTTTCTCCTGGGTTGACGGCTCTGGGGCCATTGCTGGGAAGCTCTAATAACGGATAAAAGTGGTTTGGACCAAATCCGAGGCGGAAATATTTTTGTGTTTTTGCTGACTTGCTTGCCTTTGAGGTGCTCTTAGGGGGGGTTCCGTCTGTTTGTGAGTGAGTTTCGGGGTCTGTGAGCACTGCTGGGACACTCTAATCTTGATTGCATTTGCTTTTCAGGAAATCCGTGGTGGCAAACCGGACTTAAGGCCTAGCTACACAGCGCGTTTGGACCGAAGGCCGAGAAATATTGCAAGTAGGAGATGTTGCTTTTGGCCTGTTTGGGGGTGTTATGCTTTTTGGCGGGTGGGTTGGCGGGTCTTGGGGCATTCCTGGGAAGGTCTCATACCGGGTAGAAGTGGTTGGGACAAAATCCATGCCGATTTTCTTTTGCTATTTCTGACATTTTGCTCAATGTAGCGTTTTCGGGGGCCTGTTTGGGGGGCTTCCTGGTGTTTGTGGGTGGGTTTCGGGGTCTGGGAGCACTGCTGGCTATGGATACTTTACTTTGCAAGAGGTTTGAAGCAAATTCATGGTGGCAGAGGGGAGTTAGGGCCTAGCTGCACAGCGCGCGCGGAGTGATTTGGGAAATTTGGAAAAAAATGACTAAGTCCCCATTTTTGTACTTTTGCTCTTTGGCTGTTTGGGGGTCTTCTACATGTTTTCTCTTGGGTTGACGGCTCTGGGGCCATTGCTGGGAAGCTCTAATAACGGATAAAAGTGGTTTGGACCAAATCCGAGGCGGAATTTTTTTTGTGTTTTTGCTGACTTGCTTGCCTTTGAGGTGCTCTTAGGGGGGGTTCCGTCTGTTTGTGGGTGAGTTTCGGGGTCTGTGAGCACTGCTGGGACACTCTAATCTTGATTGCATTTGCTTTTCAGGAAATCCGTGGTGGCAAACCGGACTTATGGCCTAGCTACACAGCGCGTTTGGACCGAAGGCCGAGAAATATTGTAAGTAGGAGATTTTGCTTTTGGCCTGTTTGGGGGTGTTATGCTTTTTGGCGGGTGGGTTGGCGGGTCTTGGGGCATTCCTGGGAAGGTCTAATACCGGGTAGAAGTGGTTGGGACAAAATCCACGCCGAAAAGCCTTTTGGCACTTTTTGTAACTTAGGGTTCGTTAGGGTTAGCCCTAGCAACAGGATTGCATGTCTTTCGGGGTGTTCTAGATTTTTGCAACTGACTTCTGGGGTCTTAGAGCACTCGTGAGAATGTGTAATTTTGTTTGCAAGTCATTTGAAGAAAATCCTTGGTGGGAAAGGGGGGATTTGGCATAGTTAAAGAAAGCCTTTGCCACTATTCTTAACTTAGGGTTCGTTAGGGTTAGCAGTATTTCCATTGCATGTGTTTGGGTGGGGGGGTTTTCGAGTCTTGGAGCGATGCTGGCTATGGATACTTTTGCTTGGTTGCTTGCAAGTGGTTTGAATGCAATCCACGGTGGGTAAGGGGGTATTTGGGCCTACTTTTACTTTCAAAGTACGTTTTGTCACCAGTTTTCTGCTAGGCCTCGTTTTTTGCGATTTGATTGGGGGTCTTCTACATTTTTGCGACTGGCTTTAGTAAGGGTCTGGGTGGGAGCACTGCTGGGAAGATCTAATTTTTTTCTAAAACACAGTTTACAGTACACCTAGCTTGAGGGGAAAGATCCGCTACATTAATTTGCCCATACTTATTTATCCTTCAAAAGGTGACTCAGACAGAGTACGCACTGTCAAAAATATTGTACTGTCTACCAGGAAAATCAAAGTGTGACTTTTTGCACTCCACAGCCTACATACCTTATATTTATTTATCAGTGGTGTTGTAATATTATATCACTTCCTGTTTTTCGTTGAATAATTACAGGCCGGGTTTCAGTCTGTGCAATGGGGAAAAAAGGATGGAGTCAGGCTTCACATTAGTGAGCCGCAATTCAGCATCCGCCAGGCAGGCAGTGGACAGGGTGTCTTCTGGTCACCAACATTGATGGACGAAGCGTCAGATGGAATGGAGGAGTGCCGCTAATAAGAGGAATTTTTTTCTGCATGCAACTTACTTATCAAATTCAACAGGACAACTACAACAACATACAGATACAGTATCCATTGTGTTTTTCTATGACTGTGACTGCATTTCTTGGATCTCTCTCTGCTTCTAAATTGATCCCTTAACACATCACTTAGTCCACTCCACTATCACATCTGCACCACACATAGTCATTTGTAAGTGCTCCTACGTAATTCGCAAGTCGCAGCACGCCCCAGCCCGTAGAGGACTGGGATGGCCCCAATGATGAAGCATGTCACCAAGGGGCAACCCTGGTGAGTGAGGGGACACCTAGAAAAAGAGCAATTTCTCCTTTTCTATCTACTACACCTTCCAGACCAACCCCATTGAGTGTTGTGAATGGATTTATAGTGACCAGCAAGGCTCTCAGGTATCTGGCAACAGAGACCTTATGTTGAATATAGTTATCAATAATTCCACACACGCCCTGTACTGTCGCATTCTTTCTTCCACAGTTGTTGAAAGTACTACTTACTTTTCACTGACATGCATGCAGTAGTGCATGCACTTTCAAAGATTGATGGATAGGTTTGTACCCAAAGATTTGTTTATGTTCAATTGTTTGTCCATGCTGTGCTTTTTTTACAGGGTGTCTTCTGGTGGTGACCAACATCGATGGACGAAGCGTCAGCTGCAATGGAGGAGTGCCGCTAATAAGAGGAATTTTTTTCTGCATGCAACTTATTTACCAAATTCAACAGGACAACTACAACAACATACAGATACAGTATCCATTGTGTTTTTCTATGACTGTGACTGCATTTCTTGGATCTCTCTCTGCTTCTAAATTGATCCTTTAACACATCACTTAGTCCACTCCACTATCACATCTGCACCACACATAGTCATTTGTAAGTGCTCCTACGTAATTCGCAAGTCGCAGCACGCCCCAGCCCGTAGAGGACTGGGATGGACCCAATGATGAAGCATGTCACCAAGGGGCAACCCTGGTGAGTGAGGGGACACCTAGAAAAAGAGCAATTTCTCCTTTTCTATCTACTATACCTTCCAGACCAACCCCGTTGAGTGTTGTGAATGGATTTATAGTGACCAGCAAGGCTCTCAGGTATCTGGCAACAGAGACCTTATCTTGAATATAGTTATCAATATTTCCACACACGCCCTGTACTGTCGCATTCTTTCTTCCACAGTTGTCGAAAGTACTACTTACTTTTCACTGGCATGCATGCAGTAGTGCATGCACTTTCAAAGATTGATGGATAGGTTTGTACCCAAAGATTTGTTTATGTTCACAATTGTTTGTCCATGCTGTGCTATTTTTTCTTGTCTCACAAAACCTTTCCCAAAAACCCCAGTACCCATCCATTTTTCAAACCCTAACCCTCTTCCCCCGGGCTGTGTGGTTTTGATTGATGTGTGACTAAATTACAGCAATAAATCCACACACTTGCTGGGGAGGATAAGGTGATACCAACAGGCTGGTGAAGAAATCCGAGGATATATTCTTACTCTGCTTGACAAAGACCCATGGCTAATGTCAAAGAACTTCAACCAAATTAGTAGTTATACTTTACCATTTGTTAGGCTACAATGTGGCACTGTTCTAGCGTACTGTCACCTGCTATATTCTCTATTGTACCGTTGTATTGCTCAGGAGGACAAACCAGATTTCATTTTCTTTTTTTTTCATAGGCATGCAACTGCCACTGTGTCACACCACTAGTACCACCGCTATGAGGAAATTTTATCCGCCCAGGATTGCCAACCTTATTCGCTGTTTCCCGTGGAGCCAGCCCTGGGCCTAGCCCTACTTGCAAACAGAAATTACAGGTAAGATAGGCGTTTGGTTGGAGGTAGTATAATGGAGTATTAGGAGAGACGAGAGATTGACGGTAGTACTACTAAAGTCCTAGGACTATTCAGGAAAACAAACTTACTGTTAAACCCCCACCCACCAGACTCAAAAGCAGTAAAAAACAGGTATGGTCAGATAAAGTTTCAAAAAGTATATTTTTATAGCCCTAACAAAATAATCTCCCGCTAAACCCTCCCTAACCCCAACGATTGTCCTTCAAAAGTCCCCAAAAAACCCAACTCCCAATTCCCACCCCCCAAAAGTCTCTAAAAATGGGGCAAGGGACACTATGGCAGGGTGCTGTTGGCTTTAGCAGCGAGGGCATCATGCTCCTTGCGGAGGGTGGCAAGTTCGAAGCGGAGGCCCTCCACCAAGTTCTTATAGGTCAGGACCTCCTGCTCCAGGTAGGACAGTCTGAGGGATAAGCGGCGCCGGTGTGCCTTGCAAATCCTGTGGGGGGCAGCTGCTGTCTTTGCTGCTCGGCGTTGGCGTTTGGCTTTGGTAGCCCGGCTCCGTACCGCTGGAGCACTGCGCTGGCTGGCAGCCCGCACGGAGGAGGATGCAGCTGTGCCCGTGGACGTTGTTGTTGTACCAGACTGCGTCTCCTCCTCCTCCAGGGCCACCAGCCGCCGATATTCAGCGACAGTGGCATCCAGCCTCCGTTGCCGGGCCATTCGAGCCAGCTCCTTCCTCCTTGATGGTGTCTTGGATTTGGAAGGAGCAACTACATGAAGAAAGAAAGACATAGTCTGTAACCAATGCTCCTTAAGATTAACACAAAATGATTGAGCAGAAAGTTGTCACAGTACAAGTAGCAAATTGAAAGCACAGTACATAACTATTGAGGACAGTATCTATGTAACCTCCGACTTCTTCATCCTTGCTCTAACATTAGTGGGAGTTTAAGGAACAAATTCTATAAGCACTATGGACTTCCATTACAGTCGACTATGACAGTACACCAGTCTTATTCTTCTTCTTCTCTCTTGTTTAGGAAAATTGGTACGTTATCTTATGCAAGCCGGCATAATGCCAGCGCAGTGAACTTGCACCCGAGACGCACACCATGGTGAGTGAGACAGACTTGCGTTACTGTACCGGTCCAGTACATGCAGGTGGTGAAGCTCTTACTTTTCTATTACGGGTGGCACTGAGAATACTCTGTTAAAAGGGCTACTGCTTAATTAATTTAGCTTTCACCCTACAGTGCAAATGAGTATTAGAAAAGGAAAATAAAGAAGCTAAATAATCTGATTATCTATCACTTCACATGGGATGTATTTGATGACATATGGGATGACTTTAGGTGCTTTGCTTATTATTGAGTGAACAGTGATACCCCCACACATGAATGACGTACTACTACTAAACTAAAGTTATTAAGAGAGGTAGGGAGTGTCCACCGTAATAACCGGATATATGTTGTGCTTGCAGTTGCAATACAAACTACTGCTACTATTCATGGTAATATTTGGACAAAATTACAACTTCTTTTCCTTGCCTTTCCTACACTGGAACGGACGTGCGGGTGCGGTGTTACATGCTCTTCAAAGTAACACTTAGTTCATCCAGTGACCGTCTGCTCTCTCTAGATACACATATGCTATCTAAGAGTCAGACAGTACCATGAATGATCCAGGCATCCATCCATTCAAAGTATATGCACACATACAGTTTCTGTTTCACCCACCCAGGCTGTTCTCCTTACACCCATCCTTGCTTAATCATTCACCCAGCCATGCACCATACCATATTCTTTCCTTCCCAGCCACCTCGGGGACCAAGCAAACACATATCATTCTTCTTTGCCAGTCATCATTACATTTCTGGTCCTTCCACACTTACTTACACCCTTCTTTCGCTTGTCGTTCATCCCTTCCATCAAGTTCACCTCAGATTTGATTGGGATTCTTCTCGCCAAAAACTTCACAGCTAAGTCGAAGTACATTTAGAGGAGGCTACTACCTGGTTTATTTATAATACACCTGTTCAGAAAGCACACTCTGCAGTCTTCAATCTCAAATGAGTAAGGAATGAATAGCTTACCTCTGCCCGCCACCACCATGTCATCCCCCACAGATTTGTCCGGCACTTCCACCGCCTCCTCCCCAGAGTTGTCCTCGTCCAATGCCACCACCACTTCAACGCTGGCCCCGGCTCCAGATGTTCCACCTACAAAGTACATTTAATAATGTTAGAATACACCACTCACTACTATATAATATTTGGTCTAGGAGGAAGAAATAAATGTGAAAAAAACAGTATACAATTTAATAATTTGTGACTGTCTACTGTAAAGTAAAAATGTCCCTTTTTCCAGGGAAGGCTGTTGTCTTGCTGCACTTTCTGGCACAACTGATGAATGCTTGCTTTTTATTTTTAACACGCACCACTTTTTCTCCTAACAGACAGAAGCTTGACTTCTAAGAACACGAGCAGGATCAAGTTCAAACCAGGTGAGAGCTCGGCTCGACCACAAGAAATGTGTCCAATTAATCGTCAGCACTAAGCACTTTTCCATTTCCAGTTAAACGTTTACTTTTATGACAAACTTGATTTCAATAAATGTGTTTACTTTTAATAAAGCTTTTAAACTTAAATAGACTCTGTGGTTTTTGGTCCTTCAGACTAGAGTGGATGAGCTAAAGGTTTTGGAATTTTTGCAAGCATAAGTCCGTGCCTCTGCCATCGGTGACTTTGGGAGCTAAATGACTCTGCCACACTATCTAGTCAGTAAGGAGATTGGGGGTTCAACTACAAAGTCTGTTATCACTGAGGTATGTGGAAAGTCTAACAGCACCTATTATAATTGATAAGCTAAGCAATGCATTATTTAGTGTCCATAGTTCTGTTTGTGCAGATTTGTCCCTGCAACAGTAGTAGAATGGATTGTCCTCCTATCCAAACCAAAAGTAAAGTAGTATCTTATTCTTTCTTGGTGGTCATTCACCTTTTTATTGTTGGCAATTGTCAAAGCATAAACATTTAGAATACTTGAAAAGACATTATGGACAATCCCGGAGGACTGCACTCAGTGCATAGAGCTATTGCTGACTAGAATGGGAGTCCAATGGAAATGCCAAATGTGCAATCTTAGTTAGCTACACAGACAGACTAATAAGAATAATCTAGTAATACCACATGGAGTCATAGTCGAGGCAGGATAAGAATTTAGATCCTGTCTACAAGAAGATCAAAGACGATTTAGAAAAAATTGAATGAGGAACGCTAGGAAAAAATAAGTACTCTATATTAAAATTAAAACTTACTGGGGCCAGCAAAGGAGCCCTCACCTGCCCGGTCCTGGCCTGCATCGTCAACAGCACCCTCCTCCTCCTCCTGTGTCCTCCTCTTGCCCCTGGGAGAAGCTGATGTACAACATGAAAGAAAGAAAAACAGAAAACATGGATGATATTTGTCAACCAAATCAAACATTTCAAAAGAACTAACAAAATATTTTTGCGAAATAGCAAATAGACAACTACTCCACGTGATATATTATTGACCAATCTCATGTGGTCGACTACGTTATTACTTTAGTATTGCTTGATTTGAGGACCGTCGAATTGGAAATTACCTTATGTAACTCACTAAACAAAGTACTAAAAAGGTTTGCCTAGGATTGGCAGGCAGCAGTCCGCAGCACGCGAAGTGACAGCCAAAGTCCATCGTGATTGAAGATCAGCGACAACACTAAAGTTTCCTACTACATTAACCAGTCATTAAAATACTCAAACTATCAATCCACCACCACTATTTCTTCTTATCACCATGTGTACAAAGGAAGGACTGGACTTGAGTCTGTAGGGGCTGATTTAGAAGCCCCTTGCGGCTCTTTTGCTCCATTGTTGCGTGACTTTTGTGATGCAGCGGCAGCACAAAAGAGGCGCAATGGTGCGGCGTATATTAACAACGTGACGCATATGGGAGATGCATCACGTTGTAAAGCCCTGCGCCAATAGGGGGCCTTCCGGCGCAAGGGAGGGCGTGCCTGCGCAGGAACGCATCCTAAAAGTGGCTGAGGGAAATCTACAAGATTTCAATCAGTCACTTTGAGGACAATGATGTGTGACTCAAACCCTGCGCCTGCTTGAAGCAGACGTACGGCTTGACGCAGCATTGGGGAGATAGGGCACCCCAGAGCATTGATGGAGATGCACCATCGTTGCGACGCAACTCCAGCAATGCGCCACCTTTACGGCACAGATGCGTAACGCTTTGGTGACGTTTTGGGCCCATGGTGCGCCGCATTGTAAATACGGCGCACCATGGGTGATGGTGGCGTGACGCACAATTACTGGCGCATCCCTGCTACTTTGCAGGGATGCGCCGGTAATTAAAAATCTGAACCTTAGTGTGTAGCATTACGCAGTTCTTTAAACTACACTCATACATAATTTCACAGGCCAATGAAATGAAAACAAAATCTAAAACAAATAAGCATAGTAGCAACACTACTGAGAAGAAGGAGAGCAGTGTACCTGAAATGCACAGAAGATTTTGAAATATAATTTACCTACAATGTAATGAGCAGCATTATTGCTCTTGGTAAAATACAAAAATTTGCAAAATAATAACACAGCAGGAGAAAACATAGTAGTAAAGAAATAGCTACTACTACTCACCAAGCCCGGGATCTCAAGGCCAAGGAGGTCGAGCAGATCTCGCTCACGGGTCAGGACATCCGTCCAGCGGTGGGTGGCCTGGTTGTAGGTGCGCCAGACCCGAGAGTGGTGGTAAATGGCCTGGCACACCTTCTCCCACCGCTTCCGGCGCTCCCGGACCCCGTGCCCGGCATTGATCTTGCCGCCTCCCATGATGGTCCTGGGGAGGCCCACCTCCTCCGGGGTAAAGATCTCCCTGGGTACGACCTCCTCCCCCCTCAAACGCCCACACGGGAGCCGGACACGGGGTGCGGGACCCTTCCCCTTCTCGGGATGCTTCCAGGCTCCCTTCGCCATGGTCTGGGCGGAAAGGAATAAAGAAAATAGAATAGGGAAGATAAGAAAAGAAAAGAGTTTAAAAAAGTAGTTTAAAATTAACCAAAAGTAGCAGTAAACACAAAAATATAGGGCTAGAAAAATAGAGGGATAGATAATAAGTAAAATAGATCAAAAAAGCCTTCAAACAAGCAAAGGATGGCAGAGATTTAGAGAGGATACAAAGACCATGCCCAGAACCATAGCAATGAATGAGAAACAAGATGGCCACGCCCATTCACGACCGCGCGGGTAAGTTCTCGCAAGATTTTCCTTGCGAACACTCGCGAAACTGTACTGGCGAGCCGCACACTTTGCGAGATTGCACTTCGCGCCCGGAAACGGAAATACGTCAGGCAAACAAGATGGCCGCGCCCTTGAACGACCGCGAGGGTAACTTCGCGCCTTGCGCTACGAGCGGCTCACAAAAACGCACAAAACCTTGCGAACTAACACGCCGCAAAAAACAAATTGCATATTCGCACGAATTCGCGGCTTCCGAATCCGATCTCGCGAGTGTTCGCGCCCCGCAAATCCCGCAAAATTGCAGTAAAACGAGTTTTGCAAAACTGAAAGCACTCGGCAGGTGCAAGAGTTCAAACTCATCATTAGTAACAATTCCCTGTAGTGCTTCCTGACTGGGGCCCCTCCAGAATTCAGTTGCTAGTTGCAACAATTGTATGACCCTGCTCTGACCCTCACAGCAGGCTCATAGAATAGCTACAAGTAGGCCACAAAGGTCCTGGAAAAAAAAAATGCACTGCAACAGAAAGCAAATTACAGATAAGGAAGCAGGTGCCAGACTGGAATTTTAAAACAGTGACACATTAATAAACTAACCCCAAATGAATTCATGCCAGTTGAAGCAGGGCTGGTGTGCTTGCTTTTACCCCCCATAATCTACAGTGATGATGAACCAGAGGGTGGCATTGATGTAACAGAGGGTGGCAGTGGTGAAACAGAGGGTGCTGGGAACCTGTGATGATGAACCAGACGTAGAAACAACATAATCGCTACAGTTGCGAGCTGAAATGTAAGTTCGCAATTGCGAACTGGTACGAAACCCTCGCGAACTGGCAGAAATCCTTGCGAACACACAAAAAAAAAATCCGCAAATTCGCAAGAATTCGCAGATTTTGCGGATTGCGAGTTCGCAAATCCGCAAAATTCGCGAACGCGAGATTCGCAAAATTCGCCCATACTTAATGATAACAATGTGTCTTTAGAACAATTTTTTTCTGTTCCAAAACCAGATATTCCAGCATGTCAGGGGCGTGTGCATGGGGGCCTGTTTTTCCCCCAGTTACGCCTGCCTGCATATGGGACTGTGGGAGGAACAGGTCCTCAAGCACACCTATGAAGAAACAATGTTGACTCATGTAATAAGGTGGTACAGATACATTAATGATCTGCTGATAATTTGGAAGGGCTCAGAAACAAGAGCTCTACAATTTATCGAGCAGATCAATGACAACAACGTGAATTTGAAATTCACTGGCCAGATCAGCAATGAATCAATTTGTTTCCTTGATTTTGAAATCACAGCCCAGAACAAACGATTACACACAAGATTACATAGAAAGCCGACTGCTGGGAATGCTTTATTGCATGCAGCAAATCACCACCCTGCACATTTGATCCGCAGGATTCCTTTTGGGGAAATGCTGCGGATAGGAAGAATTTGCAGAACTGATTTGGACTGCCACAAAGCACAAAATGAATGCCAAGATAGGTTCCTTAGAAGAGGTTACTCCTTGGATGAAGTCAATAAAGCCATGACTAAAGCAAATGAACTGGGAAGATCACAGGCACTGCCTGCAAAACCTATACTGATCATAAGATGCCAATTGAGACAACACAAACTTCTAGATTGATTCTCACCTACAGCAACCAACATCAAACAATACGTAGGATTGTTAACAAAAATTGGGATTTGGTCAGAAATTATCCAGTGTTAGGTGCCAATTAGACCCAATCACCTGATATTACATTTATAAAAGCCTGCTTGATGAGTAATTCTTTCGTTAAAAGCAGTCCTGAGGTGAGAAATAACATATCATGGCTTAATGCAAGTAAAGGCTTCATCAAATTTGCGATATGTAAGGCGTACAAACACGGAATCAGCAAAACTGAATACGTCATAACTTTCAACAGTAAACCAATCCGAATTGACAAAAAATGTACCTGTGAAACAGAATTTGCTGTCTATGTGTTGGAGTGTCCCTGTGGCCTGCGATATGTGGGAAGTACCAAGCTCCAAGTCCACAAGAGGATATGCCAGCACATAAGAGCAATTAATAATGGTGATATGTCGTATGTTGTTGCTCGGCACTCCGAGGAATATCATGCCAAAAAATCCCAAGAGCTCAGGTATTTGTTGTGGACTCGATCCCCCTTCTGAGAAGAGGTGGAGACTGTAAAGCACTATTAAGGAAACTGGAGACTAAATACATATTAGAAATGGATTGCAAAACACCACACAGTTTGAATTACAGTGAGGATTTTTATACGTACCTTTAATTTTCATGTTTTAGGTCCATATGTAATTGCCTAATCTTGCTGCTGCCTCATTATTGTTTTTAAGATTTTATGTATATATGCATATGCACATTTTGCACAATAGAATTTAGGGATTCATTAGTGACACTTTATATTGCACTGACACTTAGGGCCCCATTAGGATGGCGGGTGGATTGCCCCTACCGGGCAATCCGCCCGCCATCCCTGTAGAAAACCGCCCCATCATATTATTATGGCTGGGGGGTCCGCGGCGGACGGAAAGACAGTCTGTCACTTTTCCGCTCGGTCGACATGTCGAACGGGCAGAAAAGGGTTCAATATGGTGGCTGTGTCTTTCAGACACCACCAGCCATATTAGAATGTGCCTTTGTGAATGCCTTTCCTTGGCGACATTGCCCCCACGGAATGGCATGCGGAGTCGGCTTGGGGGGCCCATTGCAGGCCCCCATGGACTCCGGGGTTAGGGGGTGCACATGGGGGTACCATACCCCCAGCCTTTCAAAGAGCAAAGTGGCAGGCACCGCGCGGTGCCTGTCACGTTGTGCTTTGAAAAGCACAACATGTATTTTTAGCATTGTGGCGGACGGTGCTTTCAGCACCACCCGCCGCACTGTTAAAAATACAGGATGCGCCTTCCACTGTGGCGGGCACATCCTAATTGGCCCCACAGGACCCCTCCCTTATGGCGGGTGGTCCCTTTTACCGTGAGGATGGGGGGCGGACAAAGTCCGCCCAGCATCCTAATGATGCCCTTTAACTTGTGACTTGGAATGTTGGTTCAAAGCCCATTTGGTTATATTGTTTCCACTCTCACCGTTTGAGAATGGCTGGTAATGAAATGTGATCTATGGAATCCAGTTAAGATTGGATTTTGCTGCTACACCTATTAAGGGAATTTTTTTTTCCATTGGTTTTACTATTTCATATGCACCTTATCCTATATAACGGTTTTCTATGCCCTTTCAAAACTGGCAATTTAATGAGCATTTTATGTATTTTTTAAAATATTTATTTATGTATTTAATTACATATTCAAATGATATTTATATTGTTACTTGCTTAGTTTGCAAATTTCCAGCATCAATTCGATAATGTTGTAACAAAGTTTGGAGAGTGTTGCGATTTTTTCCATGTCTATGATGTTGATTAGTCATGTTACTCAGCACTGTCAAATGGTTGCGACCACACTCTGAACATGTCATGTGACCAAGGCCCCTACAGAGCTGAAACGCGCAATGGCAGCGGTGCAGGGCACAAAATAAAATGACATATCACCGAATCCTGGTTTCGCTTGTCTTTCTGCAACGGAGTGAGCAAGTGATCAAGAGGCGATTGACAAATATATATATATATATATATATATATATATATATATATATATATATATATATATATATATATATATATATATATATATATATATATATATATATATATATACATATATTACCTACTGGCGGTCGCCAGTAGGTATATATAGTTAGGATTTTTTCTCTATGGGATTTTTGAAAATTCTATGTCTAATCACTTTGGCGTTTGTGGACGGAATTGGCTGAAATTTTCAGGAAAATGGAACATTTTGTTTCTGAGCAGCCCCTGACAATTTGGGGGGGTTTCATCAATGGGGGGCCAAGAAAAAAGGGGGGTCCCAAAACACGTTTTTCCCATGTTAATTTCCATAGGGCGGTTGGCTCACTTTTAGCTCGAACGGCTGAATGGATTTGCACGAAACTTTGCAAAATTGTAGGGACTGTTAGCCCGATGTGCCTTTGCTAGGTCTCAATATATGTGCTCCAGTTGATTTTGAGTAATTTAGGTTCAAAAAAGATATATATCTGGGCGGAGCTTAACCACACATCTGATCTGATTGGCTGTCAGCACTTCATCCAAGAAGTGTTGGCAGCCATCTTGGGACCAATATACATGATAGCACCTCATTAAAAAGCATTGTAGTTAATAGAGGGTTTTAGGACTTTAGTTACATTATAAATCATTTGTTGATGGTACCATACTCGTTTTAGGAATTGTGGTGGGTTTTAAGGTGATTTTACCATGTGAAAAAACCTTCTGCTGTGATATCATGAATATTGTTTGAAAGAAAACTAATATCTCATGATTTTCCCACAGTGGTTCGGAAGGGGATCTATAAGCTAAACTGAAAGCATATTGTCTGTAAATTCACATTATCTTTCTCAGTCATGTGAAAATGAAGTCTGACATTCTCAGTAAAACATGTACATCCAACAAGGACAGAGACTGTCAGTTGATTCCTTTGTGTTCTACTGCAGCCTCCTAGAGTGTTCTAAAGAACAACTAGAGCGCTAACAGTCCTACTTATTACAAAGGTATGGCACACCTGAAGCCATCTTGATTGGAATAAAGTGGTAACTCTTAAAACATTTAATTTAAAAAGAAACAACATGAGGGGGTATATTTTGCCATAGAAAGTATGATTAGTGCTGCAGAATGAAAAATTAGGGCACATTTTGAGTGACTTCTCAAATCCTTTTCTATTTCATTAAAACATTCTGACATGCAGTCTCCCAAAATGGCCACCAGAGACAAAAGAGCCCAAATGTAGCCCAAATATCACCCAGATGTAGCCCAAGTATAGCCCAATGACAGAATGTCCCAGAGTGTTCTAAAGAACAACTAGAGCGCTAACAGTCCTACTTATTACAAAGGTATAGCACACCTGGAGCCATCGTGATGGGAATAAAGTGGTAACTCTTAAAACATTTAATTTAAAAAGGAACAAAATGAGGGGGTATATTATGCAATAGAAGGTATTATTAGTGCTGCAGAAAGAAAAATTAGGGCACATTTTGAGTGACTTTGCAAATCCTCTTCTATTTCATTAAAAAATTCTGACATGCAGTCTCCCAAAATGGCCACCAGAGACAAAAGAGCCCAAATGTAGCCCAAATATCATCTAGATGTAGCCCAAGTATAGCCCAATGACAGAATGTCCCAGAGTGTTCTAAAGAACAACTAGAGCGCTAACAGTCCTACTTATTACAAAGGTATGGCACACCTGAAGCCATCTTGATTGGAATAAAGTGGTAACTCTTAAAACATTTAATTTAAAAAGGAACACAATGAGGGGATATATTTTGCCATATGAATTATGATTAGTGCTGCAGAAAGAAAAATTAGGGCACATTTTGAGTGACTTCTCAAACCCTCTTCAATTTCATTAAAAAATTCTGACATACAGTCTCCCAAGATGGCCACCAGAGACAAAAGAGCCTAAATGTAGCCCAAATATCACCCAGATGTACCCCAAGTATGGAAAGGGGCGACCAATCGGTCCCCCCGAACGTATGGCAGAGTACCACGATCCCCCCGGGAAGCCATCTTGGGCGGGAGGCGAGTCTCGGCTGGTATGCCCAAAGCGGCGTAGCCGGGGCGCGCCTTTTCCCGCCCTAGAGTGGGTTGGCCTAGACACTGACGCGGCTGGCCACGCCCTGGGGGCAGGCAGGGGCGGGTTTACGCCCGCCCTGAAGACGGATAAAAGGAGGAACAAGACCAGAAAGCATCCTCTTGTTCCTGTGCTCTGAAGCTGCACCTCCTCGCTGCACGTGAGCTCGAGACGGAACGAAGAGCCAATTTTGAGCGTTGTAATCGTTCTTGTTTGTTTTCCAGATACTCTGTTGGAGAATGCCGAAGAAGGCGGGAAAGCGAATGACTACCGACCAGATGCTGCGTGTTCTCATGAAAGAGGTGACCGACCTAAAGAGGCGAATGGATAAAGACGAGGAAGGGGGGCCGAAACGTCCTTTGGTGGGAGCAGCCCCGGGAGGAAAAGGCAAGAGGCCCAGGAGGGGAGCAGCTGGGGGAGATATCCCGGGTCCCAGTGTCCCGCTCGAGGCACCCACTCCCGTGCCGGAGGAAGGGAATCCGATTCCCGTTGTGGTCACCCCCGTGTCCGGGGAAGATATGCCGCCCGAGCTGGCAGCACAATTAGCAGCGTGGTTGGGTAAAGGTAGCGAGGGCGCCACGGCTGTCGACGCGCAGGTGTTGATGAAGCAACTGCGTGAAACACGGGAAGCAGCGAGGGTATCCACGCCGGCTGCGGCCGTAGAGAAGCCACAGGGGACGGTTTCAGTCACAGACACAGCGTCCGGTTCAGGTAAGCGGCCATTGCCGATTGCGAGGGAGGAGTCGGCACCCTCTCGAAGGGAGAAGTTGGGTCAGCATGTCCCTTTAGCTATTAAAGAAAAGATATGGGCAGGGGAGTATGTAAACATCTTCTCGTTGCTTACTGATCATTATGAGATGGAGCATGTTAAAGGTCAGAAGGACCTCATGCATCCGAGTGTTTGGCGCGCAAAGATGGCCGCCTTTAAGGTAAATGAAAACATTGGCAATTGGGGCAAGGCATGGGGGGTTTTCACATCGATCTTGGGAGAACGAAGGCCCGAATTGCTACCCGAATTGCCGATTTATCAGTCACGGATCATGGGGTACTCTGTATCACACGAGGGTAATCATTGGTTCTGCTATGATAATATTTTCAGAAAAGCAAAAGAACATGATAAAAACTTAACTTGGGATTGTTATGATTCTGTGTCCTGGTCCAAAATGAAGGATACTGGCATGTTGAAATTGCCATTGGTAGGGAGTAACGTGGGCGAATCCTCCCGTCAGTATGCGGGGACGCCCTTTCGATCAGGTACGGGTACCGACAATCACTCGAGGCCTACCGGTAATGCAGGTAAAAAGGGGGTTTGTTGGAACTTTAACAGGGGTAAATGTACTAGGCCCCAGGGGTCGTGCAAATTTAGACACGAATGTAGTGGGTGTGGGCAATCATCCCATCCTGAGTCCACGTGCAGAGCCAAAACGGGTGATAACGGGGGTAGAGGAGGTGCCAAACAGGTCTAACATAGTCCAAGGGGCGCCTTTACCTACCCCGATTGATACCTTGGCAATGATTCCCTGGCTCAGTGAATACCCGGATCGTGCTTCCGCTGGGGTGGTGCGGAACGGGTTTTCATATGGTTTCCGCATCCCAGTGGGGGACTTTCAGGGTGTGGAAAAATGCAAAAATCAGATATCGGTCTTGCAGCATACGACCGTGGTACAGGCAAAGATCCGGAAGGAGGTTACTCGAGGTCGAGTCGCCGGTCCGTTTAGTGTACCCCCGGTTGCTAACTTTGTTTGTTCGCCTTTAGGAGTGGTTCCCAAGAAGGACCCGGGTGAGTTTCGGCTGATACATAATTTGTCAGCCCCACGTGGTCTTTCTGTAAACGAAGCGATAGACCCGGAAATGTGTTCGGTGCGGTACGCATCCTTCGATGAGGCCGTAGCCATTTTGAATCGCCTAGGGCCCGGTGCGCTGATGGCAAAATCTGATATCGAGTCAGCGTTCCGGTTGCTCCCGGTACATCCAGACGATCAGCGTCTCCTGGGATTCATGTTTCAGGGTCAGTATTACATGGATAGGTGTATGCCGATGGGATGCTCTATATCTTGTGCCTATTTCGAGAAATTCAGTAGTTTCCTACAATGGGTCTTCACTAAGAAGACGGGTTTCCAACATGTGATGCATTATCTCGATGATTTTTTGTTCCTGGGGGCAGCCGGGGATCCGGAATGTGGGCAAGCTTTGGCTGCATTTGGTGTTTTAATGAATCAGTTTGGCGTGCCATTGGCACCAGGTAAGACGGCGGGTCCTTCGACTTGCCTTGAGTTTCTGGGGATCGAGTTAGACTCCGGAGAAGGTTGTTTCCGTTTGCCAGGTGATAAAGTGTTAAAGTTCAGGGCATCCCTGCAAATGTGTATGAGTGAATCTAAGGTTAAGCTGCATCAATTACAGCAGTTAGTGGGACAGTTGAATTTCGCCCTAAGAGTTATACCAATGGCCCGCCCTTTTTCCCGTTCGATCGCTCAAGCCATGGTCGGACTGAAGGAGGGCCATCATCGCACAAGGCTCTCGGCAGAGGTCCGCCAGGACATGCGCATTTGGTTGGCATTTCTGGCGGATTTCAATGGTCGAGTCGTCTGGAACAAACCGGCCGTGTCCTCTGAGGAGCTGGGGCTGTGGACAGATTCGGCAGGGAGCATGGATTTTGGTGCCATTTTCGGCACTCGATGGTCGGCACAAAAATGGCCGGCATGGTGGCATAACAGTGGACTGACAAGTAACATTGCTTTCCTGGAACTTTTCCCCATTTTGGTGGCCCTGAGAACGTGGCCCGAAGGGTTCAGAGATCACTCTGTGGTATTTTGGTCTGACAATATGACCGTGGTTGAGTGTATCAATAGCCAGGCAGCACGATGCAAATGGATTTTGAGACTGCTCAAGGAAATCGTATTACTGTGTATGCAATTGAATGTGCTATTCAAAGCAAGACATGTCCCGGGGGTGATGAACCAGGCGGCTGATGCCCTTTCTCGTTTTCGTATGCAGGCCTTCTGGGGTTTTCTTCCCACAGCGGACCCGGAGCCAGCACCCTTTCCCGAAGCTCTCTGGTCTCTCGGTGCCCCGAACTTCGTAACCTCGTGGGAGAGAGTTTAGCACCCAGGACGAGGAAGGCATATGAAGGGGCGTTCCGGTCCTATTTAGCCTTTTTGGGGACTGCTAGAGAGGAGCTTTGGGGCCAGGAGGAATGGGTAGTGAACTTTTTGATGTCGTTACATCTGGCAGGGAAATCGGTGGCCACGGCCCAGAGGCATCGGGCTGCCATTTCCTTTGTTGCTAGGGCTCATGGGATCCAGGACCCGACAGCGTCTTTCGTTGTGCAAAAAGCGCTACGTGGGTGGCAACGCCTTGAGGGTCGCAGAGTAGATGAGAGGCGCCCGATAGGTTTGGATAGGTTGGCCCAGTTATTATCCAAACTCCCTACAACATGTTCATCTCAGTTTGAGACAGTGTTATTCCGAGCCGCTTTTACGCTGGCATTTCATGGGGCTATGCGGGTAAGCGAATTAGTGGCGAGGAACAAGCAGGATGTGACGGGAGGACTGTGCGCAGAGCACGTTCAGATCAGAGGGGAGACAATGACTGTCTCGTTTGTGAGGTCCAAGACCGATCAGAGTGGGATGGGTGACTGCATAATTATACGCAGGATTCCCGGGTCGTCCATGTGCCCAGTGAAGTGTTTAGAGGATTATTTAACACGAAGGGTGGCATCATGGGGGGGGACCTTGTTGAGACACGCGGACGCCACCCCACTGACACGGTTTCAGTTTCAGCGGGTGCTTGCGATGTCGATTACAGCTGCGGGCTTGAACCCGGGCGAGTTTGGGACCCATTCCTTTCGGATAGGGGCTGCTACAGAGGCTACAGCCAGGGGTCTGAATGTGGAACAAGTTAAGCGTGTGGGGCGTTGGTCCTCCAATTGTTATAAAAGGTATGTGCGTTTGCACATGTTGTGAAGCTGTAATGATGTACTCACGCTTCTTGTTTTGTTTGGTTTTTCAGTTACGCAAGCCTACGAGGCGGGGCGGACTATGCAGTCGACCCAACACCGGGCCAGCGGTCAGACATCACCGGCTGTGAAAAAGGAGGTGTGGGTCGTGGGCCACTCATACGTGAGGCGTGCCGCGGACGTATTCAAGGCAGGTGACATGGTGCACGTGGCTGGGGAATACGGGTACAGCGTGTCCTTCTACGGAAAGGGCGGTCTCTGTATTGACCAGTTTCCATCATTTTTCGAGGGTTTGCTAGGGCGGACGAGGTCACCGCCGTCTGTAGTCATAGTACATCTTGGGGGCAATGATTTGGTCACCATTGGTAGACGACTTCTCCTGGAGGCGATGCTTTCCACTGTAAGTTGGTTAGCGAGGAGAGTTCCAGGGTGCACAATTGCGTGGTCCCATATGATCCCACGAAAAGTGTGGCGGGGGGCTTTTTCTGTTTCTGCTGTAAATCATTCTGTGAGAAAAATTAATAACAAAGTGAGTAGGTTGTTCCGTTCCAATGCACTACATTCTATTTCGCATGGGTGTATTAATGATGACAGTATGTACTTGGGGGATGGTGTTCATTTGTCTCGGGTGGGGAATGAGTTACTCATAGGAGACTTCATAGCTTGGCTGAAGACGTTAAAACATGACCTTTAGGTAGGAGTGTGGTGGGGGGTCCGGATAGCCGGTCAACTATCCGGACCTGTGGCGGTAAGGTCATGATCGGTGAGCACTAATTGGAAGATCCCTATGAGTGGGCGTCACCCATTACGGATGGGGGCGCTCGGGGGAGGTGGCCATTGGCCCCTCAACGGGGAGGCGGTCCCTTCTAAGGATGGGTCGCCGAAAGGAAAGGGAAGGCGGTCAAGGCCCCTTCATGGGTAGGAGGGGTTACAGCCCCCTCCTGGGGAATTTCCCGGGGCCAGGACGTCTGCGACGGCAGATGTGGTAAGTTGTGTGGGGTTTGGGGGGGGGTCTACGCTACCTTCTAGATACCTCACACGAGTCCTCGTACGACCTTTAAGTGGCGTCGAGTTTTATTGGGGCCCCCGTCAAGTCAAGGGAAATTGGTAGTTGCACTTGAGGTATGCCTCCGTGCCGCCCCTCACAAGTGAGGGGGATATGTCTGGGTTAGGGATCTTGACACCGGTTACGACCTTGCCGTTGTCCCTTAAACGTTAGGATGTACAATTTCAAAAGTTAAGTAAATGTTGGTAGGATGTTAGTTCGGCTAGGAGAACCTTTGTATTAGAGGATATGTTAAGGTTAGCCAAACATCGCAATGTGGTAATGAAATTGTACATAATATGAAACTGTTAATTTAATGTTTTAATTTTGTTTCATATTTTAATAAATACGGCCGGGAGGGTCACTCCCTCCCGTCTTCCAAAAATTTCAGAACTGTTTCCGGTTTCCCATCCTTGGGGATTGTGTTGAGAGGGGGTGGCGGGTATCTCAGCCATATGGAAAGGGGCGACCAATCGGTCCCCCCGAACGTATGGCAGAGTACCACGATCCCCCCGGGAAGCCATCTTGGGCGGGAGGCGAGTCTCGGCTGGTATGCCCAAAGCGGCGTAGCCGGGGCGCGCCTTTTCCCGCCCTAGAGTGGGTTGGCCTAGACACTGACGCGGCTGGCCACGCCCTGGGGGCAGGCAGGGGCGGGTTTACGCCCGCCCTGAAGACGGATAAAAGGAGGAACAAGACCAGAAAGCATCCTCTTGTTCCTGTGCTCTGAAGCTGCACCTCCTCGCTGCACGTGAGCTCGAGACGGAACGAAGAGCCAATTTTGACCCACCCACCAGCCCCTGAAGACAGCGAGTGGTTTTAAATAAAGTTTGATGGATAATTCTGATTTTCGTTTACAGGTTGTGGTATTATCGTGAAGATTTTGAGTATGCAATAAAGAATGATCGTTTTGTGTTATGTTTTGCAAATAAAGTAATTCTGCTTTAGTGTTCATCAGTAAGCATGCTTTGAATAAAGTTGTTGTTGCTACTGTCTGTTATATTTAGTCTTTAGTTATTTAGTTATCATTGTCGTATTTATTTTGGTCGGGCGGTAAGGTCATGATCGGTGAGCACTAATTGGAAGATCCCTATGAGTGGGCGTCACCCATTACGGATGGGGGCGCTCGGGGGAGGTGGCCATTGGCCCCTCAACGGGGAGGCGGTCCCTTCTAAGGATGGGTCACCGAAAGGAAAGGGAAGGCGGTCAAGGCCCCTTCATGGGTAGGAGGGGTTACAGCCCCCTCCTGGGGAATTTCCCGGGGCCAGGACGTCTGCGACGGCAGATGTGGTAAGTTGTGTGGGGTTTGGGGGGGGGGTCTACGCTACCTTCTAGATACCTCACACGAGTCCTCGTACGACCTTTAAGTGGCGTCGAGTTTTATTGGGGCCCCCGTCAAGTCAAGGGAAATTGGTAGTTGCACTTGAGGTATGCCTCCGTGCCGCCCCTCACAAGTGAGGGGGATATGTCTGGGTTAGGGATCTTGACACCGGTTACGACCTTGCCGTTGGCCCTTAAACGTTAGGATGTACAATTTCAAAAGTTAAGTAAATGTTGGTAGGATGTTAGTTCGGCTAGGAGAACCTTTGTATTAGAGGATATGTTAAGGTTAGCCAAACATCGCAATGTGGTAATGAAATTGTACATAATATGAAACTGTTGATTTAATGTTTTAATTTTGTTTCATATTTTAATAAATACGGCCGGGAGGGTCACTCCCTCCCGTCTTCCAAAAACTTCAGAACTGTTTCCGGTTTCCCATCCTTGGGGATTGTGTTGAGAGGGGGTGGCGGGTATCTCAGCCATATAGCCCAATGACAGAATGTCCCAGAGTGTTCTAAAGAACAACTAGAGCGCTAACAGTCTTACTTATGACAAAAGTATGGCACACCAGAAGCCATCTTGATTGGAATGAAGTGGTAAGTCTGAAAACACTCAATTTAAAAAGAAACAACATGAGGGGGTTAATTTTGCCATAGAAAGTATGATTAGTGCTTCAGAAAGAAAAATTAGGGATCATTTTGAGTGACTTCTCAAATCCTCTTCTATTTCATTAAAAAAATTCTGACATGCAGACTGAAACATGCACTTTGAATACCAGCAGCAGACGTCCCTGGTGAGCAGTAGCTTTACTACAGTGATCTAATGTGCAACTAGAGTGCTAACATTCAGAATTTATGGCAAATGTGTGACACATCTGAATGCCTTCTTGATGGAACCAAAGTAAACAAGCATTGAAAATGCAATAGATCTCGCCCTTGTTTAAGTTAAAGCCATTCTGTTTGTAATGAGGTGGCTTTTTAGCTTTGCTTTTATTAGTGTTTTTTCAACTTTCATGTAAATAACATGCATCTGTATGCATATAAGTATATGTATGCATGCATTTATGTTTGTATTTATATAGATATACAGATGATATATGTTTATATATGTATGTATATATATATATTCACTGAAAAAACCATAGGCTATAGACCATATATAGTTAGGAATTAGCATTTACAAAACCTTGAAAATTCACTGAAAAAACCATAGGTTATAGACCATATATAGTTAGGAATTAGCATTTACAAAACCTTGAAAATTCACTGAAAAAACCATAGGTTATAGACCATATATAGTTAGGAATTCGCATTTACAAAACCTTATTTTACTCACACAAAACCACTGAAATTCCATATATAGTTAGTTGCACTAACTATATATCGCGCACCCGCAATCCACTGCTGATGATGTCACATATTACATCATTCATGACATGGTCAGTGACATCACTGATGACATCACTGATGACATCTCAAATGACATCACTGATGACATCACTGATGACAACATCCAGTGACTGTATGTTTCTGTAAAGTTAAAATATGTCTTACATATTGAAGAATGAGTGGATGTATAAGTGTCAGGATGAAGGATTTAGTAGGTGCATGACTGACTGTATGAGTGAGTGATTAAATGTGTCTCACTGAGTGCATGGGTTAGTGACTAAACTGTCTTAATTTGTGCATCATTATGTCTGTTGTTCTGTAAACTGTTGCATGTGTTGATAAGTAGCTATATGAGTAACTATATGGGTTATTGATTGGTTGCCCAAGTATTTGTATGGGAGACTGAGTGTGTGTGTGGGTGGCTGGGAGGTGTATGACTCTGTCCATAGATGTGTGAGCAGTTGATTCACTAGATGTATGGTTTCAAAGTGCATGTGGAAACAGCTGTATGGGCGGTTGACTGTGTGCATGAGTGTATTGGTGAGTGAATGGATATCTCAGTGCTACATGTCAAAGTAAGTACATATGTAAAAGACAGTACATGTGAGAGTTGACATATATAAATAACTGTGCATAAGAGCCAGTGAATGTGTGAGTGGCTGTATGGATCATTGTGAACTTGTATCAGGGATTGTATAAGAGAGTAAATATGTGTTAGTATATGTTTGAATAAGTAAAGTTTGTATAACTGTATAGTTGAGGAAATGGAGGTGTGATTGATTCTTTGCATGACTGACTAGGTGTGTGAGTAACTCCATGGATGAGTGACAGTCTGTGAGTGTCTGTTTACACTGATTGTATCTAAGGTTATATTAGAGTCTGAAGATGTTCATCGTATTATCACATGAATGATATCATCAGTGATGTGATCAGTAATGTCAAATGAGATGTCATCAGTGATGTCATCAGTGATGTCATTTGAGATGTCATCAGTGATGTCATTTGAGATGTCATCAGTGATATCATCAGTGATGTCACTGACCATGTCATGAATGATGTAATATGTGACATCATCAGCAGTGGATTGCGGGTGCGCGATATATAGTTAGTGCAACTAACTATATATGGAATTTCAATGGTTTTGTGTGAGTAAAATAAGGTTTTGTAAATGCGAATTCCTAACTATATATGGTCTATAACCTATGGTTTTTTCAGTGAATATATATATATATATATTACCTACTGGCGGTCGCCAGTACGTATATATAGTTAGGACCTAGTTACCATAGGAAATTCCGAACATTCTATTGGGAATAACTTTGGCGCCGATTGAGGGATCTGGCTGTAATTTTTCTTAAATTTGCCTCGCTCCTTCCCTGAAAGTTTCAGGGGATTCGTCAAGCGGGGGCCGAGAAAAAAGGGGGGTCCCAAAATGTGTTTTCCCCATGTTAATTTCCATAGGGACATTCTGACAAGGCTACAGCTCGAACGGCTGAACGGAATTACACCAGATTTGGCAAAATGGTAGGGACTGGTATGCAGCAGTGCCTTTTGTATGTTTGGTGTAAAACCCTTCAGTAGTTTTTGAGAAAATTGATTGTGAAATTGAGGCCAATGCAATTTTCCATAGGACCTTTAGACACAGCTACAGCCCGAACGGCTGAATGGAATTACTGCAAACTTGGCAAAATGGTAGAGCCTGGTATGCAGAAGTGCCTTTTGTATATTTGGTGAAAATCCCTTCAGTAATTGTTGAGAAAATTGACTTTTTTCAAATTATATATCTATAGGCGGGACACGGTGCGCGCACAGGCTTGCACCGTCCTTTCACTGTCCTTGCACGTGCGCGGACCTTCGCGTGTGTGCACGGAATTCTGATTGGCTGTTGGACGTCTGTCAACATTCCAGTCAGTCAAAATGAGGAAGTGTAGTCCGCCATCTTGTTTTTGTGGCAGATGATAGTGGTTGTAAACAGAAGTGTAATAGTTGACAAGGAGGCAGGGTAGAGATTCCTGAGCCCCCTAGGTTTTGTCATGGGGTCTGTAAAGGACCCCGAAGGTTGGAAAAAAAAAATTTAATCGAGGGGTCCGCGCACCGTGCGCGGACTTCGGCTCAAAAAGACAAAAAAGAAATACAATAAAATAACAAGTTTCAGTGTTTAGATGCTGGTTGAGTGCAACATTGAGTGACTCATTCACCTTTGGGTTTAGGTAGGTGTTTTGTGGAGAGTTAGAATGGTAATTTGTAAAGAGCATTGGGCGTAGGTTGAAGATTATGTGAGTTTGAAAGTGTTGATAATTTGAACCAATTAAAATGTTACTTTGGTTTTGATTTTGTGTGTGATAACATTTGATTGGCTGGCTATCTGAATATGTATGAGAAATGAGAGGTAAACACAGCCATTTTGAGATTTTAGTGTTTGAGGTATACTTTTGAGGTGTAAGATTGAGACAGAATTTACTGTTCAACAGTTTTCTAGAAGGTGAATTGTTAATTTGTAAGGAGAACTCTGTTGTTCACTTTAAGTTAACAGGAAAAATGTTTTCTGTTAGTTATTTAATGTTTTTCTGTTATACTTATGGATTGAGTAGGGCAACATCAGATGCTGTGCTTTATATTTCTAATTCTTGCTTGATACTATACACTATCCAGGGAATCACGGCCATTTTGTGACTATAGTGTCTGAGGTAGTTTTGTGAGGAAATTTTGGTGTTCAATTTCTGGTGTGAGATTTACACAGTAGTGACTCTTCTATTAGAATTTAATAGTTTTTCTCTGCCCTATCTCACTCTTCCCCTGCACCATCTCACTGTCTTTCTCTTTCTTTTAATAGTACACTAACATCAATAATGGCTGAAAATGAAGAGTCATTTGACAATGTTATATAAATTTTTGTGACTGTTATTGAGGATGTTCCTGAAAGAGAGCTTTGTGATGGAGGAGATGGCATGGGCGATTTCTATGATGAATCCTTGGATTCAGATTTAATGGAAGCTTTGGAGTTCATTGAGTTTGAGGATCCTTTTTGGGATATTTTTAATATTGACATTGCTGATGATGCAATCGTAGACGATCATTTAAATTTCGAAAATTTCCAACAATAAATTTAAATTTAGTAAATAAATATTGTATGAGAATTTATACTTATCAAAATGTAATTCATGAGGTAATAGCAAACTGATAATTTTTGGTGTTACATAGTAAGTTTACTCATAAATATTTCCCTTCCCCCCAAAAATTTTCTTAAATGTGTATTTGACATCTCTTTTTCATGTCCTGCATCCTTTCTCTCAATGTCTGTCTCTGATGCACAAGATTGCAACATCAGTAAGTTAATAGTACACTAACATAAAATGATGAATGAAAATGAGGAGCCTACCAACATCTTCTTTGAAATAACAGCAACGTTTATTGAGGCAACTTATTCTGTGGTGTGTATTGATCCTATAGATGAAACAAATCAAGAAGAACATGAAGGAGATACCATGGCAGATTTTTTTGATGAAACACTAGATATGGAATTAATGGAATGTGTAGACATTGTTGAGTTTGACAAATCATTTTCAGACACTTTGACAGATGAAATTCCTGATGAAGAAATGCTACAAGTTCTTTTAGATTTTGAAAATTCTGATAAATAAATTTTAATTTAGTAAAGAATTTTTTTTTGAAAATTATACTTATTTAAATGTAATTTATGAGGTAGTAGCAAAGTGATACAATTTTGTGTTCTTCATGTCCTGCATCATTTCTCTCACTGACTGTCTCTGATGCACTAGTTTACAACATAAGTAAGTGTATAGAACAGCAAGTGTGTTTCACCAGAGTAGGAACTCATGACCCCAATTCTGACCACACATTGAGAAAGGAAGGTATCATGTGAACAAATCTGTTTCTGCTTTCCTGAAAGACTACAGTTTGATTTCAATATACCACAATAACTTGCATTACAACATACAAGGTATCTACAGAGGAGACGATGTCCATTTCCAATTCTGTTTTATTTAAAAAACAATCCAATAGGTCCACGCACCGTGAGTGCTCGGTGCATGCACTGTGAGTGCTCGGTAAATGCACGGTGCACAAGCCCTATCGCTGCCATTTTGTGGTTTCAGAAGAGAGTCAAAAATATAACTTAAAAACGTGGGAAGGGGGTAGGGTAGAGTGTCTCTGACCCCTTAGGCCTTCTCAGGGGGTCCTTCAAGGACTCCTAAGATTAAAAATAATGTTTATTTAAAAAAGAAATAACAGAAAACACAATAGGTGTGCTCACGGGGAGTGCTTGGTGAGTGCTCGGTGCGCGGGCCCCGGTAAAAATTAATTTAAAAAATAAAGTTTAAAATCATATTTGAGTGTTTACATGTTAGTTGGCTCTAAAAAGAGCTGTTGTGTTCATTGTGTTTTTTTGGTACCTACAAGTAAGTACCAATGCAAAGTCTGATGTTACAGAGAAACACTCTGTTCCCTTCATCAGTGAAATGTACACCATCTGTCCTATAGATGCCTTGCATGTTGTAACGCAAGTTGTTGTGGTATATACAACCGATTCCATAGTCTCTCATGTATGTAGAAACATATTTATTTACATGTTTCCTTGCTTTCTCAATCTGCGGACAAAATTGATTGGACCAATTCCATTTTTGCCTTTGGCATATATTGGAATAGACAAAGGCAGTTTGAGGAAACATTGACATCAATTGCCCAAAGATGTCCTTCAATAGCATTTCTAGACCAACCCCAGTCAAAGGGCATAAGTCATTTCCATCACAGTGCACAATTATGAGGTCAGGGTGTGGGAGATGCATGAAGGATTTCACCAATGGTATCAATTGGTGACATCTCAATCCTCTCTGGCCAATCCATAAAATATCCACATTTGGTAAATCAAGGTTTAAAATTCCTCTGTTTGTTGCAGACCAGAATACAAAGCTGTGTCCTACAAACCATACTGAAAGCATGTTCAAGGCAGATCTGGTTGTACTCAGATGAGGGCTGTAAATGAAATGGCAGTTGGAAAGCTTGCAGCTTAGAAAAAAAGAGGAGGACAATCACTGCACTTGAAGCTTAAGAAATGATTGGTACTTTCCGAAAATGTAAAAGAGCATATTAGGGTGCATAGTTTTTTTTTAAAAGAAGCAATTCTGATGGTTCAGAAAAGGTCATTGAAAGGAACACTGCACATGATTAGCTGTTATATTGAAAGCTCTAACAACCTTGCTGGATTCATTTGCAACATAGTATGATGAACTTTTAAACTCTGTTCTTCCTTTGGTGGGAGTAACCATGGTAACAGGTTGAATGAGCAGTAGGGGGATAGGTGAATATTATGTGAGTTTGAAAGTGTGGAAATGTAGAACCAATTGAAATGTTAGTTCAGGTTTGAAATAGTGTGGGAAGACATTTCATTGGTTATGATCAGAAATAAGTGTGAAGAATGAGTGGGAAACTGTGCCATTTCTGTTTCCAGTGTCTGAGCTGCAGTTCAGGGATTCTGCTTAAAAAAAACTGGTGTGTGTTTCACACTGTTCTACATTTTCAAAAGTGATTTTAAAGGTGAGTAATGGTTCTTTTAATATAGAGAGAGTGCTGTTTGCAGTATTGGGAAGCATAACAAGCATATTCAGCTTCATTACTGTTGTATTTTGAAAATGAGTCAGGTTTCTCAATTTATGTCATTAGTAAAATCCTTTACGCATCTCTTACAGCAATTCATATTCTTGTCTGTGTGCCAATTTTATTACTCTGCATGCATTTTCTGATTGCACCCATGTCAAACATTGTGCAAGGGGCTTGTAAATATGCCTCTCTTTTTTGTATATTGTATCTCAATTTATGCCATAAGTAAAATCCTTTACACATCTCTCACAGCTTTTCATATTCTTGTTTGTGTGCCAATTTTATTACTCTGCATGCATTTTCTGCTTGCACCCATGTCAAACATTGCGCAAGGGGCTTGTAAATATGCCTCTCTTTATTTGTATATTCTATCTCAATTTATGCCATTAGTAAAATCCTTTACGCATTTCTCAAGGCATTTCATATTCTTGTCTGTGTGCCAATTTTATTACTCTGCATGCATTTTGTATAATATGTGACGTCATCAGCAATGCATTGCAGGCGCGCAAGTTATAGTGAGTCCAACTAACTATAACGTGAGAATTTCAATGGTTTTATGTCAGTAAAATTTCCAGCTAACTATAACTGGTGTGAAACCTATGGTTTTTTCAGTGAATTTAATAGGTTTTTTAAATGCTAATTCCTAACTATAACTGGTGTGAAACCTATGTTTTTTTCAGTGAATTTAATAGGTTTCTTAAATGCTAATTCCTAACTATACCTGGTGTGAAACCTATGGGTTTTTCAGTGAATTTCAAAGGTTTTTTAAATGCTAATTCCTAACTATAAGTCTCAGTTTATATGTAAGACTGTTAGCGCTCTAGTTGTTCTTTAGAACACTCTGGGACATTCTGTCATTGGGCTATATTTGGCCTACATTTGGTTTTTTTTGGTCTCTGGAGGCCATCTTTGGGCTACATTGGGCTACATTGGGCTACATTTGTAAAAAAACACGTGTGCATATATATTGAGACATAGCAAAGGCAGATCAAGCTACCAGTCCCTACAATTTTGCCCCAATTTTTTTTTGTATATATATATTTTTTTTTGCGTTGGAGCGCTCCCGGTGCGCGCCCCGGTGAGCGCCCCTGGAATGCGTAGTTCTATGAAGCGCCCCGGGGCTCGCACCGGAGAGCGTCCCGTAAGCGCCAATCTCATGATCGTGACGTATCCCGTAGCCGCGTCCGCGTGATACGCACGGCGAAACGCACCCGGAAGCACTCAAGCGAATACGATCGTGCAACGCGCTTACGCGACGCGCCCCGGGGCGCATAGCGTAAGCGCGTCGGGTCATGGGACCTGAAAATAACACTTTTTATTGGTTAATAACAGTTTTTTTTCACAAGTAGGGAAACAACACCTCTTGTCTGTTCCTTCCAAAAAAACAAATTTAACCATGTCTGGTTCCCAGAACCCTTCCCAGGACCAGTCCTCAGACTCTTCAGATGGATTCCGGCCTGAGGTCCCCCCACAGAGAAAAGTGAAAGACCACTTCATTTGGAAGTTTTTCTCTTTTCCGGAGGGGGAGAAAAAATGCAATGCAGCAAAAGTCACGTGTAAAATTTGTGACACTGTTCCCTCACGTGGAAATCCCACCCGGAAATATAGTTTTGGCAATGCAACATTACTCAGGCATGTTGAGAGGAAGCACCCGATTATTTTTGCACGGGAGAGCACCAGGGCCCTGGCTCGCAATCCACCACCCGATTGCCCCCCCACTTCCACCGGAACATCAACATGATCGGTGAGAGGAAGACCAGCAGTGATGACCCAAAATATTCAGCCTGTTTTTGCTGATATTACATTTCGTTGTAAGCAGTGTGACCAACTGCTACGTTATGGAGAGCAGAGCGTGGACCTGATTGTTCGAAAGAGGGAGGAACACCGCTGCGCCCCTCAGTCCTAATTTTTCCCTTTTTTTTTTGCTCCTGTTGAGCAGTTTTGCATTCCCTAGTTTTGTTTTTGTTGTGAAAAAATACCCAAAATTTTTTAAAACGTTCGGAAAAAGTAAAAAAAAATGTAAAGAATAAAAAAGAAGCAAAGAAACAGTTCTTTAAGTAAGACTGTTAGCGCTCTAGTTGTTCTTTAGAACACTCTGGTACATACTATAATTGGGCTATAGTTGTGCTACATCTGGCTGATATTTGGGCTACATTTGTATTTTTTTGTCTCTGGTGGCCATCTTTGGGCTACATTGGTCTACATTTGGGCTCTAACATATATATAGCCCAATGTAGCCCAATATATATTTTTTCAAAGTTAATTTTCGTAAAAACCACTGGAGCATATATTTTGAGACATAGCAAAGGCACATTGGGTTACCAGTCCCTACAATTTTGCCAAGTTTGGTGGAAATCCATTCAGCTGTTCGGGCTCAAAGTGAGGTTGGCCGCCCTATGGAAATTAACATGGGGAAAACACGTTTTGGGACCCCCTTTTATCTCGGCCCCCGCTTGACGAATTACCCCCAAACTTTCAGGGAAGGACCGGAGCGCCGCAAGGCACATTTGAGGAAATTTTCAGGCAGATTCCTCAACCGGCGCCAAAGTTATTCTCAATAGAATGTTGAGATTTTGCATTGAAAGAAATCCTAACTATAACTACCTACTGGCGACCGCCAGTAGGTAATATATATATATATATATATATATATATATATATCAAAACCAAGAGAGTCCTCAAAGGAAAGGTCACACAGGAAGGGTTTCCACACACCATCACCGGCAGTTGCCAGCACCACAGCCAGCGCAGCGTTCGTGTTGCAGAATGCCAAACGTTTCAAGCCGTAGCCCTTGATCACTGGCCTGCAATTGACACAAAGAGGCATCCATTAAACAAGGAACTTTAATTTACTGATAACAGTCCCGCCCCAGTGGGCGTGAGCAGGCATGGCATCATGGTAAATGTAGTCCATCTGCTAAGGACCTAACGTTCCAAATATAACCCAGTGGCTTGGGTGCCTCAGTGTCACAATGTTAGTCCCAGTGGGTGAGCGCTTGCGTGGTAACCGCAGTGTGGCACACCAATTTAATCCAGGGATGAGGCCCCTTCCGCTCCTGAAGTGCGCCCGTGATCACGAGCACCAGGATCCGCCGTGATACAGCAGCGGGACCTTTCCGCGGCCGGACGAGCCGCTCAACATCAAAACCAAGAGAGTCCTCAAAGGAAAGGTCACACAGGAAGGGTTTCCACACACCATCACCGGCAGTTGCCAGCACCACAGCCAGCGCAGCGTTCGTGTTGCAGAATGCCAAACGTTTCAAGCCGTAGCCCTTGATCACTGGCCTGCAATTGACACAAAGAGGCATCCATTAAACAAGGAACTTTAATTTGCTGATAACAGTCCCGCCCCAGTGGGCGTGAGCAGGCATGGCATCATGGTAAATGTAGTCCATCTGCTAAGGACCACACTGCGGTTACCATGCAAGGGCTCACCCACTGGGACTAACATTGTGACACTGAGGCACCCAAGCCACTGGGTTATATTTGGAACGTTAGGTCCTTAGCAGATGGACTACATTTACCATGATGCCATGCCTGCTCACGCCCACTGGGGCGGGACTGTTATCAGCAAATCAAAGTTCCTTGTTTAATGGATGCCTCTTTGTGTCAATTGCAGGCCAGTGATCAAGGGCTATGGCTTGAAACGTTTGGCATTCTGCAACACGAACGCTGCGCTGGCTGTGGTGCTGGCAACTGCCGGTGATGGTGTGTGGAAACCCTTCCTGTGTGACCTTTCCTTTGAGGACTCTCTTGGTTTTGATGTTGAGCGGCTCGTCCGGCCGCGGAAAGGTCCCTTTGAGGACTCTCTTGGTTTTGAGATATATATATATATATATATATATATATATATATATATATATTCACAGAAAAAACCATAGGTTACAGACCATATATAGTTAGGAATTTGCATTTACAAAACCTTGAAAATTCACTGAAAAAACCATAGGTTATAGACCATATATAGTTAGGGATTTGCATTTACAAAACCTTATTTTACTCGCATAAAACCATTGAAATTCCATATATAGTTAGTTGCGCTAACTATATATCGCGCACCCGCAATCCACTGCTGATGATGTCACATATTACATCATTCATGACATGGTCAGTGACATCACTGATGACATCACTGATGACATCTCAAATGACATCACTGATGACATCTCAAATGACATCACTGACGACATCACTGATGACATCTCATTTGACATTACTGATCACATCACTGATGATATCATACATGTGATAATACGATGAACCTCTTCAGACTCTAATATAACCTTAGATACAATCAGTGTAAACAGACACTCACAGACTGTCACTCATCCATGCAGTTACTCACACACCTAGTCAGTCATGCAAAGAATCAATCACACCTCCATTTCCTCAACTATACAGTTATACAAACTTTACTTATTCAAACATATACTAACACATATTTACTCTCTTATACAATCCCTGATACAAGTTCACAATGATCCATACAGCCACTCACACATTCACTGGCTCTTATGCACAGTTATTTATATATGTCAACTCTCACATGTACTGTGTTTTACATATGTACTTACTTTGACATGTAGCACTGAGATATCCATTCACTCACCAATACACTCATGCACACAGTCAACCGCCCATACAGCTGTTTCCACATGCACTTTTGAAACCATACATCTAGTGAATCAACTGCTCACACATCTATGGACAGAGTCATACACCTCCCAGCCACCCACACACACACTCAGTCTCCCATACAAATACCTGGGCTACCAATCAATAACCCATATAGTTACTCATATAGCTACTTATCAACACATGCAGCAGTTTACAGAACAACAGACATAATAATGCACAAATTAAGACAGTTTAGTCACTAACCCATGCACTCAGTGAGACATATTTAATCACTCACTCATACAGTCAGTCATGCACCTACTAAATCCTTCATCCAGACACTTATACATCCACTCATTCTTCAATATGTAAGACATATTTACACTTTACAGAAACATACAGTTACTGGATGTTGTCATCAGTGATGTCATCAGTGATGTCACTGACCATGTCATGAATGATGTAATATGTGACATCATCAGCAGTGGATTGCGGGTGCGCGATATATAGTTAGCGCAACTAACTATATATGGAATTTCAATGGTTTTATGCGAGTAAAATAAGGTTTTGTAAATGCAAATCCCTAACTATATATGGTCTATAACCTATGGTTTTTTCAGTGAATTTTCAAGGTTTTGTAAATGCAAATTCCTAACTATATATGGTCTATAACCTATGGTTTTTTCTGTGAATTTCATTGGTTTTTTAAAAGCTAACATCTGTAGCTGTAAAATGTATTCTTCTTTAAATCCCAAAATATATTTAGATGTTTATTGATCATTTTTTTTAAAATATTTTTTTTCTTCGCTTTCGGTTCGCGAACCGGGAAGCTTTCCGTTAGCTCATCTTGATGCCGCGATCTAGTCCGCGAACCGGTCAACGTTACGTTAGCGGAACTGTGACGCGTCGCGGAAGCGCGACGTATCACGTTGTCGCGTAATGCGTCTAATGACGCGGCGCGTTAGCGCTCCCGGAAGTGCTCCGGACCGCGAACCGGAAGCGATCCGGGACGCGGCGCGCGCCGCTTAACGTAAGCGGAACAGGTCATGTGACTTGTTTATCAAACTTTTCATTGGTTCATTTCACTTTTGGTTTCCAAATGATGTATGACTAGGTCATGTGACCTAAAAATAACACTTTTCATTGGTTCAGAACTTTTGCTTTTCCCAAATCATGTAAACCCCTCCTTATTTCCTCACTCTGACTTTCATCTTGGTGAGAGAAAGACCATTTACCTACAATTGAGCAATGGCTTCTGTACTTGCTGCAGCTGGTGGACCCCCACCACCACCTCAACCTCCTCATAAGAAGAGAGGACCACCTAGTCAATTTATCTCTAACAGAGAGGAGGAAGAGGAGGAAGAAGAAGAAGAAGATAGAGAGCAACCACAATTTATCCAAGAGTTGCCCCGTGTTTCAAAGAGAAAAACAAGTTTCATCTGGCAGTTTTTCTCCATCCCTCCTGGATCAAAGAAGGTGAATGCTAAATATGCCACCTGCCTCATCTGTGATTACAGATTGTCTAGGGGCACAGAGAAGAAATACAGTATGGGCAACTATACGATGCATCGACATATGAGCAGGTGGCATCCCTTAAACTACAGCCGGGCTGAGTTAAGGGACCTAGAAGACAATCCCCCGACAACTCCTGTGGCCAGATCTACCTCTACAATGTCTTTGACAGGAAGAGAGGCACAGGAAACTGTGCCAAACATCCAACCAAATTTCCAACATATCAAGTTTACTTGTATATACTGTGGTGCTATGCTGTCGTATGGCAACATGAGCGTCAACCTGATTAATATGGCATTCAATAACCATAAATGCCCTAATGCACCCAAGAAGTAATTTTTTTTTTGCTCCTGTTGAGCCGTTTTCAATGCCTGTTTTTTGTTGTTTCCCCTCCATAAAAAACACAAAAAAAACATAAAACAGTTCTAAAAATACAAAAAAATCAAAAAATGTTCAGAAAAAAAAAAAAAAAAAAAAACAACAAAAACAAAAAAAAACAGTTCTTTTCAGAACTACCTCCCCTTTCAAACAAAATTGCTAGAATGTTTATCACTCTGGCAAGCTCTATTTCTTTTGGTTCGCTTCAAGTTCGCTGACCGGTTCGCGAACTGGAAGCGAACCAAAAAAAATATTTTTTTAAAAAAAAGAAGAGTTAGTATAAGGGAAGTAAACAGAGAATAATGTAAAAAGAAAGACAGCTATAGAGAGTAAATGAGAGATAGTGTCAGTGACATCATCAGCAGTGCATTGCGGGTAAAAAGAGTAGAAAACATTTACCTTATAATTCTTGTTACCTTTTTAAAATATTTTTTCATACTTTCAATCTGTAGGATAAAAGACACTAAAATGCCTTCTAAATATGACCCCAAACAACCTATGAAGCTCTAACAGTACATATCCTGAAATTTAATTGATTTCAAAATTCGTTTTTAAACACAACATATAAATCAATTGTATACCTGCATTCATGAAGAAATGACTAAAAATGTCCTTGAGACACATGAAAGTGTTTTCTGGAATGCCCTAGCACCATTTTTGGGACACTATTAACATGGCTAGGTAACTCCCATAATGAAAATCTAAATTTGCCAAGCACAAGTGGGAGCGTATTTACAAGACACTTGCCCCATGAGGAACACTTTACATTTTGAAAGGTAAACATAACATCGCAGAAAAGTCAGCGATATTCATGCATTTTCCAGCAAATGCTCTTAGCCATGTTATCCACTTCCTATTAAATAACATGGCTAAGAACTGCTCAGGGCCCCATGAGGAACGCTTTCCATTTAAAAAGGGAAAAATAACATCAAAGACACTAAAATGCCTTCTAAATATGACCCCAAACAACCTATGAAGCTCTAACAGTACATATCCTGAAATTTAATTCATTTCAAAATTCGTTTTTAAACACAGCATATAAATCAATTGTATACCTGCATTCATGAAGAAATGACTAAAAATGTCCTTGAGACACATGAAAGTGTTTTCTGCAATTCCCTAGCACCATTTTTGGGACACTATTAACATGGCTAGGTAACTCCCATAATCAAAATCTAAATTTGCCAAGCACAAGTGGGAGCGTATTTACAAGACACTTGCCCCATGAGGAACACTTTACATTTTAAAAGGAAAACATAACATCTTAGACACTCAAATACCTTATAAATATGGCTCAAAACAACCTATGAAGCTCTAGCAGTACATATCCAGAAATGTAATTGATTTCTTAAATCGTTTTTAAAAGCAACATATCTGTTTCAGCTTACATAACAGACCATGAAATGGGCTCCATGTATCACAATATCTTGTGTTACTGCATGCCAGAATGTTACACCAAATATGCAATTACAATTTCTCTATGAAACTAATTCTATTAGTATATCACTAGAGACAAAACCACATTTTATAAACACAGCTTTTTTCATCATTTTCTCCTTAAATCATACTATTCTCTATCTAAATTAAATAAATCTTTTCTCACCTTAGCAAATATTTTTTGAGTTTTGAAAACAGTCTCAGAAATACACCAAATTGTCTTCAGCAGAAGAAAAAGGATGCACTCCAAAGGCTGCAGCTATTGAAAGCACAGAAATACAGATATTCATTTCACATATCTCTCATATTAGCCAATCATACCTCTTCCCTCACTTTTTTCAAATCAAAACCCTTCCCCCCTCTGCCCTGTCTGCCTTGTTTCCATAGCAACCACCTCCTGGAAGACCTCTCATGTTTGCAAATTCACACAACAATGTTTCAATTGAACTCTGAACTCTCAGTGCACCTGCGTATCCAGTGCAATCTTTCATTAAATGTTTCTTCCTTGACCATTCAAATGACATGTTTCAAAGAACACATCCATGCACCCTAACTTTCTGTTTTCAGAAATGGAAATGCACCAATCACTGCTAATGAATCATTAGCATTGTAAATCCACAGTTTTTTTTCTTTAGAAACTCCTACTGTTTCAACTGCCCTTTCATTACCACACTTCATCTGACTGCAGAACAACCTTCTCCCACCATGTTTAAGGTCTGGATTGTTGGACATAGTTACATCCACTGGGCTCAAAGGTATGCTGAGAACAGAAATTTACCTAACCTCAATTTACAAGATGTGGAAATTAAGTGGTTGGGCCAAAGAGGATTAAAATGTCACCAATTGATACCATTGGTGAAAACCTTTATGCATTTGCCAAAACCTGACCTGTTAATTGTGCACTGTGGAGGTAATGATTTGGGCACTTTGACAGGGGTAGGTCTGGAAATGCTTTTAAAGGACACCTTTGAGCAATTAATGGCACTTTTTCCTCAAACTGCCTTGGTATATTCCAATATATGCCAAAGACAGAAATGGAAGTGGTCCAACCAATTTTGTCCACAAATTGAGAAAGCGAGGAAGCATGTAAACAAATCTGTTTCAGCTTTCATGAGAGACCATGGAATGGGCTCTCTGTACAACAATAACTTGCGTTACTACATGCAAGATATCTACAGAGGAGATGGAGTTCACTTCTCAGATGAGGGCAACAGAATTTTCATTCTGAATTTAAGACTGTGCATTGGTACCTACTTATAAGTACCTAAATGTACCATAAACCCAAAAGCTCTTCTCAGAGCTACCCTTCATCTGATCACTCACAATTATTATTTTTTTCTAATTTTTTTCATTATTTTTCCACAAAATTCGCTCCCCGGGGCGCTACCCGGTTCGCGAACCGAAAGCTAACCTCGCGGAATTTTTTAAAAAAATGTTTTTTTCCGAACATATAAGCCTCCTCAGCCACCCTCAGAAAACCTAGAGGGTCAAGATAAGTCTACCATGACCCCTTCTACCCATTCTAAACATTATTTGCCCTCCATCTTGTATCTTAATGCGCCCGAAACACAAAATGGTGGACTCCCGTGACGCTTAAGGTTCGCGAACCGGGCCGCTTCCCGGAAAGCGGTCCAAAAAAAAAGGTGGGAAAGTAATTTACAGAAAAACGACTAGAGACACTCTCACCAAATATAGATTAGCTCATACTACATAACAATCCCTTCCATTCTCACAAATTTCATTGAAATTTCATTTAGCCATTTAGCCTGTAGACCTCTCCAAGTACCCTGAGGTAAATTACTTCACAAAACACATCTGAAGTGTTGGAATTGACAACCAATGAAAATGTTACTTTCATTTTCTACTTTTATTACCTGACATTTGATTGGTTATATACCTGAATATATATAAAGGAAGAGAAGGAAACACAGCCATTTTGACTACTACTTGTTGTTGTATATATCATTTAGAATATCACTAATAACATCAACTTGTTTCTAAAGGTAAGTTGTTATTTTTAAAACTGAAGTATATTGTGCACTATAAGTAAATATGGTAAACTTTTTCAGATAGTTATATACTATCCCTCTGTAAGAGTTAGACATTGAGAAAGGCTTCTTTATTATAATTATGGACTGTTTTAGGTTTCCGTGGTATAATTATGAATTTACTTAGGCTTCTTCACAGGCACTTTTTAATAGTACTACTTCACGCCTGAAACCATACAGTGCCCATAGATTACTTCTCTGTTATAAACTCACAAGTGCCTGTCTGAACTTAAACCCAACAGTGCCCTATCTCTACTGATATATTTATTTTTTATGCAAATTACAGCAATAAAATGGAAGGTGAGCAGAATGTTTCCTTCGAAATTGTTCTGGAGAACAACACAGAAAAAGTTAATGAGGACAATGATGACTCAGATTTCATGGATGAATCACGGGACCATGAATTAGTTCAATGTGTAGAATCTGTGGATCATTTACTTTATTATGATGACGGTCAAATGTTGGAACTTATGTTCACTGAACAAGAACACATATCAGACAGTGAAATGCTAGACGTTGTATTAAATTTTGAAAAACAATCCGAAAAATAAAATTGTATGTAATATTAAAAAATTGTTTGAGTCTTTAATCATTTTTATATGTAATTCATAAACTAGTTAAATGTTAGAAATGTTATTAAATTTTGAAACACAATCACAATAATAAATAATTGCTTAAAAAATAAAAAAATTAAAAAAGTAATCAACAAAACCAACAAATAATTAACATACAGTATTAGAAAAGTCTTTCATTCTTTTATCCATAAAGTTCGCTGCCCAGAACGCTTTCTGGTTCGCGAACTTGGCGCTTACCACGCAAAAAAAATTTTTTTTTTTTTTTTTTTTTGGACCCTCCTAGGCCCTTTTAAAACCTCCACATAAAACCTAGGGGGTCAACGAGGATCTACTATGCCCCCTTATGGTAATTTCCCCCTTTGTTTTGGCCTCCTCTTGTCTCTCGATCCTACCGAGAGACAAGATGGCGGCCGCTCCGGACTGTTTAGAATGTTGACAGACACCGGAGGGCCAATCAGCTTCGCATCGCAAAGTTCCGATACGCGAAAAGTTCGCGAACCGGATCGCTGCCCGGAGCGCTGTTACAGATATATATCTTGATTTAAACGTTAATTTCTCAAAATCCACTGAAGCACATATATTGAGACCTAGCAAAGGCACATCGGGCTAACAGTCCCTACAATTTTGCCAAGTTTCGTGCAAATCCATTCAGCCGTTCGAGCTAAAAGTGAGTCCAACCGCCCTATGGAAATTAACATGGGAAAAAGGCGTTTTGGGACCCCCCTTTTTTCTCGGCCCCCCCTCCACAAAACCCCCCCAAATTTTCAAGGGCTGCTCAGAAACAAAATGTGCCATTTTCCTGAAAATTTCAGCCAATTCCGTCCACAAACGCAAAAGTTATTAGGCATAGAATTTTCAGAAATCCCATAGGGAAAAAATCCTAACTATATATACCTACTGGCGACCGCCAGTAGGTAATATATATATATATATATATATATATATATATATATATATATATATATATATATATATATATATATATATATATATATATATATATTATATATATATATATATATATATATATATATATATATATATATATATTCATTTAAAAAACCATAGGTTTCCGGTCATATATAGTTAGAAATAAGTATTTAAAACACCTTGCAAATTCACTGAAAAAACCATAGGTTTCAGGTCATATATAGTTAGGTATTAACACTTAAAATACCGTGCAAATTCACTGAAAAAAACATAGGTTTCAGGTCATATATAGTTATGAATTAGCATTTAAAAAACCATTGAAATTGCTCCTATATAGTTAGTTGTACTAACTGTATTTCACGCACCCCCAATCCACTGCTGATGATGTCACATATTACATCATTCATGACATGATCAGTGACATCACTGACCATATGACCTGAAACCTATGGTTTTTTCAGTGAATTTGCACGGTTTTTTAAATGCTAATACCTAACTATATATGACCTGAAACCTATGGTTTTTTCAGTGAATTTGCAAGGTATATTAAATGCTAATTCCTAACTATATATGACCTAAAACCTATGGTTTTTTTAAGTGAATTTGCAAGGTTTTTTAAATGCTAACACCTAACTATATATGACCTGAAACCTATGGTTATTTCAGTGAATTTGCAAGGTTTTTTAAATGCTAATACCTAACTATGTAAGGCTTGATACCTATGGTTTTTCAGTGAATATATATAATATAATATATATATAATTTTTATTTTCAAGTTTTTTTTATATGATTACAAGGTACGCGCACCGTGAGCGCTCCGTAAGTACACCCTAAACGCTCTGAGCCCTAACGTTCCAAATATAACCCAGTGGCTTGGGTCCCTCAGTGTCACAATGTTAGTCCCAGTGGGTGAGCGCTTGCTTGGTAACCGCAGTGTGGTCCTTAGCAGATGGACTACATTTACCATGATGCCATGCCTGCTCACGCCCACTGGGGCGGGACTGTTATCAGCAAATTAAAGTTCCTTGTTTAATGGATGCCTCTTTGTGTCAATTGCAGGCCAGTGATCAAGGGCTACGGCTTGAAACGTTTGGCATTCTGCAACACGAACGCTGCGCTGGCTGTGGTGCTGGCAACTGCCGGTGATGGTGTGTGGAAACCCTTCCTGTGTGACCTTTCCTTTGAGGACTCTCTTGGTTTTGATGTTGAGCGGCTCGTCCGGCCGCGGAAAGGTCCCGCTGCTGTATCACGGCGGATCCTGGTGCTCGTGATCACGGGCGCACTTCAGGAGCGGAAGGGGCCTCATCCCTGGATTAAATTGGTGTGCCACACTGCGGTTACCACGCAAGCGCTCACCCACGGGGACTAACATTGTGACACTGAGGCACCCAAGCCACTGGGTTATATTTGGAACGTTAGGTCCTTAGCAGATGGACTACATTTACCATGATGCCATGCCTGCTCACGCCCACTGGGGCGGGACTGTTATCAGTAAATTAAAGTTCCTTGTTTAATGGATGCCTCTTTGTGTCAATTGCAGGCCAGTGATCAAGGGCTACGGCTTGAAACGTTTGGCATTCTGCAACACGAACGCTGCGCTGGCTGTGGTGCTGGCAACTGCCGGTGATGGTGTGTGGAAACCCTTCCTGTGTGACCTTTCCTTTGAGGACTCTCTTGGTTTTGATGTTGAGCGGCTCGTCCAGCCGCGGAAAGGTCCCGCTGCTGTATCACGGCGGATCCTGGTGCTCGTGATTACGGGCGCACTTCAGGAGCGGAAGGGGCCTCATCCCTGGATTAAATTGGTGTGCCACACTGCGGTTACCACGCAAGCGCTCACCCACTGGGACTAACATTGTGACACTGAGGCACCCAAGCCACTGGGTTATATTTGGAACGTTAGGTCCTTAGCAGATGAACTACATTTACCATGATGCCATGCCTGCTCACGCCCACTGGGGCGGGACTGTTATCAGCAAATTAAAGTTCCTTGTTTAATGGATGCCTCTTTGTGTCAATTGCAGGCCAGTGATCAAGGGCTACGGCTTGAAACGTTTGGCATTCTGCAACACGAACGCTGCGCTGGCTGTGGTGCTGGCAACTGCCGGTGATGGTGTGTGGAAACCCTTCCTGTGTGACCTTTCCTTTGAGGACTCTCTTGGTTTTGATGTTGAGCGGCTCGTCCGGCCGCGGAAAGGTCCCGCTGCTGTATCACGGCGGATCCTGGTGCTTGTGATTACGGGCGCACTTCAGGAGCGGAAGGGGCCTCATCCCTGGATTAAATTGGTGTGCCACACTGCGGTTACCCCGCAAGCGCTCACCCACTGGGACTAACATTGTGACACTGAGGCACCCAAGCCACTGGGTTATATTTGGAACGTTAGGTCCTTAGCAGATGGACTACATTTACCATGATGCCATGCCTGCTCACGCCCACTGGGGCGGGACTGTTATCAGCAAATTAAAGTTCCTTGTTTAATGGATGGCTCTTTGTGTCAATTGCAGGCCAGTGATCAAGGGCTACGGCTTGAAACGTTTGGCATTCTGCAAAACGAACGCTGCGCTGGCTGTGGTGCTGGCAACTGCCGGTGATGGTGTGTGGAAACCCTTCCTGTGTGACCTTTCCTTTGAGGACTCTCTTGGTTTTGAGATATATATATATATATATATATATATATATTTATATATATATATATATATATATATATATATATATATATATATATATATATATATATTCATTTAAAAAACCATAGGTTTCCGGTCATATATAGTTAGAAATAAGTATTTAAAACACCTTGCAAATTCACTGAAAAAACCATAGGTTTCAGGTCATATATAGTTAGGTATTAACACTTAAAATACCGTGCAAATTCACTGAAAAAAACATAGGTTTCAGGTCATATATAGTTATGAATTAGCATTTAAAAAACCATTGAAATTGCTCCTATATAGTTAGTTGTACTAACTGTATTTCGCGCACCCCCAATCCACTGCTGATGATGTCACATATTACATCATTCATGACATGATCAGTGACATCACTGACCATATGACCTGAAACCTATGGTTTTTTCAGTGAATTTGCACGGTTTTTTAAATGCTAATACCTAACTATATATGACCTGAAACCTATGGTTTTTTCAGTGAATTTGCAAGGTATATTAAATGCTAATTCCTAACTATATATGACCTAAAACCTATGGTTTTTTAAAGTGAATTTGCAAGGTTTTTTAAATGCTAACACCTAACTATATATGACCTGAAACCTATGGTTATTTCAGTGAATTTGCAAGGTTTTTTAAATGCTAATACCCAACTATGTAAGGCTTGATACCTATGGTTTTTCAGTGAATATATATATATAATATAATATATATATAATTTTTATTTTCACGTTTTTTTTATATGATTACAAGGTACGCGCACCGTGAGCGCTCCGTAAGTACACCCTAAACGCTCTGAGCTCTTACCCCGACAAATTTTTTAAATTTCTAAAACATAATATCTACGTTTTTAACGGCATGTTAGACCACAACAAGACTGAAGCTGAACCACCTAACTTCCTTTTCACTGCACAGGAAACAACCACAGCTCGCAGCCCATAGGCGCCTCCACTACCCTTACCCGAAAGCAGAGTGATCATCCGCCCCCCCACCGACTGACCTAGCCCATCCCAGATTCGCTCCGACTGTACCACACTCCCCCATCGCCCGCCACCATGACCATCAACCCCAACCCCTTGTCCTCCCCCCTCATTAAACGTCACGGGCCTAACTCCTTCTCCATCACCCCCCCTCACAACATCTCTCACAATGCAAAAAAATCCCTTAAGCACAAACTAATCAGGCAATTCCCTGAATCCCTCTTCGCAGATATTTACCACTGCCCCTCAAAAGGTCAAATAAAAATGGACCTCATCTTTCACACTGCCAGACCAAGCTACTGGATCTCTAACCTAAGAGAAAAACGCCTAATCACAAAGACGACGAAGACAATCCATAGCTGCAAGCTCTCCTTCCTCACCCCGAACCACCTACCCAACCACGGGATCACCTCTGTGACCATATACTCGAATGGCACAGTCCTAATCCAAGCCAACAACGCCAATCTGGAGGTTTTTGACCGCCTATTCCCCTCCCTCCTTGCAAATCCTATCACACCTGACCCATACCAGGCACACCAGCCCATCATGATGCTAAACCAAACCACACCACCCCCCAGGCACACACCCTCACCCATACATCCCCCACCCCTCTCAAAGGCCCAGGAAAACATAGTAACCGTCCTACCCAACATCACAACCCACTATAATGAAACGCGCTCGGTACAAGACACCCTCCTAGCAGCCCCAGCCCGCTATAAGGCCGGACCTGAGCCCCCCACACCCAACCTTCTCCTTCCCCTGTCAGGAATAACCGCCCGACGCAACCCACCCACCGCACCCCCCCTCCCCAGCCCATGACTCAAACAGGCATCCCAACCCAATCGGACATCCGAAACGACCACAAAACCCAACTTAACCACAACGTCTCCGTAAACCAACTCCCCCTCCCGCAGGAGGCCACACACGACCGCCTCACCCGCATCGAAAACCAAATAAACACTATAATTCATGGTCTGAACCTTATCCTCACCAACCTCGACACCCCCCGCAACACCCACCCAAATTCCCAACCCGCCCCCCTAGACTCGCACGCCCCCGCAAGACCAACCGACTCAACACCCCACACCAACTCACACCCCCCCCACCGTCCCAGAACTGGAGACCTACAAAAGCGGCGAAAGCCATGACCTGGGAAAAGTCGCTAGAACTGGCCGCCTCTTACACAACACCTACCACCCTCCCCACCCAGTCCTCCATACAGGTAGTCACTGGTCTCAGATACGAACAACCCATACGCAAACCCCCCAGACCCCCGATCACCCGCATCACCATTCCCACCGAACCCAGGAAAAAAGAATCTCCCCAGACCAACTGCTTGCTCATAAACTGCAGATCCGCCACCAAACACTCGACCGAGCTAGCAGAGACCATCCTCAACCGCAACATAGACCTAGCTTTCATCACTGAGACCTGGCTTGACGAATCCTCCACACCTATCCTAGATACGCTTGTCCCCCCTGGCTACTCCATCATCAACAAAGATAGGAAGGACCAAAAAAAAGGCGGAGGTGTGGCTATTATCCACAACAACAACCTCGCAGTGGCCGAATGCGACGCCTTCAACTAAAACGCCTTCGAATGCCTTACAACCAACATCAAAACCATCGACAACAACCTACTCCAATGCCACCTAATATACCACCCCCCAGGCAACAATCGCTATATTCGCAGAACAACTGTCAAACCTCATCGCCAACTGCTCCCTCAAAGAGTCTAACACCATCATTCTAGGGGATCTTAATCTGCACTGGAACAACGAAAACAATGCCACTATAAAATCCCTAAACGAACTCCTCCACGCAAACAACCTCTCCCAACACTGCTCAAAAGAGACCCACAACAAAGGGGCAACCCTGGACGCCATCATCGCCAGGAACAACACAATCTCCATTGAACACATCCTCCCGGTAGATTGGTCGGACCACCACCTAATCCTATTCCACCTCACACAACAGATCCAATCCCTCCCCCCAATCACAGCCGCCAACACGTGGTCCAGAAATCTATCACAAGTCAACTCAAAAGATCTAGAAGAAAAAATAGCCTCCTCCCTGCCAATCCCCACAGAAGGCCTCTCAACTACCGAACTCATCTCACACTACAACACCACCACGTCCGCCATCCTAGACCAACTGGCACCCCTAAAACAAAAAAAACCCAGGAACATCCCATCGAGAACCTGGTTTAACAAGGACATCAACGAGAAAAGGAGACTACTCAGAGCCACAGAACGACATTGGAGAAAGAACCCCTCCCTTAGATGCCACGAGGAACTCCGAGCAATGAGAAGAAGGTACAAAAACCACATCAACAATGAAAAAACAAACTTCTTCTGCAATGCTCTAGAAAAGGCAAAAAACAGACCAAGAGAACTCTTTGATATCATCAAAAAACAAACCTCCAAGCCTTCCACGGTCCATGCTCAACCCTCCAAAACCCTATGTGACAACTTCGTCTCCTTCTTCAATGAAAAAATAGCCAAGATCGAACTATCCCTAAACATCAACCCTGCCCCGACCATCAACATCAACCTAACTACAACATTCACCATCCCTGGAGACACAACCTCTACCGCCTGGTCATCTTTCGACCCCGTCCATGAAGCCGAGGTCCTCAATCTAATCGCATCCTCCAAACCCTCCTCCCACATCCTGGATCCCATCCCCGCCCAAATGGCCAAGGACTTCAAACTCACCCTTGCTCCACTCTGGTGTAAAATCATCAACAGCTCCCTAAAATCTGGAATCATCCCGGACTGCCTCAAAGTCGGCCAGGTCACTCCCCTCCCCTCCCCTCCTAAAGAAACAAGGTCTAGACCCCAACGACCTAAACAATTTCAGACCAGTCTCAAGTCTACCCTTCCTAGCCAAAATCCTAGAAAAGTGCGTACTACGCCAACTCAACAACCAGCTCGACAACATCAACCTTCTTGATCAAAACCAATCAGGCTTCAGAAAAGGCTACAGCACCGAAACCGCAATCCTGAACATAGTAGATGACATCCGCAACTCCCTTGACTCGGATCAGTGTTGCATACTCATCCTCCTTGACCTGTCAGCGGCGTTTGACACGGTTGACCACAAGCTCCTCATCAAGGCCCTCAAAGAACGAGTAGGTGCGGACGACGTGGTCCTGAAATGGTTTGACTCCTTCTTTCAGAACCGCTTCCAAACAGTAAAAATAAAATCCTTCACATCCGACCCTCTCCCAGTAACCAGAGGGGTCCCCCAAGGATCCGTTCTCTCCCCTCAACTGTTCAACATATACATGGTCCCTCTCACCACCATACTGAAGAAAGCCAACATTCCTTTCCATCTATACGCGGACGACACACAGATCTACATAGAAGCTACTTCCAATAACGACATTCTAAGGCTCAACAACACTCTAAGAGAAATCCAAGACTGGCTAGGATCGAATCACCTCAAACTCAACCAAGGAAAAACAGAGATCCTCCTCATCTCCAACAAAGACAACAACCCCCAAATGACCGAATGGGTGAAAGCCATCGACATTCTCAAAGGAAATCTCACCCTGACCAACTCAGTAAAATCACTAGGAATCACCCTGGATCATAAACTAACTATGTCTAACCACATCAAGAGCTCCGCGAAAAGCGCCTTCCTTAACCTGAAACTCCTCAATAAAATCAAACCTCACATCCCACAAAAAGATCTCCAACAAGCCACCCAAGCACTGGTCCTGTCCAGACTGGACTATGGGATCGCAACCCTATCCGGCACAGCCAAATCCCACCTAGCGCCACTGAAAACCACCCTCAATGCAGCAGCCAGAATGATATCAGGTGCAAGGAAATTTGACCACATATCCCCCGCACTCAAAGATCTTAAATGGCTCCCAGTGGAAATGCGAGCAAACTTCAGAACAGCCTGCCTAACACACAAAGCCCTACACACAGGGAAACCGGAATATTTAGCCTCCAAGCTCAAGAAAGCGGGTCAATCAAGAAATCTCAGAAGCTCGAACTCCCTACTACTCATCCCCCTGAAAAGGCGAAAACAAAAAACCGCCAGCCACTCATTTGCCGGCAACGCCCCAAATATTTGGAACTGCATCCCAGTGGACATCAGAACTACCCCCTCCTTTCCAGAATTCAAGAATCGTCTAAAAACCCTCTACCTCAACAGCGCGTTCCCGAACTCTACCTCTAGAGCGCAACATGGAACTCGCACTACCTCGAAAACACTACCTCAAAACCGCCCCTCAGGCGGAAGACCTCTATGCTAATCTATGAACTTATACGAACCCTGTTTATGTTATACTGTACTATCTTCGCACCTGTTTTTCCCGGACTAAATGTAAAGCGCTCCGATACCCTCGGGTCTGGCCAGCGCTATAGAAAACTCAAAAAATAAAATAAATAAAATAAAATAAAATGTAGAAAATGTTTTTTTAAACTTTTAACAACAATATATTACTTTTTTAAGTAGTAACAAATCTTGCGAGGGTACGTCGCACGTGCACGCAATTTAAGAGCCCAATGTAACCCAATATATATTTTTTAAAAGTTAATTTTCTTAAAAACAACCGGAGCATATATCTTGAGACATAGCAAACGCACATCGGGCTACCAGTCCTTACAATTTTTCAATTTTTTTGTATTTTTTTTTTCCCCTGGAGCGCTCCCGGTGCGCGCCCCGGTTAGCGCCCCAAAAAGCGTAGTATTTTGAAGCGCCCCGGTGCGCGAACAGGGAAGCGTCCCGTTAGCGCCAATGTCGCGATCGAAAACAACATTGTGATGCATTGCGTAAGCGTGACGTATCGCGTAGCCGCGCGATGTGTCTTATGACGCGCTGCGTAAACGCACCCGGAAGCGCTCCGCGACGCAGCCCGGAGCGCGTAACGTAAGCGCGCCGGAGCGCGGAACGTAAGCGCATCGGGTCATGTGACTTGAAAATAACACTTTTCATTGGTTCCTAATATTTTTTTTTCCAAATGAGGAAAGCCCCCACCTTTTTTCCTCATTCTTACTATCTTCTTTGAGAGAGCAAGAGCTATTTCTTTGTGAGAGACCAATAATGGCTACTCTACTTGCTGCTGCTGGTGCTCCAACACCACCACCACCACCACCACCAAAAGGACCACCACCACCTTGAAGTAGACACTCCTGAGGCACAGCCGGGAGCATAGCTTAAAACCTACAAAATCGATCTTTTTTTTAAAATTGTGATAACGTGTTTGTTTTAACTTCTGCCCATTCCTACCTTGTTCCTGGGGCTTTTGCTTGCTTCCCTGACCCCCGCGCAGCCGAGGTAAACGCTGCCGCGGGACAGGCTCTCCCCACTTGCCGCCATCAGCGAGCCTCTCCTCAGGCCACGCCCACCTGTACGAGGCCACGCCCACCCGCCTACTTAACCGAGCTGACTACGAGCTCGGCCCTTGAACTAGACACTCCTGAGGCACAGCCCGGAGCATAGCTTAAAACCTACAAAATCGATCTTTTTTTTTAAATTGTGACAACGTGCTTGTTTTAACTTCTGCCCATTCCTACCTTGTTCCTGGGGCTTTTGCTTGCTTCCCTGACCCCCGCGCAGGCGAGGTGAACGCTGCCGCGGGACAGGCTCTTCCCACTTGCCGCCATCAGCGAGCCTCTCCTCAGGCCAGCCCACCTGTACGAGGCCACGCCCACCCGCCTACTTAACCGAGCTGACTGCGAGCTCAGCCCTTGAACTAGACACTCCTGAGGCACAGCCGGGAGCATAGCTTAAAACCTACAAAATCGATCTTTTTTTTTTAAATTGTGACAACGTGTTTGTTTTAACTTCTGCCCATTCCTACCTTGTTCCTGGGGCTTTTGCTTGCTTCCCTGACCCCCGCGCAGCCGAGATAAACGCTGCCGCGGGACAGGCTCCCCCCACTTGCCGCCATCAGCGAGCCTCTCCTCATGCCACGCCCACCTGTACGAGGCCACGCCCTGAACACCCCTATAAAAACATGGGCTTTCCACGTACGCGCAGCGGATGGGCGCAGCGGGCGGGCCATTTGTGCGCCGAAGGCGCGCCTAAGGCAAGCCCGTCTGCACCCGTCCGCGACGGGCCGGGACCAGGGGCCACAGACCCTGTCCGTTCTCTGGTTTACTCCTCAGCCCAACTCTCTGCACATCCTGCTGTCTTTCTTCCCTCCCCTTCTTTATTGCATCGTCTTGACTCTCTTGGCATACTTGCCCCTCCTTCTCCCTGTCCACTCTCTCTCACTCGCAATTCCATCTCTCCTCCTTCTGATCCTTCTCTCGTCACTCGTTCTTCACCTGTCCCTTTGGGAGCTTCTGCTTATTTGCTTAATACCCGTTCTGCAGTCAAGCATCAGACGGAACTCTTTAATCTCTTGAATACAGACTCCCCGGACTATTTATTTCTCACCGAAACCTGGTTCTCCACGAATTCCCTTCCGGATCTCCTGGCCATCCTCCCCGACACCTATTATGCCCTCCGAGCAGACCGCCCGGTTGGCAAGGCTGGGGGTGGTGTGGCGATGATTATCCGTGCTACTTTGAAATTTCAACTTCTTGCTCACCCCCCCCATACCTAACATGGACTACTTGGTGCCCGATCTCTTAATCTTTCCGCACCTCTCACCGTTTCTCTTATGTATCGTCCCCCCCAAGCCATGCCTTTATTTGTAGCTGCTCTACAGGATCTTTTGGCTACACTGGTGGTCAATAACTCTTCGGTTATCCTGCTTGGCGATTTCAACTTCTGGCCAGGTGACCCCAGGGAAGACCTGTCTTCTAAAGACTTTTCTGCTACCCTTCAGTGTTTGAACTTTTCATCTCACATCTTGGCCCCTACCCATGTCAAGGGCCATATCCTGGACCAAATTTGGTCATCAAGCTGCGACGTATCATCCTTTTCTATACTCCCCTGCATTTGGTCCGACCACTCTATTATTTATTTTTCCATTCACTCGGCATCAGCCGACAAGCTGCCTCTACCCAAAAATATTCTGGCTCGCAGCTGGAATCAAACCGACCTTAACTCTCTTTCGCTCTCCCTGGCCTCTTCAGCTCCCGATCTTACTGACCTCTCTTTGGATTCGCAGACAGATGCCATTAGTACCTGGCTCTCCTCTTCCTGCAATCAGGCCACCCCGCTTAAGAAGGTCAAGTCCGTCCGCCCCTACGACGCGCACAAATGGTTCACTAATGAGCTCAAAGATCTCAAACTTGATCTCAGGCGGTCGGAACGTCACTGGGGACGGAACTACTGTCCCATTCTCCGCGCTAAATACAGACTTCTCCTTAACGACTACAAAAGAGCGATCCTTGAGGCCAAAACCAAATACTTTACCGAGAGAGTTGCCCTCTCTGCTAATAAATCCCGAGAAATCTTCTCCCTGGTTCATAACCTAGCTACTTCTGACCGCACTAGCACTAGTCTTGCTCCATCTCAGATCCTCTGCTCTTCACTCAATGATTATTTCATTGATAAGATCGCTAACATAAAGTCCAATATCCCTACGGTACTTCAATCTGGTTTCTCCTGCTCCCTCCCTCTGCCCTCCTCCTCTATAGATCATTTCCCACCCATTTCTATGGACCGTTTCCTTAACCTGCTTACAAAAGTCAAGTCTGGCTCTCCCGCGGACTGTGCTCCGGCACGGTTCCTCAAAACTCTCTTCACTAGCTGTCCTGCCCCCCCTCTTGCCCTTCTTAACACTTCTCTGGCTCTGGGTTCTGTTCCTTCATCTTTCAAATCTGCTATAGTTTTTCCTATTCTTAAAAAAACTGGTCTGGATCCCTCTCTCCCTTCTAATTTTAGTCCTATCTCTCTTCTCCCTTATTTAGGTAAGATCCTTGAAAGCTATGTTACATCTTGTCTGTCCACCTATATCGAGGAGAATCACCTCTTGGCCTCCCATCAGGCGGGTTTTTGCCCAGGCCATTCCACGGAGACAGTGGTCATCGCGGTCCTGGACGAACTCAAAGGGAAAGCTGACATCAATCTCCCCCAAGCTCTGGTCCTCCTTGATCTGTCCGCTGCATTTGACACAGTCGATCATTCCATCCTTCTCGACCGTGTCAGAGCAGCGGGCATCCGGGGTGCTGCCTTTTCCTGGCTTGCGTCCTTTCTTCAGGGCAGGTCTCAAGCGGTTTACCTCTCAGGCTTCTTCGCTTCTCCTCGTTTGGTTACCTGTGGGGTCCCCCAAGGTTCTTTTCTTTCCCCTCTTCTTTTTTATCAACATATCTACCCTCTAATATTTCTCTTCTCAAGCTGGGGGTCTCTGTGTATAACTACGCGGATGACCTTCAGCTCGTCTTTGATCTTTCTTCCCCTTCTGATTCTCTTCCTAAATTTTGCTCCACCTTAGTCTTTATATCCGAATGGATGAGCATCAATCACTTGAAGCTTAATCCGGACAAGACGGAGCTTGTCCTCACCGGTGGTCCCTCAAACCCTTGGTCCGCGGTTCACTGGCCCCCTTCCTTTGGTTCCCCCCTTCACCGGTTTCCTCTGTTCGGACCCTAGGCATCAAGGCCAGCCATGACCTGTCTATGCATGCCCAAGTCAGCTCCGTAGTATCCTCTTGCTTTCTGTCCCTCCGCCTCATTCGGAAGATTTCTCTGTATTTCTCTGCAGACGCCCTCAAAACCATAGTCATGGCTCTCATCACTTCCCGCCTTGACTATGGGAATGGCTTGTACGTGGGCATACCCGCATATGAAACCCGCCGTCTTCAGGCCATTCAAAACCAGGCTGCCCGCCTCATTCTTTGTTTTCCCAAATCTTCCCACATCACCCCTGCACTCAAGTCCCTTCATTGGCTTCCTGTGCACCTTAGATCTTTTTTTAAATTGGCCCGTCTGGCCTTTCGGGCTCACACCCACTCAGCTCCCCTCTTTATTGGATCTCTCATCACTCCTCATGCCCCCAGCCGCACTCTCCGCTCCTCCTCTCTTTCTCTTCTCCACGTCCCTCGCTTCCGTAAATCCAGAACGGGAGGCACCCGCTTTTCGGTGCTGGCCCCCCGGTTCTGGAACAGTCTTCCTCTTTCCATCCGTTCCATCCCCATCTATACTCATTTCCGTAAAGCTCTCAAAACTTTCCTGTTCTCCCAGGCATTTTCCTGCTAATCTCCCGAGTCCCCTCTGTGAGTCTGGTCAAACCCCTAGCGCCAGGAAGCCGCTTGGGCGCATTGCGCTTAATCAAGTTCTTTTTTCATTTCATTTCATTTCACCTCTGCTTTTTAGTGGTGAGCAGGACGAAGAGGAGGAAGAGGAGCAGGAGGAGCAGGAGAGACAGTTCCTACAAGAGCAACCCCACTCATCTCATGTAAAGGAGCACTACATTTGGCAATTCTTTACGTTTCCTGCAGGACTGAAGAAAGTTAATGCCCCAAAAGTAAAATGTCTAATTTGCAAGAACATCCTTTCACGTGGCAATCCTGCTAAAAAATATAGTTTTGGCAACCACACCATGATTTGCCACATGGAAAGGTGGCACCCAAATAATTTGGCCCAAGCACAGGTGTGAGCTATGGCTGAAAACCCACAGACCCCTCAGCCTAGCACCTCAAGTGCGGAATCATCTTTTGCAGCACCTGAAGGGCGTCAAATGGTGCCCAACATCCAAAGTAAATTCTCAAACTACAAAATAGTTTGTATTTATTGTGGGGCTACTATTGCTTATGGTGAAAAAAGTATCACCTTAATTAACAGAGCAGATGAAAACCACAAGTGCTCTCACAAACGAAAGCAATGATTCTTTTTTTTTTCTTTGCTCCTGTTGAGCCATTTTCAAATACTTCAGTTTTTTTCGAAGTACTAAAAAAACAAAAAAAATATAAAATTGTTTTGAAAAAACAAAAAAAGGAAAAAAACTGTTCACAAAAAATAACAAAAACAAAAACAATAAAAAAAAAGTTATTTTCAGAACTACCTCCCATTTATATAAAATGACTTAAATTTTAAAAGTCTGCCATTCTCTTTTCTCCCCAGTGCGCTCCCCGGTGCGCTCCCCGGTGCGCGTACCGGGCGCTCCCCCCGCCCTTTTAAAGCCCCCACATCAAACCTAGCGGGTCAGGGGGGGTCTACCCTCCCCCCTTATGGTCATTTCCCCCTTTGTATTGGCCACCACTTGTGTCTCGATCCTACCGAGACACAAGATGGCGGCCGCTCCGGACTGTTTCGAATGTTTACAGACACCCAAGAACCAATCAGCTTTCTGCGCGCAAGTCGCGTGGAGCGTACCGGGGCGCTGTCACAGATATATATATTTTTTTGAACCTAAATTACTCAAAATCCACTGGAGCACATATCTTGAGACATAGCAAAGGCACATCGGGCTACCAGTCCCTACAATTTTGCCAAGTTTGGTGTAAATCCATTCAGCCGTTCGGGCTAAAAGTGAGGTCGACCGCCCTATGGAAATTAACATGGGGAAAACGCGTTTTGGGACCCACCCTTTATCTCGTCCCCCGCTTGACGCATCCCCCCCAAACTTTCAGGGAAGGACCGGAGCTTGACGAGGCCATTTTGAGGATATTTTCAGGCAGATTCGTCAACCGGCACCAAAGTTATTCCAAATAGAATTTTTAGATTTTGCATTGAAAAAAATCCTAACTATAACTACCTACTGGCGACCGCCAGTAGGTAATATATATATATATATATATATATATATATATATATATATATATATATATATATATATAAATATATATATATATATATATATATATTCACCATAGGTTATAGACCATATATAGTTATGAATTAGCATTTACAAAACCTTATTTTACTCACACAAAACCATAGAAATTCGCATATATAGTTAGTTGCAATAACTATATATTGCGCACCCGCAATCCACTGCTGATGATGTCACATATTACATCATTCATGACATGGTCAGTGACATCACTGATGACATTACTGATGACATCTCAAATGACATCACTGATGACATCACTGATGACAACATCCAGTGACTGTATGTTTCTGTAAAATTAAAATATGTCTTACATATTGAAGAATGAGTGGATGTATAAGTGTCTGGATGAAGGATTTAGTAGGTGCGTGACTGACTGAGTGAGTGAATAAATGTGTCTTACTGAATGCATGGATTAGTGACTAAACTGTCTGAAAGTGTGCATCAATATGTCTGTTGTTGTGCAAACTGCTGCATGGTTTGATCAGTAGCTATATGAGTGGCTATATGGGTTATTGATTGGTTGCCCAAGTATTTGTATGGAAGACTGAGTGTGTGTGTGGCTGGCTGGGAGATGTGTGACTCTGTGCACATCAATGTGTACTTGTATCAGTAATTGTATAAGAGAGTAAGTATGTGTTAGTATATGTTTGAATAAATAAGGTGTTCTGTGTTTAACTGTATAGATGAGGAAATCGAAGTGTGATTGATTATTTACAGGACTGACTAGGTGTGTGAGTAACTCTATGGATGAGTGGCAGTGTTTGAGTGTCTGCATAGGTGTATGAGTGCATATGATAGTGTTGTAATAATGAGTGACTGTATGTATGAGTGATTCTATGGGTGAATGAGTGAATGTGTGTGTAGACGTAGGAATCAGTGAGTGCGTATGTAGTAACTGGTATTGGTGTGTCAATCGTTCTTAAAATGAAACTCTGTATTTAACACTGGGTGTAACAGAGGTTATTTTAGAGTGTGAGGAGGTGCATTGTATATCACATCAATTATATCATCAGTGACGTGATTATTGATGTCAAATGAGATGTCATCAGTGATGTGATCAGTGATGTCAATTGAGATGTCATCAGTGATGTCATCAGTAATGTCATTTGAGATATCATCAGTGATGTCATCAGTGATGTCATTTGAGATGTCATCAGTGATGTCATTTGAGATGTCATCAGTGATGTCATCAGTGATGTCACTGACCATGTCATGAATGATGTAATATGTGACATCATCAGCAGTGGATTGCGGGTGCGCGATATATAGTTATTGCAACTAACTATATATGCAAATTTCTATGGTTTTGTGCGAGTAAAATAAGGTTTTGTAAATGCTAATTCCTAACTATATATGGTCTATAACCTATGGTTTTTTCATTGAATTTTCAAAGTTTTGTAAATGCTAATTCCTAACTATATATGGTCTATACCTATGGTTTTTTCAGTGAATTTTAATGGTTTTTTAATAGCAAATATCAAAAGCTGTCAAATGTCAAGTACGTGATAGGTAAAAACATTTTCGTGTTTATGCACGCTGATGTGCTTTGAATGCTGCCCCCCCCTCTTTTCTCTTAGTAGTACTCTCTCTTTGCAGATAGTGAAGGGTAGTTAACGCAGGCCTTTGCCCCCGTTGTAATCCGTCGTGCCTGCTTGTCTCTCCATTTGATTAATTGTTATCCAAGCATTTACTGTTTTAGAATTGATTCTCTTATGTTCATTCTCTATTTACAAACAAGCACAGAGTCGCAGTACTCTGTTTAGTCTTTGCAGATAGTGAAAAATTGTGTAAAAAAACAAAAGTAATCGAGCAACATCAGTAGGCCACTAATGGGATCTCTTTTTGACCTCGCTAAAATAGAAACATTAGGAACAACCCTTCATGAGAAATACGAAACTAGTGAGATGAACTGAGCTCCACACCATGATGGCTGCACGACAGCTCGGCTCCGCCACCCACCCCGCCCAAAATAACGATAAACTCTATGCAAATATTATAAATATATACAACACACCAGCAAAGTAACAGGGTAAAACATTTTATTAAATAACTATTTACATAACTATTTTATACTTTTTGTTGCCTGATCCGGCTAGCTCAATCGATCGAGCATGAAACTCATGCACTCTGATAGCAAGCGTTGCTGCTGATGCTATGCAGACAAAAACTGGTTTTCAGTTTGTACATTCTTCAAGATTTTTCCATCCAAGGCTGGTTGAGAGTTTGTAGAACGATGGCTTCAGATTTTCAACATACGGTGTGGTGGCGCGGACTGGGAGGGGGCGCTTGGCTCCTGCCCCCTCCCCAAGTCGTGTTGCCCTGGTGTGGCCTAAGATCGCCCCCGACATAGGCGGCCGGCTCCCGGGGTCCGGCAGAACTTTTTGCCTTTTGATGACTCTTCCATTCTGGACCTTATCCCACAATCCGTTTGACCTGAAGACACGCTGTAGTGGGGCGCCCCTTTACCTTTTTCAGTTGCCATTCAGCCCGCTTTTGCTACACTGTGCCTCTTCCGCCATTCAGCTGTTTACCACCCGCTCTTGCGACTACAGCGTCTCGCTCACCATGTAGTTGAGTTGCTCCCGCTCTTGCGATGCAGCGATAGGCGGCTGCCACAGGACTCTCAAAATGGCGCCGGCTCTTCAGATTTGGGCGTGGTCCACTAAAATGGCCCTGGGACACCTTGGAACTCGGACACTTGTCTGCTAGGGCTTGGGCCCCATTCTCGAAAGCGTCCCCTTAGCCTTGAAGATTCTACAAAAGTCTTGGGGGCCCCCGACTCCCGCAGGCTTCTGGTGGGGAGCGGCTGCCATGATTGCTCGTGGAATGGCCACGACCGAGCCACGAGATGGTGGTGCTTTCATGCTGACGCCAGCTTCAGTCTGAAACATCCAGAAACAAGGTGGGGCTTTCATCGTTTGGGAAAAAAAAATGTTTTAATCCAATGAAAAGTGTTATTTTTAGGTCATATGATCAAGCCTTCCATCATTAGGAAACCAAAAGTAAAATGAACCAATGAAAAGTTTCATAAACAAGTCACTTGACCTGTTATGCGGCATAGGGCTATAAAAAGCGTAGAAAATCCGTTGGCACGTGAGGCGGCGTCAGTAGCGGACCGATGTGCGAATAGGCCGAAGGCAGCACAACGCGCCAAGATCCGGATGGCACCGAGGTGGTGTCCAGCAAGTTGCCGCACTGGTGTGGCCATCCTACAATGCTGCGCCGAAAGTCGGCATGGGGCGCCCCGTTGGCCTGTGAGGTCGCGTCAGTCAGTGGGGGCTGTTTGAGGATCTGACTGCATTGGAAAGCAATGTGATGCTGTGCGTCGCCCCCAAGATGGAGGCTCCTCGGCTGCAGTGGGGCGCCCCTTGGTGTTTCACTCGCTATCCAGCTGAGTTGCGTCCGCACTTGCGGCTACAGTAGGCCGAAGGCAGCACAACGCGGCGAGATCTGGATGGCACCGAGGTGGTGTCCAGCAAGTTGCCGCACTGGTGTGGCCATCCTACAATGCTGCGCCGAAAGTCGGCGTGGGGTGCCCCGTTGGCCTGTGAGGTGGTGTCAGTAGCGGACCGATGTGTGAATAGGCCTGAACCAGCACAAGGCGCCAAGATCCGGATGGCACCGAGGTGGTGTCATAGTTGAGAGTTCTGAGCAGCGCTTGTAACACTGTCTGAAGCTTATTTGCACCTGCTGCAGCTTCACTATTGCCTTGGTGTGGCCAAAGATCGCCCATGACATAGGCGGCCGGCTCCCGGGGTCTGGCGGAACTTTTTTCCTTTTCCTTTCTGCATCTTGTCCCACAATCCGTTTGACCTGAAGACACGACCAGGTCCCTGAATGTGTGCAGGGGGACGCTATTGATTGAATCAAAATGGCGGCTTCACACAAAGCTGACTCAAGCGTTGATGCTGATGCTATACAGACAAAAACTGGTTTTCAGTTTGTACATTCTTCAGGATTTTTCCATCCAAGGCTGGTTGAGAGTTTGTAGAACAATGGCTTCAGATTTTCAACATACTACTCTTCAACATTCTTCCTAAATGTAACAATGTGAGACTCACTAGGAGAACGGCTGTTTATCTTTCCTTTCAAAATGCTGCCAACAATATTTTCTGAATGGAAGACACCACAAGGCGCTGAGATCCGGTTGGCACCGAGGTGGTGTCCAGCAAGTTGCCGCACTGGTGTGGCCATCCTACAATGCTGCGCCGAAAGTCGGCGTGGGGTGCCCGAAGGGGGGGGGGGAGGCGGCGCAAACGAGCCGAAATATAGTTATGGTAATTATACCATGCATTTTCATATGGAGAGGTGGCACCGATTAATTATAGTGCTGCACAAATGAGAGATTTGGTGGACAACCCCCGACCTGCCTGTACATCCACCAATGAAGTGGCACTGACAGCATCAGAGGCAAGGGAAACAGTCCCAAATATTCAGAAGAACTTTGGAAAGATTAAAATGACATGTTTAGATTGTGACAAATTAATTTCATGTGGACAGATGAGTGTTACTCTAATAAATAGAGCTTATGAACATCATCATAGTCGATGGTTGGTGGAGACATTTTGACTATATCCTGGACCTGCCCGGCCTCGCCCAAAATGGCGCCGGTATAAATTGGACTCGTAACTCCTTGTTGTGTACTGGTTGCACAACCTTGATATCACGAGATACGTATGCAGTTTTGAAGCACATGGCGGGCGGGGACGAGAATTGATTGAATATTTCGACATCCCTATTGATATTAAGTTCTGATGTGTTATTGATTACTGTACTTTTGAAAGTTCGAATTAACGTCACCCATGGTACTTGCCCGCAAATGTATATCTAGATAATTTTATTGTAAGTGGCCCTGTCGTATTTTAATTACAAAATGTACGTCCACCGATTCCGCAACTGTTAGACACCTTAGTTCTTGCAACCTAATGGCCCGCGTTTTAGGACCCCCCTTTTTTCTCGGCCCCCCCCCCTTGACCAAACCCCCCCCAAATTTTCAGGGGCTGCTCAGAAACAAAATGTGCCATTTTCCTGAAGTTATTATTAGACATAGAAAAAATCCTAACTATATATACCTACTGGCGACTGAAAAAACCATAGGTTTCACACCAGTTATAGTTAGGTGGAAATTGTACTTGCAGAAAACCATTGAAATTCACACGTTATAGTTAGTTGGACTCACTATAACTTGCGCGTGCAATGCACTGCTGAGGACGTCATATATTACATCACTCATGACATGGTCAGTGACATCACTCATGACATCACTGATGACATCTCAAATGACATCACTGATGATGTAATATATATATGTATATATATATTACCTACTGGCGATAGCCAGTAGGTATATATAGTTAGGATTTTTTCTCTATGGGATTTCTGAAAATTCTATGTCTAATAACTTTGGCGTTTGTGGACGGAATTGGCTGAATGAATTTTTCAGGAAAATGGCACATTTTGTTTCTGAGCAGCTCCTGAAAATTTGGGGGGATTTCGTCAAGGGGGGGCCGAGAAAAAAGGGGTCCCAAAACGCGTTTTTCCCATTAATTTTTCCATAGGGCGGTTGGACTCACTTTTAGCTCGAACGGCTGAATGGATTTACATGAAACTTGGCAAAATTGTAGATATGGTTTGCCCGACGTGCCTTTGCTATGTCTCAATATATGTGCTCCAGTGGATTTTGAGACATTAATGTTTTAAAAAATATATATATCTGTGACAGTGCTCTGGTTAGCACCCCGGTTCGCGTACCGGACGCGTAACGGAACTTCGCGAAGCGAAGCTGATTGGCTCTCCGGTGTCTGTCAACATTCTAAACAGTCCGGAGCGGCCGCCATCTTGTCTCTCGGTAGGATCGAGAGACAAGATGTGGTGAAAAACCAAGGGGGAAATGAAGGAAAGGGGGCAATGTAGACCCCTCCTGACCCCCTAGGATTGATGAGAGGGATATTAAAGTGCCCCGCAGGGCAAAAAATAAAGAAGAATTTTTTTTTGCCGTAGAGGCGCGTTCCGGTACGCGAACCGGGCAGCTAACCGGCAGCGTAACGGGAGTCTGAGGAGAAGCTGATTGCCTGTCAACATTCTAAACAGTCCGGAGCGGCCGCCATCTTGTCTCTCGGTAGGATCGAGAGACAAGATGTGGTGAAAAACGAAGGGGGGAAAGGAAGGAAAGGGGGCAAGGTAGACCCCTCCTGACCTCCTAGGATTGATGAGGGGGATACGCGAACCGGGCAGCTAACCGGCAGCGTAACGGGAGTCCGCCATCTTGTGTTTTTGGAGCATCCGGTTCGCGTACCGGGTAGCGTCCCGGTAAGCGTAACAAGGGGAAAACCAAGAGAAACAGTAAAAAAAAATTAAGGGAATAGATTTCCAGCAAACTTGGCAAAATTGTAGGGACTGTTTGTTTGATGTGCCTTTGCAAGGCCTCAAGATATGTGCACGTGTGGATTTTGTCTAATTAAGGTTAAAAAAATATATATATCTGTAAGCGTGCTCCGGCGCGCTTACGTTACGGGTTTTGTTTGCGCTGCAGAGCCGATATGTCACGGTTATGCGACAAGTCATAAGGCGTCTCACGTGGCTACGTGATATGTCACGTAATAAAGAATACATTTTACAGCTATAGATATTAGCTTTTAAAAAACCAATGAAATTCACTGAAAAAACCATTCGCTCACTCAGTCAGTCACGCACCTACTAAATCCTTCATCCAGACACTTATACATCCACTCATTCTTCAATATGTAAAACATATTTACACTTTACAGAAACACACAGTCACTGTCTGATGTCATCAGTGATGTCATCAGTGATGTCATCAGTGATGTCATCAGTGATGTCATCAGTGATGTCACTGACCATATCATGAATGATGTAATATGTGATATCATCAGCAGTGGATTGCGGGTGCGCAATATATAGTTAGTGCAACTAACTATATATGGAATTTCATTGGTTTTATGTCAATAAACTATCCAGCTAACTATATATGGTCTCTAACCTATGTTTTTTTCAGTGAATTTTCAAGGTTTTGTAAATGCAAATTGCAAAATGTAAATGCAAATTCAAATTAAATGCAAATTCCTAACTATATATGGTCTATAACCTATGTTTTTTTCAGTGAATAGATAGATAGATAGATAGATAGATAGATAGATAGATAGATAGATAGATAGATAGATAGATAGATAGATAGATAGATAGATAACATAATGAACCAGCTAACTGTTATAGTTAGCTGGTTCATTTCACTCATACAAAACCATAGAAATCCCTCTGTTATAGTTAATTCTGCTAACTATAACTCTTGCGCCCGCAATGCACTGCTGAGGATGTCACATATTACATCATTCTTGACATGGTCAGTGACATCACTTATGATATCTCAAATGACATCACTGATGACATCAAATCACTGACAGAATATCGACCTACAAAATATTGACCTACAGAAATAGCGACGCAGGAATATCGAAGGCAAGAATATCGCCATCCTATCTATAACATGGTAAGTACAAAAATATCGAAACAAAAATATCGATGTTAAAAATATCGTAGTTAAAAATTGTTTTTCTCTGTTACACAAAATGCGTAAAATAAAGTAAATTAAACTTATAAATAAAATAAACAGAGTTAAAATATTTAATAATGTTTCAAATGACTAATTAATACATATATAATAATAAAACATTAATTAAACATACATATACATAAAATATATAATATATACTTTCCTAATAATACGTTTTAGTAATTATTGTAATAATTTAGAAATAAATAAAAAATATTATAAATTACAAATACATCTACACACATAAAAGAATAACATAAATAAAAAGTAAATAATAATGTTTAATGAATAAAAAAATATATATACTTTAATTATTTTTACAACTAATTATATACTACTTATCTAAAACAATTAAAAAATATTAAATAGCTAAAAAAATAAAACTACTATTCAAAGTCCCCAAAAAACGACAGTAATAAAAAAAACGTTGGATAGCGTAGGACTTAAAATTACTATTTCCACCCCATAAAATGCAACAGTAGGGAACGCGTTGGATAGCGTAGGGGTAATAATTACTATTCCCACTCCAGAGAGTGCAAGAGTAGGAAAAGCGTTGGATAGCATAGAATTAAATATAATATACTTATAAATAATTTAAGTATTTAGAATAATTAATAATTATTTTTTTTAATCACTCTACATCATTTACAAATACACATTCATTACAAAAAACATATTAATTGTTAAAAATTGATTAACAAGTAAAAAATATTAAACAATAAAAAAAGTATACCAAAAAATACTTTTTATTAAACATCAATTGCCAATTAATAAAAAATAATTACCACTTGATAAAATGTAATTACCACTTAAAAATATTAATTACCAATTTTTTTTTTACCAATTTAAAACAATAATTACCAATTACAAACATTAATTACAAATTAAAAAAATGTAAATACCAATAAAAATAATTACTTTCCAATTAAAATATTTAACTGTCAATTAATAATTAATTAAAAATAGAATAATAATCAATACCAATAAATAAAAATAAATCATTACTTAATTACAAATAAATTACTTCCCACCCAATTCCCCTATAAACCCACAACTCGCTGCATAACTTAAACGCAAAAATTAATTAAAATTAATCTACAATTCCTAAAAAATAATAATTAATTTAGTAAAATTAAATTACTTCCCACCCTATTCCCCTATAAACCTACAACCTGCTCGGTACTAAAACATAACATTGACTTAAAAATAATATTATTAATCTATAAAAATAGTACACATATAATTTAAAACAAGTAAAATACTTAACAAAAATCATATAGCACATACAAATTAAAGCCATAATAAAATACATAACAATAATACAAATATCGATATTAGTAACATTGAGATTAGTGACATCTATATATTTGATATCGATATTACTAACTTTGATATTACCTACATCGATATAAAAAAAATCGATATTACTTACTTTAGGGTCGATATTCTGTCCAACGATATTCTTGACCTCGATATTCTGTACCTTTGATATTTCCATCTCGATATTACTGTAGTCCGATATTTAGTAAATTGATATTTAGATTGTGCGCCAATGACATCATCCAGTGAATGTTGTTTTGTTTGATTTTTAAATATGTATCATATAAATAGCAATCTGCATTGAAGAATGTGTGGATATATAAGTGTCTGGGGGGAGGATTTATTAGCTTTATGATTGACTGTTTAAGTGAGTAATTAAAGGTGTCTCACTAAGTACATGGGTTAGTGACTAAACTGTGTGAATGCCTGTATCACTGTCTAGCTACACGAGTGTCTATATTACTTATTGATTAGTTGGCTGAGTATTTGTATGGGAGACTTAGGGGTTGATTTCGATTTCGGTTGGAAATCGGACTGACCGACTCGGACCCGACACCCAGAGGCACCGTACAACCCGCGCAGTACGATGAGAAGCCCGTTAACTACAAACGACCCGTCCAGAAAACAAGCAGTACGACCGAGCCGTTCAGAAATCAGCAATCCGGCTGGAAAATGGACACGAGCTGCACCGACCGACACGAACCCGGAAAGAACCCGACCGAGATGTGCCTGCGATGTCCGACACCGCCAGTATGATGCAATGCGTCTGAAATCAGACCGACCTGCACGGAGCATAAGTCGCATGACCGACACGCACAGAAATCAGGTACCTGAAGCGAGAGAGAGCCTCGCGACCGACTCGCATGCAACACTGAACAAAACCAACGTGAAAGACACGGAGCAGTCCGCACGAGCTAACATGAGCATCTGACTCGGTCCAAAGAACGTCTCCTACATGCCCACAAAGCCACAAGGAAAAAACACCAAAAAAGTACCAATCAAGCATTGACAAAGGCAATAAATATATATTTTTTTAAAACAACAAAGACATACCCACAACTCCTCCATAAAAATTCAAAACTCCACTACCATGATCCTTTGCACATACAACAGACCAGCCAGCACAGAACTACTTCAGGCAGCAAACACAGACACACACACTACTCACCCAAATCAAATCAAATCAAATATCTTTATTCAGTACTTAAAAAGATACCATTAAAGAACATGAAAATACATACATACATACAATGTTTAAAAAGCATTTTTTTTTTAAAAAAAGGCATATTAAGAGCAATAAAAATAGGTCTAAAAAGGGGCGAGGCGATCAATAGATCATTGGGAATCTTATTCAAACATTGAATTCAGACTATAAATTGATGTGGGCCGATATTTCCCTGGAGTTCCTTAGTCTCATGGCCTCCTTAATAAAACTTATTATACAAAGTATATGGGTCTGAGACTTTTTGCAAAAAAAGGAGGGCTGCTTTAGCATGTCTCAGTCTTTTGTTTTTCAAGATCCTTACTAAAAACTTCCTTCTGGGGTCTGAATAAAAAGGATATAATAAAACAAAGTGAATGGTATCCTGCGGAGACCTAGTGTCGCAGCCGCAGGTACCCTTCAACTCTACCGAGCGTGTGAATCCTGCAGGAACAGCCAGTAAACGGTGAAGGAGATTAAGTCAGAACCTAGTCATATAAAATCTTTACTGCGTGTTGTGCATCACCGTTAGGTATGGTTCCATTCCAGGCGTTGTTTATAGTGACTCTCATACAACAATGGCCTGCTCCTGAACAGCTCGACGGTTAAACAAAGGGGAGAATTTGCTCTTGTGGTAGAGAGAATATCTAACTTCTATCCACAATATTACACATTGTTGTAATTTTCAATCTGACAATGTTGCCAAGGTGTGTGTATGTATATCAGTGTCACCACCACGCTACATATATATCCTCCCTTCCATGCGTGAAAAAAGGGGAGGGGAGGTTGACAGTGCCTCACGGAAGCAACACCAAGGAGAGGATTGTATCAGACTGGTACTCGCCTGATTCCTCACTTCTCATCATCGGCTACTGTCAACCTTAAAGAAAATGGGAGAAAACAAACATAAAGAGAGTGCATATAGGTCAAACAACCGTGAGGTGTTGTGAGTGCTGAAGACCCAGTCTGATATTTCCGTGCCCAATTAAGTGAAAAAACCAAATACCACTATAAAAAGAGTAAGTCTAACTGGCAACTCATGACTTTATTCTGTGCTGTTAGCTCACTCTCCCTCACACTAACCCTTGATCCACCCCCAAGGAGGTCATCAGGGCCCATAACTTCTGTCTGTTGACACGATCAAAGGCCGCTGAGAGATCCATGAAACCCATATGGATAGTCCCCTTGGCGGCAATGGTATATTTGGCAGTGAGGAGATACAAATTTAAGCATTGATCTGTTGTGGATCTTCCTTCTCTGAACCCATATTGTACATCTACATGAGCCCCCTCGCGGCCATCGCACGCCAACACAACCTCAACATAATCTCCTACGCCGACGACACCCAGCTGACCCTGTCCCTGACCAACGACCCCGCCGCCGCCAGAGCCAATCTGCACGAAGGGATGAAAGATGTAGCCGAGTGGATGACGACCAGCCGCCTGAAACTGAACTCAGACAAGACAGAGGTCCTCATCCTGGGCTCCTCGCCCTCCGCCTGGGACGACTCCTGATGGCCCCCCGCCCTGGGCACCGCACCCAAACCGACAGACCACGCACGCAACCTGGGCTTCATCCTGGACTCCTCCCTCTCCATGACCAGACAAGTCAACGCTGTCTCCTCGTCGTGCTTCAACATCCTGCGCATGCTACGGAAGATCTTCTGGTGGATCCCCACCGAGACCAGGAAGACCGTCACCCAGGCCCTCGTCACCAGCCGACTGGACTAGAGTCCAATCAAATAAGTGTATTTGATTGATTGATTGATTGACTACGGCAACGCCCTCTACGCCGGTACCACCGCCAAGCTCCAGAAGAGACTCCAGCGGATCCAGAACGCCTCTGCCAGACTCATGCTCGACATCCCACGCAACAGCCACATCTCCGGACATCTGAGAGACCTGCACTGGCTCCCCGTCAACAAAAGAATCACCTTCCGTCTCCTCACCCACGCACACAAAGCCCTACACGATCAAGGCCCGAAATACCTCAACAACCGAATCAACTTCTATGCTCCAAGACGCCACCTCCGATCAGCCAGCCACGCCCTCGCCGCCGTCCCCCGCATCCGAAGAGCGACAACAGGAGGAAGGTCCTTCTCCTACCTGGCCGCCAAGACCTGGAACTCCCTCCCGACCGACCTGCGCCTGACCCAAGACCACCTCTCCTTTAGGAAGAAGCTGAAGACCTGGCTGTTCGAGCAGTAACGGCACCCCCCACCCCAAGCGCCTTGAGACCCTACGGGTAAGTAGTGCGCTCTATAAATGTCTTTGATTGATTGATTGATTGATTGATCTGTTAAAATATGATTGTCCTCTCACCCATCAAACAACCTTAAAACCATCAAAACCCCTCCAAAAGCACCCTCACATACAATTAGCAACAACTAGCAAAATAGAAATCACTTGCGCACACACACATCACTCACCACCACCACCCATCACCAAGCCCCCTAAGAAGAATCCACAGTTCACAGACAGTGAGTTAGAAATATTGGTAGATGAAATTCTCAGAGTGGAGCCACATTTGTTTGGTGCATTGGTACAAAGGACCCCCATGTCACAGAAAACCAAGATGTGGGAGAGGATTGTGGACAAGGTGAATGCACAGGCACCAATGTTGTGCACAAAGACCGACATCCAGAACAGGTGGCATGATGTGTGCAGGAGGGTCAAGAACCTCATCCGCAACGACTATGAGTTGGCCCATCGCACTGGCAGTGGCCCTCCTGCCAAACCAGTCTACTTCAAGTCCTGGGAGGATAAGGTACGGGACATGCTACCACCAGAGAGCGCCCATAGCCGACCAGACATACAAGAGCCTGGTGAGTACATAACCAATATACTCAAAATTGGGTCGCAATACACACACATCACTGGTAAGGGGGGAGTGAAAACATGCACTGATAGCAAAGGCATAGTAACCAAAAGTGAATCGGCCCAAGGAGTGCATGCTAGTCAGACTAACACAAGACCACCCTCCTCATGGTGATACCTAACTGTGTCATGTCATTTACAAACCTAACAACAAATACAGCAAGCCAGTGGAACTAAACTAATTAACAGTGTCAGACATTTCTGCCACCACAACCACTACCTCACAGTGAAGGTGACTGACAGGAATGAATAGTGGGTATGCTGGTATAGTGAGTGTATCCAAAAGCATGATGGGGTTGTTGCCACAGATAATGCTCCCTCTCCCAACTGGACCATCAACACCTCCCTGAACCATGCTCACCTCACAAGGGTGAGAAATGTACTTACAGGAACTCCGGACTTGGCTCTGTTGTGGGGAGCACAAGGCCCTGCTGAGAATCAACCACCAACTCCGCTGTCAGCCATCTGTCAGCACAGGCACACCCCCTCACAGGGAAGCAGAGTCCAATGGAAGGGCGTGAGGGCATGCTGGGAAGGGGGGTATAAGCCAGAGCATGCTGGGAGTTCCAGTCACTCACAATCCTCAGCCACCTACATGGCTCAGCAAGCTCACACTGAACCATGCTCACCTCACAGGGAGTGGAAATGAATTGGTAAGAACTCTGGGACTGGGCTCTGTTGTGGGGAGCAAAAGGCCCTGCTGGGAACTGTGCACCAATAGACAGCAGAACAACACTGTCAGCCATCTTGCCACTGCTGCCACACCCCTCACAGGGAAGCAGAGTCCAAAGGAAGGAAGTGAGGACATGCTGGGAAGTGGAGGTGTAAGCCAGAGCATGCTGGGAGTTGCAGTCACTCACAATCCTCAGCCACCTACATGGCCCAGCAAGCTCACACTGTACCATGCTCACCTCACAGTGAGTGGAAATAGATTGGCAAGAACACTGGGACTGAGCTCTGTTGTGGGGAGCACAAGGCCCTGCTAGGAATTGAACACCACCAAACACCAGAACTCCACTGTCAGCCATCTTGTCAGCACAGGCACACCCCTCATAGGGAAGCAGAGTCAAATGTGAACAGAGATGATACTCCTGTGTCAGCCACCTGATGACCCTTGAGTACCAATGACCATGTACATCTAAATACATACATGAGCTGCCCATGTAAACACTCCAACATGCACATTGAAAAGCATCATGATGAGTGGACAATGTGCAACAACAACATTACTCTATGTCTGTGACGGCACACATCCTGACGTCCTGCTATAAATGTCATGTACAGGAACCATTGATCCAAAAATCGAGGAGGGGGAATGGTTTACTTGTCCTGTGCAACCTGGGTCATAACATATTGTGTTGTCTCCATTCAAAGCCTCACATACGTAAATACGCGTAATGCGGATTATCTTTATTTCCCACATCAGTGTACTGTAGTAGTTGTTTCATTGGGTCACCATGGTAGCAAATATGCTGTGCCCCCACCTGGATGTAAAATGGCAGCTTTCCCAAGAGTGTACAGAGATGATAATTAAGAGTCCGTGTCAGTGCTACGTGCTGTGAGTCAAAAACACTCCCATCACCCAAAGGCAAAGGTAAAGTGGTGAACATTGTGATGTACAAAGTTACAAACAAAGCTGTTGCATGTGTAGATCCAGCTACTGATCCACTGCACCGGGGTTGTTAACTGTTACACAACATGTTGCTGCCCTATGTGATCCTACAGCCTTTTTCTTCTCTAGACACGCTTGTGGAAGCAGCCATTCCACCTCCAGGTGGAGGCACAGCATATTTGCACAAATGAAGACCCAATGGAAATGCAGCTACAGTACACTGAGGCGGTGAACCAAGATGTACCGTACCATTCCTGTGTACGTATATAATGGCATTTAGTAAGGAATGAAAATACGTAAATAACCTGGTTGCATAGGACGAATGATCCATTCTCCCCATTCACTGTCATTATTACCCATTGCAAGTTTAATCGATCTGTACGTCTTCCTCCATCCCAGTTGCTAAATGCACATGTGAACCATCAATGCCTGTAGTAACATAACTGACAATGCCTTACTCTTCCAAACTCAGGTGCTTGTGGGGACACAGCAGCAAGTGAAGAGGAGTCCCTGGCACAGACTTTGGTAGAGGACAGGCTTTCTGGTGTGGATCTGGCTCTGTCCTTTTCGGATGACGAAGGCCAACCTGGCACCTCCGGTGTGAGTCATCATGCAGCCCCAGAAGCACTGACATCTCTACCCCCTGCATCCATGCCAACAACAACTGGCAACAGACAGAGCACCCCTGCCAACACGGACAGACCTAGGACACCAGATCCAAACCTTACATGGCCACCGGCCACCCAGGAAACAATGGACAATAACACCAGTACCAACAGCCAAGGTGTCCCATGGTCAGCTGTGACTGCCACCGCAGGTCCTGCCCGTGTGGCTGGGGGTGGTGGGAGGGCTGTCAGGCAGATTTCACGGCCTGCAGTGGGGCATGGCCATATGTTAAGTATACTGTGAGGCATTCCAGAAACAATTCTGTGGTAAATAGTTACAGACACAAATTATTTTCACACTGTCTATTTGTTTTAAATACCATGTACTGGCATCCTTGCTGTCTTTCTGTTCTGCTTCAGCGTCAGGGCCGGACTGGGAACAGAAACCAGGCCTGGCACACTGCTCAGCCGCCGCCCCTGGGGTGAGGGGGAGTACAGCTGAGCAGTTTCAAGGGCCTGTTCCAAAACCAGCCCCCACACTAGCAACCTACCGAGGAAATGACCGGTTTCCGCTATGGCTTTATTGCAGCCTTTGCTCTTATTGTCATTAAGCACTGATGTTTTCTCAAATGTTTCCAGTGACCTTTGTAACATTGACCCTACTCTATGTTCCTTGAACAAAAAGGACTTGAAAACAATGTTTCATTCCAGGCGGTTTCACATGTTATTCCTTTCTCACTAAATGTGATGTGTTATGTTGATTTGTATAGAGCACTAATCAACTAAGAGGGAGGATTTCTAGGCCCTTGGCCAAGGTGTGTATCTGTGGTCTGAAGGTGCTTATAAGAAGAGCCAGGTCTTCATCTTCTTGTGGAACTCAAGAAGTGAGCTGTTGTGTGATGTGGAAGTGGTGTGGTGTGGTGGGTAGAGTATGAGTCTTGTGACTGTGTTCTGGATTGTCTGGAGTCTGTGTAGGAGTTGTTTGGAGATTCTGATAAAGAGAGTGCTGCCATTGTCCAGCCTGCTGGTAATGAGTGCTTGCATGAGGGTCTGTCTGGTGGTTCTGAGGCAATCCTTTGAAGATCTTTCACAGCATGTGTAGGATGTGAAAGCAGAAGATGCCCACCAAGTTGAATTGAGCTACCATGTTGAGCTTGCCATTTAGGATGATTTCTAGATTTCTTGTGTGGTCTATGGGTGTTGGTCCCAGCTCCAACGGTCACCAGGTGGATTATCATATGGAGGTTATGTTGCCAAAGACCAGTACTTCCGTCTTGTCAGAGTTGAGCTTCAGGCAGTTGGTTTACATCCGGTCTACTACAATGTTCATGCTGTTGGTAAAAATAGTTCTGGTGATGTTTGACTTCTCTGTTAGGGAGAGGATGAGTTGGGCTTCATCGGTATAGGAGATGACGGTGATTTCTTGTGAACAGTGTCATGCATATGTTGAAAAAAGTGGGGCTGAGGGATGATCTCTGTGGGACACCACATATTAGTTTCATGGTCTCTGATAGGAAGGGTGTACTCTAGAATTTACTTAAACGAAACACCCACATGGTTTCAGACTCAAGAAATGAATTGCACTATATGTTGGCCTGAGTGGTTTGTGGGATGTGGACTTGATCGCTTCTAGGTGTGCTGTTGCTCTTGGGCAGCTCATTCCAGATGTTTCCTGTTGCTGGAAAGTCTGCAATCTGCTGGTGCGCGGGTGAAATCCTGGAAGGCATCAACCTGTCAGAGACCAGGCACTCTTACCTGTAGATGTGCACTGATGAATTCTGCAGCGGCGTAATGAACCAACCTTCCACCACCCTACCTGAATAACCAGAGCTTCTCAAATCTCTAAGGCTACACAATAGGGTTCAGGGAAGAGGACCGGAATCCTGGACCCTTGGTAGTTGAGTGCTACTCTACTGAGTTGACCCTACTCTATGTTCCTTGAACAAAAAAGACTTGAAAACAATGTTTCATGCCAAGCGGTTTCACATGTTATTCCTTTCTCACTAAATGTGGTGTGTTATGTTGATTTGTATAGCGCACTAATCACCTTAGAGGATTTCTAGGCCCTTGGCCAAGGTGTGTATCTGTGGTCTGAAGGTGCTTATAAGAAGAGCCAGGTCTTCTTCTTCTTGTGGAACTCAAGAAGTGAGCTGCTGTGTGATGTGGAAGTGGTGTGGTGTGGTGGGTAGAGTATGAGTCTTGTGACTGTGTTCTGGATTGTCTGGAGTCTGTGTAGGAGTTGTTTGGAAATTCTGAGATAGAGAGTGCTGCCATTGTCCAGCCTGCTGGTGATGAGTGCTTGCATGAGGGTCTGTCTGGTGGTTCTGAGTCAATCCTTTGAAGATCTTTCACAGCATGTGTAGGATGTGAAAGCAGAAGATGCCCACTAAGTTGAATTGAGCTACCATGTTGAGCTTGCCATCTAGGATGATTTCTAGATTTCTTGTGTGGTCTATGGGTGTTGGTCCCAGCTCCAACGGTCACCAGGTGGATTATCATATGGAGGTCATGTTGCCAAAGACCAGTACTTCCGACTTGTCAGAGTTGAGCTTCGGGCAGTTGGTTTACATCCAGTCTGCTACAATGCTCATGCTGTTGGTAAAAATAGTTCTGGTGATGTTTGACTTCTCTGTTAGGGAGAGGATGAGTTGGGCTTCATCGGTATAGGAGATGACGGTGATTTCTTGTGAGCAGTGTAATGCATACGTTGAAAAAAGTGGGGCTGAGGGATGGTCTCGGTGGGACACAGCATATTAGTATCATAGTCTCTGATATGAAGGGTGTACTCTAGAATTTACTTAAACAAAACACCCACATGGTTTCAGACTCAAGAAATTAATTGCACTATATGATGGCCTGAGTGGTTTGTGGGATGTGGACTTGATCGCTTCTAGGTGTGCTGTTGCTCTTGGGCAGCTTATTCCAGATATTTCCTGTTGCTGGAAAGTCTGCAATCTGCTGGTGCTCGGGTGAAATCATGGACGGCATCAACCTGTCAGAGACCAGGCACTCTTACCTGTAGATGTGCACTGATGAATTCTGCAGCGGCGCAATGAACCAACATTCCACCACCCTACCTGAATAACCAGAGTTTCTGAAATCTTTTAGGCTACACAATAGGGTTCAGGGAGGAGGACCGGAATCCTGGACGCTTGGTAGTTGAGTGCTGTTGTCGACCTGCGAGGCAACAAGGCTAATTAAGCTTTAGAAGTCTCTAATTCTAGTACAAATTCCTATTCTTTACACATTACGTTTGTTCTTTTTGTCAAGAGGAATTAAAAACATTCCCTACCTGCGGCTTCTAAGTGTTAAGCTCAGCGTCCCGATGATGTTGTGATGACTAGGGATGAATTTGAGAGGTAGGTTGAGCAGGGATTCAAAAGAGAGCATTTTCTATCTTGTGCTGAATAAAGTAAATGACAAGATTAATAATATCTTTCCTATGTTTTATTTATCCAGCTTGAAGAGTGTTGCCATTTTAGAGTCTTTTGAATAACACTTTCTTGCAACCTAGTCCACATAAATGGTGCGTCACTAAAGGGATTTAAACATAAGAAAACATATTCTGCCTTTTTACAAACTATGTCTTTAGATGCACAAACGCATTTGTCAAGTTCCTTTTTCTATCCTTAATTCAAGTTCAAACTTGCTTTTTATCAAGCAAATAGTTCCAAATATTGTTCCTTGTTTATACTTTATGGCATGAGAAGATAGTTCTTTTTTACGATGGGCGCCAGAATAAACAACACTTAGTACTTAGCTTTCTTTTTTTCACTTTCCAGGTTCAAGCAGGAAGATGACCTTATTCCCAGCAGGAAGATGACCTTGTTCCAGTTTGAATGCAAGGAGAAGAGAAGATCCGAGCCGGAGTCCCGTCATGATGAATTCCAGGGAGGCGTCCTTGGAAACGGTGAGTGATCGTGACTTCAGTGGAAGGCTATACAGCTTCCAGAAGTTGGGTGTGGCATTAGATAGTGATGCCACACCCAAGATGGCCGAATTGCAAAAACAACAGGTGATGGACCGAATGAGGATCAATGTCACACATTCAACCCAGTCAAAAGATCTGGGTCCTAATCCATCGTTTTTTTGCAATCCACACCACCCTGGGTTAGACAATGGGGATATGCAAATCAGCTCTGACCCTGTGCCCCATGGGAACAGTCCAGTCCGAACTACAAAAGCCATGTCCTTCCCAGAACGGAATCAAGCATCCGAGGACCGGACCAGTTTCGAGGTAACACCTCTCATCAGCCCGGCTAGCTTGACTCCAGTGGTGTGGAGTGCCTGGGACCCACGTCTGGGCATCCCCAGTACACTTATAGCGGAATTGCAAAATAAACAACAGGTGATGGACCGAATGAGGATCAATGTCACACAATCAACCCAGTCAAAAGATCTGGGTCCTAATCCATCGGCTTTTGTAGTTCGGACTGGACTGTTCCCATGGGGCACAGGGTCAGAGCTGATTTGCATATCGCCATTGTCTAACCCGGGGTGGTGTGGAGTGCAAAAAAACGATGGATTTGGGCCCAGATCTTTGGACTGGGTTGAGTGTGTGACATTGATCCACATTCGGTCCATCACCTGTTGTTTTTGCAAATTCCGCCCTAAGTGCGCTGGGGATGCCCAGACGTGGGTCCCAGGCACTCCACACCGCTGGAGTCAAGCTAGCCGGGCTGATGAGAGGTGTTACCTCGAAACCGGTCCGGTCCTCGGATGCTTGATTCCGTTCTGGGAAGGACATGGCTTTTGTAGTTCGGACTGGACTGTTCCCATGGGGCACAGGGTCAGAGCTGATTTGCATATCGCCATTGTCTAACCCGGGGTGGTGTGGAGTGCAAAAAAACGATGGATTTGGGCCCAGATCTTTGGACTGGGTTGAGTGTGTGACATTGATCCACATTCGGTCCATCACCTGTTGTTTTTGCAAATTCCGCCCTAAGTGTGCTGGGGATGCCCAGACGTGGGTCCCAGGCACTCCACACCACTGGAGTCAAGCTAGCCGGGCTGATGAGAGGTGTTACCTCGAAACCGGTCCGGTCCTCGGATGCTTGATTCCGTTCTGGGAAGAACATGGCTTTTGTAGTTCGGACTGGACTGTTCCCATGGGGCACAGGGTCAGAGCTGATTTGCATATCGCCATTGTCTAACCCGGGGTGGTGTGAAGTGCAAAAAAACGATGGATTTGGGCCCAGATCTTTGGACTGGGTTGAGTGTGTGACATTGATCCACATTCGGTCCATCACCTGTTGTTTTTGCAAATTCCGCCCTAAGTGCGCTGGGGATGCCCAGACGTGGGTCCCAGGCACTCCACACCACTGGAGTCAAGCTAGCAGGGCTGATGAGAGGTGTTACCTCGAAACCGGTCCGGTCCTCGGATGCTTGATTCCGTTCTGGGAAGGACATGGATTTTGTAGTTCGGACTGGACTGTTCCCATGGGGCACAGGGTCAGAGCTGATTTGCATATCGCCATTGTCTAACCCGGGGTGGTGTGGAGTGCAAAAAAACGATGGATTTGGGCCCAGATCTTTGGACTGGGTTGAGTGTGTGAGATTGATCCACATTCGGTCCATCACCTGTTGTTTTTGCAAATTCCGCCCTAAGTGCGCTGGGGATGCCCAGACGTGGGTCCCAGGCACTCCACATCACTGGAGTCAAGCTAGCCAGGCTGATGAGAGGTGTTACCTCGAAACCGGTCCGGTCCTCGGATGCTTGATTCCGTTCTGGGAAGGACATGGCTTTTGTAGTTCGGACTGGACTGTTCTCATGGGGCACAGGGTCAGAGCTGATTTGCATATCGCCATTGTCTAACCCGGGGTGATGTGGAGTGCAAAAAAATGATGGATTTGGGCCCAGATCTTTGGACTGGGTTGAGTGTGTGACATTGATCCACATTCGGTCCATCACCTGTTGTTTTTGCAAATTCCGCCCTAAGTGCGCTGGGGATGCCCAGACGTGGGTCCCAGGCACTCCACACCACTGGAGTCAAGCTAGCCGGGCTGATGAGAGGTGTTACCTCGAAACCGGTCCGGTCCTCGGATGCTTGATTCCGTTCTGGGAAGAACATGGCTTTTGTAGTTCGGACTGGACTGTTCCCATGGGGCACAGGGTCAGAGCTGATTTGCATATCGCCATTGTCTAATCCGGGGTGGTGTGGGGTGCAAAAAAACGATGGATTTGGGCCCAGATCTTTGGACTGGGTTGAGTGTGTGACATTGATCCACATTCGGTCCATCACCTGTTGTTTTTGCAAATTCCGCCCTAAGTGCGCTGGGGATGCCCAGACGTGGGTCCCAGGCACTCCACACCACTGGAGTCAAGCTAGCCGGGCTGATGAGAGGTGTTACCTCGAAACCGGTCAATTCCTCGGATGCTTGATTCCGTTCTGGGAAGGACATGGCTTTTGTAGTTCGGACTGGACTGTTCCCATGGGGCACAGGGTCAGAGCTGATTTGCATATCGCCATTGTCTAACCCGGGGTGGTGTGGAGTGCAAAAAAACGATGGATTTGGGCCCAGATCTTTGGACTGGGTTGAGTGTGTGACATTGATCCACATTCGGTCCATCACCTGTTGTTTTTGCAAATTCCGCCCTAAGTGCGCTGGGGATGCCCAGACGTGGGTCCCAGGCACTCCACACCACTGGAGTCAAGCTAGCCGGGCTGATGAGAGGTGTTACCTCGAAACCGGTCTGGTCCTCGGATGCTTGATTCCGTTCTGGGAAGGACATGGCTTTTGTAGTTCGGACTGGACTGTTCCCATGGGGCACAGGGTCAGAGCTGATTTGCATATCGCCATTGTCTAACCCGGGTTGGTGTGGAGTGCAAAAAAACGATGGATTTGGGCCCAGATCTTTGGACTGGGTTGAGTGTGTGACATTGATCCACATTCGGTCCATCACCTGTTGTTTTTGCAAATTCCGCCCTAAGTGCGCTGGGGATGCCCAGACGTGGGTCCCAGGCACTCCACATCACTGGAGTCAAGCTAGCCGGGCTGATGAGAGGTGTTACCGCGAAACCGGTCCGGTCCTCGGATGCTTGAATCCGTTCTGGGAAGGACATGGCTTTTGTAGTTCGGACTGGACTGTTCCCATGGGGCACAGGGTCAGAGCTGATTTGCATATCGCCATTGTCTAACCCGGGGTGGTGTGGAGTGCAAAAAAACGATGGATTTGGGCCCAGATCTTTGGACTGGGTTGAGTGTGTGACATTGATCCACATTCGGTCCATCACCTGTTGTTTTTGCAAATTCCGCCCTAAGTGCGCTGGGGATGCCCAGACGTGGGTCCCAGGCACTCCACACCACTGGAGTCAAGCTAGCCGGGCTGATGAGAGGTGTTACCTCAAAACCGGTCCAGTCCTCGGATGCTTGTTTCCGTTCTGGGAAGGACATGGCTTTTGTAGTTCGGACTGGACTGTTCCCATGGGGCACAGGGTCAGAGCTGATTTGCATATCGCCATTGTCTAACCCGGGGTGGTGTGGAGTGCAAAAAAACGATGGATTTGGGCCCAGATCTTTGGACTGGGTTGAGTGTGTGACATTGATCCACATTCGGTCCATCACCTGTTGTTTTTGCAAATTCCGCCCTAAGTGCGCTGGGGATGCCCAGACGTGGGTCCCAGGCACTCCACACCACTGGAGTCAAGCTAGCCGGGCTGATGAGAGGTGTTACCTCGAAACCGGTCCGGTCCTCGGATGCTTGATTCCGTTCTGGGAAGGAGATGGCTTTTGTAGTTCGGACTGGACTGTTCCCATGGGGCACAGGGTCAGAGCTGATTTGCATATCGCCATTGTCTAACCCGGGGTGGTGTGGAGTGCAAAAAAACGATGGATTGGGGCCCAGATCTTTGGACTGGGTTGAGTGTGTGACATTGATCCACATTCGGTCCATCACCTGTTGTTTTTGCAAATTACACCCAAGATGGCCGCCACGCCACTGTACATGTTGCGTAACACAACGTACGGCTAATTTTAATTACCTTCTGTGCCGGAATTGCAACTGTGCCACAAACCTGTTTTCATTCTCGTGCTGGTCACCAGTACTGATCCTTCCTTCCTTTGCTGCATTATCAAGTACTTGCAAACAAGTCTTTTTCTATGAAAGTGCATACTGTATCAAATTTGTTCAAGTCTAACCTATCAACAGCGCGATATAAAAGAACAAATCAAGCACATCCTGTACAGGAATACTAACGCGGCATTCCAATAAAGCAATATTATTACAAACTGACAGTTTATATAATCACAATACATGTTGACTAATAAACATAATTGCACTTCACTAAACATGAGGTTGTGCTGGATGCACTGGACAGGGTGGGTTTTATATTTCAAGCCTCCTGCATTCTTGCAGTCGGTTCTTGCACACAGGGGTTTTCATGACACAATCCCTCTCACTTACCTCATTCTGTTAAATGGCTGTCTTGGGACCAATCTCAATTAACCACTCACAGCCTAACTTTGTAAATTTCTTACGTGAATACTGGTTCCAAGCATGTGCATTATTCGTTTTTGACACAATGAGTCTTTCCCAAAGCAATGTGGAGCAATCTGGGGATATCTCATTCGTGAATTTTCCAGCCCATCTTGGCAGATCATCTGCCTGCATGATACTTTCTGCTTCTTCTCTGCCTTCCTATTCTGTTTCTTACATATAAGGAGTTGGACCACCAGTACCATGAGCCACAAGTGCTCTGGTATCCATGGTGTTGCTTCCCTCCTGGTTCCCTTTACTTTATTTTTCCCTGTTTTCCTACCCTTAGGCCACTGTTACTTTGGTGTTCAGACAGAATATTGGAAAAAATATATAGCAATACAAAAAATATTAGTAGCGATACATCATGATGCAAAAAATATTGTTGACATAAATACGGACAGTAAGTATATCGGTTTTTAGTCAGTCTTATTTTTAATATCATTGCAAAATGCATCATTTACTAAAATATTTTTATATACACTGTTGTTTTTTACAATATGTTTGATAAATAGTTGTGTTAGTTTTGAAAGTTACTTTATGTTTTTAAATTTAAAATAGGTTAATGCCTTGTACATTTATTTTAAAAAGTAATTGTAACTGTTGTTGTAATTAGTTTTAAAATGTATGTATTGACATTTTTTTCAAATAAATATATATGCTTAATAGACGTTTTTGTGGCAGGATGTTAGGTTTATGTGGTAAAAGTGTGGGGTAATTTTTAAAGTATGCTTGAGTAAATAATTAGCGTTAATTCTATGCATTTAATTAGTCATTTTATATTTTTGAAATGTTACATTCAATTTTACATATCAATAATCAAATTTTCAAATTGTTTTTGATACTGCTTACATTATTTAATTTAAGTTATAAACTTATATTTAAAACATTTTTTTACCTTTTTTAATTTAATGTAGTTTTTAATTCATTTCCTTTTTTCAATGGAATGTTATTTTATGTATATTTTGCGTAAATGTTTAATAAAATGTAAAAAAATAAGAAATATATTTATGTATTACTGTATATTATAATATTGTAAAATTTATTTTAAATTATACATTAATTGGAGCTTAATTTGTTTTTTCTTTGTATCTTTTATAAAATTTTATTTTAAAAACACTGTTAAATATAATTTATATTTATTTTAAACTTAAGTAATCTTTTTATTGTTTCATTTAAAATAAATTGGTTAGTATTATTTTTTATTATTGGCATGTAAGGTTTACAGGGGAGTAGGGCAAGGAGTTTCTTGAAGTATTTGGTAATTATATTTATTTATACTTATATTTTAGTCAATGTTTTATATTGAATGTATTGTAAATGTATCTTTTTGTTTAAGATGTTACATTGTATAATTTATGATTTGATGTTGAAAATTATTTCATAATTGTTACATTTATCATTATAATTTTGAATACATTATTAAATAATGTTTCATGTTAATGTTTAAACTACTTTTGCATATTTATAATTATTTTAAATATATTTTACCTTTATGTATTTGTGTAGTTATTGTATGCAATTATTATTTTGCCTTTTGGTTATTCTGTCATTTGGGGGCCGATTCCGAATCGGTAAAATCCCGACCGAATCGTTGTACGGAGCCTTTTTCCCATACGAATCGTACGGAGAACTGTACCCCGTACTTACGATGTAGTACGATGTGCACTCGTACGATTCATAACAAAGACCGTACGACTCAATGATCGGTATGAATCTATTCAGAACACGCAGTACGCGACGTCCATACGGTTCGAAGCAGCTTTTTCTGACCCAGCTAGTACGATTCGTGTCGGCAGCACTCCGTATGATGCTTTTGCTACGAGAGTTTAAATCGTCTGGAAAACCAGATTTCGGCTCGAAATGCGTACGGAACGGACCCCCCGGTGTACGGTGCGTACACCCCTTCAATGCAGGGGTACGGTGCATCGGGTACACCCCTGGATTACAGGGGTACGGTGCGTAAGTCCCCGTGCGTACCCCCCATGAATGTAGGTGCACAGTGTGTAGGGGTACAGTCCGTACCCCCTAAGGTTGTACATGTATGTGCATACACCCCTGCGTACTCCCCTTGAATTTAGGGGTACGGTACTTATGCGATAGTGTAGATCTCCGTACGATTTGCTCATACCCGACGTACCTGTACGAATCGCGTCCCCATTCCCCGGTCCGGATTGTACTTGGCAGGTCGTACGGCATGTTTACGATTCGTACGGTTTACTGTGCGGGTCTAAGTCGTACGGACTCACCCTTGACTTTCGTATGGTTCGCGACGATTCGTACGTATTTCGAGCCAACGGATCGTACTACGTGATTCGGACGCATTACTACGAATCGCATGGAAACGGCTACGAATAAGAATCGTCATACGGATTTGTTTCCCGAATCGAATCAACCCCTTGGTAAAATAATTTATGTATTTTTCTTTTTTTTTGTAGAGTTTTATATAGCGTGAACTAGACCCGAACCAAATCGGGTACCAGAGCACTTTACATAGCACCAGTTACGTTGCATGAGGACACACATTAAAAACATTTTTTAGGCACGGCGAGATTAAGTGATTTGCCCAGACTCACAGGAGGTTTTGGCGTCATTTCCGAGACTCGAACCCAGATCCCCAGGTTCAATGTTTAGATGTTTCTCTTGTTTATACATATTACATTGATATTAAAGTTGTTTTAGAAACTTAAAATGATGAAGCTTATAAAAGGTTTCCTAAATTATTATTTATATTTATTTTTTTATCTTAGTTCTATATAATTCTGAAATGTATTGTATATCTTTTTAAATGTTGATCTTTATTATGTTTTATATTATATTATGTTATGTTTGAGTATTTAGCTAAATTGTGATTATCTATTGCAAATTAGATTTCTTTTGTTTTTCGTTCTATTTATGAATTTCTGAAATAACATATTGTGTTGTAGATATGGTAAGTCATACCTTTGTAGTAGGAATAGTAAATGTTACCCTTTTGCTGTCCAAAGTCTTTGCCGAAATAGTTTTGATTGGAGTGTGAATCATAAATCTTATCCCTTTAGTGTTCCGCACCATCCTTAAGATGGTTTTGAATGAAGAGGGAGCAGTTAATCTTACCCTTTTGGTGTCCTACACCTTCCCCAAAATGGGTTAGAATGCAGTGGAAATAATATATCGTACAGTTTTTGGTGCCCAACACTTTCTCCACAGTGTATTAGATTGAAGTGGGAAAAGTACAATTTTAACAAAAAGGGAGCGTCCGCCATAAGGGCGAGGTCCGTGGGGGCCATTAGGATGCGCCTGCCACAGTGGCAAGAGATTCCAGCATGCCTTTCCGTGGCGGCACCGCCACCATATTAAACTCTTTTCCGCACCGGTCGACTTGTCGACCGGGCGGAAAAGCAGCGGACGGTCTTTCCGTCCGCTGTGGTCCCCCCGCCATAGTAATATGGCAGGGGGAAATAGGTAGCGGGTGGGGAAAGATTTCAGGCAGGTTGCCACCGCCTTGTGGGCGGTAGCAATCCGCCCGAGATCCTAATGACCCCCTAAGTGTGCACCACTCTCCCCCATATGGTTTACATTGGAGTAGGCATAGTAAGTCTTAGCCTTTTAGTGCTGAACACCTTTCCCGAAATGGTGCATAGTTTGTACAGGTGTATAGTGTGTAGTTCTTAGAATAATACCAATACATGTCAATTTTTCTACATATTTTTATTTATGTATTTTATATATTTTATTTAATGTACATTTTGAATTTTTATTTTTGCTACGTACAAAGGGGGTCATTAGGATGGTGGATGGACTCTGGTGTAAACCGGGATCATCTGCATTGCATTCGGTAGCCCTGCACACTCGATCAGGATGCGACCATCACCATGGCGGACGGATCCTGCATTTTAACATTACGGGTGGGTGCTGCTGAAAGCAGCACCTGCTGCGATGTTAAAATGCCATGTTATGCCTGCCACGTAGAGCTGTGAAATGTAGGGAGGTACCATGGGTACCCCCAAATGTAGTAATATCAACGAGAGAGGTAGGGCTCGAGTCAACACTCCTGTGCCCCATAAGGTTTATTGAAAACAACAAAGGAGTGCTTATGTGTAACTTAAAACCCAAATACTAAAGCAAAATAAAGTGACAGTTTATTCCCGGACCCCTACCTGGGTCAGGTAGTACTATGGTTTAGCATGTCTGATCCTAATAGTCAGGAGGCGACCACCCTGTAGACAGGGTTGACTGTATCCAACAAGGCAAGGCAAGCAGCCTTTTGTTTAAAAGGACCCTCACTCACCACTAGTTGGTGACATGCTTCATCATTGGGTCCCCGCTGGGGTGACCGAATGCCGCCCCAGCGTGCTACAACGCCTGAGTTACAGCGGAGCGAGTTTGGTGGTGTCAAAAAAGCGGGATCACGCAGCATTCGTCAGGACCACACCTAAATGGCACTCCGGGGGTATGTACGCGCTAAGGAACACCTTCCCGTGAGGGACTTAATGTGAAAAATACAAAAATTAAATAGTAAAAGAGAAATTACTCACGGATATTAACCGTGCCGGCACACTGTAGAGTATAGTAGCCTAAAGGTACAAATCATTAGAAAATCGTAGACTTCCTGGGTCAGGACGGCTTTGAGCAATATTCACGCCGCGTCCTTTCAACGCCTGCGACTCCCTGCCCAGCACCTACATTCAGGGACCGCCGTCTGCCCGAAGAGAGACTCTTCGGGCAGTGAATATTGCCCAAAGCCGTCCTGACCCAGGAAGTCTACGATTTTCTAATGATTTGTTCCTTTAGGCTTTTTTTTTGACAGCAGAAACATGTTGACCAGTTATTGTAATTAAGGACACAGGTCTCCTAACACAGTACCATTGGTTGTCCGACCTTCACGTTTTGAACCTTAATACGGGTTGGCCCGCATTAAATATTTTGTTTGGGTTCTAACCTTGTATTTTTTAACTTTGCACTCACTTATTTTGCACACACATTTGAGTTTAATCACTAGTACACTCACCACCAAACCCGCTCCGCTGTAACTCAGGCGTTGTAGCACGCTGGGGCGGAATTCGGTCACCCCAGCGGGGACCCAATGATGAAGCATGTCACCAACTAGTGGTGAGTGAGGGTCCTTTTAAACAAAAGGCTGCTTGCCTTGTTGGATACAGTCAACCCTGTCCACAGGGTGGTCGCCTCCTGACTATTAGGATCAGACATGCTAAAACACAGTACTACCTGACCCAGGTAGGGGTCCGGGAATAAACTGTCACTTTATTTTGCTTTAGTATTTGGGTTTTAAGTTACCCATAAGCACTCCTTTGTTGTTTTCAATACCCCCAAATTTACCCTCACCTCTCCCCAACACAAGGGGGGCCTGCAACAGGCCCCCATCACCAATCCCCACCAGCCTTTCCATGGCGTCATCGCCACCATAGAAATGCTGGCTGTAGCCAACATCATGGTTTGGTTGTCGATGCCTGCTAGGCACAACAACATTTCTGGCTATAGAGACCATCCGTCAGACAATTTTTGAGATTACTTTTGGCAGACCTGTAATGGATTTAGCTTTATTAAAAGTAAAACAACTAGCTCTGTGTGTACTCTGTAAAAATTTAAATTGTGCATTATATAAAAACATTTATGAAAATCAACTTATATAAGATAAACGGTAAACGACTGAAAAGTGGCTGATTTCACACATTAAGGGGGTCATTAGGATCGCGGATGGACTTGAGTCCGTCCGCGACCTCAGAGTATGAGGGAACGTCCGCATGGGCAGCGGCGTTCCCTCTGTGCTGATTAGGATGTGACCGCCATGGTGGCGGTCACATCCTATATCTTTAACATTGCGGCGGGTGCAGCTTTAAGCAATGTTAAAAATGCATACAATGCATTTGTATGCAGAAAGCGGCAGGCACCGCGCGGTGACGATACACATGCTTTTCCTCGGCAGAAAACCCGCCGCGGAAAAGCATCTTTGGAAGCCCATCCTAATATGGTGGACGGTGTCTGAGAGACACCGCCACCATATTAGAGCTTTGCCGCCGCGTTGTAAGCCAACCGCGGCGGAAAAGCTGCGGACGGTCTTTGGTGGGTCCGCTGCGGTTTTTCCGCATCCTCTGGGCCGGCGGTGGCTTCCGCCGCCCAGAGGATGCGGAAATTCCGCAATCATAATCGGCCCCTAATTGTGGAAGAGCCTTCACCTGTTTGGAACTTAAAGTCTTGGTGGGGATGAATCATTGACGACTCCGACTAATCATGATCTTGCTCTTGTTCATAGAAGGGAAGCTTCTGTCTGTTAGGAGAAAAATGGTGTGTGTTAAAAAGCAAGCATTCAGTAGTTGTGCCATAAAGAGTAGCATTACATGTTATGGGTAAGCATAAATAAAAAACACCCTTCCCTGAAGAAAGGGACATTTTTAGTTTAGACTAGAGAGTCACAAGTTATTAAATTTGTTTATGTAGTACTAGTAAAATTTCTTTATTCCTGGACAAAAAAAGGAGTGGTGTATATGGCATCTAAAAATATTAAATGTATTTTCTAGGTGTAACACCATCGGCACAGCCATCCACCAGTGCCGGGGCCAGCGCGGAGGTGGGCACTCCAGGGGCGGATGCGGTGCCACAGCCAGCAGGAACTGCTGTGGGGGATGCCACGGTACTGGCGGGCAGTGGTAAGCTATTATATTCCTTACTTATTGAGATTGCAGAGTGGGCCCTCTGCAGGGGTGTATATGTTGTACAGTACAAGTACACTTACTGTTAATAAGACAAATTTAGAACTAAGGGGCATATTACCAACGAGTAGCAATATTTATCGCTAACTAGGCTTTGCAATGATTTTTTTATCGCTAAGCATCGCCGGAAATTATCGCTGAGATAACTTGCTATTAGCAACGTTTATCTCCAAAGCAATAATTTTTTCGGCAATAACGTGAATATCGCTGAGAATACAGCTATATTCACGCATTAGCGACAAAATGCTCTTAGCCATGTTATCCCCCTCCCATTGGATAACATGGCTAAGAACTGGTCTGAGCAGGCGCTAGTTTTTGGCGATAGCGGGAATATTTCCATCGCTACGCCCGCCTTGCTAATAGGCAATAGTGACGTTAGCCACTGCTTTCAGTCGCTAACGGGTTGGGAACGCCCACTTTGCATGTCATTAGCGATAATTATCGCTAACATGCAAAGCGGGCCCCAAACCGCTCGCTATCGCCTCAAAGCTGTCGCTAACATCAGTTAGCGACACCTTGCTAATAGAGCGATAGAATTATCGCTGCTTAGCGGCGCTAAACCGGCGATAATTGCCTATCCCCCCCCTTGGTAATAGCCCCAGAGTTTTTGTCAACCAGGTAGAATACAGTCACCCTTGACTTCTCATTAGCAATAGCATTAGCGGCGGGAGTTGACCAGTAACCAAAAATTTGACTTCAGCTCAGCTGTGAAAGTTTTATTGAGAAGCCAAGTCAGATCAGAGATGAATTTGATGGATGGGATGAACGAAAAGGGAAAGAAGGGTGTAAGGAAGGACGAGAGAGTTAAAATTAATGACTGGCAAAGAATGATACGTGTTTTTGAATGCTTCCCAAGGTGTCTGGGAATCTGATGCATGGCCGGTTGGAGGCTGAAGCAAAGATGGGTGGAAGGAGAAAGAAAAGAGGACTGCCTGGGTGGGTGAAAAAGAAACTGTATGTGTGCGCAATATATCCTTTGGTTCAAATTCAAATGCAAGTCAAGCACGGATGGATGGCTAGCGGTTTACAAAATAAAATAAAAATGTTGTTTTTCAGTGAGAAAAAGTAAGGTTTGTCCACTTGAGACATTATGACGAGTGATTGACATTTGCTTTTTATGGATGGATGCTGGGATGATATCTTCCTCATAGATAGCATAGGTGTATGTAGACAGAGTAGACAGTCACTGGATGAAGAGTGTTACTCTGAAAAGCATGTAACACTGCACCTCCGTGCCAGACTGCCAGAGTAGCAAAGCCAAGGAAAGAAGTTGTAATTTTTCCGAATACTACCATGATTAGTAACAGTAGTTTGCAAGCACAGCATATATCCGGTGATTATGGGGACCACTCACTTCCTCTGTTCAAATTTTTTTTACAACTCTGTCATTGACATTGATGTGTGGCCTATCAGTGTTCAGTCAATCAAAAACAAAGCACCTAAAGTCATCCCATATGTAAGCAAATATCCTGTGAAGGGATAGATCATATTATCTTCTTCATTTTCCTTTTGCCGTAGTCAGTGGTGGGCCAGGGTGAAACTTAAATTGAGCAGTAGCCCTTGTAACAGAGTATGGCCAATGCCACCCGTAATAGAAAAGTAAGAGCTTCACCAGGACCAGAAGGGATTTATTAAAGGCCGCCAGCTTTCTGATCTAAAGTACGACCTCGTAGGGGCAATTGACATCGCCTCAGCCTTCTCCCTCCTGTTGGCAACACTCACCTTAGACGCGGCTAAAGCCTTCAATAGGGTAAATTGGGCCTACCTCAATGACGTGTTGAAGAAATTCAACTTCGGGGAGAGATTTTGTCGTACTATCAAACTTATGTACAACTTACCATCAGCCCGGCTCTTAATAAATGGCACACTGTCTGAGGCACTGGGGATTTCGAGAGGCACTAGGCAGGGTTGCCCGCTTTCCCCCCTCCTCTTCAATCTGTACATCGAACCGTTTGCAGAAGTCTTAAGACGAGATGTACTCATTCCATCTTTTAGGTTTGGAGAGTGGGAAAAGCGGGTAGCTCTTTATGCAGACGATATCATAATCTTTACTTCAGACCCAGAGACAACATTCCCAAAGGTAATAAGGAGAGCCAAAGAGTTTGGCCGTATCTCGGGTTATGAGATCAACCCAAGTAAAACCGATATCATGGCTTGGAACATTCCTGACTTACAGTTAACCGTAACCAACTCGATGAGATATCTGGGTATTCGGATAGTCCACGACATCGACAAAATCGCCCAAGTTAATCTTGCGAGAGTCTCTAATGAAAGCAAGAAACTCTTAAAATCCTGGTCTAGTCTTCCACTGACTGTCCTCGGCAGAATAAGTCTGATGAAGATGTCCATTCTCCCTAAATTCACTTTTATTTTTAGCACTATCCCTCTCGCTTTTGATAACGTGGCCTTGGAGAAATGCCAAAGAGAGCTTAATTCTTTTGTATGGCGTTACAAATCGGCAAGAGTGGCATGGAAGAAACTGAGAAGGAGGAGGGAAAAGGGGGGATTGTCTCTGCCTGATTTGCAGTATTATGCGTGGGCATTCCAACTGTCTCACTCAAGAATGCTCTTAAAAGTCCCAACTAATACATCTATAGGTCTCATGTTTAATGCGATGTTGACCGGAGCCGGTTTACCAACTAATGGCTATATGTTCAAATACGGTGACCAGAAATATTTCAAAAAAGTTATATTAAAAATTCTTATGTCCCAAGCGAAGACCTGGTTTCATATAAGGAGGAAACTAGGATTGCAATATTACTCTAACTTTGCACCCATTTGGGAATCTCCGGGTTTGCCACTTTGTCTGGAAGACAGGCTGGCAACTCCGCTGAGAGAAGGAGGAATAGCAACATGGGGAGATCTGTTGGTAGGCGAATCATTGAGGCCTTGGGAGGAGTTAAGGGACCAACTGGGTTCAGAGTTTTCGAGGTTTAAATTTTTACAACTAAACAGTTGGTTTAAAGCAATGAACAGGTCAGGGGTAACATTTGGGAAGTGCAGCTCCACTGAAGAGAAATTGGTAGGAAGACCAGGACGGGGTAAAGAAGTCTTGCAGTGGTAATGGAGTCTGTTAGAAGAGATAGATGGAGAATTTATCCTCCCGGAACAGCTTTGGGGCATAGAATTTGGGGCCCAGAGTATTGAAATCTGGCAGAAATCCTGCACCCTGCTACATAAATGTGTTAAACCGGCATGGCTTAGGCGCAACCATTTTTTTACGATACATCAAGCCTATTTTACCCCCTTAAAACTGTCTAAATTCGTTCCAGGGAAGAAATGCAATAAATGCAATTACATCGCAGCTTCAGACATTCACATGTTTATAGACTGCCCTAACCTATTGCAGTTTTGGAATGAGGTTAAAGCGACCCTGGATTCGATTCTTAACATCTCGATTTCTCTAACACTCCCCCTGGTTATTTTCGGATGGGACAACAGTATAAAGGGCCATGCAAGGACATTTCTGTTTTATGCAATACTACTTGCAAGAAGAGAGATATGCAAGGTTTGGATTGAAAAAACACCACCAACACATGCAAACTGGTTAACATCTTTGTATACAACCTCTAAAACTGACATGTTGAGATCAGGCGGCTCACGTAACCGGGCGTTTTGGAACTATTTGGTTCAGTGGAAGCAATAGCCGGGGTTTTTTTTTTTTCCCGGTCCAATGATTATGCCTTCATTAACTCCAAGAACTAGGCCCCCTCCAGTTGGCTCCAAGGCTAGTTCAACTGGTGTAACACCAAGGTTGGAGTCACACCCCGTCCTCTCTTCAGGCCATCTCTGCCGAGGGCAACCAATCGCATTATCAGGGGCAGCAAGAGGCCTGCACTCTGAGTAACAAATGCCTGGCAATTGGAGGCTGAATAAGAGGAGGATCAGGCAAATGAGGATAAAAAAAAAAGAGCTTCACCACCTGCATGTACTGGACTGGTAACAGTAACGTAAGTCTGAGTCATAATTGATTGCGTCTGTTTTTCTCGAGTGCAAGTTGACTGTGCTGGCATTATGCCGGCTTCCACAAGTTTACGAACCAATTTAGCTAAACAAGAGAGAAGAAGAAGACTGGTGTACTGTCTGAGTTTAATGTAGTGAGTCCATATAGTGCTAGTAGAATTCCTGAAACTCCCACTATGTTATAGCAGAGACCGACGAAGTGGGAGGTTAGATAGATACATGCCACAAATGTTATGTACTGTGCTTGCAGGTTGCTAGTGCTACAACTTTCTGTTGAATTATTTTGTGTTAATCTTAAAGAGCATTGGTTACAGTATGTTTTTCTTTCTTCATATAGATACTCCTTCTAAACTAACTAGGAAGGAGTTGGCTAGATGGGCCCGGCAATGGAAACTGGAGGCAATTGTGGCCGAATATCGGCGGCTGGTGGCCTAGAAGGAGGAGGACATGCAGTCTCAGTCAACAACAACATCCATGATAGCTGCATCCTCCTCCGGTGCCCAGCCACGGTCCGGCAGCCACCTGCCACCGCCGAGCAGCAAAAACAACAGCTGCCCACACAGTACCTGCAAGTGCAAGGGTCCTGTGCACCGCTTGACCCTGAGAGTGTCCCACCTTGAGCAGGAGGTGGCGAGGCATAAAGCCAGGCTCAAGGACCTCCGGAGAGAGCTGCGTGACCACCTGGCCAAAGGACACCACCGGCGGAAGTAGAGAGTCTGTCCCTTTCCCCTTTTTTAAAGACTTTTGGGGGGGAGGGTGGGAATTGGGCATTTGGGTGTTTGGACTTTTGGGGACTGATTTGATTCATGGACAGTGGTTGGGGTTAGGGAGGTTGGTGGGTCAGGTCTTCTTGTGGGATAGTTTATTTTTGTTAGGGCTCCAATAATTATTTATTTCTCTACTTAAACATAGCATACGTGTTTTTTAAACTGTTTTGTGGGGAGGCAGTGGGGGGGTTAACTGTACGTTTGTTTTCCTGAAACTTAACTGGCTGGTTGATTCAAATTGGTTAATCGCCGGAATTTATACAAAATTGCCTCTGACAGATTTAGTGAATTCAATTGTCCTACTACTTTACTAGTACTACCGTCAGTTTCTCCTCTCGTCCTACTCTATTATTCTTCCTCCCCCAAAATGCTTATCTTACCTGTGATTCGTGTTTGAGAATAGGGCTAGGCACAGTGCTGGGTGCATGGCAAATAGCGATTAAGGTTGGCTATGGAATCCTGGACAGATGAAATGTCATAGTTGTGGTGTTAGTTGTAGTGGTAGTGGTACACACTGGCAGTAGCAGCATATGAAAAAAAGGAAATGAAACATTGAGTGGCCTGAGCGTAGCATTAGAACAGTACGATAGATAGTACAGTACACAAGAACAGTGCCATAAATTGTAGCCTTAGCAATGCTAAAGTATTCAAAATATGAGTACTAGTTGCGTGGAGTATGGCTACTACAAGAAATAGTACTGAAGGTGAAGGACACAGCAGCGTAAGCATTCGATTCGTCCCATGTAGGAGGAGGATGTTGTTGATGACCAATCCACTTGATGGCGCACATGAAATTCTGATTTGATTTCCAAATACTTTGGTGGATGTGTGTCAAGCAGAATAAGAATAAGAATATATCCTCGGATTCCTTCACCAGCCTTGAAATTGATTTTCTGTTGCTTTGACCTTATCCTCCCCAGCAAGTGTGTGTTATTATTGTTGTCATTTAGTCACACCTCAATGAAAACCCCACAGCACTGCGGGGGAATAACCCCCATAGCGAAGGGGGTAAAAGAAATGAATGCTTTGCTGGCCAGTGCCTTTTTGTACCGTGGATCCAGAATAGTGGCACAAATGTAATGTTGTTCTGTATGTATTTTTTTAAGCCTTTCATTGTCAACTAGGTGGGTCAATAAGCTCTCCGCCAACTGATATGCGTCTTGCTTGACAGTATCATCTTTGAACGTTGAAGACACCACCTTCATTTGGTGCTCTAGCATGCGCAACAATGGGATAGCTTTGCCCAAAGAACAGTCCTCCCTGTTGACTTCACGCGTGAAGACCTCAAAAGGACAAAGCATGTCTGTCAGGCTTTTAACTAGGTCCCATTCCTTCAACTCTAGCCTCATGTCTTTCATAGAAGAACCCCGGGCAAAGACATACTCATTGATTACCAAGCACTGCTCAGACAGACGCTCGAGCATGTAGAAGGTTGAGTTCCAACGTGTTGCCACCTCCTGGATGAGTCCTCTGACTGGCACTCTACAGCCACGTTGAATGATCCTCAGCTGCTTCCGGGCCTTAAAAGAATGGCTGAAATGTGTGCAGATTCTTCGGCAGGCAGTCAGTAACTTGCTGACTTTGATTTCTTTTTTCAAGAAATCTTGAACAACAATGTTCATACTGTGAGCCACACACGGCACTCTGAAATAGCCACCATCATTCATGGCCCTAACTATATTACTGCCATTATCCGTGGAAACATAACCAATCATGTGCTTTCTTGGATGCAGCCATTCAAAGACCTTACTGTTAAACTCCTCCAAAATGTTTACTGCAGTATGAGATTTCTCCATGGCAAACATGGCTTCTGTTGCATGTTTCCGACTAGCTTGAAAAATTGTGACAGAGTCAACACCTGCAGACATCTTGTCTCTAACACCTGCAAAAGAGACCCAGTGTGCAGTGATGCACATGAAATCAAGCGCTTGGCAACTGGTCCACATGTCTGTTGTCAGGTGAACAGCACTCTTCTGCAAAGCTGCCCCAATCATCTCCAGCAGAGCTTGATGTAGTGCTGGAACCGCAACTCTGGCAAAATAGGACCGGCTAGGAACCTTCCATTTAGGGCAGACTGTTGCCACAAACTCTCGAAAACCCACCCCTTCCACGAAAGAAAAAGGGAGAAGGTCCAGCGCTAACATTTTAGCCAGCATTGCATTATAATGATGTGTCATTGGGTGGTTGTGTTCAAATGGCGCCTCCGACCGAAACATGCTTTTAATGGTGGTCTGGACCGTTTTCCTACGTGATGATGATGATCCAGACTTCTTCAACCCAGTTAGGCTCATGATGTACTTTTTCTCATTGGTGTCTCTCCCAGACTCTTAGTGTGCCTCATAGATGTTGCTGGGGTAGAGGGTGTGGGTGCTACCACTGCAGTGCTGCTGCCAGGGGTACTGTGTGTACCAGAAAAAATGTCTGTTGCTTCTTCACCTCCCCCCTGCACGATCATCAGCCCCTCGTCATCATCAGATGCAATATAAATGGATACATTTGGATTTATTGTACTTTTGGCTTCCCGGATCTTACTTAGGTGCACCTCCCACTGGATAGTGTGGTGTTTTTGCAGATGACCTCTCTGGCCTCCGATACCATAGTTGGTACCAAGCTTATCCCGACTAACTACAGTTTTACACATCGAACAAACAACTAGGTTTTCCGCCTTTTTGCTAATACTAAAGAAGTCCCAAACTGGGGAGTTGAGATTTCTGGTGGTGGTGGTGGAGGAGCTACTTTCAATGAAGTGGAAGAGGGGCATGGCTGAATTTGACTCTGTTGTGCATCTGGTCTGTTCTGTTACAGCATCTGGTCTGTTACAGCACCACTACTTGAGGTAACCGAGGTCGAGCTGGATCGAGGTCCCTGCCGGCCCTTCTGAAGAGAAAATATGGCAGCTGTAGGTCGTGTTGGTGAAGTAGTTACCTGTGCTGGTGTGGTACCAGTGCCACGCCGCCCACATCCCGCTCAGCAGCAATTCAGGATAGAGTAAAAATGTCTGTCTGCTGCATGCCCGCTTGGGCTGGAGTCACGACTGTGATGACTGGGTTGTCATCGTCAGACTGTTCATCAGCAGCAGAATACACCACTTCTACTTCTTGTTCGTCCTCATCACCCATAAGTGAAAGCCTTGCGGGAACCTTCCTTTTAGGCTTAGTTACCTTTGTCGGCTCATGGCGTGCGTCCCTCTCAGACTGCATTGGTGGGTTCCAATCAAGATCTAGATCATCAGAAGGAAGGGGGCTTGAAGAAGAACTTGTACTAGCCCCCTTGACCTTTATCTTGCTGAGGATCTGGAAGACAATGGATCATCAGGTGGAGTGGATTGCTCGGATGATACCTTCGCTTGAATCTCGATTTCCTGATGTGCCCCTACTTCTAGAGGAACAAGCATTGTGGGCAGTTGCGCCTCTCCATGGGCCTCTCCATGCGCCTCTACTTGCACCTCTCCATGCACCTCTACTTGCACCTCTACGTGTGCCACTCCTTGCGCCACTCCTTGCGCCTCTACTTGTGCCACTCCTTGTGCCACTCCTTGCGCCACTCCTTGCGCCACTCCTTGAGCCTCTCCTTGCATCTCTCCTTGCGCCTCTCCTTGTGCCTCTTCTTGTTGCACCTGTGGTTGTCGTTGCAGCTGTGGTTGAACACTCGTCAGATGAGTTACACCCAGCGTTGATTGGATGCTACTTTCTTGCGATGAGTCAACGCCAACATCACTGGTCAATGGTGATTGAGCAATTAAAGTTGCTGCCTCTGTGGCACTCATGGCCTTGGGCCTAACTTGCCGCAGTGGCACTGAGACCAATGAAGCTGAGATGCTGCTCCCAGCTTGGTCTCCGGCGGACACAGCTGCTGCAGGCGTAGTTTTTCCCCGAAAAAAAGTGTCTGGGGGCACACCAGTCTCCTTGGTAAGTGGCGCCACTTGCTTCTTCTGCTCCTTCTTACTGGCAGTGGCACTGGCAACTTTCTTGGTAGAGGAGCTACGGCCAACTTTCTTTGGGCCCATCTTCTTCAGATGTCAGAACAGCAGGTCGCAGAGTTGTCTGTGGCCCCACGTGACGTCATGTGACGTTGTGCTGCACACACGGCAGCAGGACTTCTTCCTGGCACTGATGATGAACGATGAGGATGATTTGTGGTTCTCTTTGTGCACCTAAAAGCAAAGGAAGCCAGAGGAACATCAGTTAAATACATGTTCAGTTATTATCTTTTTTGTGGATGCTAATTAACTGTTCAGTTTTAGATCCTTGTTATGAGTACGGCGGTTCATGGCACTGCCGCACTTATGGTAGCAGTGCGACCACCGTCACACTGCAGGCCCGCCTGCAGTATTATGAGTGTGGTAGTCGACCTCCACAGGATTGCTGCTTCTTCCTGGGACCCAGGATCCTGCAGCGGTTGCACCATGGTCAGGAGTAGGAATATGCTGGTGGTGCCTCTGCAGCACCATTAAGCTTATTCTGAGATGACTGTCCACCGCCCGTTTAATGGCGGTGAGCCTGCCATGGAAAGGTTGGTGGAGAGGCAACTAAGGGGGCCCTAACACGTCCACCGGGCTGATCCTGTGCCTGGGGGTGCATGCAGGAGGGCACATGTTGCGCTCTCCTGGATTTACACCCCTGTTCCTTCACGGTGTGGCATGCGTGCCACACAGGGCAGGAACATGCTGCAAGCACTGTCACAGCAGCGGGCTGAATGTTAAGCTCTCCTGTGAGCCTAACATCCCACCACCATGTGACCGCCGCAGCACCGGACACCATGGATTAGAATCGTAATACAGGGGGCAGGTGCACCACAGCTTTGGCAGTCCTCCTGCAGACGTAGCAGTGATGGCGCAGGAGGAGGACCGCCAAACTCGTAACGAGGCCCTTAGTATTAGATTAATTTTTGCATTGCTAATGGATTTTAAATGTTAAATGCATATATTTCTTTTTATTTTGTGTTTAAAAAATTGTTGGACCTAGCTCTTTTTGCCAGGTTATACCGAAACGGTTTGCCTTCTTCCTCCTATTTTTTTAATGCTTTTTCTTGGCTCAAGGACTCTGGGCACTTAACCACTGCTGATCAGTGCTAACGTGCATATGCTCTGTGTCTAAATTGTTAAGGTAATTGGTTTATCCATTATTGGCATATTTGATTTTCTGGTAACTCCCTAATAAAGTGCACTCTGTGTGCCCAGGGCCTGTAAATCGAATGCTACTAGTGGGCCTCCAGCACTGATGGTGCAACCCACACGAGTAGCCCTGTAGCCATGTCTCAGACCTGGCCCTGAAGTGTCTGTGCATGTAGTTTTAAACTGCCATGTAAACCTGGCAAGTGCACCCCTTTGCCAGGCCCAAACCTTCTCCTTTTCTACATGTAAGGCGCCGCTAAGGTACACCCAAGGTATCCCCAGAGGCAGGGCACGGTGTACATGAAAGGTAAGACATGCACTGGTGTGTTTTACATGTCCTGATAGTGAAATACTGTCAATTTCGTTTTTCACTATTACAAGGGCTATCTCTCTTATAGGCTATCATTGGAGCTGCTTTATATCATCTTACAAGTGTCATTTTCAATTGGGATAAAATAGAGTTACAAAAAGGGGGTGGGGTCGCACACTACTCACACACCGGCGGAAGTTGCCCCTAATGACTCTGGCCATTGTAGTAGAGTGTTCGCGATGCATCATCTTTCGATCTTGCTATCTTCGCTGTCTTCGCCATCCCTGGACACGTGTTTCGGGTTTTCAACCCTCGTCAGCAGAGATAGGCAGTGTTCTGGGGTCGCCGATGGCTGCCAATATCTGCCAGGTATAGTACCACTCCGGCGCCTAGGTGCGGGATCCCAGGCTCGTCAGCCCGCTGCTCAAGGGAGCTTTAAGTTACAAAAAGGGGGTGGGGTCGCACACTACTCACACACCGGTGGAAGTTGCCCCTAATGACTCTGGTCATTGTAGTAGAGTGTTCGCGATGCATCATCTTTCGATCTTGCTATCTTCGCTGTCTTCGCCATCCCTGGACACGTGTTTCGGGTTTTCAACCCTCGTCAGCAGGGATAGGCAGTGTTCTGGGGTCGCCGATGGCTGCCAATATCTGCCAGGTATAGTTCCACTCCGGCACGTAGGTGCGGGATCCCAGGCTCGTCAGCCCGCTGCTCAAGGGAGCTTTAAGTTACAAAAAGGGGGTGGGGTCGCACACTACTCACACACCGGCGGAAGTTGCCCTTAATGGCTCTGGTCATTGTAGTAGAGTGTTCGCGATGCATCATCTTTCGATCTTGCTATCTTCGCTGTCTTCGCCATCCCTGGACACGTGTTTCGGGTTTTCAACCCTCGTCAGCAGGGATAGGCAGTGTTCTGGGGTCGCCGATGGCTGCCAATATCTGCCAGGTATAGTACCACTCCGGCGCGTAGGTGCGGGATCCCAGGCTCGTCAGCCCGCTGCTCAAGGGAGCTTTAAGTTACAAAAAGGGGGTGGGGTCGCACACTACTCACACACCGGCGGAAGTTGCCCCTTATGACTCTGGTCATTGTAGTAGAGTGTTCGCGATGCATCATCTTTCGATCTTGCTATCTTCGCTGTCTTCGCCATCCCTGGACACGTGTTTCGGGTTTTCAACCCTCGTCAGCAGGGATAGGCAGTGTTCTGGGGTCGCCGATGGCTGCCAATATCTGCCAGGTATAGTACCACTCCGGCGCGTAGGTGCGGGACCCCAGGCTCGTCAGCCCGCTGCTCAAGGGAGCTTTAAGTTACAAAAAGGGGGTGGGGTCGCACACTACTCACACACCGGCGGAAGTTGCCCCTAATGACTCTGGTCATTGTAGTAGAGTGTTCGTGATGCATCATCTTTCGATCTTGCTATCTTCGCTGTCTCCGCCATCCCTGGACACGTGTTTCGGGTTTTCAACCCTCGTCAGCAGGGATAGGCAGTGTGCTGGGGTCGCCGATGGCTGCCAATATCTGCCAGGTATAGTACCACTCCGGCGCGTAGGTGCGTGATCCCAGGCTCGTCAGCCCGCTGCTCAAGGGAGCTTTAAGTTACAAAAAGGGGGTGGGGTCGCACACTACTCACACACCGGCGGAAGTTGCCCCTAATGACTCTGGTCATTGTAGTAGAGTGTTCGCGATGCATCATCTTTCGATCTTGCTATCTTCGCTGTCTTCGCCATCCCTGGACACGTGTTTCGGGTTTTCAACCCTCGTCAGCAGGGATAGGCAGTGTTCTGGGGTCGCCGATGGCTGCCAATATCTGCCAGGTATAGTACCACTCCGGCGCGTAGGTGCGGGATCCCAGGCTCGTCAGCCCGCTGCTCAAGGGAGCTTTAAGTTACAAAAAGGGGGTGGGGTCGCACACTACTCACACACCGGCGGAAGTTGCCCCTAATGACTCTGGTCATTGTAGTAGAGTGTTCGCGATGCATCATCTTTCGATCTTGCTATCTTCGCTGTCTTCGCCATCCCTGGACACGTGTTTCGGGTTTTCAACCCTCGTCAGCAGGGATAGGCAGTGTTCTGGGGTCGCCGATGGCTGCCAATATCTGCCAGGTATAGTACCACTCCGGCGCGTAGGTGCGGGATCCCAGGCTCGTCAGCCCGCTGCTCAAGGGAGCTTTAAGTTACAAAAAGGGGGTGGGGTCGCACACTACTCACACACCGGCGGAAGTTGCCCCTAATGACTCTGGTCATTGTAGTAGAGTGTTCGCGATGCATCATCTTTTGATCTTGCTATCTTCGCTGTCTTCGCCATCCCTGGACACGTGTTTCGGGTTTTCAACCCTCGTCAGTAGGGATAGGCAGTGTTCTGGGGTCGCCGATGGCTGCCAATATCTGCCAGGTATAGTACCACTCCGGCGCGTAGGTGCGGGATCCCAGGCTCGTCAGCCCGCTGCTCAAGGGAGCTTTAAGTTACAAAAAGGGGGTGGGGTCGCACACTACTCACACACCGGCGGAAGTTGCCCCTAATGACTCTGGTCATTGTAGTAGAGTGTTCGCGATGCATCATCTTTCGATCTTGCTATCTTCGCTGTCTTCGCCATCCCTGGACACGTGTTTCGGGTTTTCAACCCTCGTCAGCAGGGATAGGCAGTGTTCTGGGGTCGCCGATGGCTGCCAATATCTGCCAGGTATAGTACCACTCCGGCGCGTAGGTGCGGGATCCCAGGCTCGTCAGCCCGCTGCTCAAGGGAGCTTTAAGTAACAAAAAGGGGGTGGGGTCGCACACTACTCACACATCGGCGGAAGTTGCCCCTAATGACTCTGGTCATTGTAGTAGAGTGTTCGCGATGCATCATCTTTCGATCTTGCTATCTTCGCTGTCTTCGCCATCCCTGGACACGTGTTTCGGGTTTTCAACCCTCGTCAGCAGGGATAGGCAGTGTTCTGGGGTCGCCGATGGCTGCCAATATCTGCCAGGTATAGTTCCACTCCGGCACGTAGGTGCGGGATCCCAGGCTCGTCAGCCCGCTGCTCAAGGGAGCTTTAAGTTACAAAAAGGGGGTGGGGTCGCACACTACTCACACACCGGCGGAAGTTGCCCTTAATGGCTCTGGTCATTGTAGTAGAGTGTTCGCGATGCATCATCTTTCGATCTTGCTATCTTCGCTGTCTTCGCCATCCCTGGACACGTGTTTCGGGTTTTCAACCCTCGTCAGCAGGGATAGGCAGTGTTCTGGGGTCGCCGATGGCTGCCAATATCTGCCAGGTATAGTACCACTCCGGCGCGTAGGTGCGGGATCCCAGGCTCGTCAGCCCGCTGCTCAAGGGAGCTTTAAGTTACAAAAAGGGGGTGGGGTCGCACACTACTCACACACCGGCGGAAGTTGCCCCTTATGACTCTGGTCATTGTAGTAGAGTGTTCGCGATGCATCATCTTTCGATCTTGCTATCTTCGCTGTCTTCGCCATCCCTGGACACGTGTTTCGGGTTTTCAACCCTCGTCAGCAGGGATAGGCAGTGTTCTGGGGTCGCCGATGGCTGCCAATATCTGCCAGGTATAGTACCACTCCGGCGCGTAGGTGCGGGACCCCAGGCTCGTCAGCCCGCTGCTCAAGGGAGCTTTAAGTTACAAAAAGGGGGTGGGGTCGCACACTACTCACACACCGGCGGAAGTTGCCCCTAATGACTCTGGTCATTGTAGTAGAGTGTTCGTGATGCATCATCTTTCGATCTTGCTATCTTCGCTGTCTCCGCCATCCCTGGACACGTGTTTCGGGTTTTCAACCCTCGTCAGCAGGGATAGGCAGTGTGCTGGGGTCGCCGATGGCTGCCAATATCTGCCAGGTATAGTACCACTCCGGCGCGTAGGTGCGTGATCCCAGGCTCGTCAGCCCGCTGCTCAAGGGAGCTTTAAGTTACAAAAAGGGGGTGGGGTCGCACACTACTCACACACCGGCGGAAGTTGCCCCTAATGACTCTGGTCATTGTAGTAGAGTGTTCGCGATGCATCATCTTTCGATCTTGCTATCTTCGCTGTCTTCGCCATCCCTGGACACGTGTTTCGGGTTTTCAACCCTCGTCAGCAGGGATAGGCAGTGTTCTGGGGTCGCCGATGGCTGCCAATATCTGCCAGGTATAGTACCACTCCGGCGCGTAGGTGCGGGATCCCAGGCTCGTCAGCCCGCTGCTCAAGGGAGCTTTAAGTTACAAAAAGGGGGTGGGGTCGCACACTACTCACACACCGGCGGAAGTTGCCCCTAATGACTCTGGTCATTGTAGTAGAGTGTTCGCGATGCATCATCTTTCGATCTTGCTATCTTCGCTGTCTTCGCCATCCCTGGACACGTGTTTCGGGTTTTCAACCCTCGTCAGCAGGGATAGGCAGTGTTCTGGGGTCGCCGATGGCTGCCAATATCTGCCAGGTATAGTACCACTCCGGCGCGTAGGTGCGGGATCCCAGGCTCGTCAGCCCGCTGCTCAAGGGAGCTTTAAGTTACAAAAAGGGGGTGGGGTCGCACACTACTCACACACCGGCGGAAGTTGCCCCTAATGACTCTGGTCATTGTAGTAGAGTGTTCGCGATGCATCATCTTTTGATCTTGCTATCTTCGCTGTCTTCGCCATCCCTGGACACGTGTTTCGGGTTTTCAACCCTCGTCAGTAGGGATAGGCAGTGTTCTGGGGTCGCCGATGGCTGCCAATATCTGCCAGGTATAGTACCACTCCGGCGCGTAGGTGCGGGATCCCAGGCTCGTCAGCCCGCTGCTCAAGGGAGCTTTAAGTTACAAAAAGGGGGTGGGGTCGCACACTACTCACACACCGGCGGAAGTTGCCCCTAATGACTCTGGTCATTGTAGTAGAGTGTTCGCGATGCATCATCTTTCGATCTTGCTATCTTCGCTGTCTTCGCCATCCCTGGACACGTGTTTCGGGTTTTCAACCCTCGTCAGCAGGGATAGGCAGTGTTCTGGGGTCGCCGATGGCTGCCAATATCTGCCAGGTATAGTACCACTCCGGCGCGTAGGTGCGGGATCCCAGGCTCGTCAGCCCGCTGCTCAAGGGAGCTTTAAGTAACAAAAAGGGGGTGGGGTCGCACACTACTCACACATCGGCGGAAGTTGCCCCTAATGACTCTGGTCATTGTAGTAGAGTGTTCGCGATGCATCATCTTTCGATCTTGCTATCTTCGCTGTCTTCGCCATCCCTGGACACGTGTTTCGGGTTTTCAACCCTCGTCAGCAGGGATAGGCAGTGTTCTGGGGTCGCCGATGGCTGCCAATATCTGCCAGGTATAGTACCACTCCGGCGCGTAGGTGCGGGATCCCAGGCTCGTCAGCCCGCTGCTCAAGGGAGCTTTAAGTTACAAAAAGGGGGTGGGGTCGCACACTACTCACACACCGGCGGAAGTTGCCCCTAATGACTCTGGTCATTGTAGTAGAGTGTTCGCGATGCATCATCTTTCGATCTTGCTATCTTCGCTGTCTTCGCCATCCCTGGACACGTGTTTCGGGTTTTCAACCCTCGTCAGCAGGGATAGGCAGTGTTCTGGGGTCGCCGATGGCTGCCAATATCTGCCAGGTATAGTACCACTCCGGCGCATAGGTGCGGGATCCCAGGCTCGTCAGCCCGCTGCTCAAGGGAGCTTTAAGTTACAAAAAGGGGGTGGGGTCGCACACTACTCACACACCGGCGGAAGTTGCCCCTAATGACTCTGGTCCTTGTAGTAGAGTGTTCGCGATGCATCATCTTTCGATCTTGCTATCTTCGCTGTCTTCGCCATCCCTGGACACGTGTTTCGGGTTTTCAACCCTCGTCAGCAGGGATAGGCAGTGTTCTGGGGTCGCCGATGGCTGCCAATATCTGCCAGGTATAGTACCACTCCGGCGCGTAGGTGCGGGATCCCAGGCTCATCAGCCCGCTGCTCAAGGGAGCTTTAAGTTACAAAAAGGGGGTGGGGTCGCACACTACTCACACACCGGCGGAAGTTGCCCCTAATGACTCTGGTCATTGTAGTAGAGTGTTCGCGATGCATCATCTTTCGATCTTGCTATCTTCGCTGTCTTCGCCATCCCTGGACACGTGTTTCGGGTTTTCAACCCTCGTCAGCAGGGATAGGCAGTGTTCTGGGGTCGCCGATGGCTGCCAATATCTGCCAGGTATAGTACCACTCCGGCGCGTAGGTGCGGGATCCCAGGCTCGTCAGCCCGCTGCTCAAGGGAGCTTTAAGTTACAAAAAGGGGGTGGGGTCGCACACTACTCACACACCGGCGGAAGTTGCCCCTAATGTTTAAGCTCCCTCGAGCTGTGGGCTGACGAGCCTGGGACCCCGCACCTGCGCGCCTGTGTGGTACTAGACCTGGTAATATTTGGCAGCCACCGGCAACCCCAGAAGATAAGAAGATGGCCTATTCCCTGCTGATGAGGGGTAAATACCCCGAAACACGTGTCCAGGGATGGCGAAGAAAGATACATCGCGGAATACAAAACTACACTGACCATAGTCCTTAGGGGCGATCCCGCTGGTGAGTGAGTGGTGTGCGACCCCACCCCCTTTTGGGATAAAATAGAGATTTGGATTTTGGGTTTCCTGGACTCAGGATTTAAAAATGCTTATTTCTATAAAGGTGGTTTTAAGATTGTATGTTTGAAAATGCAATTTTTAGAAAGTTGGCAATTTCTTTCCTTTCCATCCTATGGTTCTGCCTGCCTGTAGAATCAACGTCTGGTTTAGACTGGCAGTTGGGCTGTTTGTGCATTCACTCTAGATAGTTACACAAAGGGACCTGGGGTGTGCCCTGCATATCCTGATTGCCCATCTCCAGGCTGATGGGCCTTTCTGAGCTAGAGTGGTGGGAGGAGTAGTCTCTGACACCTGAATTGGGCTGTGTCTGTCGTTTTACAAAGCTGCCCCCACCCAAGGATTTGTCTGTCCTTGCCTCCATTGGATACATCAGGACCATAACAGACTTCATCTGCAGCAGCCCAGGACTCCTCTGCTGGGAGTTCTGACCTGCCAAGTGGCCCCAAATCCAGTTCTGGGCTCTTGGCGGTGGTTTAGCTGCTTCATGAGCTGAAAATCCATGCATTGCTCTTCACTGCCGTTTTCCCACTGCAAGCTTACCATGTGGTCAAAAAATCGATACAGCACCTGTCTGTGGCTGGAAGAAATGCAGCAGCCCAAATCCGGAGCACTGTGTCTCCGATTTCCTAGATCCCCGCTCCTACTCTGACGCTGGCCATGTTGTGAGGCTGAAGGAATCGACTCATCACCTGTCCGCAGCTGGAAGAATCGACGCCGCGCCTGTTTCACCACCGCCTCATTAACCCCAGGTGCATCCGTATTTTCCAGCGATCACCCCACAGAAAGGAACCACTTTCAGAATTCACTGCATCACTTCTCCTTGCAGTAAGGAATCAACACAACACTTCTCCTGCGTGCAGCAGAACTGAAGCCTCCATTCCCCTGGGACACAAGAATCAATGCATCACTATGTTTTCTGACACTTCCCTCCTCTGTGGCTGTTTTTCATCTCAGCCTTTGGCACATCAAAGGTACTTGGTGATGAAATCAATGCATACATAGAGTTCTATGGACGAAATGGCTTAAACCTTTAAAGAAATTATATATTTGCTTCTGTATTTTGGATTTGTGTTGGTTTAGATTCAAGCTTCTGCAACAAGTAGCTCACGAGATACTGGAAGCTCTCATGCAACCTGTAAGTAGCTGGATACCATCTAATCTTTTTTAATTTCTTGTGAATACATATGTATCACTTTATTGTTATTTTATCAAATCTGATTAATGCACTGAATTTTATCATTCTCTTTTTAATTATATTAAAAATGTATTTTTTCTAAACTGCACTAGTTTGTTTGTTTAATCTATTGTGTAATTAAGTATATGCCTGGGAGCGTTATTTTACATACACCTGTAAGTAGCTCTCCAGTGTGCAACCCAGCTTAGTATTTTAGAAGAGAAAAATTATACTTTGTAAAATATATTTAAATTTGAGTGACAAATCATGCAGCGTCAGAGAGACTTATGACTCATTACTTTGGTGTCAGGGGTATTACAGGTATGGCTCTTATGCAGTACCCATGTAGAGGCATTCAAAATTGATAAAGCATGTTTTTTCATTACTGGTGGCAACTCTGTCTGTGGCATTGAGGTGATCACTGCTGGTAATCTTGAACGGGCGTGGCTGCTAATGTAATCTTGTCTGCTTTGCTCACTTTTACAGTACTAATAACAATTGTAACAACAGCAAATCAGGATGATATTCACTGAACATAAGTCGCTCTTTTAACAGAAAATGTTGGAGAGTCCTGGTTAGATAAAGATTGGTTATTTTTCTTAACTGGTGGGGTGTCCATTTGTAGTGTTTTCACTGCGTTACTGTGTGTGTTATGTACAAATGCTTTACACTTTGCCTCTGAGATAAGCCTGATTGCTCGTGCCAAGCTACCAAGATGGTGAGCAGTGGTTATCTTGGGTGTGTAACTCCCTTACCCTGACTAAAAAGGAAAGGTCCCTACGTGGACAGGTTGCATACCACTGCCAACTAGAGAGCCCCATTTCTAACAAGGTCACAAATTGCGACTCACTCCAATTGGATCCCATCACAAGGATGGAGGCCTGCTAGGGTCAACAGACCACTATTAGTAATGACGGCACTAAAATCTTGTCAACAAGTTTAAACTAAATTTAAAGACTTGGGATATTCACAGCAAAATTCTTATGCTCTAATAATCCATAACGATGATGGCATTATATGTGAAATTAAATATCGTTATGTTAACTCAGGGTTCCATTTGCAATTATTTAACACATTTTTTGATTACTTATTAGGTTATTGTTTAATTTTGGTTTTGTTGGTCACAACAGTGTTTGTATTAAGGTGATGGGGAGTTTTAACGTTGCAGTTGGATATTATATTTTTAGGATTGGAACTATAGATGCTGTACGCAATTGTCATCTCGACATCTCTTTGATAGGATATGATTACTTCTGGCGCTAATGCCTTTTGCTTCACTTAATCTCAATTGTAGAATTTATACCACTGGGGACCGCTTGCGCTTTTATTCTTTATCCTGCATCTGCTGATTCTGTTGCTGATCTGTCTTTTGGCTGGGGGCTCCATTCCACACCTGCTACTGGTCATACTGAATGCTGGTTTACTATGCCTTTCATATTTCCTCACTTTTTACTCTTCCTATAATAGACTGATAGATATTAGAGATTAGGGTATCTGCTGTTGACCTCTTGGGATTAGATTTTGTTTCAAAGTATATGTTCACTAGTGTTACCAATTACACTGTAGAATAAGTTTTACTTTCTACCACATATTGATTGATTTTTACTTTTCTCCTTGCATATATTGCTGAATACTGGAGACAGAATCCTGTTACAAATGTATTAGCTGCTACTCTACCCCACCTGTTTTTGTAATGCATGTTTTAAGTGTGTGATTTATGTTTTTATTTTTTTGTTCACTCTCTAGCCCTGAAGAAGCAGAGGTAAGATTCAATGAAACACATGTTGGCTACTGCAGTGCTCCATATACTGGTGACTTATGTGTCATGGTTACTTTAGTGCCATAATTGTTATGGATTATTAAAGTGTAACAATTATGCTCTGATTTTATTTCGTCTTTAAAATTTGTGTGAACTGGTTGACAAAATGTGTGCTGTCATTACTGATTTGTATATGTCTACTGATACTTGATACATTGTTATGATATTGATTGTAAGTAGAAACATCAAACTATTGTGATATTAAAACAACAAAATGTTTCCTGTGATTTATAAGTTTTATTGTATCCTTATGGTAACACTCCACTACCCTCATTGTATGAAATTCATTTTTGACAGCGGATAAACTGACACTTATGGGTGAGTGGACAGGGCCATTTCTCATTTTATCCAGTACTTTTTACTATCAACAGACCACCATGTATGTGATTGCCTTTCAATAAAGTAAACGTTTCTTATTAAAAATTCAGCATGTTTTCCTTGAAGGAAACTGGGATGCATTTAAAAAGAAAGTGTTCTTTTTGTGAAAGTTTAAGAGTTGGATGCATTTGTATCACTGCTTACTCCACCCACAACTTTTTTTTCTTTTACATTCATAATGGGAAGGGGTTCTAAGAGACCCATTTCATTTTGTGAATACATTACCACTTCCTCTGGGACTGCATGTAATGGTTAACTTTTTGTGACTGGTTTTCTGTTGCAAAACATTGATGCATTGAATACAACACACACCTTCCCAATTTCAAATCGGTATGGGGGTCACAATCCAATTTTCAACATTGGTGAAAGTTTACTGATTCCTAAAATGGAATTAGTATATTTCAAAATGCATTTTTGCTGGTGCAAACTCTGAATCAGAGTGGTTGCAATCGGGCAAACAAATACTTTGTACATTGGGCCACATGCATCAACATAAGGAATTGCGATTCCTAAATAGCGATTTTTAAGGAATCGCAATTCCTTATGCATGTAGGAATCGCAAATTAAAATGAGATTCCTAAACATTACCTAATAACGATTCTCAAATTTCGAATCGATATTAGCTACTGTCCCTTCATTCATTCCTGTGGGCCTACAGGAATGAATGGGAAAGAATTTGCAATTTGCGATTGCCAAATTGTTAATCGCAAAATGCAAATGAAATTCCAAGGGTGCCAGGCCCCCTGATGCACCCCCAAAAAGGTAAGTGTGCACATGTGGTGCAAATACATGCCCTAAGGGCATGTGTTTTTGCCACATGTCACATTTTTTTAAGAATTTGCAAATTACCATCAACTTCAAGTTGATGGTAATTAGCATTTCTTAAATGCACAGTTTACATTTAGGAAAGGCTTGATGCATCCCCTTTAGGGAATCACAATTTGCGATTCCCTAAATGCATTCGCAATTTAGGTAATCACAAACAATTGTGATTAACTAATTTGCAAATGGAAATGGGTTCGTGCATCAGAAAAGGGCTTTTCTGGTCGCAAAAGGGCCGATTCTGCGAATCGGCCCATTTGAGACCAGAAAAAAGCTTGATGCATGTGGCCCTTACGTGTGAAAACTGCTGCTGAAAAGTACGACCGCAGGGCCTGCATATACAGTAGTATGAAAGATTTGGCAAAAAATGTCTTACCTTTCACCCTGTGTTCTCAACTGTTTCACAAGATCGTCTTGACTTTATCCTTCTGATCTCTTCCTGGCTTTTGGGTTTTCGCTAAATTTAAACATGAGAATGCAAGAGTCGCTTAAGAAAACACGGACGTGTTCAATTCGCTGTCAGAAGGTTCTCGTTTGTGCCAATCTAGACGCTTTTCTTAATGAGATTTCCCACGGAATTCTATGAAGGTTTATATTTAGAAGGTGGATTTTAGCCTGATGCCAAGCAAACTGCCAAGGATGAGAAGGGCAGGGGCGGATTGGCAAGGCGGGCATTCGGGATTTGGCCGAAGGGCCGGTGTCTCAGTGCCCTCTGTGGGCCGGTTTTTTTCTCCCCTTTCCCAGTCCACAGAGGGTGGACTAGGAAAGGGGAGAAAAAAACGGCCCACAGAGGGCACTGAGACAGAGACAGAGAAATGAAAGCAGCCTCGCTGTGCGGCTGTACAGCGATTATCAGCTGTGGCCTCTCCTTCACCCCCTCCTCTCCCAAGCAATCACGCAGAGGCTGGGCTGGGGAGGGGTGATTGTTTGCAAGGTGTTCCTCAGTTCTATGAGCTATTTTCACCCCGGCCCCCCTGGGGCCCACGCAGCCCAGAAACAGTGTTTGTCTTAACACCTCGCCCAGGGGCGTAACACCGCCACCCCCCCCCCCCCCCCCCCCAGCCCAAGCATTGGGGGGGGGGGCTGCGCTCCAGGGGCCCCCTCACTTCATCATGAACTAAAATGATGAACTCGGCACGTCAGGCCTCGTAATAAATTATATGGTGCAGTTTCATTGCCATCCACATGAGGGGTTCCAGGGGCCCGTCTGCAGGTTATTTGCTCACTTAAGACACTTAAAACATCTCTCTCTGATGAATTATAAAGCACGTAATCATGGAAGACGCTGGGTAAATAAAAACTGACATCACTCTTGAGGATTGAAGCATTAAAGTGGATTAAAAAAATACAGCCCGACCAGTTTCCCATGGCAAAGATAGTGACTGAAGCTGTTCTCTCACTTCGTTTTGTCTTGCTCTGGAATCCTAAAAGCGCATACCTGGGACAGTTGGAGACTCCCCCTAATGATCACATGGGCGCATGATACACCCTCCCCGTGTTATGAACTTTACGTTAGTGAAGAGATATTTTTGTTCTTTGATTCTTTAGCAGATTGTTACTATCTGAGGTGAACGTTCACCAAACTAAAGAAAGTCGTTGTGAATGGGTGCTGTCTAGGGACCTTGGTAAAAGTGCACATCTCTAAACACAAGCGTTAATTAGCACAAGTCGGCTCTGTGTTTGCAGCACCAAAAGCAAATATGAATGAATGAAATAATTTGATAACGCGAGGAATCACCCTCGCAGGCGTATCTTGGCGCATTGTGAATACAGGCAGAAATCCAGTTAACTGCACTTAACTTCACTTATCCTCAGGGAAACTGAACCAACGCACACCTGGGCCCTGGGCCTCACAGGCACCCTCTTCATTGAAATAATGGTGCGGGGCTTCAGGGTGGGGCAAGGGCTGGTGGCCAATACCCTGATTGCATTTGTTATGCTCATTGTGGAGCACGCGCAATTAAAAGTGAGCGTAAGACTTGGGTGGCACATCGATCCCAGGACCCAGCCACGGTACGACAGAGAATGTAAATGACCGTCCAATTTCCATCGCCGGCCATTAGGCCATAATTTAAATTATTACTAGCCCCTGCCTGCAGTGCCTGTCTAGCCTTGCCTGGCATGCCAGTGCCTTATCTGCTACCTGACCGGGCTGCTCGTGCCTACCTCTGAAGATGCTGGCCACGCTCAGCCCACAGGTCAGGTGAGTCATCACTTGCTTGTGCGTGTGTGCTGTGCTAAAATACTCAGCCAGTCCAGCTGTGTCTCGCAGTGGTGCCTGCTGTAACATCCGTCTTCCAACGTGCCTTTGCCAGCTGCACTTTAAAGTGCTAGCGAGAGCAGGAATACTCTTTATTCTACCACTTTCAAACTTGCTGTGATTTAAAGTGCCGGTGCAATCTCACCAGAACTTTACTGCTTCCATTCCTGCCCAGTGATAATCAAACTCTAATACTGTGCTGTTCCTCACAGATGTGCACGGGCGACTCGGTGCTGGGTCGTTTATTCCTGCCTTAATGACTCATTGCATGCCTTAATATTCTAGCGCCGCTCAAATTGTAATGCAGTTTTGTGACAGATGTACATTAATGCTTCACTCTCATGTTATCTGATTCTTCATATTTCAGTGACTGTCATGCAGCACTATACTCTTGAATTAATGGCTCAGTGTCATGCCATCTGCGCCTTAGACTGTCATGGTGTAATGCAGCGCTATACCGTCTGTGTGTTAATGACTGGGTGCCATGTCAACTGCGCTTTAATATTTCAGTGACTTCGTGCAGCGCTATACATATGGATTCAGAAATCAGTGTTACGTCATCTGCGCCTTATATACCATTGCCTGTCTTGGATTAATGCAACGCAATACTGTATGTATGTTTATAACTTGGTGCCCTGTTATTTGCGCCTTAATATTTTATTGACCTCATTCAGCACTATAAACATGCATTTATGGCTCAGTATCATTTGCGCCTTAATATACCATTGGCTGTCATGTTGCAATGCAGCGCTATACCATCTGTTCTTTAACGCCTCACTGACATGTCATCTATACCTTAATATGCTAGTGTCTTTCATAGTGTAATGTTTAACGGACATGTCATCTATGCCTTAATGTCCCAGTCACTGTCATGGTTACCTTTATCGTGAGCAGGTGTGCTCTATTGCCTCAGCGCCTTGAAGTCTATGAATTATCAATTCACTTACTCTCAAGCTGTAATTTAAGTTGAAAGTGCCCCTCCAAGAGTTGTTTCTTGGGCCGGTGTCATTCCAGATGTGAGCTAAATCATTAATGCCAGTGCACCTGAGCTTGGTCTCTGACGTCTCGGCCATTCCTGGCTCAGTGTCCAGGTAGTAGCCTGTCAGTCGTAGCATCTGCCCTGAAATGCAGCAGTGCTGTCCAGATGTGACCAGGTACCCTTCAGTTGCCACCCCTGCTTGCGTGTGCCAATGCCAGCCTCCATGAGCTATCATACACAGCACCATGCCAGCGCGTAGATGCCCCTGGGCATTCGTTGCGCTCTATATATAATATCAATATCAATTTAAAGTGCCAGCGCCATTCCACACGTGCTCTCACGAGCCTTTGGCACTCACACTTGCATTCATGCTCCCCCATACATGTCTAGAGCGCAGTGTGTGCCTCACCTGTGCGGTATACTGTTAATAAAGCAGTGTTCATTTGATTAATGTAGTGCCATCTACCGGTTTAAATAAATGCGGTGCCAGCTTGGTCAGTGCATGCCCATCACGAAATTAATTAGTTCATTCAGTCCAAGAAATGCTCCCTAGATTTTGAGACGGTAGTAAAACACATCACTTTATTGTTCTGCAATTGCTTGATATAAAACACAGGAGAAGAGCCTTCGCGCTCTGCTCATAGAGAAGTGAGCTTCGCCAGGGCTCTGAGTAATGCAATCAACATCCTGTGTAAAGCATTCCTTGTTCAGAAATGCCTCACCCAGCCTCTTCCGTTTGGCTTAGCCAAACGGACCGTGTGTGTTGAGGCTGAGATCGCCGAACACGGCGGAAAACTAAAATGCCGTGAAGGTGTGCTGAGGGTGACCACCTAGCATGGACGCAAATGCAGGACACAACTGTAAAAAGTCCAAGACAAAGTGTAAAAATCAGGATAAAAATTCTGGACAAAAAGGTCACTTTTGCAGACATATTCGAAGTGCAGCCATACCCCACTACTTTATCAATGCATTTATTTACTATTTTTTATATTACACTTATTTACTATTTTTCTGCACTGCGCTGAATGGCATTACCTCTAGGTATGCTACATTCGTATGGTTCATTGTGTCCCTGTTCTTCAGTACATTGATGCCCTTGAGCACAGTGCCAAGAGCATCACCCGTACCCAAATCTACCCAATCTTTCTTAGAGAGAAATCAAATGAAACATTTTGATTATGTTTCTAAAGATTTCAATACCAATGGCAAACAGTTTGCAGAACATTAGGGTTCATGTGCACAATGGTGTAACAGAAGCCCCCCAGAGCCTCTGCGGTACAGGGAGGGGGGGGGGTTTGGGGGGAAAGGGGCCAGCCTTCTGGGGGGAGAGGGTGGCCTCTGGCACTGGCAAGTCCCTGGCCTGAGACCTCCGAACTGGGTCTGGAGCATGGGGGCCCCTGCATGTACTTTGCAGGGGGGCCCCCCTCTATTTTCGTTACGCCACTGACCTCGCCCACAGCCCTTCACATTCAGGGCTTAGTGGGAGAGGAAGAATGGGTCTCAGGTGATGTTTGGAACTAGCACCCTTCACCTCAGCCTCCCCCTGGCTACCTGGCTACCTTGGATGACCCAGCAGCTGCGTTTGTGCTCCCCTGCCAGGACATTGCCCTGAGGCCTGGAGGACTGATTAATTTACTAATTGCAGGGGCCTTACCTATGTTCATGTGCTCCTGAGCTGAAGGTCTGGGGAGGGCTAAGTTGGTTCGTTATAGCAGGGGTTTTCCTGCTTTTCAGGGGCTCCTGCGCTGGAGGGCTCAAATAATTTTATGACAGAAAGGGGCCTTTCTGTTTTTTTAGTTGATCAGCATGTAGGCCATTGTCAACGTGTCCCCGTGTCCTGCGCAAGAACAGTATCCTCCCACTGTCATTCCTTGTCTGTGCAAATGGTTTTTCGTGAATGGGCACGCCCCTTGAATGTGGGCCACGCCCCTTAAATATGGGCCACGCCTCATGAATATGGGCCACTTTTTTCGTCAGTGCCCGGGCCAAATTGTGATCCCAATCCGACCCTGGAGAAGGGATATGGTGGGATCAAGAAAAAGAAGGAATTTAAACGTATCCGTTACAGCCCTTTTTTTTTACTCAACCCCTGGTTAGCAGCCAAAAAACATTCCTCTCTGCAGTGAAGTGAACAAAGGGGCCCCGGAGCGCAGTTCTGAAATGCGAGCGAATCTAGACGCACGGGCCACGTGTTTTTGGATTTACTGGGTCGACACACGCACTGTATTCGGTGGATTCTTTTCGCTTTAGTCAGGGGAGCCATTTAATTTGCCCTTACTTGTCTGAAAGGAGATGTGTGGAGAAAGTACCACTGGGTTGCCACCTGTTGGCACTTGTCTTGCATTCTTGCGAGAGTAAAAAACACAATTCAGGTGGCTACGAAGCGGGGAAGAGGGCTAGTCAGGCGGCCCAATTTCCACTTTTCTACAGAGAGCACAGGAAGTGCTAATTTACGACAGATCTCTGGCAGTGACGTACAGCAATATTTCGGCGCCCCCATGCAGAACGAGATGAAGGGCCCCTGAGTCTCCTCTTTCTTACAGACATTCATTGGCATTTGGCTGAATAGTACCCACCCCCACCGCAGGGGCTGGAGAGGCCTGGGTTACTCTCCTGCTCTCTGGGAGTGTCCTGGCCTGGTCTCTCCAAAGTCGAAGTTCTTTAACAGTGGTATTTTGCCATCTATTACAGTGCTAAGAGTTAGTTTGACAATTTTGTCTCAGAGGAATGTGATAATTTGGGCTTGACATGTACCTGCTCTGTGCTCTTCTTGATGTCTATAAAGTAATTACATAGCACAACAAAACATAAAACAAAACAACAATGCAGCTAAAGTAGAACGGAACACGAAATATGCAAAACATGCAATAAAACCACTGTATACCACCGCCAAGATACTATGCAAAAATGCAGCCCAAAAACAAAACATCACAACAGCACAACAAATCACCACCACAACAAATTGCAACACAAAATCTTTGCATAAACATTCTTGTCATACTTTCACCTTCACCAATCTACTTTCAGAATTCCTTGATGAAAGGTGTTTTGTAGCAGGGACTGTCTTGTCACAAGTTATGCTAAAAAGCACTAGGCAAAAATGCTTTGTGATCTGGCTCAAGAAGTCCAAGGAAGCAGAAAATAACAAGAGCGTTTGGCTTTTTTCCCTAGTGAAAGTCTGTATTCTTAATTCTTTTTCCTGAAGGCTGTTTTTATTTGTTAAAATGCAGCTTCTGTTTTGAATAAACTTTAGTAATGCAATGAAACACAAGTTGCAGCTCGTGCAGGTAAGGGCGGTAGGTCGGGGCGGGGCAGGGCAGGACGGGGGAAGTGACAAACAACGGAATAGGGAAAATAAATAAATGAATTAATAAAACCATTTACCCTGCGCTCGCCGCATTTTTCCTATTCAGTCATTTGTCACTCCCATCCCCCGCCCTCTTCCCTGTGCGCTAACATGAACGGGCCACCACTGTGAAACACATGCCTCTATAAGTACAACAAATGTGATTACTTAGTTCTCTGCATCCGAGGGGGCATAATTAAATTGGCAGAGGGCAGTCATTTTGCTACACTGCCCTACACCAATTTTAAAGGAAGGTATGTACCATATTTTCAAGATACAGTGCATTCCTGTCCTTTCTGCCATTGCACAATTTGCAGAAAAGCGACAGCGCAGGCAGTGCAAGGGTGTCTGTGTTGTTGGCAGGATTGTTTTTGTGCAGGAAGGGACACCTTCCAGCACAAAACAATCATGAGAGGCGTTTTCCTCAATCCATGTATGCTGCAGAATGCAGCACACGTGGAAAGAAAAAAAGTTTAGGAGAAATCTAAACATTTCTTCTCATTATGCCTGCTCTAGAGAGGCACAAGCTTTTGGAGCTGCCCCAGGTTTACGAGATTTTCTAAATCTGGGGCAGCATTAAAGTTCATGGGTGTTGCGTGGGAACACCCACAGAAATACCCATGGAACGCCTCTTTGACACAGAACTAGGCAAGGCAGCGACTAGCGCTGCTTTGCCTTACTCCATGGCAACAAGGCCATGAAAAACCATACAGGGAAGCTTTACGTGGCCTTGTAGATATGTCTAAGCCCCGTACGCCACCAGAACGTGACAAAAAGTGGCATTCTGCCAGTGCAGAGTGCTTGTAAGTAAGCCCCCATGTCCCTATTGATTTAGGGCCTGATTACTGGTTTGGAGGTCTTGGAGTGGGCCACTACGCCAGCGCCCTGCTCCAAGACCACCAAACCCCTAGTCTTGTCACCCGCCGTATTCACATTGGAATACAAGTCAGGGGATCCTGCAACAGCGGTCCCACAGTGGTGCCTTTCAAAAGCTCATATCTGAGCCTTAGAAAGGAATTGCAATGGGAGTGCGCAGCACGCTACTGCACCGCATGGACTGTTAAGTCCTTGTTGTGCAGGAACTGGGAGTGCATGTATACAGGGGGCACAAAGTGTGCCCTCTGCATGAATCCCCTAGCCCTGAGGCAACAGGGGGCACTGAAGAGCCTCCATAGTTTCCTCACGCCACACTTTTCAGGGTGGGCTTACCGCCATGAAAACTGTGGCAGTGGGGAAGCTCGTAATATGCTTGGCAGTGCCGCAGGGGCACCACCAGTAAATTGCTGGCAATTCAAACTCTTCAATGAACCATTGAAAAATAAAATCGTAATGGAGACACTCATTGAAGAGTTTGAATTGAATGGTATACTTACACTGAACACATGCTTTTAAAAAAGTTGGGACAATTTACATTGCATTCAATTTTGATGATAATGAACATCAAATTAAGAACATAATACAGCAGTTCTCTTTTTAAATTTTATCATGAACATTGGTCCAATAGGAATTCATATTGAGACTTTAAAAGTCACGTGGGCTGTGACATGCTTATTAAAGCAAGTTTGATAAAGGCAGGCACCGAAACGCGTTACTTGCAGAATAAAATGAGGATTTGGGTAGGGTGCAAGCTATAACTTTAGGTTATAACTATAACTATAACTAGAATTTCTAATGTTTGTTTAGTCTAAGTTGATTTTGTATACAAAATATTAATAACGTTTTCCTAACTATTACATATCCTTATCCTTTGTTTTTTTCATTTAATTTCACAGTTTTTTAAATTTTTTATAAAAATGTATTTCAAATCAAAGAGTGGAGTGTCATTGAGCGGAGTCTCGTAGAGTACAGTGGAGGAGAGTGTTGTAGAGTGTATTGTCATGAAGTGGAGTGTTGTAGAGTGCAGTCGAGTGGAGAGGCATAGAGTGAAGTGCTTTAGATTAGAGTGTTGTAGAGTGTTGTGTCAGAGTGTTGTGGCTTAGATTGTCATAATGTTGAGTGTCATGGCATAGAGTGTTGTGATGTACAGTGTCATGGCTGACAGTAGAGAGGCGTAGACTGTGTGGTATGTAGTGGAATGAAGTGAAGGGGAGTGGTTTGTCATACAGTGATGTGTCACGGAGTGTGTTATATTGGAGGGGCCTAAATTGGAGTGCCGTGGAGTGGAGTGGCATGTCATATAGTGGAGTCGCGTGACGTAGAGTGGAGTGGTTTGTCATATGGTCGAGTGGTGTGTTGCAGCGTGGACTGGCGTGGAATGTTGCGGAATGAAGTAGAGTGTTGTACACTGCAGTTGTGTGTCATAGAGTGGATAGCATGTCATAGAGTTGAGTGGCATGTTGTACAATTGAGAACAGTGGAGTTAGATAGAGTGGAGTGGCATAAAGTGGAGTATTCTACAGTGTCATGCCATTGAGTATCATGACGTAGAGTGTCGTGGTGTAGAGTGTCATGGCATAGAGTGTTGTGGCATAGATTGGAATGACATAGAGTGGAGAGTCATAGAGTGCAGTAGAGTAGACAGGAGTGGCTTAGAGTGTAGTGGTGTAGAGTTGAGGAGCGTGTCATAGAGTAGAATGGCATGTCATGGAGGAGAGTGGAATGGCGTACAGTAATGTAGAATGAAGTGTCGTGCAGAATCATATAGTAGCGTGGCGTGTCATAGAGTTCAATGGCCTGTCTTAGAGGGGAGTAGAGCTGTTTGTCAAAGAGTGTTATACAGTGTAGCGGAGTGGCATAGAGTACAGGTGCATCTAGTGGAGTAGAGTGTTATAGGGGGAAGTAGCATAGAGTGAATTGCTGTGCTGTAGAGTTGAGTGGGTTGGCGTGTCATAGAGTGACATGTCGTAGAGTGTCTTAGAGGGGTAGGGCATAGAGTGGACTGGCTTGTCGTAGAGTGCAGTGGTGTGCCATAGAGTGGAGTGGTGTGCCGTAGAGTGTCTTTTGTCAAATAGAAATACTTTTTTTAAATTTCAATATGTAGAGTGGAGTCGGTGGCATGTCAAAGAGTGGAGTGGTGTGCCATAAAGTGGAGTGGCAGGTTATACAATGCAGTGGCGTTTTGTTGAGTGGAGTAGCGTGGAGTGTTGTAGAGTGGAGTGGAATGTCATACATTGTAGTGGCTTGGCACAGATTGGGGTGACTTGTCTTGGAGCAAAGTGTTGTGCTGTAGAGTTGTGTGGAGTGGCATGTCATCGAATGTAGTGATGTGTCTTTGAATAGAGTTGAGTGGTGTCTCATAGAGTGTAGTGTTGTAGAGTGGAGTGGAATGGTATAAAGTGAAGGGGAATACACTGTAGTAGAGTGTTTTAGAGTGCAGTGGAATGGAGTGGCGTGTCACAGAGTGGAGTGGTGTGGAGTGTCACAGAGTGAAGTGGAGAATCATATAGTGTCATGTCGTAGAGTGTCATGTCATAGGGTGTCATGTCATAGGGTAGAGGGGTGTAAAGTGGTGTGTCATAGAGTAGAGAGGCGTATCATAGAGTAGGGTGGCTTGTCATACAGTGGTGTGACGGGAGTGTGGTAGAGTGAATTGTATTTTTGTAGAGTGGAGGCTATCTTGAAGAGTGGAGTGGACATCATAGAGTGTAGTTGTGTGTAGAGTGGAGGCTGTCTTGTAGAGTGGAGTGGACATCATAGAGTGCAGTGGTGTGTCATGGAGTAGAGTGGAGTTGCGTGTAGTACAGTGTTGTACAGTGTAGTAGAGTGGCATAGAGGGCAGGTGCACAGATTGGAGTAAAGTATTGTAGAATGCAGTGGTGCAGAGTGGAGTGGTGTATTGTAGAGTAGTGTGGAGTGGCGTCTCATAGAGTGGTGTGTCTTGGAGTGTCTTTGAGTGGAAAGGCATAGAGTGGAGTGGCATGTCATATAGTGAAGTGAAGTTTTGCACAGTGGATGGAGTGTCATAGAGTGGAGCTGCTTGTCATTGAGTAGAGTGCCATGTCATAGGTGGAGTGGCATGGCGTAGATGTTCATAAAGTGGAGTAGAGTGGCATATGGTGGAGGGGCATGTAGAGATTTGTTGAGTGGAGGGTCATAGAGTGGAATGGTGTTGAGTGAAATGGTGTGTCGTATAGTAGAGTGAAGTGGCATGTCATAGAGTGTTGTGTTGCAGAGTGTCTTAAAGTGGAGGGGCATAGAGTGGAGTGGCATATAATGGAGTGGCATGTAGTAGAGTGTAGTGGCATGCTGTAGAGTGGAGTGCTGTCTTGTAGAGTAGAGTGGTGTTCTGTAGAGTAGAGTGGAGTGCTGTAGAGTAGAGTAGAGTGCCGTGTCATAGAGTGGAGTGGTGTGTTTCTGAGTAGAGTGGCATCTTGTGGAGTTGAGTGGCTTGTCTACAGTGGCATGTCGTAGAGTGTCTTAGAATGGAGGGACGTAGAGTGGAGTGACATTAATCGAAGTGGCATGTCATAGAGGGTAGTGGCATGCTGTAGAGTGGAGTGCTGTCTCGTAGAGTGGAATGGTAGTTATTAGAATGGAGTGGTGTGAAGTTTCATAGAGTGGAGTAGAGTGGTGTACTGCAGAGTGGAGTGGCGTGTTGTTGAGTGGAGGGGCATTTAGTAAAGTAGTGTATGTTAGATTGTAGGGATGTACAGTGGCGTGACTTAGAGTCGACTGTCATAGAGTGGAGTGTCGTAGAGTGGAGCTGCATGCTGTTGAGTGGGTAGGTGTTTCATAGAGTGGAGTGGTGAGTCGTAGAGTGAAGGGTCATATCGTAGAGTGTTGTTGAGTGGCGGGTCATAGATTGGAATGGTGTTGAGCGAAATGGTATGTCGTAAAGTAGAGTGAAGTGGCATGTCATAGAGTGGCATATGTAGAGTGTCTGAAAGTGGAGGGGCATAGAGTGGAGTGGCATAGAAGGAGTGGCATTTAGTAGAGTGGAGTGGCATGCTGTAGAGTGGAGTGCTGTCTTGTAGAGTAGAGTGGCGTTTTGTAGAGTAGAGTGGTGTGGAGTGTTGTGAAGTGGAGAAGAGTGGCATGTCAGAGAGTGGAGTGGCATGTCGTTGAGTAGAGTGGCATCTTGTAAAGTGGCTTGTGTACAGTGGCATGTTGTAGAGTGTCTTAGAATGGAGTGGCATTAAGTGAAGTGGCATTTCATAGAGGGGGATGGCATGCCATAGAGTGGAATGCTGTCTCGTAGATTGGAATAGTATTTAATAGAGTGGAGTGGTGTGGAGTGTCAGAGCGGAGTAGAGAGGCGAGCTGTAGAGTGAAAGGGCGTGTTGTTGAGTGGCGGGCATCTCGTAGAGTGGAGATGAGCAGTGTGTCAAACAGCAATGTGTCGTAGAGTGTCTTAGAATGGAGAGGTGTAGAGTGGAGTGGTGTAAAGATGAATGTCATGTCATACTGTGCAGTGGCATGGAGAGTCATTGAGTGAGGTTTTTCAGAGATGTGGCATGTTGTGGATTGAAGTGGCATGTCAGATGGTGGAGTGGTGTGTAGTGGAGTGAGGTGGTATGTTGTGGAGTGTTGTACAGTGGTGTAAAGTGGAGGACATAGAGTGAAATAAAGTGTTGTAGAGTTGAGTGGTATAAAGTGGAGGGACATGTCGTAGAGTACAGTGGACTAGCATGTCATTGAGTGGTATGTCATATAGTGTCTTAGAGTGGAACAAGTAGAGTGGACTGGCTTGCCATAGAGTGGAGTGGCATGTCATAGAGTGGAGTGGCGTGTCATACAGTGGAGTGGCGTGACATAGAGTGTAGTGGCGGGAAGTGTTGTGGAGTGCAGTGTAATAGAGTGGAGTGGTGTCAGTTGAGTGAAGTGATGTATCAAAGAGTTGAGTGGGTGTCATAGAGTGGAGTGGAGTGGTGTGTCATAGAGTCTCTTTTGCCATATATAAATGTTTTTTTTAGATTTCAATAGGTAGCGCGGTGTGGAGGGACATGTTGTAGAGTAGAGTACAATGGAGTGTCATAGGGTTGCATGTTGTAGAGTCAACATCAAATAACTCAAATGACCCTTTCAACACCATAACCTATATTCCTGCCAAATTTCATGAAAATCAGTTTAGCCATTTTGCCACTACATCTGCTTAAAATGTCTATGCGAAATGCATTGGTTGAAAAATGTGTTTTGCCCGCCCCCCCCCCCTTTTCATTGCACCCCTTAACAAATCACTGTAAAACTTTGCATCATCAGTCAATGTAGACAATGTAGACAAGCATTGGCAAAGCCAATGCAAATCTATTGGCTTTGTCAATGTTTTTTTTTCATTTTGCACCAGAGAGGCACTTGCAGAGGAAAGCGAAGGTGAGCCAGACCCATACAAGAAGCCACCCTCAAAGCAACTTATATGGTGGCTTCAAGGAATTGTGTGGGCAAACACCACCTTTAAGATCTTAAAGAAGCTCTGTGTACAAAAAAATAACTGACAAGGGCTTTAAATTGTTTTAAATGGTACATATATGAAGCTGGAAATCATGTGACCTGACCTGACCTTGTCAGAGCCGGTCGCTCCATCCGCCGCGTGGCTCCTCCTGAGTGCACCCGGTGTCCCTCGCTTCCGCCCCCGTTTGCCGCTGCCCCTGTGGCCGAGGTTCTTGCTTTTTTCCCCGTCTTCTGCTTTCTCTGTGCCAGCTTTTTTCGAATTGCCTTTCCCTGTGTTGTGCCCCTGAATTAGCGTTTTTTGTTTCCTGCCGCCTTTTCCCATGGTTTACCCCACTCCCTCCCGCTGCTCCCCTGCGGCCCCGCCCCTTCTTCCTTCCGTACCCTCTCCCCTTCCCTCTCGCCACCCCGCTCCCGCCTCCCAGCTGCTCCTCCCTCCCACTGGCCATTTAAGGACGAGTCCGCGCGGCGGAGAGCTGTGACCTGACCTGACCTTGTCAGAGCCGGTCCCTCCATCCGCCACGTGGCTCCTCCTGAGTGCACCCGGTGACCCTCGCTTCCGCCCCCATTCGCCGCTGCCCCTGTGGCCGAGGATCTTGCTTTTTTCCCTGTCTTCTGCTTTCTCTGTGCCAGCTTTTTTCGGATTGCCTTCCCCTGTGTTGTGCCCCTGAATTCGCGTTTTTTGTTTCCTGCCGCCTTCTCCCACGGTTTACCACGCTTCCCGCTCCCTGCCGCTGCTCCCCTGCGGCCCCGCCCCCTTCTTCCTTCCGTACCCTTTCCCCTTTCCTCTCGCCACCCCGCTCCCGCCTCCCAGCTGCTCCTCCCTCCCTCATCCCTCTGGCCATTTATGGCAGAGTCTGCACATACGCGCAGCGGGCGCGCCGCTTGCTCGCCGAAGGCGCGCCAAAGGCAAGCTCATCTACGCCCGTCTTTGCTTGGACCGCGGCCAGCACCAGGAACCCTGGATCTCGACGATGCCAACACACCCGACAAACCTACGACGCCACCACCCTCCGCGCACTCAACACCGGCCGGAACCCCGCATGCTACCTGGCTACCCCGAAACGCACCCATGGACCCTTCACCTGCCAAGAGTGCAAATTCACCTGCAGCCGCCCCATGCCGGCACCCGCCATGCCTACCACCAGCAAGAATCACCTCAAGTGCATCCTGCTCAACACCCGCTCCATCCACAGACACGCAGTCGAACTCTGGATCCTCCTAGACACAACAGCACCTGACATCGCCTTCCTCACAGAAACCTGGATGAACGCCTCTTCAGCCCCCGATATTGCCATAGCCATCCCGGATGGCTACAAGATCACCCGGAGGGACCGCACCAACCAAACCGGAGGAGGCATCGCCATCGTCCACAGAAACACCATCCGCATCATGACCAACTCGGAAGACACCCTCACAGCCGCCGAACACCTGCACTTCCAGATACACACCAACCCCAGGACCATCCTCAGAGGCACCCTAATCTACAGACCCCCGGGACCATGCCCTCAATTCAGCGAAGCCATCGCAGACTTCATAAGCCCACACGCCCTCATCTCCCCAGACTACATCCTCCTAGGAGACCTCAACTTCCACCTGTAGAACAACAATTACAGCAACACCACCACCCTGCTGGACAACCTCGCAAACCTCGGACTCAAGCAACTAGTGAACACCCCCATCCACTACACCGGCCACACGCTTGACCCAATCTTCTCCTCCAGCAAGTACATCTCCTTCAACCACTCCACCGGACTCCACTGGACAGACCACAGCTGCGTCCACTTCTCCGTCAGGTAAACCACGACCCACCAGCAACAGGCCCCCCGCAGAAGCTGGAGCAAGATCACCACCGACCAGATCACCACCTCCCTCAGCCAGAACCCTCCCACCATCACGACGGACCCCAACGAAGCAGCCTGCAACCGTGCACAATGGTTCACCAACTGCGCCGACGAACTCGCACCATTGAAGAAACCACCCAACAGACCCCACAGCAAGAAAGCCTCGTGGTTCACCGACGACCTCACGAACTCAAAGAAAACCTGCCGCTCCCTGGAGAAAACCTGGCGCCAGGACCAGACAACAGAGAACATGACAGCCCTCAAGAACGCCATCGGCAAGCACAACCAACTGATCCGCACCACCCAGAGAACTACAAACAAACAACGTCTGGACAACAACACCCACAACAGCAAGGAACTCTTCAGCATCGTGATGAGGTTCCGTGACAATCGTAAGTGGTGTTTTCGACTCGTTCGAATATGGACGAGTTTGGTATCTATGAACCGCAAATGACGAGTTTAGTGGGTGTATGCGTTTCCGCTATGCTGACCTAAACCGTTCGTCTGTTTCGTGGGTTTCTTCATCTGAACCCACGGGTTCCGTTTGAGATACGGCATCCATTTTGTTTCTTGCCCTCAAGTAGCCAGCGAACGGACACTGTCCGCTTCGTGACCCTGGGATTCCCAAACTCTTGCGGAAGACACGTGTTCCTTTGAGGGTGTCTTTATGACGAGGGGGATGACACTGCAAAGGCAGATGGCCCCGCTCGAGGCTCATATTGCCATGCCGGTCTATTGTTTCAGTCGTGCATTCATTAGGCATGTCTCCTTTGATCCTGCAATCGTGTTTCCGATATCACCCCCTTACACTCTTTTCAATCTGTTGACTATCTTTGTCTTCCTCTGCACCTGTTTCTGACTCTTCCTTAAACTCGTTTTACAGCCGGAATGGAATGCACTAATGGTGGGAAGATGAACTTTTACAGTTGGGAACCGGCGATGCTACTGTAATTATGTTCCGGGACTCTGAATACATGAAAGCGACCCCCTATGAAATTTACTGTGGGAACTGGGTTGTAACCTTTTGTTTGCCATGTTGTTCTATGACAAAAATCTGTATAAAAGGAGCGATCCACAGATGCAATTTGAAGCAGTCTCCTAGAACCTACACATGCTGTACTTCTTGTGACTTCTGTGTTCCCTGCAGTAAATAAACCTCGATCTTTGACGCCGAAGGAAGTGTCCCGTGTCTCTGTCATTTGTACGCCGGAACAGGTAACCCACGAAGGTTTCAGGTGTTGTCCCCTGGCACCGCTGGGTCTTTGAAAAACCCAGTCCTTCAGTTGGCGCCCAATGTGGGGCGACATCAGCGGTACCGGTCCAAAGCCCGACGATCGTGAGGAACTTTGTGTGAAATCTCCGAGGGAAGGTGCACCCCGCTTCATCGATCCTGTTGTCGAAATAAGTGGCCCGAAGACTTTTCCTGCGAAGATCCCCGCCTCCTGACGGCTGCGACGGACTGATGCCCTGACTGTCGACCTGTTTTGGTGCCTGGCGTAGTCCTTGGTACAGCGAGACGATTGACGGGCCTTCCTGGTGACGCCATTGTCCTTTTCAGTTAAGTATTTGTGGGTCGCTCCCAGAGTCCTTAGTTGTTGTTGGTGCTTAGTTGTTGCATGGTTCCATTGCATTTGTGGTTCTTAGTATTTGGTTCTTAGTTGTTCTATTTGACGATTGCAGTCGCCAAAAACCGAGGGTTTTGCATTTTTGCGAGGACATCGTAATCCAATAACCCTTGACGTTTGTGAAACTCGGTTAGTGTGCACGATGCCTGGCCGTAGTACTTTGTTTAGTTGCTTTAAAGGTTGTGGTGCGGATTCCCGATTGGAGGACTCATGTCCGATACCTCCAGTTGGAACTCCAGTCTATGAGTTATATAGTCGCCATGGTGTGGGTCCTATCACATTTAATGATTGCTGGGTCCGCTACACTAAAGATGACGGTGTCCTTAGTTGGCCACCTCATGGTAGTTTTGAAACCCCAATTTTGGATAATCTCGAAGCTAAATTGTTCCAAAGGAAAGCAAGGCCGGCCATGTTCGATTCCTTTCGGTTGTGGCGTAAAGAAGCCAAGCAGAAAGAAATCAAACAGCTTAAACGTAATAAGAGAGAAGGTATCGTTACAACGATGAGAAATGCAGAGCAGTTTCAGCGAGACAAAGACGAGAAGGAAAAGGAAGTTTTTGATAGATTACAACGTATGACAGTGGATAAGTGTTATCCCGCTTTACCGACGGGTACTGATAAGAAGGGAGAGGAAGCAGTAGAGGACCCTTTGTTGTCCTATCTACTGAAGCCGCCACCTCCATATGCGCAGGACACCACAGCGCCTGTGGTTCCCCCTGTTCCTCAACCTGTCGTTCCGGCAGCTGCTGGTCAGCCTGTCGCTGGTCCCGTCCTTGCGAATCCACTTGTTCCTATTCCTCCACCTGCTACTGTTCCTACTGCTCCACTGCTTATACCTTCTCAAACTGCTGTTCCCGCTACTTCTGCTCTTGTGGCTACTCCTACTGCTCCTGCTGCTTCTGTGTTTAGCTCTCATGTTGTTGCTCCTGCACTTTTCTCCTCTTCTCCGTCTGTTCGAAGACGCATTCGTAATGCTGTTGCTAATCTTTACTCTCCTTTTGGACCGATTCTTGGGTCCGAGGTTTCTGATGTTCCCCAACGACGAAGTCAGCTCTCTGGTGGTAGGGAACGTGATACGTTAGTCAGAATGGCGCGTAATTGGATTCGGTATCCCCTTAAAAAAAACCCCGCGCATAATTTTTGAGACTTTCTCTCAATTCAATGAGCCCACACAGAGATTTGTGTTTGATGAAATGTGCAAATATCTACGTGAAGCGATATCAAATGATGAGGTAAACGAAGTACCGATCGACATAACTGAACTTCAGCTTCAGTTTTCGAGTGGTATGATTGTGGGTAGCAATGTTCGACATGCTGTAGAACATCTTCTATCTTTTCGTCCCACTGTAATACCTCGAGCATTGTTTAAAGATGAAAATGAGGAGTGGATGGCAACGCCTGGTCAATATCCCATGCGTGAAGTCCCACCAGTTTACATGCCAGGTAACCCTGGTGCTAACCCTCCGGTTCTTCCGCACTTCCAGAGAGTTTGGATACACCTCCCATGGAAACGATCGGAAGTCTTACAGGTGAAGCAATCTTTGCCTGACCCCCGCAAAAATCCTGCAGGGTACTATAAAGAGTTGTCCCAATTAGTGGATGCTACAATTATGAATCTTGCCGACATCGACATGTTGTTCGGCAACGTAGTACCTCAACCGGTTTGGGCGAAAATACGTCACGAAGATCACGCAGCTGAGTTAGGTGGTGATTGGGCGGCACTTACAGCGGCTGATGGATTGCAGGTTGGTGGGGCTAAGCCTGAGCAGTTAATTACGGCTTTGCCTCAAAGAATTATTACCCTTATGAAGACACTTATGCCAGCAATGAAAGTTAACTGAGATAAACTGTCTGCCTGTAAGCAAAAGAAGGACGAGAGTGTCTCCGATTTCTTTACGAGATTTGAGGAGGTATTCATCGATCACAGTGGTCAAGATATGAGCACTGAGGGAGGTCAGAGGCTGTTCATAGATAAATTTGTATCGAATTTGTTGCCTGACCTTAGCAACAAATTGAAAAATTCAGAGAGTTCGTAGGCTGTTTCTACCTCTGCTCAGATATTGGCCACGGCTCAATATTATGAAAATAGGGAGGAGGAAAATGATTGTGCGGATAAAAAGACGAAAGATCTCAAAACGAAAGTTCTGTTGCAGCAAGCGTATCCTTCGCGCTCAAATCAAAATGATTCTCAACAGCGGAATAGACCGCAATCCGCTAGGTCGCAGTCGCGGAATGACTCTTCCACGCAGAGATCTATGCTCGGATACAATCAATGCGCCTACTGTAGGGGTGAGGGTCATTTGAAGTTTGATTGTCCGGTTTTGCATGACCGAAATAATGGTGGTTCATCTAGAGGAGGCCGTAGTGGTCCTCAACAGGCTTCTCGAGGTAGAGGTCGTGGTGTTACTCAGAATCAAAATGAGCGTTCTAACAATTCATCTGATTCCAATAATTGCTTTGATCAGCGTGGTTCATCGTCAGGAAGATCTGCACAGTATCATGTGGATGATTATTACGTCGAGCATGATATTGATGACGGTAACTACTAGGACAGCCATAGACAAAGAGAGGGAGTAGTATCAGTTCCGGTTGATCAGAGAGGGCCTTACGTCGCAGTTGCCACATCGGGCGCAGTTGAGCCTTTTCTGTTGGACACTGGTGCAGCGAAAAGTTCCATCATGCATTCGAAACTCCCTGGCGCACCTTTGTCTGGCTTAACGAATGTTTCCATTGGATTCTCTGGCGCCCCCATTAGCAATCCGGTTTCTAGCCCTTTGCCCCTTACAATTGGGCCTCGTGAGCTGACAGCTCCTTTGATTTTGACTACTGGTTGTGGTGAAAATCTTTTGGGCCTGGATTTGCTGAAACGGTTATATGCGACTTTGTACTGTTCTCCTGTGGGAGTGGAGCTTACGTTGGGTCAGAGAGTGATCTCTCCTATGTACTTGTCATCTGATAAGTTCCCACCGGAATTGAGTTCTCTTCCTACATCTTTGTGGGCAACAGGTCCCAATGACGTGGGCCTGTTTGACATCTCTCCTTATGTTGTTCAACTGAAATCGAATGTGCGATTGCCACGTATCCCCCAGTATCGTATCTCCCTTGATGGAGAACGAGCGTTGTTAGCGATCATCTATGATTTGATCGAGAAAGATGTTATCGAGGAGACTCGGGGAAAGGTGTGCAGTAGTCCTGTGTTACCTATCTTGAAACGTACTGATCCATCCAAGCCTCCTGTTTACCGTTTTGTTATTTATTTACGGGAGGTGAACAAAATTGTGATTCCTCAGTTTCCTGTGGTGCCTGACATTACGGCTTTACTGACTCTGATTCCAGCATCTGCTTCTTGGTTCTCAGTGATCGATCTGAAGAATGCTTTCTTTAGCATTCCGATTGCTGAGGAAAGCAGAGATCTATTCGGTTTCTCATTAGGTGGTCGCAGCTTTAGGTTTAAACGCGCTCCTCAGGGCTACAGTGAGAGTCCATCGATATACAGCCAAGCCCTGAAGAGTCAACTTGATGCGTTTGTGTTACCGGCTGGTGCGGCCTTGATCCAATATGTTGATGACTTGTTGGTGGCTGCTGATACAAAAGAGATCTGCAAGACTGCTACGGTGTCGCTGTTACAGCACCTCTGTGACTTACATCACAAGGTGTCACCTTCTAAACTGCAATATTGTTGTCAAGAAGTAACCTATCTAGGTCACTTATTGTCAAAAGAGGGAAGAATGTTGACCCCAGAGAGAATTGCAGCGATCGCTCGAATGATTGTGCCAACAACTCAGAGAGATGTGTGTGCCTTTCTAGGTATCACAAACAAAACAGGTGATGGACCGAATGTGGATCAATGTCACACATTCACCCCAGTCCAAAGATCTGGGCCCAAATCCATCATTTTTTTGCACTCCACACCACCCTGGGTTAGACAATGGCGATATGCAAATCAGCTCTGACCCTGTGCCCCATGGGAACAGTCCAGTCCGAACTACAAACGCCATGTCCTTCCCAGAACGGAATCAAGCATCCGAGGACCGGACCGGTTTCGAGGTAACACCTCTCATCAGCCCGGCTAGCTTGACTCCAGTGGTGTGGAGTGCCTGGGACCCACGTCTGAGCATCCCCAGCGCACTTATGGCGAATTTGCAAACAAAACAGGTGATGGACCGAATGTGGATCAATGTCACACATTCACCCCAGTCCAAAGATCTGGGCCCAAATCCATCGTTTTTTTGCACTCCACACCACCCTGGGTTAGACAATGGCGATATGCAAATCAGCTCTGACCCTGCGACCCATGGGAACAGTCCAGTCCGAACTACAAACGCCATGTCCTTCCCAGAACGGAATCAAGCATCCGAGGACCGGACCGGTTTCGAGGTAACACCTCTCATCAGCCCGGCTAGCTTGACTCCAGTGGTGTGGAGTGCCTGGGACCCACGTCTGAGCATCCCCAGCGCACTTATGGCGAATTTGCAAACAAAACAGGTGATGGACCGACTGTGGATCAATGTCACACATTCACCCCAGTCCAAAGATCTGGGCCCAAATCCATCGTTTTTTTGCACTCCACACAGCCCTGGCTTAGACAATGGCGATATGCAAATCAGCTCTGACCCTGTGCCCCATGGGAACAGTCCAGTCCGAACTACAAACGCCATGTCCTTCCCAGAATGGAATCAAGCATCCGAGGACCGGACCGGTTTTGAGGTAACACCTCTCATCAGCCCGGCTAGCTTGACTCCAGTGGTGTGGAGTGCCTGGGACCCACGTCTGAGCATCCCCAGCGCACTTATGGCGAATTTGCAAACAAAACAGGTGATGGACCGAATGTGGATCAATGTCACACATTCACCCCAGTCCAAAGATCTGGGCCCAAATCCATCGTTTTTTTGCACTCCACACCACCCTGGGTTAGACAATGGTGATATGCAAATCAGCTCTGACCCTGTGCCCCATGGGAACAGTCCAGTCCGAACTACAAACGCCATGTCCTTCCCAGAACGGAATCAAGCATCCGAGGACCGGACCGGTTTCGAGGTAACACCTCTCATCAGCCCGGCTAGCTTGACTCCAGTGGTGTGAAGTGCCTGCGACCCACGTCTGAGCATCCCCAGCGCACTTATGGCGAATTTGCAAACAAAACAGGTGATGGACCGAATGTGGATCAATGTCACACATTCACCCCAGTCCAAAGATCTGGGCCCAAATCCATCATTTTTTTGCACTCCACACCACCCTGGGTTAGACAATGGCGATATGCAAATCAGCTCTGACCCTGTGCCCCATGGGAACAGTCCAGTCCGAACTACAAACGCCATGTCCTTCCCAGAACGGAATCAAGCATCCGAGGACCGGACCGGTTTCGAGGTAACACCTCTCATCAGCCCGGCTAGCTTGACTCCAGTGGTGTGGAGTGCCTGGGACCCACCTCTGAGCATCCCCAGCGCACTTATGGCGAATTTGCAAACAAAACAGGTGATGGACCGAATGTGGATCAATGTCACACATTCACCCCAGTCCAAAGATCTGGGCCCAAATCCATCGTTTTTTTGCACTCCACACCACCCTGGGTTAGACAATGGCGATATGCAAATCAGCTCTGACCCTGTGCCCCATGGGAACAGCCCAGTCCGAACTACAAACGCTATGTCCTTCCCAGAACGGAATCAAGCATCCGAGGACCGGACCGGTTTTGAGGTAACACCTCTCATCAGCCCGGCTAGCTTGACTCCAGTGGTGTGGAGTGCCTGGGACCCACGTGTGAGCATCCCCAGCGCACCTATGGCGAATTTGCAAACAAAACAGGTGATGGACCGAATGTGGATCAATGTCACACATTCACCCCAGTCCAAAGATCTGGGCCCAAATCCATCGTTTTTTTGCACTCCACACCACCCTGGGTTAGACAATGGCGATATGCAAATCAGCTCTGACCCTGTGCCCCATGGGAACAGTCCAGTCCGAACTACAAACGCCATGTCCTTCCCAGAACGGAATCAAGCATCCGAGGACCGGACCGGTTTCGAGGTAACACCTCTCATCAGCCCGGCTAGCTTGACTCCAGTGGTGTGGAGTGCCTGGGACCCACGTCTGAGCATCCCCAGCGCACTTATGGCGAATTTGCAAACAAAACAGGTGATGGACCGAATGTGGATCAATGTCACACATTCACCCCAGTCCAAAGATCTGGGCCCAAATCCATCGTTTTTTTGCACTCCACACCACCCTGGGTTAGACAATGGCGATATGCAAATCAGCTCTGACCCTGTGCCCCATGGGAACAGTCCAGTCCGAACTACAAACGCCATGTCCTTCCCAGAACGGAATCAAGCATCCGAGGACCGGACCGGTTTCGAGGTAACACCTCTCATCAGCCCGGCTAGCTTGACTCCAGTGGTGTGGAGTGCCTGGGACCCACGTCTGAGCATCCCCAGCGCACTTAGGGCGAATTTGCAAACAAAACAGGTGATGGACCGAATGTGGATCAATGTCACACATTCACCAAAGTCCAAAGATCTGGGCCCAAATCGATCGTTTTTTTGCACTCCACACCACCCTGGGTTAGACAATGGCGATATGCAAATCAGCTCTGACCCTGTGCCCCATGGGAACAGTCCAGTCCGAACTACAAACGCCATGTCCTTCCCAGAACGGAATCAAGCATCCGAGGACCGGACCGGTTTCGAGGTAACACCTCTCATCAGCCCGGCTAGCTTGACTCCAGTGGTGTGGAGTGCCTGGGACCCACGTCTGAGCATCCCCAGCGCACTTATGGCGAATTTGCAAACAAAACAGGTGATGGACCGAATGTGGATCAATGTCACACATTCACCCCAGTCCAAAGATCTGGGCCCAAATCCATCGTTTTTTTGCACTCCACACCACCCTGGGTTAGACAATGGCGATATGCAAATCAGCTCTGACCCTGTGCCCCATGGGAACAGTCCAGTCCGAACTACAAACGCCATGTCCTTCCCAGAACGGAATCAAGCATCCGAGGACCGGACCGGTTTCGAGGTAACACCTCTCATCAGCCCGGCTAGCTTGACTCCAGTGGTGTGGAGTGCCTGGGACCCACCTCTGAGCATCCCCAGCGCACTTATGGCGAATTTGCAAACAAAACAGGTGATGGACCGAATGTGGATCAATGTCACACATTCACCCCAGTCCAAAGATCTGGGCCCAAATCCATCGTTTTTTTGCACTCCACACCACCCTGGGTTAGACAATGGCGATATGCAAATCATCTCTGACCCTGTGCCCCATGGGAACAGTCCAGTCCGAACTACAAACGCCATGTCCTTCCCAGAACGGAATCAAGCATCCGAGGACCGGACCGGTTTCGAGGTAACACCTCTCATCAGCCCGGCTAGCTTGACTCCAGTGGTGTGGAGTGCCTGGGACCCACATCTTTTTTTTTCTAGGTATCACGTCATACTGCAGGCAATGGATTTCAAATTTTTCATTGCTGGAGAAACCATTGGTAGCCCTCACGTGCAAGGATGTTCCATCTCCTTTGCCATGGACGGAAGAGTGTCAGAAAAGTTTTTCTGAATTGCGTGATGCGTTGTGTTCGGCTCCTGTGTTAGGTACTCCTGACTACAGCAAGCCGTTTACACTATACGTTCACAAGAGAGAGGGTTGTGCGTTGAGTGTTTTGACGCAGCAATTTGGCGGTAAGCAGCGTTCATGTGCATATTTTTCCTCGACTTTGGACCCAGTAGCTAGAGCTTTGCCGAGTTGTCTAAGAGCGACAGCGGCAGCTGCGGTGTCCATCCGACAATCTGCAGGATTGGTCATGGATAATATGCTTACGGTGATGGTTCCACATGCAGTTGACACTCTCTTAAATCGTACAAAAACCCAACACTTGACGAGCGCAAGGTTGTCCGGTTACGAGTTGACGCTTTTGGCGAGCCATATTCAAATAAAGCGCTGTAATGTCCTAAACCCGGCGACGTTGTTGCCAACTAATATGGAATCAGACGATGTACCACCACATGATTGTCATTTGCGAACTGAGGAAGAAACGAAGGGTCGTGTTGACCTAAAAAACACTCCATTGGCAGATCCCGATGGTACTTTGTATGTTGACGGTTCGTGTTTTAAGTTGCCGAATGGTGATGTGACGACTGCGTATGCTGTGGTAACGTTGAGTACGGTTGTGGAAACTGCGAGATTGAATCAGAATTCTGCGCAGGCGGCAGAGTTGATTGCGTTGACGAGAGCGTGTGTTTTGTTGAAGGGAAAGCGAGTGAATGTTTTTACTGATAGTCAGTATGCTTTTGGCGTTGCACATAGTTTTGGTCGATTGTGGCGAGAGAGAGGCTTTATGACATCGCATGGCACAAAGATCCAACACGGACAGCTCGTGAACGATCTTTTAGACGCACTTACCTTGCCCAAGCAGGTGGCGATAATTAAATGCAGCGCTCACCGTAAGGTGACGGATGATGTTGGACGGGGTAATGCGTTTGCAGATGAGATTGCTAAAGAGACAGCTAGAAACCTTGCAACCCGAATGTATGTGACAAGTTCGGTAAGGTGGCCTGCAGAAACTGGTATGTGTGAGGACACTGTTGAGAGCGTGAAAGCGATTCAGAATGAGGCCACCGAGATTGAAAAGACTAAGTGGAAGGAGAGCACAGGAAAGTTGGATGCGAATGGATGTTGGATTGATTTGTCGGAAAATCAGAAGTGGATGTTGCCGGATGCATATGTGCTGGCTGTTGTGACTATGGCACACGGCTTATCACATATTAGCGCGAAAGGTATCTGCAAGTTGCTGTCCCCTGTATGGAAGAATGATGGTATCGCTAAATGTGCTGAGAGAGTGGTTAAGAATTGCATGGTATGTATGATGTACAATCCCGGCAAAGGCACCCCTACACCACCCGGCCATTTTGCTCCTCCTACATGTCCTTTTGAGGTTATCCAACTGGACTTCATCCATATGGAGAGATGTAATAACCTGAAGTACGTTTTAGTTGTGGTTTGCGCATTCTCCAGATGGATCGAAGCCTATCCTCTCAAAGACAATACTGCCCTGTCCACAGCGAAAGTCCTACTGAAGGAATACTTTCCTCGGTATGGAATGCCACGAATTGTATGGTCTGATAACGGAAGTGAGTTTGTGGGGAGTGTGATGAAGAGTGTGTGTAAGGGCCTTGGAATCACACAAAAATTCCATAGCGCCAATCATCGCCAGTCAGCAGGTTTGGTTGAAGGGTACAATGGTACTCTAAAACTGAAACTTGCTAAGATTCAGGCTACGACTGGTCTGTCATGGCCTGATGCCTTGCCTCTGGCACTCTTGTCGACCAGGGCGACTGTACACTCGAGTAGGGCTTAGCCCATATGAGATTGTGTTCGGCCGTCCTGCAAACATTTGGGGGGTCCCTAGACCCAGGTCCTTCGACAGTCTTGAGTATCCAATGTTAATTGATTATCTTCATGATCTGACTGCTAAACTGAGGTTAATTCATCAACAGGTTTTTGAAGCACTGCCGGCACAGACAGAGGGTCCTGGACATCGGCTCCAACCGGGTGACTGGGTGGTTACCAGAAATTTTGGCCGGAAGCGGAACCTGGAGCCGAGATTTGTGGGACCTTACCAGGTTCTACTCGCCACGAGAACTGCAGTTCGTCTGGAGGGCCGCAAACATTGGGTGCACGCCACCCATACAAAGAAGGTGCCTATACCTTTACCAGCGGATTCGTGGGTGAGAGCCGGTATCGCCGCATCAGAAACAGAAACTCCGGTCAAATTTGTGCCGTTCAGTGATGCTCAGCCTGTAGGAGACACTTCAGTGCAATCAGATAACTTTGTTGAACCTTTGTCATTGGAAAACTCAAGACTTGACCTATCATCTGACCTACAGGACTCTGTTCCGCATGCACTAATGGTGGGAAGATGTACTTTTACAGTTGGGAACCGGCGATGCTACTGTAATTATGTTCCGGGACTCTGAATACATGAAAGCGACCCCCTATGAAATTTACTGTGGGAACTGGGTTGTAACCTTTTGTTTGCCATGTTGTTCTATGACAAAAATCTGTATAAAAGGAGCGATCCACAGATGCAATTTGAAGCAGTCTCCTAGAACCTACACATGCTGTACTTCTTGTGACTTCTGTGTTCCCTGCAGTAAATAAACCTCGATCTTTGACGCCGAAGGAAGTGTCCCGTGTCTCTGTCATTTGTACGCCGGAACAGGTAACCCACGAAGGTTTCAGGTGTTGTCCCCTGGCACCGCTGGGTCTTAGAAAACCCAGTCCTTCAGTGAAAGAGCTCTCCTACCCCAGTGCCTGCAACAACGACATTACACCCTCGCAAGACCTCTGCGACTCACTCGCCTCGTTCTTTCACCGCAAGATCGCCGACATACACAACAGCTTCGGCGCACAGACCACTCACCCAACCACCAAACCAGTGCACCCAAACGCCACCCTCTGCACCTGGACCCCGGTCAGCACCGAAGACACCGCCACAACAATGAGCACCATCCACTCCGGCTCCCCTACCGACCCATGCCCACACCACATCTTTAACAAAGCCGATTCCATCATCGCACCCCAACTCCGGGTCGTCATCAACAGCTCCTTCGCATCAGCCACCTTCCCGGAGAGCTGAAAGCATGCCGAGCTCAGCGCCCTCCTTAAAAAACCCACCGCGGACCCCACGGACCTCAAGAACTTTTGACCCATCTCGCTTCTCCCTTTTCCTGCCAAAGTCATCGAGAAGACGGTCAACAAACAACTCTCTGCCTTCCTCGAGACAAACGGATCCCTCGACCAGTCTCAGTCCGGTTTCCGAGCAAACCACAACACCGAAACCGCCCTCATCGCCTCATCGCAGCCACCGAAGACATCAGGTCTATGCTCGACAACGGGGAAACCACCGCCCTCATCCTCCTGGATCTCTCAGCAGCCTTCGACATGGTATGCCACCACACCCTGATACAACGCCTCAGCGACACCGGAATCCAAGGCGCGGCCTTGGAGTGGATCTCCGCGTTCTTCGCTGGAAGAACACAGAGAGTCCGCCTCCCCCCGTTCCGGTCGGCAGCTACCGAAGTCATCTGCGGCGTCCCACAAGGATCCACGCTCAGCCCCAACCTCTTCAACGTCTACATGAGCCCCCTCGCAGCCATCGCACGCAAACACAGCCTCAACATCATCTCCTACGCCGACAACACCCAGCTGATCCTCTCCCTCACCACCGACCCGGACACCGCCAAAGCCAGCCTCCCTGCAGCATTTCTAATAGGTATGGTACACAACCAGTGAAACTGGACCTAGGGTCTCTTGATCCAACATTTTAGGGTCCCAAAACAATGGGCTGCTTGTACTGTCCCTGAATAGTATGCCTCCAACAATTAATGCTCTAGATGGAGTACCACAATTCACAATGAGGGCTAAGTTGGTAATATAGCACAGGTACTCAGGGTTGTAACTAGAATTGTTGCAGCAGGTGACGTGGCACAGGAGCCCATTGAACCCTGGTAATTGGTGTATTTTACTACCCCAACAGCAGTCAAATGGGTCATATTCTTCCTTGCACCAGGGCCCTTGGCATCCTTGATAGGCTAGTGGCTGTGCAATCAATCAATCAAGTGCTTATTAAGCACATCTACTCACCTGTAAGGGTCTCAAGGAGCTGGGGGTTGGGGGGTTGCAGGCTCCAGTCCATCAAGGACGGGGTCCGTTGAAGAGCTAGGTTTTGAGGTTTCTTACAAAGATGGGAAATAACGCTGTCTGTCTGAGGTGGAGCAGAAGGGCGTTCCAGGTCCTGGCTGCGAGGAAGGAGAAGGAGCGACCTCCCAATCTGTTTTTTCTGGTGCGAGGGACCAAGGTGTAGGAGAGATGGGCTGATCATAGGGTCCTTTTCGGTGCATGGAAATTGAATCGCTGTTCAGGTATGCTGGTCCAGTGTCGTGGAGGGCCGTGTGTGCGTAGATGAGCATCAAGAAGGTGACTCTTGCCTCGATGGGGAGCCAGTGCAGTGTGCACAGGTGCTGGGAGACGTGGCAGTGGATTAGTAGGTTGAGGACCAGTCTTGTGGCGGCGTTCTGGATGTTCTTTAGTTTGTGGGTTTAGGGTTTTGTTTATTATGACGTAGAATGCGTTGCCGTAGTGCAGTCTGCTGGTGTCCAGGGCGTGAGTGAATGTCTTTCTTTGTTCAAGGGGGATCCGTTTGAAGGTCTTACATAGGAGGCGGAGGGTGTGGAAACAGGAGGACGAGACTGAGTTGATCAGAATCCAAGATGATTCCCAGGTTGCGTGCATGGTCGGTGGGGGAGGGCGTGGGCCACCAACTGTCATTCCAGGCATTGGGGTTAGGGAACATGATGAGTACTTCGGTCTTGTTGGTGTTTACTTGTAGGCAGCTGTTCTTCATCCATTTGACGACGGCTTCCATGCCTTCTCGAAAGTTGTTTCTGGCGGTGTCCGTAGGCTTTGACGATGGGGGCGAGTGGCGCCATGTAGACGTTGAAGAGCGTCAGACTGAGGGAGGACCCTTGAGGGACTCCACAGGTGGTTGATGTGGGGTCTGAGAGGAAAGGGGGGAGTCTGACCCGCTGCGTTCTACCGGAGAGGAAGGAGCTGACCCAGTCGAAAACACTGCTGAGAGGTCAAGGAGAATGAGGGCCACGGTTTCTCCTCTGTCCAGTAGGGTGCGGATGTCGTCTGTTGCGGCGAGAAGTGCAGTTTCCGTGCAATGCTCCTCAGAAGATATTCTGAACAGTGAAGGAGTCTCCACAGGGAACAGCAGGGCAAGGTCTGTACAGTGGTGGTAAAATGACTGGTTCCTTTTAGCCCAACCCAGGTCACTCCCTCCTTTAAGGCTGTCAGTCTGAGCCAATAAGGGAATGAGGCAAATACCTGCAACTACTGTGCCAGTGCAGCTGGTGCAAATGCTCAGAATCATCAGAAATGATAAAATTGCTGTTGCTGTGTTTTGGCCCACACGTCCTCACTCTTACATGCATACATACGTTGCCTGCGTTTAGACATTGACAATGCAGCATGCTCTTGGTCCACAAATGTCTAGAATGCACATTGTTTGGGCCATCAGTGGCCTCACTGCAATAACAGCTGTAACGACTGGTGGGACTCGTCCGCGTGCTTTTATCTGTAAACGATTCCTACTCTGCTGCTCTCGGTCTTTTAGCCACTCCACAAACCTCACCTTAGCCCGGCTCGATGTTGAAGCTTCCTTCTCCTCTCGCCGAGATCCTACATAACACAATGCTATTCCCACTTCTTTAAGTTTTGCATGTGCACTAGCCATCCTTAAGTTTGTATTAAATGCAAAAATGTTATATCCTCAGCAAAGTTTTGAATACTTTTTTACTATTGCATCAGTTTTTTGGGGTATAGTTTTACAATTTCGCCCAGCTGTTTGGATTACAAAGAAACAAACACATCCTCTCAGCGCACGCAAGCAACCGCGACACAATTGACAACTTGATTTGCCAACTCTTCGAATCCGGCCGGAGCTGGGGCTCAGCAATAAATGCTGTGCTGTGCCGTATTCTTTTAACGCTGTGGTGCTGCGCTTGTAAATGCCGAGTGATGCAAAGCGGCACAGTTGTCCGTAAGGCCCGGTTCAGGCTTTTACCATGAAAAGACTGGATTAGTCTTCTATTTTCCACAAATAATGATATTTCACTTCACAATAACGGAAAACTAAGGCTTTACTAATCAATGTTTTCACTTCAGAAGGATGAGGGCCGCTTTGGATATTCTGGCACACTTACGTACGGCCCCTGTGTTTGCATTTATCCTACATCTGCTGCGGCTAACCTCCAAGCATTCCATATTGAGTCCTTGTAACCGTGATAATTGCACTAAGTCCGGCTTTACATTACATGACAGCCCGTTAGATGAGGTGTATTTATCAAGTGCACTCTGGGATGCAAATTCGCCCCATATCCAGTTCAAAATGGTGGGAGCTGAGATGTAACTCTTCATGTCAGAAGCAGGACTTTGGAACGTGGAGCCTCTAGCAGAATGATCCTGCTCACGTGCAGGAATAGTTCAGCATTAAGCAATCTGAGTGAGTGTGCATGACCACCCCATCTATGCATATTTGTGCGTGCAATGACTCCCATAATCCAGAGACCATGACAGCTGCTCCTGATGCTAGGAGTGCTCCCATGGTGCATGTTTCTCCTCTCAATGCCTGATGACCACAGGCTAGATTACATTCAGAATCACGTTCTCTCTGTTTGTCATGTTATTAGACAAAGCTGTGCGCCCGTTTCGAAGTCAATGCACTGTCGGAAACACATACATTCAACTCTGAATTTCTCTATGTTAGCTCCGGACAACACTGCTCGTAAAAAGTGAGCTGTGGTGGACTCCATGCGTCTCTGAGCTGTCTACAACTCATGCACCAGCTGGCAGAATTCTGAGTTACATGTATGTGCTTGGACGGCGGAGTTGTGTACTAACCGATACCGGTCTGAGCCAGCTCACCTGTTAATGGTACAGCCTCTGATATGTGAATGTACATGGTGAACTTGCATGTTGAGTAATATTACAACATTGGGTGGGAGGGGGTGTTTGAGTCACGGTGATTTTGGAAGTAGCTGTCGTTTGATGGAAGCTGCATTGAGCTTGGGGGTTGCTTTATTTTGGCTCGTGGATTACCTCACTGAAAACCAATACTGACGTATGCTTTACAGATGGTCTCTAATGAAAACAAATGCTATAGCTGTTATATTTTGCATCAAGGTATCACGGAGAAAGAGAGCGGGACATAAGGAGTCTGTGGAAGATAATAACTGCACTAGGACAAAAGCAAACACTCAGGGACAAGGGTGATAGGGCAGGGAGAGCGGACTGACTCCAGGTTTTGCTTCTGGGCATGTCAGACATTGAAACCCTGAAAGTGTATCTAGGCCCAAGATCCATCCCTTCTTCAGGGACATACAGGAGGAGGATCTGATACTGCACTCTGTCATTGGCCCGGCTATTCCACCAATGGTAGAACTGCACACAGCATCTCATTTGAGATTCTCGAGATTCTTCCAATACAGAACGGCCATTGGACATTAAATATCATCGCCTGCAATCACCAACATCTTCCTGCTGCTCCTCACAGTCACTTCCCAGAAGACTACACATAGGTTTACTTTCATGAAGTCTCTGCCACAGTGTGTGGAATCAAGTGTGAAATCTGTAGCCCAACTGGTTCCTGACATACACTGGGTAAAGACGATTCAGAAAGACTGTGTGTGTGTGTGTGTGACTTGATGCCACCAAAGGGAAGCCACATTAAACCTAGAAACACATAACACAGCACACCATCACATCTTCAGTGGACAGGCACCAAACATGAGCCTACTGCTCTCCTGGGGATCATGGGCCGTCCAAAAACACAATGGTAACATAACAACTGCATCCCAAACTTGAAAGAATGACATGGTTTATAGGCAAAGCATGCTGGTGTACCGGCATGCTTAGATACATGCAGTAATGGGCAGCTTCTGAAAGGGGTAAACAATGCTCTGTGTCATTACTCAACTAACATTGATGAGTTGGTGTAGACAAACCTGTGTAGAGCTCAAGTGCCTTTTGGCTAGGTTCAGGCTATAGAAGTATCACACAAATACATACATACTTACATATATGTATTACTACGTACGTGCACCCATACAGGTTCTTTTCCCAACAATTTAAGTCATTTGACTATGTGCCACTTTAGTAGCACAGACACAGGTGTTGTTCACAGTATGTAGCTGGAATACATACATAGAGTGATACTGGTGTAGTATCAGCTGCATAAAAGTGACCAAGGTCTTCTTGTATTATTCCACTTGGTGGTACTGTGGCCTCCTCGTGCCTGAGCCATGGAGATGCCCCGGTGTTGGCAACAGCACTCCTGCGCCGCCGCCAAAATGACGACGACGCTTAAGGAACAGGTGCCGATTATTGTGATAAGGTTAAAAATTATGCCAACGCCCTGCACCACGACCCACTAGGGAATAAAGTCTGCACAATTGGGAAGCGTTGCACGGAAACTCATTGCAGGAATACAAGACACCACAACGACCAGGAGGCCACAGGTGTGGCCACGCCCTGTTGGGCGGGGTTTAAAGTCGTGCCTTATAAACTACCGCGCTGAAGCACCCGTTATCTGTTGCCTTTGAGGAAGTGTTTTCAAACACGAAACGCGTCAGGCTTAAACAGACATGAACTGTGATGGTGGGCTGCTGACTCCTTTTACCTCGCAATAAAGATGAATGGCTGATACCTACCTGTGGCGGGCGTCTCTTTAAACAGGCAAAATATATATATTCACTGAAAAAAACATAGGTTTCACACATGGTATAGTTAGCTGGACATTTCACTCATACAAAACCATTGAAATTCCCCCGTTATAGTTAGTTCAGCTAACTATAACTTGCGTGCCCGCAATGCACTGCTGATGACATCACATATTACATCACTCATGACATGGTCAGTGGCATCACTCATGACATCACTGATGATATGTCAAATGACATCACTGATGACATCATCCTTGTGAAAGAGGTTTTTTCAGTGAATTGCTAAGGTTTTTTAAATCATAATTCCTAACTATAACGTGCCTATAACCTATGGTTTTTTCAGTGAATTTCATAGGTTTTGTAAATGCCAATTTTTAAATGTATTAATTGTTATATATTTTTTTATACTAATTTACTACATTTTTTATAATATTTATTTTTAGCTATTTTATTTTTTAAATTACATTACATATTTTTAATGTAAAATAATAAAAAAAATCAAAAAGTATTAAAAAAAATTTTTTCCAATATATTCAAATTAATTTCTGTTTGTTTTTGTGCTTTTTTTGTGGTAAACGTAGGGTAAGCGTACCGTCCTCGTACCATCCTTTGCATCTGTATTCGTACTGTATGCGTACCCGCGCATACGTTAGAAATACGTTTCAACGTTACGCGTCGCATCAGCGCTTCCGCGTGACGTGATGTACGTTTGTAAGGTGCACGGTACCCGTACCCCACGAAAGTTTTTTAATGTTTTAAAAGATATATCTATGTATTTAATGTAAATATTAAGGCAAGACATTATCTGAGGTAATCATGAAAATAGTATTTATTTACTTTTAATAAGTGTATATTACTTTTAAAAGAAATTACATGAATCGCGGGGGTACGTCGTATGTACGCGCATCATAAGCACACCCTACACGTACCCCATGTGACTTCAAAACAACAGATTTGATTGGTTCATAATACTTCCTATTCTAACTGTTGAAGGACCCCACCCATTTTAATCATTCATCTTTGACCTTCACTGAAGAAACACCTCGTTGTGAAGGAGCTCTTTTTTCAATACATCTTTATCGTGGCTGCAAAGAAAGGTAAAGATATATCAGAACACTCTTCGGAAGAAGAATTTGTGCAGAAAGACCCAGCCCCGAAGAGGAAGGGAGCATTAATTAGGATGTTTTTTCCTTTCCGGAAGGACAAAAGAAAGTTAATGCAGCAAAAGTCAACTGTAAGGTGTGTGGGACAGTGCTTTCAAGAGGCGATCCCAATAAAAAATATTCTTTTGGAACTGCCAACATGGTAAAGCATGAGAAGACACTTCATCCCCGCAATTATGCCAGAGCTACATGTGCCAGGCTGTGAGAAGAACCTCCACCACCTGTAGCCAGCACTTCCACAGCACCATCAAGTCCGCATCTGGACATCCGTCCGCATTTTGCAGATCTCATCATTTTATGTGAAACCTTACGTTATGGAGGGCAATCCATTGATTTCATTTGCAGACGGAAACAGGAGCACCGTTGCTCCCACCGTTAATTTTTTGTTTTGTTTATTTGTTCCTGTTCCAGACTGTTTTGTTTGTGCAGTTTCCTTTTTTTCCTTTAAAAAAACCCTAAAAAACAAATAATTATTACAAAAAAATCCCCAAAAATATAAAACAACAAAAAAGACAACAAAAAAGTTATTTTAAGAACTAACTTCACTGTTCAAAAAAGAGCTATATTTGCATGATAGTGTATAAAAGTTTTTTTGCAAGAATGTGGAGTGCATAAATGAATGAAAGAATACATTGGTAGTGTATGGTGAATGTGAAAGTGCAGAACTATAAGGAGGTGCTACAGCATAACTCTATAAGGTGTTTACTTGCAGTATACTGTAGTACTTCCGAAGCACATGAATGTAACATATGTACATAAATATGTCACAAGTCTATGCTTCCCTCTGCACTGCTGGTGAAACTGCCTGGGTGAATTTAGCCAGGGGAGGATCAATCCTGCGGCCAGGCGGTGAGGCAGGAGCTGGGCAGGCATTGAAGCAGAGCCCCGAGGCAGCCAGGGGAGCGGGAGAAGGAAGGCATACAGGAAGAAGCAGCAGCGGACGCCGGGTGCAGGCGACCTGAGTCTGGGCTTATTGGGCGGAAGCACAGCCCCAGGTGGACGGCAGATACAAGCCTTTGGTGGGTGGCTGGCTGGAGCTGGGGGGTCGTCGAGCAGTGGAAGGGTCGACGGGGGCTGGAACCCTTCCACGGGTCCCGAGGGACCGGGAAACAGGATCTCTTTAAACGTGAAGGCGTTCCTGAATTTTTAAAGATCAGAAAAGTAAACACTGCTGCTCTTCACCATGGGGCCTGCATGTAAAGGTCCGAAGAACCGTACAGGGAGACGCTTCACCAAGGAGGAAAGGCGCACCGTTTTGGGAGCAGGGAGAGGACTCTGAGGCCCAGGAACCAGCAGGGCCAACACCGGCACTGACGCTCCTCCCCCCGCACCACCGGGGGCTTTAACAGCTGCTCGCGCCTCCCGCTCTGTGGGAGACGCTACGCCAAGGAGGACAGGCGCGCCGTTTTGGGAGCAGGGAAAGGACACTGAGGCCCAGGAACCAGCGGGACCAACACCGGCACTGTCGCTCCTCCCCCCTCACCACCGGGGGCTTTAACAGCTGCTCGCGCCTCGCGCTCCGCGGGAGACGCTTCACCAAGGAGGACCTGTGCACCGTTTTGGGAGCAGCGAAAGGACTCTGAGGCCCAGGAACCAGCGGGGCCAACACCGGCACTGATGCTCCTCCCCCCTCACCATGGGGGCTTTAACAGCTGCTCAATATGGGTGTAGGGGCAGCTGAGCCCGTAAATTCCTTGGGGAACCTTGCTCCTCCCGAGCTTGGTGGTATACCCAAAAATACACCTAGTGATAGGGCAGTGTCACCAAAAAACTGTTCTGCGCAGAACAAAAATGCAAGAGTTCCACCAACTATCACTGAGCCTGCACGCACCCTGACCCCCCCGCCCCCCCTACCATTAATAACGCACATGGCCAAGGCAATCAGGTTGTTGGAAACTCTATTCCTAACTCTGATAAATCTAGATCTAACCCTAAGGAGGGTATAATTGGGAGTAAAAATAGCGAGTTAAGGAACAGAAATGTACCACTAAAGTCACCCCAGTTGAATTCTATGGCAGGACCGGAGGCTTCGGATTATGCCCTACTTTCTTCACTTTATTCTTCACAGCAGCAAGAAAAAACACATAAAACTATTTTTCCCAGGAACACTTGGGAATCAGGAAATCAAAACAGTCCTTTGTCAGTCTCTGTAGCCCTTGTGGCTCCCATCATGCTCCTCTGCTGCCTCCTCTTCCTCTTTCTTCGCTGCTCAGCAGCAAGTTAAGTGCTTTTTTCTCTCTCTCCTGGGTTTGGGGTCTGTTTAGGAGTGTTTCTTGCCTTTCCTGGCTAGCGCTAACGTTTTGTGTCCTTACAGAGTCCCCTGCAATCGCGCGACGCTTAGCGCGATCCTAACGCGATTTTGAGCCCAGTGACAGGTGCGGTGCGGTTCTCTCACTGCTAGGGGGCGCAGGTTCAACTCTGTGGCAAGGGAAAGTCGTGTTTATTAGCGTTTTGCTAGTTTTTACCACAGGAGGTTGCTGTTTTTGCCCCTACCACCCGGATTAACACCCCTGGGGGGTCGCAAACGTCATTGTGCTTCTGATTGACGCCCTGTGTGGGTTGTATTGTGTGAAATGAACACCCTGCGGGGTCGTAACTTACGCACCGACTCCAATATAGGTGGTGCTTTGGGACGCCTTGGTCCGGGTGGTGCCCTATATATTTGAGAGGGTGTTTGGCATCCCCTGGGGTTAGCTCCCCCTTGAATTGGTGCTCAGTTGAGGCCCCCATATCTTTCTGGGCTCCCTCCCAGTTTAAAGTTGGTGCCGGTGACGGCCCTGTTCTAATCCAGCGCCTTTTTCTTTTGGGTTCCTGCAGAGCCCGACTTAACTCGATATGCAGGGAGACCAAGGCGGATACCCTGAGGAAGACCCTCTGAACTATGTCCCTTGGGATGACGATTTTTATCAGGCTGTTGATGATAGTATCTACAGGGCAGTTGACCAAGCGATAGTTCCCCTAGAGCAGCGAATCACTGCGTGCATGGATGAGGCTTACGCAAAGCTGGCAGCCCTGATTCCCGTGCCGACCCCGGTCACGTCACCGGCCCCGGGTTCGTCGCCCCTCCCCCACCCCCTAAGAAACAGTGTACTGAGGGGGTAGATTCTGAAGCTTTTGCGAGGATTAAGCGGGCCTTTTCAGAGCTTGAGGCCCCCTCACCAGCTTCTGGACCCCCGGCTGAACTCCCCCCTCCTTCTCCGGCGATGTCTCCGGACCCACAGGAGGATGGAGAATCGCCTGACACGGACGAAGAGGCTTGTTCCTCTAGGTCATGGCTTCCGTCGCAGGCGCCTACCTCTTCTGCCCCTTCAGACATGTTAAACCCGGATGATATTGTCCATCCCCGCTCTTCGGAGTGGGTTCCCGGGGAGAAGGTGGCTCTTTATGTGGCTAACCGTTTGCGTAAGCCGGTAGATAAGGACGCCCGCAGTCGCCTTAGAGCGGAGTGCCCCTGCCCCATCTTAGAAGGTAAGGTGGCGTTGACTCCGGATATAGATCCCAAGATGGCGACATTTTTAGCCAAGTTTGTTAAGGACCCTCGTAAGGGTATAGACAGGTCGTGGCGTACTTGCCAAGACAAGTTGTTGGACGCCATTGGTCCCATGACTAAGATTCTTGACATGGCTGAGGAGGCCAAGGTGTCTGGAGACCTCATATCTCCTGAGGTCCTGTCGAATTGGGCACAGCGAGCCATAGTTTTCCTGGGGAATGCAAACTGCGCGCTCTCTACCGAGAGACGAAGGTCGCTATTAATTAAGATAGACCCCAAGTTGGGCGACCTCGCTTCATCTGAGGCTGGTGCGTGGCGCAGGGTGGGCTCTTCGGAGACCCGTTCATCAAGGAGCTGGGCAAATTTGTAGCCACCTTTACCTCCTTAGACAGGGCTCAGTCGTATATAAAAAAGGTCTTTGCCCCTCGGGTTTTTGACCGGGCCGGACGTAGCAGGGGCCTGGCCTTTCGGGAAAGGCAGAGGCCTTGCTCTCCAAGGCTTGGGCAGATAGCACAACCAAGCAATACCGATCAGCGTGGCATAGGTGGCGTCGCTGGTGTATGCGACGGAGTCTCGATCCTGTGGGGGCAGATGTAGTACAGGTCCTTAACTTCCTTGCTGATTTAGCGGAAGAAGGTTTCGCCTATCGATCCATCAATACTTTCCTTCCACGATCTCGGCTGGCCATCATTTGGTGCAGGGTTCCTCGATTGGGGAGCACCCTTTGGTGTGCAGATTGTTACGAGGGATCCGTCTCTTGTGCCACCGGAGCCGCGTTACTCCGTCCTGTGGAACGTGAACAGGGTTCTGAATTTGTTTCTGTCATGGCAACCGAATAGGTTTCTCTCCCGTAAAGAGCTTACGGCTAAGCTGGCGATGCTGTTGTGCCTGGTGTCCTGCAGGCGAGTCTCGGATGTTCGAGCTCTTGACATTACAGCTAGAGTTTTTTCTCCGGATCGGGTGTGCTTTACGGTAACAAGACGAACCAAGACCCTTAATCGGGTTATTTCATACCCAGCTTTTCCAGACATTTTAAGCCAGTGCTGGAAGTGGCTCGGCTGGTTGTCGACAAGCTTTGAACTGGCATAATCCGAAGCCTCCGGTCCTGCCATAGAATGAGAATTTGCCTAGCCTTAGTGCTGGTAAGTTCCAATTCTATTAGGGACTCGGAGGCGAGGATTATCCCTCCCAATGACTTCCAAGAAGTGGACCCTCCCCGTATGCAATGTAAGTAAATCATTCATGGGAATTTTCTGCTGTTAGCATTAAGACTGCTGCACTGTGTTCAGTATTTTTACCTGACTTCTTCTGGAGAGATGTTCGGAATCTGATGAGGTGATCTTTTTCAGGAAATGATGGTTCCAAACAGGATGCGTGAGAATGCCGGAACATGGGCTTCGCACGAAGAAAGAGGAAGAGGAGGCAGCAGAGGAGCATGATGGGAGCCACAAGGGCTACAGAGACTGACAAAGGACTTATGTTTTGATTTCCTGTTTCCCAAGTGTTCATGGGAAAAGTAGTTTTATGTGTTTTTTCTTGCTGCTGTGAAGAATAAAGTCCAGAAAGTATGGCATAATCCTCGCCTCCGAGTCCTTAATAGAATTGGAACTTACCAGCACTAAGGCTAGGCAAATTCTCATTGCCAATTATAAACTTACCCCCAGAATGCCTACCCTACGTTCTAGTACTCACAGGAGTTCCACCTTTAAGTGAGGGGAAAAGAGAAGATCACACTGATCTAAAAAACAAGTGTATCCAGTGGCTAAATGTAAATAGGCCATTACCTCCAAACGTTTCTGGGGAAATACTTGCTGTTAGAAGAATAGCATGGGAGGGGTCCTAAAACAACGGTAGGAGATATTGTAGTAATTAACTTTAGGGACACCTTTGCTGTGGATTTTGCCTTCAGGTAGAACAAATAGCCAAATCCACCCACTCCTTCTGTCCCACTTCTACCCTGTTCAACACCTGAGATTACCCTATTATAAAAGTGTTCATCACAGCGGGGGCTATAGGGATCCAACAAACAGAATGCAGCAGTGGCGAACAACAGGGAACGGCACACATTTATATAAGTTCGCACACCCAAATGTTAGCTCATAGGAACAGGTTTAGCGTGTTTGAGGAAGTGGATTGACTCCTATTGAATGGTAACTCACCACTTCAATTTGCTAATGGAGAGTCTACCAAAGGAACTGTGTTGAAGGAATTCGATCCTACTACCTCCCCTGGAGAAGGCACAATACCTTACACTGCGATGAGGGAGGGAAGTCGAGAAACGGGGGAATTGGAGTACCAACAGGGGGCCCGGTCTCTCCTTCGAGAGGTAGTCAGTAAGGCTGGATACGTCGTATCCAGCCTGGAAAAAAAAGGGATGAAAATACCCGGCCAAGGAACCGTTGAGGCAGTGGAAGGATGTCTAAAAATCCTCTCTTGGAATATAGACGGGTTAAAAATTAAACTGCTCACGCCAGAGTGGGTCTCCTTTATGTCAACACATGATATCTGCATGATGCAGGAGACTTGGGCGCTTGAGGGAAGTGTGAGTCCCGGCTATGCAAATTTCGATATCCTGGTATTATCTAGGGGCAGAGGCCGCCCCTCGGGTGGTCTATCGATATGGATATGCACTCATTTGGGCACCCAGGCCCCTCAAATAGAAACAAATTCCCCAGATGTCCAATGTGTGCTACTATCGCCACAAAATAAGTCTAACATTTACTCGAGACCAGTTAAGAATGGGCAGGAATCGAGTACAATCAAAGCACTGGACACCTTCATTTAGGCACTAGACCCCTCAACCGCGATTGCCAATTCGAGCCTTTGGGTAGTGCTGAGGTGTGGGACCAGGATGAAGAAGATTAGTTTTGGCATATTCCCGACCCCAAGATCCCTCCAGTCCTTCAAATAAAGTCTTTCTCCCTTGCAATGTCTCTGCGGGCGTTCAACTGGAGGTTGGATCCTGATCGTCCAGGGGAAGCTACATTCAATAGGACAGACCAAACTTCCACCATTGACTACGTTATGATGGAAACAAAACACTGGGGCAGATTGAAAGAATTTAGGGTCTTACCGAGGCAAGATAGCGATCACAATGCCTTAGTCCGAACTCTCAAGCCCGGGTCTTTCGGACTAACACACCCTGAGCCTAATCCTAATACTGTGGCCACACCTCTTATGCTAACGAACAACAGGCGAAGGGTTAAATGGCCCTATTTCCTGGATTCCCCTAGTAGGCTTGCTAAAATATACCAGATCGCTGTTCCTCGGATCATCGAGATGGGTGATTCGGCCTTAAACCAACAAGCCGTTAAAATACATAGGCAGTTAGCCGTGGCACTTGGGGATGTGTTTTACCCAGTGGGTGGAAATAAACGGCGTGGGGATAAGACACACCCCTGGTTTGATGATACCTGCAAGAAGGCAAAAAGGGATCTCCTCATAGCAGTTAAATCCAAAGATAGGGTAAAAATTAGGTCATCCAGACTGCTCTACAAAAAGGAGTTAGAGAGAGTAGGAGGAAACGAGGTGGGATGAGCTGAGATCTGTGCTCCTCCTAAAGGATGCCAAGTCGTTTTGGGCCATAGTTAATTCAGGTATAAGAGGGGGAGGTGAGGCTATTTCCCCGAATATTGCTCCCTCAGTGTGGGAGGCACACTTTGGAGAACTCTACACAAGTCTTGAGTGTGACGATCATGTGACCCTTGGTCTGGATCAGATGTTAGATGGGGCCACGGCCCTCCCGTCATTCCCGGCCCTAGACCTCTCATATGAGTTTCGATCACTGGGGGTCGTGGGCGCGGGATTAGGGTTGGACCACCTGGATAAGCGGGAGGCGACCCCCACCGAAATTGTGGAGGGTATTTCCCTTAAGGAAGTGAAATTTGCAATTGAAAGACTTCTCCCAAACAAAGCCCAAGGCATTGATAGATTGCCAGGTGACTTGTTTCACTCCCAGCCTAAAATGTGGGCACCCTACCTTGTAATCCTGTTCAATGCGGTCCTTAGGGGGTCTGACCTACCGGACACCTGGTTGGGAGCTCAGATCGTCCCCATCTATAAGAAGGGCTGCCCGCTAACCCCACCTAACTATAGGCCCATTAGTCTTATAGATACAACTCAAAAACTAATGGGTAGGATCATATTGGACAGGATACAGGGATGGATGGGCGAGCATGAAATACTGACTACTCTCCAGGCCGGATTTAGATCTGGCATCTAGACCCTGGACCAAATTTTTAGGCTCCAGGTCCTATTTTGGAAAACTGCAAGAGTAGCGGGTGGCAACCACTACCCTGTTTTTGTGGACCTGCGGGCCGCATTTGATCTTGTGCCCAGAGTAAGATTGTGGAAAGTGTTGGAAGAATTGGGCCTCCCGTCGTATCTACTTGAAGTCTTGATTAGATTCAATGCAGGGAACTACACCCAGGTTAGCTGTGAAAGGAATGGGGACCTTTCGGCCTGTTTCCCTGTATCTAGGGCGTTCGTCAGGGCTGCGTCCTGGCTCCAACTCTATTCAGTCTCTACATCAATGGCTTGGTGGATGCCTCAAATGGTGTCAAGGATAACGACGCTCCCTGGTTAGCTACTGGTCGGGTGCCCGCTCTGATGTTCGCAGATGACACTCTGCTGCTATCCCGAATGTCAACGGGCATCCAGCGGGTATTGGACGGGTTTTGGAGGTAAACTTGGAGAAAACGAAGTTTATGATCTTCAATCCCTCGAAGCACACCCGCCCTAACCCTGTTCTGAACAGCACCCCCCTTGAACGGGTGAAAACCTTTGTTTACCTTGGTGTTACGTTGACAGAGGACTTTGATTGGGGCCACCAAATATCTAAATCTGCACTGAGACTCTCTCAGATTATAGGGGGTATTGGTAAACTTCACAAAACATCGGATTTCAAACCTGTTGCTCCTGTCCTTGAGATATATAGACTCCAGGCCAGGACAGCAGCCGTATAGGCGCAGAACTCTGGGGACACAAGAACACACTGAGCCTCTTAAAGGTGGAAAAGTCCTTTATGAGAAATTTGGTGGGCCTTCCTCAGAGTACACCGCTTACACCCCTGCGACTGGATCTTTGACTGGAGTCAATTAAGGAATCGGTAGCCGCACAACCCCAGCTCTACTGGAGAAGGCTCTGGTCTGCACCCGAGCTCTCAGCCTATAGAGCGGAATTTCTGGAGGTTTGGGGACAAATAAAGAACAAAAATATTCCCTGGTTATCCCACATCAAGGCTCTTTCCCATTATGTAGGTTTGCCCCAGCTATGGGAGACCCCAGAGCTGAGCTGCCCCAGGTTACCTAGATCAGAGTTGCTGGCCTATGTGAGATATCAAAACACCCATGCACTACAGTGCTCGACAACCCTGGGCAGGCTTTCTACTGTGTTTCTGTTGGTAAAAGTTGATTCTCAGAGGGAAGAATTTCTAGATCTAGTGAAACCTCCCCTCACAAGGAAATTATACACCCAACTGAGACACAGCTGCCTACCCATTAGGGCGTTTACTTCTAAATGGGCCGATACTGATGAGGGAACCTGCCCAGCTTGTAACTGTACCCGAGAAGATGTTGTTCATGTCATGTTTTTTTGCCTGGCATACAGTAAAATACGAAAATGTTGGCTGATCTCCCTATGTAGAAACTTGGGACTTAGGCAATTTGTGAAGGCGTGTAGGGTTTTAACATATGATACCTCCCCCCTCATTGTCTTTGCTATTTCCCGTTTCTTACATGGTATGTGGCGCAGAAGGAAAGGCTGTATTGAAGGTCGAATGGAAATGACTTGAATTAACTGCACCGCTTCCTCTTCGTTTCTTTTTAATATACAATTTTTATAACCTGTGTCCGTTTTGATAACCTACTGTTTAATAACTTTTTACTGTATATTTCAACTATTTATATTGATGGATTTTATTATTGTGCTTTGTATGTATTTTATCTGCACGTTTATGGTCTACGACCGAAATAAAGTTATCAAAGTGAATTTATAAGTGTTTGTCTTTTAATGCAGTGAATGGATTAGTACATACTGCTGAATGGATTACTACAACAGTGCAACAGCAGTGACAGAGTGCTTGGTGAAAGTGTACGGATACAGACTGGGGAATTAAAGGTGTGAAAGACAAGTGAGCAGGTAGATGCAAGATTGCATACATAGTGAATAGGGGTTTCAAGCACTCCTTGCCCTAAGGCCTTCTTTGCTGAATGAGTACTTGAGTACTGACTGAAAGATTACAGTTCTGCAAGGAAAATGCATGACTGTATTTATAAGTGTTTCAGTTTTAGCACAGTGAATGGATTAATTTATACTGCTGAATGGGTGACTACAACAGTGGAACAGCAGTGACAGAGTGTTTGGTGGAAGTGCAAGGATACAGACTGGGGAATTCAAGGTGCAAAAGACAAGTGTGCAGGTAGATGCAAGACTGCATGTATAGTGCATAGGGGTTTGGAACAGTCCATGCCCTAAGGCCTACTTTGCTGTATGAGTACTTGAGTACTGACTGAATGATAACAGTACTGCAAGGAGAGTACCTGACTGAATTTATAAGTGCGTCAGTTTTAGCACAGTGAATGGATAAGTACATACTGCTGAATTGGTGACTACAACAGTGGAACAGCAGTGACAGAGAGATTGGTGGAAGTGCAAGGATACAGACTGGGAAATTGAAGGTATGAAAGACAACTGTGCGGGTAGATACAAGACTGCATGTATAGTGCATATGGGTTTGAAGCAGTCCATGCCCTAAGGCCTACTTTGCTGCATGAGTACTTGAGTACTGACTGAATGATTACAGTTCTGCAAGGAGAATGCATGACTGCATTTATAAAAACTTCACTTTTAGCACAGTGAATGAATTAGTACATACTAGTAAATGGGTGACTACAACAGTGCAACAGCAGTGACAGAGAGGTTGGTGGAAGTACAAGGATACAGACTGGGGAATTGAAGGTGTGAAAGACAACTGTGCAGGTAGATACAAGACTGCATGTATAGTGCATAGGGTTTTGAGGCAGTTCATGCCCTAAGGTCTACTCTGCTGCATGAGTACTTGAGTACTGACTGAATGATTACAGTTCTGCTTGGAGAATGCATGACTACATTTATAAGTGCTTCACTTTTAGCACAGTGAATGGATTAGTACATGCTAGTGAATGGTTGACTATAACAGTGCAACAGCAGTGACAGAGAGCTTAGTGGAAGTGCGAGGATACAGACTGGGGAATTGAAGGTGTGAAAGACAACTGTGCAGGTAGATACACAACTGCATGTATAGTGCATAGGGGTTTGAAGCAGTCCATGCCCTAAGCCCTACTTTGCTGCATGAGCACTTGAGTATAAGTATGGGTGAATTTTGCGGATCTGCGGTCCGAGAATTCGCGTGAAATCGCAGAATCCGCGGATTTGCGGATTTTCACGCGAAATCGCGAATATTTTTGCGATTTGCACTGGAGTACTTTCTACTGGCTAATCCAGTAAGTGCTACCTCATTGGGTAAATGTATAGTGCTTTTCCTACACTGCAGCTGCGTAAAGGGCCAGGTGATTTGTCTCCACTGACCATGTGTGCCTGTAACTTGCCAAGCCTCGACCATGCTCACTAATGTTTTGGGCTGATTAAAACGTTACTGAATTTGAGCTTCAACTCGGGCACCTGCTATATCTGTAAGTACCAGCATGAGGAATGGGACCCCCTCAAAAGGATAGTTTGCGACCAAGGAACAGAGGGGAAGAGAGAAATTTGTTCTAGAAAGTTGTTCCTTCAGTGGTCATATATATCTATTGGCAATATACATCAGATAATTTTGAGAAAGGTGACTGACTTATATAAACATGTTTATTTTGTCATAGTTTTTATTTTCATTTACTTAAGTTTTTTTCATTTCAATTTCTCATATACAAATTACATAATTCATCATAAATACATTTTACAGACTCGAAAAATTTTTGGGGGTTTTTAAAACACACATTATTGATAACACACCAGAAATACAAAAAAGAATTATTTATACACAAAAGAAATTGATTTTTTAGAAGGCCACCTGATTTTTAAATACACAACTCAATTTACAAACATACACACATGCATACCACAATTACACTACCAAAAGGGGAAAAAAGGGGAGAGAAACTACGTATGGACTGACAAGTAAGCATGGGCGAATTTTGCGGATCTCGCGTTCGCGAATTTTGCGGATTTGCGAACTCGCAATCCGCAAAATCCGCGAATTCTTGCGAATTTGCGGATTTTTTTTTTTTTGTGTTCGCAAGGATTTCTGCCAGTTCGCGAGGGTTTCGTACCAGTTCGCAATTTGGAACTTACATTTCGTCGCGCAACGGTCGCGAATTATGTTGTTTCTACGTCTGGTTCATCATCACAGGTTCCCAGCACCCTCTGTTTCACCACTGCAACCCTCTGTTACATCAATGCCACCCTCTGGTTCATCATTACTGTAGATTATGGGGGGGAAAAGCAAGCACACCATCCCTGCTTCAACTCAGATGAATTAATTTGGGGTTAGTTTATTAATGTGTCACTGTTTTAAAATTCCAGTCTGGCACCTGCTTCCTTATCTGTAATTTTGCTTTCTGTTGCAGTGCATTTTTTTTCCCCAGGACCTTCTTTGTGGCCTACTTGTAGCTATTGTATGAGCCTGCTGTGAGGGTCAGAGCAGGGTCATACAATTGTTGCAACTAGCAACTGAATTCTGGAGGGGCCCCAGTCAGGAAGCACTACCGGGAATTGTTACTAATGATGAGTTTGAACTCTTGCCCCTGCCGAGTGCTTTCACTTTTGAAAAACTCGTTTTTCTGCAATTTCGCGGGGTTCGCGGGGTGCGAACACGCGCAAGATCGGATTCGGAAGCCGCAAATTCGTGCGAATATGCAATTTGTTTTTTTTGCGGCGTGTTAGTTGGCAAGGTTTTGTGCGTTTTTGCGAGCCGCTCGTAGCGCAAGACGCGAAGTTACCCTCGCGGTCGTTCAAGGGCGCAGCCATCTTGTTTGCCTGACGTATTTCCGTTTCCGGGTGCGAAGTGTAATCTCGCAAAGTCCGCGGCTTGCCAGTACAGTCTCGCGCGTGTTCGCAAGGAAAATCTCGCGCGAACTTACCCGCGCGGTCGTGAACGGGCGCGGCCATCTTGTTTCTCATTCATTGCTATGGTTCTGGGCATGGTCTTTGTATCCTCTGTCAATCTCTGCCATCCTTTGCTTGTTTGAAGTTTTTTTTTTTCTATTTTACTTATTATCTATCCCTCTATTTTTCTAGCCCTATATTTTTGTGTTTACTGCTACTTTTGGTTAATTTTAAACTACTTTTGTAAACTCTTTTCTTTTCTTTTCTTCCCTATTCTATTTTCTTTATTCCTTTCCGCCCAGACCATGGTGAAGGGAGCCGGGAAGCATCCCGAGAAGGGGAAGGGTCCCGCACCCCGTGTCCGGCTCCCGTGCGGGCGTTTGAGGGGGGAGCTAGTGATGCCACGGGAGATCTTTACCCCGGAGGAGGTGGCCCAACTCATTTTTTATGTTCAGCGCCGCCTCCCCAGGACCATCATGGGAGGCGGCAAGATCAGTGCCGGGTACGGGGCCCGGGAGCGCCGGAAGAGGTGGGAGAAGGTGTGCCAGGCCATTTAATACCACTCTCGGGTCTGGCGCACCTACAACCAGGCCACCCACCGCTGGACGGATGTCCTGACCCGTGAGCGAGATCTGCTCGACCTCCTTGGCCTTGAGATCCCCGGGCTTGGTGAGTAGTAGTAGCTATGTCTTTACTACTATGTTTTCTCCTGCTGTGTTATTATATTGCAAATTTTTGTTTTTTACCAAGAGCAATAATGCTGCTCATTACATTGTAGGTACATTTTATTTCAAAATCTTCTGTGCATTTCAGGTACACTGCTCTCCTTCTCAGTAGTGTTGCTACTATGCTTATTTGTTTTAGATTTTGTGTTCATTTCATTGGCCTGTGAAATTATGTATGAGTGTAGTTGAAAGAACTGCGCAATGCTACACACTAAGGTTCAGATTTTTAATTACCGGCGCATCCCTGCAAAGTTGCAGGGATGCGCCAGTAATTGTGCGTCACGCCACCATCACCCATGGTGCGCCGTATTACAATGCGGCGCGCCATGGGCCCAAAACGTCACCAAAGCGTTACGCATCTGTGCCGTAAAGGTGGCGCATTGCTGGAGTTGCGTCGCAACGATGGTGCAGCTCCATCAATTCTCTGGGGTGCCCTATCTCCCCAATGCTGCGTCAAGCCGTACGTCTGCTTCAAGCAGGCGCAGGGTTTGAGTCACGCATCATTGTCCTCAAAGTGACTGATTGAAATCTTGTAGATTTCCCTCAGCCACTTTTAGGATGCGTTCCTGCGCAGGAACGCCCTCCCTTGCGCCGGAACACCCCTATTGGCGCAGGGCTTTACAACGTGATGCATCTCCCAGATGCGTCACGTTGTTAATATACGCCGCACCATTGCGCCTCTTTTGTGCTGTCGCTGCGTCACAAAAGTCACGCAACAATGGAGCAAAAGAGCCGCAAGGGCCTTATAAATCAGCCCCTACAGACTCAAGTCCAGTCCTTCCTTTGTACACATGGCGATAAGAAGAAATAGTGGTGGTGGATTAATAGTTTGAGTATTTTAATGACTGGTGAATGTAGTAGGAAACTTTAGTGTTGTCGCTGATCTTCAATCACGATGGACTTTGGCTGTCACTTTGCGTGCTGCGGACTGCTGCCTGCCAATCCTAGGCAAACCTTTTTAGTACTTTGTTTAGTGAGTTACATAGGGTAGTTTCCAATTCGACGGTCCGCAAATCAAGCAATACTAAAGTAATGACGTAGTCGACCACATGAGATTGGTCAATAATATATCCCGTGGAGTCGTTCCCTATTTTCTATTTCGCAAAAATATTTTGTTACTTTGTTAGTTCTTTTTTAAATGTTTGATTTGGTTGAGAAATAAATATCATCCATGTTTTCTGTTTTTCTTTCTTTCATGTTGTACATCAGCTTCCCCCAGGGGCAAGAGGAGGACACAGGAGGAGGAGGAGGAGGGTGCTGTTGTCGATGCAGGCCAGGACCGGGCAGTCGAGGGCTCCTTTGCTGGCCCCAGTAAGTTTTAATTTTAATATAGAGTACTTATTTTTTCCTAGCGTTCCTCATTCGATTTTTTCTAAATCGTCTTTGATCTTCTTGTAGACAGGATCTAAATTCTTATCCCTATGACTCCGTGTGGTATTACTAGATTATTCTTATTAGTCTGTCTGTGTAGCTAACTAAGATTGCACATTTGGCATTTCTATTGGACTCCCATTCTAGTCAGCAATAGCTCTATGCACTGAGTGTAGTCCTCTGGGATTGTCCATAATGTCTTTTCAAGTATTCTAAATGTTTATGCTTTGACCATTGCCAACAATAAAAAGGTGAATGACCACCACCAAGAAATAATAAGATACTACTTTACTTTTGGTTTGGATAGGACAATCCATTCTACTACTGTTGCAGGGACAAATCTGCACAAACAGAACTATGGACACTAAATAATGCATCGCTTAGCTTATCAATTATAATAGGTGCTGTAACTGTTAGACTTTCCACATACCTCAGTGATAACAGACTTTGTAGTTGAACCCCCAATCTCCTTACTGACTAGATAGTGTGGCAGAGTCATTTAGCTCCCAAAGTCACCGATGGCAGAGGCACGGACTCATGCTTGCAAAAATTCGAAAACCTTTAGCTCATCCACTCTAGTCTGGAGGACCAAAAACCACAGAGTCTATTTAAGTTTAAAAGCTTTATTAAAAGTAAACACATTTATTAAATTCAAGTTTGTCATAAAAGTGAACGTGTAACTGAAAATGGAAAAGTGCTTAGTGCTGACGATTAATTGGACACATTTCTTGTGGTCGAGCCGAGCTCTCACCTGGTTTGAACTTGATCCTGCTCGTGTTCTTAGAAGTCAAGGTTCTGTCTGTTAGGAGAAAAAGTGGTGCGTGTTAAAAAGTAAAAAGCAAACATTCATCAGTTATCCAAAAAGTGCAGCAAGACAACAGCCTTCCCTGGAAAAAGGGACATTTTTACTCTAGAGTACACAGTCAAAAATTATTAAATTGTACACTTTTTTTCACATTTCTTTCTTCCTCCTAGACCAAATATTATATAGTAGTGAGTGGTGTATTCTAACATTATTAAATGTACTTTGTAGGTGGAACATCTGGAGACTGGGCCAGCGCGGAGGTGGTGGCATTGGACGAGGAGGACAACTCTGGGGAGGAGGCGGTGCAAGTGCCGGAAAAGGACATGCCTGTGAGGGTTCACACGGTGGTGGCGGGCAGAGGTAAGCTATACATTCCTTAGTCATTGAGATTGAAGACTGCAGAGTGTGCTTTCTGCACGGGTGTATTATAAAAAAAGCAGGTAGTAGCCTCCTCTAAATGTACTTCGACTTAGCTGTGAAGTTTTTGGCGAGAAGAATCCCAATCAGATCTGAGGTGAACTTGATGGATGGGATGAACGAAAAGCGAAAGAAGGGTGTAAGTAAGTGTGGAAGCACGAGAAATGTAATGATGACTGGCAAAGAAGAATGATATGTGTTTGCTTGGTCCCCGAGGTGGCTGGGAAGGTAAGAAAATGGTATGGTGCATGGCTGGGTGAATGATGAAGCAAGGATGGGTGGAAGGAGAACAGCCTGGGTGGGTGAGACAGAAACTGTATGTGTGCAATATACTTTGAATGGATGGATGCCTGGATCATTCATGGTACTATCTGACTCTTAGATAGCATATGTGAATCTAGAGAGAGTAGACGGTCACTGGATGAACTAAGTGTTACTTTGAAGAGCATGTAACACCGCACCCGCACGTCCGTTCCAGTGTAGGAAAGGCAAGGAAAAGAAGTTGTAACGTTGTCCAAAGACTACCATGAATAGTAGCAGTAGTTTGTATTGCAACTGCAAGCACAGCATATATCCAGTTATTACGGTGGGCACTCCCTACCTCCCTTAATAACTTTAGTTTAGTAGTAGTACGTCATTCATGTGTGGGGGTATCACTGTTCACTCAATAATAAGCAAAGCACCTAAAGTCATCCCATATGTCATCAAATACATCCCATGTGAAGTGATAGATAATCAGATAATTTAGCTTCTTCATTTTCCTTTTCTAATACTCATTTGCACTGTAGGGTGAAAGCTAAATTAATTAAGCAGTAGCCCTTTTAACAGAGTATTCTCAGTGCCACCCGTAATAGAAAAGTAAGAGCTTCACCACCTGCATGTACTGGACCGGTACAGTAACGCAAGTCTGTCTCACTCACCATGGTGTGCGTCTGTTTTTCTCGGGTGCAAGTTCACTGCGCTGGCATTATGCCGGCTTGCATAAGATAACGTACCAATTTTCCTAAACAAGAGAGAAGAAGAAGAATAAGAGTGGTGTACTGTCATAGTCGACTGTAATAGAAGTCCATAGTGCTCGTAGAATTTGTTCCTTAAACTCCCACTAATGTTAGAGCAAGGATGAAGAAGTCGGAGGTTACATAGATACTGTCCTCAATAGTTATGCACTGTGCTTTCAATTTGCTACTTGTACTGTGACAACTTTCTGCTCAATCATTTTGTGTTAATCTTAAGGAGCATTGGTTACAGACTATGTCTTTCTTTTTTCATGTAGTTGCTCCTTCCAAATCCAAGACACCATCAAGGAGGAAGGAGCTGGCTCGAATGGCCCAGCAACGGAGGCTGGATGCCACTGTTGCTGAATATCGGCGGCTGGTGGCCCTGGAGGAGGAGGAGACGCAGTCTGGAACAACAACAACGTCCACTGGGACAGCTGCCTCCTCCTCCGTGCGGGCTGCCAGCCAGCGCAGTGCTCCAGCGGTACGGAGCCGGGCTACCAAAGCCAAACGCCACCGCCCAGCAGCAAAGAAAGCAGCTGCCCCTCACAGGATTTGCAAGGCACACCGGCGCCGCTTATCCCTCAGACTGTCCTACCTGGAGCAGGAGGTCCATAATTATAAGAACGTGGTGGAGGGCCTCCGCTTCGAACTTGCCACCCTCCGCAAGGAGCATGATGCCCTGGCTGCTAATTCCAACAGCACCCTGCCATAGTGTCCCTTGCCCCTTTTTTAGAGACTTTTGGGGGGTGGGAATTGGGAGTTGTGATTTTTGGGGACTTTTGAAGGACAATCGTTGGGGTTAGGGAGGGTCTTGCGGGAGATTCTTTTGTTAGGGCTATAAAAATATACTTTTTGAAACTTTATCTGACCATACCTGTTTTTTACTGCTTTTGAGTCTGGTGGGTGGGGGTTTAACATAACAGTAAGTTTGTTTTCCTGAATAGTCCTAGGACTTTAGTAGTACTACCGTCAATCAAATCTCTCGTCTCTCCTAATACTCCATTATACTACCTCCAACCAAACGCCTATCTTACCTGTAATTTCTGTTTGCAAGTAGGGCTAGGCCCAGGGCTGGCTCCACGGGAAACAGCAAATAAGGTTGGCAATCCTGGGCGGATAAAATTTCCTCATAGCGGTGGTAATAGTGGTGTGACACAGTGGCAGTTGCTTGCCTATGAAAAAAAGAAAATGAAATCTGGTTTGTCCTCCTGAGCAATACAAAGGTACAATACAGAATATAGCAGGTGACAGAAGTACACTAGAACAGTGCCACGTTGTAGCCTAACAAATGTTAAAGTATAACTAATTCGGTTGAAGTTCTTTGACATTAGCCATGGGTCTTTGTCAAGCAGAGTAAGAATATATCCTCGGATTTCTTCACCAGCCTGTTGCTATCACCTTATCCTCCCCAGCAAGTGTGTGGATTTATTGCTGTAATTTAGTCACACATCAATCAAAACCACACAGCCCGGGGGAAGAGGGTTAGGGTTTGAAAAATGGATGGGTACGGGGGTTTTTGGGAAAGGTTTTGGGAGACAAGAAAAAGTAGCACAGCATGGACGAACAATTGTGAACATAAACAAATCTTTGGGTACAAACCTATCCATCAATCTTTGAAAGTGCATACACTACTGTAACTGCATGCATGTCAGTTAAAAGTAAGTAGTACTTTCGACAACTGTGGAAGAAAGAATGCGACAGTACAGGGCGTGGGTGGAAATATTGATAACTATATTCAACATAAGGTCTCTGTAGCCAGATACCTGAGAGCCTTGCTGGTCACTATAAATCCATTCACAACAACACTCAATGGGGTTGGTCTGGAAGGTGTCAGGTTTACTCCCCGTGATCCAGTCGATGCAAATATGGTTCCACCTCCAAATGTCACCAACACCCAGAAGTGTAAACACAGGGTGTTCGAGGCATTAGGCGGGGGAGAAAAATAACAAACTAAAATAAAAAATGTGGGATGGGTAAAGGTAGGGTCAGCAGGGAAAGGATACCTGTAACAGAAGACAAGACAGGCATCAGTGAAGTGCTGTCCTAACATACAAGGGTACTCTCATATAGTCTCACTAAATAGTCTGCAAGTCTCCCGCCTACTCATGGGAAATGTAGTTTCATAGTACGGTAGGCGCTTAGGGGCTGCGTAACCTGACAGAAGGTATAGTAGATAGAAAAGGAGAAATTGCTTTTTTTCTAGGTGTCCCCTCACTCACCAGGGTTGCCCCTTGGTGACATGCTTCATCATTGGGGCCATCCCAGTCCTCTACGGCCTGGGGCGTGCTGCGACTTGCGAATTACGTAGGAGCACTTACAAATGACTATGTGTGGTGCAGATGTGATAGTGGAGTGGACTAAGTGATGTGTTAAGGGATCAATGTAGAAGCAGAGAGAGAGCCAAGAAATGCAGTCACAGTCAGAGAAAAAGGCAAGGGATACTGTATCTATGTGGTTGTAGTGGTCCTGTTGGAAGTGGTAAGTAAGTTGCCCGCAGAAAAAAAATCCTCCTATTAGCGGCACTCCTCCATTGCAGCCGACGCTTCGTCCATCGATGTTGGTCACCAGAAGACACCCTGTCCACTGCCTGCCTGATGCTGAATTGTGGCTCGCTACTGTGAAGCCTGACTCCATCCTTTTTTCCCCATTGCAGAGACTGAAACCCGGCCTGTAATTATTCAACGAAAAACAGGAAGTGATATAATATTACAACACCACTGATAAATAAATATAAGGTATGTAGGCTGTGGAGTGCAAAAAGTCACAATTTGTTTTTCCTAGTAGACAGTACAATGTTTTCGAAAGTGCGTACTCTGAGTCACCTTTTGAAGGATAAATAAGTATGGGCAAATTAATGTATCGGATCTTGCCCCTCAAGCTAGGTGTACTTGAAACTGTGTTTTAGAACAAAATTAGATCTTCCTAGCAGTGCTCCCACCCAGACCCTTACTAAAGCCAGTCGCAAAAATGTAGAAGACCCCCAATCAAATCTCAAAAAACGAGGCCTAGCAGAAAACTGGTGACAAAACTTACTTTGAAAGTAAAAGTAGGCCGAAGTACCCTAATTACCCATTACCCACCGTGGATTGCATTCAAACCACTTGCAAGCAACCAAGCAAAAGTAGCCATAGCCAGCATCGCTCCAAGACTCGAAATCCCCCCCACTCAAACACATGCAATAGAAATACTGCTAACCCTAACGAACCCTAAGTTAAGAATAGTGGCAAAGGCTTTCTTTAACTATGCCAAATCCCCCCTTTCCCACCATGGATTTTCTTTAAATGACTTGCAACCAAAATTACACATTCTCACGAGTGCTCTAAGACCCCAGAACTCAGTTTGAAAAATCTAGAACACCCCGAAACACATGCAATCCTGCTGCTAGGGCTAACCCTAACGAACCCTAAGTTACAAAAAGTGCCAAAACTAAAGGCTTTTCCGCGCGGATTTTGTCCCAACCACTTCTACCCGGTATTAGACCTTCCCAGGAATGCCCCAAGACCCGGCAACCCACCCGCCAAGAAGCGTAACACCCCCAAACAGGCCAAAAGCAAAATCTCATACTTGCAATATTTCTGGGCCTTCGGTCCAAACGCGCTGCGTAGCTAGGCCATAAGTCGGGGTTGGCACGACGGATTTCCTGAAAAGCAAATGCAATCAAGATTAGAGTGTCCCAGCAGTGCTCCCAGACCACGAAACTCACCCACAAACACCAGGAAGCCCCCCAAACAGGCCCCCGAAAACGCTACATAGAGCAAAATGTCAGAAATAGCCCAAAAAAAAAATCGGCCTGGATTTTGTCCCAACCACTTCTACCCGGTATTAGACCTTCCCAGGAATGCCCCAAGACCCGGCAACCCACCCGCCAAGAAGCATAACACCCCCAAACAGGCCAAAAGCAAAATCTCATACTTGCAATATTTCTGGGCCTTCGGTCCAAACGCGCTGCGTAGCTAGGCCATAAGTCGGGGTTGGCACAACGGATTTCCTGAAAAGCAAATGCAATCAAGATTAGAGTGTCCCAGCAGTGCTCCCAGACCACGAAACTCACCCGCAAACACCAGGAAGCCCCCCAAACAGGCCCCCGAAAACGCTACATAGAGCAAAATGTCAGAAATAGCCCAAAAAAAAATCGGCCTGGATTTTGTCCCAACCACTTCTACCCGGTATTAGACCTTCCCAGGAATGCCCCAAGACCCGGCAACCCACCCGCCAAGAAGCGTAACACCCCCAAACAGGCCAAAAGCAAAATCTCATACTTGCAATATTTCTGGGCCTTCGGTCCAAACGCGCTGCATAGCTAGGCCATAAGTCGGGGTTGGCACGACGGATTTCCTGAAAAGCAAATGCAATCAAGATTAGAGTGTCCCAGCAGTGCTCCCAGTCCACAAAACTCACCCGCAAACAGACGGAACCCCCCCTAAGAGCACCTCAAAGGCAAGCAAGTCATCAAAAACACAAAAAAAATTCCGCCTGGGATTTGGTCCAAAACACTTTTATCCGGTATTAGAGCTTCCCAGCAATGGCCCCAGAGCCGTCAACCCAGGAGAAAACGAGTAGAAGACCCCCAAACAGCCAAAGAGCAAAAGTACAAATATGGGGACTTAGTCACTTTTTCACAAATTTCCCAAATCACTCCGCGCGCGCTCTGCAGCTAGGCCCTAAGTCCCCTCTGCCACCATGGATTTGCTTCAAACCTCTTGCAAAGTAAAGTATATATAGCCAGCAGTGCTCCCAGACCACGAAACTCACCCACAAACACCAGGAAGCCCCCCAAACAGGCCCCGGAAAACGCTACATAGAGCAAAATGTCAGAAATAGCCAAAAAAAAAAATCGGCCTGGATTTTGTCCCAACCACTTCTACCCGGTATTAGACCTTCCCAGGAATGCCCCAAGACCCGGCAACCCACCCGCCAAGAAGCGTAACACCCCCAAACAGGCCAAAAGCAAAATCTCATACTTGCAATATTTCTGGGCCTTCGGTCCAAACGCGCTGCGTAGCTAGGCCATAAGTCGGGGTTGGCACGACGGATTTCCTGAAAAGCAAATGCAATCAAGATTAGAGTGTCCCAGCAGTGCTCCCAGACCACGAAACTCACCCACAAACACCAGGAAGCCCCCCAAACAGGCCCCCGAAAACGCTACATAGAGCAAAATGTCAGAAATAGCCCAAAAAAAAAAATCGGCCTGGATTTTGTCCCAACCACTTCTACCCGGTATTAGACCTTCCCAGGAATGCCCCAAGACCCGGCAACCCACCCGCCAAGAAGCATAACACCCCCAAACAGGCCAAAAGCAAAATCTCATACTTGCAATATTTCTGGGCCTTCGGTCCAAACGTGCTGCGTAGCTAGGCCATAAGTCGGGGTTGGCACGACGGATTTCCTGAAAAGCAAATGCAATCAAGATTAGAGTGTCCCAGCAGTGCTCCCAGACCACGAAACTCACCCACAAACACCAGGAAGCCCCCAAACAGGCCCCCGAAAACGCTACATAGAGCAAAATGTCAGAAATAGCCCAAAAAAAAAAATCGGCCTGGATTTTGTCCCAACCACTTCTACCCGGTATTAGACCTTCCCAGGAATGCCCCAAGAGCCGGCAACCCACCCGCCAAGAAGCATAACACCCCCAAACAGGCCAAAAGCAAAATCTCATACTTGCAATATTTCTGGGCCTTCGGTCCAAACGCGCTGCGTAGCTAGGCCATAAGTCGGGGTTGGCACGACGGATTTCCTGAAAAGCAAATGCAATCAAGATTAGAGTGTCCCAGCAATGCTCTCAGACCACGAAACTCACCCACAAACAGACGGAACCCCCCCTAAGAGCACCTCAAAGGCAAGCAAGTCATCAAAAACACAAAAAATTTTCCGCCTCGGATTTGGTCCAAACCACTTTTAGTGCTTCCCAGCAATGGCCCCAGACCCGTCAACTCACCTGCAAAGAGGTAGAACAACACCCCCACAAGTGCTGAGTCTTTCTTCATTGGGCGTAAACCAGCCCTCTGCTTTGATGGAAATAGGAGTCTGGAGGAGGAGGATAGAGGAGCATGTTCTTCTGAACTTGTGAACCTGAGGAATGCAGACTGCGGCACCTTCAAATAAATTAGCAAACAAGTGAAGACAGTTCTGCTGATGGGCTTGTTTTTGTGATTATCTGATTAAAGTTTGAATTATATTAACTGTGCACAACAAAGAAAGACAGACACACAGGAATAAAAGTGAATAAGGATGAAAAAGAAAGTTATTGATTCGTTGTCTCATTTTCAGGGCTCGAAGTCGGTATCACGGTCCAGGAATAAGAATAAGGCTTCGTCATCATACTCTGCGAATTCAGCCAGGGTGAGGTCAGTGCCACCTGACAGAGTAGAAATTCCCTCATCTATGTTGCTGGCCACCTCCTCTTCATCCGGCACGCTCTCTCGTACTCTTATATCTGGTGGTATGAGGTGCTGATTCATCTTGATCATTGTTAACCTCTCCACATTTTTGGGCGAGAGGCGGCTCCGTTTGGGAGTTACAATCCCACCAGCCGCACTGAAAACCCGTTCAGAAGACACACTTGCGAGTGGGCAAGACAAGTAGTTTATAGCCAGGTTGGTGAGCTGTGGCCACAATTCTTTTTTCCCATGCCAATACGCCAATGGGTCAGAATTAACATAGACCTCTGTGGAGTCATTCAGATAGTCCTTCACCATCGACTCAAGGTCCTCCTCCAAGGTTCCTCCACTTTGCGTAGCTCTTGCTGTGCCTCTGACCTTTTGAGAACCAAACCCACGCAGAGCTAGCCAATCCTCTTCAGCCTCCAATGTTTGTTGTCTTTCGTGCAGATGATCCGGTTGCCGGTGTCTTTAACGGCTGAGAGGTCACTTGTGCCACAGCCACAGGTGCAGAAGTGGATTGTTTTGACTGGGGATGGCCTGCTGATGTACTGCCATTTCCTTCAATTTCCAGCCGTTCTGTTTCAAACTTCTTGGCTGACAAGGCTAGCCAACGTTTGTACTTTGTAACATCTTCATCACCAAAAGGAAAGAATGCTCTGCCTGCCAGCGCCTTTTTGTAGCGTGGATCCAGAATAGTAGCACAAATGTAATGCTGTTCTGAGTGGATCTTTTTAAGACGTTCATCACCTTGTAGGAGCTCTAATAATTGCTCAGCCAGAAGCAAAGAGTCTTTCTTTTTGTCATCTTTTCGAAACACAGAACACACCTCCTTCAGTTGGTCCTCCAGCATGTACAACAATGGGATAGCTTTTCCCAAATTAGAGTCCTCCTTGCTGACTGCACGCGTGAAGACCTCAAAAGGACGAAGCATGCGTGTTAGGCTTTCAACTATGTTCCATTGCGGCCCACCCATCCTCAGCTCCTCTATACCCTCTTTCAAGAAATATTGATCGAGTTGCGTATACTGCTCATACAGACGCTCAAGCATGTAGAAGGTTGAGTTCCAACGTGTTACCACCTCCTGGATGAGTGCTTTCACTGGCATTTGACATTGATATAGCATGCTCCTCAGCTGCTTCCGGGCCTTAAAAGAATGCCTGAAATGCTTGCAAATTTTTCGGCAGTTCTCCAATACACTGTACGCTGCACTGCGTTTATTACCCAAGAATTTTTGGACAACCAGGTTTATACAGTGCGCCAAACACGGCACTCTGAAATAGTAACCGTCCCTCATGGCCTTAACTATATTGGAGCCATTGTCCGTGGAAACATAACCAACCTTGCGTTTTAGTGGGGACAGACAGTTAAGGACCTTTGTGTTAAAGACATCCAAAATGTTTTCTGCTGTGTGACGTTTCTCCAAACCAAACATGGCTAGTGTTGCATGTTTCCGAGCACCTTTAAAAACAATGTTAGTGTCAACACCTGAGTTTAGCTTTGCTTTAGCCCCTGAAAAAGAGACCCAGTGTGCAGTGATGCACATGTAATCAGCGCCTGCGCCACTGGTCCACATGTCTGTTGTCAGATGTATAGTGTGAACAGCACTCTTCTGCAAAGCTGCCCCAATCACCTTCAGAACATCTTCATGTAGTGCTGGAACCGCAACTCGGGCAAAATAGAACCGGCTAGGAACCTTCCATTTAGGGCAGAGCGCTGTCACTAATTCTAGAAAACCAACCCCTTCTACAAAAGAAAAAGGGAGAAGGTCCAGAGCTAGCATTTTAGCCAGCTTAGTGTTATACAGACGGGTCATCGGGTGGTTGCGTTCATATTGCGCTTCTGTAAACAACATCTTTTTAATGTTGCCCTGGACCAATGATTTACGGGATGATGATGATCTCTTCGACCCAGTTACGCTCGCTGATGAACTTTTCCGCATTGATGTCTCACTCTCTCCCACACTCTTAGTGTGGCTCCCATGGGGTGTGCTGCTGACATGGGAACTGGGTGTAAGTGAAGTGTTTGAATCGTCTTCTTCTACCTCCTCGTCATCAGCAGATGACAAATCAACGTTTTCATTACGTGCAATTCCGGCTTTCTTGACCGCCTCTAGGTGCGGAAACCATTCGACAGCGTGCCTTCTCTCAAGATGACCTCTCTGGCCTCCGGTACCATAGTTAGAACCAAGCTTACCACGACTAAATCGAAGCTTACAAAGGCTACAAATGGCTATGTTTTCCTTTTTTGGGCAAACACTAAAGAAGTCCCAAACTGGAGACTTGAAATGTCTTCGGGGGCCGGAGGAGGCGGCGATACTGGTGGTGGTGGTCCTGCTGCTAATGACAGATGAAGTGGAGGATGTGGATTGCCGAACTTCAGTACGTTTTGCACTTTCACCACCACGAATTGAGGTCGAGGACGAGGTGGGTACCTTCTTGCGAAGAAATATGGAAGCGGTAGGTTTTGGTGTACTACTTAACTCCAAATCTAATGATTCCATTTCCATTGCCTCCTCGCCGACATCATCATCACGCTCAGCAGCTTCTCGGGATAGGGTCAAAATGTCTCTTTGCTGCATGCCCGGTGGGGCTGCAGTGACCTTTGTGATGACTGGCTCGTCGTCATCGTGAGAGGCTTCATCACCAGCAGTATCTGTCACTTCTTGTTGAGCCTCATCACACTCCATAGGTTTGAGTTTTTGGACGACCTTCCTTTTACGCTTAGGTACCGGTGTCAGATCATGGTGTGCCTCTGCCTCACTGTCAGACCGCAGTTGTGGTTCCCAAGACAGATCACTTGCACCAGAACGAGGTGGGCTTGAAGAAGATGTAGACACCCCCCTTGATCTTTTCCTTGCTAGGGATGTGGAAGACAATGAATGATCATCAGGAGGAGTGGCTTCCAATGATACCTCAGCTTCAATGTCGATTTCCAAATGTGCCCCTACTTCGGGAGGAACAACTATTGTGGGCACTTGTGAACCTCCATGCACCTTTGCTTGCGCATCTCCTTTTGCTGCCTCTCCTTCCACATGTACTTGGGCGTGTACTTGCACATGGTGTTGTTGTTGCGGCTGTGGTTGTTCAACACTTGTCAGATGAGTTACAACAACCTGTGTTGATTCAGGGACATTGCTGCTACTTTCTTGCGATGAGCCAACATCACTGGTCGATGGTGATTGGAGAAGTACACTGACTGCCTCTGAAGCACTCAAGGGCTTTGACTTAAGTTGGCGTGGTGGTGGAGGCACTGAACCCAATGGAGCAGGGGTGCTGCTCTCAGGTTGGTCCCCAGCAGATCCTGCTGCTGCAGGCGTACTTTTTTTTTTGCTCCCAAAAAAAGTGGCGGGTGGCACACCAGCCTCCTTGGTAACTTGCTTCTTCTGCTCCTTACTAGCAACTTTCTTGCTAGAGGAGCTACGGAGAACTTTCTTTGGGGGCGGGGCCATCTTCTTCAGAGCAGGTCAGACAGCAGGCCGCAGTTGCACGAATTGTAGAGTTGTCTGAGGCCAGACGTGACGTCGCGTGACGTTATGCTGCACACACACACCGCTGCAGGACTTCTTCCTGGCACTGGTGGTTCTCTTGAGTCTTGTGCACCTAAAAAAAATGGAAGACAGAGGAACATCAGTTCAGTTATAGAGCACAAAAAAATCGAAAAACACTGCAAAATCAGCACAATCCCAATCCATCCATGCCCTCCATAATGTTTAAATTCAAGACAACCCACAGAAAGACTAGGCCCATGCAAGACTCACTACCCCTGGGCATAAATAAAGGTTGAAAAGTAGGCAAAATGGTTGGAGGCCTAACAACAAAGCCTGCATTCAAAATGGCCACTTGCCTGCCAGCACATGGCCAGTGCCTGTAGCTGCACTCAAAATGGCCACCAGCCACATGGCATGTCCCTCCCCATGAACACACCCAAAAATCGAAAAACACTGCAAAATCAGCACAATCCCATTCAATCCATGGCCTCCATGATGTTTAAATTCAAGACAACCCACAGAAATACTAGGCCCATGCAAGACTCACTACCCCTGGGCATAAATAAAGGTTGAAAAGTAGGCAAAATGGTTGGAGGCCTAACAACAAAGCCTGCATTCAACATGGCCACTTGCCTGCCAGCACATGGCCAGTGCCTGTAGCTGCACTCAAAATGGCCACCAGCCACATGGCATGTCCCTCCCCATGAACACCCCCAAAAATCGAAAAACACTGCAAAATCAGCACAATCCTATTCCATCCATGGCCTCCATGATGTTTAAATTCAAGACAGCCCACAGAAAGACTAGGCCCATGCTAGACTCAAATACCCCTGGTGAAAAGGCCACAAGTACAGGCCCAAAAATCGAAAAACACTGCAAATTCAGCACAATCCCATTCAATCCATGGCCTCCATGATGTTTAAATTCAAGACAACCCACAGAAAGACTAGGCCCATGCTAGACTCAAATACCCCTGGTGAAAAGGCCACAAGTACAGGCCCAAAAATCGAAAAACACTGCAAAATCAGCACAATCCTATTCCATCCATGGCCTCCATGATGTTTAAATTCAAGACAGCCCACAGAAAGACTAGGCCCATGCTAGACTCAAATACCCCTGGTGAAAAGGCCACAAGTACAGGCCCAAAAATCGAAAAACACTGCAAAATCAGCACAATCCTATTCCATCCATGGCCTCCATGATGTTTAAATTCAAGACAGCCCACAGAAAGACTAGGCCCATGCTAGACTCAAATACCCCTGGTGAAAAGGCCACAAGTACAGGCCCAAAAATCGAAAAACACTGCAAAATCAGCACAATCCTATTCCATCCATGGCCTCCATGATGTTTAAATTCAAGACAGCCCACAGAAAGACTAGGCCCATGCTAGACTCAAATACCACTGGTGAAAAGGCCACAAGTGCAGGCCCAAAAATCGAAAAACACTGCAAAATCAGCACAATCCTATTCCATCCATGGCCCCCATGATGTTTAAATTCAAGACAGCCCACAGAAAGACTAGGCCCATGCTAGACTCAAATACCCCTGGTGAAAAGGCCACAAGTACAGGCCCAAAAATCGAAAAACACTGCAAAATCAGCACAATCCCATTCAATCCATGGCCTCCATGATGTTTAAATTCAAGACAACCCACAGAAATACTAGGCCCATGCAAGACTCACTACCCCTGGGCATAAATAAAGGTTGAAAAGTAGGCAAAATGGTTGGAGGCCTAACAACAAAGCCTGCATTCAAAATGGCCACTTGCCTGCCAGCACATGGCCAGTGCCTGTAGCTGCACTCAAAATGGCCACCAGCCACATGGCATGTCCCTCCCCATGAACACCCCCAAAAATCGAAAAACACTGCAAAATCAGCACAATCCCATTCAATCCATGGCCTCCATGATGTTTAAATTCAAGACAACCCACAGAAAGACTAGGCCCATGCTAGACTCAAATACCCCTGGTGAAAAGGCCACAAGTACAGGCCCAAAAATCGAAAAACACTGCAAAATCAGCACAATCCTATTCCATCCATGGCCTCCATGATGTTTAAATTCAAGACAGCCCACAGAAAGACTAGGCCCATGCTAGACTCAAATACCCCTGGTGAAAAGGCCACAAGTACAGGCCCAAAAATCGAAAAACACTGCAAAATCAGCACAATCCCATTCAATCCATGGCCTCCATGATGTTTAAATTCAAGACAACCCACAGAAATACTAGGCCCATGCAAGACTCACTACCCCTGGGCATAAATAAAGGTTGAAAAGTAGGCAAAATTGTTGGAGGCCTAACAACAAAGCCTGCATTCAAAATGGCCACTTGCCTGCCAGCACATGGCCAGTGCCTGTAGCTGCACTCAAAATGGCCACCAGCCACATGGCATGTCCCTCCCCATGAACACCCCCAAAAATCGAAAAACACTGCAAAATCAGCACAATCCCATTCAATCCATGGCCTCCATGATGTTTAAATTCAAGACAACCCACAGAAAGACTAGGCCCATGCTAGACTCAAATACCCCTGGTGAAAAGGCCACAAGTACAGGCCCAAAAATCGAAAAACACTGCAAAATCAGCACAATCCTATTCCATCCATGGCCTCCATGATGTTTAAATTCAAGACAGCCCACAGAAAGACTAGGCCCATGCTAGACTCAAATACCCCTGGTGAAAAGGCCACAAGTACAGGCCCAAAAATCGAAAAACACTGCAAAATCAGCACAATCCCATTCAATCCATGGCCTCCATGATGTTTAAATTCAAGACAACCCACAGAAATACTAGGCCCATGCAAGACTCACTACCCCTGGGCATAAATAAAGGTTGAAAAGTAGGCAAAATGGTTGGAGGCCTAACAACAAAGCCTGCATTCAAAATGGCCACTTGCCTGCCAGCACATGGCCAGTGCCTGTAGCTGCACTCAAAATGGCCACCAGCCACATGGCATGTCCCTCCCCATGAACACCCCCAAAAATCGAAAAACACTGCAAAATCAGCACAATCCCATTCAATCCATGGCCTCCATGATGTTTAAATTCAAGACAACCCACAGAAATACTAGGCCCATGCAAGACTCAATACCCCTGGGCATAAATAAAGGTTGAAAAGTAGGCAAAATGGTTGGAGGCCTAACAACAAAGCCTGCATTCAAAATGGCCACTTGCCTGCCAGCACATGGCCAGTGCCTGTAGCTGCACTCAAAATGGGCACCAGCCACATGGCATGTCCCTCCCCATGAACACCCCCAAAAATCGAAAAACACTGCAAAATCAGCACAATCCCATTCCATCCATGGCCTCCATGATGTTTAAATTCAAGACAGCCCACAGAAAGACTAGGCCCATGCTAGACTCAAATACCCCTGGTGAAAAGGCCACAAGTACAGGCCCAAAAATCGAAAAACACTGCAAAATCAGCACAATCCTATTCCATCCATGGCCTCCATGATGTTTAAATTCAAGACAGCCCACAGAAAGACTAGGCCCATGCTAGACTCAAATACCCCTGGTGAAAAGGCCACAAGTACAGGCCCAAAAATCGAAAAACACTGCAAAATCAGCACAATCCCATTCAATCCATGGCCTCCATGATGTTTAAATTCAAGACAACCCACAGAAATACTAGGCCCATGCAAGACTCACTACCCCTGGGCATAAATAAAGGTTGAAAAGTAGGCAAAATGGTTGGAGGCCTAACAACAAAGCCTGCATTCAAAATGGCCACTTGCCTGCCAGCACATGGCCAGTGCCTGTAGCTGCACTCAAAATGGCCACCAGCCACATGGCATGTCCCTCCCCATGAACACCCCCAAAAATCGAAAAACACTGCAAAATCAGCACAATCCCATTCAATCCATGGCCTCCATGATGTTTAAATTCAAGACAACCCACAGAAATACTAGGCCCATGCAAGACTCAATACCCCTGGGCATAAATAAAGGTTGAAAAGTAGGCAAAATGGTTGGAGGCCTAACAACAAAGCCTGCATTCAAAATGGCCACTTGCCTGCCAGCACATGGCCAGTGCCTGTAGCTGCACTCAAAATGGGCACCAGCCACATGGCATGTCCCTCCCCATGAACACCCCCAAAAATCGAAAAACACTGCAAAATCAGCACAATCCCATTACATCCATGGCCTCCATGATGTTTAAATTCAAGACAGCCCACAGAAAGACTAGGCCCATGCTAGACTCAAATACCCCTGGTGAAAAGGCCACAAGTACAGGCCCAAAAATCGAAAAACACTGCAAAATCAGCACAATCCCATTCCATCCATAGCCTCCATGTTGTTTAAATTCAAGACAGCCCACAGAAAGACTAGGCCCATGCACCACTCACTACCCCTGGTCAAGGCCCCAACAACAGGTCAAAAATCGAAAAACACAAAATTTTACAAAAAAAATAAATCGAAAAACACAGAAAAATCAGCACAATCCCAATTCATCTATGGCCTCCATGATGTTTAAGTTCAAGACAACCCACAGAAAGAATCAGTCCACCCACCACTGAGTACCCCTGGGCAAAAGGCCCCAAAACAGCCCAAAAATCGAAAATCCCAAAATTTTAGTTGCAGCAACTGTAATGCCCCAAACAAACTTACTTGTAAAATTTCTAATCCAACAGTGATCCAAACAAAGTCAAAAAGGCCTCAAATCCAAAGATCCAGCAGCATCCACAAAAAGTAATCCTTCCAGGTCCACATCCAAATGAAAAGTGACCAGGAGATGGACAAAGCACTGGGAGGAGCCTGCTGAACAGGAACAGGCAGTTGAAGACTATGAGGCACTTCCTTCCTCCCACCCCCCTGCCCCCTCCCCAAAATGGACTCCTCGCTAAAAAAGTGCAGGCAAATGTCAAACTAAGGAGTTATTCACATAAAAATCATCATTTCTAGAAGGTTTATGCTGCTTGCTGGTGGATTTCTTGTGCAGAATTGCAAATTTATATTTTCGCTCGCCGCATCTCAAATCTCGCAATTGCGAAGTACCGCGAGACGTGATCTCGCCGTACTCGCGTTGACAAACTATCGCTGGCAAGCCGCGATGACGTAATCGCGCTCGCCAATTCCCGCGGGATCACACAGCAAGATCCAAAATGGCGCAGCACTCGCAAACTATCGAAAAAAACAACTCGGCAAACGATGATAAACGCCGCGCGCCGCAAAAATTGTATCACCAACGCCGCGCGCCGCCCAAAAAATCCGCTCTGTGCGAATTTGCGGATTTTGCGGGAAATCCGCAAATCTCGCGGATTGCGGATTTCCCGAAAATCCGCAAAATCCGCGAGCGGAACGGATTTTCCGCCCACGCTTACTGACAAGTTCACAGGTTGTCAGGTTTTAGGGTCTCAGAAGAACTTAAGACCCCCGCACATGATTGGTCGACGCGCGTTTCGGTGGATAACCACCTTCCTCAGGACCTTTTTTTCTCTTGTGGGTCAAGGATATCAGGGGACCTAAAAAGAGTTTATTTACAAGAAAAGACAAGAAAAAATATCTGTCACCAACACTTCTTCTTATTGATTTACAGATACAACAATATAAGACATTGTCTAGGTCTAGCATGGCTGCACCCCACATGCCCGACAAGTTTTGGAAACATCAAAGCCATTGACTCCGATAGGCGTGGGTCGTAGATGATTAATTTGTTACAATGAGAGGCCAACAGGGATTTGAAAAGAGAGTTACAATTATTTAGGAATAGAAGACAGGTAGTGCTCTTTTTGATTGAGAACCCTCTATGCTAGTTTGAAATACAGGGATTGTTATCATATGAACCAGGACATAGTGCTACTCACAAGAAAGGATAGGCCAATATGGATTCCTTGCGTGCTCAGTTGCTAGATTTTCGGATTGAATACTTGTTAAAAACACCTGCGTGGAGAATACAATATTCCTTGTTTTATCATTTGTGACTAAATATATAAAATATATAGTACCCAATAGGCTGTCATTCTTACCACTTTTCATTGTGAAACAGGGTTCGATTACTTCAACCTGTTCAGAGACGATTATTTATTCTCCAGGGAGTCAATTAAAAACTATAAAGCAAGAAAAGTGTCCATATATAGTATTTGGTTTCTCCTTCCGATATGTACATACACTTTATAAACAGAATATAATTAGCCTAAATGGTGTAATGTGTGGAGATATACCTTTAAATGGCTGGTGATGCCCTCAGTAGTACAAAATGAATCGGTAAGATGTGGTCTCAGTAGTTGCGGTCTACACAAGTAGAAAAAGGAAACACAAAAACCACATTTCGTCAGATCTATTGTACTTTAGTCCCACAAGTTCTACAGATGGATACTCATAAAGTGAACTTACGTCTCGTTATTTGCATAGATGAGGGAATAATTCCTTTATATGGCTAATGATCTGCCGCCAGTTCCTGGACCAGGAATAGTGATAATGCTTTTTTCAGCTTGATGAATCTGACCCCATTCTTTACACTGCATCCATCTAATAGTTAGAAAGGTTGGAGACATTTATACAAACTGCAGCAGTGTGGTGGATTTAAGCTACTATTCTGTTCGAAGTCCCTCCTATTTTTTGCAAGAGCGAGTCGATGTAGTTTAAATGCTAAGGTAGGACGGTTAAAGATAGATAGCAGGGTTTTTAACAAGAACGTGGTGGGATCTAAGCGTTTAAACTTTCTACCATTTTCTACCAGAAAAATTCGGTGGAGTTTAAATGCTAAGGTAGGACAGTTAGGGATAAATAGCAGGGTTTTTAACACGAACACGAACGTGGTAGAGTCTAAGCGTAAAACTGAGGCAGTAGATGCGCGATAGTCTAAAGACTTCTAATGATGTGAGCTTACTGACAACGCGGGCGCAGCAAAGGTTCCGGTCGAACTAACTAGCAGGGTTTTTAACACGAACACGAACGTGGTAGAGTCTAAGCGTAAAACTGAGGCAGTAGATGCGCGATAGTCTAAAGACTTCTAATGATGTGAGCTTACTGACAACGCGGGCGCAGCAAAGGTTCCGGTCGAACTAACAAATGAACCTCGTCCCAGATGGCGACATACCTGTACATGTGGGGTCTCAGGGTTTATTCAGATCTTCCTCGGTCGTCGGCGGTAAGCGACCTGTAGTGTCTCTAGTCCGGTTTATAACGCCGTCCCATTGTATCGCGAGAGAACGATTGGCCGGTGCGAGTTAACATAAATGATGGACTCTTGTTTCAAAAATGTCAGGAACATAAAAGACGGACGTAAGTCTATTTACCCGGCAAAGCGGGACCGAATACAAAAAAGAAAAGAAAGAAGTACTGATTTTTTTATTTGTTTTAATCGAGTAAAGACAGGGGCTAAACGATCATTTATTAATCTGTTCCAGAACGTTAAATCATCTCCGATGTTCTAATAGGGCAGAGTGGCCATGCTGGAAATCGGAAGAAAGTGGGTGCTGAACCAACATTAATTGGTCAATTTCGAAATATATCCCTATCTCATATGTCCTGAAGGAACATAATGGCTGTGATACTCACTAATTTTTACGCTGGGGCCAGGCGTATTAATATGGTCAATTGAAAGTGAGTGATAGGGGTCCAAGGATTCAATGGGTACATCCCACAGGGTCTGATACTGAAGTTTTGTTATTAGCATGTATTGAACGTCACGCTGGGAGGACCCCTGGCATATGATTTGGGCATGATTCTGCAGGATAGTAATGAGTACACAGTAACACAGAGGGTATAGTGTAACCCAAAAGAGAGGGAGGACCAGGGTTCTATGGAGTAATCAGAAGAAGGTCACATGGGCTAAGTACTGGATGAGAATGCGGTATGTGTAAGTTTATTTTGTAACATACCATGAGATATCCTCATTCAGTCCATGTTTCACAGTGTCAAGATGGAATATCCAAAATGTTTCCCGCTTCTTGCGAGTCACTTCATTGGGCTGACCTATTTTGGTGATTACTTTCTCCAATATCGACCATTTGATGTCTTGCTCTGAATGATTGTTATCCAAGCAGTGTTGGACCAGGGGTGCCAACAATTTTTTCGTCTTAATGGCAGACTTGTGTTCGCTATAACGGACGCGAAATTCACGACCCGTTTCTCCCACATAGGCCAGGCCGCAACTGCAAAAAAGAATATAGACAATGTTGCTACTACGGCAGTTTGTCAGATGACGTAGTTTAATCTTTCTGTCATTATAGGTTATGGTATCTGAGGTGATCGCTGTATCACATGCGTGGCAAGAGCCACATCTGTGATTACCTAGGACTACCGGTAAGCCAAGAGGAGGACACAGGAGGAGGAGGAGGAGGGTGCTGTTGTCGATGCAGGCCAGGACCGGGCAGTCGAGGGCTCCTTTGCTGGCCCCAGTAAGTTTTAATTTTAATATAGAGTACTTATTTTTTCCTAGCGTTCCTCATTCGATTTTTTCTAAATCGTCTTTGATCTTCTTGTAGACAGGATCTAAATTCTTATCCCTATGACTCCGTGTGGTATTACTAGATTATTCTTATTAGTCTGTCTGTGTAGCTAACTAAGATTGCACATTTGGCATTTCTATTGGACTCCCATTCTAGTCAGCAATAGCTCTATGCACTGAGTGTAGTCCTCTGGGATTGTCCATAATGTCTTTTCAAGTATTCTAAATGTTTATGCTTTGACCATTGCCAACAATAAAAAGGTGAATGACCACCACCAAGAAATAATAAGATACTACTTTACTTTTGGTTTGATTAGGACAATCCATTCTACTACTGTTGCAGGGACAAATCTGCACAAACAGAACTATGGACACTAAATAATGCATCGCTTAGCTTATCAATTATAATAGGTGCTGTAACTGTTAGACTTTCCACATACCTCAGTGAAACAGACTTTGTAGTTGAACCCCCAATCTCCTTACTGACTAGATAGTGTGGCAGAGTCATTTAGCTCCCAAAGTCACCGATGGCAGAGGCACGGACTCATGCTTGCAAAAATTCGAAAACCTTTAGCTCATCCACTCTAGTCTGGAGGACCAAAAACCACAGAGTCTATTTAAGTTTAAAAGCTTTATTAAAAGTAAACACATTTATTAAATTCAAGTTTGTCATAAAAGTGAACGTGTAACTGAAAATGGAAAAGTGCTTAGTGCTGACGATTAATTGGACACATTTCTTGTGGTCGAGCCGAGCTCTCACCTGGTTTGAACTTGATCCTGCTCGTGTTCTTAGAAGTCAAGGTTCTGTCTGTTAGGAGAAAAAGTGGTGCGTGTTAAAAAGTAAAAAGCAAACATTCATCAGTTATCCAAAAAGTGCAGCAAGACAACAGCCTTCCCTGGAAAAAGGGACATTTTTACTCTAGAGTACACAGTCAAAAATTATTAAATTGTACACTTTTTTTCACATTTCTTTCTTCCTCCTAGACCAAATATTATATAGTAGTGAGTGGTGTATTCTAACATTATTAAATGTACTTTGTAGGTGGAACATCTGGAGACTGGGCCAGCGCGGAGGTGGTGGCATTGGACGAGGAGGACAACTCTGGGGAGGAGGCGGTGCAAGTGCCGGAAAAGGACATGCCTGTGAGGGTTCACACGGTGGTGGCGGGCAGAGGTAAGCTATACATTCCTTAGTCATTGAGATTGAAGACTGCAGAGTGTGCTTTCTGCACGGGTGTATTATAAAAAAAGCAGGTAGTAGCCTCCTCTAAATGTACTTCGACTTAGCTGTGAAGTTTTTGGCGAGAAGAATCCCAATCAGATCTGAGGTGAACTTGATGGATGGGATGAACGAAAAGCGAAAGAAGGGTGTAAGTAAGTGTGGAAGCACGAGAAATGTAATGATGACTGGCAAAGAAGAATGATATGTGTTTGCTTGGTCCCCGAGGTGGCTGGGAAGGTAAGAAAATGGTATGGTGCATGGCTGGGTGAATGATGAAGCAAGGATGGGTGGAAGGAGAACAGCCTGGGTGGGTGAGACAGAAACTGTATGTGTGCAATATACTTTGAATGGATGGATGCCTGGATCATTCATGGTACTATCTGACTCTTAGATAGCATATGTGAATCTAGAGAGAGTAGACGGTCACTGGATGAACTAAGTGTTACTTTGAAGAGCATGTAACACCGCACCCGCACGTCCGTTCCAGTGTAGGAAAGGCAAGGAAAAGAAGTTGTAACGTTGTCCAAAGACTACCATGAATAGTAGCAGTAGTTTGTATTGCAACTGCAAGCACAGCATATATCCAGTTATTACGGTGGGCACTCCCTACCTCCCTTAATAACTTTAGTTTAGTAGTAGTACGTCATTCATGTGTGGGGGTATCACTGTTCACTCAATAATAAGCAAAGCACCTAAAGTCATCCCATATGTCATCAAATACATCCCATGTGAAGTGATAGATAATCAGATAATTTAGCTTCTTCATTTTCCTTTTCTAATACTCATTTGCACTATAGGGTGAAAGCTAAATTAATTAAGCAGTAGCCCTTTTAACAGAGTATTCTCAGTGCCACCCGTAATAGAAAAGTAAGAGCTTCACCACCTGCATGTACTGGACCGGTACAGTAACGCAAGTCTGTCTCACTCACCATGGTGTGCGTCTGTTTTTCTCGGGTGCAAGTTCACTGCGCTGGCATTATGCCGGCTTGCATAAGATAACGTACCAATTTTCCTAAACAAGAGAGAAGAAGAAGAATAAGAGTAGTGTACTGTCATAGTCGACTGTAATAGAAGTCCATAGTGCTCGTAGAATTTGTTCCTTAAACTCCCACTAATGTTAGAGCAAGGATGAAGAAGTCGGAGGTTACATAGATACTGTCCTCAATAGTTATGCACTGTGCTTTCAATTTGCTACTTGTACTGTGACAACTTTCTGCTCAATCATTTTGTGTTAATCTTAAGGAGCATTGGTTACAGACTATGTCTTTCTTTTTTCATGTAGTTGCTCCTTCCAAATCCAAGACACCATCAAGGAGGAAGGAGCTGGCTCGAATGGCCCGGCAACGGAGGCTGGATGCCACTGTTGCTGAATATCGGCGGCTGGTGGCCCTGGAGGAGGAGGAGACGCAGTCTGGAACAACAACAACGTCCACTGGGACAGCTGCCTCCTCCTCCGTGCGAGCTGCCAGCCAGCGCAGTGCTCCAGCGGTACGGAGCCGGGCTACCAAAGCCAAACGCCACCGCCCAGCAGCAAAGAAAGCAGCTGCCCCTCACAGGATTTGCAAGGCACACCGGCGCCGCTTATCCCTCAGACTGTCCTACCTGGAGCAGGAGGTCCATAATTATAAGAACGTGGTGGAGGGCCTCCGCTTCGAACTTGCCACCCTCCGCAAGGAGCATGATGCCCTGGCTGCTAATTCCAACAGCACCCTGCCATAGTGTCCCTTGCCCCTTTTTTAGAGACTTTTGGGGGGTGGGAATTGGGAGTTGTGATTTTTGGGGACTTTTGAAGGACAATCGTTGGGGTTAGGGAGGGTCTTGCGGGAGATTCTTTTGTTAGGGCTATAAAAATATACTTTTTGAAACTTTATCTGACCATACCTGTTTTTTACTGCTTTTGAGTCTGGTGGGTGGGGGTTTAACATAACAGTAAGTTTGTTTTCCTGAATAGTCCTAGGACTTTAGTAGTACTACCGTCAATCAAATCTCTCGTCTCTCCTAATACTCCATTATACTACCTCCAACCAAACGCCTATCTTACCTGTAATTTCTGTTTGCAAGTAGGGCTAGGCCCAGGGCTGGCTCCACGGGAAACAGCAAATAAGGTTGGCAATCCTGGGCGGATAAAATTTCCTCATAGCGGTGGTACTAGTGGTGTGACACAGTGGCAGTTGCTTGCCTATGAAAAAAAGAAAATGAAATCTGGTTTGTCCTCCTGAGCAATACAAAGGTACAATACAGAATATAGCAGGTGACAGAAGTACACTAGAACAGTGCCACGTTGTAGCCTAACAAATGTTAAAGTATAACTAATTCGGTTGAAGTTCTTTGACATTAGCCATGGGTCTTTGTCAAGCAGAGTAAGAATATATCCTCGGATTTCTTCACCAGCCTGTTGCTATCACCTTATCCTCCCCAGCAAGTGTGTGGATTTATTGCTGTAATTTAGTCACACATCAATCAAAACCACACAGCCCGGGGGAAGAGGGTTAGGGTTTGAAAAATGGATGGGTACGGGGGTTTTTGGGAAAGGTTTTGGGAGACAAGAAAAAGTAGCACAGCATGGACGAACAATTGTGAACATAAACAAATCTTTGGGTACAAACCTATCCATCAATCTTTGAAAGTGCATACACTACTGTAACTGCATGCATGTCAGTTAAAAGTAAGTAGTACTTTTGACAACTGTGGAAGAAAGAATGCGACAGTACAGGGCGTGGGTGGAAATATTGATAACTATATTCAACATAAGGTCTCTGTAGCCAGATACCTGAGAGCCTTGCTGGTCACTATAAATCCATTCACAACAACACTCAATGGGGTTGGTCTGGAAGGTGTCAGGTTTACTCCCCGTGATCCAGTCGATGCAAATATGGTTCCACCTCCAAATGTCACCAACACCCAGAAGTGTAAACACAGGGTGTTCGAGGCATTAGGCGGGGGAGAAAAATAACAAACTAAAATAAAAAATGTGGGATGGGTAAAGGTAGGGTCAGCAGGGAAAGGATACCTGTAACAGAAGACAAGACAGGCATCAGTGAAGTGCTGTCCTAACATACAAGGGTACTCTCATATAGTCTCACTAAATAGTCTGCAAGTCTCCCGCCTACTCATGGGAAATGTAGTTTCATAGTACGGTAGGCGCTTAGGGGCTGCGTAACCTGACAGAAGGTATAGTAGATAGAAAAGGAGAAATTGCTTTTTTTCTAGGTGTCCCCTCACTCACCAGGGTTGCCCCTTGGTGACATGCTTCATCATTGGGGCCATCCCAGTCCTCTACGGCCTGGGGCGTGCTGCGACTTGCGAATTACGTAGGAGCACTTACAAATGACTATGTGTGGTGCAGATGTGATAGTGGAGTGGACTAAGTGATGTGTTAAGGGATCAATGTAGAAGCAGAGAGAGAGCCAAGAAATGCAGTCACAGTCAGAGAAAAAGGCAAGGGATACTGTATCTATGTGGTTGTAGTGGTCCTGTTGGAAGTGGTAAGTAAGTTGCCCGCAGAAAAAAAATCCTCCTATTAGCGGCACTCCTCCATTGCAGCCGACGCTTCGTCCATCGATGTTGGTCACCAGAAGACACCCTGTCCACTGCCTGCCTGATGCTGAATTGTGGCTCGCTACTGTGAAGCCTGACTCCATCCTTTTTTCCCCATTGCAGAGACTGAAACCCGGCCTGTAATTATTCAACGAAAAACAGGAAGTGATATAATATTACAACACCACTGATAAATAAATATAAGGTATGTAGGCTGTGGAGTGCAAAAAGTCACAATTTGTTTTTCCTAGTAGACAGTACAATGTTTTCGAAAGTGCGTACTCTGAGTCACCTTTTGAAGGATAAATAAGTATGGGCAAATTAATGTATCGGATCTTGCCCCTCAAGCTAGGTGTACTTGAAACTGTGTTTTAGAACAAAATTAGATCTTCCTAGCAGTGCTCCCACCCAGACCCTTACTAAAGCCAGTCGCAAAAATGTAGAAGACCCCCAATCAAATCTCAAAAAACGAGGCCTAGCAGAAAACTGGTGACAAAACTTACTTTGAAAGTAAAAGTAGGCCGAAGTACCCTAATTACCCATTACCCACCGTGGATTGCATTCAAACCACTTGCAAGCAACCAAGCAAAAGTAGCCATAGCCAGCATCGCTCCAAGACTCGAAATCCCCCCCACTCAAACACATGCAATAGAAATACTGCTAACCCTAACGAACCCTAAGTTAAGAATAGTGGCAAAGGCTTTCTTTAACTATGCCAAATCCCCCCTTTCCCACCATGGATTTTCTTTAAATGACTTGCAACCAAAATTACACATTCTCACGAGTGCTCTAAGACCCCAGAACTCAGTTTGAAAAATCTAGAACACCCCGAAACACATGCAATCCGGCTGCTAGGGCTAACCCTAACGAACCCTAAGTTACAAAAAGTGCCAAAACTAAAGGCTTTTCCGCGCGGATTTTGTCCCAACCACTTCTACCCGGTATTAGACCTTCCCAGGAATGCCCCAAGACCCGGCAACCCACCCGCCAAGAAGCGTAACACCCCCAAACAGGCCAAAAGCAAAATCTCATACTTGCAATATTTCTGGGCCTTCGGTCCAAACGCGCTGCGTAGCTAGGCCATAAGTCGGGGTTGGCACGACGGATTTCCTGAAAAGCAAATGCAATCAAGATTAGAGTGTCCCAGCAGTGCTCCCAGACCACGAAACTCACCCACAAACACCAGGAAGCCCCCCAAACAGGCCCCCGAAAACGCTACATAGAGCAAAATGTCAGAAATAGCCCAAAAAAAAAAATCGGCCTGGATTTTGTCCCAACCACTTCTACCCGGTATTAGACCTTCCCAGGAATGCCCCAAGACCCGGTAACCCACCCGCCAAGAAGCATAACACCCCCAAACAGGCCAAAAGCAAAATCTCATACTTGCAATATTTCTGGGCCTTCGGTCCAAACGCGCTGCGTAGCTAGGCCATAAGTCGGGGTTGGCACGACGGATTTCCTGAAAAGCAAATGCAATCAAGATTAGAGTGTCCCAGCAGTGCTCCCAGACCACGAAACTCACCCACAAACACCAGGAAGCCCCCCAAACAGGCCCCCGAAAACGCTACATAGAGCAAAATGTCAGAAATAGCCCCAAAAATAAAATCGGCCTGGATTTTGTCCCAACCACTTCTACCCGGTATTAGACCTTCCCAGGAATGCCCCAAGACCCGGTAACCCACCCGCCAAGAAGCATAACACCCCCAAACAGGCCAAAAGCAAAATCTCATACTTGCAATATTTCTGGGCCTTCGGTCCAAACGCGCTGCGTAGCTAGGCCATAAGTCGGGGTTGGCACGACGGATTTCCTGAAAAGCAAATGCAATCAAGATTAGAGTGTCCCAGCAGTGCTCCCAGACCACGAAACTCACCCGCAAACACCAGGAAGCCCCCCAAACAGGCCCCCGAAAACGCTACATAGAGCAAAATGTCAGAAATAGCCAAAAAAAAAATCGGCCTGGATTTTGTCCCAACCACTTCTACCCGGTATTAGACCTTCCCAGGAATGCCCCAATACCGGGCAACCCACCCGCCAAGAAGCGTAACACCCCCAAACAGGCCAAAAGCAAAATCTCATACTTGCAATATTTCTGGGCCTTCGGTCCAAACGCGCTGCGTAGCTAGGCCATAAGTCGGGGTTGGCACGACGGATTTCCTGAAAAGCAAATGCAATCAAGATTAGAGTGTCCCAGCAGTGCTCCCAGACCACGAAACTCACCCGCAAACAGACGGAACCCCCCCTAAGAGCACCTCAAAGGCAAGCAAGTCATCAAAAACACAAAAAAAATTCCGCCGGGGATTTGGTCCAAAACACTTTTATCCGGTATTAGAGCTTCCCAGCAATGGCCCCAGAGCCGTCAACCCAGGAGAAAACGAGTAGAAGACCCCCAAACAGCCAAAGAGCAAAAGTACAAAAATGGGGACTTAGTCACTTTTTCACAAATTTCCCAAATCACTCCGCGCGCGCTCTGCAGCTAGGCCCTAAGTCCCCTCTGCCACCATGGATTTGCTTCAAACCTCTTGCAAAGTAAAGTATATATAGCCAGCAGTGCTCCCAGACCACGAAACTCACCCACAAACACCAGGAAGCCCCCCAAACAGGCCCCCGAAAACGCTACATAGAGCAAAATGTCAGAAATAGCCAAAAAAAAAATCGGCCTGGATTTTGTCCCAACCACTTCTACCCGGTATTAGACCTTCCCAGGAATGCCCCAAGACCCGGCAACCCACCCGCCAAGAAGCGTAACACCCCCAAACAGGCCAAAAGCAAAATCTCATACTTGCAATATTTCTGGGCCTTCGGTCCAAACGCGCTGCGTAGCTAGGCCATAAGTCGGGGTTGGCACGACGGATTTCCTGAAAAGCAAATGCAATCAAGATTAGAGTGTCCCAGCAGTGCTCCCAGACCACGAAACTCACCCACAAACACCAGGAAGCCCCCCAAACAGGCCCCCGAAAACGCTACATAGAGCAAAATGTCAGAAATAGCCCAAAAAAAAAAATCGGCCTGGATTTTGTCCCAACCACTTCTACCCGGTATTAGACCTTCCCAGGAATGCCCCAAGACCCGGCAACCCACCCGCCAAGAAGCATAACACCCCCAAACAGGCCAAAAGCAAAATCTCATACTTGCAATATTTCTGGGCCTTCGGTCCAAACGCGCTGCGTAGCTAGGCCATAAGTCGGGGTTGGCACGACGGATTTCCTGAAAAGCAAATGCAATCAAGATTAGAGTGTCCCAGCAGTGCTCCCAGACCACGAAACTCACCCGCAAACAGACGGAACCCCCCCTAAGAGCACCTCAAAGGCAAGCAAGTCATCAAAAACACAAAAAAAATTCCGCCTGGGATTTGGTCCAAAACACTTTTATCCGGTATTAGAGCTTCCCAGCAATGGCCCCAGAGCCGTCAACCCAGGAGAAAACGAGTAGAAGACCCCCAAACAGCCAAAGAGCAAAAGTACAAAAATGGGGACTTAGTCACTTTTTCACAAATTTCCCAAATCACTCTGCGCGCGCTCTGCAGCTAGGCCCTAAGTCCCCTCTGCCACCATGGATTTGCTTCAAACCTCTTGCAAAGTAAAGTATATATAGCCAACAGTGCTCCCAGACAACGAAACTCACCCACAAACACCAGGAAGCCCCCCAAACAGGCCCCCGAAAACGCTACATAGAGCAAAATGTCAGAAATAGCCAAAAAAAAATCGGCCTGGATTTTGTCCCAACCACTTCTACCCGGTATTAGACCTTCCCAGGAATGCCCCAAGACCCGGCAACCCACCCGCCAAGAAGCGTAACACCCCCAAACAGGCCAAAAGCAAAATCTCATACTTGCAATATTTCTGGGCCTTCGGTCCAAACGCGCTGCGTAGCTAGGCCATAAGTCGGGGTTGGCACGACGGATTTCCTGAAAAGCAAATGCAATCAAGATTAGAGTGTCCCAGCAGTGCTCCCAGACCACGAAACTCACCCGCAAACAGACGGAACCCCCCCTAAGAGCACCTCAAAGGCAAGCAAGTCATCAAAAACACAAAAAAAATTCCGCCTGGGATTTGGTCCAAAACACTTTTATCCGGTATTAGAGCTTCCCAGCAATGGCCCCAGAGCCGTCAACCCAGGAGAAAACGAGTAGAAGACCCCCAAACAGCCAAAGAGCAAAAGTACAAAAATGGGGACTTAGTCACTTTTTCACAAATTTCCCAAATCACTCCGCGCGCGCTCTGCAGCTAGGCCCTAAGTCCCCTCTGCCACCATGGATTTGCTTCAAACCTCTTGCAAAGTAAAGTATATATAGCCAGCAGTGCTCCCAGACCACGAAACTCACCCACAAACACCAGGAAGCCCCCCAAACAGGCCCCCGAAAACGCTACATAGAGCAAAATGTCAGAAATAGCCAAAAAAAAAAATCGGCCTGGATTTTGTCCCAACCACTTCTACCCGGTATTAGACCTTCCCAGGAATGCCCTAAGACCCGGCAACCCACCCGCCAAGAAGCGTAACACCCCCAAACAGGCCAAAAGCAAAATCTCATACTTGCAATAAATATCTGGGCCTTCGGTCCAAACGCGCTGCGTAGCTAGGCCATAAGTCGGGGTTGGCACGACGGATTTCCTGAAAAGCAAATGCAATCAAGATTAGAGTGTCCCAGCAGTGCTCCCAGACCACGAAACTCACCCACAAACACCAGGAAGCCCCCCAAACAGGCCCCCGAAAACGCTACATAGAGCAAAATGTCAGAAATAGCCCAAAAAAAAAAATCGGCCTGGATTTTGTCCCAACCACTTCTACCCGGTATTAGACCTTCCCAGGAATGCCCCAAGACCCGGCAACCCACCCGCCAAGAAGCATAACACCCCCAAACAGGCCAAAAGCAAAATCTCATACTTGCAATATTTCTGGGCCTTCGGTCCAAACGTGCTGCGTAGCTAGGCCATAAGTCGGGGTTGGCACGACGGATTTCCTGAAAAGCAAATGCAATCAAGATTAGAGTGTCCCAGCAGTGCTCCCAGACCACGAAACACACCCACAAACACCAGGAAGCCCCCCAAACAGGCCCCCGAAAACGCTACATAGAGCAAAATGTCAGAAATAGCCCAAAAAAAAAAATCGGCCTGGATTTTGTCCCAACCACTTCTACCCGGTATTAGACCTTCCCAGGAATGCCCCAAGACCCGGCAACCCACCCGCCAAGAAGCATAACACCCCCAAACAGGCCAAAAGCAAAATCTCATACTTGCAATATTTCTGGGCCTTCGGTCCAAACGCGCTGCGTAGCTAGGCCATAAGTCGGGGTTGGCACGACGGATTTCCTGAAAAGCAAATGCAATCAAGATTAGAGTGTCCCAGCAATGCTCTCAGACCACGAAACTCACCCACAAACAGACGGAACCCCCCCTAAGAGCACCTCAAAGGCAAGCAAGTCATCAAAAACACAAAAAATTTTCCGCCTCGGATTTGGTCCAAACCACTTTTAGTGCTTCCCAGCAATGGCCCCAGACCCGTCAACTCACCTGCAAAGAGGTAGAACAACACCCCCACAAGTGCTGAGTCTTTCTTCATTGGGCGTAAACCAGCCCTCTGCTTTGATGGAAATAGGAGTCTGGAGGAGGAGGATAGAGGAGCATGTTCTTCTGAACTTGTGAACCTGAGGAATGCAGACTGCGGCACCTTCAAATAAATTAGCAAACAAGTGAAGACAGTTCTGCTGATGGGCTTGTTTTTGTGATTATCTGATTAAAGTTTGAATTATATTAACTGTGCACAACAAAGAAAGACAGACACACAGGAATAAAAGTGAATAAGGATGAAAAAGAAAGTTATTGATTCGTTGTCTCATTTTCAGGGCTCGAAGTCGGTATCACGGTCCAGGAATAAGAATAAGGCTTCGTCATCATACTCTGCGAATTCAGCCAGGGTGAGGTCAGTGCCACCTGACAGAGTAGAAATTCCCTCATCTATGTTGCTGGCCACCTCCTCTTCATCCGGCACGCTCTCTCGTACTCTTATATCTGGTGGTATGAGGTGCTGATTCATCTTGATCATTGTTAACCTCTCCACATTTTTGGGCGAGAGGCGGCTCCGTTTGGGAGTTACAATCCCACCAGCCGCACTGAAAACCCGTTCAGAAGACACACTTGCGAGTGGGCAAGACAAGTAGTTTATAGCCAGGTTGGTGAGCTGTGGCCACAATTCTTTTTTCCCATGCCAATACGCCAATGGGTCAGAATTAACATAGACCTCTGTGGAGTCATTCAGATAGTCCTTCACCATCGACTCAAGGTCCTCCTCCAAGGTTCCTCCACTTTGCGTAGCTCTTGCTGTGCCTCTGACCTTTTGAGAACCAAACCCACGCAGAGCTAGCCAATCCTCTTCAGCCTCCAATGTTTCTGTTGTCTTTCGTGCAGATGATCCGGTTGCCGGTGTCTTTAACGGCTGAGAGGTCACTTGTGCCACAGCCACAGGTGCAGAAGTGGATTGTTTTGACTGGGGATGGCCTGCTGATGTACTGCCATTTCCTTCAATTTCCAGCCGTTCTGTTTCAAACTTCTTGGCTGACAAGGCTAGCCAACGTTTGTACTTTGTAACATCTTCATCACCAAAAGGAAAGAATGCTCTGCCTGCCAGCGCCTTTTTGTAGCGTGGATCCAGAATAGTAGCACAAATGTAATGCTGTTCTGAGTGGATCTTTTTAAGACGTTCATCACCTTGTAGGAGCTCTAATAATTGCTCAGCCAGAAGCAAAGAGTCTTTCTTTTTGTCATCTTTTCGAAACACAGAACACACCTCCTTCAGTTGGTCCTCCAGCATGTACAACAATGGGATAGCTTTTCCCAAATTAGAGTCCTCCTTGCTGACTGCACGCGTGAAGACCTCAAAAGGACGAAGCATGCGTGTTAGGCTTTCAACTATGTTCCATTGCGGCCCACCCATCCTCAGCTCCTCTATACCCTCTTTCAAGAAATATTGATCGAGTTGCGTATACTGCTCATACAGACGCTCAAGCATGTAGAAGGTTGAGTTCCAACGTGTTACCACCTCCTGGATGAGTGCTTTCACTGGCATTTGACATTGATATAGCATGCTCCTCAGCTGCTTCCGGGCCTTAAAAGAATGCCTGAAATGCTTGCAAATTTTTCGGCAGTTCTCCAATACACTGTACGCTGCACTGCGTTTATTACCCAAGAATTTTTGGACAACCAGGTTTATACAGTGCGCCAAACACGGCACTCTGAAATAGTAACCGTCCCTCATGGCCTTAACTATATTGGAGCCATTGTCCGTGGAAACATAACCAACCTTGCGTTTTAGTGGGGACAGACAGTTAAGGACCTTTGTGTTAAAGACATCCAAAATGTTTTCTGCTGTGTGACGTTTCTCCAAACCAAACATGGCTAGTGTTGCATGTTTCCGAGCACCTTTAAAAACAATGTTAGTGTCAACACCTGAGTTTAGCTTTGCTTTAGCCCCTGAAAAAGAGACCCAGTGTGCAGTGATGCACATGTAATCAGCGCCTGCGCCACTGGTCCACATGTCTGTTGTCAGATGTATAGTGTGAACAGCACTCTTCTGCAAAGCTGCCCCAATCACCTTCAGAACATCTTCATGTAGTGCTGGAACCGCAACTCGGGCAAAATAGAACCGGCTAGGAACCTTCCATTTAGGGCAGAGCGCTGTCACTAATTCTAGAAAACCAACCCCTTCTACAAAAGAAAAAGGGAGAAGGTCCAGAGCTAGCATTTTAGCCAGCTTAGTGTTATACAGACGGGTCATTGGGTGGTTGCGTTCATATTGCGCTTCTGTAAACAACATCTTTTTAATGTTGCCCTGGACCAATGATTTACGGGATGATGATGATCTCTTCGACCCAGTTACGCTCGCTGATGAACTTTTCCGCATTGATGTCTCACTCTCTCCCACACTCTTAGTGTGGCTCCCATGGGGTGTGCTGCTGACATGGGAACTGGGTGTAAGTGAAGTGTTTGAATCGTCTTCTTCTACCTCCTCGTCATCAGCAGATGACAAATCAACGTTTTCATTACGTGCAATTCCGGCTTTCTTGACCGCCTCTAGGTGCGGAAACCATTCGACAGCGTGCCTTCTCTCAAGATGACCTCTCTGGCCTCCGGTACCATAGTTAGAACCAAGCTTACCACGACTAAATCGAAGCTTACAAAGGCTACAAATGGCTATGTTTTCCTTTTTTGGACAAACACTAAAGAAGTCCCAAACTGGAGACTTGAAATGTCTTCGGGGGCCGGAGGAGGCGGCGATACTGGTGGTGGTGGTCCTGCTGCTAATGACAGATGAAGTGGAGGATGTGGATTGCCGAACTTCAGTACGTTTTGCACTTTCACCACCACAAATTGAGGTTGAGGACGAGGTGGGTACCTTCTTGCGAAGAAATATGGAAGCGGTAGGTTTTGGTGTACTACTTAACTCCAAATCTAATGATTCCATTTCCATTGCCTCCTCGCCGACATCATCATCACGCTCAGCAGCTTCTCGGGATAGGGTCAAAATGTCTCTTTGCTGCATGCCCGGTGGGGCTGCAGTGACCTTTGTGATGACTGGCTCGTCGTCATCGTGAGAGGCTTCATCACCAGCAGTATCTGTCACTTCTTGTTGAGCCTCATCACACTCCATAGGTTTGAGTTTTTGGACGACCTTCCTTTTACGCTTAGGTACTGGTGTCAGATCATGGTGTGCCTCTGCCTCACTGTCAGACCGCAGTTGTGGTTCCCAAGACAGATCACTTGCACCAGAACGAGGTGGGCTTGAAGAAGATGTAGACACCCCCCTTGATCTTTTCCTTGCTAGGGATGTGGAAGACAATGAATGATCATCAGGAGGAGTGGCTTCCAATGATACCTCAGCTTCAATGTCGATTTCCAAATGTGCCCCTACTTCGGGAGGAACAACTATTGTGGGCACTTGTGAACCTCCATGCACCTTTGCTTGCGCATCTCCTTTTGCTGCCTCTCCTTCCACATGTACTTGGGCGTGTACTTGCACATGGTGTTGTTGTTGCGGCTGTGGTTGTTCAACACTTGTCAGATGAGTTACAACAACCTGTGTTGATTCAGGGACATTGCTGCTACTTTCTTGCGATGAGCCAACATCACTGGTCGATGGTGATTGGAGAAGTACACTGACTGCCTCTGAAGCACTCAAGGGCTTTGACTTAAGTTGGCGTGGTGGTGGAGGCACTGAACCCAATGGAGCAGGGGTGCTGCTCTCAGGTTGGTCCCCAGCAGATCCTGCTGCTGCAGGCGTACTTTTTTTTTTGCTCCCAAAAAAAGTGGCGGGTGGCACACCAGCCTCCTTGGTAACTTGCTTCTTCTGCTCCTTACTAGCAACTGTCTTGCTAGAGGAGCTACGGAGAACTTTCTTTGGGGGCGGGGCCATCTTCTTCAGAGCAGGTCAGACAGCAGGCCGCAGTTGCACGAATTGTAGAGTTGTCTGAGGCCAGACGTGACGTCGCGTGACGTTATGCTGCACACACACACCGCTGCAGGACTTCTTCCTGGCACTGGTGGTTCTCTTGAGTCTTGTGCACCTAAAAAAAATGGAAGACAGAGGAACATCAGTTCAGTTATAGAGCACAAAAAAATCGAAAAACACTGCAAAATCAGCACAATCCCAATCCATCCATGCCCTCCATAATGTTTAAATTCAAGACAACCCACAGAAAGACTAGGCCCATGCAAGACTCACTACCCCTGGGCATAAATAAAGGTTGAAAAGTAGGCAAAATGGTTGGAGGCCTAACAACAAAGCCTGCATTCAAAATGGCCACTTGCCTGCCAGCACATGGCCAGTGCCTGTAGCTGCACTCAAAATGGCCACCAGCCACATGGCATGTCCCTCCCCCTGAACACACCCAAAAATCGAAAAACACTGCAAAATCAGCACAATCCCATTCAATCCATGGCCTCCATGATGTTTAAATTCAAGACAACCCACAGAAATACTAGGCCCATGCAAGACTCACTACCCCTGGGCATAAATAAAGGTTGAAAAGTAGGCAAAATGGTTGGAGGCCTAACAACAAAGCCTGCATTCAACATGGCCACTTGCCTGCCAGCACATGGCCAGTGCCTGTAGCTGCACTCAAAATGGCCACCAGCCACATGGCATGTCCCTCCCCATGAACACCCCCAAAAATCGAAAAACACTGCAAAATCAGCACAATCCTATTCCATCCATGGCCTCCATGATGTTTAAATTCAAGACAGCCCACAGAAAGACTAGGCCCATGCTAGACTCAAATACCCCTGGTGAAAAGGCCACAAGTACAGGCCCAAAAATCGAAAAACACTGCAAAATCAGCACAATCCCATTCAATCCATGGCCTCCATGATGTTTAAATTCAAGACAACCCACAGAAAGACTAGGCCCATGCTAGACTCAAATACCCCTGGTGAAAAGGCCACAAGTACAGGCCCAAAAATCGAAAAACACTGCAAAATCAGCACAATCCTATTCCATCCATGGCCTCCATGATGTTTAAATTCAAGACAGCCCACAGAAAGACTAGGCCCATGCTAGACTCAAATACCCCTGGTGAAAAGGCCACAAGTACAGGCCCAAAAATCGAAAAACACTGCAAAATCAGCACAATCCTATTCCATCCATGGCCTCCATGATGTTTAAATTCAAGACAGCCCACAGAAAGACTAGGCCCATGCTAGACTCAAATACCCCTGGTGAAAAGGCCACAAGTACAGGCCCAAAAATCGAAAAACACTGCAAAATCAGCACAATCCTATTCCATCCATGGCCTCCATGATGTTTAAATTCAAGACAGCCCACAGAAAGACTAGGCCCATGCTAGACTCAAATACCCCTGGTGAAAAGGCCACAAGTACAGGCCCAAAAATCGAAAAACACTGCAAAATCAGCACAATCCTATTCCATCCATGGCCTCCATGATGTTTAAATTCAAGACAGCCCACAGAAAGACTAGGCCCATGCTAGACTCAAATACCCCTGGTGAAAAGGCCACAAGTACAGGCCCAAAAATCGAAAAACACTGCAAAATCAGCACAATCCTATTCCATCCATGGCCTCCATGATGTTTAAATTCAAGACAGCCCACAGAAAGACTAGGCCCATGCTAGACTCAAATACCCCTGGTGAAAAGGCCACAAGTACAGGCCCAAAAATCGAAAAACACTGCAAAATCAGCACAATCCCATTCAATCCATGGCCTCCATGATGTTTAAATTCAAGACAACCCACAGAAATACTAGGCCCATGCAAGACTCAAAACCCCTGGGCATAAATAAAGGTTGAAAAGTAGGCAAAATGGTTGGAGGCCTAACAACAAAGCCTGCATTCAAAATGGCCACTTGCCTGCCAGCACATGGCCAGTGCCTGTAGCTGCACTCAAAATGGCCACCAGCCACATGGCATGTCCCTCCCCATGAACACCCCCAAAAATCGAAAAACACTGCAAAATCAGCACAATCCCATTCAATCCATGGCCTCCATGATGTTTAAATTCAAGACAACCCACAGAAAGACTAGGCCCATGCTAGACTCAAATACCCCTGGTGAAAAGGCCACAAGTACAGGCCCAAAAATCGAAAAACACTGCAAAATCAGCACAATCCTATTCCATCCATGGCCTCCATGATGTTTAAATTCAAGACAGCCCACAGAAAGACTAGGCCCATGCTAGACTCAAATACCCCTGGTGAAAAGGCCACAAGTACAGGCCCAAAAATCGAAAAACACTGCAAAATCAGCACAATCCCATTCAATCCATGGCCTCCATGATGTTTAAATTCAAGACAACCCACAGAAATACTAGGCCCATGCAAGACTCACTACCCCTGGGCATAAATAAAGGTTGAAAAGTAGGCAAAATGGTTGGAGGCCTAACAACAAAGCCTGCATTCAAAATGGCCACTTGCCTGCCAGCACATGGCCAGTGCCTGTAGCTGCACTCAAAATGGCCACCAGCCACATGGCATGTCCCTCCCCATGAACACCCCCAAAAATCGAAAAACACTGCAAAATCAGCACAATCCCATTCAATCCATGGCCTCCATGATGTTTAAATTCAAGACAACCCACAGAAAGACTAGGCCCATGCTAGACTCAAATACCCCTGGTGAAAAGGCCACAAGTACAGGCCCAAAAATCGAAAAACACTGCAACATCAGCACAATCCTATTCCATCCATGGCCTCCATGATGTTTAAATTCAAGACAGCCCACAGAAAGACTAGGCCCATGCTAGACTCAAATACCCCTGGTGAAAAGGCCACAAGTACAGGCCCAAAAATCGAAAAACACTGCAAAATCAGCACAATCCCATTCAATCCATGGCCTCCATGATGTTTAAATTCAAGACAACCCACAGAAATACTAGGCCCATGCAAGACTCACTACCCCTGGGCATAAATAAAGGTTGAAAAGTAGGCAAAATGGTTGGAGGCCTAACAACAAAGCCTGCATTCAAAATGGCCACTTGCCTGCCAGCACATGGCCAGTGCCTGTAGCTGCACTCAAAATGGCCACCAGCCACATGGCATGTCCCTCCCCATGAACACCCCCAAAAATCGAAAAACACTGCAAAATCAGCACAATCCCATTCAATCCATGGCCTCCATGATGTTTAAATTCAAGACAACCCACAGAAATACTAGGCCCATGCAAGACTCAATACCCCTGGGCATAAATAAAGGTTGAAAAGTAGGCAAAATGGTTGGAGGCCTAACAACAAAGCCTGCATTCAAAATGGCCACTTGCCTGCCAGCACATGGCCAGTGCCTGTAGCTGCACTCAAAATGGGCACCAGCCACATGGCATGTCCCTCCCCATGAACACCCCCAAAAATCGAAAAACACTGCAAAATCAGCACAATCCCATTCCATCCATGGCCTCCATGATGTTTAAATTCAAGACAGCCCACAGAAAGACTAGGCCCATGCTAGACTCAAATACCCCTGGTGAAAAGGCCACAAGTACAGGCCCAAAAATCGAAAAACACTGCAAAATCAGCACAATCCCATTCCATCCATAGCCTCCATGTTGTTTAAATTCAAGACAGCCCACAGAAAGACTAGGCCCATGCACCACTCACTACCCCTGGTCAAGGCCCCAACAACAGGTCAAAAATCGAAAAACACAAAATTTTACAAAAAAAATAAATCGAAAAACACAGAAAAATCAGCACAATCCCAATTCATCTATGGCCTCCATGATGTTTAAGTTCAAGACAACCCACAGAAAGAATCAGTCCACCCACCACTGAGTACCCCTGGGCAAAAGGCCCCAAAACAGCCCAAAAATCGAAAATCCCAAAATTTTAGTTGCAGCAACTGTAATGCCCCAAACAAACTTACTTGTAAAATTTCTAATCCAACAGTGATCCAAACAAAGTCAAAAAGGCCTCAAATCCAAAGATCCAGCAGCATCCACAAAAAGTAATCCTTCCAGGTCCACATCCAAATGAAAAGTGACCAGGAGATGGACAAAGCACTGGGAGGAGCCTGCTGAACAGGAACAGGAAGTTGAAGACTATGGGGCACTTCCTTCCTCCCACCCCCCTGCCCCCCCCCCCCAAAATGGACTCCTCGCTAAAAAAGTGCAGGCAAATGTCAAACTAAGGAGTTATTCACATAAAAATCATCATTTCTAGAAGGTTTATGCTGCTTGCTGGTGGATTTCTTGTGCAGAATTGCAAATTTATATTTTCGCTCGCCGCATCTCAAATCTCGCAATTGCGAAGTACCGCGAGACGTGATCTCGCCGTACTCGCGTTGACAAACTATCGCTGGCAAGCCGCGATGACGTAATCGCGCTCGCCAATTCCCGCGGGATCACACAGCAAGATCCAAAATGGCGCAGCACTCGCAAACTATCGAAAAAAACAACTCGGCAAACGATGATAAACGCCGCGCGCCGCAAAAATTGTATCACCAACGCCGCGCGCCGCCAAAAAAATCCGCTCTGTGCGAATTTGCGGATTTTGCGGGAAATCCGCAAATCTCGCGGATTGCGGATTTCCCGAAAATCCGCAAAATCCGCGAGCGGAACGGATTTTCCGCCCACGCTTACTGACAAGTTCACAGGTTGTCAGGTTTTAGGGTCTCAGAAGAACTTAAGACCCCCGCACATGATTGGTCGACGCGCGTTTCGGTGGATAACCACCTTCCTCAGGACCTTTTTTTCTCTTGTGGGTCAAGGATATCAGGGGACCTAAAAAGAGTTTATTTACAAGAAAAGACAAGAAAAAATATCTGTCACCAACACTTCTTCTTATTGATTTACAGATACAACAATATAAGACATTGTCTAGGTCTAGCATGGCTGCACCCCACATGCCCGACAAGTTTTGGAAACATCAAAGCCATTGACTCCGATAGGCGTGGGTCGTAGATGATTAATTTGTTACAATGAGAGGCCAACAGGGACTTGAAAAGAGAGTTACAATTATTTAGGAATAGAAGACAGGTAGTGCTCTTTTTGATTGAGAACCCTCTATGCTAGTTTGAAATACAGGGATTGTTATCATATGAACCAGGACATAGTGCTACTCACAAGAAAGGATAGGCCAATATGGATTCCTTGCGTGCTCAGTTGCTAGATTTTCGGATTGAATACTTGTTAAAAACACCTGCGTGGAGAATACAATATTCCTCTTTTTATCATTTGTGACTAAATATATAAAATATATAGTACCCAATAGGCTGTCATTCTTACCACTTTTCATTGTGAAACAGGGTTCGATTACTTCAACCTGTTCAGAGACGATTATTTATTCTCCAGGGAGTCAATTAAAAACTATAAAGCAAGAAAAGTGTCCATATATAGTATTTGGTTTCTCCTTCCGATATGTACATACACTTTATAAACAGAATATAATTAGCCTAAATGGTGTAATGTGTGGAGATATACCTTTAAATGGCTGGTGATGCCCTCAGTAGTACAAAATGAATCGGTAAGATGTGGTCTCAGTAGTTGCGGTCTACACAAGTAGAAAAAGGAAACACAAAAACCACATTTCGTCAGATCTATTGTACTTTAGTCCCACAAGTTCTACAGATGGATACTCATAAAGTGAACTTACGTCTCGTTATTTGCATAGATGAGGGAATAATTCCTTTATATGGCTAATGATCTGCCGCCAGTTCCTGGACCAGGAATAGTGATAATGCTTTTTTCAGCTTGATGAATCTGACCCCATTCTTTACACTGCATCCATCTAATAGTTAGAAAGGTTGGAGACATTTGTACAAACTGCAGCAGTGTGGTGGATTTAAGCTACTATTCTGTTCGAAGTCCCTCCTATTTTTTGCAAGAGCGAGTCGATGTAGTTTAAATGCTAAGGTAGGACGGTTAAAGATAGATAGCAGGGTTTTTAACAAGAACGTGGTGGGATCTAAGCGTTTAAACTTTCTACCATTTTCTACCAGAAAAATTCGGTGGAGTTTAAATGCTAAGGTAGGACAGTTAGGGATAAATAGCAGGGTTTTTAACACGAACACGAACGTGGTAGAGTCTAAGCGTAAAACTGAGGCAGTAGATGCGCGATAGTCTAAAGACTTCTAATGATGTGAGCTTACTGACAACGCGGGCGCAGCAAAGGTTCCGGTCGAACTAACTAGCAGGGTTTTTAACACGAACACGAACGTGGTAGAGTCTAAGCGTAAAACTGAGGCAGTAGATGCGCGATAGTCTAAAGACTTCTAATGATGTGAGCTTACTGACAACGCGGGCGCAGCAAAGGTTCCGGTCGAACTAACAAATGAACCTCGTCCCAGATGGCGACATACCTGTACATGTGGGGTCTCAGGGTTTATTCAGATCTTCCTCGGTCGTCGGCGGTAAGCGACCTGTAGTGTCTCTAGTCCGGTTTATAACGCCGTCCCATTGTATCGCGAGAGAACGATTGGCCGGTGCGAGTTAACATAAATGATGGACTCTTGTTTCAAAAATGTCAGGAACATAAAAGACGGACGTAAGTCTATTTACCCGGCAAAGCGGGACCGAATACAAAAAAGAAAAGAAAGAAGTACTGATTTTTTTATTTGTTTTAATCGAGTAAAGACAGGGGCTAAACGATCATTTATTAATCTGTTCCAGAACGTTAAATCATCTCCGATGTTCTAATAGGGCAGAGTGGCCATGCTGGAAATCGGAAGAAAGTGGGTGCTGAACCAACATTAATTGGTCAATTTCGAAATATATCCCTATCTCATATGTCCTGAAGGAACATAATGGCTGTGATACTCACTAATTTTTACGCTGGGGCCAGGCGTATTAATATGGTCAATTGAAAGTGAGTGATAGGGGTCCAAGGATTCAATGGGTACATCCCACAGGGTCTGATACTGAAGTTTTGTTATTAGCATGTATTGAACGTCACGCTGGGAGGACCCCTGGCATATGATTTGGGCATGATTCTGCAGGATAGTAATGAGTACACAGTAACACAGAGGGTATAGTGTAACCCAAAAGAGAGGGAGGACCAGGGTTCTATGGAGTAATCAGAAGAAGGTCACATGGGCTAAGTACTGGATGAGAATGCGGTATGTGTAAGTTTATTTTGTAACATACCATGAGATTTCCTCATTCAGTCCATGTTTCACAGTGTCAAGATGGAATATCCAAAATGTTTCCCGCTTCTTGCGAGTCACTTCATTGGGCTGACCTATTTTGGTGATTACTTTCTCCAATATCGACCATTTGATGTCTTGCTCTGAATGATTGTTATCCAAGCAGTGTTGGACCAGGGGTGCCAACAATTTTTTCGTCTTAATGGCAGACTTGTGTTCGCTATAACGGACGCGAAATTCACGACCCGTTTCTCCCACATAGGCCAGGCCGCAACTGCAAAAAAGAATATAGACAATGTTGCTACTACGGCAGTTTGTCAGATGACGTAGTTTAATCTTTCTGTCATTATAGGTTATGGTATCTGAGGTGATCGCTGTATCACATGCGTGGCAAGAGCCACATCTGTGATTACCTAGGACTACCGGTAAGCCAGTAATTGAACGTTGATTTTCTGATGGGACATTTTTGTTTTGTCTAGTATGTACTAGCATGTCCCTGAGGTTTCTATTTCTTCTGTAGGCTACCAATGGTAATGGTAGAGGGGACGTGTTTTCATCACAATTTAGGATTCTCCAGTTTTTGTTGATGATATTCCTGATTTTAAAATTCAGGGTGGAGTGATTAATTACACATGTAATCCTATTTTGTTTCATCCTTTTGGTGCCTTGAAGTAATGCTGACCTGTCAAAATATTTGGCTCTTTTATAAGCATGTCGCACAAGGCGATGTGGATATCCTCTTTTGAGGAGTCTATTCTGGAGGGCATCTCCATGCTTATGGAAGGATTTCATGTCTGTACAGTTGCGTCGGATGCGCAAGAATTCCCCAAAGGGGATAGATTCCCTTTGACAGTTGGGGTGGTAGCTGTCAAACTTTAGAATAGTATTCTTGGCTGTGTTTTTTCTGAACAGGCTTACTGACAGTTGGCCATTGGTATTCTCAATGCTAATGTCTAGGAAATCCACTTTCTGTTTTTTGAAGTTCACTGTGAATTTCAGATTTGTGTCACTGGCGTTCAACCAAAGAATAAAAGATTGTAAAAGTTCTTCCGGGCCTTTCCAAACAAAAAAAATGTCGTCTATGAAACGTTTCCAATAGGAAACATTTTCGAAGAATGGGGCCAATTCGTTGTAGATGTTCTTAAGCTCCCATTCTCCCATAAAGGTATTAGCTACACTAGGGGCACAAGAAGCCCCCATTGATGTCCCTTTAATCTGTTTGTACAGGCGGCCATTACACTCAAAGAAGTTGTTCAGTAAGACGACCTCCAGACATTGAAGGATAAACATGTCTGGACGGTCCGACGGATATCTCTGTAAGAGGTCTGAGACCGCCTGTAACGCTCGGCATTGAGGGATATTGGTGTATAATGCCTCAATGTCGAGCGTCACTAGGATGTCTGAGTTGAAGTTAAATGGTAGGCCCTCTATTTTGTTGATTATGTCCCCAGTGTCTCGGATATAAGAGGTATACTTCTGGGTCAGGGGGCAAAGGAATCTATCCACATACTTGGACAGTGGTTCCGTACAGGACCCGATGGTCGATATTATGGGTCGCATGGGTGGATTTATTTCTGATTTGTGAGTTTTAGGCAGGCCATAAAGGGCCGAGGTCACAGGGGAAGATTTATTCAAAAAGACATATTCCTCATCACAGATGAGCCCATCTGTGAGTGCCTTGCGAGTTAGTTCTTGAATATGTTTGTTTAGTCTTTCCAATTCTTTTCGTTGAGCTGGTCTATAGTGATCTGTCACTGATAACATCTCTGACATTTTTTCATCATAGGTGACTCTGTCAAATATGGTGATACCCCCACCTTTATCACAAGGTTTGATAATGACTGAAGGATTAATTTTCAAATCATTAAGGGATGCGATTTCTGAGCTTGATAGATTAGGTTTGGGTTTGTATGGGTTTTTCACAATCTTAGCAATATCTTGAAGAACGGTTCGTTCGAATATACCTACGTCAGCACTAACCATGTCCAATGTCGGGGTGAAGGTCGATGGAGGTTTACATCCTGAGAGATTATTATCCTCCTCCTGTTGAGGTCGGTCTAAAAAAAATGTGTTTAATCTCACCTTCCGGAAGAAGGAAAACAAATCTTGATGTAATTTAAATTTGTTCAGGTATGTGCTTGGGACAAAAGATAGTCCTTTGCTTAGAATTTGTATATCCTCGGGTTTGAGTGGTATGGAGGACAAGTTGTAGATGGGTAAATTCTCTTCAGTAGTGGAAGTAGGGTCATGACTGACTGAATGATAACAGTACTGCAAGGAGAGTACCTGACTGAATTTATAAGTGTGTCAGTTTTAGCACAGTGAATGGATAAGTACATACTGCTGAATTGGTGACTACAACAGTGGAACAGCAGTGACAGAGAGATTGGTGGAAGTGCAAGGATATAGACTGGGAAATTGAAGGTATGAAAGACAACTGTGCGGGTAGATACAAGACTGCATGTATAGTGCATATGGGTTTGAAGCAGTCCATGCCCTAAGGCCTACTTTGCTGCATGAGTACTTGAGTACTGACTGAATGATTACAGTTCTGCAAGGAGAATGCATGACTGCATTTATAAAAACTTCACTTTTAGCACAGTGAATGAATTAGTACATACTAGTAAATGGGTGACTACAACAGTGCAACAGCAGTGACAGAGAGGTTGGTGGAAGTACAAGGATACAGACTGGGGAATTGAAGGTGTGAAAGACAACTGTGCAGGTAGATACAAGACTGCATGTATAGTGCATAGGGTTTTGAGGCAGTTCATGCCCTAAGGTCTACTCTGCTGCATGAGTACTTGAGTACTGACTGAATGATTACAGTTCTGCTTGGAGAATGCATGACTACATTTATAAGTGCTTCACTTTTAGCACAGTGAATGGATTAGTACATGCTAGTGAATGGTTGACTATAACAGTGCAACAGCAGTGACAGAGAGCTTAGTGGAAGTGCAAGGATACAGACTGGGGAATTGAAGGTGTGAAAGACAACTGTGCAGGTAGATACACAACTGCATGTATAGTGCATAGGGGTTTGAAGCAGTCCATGCCCTAAGCCCTACTTTGCTGCATGAGCACTTGAGTATAAGTATGGGTGAATTTTGCGGATCTGCGGTCCGAGAATTCGCGTGAAATCGCAGAATCCGCGGATTTGCGGATTTTCACGCGAAATCGCGAATATTTTTGCGATTTGCACTGGAGTACTTTCTACTGGCTAATCCAGTAAGTGCTACCTCATTGGGTAAATGTATAGTGCTTTTCCTACACTGCAGCTGCGTAAAGGGCCAGGTGATTTGTCTCCACTGACCATGTGTGCCTGTAACTTGCCAAGCCTCGACCATGCTCACTAATGTTTTGGGCTGATTAAAACGTTACTGAATTTGAGCTTCAACTCGGGCACCTGCTATATCTGTAAGTACCTCCTGTTGAGGTTTAATTTTTGTGACAGGAGCCTCGTGCCAAAATGACTACTGCCCTGCATAGTTATCCACGAAGATGCCACCGTTTTGTGCAATAACTCTACTCAACTGGAGTACTTTCTACTGGCTAATCCAGTAAGTGCTACCTCGTTGGGTAAATGTAAAGTGCTTTTCCTACACTGTAGCTGCGTAAAGGGCCAGAAGATTTGTCTCCACTGACCATGTGTGCCTGTAACTTTGCCACCGCTCGGCGCGGAGGTCCCTTGAGTGAGATGTCCATCATAGTTGGGAAAGGGTGGGAATACATTTGATACCGCTAGTGTGTGGTGCGGCGCCAAACGAGCGGGGCATCTATGCGTGCCAACATGCCTCTTGTGTATAAAGGGTCAGAGAGCAAGCAGGGCAGCAGGTGAGGAGAAAGCATCCTCCTGGTCACAGGAACTACACGGGGGTTGCGCTTGAGAAACTCATGGATGCAAAGACCTGGAGCTTCAATGCGTGTTCACATGCCTCTTGTGTAAAGGGTCTGAGAGTGAGCAGGGCAGCAGGTGAGGAGAAAGTAGCCTCCTGGTCACAGGAACTAAACAGGGGTTGCACTCGAGAAACTCATGGATTCAAAGACCTCCCTCGAGTATTACAGCTAATTTTAGAATGCAGATATGGGGTTAAAGCACACAGTGCCTCGACTGTACTCACTAATGTTTTGGGCTGATTGAAACGTTACTGAATTTGAGCTTCAACTCGGGCACCTGCTTTATTTATATCTATAAGTGCTTCCTGTTGAGGTTTAATTTTTGGCCCAAAGGAAGCACTTACAGAGTTAAGGCAGGTGCTCGAGTTGCAGCTATCTTTGTAACCATTTTAGAACGGCGCCGGCAAGCTGCCAGAGTTGAAGTTGAAACTTGCAACTTCAACTCTGGCAGCTTGCCGGCGCCATTCTAAAACGGTTACAAAGTTAGCTTCAACTAGAGCACCTGTCTGAATTGTAAGTGCTTCCTGTAGGCCCCCAAAAAAATCCGCCCGAGAGCGGATTTTCGGCAATTTTGCGAGATTCGCGGATCGCGAAATTGCCGAAAATCCGCAAATTCTACGAGCGGAACGGATTTTTGGCCCACAGTTACTTGAGCACTGACTGAAAGATTACAGTTCTGCAAGGAGAACGCATGACTGAATTTATAAGTGCTTCAGTTTTAGCATAGTGCATGAATGGGTGCCTACAACAGTGGAACAGCAGTGACAGAGTGTTTGGTGGAAGTATAAGGATACAGATTGGGGAATTGAAGATATGAAAGATAAAGTGTGCAGGTGGATAGAAGACTGCATGCCTAGTGTATAGGGGTTTGAAGCAGTCCATGTCCTAAGGCCTGCTTTACTGCAAGAGTACCTGGGTACTGACAGAAAGATTACAGTTCTGCAAGGACAGTGCCTGACTGAATTTATAAGTGCTTGAGTTTTGGCGCAGTGAATAGATTAGCACAAACTGCTGAATGGGACACCATAATAGCCCCTTCGCTGCTCATGACAAGCTCAGCTCGTCATGAGGCACAGTGGAGCTGTGCTTATGACGAGCTGACCTTGTCATGAACAATGATAAATCTTACTTTCCAGCACAGGAGGGGAAAACCTCTAGCAGCCAAGGTGATAGTGAAACAGCAGTGACAGAGTGTTTGGTGGAGGTGGAAGGATACAGACTGGGGAATTGAAGAAATGAAAGACAAGTGTGCAGTTGGATAGAACACTGCATGCATAGTGTCTAGGGGTTTAAAGCAGTCCATGTCCTAAGGCCTACTTTACTGCATGAGTACTTAGGTACTGACTGTATTATTACAGTTCTGCAAGGACAGTGCCTGACTGAATTTATAAGTGCTTGAGTTTTAGCACAGTGAATGGATTATCACAAACTACTGAATGGGTCACTACAACAGTGTAACAGCAGTGACAGATTGTTTGTTGGAAGTGTAAGGATACAGAGTGGGGAATTGAAGATATGAAAGACAAGTGTGCATCTGGATAGAAGACTGCATGCATAGTATATAGGGGTTTGAAGCAATCCATGTCCTAAGGCCTACTTTACTGCATGAGTACTTGGGTACTGACTGAATTATTACAGTTCGGCAAGGACAGTGCCTGACTGAATTTATAAGTGCTTGAGTTTTAGCGCAGTGAATGGATTAGTACAAACTGCTAAATGGGTCACTACAATAGTGCAACAGCAGTGACAGAGTGTTTGGTCTACGTGTAAGGATACAGACTGGGGAATTGAGGATATGAAAGACAAGTGTGCAGGTGGATAGAAGACTGCATGCATAGTGTATAGTGGTTTGAAGCAGCCCATGTCCTTAGGCCTACTTTACTGCATGAGTACTTCTGTACTGACTCTATGATTACAGGTCTGTAAGGACAGTGCCTGACTGAATTTATAAGTGCTTGAGTTTTAGCGCAGTGAATGGATTAGCACAAACTGCTAAATGGGTCACTACTATAGTACAACAGCAGTGACACGGTGTTTGCTGGAATTGTAAGAAGACAAACTGTGGAATTGAAGATATGAAAGACAAGTGTGAAGGTGGACAGAAGACTGCATGCATAGTGTATAGAGGTTTGAAGCAGTCTATGTCCTGAGGCCTACTTTGCTGCTTGAGTACTTGGGTACTGACTGAATGATTACAGGTCTGCAAGGACAGTGCCTGACTGAACTTATCAGTGCTTGAGTTTTAGCACAGTGAATGGATTAGTACATACTGCTGAATGGGTCACTACAACAGTGCAAGAACAGTGACATAGTGTTTGGTGGAAGTGTAAGGATACAGACTGGGGAATTGAAGATATGAAAGAAAAGTGTGCAGGTGGATACAAGACTGCATGCACAGTGTATAGGGGTTTGAAGCACTCCATGTCCTAAGGCCTTCTTTACTGTAAGAGTACTTGGGTACTGACTGAATGATTACAGTATTGCAAGGACAGTGCCTGACTGAATTTATAAGTGCTTTCAAATAAGCAGTATAATGTCCAGATGTTGTAGAAGAATCATCATGAAAAATAATTGCTACAGCTACAAAAGTTCTTCCTGACATTGATACTTGAGTAGCTACAATTTTTTTTAATTAAAGTTTTCAATTTTCTTACATCAGCTGTACACCGTTGCAACATTAAAATTACATACTGTCCATATCTTTTTATAAATAATCTTGATGACATTTCTGATTTACATTGGCTACACTCCATGTTTTGAATTGCTCCTCTAAGTAGGTTGTTAAAAGACACTGATTCACAGTCTGGTAAAGTAAAATATATACATCTTTCAGTATCTATGTTAGTGCTACATGTAAACAAACAATTTTCACAGTCATGTTGCCATTTGTAAGAAAGGCAAAAAAGATTTTCAATATCTATACCTTCGTGTTCCAATACAACAAGCATATACATAAAAATTCCTGACAATCTTGCTGAATATTCTGTGTAAATTGAGTACAATCAGAACATATGTCCAATACATTTCGAATATAAGAAACACTTTGTATTTTACTTTTATCACTACTACATTTCTCATAAACAGAATACAACCACGAACAAAATCTTTTTTCCCGATTCTCAACAATTTGCTATTGTAAACTTTCAAGTAAAAAAACAACATCGGCAACTACATTAGCATAGCAGTTGATACCAGAACTATTTTCAAACTGATAACCAAGAATCTCTTCAACAGTGTCACAACTTGATCTTGTTTTTTTTCTTTGTCTATACCTTCACTACAGATATTCTCATATCTTCTTTTTAAACCTACCACACGCTTTTAAAATACTGGATAGTGACCTAAATTGGGAGCATATTCTCTTCTTAACCTATTATACTCTTTCACACAATTTGCATCTGCACTAATCTATCTCTCATCAAAATCAATCAAGTACAATCCAGATAAAGTTCTGACCCGAGACAAAGCAACATATGCGATACCCTCTTTAAACACGGTACTTCCAATATTCACCAAAGCACTATCTACACTTAAACCTTGAGATTTATGAATGGTCACCTCATACGCCAAAGAAACAGGAAACTGTTTTCTGCGAACATATAAATCTATAACAAGCAAAAACGGAGCCGAACAACGGCTAAATTGTTGAACTTCTTCAATTTGATCAAATTTTATTTTCAAAAATTCAATGCCATCTCTATTTAGATAATTAACGAAATCAACAACTTTACCCAATGCTCCATTTACTAAACCTTTCTCCACATTCAAATTACGTCGTAAAATTACCTGACAGTTTATACATGCATATAGATTCTTTTCTTAACCAGCAGTTTTAGATATTGATTTCTCTAAAGAATCCAATTTTCTCTTCAACTTTTCTGTTAAAATAATAGTGATTCCTTCATGCTCTATTTTATCAATAGCTTCCAATTTTATAATTTCTACATTTTCCAACTTTAAAATGTCTTCATTGAATATAGCACAACAAATAAATATAGACGGAATCGTTTCTATATTTTCAGAAGGACATGTCCAGCCGGACAGAGGTCTTTCCAGGTTTACTTAATAAACACAGTTCTTCAACAAATAAGATGTGAGGAATACCTTCCACAATGCCCCTGTGTGGTACACAAGCCTGTGCCCAACACTAACGGGGTGAACACAAGTGAAGATAGTAGAAAGGTTCAAGGCAAAACAAAACGTTTTTCTGTTTACATATAAATTTGTACAGAAAATATCAAGCTGCACCATTACATAAAATCAAGTAATCAGATTTGTATCGGGTGCATAAGCAAGTCGACGGCGTTTCGGTTTCATCAAAGAATCATAGAAACCATCATCAGGACAATTAAATACTTTGCCTTTACATTAAACCTCAATTTTGCCTATGAAGAAGAAGATAAAAATATACTTTAGAAGCAGAATATATACAAGAAAAAGTGAAGTGACTCTACGTGCGCAGTGCACATGCTGAATCGTCAGGGAGTGATGTTATACATAACCTTGTTGTTGAGGCAGTGACACAATTCTCAAGTGTATGGCATGCGTCCAAAGTTGCTATAATGTGCCTATGGGGCATTAGTGATTGCAAAGGGATGTTGATCGCAGTGCTAGTGAACTAAAATCGTGGTGATATCGTGTAACTAGCACTCGCCGAAAAGTGGGGCTATTTCAGAATAATGGGCGCCTCGCACTGCTTACCGAGGCAGAGCGCGTGTGGGCACAGATACTAAATACTGTCAAGATGCCCGGACCAGTCACCCTATAAAGCGAAGGAAATATATTAGAGCAGGCCGATGGTTTAGGGCAACCCTGCGGGCAAAAATGGAACAATAAGGAAATCTTACCAAAATGGAGCGTCAGGTATTGCCGGTTTACACAATCGTAAACGGGCGACGCCAGGACAAGCCTATGAAGGAATAATAATAAGGTCTATAAAACCAAGTCTTTTAAACAAACAGGGCAACAGACTAAAGCCAGAAAAACATCCTGGTCGCGGAGTTTACACTTACCGATAGCTTCGGTCATGGAGTGTGTCCCTGGCGTGCTCGTGTCCTGAAACCAGGAAGTAAAGAAGGTAGTAGGAAGCGCTGTGATTGGAGCAGTGCACCGGAGTGAGGGGCATAAAAATAAAAGAAGGACTAAGTTCCAGGGGCCATATTGAAGTGAGACCTTAGGTGAATACCATGCAGAGTGACATTAAAATATAAAATCATTTCAGGAATTTATAGAATAATTTCAGGAAACAATTATAATTAAACATCCATTTCTGAATAGTATGAAATGTTCTCATAGGCTAGATCTGGAACTGTGTCCTGACTCACTTGATAAGGAGTCCTAGCCGTCTAAGAGTTGACTTGTTGGGCTCTTTCTTTTCAGACCCCTGGTTTTGTGTGTGTTTTTTATATGAATATATAGGGGATTACAAACCAGGGCTGGTCTCTAAAATTATCCCTTAGACCCTCCATTCTCTTAGTGTTGTTGTTTGTTCCACCTCATCCATGGCAATTGCTGCTTCATTTTGAACAATTTGTTCTCCTAGTGGATCCTGACTCAACGGAGCAGAAGTATGACTGTCTTGAGAACTGTCTCTAGCAATCTCAACTGAAATTGTAGCTCCTTGCTCAATTTCGTCGTTCAACATTTTCACATAAACAGCAAAAACAGGACATTCTATAGTATTTCCAAGTAATTCCAATTCTGAACGCCACGGCTTGTAGAGTTGCAAAAGAGCTAAATAGTGAAATTCCCTTTTGTCAAGAGTATCGCAACTCACTTTTCGGTGATTAATCAAATGTCCTTTTCTTTGTTTCACCAAACATCCTTCAGAACCAATCACAGCATATATTCCAGTATTGATGTTTTCTGTAATATTCCGTTTAAAAGTATAGTTTTGCAGCACTTCATAGAGACAAATATTCTCAAGATGATGACTTCTATTTGGATAATATGTATCCAACATATTTGTTTTCACAATATCTGTACTTTCTGGCTCTTTTTCAGCTAAATATTAAATTCTTGTACAGAATTAAGTACTCGATTTCGTGTTGCAGCACGACCTAGACTCACCCAATTGATTCTTCTAGATTTGGAGTATAGATTTGCAGATGATAAGCAATCTGAGCATTCATACGCTCCGATTTCTCGATGAGATAACATCTTCAAACTGTAACTGTATAATTTCTTACTTAGACTCTTCTCATGGGAAATCTCTTCCTACATTCCCTTCAATTCCGTCTTTTCCGATTTTGTTATGTAGGATGTTACATATCGAGCAACAGCAATGGAATTGTCTGCAACATATTGAATATCCTTGTTAGCATTCCACAAGGACAGAATAACTGGATTATAATCATTTATATATTTTGACTCTTCACTTCTCAAATTATAGGTATTTTTTGGAGACTTTCTTGTCAAGGTATGTCGCATAGCTGACATAAAATTGTTTACTATTCTTTTGGATATTACAGGACGTGGAAAACCAAAACAACATTTGGTATAAAACTTTTCCTATGACTTGTACTTTCGACGACAGTATTTCCCACAACGGTGGCTTTGGAATCGTAAGACTTGTTGTCTTAAGTTCTTTTCTTCTGTGATTTTGGATATAGCACATGTAGCATATTCTTCAATAAAAGACAACACAGTATCATCCAAATCTGTTCCGAATTTGGGCACATCTTTGATCCATATTAGCATATGTATGTGAGGTGCACCTCTTGCTTGATACTCCTTTCTCCAAATGAAATCCACAACCTCTCCAAGAGGAGGATTTTTTTATTGGTGATAAAAGACATCATAGCTTCAAATCTATGATTGAAATATCTGCATACATTAACTGGATCCAAAGAGCACAGTTCTCCAGGTGTCTTGTATTCAATATTTACTATATTTGGAATTGCCTCCCAAGCATATTCAGCACAGCTCATAGTAAGGAACCATGTAGGAGTTCCTAAGTTCCTTAGCATACGTTTAAGTTATCAGTGACGATGGAACCAGTACTCTTTAGTACCACGCTGACATGCCATGAGATTAATCGGCTGAGATTCCAAAACATTATCTTTCTGGTGTACTTTATCCATAAATTCCTTTGCCGTAACATTTTGCAGATGTACACCTGCTTTATGGTTGACCGCATAAGAAAGTCCTGACAAGTCACTCTCAAACAAAAGATTAAAAAAATACGGAAAACATTGTCAAAATCTTGGATCTTCTGCATACAGTCTTGATGTCCGATATTCAGATGCAGATATCTGCACAGGTCGTTCATCATATCGTCCTCCTTTTCCTGTTGGAAACAACTGAGGGAAACAACGAGGTTCCAAGCTTTCTTCCTATACACTCATGGGACTTCCCTTTACTTCCTTCATTTGGAATAACTCAATAGTATTCTCCATCACTTCTTTGGAATGAAGTGGATGAACACTGTAATCTTCATAGATTTCTTCAGTTCTGGACACATCCACTTTTTCAATTTGTCCAGTTGACGAGTCATTATTGTCTTCTACAGTTATTTCTTCCTCTCCCACATACACATTTTTATAGTACTGATTATTTTTTACCAGATACAACGTTGCCTTTTTCACTTTCCTAACATCCACTAATTCTTGCCAGATTTTCTTACTCAAAGTAGGAACGCCATTAACTAGAATAACTAGAGGTTCATCTTCTACATTTTCTACACCAATTGTTTCAATATTTTTCTTTAAATCTAGAGGAAAATATACAATTCTTCCCTTTAATCCACTCTGTAAATCTGAAGAAGGCAATTTCCCTGTCTTAGGCTCCATACGAACAATAACCTGAAATTGATGCACACATTGAATAAGAATAGACTCATAGGTATTTAAATCCAACAGTTCAGAAGGAATATTTACTAAATCCAGGTTATTATGCACAGCTCTAGCAGGCATTTTGTTCTCGTCTAATTTGGTATAACAATATTTACAAATACGTTGATCAGAACCCAAATCAAAACAATTTTCTACCAACAAATAAGTTGCAAATTTCTTCCACTCATTATTATTTTCTCTTTCACTTTTTAAATACAGATCAACAGTCCTAGTCTGGTTTTTATAATGAGTTTGTTGACAACAAATACAAGAATAATTTGGCCTTTCACCTGAAATCAACTTAAACTTCGTAATTTCTTGCTCAACATTTTTTGTACTAGAATGTTGTACGTTCTCTTCCACATTTCCTTCTACTAATGTATCAGTTTCTGAACTGTCTTGCTCAGGACCAAAGTAACTAACCTCAATTTGTTCACAAACGTTAATTACATCTGATACTGATCCACGCAAAAGAGCACTGTTCAACTTTTTTAACATTAGTGCTGGCCTTTTTACATAATACAATGTTCTGACTAAATTCCTCATTTGAGTATGATGTACTGCTAACATCCTGAAATGGTGAAAAACACTTCAACATACTTTTTTAGAAAGACAAGCCAGAGAATGACCTTGCCAACCAGTATTTTCTCTCACTCTGCAAGGGTCTAGTACTTGTAACATCTTAATCTTTTGTTTAACACTTTTGTTAGTATACTAAGGTAAGAAATTACGTAAAAAATCAATAGATTCCTGTTGTACACTACAAATACTGCTGCAATTCCAAGTGTACACTGGAGCTTTAGGACGTCTCCCTAAAACTTCATCAGCGAACACCTCTTCTGCATTTCTGGGAACAATTTTCTCGTTCTCAATAGGACAACTATTTCTAACTTCATAAGCTCGACCACTGGTGTCAACTGCATGCAACAAATCATTACTCTGAAGATAACTCTCTTTATTAAAAAAAGGCTTAGAACCTGAACTGTGTTTCCATTCACCCAAAAAAAATCAGAAAAATTAGTTCTGTTAATGAATCTTCTCCACTTACTTTTGGCCTTCATTAAATGGATTGGTTTATCTAGTGATCGAATTATATTTATTATTAAAATAAATAATTTCTTTTTTAATTCAAAAGCCTTCTCAACAATACTTTCAATATGTTTCTTCTTCCTATAAAATGCTGATTTTCTTATATATTTGTTCATATATTTTAATAAGTTTAAGACAACTCTATTGTAAAACATTCTTTAGGTCTCGCAGAGAGACCTATTGCAGTCAAATCACAAAGCTAACTTCACAATGCGGATTTGTAGAAGTGCACATGCTCGTGAACGCGCTTCTATCCCCCTGCCTTGCTCTTCAAAGGCTCCCCTTACCATTTGCTCCTGCCTCCCCGCCCACTGCTTCACGGCCGTGACTCACATTTCTGCCCATACCCCCTCCCAGTGCTGCATAGATTTTCTTTTAGACAAACTGTCAACCCCCACCCCCTCCACCCTGACCCCCATACTCGATCTACAAGTTGCATCACGCTCGCTCAAAATTAATTACCCTGTCCCAGAAAGTATTGCTGTCACGGACCACTGTTTTCTACCACAGTCTCATCCGACCTACAACAGCAGCACTATCGCTATGCTAGGTTAAAATACTAATCTTTCTAAGTCATGTTTCGGGCCTCAGCTCAGGCATGAATTGTGATTCTTTTCTGCTGCAACGAGGAGGCTGTAGCGTAGAGTACAGTACATACAAATATATATAAAAATGAAATAGTAAAAACAGCAGTGCACATGTCATGATAAAAATAAATATCTTTACTACGGCACCTCCCTTAACTCTAGCACAACTGGCAATACATGGGGCATCATAGTGCTCAAAAGCGGCACCTCTAAATACGCAGATCATGATGGCAAAAGTTAAAACCTAGCTCGGGGCACCCCTCTCTGACTTCAGTCTGCAGTGGCAGCTGGGACACGCACACAAGCTGCCAACGCTTGATATGTCTGTTTCACAGACTGAGTAGCTCACCCTCCGCTTTTTACAACTGGCCTCCAGTTATGCCTGGAAGCCTAACCTTAATTGCCAAATATGGCGACCAGCAACATTTGCTTTGAACATTTGGCCCGAGAATCATGAAACATTTCATTCTGCTGCAATTGGAAGGCCGCAGCGCAGCCACAGATATAATACGGACCTGGCTGCCCAGTGCTTCCATGTTACTTGTGACACCTTTCTCCAGTCCTGACTCTTTACCTAACAGCACTTTCCATGCGGCGCCTCCATTTTTGAATGGGAAAAGCAAACTAAAAGTTCCAGAATGAAAAGTGCTGTAAGTACAAAACAAAAAAAACCACAGGTCGGGCTAAAGGTGTTGTGCGTGACAGGCTGCCACTGTGGAGGTTTGCAGAATATGACATGCTTTTCCTAAACAAACGTAAGAGCTGCTAGCCTCCCAACCTGCCACAATACAATTGAAACACGACTGAATATGCCACGTGTGTTAGGGCATTTTAAATGTAATAAGTGCATGGCATGCGAATTCACCATCAACACCAAAATATTCGAGTATGGGAGTTGTAAACACACTTTGAATTTCTTCACAAATTGTAATTCAAAAAATGTTATTTATTGTATTGAGTGCCCATGCAAATTGCTCTACATTGGACAGACAACCCAACAGATAAAGACAAGGATATCCCAACACAGAAGCAGGATCCGATGTAAAGTGACGACGGCACCCTTGGTTGAACATTTCCTCGAACTAGGTCACACTGAAAATGACCTGAAATGGCAAGTCATAGACAAACTAGTGCCAAATGCCAGAGGTGGCAACCATCAGACAATTCTAAATCGAATGGAATGTAAATGGATTTTCTATTGTAAAACCATTGAGAAGGGACTCAACTCACTTGACGAATGGAATATGTGCATCTGAGCTACCAAAGTTTTTTTTATTTTTTTACTTTTTTCTTGGCAGAATCCATACTGAAAAATGTGTCCTTCTGATCCAACACTAGAGCACAATCTAACTCTTCAAGAAAAAGCAGCACGTTATTGCTCTATCCAATAGATTGTTTATAGTAGGACTACCAAAAGGCAACAGTATGGCTTTCAGAAAAATGTTGCACTAATTACAACTTTCAGAAAAATGCTGCACTAATTACAATGTTATGCATGTATATTTATTTGTAATATTCCAGAAACGTTAAAAACTTTGTTTTTAATTATTCACTTATTTTGCAAAACAAAGATGCCAAAATAACCGCCCAGGGCCCCGCAAGGTTCACACTCTAATTCCTCCTTGCGTGTAGACTATATCCATCAATATCCTTAAAATTGCCCCATTTCTGAAATACTATGGTGACCGCAATGCCACATAATGCATGCGCATGCACCATTCTCTAATGCTAATCCTCGAACGCGAGAGACTAGCTAGAACCTCCTGCACATGCGCCGTACCAACCACGTCTCCGTGGTTGCGCGCGCATTCTAAAGAAACACACACTACTAATGGCGGCTTCAGCACTCACTATGTTGTGAGTCAACCGGCTGGTGAGAGACTCGGACCCCCGACCTGCTCCGCGAGCGTGCTAAAATTAATGTAAGTACTCCCTGCAGCATTAGGGTCAACTAACTAATTGTAAATTACAAAATGCATTTCTGTACCGCCATAATAAATACGTGATTTTTTAGTTTTAGGCGCCAAAATACCATCACTTGCAGAGCGACGAACGCGCTCAGGCAGACCCCCTATCGGCTCCAAATATCGCCAAACTCAACGTAAGTGTACCCCAAAAAACGAAGCTACCCTTGAGCACCCCTCTAATAGTATGTAACCTTACCGGTTTATCATTTACCTGCCTTTGTAGTTTTTAGGCGCCATTAATTGAAAGTTCCACAGCGAGGATACCGAAAAAACCTTTTCTCTCGCTCTGCTCAAACATTCAAGTAAGTTTCAACTGCCCTATCACGCTGCCTAATTATAGGATAGCTATGTACTACAAAAAAACGGGGGCTCTAACCATGAATTTCCTTTTTTAAAATTAGTCCTAGTAGAACCCTCGTCCAAGTTAAAGTGACCGAGCGCTACCTGGATCATCAGATTGAGAGAACATTCTCATTAACTACTTTGTAAGTTCCTTCATTCCCCAATAATGAAGCCCTTAACTTAACCTAACTTAATTTATTTTAATTAAAAAAGGTCCAACTCCTTTCTGATAAACAGCACAATTTGCTGAAGCTGCTAACCTAATTATCCTAATGAAAACATAATTTTTATTCTAATTTTATGTTTGTAGTAATGAAGAGTACAGCCAATTTTCTGTGGCATTGATTACAATTTATATTATTACTAGGTTCTCTACAGCAAGCAACCTTCAACTCCAGTATTCAAATATCACCCTTGCCTGAAAATGTCTTGGCAAGGTAAAAGAAAAAAACCAGCCATTGAGTGATTATAATGATTTTATTAAAATGCATGCATCCAAATAGGCAAATATGCGTCTAAATATAGCCTTAAAAAACCGCCTTGGCTATATATATAGATATGTCGCACTCTAAGGTGGAAAATTGCCCCTTCACCCTTGATAAACTCTTTTTTAGTGCGCAGATGATGGAACACAAATATGTGCATGTTGTTTCACCAATCCCGGGGAGCACAATAATTGCAAGCCCAAATAAATAAGTATGTAGGTTTAAAAATGTGTAACTAAAATACCAACTTTTACAGTTTCAGGAAGCTCATCAGTCCTGATGATGATCTAAAGTTACATAGATCGAAACGCCGTCGACATACCCAAGGATTCTTACTCTTTCCATTGTATATAATTGTTTTTTAACCTTGTTGTTGTTGTGTGACAGTCCGTTCACTTTGTTCACTTTTGTCACGTCCTGCACCGTACTATTCACTTGAGCACCTGAAATATAGTATAAGTATAAGTATTTATGTATATCCAAAAAAGATCAAAATAAATAACTTTTTTCTACCTACACCTACAGTCTTTGCTCCCTAGCGTTTATTGAATACTCGCTACCCATACCTGTCCTCTAGGACCTAATCAGGCCAAAACTGAACCATTGTGACTAAAAAAGCATCATTCCACCCCAGGTTCTATTAAGTGGGGTTCCCTTGTTTATAAAAAAACATTCCATGTTACTTGTGACACCTTTCACCAGTCCTGACTTTTTACCTAACAGCACTTTCCATGCGGCGCCTCCATTTTTGAATGGGAAAAGCAAACTAAAAGTTCCAGAATGAAAAGTGCTGTAAGTACAAAACAAAAAAAACCACAGGTCGGGCTAAAGGTGTTGTGCGTGACAGGCTGCCACTGTGGAGGTTTGCAGAATATGACATGCTTTTCCTAAACAAACGTATTCCGGAGTCAGTGGGCTGTAACGCATTAAAGGAGATCACTCTATTGCTTGTTTATTTTCCTTTCTCTTTCCCTAATGTCTTCATTCTCTCTTCATTCTCTCGTGTACCTCCCTTTACTTCTCTCCTTTGCTCCTGTCCCTAGATCCATATTCTCACTCTCCAGTTCTCTTTTTGCCTATCTCTCACTGTTCCTCTTTCTCTCTTCCCTTTCTCCCCGTCTCCTTTCTTTTGTTGTTCTCACTTCCTTGCATTGCTTTCTTACCCGCTCTCCAAGCTTCTTTTGCAGTCCTTCTTTCTGCTGCTTCATGCCTCTTTCTGCATTGATGTCAAGTGCTCCCTGACAGGTGAGACACATGCGGACAGTCCTGTTTTCTTTCACCCAATAGAACATGTGTTTAAAGGCCTATTCCTGCAGCGGAAAATACAAAACTGCAGAGTGCTATAATGAGTCTGAAGGTGTCAGATAGCACTCCTTTGATTTGTGAGCTATTATACAATTTACAAGCATGCCTAATACAGATGTTAGTTTTGTTTTTATAGCACCATCAGGGGATATATAATACAAAAACAATCAAAATAGCTTTTTCTAATACCTACACACGAATAAAACACTATGGAGGCGACTTTTTAGTCTTTATGAGTTAATCTTTTTGATTTAAATTTTATTTTGATTTTGTTTTTTCATTTGTTCAAGCGCATTTTTTCATTTCAAAGGAAAACATTTTAGACAAAACATAGAATCAACATATACACATGTTCAACATTATACCCCTGGGATTCATTCATACACCTTCTATCTAGAATATTCACACTCCATACATACACACTCTCAAGATTTAGTAACAAAAATATATTTTATCTGTACATTTTTTATACAATTCTTACAAGAACCATAGAGTCCTATTTGCGAAATAAATCAGTCAACTGTACACATTTTTTGGATAGTCTTATGGTTCAGAAATAAGGTCTACGCGTTTCAAACTCCCTTTTGTAATGGAGTTATCATCAGGACCGTAAACTCTATGTAAAAGAAAGAGAGGGGAGACTCTTATTAGTTAAAAATGCAAGGATTTATCCAGCTGATTTTGGCTCAACAACCACCTATCTACATCTTACCTCTCTAATAGTCACTTTAGTCAGGGGGTCTTTACATCACCAACACCCACGGTGCAGGACCACCTAAACAACAAGCGCATAGCTTTACTTTCCTTTAATCAGTAAAAAACAATCCGACAAACTCAAGGGGTTGAACATCCTACTCACTTTTAGTGTGTGGATGATGGTTTCAATCTGTTGGGGAAGGTAATTAGGGTATTTTTAATATTAGAATAAAGCATGTCCATGTAAAAGCACTTGTTCTAAAGCCTTGTTATTTTCTTACCTATTTATCTTTAGTTAAGCCCCTAAAAAATCATGATTGATGGATGGGGCGAACATCGTTGCTTAAAGATGCTCCCTCGACCCTCCCGCCAAGTGTCTGAAGAAAGAAAGCGGCATCGGGTCACTCTAGGTTCTCTGCCGACATAAGCATTGTGTTGCTATGATGTGCTATCACAAACGATTACTGGATCCATCTTTTTCGCGGGCTTCTTATCTGTTTGTTAGTGCTACTGCTCAATTCAATCGTGGTCCGGTCTCTCAGTGCCGGCCGGTCTGTAGGCTTCCGTGTTTGCAAGCCTCTATATCCTAGTCACATGATCTCTCAAAGATCTTAGGCGCCATCTTAGTAGTTTCTCCGAGGGATTTTTTTGGAGTCCACTCTTCAGTATATTAAATTATGGATAGTTACCGATTATATCTTTGGATGTATTGATGTAAAATACATTATTATCTTTTCTTCATTTCCGAAGTGTAAGCACCATCTTAAAAAATTGCGATTCATTTTTTCAAAGGTTATATGGGTTTTAAAACTCTAGAGCATGCGATTTTTATCTTGGGCAGCAGGTCTGCACTTTCGGATACTATTGGTTTGTTGTCAGGTCTTTCAAAGAACTTGGGGGCCATCTTAGTAGTTTTTATTCGGGCAGTTATGGTGTCCACTCTCCAGTGTATTCTGTTTTAGTCAATCTGAATCGTTATAAAATACTGGTTGTCTCTTTTGGTATATGAATATTAATTACTATCCGTTTTATTCTTTCCTTCGAGTTTGAAACTATAAGACATGTGGTTTTTTATATCTTGAGCAAATGGCTAGTATTTTCCGATACAGATGGTTTGTTGTCAAGGTTGATGTGGATCCTATTGCTTGGGGGGGTGTGTTATAGTGTGTTACAGTGTCCAGCCTGAGCTCAGAGGTGGTGAGGGCATTATAGTTTATATATTTCAGACAGTTCGTTCAGTCCTTCAGTTGCAGAATTAAATTTCAGGATCATCATTGCTTCTTTTTGTGAAAGCTTTGCTTCTAAATCTCCACCTCATGGATCTGGTTCTACTTTCATGATGACTGTCCATTGGACATCTGTGTCTTCATGATTTTTGGTTTGCCAGTGATTCACCAATGGAGCATTAGGGACTTTCCTTTTCATTCTTGATCTATGTTGTTGGATTCTCAGTCAAATCTCCTGATTTGTTTTGCCAATGTACAATAAATTGCACGGGCACTTAATCCCATAAATCACATTCCGTGATTTACAGTTTGTGAAGCAATCATGTCTCCACATTCGATCATTGTGTTTGAAAGTTGTCCCTTCTTCAGTTAGAGCACAACAGTTACATCCACCACACTTATGGTGGCCTGTTATGGGAGGTAATCCAATCATGGTTCTTAGCGTAGGATGTGTTTTCGTTGGTAAGGCTGCTCTCACCAGTTTATTGGCAATACTTGACTCCTTTTAAAATGCGAATAATGGTGGTTTCTTCAAATCTTCGCATGAGTTTTTCACTAAGTGCCAATTGTTGTTTACCAATTTTTTCAATTTATTGGAATTGGGGCAGTACGTTGTGACTAGTACTATTCTGTCCAGTTTTTTCTTCACTCTTTTTTCCAATAAACATTCCCTTGGGGTCCACCACGCTCTTTTTGCGAACGTTTAAGCAATTTTTTGGGTGCCATTAGATTCAAGGTTAGTTTGTCAGCATGTTTTTTGTATTCACCTTTATCTTGACAATTTCTACGTATCCTTAAGTATTGCCCAAAGGGCAAATTTTCTTTTAGGCTCCGGGGGTGATTACTATTGAAGTGTAGTGCTCGATTTCTATCAGTATCTTTTTTATACAAAGTAGTTGTCAGACCACCTTCTGCAGACGGGTATATTTCAACGTCTAAAAAAGGGATTTTGTTTTTAGAATATGTTAGGCTAAATTTAATCTCTTGTGTTCTGTTATTTAGCCATTCTTGAAATTTCTGTTACTCATCTTCTGGACCTGACCACACAAAGAAAATATCGTCAATATAACGATTCCAGTTTTTTATCCATGTTCCAAAAGGATTGTCTTGATAGATAAACTTTTCTTCATAGCTAGCCTTATACAGGATGGCCAGCTCTGGAGCAAAAGGGCAGCCCATCGCCACGCCGCCCACTTGAAAATAAAAGTCTCCATCAAATTGAAAATAATTCTTTTTCAAAGCGAAACTTGCCAGTTGTATAATGAAGTCCGTTGGTACCTTTTGGGGCCTTTCTCTTGTGTCTAATGTTTGTTTTAGGACCTGTATACCCTCCTCTTGTGGTATCTGTGTATACAGAGACGTGATGTCCATTGTAACCATCCAATCAGTTGTTTGATCAAATTCAACTTCATTCAGTTTGTTTATGAAGTCCGTTGTGTCCCTTATATATGATTTTACATTAGGTATAAATGGTTTTAAAAAGTAGCCCACAAACTTGGATATAGGTTCCATTAGGGACTCACAACCTGAGACTATTGGGCGTCCAGGGGGGATTTTTTCATTTTTATGTACCTTTTGGCAGTGCATAAAACAAAGGAATACTGGGATGTTGAATTTTTAGATATTCCGATTCCTTTTTCCCAAGAAAGCCTCGTTGAAATGCTTCGTCTATGATTACATGGAGTTGACATTTGAGTTCCAGTGTGGGGTCTTTATTACTTTTACGATAACAATTTTCCTCATTTAGTTGTTTTTTGACCTCATTGATGTACAGAGTTCGATCCCATAACACAATTGCCCCACCTTTATCCGCTTGTTTAACGATAATGGATGTGTCCTTTTTCAGATTTGTGAGTGCCATTGATTCTGATTTGGTGATATTATGCTTAATTCAACCTTTTTTCTTTCCATGTCGGAAATTGCTGATAAAATAGTCCTTTCAAACGCAATTACTTCCTTTGGTATTTTGTAATTGGGAGGACAAAATGTGGATTTTTTATATAAGCCAGTAGTTTCAGTGTTGTATTCCTGAGGATTATCCGCAAAAAAAGTTTTGAGTCTGATTTTTCGAAAGGATTCCATTGCCTCAATTTTTAATTTGACAAAATCCGTTCTTTTTGTGGGTACAAATGAGAGTCCTTTTTGAAGTATACTTTCTTCCTCTTTTGTCAAAATTTTGTTGGAGATATTGAAAATCAAGTAGGGGGTAAATTCTTGTAGTTCTGGCGTCTGGTTGACATTTCCCATGGCTGATTGTACCTCGTAACACACACAACACCCCCGCACACACACAACCCTCCACTCACACAATCCCACACACATACAAACCCAAACACACCCACACACCCACACACACAACCACACACACACAACCACACCCTCAACCACACACACACACACACACAACCACACACACACAACCACACTCAACCCCACAACCACACACACAACCCCACAACCACACACACAACCCCAAATGAAATGAAATGAAATGAATGAAACTTATATAGCGCACAACTTACCCTGGGGCATCTCAGCGCTTGCTTAGGGAACCCGTCCTGGTATTCCCCTGTGAGAAAACCCTGGCAGGGTATCCACAAGGTGAAAGCCAGGCATCCCACCGCGAGGGGCCGTTGTGGAGATTAAGCAAGCTATTGCCCAGAGTCGCAGAGTGTGAACCCATGAGTCGAGGAGGCACCGGAGCGAGAATTAACGAGTCCATGGAATTTTTGAGCCCAAGACACGCCGAGGCGGGGAATTGAAACCCAACACACACAACCCTAAACACAGCACACACAACCACACACACACACAACCCCTCAACCACACACACAAACCCAAACACAACACACACAACCCCACACACAACCCCATACACACAACCACAACCACACACACACACAACCACACATACAACCACGCACACAACTCCACAAACACAACTCCACACACACAACACCACACACACACAACCACATACAACAACCACAACCACACACACAACCACAACTGCACACAGAACCACAACCACACACAACCATCTATCTATCTATCTATCTATCTATCTATCTATCTATCTATCTATCTCACTCTATCTATCTATCTAGCTATCACCGTCACTCTATCTATCTATCGCACTCACTCTATCTATCTGTCTTTCACGGATGTATGACGTTACCACGCATACTATTACCACCCATACCATTACAACGCGGTATTTACAACGCATACCGTTACAACGCATAGCGCTTTGAGGTGCTGGATAGTGGTAAGTATAATTTTATATTCCAACTCCAGTCCCCGTGGACACTAGGGAAGGTGTTGGATATAAAATTAAACTTATTCCCTATCCTAGAGCGCCCCCCAGCGCAATGCGTTGTAATGGTATGCGTGGTAATGCCTGCGTTGTAAGTGTAGTGCGTGGTAAAAAGTGCGTGCTAAACGTTGTATACCGTCTATCGCCCTAACTCTATCTATCTGTCGCCCCTCACTCTAACAATGTATCTATCTATCGCACTCACTCTATCGCCCTCACACAATCTATCTATCTACCTATCTATCTATCTATCTATCTATCTATCTATCACCCTCACTTTATCTATCGCCCTCACTCTATCTATCGCCCTCACTCTATCTATCTACCGCCCTCACTCTATCTATCAATCGCCCTCACTCTATCTATCTATCTATCACCCTCCCTCTATCTATCTATCACCCTCACTCTATCTATCTATCGCATCACCACAGCATCACTCAGCACCACCACAGAATCACTCAGGGGCACCACAACATCACTATGCGCTACCACAGCATTACTGAACGCCACATCATCACTCGTCACCACCACAACATCAGTCAGCGCCACCACAGCACAGCATCAATCTGTGCAACCATTCAACAAGAACTGGTTCAAATATGTTCTCTCAATGTTTCAAGCTTTATTACAAATGTCACAAAAAGATGTTAATATTTCACTTCTGTTCTTGGATTTTTGTCACAATAAAATACACTGAACATAATCTACACAAAAGTTAAAGCTATTGCCATTATAAATTACAATAACTTTTATTTAAGTATTAATTATTTGTAAAAATTAAAAGCCATTGTTATTTCAAATATCAATACATCTAAGTCACGTAAATACAAATGCTATAGGTTTCACATTTGCTAAAGTAAAAACTATTGGCATTGTAAATGACAAAGCTATTAATTTCAGTATTTTCAAAAACAACACATGAATAAAATATTTGTCATTTACAATACCAATAGCTCAAACTTTCCTAATGCGAGACCTATTGCATTACAAATGCTTGTTTTTTAATTTCCTGAAATTGATTATTCCTTCTTTTACTGTACAGTGTTTCTTTATAACATGATTTCCCATCATTTCTGTTTTGTCTCTTGTTTTTCTTTTTTGTTGCAGATACATTCTTTTTATTTTTCACATTCTCCACACTATTCCTAGTGTTTGATAGTTTTTTTTAGAAAATCCTTTGTTGTCTTACCAGGAGTTTTTTCTTTTTGTCCACATATTGTTGTTCAGGTAAATCTTGTGGATGACTTCTCTTGAAATAATAAGCTTTATTATGTTATTTCCTCTTTTCACTTTTTGAAGGCATGATGAATTTCTTTTAGTGTTCATAAAGATAATCTGTTATAAAAAAATATATATTATATTATAAAAATTCATCTATAAAATATACTATTCTATTACTAAACAAATACAATGTGCAATGACTAAGTATAAAAAACAACTGTGTAACTGATAACAGAAATGCATACATACTGCATAGAAGTTTCAAGAACTACATCTGCAAGAAGAGTACTTGAATGAATTTATTAGTGGTTGAATTTTTGAGCAGTGAATGGATTAGTACATGGTGCTGAATGCATCACTAAAGCAGTACAAGGAGAAACACAGAGTATTTGCTGCAATATCATGGATACTAACTGGGGAACTGAAGGTATAAAAGACAAGTGTGCACATGGATAGAAGACTGCATTCATACAGCATACAGGTTTGAAGCAGTCCTTGTCCTAAGGCCTACTTCGCTACATGAGTACTTGGGTACTGAGTGAATGATTACAGTACTGTAAGGAGATTGTCTGAGTGAATCTATAAGTGCTTGAGTTTTAGTGTACTGAATGATTAGTACATACCACTGAATGAGTCACTACAACAGTGCAAGGGCAGTGACAGAGTGTTTGCTGGAAGTCTAAGGATACAGACTGGGGAATTGAAGGTCTGAAAGACAAGCATGCAGGTGGATAGAAGACTGCGTGTATAGTGCATAGAGGTTTGAAGCAGCATGTCCTAAGGCCTACTTTGTTGCATGAGTACTTAGGTACTGACTGAATCATTACAGTACTGTAAGGAGAAAGTCTGAGTGAATCTATAAGTGCTTCAGTTTTAGCACAGTGAATGGATTAGTACATACTGCTGAATGGGTCACTACAACAGTGCAAGAGCAGTAACAGAGTGTTTGGTGGAAGTGTAAGGATACGGACTGGAAATTGAAGATGTCAAAGACAAGTGTGCAGGTGGATAGAAGACTGTATGCATAGTATATAGTGGATTGAAGCAGTCCATGTTCTAAGGCCTACTTTGCTGTATGAATACTTGGGTACTGACTGTATGATTAAAGTTCTGAAAGTACAGCGCCTAACTGAATTTATAAATGCTTGAGTTTTAGCTCATTAAATGGATTAGTACATACACTGAATGGGTCACTACAATAGCGCAACAGCAGTGACAGAGTGTTTGTTGGAAGTGTAAAAATATTGAGTGGAGAATTGAAGATGTGAAAGACAAGTACACAGGTGGATAGAACACTGCATGCATAGTGTATAGGGGTTTGAAGCAGTCCATGTTCTAAGGCCTACTTCGCTGTATGAGTACTTAGGGGCTAACTGAATGATTACAGTTCTGCAAGGACAGTGCCTGACTGAATTTATAAATGCTTGAGATTTAGCTCATTAAATGGATTAGTACATACCACTGAATGGGTCACTGCAATAGCGCAACAGCAGTGACAGAGTGTTTGTTGGAAGTGTAAAAATATTGAGTGGAGAATTGAAGATGTGAAAGACAAGTGTGCATGTGTGTGCATGTGAAGAAGACTCCATGCATACAGCATATGGGTTTGAAGCAGTCCTTGTCTTAAGGCCTACTTTGGCGGAAGGACATTCGCCTACAATGCGTCCAGAACCTGGAACACTACATCTCAGAGCCAATCCCAACCTCACTGTGTTTCGTAAACAATTAAAGACTTTCCTGTTTAATTCCCCCCACTAATCCCTAGCTTCCTCCTCATATGCTCTTCGGTAGGTTCTGGTTACCCTAGCACTTGGACGCCTCCGGGCAGCAATCGCGCTCTACAAGTCTACAGGTTTACAGGTTTACTTCGCTACATGAGTACTTGAGTACTGACTAAATTATTACAGTTCTGCAAGGACAGTGCCTGACTGAATTTAGAAGTGCTTGAGTTTTAGCGCAGTGAATAAATTAGAACAAACTGCTGAATGGGTGACTACAACAGTGCAACAGCAGTGACAGAGTTTTTTGTGGAAGTGTAAGGATACAGACTAGGGAATTGAAGGTATAAAAGACAAGTGTGCAGGTAGCTACAAGACCACATGCATAGTGCATAGGGGTTTGAAGCAGTTCATGCCCTAAGGCCTACTTCGCTGCATGAGTACTTGGATACTGACTGAATGATCAGAGTACTATAAGGAGAGTGTCTAAGTGAATATATAAGTGCTTGAGTGTTAGTGCAGTAAATGGATTCGTACATACTGCTAAATGGGTCACTACAACAGTGCAACAGCAGTGACAGAGTGCTTGTTGGAAGTGTAAGGATACAGACTGGGGAAATGAAGGTATAAAAGACAAGTGTACAGGTGGACAGAAGACTGTATGCATAGTGCATAGGGATTTAAAGCAGCCCGTGTTCTAAGGCCTACTTCGCTGTATGAGTATTTGGGTACTGACTAAATGATTACAATTCTGCAAGCACAGTGCCTGACTGAATTTATAAGTGCTTGAGTTTTAGCACAGTGAATGGATTAGCACATGCTGCTGAATGGGTCACTACAATAGTGCAGCAGCAGTGACAAAGTGTTTGCTAGCAGAGTAAGGATACAGACTGGGAAATTGAAGATGTGAAACACAAGTGTGCAAGTGGATAGAATACTGCATGTATAGTGCATAGAGGTTTGAAGCAGTCCATGTCCTAAGGCCTACTTCGCTGCATGAGTACTTGGGTACTGACTGATTCATTAGAGTACTATAAGGAGAGTGCCTGACTAAATTTATAAATGCTTGAGTTTTAGCACAGTAACTTGATTTGTACATACTGATTAATGGATCACTACAACAGTGCAACAGCAGTGACAGAGTGCTTGGTGAAAGTGTAAGGATACAGACTGGGGAATTGAAGGTGTGAAAGATAAGTGTGCAGGTGGATAGAAGACTGCATACATAGTGCAGAGAGGTTTGAAGTAGTCCTTGTCCTAAGGCCTACTTCACTGCATGAGTACTTGGGTACTGACTAAATGATTACAGTTCTGCAAGGACAGTGCCTGTATGAGTACTTGGGTACTGACTAAATGATTACAGTTCTGCAAGGACAGTGCCTGACTGAATTTATAAGTACTTGAGTTTTAGTGCAGTGAATGGATTAGCACATACTGCTGAATGGGTCATTACAATAGTGCAACAGCAGTGACAGAGTGTTTGGTGGAAGTGTAAGGATATAGATTGTGCATAGGGGTCTAAAACAGTCCATGTCCTAAGGCCTTCTTCGCTGCATGAGTATTTGGATACTGACTGAATGATTAGAGTACTGTAAGGAGAGTGTCTAAGTGAATATATAAGTGCTTGAGTTTTAGTGCAGTAAATGGATTAGCACATACTGCTGAATGTGCCACTACAACAGTGCAACAGAAGAGACAGAGTGTTTCCTGGAAGTATAAGGATACAGACTGGAGAATTGAAGATGTGAAACACAAGTGTGCAGATGGATAGCAGACTGCATGTATAGTGCATAGGGGTTTAAAACAGTCCATGTCCTAAGGCCTACTTTATATCTAACTACTGCATTTTAGTGTACAACCCTAACTCATTTTGCAAATACATAAGCAATTTGCAGCACTATTTGCAACAACATTACATCAAAAAAGTGACACAATACAACCACAAAGAGGTGCAAGGGGCTTGTAAATCTGCCCCAGAGTGTTTGCAGCAGTGTATGTATACTGACTGGGAATTGAAGATTTGAAACACAAGTCTAATTCTAGACAAGCAACACTATTAATTACTGTAGAAGGGCTAAAACGACTCCACACATGCCAGAAATGTAAATACTGCATTTTAGTGTACAACTATAACTCATTTTCCAAATACAAAAGCAATAACTGGTTTCTATTCTATCAAAAATTGAAAAAAGGGGAACTAATTTTACCTTGCCGTTTTCGCCAGCACCCTGTCCCAGCTGCGGGTGATAACTGGAGCCGGGCTCTTTGTCCTACCACTGCCGCACTGCCGCCGCTTCTGGCCTTCCCCTGCCGCCGCTGCTTATTCCAGACCCAGCGTGGCCGCAACGGGGGGGGACCAAGTAAGCAGGACTCCAACTACCGGCTGCCCTTGCGGCCGGAAGACGCAAGCAGGGGATTCCGCGCCAGGATGCGCTTAAAAGTGATCTAAACCCCTGGTGGAGCGGGGAACTAATTTTAGCTTGCCGTTTTCGCCTGCACCCTGTCCCAGCTGCGGGTGATAACTGGAGCAGGGCTCTTTGTCCTACCACTGTCGCACTGCCGCCGCTTCAGGTCTTCCCCTACCACCGCTGCTTATTCCAGACCCAGCGTGGCCGCAGAGGGGGGGACCGAGTAAGGAGGACTCCAACTACCGGCTGCCCTTGCGGCCGGAAGCAGCAAGCAGAGGATTCCACTCCAGGAGGCGCTTAAAAGTGACCTACACCCCCGCGTCGCAGGAGCATCCCGGGAGAAGCCGGGACAAGGGCGGGGCCATCTGCGGCCGTCGGAGGCCGTCGGAGACTGGGCTGGGCCACCTCCATTTGGTCCTGCATCTCATGCTGGGTGACATTTAAGTATTATATCTATTAACTTTCATGGCTCATACACATTTGATTAGCTGAGGTCTGGTATACTCACATTGTTTATTCATATTTATTAACTTCTTATCACGCACCACAGTGTCCTGCACCATGGCGGCTTGCCCAAGGATTGTAAATAAGCTTTCATTCAGTAACATCGGGGGGTCTGTGTCGGGAACCCTAGACCAATTTATTACCAGGGCCGCAGTTGTTTTAGAGAGGGAAATAGAACTGACAGAAAAGAGGCTTTCTTTAGAGTTTCCTTCTTTGAAGAGATCCTTTCTAGGCACAAATATGGCTGCTGTGACACCTGAGCAGCACCCGGGTAACGGTGTTTTGCACGGGGGTTGTGGCATTGAGCTTGGGGTGACTACTGGGTCAGATGTGTCTCAGACATCAAGCCTATTAAATACCACTACAGATAGTATTTCCTTATTAGGAATCAGACCTAGAGATTTTAACCCCTCTACTTCCTCCACCCAGTCCCTGGTTAATACGCCAACATTGCCCAAACCTGGATCTGCTAGCAAAGACAAACCAGCTACAGGCAAAATAAAGCGTGGGGGAGGTATCTAAAAGGGAGTCCGGGCTAAACTAGTCAAAACAACCACATCAACAATTACACGAAATAACCTGGAGAATCCTGTAATTCCCTCTCCTATCACCAGCAATATACAAAATTTGCCAAAACCCGAGTGCCAATTGACAACCAATTACCGAATGATTTCCTGGAAACCCTAGAGCAGCTATTAAAATCATTGATTTTACCACTACTTGAAAGGGTAAAGCTAATTAACGAGAACATGGGTAAATTAGAAAAAGCTGTGATGGCCAATTCAGCAACCCTTGAAAAGGTTACGGGAAATGGTGTGGGTTTTGGGCCCCAGCCCCCCCTAAGAGTGGACTCTGTATCTAAAGCCCCCCTAATAGTCAGCACGCAGAATGCGCCAAATAAACCTAATGCCCAACAACCTTCCATCGTCACCGAAAACGACAGAGCTAAACCAATGGTTACAGATAATATTAGTATAGGATCTACTGCCATTGGTCGTGACGTTGGAACAAAGTTGGCCGACCCTGAACATAGCTCAGATTCAGACAAGAAAGGGACAGCTGGCCTGCGAAGAATGGACTCGCCCAAGAAGCTTCAATATATTAACCTGCCCCCTGAATCGGCACCCTATACAGTTATTCTTTCTGGTTTTCTGGGGATTCAAAATAGTAAACTCGAGTCTCACAGTGAGCTGAAGAATAAGGTCATCCATTGGCTCAACAGAAACAGACCTCCACCGGCTTTCTTGAACACTGAGATTCTGCATGTTAGAAGGGTGGGGTGGTTAGGGTATCGAAATAAGGACCTACAGGGCGATTGTATAATCGTGAACTGCAGGGATCCCAAAATGGTAGGGTTTATATGTCAAGATTCGGAGAACTGGGGGTCTAGTGGAATTCAAACTCACAACCTGAGCTTTTTCTATCCCAATATCTTCTTTGACCTGTGTGCTTCTCAGCCATACAGCTGGGAGACGATAAATGGAACACCTGCCTATATGCATTGAGTGGGCGTCTATCTCCCCTTGAAGAATCGTTATGAGTCATTATTTGGCTTGGAGGGGGTGGACTGGCTGCGATCCAGCTGTAGGGCAAATACTGCTGATTGGCTAAAGGGAAACGGAGCAAACGGACGGGAAGATCCCAAAATTAGTAATAGCATTATGAGAGCACCTCTAGTTGCAGGAAGTAAGGATATAAATATTCCCCATAGCAAAGTTAAAGATAATAGTGGAGCCTCATATGGATTTGCAATCTCGGTGGGTCCCCAAGAGGTAAAACCTTCTTGTATAAGGTCAATTATGGGTGAATTATCAGATGGGGGACACTCGTTGGATATTGGAGAGTTTGAGTCTACGGCTCGAAGAACCGCTAGCAGTTGGACGTTCCAGCTCGGCAGCCCTTAGTGTTCTTGTTCTCCAACAGGCTATGCCACCCACCCCGTCCAGTTTTCCCAACGATTCACACAAGCTCAAGTTGCTCTCTTGGAATATAGGGGGGTTAAAGAGTAAAATACCAATAGACGAATGGACAGTTTTGATAGAAAAACAAGATATCCTGATCTTTCAAGAGACTTGGGCTGTGGACCCTATACATAGCTTTGGGTATATACATTTTTGTAAACCTGCAGTTAGAGGGAAAAAAGGCAGACCCTCAGGGAGTTTAACCATCTGGGTAAGGCAAACTACTGATTATAGACCCACCGAACTAGTTGACAGCTCCGATCTTCTAGCCATCACCATGCACAAGCTTGACCAAAAAGATATTATCATTGTAAATGTGTATAACAGGGGACTGCCTGGTGGGCGTGGCTTTAGAACTTTTGCTGATTTGGATACTTTTCTGGATTTGGTCAAGCCCGACAGCATAGATATATTTGCAGGGGATCTTAACTGCACGTTTGAGCCGCTTCAATGTGATGGAGAAACCCTCCTGATAGAGGAGGACATCCAGAGAAATATACCCTTGCTTGATTTATAGCCCATTAAGAAATGGACGGAATTTTCCTTGCAGTGGGCGGGTCTCTGTCTTGAGCGTGGCTTCAGAGCAGCAAATGGTCGGTCCATCTCGGATAAAATGGGTAGGGCCAACTTTCTCAGCGGCTCCCACTCAAGTAGAATAGACTATATTCTCATCAAAATTGAGCATTGGGGTATATTAAAGGATATGGTGATCCTGGATTGCCCGGAGAGCGACCATAATCCCCTTGTAATGAGCCTCCGATTAAATGGTGGGACGAAGTGCAGGGAACAAGGTAGGAAGTCCATGTTTAGTATGAACTCAGAATAATAAAATACTTCTTTGAGTAAAGTTTATTATAATATCCTGTGTTTGCAAATGCTACTTTTAGAAAGTTAGCATTTGCTTGCCTAACCATCTCGGCCCACCTCTGCTCTTATGTGTATTTGCTGTCTGTTTTGTGTGAGTGACAGGGCTGGGGGAAGACAGGTGGTGAATAGGAAGATTACACCAGGATGGGTGGGGGGAGTGCCTCTTGACTCTGAATAGGCCTGTGCTCTGCCACCTCAATGCCGGCTCCGCCTCCTGTGGAGTGTCTGACGACTCTGCCCTACACCTTGTAAAGAGAGAGGGGAAGACCGTCAACAGAGTACTCCTGGACTGTACTTGTCTTCACAATGCTGGCTCCACCTCCTACGGAGCGTCTGCGGGGCCTGCCCTGTTCACTGAAAGAAAAACCCAGACTTCGCAAAAACAAAGTACTCAAGAGCTGAGATGGACTATGCAAAGGCCCCCCTGGCCGGGAAAGACAAAAGAAATGGTGTACAAAAAGAGGAGCTTCGCTCCTACCAAATCAGATCCTGTTTTGACAACAACAAACCTCTACCTGACTAGAAGGACCAAGAGAAGCTGAGGGAAGGAAACCTGCAGTGGTGCCTTGCTGAGAACGGAGAGGAAAAGACCAGAGAGAACTTTGAAGACTTGTGCCTGAAATGATCTCCAAGTGCTTGATCTCAAGCTTGCCCCCTGACCTGAACCCCAGGACCATTGGGTTCAATTCTACCTGTGCCAGTCTGCTGTTGGGCCCTTAAGTTCTTTTCCCTCGCCGGAGTTGTGACTCGGGTGCCTTCGCCCTCCTAAGGTCAAGTTTGAGTCGCTCTCCACTTCAGTGCCGGGCCACCCGCTCTCCTGACACCTCGCCTGCTATGGAGCGCATTGTGCGCCTCTCATCTCCCGCCGGAATCTGCATGGAGCACATCTAATAGCCTCGGACAGTCTGTACGTCAAAATGTACCCGACTGTCTAGCTTTGCCCTCTAGCATACCAAGGCCCATGCCGCACCTCAACATTCCGTACATTGGTACTGGAGGCCCAGTGCTGCACACGTCTGCCCGAGAACGCGACGACCCACACAGATCCACAGGTACGACCCGGCGTACTAAGAAGAAGTACATCCCACAGGTCTGAACGGCACCTCGCCCAGTGAGTTGCTCCAGACTCTGGATCGCCGCAACCCTCTACCGTCCCGCTCACCCGCCTCGCACCTCGAGGGGGCTTCGAGCCGGATAAATCCCCAGAGAACCGCCGGCCTTGTCCCGAGGCCACCCTCATCTGAGGCCGCGCCTGAAACGCATCGGACACTCACAACAAGGTACACTTGAGCTCACTCCCGAGTTCGCATCAGATCCAGGGTCCGCAACGTTTATTTTACCTGTCGTCCATCATTCATCAACGGGTCGCTTCACCATCGCGAAGCGCGCATCGACCCACAGCGTACCTTGCTGAAAAGAACACTTAAGAACTATTGCCTATTTAAATCTGGTGGCTTCAAATCGCTAAACGTTATATGGTCTTGCGATAAATCTGTAACTGTGTATTTTTATATAAAGTCTACGTATTTTTGATACAACTTTACGACTGGTGTATATTTGTGCTGGGTCATTATATTTACTGTGTGTGAGCATAAATGCTTATCTATCGCCCTGAAGATTAGCCTTATCTGCTCGCACCACGCTACCTAGAGGGTGAGCAAGGGTTATTTCTAAGGAGTAGTTCTCTTACCCTGACTAGAGGAGAGGGTCCCAGTTTGTCACAAGTGCATACCTGTGCCAACCAGAGACCCCCGATTCTAACAGAGGGCATCAATTTGGCTGGGTTAGAAGAAGTAAAACGATGTAAAGTAATATTGTCAGCTGACAATAGAATCAGTTCATGTCAAGTCAATTTGGCATTGGTCAAGTACTGTATGCAAGTTTTATTTAATAATATCTATCTGTACATGGTGGGGCTGAGAGGAGTAGCATGGAGTTGAAGTGCACCTGGCAAAGCCTTGTCCTCCTACTGCCTGCACCGGACTCTGCGAAACAGCGGGCCCTGCTGGGTTTTGTTGGGGGAGAGTCCCACCTGGCGGTGCTTTACCAGTGTTGCCGTTGGGCCATTGAGACTTCCATTGTGAGTGGGGCCTGCGGTTCCTGACAGGAGTCCGGACTCCCTCTGCCATTGTTGCTCTACCTGTGCCCTCCGTGAGGACCACCTGACATGGGCTGCATTTCCTGCACAACCGCACTCCTTGCTTCACACCGTGTGGGACTCCTTGTCCCAGGGTGCACCGGAACGTTCCATCCCCAGCTGAGGGGTGAGGCGTGGTTTTTCCATGTGACAACCAATATTCTGTGGACTTCACCTTTGCTTGAGCAGGTTCTGTGTCTCATGAGGTTTATTTTAATTTTTTTGGTAGCCTCATCTGAATCCCTTGTGCAGTGACACATTACTATTGAGATGGGTAAACGCTAGGCTATGGAGGGTAGCTCTAGGGCCCAAAGGGAAAAAAGGGCCAAATTACGAAAGAGGTTAGTGGTATATTAGACAGGATAGACTCTTTATTATTACAATGTACTAACATCATTAACTCTAATCCCATGCCAACTAAGCCCAGCACGTTAGCCTCTTCTAGTGAGTCAGCAAAGCGGGTCCACAAAATGTTTGAAAAGCCACTCTTAAACCCTCAATTGCCTGTGCTCAAGAAGACTGAGAATTGTTGCCGGTTCTGAGAGGTTGCCAGTAACACAGGATGCACCTGGGGTCTACTGTAGCAATAGATACTCTATTTTTAGAACTGATGATACCGAACCGGAGAGACATACAGCTGCGAAGCAAAACTCCATGAACTCTGAGACCATCTCAATACTACAGAATTTGATGGGGATTATTGGCGAACTAAGAGATCAAGTTAAAATCCTCCTTAGGACAGTGGAGAAACTTGGAGATGACAATACCAAACAACAAGTGTGTTGTTGTATGGGTGGGAATGAGGGTCGAAAGGGAAGGTCTACCTCTGGACGTGGGGAAAATAGCAACTTACCCAACTTATTGGTCCAGGGTAGTGGAGGGGAATGAAGGGGTTTTGTGTGTCCCCCGATAGATCCTGGTGCCTACCTGGGGCGAATGTAAAAGAGGTCAATGCACCTAGGGAGAGAGGAGAGAGCACACTAGTGGTATACAATGTCCATGTTCCCAAGCTGTCCCCAGACTCAAGGGAAGATAAGGAGTCCTTGGTAAATGAAATCATTTATTGGTTTTGTGAAATCAGACATTCCTAGTCTATCATTAGGAGTGATTTCTTAAAAGCAGAGAGGATTGTAACTATGGATGGTTTGCAAGACAATGTGTGGGTCTCCTTTGTAATTAGAGACTTAGTGGAGGGTTTAATGGCTGTTGAAGCCCATACAATTTGTAATGTAGGTACTAAAATCCAACTAAAGTTTTGTGACCCGGCCAAGCCCTTGATACCTCAGCACACTGATGTAGACAGGGGGCCAGGAGAAGGGAAAAATAAAGATAGTAGGGCTCGTCCATGACTGAAGTCTAATGCTTCTTGTTGTTTATCTAGTGGACTAGATATGGGGGAGGAGAGCTTGATGGCACATTTGCCCCAAGCAGAAAAACATTCCTGGGATAGGGAAGTATATTTAGGGGTCTATAGTAATTGCTTGGTAATGCAGGAATCATTGCTGGTGACTAATTCCCATGATATGAGTAATGATAGAAACATCAATACTAGTTGTACCCTACTGGTTGTTGAACAAATTGGATTTTACAATACTGAATTTACTACAGAAACGGATTGAAGTTGATCGCAGTAATTGAAGGCTCCCCATTTATCCTTGGCTTTGTCCAAACACGCGACACCGTCTTCTGGATATAGGATCTTAACCGTGACTAAATCAAATCCATTGATTGCCAGTACCAACCCCTCCATAGGTGCCCGGCCCTATGTGAGTATCCTTGACTTTCCCTCACTCCCACAGGTGTTCACCACACTAACTGTCAGTCATCCACAGGTGTCCCTACATTGATAGGTCCTGATGAGACCCCATATTCTTAGCTGGGTCGAAACATCATCGACAACTTGAAGCAAACCAATTCCCAGTCTCTACTATCATACTAGGAGGATGTTATTATTTAATGTGTATCCATTGAATGGTTGTTGAATTGTTGTTTCTGTAACAACATTGAAACCTTGTTCTTCAAAATCGATACTAATAGGTTTCACCTTTTTACACTTGGGACACTCAGCACTGAGAATTTATAACAAATGTGGATTTATCATATATAAAACACCTTGTTTCTCTACACACTCTGTGTTCCATGTCCATCTTTCTCTGACATTTATGTACCCCCATTTTGCTGTGATTGTGCCAATATATATATTGTAATATTATCCATTAAGTGCCCACAGGAACCACAGTTTTTTGTCTAAATTGGAAGTACCCTGGTTTCATGTGAATAGGCTGTCCTTTGTGTTTTCTTACAAGGGCTCCTGAGTCCAGTAGCATGGAATTTACGCTAAATGAAACTATAAAGGCAATTCATTTATGTGTCCTATGTCCAGATAGAATACCTCGCAGATGCGGTCCGTGCAGTTAACAGTGGTGGGACCAGGTAAGGGGGGATTTTGAGGGACGATGCGGAGGGAAAATGAACTAAAGAATTAATTTTCCATCTACATCATCCCTCGAAATCCCCCCCCCATTCATGGCCCCACAGCCCCACCGCTGTTACCTGCATGGACCGCGGCTGATACCTAGGGATTTGTATAGAGATAACCCAGAAATTTGGGGGCCATATATTATTCTGCTCCCAAATAGTATTCTAGCTGGTATGGCTATCCCTCACTCCTGGAAGCTAGCCGAAAGTGTCACCATATTTAAGATGGGTGATTGGGCACCAACAGCCAATTACAGGCCTATCAGACTGATCGATTCCCTTAAAAAGGTGTTGTAAACAGATGCTTGAACATCTCCAGGACTGATCTGCAAAAAGAAGATTACGTCAGATTGGCAGGCAGGATTCAGATCAAATGTGGGCATGATAGATCAGATTTTTCGGTTCACCTGTATCTATTGGAAGGAAGTGATTATTGACAGGGGAAAACTCTATGTTGCCTTTGTCAATCTCTGATCCTCATTTGACATGGTACCGAGAGATAGGTTATGGGGAGTACTAGAAGTAATGGGAGTTCTGGCTCCCCTCCTGAATATCTTCGTAAGGCTACTTTGGCTCAAGGGAGGTGGGGGGAGGACGGGGCACTGATGGAATCCAGTCATATTGACAAAGGGGTAAGGCAGGTGTGTGTACTGGCACCAATACTTTGTACTTTATATATCAACAATATAATTGAGTTTTTGAACAAGGATGGTGTAAAAAAGTAAGAGGCTCCTGAGAGAGCGCAATTTGAATAAAACGTATATCCGAGTCATATTTACAAGCATATCGTATAAACGTAGGAATGAAATGTATATCGAACGTGAAGTTGACGCTTATAGCATAAAGTTAACAGATGTGACCAAAGTAATATAGGAAATGTATTCTGTATCCACTTTAGAATGTATTAGATTTAGAAGGCCCGTATATGTAGTGGGCTAATGTAGAAATGTGTAGAAATGCTTACGAACAGAAGAACGTGCAAAGTAGAATTCATGTACGTGTGTAACTTTAAATGGAGAAACGGCGAGAAATGTAACATGGAGAAATGTGCAGAGAGCATATATAACGATGTAACCAATGAGAATATAAAAGGATACTCTATGTGTCAAGGTTTATATTCTATGTAAAATGTATTCACATATAAGCAAAGGATTTGCTTAATGCGATCATATATAAATGTGTGTTAAAGGTTATACTGAGTAGAAGAAGTTTGTAGGAATGTTAGAAGAGTTTTAGGTCATTTGTGATTTTAACCTGACTGACCAAGGGTTCGCAGGAGTGTAGTCCGCTGTATGTAATTTAGTGGGCTCACAGGAGTCATGAATAGCTTGATGTGAACGTGCGAGCCGAAGAGTCTAGTTCTTGTTAGATTTAAGGTGACAAATGCCGGACGAAGTTTATTGCCTAAACATGAGAGGAGACGATTGGAATTTGAGTCTTGTTTTGAAATGACCATTCACAGGACCAAGGAAGGTTACATACATAGTCGTAAAGAGTAAAGTTCTGATAAGGTGATAGATTTTGCTCCAAAAGTGTCAAAGGTAAAGTCAAATGAAGTCACCAGCAAGAAGATGAAGATGGCGTCCAAGGAGAAAGGTCAACTTAACGGACGACGCAAGATACGAAGCCATGGAAAGAGCGAGAAAATGACATCATGGGGGAAAGTCCATGGTGGGCGTCGAAGGGGCGTTCCACCCACACTGTGATTGTGTATTTTAGGGACAGCACCCCGGGGAGAAGATAGCGAAGGCGAAAGCAAGAGCACAGCGAGAACAGCGAGAGGCAAGTTAGAAAGAGCAGATGACTTGAGCAGATGCGCTGAGAGAGATCAGAGCGCAAGAGAGCAGTAGGCCGAGGACCCTTAGAGAGCGGATGGGTAGGCAGAGAGAGGGTACTGCTTCTTAAACTTAAGTTACCTTTAGAGGCTAAGAAAGTTTGAACTTCTTTGGGAGTCAAACTGCTGACACCTTTTTAGGAAAGGAACTTGCGAAGTAGGGATGTCACTTAGTATAGAGTAGGGACAGATTTAACTTGATTATTTTTCTCTTTCTGTAGATGACGCAGAAGAACCACTTCATATCGATGTTTTTTTAATTTGCTGATTCTTGAACTGACCTTAATTGTATTCGTTTGTAGACTGAGGTTCTTTAGGGAATATATGTTCCTTCTAGTTCCTGTATATTTGTTGAATTTGATCCTGAGAGGATTGTATTTGCAACTTTTCTTAATTTTATATTAAACCTTTTAAACTTTATCAGTTGTAAGTGGTTCTTCAGAGTGGCGTCAGTTTATGGGGTTTATCTAACCAATGCGGGGTTTGTCTTTTACTCAATGACAGAAACCAATCGATCCAAAATTGTCGAATGAGATTAGTTATCAAATTGATCATAAAAGATATTAAAATCTCATTCCCCGCAGTTGGTAGCAGAGGATGGTTTTCTTCTTGAGGAAGACAACCTAGGTCAGGTTTAGTTTACCCCAAGGTCCCTAGTCATCGACGACCAGAAGAAGAATCCCTGCCGAAGAAGGTGCTGACGGTGCGTCGAGAGAAAAGCAGCAGAGTCGGTCGAGAGTGAGTATAAGGGTCATGCGTTGTAAGATTGCGGTGTTTTATGTTGTACCTGTGTTGTAATGTCAAGCGGAGTTGAATGCCTGTAGTGTGATTGAGGGATGGTTGTGAGCGCGCGCAACCGGATAAAATCTTATGTCCAGAGAGGGCTTAAGTGGTTCGGGTGTATCGAACACCCAGAGTAATTTGTCTACCATTTAAAGGGGGTCATGAGGTACCATTGATCGCCCGCAGACCGATGATAGGGGGAGCGTTTGAGTGAGTGTATGAGTAACGCACGCTGGTCGTACGTTTACTGTGTGTAAGTAACCTATCAGTTGAGGCAAGCGTCTGACCGTCAGAGGGAAGACGTTTCGCCAGTTGAGGTGACAATTACAGTTAGACTGTGGCCGTACAGTCAGAGAAAAGTGATCGCTTGGACGGAAGTAGTCATTTTTCGGTGTATGTATGAAACGCATGCGAGACCGGGAGACGAGTTGAGAAATGAAGGGAACTGCTGCAGAAGGGACGAGTGACGTCAGCGTAGAGCCGCGCTGAGATTGGCCGGTTGGCATAGAACCGCGTTGGGATAGGCTGATTAGCGAGAGTCGCATAGGGATTGGTGGTTTGTCATCAGGACGTAAACAAGGAAGAGAATTAATAAGAGAAAATCATAGATTATCAAAAATGAAGTGTTTTAAGAGTTTAAGAGCAATCTTTAGGAGGAATAGAAGAAACTTATATGCTGGAGAAGAGGCTCCACCAGAAGGCACACCAGCTTATCATATGGCAGTAAATGTAGGCTTACACTCGATACTATGGATCTCCGAGTGGAATAGGCTAACAGAAGGGAATAAGGAACTGACGTTTCCAAGATTTGGAACATTTAAGCTAGACGTGTTGAACCAACTGAAAGCGGTAATGCTTGCAGCGAGACCTCTACCGAGGCCAACACAGTTCGAAGCCCTTAGTGCATGGTTTAGAGCGGCACATGAAAGAAATTTAAAGAGGCGCCAAGAAAGAGTGAGACGATCAGTAAAGGCAGTACAGGATGCCAAATGGGATGAGGAAGCTAAGAAGTGGAGAGTGCAAAAGATAGAAGCGGACAAACTGTTCACAATGATAGAAGCCACGGGAGAAAAGAAACCTCTAGAGGAAGATGAGGAAAGCGAGATGGAGGAGGATCTGATAGAGAGGCTATTAACAGATAGACCACCTCCGTACAACAGCGAAACCGCAAGTCCCATACTACAGCAAGGGGACGGAGCTAGGTGGGGGGAATATAAATCGATCCCAATAACAGAGTGGGATTCCAACAAGAGTGAGGAAATACCTCAATCTAGTTCCGAACAGAAAGTAGTGGGAAGATTCGTGGTCCAGAAGGTGCCAGAAACGCAACATGCAAGGTCGTACCAAATGCCAGACGCTCTACAAGTACCTGTTACCATAGGCCCTATAGTGTCAATCTACAACCCAGAGGGGGTCCAGCAGGAGGAACAGACAAGATGGGACAGGGAAAGGGCAGAGATGGAGAATAGGAATAACACAATGAATCCTCAGAGGCAGATACTAGCACCAGTGAGTCGGAGTACCCCATTAGATTCCGCAACGGGTCCCTGGATAGAACAAGGGGGTCAAAGAGGATCAATGGATTTGAGGGGACCTAAACCGAAATCCTATAAGGAATTAAGGGAATACCTGAAAGAATGGGATACTGCCGAAGAGGCTCGGAATAAAAGTTTAGAAACAGGAGCAGAGTGGAGAGACCAGGATAACAAGATCCTCTCTCATTGTGGAGCTGGCGAAAGCAGCCCGGAGTGGGAGAGAGGGAGTCAAGGAAGCAGGGGAGATACTTGCCCTACTACTAGTGGCAATAGGCAAATGTGCAACGACAGGAGTGCAGGGTGTGGCGAAGTGCCTCGCGTCACCTTTAGTGAGGGAGAACGAAGGACGCAGGAGTACCGAAATACTTTCAGATGCACTCACCATACCCCGGATGAAAATGTGCAACATTGGAATCACGGGAACATGGAGAGTCGTGAAACGTCTCGACATGCCTCCGGTGATTACGGACGGAATCCCGGGAACATGGAGAGTCGCGAAGGGTCTCGCCATGCGTCCGGTGATCAAGAACGAAGTCATGAGAATATAGGGAGTCGCGAAACGTCTCGCCATACATCCGGTGATCACGAACGAGATCGCAGGAGCATGGAGAGCCATGAAGGACCTTATCGTTTGTTGAGTGACACCAGACAGCAAGCGAGTTACAGTGGTTTAGAACAGCACGCAGGATCCTATCTCGTATCTGGAGAAACCGAGCCGAAAAGACGGAATGTAGTGATGGGGAATGGAGCATTGTTCCACCATACCCCAAGGGAAGATGGAAAAGCTTGGGATCTAGAGAGGTGGGAACAAAGAGATAGAAGAAAAACTCCTCATAACTCACCTGTGTTTAAGCGTAGGGCGCATAGTGGAGATGAGAGGGGCGTGAGCGATCAACCTAGGACTGACATACTGAGAGCTGAAATAAAAGCAAGACGGATTGATGTAATGAGTTTAAAATCAGACTTAGATGAAATAATTGACGGCACAGTGGCAATCGAGAGGTTAGAGCTGTACGCACCAGATGAGATACTGTTTTTATCTAAAGACGTTACTCGGAAAGCGAGAGCAGCTCATGAGAAGTTATCTGAATTGGCAGAAAAGTACATGATAGACATATCACGAACTAAGGCTTTACAGGCCAACCATAGGCTGAATTGCACGGATCGAGATCTAGATGAGCGCAGAACGATTGGGCTAAGAGTACACATAAGGGAATTGGTAATGTGTATTAGGATATGGAGAGATCTGGATAGATGGGAGGAAAAATGGTCCAAGAAGGGATCTGTCAGAAGGAGTGCACTTGTGAAGTCCCAGGATACAGACCTAATGCGAATGGAAGCTTTCCCTTTGCGAGAAATCGCGAACGGAAACTACGTTCATGTACCCTGGAGTAGGGGGGATTTAGCGGCATTCACAAATTCCTTCCCAAAGCTTAGAGAAAATCCCGTAGAGTGGTACAAGCAGGTAGAGAGATTCGTGAAAATCTCTAAGGTACTGTGGATCGATTTGAACACTTTGTTCGATATCGTAGTACCCGGAGATTTGTGGACGGCATGCAAACTTAGTATTGAATGGCCCACTTGTGAGCCTCCGAGAGATACCCGGACAAATGGTCCATCAGACAGAGTCATGGAAAAATACGAGAGAGTAATAACATGGCTAAAAGAGAAAGTGCCGGTGCAAGACATAGACTGGGTTAAGATAGATCGAACAACTCAGGAGCCTAAAGAGACCGTTCACGAGTTCTATGAGAGATTACTGAAAGCATTCAAACAGTACAGTGGGTTGGACGTAATGGATCCTAAAGACATAGGACAGTGTGTGTCGAAGTTTGTTCTCGGACTGAGACCAGACATAAGCCTGATGATTCAACAGCATTTGATCTGTTGGCAGAACAAACCTTTAGATGAAATTCTGAGGTATGCAAGGTACTGTAGCGATGAGATAGATTCAAAGGCAAAGAAGCTTAAGGAAAAGCTGATGTTGGTACAGATGCAGGCAGCTGGAAAGGGTGGACAGCGGCAACAGGGAACAGCAACGCAAGCAAAGAAACAGAATAATCAAAGCAGAGATGAGGAAGAAAGACCGAGACCGAGAATGGATATTGCGACACTGAAAAAGACAACGAGGTGCCATCAGTGTAATGAGGTGGGACATTGGCGACGCGAGTGTCCTTATAATATTGAGACAGGGGAATTAGAACAGGAGGAGGAAGAGGTACAGAACAACGTGGTTAAGGGAGCGACAGTCCCGAAGGGAAAGTTTATCAAAGGGGGGACTCAGACTCCTCGAGCCCCGTTTCCTCAACCGCCTCGCATTGCAAATGGAGGGAAAACCTATAGACAGATGCCATTGTTTGTAGTAGGAGAAGAATGCTACTACGTTGATCCTCTTACAGGGCAACAAGTGAATAGGGAAGAAGATTGTACTCTAGGAGCATCCCTGGAAGTAGATCAGAGAGGACCATACGTAGAAGCCGAAGTAGCTGGATGTCCTACGACCTTTTTGGTGGATACGGGGGCCACTAGATCCACGTTGAGATCAGCGGTAGTCCCAGGTCTGCCGATATCAGGAGAGATGATACAGGTGGTAGGAGTCGCAAACAAGAGGATGACGAATCCTCTGACGGAACCAGTGTCAGTAAAGATAGGGAATTACAGTGACGAACATCAGTTTGTGATCTGTGATTCTAGTCCTGTGTGTTTGCTAGGAAGAGATCTGTTGTGTAAACTGAACTGCACAATACATTGCACACCTGAAGGAGTCGAAGTGCAGACTAACGATGAGGATGCTGACTTTAAAGTTGTAAACTCACAGGAATGTGTGGAACTATATCCTACCTTAACAGTGGAAGAGCTTCCACAGGATTTGAGGGAGAAAGTGTCAGCAGAGGTGTGGGATTTTACCGGGGAAGAAATAGGATTGATCAAAGGGGTAGAACCGGTAAAGATCCTGGTAAGACCCAATGCTGAGTATCCGAGGACACCACAATATAAGTTGACACCGGAGACGATTGCAGGAATAAAGCCTGTGATCGAATCCATGATAAAACAGGGAATACTGAAGGAGATCGTGGGTAGTCCATGTAACTCCCCGATTATGGGTTTACAGAAGCCTAGTGGAAAATACAGAATAGTGCAGGATCTTCGAAAGATTAATAATATTGTTGTCTCATGTTGTCCAGTGGTACCGAATCCATCAGTGATATTATTTCAGATACCGTTCCAAGCTGAATGGTTCACCGTGATAGATTTGTGCCAGGCTTTCTTTTCGATTCCTTTAGATGAAGAGAGCCAGTATCTTTTCGCTTTTAAGCTGGAAGATTGCGTTTTAACATGGTGTAGTATCCCTCAGGGGTATACAGAAAGCCCATCGATTTTTAACCAGCTATTAAAGAGAAATCTTAAAAGTCTAGTACTGCCCAAGAATTCGGTTCTGGTCCAGTACATAGACGACCTCCTAGTTGCGTCAGAAACTGAGGAAGCTTGCAGAGTAGACACCATAACCTTGTTAAATCACTTGACCGAAAACGGACACAAGGTGTCTCCAAGTAAATTGCAATATTGTATGCCTGAAGTGCAATACTTGGGCCATAGGATTGAAAAGGGAAAACGGAAGGTGTCTCCAGACAGAATAGAGGCGATTATGAGGATGAACGCGCCTACAACACAAAGAGAGGTCAGGATGTTTCTAGGCATGGTCGGTTACTGTCGGCAGTGGATAGCTAACTTTTCACTGAAGGCAAAACCTTTATTACAACTGACGCACAAAGGAGTGAGTGATCCGGTACCATGGGACAAAGATTGTTTGATGGCGTTTTTGCAGCTGAGGGAGGACTTATGTCGCGCCCCGGCTTTAGGAATGCCGGATTACACAAAACCATTTTTGCTTTACTGCTGCGAAAGAGAGGGATGCGCTTTAGCAGTATTGGCCCAGATACATGGAGATGCGCGTAGGCCAGTTGCGTATTTTTCGGCTACCTTAGATCCAGTAGCCGCAGCGTTGCCCGGATGTCTTAAATCCGTAGCTGCAACGGGTGTCAGCATTGAACGTTCTGAAAGCGTGGTAATGGGACATCAGTTAGTGGTGTATGTACCGCATTCTGTGGAATTGTTAATGACCAGGACTAAGACTCAGCATCTGACGAATAGCAGGCTCACACGCTACGAGCAGGTCATATTGGCTGCCGAGAATGTGACCCTAAAAAGATGCTCCGTCTTGAATCCTGCAACTTTGATGCCACTTCCAAATGATGTGGATGATGAAATTTGTACAGATCACGACTGCCTTGATGTGACTGAACTATGCACCAAACCGAGACCCGATATCGTAGATGAGCCATTGACTGACCCTGATGAAATTTTCTTTGTTGATGGTTCATGCGTAAGAGACGATATTGGTCAGCTGAGAGCAGCTTACGCAGTTTGCACGATTACCAGAGTTATAGAAGCCGCTTGCCTGGAAGGAGTACACTCCGCTCAGGTAGCTGAAATTGTTGCTTTGACGCGTGCCTGTTTAGCAGGTAACAAAATTCGAGTCACCATATACACCGATAGCCAGTATGGTTTCGGGGTAGTTCATGATTACGGGCAGTTATGGTCTCAAAGAGGTTACATGACCTCCTCGGGTTCTCCCATTAGGAATGGAGAATTCGTGAGACTCTTGTTAGAGGCATTGCAAGGCCCGACAGCAATTGCAGTTGTCAAATGTGCTGCGCATACGAAAAATGTAGATTTTGTGTCACAAGGTAACCGCTATGCGGATGAAGTAGCGCGTTACTGCACAGAACAGGGATATTCTCACACTGATGTGAAAGTGGGGGAAATCCAAGAAAGAACTGAATTGACAATGTTGTTAGATACTGTAGATACGTGGGATGAGCTAAGGAGTGTTCAGGAAAATGCACCAGAAGATGAGAAAAAGAGTTGGGAAACGGCTGGTTGTACTAGAAGTGAGATGAACTTTTGGATCTCTGCCGATGGGAGAGCAGTTTTACCAAATGAACTTGTTAGTCCAATGGCAAGGAAATTGCATGGATCAGCACACATAGGTAGAGATGCTATGGTGAGAGTATTCAGACAAACGTGGTTTAATCCTAAATTTAGCGTAGCGGCAGAGGCAGTATGTCAGAGATGTGCTATCTGTCAACAACTAAATGTAGGAAAGAGAACGCCAGTCACATTGAGTCACATTGGGAGGTCTGGGGGGCCTTTCAATAGGATGCAGCTTGATTTCATAGAAATGCCTAAATGCAACAGACTCAGATACGTTTTAGTGATTGTCTGTATATTTTCTAGATGGGTTGAAGCTTACCCTACACGTAGATGCGATACACTTACAGGAGCAAAACTGTTACTTAGAGAGTTGATACCGAGGTTTGGGGTGCCATCCTCTTTGGAATCGGACAGAGGAACTCATTTCAACAGCGAAATAGTGAAGATGCTATGTTCAGCTTTGAGTATCGATCAGAAGCTCCATTGCAGTTATCGACCAGAAGCTTCAGGGATTGTAGAGCAAATCAACAGCACAATTAAATCCAGACTTGCCAAAGTTTGTTCATCAACATCCCTGAGTTGGCCAGACGCACTACCAGTGGTTCTTATGAGCATACGTAGCACACCAGATAGAAAAACAGGTCTCTCTCCACATGAAGTGCTAATGGGGAGAGCTATGAGATTGCCATCGGTTCCGACTGCAGCGTTATTGAACATCACAGACGACTTGATCTTGGACTACTGCAAGGGACTATCTGATGCCATTAATTCTGTGTCCCTCCAGGTCCAGGCTGCAGAGGTCCCATCAGCACAAGACTTGTGCCATGACCTGAGTCCGGGGGATTGGGTCTTGGTGAAAAAGCATGTCAGGAAGAACTGCTTAGACGTACGTTGGCGAGGACCATTTCAAGTCATACTTGTCACGAACACTGCAGTGAAGTGTGGAGGCCTGCCAAATTGGATACATGCTTCACACACTCGAAGAGTGCCAACACCTCTAGAAGAACCAGCTCCTCTCTCGGATGAGAATCCGGCGGGAAGCGGAGAAGCCATAGAGGGGGAAAACCAAGCTGTAGAGGTGATTGAAGAGACTGAGACTGTGTCAGAACAGGTCGACGAAGGTCAGGACACCAGTGAGACCGAAGTCGCCTCAGGAGAAGAAAGTAACTGGGAGATCGAATCAGATACTGAACAAGCAGAAAGTGACCAAGAGACAAGTCCAAGAACAAGGAGCAGGAGGACAAGGAGTGACGAAGCTAGTTGGCCAGAGAGAAGGAGAAGGCCAAGCTTAAAGGCACAACAGGAGAAAATTCTTGTCCCGATCGCTGAAGAATCGGATCAGGAAGAAGAAACTACAGACTCAGGAACTGAGAGTCCAAGAAGATCGAGAAGGGTACGTGTGCCCTGCAGAAGGTACGCCACCCCAGAGTGGACTTATCTAGCAGATGTCTTGGGGACAGAAATCTGGGAGAGTGAAGGAAGTGAAAGTAATCGATCACGATCCATTTGTGGCAGTGGAGATATGGATGTTGACTCCTGGACTCGAGACTGAGGGATTACTGACTTTCACACTTCCCATACCCCCATACTTGAGTCGGATTAAAGATCTAGTGCTAAATCGATTACAGTTTCCAACTTTTGGTCATCAAATTCCGGAAGAAGAAGAAAAAGTCATTCGTTTTGAACTATTGGAACTTGTTGTGAAAGCTGCAGGTACGAGAATAATTGTTGATGTATAAAGACTTTTGTATATAAGTTATAAAGAAGAAGATAACCTAGCGCCGAGTGGAAAGAAGAATAAAATTAGGGATTACATTTAGAGGACGGAGAAGGGTTAGGGTTGTCTGTTGTTAAAGATAAAAAGACATTGTTGCGAAAAAGAGACTTTTGTTGTTAAAGAGCACTTTACAAACTGAGAAAGCAAATAAAGCAAACCAAGACTGAAAAAGAAAAACTTTTTCGCAAAAGAAGGAGCTACGCTGTTTGATAACATGGAGAACGGCAACCCAAACCGAAAAGCTAAATGCATAATAGGTACACTTATAGCAGTAGTAATTTTTCTCATAATTACAGTAGTGACAATATCATACATAGTAGGACATGAAAATGATAAAGAAACAGCAGATGTAAAGCCTGTAACGACTTTGAAACCTGCTCTTGATGGGAAGAAGGAGGAGAGCAATGTAATTCGTGAAAAAGCGTTACTGGCAGATGAAGCTCGTAGATTACACGTAGACGAGTCACAGGGAAACTTTAGGTCAAATGCATATGCCAAACTATTATACGAATATATCGATGCCATGGAGGCCAAAGATTGCTATGTATGTATGCAATTGCCGGCTTCTGTAGATGAAGGCATCAGATATCATCATCTCCCATTGACTTATGGGATAACATGTAGTTTACTGCTTAGTATATTTTATGGTAGAGAAGGGTTTGAGTACTACTTTTCAAATTATGATTCGGTGCTGCCTGAAGTTCCGAATTATAAACAAATGAATAAGTGGGACTATTATAAAAAGGAGGATAGACTAGCTAAATTCTTTCTTCCTTGGGATACATTAGATACATCATACGCACGCAGAAATAATCTGACTTGCAAAGTGTCAGAGGTTGAGAAAAAGTTCATAGGACAAGTAGATGACCGATACAGAAGGCAGAAGATTCTAAAAATGTCAGGACAGTGGAAAACTGATTGGACCGAAGAAGAGAAGGCACATAAAAAGAAAGGTAGCAATGGTCCAATAGCATTGGATAGAACGCAGAAGGGAAAGTTATGTTTAACTCGAAGCAAGACATATTATGAGAATGTATTTGTGGGTGAAGTTAATTGCGAACATGCTTTTCGATTAGAGTACTACACGAAGGATTTCATGAAGGAGATGCAAGTGATTCCTAATGTATATTTTGTATGTGGAAGAAATGCCTATGTAAAACTGCCTGACAATTGGTATGGTTCGTGTTACTTGGCAATTGTCTTCCCCAAAATATATCATGCAAAGGATTTAGCGATCATAGAGGGAAAGGCTTCGACGAGAGCGAAAAGAGAAGTAGGAGATGCAGAAGTAGTAGGAGACGTATTTGGAGCGATGTTTCCCTTGTTAGGTTTAATACTTAAAGATGTTAAGATCAGGAGACTAGCTACAGTCGTGGATAGATTATCTGCAAGTACTGCAAGGTCATTAATGTTAATAGAAGGCGAGATGCAATCGATTAGAGCAATGGTTCTTCAGAACAGACTTGCTTTAGATGTTCTATTAGCAAAAGAAGGCGGAGTTTGCAAGGCTTTGAAGGTTCAGGAATGTTGTACTTATATTCCTGATAATTCAAAACCACTTGAGAAGGTCATAAGAAACATTACACAGATTCATCAAGAGATCGAAGATTTGTCAAAAATAAATGTTTGGGAAAAAGTAGGTCATGGAGTAGGAAAGGTTGGGAGTTGGTTTGCTAACCTTGGTAAAAGCATAGTATGGTATATATTAAAACCTGTATTAATAGTATTAATTTGCATAATCACATTGTTAGGATTTGTGAAACTATATAAATGGTATAGGACGAACCGGTTACAAAGATCTATGAGAGAACAAGAAAGGAGATTAGCTGCTTTACAAGATCAACAGTATAAAAGTTTGAGAGCACTTGAAATGATGAAAAGAGGAAATGATGTAACTAGTTCTGTTTAAAGGTGCTATTCAAATTGCATTTAGTGATGACTCCTAAAAGTCATCAAAGGGGGGGACTGAGAGAGCGCAATTTGAATAAAACGTATATCCAAGTCATATTTACAAGCATATCGTATAAACGTAGGAATGAAATGTATATCGAACGTGAAGTTGACGCTTATAGCATAAAGTTAACAGATGTGACCAAAGTAATATAGGAAATGTATTCTGTATCCACTTTAGAATGTATTAGATTTAGAAGGCCCGTATATGTAGTGGGCTAATGTAGAAATGTGTAGAAATGCTTACGAACAGAAGAACGTGCAAAGTAGAATTCATGTACGTGTGTAACTTTAAATGGAGAAACGGCGAGAAATGTAACATGGAGAAATGTGCAGAGAGCATATATAACGATGTAACCAATGAGAATATAAAATTATACTCTATGTGTCAAGGTTTATATTCTATGTAAAATGTATTCACATATAAGCAAAGGATTTGCTTAATGCGATCATATATAAATGTGTGTTAAAGGTTATACTGAGTAGAAGAAGTTTGTAGGAATGTTAGAAGAGTTTTAGGTCATTTGTGATTTTAACCTGACTGACCAAGGGTTCGCAGGAGTGTAGTCCGCTGTATGTAATTTAGTGGGCTCACAGGAGTCATGAATAGCTTGATGTGAACGTGCGAGCCGAAGAGTCTAGTTCTTGTTAGATTTAAGGTGACAAATGCCGGACGAAGTTTATTGCCTAAACATGAGAGGAGACGATTGGAATTTGAGTCTTGTTTTGAAATGACCATTCACAGGACCAAGGAAGGTTACATACATAGTCGTAAAGAGTAAAGTTCTGATAAGGTGATAGATTTTGCTCCGAAAGTGTCAAAGGTAAAGTCAAATGAAGTCACCAGCAAGAAGATGAAGATGGCGTCCAAGGAGAAAGGTCAACTTAACGGACGACGCAAGATACGAAGCCATGGAAAGAGCGAGAAAATGACATCATGGGGGAAAGTCCGTGGTGGGCGTCGAAGGGGCGTTCCACCCACACTGTGATTGTGTATTTTAGGGACAGCACCCCGGGGAGAAGATAGCGAAGGCGAAAGCAAGAGCACAGCGAGAACAGCGAGAGGCAAGTTAGAAAGAGCAGATGACTTGAGCAGATGCGCTGAGAGAGATCAGAGCGCAAGAGAGCAGTAGGCCGAGGACCCTTAGAGAGCGGATGGGTAGGCAGAGAGAGGGTACTGCTTCTTAAACTTAAGTTACCTTTAGAGGCTAAGAGAGTTTGAACTTCTTTGGGAGTCAAACTGCTGACACCTTTTTAGGAAAGGAACTTGCGAAGTAGGGATGTCACTTAGTATAGAGTAGGGACAGATTTAACTTGATTATTTTTCTCTTTCTGTAGATGACGCAGAAGAACCACTTCATATCGATGTTTTTTTAATTTGCTGATTCTTGAACTGACCTTAATTGTATTCGTTTGTAGACTGAGGTTCTTTAGGGAATATATGTTCCTTCTAGTTCCTGTATATTTGTTGAATTTGATCCTGAGAGGATTGTATTTGCAACTTTTCTTAATTTTATATTAAACCTTTTAAACTTTATCAGTTGTAAGTGGTTCTTCAGAGTGGCGTCAGTTTATGGGGTTTATCTAACCAATGCGGGGTTTGTCTTTTACTCAATGACAGAAACCAATCGATCCAAAATTGTCGAATGAGATTAGTTATCAAATTGATCATAAAAGATATTAAAATCTCATTCCCCGCACTCCTTTGTATAAAAAATAGTAATTTATTCCAAGTTGGGTAGAAAGAAGCACAGCACATCCGTTAGGTAAAAGGTACAAGGTAATATAACAGTTGGGACAGAATCTGGAACCAAGGATGTAAGATGCAGGCACGCATCACACATTCCAGGCTCCAGCACAGTGAGGTAATCACAGTAAATAAACAAGCAGTGGAAAAGCAAGAATGCAACACATCTTACCCCAATAAAGAAAAAATCAACACAGATACCTACTAGGAGTTTTCTTGGGTCTAACATCAGATTTAACCCTAGAAGCAACAGACAAATCATTACGAACAAATCTCTGGAGAGGTACATTAACTTGCACATGAGGAGAAGCATTGACATGTGCAGGAGGAGGCATATTGATCTGCGCTCGTGATGGCGATGGAAGAGAGTTAGAAGAAACAGGACATCTAGCAACCCTACGAACATTCCAAACCCTCCCATCTTGTGTGGCAACACAGTTTTTAAATACTTTGACCACTTTAATAGGAGGAAAGAATTTGGAGAAGCCTTTAACCAAAAAACCAGGTTTCTTTACTCTCACCCACTCACCAACAACAAAATCATGAAGTTTAACATTCATTTTAGAATCAAATGCAACTTTCATACACTGTTGTTTACCTTCAACACGTTTGGCAACACTTTCAATATCAACCTTAGGGTCATTCCTGTTAAGTTTTTTAACCCACCAAGGGCAAATAACAGAAGATGGTTCCCTACCCTTCAAGAGTTTAAAAGGGCTCACACCGGTGACAGAATGAGGCGTGATACCGTAGACCCAAAGTCTTTTCCTGACAACATCCAACCAAGAATCGTCAGAAGAACCAATCCCAGAAATGCAATCCTTGAGGACACGATTAAAACGTTCCACCTGACCATTCTCCCTAGGCTCGTACAAAGAGACAGTATGATGTTTAATTCCACAGCAGTCAAGAAACTGTTTAACCTCAGAGGAAATCAGCTGTGTACCGTTATCAGTGACAAAGGTCTCTGGAAAACCTTCCCTGGCAAAGGTCTCTTTCAAAAAAAATAAAACAACCTGAGAAGAAACACTATTTACAAATTTAACTTCAGGCCATTTCGAATGGTAATCAACCAAAACGAGAGCAAAACGGGCATTAGAAGGCAACTGTTTAAAAGGGCCTGAGATGTCAAAAGCCACTTTTTGCCAAGGAAATTTGGGCCAAGCCACAGGTTTAAGAGGAGCCAAAGACAAATGAAGCATTTTGTCGCTGCTAATACACTGAGAACATTCCCTAACCATTCTATCAACCATTTTGTCAATGCCAGGCCACCAAAAGTTTTCTCTAACCAGGCGTTTCATGGATGACATACCAATGTGGCCTTGGTGAGCTAACAACAAAATCTTCTCTTGTAAAGAAGCAGGGGGAATTAACTTGCCAGTCTTGAACAGAAAGCCACCAAATTCTTCAATTTCTGAAGCAACTTGGGAAAAGGAAGCCAAGTCAGAAGGAATGGATTTGTTATTCGGCCATCCACCTTTCACAAAGTCTAAAATTTGTTGACAAACAGAATCCTTTGCCATTTCTTTAAACCATTCCTCCTCAGATAAAGTAGAGAACTCCTGAGATATACAATCATCAATGGAAGCAACTACATCAACATCCTGGTCAACGGTAGAAACCTTATCAACACTGCATGGTAACCTGGACAAAAAATCTGCAGTCACATTGCTTTTTCCAGGAACATACATGATCTCGAAGTCATATTCCTGAAGACGTGAAGACAAACGAGCAATCCTTGCTGTCGAGTTCCAACCACCACCAGGGGATAGAATTCCTACTAACAGTTTGTGGTCCGTTCTCAAAACAAACCTGTTCCCCCAGACATAGTTTCTAAAATGTTCTACAGCCCAAATACATGCTAGTAGCTCCTTTTCAATAACAGAGTATCTCCTTTCAGTGGAGGATAAGGTTCTGGAAGCAAAGGCTACACACCATTCATCCTTACCCGCAGTTTGACTCAACACAGCACCAATGCCATACAAACTAGCATCAACAGTGATGACACATTTCTTACTAATACAGAAGGATTTAAGTGTAGGGGCATTAACAATCTCACTCTTAATCTGCTTGAAAGCCATTTCAGGCTTGTCAGTCCAGACAAACTTGGCTGAACTTCTAGTCAACTCTCTTAAAGGTTCCATCTTGTTGGCGACATTTTGAATGAATTTACTGTAATATTCGCACAACCCCGCGAAGGAGAGTAACTTCTCTTTACTATCCGGGGCTGGTGCATTCATAATGGCGTCAACAAGATTCTTCTTCGGTACCACACCCTCCCCAGAGAGTGTATGCCCCAAATACTCAACAGATTTACAGAAAAATTTACACTTACTGGCTTTAATGGTCAAGCCAAATTGTTCTAACTTGGAACAAACCTCTTTAAGATGAATATGATGTTCATCGTTATTCTTGGAAAACACAAGGATATCGTCCTGAAAACATTTAACGAATGACAGGTCTTTAAAAATATGGTACATGGCTCTCTGAAACACTGAAGCCGCTGAAGCTAGACCGAATGGCATTCTTTTGAATTGAAATAACCCATGAGGGGTAATGAATGCAGTAAATTGTTTGGAGTCCTCAGTGAGTTCGATCTGGTGATACGCAGATCTCAGGTCTAATGTTGAAAACACGCTAGCCCCATCCAACATGCAAAGCATTTCGTTAATATTAGGAAGTGGATGACAGTCTGTAACTAAGCTCTTATTGAGTGCCCTTAAATCTACACATAGCCTAATACTTTTATCAGGTTTAATGGCTAAAACAATGGGGGAAACCCATTCGGACGATTCCACTTCCTCAATTATACCATCTTTCACCATGGTGTCAAGCATATCTCTAAGTTCGTCCCTAATACTAATAGGCACTCCTCTTAACTTCTGTTTCACAGGGACAGAGTTAGGTTTAACTTTAATCTTATGGCTAAATCCATTCAATTTGCCTAACTTGTCAGAAAACACTTTAGGAAAGGCACGAGAAATTTCAGTGAATTCAGATGATTCAGTGGAGTCACGAGAAATTTCAGTGAATTCAGATGATTCAGAGGAATTACTGTCAGATATAGCTAAAACTAACACAGGATCTTTAAGTCTGGGATTTAGAGAGACACCAAGTCTCGCTTGGTCCCTCCACCCCAAAACATTCACACCTTTCCATGCGATATAAAGTTTCACATTAGCAGAACTATTTTTGATAGTAAGCATAACTTCCTTAAAGCCAATGATGTTGATCTTGGACCCATCAAAATTGTAACCACGTATATCAGGCTTCGATAAGGAATTAATATCAATTAGATCTCCAAAAGACTTAATACAATACTCGTGTGTGATAATGGTCCAAGGAGAACAGGAGTCCACCATAAGTTCTAACACTTTACCCAAAATGGTAACAGGACTTTTAGGAGAGGAAAGAGTATCTGCTTGGGATAAGTCAAATGACTCCTGTATAGCAATGACAATACCAAATTCCTTAATATCTGGATCATTGCAAGCATCGTCATTGATATATGACACATTACCAGAAGGACGTTTAGATGAAGAAAAGGAAGACCTCTTTGTGTCTTGGAAGGGTCTTGCGGGAGTTTTACACATTTTGGAAAAATGACCAGAGCGTCCACACTTATTACATTGTCTAGAAATAGCTGGACATTGTGGAAAAGAAGCAATGTGGTCAGGATTTCCACATCTAAAACAAAAGAATTGTCTAGCCTTCCCATCATTTTTGTTGGAAGGTACAACATTTCTTTGTTCCTGGGGTTTGACAACACTGACTTCGCTAGCAGAGGTAGAACTACTTGAAGAGGTGGAAGCAGTAGATGCTTTATCTAATGTTTTTATCCATTTATCGGACTGTTCAAGAGCTTTAGCAGTACTAATCGCTATTTCCAAACTAGGATCACCTAAAATCCATAATTGCTCTTGAACTTTCTTATTTTTTACATGCACAATGATCTGATCTCTGATCATTTCGTCTGTCATAAGGCCAAAATTACAATGTAATGATAATGCACGTAAAGCTGTAAGGAAATCATCAAAACATTCTTTTTCGTCTTGAACTCTGGTATAAAACTTAAATCTATTCAAAGCGACACTAGTAACAGGCTTGAACCTCCCTTCAATTCTAGCCACAGCTTCATCATAAACACTAGTGTCACCCCCAGATCTTACAGGTGGTAAGGTTCTAAAGACTAATTGCCCTTCAGAGCCAAGACAGTGTAAAAATATGTTTTTTTTTCTCTCTGCAGACATGCGTTCTCCATCCATGGCTTTGAGATATGTAAAAAATTCCTCCTTCCATCTTGCCCATGGAATAGGTGGATCACCCTTAGACTGTAAAAACTTAGACGGTGGATCAAATTGCATGTTAAAAAAATAATAGTCAAATAGTTGCCAGAGAATAACACTAGAAGAAAAAATAAAAAAAAAAATAAACACCAAAAATATCCAGTAGATGGCAGTCTAATAAAGGAGCACAAACATCCACTGAAGATTTCCACAGAGAGTAAGAACGTGAAAACAGTCTGGAGCCAAGTAATGTAAGTAAGTCACTGAGATAATATTCTCAAAATGGTATAGTAGAGAAAAATAACAAGTTTATGTCCATAATGAAAATAAATAATTACAGAAATCCACGCAATAAAACGGAGCATGTAAAACAGTACCTTAATGTTTTCAGTCAAAAGGAAATGAATGACATGCGTTTTCCCGCTGAAAACGAAGAAATCCTTCGTGTAATACACACACGGTGATTCTGCCGCTAAGGAAACCAATGCGGAAAGCCTTCGCACTCGGTAATTTCGTTGTCAAGGAAACACAAATACCTGCGTGAAGCAATGCGCGATCCTACGCGATGACGCGCGATGACACACAAAGGCCGGTTGTCAGCAGCCAATCAGAGATGGCAAACGCTGGACAAAGCCGATTGGATAAGCGCATGAAGGCTGGTTACCAGTAGTCAATCGGAGACGGCAGGCACTGAATGAAGCTGATTGGATATAGCTTCTGTGTTTGCTGACGTAAGGCAGATGCCGTTTTTCACGAAGGAAACGTGAAAACACAAAGAAATCCTTAAAATGCAAAATACTTAGCGCAGCTTGACCGGATTTGAAGGAAAATCAGCGTAGAGTGTTCCGCTCCACTTCTGAAGTAGGTCAAGAGCTTTCAGAGGTTGATAACGTGGATTCTTTAAATTTCTGCTCCTGTGCTTTGAAGAGATGTGGCAGAAAATAGATGAAAGTCCCTCGTCGCCAGTGTAAAAAAGTAAGAGGCTCCTTTGTATAAAAAATAGTAATTTATTCCAAGTTGGGTAGAAAGAAGCACAGCACATCCGTTAGGTAAAAGGTACAAGGTAATATAACAGTTGGGACAGAATCTGGAACCAAGGATGTAAGATGCAGGCACGCATCACACATTCCAGGCTCCAGCACAGTGAGGTAATCACAGTAAATAAACAAGCAGTGGAAAAGCAAGAATGCAACACATCTTACCCCAATAAAGAAAAAATCAACACAGATACCTACTAGGAGTTTTCTTGGGTCTAACATCAGATTTAACCCTAGAAGCAACAGACAAATCATTACGAACAAATCTCTGGAGAGGTACATTAACTTGCACATGAGGAGAAGCATTGACATGTGCAGGAGGAGGCATATTGATCTGCGCTCGTGATGGCGATGGAAGAGAGTTAGAAGAAACAGGACATCTAGCAACCCTACGAACATTCCAAACCCTCCCATCAGATGGTTGCAACACACCAAAAATAGGAGGTTGGAGGGCCCTGCACTTCTTTTTGCAGACAGCACGCTGCTGATTGCTAAGTCACCCAAGGGGCTGCAGCAGTTGTTGAACCATTTTCAGGAGTCTTGTTTGGAGCGCGGCATGGAGATTAACAACTCCAAGACCAAATGTATGAGTTTTTCCTTCAGGCCAATGACTCATTGTAGGACACAGATGTTTGTGGCTGATATTCCTTTAGAAGAAGTGGCTGGGTTTGATTATTTAGGTTTAAAACTCACAAGAAACCTATGTGGGACCCAGCAACTAGAAAGGGTGCAGATGTCTCTGGTTCAACAGACGTCAAATATAGCAAAAAATTACATGAAAACTATAATTAGAGGGGTGGCCCCTGTGCTAGAAATTTACAATGTCAAGGCTCTAGGGGCAGTCTTATATAGTGCGGAGTTATGCGGCTACACAAAACCTAATAATTTGACAGTGATAGAACATAAATTCCTAAGATCCTTACTAAATCTTCCAATGAGTGCCCCACTGACTCCCCTATACTAAGACTTGGTGCAGAAAAAAAATACCCTTAAATTTGAGCTTAGACTGCTTATGTTTTGGCACTGATTATGGGCCACAGTGGCCCTAGCATCTTATAGGGTTGGACTTCATGACCTAATTTCACAATGTGTAGGTAGAATTCTATGGCTGCGTGCTGTAAAGCCTTTCTTTCAGAAGCTAAACCTTGATACATATTGGGACTTCCCAGAGACTGTGGGTAAAATCCAAAAGCTCAGTCTTAAATCTGTTTACTGGGGTAGTGTTGCTGTGGACAATATTCAGAAACTACAAAGGTTTACTGTCTGTTGCTTTTATTGATTCTAAACGGACTCCATTGTACGAGAGTACCATTGATGAGATTGTCCCATGGCTAGCAAGGAAGATATATCTACAGTTTAGGTATGGATGTCTACCCATAAATGTTTTTAGAAGGAAGTGGCATAAAGATATGGATATGGTGTATGAGCATTGTACCTATTGCCAAAGAGTACGTCAGACACTTAAGCATGTTGCATTTTTCTGTCCCTTGTACAGATAGTCCAGAGGTTCCCTTTGTAGGAACCTGGGAATCAGGAAGCACCAGGAGGCATTCAGAATACTGCAGACAGATACAAATGGTATTGTGGTATTCTGCATGGCCAAATTCCTAATGGCAATGTGGATTAGACGCACCAGGTGTATGCTTGGTAACATTCAAAAGCCACCCCTCTCACGGTACCATTTTACTGTATCTTGCTATTTGGACACCTTGCAGTTGATTGATGTCTTTTAGTATGTATGGAAGATTTTTTATTGTTCTTTGTATTTCTGTTTTTACATCAAATGAATTTTTAAGGTTTTTTAAATCAAAAAAGTTATCTTCTTTGCTGCCATTTGAAATGGACTGACAAGTGTATTTAATGTTTTATGTTGTATTGTCTTGTGTTTGTAAATGCACTGTTTTATGTTGTGCTTTTTTATCTAAAGTGAACAAAATAAAGTTTTCATTAGGATGATTTAGTGAAAGGGGAACTTTTGGACCTTAGCTTTCCATACCTCACACCAGATACCACATAGCAATTCAGAAGTAATTATGGGAGGTTTAAAAAGCGCGACTTTTGAAAACATGTCCTCTCCTCAAGACAGATGAGGAGGATCTAGGTTGGAACACCCAAGGCACAAGAAAGACAAGTAATCAAACAGCAGAGACTTAGGGGGTCATTCCGATGGCAGTCTGACTGCATCCAATGGCTCATCGGATGCGGTCTGACCAACATCTGCTGCTGCGGTCTGACCGACGCATTACAATTCATGAGGTTGGAGGCAGCAGGGGTAGGGACAGTCAACACTTTCCAACGGTCTCAAGGGTCAGTAATCCCTACAATAGGGGTGGTGCCTTCTTAGGCATCGCTGTAGGGATTACAATGTCCTTTTCCGCCTGCCCTTTCATAGCGATTTGCCTGCCATGAAATTACAGGCGGAAAGCGACTTTGGGGATCCCAAGTGTGCCCTCCTTTCACCCGGAGCTCGCTGTCAGGTGTTCGGAGGCGGTGACCTGCCCATTCCTGAGAGAGTGGAGAACGGTGGGTGTGAAGCCGCGGGAATCGTACCGTAGGAGCTGCAAGGACTGTGGCAACAGAGAACAGGCAAACCAGTGGAAGCAACGGTACGACGGAACTGGCTGGCCAAGAAGAGTGCAGAGAAAAGTGGACATCGTGCACCTTGGCCTGACGGGTCCCGCTGGGTGGAGAGGAGCAGTGAGGAGAGGCGTGGAGTGGTGGGGTGTGCTGCAAGCTGAGTTGAGGAGTAGGCCGTGGAGGCTCCGAGTGCGAGCACAAGTGCCTGCAGGTGAGTGGTAGTGTTGCGCTGTGAAGCCCGCGGGAGGAGGCGAAAGTTTACCGCAAACCACCAACCGCAAATCCGCAATCCGCCACCCACTTTCAGCTAACCACCCAGCAAGCCCAGCAAGCCGCTCTTCCTCCCGCTCCCCCCTTCTTACTCTTGGTCCTCGTTCCAGCTTCACTAATTCCTGGTCTGCCGCTGCCTCAGCTTACCCTCACTGCTAGCATTGCAAGGACTTACTCACATCTTACCTGCATCCATTCCGAGGGTGCATGCCGCTCCCTTTACACAGCCAGCGACCTTTCAGCATCTTTCCAGCAGGAGCCACACCACGTCTCTGAGTGTTCTCCCCTTGAGCCTGCCTTCATTTGCCTCTATTGCCCTTTTCACAGCAGGAGCAGTGAGCTGTGAGCCGAGAGCACTTCCAACGCAGCCGGAGCAAAAACTGCAACTAAACCACCTGAAAGTTGCCAGAGCCGCCATTACACCTGTCTGAGAGCCACAACTAAAGGGTAGAAATCTCTCCTTAACCTTTCCTCAACATGACAGAGTTACCTCTGTTGCAGTAGAAGCCGGTCCGCATAAAAACATCCTATCCAGCTCGGCAGGAGGAACAAGTGTTTTCTTACATCCAACAGTGAAATAGTGAAATTCGTCAGCGGTCAACCCCCCATCTTTTTCCCTCCCTCTTCACGGCGGGAGCCAGCAACACCACCTCCAACGTACATAATACACAATAGATACTCCTTTTGTCTGGTCGCTAAGGAGAGGAAAGAGGATTGGGAAGAGCACCTCCAGGGAAAAAGAAAGCCAGAGAAAGTCAGGGAAGTAGAACCGCTTGTGGACTTAGAGGACTCTAAATATACTGTATACTCTAAATAGACTCTAAATATGAGGTCGGGCAGAAAAAGGGGGCAGCCAGAGGCTGTCATCCGTAAGGCTAAGCAGAAGGTAAAAGTAAAACCAATTCTGGTAACAGCCGAGGAGGAGGGTCACGAAGCATAGGCCGATAATAACTTAGTACTAAATCTAGGAAGCTGTCACCCCTATCTACACCAACCAAAAATATCTTCAAAATTCCAGTTTTTAAAAGATCCAGCTTCATCCATATTTTCCACTAGTGACAAAAATCCAGGGCCTTTAAGAACCACTCCTCCCCCTTTTCCCACAAAAATCACCACAACAATCACAGACCACACCAGTTATAGAACAAGTCACAGTGGAAACTCTAGCGGCCCAACCTGTGGTCACTATGACATCACCAGAAAATATCTGCGAACACAAAACATAAAAAACCTTAGCCCACCTGCCCTCCAGGAAGGGGAAATGGAATGGCGAGCAAAGGATGATACCATTTGCCGACCCCAGTCCACTCCCTCCCCAACGAGCAATGGCACCACTGACTTAACTAATCCTAAAACGTGGAAGGAAGCTCAATATGTACAAGAGTCTACAACAGAGACTGGCAAAGTCACAAACCTAGGACAGGAGGTCTTAAGTGGACACAAAGCGAACAAATCAGCAGAACTTGACCACAACTTTAAGGCCTTGTCTCAAACAGACTCCCACAAATTCCCCCATGATCTTATATTACATCAGGAGGCCATTACATTGGCCCAATTGCCAGTAGGCACTGAAACAAGGGGCCCCCAGGTCACTCCAAAAGAACCCTCTGAAACTACATTGGATTCCCCGTCTTCTAGGAGAGGCAGATCGGAGCCCCTCTCCTACCTGGGATCAAAGGAGTGGGCAGACCTACTAGCATCCTACGCACAGGAAACTCCTAAAAAACAGCCACAGCCCACAGCCAGTATCAGTACAAATCACGACGTGACACAAGAACACGTCAAAGAAATTGTGTCCAGCAACTCAATTCCACAAAAAAAAGTCACCAATACCCACTCTGACCTCAGGTTCTCCAATTCAACCGGGGGAACAGGTATCAAACACATGGGACATTCTACTAAACACAATGCAACGGACTGTTGATGTACTACATTACAAGTCAGACAAAATGGACCTGCAGTTGCCACTACTTGATACTTTGGCCCTTTTTGTGGGGGGAATAGACAAAAAAGTAGCCCAACTAATCCTCCTAATCAGCAGAGCCCAGCAAGAAGTTAAACTGATCTGCAGCTGCAGACCCATTATAGACAAACCATCAACACTCCCTTCAATCGTCTCTACTCTCATAGATGGCCTGCCAAAGGGCCCATCCACAGAGAAATCAAAGGCAACCTTAAAAGAAGCAGTGTCCAATGAATCATTGAAAAGGGATACCACCATTGAAAAAAAAACTGACATAAGTCTTTCAAGGAAGGCAGTTCGCAGTCTGGGACCATTCTGTTTCCTAAGGTGCAAACACCAAAGCAGAACGCCAAGTGACGTCGTCAACTCAGGAGGAAAGATCAAAATAAAATACCATTGCCTAGCCTCATAAAAATGTGCCCGATATTCACAGCAAAACGATCATTGCAACAAACACAAGAACAAACAACAATAGTTTATGTCCCCGAAGCTGAGGGAATGTCAAACCAGCAAAGGGAAACCCACACTATGGGAAATAAGGACAACGCAAACAGAACAAAAGAGGAGACACCGCTGTCGGGGGCAGCACGGTCTTAAATCAGCAGTCAAACCGACTCCAGAGGAAAAAGAACACCTAAAGCCAAATTGAAACAGGACAGCAGCATCGACAGCAGAACACTGCAACCAATTGGGGCAAGGGAGATTACTCTGCACCTTTGTTCAATCCAGGAGTGGAACTCAGCTGCTACACTGTACTCACCACTTAAATTGGGCACCAATTCTAGTACCTCTACCAGGCAAATCGAACAGCCAGTTCACACGCCCAGTCATGGTCCAGTTAAGACACCAGGAGGGGAAATCCAACTAAATTACAACACATTCCAATCGCTCAATGAAGCACAGAGAGCCCCTATTGTGTTGAGGACTGGTTCAACTGGGCACTTGGGTCTCTCGTTAAATTCTGATCGAGGCCCAGGACGCTCTACAGGCCATAGGCATCAAGAGACACTAATTCCCGATCTTCCTATTGTATTAACTCAGTACTCTTCAATTGACTCTATGGAAAAACAGTTGCGGCCGAAGCCAACACACCAAGCAGGGAACGCTATCATCATTACCTTCACCCCAGAATATGAATCAAAAGGACCATTCGATATCCTGAACAGAGGCAATATTCTCCAACTTCTAAGCTCAATACCAGCACTGAAAGATATGTAAAATGTAAATGTATAGGCATTTATATAGCGCACTACTTACCCGGAGGGTCCCAAGGCGCTTCGACCGCTGCAAAACCCTTCCTGGCTTCCCTGAGAGATGGTCCCTTAATGGGTATCTCCAGGGTGAGACCAGGCATCCCCGGCGGTCTGGTGGGGCCGTTAGTGAAGATGAGGCAAGCTAATGCCCAGAGTTGCCGAGTGTGATCGCTGATCAGAGTGGGCACCGAGGCGAGAGAATTATCGAGTCCGCTGACCCTGGTCCAGAAACCTGCCGCGCCGGGAATCGAACCCTGGTCCCGGATTTGCTTTCAATAGAATTTATTAGGTTGGATAAAACGCAAAGAACGAAATCCACCAAAGTCACCTGGAGGACCTTCCAAATAGCAAACAGAATCTGGGAAGAACAGGAAATCTATAAAACCTGGGGGATCCAAGCCACAATGTTCTATAACACCGGATACCCATTCCCTTTACTCAATAAAACAAGAGAAGGGATAACCCGCAAACACCCTAAAACCTTGTTCATACTTAGGGGAGCCTGAGGAAGGTCACCACAAAATAAACATGCCTGAAATATACAAATAAGCACAGCAGACTATAACGTAGCTGCCGCATCTTTTCTCAGGATCACTAGAACTATTAACACATCCGGTCACTTACACTGACATAGAAATTAACGAGGCATGGTGGAAACTCAAGTATATCGCCTCTGAGGATATGTTCATGGAATATCAACGGGCAAAACAACAATGCGGCTGATAGTGAATTCCTTGGTTACATAAAAACATTCAACATTATCCTATTGCAGGAAACATGGCAAGAGGAGCCTCTGCAAATAGAGGGATACACCTGTTTCCACACTCCTGCATTAACGAAAAGCAGCTACGGCCATCTATCAGGCGGCCTGGCCACTTACATCAAAATAGAAAAAATTAACAGTGCAAAGGAATTACCTCCTCTATTCCCATATGTAAATACCACAAGGATTCAAGTAGACCTCTGTGGGAAAAAGTAGGTGATACTGCTGATCAACACATACATCAATCCGCAAAAGAAAAAACAGGACTCAAACACACTGATAGAATACCTTTACCAACTGATGAGTTTACACACTACTCCAAACCTTATTCTGTCTGATGATTTCAACCAACATCTATTAGGAATCCCCCCTAGCACAAACCTTCTATTGGAATATTCCAACTAACAGTTCAGCCCTCATGGGAGAAAAGCTAAGGGTTTGCTAGAGTTGCTAAATGATCTAGAGAACATCGGCTTACAAGTGCTAAACAGCAGATTTGTGGATGATTCTCCACTGTCCGCCTCTTTCCTTTCTGGCCTTACAACCTCCAGAATTGACTACACCCTAGTGACTCTCTCATTTTTTCAATATATAAAAACCTACCGTCTAGGAGACAAAGGGGATAGTGACCACCGGCCGCAGGAAATCTCACTAAATGCCACACCGGACAAATCGATCCCAAACTCAGTTGGAATGCATGCATGCTACTCAATAAATCTTAAAAGAATTAAGTCATCAATAGCAAATTCCAAGGAAGTACTCATGGAAGCAAAACAACAATTAAGTGAGCTTAATCAAACTATCTGTAGTCCAGCACACTGTGCCTAACGATCAAATTATCACAGGGATGGCCACAAGCGTGCAAAGGGCGAACCTGAAAAGCATTAAAAACATATAAATAAAACACTAAGGTCACTGGGGGAACGGCCGGGGGATACGGCTCCACACCAACAGCTCCGCGAGAAAAAGGCTGAACTCAGGAAACTGAAATGGGATATAAGAAAATCACAAGAAAACAAACTTTGGTCTAAACTCCATCATGACTCCAAAGGGAATAACGGTGCACGATTCTGGGCAACGACAAACACAATTTTGCAACCGGCATATGGTGGTCAGAAAACATCTGGAAATCCTTTTTAGAACACCACTTTAATCAACAGCTTCTTGGATCAAACACTAGCATGAACAAACAACCCGTATTTCAATCTCATACCACGACGACCGGCAAGGCAAAGGCTTTATTTATTTATTTATTTATTTGTGGCTTTATATAGCGCTTGAATCACTCCGCCAGGAGTATCTCTGCGCTTTTTGACCGGTAAATCAACAGACATAATGTAGGGATGGAATTAGATTTCATTTTTGAATAAGATAGTTTTTAGAAGTTTACGGAATGTTAGTTGCTCTTTGCATTGTCTTAGAGCCAGGGGTAATTTGTTCCACAGCTTGGGACCCATGGTAGACAGAGCTCTACCTCCATGTCTGACCCTTTTGACATGGGGGACCACAAGGAGGAGATTGTTGCTTGATCTGAGGGATCGTGCTGGAACATAAGGAACAAATCTCTGCTCAAGATAGATGGGTTCTTGTCCGTTCAAACATTTATGGATCAGGCAGCATATTTTAAATTTTGCCCTTTGTCTAACCGGGAGCCAATGTAATTGTTTGAGGAGGGGTTTGGAGGCAGTTCTCGGGGGGGCATTCAGAACAAGGCGAGCTGCTGTGTTCTGAATGACTTGTAGCTTATCCAGCACTCCTTCGTTGGCAGAGAGTAACAAATCGTTACAATAATCGATCCGACTCAGGATCAGTGCTTGAACAGGAGTTTTTCTTACTGAGTTAGGTAGGAGTGGAAAGACTTTGCTGAGCAAGCCGATGGTGTAGAAGCATATCCCTGAAATATAGCTGGTATGTTGTTTTAGTGACAGGTCGTGATCGAGCCTAATTCCCAAATTCTTCACGACCTGTTTGGGTTCAGGGGCTGCTCCTAGCTCTGATGGCCACCATTCCGGAGTCCATAGTATCTTAGCCTCCCCAAATAACATGATCTCCGTTTTGCTGACGTTACATTGGAGATAGTTGGTAGACATCCATTTTGCCACTTCTTTCATGCCTGACGAGAAAGAGTTCCTAACCTCAGTGGAAAGAGTTTTGAAGGGGAAAAGGAGCTGCGTATCATCTGCGTAAGATACGGGGACAAAGCTGTATCTAAGCAACACTCCTGCCAGGGGTGCCACATAGATATTAAAAAGCGTGGGGCTCAGACATGAGCCCTGTGGCACCCCCTTAGAAATCTCAATTTCCACCGAGCGATATGCACCCATGGTGACTCTCTGGGTGTGATCAGCTAGGAAACTCTTTAACCATTCAAGGGCTTTGTTCTTAAGGCCATCGCTCGACAACCGTTGAGTCAGGATGGAATGAGACACGGTGTCGAACGCTGCCGATAGATCTAGTAGAACCAAGATGACTGAAAGGCCCTTGTCCTGGTAGGCGTGGAGATCATCAGTAACAGACAGTAAGGTGGATTCTGTACTGTATTTGGGGCGGAATCCTGATTGGGATTCATCCAGGGCTTGTACTAGTTCAATATGTCCGGATAGGTGGAGATTGACATGTTTTTCTATAACTTTCCCCAAGAAAGGTAATAGGGAGATAGGTCTTAGATTTGTCAGGTCGGACCATGGTAAGGTGGTGTTTTTCCTTATGGGTCTGACAAGTGCTCGCTTCCATTCCTTGGGGACAATGCCTGAGGTGAGTGAGAGGTTTACTAAATCCGTAATCATTGGACTTAGTTGTTCATCCAATGTGGGCATTAATCTAGCAGGGATGGCATCCTCTGGACTCCCACTTTTGATCTGTTTTATAAGGTTGGATGTTTCTTGAAGCGAAATAGGGGGAAAGCTGTCCAGAGATTGTGAGTCCGATATAAAATCTGTGAGATTAAGGTGGGGTGCCATATTAGTCAATGTAGCCTGATTCGTACATAGTATTTTATCATAAATTTTATCGATTTTATTAGTGAAGAAACAGGAAATTTCATCACACAGCTGTTGGGATGACATGTCAGGAGCTTCACATGCTGTGGGTTAAGCAAATGTTTGTAGTATTTGGAAGGGAACTCTAGGGGAGTTTCCAGCCTCTTGTATTTGGGTAGCAATATGTGCTTTCCGCGCGCAACGTATCGCTTTATGGTAAGAGGATAGTGCGCTCCAGTATTTATTCTTATCCTCTAGGAGATGCTAGATCAGAGAGCAAATACGTAAAGGGAGAAAAGACGGTGCACCCAGGCTGAACGGGATCCCGACAGCTCTTTTCAAGCAAGACCCAGAATATTGGTCAGAATCCCTAGTTCCCATTTTCTGACCAGTCAGGCAAATGGGGCGTATGCCCGCATCATGGAAGGGCTCCATCTATAAGACGGGGGACAAAACACTAATAAACAACTACCGCCTAATTGCACTACTGGCTGTAGAAGCAAAGTATTTTGTGGGGAACTTACTAATCAAATTACAGGAATGAGCAACAGAGCAAAATATTACCCCCTCGCTCAGCCAAACAGGGTTCTGTAGAGACACTGGAACAACTACAAACCTCTTAGCTATGTCACTAATCATCGATAAAGCGATTTCAAGCAAACATACTCTTCACTGCTGCTTTGTGGATTTTAAGGCGGCGTTCAACAACGTTAACCGAGCTAACCTTTGGATGAAGTTGTTCCACAGGGGGATTCCTTCCTCCCTCTTGGACCCCCTAATAGAATTGCATTCCAATACGTGGGTACAGGTCAAGCTTGGCAACGGCCCTCATTTGTCGAGGCGCATTCAAACAACCAAAGTCCTTAAACAGGGGTGCTTTCTCGCACCCTTTCTCTTTAACCTTTACACAGCGGATCCGACAACAGCACTTACTGCTGGCAATGCGCACGCTCCCCGAATAGGAGGAAAAACCACTTCCAGTATGTCCTATGCAGACAATGTTGTTCTAACCAGTCATACTCGAGTTGGTCTACAACAGCTACTCAACATACTTCATAGGTATGCCGACAAGAATGATCTGGAAATCAACATTGAAAAAACTAACAGCCTGATTCATGTAGGCAATAGCGCTCGCAAAAGGGCCAGATTCTGAGAATCTGGCCCTTTGCGAGTGCGATTTTTGCATTTGGTATTCATGATACCAAATGCAAAAATCGCTATTGAAGAAGTCGCAAATATGCGAGGAATAGCATTTAAGGAATCTCTATTAGAGATTCCTCAAATGCTATTCATGACACATCCTGAAATTGCGATTTAGCACTTTTGGGGCCGCTATTTACCGAGAGGTCAGACCTGTCGGTAAATAGCAGAAACTCAGAAAAATGCTTTTAAAAGCATTTTTCTAAGTTGCATGTTGCACACACACATGTCCTTTGGACATGTGTGTGCGCAACACCTGTCCAAATGTGCATTTTAGGGGTGCTACAGGGCGTCCTTTGGACACCCCTGGCACCCTTTCAGTCGCTATCTCATTTGCGAGTAGCAAATTGCTACTCGCAAATAAGGGATACTCCCCATTCATTCCTATGGGCCTCTTGGCCCATAGGAATGAATGGGGAGTATTTGCGAGTAGCAAATTGCTACTCGCAAATAAAGAACATGTAGGAATCGCTATTTTATTAGCAATTCCTACATGAATGCCGTTTTGCGTGTCCTCAATAGCGAGTCGCTATGACTCGCTATTAGGGACACGCAAAACGGATTGTACATGAATCAGGCTGTAAGACACTGGCAATAAATGGGAAACGGTTCCACTCTTGGTAACTAGGTAAAATTTAACTTACCAACTGTGAGGTGTGTAAATACCTAGGAGTTATGATCGACAATGGGGGTCATTTCACGAATCAGCTCAAAGCACTTAAAAGGAAGGGAATGGCGGTTGCGATCACGCTAAGACAACTTAAAACAAAACTGACAGGTCCAACATTCGCTCCACTTCTCCGCGTTGCGGGAACAAAAATTCCATCATCAATTACATATGGCAGTGAGGTTTTGAGAGGCAGGGATGCTCGATTGTTGGACACCATTTTGACAAAAGCATATAGAGTAATGTTCAACTTACCGCCTTATGTGTCGCCAGCACAGATTCAGCTCGAGCTTGATCTAACGAAGTAACTCCTCGCAAGGCGATTCTCGTACATCAATGCTGGCACAAAATTAAGAACTCCGCCGCAAACACATTGAATCATCAGCTCTGGCAAGAACTGTGCACCACACCTACGTCACCGGCCAAAGCTTACTTGGAGGAATCGCTCGTCATAACGGGATTGGCCATCCTATGGGAAATCCCAACAACGCATTTGCACTTTAAACGCATCACTAATAAGGTTGTCAAGAAACTCTCCTTTATAGAAGACAAAGCAGCATTTGCGCACATAAGCCACGCATGGATGACTCCATCCTATTATAAATCATTTGGATCACAGGCATACTTGGAATTAGGGTATTCAAGGAAGTTTAAAGAAGCCTTTTTAAAGCATAGGCTAGGAATCCTGCCAGCCACACCAGATCTTCCACCATGGCTAAGAAAGAACTACAGGAACTCATGCCGGCTATGTGGGGCTGGAAAGGAAGACATTGAACACATAATATGCTCCTGTGTCAAGCTTAATAAGGAAAGGGTTGACCTGCTAAAAACTGACTTTAACGAACGAGGCATACGCAAAGGGAGACAAGCAGTACTCGCATGCTTCAACCCACTGGATCCACAACTGAATGGGAATCTTGTCAAGTTCTTAGTTTTAGTAGCATCGAAGCAAAAAATGCTTGTTACTACAACTAGCGTATAATTCCTCACAGGCCTCCAGCAAAAAGACTATGAACACTCTGTACTTTTAACTTACGCACGTGTGCACTGATACTTAAAAACCTTTTTAACATAGCATTGATTGAAAAGTCCTTTTATCAAAACGTTTTACCTGAATGTATTTTGTAATGGTTTTAATTAATCAAAAACAATACATTTTTATTTACTTCCTTTCACCCGTCCCTCCGCTATGGGGCCTGGGGGTAGCTATCATGGTTGCATTGTAATAAGGGCAGGGGGATTGCAGACTCCTTTTTGGGGGATCCCTCTTATGCTACAGTGCCAGTCGGACGAGAGTACAACCAGCATCGTAATGATGCCCCTAGTCTCTTTCTCCATGTTTTTAGCTGCAGCACGGTCACCGTAATACACCACCTACAAGTGAATGAAATCAATTAGAAATGAAAGTAAAACACAATATATTCATATTCTTCTTTTCCGCATACCATTACCTTACATGCCCCTCAGTACAGAATGTAAAATTGACACAGTCTTGATGCATATAATAGTTGCCACTCACACATTGTGAACTCTATTGTATTAATCCCATAGTCGAAACCTAATACATTTACCAATGTTTGTTTATTTACTTTACTGCCGGCATCCCTACCTGATGCACTGAGATGATCACTGCTACCAATCTAACATATGGTGGCTACTAATGCAATCTTGTGTGAAGTGTCACTATTACAACACATATTAGTAGTCGATCGGGTGATTTTCATTGAACATAAGTAGCTCCTATCACAGAAAATGTTGGAGACACTTCTTTTAACCCCTTCGATGCGGATGACAAAGCCAGCTCGTCATGGGCGTTACCTGCGTTGCGCGCATGACGAGCTGGCTTTGTCACGTAACGCGGGATTTTCGAATCTTCAGCGCGCAGCGGGAAAACCCGCTAGCGCGCATGCGGTTAAGTCATCAGAGTAATTAGTATGGAGGGTGCCGACGTGAGTCACAAAAACGCAGTAACTTGATACATCCAGTTTGTCTGACCAGGCAAACCTCATTTTGTATTTAATGAAGAGGTCAAAACGAAAGAAAATTATGACGGCTCAACATTGTTCTTCTGAGGCCGTAAAATGATTAAATCATAATTGTGATTCATTTTATAGAATTATATAAGTATTATTCACCTTATTATAGGAATCCTTCAGTATGAAAAGTGGACACTTTCTTTGTATTTGTACTTCCCTGGAACCAGGACAAGAAGGCTTTTCTAATAAATAGTGGGCGAAATATAACGTATGTCTTCTGGTACACACAGGTATTGGAATAAAACAAGGAAGCACTATGAAGATGAAGAACTTACAAACATGGAACAAAGGCAATGTAATGGTAGAAAGAAATGGCCTCAACCTCCAAGGAAGTTCAATCTAAGAAATGTAAATATATTAATTATTTCATGATGATTTTACGGCAACAGCTGCCATTAATCTTAAAGTATAGGAGAATGGGTCCACGAAATATTCAAATGCTCACCGAATCTTAGGCTATCTATGAGAAGGGCCTAGATGACTCATCTGACACAGTAAAAAAGCTTTACACCCTGTTCATACAAAATGAACCAGTTCTAAAGTCTTTATGGGATTTGAGAGGATACAAACATGTCTTGGAGAGGGTTTGCCGTAGCCAGGCTGATATAGTGCCTATTATTTAGTGATTCGAACAAAGCCCTTTCAATATATTCTAACATTTTTCATCATTGAATGGTGTAGGGAAATATTTGTTTTTCTGTGGTTTACCAATTATCTTTTTGTCTGGTGACTGCTATATTTAGACCTCTGGGCAGTGACAGCCTGCTAAACAAACACTCACTAACCGTGTTCCAACCCTGAGAAATGGTGACTGATTGGCAAATATTAATTGACATTTTTAGCCTTCAAGCAGGTTAATAATAAACCTGTAGAAAAAGTGCATTTGGCATTAAGGGCCATATGTATGATGCTATTTTCGATTCGCAAAGGCCGAAATACGCCGAATTTCGGCCTTTGCGAATCGGAAACGGCCATTTTTGCACATTTGCATTGTATGAAAAAGTAGCAAAAAAAGAAATTGCAAAATTTTGCGATTCCTTATTTTGCCATAGCATTTAAGGAATCGCAATTTTGCGATTCCTTAATTGCTATGTAATAAGCTTTTTTCTCTTGCGAATTTGGTTTAAGGAATCGCAATTTACCACCAACTGAAAGTTGGTGGTAAATTGCGATTCCTTTTCAATAAGCACAAATTGGCATTTTTCATTGTGGCATGTGACGCACATGCATGCCCTTAGGGCATGTATGTGCGCCATATGCGCACACATGTCATTTTCAGGGGTGCAGCAGGGTGTTCTTGAGACACTCCCTGCACCCTTGAAAATTCGCACAATTTGCGATTAGCAAATTGCGATTAGCAAATTTCCCCTTCATTCCTATGGGCCTCCTGGCCCATAGAAATGAATGGGAAGTATTCCTTATTTGCGAATTCGCAATTTGCGAATTCGCAAATAAGGAATAGTAAGGAATCGCTAAAATTCCTAGATTACCTACATACATACCGTTTTGCGAATTCTAAATAGCGATTCCTTAAGATTCGCTATTTAAAATTCGCAAAACGGAAGTATGATACATATGGCCCTAAGTCCCCAAGGTGGGATTTGCATGGCTCTACATCATCCAATTTTCGGACTAAAAACATAGCATAAGAGTAAAAAAGCAAAAGCAGCCCCGTTACACTGCTGACAAAGCTGGGTTAGTTTGGCATAACAACACGTTATGCCAACCCATTTGCACATGTTTGCACCTAAAACTGACATTAAAACACGTAAACGGTACGTAAATTATCCCTTCACCCCACAAGACCAGTTGCATGATAGTCAAAAAGGAAACCTGGAAGATATGTCTACTTGCTTGTTTCAATAGTAACAGAGACACACGTTTAAAGCTCATAATTGTTAATCGGTGGCTTATTTCAGTCCTGCAACATTCTACTTATTACAGAACATGTAATTAATTCGCGAACTTTGATTTTTGAACAACTGTAACAAAATACTTTCCTGGGGTGTTTTTAATCTTTTGTGTCCTGGACAAAAATCAGTAATTCGTTTTCTACTCAGCTCAGAGCACTTTCAGAAGTTGTGAAGTGTTGATAATTAGTGAAGTGCCTCGAGACAATGTGGCTTTTGTCTCAGTGGCATCTGCTTTAAAGCAACTATTAGAAAAATATGGAAAATTAATTACAGGCGCACACACTGCCAGGAATCACCCAGCCCTGTATTTAGCAGATTCAAATGAAAGAAAAAGATGACAGTTTGACAGTTGGACTACACAGCGGCAGGCTTGGCCTCCTTTGTCCAAAAACAGACAGTCGGAGTAAGAGATTGGATCATTGGTTGTAGGGGATTATAACCCACTTCAAATAATAATCGCAATCCTTGTCAGGTTGAACCACAAAATTCACTAAATGAACCTGTGCATATCACTCTGGTAGCCTGGCACAAAAGCACACAACATTAACTTAGAGGCAATGAATAAATAATGTATGTAGTTCTCAAACAGTGATAATGTGAACATACAACACAAATAGAATCCCAAACCAATTAAGAAAAATAGAGTAACGATTAATAAATAAAAAGACAAACAACAAAAAAATCAATCAATAGAACCTGAGTAGGAATTTTTAAAGCTTTAAGTAAAAATAGCTCCAAAAGGCATGAAGCACCAACTGCAGGTATTTGGTTGAACTGCACTAGCACAAACTCACAAATTCAGGCAGACTGGACCAAGTTTGACCTGCTGGAGTTTTTACCATAGGACTATGGTACGTGGTTGCGCAGCGTTGCTTTGTGGAGCTCTGTGTCACTCCATGTCGGATTCGGTAAGGCTTCTTAGCTGTTGTGGCGAGAGTCTGCGATGGGGTTTTATCACTTCTCGTCAGATCCAGTGGAGTCTTTGGTGAGGAGTGGCACAGCTCTGCAGGGTTTGCTTTGCGTCAAGTCTGGTGAAGCCTTCTGTCAGGAACCATGTGGGGCAGGGAGAAGTACACTCCGACTCCAGCCAGGGGGCTCAGACCTTAAGGACAGCACTTGTGGGTCAAGACTTACTTCCACAGAGGCCAACAAATGGGATCCATCAGGTCCAGTTTGTTCTGGTCAGCTGGAAATCAGAAAAAGCCTCTGGGAACTTGCTGTAGCCCTGTAGCTCAAAACGCAGGTAAGCCATCAGCCCCTGAAGATACTGAAAGAGATCTTCAAGCAGCTACCCAACAGCACCAGGAAAACCATTACCCAAGCCCTCATAACACGCAGATTGGACTATGGGAACACCTTCCAAGCTGGAAGCACCAACCAAATCACAAAAAGCATGCACAGTATAAGTTTCTTATCCACACATCCAAAGCACAACACAACAAAGGCCCAGACTACCTGAACAACCGTCTGCAGTTCCACAAAACATCCAGGCTCCTCTGATCAGCCAGACTCTCATTAGCACACTTCCTAGACAAACAGAAAAGCATATCAGGAGGTTGACCTCCTCATATATCTCTACTGAAGTGTAGGACAAGCTCACACACCACATTAGAGCCTCATCATCTCTACTTGAATTCCTCAAGATGCTGAAGATCTGGCTCTTCGAGTAAGTTCCTGCAAGACTATTCTCTCTCACCCACAAAGCACCAGGATACCATCAAGGGTAACAGAAACAACATAACCCTTACAATCATTTCGGGGGTCCTGGGATCAAGGCCAGCAGTTCCAGTCTTCCTTAAAAATCGTCTCAGGTCCAGGAATGTTGTGATGAGAGGTTCTGGGGTTGCAACATTTATGCCCAGTGCCAGCCTGTGGGTGGGTACACCCCCTTTGTCTAACTCTAAATCGGTTTGGAATAGTTCTTCTGTTTCCCCTGGGTGTGGCTCCAGCCTCAGATGTGAGCTGAATTTTATTGTTACAGGGCATTTATCTTCAGGAGGCAGGAAGGGGCTGTTCACAGCCCTCAGCCTATCTTTCAAACTTCCTGAAGGAGCTGGGTACAAACCCCCCCCAGACCATCCTGCTCAGGAGAGGAACACACTTCCCCGACACTCCGGTTCCTATGTCCTCTGTCTGAAAGGAATACACATCTCACCACAAGGGAGCTACTAACAGACATGTGACACTAGTCCATGATGGAAATGCACATTTGGTTCAGGCAAGGAATGCCAATTTTCAAAGTGGCATTTTCTAAATGGTAATATAAAATCCAACCTTACATTGAAGAGGATTTTAAATTACAATTCAAATAAGTGGAAGAGTATTCTTCTAGCTGTTCCCAAACTGAAGTTATCACTTTTTAAATGTAACACAGTAAATCAGAGTAAGTCTGTAGGAAAGCTAGCCTTGTTGCAGTGAAAAATGACTTGGGGGGGGGGGGGGGTTCACTGCCAGGACATGTAAAACATAAGGACGTGTTTCCTACTTTTTAAATAGCATGCACTCTGCCCTATGAGCTGTTAGGGCCTACCTGAAGAGTAGCTTATAAGTATTAAAAAGGAAGGTTAAGGACAGCAAACACTTTATTTTGCCATGTCACAATGGCAGTTAATACTACACTATAGGCTGCAGTGTCAGGCCAGAGACTCATTTTAACAAGCTGCATTAGTGAGTGGCCCATTGAGTGCTGCAGTCCACTCATGGCCTTTAATTTACAGACTCTGTGTACGGGTAGCACCTTTTACTAGGGGCTTATAAGTCAATTAACTGTGCCAATTAGGGTATACCAATTTTACTGTGTTTAGAAGGGAGAGCACAAGCACTTTACCACTGGTTAGCAGGCCAACAAAAATGGGTTCAGCTAAAAAAGGCAAACAATCAGGGATGATTCTGCAGAAAGGACAATATTCCATCAGTGGGAAAGTGTTTCCCAGGGATACAGTAGACGTTTACTCCAAGAGGGGACAAACAATAGATAATCAGTTTGTGGTGTTTTTCTTTTGATGGGCAGAATGATGTAGCTAAGAAGAACAGGCTGTCCTTGGTGGTGTAAAGGGGGTTTAGATACAAGTGAGCTGACTCCAATTGACCATATTGAGAGACTCACTGTCAAGACCTCTAACCTGGCATCTAAGGTTTGGTGCAGGAGCATATTGGCATCCACCAGTGTTCTATACTGATATTATTGTGATCTACTCCCTGGTTTCAAGATGGTTGAATGATAGACCTGAAAGTTGGATCTTAAATAGACCATTATGGAATGCATCAAAACACACTCAAATTCCCCAAATAAGTACACAGTAATACATTGGCCTGTTGTTTCTCGGATATGAGATTACCTTAAATAAATGAAAAGATAAGAGGCATTTGGTAAAACAGGTACAAGTTGGTTTAATTAAACTCTGAGGCCGGGAGAGCCTATACAGAGTGCGTCTGCTGAAAATTCTTGGTGTACAACGTTTTGGTTGCTGTTACATGTAGTTCATGAGGTACAAAATAGCTATTTTCTACATTCCAAAAACGCATCTCAGTAATAAGCCAGATGGCTCTAGAACTCGGGGAGAGCTAGTGTGGGTCAGTTTGTATGTGTCCATATATTCAGAAACTCTGGGTTGATGGGGGGGGGTTACCTTGGGTGAATTCAACAGCAATATTTCGAGTTCATGGGAACTCCTGAAAATAACATAGCAGTCGCTGGTATAATTTTTACCAACATCCTTAACATTGTGCATATGGTTGTCATAGCATACATTGGTATTGTTCTTGCTGGTATTCACACGGTTAGGTTTGCTTAAATCATATGAGCATGGATAATGAGATACATTGATGTTGTCATTGCTGGTGTCGGTGCTACTACCCGTGCACAGGAAATGACATACGTTAACATTGCATTGATGGGTACAGGTATGGTTGTGTGGGAACAGTTTATGGCATACGTTGATATTGCATTTATTGATATTGCTGTTGTCGGCCTGCACACATCACGGTAATCATTGGCATCGTCTTCACCCATTCCAACACCTTGTTATGTAGTGGGTGCAGTGTGCCAGGGTGCTTTTAAGTACACCCTATTACAATAAATATATTGCTGCCAGGGCAGCGGCAAACTCACTCCTGCCCTGGGAGCAAAGCAATAGTGAAGAACGGAGTGGCTGCTTAAAGCATCATCTCCATATTTCACTTTGCAAGTGGCACCTGCCTGTACTTCAAGGGGAGACACAGAAATCTCCCTGTTGGTGGGTGCAGTGAGTGTCTGCACTCACCTCTTGGAGGATGTCTTTGGGGGGGGTCCATGGGATCCCTTTTACCCCTCCAGAGGTCTGCCCACAGGTGGTTCCCTGACAGTGTGCCACCTCTTTGCAGCACACTGTGCACCTACTGAAGGCCTTTTTGCCTCTGTGCCCCTTCCATAATACAGCACAGGCTCAGAGAAAGTGTTTCCCCCATACAAATGAGGGCAGGCCACTTTATGGTAGCACTGGTGCTGTAGTTGCACTCACGCTATCTGTATTACATAAGGGACCGCACACGTGACCCCTTCTCTGTTTTTTAATAATTATTTTGATCTGGGAATGCAATTACAATAAAACAGGATACACTGATCTTTCTGTCAATATAACAAAATGCATAACAAATAAATTACAATCCTAACAATCTCCATGATCATCTTCAGAAACACTTACATAGGCAGGTAGCTCCCCTCGCCGCCACACAGCCCCCCTGTGTGCCCTGAGCCCGCTGCCACTCACATTTGGTTTGTGTCCTGCTTTTCTATTGCCTGCATTCTGCTCTGCTGTTAATACTGTATTATTCTGTTGTCTTGCCCGTATTCTTGATTGTCACCAGCACTGTTGTCCTTCCCCCTTGTGCCCCCATTTTGACTTCTGTGACCCTCACCCGCTCCCCCCTTTGATTTTCCCACCACTGCGTCTCCTGCGGCCCTTGCGGCCCCACCCCCCTGCTTCCCATTCGCCGCCCCGCTCCCGCCTCCCAGCTGCTCGTCCGTCCCACATCCCCTCATATGGAGGCCGCGCAGGGGGCGTGTCTCTGGCGCACCGAAGGCGCGCCTAAGGCAAGCCGGTCTGCGCCCGTCCGTGCCTTGACAGCGCCCAGCGCCAGGACCCCGGGCCCTCGCAAAACGCCACAATGCCCATCTCTGCTATGACTCCAGCACCCTCCACGCACTCAACGCCGGAAGATCCCGCACCTGCTGCCTGGCCATCCCGAAACGCACCTATGGTCCCTTCTCCTGCCAAGATTGCAGCTTCACCAGCATCCAGCACGCCAACCTACCCACTGAAGAACTCAACTTCCTCAGATGCATCCTGCTCAACACCCGCTCTGCCCACAAACACGCTGTTGAACTCTAGGACCTACTCGACACCAACGCCCCAGACATCACCTTCCTGACGGAGACCTGGCTGAACCCCTCCTCGGCCCGACATCGCCATAGCTATCCCGTAAGGCTACAAGATGACCTGCAAGGACCGCACCAACGGAGTAGGAGGAAGAATTGCCATCGTCCACAGAAACACTCTCAAAATCTCAACAGACACCGACGACACCCTAAGCACCGCCGAACACCTGCACTTCCAGATCCACACCGACCCCAACATCACCCTCAGAGACACCCTCATCTACAGACCCCCCCAGAAAGCGACTGAAGTTCAGCGACTCCATCGCTGACTTCATCAGCACACACGCCCTTGCCTCCACAGACTACATCCTCCTCGGGGACCTGAACTTCCACCTCGAGAACAACAATGACTTCAACTCTTCCACCTTGATCACCAACCTCGCCAACCTCGGTCTCATACAACTCGTCACAACACCCACTCACTCCGCCGGCCACACGCTTGACCGCATATTCTCTGCAATCTCCCACATCTTCTTCAACTGCACCACCGATCTCCACTGGACCGACCACTGCTGCATCCACTTCACCATCAGGAAACCCACCACACACCACTGCACCCAGCAGATGCCACGTCGCCGCTCGAACAAAGTCACCAAGGACCAGCTAACCACCACCCTCACCCAGAACCCACCCGCAGACCCGACCGACCCTGACGTTGCAGCCCGTAGCCTCAGACAGTGGATCGACGACTGCGCCAACACCCTCGCCCTGCTCAATAAGCCCTCCAACTCTCGCACCAGCAAGAGAGCCAGTTGGTTCACCGAAGACCTCCATACCTCCAAACGAACCTGCCGAAAACTGAAAAAAACTGGATCCGTGAACGTACACAGAAAAGCTACACAGCACAAAAGAATGCCACCCGCAGACACCGCCAATTAATCAGATCCACCAGAAGGACCTCCTTCAAAGATTGCCTAGACAACAACGCACACAACAGCAAAGAGCTCTTCAACATCGTGAAGGAACTCTCCAACCCCAGCTCCAACACCCGCGATATTCCATGTCACAAGACCTGTGCAACCTTCTTCAATCGCAAGATCGAAAACATCCACAACAGCTTTGACGCCGTCACCACCCCGGCAACCGCTGAGACCCCTGCCCTCATGACCACCACCCGCACCAACCACCTGCTTGCTTGGACCAACATCAACGACAACGACACCATCAAGATCATGAACATCATCCACTCCGGATCCCCGGAAGACCCCTACCCACACTACATCTTCAACAAAGCCAGCAGCACCATCGCACCCTATCTCCGGAAAACCATCAACATCTCCCTCGAGACAGCAACCTTTCCGGAGAGCTGGAAGCACACCGAGATCAATGCCTTACTCAAGAAACACAAGGCGGACCCCAAGGACCTCAAGAACTTCTGACCCATGATCCTGCTCCCGTTCCTGGCAAAAGTCATTGAAAAGGCCGTCAACAAACAACTGACCAACTTTCTTGAGGAGAACAGCATCCTGGACCCGTCCCAGTCCGGGTTCCGCAGCAACCACTGCACCGAAACTGCCCTCATCGCCGCCACCGATGACATCAGAACCATGCTTGGCAATGGAGAAACCGCGGTCCTCATCCTCCGGGACCTGTCAGCCGCCTTCGACACGGTCTGCCACCGCACACTACGGACACGCCTCCACAATGCCGGAATCCAAGAGAAGGCCCTGGACTGAACCACCTCCTTCCTCTCCGGCAGACACAGAGCGTCCGACTCCCCTCCTTCAGCTCCGAAGCCAACAATATCATCTGCAGCATACCCCAAGGCTCATCCCTCAGCCCAACGTTGTTCAACGTCTACATGGCACCACTCGCCAAGTCACATGACGGCACGACCTCAACATCATCTCCTACGCCGATGACACCCTGCTGATCCTCTCCATCACATAGGACCACCACACCGCCAAAACCAACCTCCACGAAGGAATGAAGGCCGTCGCTGACTGGATGAGAAACAGCCGACTGAAGCTGAACTCGGACAAGACGGAGGTCCTCATCCTCGGATCCTCCCCCTTGGCCTGGGATGACTCCTGGTGGCCGACTGCACTAGGCGCACCCCCTACACCCACCGGCCACGCACGCAACTTAGGGGTCATCCTCGACTCCACCCTCTCCATGACAAAGCAGGTCAACACCATCTCCTCTTCCTGCTTCAACACCCTCTGCATACTTTGCTTGATCTTCAAGTGGATCCTCACTGAAACAAGAAGGACAGTGACTGAGGCCCTCGTCAGCAGTAGACTGGACTACGGAAACGCACTTTACGCAGGAGCCCCGGCCAAACTCCTGAAACGGCTCCAACGCATCCAGAACGCCTCTGCAAGCCTGATCCTTGACATCAATCAATCAATCAATCAGTGACACTTATAAAGCGCGCTACATACCCGTAGGGTCTCAAGGCGCTGGAGGGGGGGGGTGCCGCTACTGCTCGAACAGCCAGGTCTTCAGCTTCTTCCTGAAGGAGAGGTGGTCTTGGGTCAGGCGCAGGTCGGTCGGGAGGGAGTTCCAGGTCTTGGCGGCCAGGTAGGAGAAGGACCTTCCTCCTGTAGTCGCTCTTCGGATGCGGGGGACGGCGGCGAGGGCGTGGTTGGCTGATCGGAGGTGGCGTTTGGGAGCGTAGAAGTTGACTCGGCTGTTGAGGTAGCTCGGGCCTTGGTCGTGTAGGGCTTTGTGTGCGTGGGTGAGGAGGCGGAATGTGATTCTCTTGTTGACGGGGAGCCAGTGAAGGTCTCTCAGATGTCCGGAGATGTGGCTGGATCGTGGGATGTCGAGGATGAGTCTGGCTGAGGCGTTTTGGATCCGCTGGAGTCTCTTCTGGAGCTTGGTGGTGGTGCCGGCGTAGAGGGCGTTGCCGTAGTCCAGTCGGCTGGTGACGAGGGCCTGGGTGACGGTCTTCCTGGTCTCTGTGGGGATCCACCAGAAGATCTTCCGTAGCATGCGTAGGATGTTGAAGCACGCCGAGGAGACGTTGTTGACTTGCCTGGTCATGGAGAGGGAGGAGTCCAGGATGAAGCCCAGGTTTCGTGCATGGTCTGTCGGTTTGGGTGCGGTGCCCAGGGCGGGAGGCCACCAGGAGTCGTCCCAGGCGGAGGGTGTGGAGCCCAGGATGAGGACCTCCGTCTTGTCCGAGTTCAGTTTCAGGCGGCTGGTCGTCATCCACTCGGCTACCTCTTTCATCCCTTCGTGCAGGTTGGCTCTGGCGGCGGCGGGGTCGTTGGTCAGGGAGAGGATCAGCTGGGTGTCGTCGGCGTAGGAGATTATGCTGAGGTTGTGTTTGCGTACGATGGCCGCAAGGGGGCTCATGTAGACGTTGAAGAGGGTGGGGCTCAGAGATGATCCTTGGGGGACGCCGCAGATGACTTCGGAGGCCTCTGACTTGTACGGTGGTAGGCGGACTCTCTGTGTTCTTCCGTCGAGGAAGGAGATGATCCATTCCAGCGCCTTGTCCTGGATTCCGATGTTGCTGAGGCGCCGTACTAGGGTGCGGTGGCAGACCGTGTCGAATGCCGCGGAGAGGTCTAGGAGGATGAGGGCCGCTGTTTCTCCATTGTCCATCAGGGCTCGGATGTCATCGGTGGCGGCGATGAGGGCGGTCTCGGTGCTGTGTTTGGCTCGGAAGCCGGACTGTGAGGGGTCGAGGGATCCGTTCGTCTCGAGGAAGGCGGCCATCTGCTTGTTGACGGTCTTCTCGATGACTTTGGCTGGAAACGGGAGAAGCGAGATGGGGCGGTAATTCTTGAGGTCGGTGGGGTCCGCTGTTGGTTTCTTGAGTAGAGCGCTGAGTTCGGCGTGTTTCCAGCTCTCAGGGAAGATGGTGGTGTCGAAGGATGTGTTGATGATGTCTCGCAGGTGGGGTGCGATGACAGCGTCGGCCTTGTTGAAGACGTGGTGAGGGCAGGGGTCGGTCGGTGATCCGGAGTGGATGGAGTTCATCGTGCGGATGGTGTCTTCGGTGCTGATCGGGGTCCAGGCGTGGAGGGTGGTGGTGGGGGGGGGGGGGTTGGTCGGGCATGGTGTGCGTCGGTTGGTTGTTGAAGCTGCTGTGTATGTCCGTGATCTTGTTGTGGAAGTATGAGGCGAGGGAGTTGCAGAGGTCTTGTGATGGGGTGATGTCGTTGTTTCCTGCGCTGGGGTTGGAAAGCTCTTTCACGATGTTGAAGAGTTCCTTGCAGTTGTGTGCGTTGTTGTCCAACCGGTCCTTGAATGCTGTTTTCTTGGTGGCGCGGATCAGCTGGTGGTGTTTCCGGGTGGCAAGTTTGTAGGAGGTCCTGTTGTCCGGTGTCGGTTCCCTTTTCCAGACTTTCTCGAGGGCTCGGCAGTTCTTCTTGGAGCTCTTGAGTTCGTCGGTGAACCATGGGGCCTTCTTGCTGCCGGGTCTGCTAGGCGGGGTCCTCAGCGGGGCGAGTTCGTCCGCGCAGTTGCTGATCCACTTCGTGAGGTTGTCGGCGGCCTGGCTGGGGTTCGCTGAGCTGGCAGGAGGGTGCTGGCTCAGGGAGGTGGCGAGCTGGTCTGCTGTGATCTTGTTCCAGCTTCTGCGGGCGGCCTGTTGCTGGTGATGGTGGGTCGTCGTTCTCTTGAAGGTGAAGTGGACGCAGCTGTGGTCCGTCCATTGAAGCTCTGTGGCGTGGCTGAAGTCGATGTCTGTGCTGGATGAGAAGACGGCGTCGAGTGTGTGTCCGGCGAGGTGGGTGGGGGTGGACACCAGTTGCTTGAGTCCCAGGTTGGCGAGGTTGTCGAGCAGGGTGCTGGTGTTGTGGTCGTTGTTGTTCTCCAGATGGAAGTTGAGGTCTCCCAGGAGGATGTAGTCAGCGGAGGGGAGGGCATGCGGGCTGACGAAGTCGGCGATGTCCTCGCTGAATTGCGTGCGTGGTCCAGGGGGTCGGTAGATCAGGGTGCCTCTGAGGGTGGTGTTCGGGTTGGTGTGGATCTGGAAATGCAGGTGTTCGGCGCTGGCCAGGGTGTTGTCGGTGCTGGTCGTGAGACGGATGGAGTTCCTGTGGATGATGGCGATGCCTCCTCCCATCTGGTTGGCGTTTCGGTCCCTCCGGACGATCTTGTAGCCCTCTGGGATAGCGATGGCGATGTCGGGAGCTGAAGAGGCGTTCATCCAGGTCTCCGTGAGGAAGGCAACGTCAGGGGCTGTGGCGTCTAGGAGGTTCCAGAGTTCGATGGCGTGTCTGTGGACGGAGCGGGTGTTGAGCAGGATGCACTTGAGGTGGGTGCTGCTGGTGTTCGACTTGGCGGGTGCTGGGGCGGGGCTGGTCCGGATGCAGGAGAACTTGCAGGCGTGGCAGCTGAAAGGTCCGTGGGTACGTCTAGGGGTGGCTTGGTGGCAATCTGGGAGTCGGCCGGTGTTGAGAGCGATGAGGGTGGCGGCTGAGTACGTCAGGCGGGTAGGTCGGGATCTTCGAGGTCCAGGGGTCCTGGCGCTGGGCGCGGTCCAGTCGCGGACGGGCGCAGACGGGCTTACCTTTGGCGCGCCTTCGGCGCACAATCGGCGCACCCGCTGCGCGTGACCGCTGCGCGTTCGCACGGTCGCCATTTAAGGCGAAGTGCGCGGGTGGGCGGAGCAGCTGGGAGGCGGGAGCGGGGAGGGTTACAGAAGACAAAAAAGGGGCGGGGACAAGCGGCGGTGGCGGGAAGGGAGGGCGGAGGGCGGCGAGGTAGGCGGACAACAAGGAAGGAGAGCAAACACGGGGAAAATGAAATTACAAAAAAAACAGGCACAAATAAACGATAAAACAAGGGAAAAAATGCGAGTTAAACCAAGCAGGCACAAATTCGCGTCAAAACAAGGGCAAAAACAACCGCAGCGGCGGTAGCCGGCAAACGAGGCAGCAGCGAGGCAGAGGGCAGGCAAGGGGCACACGCAGCAGCTGGTGGCCGTGCGGCGCGGGGGTGTCCCACAAGTGGGTCACACTCACCTGCGTCGCACGGTCGCCATTTAAGGCCAAGTGCGCGGGTGGGCGGAGCAGCTGGGAGGCGGGAGCGGGGAGGGTTACAGAAGACAAAAAAGGGGCGGGGACAAGCGGCGGTGGCGGGAAGGGAGGGCGGAGGGCGGCGAGGTAGGCGGACAACAAGGAAGGAGAGCAAACACATCCCTCGCCGCAGCCACATCACACCCCACCTGAGAGACCTACACTGGCTCCCCATCAACAAGATGATAACCTTCAAACTCCTCACCCACGCACACAAGGCACTCCACGACACCGGACCAGCATACTTCAACAGCCGACTCAACATCTACACCCCCACCCTTCCAGTTCTGCTCTGCAGACAGCGCCCTTGCCACCGTCCCCCATGTCCGAAGAGTGACCGCCGGTGGCAGATCATTCTCCCACCTCACGGCCCAGACATGGAACACCCTCCCCACCTGCCTGTGACAGACCGAAGACCTCTTATCCTTCAGGAGACTTCACAAGACCTGGCTCTTCGAACAGTAGCAGCTTCCCTCCCCCCCCAGTGCCTTGAGACCCTCACTGGTATGTAGTGCACTTTATAAATGCCATGATTGATTGATTGACATACTATTGTCTATCTAATCCATGAAGCCTATAAAAAGAAGCTCTGTCAGCCCTCCTCGATTTCTTCTTACCCAACACCCCCTTATAGTGACCTAAAAATTTAAGACCTACCCCCAAGCCTCTAAAACGAAACCTTTACCCTCACACTACCACCTAAAGAAAACCATTTCCCAGCAAGATCCTTCTTACTTCCTACCAATAAAGTGCCAGGGCAAGTCCTATAATGTCCTACACCTTACAAGCCCAGTCTCATATTTCTAAGGGTATATGGTGCATCAATTCACCCTTAGCATGAAACCAAGCTTCCCATTGACTAACTTTCCTCATCTTCATAGCTCACTCCTCTAAACTGGATATGCCAGAGGATTTCCAGTAGGTAGTGATTAAGGCACAAGTAATTAACACTACAATAAAAACAAAATTCCCAGCCTGATTTTCTTTTTCATATGAGGAATTAAACAAACCCAATCAATCAATTAATCAAGCAATCAGGGATTTGTAAGCGTGCTACTCACCTGTGAGGGTCTCAAGGTACTGAGGGATTGGGGGATTTGCAAATCCGTTCAGCCGAAGAGCCAGGTCTTGAGAGTTTTCCTGAAGGTGTTCAGGGAGGGAGCACGTCTGATCTCTACTGGTAGCTCGTTCCAGGTTTTGGCTGTGATGTGGGAGAACGCTCTTCCGCCTGCTCTGGCCCTGTGGATGCGCGGGGTTTCAGCCAGTGCAAGGTTGAAAAATTGGAGGTTTCTTTTGGGTACGTGGAAGTTTATTCTGTTGTTTAGGTATTTGGTTCCGTTGTTGTGTAGGAATTTGTAGGTGTGGGTGAGGATTTTGAAGGTGACTCTCTTCTCTATTGGGAGCCAGTGGAGTCTTCGCAGGTGTTGGCTGCTGTGTTCATTTCGAGGGATGCCTAGGACGGGGCTGGCCGCGGTGTTTTGTATTGTTGAGTAGGGACTTATTGATGCCGGCGTAGAGGACGCTTCCGTAGTCCAGTCTGCTGGTTATGAGTGCGTGGGTGACTTTCTTGATTCGGGAGGGATTCATTTGAAGATCTTGTGAAGGGTTCGGTGGATGTTGAAGCAGCTGGAGGTGACGGAGTTCACCTGCCTGTTCATGGTGAGTGTAGAGTCGAGAATGATGCCCAGGTTTTTGGCGTGGTCCAGGAGGGCTACTCTCGACGAGGGGAGGGCCTTCTCTTTGCATTGTCTTGCTAACAATTCGAAATATCCCTACCCAAACAAGCTTTAAGGAGTTGAAAGTCCAAAACATTTGTTACCAATCCCCCTCAAAGCCAAATATTGGACAATTCCAAAGAAATGAGGAGAATATTTTAATCAGAGCTTTTGGGGTTAAGTATATCAGAAGCTGAGCAACCGGTTCTATAAAATGAGCAAATAGTAATGAGGAGACTACTGCCAGTGTCCCCGCTCCACAACTATGTTCCCCCACTACCAGTTAATACAAATCAGTTGAGATGCTGTGCCCTGGTATAAGGCTTGAATTAGCCTTATGACCTGTAGTGGAACTTGGATCTTACCCATAGTTTGAAATGAACACTTCCAGCTCAAAAGGTCAAAGACCAATTCTGCATCCAGCAGAATAATATTACCTGGTACAGAATCTGTTGACGCCCAATCAGGAAATGTAGCCATAAAATGAGTATTTACAAACAAACTCAACCTCTGATGAAACCAGTTTGGTCCAGGGAACTCAAGCTTGGGCCACGATGTTGGTAAACCTTTAGCATGTAGTTGATAATCGTACATTCAATAGAATTATTTTTTAAGGTTGTTAATCAGAAACTCTCTATAGAAAGAGTCTATTAAATATGATAATCTTAGGTCCTAGCATAACTGATGAAGAAGTGTTATAAAACTCTGAGCATAAACCATCTTCACCCAGCTCCGTACCACAGACAAGCTGACCTAGTGTCTCCAATACCTCTTTCTCCGAAATGGGATTAATTAACCTGATGTCAAAAGAGGCAGAGCCAGGCCTTTGAGATATTCCTCGAGTTGTGATCTGTGACCTGTGCGCAACATATGAGCACAGATCAATTTCAGGGGTGCAACAGGGTGTCCTTTGGACACCCCTGCACCCTTGAAATCGCAATCTCAATTTGCGATTCGCTAATTGCGATTCACAAATTGAGATTCTCTTCCCATTCATTCTTATGGGCCTCTAGATCCATAGGAATGAATGGGGAGGTATTCCTTAATTGCGACTCGCAATTAAGGAATTCTATGAAATCGCTATTTTTTTAGTGATTTCTTGATGCATTCCATTTTGCTATTCATTAATAGCGAATCTCTATTTTTCGCTATTAAGGTATCGCAAAATGGGTTCTTGATGCATCTGGGGGTTAGTTCTAATGCTTATGTTTATGCTTTGCATACATATGTCACACAGAATGGGTTGTTAGCTTGGTCTGCTTTTGACTAAAGCACAATTAGGCTCATTAGTTCTGGGCTGCAGAATGCCAATAGGTAATGAGGAAGGTACAAGGAGGTAAGCATGAGCAGCTCTTATCAGTAGAGAGCAGGGTTGAGGAACCAGATCAATCCTTGGGTGAGGTATATATTCTATTGCATACAAAATTGCCAACAACTCATTTTCGAACTCAAAATGTTTTATTCAAACCAAATTTGGAGAAAGAGACCTTCATTTGCAGCAGAGTGAGGGGGTGAATGTGGTGTGCATTTGTGTCCTCTGGTTGTTAAAAAGTATGGGTGGTGCAAGACTTGAACAAAGGGTGGGACCCTGTTACTGGGTGAAATGTTGTCTGAGGCCTCCAATGAAGCCGTTATTGGGGCCCTAATAAGGAGGAAGGAAGCTGTTTCTCAAAATTGTACCACGTAATATTATAGAAACGTGTTAAAAATGTTAACATAGAAATGCATAATTAAGTAGACCTCTATAAATGTGCTTTTATAAACGTGCAAAAATGGAAATTATTGTTACATTTGCAGACAGCTGTCATTACTATCGTTTTTCAACAGTGAGGCTGTACTCTTCTTTTATTCTTCTCTATCCCTTTAAGAAAAATAAATGCCTTTCATAAACAGTGATTTAACGTTATAACAGAATTACAGAGGCTGACCGTAATATGCTCTTTCATGCAAAATGTATTTTTCTTCTTCACACACCATATGATTTTTCTTTGCCACATATTCATAATGAACAAGCGCATTCATGAAAAGGAAATGCTTAATGCAGCTTACATTTTGAGACCAAGCCAGGACGAACCAGAATTCAAATGTTTTATTTCATCACTCACACAGCGATACATGGAACAGGACCGCTCTACATTAGGAACAAAATCACCAAACACATTCAACAAAGGATACACCTGGGAAGGGTTTTTAGTTCAGGGATTGTATTGGCGCTCAGCAATTAGACGCTATTGGGTATAATAAGAGAAGCATATGAATACAATATTGTGCTAAAGGCAAGGGGATGAGCCCTATAACCTCTTGAATAAGTGTGGAACAGACCCCACCGCGTGAACAACAGAAATGCCTAAGCACACATGCAGGAAAGTAAAGTTCATGTGAACAACCAGCAAAAAGAGCACAAAAGGTCACGTTCAGATGGAAGGAAACAAGTCTTGTTGTGATATAAATCCAAAGTTCATTCAGGTGGATTCTTTTTATTCTGTTTCGACAGTAAAGGTGTGTAGGAAAGACCAGCCGACACGTGTTTCGTCACTTGTTGGAGTAATGCTCCACGACTTATTCAGGGCTGGGGATGAATACAAAAACAGTACATAAATAAATGTATTGAAATGAGGGCTTTACAACATGAGCCCTGTGTGTCTTTAGTTAAGGTGATTGGTGCGATCGTGGCAACCCAAAGCACAAGAAGTGAAGAGAATGAACACATGCTACGTGATAAAACAGAATGAACTCCTAGAAAGGAGGATTAGAAGTCTGTCATTTCAAAAGGAGATAAAAATCCAAAGGCGAGTGATGTTGTACAAAGTCTCTATCTAGATGGTGTCATTAAGTGTGATTAGTGTGTCTATGTACAAAGTTCAAGAATCTACTTGAACAATGGTGAAAAACAGTTATTTCAGGTGAAGGTAAACCAGAGTAAGTGAAAGATGAAAAAATAGTAAATGAAAAATATATCCAAAAAAGAATTAAATAGAAGTGTAGAGCTAAAACCAAAGAAATAGAACAGTTCCTAGTCACAAAGAAAGGCGTAAAGTAGTGAAAAGGAAAAAGCACCACCAGGGTGGCTCTATATCTCACCTAAGGGCCGGTGATACTTCCAACCCGGCCGGGTTTAACAGAGGCAGATATGAAAAACAGGAACCTGAGACAAAGTATAAAGGGACACAGGGATAAGGTGATGCGAGATGACCATCAGAGCATGCCACTGTCTTACTTAGCCATAGAACAAGAGGTGCTTACCAGTAAAAAGAAAGTTGAAAACAGCTCGTAGTCGATGTTAAAATACTGAAAAGGAATTCGTTCTAAAGGGGGTAAGAACAGGGAAAACGCAATTGTGGCTGTAATAAAAATGAATAAAAAAATGTCAAGAAGAAAAAATCCCCCTGAAGAGTGAAGCTACTAACTTGTGCAAGAAGGCGGAGAAAATAATAACAAGTCGAGGGCGATCCTTATGGGTAATGTATTTGAGCGTCTGCACATCCGGGTTCAGATTGCGCACTCTGTAAACAAGATACAAGCTATATTAGCCCATATGGTGTTATGAAAAAGCCACATCAAGCGTCGCGCTCGGTGACGAGTGAAAGACCCAGTCACCAAACAAACATTTGAGTAAAACTGTCTCTCTGTTACCTACAATTAATGTTGAAGCCGAATAACAGCCTCCCGACTTCTCACACGGTACCGTGTAGCGGACGAGTGAGGGCCGGAATAGAGAGTAGAAGTAGAGGAGGTCCCTGCCGGTTCATTGGTTGCGAGCAGCCGAATGGACTAGAACGTCAACCTACGTTAAGTCAAAGTAAAAACCATGGGACGTAAAGAAAAGACTATGCCTCTGGCAGTAATTCACGTGAGAAAAAGAAGATCTCTTTCTAAAATGGATACAAAACGAAACATGACCCAATTAATGCATTTGGCAATGGGCCATAAACATACAAAATGCTGGTTGCATTTCAATAAAAATTAATTTGTTCAGAAGACCCGGTTTATGTGCATATTGTGCATGTAAATTCAAACGCCGAAGGTAAGTGAATATAATATTATATCCAAACAAAAGAACTTTGCACATTCAAGGAACTTGATACACATATTAGTTCATCATAAAAACAACTTTTTTGTCCAAACCTTGAGATGGGCAAGAGGCTGTGTGAAGTGCAACAGGATACTTGGGATCACATTTGTGTATGGCTCTGATGTGTTCAATCATCCTTTCTTTGAGTGGCCTGATTGTGCTACCCACATACATTTTATTGCACAAACATTCGATAACGTAGGTAACAAAACAGGTGGTGCAATTGATATTGCTCCTGATGTCATAACTTTTGCCTGAACTGTCTGTGAATTGTGTTTGTCCATGTTTAGCCCACCTGCACATACTACAGATCCCACATTTGTAGAAACCCAAAGTGTGTGGTATCAGCCAATTGGAAGCAGATACCAAGTGTGGTACCGTAAGGCTCAATCTGTTCTTCAAGGTCCTTCCTTTCCAGTAGGTTGTCTGTGGATGATCACAGATAAGTTACCTAATCACTTTGTCTGACTTCAAGATGTTCCAGTGTCTTGTGAAACTCTTTCTTAGAGGATTATGAAGGTCATTAAATTCGAGACGAACGGATCCCTCGACCCCTCACAGTCCGGCTTCCGAGCCAACCACAGCACCGAGACCGCCCTCATCGCCGCCACCGACGACATCCGAGCCCTGATGGACAATGGAGAAACAGCGGCCCTCATCCTCCTAGACCTTTCCGCGGCATTCGACACGGTCTGCCACCGCACCCTAGTACGGCGCCTCAGCAACGTCGGAATCCAGGACAAGGCGCTGGAGTGGATCACCTCCTTCCTCGACGGGAGAACACAGAGAGTCCGCCTACCACCGTACAAGTCAGAGGCCACCGAAGTCATCTGCGGCGTCCCCCAAGGATCATCTCTGAGCCCCACCCTCTTCAACGTCTACATGAGCCCCCTCGCGGCCATCGTACGCAAACACAACCTCAGCATAATCTCCTACGCCGACGACACCCAGCTGATCCTCTCCCTGACCAACGACCCCGCCGCCGCCAGAGCCAACCTGCACGAAGGGATGAAAGAGGTAGCCGAGTGGATGACGACCAGCCGCCTGAAACTGAACTCGGACAAGACGGAGGTCCTCATCCTGGGCTCCTCTCCCTCCGCCTGGGACGACTCCTGGTGGCCTCCCGCCCTGGGCACCGCACCCAAACCGACAGACCATGCACGCAACCTGGGCTTCATCCTGGACTCCTCCCTCTCCATGACCAGGCAAGTCAACAACGTCTCCTCGGCATGCTTCAACATCCTACGCATGCTACGGAAGATCTTCTGGTGGATCCCCACCGAGACCAGGAAGACCGTCACCCAGGCCCTCGTCACCAGCCGACTGGACTACGGCAACGCCCTCTACGCCGGGACCACCGCCAAGCTCCAGAAGAGACTCCAGCGGATCCAGAACGCCTCAGCCAGACTCATCCTCGACATCCCACGAACCAGCCACATCTCCGGACATCTGCGAGACCTTCACTGGCTCCCCGTCAACAAAAGAATCACCTTCCGCCTCCTCACCCACGCACACAAAGCCCTACACGACCAAGGCCCGAGCTACCTCAACAGTCGAGTCAACTTCTACGCTCCCAAACGCCACCTCCGATCAGCCAACCACGCCCTCGCCGCCGTCCCCCGCATCCGAAGAGCAACTACAGGAGGAAGGTCCTTCTCCCACCTGGCCGCCAAGACCTGGAACTCCCTCCCGACCGACCTGCGCCTGACCCAAGACCACCTCTCCTTCAGGAAGAAGCTGAAGACCTGGCTGTTCGAGCAGTAGCGGCTCCCCCCCCCCCAGCGCCTTGAGACCCCACGGGTATGTAGCGCGCTTTATAAGTGTCACTGATTGATTGATTGGTTATAGGAGGTTCTTTACATTGTTGCCTGCTAGGACGTTTGACTAGTGTATCCTTCCTGAGTACCCCCGCAATCCTACACTCGGCCATGTCAAGAGTTCTTGGATTATATCCTCTATTTAAGAATCACTTCCTCATGTCGAGAACATTAGCTCTGAACTCTGTGTTCTCACTGCAATTCCTTTTTGCCCTCAGGTATTCCCCATAGGGTATCGAGTTGATTTCGTGTACAGGATGGGAACTTTCAGCATGAAGGACCGCATTACATGCAGTAGAATTCCTGAATAGCCTGCTGTGCAGTTTGTCATCTTTAATGTACAGTTACAGGTCTAAGAATTAAATGTTGGTCTTGCTCGACTCTATAGTAAATTGAATTCCCCATGCATTAGCATTGAGAAAACTGAAAAACTCGTTCAATTGGACTTGTGTGCCAGACCATAAGAGAAGACAATTGTCGATGTAACGGCACCAAAAAATTATGTAGTTGATCCACGATGCTCCTTTTTCACCCCAAATGAGATCAGCTTCCAATGTGCCCATGAAAAGATTTGCAAAAGAAGGGGAAAATTTAGAGCCCATGGACACTCCCTTTTTTGCCTATACCAGAGCCCATCAAACATAAAGAAGTTGTTATGTAATACCAATTCCATCATGGAAACCAACATGTTTGTGTGTTGGTATTGTGCTGCAGGTCTTTTATGAAGGAGTCGTGTAATGGCATGTAAACCCAAGTCTGGATCAATGCTCGTGTACAATGATACTATATCTAGTGTAGCTAGAATAGTGCCAGGTTGCCAATCCAAATCAGCAAGTAAACTGATAAAGTGCTTGCTGTCTTGTATATATGAGGGTTGGTTCTGTACCAAGGGGCCTAAGAACAGGGCAATGTATTCAGCAATCCTTTCTGTGGGACCCCCCATCCCTGAGACTATTGGCCTCCCAGGGGGGAAAGGGAGATGTTTGTGAACGTTGTGCAGTGTGTAAAGCCACGGATAAGTGGGTCTGAAAACCTTCAAATACAAAAATTCATTGTCACTTAGTAGTCCAGCCTTTTTCCAGATGTCAAGTCTCTTATTGATATCTAAAGTGAGTGGTCCTATTGGTTTGTGTGTAAGGCATTCGTAACAGGTCTGGTCACTCAGTTGGGTGAGAATTTCATTGTTATAGTCCTCTAGGTTCATCACGACCTCATTCCCGCCTTTATCAGCTTCCCTGATCAATATGTTAGGATCATTACACAGTGTTTTCAAAGCTGTACGTTCCCCTTGTGTGAGATTATCTTTAAATCTGAAAGATTTCATACTGTGATGGTTGTCAATCCTATCAATATCAGCAAGGACCTGTTTATGAAAATTATCTATGGCATTGCTCCCGGGAAGAGTGGGTATCCACTTGGATTTGGACTTCAACCCACTTGCTAAACTGAAATCTGATTCAATGTTGAGTTCCTCCTATAAAAGATCCATGTCATATGGTGACTGTTCCTGATCAGTGAGAGAGAGCAGAAGGTGTGTGGCATAAACATCGCTGATCATTAAAACATCAGACCCAAACTGGGTTGAAATGTTTCTGACATCTATATTCAAGGTTCTGTTACAAGCAAACAGTTTTTTTTTATTTTAAGACTCCACACAAATTTGAAAAGATCAACCTTTAATCTACAAATGTCTCCTGATGCATAAGGATTAAAACTGAACCCTTTACTGAGGAGAGAAATCATGTTGAGTGTGAGTGACTTGTTGGAGAGGTTAATAACCTGCACTTCTTTATCTGTAACCCCTACTTGTTCTTCATAGACCCTGACCTCAGTTTGCTTTTGTAATCTCCGGCACCCAGCCCTACGGCCTCTGCGGATCTTGGTTCTGGTTTGTCTTGGAGTACGGGGGTTCTGTTGCCCCTTCTGATTCTTTACCCCTCTAATAAAAAAGAAGAATTATTGGGACCAGTGTTCTCAGAGTTATCTGTTTCGCTCCCACTGACACTAATGGCACTTAGAGAAGTAACACTAGTGGAGATTGAATTCTGTCCAGTACCAGTGTCGATTAGTGGTTGGCCTACTGTAGTTTTAGATATAAAAGAATCATATTTTCTGGCATAGGTAAATACCCTGCTTTCCTTATAGTCAACAAAGGAACCTCCGCTATAGAGTGGCACCTCGCATCAAAATCACCAAGTACAAGAGAAAAAACACATGGGTTCAAGTAGCCAAACTATGGAACTCTTCACCCCAAAATAAGATCCACTGATACCCACCTTATCTTTAGGAACCTACTAAAAAATTGGCTCTTCCCCACATAACCACCACACGCAGACAGAAATATACAGCATATCCCTATGTATATAATAATGTATTTGTACTATAGATATGAACCTATATGTGAGTATTGCTTTGTATAAATGTGTAGAATCATGATGTTTTAAAAAAAAGATAGATATTTTAAGTTCCGCTTAACAAATGTACATATTACTGATAGTACATTATTCTATGTTTTAACATGTATATAAGTGACTGTATAAATAAGTAATTTTTTTTATCATAACTATTTATCTACAATTGATTCACTACTGAATTACAAAAAAAATATATATTATTAGATTATTAAATTACAACACTTGATAGCCGGAGTTTATTTAATGCATCTTTAATCTATATATACTACCTTCCTTTATGCATCTATATTCTTTCCTTGTACTTATGGATCTATATATTCATTACTTTTCTTCTAATTCAGCATCTCCAATGCACTACCCTATTTCTCACCCAAAATCGCTCTCAATATATCCTCTACTTCAAATCTCTGACTCATTCAAAACTCTTTCTACTACTCTTGCCAATGCACTATCCCATTTCTCACCCTACACCTCTATCAATATATCCTCTACCTCCACTCTCTCATTCATCCCAAACCCCATCCCACTACTATGATCCCCAAATTAAACCCTTTCTAGACTCTTCCCTACTCTACTCCTCCTTGCATCATCTCATACCTCTTTGACTAGTCCGATCTCCCAAAACAAGTCTTTCCTAACCCTTCTCTCTGACTCTTACCCCTCCAACTCCCTTTTACTCATCCCAAGCCTCCTCATACTGCTATAAGCTCCAAACCAAACAAGCAAAAAAAAAGATTTCTAAATTCCTCCCTCTTCTATCTCTCCACTATCCTTTTCAATACAAATAACAGACTAACATGTCCATCACTCAAATTAATTTCATATTTCAGTATCCTAATTCACCACTAATACTTTATGGGTTCCGGAGTAGTGTGCTACTCTCCGAAAAAGCACTTCACACCTCATAAGGGGTAGCAAGCGCTAAAACTTGCAAACCTTTTTCCCTCTTCTATCCCTCCGCTATCCATATCAATCCTAATAACTGACTAACATATCCACCACTCAGATTACTTTTATATTTCACTATACTAATTCACCACTAATCCTTTATAGGTTCCGGAGTAGGTGTTACTCACCGAAAAAGCACTTCAACGCCTCGTCAGTGGTAGTAAGCACTGTATAAATGCAATTACAATTACAATAGAGCAGTTCATTGTTACACAATGGGACACCATAAAGCTAATAGAGAAGGCTTGCATAAGGTTTCCATAAGAACCTTTGTAGATGTAACTTTTTTTAATACGTTGCAGCCACCTCTGAATGACTTCATGTCGACATGGAAGTTTACCATAGGAATCGGTGACCAACGGAAGATCTTCTTCCATTGGATACTGATGACATATTCACCTATTTTTGCAACATATTTAGTAGCCTTTCTATATGGTACGTGTTCCTAGCTAGAGATTCAAGGCATTCTATGCACTTCTACCAAGCCATGCCCCTTAGCACTTTGTTGTGCTAACTCAAATTACGATAAGCTATTGCTGATGATAATTTTCTTTGACTTCTCCTTATGCAGATTGAGGAGACTTTCTGTCTTTATGCTGATCATAGCTACTGCTGTGATTTCTCTAACACGCTCGCTCATTTAGACATTTGCTACTGCCACTGTCGGGAGAATTTGGCTGATTCTCCAAAACTACCTGTAGTGTTCCACTCTTTCCTCGTGGGGACTCTCGTGCTTCAGCTGCCCCGTGAGGAAAGTGTAGAACTGTGGATATATCTTAATAAAAGTGTACCTTTGAGTAAGTGAACGGACCGAGAGGCAGTTGATCGTAGCGGTCGGCTCCCACCGCGCGTTTTCCATGTCTGGTCAAGACTTTCAATAAATTGGATACAATTATACTTTGCTTCGTATAATTTACTACATGAATATTAGCGACAATCTCTGCCAGACCGGACCACGCAATCGTCGATTTTCTGCATATTTAATGAGTTTGGCTGCAGCCCAATGAAGATTTCTGGCGCTTCATTGACTCAACGACTGTAATTGGAGCAGCGATCTCAACCTATGCATCAACCATTTGTATTGGTCTACAGCACAGAAACCACTGGTTTGCATAAAGTTTCTTCCTGCCACAACGTCTACAGTAAGGCACCTCCTCTTTGTTTATCGCTCAACAGTGAATCATCTTCGTTCCTGTAAAACGTAGTGTACGTCAGCTGGTTTACTTCACTTATTCATTGACGAAGTGAGCTTGATGAGCTGCGTTGGTGGCAAATTCTCAGAAGTGTCATCTTGCTGCTACGAGGTAAGACGTTACTTGGTGAGTAGTTGTTTGGCATTGACTTGCCCAGCAACTTTTTCTTCCACATTTGATGTCATAATTGACTGCCAATATAATTTTTTCTCTCGCTGGTCCACACAGCTTTCAAGGTGTGAACTTAAAATTATTTATGCAATTCAACACGTTTTCATTGCGAGTCAATATACGCTGATTTGCACAGCATTCTTTTGATTCATTTTGTTGGTTATTATCTTTCTCTTATACCTATTTGGTCGCTGATTGGCACAACTATTCAAGGCATCATTTTTTTAATAAATTTTTGCGAATCCATTGACACTAATTCCCGCTCGCTGATTCGCACAGCTTTTCAAGGTATCATTTTTAGATTTTTGCGAATCAAGTGACACTAATTCACGCACGCTGATTCGCACAGCATTCCACCATTTCATTATTAATTGAGAATTGTACTATTTGTGTTATATTTGGTTGCATTTTGTTTGCAACTTTGGTACTTCTTACCATGTCAACTCCAACTACCAACATTACTGTTAACCCACCCAAGGAATTTATGTGTTTTCCAGGTGATCCCTCTTTTCCTTGGATACAGTGGAAAGAATACTTTATTAACTACTTATTTACTAATGACCATGCTAATAAGTTATCAGCTGACAGAAAAAAAGGTTTGTTAATGCGTAGTTTAACCAGAAGGGTTAAGTATGTACAGCAAACTTAATAAAGATACCGTTGCTGGTGATGAAAATGTTTTGAACCAGGCTATTAGACAATAAGATAATTACTTTTCACCCAAAGTGTGTAATGGTATAACACCCTTTAAATTATTTCAAAGAAAACAACTTAAAAATGAATCGTTTGATGATTTTTTTATAGCTCTTCAGAAATTTGCTTTAGATTGTAGGTTTGGCGTTATAGAAGAAGAGTTGATCAGAGACCAAGTAGTGATGCATGCTTTTAATTCTTCCATTCAAGACAGGTTATGGGTTAATGGTGATAACTCTCTTAAAGATGTTCTTGCTGTCGCTAGAAAAGCAGAGTTATCTGGTAGGTGTGCCAAAGCCCTCAAGAATGAAAATATTGATTGTGTACAACAAGAAACAGTTGCCAGGGTTCTGTCTAATAAAACCAAAAATCATCCTCCTACCAAATCTTCTTTCAAGAAGAATATGTATTCCAGTGGTAAAGAATTCAGATGTTACCGTTGTGATAGTAGACTACATCTAGCTAATGAAAAGAATTGTCCAGCCCTTAGACAAAGATGTACAATATGCAAGAAAATTAGTGATTTTAGCCATGTTTGCCATACTAGTAATCTGGAAGAGAAAAAGTCAAGTGTATTGAGGAAGGTCATATTTCTTCTCCTAATGAAGAAAGCGTTGATGATGGGTGTGTTATGTCAAGCCCCATGGGTAATGTTGTTCTCAATATTTTGCATGCTAATGATTGTAACAAACCTATTTGTTTAATGTCTTAAGGTGGTATTGGCATTCACATTGAAGCTGATTCAGGGTCTCCATTCACCATTGTAAATGAAGCTGTATGGTTGGAAACATTTGTTATGAAACTTGGTCCTGACTTACTTCAACCACAGAGTTACACAGGTGAACCAATTGATCTTCTAGGCTTTAGGAACCTTCAGCCTAATTCATGAAGCTGAATTCGGCTCGCAAAGGGCCAGATTCTGAGAATCTGGCCCTTTGCGAGTGAGATTTTTGCATTTGGGATTCATCATCCCACATGCAAAAATCGGTAATTGCGTTTTCGCAAATTTGCGATGGATTACATTTAAGGAATCTCTATTTGAGATTCCTTAAATGCAATTCATCATCCATTTAAAAATTGCGAAATCGCAATTTCGGGCCGCTATTTACCGCGAGGTCAAACCTCGTGGTAAATAGCGATAACTCAGAAAAATGCTTTTAACAGCATTTTTCTGAGTTGCATTTTGCACACACACATGTCCTTTGGACATGTGTGTGCGCAACCCCTGTTCATATTAGCATTTAAGGGGTGCTACAGGGTGTTCTTTGGACACCCCTGGCACCCTTTCAATAGCTATCTTATTTGCGATTAGCTAATTGCTAATCGCAAATAAGGAATGCTCCCCATTCATTCCTATGGGCCTTTTGGCCCATAGGAATAAATAAGGGAGTTATTCCTTATTTGCAATTAGCAATTTGCTAATCGCAAATAAGGAATTAGTAGGAATCGCATTTTTTTTTCATATTCCTACATGAATCCCGTTTTGCGAGTCCTTAATAGCGATTCGCTATGAATCGCTATTAGGGGCTCGCAAAACGGGAGTATGATGAATCAGGCTGCTTATTTTTAGATTCAAGAATAGAAGTGTGCTTTGCAAACTTTATGTTTCCAAGAAAGGTCCATCTGTTCTTGGATGAAAAGATCAGAGGAAAATCAACATGACTTTGGATCCAAATGGTATTGAACAAGTCCTTGTCTTGAATGAAGGTGAATGCTGAAAAAATGTTGTGTGAAAAATGTCCTGTTGTTTTTTCTGTCAGTTTAGATAAATTCGAAGGTTTTGAACACCTAATTCGCCTCAAACCTGATGCTTCTCCCAAAGTTCATGAATTACACAATATTCCTTTTTCTGTTAGGGATGAGGTAGAGAAAGAATTAAATAGGTTTGGTCAAAGATGGTGTTAGGGAAATTTTTGCAGCCTCCCAATGGGTTTCTCCGTTGGTCACTGCGAGGAAAGCCAATGGAAAGCTCTGATTATTCATTGACTTACGCCATCTTAACGATAATATTTTGATTGAACAATTTCCTTTACCTAAAATTAATGAAAATGATTGCCAAAATCAGGGGTGTGGAAGTTTTCTCTACCATTGACATTCCCAAAGGTTACCATCAAATTCCCCTTTCTAGTGCTTGCACAAACCTCACTGCTTTCATTTCTCACATTGGATGTTTCCAGTACACTAGAATGCCGTTTGGCTAAGCTTCAGATAGTGTGGTATTCCAGCGGTTGATGTACAACATTTTTGGTCATTAAGATTAAGTTCTCATTTTACAGATGATATTCTTGTCATGGGTAGGAAGATCACAAAACCAAATTGCTTCATGTCCTCTCCCTTTTGAACAAATGTGGTTTGACTGTCAAGTTTGCAGGAAGTAGTGTGAGCTATCTGGGTCATGAAATCAGTGTTGTTGTTGGTATACATCGTAAAGCTAAGTTAGTTTCTTCTGTTACTGATGCCCCTTGCCCCAAAAACAAGGAGGAAGTTAAATCCTTTTTAGGACTTGTGGATTTTATATATTTTCAAAGTTTGTTAAAAAAAAGTTCTAACAGAACCTTTCATATAAGGCAACTCCTTAATTCAAATTCTACATTTTGTTGGTATAATGCTTGTCAAGAGGAGTTCTCTGATATTAAGAACGCTATGGCTTCTGCTCCTGCTCTTCAAGGCTTTGATCCGTTTGGTAAAAACATAATCTCTACTGATGCCAATGGTACTGGTATTGGTGCTGTTTTATCACAGATTGAAAAAAAGGGTTTTTAATCCATTGTTGCTTATGCATCTAGATCTTTATCTCCTTCCAAGTGTAAGTATGCTGTAATTGAGTGGTCCAAGGATGCTTGTTTACACCGGTCCTAGGAAGCTTGTTTCCGGTCCAGGGAAGACATGGCTTGGCAGTTCGGGCTGGACTGTTCCCAAGAGGCACAGGGTCAGACTGATTTGCATATGGCCATGTCTGAACTGGGGTGGCGGAGTGAGCTAAAGAATGATGATGGATTAAACCCAGATCAGTTGTCTGGTTGTGAGGGCTAGCAATATTCAACACTCTGCCCATCATCCCCGTTGGTTTTGCGTATTTGAGCATGAAGCACTCGCTTGTGCTTCGGCTCTAGAAAATGTTCACACATTTCTTTGGGGGCAGCGAAGTCACTGTTAAATGTGATCACAAACCTTTGGTTAAGGTCTTATCTAATATTGGTATGATAAATGTTTCTGCCAGATTAGCACGCATTTCTATGAGATTATTGGATTTTTTATTCAAAATTCAATATGGCTGAGATACCCGCCACCCCCTCTCAACACAATCCCCAAGGATGGGAAACCGGAAACAGTTCTGAAGTTTTTGGAGACGGGAGGGAGTGACCCTCCCGGGCCGTATTTATTAAAATATGAAACAAAATTAAAACATTAAATAAACAGTTTCATATTATGTACAATTTCATTACCACATTGCGATGTTTGGCTAACCTTAACATATCCTCTAGTACAAAGGTTCTCCTAGCCGAACTAACATCCTACCAAACATTTACTTAACTTTTGAAATTGTACATCCTAACGTTTAAGGGCCAACGGCAAGGTCGTAACCGGTGTCCAGATCCCTAACCCAGACATATCCCCCTCACTTGAGAGGGGCGGCACGGAGGCTTACCTCAAGTGCAACTACCAATTTCCCTTGACTTGACGGGGGCCCCAATAAAACTCGACGCCACTTAAAGGTCGTACGAGGACTCGTGTGAGGTATCTAGAAGGTAGCGTAGACCCCCCCCCAAACCCCACACAACTTACCACATCTGCCGTCGCAGACGTACTGGCCCCGGGAAATTCCCCAGGAGGGGGCTGTAACCCCTCCTACCCATGAAGGGGCCTTGACCGCCTTCCCTTTCCTTTCGGCGACCCATCCTTAGAAGGGACCGCCTCCCCGTTGAGGGGCCAATGGCCACCTCCCCCGAGCGCCCCCATCCGTAATGGGTGACGCCCACTCATAGGGATCTTCCAATTAGTGCTCACCGATCATGACCTTACCGCCCGACCAAAATAAATACGACAAAGATAACTAAATAACTAAAGACTAAATATAACAGACAGTAGCAACAACAACTTTATTCAAAGCATGCCTACTGATGAACACTAAAGCAGAATTACTTTATTTGCAAAACATAACACAAAACGATCCTTCTTTATTGCATACTCAAAATCTTCACGATAATACCGCAACCTGTAAACGAAAATCAGAATTATCAATCAAACTTTATTAAAAACCACACGCTGTCTTCAGGGGCTGGTGGGTGGGTCAAAAATGGCTCCTCGTTCCGTCTCGAGCTCACGTGCAGCGAGGAGGTGCAGCTTCAGAGCACAGGAACAAGAGGATGCTTTCTGGTCTTGCTCCTCCTTTTATCCGTCTTCAGGGCGGGCGTAAACCCGCCCCTGCCTGCCCCAAGGGCGTGGCCAGCCGCGTCAGTGTCTAGGCCAACCCACTCTAGGGCGGGAAAAGGCGCGCCCCGGCTACGCCGCTTCGGGCATACCAGCCGAGACTCGCCTCCCGCCCAAGATGGCTTCCCGGGGGGATCGTGGTACTCTGCCATACGTTCGGGGGGACCGATTGGTCGCCCCTTGCCATATGGCTGAGATACCCGCCACCCCCTCTCAACACAATCCCCAAGGATGGGAAACCGGAAACAGTTCTGAAGTTTTTGGAGACGGGAGGGAGTGACCCTCCCGGGCCGTATTTATTAAAATATGAAACAAAATTAAAACATTAAATAAACAGTTTCATATTATGTACAATTTCATTACCACATTGCGATGTTTGGCTAACCTTAACATATCCTCTAGTACAAAGGTTCTCCTAGCCGAACTAACATCCTACCAAACATTTACTTAACTTTTGAAATTGTACATCCTAACGTTTAAGGGCCAACGGCAAGGTCGTAACCGGTGTCCAGATCCCTAACCCAGACATATCCCCCTCACTTGAGAGGGGCGGCACGGAGGCTTACCTCAAGTGCAACTACCAATTTCCCTTGACTTGACGGGGGCCCCAATAAAACTCGACGCCACTTAAAGGTCGTACGAGGACTCGTGTGAGGTATCTAGAAGGTAGCGTAGACCCCCCCCCAAACCCCACACAACTTACCACATCTGCCGTCGCAGACGTACTGGCCCCGGGAAATTCCCCAGGAGGGGGCTGTAACCCCTCCTACCCATGAAGGGGCCTTGACCGCCTTCCCTTTCCTTTCGGCGACCCATCCTTAGAAGGGACCGCCTCCCCGTTGAGGGGCCAATGGCCACCTCCCCCGAGCGCCCCCATCCGTAATGGGTGACGCCCACTCATAGGGATCTTCCAATTAGTGCTCACCGATCATGACCTTACCGCCACAGGTCCGGATAGTTGACCGGCTATCCGGACCCCCCACCACACTCCTACCTAAAGGTCATGTTTAACGTCTTCAGCCAAGCTATGAAGTCTCCTATGAGTAACTCATTCCCCATCCGAGACAAATGAACACCATCCCCCACGTACATACTGTCATCATTAATACATCCATGCGCGATAGAATGCAGCGCATTGGAACGGAACAACCTACTTACTTTGTTATTAATTTTCCTCACAGAGTGATTAAGAGCAGAAACCGAAAAAGCCCCCCGCCACACTTTTCGTGGGATCATATGGGACCATGCAATCGTGCACCCTGGAACTCTCCTCGCTAACCAACTTACAGTGAAAAGCATCGCTTCCAGGAGAAGTCGTCTACCAGTGGTGACCAAATCATTGCCCCCAAGATGTACTATGACTACAGACGGCGGTGACCTCGTCCGCCCTAGCAAACCCTCGAAAAATGATTGGAACTGGTCAATACAGAGACCGCCCTTTCCGTAGAAGAACACACTGTCCCCGTATTCCCCAGCCACGTGCATCATGTCACCTGCCTTGAATACGTCCGCGGCACGCCTCACGTATGAGTGGCCCACGACCCACACCTCCTTTTAAACAGCCGGTGATGTCTGACCGCTGGCCCGGTGTTGGGTCGACTGCATAGTCCGCCCCGCCTCGTAGGCTTGCGTAACTGAAAACCAAACAAAAACAAGAAGCGTGAGTACATCATTACGGCTTCACAACATGTGCAAACGCACATACCTTTTATAACAATTGGAGGACCAACGCCCCACACGTTTCACTTGTTCCACATTCAGACCCCTGGCTGTAGCCTCTGTAGCAGCCCCTATCCGAAAGGAATGGGTCCCAAATTCGCCCGGGTTCAAGCCCGCAGCTGTAATCGACATCGCAAGCACCCGCTGAAACTGAAACCTTGTCAGTGGGGTGGCGTCCGCGTGTCTCAACAAGGTCCCCCCCCATGATGCCACCCTTCGTGTTAAATAGTCCTCTAAACACTTCACTGGGCACATGGACGACCCGGGAATCCTGCGTATAATTATGCATTCACCCATCCCACACTGGTCGGTTTTGGACCTCACAAACGAGACAGTCATCGTCTCCCCTCTGATCTGAACGTGCTCTGCGCACAGTCCTCCCGTCACATCCTGCTTGTTCCTTGCCACTAATTCGCTTACCCACATAGCCCCATGAAATGCCAGCGTAAAAGCGGCTCGGAATAACACTGTCTCAAACTGAGACGAACATGTTGTAGGGAGTCTGGATAATAACTGGGCCAACCTATCCAAACCTATCGGGCGCCTCTCATCTATTCTGCGACCCTCAAGGCGTTGCCACCCACGTAGCGCTTTTTGCACAACGAAAGACGCTGTCGGGTCCTGGATCCCATGAGCCCTAGCAACAAAGGAAATGGCAGCCCGATGCCTCTGGGCCGTGGCCACCGTCTTTCCTGCCAGATGTAATGACATCAGGAAGTTCACAACCCCTTCCTCCTGGCCCCAAAGCTCCTCACTAGCAGTCCCCAAAAAGGCTAAATAGGACCGGAACGCCCCTTCATATGCCTTCCTCGTTCTGGGTGCTAAACTCTCTCCCACGAGGTTACGAAGTTCGGGGCACCGAGAGACCAAAGAGCTTCGGGAAAGGGTGCCGGCTCCGGGTCCGCTGTGGGCAGAAAACCCCAGAAGGCCTGCATACGAAAACGAGAAAGGGCATCAGCCGCCTGGTTCATTACCCCAGGGACATGTCTTGCTTTGAATAACACATTCAGTTGCATACACAGTAATACGATCTCCTTGAGCAGCCTCAAAACCCATTTGCATCGTGCTGCCTGACTATTGATACACTCAACCACGGTCATATTGTCAGACAAAAATACCACAGAGTGATCCCTGAACCCTTCGGGCCACGTTCTCAGGGCCACGAAAATGGGGAAAAGTTCCAGGAAAGCAATGTTACTTGTCAGTCCACTGTTATGCCACCATGCCGGCCATTTCTGTGCAGACCATCGAGCACCGAAAATGGCACCAAAACCTACACTCCCTGCCGAATCTGTCCACAGCCCCAGCTCCTCAGAGGACACGGCTGGTTTATTCCAGACGACTCGACCATTGAAATCTGCCAGAAATACCAACCAAATGCGCATGTCCTGGCGGACCTCGGCCGAGAGCCTCGTGCGATGATGGCCCTCCTTCAATCCGACCATGGCTTGAGCGATCGAACGGGAAAAGGGGCGGGCCATCGGTATAACTCTCAGGGCAAAATTCAACTGGCCCAATAACTGCTGTAACTGATGCAGCTTAACCTTAGCTTCACTCAGACACATTTGCAGGGATGCCCTGAACTTAAACACTTTATCACTTGGTAAACGGAAACAACCTTCTCCGGAGTCTAACTCGATCCCCAGAAACTCGAGGCAAGTCGAAGGACCCACCGTCTTTCCTGGTGCCAATGGCACGCCAAACTGATTCATTAAAACACAAAATGCAGCCAAAGCTTGCCCACATTCCGGATCCCCGGCTGCCCCCAGGAACAAAAAATCATCGAGATAATGCATCACATGTTGAAAACCCGTCTTCTTTGTGAAGACCCATTGTAGAAAACTACTGAATTTCTCGAAATAGGCACAAGAAATTGAGCATCCCATCGGCATACATCTATCCATATAATACTGACCCTGAAACATGAAACCCAGTAGACGCTGATCGTCTGGATGTACCGGGAGCAACCGGAACGCTGACTCGATATCAGATTTTGCCATCAGCGCCCCGGGCCCCAGGCGATTCAAAATGGCCACGGCCTCATCGAAAGATGCGTACCGTACCGAACACATTTCCGGGTCTATCGCTTCGTTTACGGAAAGACCACGAGGGGCTGACAAATTATGTATCAGCCGAAACTCACCCGGGTCCTTCTTGGGGACCACTCCTAAAGGCGAACAGACAAAGTTAGCCACCGGGGGTACACTAAACGGACCGGCGACTCGACCTCGAGTAACCTCCTTCCGGATCTTTTCCTGTACCACGGTCGTATGCTGCAAGACCGATATCTGATTTTTGCATTTTTCCACACCCTGAAAGTCCCCCACTGGGATGCGGAAACCATATGAAAACCCGTTCCGCAACACCCCAGCGGAAGCACGATCCGGGTATTCACTGAGCCAGGGAATCATTGCCAAGGTATCAATCGGGGTAGGTAAAGGCGCCCCTCGGACTATGTTAGACCTGTTTGGCACCTCCTCTACCCCCGTTATCACCCGTTTTGGCTCTGCACGTGGACTCAGGATGGGATGATTGCCCACACCCACTACATTCGTGTTTAAATTTGCACGATCCCTGGGGCCTAGTACATTTACTCCTGTTAAAATTCCAACAAACCCCCTTTTTACCTGTATTACCGGTAGGCCTCGAGTGATTGTCGGTACCCGTACCTGATCGAAAAGGCGTCCCCGCATACTGACGGGAGGATTCGCCCACATTACTCCCTACTAATGGCACTTTCAACATACCAGTCTCCTTCATTTTGGACCAGGACACAGAATCATAACAATCCCAAGTTAAGTTTTTATCATGTTCTTTTGCTTTTCTGAAAAGATTATCATAGCAAAAGCAATGATTACCCTCGTGTGATACCGAGTACCCCATGATCCGTGACTGATAACTCGGCAACTCGGGTAGCAATTCGGGCCTCCGTTCTCCCAAGATCGATGTGAAAATCCCCCATGCCTTGCCCCAATTGCCAACGTTTTCATTAACCTTAAAGGCGGCCATCTTTGCGCGCCAAACACTCGGATGGATAAGATCCTTCTGACCTTTAACATGCTCCATCTCATAATGATCAGTAAGCAACGAGAAGATGTTCACATATTCCCCTGCCCATATCTTTTCTTTAATAGCTAAAGGAACATGCTGACCCAACCTCTCCCTTCGAGAGGGAGCCGACTCTTCCCTCGCAATCGGCAATGGCCGCTTACCTGAACTGGACGCTGTCTCTGCGACCAAAACCGTGCCCTGTGGCTTCTCTACGGCCGCAGCCGGCGTGGATATCTTCGCTGCTTCACGAGTTTCCCGCAGTTGCTTCATTAACACCTGCGCGTCGACAGCCATGGCGCCCTTGCTACTTTTACCCAACCACGCTGCTACTTGTGCTGCCAGCTCGGGCGGCATGTCTTCCCCGGACACGGGGGTGACCACCACGGGAATCGGATTCCCTTCCTCCGGCACAGGAGTGGGTGCTTCGAGCGGGGCACCGGGACCCGGGGTATCTCCCCCAGCTGCTCCTCTCCTGGGCCTCTTGCCTTTTCCTCCCGGGGCCGTTCCCTCCAAAGGACGTTTCGGGCCCCCTTCCTCATTTTTATCCATCCGCCTTTTTAGGTCGGTCATCTCCTTCATGAGAACACGCAGCATCTGTTCGGTAGTCATTCGCTTTCCCGCCTTCTTCGGCATTCTCCGACAGAGTATCTGTAAAACAAACGAGAAAGATTACAACGCTCAAAAATGGCTCCTCGTTCCGTCTCGAGCTCACGTGCAGCGAGGAGGTGCAGCTTCAGAGCACAGGAACAAGAGGATGCTTTCTGGTCTTGCTCCTCCTTTTATCCGTCTTCAGGGCGGGCGTAAACCCGCCCCTGCCTGCCCCAAGGGCGTGGCCAGCCGCGTCAGTGTCTAGGCCAACCCACTCTAGGGCGGGAAAAGGCGCGCCCCGGCTACGCCGCTTCGGGCATACCAGCCGAGACTCGCCTCCCGCCCAAGATGGCTTCCCGGGGGGATCGTGGTACTCTGCCATACGTTCGGGGGGACCGATTGGTCGCCCCTTGCCATACTTGCCTGGCAAGAAGAATGCTAGTCCTGATTTTTTGTCACGCTTACCAGTTCAAATGGTGGAGAACCAGGATGATCTTATGAATAATTTTCAAGTTGCGTGGTTATGGGACCATGGTCTGGATTCCTTTCAAAGAGAGAAGTGGAATGATGCTTTGACTAAAGATGACTGTTTCAAAAAAGTTTTAAAATTTTTTGAACATTGGGTGGCCTCGCAAAATGAATGTTAAAGATGTAAAACCTTTTTGGGAAATCAGAGATGAATTATCTTCTTTGGATGGCAATTTTATGAGCGGTGATAAAATTGTTCCTCCATTTCATTTAAGAAATACAATAATTTTTTTGTGCCATGATGGACATTTAGGTATTTTAAACCTGAGTGCATTGTCAAAAGTAGGTATTGGTTGCCTCGTGTGGACATTGAGGTAGAGTTGTGAGAGATTGTGGATTGTGTTCATCTGCTGATAAAACCCTCAAAACTTTAAGGCCTCCCATGAGTGATTCTCCATTGAAGTGTGTTGCAGTGGACATCATGGGTCCTGTTGGCAGTTCTGGGAAGTAAGTTATTTCCAGGAATGATGTGTTTTCTAAATGGCCTGTACTAAAAGTTATCAGAAAATTGGATACTGATACCGTGATACAATTTTTTGATGAAGTTTTCTTTAGTGAAGGTATTGCTTCTGTTATCATCAGCGATAACGGTGTACAATTTACTTCGGAGGTCCTGACCCGATATTTATCCAATTGTGGCATTCAACACAAAACCACCTCTTTGTATAATCCCAGCGGAAATGATTTGGTGGAAAGGTACAATAGAGTTTTGAAGGGTGCTATTCAGTTGGCGTGTAAGAACAACATTCCCTGGGAAACACAAATGTTTATAGAGTTTCAATTGTTGATTCAACAAAATTTTCCCTATTCGAGCTCATGAGAGGGAGAAAACCCAGAGCAAAGTGGTATCCAGGTTGGATTAAAAGTTATGGAGAAGTTAATTGGTCTTCTTCTGATGTTAAGAACAATCTTCTTCTTAAACATGACAGGTATAAAACGTTTTATGACACAAAGCATAACACTCATAGTGTTAAACTTTCTGTTGGTCAGTGGGTCAGAGTCAAGAAACCAGGTATTGTACAAAAAAATGTAAGTAAATTTTTTGAACCTCAACGTATTGCCAAATGAAGGAAAAATGCTGTTATTTTGGAGGATGGAAAGTGTTGGAATCTCAAGAGAGTCGTTTTATGTAAATCTCCATTTGCATTTAAATCTGATGTCAATAGGTCGTCTGTTTTGCATGATTTTTCTGATGGCTCGCAGGATTCTTCTGCTCGGAAACGTGAAGCCATCGTCTCGCATGATGTTTCTCTGGATGAAGACACCAAAACCTGTCGGAAAAGGATCATCTGATGTCCTGTTGGTTTAAATGACTATGTTTGAAATTAAAAGTTAATTTGTTTGTAAACAAGATGTGTAGTGTTCTGTTCTTTCCTCGTGGGAACTCTCGTTCTTGAGCTGCCCCGCGAGGAAAGTGTAGAACTGTGTATATGTCATAATAAAAGTGTACCTTTGAATAAGTTAATGGACCGAGAGGCAGTTGATTGTAGCGGTCAGCTCCCACGGCTCGATCTCCATGTCTGGTCGATAATATCAATAAATTGGATAAAATTATACTTGTTCTTCGTATAATTTACTATACTACCCTTTATGGGAAGTTTGATGCTTTTCTTAGTTATCAGACTTTGCTTCAAAATTCTACTTGCCCTTTTCCAGAAGAAACTCTTTATGGGTTCTTGATAGGATAGGATAGAATATGTACTTTAGATTAGAATATGGACTATATTCTGATTAGAACACACTGGTATTTTCTATGCCTGTTCTAACCAAACATTTTGATCTGATCTGACTAAACTGAACGAAAGAATACAAAATATTGACTAATCTCTTAAGGAGAGAATACACTTTTAAAACTTCACCAAACCTCTCTTCATTGGCTGAACATCAAATGCGAAAGATGATGATGATATTGTGAAAATGGTCCTTTCTAACACAGTAGTAAAGTTACATGGACTTAGGAAGATGCCGAGCTTATCAAGCACGTTTGAAGTGACGTTATTTACGGACATTTTAATAAGATCCATGCACTCACAGGAGCACACAAGAAAGAGTCAAAGAGAGATCACTATACAGTGTTCTTATACAAAGAAATGGGTTGGGTGCACTGCCACAAGCACAGCGCACCCCCCAGGCTTTAAATTTACTGTACCTGTCTTTGATGACAGACCCGTGTCAGCTATTTAGGACCACACCAACGCGGGAGGCAAAAAAGGATTCAGCTCCACACAATAAAGTCCTCTAATGCAAGGCACACCTCTAAGGCCCTTGAGACAGAAGGCCTTAGCAGTAGCGTGCCCATGACCCTAGCACCAACTAGGAGCCTCATTCAAAGGCCATCATGCAGTTCAAGGGCCTGCCACTCTCACAGCCAGCCAGGACAGCCATGCCAGTACTTCTCCTCCAGGGGATCCTGAAGTCCAACCATAGGTGTGTGTTTATTTGCTCTTGCCAGTCCAGGGGGCTAGCAGCTTTTGGCCTTCTCGACACAGCAGGGAGCATCACAATTCAGGATCAGAGCAGATCAGTCGACTGTGGGCTGCCTCAGACTTTCTGAGGGGTCATGCCTCACAAGCCCAACAAAGTGCCTCCATTCACACCTGGTTCCCACCCGGTGGCCTCTTTAAGGCTCATATACATAGAGGGGTCGCACACCATTATTTATCCAATTTAAATTTCACAGTCCTCTTAGTCATTCGCGTGCACACTCGTGACGTGCTCAGCCCGCTACACGTGATTGTCTGAACAACATTAATATGGAACACCATATTAATGCTCTTTAAGGCTCAGCCTGGGGACCCATGGGAAGGGGATTGGACTGTGGCTGTCCCCATCTTCAGTCTACAGGCCTCCACTACAGCCAACCAATGCTGTCCCAAGGTGAGCCCAAGCTCCAGGAGCACGCTACTCCTCTGGGTAACTACCACTGCAAGGGGCACTGGGGAGGTTAGACTTCCCTGCAGCAGCTTCAAGGGGGCACCCCCTCAGCCACAAGCAGCAGGGCCCAGCCGCCCCTCCTTGGATTCCCTCACTCCAAAGTAGGTTGGGCCTCCACCACCTCCTGGCACTTCCATGGTTCTAAGTGGATAGTAATGTAGCAGCAAACGTGTAAGAGGATTAAAAATGATTTTCATCAGGGCTTGGCGGGAGCTCTAAAACAAGGCTGTAGCCATGTTGGCCGAAGGCCATGCCTTTGATTAGGAATTTTCTTTAATTTCTTGATTTTATTGTTATTTGGTGCCGTTAAATACTACACATATATTTTCTGAAAAGGAAGCATGTGACTAAAGCCAAGATACCAAGAGTAAAGTAAAACACCAGGGCTAACCCTTTTTCCTAAGGGGAAACTGGGTTTGTTAAGAGAATAGGAAAAAATGGTCCTCAAGGTTAAATTTCATGAAACAATCAACAGAATTTATGTGAATAGATGGCGAGACCTTCCACAATATTCCCGATAGCAGTAACACAAATAAATATGTCAACTGTGATGATGAATCAAAACATTACATTCATAACATTCAAACATGTAAGACCACCTCAGAGACATAAACTTATACAACGTTTTATGTATTTATATATATATATATATTCAATATGCATATATATAAATATATGTATACATAATTTAGATGTGCATAACCCTGCTGGCACAGTGCACAGTACATGATGAGCATGTGAATATATACACACACCGTGCAGAAGTGTTCAGGCTACATTAGGTAAGGGAAAAAAACAACAGGAATCAGACTATTATGTTCTCTGAATATTTTTTTCAGTAATCGAGTCATGGTTAAAATGTCGATATTTTGAGCTGGTTAGCCAGAGCCCTAGGTTCTATTCAGGACACAAAAATTAATTCCTGTGTCGCACTGCATGAATGGTAGTCTTATTGATGAAGACCAAACAATGGGAAGGCACACACCTGGGGGAACAATCATCCCCAAAACACAATACCGTGCTCCAGATTTATCCAGAATTCAGTCGAATTGTTGTTATCCGTGGGTACTGTGCAGGAAAAGTTAATTGTCTTCCATCATGGTGAACAAAAAAATCCAAGCATAAGCCCAGGGTTCGTCACAAAAGTCTGCCTTAGCTTTCTAGGGATGAGATGTTTAACTTTGTGAGAGGTTAGTGAAGGCTCATATCAAGACTGAAGAGCCATTATTATAAATCCGATTCCTTATAGAGGCGCCGATGATTTCTGCTTTTCATAGATAAACAGTTTAAAACCAGAGTTTCACAACCTTTTCTCAGACAGACAATAGTCCTCTACTCCTGGCAATTGACACCCCCAATTTAGTAGACACTCTTATGCGTGGACTACCATAACCCCCCCCCCCCCTACCTCCCTACCCCTAGAGAAGAAACACAGCCCAAGCCCAGCAGAAGTAACCATGAACAGGAGTCCCCCACCGGAGTAGGAAAGCAGACAGGAGTGTCTCAATAGAGATGAAAGGGCAAAGGTAAATAAGTATTTACTCTTCTAATGAACATATGGATAGACCTCTCTGTAGTGAGACACCCAGCTCCCTTTCATAACCCCATGCACCCTGACAGTTGCAAGAAGCAGAAGGTTATAAATAAAGGGGACAAAGACCACTTGGGTCCAGTCCTGTATACAGTATATGTGTGTATGTGTGTGTGTCTCAGTCATTACCAGCTGGGCCGACCCCACCTAGGACCATGGGTTTCCTACATTCATAACACTGTAGAGTTCCTGAGGAGGTGATGAGGGTCCCACCGAGCTGTGACATCGGCCTACCTGCCACGAACAGCAGCCAATCCTTGGATCAATCAATCAATCAATCAATCAGGAGTTTGTTAAAGCGCGACTACTCACCCGTGAGGGTCTCAAGGCGCTAGGGGTGGGGGGGAAAGGGAGGGAGGTGCAGGTTCCATTCCATCAAGGAGGGGGTCTGTCGAAGAGCCAGGTTTTGAGGTTTCTTGAGAAGATGGGGAGCTATGTTGTCTGTCTGCGGTGGAGCGGAAGGGCGTTCCATGCTTTGGCCGCGAGGAAGGAGAAGGAACGGCCTCCCGATCTGGTCTTTCTGGTGCGAGGGACCACGGCGTAGGAAAGCTGGGCTGATCGTAGGGTCCTTTGGGGTGCGTGGAATTTGAGTCGGCTGTTCAGGTATGCTGGTCCGGTGCCGTGGAGGGCCTTGTGTGCGTGGGTGAGCATCTTAAAGGTGATTTTCGCCTCGACGGGGAGCCAGTGGAGTGTGCGCAGGTGCTGGGAGATGTGGCAGTGTTTTGGCAGGTTGAGGACCAGTCTTGCGGCGGCGTTCTGGATGTTCTGTAGCTTGCGGATGAGGTTTTTGTTTATTCCGGCGTAGAGTGCGTTGCCGTAGTCGAGTCTGCTGGTGACCAGGGCGTGAGTGACTGTCTTTCGGTTTTCGAGGGGGATCCATTTGAAGGTCTTACGAAGGAGGCCGAGGGTGTGGAAGCAGGAAGATGAGACAGAGTTGATCTGGCGGTCCATTTTGAGCTCGGAGTCCAGGATGATTCCCAGGTTGCGTGCGTGGTCTGTGGGGGTTGGCGGGTTTCCGAGGGCGGTGGGCCACCAGGTGTCGCTCCACGCGTCGGGGTTTGGGCCCATGATGAGTACTTTTGTTTTGTTGGTGTTTAGTTGTAGGCAGCTGTTTTTCATCCATTTGGCGACGGCTTCCATGCCTTCTCGAAAGTCGCGTCTGGCGGTGTTGGGCTCGTTGGAGAGGGAGAGGATGAGCTGGGTGTCGTCTGCGTATGACACGATGTTGAGTCCGTAGGTTCTGACGATGGGGGCAAGTGGAGCCATGTAGACGTTGAAGAGCGTCGGGCTGAGGGAGGAGCCCTGGGGGACTCGGCAGGTGGTAGGTGTGGGGTCCGAGAGGAAAGGGGGGAGTCTGACCCGCTGCGTCCTGCCGGAGAGGAAGGAGCAGATCCAGTCGAGGGCCTTGTCCTGGATTCCTTCATCGTAGAGTCTGCGTATTAGGGTGCGGTGGGAGACTGTGTCGAACGCCGCTGATAGGTCCAGGAGGATGAGGGCTACTGTTTCTCCTTTGTCCAGTAAGGTGCGGATGTTGTCTGTTGCGGTGAGGAGGGCGGTTTCCGTACTGTGGTTTTTTCTGAAGCCGGATTGGGAGGAGTCGAGGATGTTGTGTTCTTCAATGAATGTGGCGAGTTGGCTGTTGATGGCTTTCTCGATGACTTTCGCTGGGAACGGGAGCAGGGAGATGGGTCTGTAGTTTTTGAGGTCGGTGGGGTCCTCTGAGGGTTTCTTCAGGAGGGGGTTGACCTCGGCGTGTTTCCATTCGTCGGGGAACGAGGCGGTCGCCAGGGAGCGGTTGATGGTGTGGCAGAGCATGGGTGCGATGATGTTGGCGGCTCTGTTGAAGATGTGGTGGGGGCAGGGGTCCGTGGGGGCCCCTGAGTGGATTGACTTCATTGTCTTCAGTGTGTGTTCGGTGGTGAGGGCTGTCCAGTCATCAATCGCTGGTTTCCGGGTGTCGGGGGTGGTTGGTGAGGGTTCAGTGTGTTGGTTGTCTTCGTCGAAATTATCGTAGATGCTCTTGATTTTGTGGTGGAAAAAGATGCTGAGTTTGTCGCAGAGGTCTTGTGAGGGAGGGATGTCGGTAGATTCGCTGGTGGGTTGGGCTAACTCCTTGATGATGCTGAAGAGTTCCTTGCTGTTGTCTGCGTGGGTGGAGATTCTGTCTTCAATCGCTTTTTTCCTCGTTTCTCTGATGAGTTGATGGTGGGCGTTGGTGGCGGCTCTGAAGTTGTTGTGGGCTTCTGTGGATTTGGTGTTTCTCCAGGTCTTTTCGAGGCGGTGGCATGTACGCCTGGACTCTCGAAGTTCGGTGGTAAACCATCTGGCTTTCTTGGCACGGGTATTGTTGTTTTTCTTGAGGGGGGCTATGGTGTTGGTGCTGTCCGAGATCCATCTATGCAGGGTTCGGGCTGCGGTGTTGGGGTCGTCGTTTTCCACGATGGTTGGGGTAGAGTTGTTGAGTGAGGAGGTGAGCTGGTCAGTGGTGATTTTGGTCCAGTTTCTTTGTGGAAGCAGGTGCTGGTGTCTGTGGATGGTGGGTGTTCTGAAGGTGAAGTGGACGCAACGATGGTCGGTCCATGGGAGTTTGGTGGTGTGGCTGAAGGTGATAGAGTTTCCTGTAGTGAAGAGGGGGTCTAGGGTGTGTCCTGCTGAGTGTGTGGGCTCGGTCACGATCTGGCGGAGTCCAGTGTTGTGGAGGTTGTCCAGGAGGCATGTGGTGTTGGGGTCCAGTTGATTGTCGAGGTGGAAGTTGAGGTCTCCCAGCAGGGTGTAGTTGCTGGATACGATGGCCTGCTGGGAGATAATGTCCGTGATGGAGTTGGCGAAGGGTCCGCAGGGTCCAGGGGGTCGGTAGATGAGGGTTCCTTGGAGGGCGGCGGTGGGGCTGGCCAGTATCTTGAAGTGAAGGTGTTCCATCAGTTTTGTGGACTCGTCAGGGAGTGTGCTCAGGCGGAGGCTGGATTTGTGGACGATGGCGATTCCTCCTCCTGCGTGGGTGGGGTGGTCCTTCCTGGAGATCTTGTATCCTTGGGGGATGGCGATGGCGATGTCCGGTCCCGAGGTGGTGTTGGTCCAGGTTTCGGTGAAGAATGCTACAGCTGGGGTGGTGCTGTCGAGGAGGTCCCAGATTTCTGTGGCGTGTTTGTGGAGGGATCGGACGTTAAGGAGGATGCATTGCAGGGTCTTCGGTTCGGTTGTGTTCTTGTGGACGGGTTGTGCTGGATCCCTGTTCTTGGCGGTGCTGCAGGTGTGCCGGCAGCGGTGACAGCTGAAGGGTCCATGGGTGTCGGCTGGTGATGCTAGCTTGCAGTTGTTGTTGCAGCCTGGGTTGAGTGCGTGGAGTGCTGCTGGGTCGTAGCGTTGGCGGGGCGGAGGTCCAGGGTTCCTGGTGCTGGTCACGGACGGGTCGCAGACGGGCACAGACGTGCTTGCCTTTGACGCGCCTTTGGTGCACCAGCAGCAGTGGCCGCCATTAATTAGGGGTCGGGGAGGGCTGGACAGCTGGGAGGCGGGAGCGGGGAGGGGAACTGGATTGGGCCGTTCGCGCTGGGGGGGGAGGGGCCGCGGGGCTGCAGCGGCGGGGAAAGGTAAAGGGAGGAAAGAAGGGATAAAGAAAAAAGGGAAAATAAGCAGAAATAAGGCACAAAAGAGCAGAGATGCAGAAAAGAGCAGAAAGGTGAAAGATAGAAAGGGTAGAAAAACGAGTGAAGGAGCAGAGGGAGAGAAAGGAAAAATGGGCAGAAATAAGGCACTAAAGAGCAGAGGTGCAGAAAGGTGAAAGATAGAAGGGGGAGAAAAACGAGTGAAAACGAGTGAAGGAGCAGAGGGAGAGAAAGGGAAAATGGACAGAAATAAGGCGCAAAAGAGCAGAGGTGCAGAAAGGTGAAAGATAGAAAGGGGAGAAAAACGAGTGAAGGAGCAGAAAGAAAGAAAGGAGACAGAGGTCCACTGGACCACCAGGGATGAGGCGCAGGGAAACCTGCGGGTGGAGGAGGGCCTCGATCACCAACACTCAAAAGTGCAGGGGCAGGGGCACCTCACTTAATGGTGGAACTGCGAGGGCGGGAGAGCAATTTCACTGACAATGAGTCAGTGGTCTTGCTCGCCTGTCCTCGCAGTGGCCGCCATTAAGTAGGGGTCGGGGAGGGCTGGACAGCTGGGAGGCGGGAGCGGGGAGGGGAGCTGGATTGGGCCATTCGCGCTGGGGGGGAGGAGCCGCGGGGGCTGCAGCGGTGGGGAAAGGTAAAGGGAGGAAAGAAGGGATAGAGAAAAAAGGGAAAATAAGCAGAAATAAGGCACAAAAGAGCAGAGATGCAGAAAAGAGCAGAAAGGTGAAAGATAGAAAGGGTAGAAAAACGAGTGAAAACGAGTGAAGGAGCAGAGGGAGAGTAAGGGAAAATGGGCAGAAATAAGGCACTAAAGAGCAGAGGTGCAGAAAGGTGAAAGATAGAAAGGGGAGAAAAACGAGTGAAAACGAGTGAAGGAGCAGAGGGAGAGAAAGGGAAAATGGGCAGAAATAAGGCGCAAAAGAGCAGAGGTGCAGAAAGGTGAAAGATAGAAAGGGAAGAAAAACGAGTGAAGGAGCAGAAAGAAAGAAAGGAGACAGAGGTCCACTGGACCACCAGGGATGAGGCGCAGGGAGGAGGGCCTCGATCACCAACACTCAAAAGTGCAGGGGCAGTGGCACCTCACTTAATGGTGGAGCTGCGAGGGCGGGAGAGCAATTTCACTGACAATGGAAGTAGCTTCCTGTTGCAATCTCCCACCTCCTGCTACAGTGCCCCCGTATGGTGACCTCATACGGCAGCATGCGGGGAAGAAGATTGTGACTAGCCTGTGCTGAAATGACTGTATGGCCCAACCTGCAACCACGTCCAGTGTATGGCATCAGGTGGGAGCGAGGACCCAGCAGGAGTGTCCTGGGGCCTAGAAAACACGTGTGAGCCCAGCGGGTGGCAGAGCTGGTAAATCAATAATACTCCCAGGCCCACTCACTGCCAACCTGTATTGGAGATATTTTAATGCAACATAAAGCACTGCCACCACACTTATCATATCTTTCATCAGGCCTGCCCATCTGACTTGGCTGATGATGCCAACAACGCACTTGGAGGCTCCCACCTCCCAGCTCCGGCTGTCCTTCCTGCAGGTCTTCAACCTTCTGCTGGCCCTCCTGCCCTTCAGTGAGCTAGCACCACCACCACCAACTAGGCTAGAACACCTTAACAACTATTTCAGGGCCACCCTGGAGATGGCCAGGACAATCAAGAGGACACTGAGGCTCTATTTTTAGGGCTCGGGCCTCGGCCGCCACGAAGTGGGGGCGGAGCTTCCGAGATCCTAATGTTAAAGAAAAAAAAGGATCTCTAGGGCTCTGGCCAGACACATTCCTTAGTGTTTTATGGCATCTACCTAGTGATTCGTCTTTGCTGTGCTGTCTATTTAGTAGCCTTGACGTGATAGGCTATATTTACTTTTTGTCCGTCATTGATGTTAGTTTCATGGCATATTCTGTGCGCGAACGAGCACGCAGAGTGATTAATCTTAATTAGGAGCTGTCAGAGTGCCCGTGTAATGCAATCCAGATGTTGCGAGCGCGTTCACCATTGCATTGCATGTACCATGCGCGCGTTTAATATTTACCTTTCGTGTACGACAGTCCATTCATTTTAATTAGGAGCTGTCAGGGTGCCGCGTTCACGGCGGAGATAATGGAAAGAAGTTTCCTGTAGCTTCACGGGCAGGCACAGTATTTTTTAAGCTATCCCCCTAGCAAGAGTGGGGGCTTCACAAGCACTCTGCCCGCTCCTGGCCGCGTACAATCTGCTGGCCGCCTGTGAATCGCCGCTGCCCGTGGCCGGAATCATCCCCGCAAAGGTCGGCATCTGGCCGGGGCCGCCGAGGGCGAGAACCGAAGGAGCAGAGCCCTGATTGGCTTGAAGTGCCGAGCCCCCTCACCGAACGCCGCGCTGGGATTGGCTCCCAAGCGGCAGCGTCATTGCCTGTTTTTTTTTACTTTTGAGATCTGGGAAGCTTCCGTTAATATGAAAATGCCACTTTCTTACTCCACTATGCAAGCATTACAGCGTTTATCATGAAACCCACTGCAGACCTTGCAGAGCCCGTGTTCCAGGCAGTGTAATGTTTAATATTAGCAGAGACATTTATCGTGTCACAATGAATTCTTACCCAAGGCAAGCTGCTTTGTCGTCAGTAACTGGAAGTGATGGTGCCTTGCTGTTCGACTGGCCAGCAGCGACGTGTGCCCTATAACCATAAGCAAATTGTTCTGGCAGATGGAGAAATTACCAGAAACGCCCCCGTTGAGAGAGGCCTATGACGCAGAGTCTGCTTAGCAGAGCCTTTTCTCTCGGATTTTGCATTTAGCTCATGGTTGTCTGTCTTTGCAAGAGGTCACAGACAGGAAAGGCAATTGTATTGGGGCTGTGGGAATGTTTGTGTTTCACTGTATCAATCAGATGTATTCAGGCTTTCTATCAAATGCATAAACAAGAATATCCGCTTGAAAGAAAGATCGATATTCCCCGCATTTTCTCAGCACGGAGGGAAAAATATCGCAGTTGGGCATAATTCGTTTTAAATGGATGTCGAGGTTTCGGGGCACTTAAGTGCGCCCGTCAGTGTCGTGTGCGCTAAATTGCTGTCAGTAAAACAGAGGCTCGGCCTTTTAAATGCCTCTGACATTATTGGGAAACTTAAATGCAGGCTGCCTGCTGCTTTTCGGTGCTTATGTTGCCCGCCTGTAATTGCTGTTAAGTTGGAATGTCTCAGCAAATTGTTGTAATTGCTAAATAACTTGTTTTCTCTCACATCCTTGATTGGAAATCTTTCTTTAGCAAAAAATAGACTAGAAATATAAATTAAGCGTGGTACGTTGTAAATGGTGTGTGACGTCTGGACCTGAAATCTTGATTTGTTTAGTTCGCAAAGCCTGCTTAGCGAAACAGATAATTATGACAGAAGTTTGTTGAAGCAGTGTAGATATAAATTCCCATTTTTTAAGGTTGCGAGTGCTAGACAGCACATACACTGGCTGTTGCGAGCCATATTGTGGGCTTACCAAGCACATACAGTGGTTTGGAGCTTACTAAGCATGGGCGGAAAATCCGTTTCGCTCGCGGATTTTGCGGATTTTCGGTAAATTTGCAATCCGCGAGATTCGCGAATCTCCCGCAAAATCCGCAAATCCGCGAGCAGCGGATTTTGCTCGCACTGTTCGCGTGAGTTCCCGGCTTCCCAGTACAACTTCGCGCCCCGCGAATAAGCGCTAAATTGCAGAAATACGATTTTAGCAAAACTGAAACTACTTACCAGGTTCAAAAGTTCTGGCTCATCATTAGTAGCCATTTCCTGTAGTGCTTCCTGAGGGGCCCCTCCAGAGTTCAGTTGCCAGTTGCAACTATTATGTGACCCTGCTCTGAACCTCAGAATAGTTACACATATGCCACAAAGGTCCTGAATTACAGCTAAGGGAGACAAGCAGGAGCCAGGCTGGAAGTTCAAATCCATTAATCAGCCCCTAATTCATTATTGTCAGTTGGGGCAGGGCAGGTGTTGTAACTAATTTTGCAACAATGAAAGCACTTAGCAAGTGCAAAAGATCACTAATCAGGAAGCACTAAGGAAGCAGGTGCCAGCTAAAAAAATATTCTGTGACACATTAATCAGCCCCAAATTAATTCAGGTCACTTGAGGCAGGGAAGGTGTGCTTGCGTTGCCACAATAATGTACACTGACTGGACAACCAGAGGGTGCTGTGATGAAACAGAGGGTGGCATGGGTGGGCCAGAGGGTGGCATGAGTAGTCAGAGAGTGGCAGTGGTGACAGAGAGTGGCAGTGATGAAGAAGAGTGTCCCAAACAGGCTGGACACGTAGAAACAACAAGTTCGCGAAACTTGCGACCCGACAGGTAAGTTCGCGTTTTGCGACATTGTACAAAACCCTTGCGAACTGGCAGAAACCCGCGCGAACACAAAAAAAAAAATCCGCAAATTCGTGAGAATTCGCGGATTTTGCGGATTGCGAGTTCGCAAATCCGCAAAATTCGCGAACGCGAGATTCGCAAAATTCGCCCATGCTTAGAGCTTACATAATGCTCTGCATTGGTAGGCTTTCCTGTCGCTCTCATTTTCAGCTTCTTATTTGTGCCCAAGGTTGTCAGTCCCTTGTTTGACCCTCCCATGGGAGCATAGCCTCTTTAAAAATCTATTTTGATTATCTGCCTTCTATGCTTCTACTGCTTGCTTTTCAGGCACAACTCTTTATGGTTATTCACTCCAGGAGAGTGCGTGTGGTTTTAAGCTGTCTCCCACATGTACTTTCTCACCCAGCAGTCCATATTGCTCTCTGTCACCAGTGTGCTTCTTCCTTCCTCCTTCCATGTTGTGATCGCTCTTGTGGCCTACTTTTCCCTGCTTTGTTTTCTCTCCCAGTGTGCTTCGCCCCCTTGGGGTTGCTTTATTACCCATTACTTCTCTTCCCCTCCATGGCCCTTTGTGTTACCCCCCACCCCCACACACACCTACCTGTTATCTCGCCTGTGTGCTGCTCACCCACCTGCTCCACATTGCTCTCTCGGCCGTTGCTTTTCATTCCTACCACAGCCCTCTGTGTCACTTCCCTCATATATTTCCTCCAACTCTCTTGCCGGTGTACTTCTCACCAACCCACTCCATGTTGCTTAGTGAGTAGTGAGTGCAGAGTAGTGAGTAGTGAGTGTAGAGTAGTGAGTAGAGTAGTGAGTAGTGAGTAGAGTAGTGAGTAGTGAGTAGTGAGTAGAGTAGTGAGTGGAGAGTAGTGAGTAGTGAGTAGAGTAGTGAGTGCAGAGTAGTGAGTAGTGAGTGCAGAGTAGTGAGTAGAGTAGTGAGTAGTGAGTAGAGTAGTGAGTAGAGTAGTGAGTGCAGAGTAGTGAGTAGTGAGTAGAGTAGTGAGTAGAGTAGTGAGTAGTGAGTGCAGAGTAGTGAGTGCAGAGTAGTGAGTGCAGAGTAGTGAGTGCAGAGTAGTGAGTAGAGTAGTGAGTAGAGTAGTGAGTAGTGAGTGCAGAGTAGTGAGTAGAGTAGTGAGTGCAGAGTAGTGAGTAGAGTAGTGAGTAGAGTAGTGAGTAGAGTGTACAGAGTAGTGAGTAGAGTAGTGAGTAGAGTAGAGTAGTGAGTAGGACATCACAGGCAGCAGCTGTGCAAGCTTCTTACACTCACAAGGAGACCACAGGCAGCTGAGGTGCATTGTTCCCCCACTCACAAGAACGACATCACAGGCAGCAGCAGTGCAAGCTTCTTACGCTCAAAAGGAGACCACAGGCAGCAGAGGTGCAAGCTTCTCACACTCACAAGAAGGACATCACAGGCAGTAACGGGGCAATATTCTCACACTCACAAGGAGATCACTGGCAGTACACACCACATGAACACACTCCATAACACATAGCAACAATACATTGGCATTTACAATGCCATTAGCTCAAACTCAAATAAATCCGAGCCCGATTGCATTTCTAATGCTTGTTCTATAAGTTATTGGAACACCTCCCAGGCACAGGCACTGAGAATGCAGTCATCAGAGCTTAAATGGGCCCTTCAACCGTCCATTGAATACAGGCTTGGAACATATCAAGCTCAGACAAGCCTGGAAGTGGGGAGGGGAGTTAAGCTATGCCTTCTATGCACACCTGCGCAAATTGGCGAGCACATGCACAGATGATGAGATGGAAAAAGAACTCCTGGCCCAACTCGTACAGAACTGCAGGTCAGTGACAATGAGAGAACGAATCCATTGAGATCCTGGCATCAGTTGAAAAACTATCCTGATCCTTACACGCCTGCGTGAGGAAATAATGCACATCAAGACGGAGTCAGTGGATGCCATATGGAACTGGCCCACCCTGAAACTGGCAAGTATGACCAAACGCAACACCGGTGTTGAGCACAAGAACTGTGGGAAGGAACACCCATTACACTTGCCATGCGCAGGGGAAGAGTTGATCCGGCTGCGGGAAACTACACTACTTTGCCCAAGTTTGCTGTAGTGAAGATCTGGAGCGGAAAGTAAGCTGAAGACCCTGACATCAAGGGTGATCCGAAACCTTATGCTAGAAGACAAAGATAGACACAGCATGAGAAGCCACATCTCATGGGCATGAAATGACCAAGAGCGAGAATCCTCAGACTAAGAAGATGTATTTCTCATATCATACACCACTCCAGTGAAAGACAACCAGTGTGGCGGCCCCAGTGAAGTAGTAAGTAGGCACGACCTTGAAAGCACTGTTCGGCACAAAAAACTCTCCCGTTTGCTGGTGTAATCAACGTCGTGATACAGCTTGGCAACAAAGAAGCACCAACCAAATACCATGTCACCAAGGCAGGGACGGAGACACTGCTGGGATGTCAAGCGGCAGATGATCTCAAGTTAATCTTTGCACATACAGTCCACGCCCTGGTAGTGGAATGCATCCGGGAATAGTTCCCTCATGCTCAATGGACTTGGGTGCCTCAAGGACCCACTGGCGAGCTTTGCATAGGTAAGTCTGCCAAACCAATGGCCACTGGCATAGGTTACCATTCCTTCTATGCCGGCTAGTAGAGCACAAACTTGAGAAGCTGGAAGACCTCAAACACAGTCACAAAATGGGCCTGAGCCAATAAGGAAGGGGCTGAATTTGAAAGTATCAAACAGGCTCTTACTTACTAACACCACAATGGTTTACTTTGATCTGGAGAAAGTGATGGAACTGATCATTTACACAAGCCGAGTAGAGCTCCTGGCGATGCTGATCAAAGAGGGAGCACCAAGTTCATGGGCCCCCCTTGCCTTTGCTGGCAGAGCCCTCACAATGACAGATGGTATGTGTAAAGAAGGGCCCCCGCAAGGAGAGCGTGTTATGTGCGACACACACTAACACTGAATAACATAACCATTGATCAAGGGATATAAATCAGATGAATGACAAGTATTGTCCTTTATTCAACAATACCGAGTTACAATCAATTTAGAAGATTTCATCTCAAATCAATAACCCCAGTAAGAAAAGGAAAAGAGGGGAGGGAGAAAGTGCTCAGGGCAGTGTCAAGTCAGAGGAAAAGTACACACAGTCATAAAGAAATATGAATTATCACAGTCTGCAAATCAAAATAAAAGCAAATCTGATACAAAAAGCCTAAATTATTAAAGGCATCTTTTAGGAAAATGTTACATAGCAGACATTCAACGGACACAAACACAATTCCGAATGTTCAGGGTCATGTGCCGGAGGTCTGAGAAGGAAGAGGCGTCGACGTTTCGACCCCTAGCCGTAGGCTACATTAAATCCTTATACGGGGTCTTCATCAGGACGTGTGAAGGACGGGGAGGAGTAGGGAGGGGCAATACTATCTGTAAAATTTAAAAGCAAGAATCAGAATAATATCTATAATGTCGTCATCTTACTAGACATTATGACCATTATATTCAATGGCCCGCGACTGCATGGGTAAAACCCCCCTTTTGTAACACCCTCACAATGACAGAGACTTGCTACTTACAAATTATATATGCAAATCAGTCTTGACCCTCATGGGAACAGTCCATCCCAAACTGCCAAGCCAGGTCTTCCCTGGACCGGAAAAAAGCATTCTGAGACCCGTTCCAGGGTAACACCCCCCCATCAGCCAGGCTAGCTTGAATCCAGTGGCAAAGAGAGCAAGGGACCCGCTAGGTGTATCTGGTACTGTTAAGCACTACAGACTTGCATCTTAGTTAAAGAGATATGAAAACTAATGTTATGTATGCCCAGTTAAATTATAAGATCTGTACGTCATAACTGATTTACTTGGGTTCCATCTGCAACAGAGTTTTCTGTGCGGAGATATAAGGTCAAGTCAGACTGCAGCCTTTGTTCGCCTAGCCTGCACACATGTGCAAACATATGTGCACATATACTTATGTGCAGCTAACATATGGCTTCATTAACCCAGCTGCAAAATATTGGGCCTGATCTTATAAGACAGACTCTAGTGGTCACCCTTCAAAACATTTTTCCAGAAGCTTACAGTCAGTGACATTCCATTTTGATGTCTGAAAAATGTAAAGACTAGGTGGTCCAAACTCAAACAATCTGGGGAATTAAGTAAGTTAGAGCCCAAACAAAGTGAAAACACAGCTGGGACTACGGGATTGTGACAAGCCACAGGGGAAGATGGAAGGTTTTCTTTGAAGTCTTACATACAAAAAACAGGTAGAAGAGAGCTTTGGGTTTTGTATTTTAAAATATGCTCGACTGGCTTACATGGAATGTTGTTAAGTTTGAGATGATTATCATGTATACAGTCCGCAATACTGATCTGGCAGATTTTGGAAGATACTCTGAAGAGTCATTAGATAGTACTGGCTATTGAGAGGAACAATCACTTGTGTATCATAGAATAAAAATAAAACTATGCCTAAAAACCAAAGTGCCTGATCAGCATGGCAAGAGGTTCCATGAAAATAAGCAGAGCATGGGTCTCAGTGAAGACCCTAACAGTTGTTGCCTATTTGCATACTTTCTAGGAAGGAAGTTGCCTAATTAAGTGCAGACAATCTCGACGGCTAATGAGACTTTCTGTACGCCTGAGCAGAGGTTGAGATGGATAACATCTCCTGGGTGTTCTTATTGTGATTGATATGGACATAGGCTATTGAGGCAATAAAAACGTACCCACCTCAACTAGACATATGTCTAGCTGTGCAAGGTGTAACAGCAGAAAAAAATCAATAAAAAGGGGAAGTTTCAAAAGTACTTCTGTTTTTGTATCTTTAGACATAAGCTAGATCAATCTATGGTTGGCTAAGATGGAAGAGTCTGCATTTCTCTAGAATGGATTATTGCAATTCTCTGCTGGCTGACCTCCCCAAATCTCACCTTTCCCCTCTCAAATCCGCACTCTATTCAGCGGCTCGTTTTGTCATTGGGGCCAAAATAGGTGACCTCATCACACCCTTACTTTTTTCTCTTCAATGGCTTCCCATTGAAGCAAGGTCAATCTACAAGCTTGCCTGTATCACCCAAAAAGCCCTGCACACTTCCTCCACTACCTGGCAAATAAACTTAAAATCTCTGGAGGGTCTAGACCTTCATGTAATACAGAAACATTACTGCGTGAGCCCCCCACCGTCAAAAGCTTCCTCCACTACTCCGTACCACCATCTCTACCCGGACTTTTAAAGCTGACCTCAAATCTCTTCTCTTCCGAGGACACTTTCTGAATTAATGCATCCCTTTTAATGCCCCTCAAGGAAGTTCCTACAATGTTGTAAATATGTAATCTGTGCCTGTATGATCCGAATCCTATTGATTTTTTGATTTTTGTGTGACTGTCATCTATTGTTCTATTTTACTTTTGTCATCTATCTCATTTGTATTTGTAACGTGTAAATATGTAAATTTCCTCATGTTTCCTAACGGTCTTGGTTCTATTGTGAAGCACTCTGACACCTTTGGGTAAAGTCCGCGCTATATAAAATTGCATTAAATAAATAAATAAATTCGATCTTATTGCACAAGAGTAATCATTACTATTCGTTTTTTCATATGTCAGAAATACATGCAGAGGGCAGGGAGCTTTTCCGTGGCGAAACAGAATAAGGAGAGGCCATTTTAAACACAACAAGTACATCTGATGCTGACAGGAAGTAAGAAAATAATGTTATTTAGAGAAATTGTACTTTGAAAGTTTCTGTCTTACATGTTTTTACTGTATTATAATTGCATTTATTTAGCGCTTACTACCCCTAACGAGGCGTCAACGTGCTTTTTGGAGAGTAGCACGCTACTCCAGAACCCAAAAAGTAATAGTGATGAATTAGTATAGGGAGATTTGAAATTGAATTGAGTGCTGGAGATGTGAGTCTGTTAGTTGGATTGAAAAGGATAGCGGAGGGATAGAAGAGGGAAGGGCCTAGAAAGTGTTTATTTGGAGATTATATCAGGAGGGGGAGGTTTGGGATGAGTAAAGGAGAGATAGAGTAGGGAAGAGTCTCTAGAAATGGATTAGGGAGAGAGATGAGGTATCTGATTAATCTAGGAGGGATACATGAGAAAAGGGTTTACAAAGCCTTGTTTGGAAGATCTGGATGGTAAAATCGGTTGGGGATGATGCAAGGAGGGGTAGAGGAGGGAAGAGTCCATAAAGGGTTATTTTGGCAATCCTAGCAGTAGAATGGAATTTTGGATGCGTCAGAGAGTGGAGGTAGAAGATATATTGAGAGAGGAATAGGGTGAGATATAGGGTAGTGGATTGAAGATGCAGAATTAGGAGTAAGGTAATAAATATAAAGATGAATAAGTACATGGAAGGTATATATGTATATAGAAGGTAACACATCTATATTTAAGTTGTATTTAATAAACTCAGACTTTCATGTGTTGCTGTACTTCAAGCTAGGTTATTTGTTTGGAATTCATTTATTGTTTTGCCTTTGCAGACCTAACACATATCTATATATTTATAAACATAATTATTATACATATTTATACAAAGGAAAAGACATATCTTGATACATACATGTAATCCAAATAAATGCTCATATACATAGGGATTGGCTGCACAATGTATTGCTTTGTAGGTTAAACAAAGCAGCTTGAATGAGGATTTTCTAGCAACCTGTAACCAATACAGGGTCTTTAAGGCAGTTCACTTATTTTGCCATCTTGCCACAGATCTACATCCTGGGACTGGAGGTACTGTTAAGAAATGATTACAGAGTTGGAATGTGCTTTTGAGCCTACTACCTTGCATATTTTAGGGGCTTTCACAGCTCTTCTAGAGAGGTTTTTTCTCATACTGAGAAAGGTTGGAAATTTACTCCTGACAAGAGTATAACTAAAACATCTTCCAGGGTTGTAAACGCCCAACAGATTTCCAGATGAGAAAATCCACCCAAGCATATTTGCTCATGCTAAAATGCAGTTCACAAATATTTTCTAGAAGTATGATTTCTTGGACTACTTCTGTAAATTATTGCGAATTCATGGAAGCCTTACATCTGCACTAGTGCAAAGACATTAACTATGGGTGCACTTTTGTTACTTTATTTGGGAATTGGGTCCCTAATTAGGTATTGAGGTACCCAAGACCTTTTGTTTTTATTAACATTTTCTATCTTTCTCTGTTTATAGTCTGACTTCACTGTGGTTGACAGCATTCTACTCTTTCACAAGAAGCATATTGGCACACAAACTAGTTTTGTTCAGCCCCAAGGACTGTGGCAATGTGTGCTTTTTGAGACCAAAAACTAATATTACTCTTTTGCCAATGTGTGTTATAATGATGAGCGTCTGGCAGCTCCAACAACAATAACATTTTACAAAACCTATGTCAAAATAAGAGACGCTGATCATAGTGTCAGACTCATCGGCTTTGCCAGTGATTGTTTATTTTCATGTTTACCATAATCTTGTTGAAACTGGTTGCACTGATTTTCCATTATGAATATTTTTTAGGAATACCACCATGTGTCAGCAAATTTTACTAAATAATGCTTCAAAGAAATGGTAGTTAGAATTTCACAGTAGTTTAGTAAAAAAAAAAATTTCCTAGTTGCATTTTTTGTAAAAAAAATATTTTTAAAGCAAAAACACATCAATTTTGCTTTTATGCTTGTTTTGAGCATATTGTACGTAGCCCGCATATTGTTAAACTTTGCAAACATATGTACACACTAATATACTGGAACTCCTGCCAACAGCCAGTCCGAGCTTGCAACATTTCCTTATCGCGTTCACCTTAATAATAAAGGTTTTACATTCAAGAACCATTAACACAAGTTCGAACAGCATTAACATATGGACATAAATATTACCTTAACTGTAGACAATGCTCTTCCGTTCCCTGGTCCATAATGTGGAACTGGAAACTGGCTACCAAAAAGTCTGTGCTTCGGGGGATTGAGCCTACTTGTCACAAAGACAAAATAAACTGAAACTGAAACTTATTGTCCTTGAACCCAAATATTATGTCCTGAGACTCAGCCTATAGAATTTCCACACCCCTGGCCTATCTCCTCTATAGAGCTCAAAGGCATTTCACCACTTCCTGTGGGGATTGTCTGTGGCCTTGACCTCCTAATCCTACTCTATATCCTTTAGAGATACTCTGGAACTACTCCCTCTTCTACCAACGAGCCATGTCTGCTTTCGGTCCCTCTGTCATATTCTTTGATGTTTGCTCACCCTCCTTTAAGAATAGTCAGTAGCTTGTTGAGCAGTCCAGAGATTCTACAGGACATGCCCAGAATTAAAAGGGACACGTAAACATCTCATATCTTTGGAATGGGTGCAGCTATTATTTCAATTCACACAGGAGGCAGCGCCGGGGGTATCACTGATGGCCTCACAATCTCAATCCCAGACTCCGCCCCTATCTCCCACGGGACAGACAGTAACCAACACAAGGCAGAATCAGGACACATAAAGCCAACACTATATTTGGGCAATACCAGACAGGTTCCTCTATCTCCTGCTGACGGTCTACCCCGACCTCTCTCTCCCCCTACACGCACAGCAGCACACTGAAAATGGTCCATAGCTAGCCCCATAACTGACTGTCACCAATATACATTCCGACAACTACGCAACCTTCCCCCCCAAGTTCTCCCCAACAGTTAACAGTTCTGTCTCTTCCTCTCGGTATCCCTAAAACCGACCTATTCAAACTGGGAACGCAATCATGAACCCTACTTGAGACGACACACAAAGGTAGAGGTAGGGACAAAACACCAACCCACACCCCCGGGAAACCCACTTAACCAGGCTCCACGAAGCATGCAAATATACGTAGAGTCAAGCTGACGGGTAATCCCCAGAATATCTCACTATACCTTATCCGTTGTGTAAGATATGTGATAGGATTGTGGATTTCTTCTACACAGTTATCATCCAAACGCCTGTAAACGCCTGTCAAAATGTGTTAATAATGATGTATAAACTTGTAACATGAAATGCAAAATCAAAAAGAAACAAATGTAAACAAAAAAAAAGACATGGCCAGCCTTATGCCATGATTATTCCTTGGTGAACTCGCACCCACTAAGGATCCTCTAGATTTGCTTTCAACAGTTAACATATCGACTTCAGGCCTAATGAGTGATCTAGGAAAAATCCGGATTTTGGCGAACTTTTTCTTTAATAGTGGGCCTAATAACCATAAATCCAGCAGTGATAAAAAATCCTGATATAACAGAAATTGTAGTGAGGCAAAAAAACCTTGTTGCTCTCACTTAAGGGGGGCGACAAAGACTGTATTCGGGAAGCCAGGGCTGCTTTTAAGAAAAAAACTATAAAAGCTAAATCTGATTGGGAAGCAGACAGATGGCAGGCTATTAAGAATGCCTTAGACCAAAAATATAGTAGAAGTTTTTGGAGCTTGGTCCACACAGGAAAAAAGAGGGTAGGACCGTTATTGATCCAAACATTGATGAGGAAGCCTGGCACCTATATTGTAAGGAATTTTATTCAAGCACGCCCATTGATTTAAGTAGTAGTAAGGCTTTGTTGTGTGATTCTAACCTTGAATCCCTACGGGATATACCCCCATGTACTATGGGTGAGGTATTATCTGCTTTACCAAAGCTCCAACCCAACAAAGCCCCAGGATTGGATAGAATCCTGGGAGACTTGTTTAAAAATGAGCAGACGTATGGGCCCCATATTTATTATTACTCTTCAATGCAATATTGCATGGCCTTTCAACGCCGCCCACCTGGGCAGGCGCGGAGATTGTCCCTATTTAAAAAAAGGATACCCGATTGAGCCCCCGAACTATAAGCCAATCAGCCTTATTGATGTTACACAGAAAATTTATGGGAGGGTATTATTAGGTAGGCTGCAGGACTGGATGGAAGACCGTGAGGTACTAACTCGGTTGCAAGCAGGTTTAGAGCTAAAATCTCAACTGTAGACCAATTATTAAGGCTCCAGTTAATTTACTGGAAGCACCGGGGCAGGGGGGCCGTGAGGGCTGACATGCCGGGGGATGTCTCAATGCATGGGGGTGCCCCCCGCTCAGGCCAGGGCAGACCCTGCCGGAGGCCTGGACCTCAGACGGTGGGGGCGTTCTGTGACTCGTCGCTTCGGATCTCAGCTCCCCTCCCCCCCCGTATGCTGATACACTTGGTAGCGTCGGAGGCAGAGGTGTGGCGCCGCGGCCAGGGCGACTGACGATGGAATCTGGGGATCACGGAGCGATCCCCGGCGGCAGGTTAGCCCATCACCATGTGACTCTGGGAAATAGCTTGCTTAATCTTCCTGACGGCCCCCAGTGCCTAGAGACCCTTACAGGTGATTGTTCGCGCTTTACAAATGTGGATTATTATTATTATTATATTACAAATGTGGATTATGTGGTTTTGGAAGGTGGGAGTCTGTATCTTACCTGCGTTTGATATGGTGGACCATGACCAGCTGTGGAGTATTATGCTGGACGTGGGGGTACCGCCATACCTTTGTCTCCAACTCTAAGGCCTCCACGAGGGCACATATGCCAGAGTAAGATATGGCAAGAATGCCCAACTAACAGCACCCTTCCCTGTGGGAAATGAAGTAAGGCAAGGGTGCGTGCTAGCGCCGACCCTCTTTTCCCTCTTTCTGAATGGTCTAATTGAAGATCTGCTAGTCATAAAGGATCTGGATTTCCCTAAAATATCAACACGCAAATTCCCCACATTAATGTTTGCGGATGACACCCTGCTCCTGTCGAAGTCACAAATGGGGATGCAGCGGGTGCTTAAGAAATTCAGTCAGTTTTGAAAAAAGAGCAACCTTGTACTTAACATTATTAATAATAATAATTCTACTAATTCTACTAATTGCTCACATCCAGTGATGGATGATAGGCCTCTTGAGCGGGTTCATATTTTTGACTACTGGGCCTATTGTTAAATGATAAGATGGGATGGGGCCCTCAAATTAACAAGGCCAATTTGAGGTTAGTCCAGGCAATAGGGGGAATATTGAAAGTTCAGAAGAGCTGTGTTTCGAAGGCCATAAGCCCACCATTAGAAATGTGTAAAGTGCAAGCCAGGGCGGCTTCCCTATATGGAGCCGAACTTTGGGGGCATAGCCCAGCCAATGTCTTGACACTTACTGAAAACAGGTTTATCAGACAAATCTTGGCTTGGCCAACAAATACACCCCTAGTACAGCTACCGATAGATTCGGATATCCTCCCAATGGTGGACTTATTCTCAACGCAACCATTGCTTTATTGGCGACAGCTGTGGAGTACACCCGAGTTGAGACACTACAGGGAGCAACTAAAAGCGGTAACTCTATAATTGGGGGCCGTGTGTAGTATACCCTGGTTGTCTTTTGTCAGGTACTCTTTTCGTGCTATGGGCAGGGAGGACCTATGGACCACCCCGAAGAATCGTGTGTAGTTATTTCACCAAAAAATGTAGCTAAAGCAGTGAAAGACTACAAACTGACTAGTCTAATCCAGGCAGCCAAAACCACAAGTCTGACGTATGGGTTATTGGATTTCAAGTCACATTACCAATTTGAGTGGGTGCTAGATTCAATACAGCCTCCTCTAGCAAGGAAGTTGTTTCTGCAATTTAGATATGGGACGCTCCCGCTCCTTACAGTAACCAATAGGTGGGCGGGCGCAACCCACTGTCTTTGTCCTGGATGCCTGGTGGAGGAGAAAACAGTGATTCACACATTGCTCTTCTGCCCAGCATACAAACAGTCCAGGTCTAAATGGATTATTCAGCTATGTAGAAATCTGGGTATCAGGAACTATAATGATTTTTTTAGGATCCTCAAAACTTATACAAACCCACTCTATGTTGTTGCCGTTACGAAATTTCTCTTTGCTATTTGGCTAAAACAAAGGCATGTGCTAAAGACAGGTGCCTAACTACTTGTGTCTTTGAATCTGTGTAAGAGACAGAGTGCCCTACAACTGCTACCCTTATTGTCAATGAACATTTAAAAGTTTTATAATCTTTTATTAATGTTTTTATATATTTTTATTTTTAAATTATATTTTTAAATACAGATTTTAATCGTGCTTCCCTAGTTACTGTGGCCCAATCTTCACTACACTTGTATATACCAATTCCTATAATGAAATTGTATCTTTTGTTACTGCTATGGATTATATTTATTGTATTGTGAATTCTAATGTGCTTTTATGGGTGTAATAGCCTCAATAAAGTTGTTGATGAAGATGATTAAATAGGGAGGTCAAGATACCCTAAACTACATTAATTCAGACATGTGAAAATTAATGCATTGAGAATGAACACCTTGTGAGAAAAGAAAAACAGATGAAAAGGTAATTTCAGTGTATGTAGTTGAAAAAGGCAACTCTGCCATTGTCAGAGTGTAGTGAGTTTGAACACACAGGTTTTTGTTCATGCATGTCACAGGTATTGTTTAGGTCCAAGCAAGAGGGTCATTAGGGAAGAATCCAGAGAGGGGAGTCTCTGAATGGGCAAATAATTTCAGTTTTTCCCTCCTTTAATTTCATGTGGTTAAAGTTCATCCAACTCTCCACTTTGAACAGTCAATAAAATAATTAAGCCCTGACAAATAGGATGTGACCACCTTCACATCTCTAGGTAGGTGTTCAGCTCATGGAATTATTGAAGTGATCTAGCGATACATTGCCATTCAATTCCAGAAGCTCGATCAATTGAGATGAATTTACAGATTCAATATCAAAGAGGGAGGGAAGAGGATATGGAGTCCATTCGGTTCCCCTATGTGAGTAATTGGCAATCAAAAAGAGAATGGACACTAGTTTCTGCAAAAACCGAATAGTTTTTTATCGAGAACCCTCATAGACTTCCTGGAATCGTGTCGTAGCGGTATATCTTTTTTCCGCCCCCTCAGGAGTCATGGCATAGTCATTGGGTCAACGATTAGCGTGCAGGGTGCCTGCCTCACCAGAGGCTACTTCTGGTATTTACAGAAGTGTCCAGGAATAAAAAGTGGGTAGAAAATTTTTTTTTTTAAATTAATGACTAGGTCAAAAATGGACTTTATTAACAAAAAAAGGAAGACTAATCACTAAACTTAAAAAGCCATTGTGATATATTGGTAGTCGAGTTATTGAACTACCATATCGTTTTCAAAAAAGTGTCGACATGTTTCAGCTCTCGGGGCCCTACAGGGTCAGGGGAGCTTTCGTCAGGACAAGGACAAATGAACAAACATACATGAAAGTACACACACTATTTGTGTGGTTCGAATATTGATGACAAGGAATTTCCAAGCTGTGTTCAAAAAAGAGAAAAAACCAACAAATAGTGAGTTGGATTGTGTGTGAGGCACGGCATTCTAGAGCACACATTATGTACAAAGCATGATTAATGCTATATCAGACTACTCTTATTATAGAAGTAATCTCGAAGATGGTTAAAAAAGGAGAAATAGCGGGTCTAAAAATAAGCACGGGGAGTGGAAAACAGCCAAATTGCCGTTAGGTTATCAATGTCTTTGAGACGGATATCATGCAGAAGTCTTTACATGGTGACCGAGTTGGAGCAGAACATAGGTTGGTGATCATGATTCAAATCTCTGTTCTAAGACCACATCATACAACAGGCAGTCAGTGACTGTTTACAATTGCCGCGTTTCAAGTATCCAAAGGATACCCAATCATTCATTAAAGTTTTACCTTTTTAGTAGAGTTATTTGGCATCAACAGGGACTGGGAGTCGCTCCTGGAGTTTTACTACGTGGGAGACAACAGATGGTCTATGGTTATTAGTAGAGGCGTTCTTACCTGGTTGCTGCAGGAAATGTCAGGAAACGCCATTCTTACCCATGCGGCCCGGATTTCGTGCCTAGTGCTGACTCTGCCCCTGGTTCAGGGTAGGTCAGAACTCTCTGCGCTTATATACTGGTCGCAGACACTAAAAAAGGACTAATGGTTGGAAATGTAATAGACATTGTAAGATGGTGGACTCTCTAGTGGAGTATTCAAGTATAGTTAACCGAACTGATGTCAAGGAATGTGGTCATTCATACCTATTACGTCAGTTCTCAATCGATCAACCCATCTCTGTTCTTTGTTGAACAAGACTTGTTCTGCATTGTGATCTTTGAAATCGAGCATTTCCAGAACTGTCCATTTTAGATCATCACACGTATGACCAGCTTCTACGAAATGGGCACATAGTTTGGTCGTGGTCTTTTTCAGCCTCACATTGCTCCGGTGTTCTCCTATACGGAGTTTGACTTTACGGCAGGTCATGCCGATATATTGTTTTTGGCAGGGACATGTGATTAGGTAAATCACATGTGTGGAGTTACAATTCGTATGACTCCTTTGTGTCCAGAGTAGCTTGTCATTCAGTTGGAGAGTTTTGGTGCAAGTGGTGAATTTGCAGACCCCGCATGTGCCACAAGGGTAATGCCCAGTGACTGGTATCATATTGATGCCTCTGATGTTTGACCTAGGTGAAGGTTTTTTAGGTCTCGTGTGAACAAGAACGTCTTTTATGTTTTTCGTTCTTCTGTTGGCAAACCTTGGTTTAGGCCAATTTAAGTTACCAGAAGTGAGTATTTGCCATTTTTTCTTGATAAGTTTTTGGACTTCATAGGTGGCAGGGCAGTAGGTGGTTACACAGGTTACGAGATCTTTCACTGGTTCTTTTGTCGTACTATGTAGCAGACATTCTCTCGGCTGGTGTTTGGCTCGTTTTGCGCACTTCTTTATTATTGCCGGTGTGTAGTTTCTTTTCTTCAGTTTCGGACTCAGTTCCTCGGCTTGTTTTTTATAGTCAGTTGTTTTGCTGCAGTTACGTTTGTGTCTCAGAAATTGGCTGTACGGAAGGTTGTCTCGTAACGGCCGGGGGTGGTAACTGTAGTATGACAGCAGGCAGTTTTTGGCCGTCGGCTTCGTGTAGGTTTTAGTTTCAAGTTTGCCATTCTCAGAGAAAATGGTCAAATCCAGGAAATCGATTGTTGTTCTGCTGGATGTGAAAGTAAATTTTAGCCAGGGGTCTCTGCCATTAAGCCAGTCTATGAAGATGGTTAGATCCGATTGTGTGTCCCATAAGAGTATGACATCGTCAATGTAGCGTTTCCAATATTTAATATTGGAAACGTAGGGATTGGTATTGTTAACCAACACGATCGCCATAATGGTGCATGAGGCAGAATCAAACAATTGGATATCGAAAAAAGAGGCAGAATACCTTACACCAAAGAATCCTAAAACACCTTTCTTTTACTCACTGCCTAAAACTCACAACAATAGATTCCCTCCTCCAGGACGCCCAATTGTCTCGGGAATAGGGTCCCTATTGGAGCCATTGTCGAAATTCGCAGATGAATACTTGAAACCCCTGGTCCAGAAAACATCGACATACCTCAAAGATACGAGAGACTTACTGGGCCAGATAACGAATGTAGAATATGACCAAGACAGCATGCTACTAGTGGGACTGGATGTGGAATCCCTCTATACCAGTCTACCGCAAGAAGACACGCTCAAAATGTTGGAGGATCTCCTTTTCAAGCAAGATTGGAAACACAAGACCCCACGTCACTTTATTCTGGAATGTTGCAGACTGGCATTACAAGAGAATTACTTTGAGTATAATGGACAACTATTTCTCCAATGCCATGGGACCTCCATGGGGAGTGCGTTTGCGCCCTCATTAGCTGGACTCTATGTGAGCCGCTTAGAAGAGGAATGCATCCTGAACAATACCAATCCCTACGTTTCCAATATTAAATATTGGAAACGCTACATTGACGATGTCATACTCTTATGGGACACACAATCGGATCTAACCATCTTCATAGACTGGCTTAATGGCAGAGACCCCTGGCTAAAATTTACTTTCACATCCAGCAGAACAACAATCGATTTCCTGGATTTGACCATTTTCTCTGAGAATGGCAAACTTGAAACTAAAACCTACACGAAGCCGACGGCCAAAAACTGCCTGCTGTCATACTACAGTTACCACCCCCGGCCGTTACGAGACAACCTTCCGTACAGCCAATTTCTGAGACACAAACGTAACTGCAGCAAAACAACTGACTATAAAAAACAAGCCGAGGAACTGAGTCAGAAACTGAAGAAAAGAAACTACACACCGGCAATAATAAAGAAGTGCGCAAAACGAGCCAAACACCAGCCGAGAGAATGTCTGCTACATAGTACGACAAAAGAACCAGTGAAAGATCTCGTAACCTGTGTAACCACCTACTGCCCTGCCACCTATGAAGTCCAAAAACTTATCAAGAAAAAATGGCAAATACTCACTTCTGGTAACTTAAATTGGCCTAAACCAAGGTTTGCCAACAGAAGAACGAAAAACATAAAAGACGTTCTTGTTCACACGAGACCTAAAAAACCTTCACCTAGGTCAAACATCAGAGGCATCAATATGATACCAGTCACTGGGCATTACCCTTGTGGCACATGCGGAGTCTGCAAATTCACCACTTGCACCAAAACTCTCCAACTGAATGACAAGCTACTCTGGACACAAAGGAGTCATACGAATTGTAACTCCACACATGTGATTTACCTAATCACATGTCCCTGCCAAAAACAATATATCGGCATGACCTGCCGTAAAGTCAAACTCCGTATAGGAGAACACCGGAGCAATGTGAGGCTGAAAAAGACCACGACCAAACTATGTGCCCATTTCGTAGAAGCTGGTCATACGTGTGATGATCTAAAATGGACAGTTCTGGAAATGCTCGATTTCAAAGATCACAATGCAGAACAAGTCTTGTTCAACAAAGAACAGAGATGGGTTGATCGATTGAGAACTGACGTAATAGGTATGAATGACCACATTCCTTGGCATCAGTTCGGTTAACTATACTTGAATACTCCACTAGAGAGTCCACCATCTTACAATGTCTATTACATTTCCAACCATTAGTCCTTTTTTAGTGTCTGCGACCAGTATATAAGCGCAGAGAGTTCTGACCTACCCTGAACCAGGGGCAGAGTCAGCACTAGGCACGAAATCCGGGCCGCATGGGTAAGAATGGCGTTTCCTGACATTTCCTGCAGCAACCAGGTAAGAACGCCTCTACTAATAACCATAGACCCTCTGTTGTCTCCCACGTAGTAAAACTCCAGGAGCGACTCCCAGTCCCTGTTGATGCCAAATAACTCTACTAAAAAGGTAAAACTTTAATGAATGATTGGGTATCCTTTGGATACTTGAAACGCGGCAATTGTAAACAGTCACTGACTGCCTGTTGTATGATGTGGTCTTAGAACAGAGATTTGAATCATGATCACCAACCTATGTTCTGCTCCAACTCGGTCACCATGTAAAGACTTCTGCATGATATCCGTCTCAAAGACATTGATAACCTAACGGCAATTTGGCTGTTTTCCACTCCCCGTGCTTATTTTTAGACCCGCTATTTCTCCTTTTTTAACCATCTTCGAGATTACTTCTATAATAAGAGTAGTCTGATATAGCATTAATCATGCTTTGTACATAATGTGTGCTCTAGAATGCCGTGCCTCACACACAATCCAACTCACTATTTGTTGGTTTTTTCTCTTTTTTGAACACAGCTTGGAAATTCCTTGTCATCAATATTCGAACCACACAAATAGTGTGTGTACTTTCATGTATGTTTGTTCATTTGTCCTTGTCCTGACGAAAGCTCCCCTGACCCTGTAGGGCCCCGAGAGCTGAAACATGTCGACACTTTTTTGAAAACGATATGGTAGTTCAATAACTCGACTACCAATATATCACAATGGCTTTTTAAGTTTAGTGATTAGTCTTCCTTTTTTTGTTAATAAAGTCCATTTTTGACCTAGTCATTAATTTAAAAAAAAAAATGTTCTACCCACTTTTTATTCCTGGACACTTCTGTAAATACCAGAAGTAGCCTCTGGTGAGGCAGGCACCCTGCACGCTAATCGCTGACCCAATGACTATGCCATGACTCCTGAGGGGGCGGAAAAAAGATATACCGCTACGACACGATTCCAGGAAGTCTATGAGGGTTCTCGATAAAAAACTATTCGGTTTTTGCAGAAACTAGTGTCCATTCTCTTTTTGATTGCCAATGAATTTACAGATGCCAAAGAAGGATATTGCTCTACAGAAGAGGTAACACACAAATTATGAGCCTGGCATGAGTGTTTCTTAGAAGTAATATTGAAAACTGGCAAAGTCTTGGAATTTGTGACTGCATATTTGAGCACGCTTTCACATGTATTGCCTAGGGATTATTTCATATGCATAGTTTTTTTTTCTGTTCTCTCTTGCCTGTATCTAAAAATGGCTTCCATTTCCTTCTAAATGACCCAAAACTTCATGGACTGATTTGTCTGAGAAATTTGGATTGCATATCTATAGTCAGGGAAAAGCTTTAACAACTATAGACTTTATTTAGTCCTTGGAGGGCATTGTATCATCTAACAAGGTCAGAGAAGGGACATCTACTGATCCCCTGGTCGATCCCGTTGCTCCAGTTAGAAACCTCCTGTCTGGCAGACATCACTCTGCCGTTAAGGGAGACACCATGGTTCCCTTTATGGCAGTGAATTTTTCATAGGAGGATTTACGTTTAAGGTGCCACTTTAGAAAAAATATTTGCTCAGAGAAAAGAAACTCCCAAATTTGAGGATTTGTTTTTGCTGAAGAAAAAGTAAGTGACACCAAAGTGCTGGGAAATTAAGTAATGGTTGACCTGCCTTCAATAGGGGGAGGTAACCGCAATGTGACCCAGCAGTAATATGGAAGACATGTCGCTGGGTCAGGGGTTAGTAATGGCCAAGCCAGCAGAGTCTCCACCAATGATAACCCAGCAGTTCCCACAACTCTAAATAGGGCTGGGGATCTGTGGGGTGGCCAATTTAAGACATTCTACCGCTTTGGTAAGTCCTAAATTAGCCCATAAATATTACGCTGTTCCTGTAGGCTTTAATTAAGAATAAATCCTCTCTCTACAAAACCCCACTCACAAAGCGATATAAGCAAAGTACTCGAGGCTAAAATATCCAGGAGAAACAAAGGGTTATTTTTTTCATTGGAAATCATGTTTGCATGTTTTGACAAACTCTCATCAGCTCCTGGAAAAGATTTTAATGCGTTTCATCAGTTTGCCAATTTTAGAAACCGAATTTCCATATGTGTAAACTCTGTGATTGAGATATTTACAATAAGTACTGTTAGAGCTGTCAGGACAAGCCTCATTTGCACCTTATACTGTTGGTGAGATATGTGTGTTGCATTTAGAGACGCGGAACACAACTGTTTCTGCTTTCTATTGCAGTGCCCACGCCTGTCACAGTAACGCAGCAGCTGGTTTCTATCTTTAAACAGACAGCATCATACTCAAATGCACTTTCTCATGCAAATTCAAGCCTTACTTGAACTTTTATAGGATGGATATGGTGAAAGGATGGATGATTGAGTGAAAGGATAAATATGTTTGATGGATAGGTTTGAAGATAGACGGATAGGTTTGGATATGGATGGGTGGATGGAGGGATGGAATAGTGACAGACTGAATTTTGGATGAAAGACTGAATAGATGACAGAATATAAAGGTGAAATGGTGGATATCAGTGGATGGCTGGAAGAATGAAAGGATGAATGGATAGATGCTTGAGTGGAAAAGAGAGCTAGTTCTTTTGGGGAGGGTTGCCGTGACTTGCTTTGCTTGCTTGGTACCATAAGAGCTTTGGTTCAGAGTGAGGGGTATTTACATTTTTGGGCTACTGCTTGCTCTTACAATTTTACAATGGCCTCTATACATTATGCTGCCGATAATTTAAATGCCCAACTTTAAAATTAAGAATAAGTCAGTTTTGTTTGCTATATGAACACTATTTTTCAGTAAGCACAGTGAAATTAAGCTGGACTTTGACAAATGAGGTGATGTGCACATCCTGTGTTTGTATTCCACTATGGTAGACTCAGCTTTTCATTCTTCTGAGGTGAGTAAATAGAGTACTATAAAATTGGGTATTTGTAATATCTGTTTTCAACAGCACAAATAGTTGTGCTGTTGTTTTCAGTGATACATATTAACATGTGACAATTGTTTGCATTTATGTAGACTATCATAGCCTTGAGGAATTGCTAAACACATTGGTGGACAGGTAGCACTCCATACCTACCATGGAAGATTGACTGAATGGAATAGTGATGAATAGCAAGTTGTCCTAAGTGAGAATAATTTTGTTTTTGTACACGATTGCTCAAAGTTGTACTCCTTGTCTTAGGTCTTGAGGATTACATTTATTAGTTGAGTTTGAGCTGCAGAGAAGCACCCTTGTGCACATACTGGATTACAGAGTAAAGACTGTTGTACCACCCTGAAGTGACGGATGGCCACCTTTCAGGCAACCGCTGTGGCAAATGATCTAAAGAATCCACATAGGAGGAGCAGAGGAGCATCCCATGAATGGTGTTCAGTTTGTAATAAAAGTGCAAGCTAAAGAATGCAACAAATGACAAAATTAAATTAGTTGTGTTGCCAGTGCATGTAAGAATATCGATTACTAATATTTGTTTTGGGCACCCCAGTTCTCAGCCCTTGACTCCAGTGGCGTAACAAAGGCCTGCACAGCTGCCGCAGTGTAGGGGGCCCCCTCTGCACAGTACCCTGGTGTGACACCTCCTGACTAAGCCCGTAGGGGGGGGCCCTCGATGTAATTTGCAGGAGGCCCCCTCAAAATTCGTTACACTAGTCCTTGACTCTATGCTCAAGGCGCTGAGTCATCAGGTCCCACTTCCAGTTGGATGATGACGTTGTCCCAGTTGGTTATCCCCATTGCTTGCCCCCCCCTCTGTTCTCATTATGAATGAAAGTTTTCACAGCCACAGTCCATTTTTTCAGTTCGCTCAACTATTGTGCCACCGACGGGGCAGTCGGTGTCTTCTAGGATATTGTGATCCCATGTTTACAGAGCAGTAGTGTCAAGTCAACAAACCTACACTCCAGTTTATTTTTCATGGACTGGGGCATCCTCCAAAATAAGTACAGTCCATAATCAGCGCTTAATTCTCTGCCAACCAGATCAGACAACTGCATTAATGCCTCTCTCCAGGCCTGGCCTATTAATCAATGTTTGCATCTCAAACATAATTTAGGGCCGAATTAACAAAAGTAATCTGAGACTAAATCCTAACTTTACAACTTTCAGATTCACAAAAGACATTTATGAGTTGTAAAGTTAGGATTCCTAACTTTACTACTCTAACTTTAAAACTTTCGGTATTCACAAAAGCCATGTAGGAGTAGTAAAGTTAGGATTCCTAACTTTGCTGCTCCTAAACTGAGACAAAATCCTAACTTTACGACTTTCGGTATTCACAAAAGGCATTTAGGAGTAGTGAAGTTATGGCTGGACAAATCCTTGTCTATGGAACTCCAGGCAACAAAACATTTAGCCAGCCGCTATGGCATTTTAAGAATGCTGTGTAAAATCCTGCACCTGCTACCCCTCCTTTTTAGAAGAATTGTTATTCATGCATTAATTCTTACCCACCTGGAACTCACATTATCAGGAAGCACCAAAGGCCGTAACCAAGAAATTCCAAGTTCTGCAGAATGCCGCAGCCTGCATTCTGCTCAACATCCCCAGACACAATTCAGCCCAGCAGGCCTTGGCCACTCTCCATTGGCTACTTGTTGATCAGAGAGTTAAATTCAAAGCCCTATGCATAGCACCTAAGGCACTGATAACAAAGGGCCCCTCCATTCATCAACATTTGATTTCACCTTGTACTCCAAGCAGATCCCTTAGATTCACTAAGGTCCGATTGGCCATTGTGCCCTTTATTCAAGGAGTGGGAAGTGGAGAGTGTATCTTTTGCTACAATGTGGCCAAAGTATGGAATGCCTTCCCCCATATGATGTGGCTCACTGACAACGAACTGAGGTTTCAGAAACACCTAAAAACCTGGTTGTTCGATAACTAAACCCTCACGAGCATAGTGGTGAAGTTTGTGTTGCACTCATAGTACTGGGAAGCCCAAGGGTAGCAATGCACTCTACACATGTGCATAGAATACAATTGAACAGACCTCCTCTTTATAGTCCCTGCCCCATGATATACATCCGTAAAAAAAGTGTTGTCCATAGATTTGTGTTTTTGTATAGTTAGAAAAGTAATTTAGCTTGGGTAGATTGCTAATTTGGGCCGGATTTTTCTGGACGACATTTTTAAAAAGGGCAAAATTGTTGCAGTGATGATGTAATATTTCAGGAACGATCAGAGAGAGGTATATACCTAATTTTGGCAGCAAAACATAGGTTTTGGTGGACCAGTAGTCTTATAGTGTCAGAAAATAACTCCCCAGAACAACCCACTGCCATTTTCCAAAATGGCGATTCCGTAATGATGTGTTTTAGCCATCATATTGGTAATTTATTTTAATATTGTTTTTGCTTCAGGGTTTCCCATTTATTAAAATTCGTAAACATGAGTGAAGCAGGATGTAGGATAGGATCTTTGTAACAACAAGTGCTACAACTCGTGGCCAATGGAAAAAGGGCTGGAACAATGTGTAAATACATAGCATAAACCATAGAATAAAAACAAGAATCAGAGTCTTCTGAGAAAGCGACGACAACCAAACACAATGCCATCTACTTAGAAGAAAGATGTTAACCCCTTGTGCATCTCCAATATCTGATCAGAAAGCAGAGGATCTCCAATCCGTTGTCTGTGGTTTAGCCAGAAACAGAGGCAAAAGGTATTGACGAAAGAACAAAGTACATATATGTGAGTCTCAAAGGACAAACATGTTTTTATCTGCAGCTAGTTTCTTTCAAGATAAAGTTTTCAGCTGAGTAGCTGATCTAAACAGCGAGGTGAATGTATTTGCAGCGTATTTGTATGCCTATCCATCCTGCTTGAGTGCATGCATTCAAAAATGTTAATGAACAATGAGCTCCCAGCAACAACATAACCACCAGCTAAGTTTGTACTCTTTGAAAAAGAAATTTAAGTTTTAAAGCCACTCTTGGGTGCCTGCTACGAGTTCACACTCAGGGAGATCAGAAAAATAATGGTCAACATTGATTAAACTGGATTGATCCATAATAATGAAATTCTGATTTTTCTAGTGAGAATGTACAATGACAGAATTCGTTTTTGTCAGTCTCATTTATCAATCAAGGGGCAGAATCTAGCTCGAAGCTGGAACCAGACTGATCTTAACGCTCTCTCTTCTTCCTTGTCCTCATCTGCTCCTGACCTGACTGACCTGTCCTTGGAAAGTCAGGCGGATGTCATCAGCACTTGGCTTTCTTCTGCTTGCGACCAGGTCGCTCCACTTAAAAAGGTCAAATCTGTTCGCCCCTATGACGCGCACAAGTGGTTTACTAGCGACCTTAAATCCCTTAAATTAGATCTTAGGCGTTCGGAGCGTCATTGGCGACGTAACTACTGCCCTACCCTCCGCCTCAAATACAAAGCCCTCCTCAATAATTACAAAAAAGCCATTTTAGCGGCCAAAACTAAATACTTCACTGAGAGAGTGGCCCTCTCTGCCAACAATCCCGTGAGATTTTTTCACTAGTTCATAGTCTTGCCACCTCTGATCGTGCCTGTCTCTCTCCTGCTCCATCCCAGTCTCTCTGTCTCTCACTGAATGATTATTTCATCGATAAGATCATCAACATCAAGGCCAACATTCCCACTGTGTCTCCATCGGGTCACCTTCCTTTGTCCTTTCCCGTCTTGGATTACTTTCAACCTATTTCATCTGAGCTCTTCCTTGACCTGCTTGTCAAGGTCAAGTCCGGTTCTCCTGCGGACTGTGCTCCCGCATGGATTCTCAGAACCCTTTACACTAGTTGCCCTGTCCCCCCCTCACTTTCCTCAATTCCTCTCTGGCTTTGGGTTGTGTCCCTTCCCCTTTTAAATCTGCGATAGTTTTCCCTATTTTGAAAAAACCTGGTCTTGACCCTTCTCTCCCATCCAACTTCAGGCCGATCTCCCTACTCCCCTATCTAGGGAAGATTCTTGAAAGCCACGTAACATCCTGCCTCTCCACTTATATCGAGGAGAATCATCTCTTGGCCTCCCACCAGGCGGGCTTTCGTCCCGGCCACTCCACTGAGGGTGTGGTCCTCGCGGTCCTGGATGAACTCAAGGGGAAAGCCGATAGTAACCTCCCCCAAGCCTTGGTCCTTCTTGATTTGTCTGCTGCGTTTGACATGGTCGATCATGCCTTTCTTCTCGATCGTGTCAGCGCAGCGGGCATCCAAGGCACTGCCTTTTCTTGGATCACGTCCTTCCTCCAAGGAAGATCGCAGGCAGTTCACCTCTCTGGCTTTTCTGCTCCCCCCCGCCCTGTTACCTGTGGGGTCCCTCAAGGCTCTTCCCTCTCCCCACTTCTTTTCAACCTTTATATCCGCCCCTTTATTTCTTCTCTTCTCGAGCTGGGGGTCTCTGTGTATAACTACGCAGATGACCTCCAGCTCGTCTTCGATCTTTCATCCCCAGCCGACTCCCTCCCTAAGTTTTGCTCCACTCTTGTTTTTATCTCCCAGTGGATGAGCTTCAATCATTTGAAGCTCAATCTGGACAAGACAGAGCTTGTCCTCACCGGAGGTTCTTCTAACCCTTGGTCCCCAGCTCACTGGCCCCTCTCTTTCGGTCCTCCCCCCTCCCCAGTTTCCTCTGTTCGGACTCTGGGCATCAAGATCAGTAATGACCTGACCATGCATGCCCAAATCAGTTCCGTTGTGTCTTCTTGTTTTTCTTCCCTTCGTCTTATCCGCAAGATTTCCCGTTTTTTTTCTGTTGACGCTCTCAAAACCATCGTTACAGCCCTTATCACCTCCCGCTTGGATTACGGGAATGGCTTGTACGTAGGCATCCCTGCCTACGAAATCCGTCGCCTCCAGGCTATCCAAAATCAGGCGGCCCGTCTTATCCTTCGCCTTCCCAAATCCTCTCACATCACTCCCGCCCTCAAGTCCCTCCACTGGCTTCCGGTTCATCTTAGATCTTACTTTAAACTAGCCTGCTTGGCTTTTCGGGCGCATGCTCGCTCTGCCCCGCACTTCATCAATTCCCTTATCACCTCTCACGTCCCAAGTCGCACCCTCCGCTCTTCATCACTTTCTCTCCTTCACGTCCCTCGTTTCCGTAAATCACGTACCGGGGGTACCCGATTCTCAGTGTTTGCCCCCCAGTTCTGGAACAGCCTTCCTCTTTCCATCCGTTCTATACCTATTTTTTCCCACTTTCGCAAAGCCCTTAAAACTTTCCTTTTCCTTCAGGCATTCCCCGGCTAAACTCCTTGGGTCCCTCTGTAGTTTCTGATGAGTTTCTCAGCGCCAGGAAGCCGCTTGGCCGCAGCGCGCTTTATTAAGTTTCTTTTTCATTTCATTTCATCTGCCCCTTTGCAACCAATATTTTTGCATTTGGGATGAAAAAATTTAAGAAATCGCAAAATTGCAAATACTTAAATTGCTATTGCAATTACGGAATCCCAAATTGAGATTCCTTAAATGCAATGCATTAAAGTCTAAAAAATAGTGATTTCGCTAATAGGGCTTGCAAATTACCATGAAGTTGAACTTCATGGTAATTTGCTAAAACTTTGAAAAATGCACTAAAGTGCATTTATCAAAGTTTCATGTTGCGCACACACATGCCCTAAGGGCATGTGTGTGCGCAACATATGTGCAAACATCAATTTCAGGGGTACAACAGGGTGTCCTTTGGACACCCCTGCACCCTTGAAATTGCATTCTCAATTTGCGATTCGCTTTTTGCGATTCGCAAATTGAGAATGTCTTCCAATTCATTCCTATGGGCCTCTAGGCACATAGGAATGAATGGGGAGGTATTCCTTAATTGAGACTCGCAATTTGCGAGTCGCAATTAAGGAATTTTAAGAAATCGCTATTGTTTTTGTAATTTCTTCATGCATTGCATTTTGCTATTCCTTAATAGCGAATCGTTATTTTTCGCTAATAAGGAAAAGCAAAAAGAGTTCTTGATGCATCTGGGGGTTAGATTTTGGACTTAATGGAAAATTATGTGATACCCCAGAGCTATTCATATCATGGGAGTCAATAAGAATGCCGATGTTGTCTTAACATTGTTTACATCATTGTTTAATATCAGCAAAGCAAACCTGTTACAAAGAAAGGGCCTCATTTATGAGGTTTTGGTGCAGGGCAGTGCAGCAAGGAATTATGCTGTACTGTCCTACGTCAAAACAAAAGGCCAGGAATGCTCTGAATGAATGAATGAATGAATGAATGAATGTATCAATGAGATACAGCAAATTGTTGTCCTTTTCTCCTGCGCCAGCGCACAATGGGCTGCTAAGTGCCAACGCAGGCATCCTTGCACTATGGTGCAAGGGTGCCTGCGTTGGGGGGCTGATTGATTTTGTGAAGGAAGAAACACCTTACTGCACAAAATCATTCAATTCAGGTGATTTCCTCTTTCTATGCATGCTGCAGAATGCAGCACACATAGAAAATGGGTAAACCGTTCACACATGAAAACAATTCTCCTCATTGCACCAGCAGGAACTTGTTAGCAGCTCATGTTGTAAAACCTTGTGAATCCGACAGCACACCACTTCCAAGTCATTTTACCAGGCATAGATTTACAACTGCTACTCTTGATAATTTTGATTTTGAAGACAGTTCTTCTTTGTCTGGACATCCAGCCCACATGACACTGCCATGGTGCTTTTTCAAGAATACCAATGAAGTAGCTGCTGGAAAACAAACGGGTTCAGTTGTAGGCATAAATAAACTCGTAACCCAACGGCCTTGCCAACGTGTGGAAAATCATTACAAGCAATCAACCAGTCTACCAGAAAGTTTCAAAGTGGCTGAGGACATGAGTCTTCTTCTACCTGATCCTGTGGTCCCCATAGTTAATGTACCTGAATTCATCATATTGCCTATTCAAATTCACTCCTGAGGAGAAACCAATAACACTGGTTAAGAAGGTATGCAATCTGGGCATTCTGATTGACAATTACCTTCAGATGGAGTCTCATGCAAATAAGACTGCCAATGTATGCTTCTCCTTAATACGTCTGCTACGAAAAATACTTCCATTATTACCATCAGAGTCACGTCCACTGGTGGTACAGTGTTAAGTAGACTTCACTATTGTAACTCCCTGTATTCAGGTGCTCCTCATTACATTATCTAGGGACTACAGAGAGTGCAGTCTGCAGCAGCGAAACTAGCATTCAATAGGCCGCAAATTTCAATCAATACTCTGGCTCTGAGTGAGTTGCATTCGCTGCCCATTAAGGAAAGGGTCCAGTTTAAAGCCCCATGTCTGACTTTCAGAGCAGTGCATAAGCTTGGCCCTATTCCGCTGCAGGAAAAATTGATGTGGTACCAACCCAGGAGGCAACTTTGTTCCTCTAGTGCTGGCTTACTGCTGGTTCCAAGATTTAAACGCACCAGGTCAGGAGGGAGGGAATTCAATGTGATGGATGCCCGCCTATGGAATGAACTTCCGCTGAATCTCAAACAAATGGACACATTGTTAGAATTTCAAAAGAGATTAAAAACCTGGCTTTTCCAAAAGTTTAAATATTCCTTTCCTACCTACCAAGGCCTGACCTTTTGTTCCACTCTGGTCACTCATATCAGTCGTAAGTGCGAGGATACCCATAGAGTGACAGTACGCGCTATATAAGTGTTAAATCAATCAATCAATCAATCAATCAATCAATCAATCAATCAATCATTTGGTGCAGACTGAAGGATGAAGAAAATCCAGTTCCTCAGTGGACTGGAATTCATGCTCTGATCTCCCAGAATACTATCCCACAGAAGAAGGTTGGGTTTTTACCAGTAACACCATCTCCAGTAACAAACTACGCAACAGTATACACAGCTCTAAAACATTTCCAAAATGTGCCTGCTCAGCTTGAAGACCAGCTTATCCTGCCAATTTTCTGCAAGGAAGGTGTTTTCTGTATTGCGGCGGAACTTTTTATGAGCAATCTAGTAGGATTTGATGATCTATATCCAATGATGGGCATTTTCTAATTGACAAAAGGTGTGTTGTATTGTGCAGGAAGTTTTTTCAGTGGATGTGACATAGGTGATGCGCTTATTCAGGCTGAAATCCTTGGAAGAAAAACTGGCCAGTCAGTATTGAGTGGAACTCATTATGTTCGGCTGTTACCAGGAATGCTCATCATATCTGAGGCTATAGAAACATTGCATTGGAATGCTTTATGGAACAAGAATGCCATATTAGGTTTTGCATCTCTTATCTCAGAAGTCAACAAGGCACAGGGTGCACTTCATTGTAAAGACATAACACAAAGGCAGGTAACATTCAATAAAGTCAGTTCAAAATCAGAAAACCTGATAACCACATTCCTAGAGTTGTCAAAGAATGTGAAGAAAAATCAGAACTTTGCAGGTACTGGAGAAATATTTTACACATGATAGCTCTAGCGAAAAACTTGGTACATGCTGATCTGGAAGGTGATTGAGTGCTACAGATCAATTGACTGGGGGTGAGTGCTTGCAATGTTCAACACTCCATCCATCATCCCCTTTGTTTTTCCTTTGTTCGCCCTAAGTTGGCAGGGTATGCCCAAATGTGGGTCCCTTGCTCGCTTTGCCAATGGATTCAAGCTAGCCTGGCTGATGATGACTGATTAGCCAGAAACCAGTCCCAGGATGCTTGTTTCCGGTCCAGGGAAGACATGGCTTGGCAGTTCGGGCTGGACTGTTCCCATGTGGCACAGGGTCAGACTAATTTGCATATGGCCATGTCTGAACTGGGGTGTCGGAGTGAGCTAAAGAATGATGATGGACTAAACCCAGATCAGTTGACTGGGGGTGAGTGCTTGCAATGTTCAGCACTCCGTCCATTATCCCCTTTGGTTTTGCAGAGTTCTTATCAAAACACATATTCTTATGGGTGAAGACACTATGAGCCTAACTCTCCCATAGGATAACATTGGGATAAATTATTACATTTTTAGTAAGTGATAACTTTCAATTTGGAGCAATTAAGAATTTCAAGTTTGCTGTCTAAAGAATTGGAATTTAATAACCTCTTTAATGGTAAAGTAGAATTTTAAGTCACATTGATTAAATGCCACTTTTAGAAAGTTACCATTGTCATGTCCCAACCATTTGGTGCCTGCAGCCTGTGTCCTGGGTCACATGACTAGATATAGCTGCCAGTTGGTCTTTGTGTGTTGTTCCCAGACATTGAGACAAAGGATAATGGGTCTTGGCAGGATGGGACATCTATGGCTTGATGAGGGAGGAGCTGCCATCAATCAAATCACACTTGCACATCACAAAGACTCTGCCTGTGAACACTCACAAAGAGTTTGAAACTAGACTTTTGTGACCCCAGGCAAGCTTGAGCCAGGACCGGAGGCGGGAAATTTCAAACACCTGTGGGGTTGCAAATCTACAGGACCTTCTCCACTTCAAAGTGGGCACCAGGTATAAATAATATACCCTCAGACCTAATCCTTCAATATAAATAGGATCGCTACTTCAGCGATATCTTGAGCATTCTTTGTGGGTGGGTTTGGCACACCCGGAACGGATTGGCTAATTATCCAATCAAACGAGTTTACCGGGGATATTTAAACGTTACAGAAACATTGCCTTTCATGATGCACGGCTTCGCCACGCCATCCTGGTTATTGTGTTGACCGAGATCGGGTAAGTGAGGGCAAGGGGGAATACGCTGTTCTCCTCTCATTTTGCTTAAATTCTAAAGGTCCTAGGGACTAGTCCTGAGCGCAATGTGCTCATTTCCACATGCTCCTTGCTTGTGAATTTGATTTTAACTAGGAGAATGTGGTACCAGGGTATACGGAGGTCAGGCTAAGCAAGGACCGTTTTGTAATGCACACTAAACATTAAATTCTTCAATTTGGGCTATAGCGTGGCCTCCCGCCCCCTCTGCCTTTTGAAAGACTGCGCTCTGACATCTCTTGGGGCCAGCTAGGTAGTTTCGACGTGTTTGTGCATAGATATGGCGCTATGTCAGTGTACACGTTTGGCCTTCCCGGCAGGGCTAAGTACATATATTATTTTTCTGGTGTTGCAGTTTTGTGTGTGTATACCTTCATGTGAACTTGGTAAAAGAATTAAATCTATTCTTTAGGTCCTTATCTACGGGACGGGGCTTGGAATAGCCCATGGATCCCCCTAGGAGGAATCGTTGATTGCTGCCCCCCAAAGGAATTTTCAACTGTAGTTATTATCAGGTATGACCAAACTCTGTTTAACGCTATAGACGTGGCTCTGCACATTATAAAATCCAAGGAAATTTGCTTATTAATCGACCAATCTTTGAAGTACACTCTCGCTCCCCTGTGTGTTTATTGTAATTTGTTATTCGGTTGATCGTGGCTACTGTATACTGGCACCCCCCTATCATGAGTCTGTTCATTTTCAGTGTCGTGATGTGCAACAATGTCTCCGATTATGTTTTATTATAACTATCGCCATTATACTATATTATCCCGATTGTCCTTACTCCCTGATAATATTTATTGATCCATTTTGAATTTCATGACTTATTCAATGTCATTACCACAATCTTTTATGAAAAGTGTTAATGAATGAATTTGTATTTATTTCCTTGAAGATTCGATAGATTTATACATTATATGGAATTTGTTTATATATAGGAATTTTGGAGACACTATCTCTTCGTCTCCGGTACACTCGCCCTGAAGGATACTCCAAACGGGGATATTTGAAGTCACTGAACTTCTTGTAATTTGGTAGACTTACAAAAGAGGTGGGTCTTGTTTGTTGTACTACTTTCATCACGACCAAGGGGTATATATTCTAACAAATGTAACGCTTATTGGTGACGTAGGATGACCTCATCTAGGTCCCGGTTATCCCCCTCTTATTACTGGAGCAAAAGCAGAAATATCCTTTGCTTACAACACAGTGGTTTTTTGTGGGCCCGGGGTTTGGTATATTTGGGATTTTTTAAATCGTATAAATTTGTGAAATGTTCTGCTCATTAACCCTAGGTTTGATATTTAGGACCTGGGGCCAGGCGGTAACATTGGGGTGGACATCTTGGGTAATCTTGTGAAATGTGTTTTTTTGTGACTCTTAGGTCTGATATTCAAGGACCTCCGGATCCCTTCACACTATCCATGAACACCGATTTTTCGTCGATAATAAAATCCATATGAAATATTGATCGGGTATGTATGCACCACCAGTGAAGGGTGGGTGATAGGGGATAGGAAAACTGGATTACTTAAATCTGGCCAACCAGCCTGATTGGTGTTTTTTTGACTATTACAGCTGAAACCGAGGCCATTCTTTTCTGATTTAACAATTGCTGGCTTTTGAACTTTTTGCGCAGCTAATTATCTGGCTACTTCAAGCTTTTCACACGCCAACTTCCATTTGGTAAGCGGTCAACTTTTTAACCTCACTTTAGATTCCCCTTTTTTGTACTTGTCACATTCTTAGGGATATATGAGCACGCAACAAAGAACCTCCAGAATATAAAGTCTTGGTGGGCTGTAATAATTTTTTATGCTTCTTCTCTTAATTTATTATTATGACGATGCTGCTCTTTTGCTTTAATTAATGACACTGCCCAAGCACTCCCTTTTCATAGAACATCTCTCTTTCCCCTTTCTCTTCCTTTTGTGATATGGGGGTGTTGCATTGGTCCTTTCAATGGTTTAAAATATCGGAAGCATAAGTACTAGGATCCAATTTCTGTTGTTTATTATGTATTTATGAAATGGGCTATTTAAGTCATGTACGTCAACTGTTTGATAATTTTGTATGTTCTGTTCTGTGGGTCTTTTTCAATTTTTGGAAGAACTGTTTCTGTGTTTGTCTTCTTTTTCAATAATTAACTATAGAAGCTTTATATGTTTTTTTATATTATTATTCATGTAGTTTTATGTTTTTGTTTTCAGTCCTGAGGAAGCTCCCTGTGGGGGAGAGAAACGCGTTGGCTGATTTATGCTATTGAGAAGAGTTTTTATGAAAGAATTTACAAATAAAGAGGATTCTTTTTTATATAAGTACTGCATTTTGGACTTCCTTTCAAACGTGCACCCCCAACCAATGTTACTAATCCTTCAATATAACTTTTGACCTTTAGGAGACTCAGAGGGACTGCTGTGGTGTTCTGCAAGAAGGACTGCTACTCTGGTGCCCCACTGCACTACTACCTGCTGCACTGTTACCTGAATAAAAGACTGGCCCTGCATCTTGATCCTAGCACCACCAGAGTGACTCCAAGGGCTAGTTGACATGATTTCTGATCAGAACCTCTGGGACAGAAAAGGCTCCAACCACCTTGAACCCAGCACATGGACTCTGTCTTTTGTGAGTTATGCCCCCCAAGTGGTACTATTTATTTATTTATTTATTTGTGGTTTTGTATAGCGCTAGAATCACTCCACCAGGAGTATCTCTGCGCTTTTGACCGGTAACTCCACGAACATATTGATATACTGAGATGTTTAGATTTGATTTTTGAATAGAATGGTTTTTAGTTGCTTACGGAATGTTAAATGTTCTTTACATTGTCGTAAGGTCAGTGGCAGTTTGTTCCACATCTTTGGGCCTAAAGTGGATAGAGCTCTACCTCCATGCCTGGCCTTTTTGACATGGGGGACCACAAGTAAAAGGTTGGTACTTGATCTGAGGGACCGCGCTGGGACATAAGAAACAAATCTCCGTTCGAGATAAGTAGGTCCCTGTCCGTTCAGACACTTGTGGATTAAGCAACAAATTTTAAATTTGGCCCTTTGTCTAACTGGGAGCCAGTGCAGTTGCTCAAGGAGGGGTTTGGAGGGAGTTCTCGGAGGGGCATTCAGAACAAGGCGAGCTGCCGTGTTCTGAATGACCTGCAGTTTGTCTAGCACTCCTTCATTGGCTGAGATTAACAGACCGTTGCAATAGTCTATCCGACTCAGTATAAGTGCTTGCACCAAGGTTTTCCTCACTGAGTTAGGTAGAAGAGGGAAGACTTTGCGAAGCAGGCCGATAGTGTGGAAGCATATCCCTGATATATAACTGGTATGCTGTTTGAGAGACAGATCATGGTCCAGTCGAATACCCAAGTTCTTCACAATCTTCTTGGGTTCAGGGACAGCCCCCAGCTCAGCAGGCCACCAATCCGGAGTCCAGAGTATCTTAGCTTCTCCCTGTCCTAGACCCTTAGCACCGGGTCTGAACGTGCTCTGCTAGGCAGCTGTGGTCCTGTGGCAGAACTGCCATAGCACAATGCATTTCTGCACAGCTCTGCTTTAGAACTGACACAGCTTGACGCATCCCCAATGCCGGACTTTGTTTTGCAGTGCAGTTTCCTCAGAACTGCATTGCAAGCCCCCTGTTGATAGCATCGTCAACAACTCAGGACTCTGCCTCAAAGCCCTATAGCTTCAACAGAACCACATGTGCATGACGCATCTTCGACGCAGCTCTATGCATGGTAAGCCTCTTATTGGCGGCATCCTCAACAACAATGCAGGACTCAGCATCGCAGGCCTGCAGCTGCCTTAGAATCATCTCTATACGTCATATCCTTGACGCGATATCTCACAATGCTCCGCAAACCTATATTTAATGTACTTTGTTCAGCGGGCCTAACTAGGTCCCTGTACGCAGCCCATGCTCCATCACGGTTGGCCTTATACTGACAGATAAACACAGCGCTTTGAGCTTTTAGAAACTACTTTTACTTTAAATTTTAAAATTGCTTTTCTCCGGGTTCTACTGATTGGATTTTAGTTGTTTTGATCTTAAATAATGTATTACATTTTTCACTGTTGTTCTAAATTGGAGTGGGATTTTTCATGTGTTGTGGTTTTATTTTATTAGAGTTTGAACTGCTGCATAAATAATTTACACACTGCCTCTTACATTAAGTCTGACTGCTTTGTGCCAAGCTAAGAGAAGGTTAAGCACATATTATTTTTGGGTTGTTTGTGACTTCACCCTGACAGGAATTGGGGTTTCTGTTTGTGTAGGGTTTCAAATCCTTAACCATAACCCAATTTCCAACAGATTCTGACTGCAACTTCCTACATATATGATATACAAACAAAAGTAGGGTCTGTGGAGCTGATACCTATGGTGAAGTTATAAAAGTAACTCGAAGACAATACTCACAGTGGACAAGATATGCCACCTAGGTTGTCAGATGTGTGCACGCATCATGGCAAACAAAGAGGGACACACAAGGCACCAACAGCAAGGGTCTATAACTAAATGCACAGCCACAGTAAACAAGGAGAAAGCAAGGAGGAGAGCTTAACAAGAAAGAATGGAAAACAAAGGTCACACTTAGCAGAAAACAAATAACAACTACACAAGGAAACTAGAAGCTAAGACAGTGGGAAGAGGAAGGTAGCAAACTAGAAACTAGACTAAAGGGAAACAAATCAGGCACAGGGAAAAGGTAAAGACAGAAGGAGAGAGAGTTCAAGGATGGACTAAATAGTGCTGGCTCAGAATTCAAGGGAGCACTTGATCCAGCACTATTTAAGGAACAAGTATTAGCAATCAGCTCAGGAATTAGGAATCAAGGAACAATAATAGCAAAATAAGGACTAGCAAATGCTCAGGAACTCAGTAAACAAAGCGTTGCTCTAACAGTCACACTGCTGCAATGATGCATGCTGGACTGAAGGGAACTAGGACTTAAAGGAGATCATTGTGACTAATGCACCATGTATGAGCAGGCTAGCACCTGCCAGCCACAGTTGTGCTGAATTCCTCCACCATCCTTGGCCTGCAAGGCTGGAGATGAAGCAATGAGCTAGGTAATGGGTCTTTAGGATGAACAAACTGGTTTCCACAAAACACAGCATGGATCTGACTGGATGGGAATTTCCAAATCCTGTTCAAGAGCCTGAAAATCAGTATATGCATACAGTGAAAGGTCCAGAAGTATATTAGAACACTGGAGAGTCCTACAGGTAAGCCCCCTGGTGGTGTGCATGAGAGAGCAGGGAGCAACTTGTGACAGTATGCCTCCTCGCAAGAGCAGCTCCTGGGATCTGCAACTGGAACTAAAGTTTTTACTCCTGTGAAATAAGTAATTATCCATCTGAGTTGCAATGCAAGGTACAACAGAACCACTGGCAAAATGAGAAACTCTGGAAAGGAGAATCATAGGCTGTGCACTAACAGAAATTGGAGAGTGGGACAACCTAATACACCCTTGGAGGCTTAGACGATTCTAATAATATCAGATAAAATGTGCCAACAAGGGATTTTGTTCAGGAAGCATAATTTCTTATGAGTTATATTCAAAAACAATTATTAAATAGTTCAATGTTAGAAAATCTTGAACCCGCAGTAAAATAAATTAAATACCTTTGTGCAGTAAATGCGGAGAAGAACAAACAAACACCATCTTGAGGACAAAAGAAACTGCATATAGCAATGACCCTTTTGACAGAAAGGTCAATCTGTTGAATCCTTAACAGAGCTGGTTCAATATCGGATGCACTCACTGGTGCTCCTCACCTACCTCTGATGTGTTGGTTGACAGAGCGGTGATGTCGATATCTTAAGATGTACGAATTGGTCTTGAGAATTAATCTTAACGACAGCCAATATTTCCTTAATGCCGACGGACAAAAGGGCAACAGTCCCCCAGTCAGTATGTGTTGACACATACCTACTGGAGGACTGGTGTCCCTTTGTCCGTCGGCCTTAAGGAAATATTGGCTGTCTTTTGTCCTGAAGATGGTCTGAGGGATTTACATCACAGAAGACCGAAACATCGACTGTATTGTCCATTTCCCTTACTATTGATCTATTTTAAGTGACTCTTTTATGTACTAGGATATATGTCACTTTTTTGATTAAACTAGGAATGGATTTTTTCACTCATGAATTACAGGTTAAAGTGTAATGTACCTTTTTCATGTGTGTGCATTGAATTAACTTCAGTTTTGATTGTACCCTGCCAAATATCTACATATGAAAATATATTTATATATTGACTATTAGATATTCCCGTCTTTGCTTTGTTGTTTGTTTGATCTTATGCGCATTTACTGCACAATGTTATTTAATTTATTTTACTGTGGGTTCAAGTTGTGCACTAACAGAAGCAGCTGATGCAAAACTTTGAAGAGGGAAACACTCTGGTGCTGGAAGCAGGATTAAATACAGACTTGAAGAGTTTAGAACCTGGAACTGAGGCACAGAAGCTCGAATTAAAGGTGCATGAAATGCAGATGATGGCAGACTGGAGTAGTACTCAAAAAATGAAGGCAGATTGACTGGAGGCTCAAAAGTGGATAGGAAATTGGCAAGAGACACAGAAGCCAAAGGCAACCTGGTGGAAGGCAAAGGAGCTAAAGGGAAACAGACTCAAAGCTCTGGCCTCTGAGGTAGGCATACAACAGTCTCACATGCTGGAGACTCTGGAAGCAGATATACAGAAGTCCAAGGTCCTGGTGGCCTACATGCTGAGAGTTTTGTCTCTGAGGCTGGAGACTCAGATTCTGAGAGAATGCATTCTGAAATCACTTAAAGCAGACTGACTGGAAGTACAGGCTCAGAAGCTAGGCAAACTAGAGGCTTAAATGGAAAAGGCAGGCAAACTAGAGGCTCAAATCGAAAAGGCAGGCAAACTAGAGGCTCAAATTGAGAAGGCAGGCAAACTAGAGGCTCGAATTCATCAAGCAGGCTGGCCGGAGGCTTAAGATTAGAAGACACACAGGCTCAAAGGTAGGAAGGCTGGCAAGCTGGAGGCTCTGGATATGAGGGCAGTAGTGTATAGGAATAAGGGGGAACTCAGTAACCCTGGAACCTGAGTAATCAAGTAATAAAGAATAGTGGTCCCTCAAAGGGAAAGTGTGAACCTCTACTTTCTTGGAGAAAGTTATTTAAATCATTAAAAGATTGATTCCATTTCTAAACAAGACAGTTGTACTCAAAATGATTGATGGGAGAAAAAGCTCTATTGACCAATCGGATTGATTAATTTTGGTCTTGCAGGCCTCCCACAGGACTAATCATCTAGATATACATCTTTTTTAACCCTTTTAAATCCAACCATCCACCTCTGTAAATATGAATTTCTCGGAAAATCGCTGAACGGATTTACACCAAGAAATTAAAAACACACACAGAGCTCTAACTTTCTGCCATAATTGTTGTGATTCTGTTCAGCCGGTTTTGTCTATGCCTTTGTATTTATATTAATATTTTTGAATAGCAATCCTATACTCACCTTTTGCTGCAATATTTTAGAAATCGATAACCCATTGCCATGCCTGAACTGCAGTGTAAATACTGGATCCCAGACATCAAGTATTGAAAACTAAGAAGTCTTTTGCCCCCTCCTTTAAATCCTCAGTGCTATCAAAGGCTATTCGCAAAATTTATTTTCAAATGATCCCAATGTTGTTTTTGGTGAACTGCTGTGCATTAAAATAACTGAACATTGAAACGTATTTTGAGGGCACACAACGTCGTCCAATGAGCACAAACCACATCAAAAAAGACCTCTAATTCCCAAGCAGACAAATAAACTTTTGATACTCTCTGACCGGATATGGAGCAGCTCCGGTGTGTCTAGTTCTGGGCGAAGTTTATTTCGTGGAATGTGCCAGGCTGAGCTATGGTTTCCCCGTTTATCTCCAGCATATGTGCCAGGCCAGGGCAGTCTGTCTCAGTGCAGAGCGGCAGTTTCATGTGTCTGGGTATGCAGTGGTTTGTGGAGGGATGCCAGCCTCTTCTGCATTGCTCTATATATTTAATCCAGATGCAATAGCAATGCAAAGCTCCCAGCAGCACCCGTCATACCATTCTGTACAGTTCTCTCCTTCTTCCTTTCGGTTTTTGAGCCCTCAGATTTTATTTAAAAAAAGATGGTACGTAGTATCACATTTGTATTACTTGCATAGGAATCTGCACTGTTTTCTTGCTGTTAGGTTTTACCCTCCAGAATGTCGGAGGTATCAGCAAGTATTTTTTGTAATCGCATTGTTGCTGCTTGTGACCCACTCAGACTGCTCTGCATCATTGTTTAGTTAATTCATCAGACAAACGACCCAGTAAAAATTAGTTGACTGTAGTTTTTTTGCTACTTTTAGCGGGTTTATGGCTGCTACTAATCAGTGATCATATGAACTATAGAGATGTTAATACATATGGGGGCATATCATCAAGAACAGCGTTAAAATTATCGCCGTTAATGGGCTAGATAATATGCCCTCGAGAATTCCCATAGAAGCCCAGGTTCACACCAGAACCTGGGCTTCTATGGGAATTCTCAAGGGACTATTATCAAGCCCATTATCGCCGCTTTAGATAATTTTAACCACGTTCTTGATAATATGCCCCATGGTTTTAAAGAATCTGTAGGTTTGATTACTAAACAGTTTTGTTGGTGCGTCTCCATGCTCTTGGTAGTGAGTGAGGCATTGCTTAGTGACATAATGGTAACGTGTGACAAGTATATGTGTGTCTATTTAAGCAGACTGACTGTTGTTGAGGAACAGCAATGCCAAACTAGCAAAACACCGTTTTACAATATCACATCACAATAACAGCAATACAGCCCAACACAGCAGAACAACACACCAATGTAGTAACAGCAATATCAACACTAGGTACTACAGCTCACCATCAAATGCAACAGAATAATAAAGCAAAGACAATACATTGACAGCATAAAAAGCATCTCAACAATTTAACAAAAGGTACCACATAATACAAACGAAAACAAATGTTGTGTTAGTTTCCTTAATGCTTTTAGTTCTATTGTTATGATCAGTATTATTATGTTGTGCTTGTGCTTTGGATCCATATCATTGTGTTGTGTTGCTTTATTGCATACTAGCAGCCCGTCCCGACGCTGTCCGGGTATGAATTGCTGCCGGCCAGTAGTATGTTGTTTTGTAGGATTTCGTTTAGATTGCATTTCTTATCTGTGACAGGCCTGTGAAACGCTCCGATTCACAGTGCACTGCTGATGCACTTAAGAGTGCGCGTTCAATAGTGTGTGAACTCGAGTTTCCCTACTTTATTTTTCCTTGCAATATTATATAGCGCGAACTTGACAACATGGCATGAGCACAATTAACATTACAGAAGAACACATTCATTTGCGGTAGGCACGGGGAGACAAAGCGATTTGCCTGGAATCACAGGATGTTGAGCTGATGCCGAGATTCGAACGTAGTTCGCAATTCTAGAACTTGTGGCGGGAGTTGTGTCTAAAAGTGTATGTCGGTGCTGGCCATCAATGAGAGGGACCTGTGCATTTTTCAAATGGGTGGTGAAAAAATATGTGTATGGTGCTGGAGATGTGGGCCGCCGTGCCACCAATGTACTTACCAGGGAAGGGTAAAGACCCATTATTCCGCAACTTTCTTTCCGCATACCATCACTCCGCATACTTTCATTACGAAAGTACCATGACTCTGCAATGCCATTATAACGCATGGCATTACATTTTATATGCTTTTAGCACGCATACATTTACAACAAAATTTGTTGTAAATGCATGAATGGTAAAAGCATGTTCTTTGTTTAATGTTTGGATAAGGTAAGTATGGGTATAGGGGTATATGTTTTGGGGTACTGAGGTATATGTTTTGGGGTGTTTGTGTATTTTAAGGGTTCAGATATATTTTTGGGTTTTGGGGTACAGGGTTATTTTAAGGGTTCAGGGCTAGGTTTGGGTTTTGGAGTACAGGGGTATTTTTTGGGTTCAGGGCTAGGTTTGGGTTTTAGGGTACAGGAGTATTTTAGGGTTCAGGGGTAGGTTTGCATTTTGGGGTAAATGATTATTTTTAGGGTTCAGGGCTAGGTTTGGGTTTTGGGGTACAGGGGTATTTTTAGGGTTCAGTAGTAGGTTTGGGTTTGGGGGGACAGGGGTATTTTAAGGGTTCAGGGCTAGGTTTGGGTTTTGGGGTACAGGGGTATTTTAGCGTTCAGGGGTAGGTTTGGGTTTTGGGGTACAGTGGTATTTTTAGGGTTCAGGGCTAGTTTTGGGTTTTGGGGTACAGGGGTATTTTTAGGGTTTAGGGGTAGGTTTGGGTTTTGAGGTACAGGGGTATTTTTAGGGTTTAGGGGTAGGTTTGGGTTTTGGGGTACAGGATTATTTTCAGGGTTCAGGGCTAGGTTTGGGTTTTGGGGTACAGGGGTATTTTTAGGGTTCAGGGGTATGTTTGGGTTTTGAGGTACAGGGGTATTTATAGGGTTCAGGGCTAGGTTTGGGTATTGGGGTACAGGGGTATTTTTAGGGTTTAGGGATAGGTTTCGGATTTGGGGTACAGGATATATTTATAGGGTTAAGATGGGTTAGTGTTTAAGGGTGTTGGGGTATTTTAAGGAGTCAGGTGGGTTCTGATTATGGGGTGCAGAGGTATTTAAAGGGAGCAGGATGGGATTAGCACACGATATGAGACATGGCATGAAGGGCGGAACGTACCACACGCCCCCAGCGTTTGTCACGCCCCCAGCACACACCCACAGCACAACGCAGACACGCCCAGAAGGGATTACTTTGCTGGCACGGTTCTTTTACCTTTTAAATATATATAGTGGGCGTCTGCATAGCCTATGTCCTTCTGTTGCAACTGCCCTTTCCAACGCTGTATTGGGTGTTGTGATTGGTGCTGTGGTTCCTAAGTTTACCCGCCTCAAAGGTTTGGGCTCTCTCTTTATTATATTAGTATGGATTTCTTTACTGTTTTAAATGTGTGTTGTTGTGTTATTTTGGTGTATTATGTTGGTTTTTGTGTCATTTACTGTTGTTATGTCATTATTCTGTTGTTTATGTGTATGACTCTGCTTTATGCCATTGTTTGCTACTTTCAGTTATATTGCTGAGTTGTGCTTTTGTATTTTGTTGGGTTTTTAGGCTGTGTGGATGTGGTGTGGCAATGTAATGAGTTGTTTTTTGCGTTGTGTATTTGTATTGCACTGCTGCATTGTGTTATTGTGTTGTACTGTGGCATTTTGGTTCCATTCATTACTGTGTTTAGGGCTGCCACGTTTACATATTATTTTTGTGTTGTCTTTTGTAATTGTGTTGTGGTTTTTGTTTTTGTAGTTTTTTATATGGTAAATTTGTCCCAAAGAGCGCTTTACATGAGAACCAGACTACATAACACAGTCATATATATATATATATATATATATATATATATATATATATATATATATATCTATATATATAGATAGATATAGATATAGATATATATATATATATATCTATATATATATATATATATATAGATATATATATATATATATATACATATATAGATATATATATATATATATAGATATAGATATAGATATATATATATATATTTTTTTTTTTAGGCACAGGTAGATTAGGTGATTTGCCCAGAATCACAGGATGTTGAGCAAACGCTGGGACTCGAAACTGGTTCCTTAGTTCCAAAGTCAGCAGTTCTGACAATGAGACCACATCGGCCCCTTGTGTGTGTTGTGTCATGTGTAATATCATAGCTACTTCAGACAAACCAACACAAACTGTTACAGATCCACGTGGTAACATGCTGCTTCCCCAGCTTTCCAACTAGTAAAGACAATAGACTGCCTAGAACTGTGGCAGAGACCATTCCTTAATTTAACACCCCCAATGCTCATTTGGAACGCGCTGATTAACGATGTTTTTACTTCTGCCAGTGCTTTAAAATAAACAAATAGTAAACTTTAACGCCATCCAGAGGCGTATATATACCTCTATTAGCTTAAGCTATTGGCTGCACCGAATCACCACATGTTTAATTCTTTATCCCACAAATGCATTATATACTGAAAATAATCGATGTTTCTTTCTTTTTTTCCCTACAGCACACTATTTTACTTTTTCAGCCAATGTTCAAAATGCATGCCAGACGAATTGTCTTTGCCTGTGCTTGCTTATTTTGCGTTTTGGAAGGCGGACTGCTGTGGTACAGTAAATGGGGAGTGATCCTTTCAAGTTTATTGATGGAGCGTTAGAATTCTTGTAAACATGCTTGTAAATGTTTTTCTTTTGTTATGTATTCGCATATTGCATATTTATTGTGGGGTTTTCGTAACTTTTTGATAAACTTGAAAGTTGGTTTAAAGAATGATACCGTGGTTCAAGGTCAGGGCCGGAGGTTGTGCAAAGGCACTTGACATATTGCGATTGTTTGTGAAATGATGCACCATGCCCATTCCAACACCCTGATAATTTGGGTAAATGCTGCACATACTACATGTTCTGTGGTTTGTGTGATTCAATTGTGTCTTTTTGTTGTACTGGGTCCGTTGTACAAGGAGGTAAAGATCACACTGTAGACCGGAAGCGTCTGCTCAGTCATATTTTAACTGTGCGAATCCAGAGAGTCGGTTCTAAGGGTGAGGGTGCAGTGAAAAACACGCAAAGGACAGTGATCTATCAAACATGAGTTGAGACTCATTACACTGGCTGATGCTTTCTTACTGCAAGTCTACGCTAATGGACCAGATGTACTAAAAGTCGGTCCTCCACTAAGGTGGGGAGCGTCGCACCCCCCTACCAGCAGACCCACAACTCGAAAAATAAAACAATAATCCCACAGGTCCATTCTTGTTTTATGTTTTCAGTACGATTTAATCTTGGGGTGGGGCAGAGGATGACAGGCTGTGAGGCTAGAGTGGGAGTGGTGCGCAGCACTTGTCAATGCGCATGTAGTAGATGTACTTTATTCGATAAAAAAATTTCATCATAAAAGTATGCAATTTATACAATACAATTAAAAAGATAAAAAACAAGAACCCACCAATCTTTGTATACATACAGCATCACATACTACCCAAATTCTAAAATCAATAAAATATACACTACAAACAGATACATGAGAACCATGAAAACATCCTACCAGGGGGCCATCTGGCAGTTAGGTTGAATGGGGGGTGGGCTTGGCCCTCCTCATACGTGTCTGCCATGCACTACCCAAGTATTTAGCTACCCCACACACCATAGCAGTAGAGGACGTGTCGGTGCAGAGGACCAGTAGGGTCATTTTATGACACCTAAGGACCAGCCCCTTGCATAATGGTTTCAACCATATCTTTCTGGCAACCCTATATGCCGGGCAGGCAAAGAGAAAATGCGCCATAGACTCGTTGGAGGCTGCACAACCAGGGCAGGCTTTTGATAGACCACCTAGATTATTCCACCCGGAGGTGAAATCATTCACCGGGAGGGTCCCGTGCCTAAGTTTTAGATAAAGTGATCTATCCAGAGGTTTCCCTATGAAGTCTAAGAAGGGTTCAAGTTTCCTTGACCATTTGATCTCGAGGAATCGCTCAGAGAGAGGACCCCTTGCACCTCTGCATGTGGCCATCTCCTGGACCCAGTCCCAATAGAGCTTCTTGATCACTAACTTGGGAGGCGATGTTGCACAACCAGCTGCCTCAGATTGCACAGCCACTTGATCTTATTACCCGTATTGAGCAGAATAAGTTCATCTAGAGCTGCTGCATAGTTGTGGAGCTCCCGGGTCCTTCTCAGTCGCACCCACAAAAGTAGTGGGCGCAAGCGCACTATGTCTTTAAGGGGGCGCCTACCCAAATCTAGACGTAGTGGGATTAGCGGGTGGAAACTGGGAGGGCCACCAGATCTCTCATGAACTTGTTTTCAGATGTGACTAACTCCGTTGTGTTCTCGAACCCCCACAACTCTGAACCGTATAGGGCAGCCGGTAATACTTGGCCTTCATAGATTGCGAGAGTCGGTGCCACAGATTTACTCGTCAACTCCCGCTGTTCCCTCATGACCACCCCTGAGACTCTTTTATGGTTTAATAGTATTTTGGCCAAGTAATCTTACCAATTCATCCGGCTATTTACCCTATTACCCAAATAGTTGAAGGAATCAACCAACTCAAAGGGGACACCATTAAGCGAAATATTGTTCCTAAATCTCTTGGAGGGTGAGATGGCCATGAGCTTTGTTTTAGAGGTGTTGATGGTGAGGCCTCAGTCAGTACAAAACACACTAAAACGGTCCAGGAGCTTTTGAAGGCCTGTGGGGGATTTAGAGATCAAGATGGTGTCGTCCGCGAAGAGTAGGGTAGGTGTTTTTTCCCCCGCCAGGGATGGCGCATCTGCCGCTTCCTCCCTCAGGTGGTCCACCACTCCGTTCACAAAGAGGGAGAACAGGGTCGGCGCCATAACACATCCCTGACGGACTCCGCTCCTCACGGGCACCCTCTCTGTCAGTTGTCCCTGGGTGCCCCATCTGATCCTCGCATAATTCCCCTCGTGGAGCTTCACAATAAATCCCAAAAGTGGCCCTGGAAAGCCCATCTTCTCCAGGATATCCCACAGCCTTGCACGAGAGACCAGGTTGAACGCCGTTTTGAGATCTATGAATGCCAGGTAGAGACTACCCTTGTTGATGGTCACAGCCTTCCAATAGATCGCAAAAAAAAAAAAGACCTGGTCCATCGTGCCCACCTTTTGTCGAAACCCTGCTTGGAAATGAGAAAGGACATGCTCCTCTTTCATCCAGACACCCACCCTGGAGATGATGACCCTGCCAACCACCTTCTGGATCACGTCTATCAGACTGATCGGTCTGTAATTGGCTGGGTCATCTCTGGTGCCCTTTTTATACACAGTTACCACCTCTACTCCCTTCCACGAGTCTGGCACAGGGTAGCCCTTGGAAATCAAATACATTATTAAGGCAATGAGTCTGGCCCAGGCTACAGGTTCGTCCAAAAGGAGGTCCCCTGGTATCCCATCAGGGCCTGCTGCCTTCCTCGGGGTCAGATGTCTAATGGCCAATTGTTAGACCTGACATCATTGGCTTGAGTCTCTCCTCCATCTTTTTCTGTTTGCCTCCACTGTTTACGATGTTTTTGTTGGTATACTGCTTTGGGCACTGTGCCACTGCTGATCAGTGCCACAGTGCAAGTGCTCCCTATGTTAAATTACTGTATTGATTGAATTCCATGTTTGGATTATTTGGTTTACTATCAGTCCCTAGTCTAGTGCACCAGGAGTGCCAGGGCTTGTAAATACAAATGCTGCTCGTGGGCCTGCAGCACATGTTGTGCCACCCACAAAAGCGGCATAGTAAAAGTATGTCTACAGGTCTGCCATTGCTAGACCTACGTGCAGTATGGTACTGTCACGCTGACTGCGCAAGTCCACCTACTTGCCAGTCCCCAAAGCCTTCCCTTAACTTCATGTTAGTCACCCCTATGGTAGGCCTGAGGGCAGGGTGCATTGTAAGCATAAGGTAGGACAAGCCTGACCAAGTTGGCATGTCCTAATAGTGAATCACAGCCATATTCGTTTTTCACTATTGTAAGGTAACCTGCTCTCCATTAGTTAGAATGGGCTGCCTATGTTATTAATGCTATAATCCTAGCTGGCTCGGGGAGCATGGTGCAATGTCGAGTTTGGTATCCCTGAACTCGGGGTTTAATTACGCATCCGTTTGTGTGGATGGTTTTTGGACTCTGGGTTTGAAAATAGAACTTTTAGAAAGTGGCTATTTTCTTGTCTAACTATTTCTGGTTTCTGCTGGTTTGGTGTGTGTGTGACAGGAGCTGTGTGGCTCCAGAGATCTGCTGAGTCAGTGTGGGATGAGTGGGACATTTGCATTGAGAGTAGGGGGAGAGTAGCTTCTGATAGCCTGCCCTGCCTGATACAATGCTGGCTCCACCTCCTGCCAGGCGACTGATGGCTCTGTGCCTGCCAAGGACGACCCTGGCCCCACCTCCTGCCGGGAGGCTGATAGCTCTGCTCCTGCCAGTGACAATACTGGCTCCACCTCCTACTGGGCGGCTGAGGACTCTGCCCTGCTCAGTGAATAGGCCAGGTGCCTCTGCCTGGCTACACCCACAACAGACCCAGGATGTTGGGAAATTCCCCTGCATGGACAAAGGGATCAAAGCCAAAAAGGGGTATAAGAGCAGGACCCTTGAACCAAGAATTTAGATCACTTCTGACAAGGAACCCTGAAACCAAGGACAAGAAGCCTGCTGATCCAAGGACTTGCCTACCCCTTCTGCCAGTGTGCTGTTTGCTGGGGGGAATCCTGCATGTGTTTCTTTATTTTTGCCAAGGAACCAGGAGAGAGGAACTGTGTGTGTACTCTCAGACTTTGCTAAAGAAAATCTCCAAGGACTGGAAGAGTGCCAGTCTCCTGCTGAAGTCACAGGGCTAAAGGACTTCACCATTTGCTAAAAGTGCTTGTTGCTGGAACTTGTGAATCCAGCACCTCTGAAAGAAACCAGCAATCTCGACGCCGACGGACGCCGCCGAATCCAGCTCGACATCGTGAGTAACGGCTCCAGTGTCCCGCTTCCTCGACGCCGGCCGCCGGGCCCGATCGACGCCAGCAGCAACGCCAGTGAGTAGTGAGTTCGGCTCCAGCTCCAAGTGACTTCGTGTCTGCACCGCTGCTGATCGCATCGACTTCGAGCCCTCTCGACGCCGTGAGCGCTGCTCACTCTTGCAACATCATCGACATCGACGACACGCCGTATCCTGCTTCGCCTCGTGAGCGCTGCTCCTGCCCGACATCGATCGACGCAGCTGCAGGTCGCCCAGACTCCGAGGCCGGATCGACGCCGAAGACGCGACGCCGGACATCTCGACGCCGCTGATCATCGAGTGCTTCACTTTCCAAGGTACTGTGTTGTGGGGGTCCGTGTGACTCCGGGCTCGACGTAGCGCTCCTCGCGGTCGACGCCGAACCTTTGGATTAACTTTGCCTCAACGTCGTGTGACTCCCGTGTGGGTTACATTGTTGCCAAGAACTGTGTTTTAAAGAAGAAGAGTTGCTTTTGATACTAAAGACTTTGTGCTAAGAAGAAACTACATTTGAACTATTATGTTTCCCTTCCAAGAGTATTTATTAAGATTGTGTATATTTTTGTCGTTATTTGGTCTTGTGCTAAGCCTTATATAAAAATCCTTATTTTTATAATACTATTGTGTCGGGTCCATTTGTAGTGTATTCACTTTATTACTGTATGTGGTCATAAATGCTTAACGCACTGCCTCTGAGATAAGCCTGTCAGCTTTGCCAAGCTACCAAGGGGGTGAGCAGGGGTTATCTAAGTGTGTGATCCCCTTGCCCTGACTAGAAAAGGTGTGTCCCTATTTGTCAGAAGTGTATACCTCTGCCAACTAGAGACAGCCGGTTCTAACATTGGTGGGTCAGCGGTGAGGATTTGAACTTTGCATTTATGACCCATGTGCAGTGATTAGTGTGCGCTACATAGTGAAAGCAGACCATAGCGCAGCCGCAATCTAATTTGGAAGGATTCTATTTTTGTTCTCCGCTTTTCTGAAGCTTGATTCTTTGAACACTGCCAGTTTTAACCATGAGTGACAACGGAGTCACTACCCCTGTTGTTGTTGTGGAGGAATTTGATAGAGCAAAGATAAACGTTTACAAATTGGAGGAGTTGAAATCCTATTGCAAGCAGTTTAAAGTTCCTACCAAAGGCCTCAAGATTAAGGAAAACTATCTCAAAGCCTTGGAGGCCTGGTTGGAATCCAGAGATCCCTCTGATGCGGTGGTGGTACCGCCAGGGGAAGGGGATGAGGAGGTACCAGTGAATGGGCCTGTGTCCTCTCCCGGTAGCAGTGTTTCCTCCAAAGGTCTTTCCCCTGAAGAAAGAGAAGAAAGGGCGAAAGAGCGAGCTTACAACATGGAAATGGCAAGGCTTAAGATAAATGGGCAGTTGGAGTTAGAAAATGCAAGAGGTAGAAGAGAAGCTGATTTGGAGATCAAAAAGTTAGAGTTTGAGAGAGAGAAGTTAGCTTTGGAGCGTGAAACCAGATTGAGGGAGCTGGACATCCAAGCTAAAAATTTAGAATTGAATCCCTCTGGTGGCAGCGTCCCATCTGTGCCTGCAGAAAGTAAGTTTTATTTTCCCAAAGATGTGATCAAAGATTATCATAAGAATGAAGATATTGGTCAATGGTTTAAAGCATATTAGTTAGCATTGTTGGCCCACCGGGTCCCTGAGAAGGATTGGGGAGCGGGGTTGTGGGGTCGCTTTGTGAATGAGGGGAGAGATACCCTGTTAGACATGCCTGTTGAGGATAGGATGTCTTATGCTCATATGAAAGATGCTTTAATGTTAAGGTATGGCCTAACCCCAGAAAAGTACAGACAAGCTTTTAGAGAATGTAAGAAGTTACCTGGTACGACGTGGGTTGAATATGTGTCTTTTTTTTGCAGAGCCATGGATGGTTGGGTAAAGGGCAGCAAAGTGGAAAGTTATGAAGCTCTTTATGATTTGTTTGCTTGGGAGCACTTGTCTAATAACTGTTTTCCAGAGCTGCGCCAGCACCTTATTGATAGCAAGATATCTAACCCTAGAAAACTTGCTGAGGAGGCGGACCGCTGGGTCAGTACCAGGGTCCACAAGGGTCCAGTGGGAGACTCAGCCAAAGGTGGGCAGGGTCCCCAGCAGAAGAGTGGGGGGGACAAGGGAAAACAGAAGGAGTTCCAGAAAGGGCCCCAAAGTAATCCCCAAGGGAACCAAGGGAAAGGTTCCCAGCCTCCCCCTGTGAAGAAGCCCGGGGCCCCGACAGGTAAACCTGTTCATAGGGGCCCACTGACCTGCTACATTTGTGGACAGGTGGGACACCGGTATTATGATCCCCAGTGTCCCATGAAGAATTCTAATGCACCACCATGTGCACCCCCCGTCAGTTGGCGAGTGTAGCCCTGGGAGGGGAGGAGATGGTTGTCCCTGGTGGGAGGGGTCCCGCAGAAATGTCCCTGGTCTCTTTAGGAGACATGGAAATGGTCCCTCCACCCCCTCTGCCTAGTAACACTAATAAATATAGGCAGTGGGTGACCATTAATGGCCATAGAGTGGAAGCTCTCAGAGACACCGGAGCGAGTGTGACAGCTGTCAAGTGTCACTTGGTGTCCAGAGAGCAGGTGGTTCCCCACGCATTCTACCCTGTGATAGCTGCCGACAACTCCCAGAGAGAGTGTGAGGTAGCTCAGTTTCCCTTTGAATGGGGGGGAGTTTCAGGTACTCTTCAAGTTGCTGTGAGGCCCGCCATGCCTGTTGATTGTCTCCTGGGCAATGATTTAGAAGACTCCCCTTGGGCTAAGGTGGAGAGGGAGACACACTTGAAAATGTTGGGTGTGCCAGAGTGGGTGTGTGCGACCACTCGTTCCATGACAGCAAGTAAGGGTGTTGATGGGGTCCCGGAGCCTGAAAATATGGCCCAGGACCCAGCTGTGAAGAGAAGAGGCAGGAGGCTCGAGAAACCAGCCTCCGTAGTTCCCGTGGTCCAGGAGGAGGTAGACCCTGAGTGGGATGCCCTGGAGCCCACAGGGGAACAAGTTGCTGAACTGGGAGACCTGCCCGAGCTGACCCATTGGCAGCAAGATGGTGGTCCCTCCAGAGAAGAATTTTGTGCAGAACAGAAAGTGTGCCCTTCTCTTGTGGGTATGAGGCAGCAGGCCTCAGCCTAAACCTCAGGTGATCAGTCAGGGTCACATTTTGTTTACTGGGAGAACGACCTCCTGTATAGCGAGCCTAAGGCTGCTGAGCCTGGGTCAGCCCGTGTGCTGGTGGTACCCTAGCGCTTCAGAGCCTTCCTACTGGGTTTGGCTCATGACGTTCCTTTAGCTGGACATCTGGGGCAGGACAAGACCTATGACAGGCTTGTCACCCATTTTTATTGGCCTCAGATGCGAAGGGATGTAGACATCCACTGTAAAACTTGTCACACTTGCCAGGCAAGTGGGAAAAGCTGAAGGAAGCAGAAGGCTCCCCTCCAACCTTTTCCAGTGGTCAGTACCCCCTTTGACCGGGTGGGGATTGACATTGTTGGGCCCCTGGACCCCAAGACAGCCCTGGGCAACAGGTTCATCCTGGTCTTGGTGGACCATGCCACACGGTACCCGGAAGCCATCCCTCTCAGAACAGTGACGGCCCCCGTGGTGGGACGGGCACTGATGGGTGTTTTCTCCCGAATGGGGTTCCCCAGAGAGGTGGTGTCAGACCGGGGCACCAACTTCATTTCCAATTATATGAAGTCTCTGTGGAAGGAGTGTGGGGTAACCTACAAGTTCACCAGCCCTTACCACCCTCAAGGTAATGGGTTGGTTGAGAGATTCAACCGTACCCTTAAAGGCATGATCATGGGTCTTGAAGAACCAATGAGGCGGAAATGGGACATCCTCTTGCCATGCCTGTTGTTTGCTTACCGTGAGGTGCCACAGAAGTCTCTAGGGTTCAGCCCCTTTGAGCTTTTGTATGGTCACCCGGTAAGAGGACCTTTGAGTCTGGTCAAAGAAGGCTGGGAGCAATCTCCCAGGAAACCTCCCCAGGATGTATACAGTTACATGCTGGCCTTTAGGAACCAGACTAGGCGCTTCAGAGATCTTGCTCAGGCAAATCTGGAGGCCAGCCAGGAAGAGATGAAGCGGTGATACAACCGGAATGCCACTCTGGTTGAGCTTCAGCCTGGTCAAGAAGTTTGTGTCATATCACCTGTGGAACCTTGTGCGCTCAAGGACAGGTGGACTGGACCGTTTACGGTTGTGGAGAAGAAGAGCGATGTCACCTACTTGGTAGACTTGAAATCTCCCAGGAACCCCTTGAGGGTCCTGCATGTCAACCGTTTAAAGCCCCACTTAGAAAGGCCCGAAGTGGGCATGCTCCTAGCTACAGATGCTGGAATGGAGGAGGAGAGTGAGCCTCTTCCTGACCTCCTGTCTGCAAAAGAGCAAGATGGGTCAGTGGATGGTGTGGTCCTCTCTGACACACTGACCCTTGAGCAGCAGCAAGATTGTCGCCAACTGTTGGGACAATTCCCTGATCTGTTTTCCTTGGTTCCTGGTGTCACTCATTGGTGTGTCCATGATGTGGACACCGGAGACAGCACTCCTGTCAAGCACAAGGCTTACAGGGTGACTGACAAGGTCAGAGCATACATTAAGGAGGAGGTCTCCAAAATGTTTGCCTTAGGGGTGGTTGAGTCCTCTAGCAGTCCTTGGGCCAGCCCAGTGGTTTTGGTCCCGAAGGCTGCAGCGCCTGGTGCTTCACCAGAACTTCCGTTCTGTGTGGACTACCGAGGACTCAATTCGGTCACCAAGACTGATGCGCACCCCATCCCCAGAGCTGATGAGCTCATAGATCGGTTGGGGGCTGCCCGGTACCTTAGTACGTTTGATCTAACGTCTGGGTACTGGCAGATCGCCTTAACTGATGGGGCAAAAGAGAGGTCAGCATTCTCCTCACCAGATGGGCTCTACCAGTTCCGGGTGATGCCCTTTGGAATGAAGAATGCCCCTGCCACCTTCCAGAGGTTGGTCAACCAGGTCTTGGCTGGACTGGAGGATTTCAGTGTCGTCTACCTGGACGACATTGCAGTGTTCAGCGCCAGATGGGAGGAACACTTGCGCCACCTCCAGGAAGTGTTGTTAGCCCTGCGCAGAGCAGGCCTCACAATCAAAGCCAGTAAGTGCCAGATTGGGCAGGGTTCTGTGGTGTACTTGGGGCACCAAGTAGGGAGCGGCAAGGTGCCCCCCCTGCAACCCAAGATAGATACCATCCTGGCTTGGGCACCGCCCAAAACCCAAACTCAGGTGAGAGCCTTCTTAGGTCTCACGGGTTACTACAGGAGGTTTGTCAAGGATTATGGTAACATTGTGCACCCCTTGACTTCGCTGACTTCCAGGAAGCAGCCACGAAATGTGATCTGGACTGACGCATGTCAAACGGCCTTTGACACCCTGAAAGCTGCAATGTGCACAGCACCTATACTCCAGGCACCCGACTTTTCTAAAGAATTTATTGTCCAGACGGACGCTTCAGAGCATGGCGTGGGGGCTGTTCTAGCTCAGGTGAATGAAGAGGGCCGAGACTTACCTGTAGCCTTCATCAGCAGGAGGTTACTTCCCAGGGAACAGAGGTGGAGTGCGATAGAGCAAGAAGCATTTGCCGTGGTCTGGGCGCTGAAGAAGCTAAGACCCTACCTGTTTGGGACTCACTTCCGGGTTCAGACAGACCACAGGCCCCTCAGATGGCTGATGCTGATGAGGGGTGAGAATCCAAAACTGTTGAGGTGGTCCATTTCTCTACAGGGGATGGACTTTATGGTGGAACACCGCCCTGGCACAGATCACGCCAATGCTGATAGTCTGTCCAGATTTTTCCGCCTTAGTGATGAGAACTCCCCAGGGGAAGGGAGTTCTCCCCACCTTTCAGCTGGAGGGGACACGTGTTAGACCTGACATCATTGGCTTGAGTCTCTCCTCCATCTTTTTCTGTTTGCCTCCACTGTTTACGATGTTTTTGCTGGTATACTGCTTTGGGCACTGTGCCACTGCTGATCAGTGCCACAGTGCAAGTGCTCCCTATGTTAAATTACTGTATTGATTGAATTCCATGTTTGGCTTATTTGGTTTACTATCAGTCCCTAGTCTAGTGCACCAGGAGTGCCAGGGCTTGTAAATACAAATGCTGCTCGTGGGCCTGCAGCACATGTTGTGCCACCCACAAAAGCGGCCTAGTAAAAGTATGTCTACAGGTCTGCCATTGCTAGACCTACGTGCAGTCTGGTACTGTCACGCTGACTGCGCAAGTCCACCTACTTGCCAGTCCCCAAAGCCTTCCCTTAACTTCATGTTAGTCACCCCTATGGTAGGCCTGAGGACAGGGTACATTGTAAGCATAAGGTAGGACAAGCCGGACCAAGTTGGCATGTCCTAATAGTGAATCACAGCCATATTCGTTTTTCACTATTGTACGGTAACCTGCTCTCCATTAGTTAGAATGGGCTGCCTAGGTTATTAATGCTATAATCCTAGCTGGCTCGGGGAGCATGGTGCAATGTCGAGTTTGGTATCCCTGAACTCGGGGTTTAATTACGCATCCGTTTGTGTGGATGGTTTTTGGACTCTCGGTTTGAAAATAGCACTTTTAGAAAGTGGCTATTTTCTTGTCTAACTATTTCTGGTTTCCGCTGGTTTGCTGTGTGTGTGACAGGAGCTGGGTGGCTCCAGAGATCTGCTGAGTCAGTGTGGGATGAGTGGGACATTTGCATTGAGAGTAGGGGGAGAGTAGCTTCTGATAGCCTGCCCTGCCTGATACAATGCTGGCTCCACCTCCTGCCAGGCGACTGATGGCTCTGTGCCTGCCAGGGACGACCCTGGCCCCACCTCCTGCTGGGAGGCTGATAGCTCTGCTCCTGCCAGTGACAATACTGGCTCCACCTCCTACTGGGCGGCTGAGGACTCTGCCCTGCTCAGTGAATAGGCCAGGTGCCTCTGCCTGGCTACAACCACAACAGACCCAGGATGTTGGGAAATTCCCCTGCATGGACAAAGGGATCAAAGCCAAAATAGGGTATAAGAGAAGGACCCCTGAAACAAGAATTCAGATCACTTCTGACAAGGAACCCTGAAACCAAGGACAAGAAGCCTGCTGATCCAAGGTCTTGCCTACCCCTTCTGCCAGTGTGCTGTTTGCTGGGGGGAATCCTGCATGTGCTTCTTTATTTTTGCCAAGGAACCAGGAGAGAGGAACTGTGTGTGTACTCTCAGACTTTGCTAAAGAAAATCTCCAAGGACTGGAAGAGTGCCAGTCTCCTGCTGAAGTCACAGGGCTAAAGGACTTCACCATTTGCTAAAAGTGCTTGTTGCTGGAACTTGTGAATCCAGCACCTCTGAAAGAAACCAGCAATCTCGACGCCGACGGACGCCGCCGAATCCAGCTCGACATCGTGAGTAACGGCTCCAGTGTCCCGCTTCCTCGACGCCGGCCGCCGGGCCCGATCGACGCCAGCAGCAACGCCAGTGAGTAGCGAGTTCGGCTCCAGCTCCAAGTGACTTCGTGTCTGCACCGCTGCTGATCGCATCGACTTCGAGCCCTCTCGACGCCGTGAGTGCTGCTCACTCTTGCAACATCATCGACTTCGACGACGACGACGTATCCTGCTTCGCCTCGTGAGCGCTGCTCCTGCCCGACATCGATCGACGCCGCTGCAGGTCGCCCAGACTCCGAGGCCGGATCGACGCCGAAGACGCGACGCCGGACATCTCGACGCCGCTGATCATCGAGTGCTTCACTTTCCAAGGTACTGTGTTGTGGGGGTCCGTGTGACTCCGGGCTCGACGTGGCGCTCCTCGCGGTCGACGCCGAACCTTTGGATTAACTTTGCCTCGACGTCGTGTGACTCCCGTGTGGGTTACATTGTTGCCAAGAACTGTGTTTTAAAGAAGAAGAGTTGCTTTTGATACTAAAGACTTTGTGCTAAGAAGAAACTACATTTGAACTATTATTTTTCCCTTCCAAGAGTATTTATTAAGATTGTGTGTATTTTTGTCGTTATTTGGTCTTGTGCTAAGCCTTATATAAAAATCCTTATTTTTATAATACTACTGTGTCGTGTCCATTTGTAGTGTATTCACTTTATTACTGTATGTGGTCATAAATGCTTAACGCACTGCCTCTGAGATAAGCCTGTCTGCTTTGCCAAGCTACCAAGGGGGTGAGCAGGGGTTATCTAAGTGTGTGATCCCCTTGCCCTGACTAAAAAAGGTGTGTCCCTATTTGTCAGAAGTGTATTCCTCTGCCAACTAGAGACAGCCCGTTCCAACACCAATGATACCTCAGAGGGCAGAAATGGTTCGTCAAACACCAGTGGGGATTGGGCCCTAATATCGGAGTCTAAGGGAGGTGAACATATCACTTCTATCCCGCCATACAGTGCAGAGAAGTGGGAATACCATTGTTGTTCTGTTATGTGGATAGCGGTAGATTGCCTGCTTTGCTGCCTAGCCTTGTTAATCAGTTCCCAGAACAGCGTGGCATTCTTCTTATTGGATGCGGATTTAAGATACTGCCAATGTTGTTCCTCCCACTCTCGTTTGGCCAACACTAATACCCTCGCATAATCCTTCCTAGCCGCTCTAACTAGTGAGGGATTCTTTTTAAGCAGGGCAACTGTTAACTCCTTCCTTTTTACCTTACACTGGTCCGAGTACCACAGGTTACTGGATTTTACCAGTTTATTATTCACTCTACCACTTTTACCCTGGATTAAAAAGTATTGTCCTACTTCCTCTATTGCGTTTTTATAAGCCAAAGGAGAAGGACGGCCCCTGGGCACTAACATTTTCCAGTTCAAGATCCTCCAGCATGACAGTCAGATCTGCTACGTGCGCCCTAATCCTCTCAAGATTCCCTTCCTGGAATTGAACCTTATCCCATTTCAGCCTGCGATTGCCATTATAGGGGGCGACCTCATTGGTTGTCCTCAAGGGGACTTTTTTCCCACTTACCTTTGGTTTACCCCACCTTAGCTTCATACATAAGGGGTTTTGGTCGCTATCCTGCGAAGGTACTACCTCCATGTCTATCAGATCGCACCACAATGTGACATCCAATAATATGTAGTCTATTCTAGGCAGGCCATTAAGCCTGTTAAAGGTCATCGCTCCAGCCCGATCAGAGGTTGTCCTGCCATTTAGCGCTCTTAAGTTGAATTCCATGGTCAGGACATTGATCTGAATTGCCCTTGCTGACCATTTTCTGATTGGGGCTAATGACAGGCCTGGAATAGACCATCTAGAATCCTCCTCCTCTATGCCCAGGGGATCGTCCCTAGTTAGGGGTTCGAATGTATAATTAAAATTCCCTCCCACTATGATTTTAGAAGTTGGGGGCATTTGGCTAATACCTGTTCTAGGGTCTTCAATGTGCATGAGGTTAGATCCCCCGGCGTCCCTCTAGAGTAGATATTAAATAGATCTATCCTACTCCCCTTATTGTGCCCTGTGAATGAAAGGTGTAAAATATCCCTACTCGCTGATTCGTGGGTGGTAACATCCCAGTTCAATCCAATTTTTACCCAGACATGTAAGCCTCCTGCCGGTCTGCCCTTCCCACAGCTTAATGCGGGCAAGAAAAAGGTTGCATAACCGGATTTGTGCACTGGGAGCAAGCTCCAGGTTTCTTGGAACATGCGTACATCGAACTTCTCGATAAACGCATTCCATTCTGGTAGGACCATCTTTTTTTCCAACTCAGCCACATTCCAAGATAGCAAATGGAAAACGCTATGGCCTGTGATGGGCAGGTCAGGGGTAACCCCATTTTTCCCACCCTGCGCACAGGGAACAGGCTTGCTAATAGCTTCTAAAGAACTAGCTAATTTCGGGGGTAAACTGCTATCTCCGTTGCCCCCCAAGAACTTCATTTGTATGGTAGTTGTAATCCCGCTGCTATCAGAATTGTTGGCAGCTATAGGGTCCACTTTTCCATTATCAGGATTGTTGGCAGCTATAGGAACCACTTTCCCCCCATTTAAGAGACTTGGTAATTTTTAATGTCAATCGACCATATCCAGGCAACTAAACCTATTTATGATCGGAAAGCCACCCCAATTATCCCTAAAAGCTGGCTCTGTGGTTGGCTGCTCCCCCCACGGCCCCCATTCCCGACCCCGATCTCGATGCCCTGCTCTATACCAGTTACTATCAACTGCATGGTCCCGAGTGGGGCCACTCCTAGGGGGATAAAAGAAGGAAAGTCGCCTGGTAGCTATACCCTCGAGCCTATCTTGGGTGTCCCATGAACAGACATGGGCAGCAGTGTAGGGATCCACAAAATTAATCATCACACAATCGCCCTGAACAGTTTTCCTCTGGTGGCCCAGCCATGACACCCTCCGCACCGTCAGGATCTTACTTAAATGATGTGGGGGTAAAGGCCGATTTTGATTATGCCAATGTTGGACCTTGTTGAGTAACGACCAATTAGCTTCCTCACCGGGAACCTCCAATTCCGGTACCCCCGTCATAACCACCACATAAGGTGTAGCCTCAGGGGGGAGGTTCACCACTCTTCCTCTGGCCCGCACTCCGCCGTTTTTATTTCCCTTTGGCTGAGTGGTGTGTGCCCTAGATGGGGTGGCCCCCTCACGAGGCAGATTGGGACATGTGTTGGTTTTATCTTTCTTTTCAACTATCTTCTCAGCGACTAAGGCTGGGTTGGGGTTGGTGTTCACCACTAGTGGTGGAGGATTTTTAGGAGCTTGTAATGTGGCTTTGTTACTACTTGGTTTGATACCCCCTGCTTTTTGGTCCCCGGGTGGTTTTTGGTTTTTAGGCATGGTGCAGAGATCGGCTAGTTGTTTTTCAATGTAGGATAATTTTTTCTCGATAGGAGAGAGGTAAAATTTAAAAAGCTCTTCTATCTTCGTTAAGAGTTGGATGTCAACCACATCCCCACTGGCACTTTCCCTAACCAGGCTAATTGAACCTTCTAAATTCCCTATACTCCCGGCCTCTATTATAACATCATTACCATGAGGGTTATGATCTATATGTGGTTTTTGAGCAGGGACCCCAGCAATCTTTTTCTGATGTCGTCCCCTTCCCCTCACTGTGTTTTGTCTTCCGTACTTTAGGGATGGCGCCCTCCCTCCTGCCTCTCAATGTGGCAGCGCTCGGGTCTTCCTGAGTGATACTGGTAACTAATTCCAGGGTTTTTTCCAAGTCAGTGCTTAATTGAGAGACACATGATAGGTGAGACACTGAAAGGTCTACCATATTCGGCAGACTACATCTATTAACATTAACATCTGCCTGGATATCTATAAGACCCACAGCCTTAGATTGTTCGGGGGTTTTAGCCGTTGCAAGGTGGCCCATAGACAATCTTTTTTTTTGCCAAGGCAAGGTCTTGGGACACCCTGCACTCCATTAATGTAATCCCTTGGTCTATGAAAGTATTGGCCCTTATGATGAAGTTGTCCAGGGTACCCGTTGATAGGGTCCCCCCCGCAGCTGTTTTACTTCTGCTCCCACGGGTAGACATTGTTTACCAGGAGAAGTCACTAGTCTGTACAATGAGTGACAGTATCAAAAATGTATAAAATATATAAAGTACGTACATACTGCCACTCAGCCAACCGAGGTTAGGGGTAGGAGTTAGGGAGGGGGCCCAGCCCGGACTCAAACTGTCTCTAACGGGCTTCAACGGGCCCGCCCTTGGCCCGGGCTTCTCCCGGCTCGCTCCGCGCTCGCTCACGCTCTGCCGGGCTCTCGCTGAGTTTATAGCACCTCCAGGCGCTTGGATGACGTTTCCCTGGCTGCGCCGCCGCAGGGGGTGGTGGGATGACGAGTCCTCCACTCGGCGACTGCAATGATGGCAAATGCGGCAGCGGGAGGACTCGTGGAGCACAGCAGCTGCCCAGAAGTCGGGGGTGAGCAAGATGTCCTCAGGGGAAGTGTCTAAACAAAGTTATAGAGCTTAACACGCTCTCCCAACAAAGTTATAGAGTTAGTTCAACCAGGTTGCCAGGTTACCAGACTACCAGGCTTCCCGGCTGCCAGGCTACTTGTTGCGAGTTTTTGTGGCACCTCGGTTCTCCCTCACGGTGCCGTGGCTCAGGCTCAGTGCCCCCGCTTCACCCCCAATACACTCGAGGCTCACCTGAGGGCTTGGCTTGGATCGGTCCCCCGCGCCGCCACACACTCTGCCTGCAGGGGGTTGCTGATCCTGTGGGCGGTCGCGATAGCCAGGGCCGTGGCTCGGGCAAACTCGGGGCGTGGAGACACTGGTGCGCTGAGTTACAGGTCCGTCTGAATCCGCTGCCGTTACACAGACTAACGTCCTGCTAGACCTGTTAATAATGGGTACGCGTTGCTTAACGATGTTTTTACTTCTGCCAGTGCTTTAAAATAAACAAATAGTAAAATTTAACGCCATCCAGAGGCGTATATATACCTCTGTTAGCTTAAGCTATTGGCTGCACCGAATCACCACATGTTTAATTCTTTATCCCACAAATGCATTATATACTGAAAATAATCGATGTTTCTTTCTTTTTTCCCTACAGCACACTATTTTACTTTTTCAGCCAAGATTCAAAATGCATGCCAGACGAATTGTCTTTGCCTGTGCTTACTTATTTTGCGTTTTGGAAGGCGGACTGCTGTGGTACAGTAAATGGGGAGTGATCCTTTCAAGTTTATTGATGGAGCGTTAGAATTCTCGTAAACATGCTTGTAAATGTTTTTCTTTTGTTATGTATTCGCATATTGCATATTTATTGTGGGGTTTTCGTAACTTTTTGATAAACATGAAAGTTGGTTTAAAGATGATACCGTGGTTCAAGGTCAGGGCCGGAGGTTGTGCAAAGGCACGTGACATATTGCGATTGTTTGTGAAATGATGCACCATGCCCATTCCAACACCCTGATAATTTAAGTAAATGCTGCACATACTACATGTTCTGTGGTTTGTGTGATTCAATTGTGTCTATTTGTTGTACTGGGTCCGTTGTACAAGGAGGTAAAGATCACACTGTAGACCGGAAGCGTCTGCTCAGTCATATTTTAACTGTGCGAATCCAGAGAGTCGGTTCTAAGGGTGAGGGTGCAGTGAAAAACACGCAAAGGACAGTGATCTATCAAACATGAGTTGAGACTCATTACACTGGCTGATGCTTTCTTACTGCAAGTCTACGCTAATGGACCAGATGTACTAAAAGTCGGACTCGGCCAATGGCGGGTCCTCCACTGAGGCGGAGAGCGTCGCACCCCCCTACCAGCAGACCCACAACTCGAAAAATAAAACAATAATCCCACAGGTCCATTCTTGGTTTATTTTTTCAGTATGATTTAATCTTCGGGTGGGGCAGAGGATGACAGGCTGTGAGGCTAGAGTGGGAGTGGTGCGCAGCACTTGTCAATGCGCATGTGGATGTGGCAGGCCGTCCCAGGCCGACAAACACACATGCACACTGAGCTGTCTCCAACCCCAGCTGCGTTGCCTCGTTGGGGACAGCAAAGCACTGGCTCCCAGTCTTCCTGGGAGTACAAATTCACAGCGCTCAGGCCAATCCTGACGCTGCTTTCAAACATGAGAGCAGCATCAGGATTGGCCGCAGGAGAGCCTGTGAGCCTGTGCAGTGCAGGAGCGCGATCGGCAAGAGGCAGGTAAGTGGTTTTATTTGTATTTTTTTTTATCCCGCCACCACTCTACCCTGCCACTCTGCCATGATACAGGTCGCACTGGACAGGGCAGTGGTTTGTGAAAACTTTGAGCATTGCATTGTGCAAACAGTAAATACATTTGCATGCCACATTTACGAGCGGCATGCGGCTGTGGTGTCATCAGCCACTCTTGTATAACATTTCTTAATTACTTACCAGCAATTGCATTACTCTGAGTCATATTCCCTCGCTTGCCGCCATTACGTGTGAGGCCGCCTACCTCTCCAGACACCAATCCCACAATTCAGGATAGGTCTACCCAGAGTATGACTTTGATGGTTGCAGAGCTGCAGGGAGCATCCACTGTGGAGGATTGCCGGGCGGTGACCTGGGCGGATTCCTCACATTTGCTTAGCATTACAGGCATGGTGAGGTACTATGTATCACTAATGTGTTTGGTCATTGGGTACTGTTTTCAATGCAGAAATAGAATATGTTCTTTTGCATTGTATCTGAATACATGTGTGTTCAGCAGGCACTGTCGGTTGTTCTGGTTTTATTTCCTGCTACGTCTCACATGTAATGGCAAGAAGGAGGGAATGGAGGAGTAGGTAATGTCTTAATTACTTACAGGTAAATTGCATTACACTGAGTAATATTTCCTCGCTGACCGCCATGGTCCCTCCCACACTCTCTATGATACAACTGACAATTGTTGGTTGCAGCTTGTTACTGACAGGAGGTGTGGTGGGGGAGGACCTTTTATTTGATTGGAGTTTTTAGGATTGGTGTCTTGAGAGGCAGCAGGCCTCATGTTATGGTGGCAAATGAGGTAATGGACGAGGAAGTAATGTAGCACAACAAAAAGCATTGCACCATTTCACAAAGGTGAGCCAGCAATATGTTGTAAGAAATTTGAATTCTAGGTACACCCTTCAGTAAAAAAATGTAACTGACAAGTGGTCTCGAGTAAGCTGAGCAAAATTCGCAATTTCGCAAAAATTGCACATTATGAATTGGGATATCATGCGTCATTTAATTTGTCCATGAGTCTTGCTGGTTTCATTTGACACTAGAATTTCAGCCATAGCCATGTGTCATTGGTTTCGATCTGGCTTTACATTGAATATTTTCGTATATTTTCAGGGAGTTAGCACTTCACGACGCAAAAGTGAACTTTCAGTGCAAAGTAGCTTTTGTTTGCAAACGTATGCACGACTGCCATTTGTACCAGTATGCATTACAAAGCATCACTTCGTGTCGCACGTGCACTCTCGCTATTCGATAGTAAATTTAGGCCCACATTGGGCCAGTCAGAAATATTCTGAATGCTTGTAAATGTTATTCGCATCTCCCGACTCCCGCCTACGACAGCCCTTCTAGCGCTCTACCTAGGACCGCTCTTTAGAAATCCATGTGGGTAAACCTGCAGCACTGACATCGTCAGAGCACGCGAACAGTCTGAAACCAGTCTCAGTAGGCTTTGTGGCTTTCTTTGGTAAGTCGTAAAAAGTTCGTGAACATTCAAGGTCATTCAATTGGAACAGCACATTTCTAGACTGGTGTGGGCTGGTGATTAGAAACCCAAACTATGCAGCACTCTAGGACAACAGGAATCCAAGGCTGAGTCAAGGCTGTGTCACCTTCATGTTCCTCTTTCATGCTATGGGAAACGAAATTCCCAGACAGAAAATAGGCTCCAGATGAGAAGTGCATTGTTACCCGTGATATCGAGTTACCGGTGTCCAGTAATCAGCAAAATGCAACTGAATTAAACATTCGAAAATAAGAATATTAGTTGTATAATTATGCAATTGCCAGACAGTATGACAGCGTGATAGCAGAAAATGCACCAATTATCACCTAGTAATGCAAGCAATCACAATTAGAAATTCACAGGTTTGATCACCAAGTAGCTTAACTGCAGTCCTGGTGTATTAGTGGTCTTCATGCCGGCCCAGTTAACTCCTGGTTGAGCAGAAACACTCCATTCTGAGCTGCCCCTTACAAGAGCCCATGAAACGTTGCTACTAAAATACATCCACCTTGTGAACATATTCACTTCTGGTCTTATACCTGCCTGCCTGAGTTATAATTGGTAGTATACATAAAAGTGATGCCTAGAAAGCTTGAATTAATCTCAGCTACAGGTAATCACTCAGGGCCACTTCCCAGTACACTGGTTTTTTGTTCACCATGCCACTTCTGATTGGACCCAGCCCTATGCAAATCAGTCTTGATGCTGCTCCAATGAAAATAGTCCAGCCCAGACTGCCAAGCCAGGTCCTACCTGACCCGGAACACAAGCAATATTTCCTTACTCAATATTCCATAGAACAACCCTCCAACCCTCAAGATGTCATCCTTCTTGGAGACTGCCTTTGGCCCAGCTTACCAGAGATCATCAAACCCCCATTGACCATCTGAACTTCAGAAAACTCTTGATGGAACACCTGCTTTCCAAAGATTACTAATGGTGTTCTGACGCTACCCCATGTGCCCAACCTGACACTCATTCATAGATGAACTGCTTAAACTACAAACATAACGCAAATACATAAGCAATTACATGTTTGAGATGTTCATACGCCAAACATTGCTCCCAAATAATGCTGCTAATTAAATATTTTCATTTGTGTGACATTTAAATCTAAATATGTGCTTATCTTTTTTTTCTCTTTCTTTATTGTTACAAAATAATCATTGAGGCATATATGATAATGTTGTATAAGAAGCTCAGACCAATAAATTAGTAAATGTAGTAGTGTTCAATGTAGTGGACCTTGCACCCTTTAACCCATATAGGGCCTGAGTTCAGTTTGGCAAATGGGATACCCATTTAAAATGTATTTTGCTTTAGTCGGCTTCTATACTACAAGTGCATTATATCCCATGGAACTTGTACTGAGGTAGATGGGCTAACATCCATTACATTTTAAATTAAGCCCTTATCATTAAATGCAGAAAAGCTCATCAAAAACCTTTGGACCTGATCAGGATCTTATCGGTCCCATCACCAGCCTGCCGCGTATGAGGTCGGAGCAAGGCTGACAAGCTGGCGGCATTACCAGATGACCTACGTGCTGCCGGTGGGACTGCGGGGGTCTTTCCGCAGCGGCAAACTTCGGCTCACAGGAAGAGCCTGAAGGCAATGCCGCCGCACTTCAGCGCCCGCATTGTTGTGTGTGCATGACAGTGCAGGCATAGCGGGCACAACATGCGCCCCCAGCCACAATGCCCAATGGGCTAAAGCACAGAGTGTCCTTGTTTGGGGCCTCTTCACTGCCTTTCTGCTGACCAATTCATGGCTGGGCCCTGCCATGAAACAGTCTTCGGAAAGGCAGATCACAGTCTGTTGCTATACAAATTTTAATGTGTGCTTATAATACGTTTTCCTCTTTTAATAATTTATGTAAGGCACAGAATGACTGAGCATAAATGGTATTCTTATTTTTGTGGTGAGGGCAGGAAGGTGGATTCCAGTAGTCTATGGGGTGATTAGTTTATAAAGCAGCAAGTGTGAGGCTAGCGGTTTCTGCTGTGCAACCGAGCTCATTTTACGTTTCACTGATGAGCAGTAGCACTGGCAGTTTGCTTTCATATTTCGTTCTATGGACATTTGCCCATATCATACATAAAAATAAAGAATATGCAATATTAAAACATGATATGGACAGCAAGCTAAACAGAATCACGAATATGTTATGCCAAAATAATGAGTTAGGTTAAAAAAAATGCTTGTGGTATTTTAACCAGGCCCTTTTTTTGTTGAGTTTTGCCTACTGATCACTTTTCAATTTGCTTTGAAATTAATTCATAGACGATATGCAATGTATAGCTTTGAAGTTCTGAGCACCCACACAAGATTCGAACTCGGTGATTCACTGCTCTGTGGTTGGAGAATTTTGTTGAGATGTCAGAGCAGTGAAATGCCAGCGTTCGAATGGGCAGTGATCCCTCTCCAAGCCAAGCTGCACAAACCAAAGGGAAGTTGATAAAACTAACGAGTGCAGTTACCCCCACTAACTTCCATCTACCCTTGGTAGCTATGAGGCTGGGCAGGCCTGCACTTAACAAGCGGATAGATGTCTGCCGCATAGACGAGCATCTATCGCCCAACATCTGGGGACTAGTGGATGGCTCTCTGCTCTCAGATGCAGAGTAGGCAGTGCAGGTTCAAGCAGAGAGAAGGAGCGAATGCTCAGAGGGTTTTGTGGGAGAAAGCCAGGATAATATATTTGGATTTTTGTTGTTTACTTAGAGGGGAGGGTGGGACTCGGTGGTGATTGAATGTTGTATGGAAGAATGGCAGGGTGGAAGTCATTGGATTGTTTTCATACTCGATGGAGAGGTAGAAAGAGTTAATACAAGTGGTGTGGGAGAGTTGTAGGATGTCAGGTATTTGGTTTCACTTAATGTGATCGGGAAAGAGTGGATTTGGGAATTGAAATTGGTGGCAGAAGCTGACAGGGTGCCAGATACTTTTTCTGTACCTGCTGGAGGGAGGGTCACACAGAATCATAGTGAGGGAAGATGATAGGACAGCAATGTTTTTCAGTGCAGCTGTCACCAGACAATAATATGAAAATCACCAGGAGATGGGCTTTGGCTCTTCTACATGTTTTGATTGGGTAGAAGTAGTGGGCTTCCTCAAAAAAAGTGCTTGGGCAGCTGTGGTTTTTTTTAATTTATCAAGCTGCCTGAGGTTGAACATTCAAGAGCATTACATTGTAATGATATTAAATAATTTTGGATCTGGCTTAACAACTCAACTGTCACCTGGCCTTATGTGATCAACAAAACAGAGCTTTCAGAGACCTACTGAGAGAGGGGCTGAGGCTCCGCCCACACGTAGGTCTCCTTGAGTACAGGATTTTAACGGGCCAAGTTTATGTGCTTCCACCGCATGTATGCACGTTTTGGCTTGTAGCAATGATTATACTTGATGCAGCAGGCTGGTTGGTTATGGTTAAAAGCCAAAGACCATAGCTAGACACCCAACCTGCTTATCATGGAAGTGTATGATAAAGGCAGGAGGCCTGTCCTATTTATTATGAAAAGCATATGTTAAAGTCAACAAGCATTTAGGAGCCGATTGTTATTACTTTGTATTAAGCCTACAGATTGTTTTGTTCTGTGAAATCTCAAAGATTACCTTGGTAAGCAAACGTTGTGGTGTTGGTTACCCCGCCTTACAAATCACAAACATTGAAGATTTTTTACGGTGAGAATCCTTGCTAAGCCCTTTTAGAAGAGATATCATTTTGCTTTGCCAACTATGATTTTGTACATCTTAGCAATTTTTTGACTGTATGCCTCATGATTGCCTTTTTAGAAAGCTTGCTTGCAGTAGGCATGAGTCGGTTATAGTGACAAGCCAATGATAGGAGCTATATGATTGATTGAAGTGCAGGAGAATGGTATGCTCACTGCCATAGGTATGGACTGTTTATTGTGGGAAGCTGTTCCAAAGGAAACTGACCTGGCTTATTTATTGTCTAATGCATATGGTAATGCCAATAGGCCTCTAACAATGAATTGTTATCACAGTATATTACAGTCCGTAGAAAGGTATTTGACTACGTATAATCTCACCGATTACTATAGTAGGCAAGGTATTTGGTGTTGATTATCCATTCTGACAAATTCTCGGGGAATAATTTCACTGTGTTGGTTCATGTCAGGCCCTATTGAGAGGGGTTGTATATTGTTTTGCCAGCAGTGATCTTATTCATATTTGTGACTTTATAAATGTATGCCTGATGGTTCCCAGCTTCTGGGCTCTTTAGTAGGCCTACGTGGCATAGAGCGACAAGCCGTTGCTAAAGGCTAGACATGGCATTGCTCATAAGCCTGGGAGCAAAGAGATGCAAGAGGCATTAACTCCATTTCGACTTCAGACCCTCAAACACTTATGGATTCTGAGGTACAATGCCTGACTCTCAGGGAAAAGATTTACTACAAAATTATTGTACCAAAATTATTGACTTCTCAAATATTTTATATATGGATGAGCATGGGTGACTTCAGGGTACTAGTTCCATGCACTGTTATTAAACTGTGCTAAAGGCAGAAGGCAGGCGTTTTGTTACATGGTATCTCACAGATTACTGTAGTTAACCCATCAGGACAAACCATGGATAGAGATGATTTACTTTATGGTAATCATTAGTAGGGATTTTGAATTGCTATGACAACTATATTTTGTACATATTTGTAATTTTATTACTGTATACCTGATGGTTGTTTAGTGGGAAGGAACACAGTGTCGGAACAACAGTAGGTCTGAGTTACTTATGGAGACACGCCAATGATAAAGGATGCATGCTTGATTGTTCATAATGAAACGTTATGATAAATACAGTACGCCACACATTTGGATTGTGAAAAACTTATGTTAAAGTCAATAGAAATTTAAGGGTAGATTGTTATTACTCTTTATTAACATTTGTAACTTGGAATCTCATAGATTACCATAGTGGCCAAGCATTTTGGTACTAGTTACCCCCCTTTACAGACCATAGCTATAGAACATTTGTACTGGCAGAATTCTTAGTAGGCCCTTTTAGGATAGATAGTATTCTGCTTTACCAACTGTAATTTTGTATACTATGTAATTTTAAGACTGTATGCCATTTGGTTGTCTTGTGGAAAAGCTTAAAACTTTACATAGGTAGATTAGTAACTATAACTCATGCCCTAAAGTAACTAAAACTCACACCCTCATATACACTGCTAATTACCTCACTTATTACATCACTCATGACATGTTCTATTACATCATTGATAACAACACTACAACATTTCAAATGACATCATTGATGACAATACTGTGTCATCAGTGGTCCCAGCAATGATGTAATTTAACATGTCATGAAAAATGTAATATGTGAGGACCTACACAATGCATGGTGTAAGCCCATATCATAGTTTAGTTCTTAAACATTAATATTTATCTCATTTTAATAAGCCAATATACATAGCAAAGGTAATTTACCCTGCCAAGTGTTTCTGCAGTTCATCTAGCCTCACGCCAACAAGAGCACGGAGGAACTCTTGGCAGCTATTGGGACAGGAATGTTCTCTGCATGGTGTACCATCATGATCCCCTGCCCTGAGGTTCCTACTGCTATTGTGTGAGTGAAGGCCCAGGCCTGTCCCTTGGAATGAGTTTGGTTCTGGACCTCTCCTGTGACTTAGAGAGGCACACAAAGCATGCCCTCATTTGTTTGACAGTGGGCTACCATCCCAGTTGTGGGTTTAGCATCGAGAGTAGTAATGGAAGTTTGCCGTGTTTTATGACTCAGCAATTGCGACCAGACCATTCTGTCTGTGTACTGGAATGGAGACCTACTAGCCCACTCAAGTAAAGTGCATCTTCTATGTGCTAACCCTGATCCCAGAGTAGATTGTGCATGTTTTTTTATGTGACCTGTGTGATACATGCATTGTGTGAATGAGTACCTCAGAGTAATGGAGACCTGCGGGTTCTATTTTAGTAGACTCTGGCCTGTTCCTCTCACACGTTAAAGGTGCGGTTTTCTTCCCACACAGTGAAAGTCTACTGCTTGCATTGCTGAAGCTGGAGGGAAGAGACCTAAACAACTGAAGTGGGGAAAGAGGAGTCAGCTCCTTTAGATTTGTACTGACAGTTGGTAGAGGGTTGGGGTGAAATATGGGACTGCACTGCCAGATTTTCAGGATAAGAAAGGTCTTTTAAGTGAGGCCTGACTTTTATCTCGTTCCTTATCACTGTTCGCTGTGGCTCTTGACAGCCACTTACATAAAGTTTTGCCTCTTTCTGCCTCTCTTGTGGGTACACTGTGCTGGAGAATCCCGTTCTATGAGGACCATCACTCTACACAAAGGCTGTGTCTGGAGAACAGTCTGGAGATTATGTTTGAAAGATAAACCAACCCACAGTGGTTCTGAAAATGCAGATAGGAAAGCCCCTGTCTGCTTTCCCTACCACTGCCACTACCAACTTGCAGTTCCAGTACCACTTGTCTTTGAGCACGGAAGGGAGAGCTTTGTAGAGTAGTCAGAGCACTGCTGTGCAGCCAGTGCTGATGTCTCATGTCTACTTGACAACCAGCTTTCCAGAAATGAGGGGACATCAGCTGGAGTCTTGCCTGGAAAGAAGGCTCTTTTCACCAGAACTAACATGCCTGGATGCCAACATGACTGCTGAGAAAGGGAAGGAGCTTGCCAAGCCTAGGTCGTCTGTCAGTCCAGGGAGCGCCAGAAGCACCTTCACCCTGGCTATGTGAGTTTCTATCCGAACAGGAAGGCTGTTTGCACAAGGAAATGTGAGGACAGTCTCTCTGGATAAGCAGTTCCAATCAGGAACCGCGGCACTAATGGTCTGTACCACTGCATCAAAGTGCATGAGCAGACTGTGCTGCTGCATCAGCAAAGTGGGTCCAAGAGGACTGTGCCACTGCAACAACAAACTGTGCCCTAGTGGACTGTGCCAATGCATCAATGAACTATGCCCATGGTGGGGTTGCGCATCTGCAGAAACTGCACAGAAGAAGACTGTGACCTGTAACCCTAGCACCTAATTCACCAGAAGCCCAGAAGCGGGCTACTTGTCCAACTGAGGCCTGTGTGCCTGTGCAGACTCTGGGCTGGAACAGCACTACTGCCTGCTGCGTTTGCAGTTCAAGTGTGGGAGAACCCCCGGTTAGTGCATCTATTCTCAAAAGAGGGAGCAGACTAGACATGTGCTGCGAGTCCTTGCCAGAAGTCCAAGAAGAGCCAAGTGACTACCCTGTGGAGACAAATAATCCTTGAGGACTACAACGCAAACTGAGTGTGCGACCTAGTATAAAGGGGTAATCTGCACCTGCACCTTGATACCTTCTCAGAAATAACTTGGACTCAAAAAGGGGGGGAAATTACTAGCTTATGCCGTAGGGTTTCCACCAGTGGGGAGATGCTGAAAGGGGGCAACCAGGACTCCAAGTGCAGTTGCCCCAGCACCAGTGAAACATTTGTGCATGTAATCTGTTCTGTGAGGTATTTACTTTTTTTCTTAAAGTACTTTTTCTTCACTAAAGTAAAGCACTGAGTTGGAAAATCCTTTACTGAACTGTAGAGCGATTTTTGAGTTCTGAGAGTCTGTGCACCCCTACACTACCTTACTGAGAATCCTGGGACTGCTCTCCCTTGCTATCACTGGAAGTTAAGTGCTGAAGGGGTTGTACTTGGCCCGGTTTTGCAGAGTCATTGAAAGGCACACCCTGGGACCCACCAGAGACAAACAGCCCATTCCCCATGGATGAGGCTTAGTAGCCCCTGCATGTCCCATGCCCCCTAAACAGCGTCTAACAGCGGTGATGTCATTTTATATCACATATATAGGTGGTATGAGACCATCCTGCAGGCTACATATGGCTGTTACCTTTCAATGCCAGATTTGTATTTTATGACTTATTTAACAGTTAAATAAGTCAACTCCATGGAAAACACTGGCATTTTACTACTGTTTAGCATTGGCATCAGTCAGCAAAATCAGACCGGAGAAATGGGGGATCAGGACAAAAAGTATGCCTTTCCTCACAAATACCACCTCCAGTGATACCTACACTACCATCACCACTACAGACACTATTACCAAGCTATCACTAACCCACTAACAATGCCACACATACAAACAGCACTAATATCACTATTACAATGCCATTCTCAACACCAATACAACAGTTAACATCACCACCACCGCCGCCAATACCATCACTATCAATGCCACTACCAATACTATCACTATCAATGCAACCACAATAGCACCAAAAGCACACCAGCAATACTGCCATCAAAATTTCCACACCACAATCAATTGCCAATTCCACCCACATCATCAGTACTACCCTAAATTTCATTCCACCACCAATACTGCCAAAAGCACAAGCGCAATACTAATCCCACTACCCCAATAAAAGCTGCCAACACCACCAATAACACAACAATATTAATACACCTACCAACGAATAAACAATCCCTACCCCTATCCTCAATACCAGTTCCATCACCAACACTACAATTGTCATCATAAGCACCTATATCACAATCACTAATAAAAATTCAGCCAATAACAAACTACTACACAAAATATATTACTACGACCTCCAAGCTGTAGCAAAGCCATCCATCTGGCTTTAATGTGCCTTGGTTTGCATGTGCTGTCACATTAAACCCAGACCTAGTGGTGTGCAAATGCATGTGTGAGGAAAACAAACCCTACAGACAGCATCAATAAACAAAAGACCCAATACCAGTGCACCATCATGAGAGCAACATTAACCCCTCCTCTGCTGATGACGGAAAAGCTCCGTCATCAGCTGCGATGGCGCTGTGCTGATGACGGAACCGCTCCGTCATAAGCACAGCGCAACCAACACTGGTTTACATAGCTGTTCCGTCACCGGCATGCGCCCGTCGCAGTGAAGGGGTTAAAGAGCCAGTTTGGCAGTAACCCTGGTAAATGATTTTTAACATTCATGAACAACTTTATGAATTGTGGGTGACATTAAAAATGGAAATAAAATACATCTTAGGGGGAATTGCTCACTTTCTCTTTCGGTGGAATTCCTTGCAGATCATTCCGCAGTCACTATCTATTCCAAGATTGCCAATGGAGCATAACTAGATGCCTCAGGGACCGAAGAATGAGTAGCTATGACATATGTGTTTACGCTGACCATTCACAATATTGCTATTCAATCTTTTCCAGTTATTGGGTATCATTTGATTTTTAGTATACTTCATATAATTTTAAGGATGCTTTTTCCTTCTGGAGATGGTCAATGTTTTCTGTACTATTGCCAAGGTCTGTCTGTATCACAATTTCGTTTGTGCTAATCAAACTGGAGTCTATCATCATGTTGCCCAACTTTAAGTCTCTTCCTTTTTCTTGAAACAAACGTCCGTTTTAGTTGTTGATGCAGTTCCAACTAATTCTGCAAATGTTTGTTGCAAGAGTGTCAGAGGCATGCTTATAGCACTAGAATAGTTGCGAATGGCAGATGGAATCACTGGTAACCAACCTTGAATCACCTCCACATATTTATCTCCCCCACTAAGCTGTGATCAATTTCTGATATACAATACAATACATTACTACATTTAAAAGTATGTACATCTATGGTACCACTGAACAAATCTTGCAGCTATCGGATAATGATTGCTTGTGATGCTGAAAATTTTGCTTTTCGGGCTTTAGCTAGTGGGGTTCCGATGGATGGGAGGCAGATAATGAGAAATAGGATCTCTGTCTTGCATCTATTCCTGGAAAGACAGTTCAAACCTATCCATCTTTGAACATTCCTTGAGAAAGAGGTTTTACAAATTGCTTGTGATGCCCTGGCTCATTGGAAACTCTGATGACAATCTCACAATCCTGTAGTATCTAACATTGGATCAGGCCCAATCTAATGAAAAAGAACTCCACAAACAGAAAGCAACACGCAGTTTATAATTAGACTAGCAACCGGTCCCGATGTTGTCCCGGTATGAATTGCTGCCGGCCAGTAGTATATTGTTTTGTAGGATTTCGTTTTGATAGCATTTCTTATCTGTGACAGGCCTGTGAAACGCTCCGTTTCACAGTGCACTCCTGATGCACTTAAGAGTGCACGTTCAGTAGTGTGTGAACTCGAGTTTCCCTACTTTATTTTTCCTTGCAATATTATATAGCGCGAACTCGACAACACGGCATGAGCACAATTTACATTACAGAAGAACACATTCATTTGTGGTAGGCACGGGGAGACAAAGCGATTTGCCTGGAATCACAGGATGTTGAGCTGATGCCAAGATTCGAACGTAGCTCCCCAGCTCTAAAGTTCCCAATTCTAGAACTTGTGGCGGGAGGTGTGTCTAAAAGTGTATGTCGGTGCTGGCCAGCAATGAGAGAGACCTGTGCATTTTTCAAATGGGTGGTAAAAAAATATGAGTATGTTGCTGGAGATGTGGGCCGCAGTGCCACCAATGCACTTACCAGGGGAGGGTAAACACCCATTATTCCACAACTTTCTTTCCGTATACACATCATTACGAAAGTACCATGACTCCGCAATGCCATTATAATGCATGGCATTACATTTTATATGCTTTTACCACGCATACATTTACAACGAAATTCGTTGTAAATGCATGAATGGTAAAAGCATGTTTTTTAAAAATGTTTGGATAAGGTAAGTATGGGTATAGGGGTATATGTTTTGGGGTACTGAGGTATATGTTTTGGGGTGTTTGGGTATTTTAAGGGTTCAGATATAGTTTTGGGTTATGGGGTACAGGGGTAGTTTTAGGGTTTAGGAATAGATATGGGTTTTGGGGTACAGGGGTATTTTTATGGTTCATGGCTAGGTTTGGGTTTTGGGGTATAGGGGTATTTTAAGGGTTATGGGGTAGGTTTGGGTTTTGGGGTACAGGGGTATTTTAAGGGTTCAGGGCTAGGTTTACATTTACATTTACATACATTTACATTTACATTTACATACATTTAGGTTTGGGATTTGGGGTACAGAGGTATTTTTAGGGTTCAGGGCTAGGTTTGGGTTTTGGGGTACAGGGGTATTTTAGGGTTCATGGGTAGGTTTGGGTTTTGGGGTACAGGGTTATTTTTAGGGTTCAGGGCTAGGTTTGGGTTTTGGGGTACAGGGGTATTTTTAGGGTTCAGGGGTAGGTTTGGGTTTTGGGGTACAGGGGTATTTTAAGGGTTCAGGGCTAGGTTTGGGTTTTGGGGCACAGGGGTATTTTAGGGTTCAGGGGTAGGTTTGGGTTTTGGGTACAGGGGTATTTTTAGGGTTCAGGGCTAGGTTTGGGTTTTGGGGTACAGGGGTATTTTTAGGGTTCAAGGGTGGGTTTGGGTTTTGAGCTACAGGGGTATTTATAGGGTTCAGGGCTAGGTTTGGGTTTTGGGGTACAGGGGTATTTTTAGAGTTTAGGGATAGGTATGGGTTTTTGGGTACAGGGTATATTTATAGGGTTAAGATGGGTTGGTGTTTAAGGGTATTGGGGTATTTTAAGGAGTAAGGGTGGGTTATGATTATCGGGTGCAGGGGTATTTAAAGGGAGCAGGGTGGGATTCTTTATTAGGGTGTAAAGGGTAATAAAATTAAATAATAAATAAAAATAATATAAATAATGCAATTTAAAAGAATAAATGTTGTTATTAAATAAAAAAAATGTATATTATATATATATATATATATATATATATATATATATAAATACACATATATACAAACATATATTTGATGTTTTAATAATGTACTTTTACAATGTATATGACTTTACCACACATGCATTTGCGTTATGATGGCATGCGCGATAAAGTCATATGCGTTGTAAAAGTTTTAGAAATGATGTCTTTGCGGAGTAATAGTCCCACGTTTTAAAAATTGCGGAGTGATGGTATGCAGGATGTTGGTTTGCGGAATATCATCACATATTCCTGTTGGAGGGATAGTCCCTTTCTTGCTATTTCCGTGGAGGCAGGCCTTGTGTCCAGATGTGTGTGGCGCGAGGCCTGTGCGCAACAGAAGTGGAAAATCTCCAGTGTGCGCTTCAGGTGTCACCGGAGTTAAGGCGAGATTACATTTCCTGCACAATGGCTTCTGTTTGCGCTCCTTCTGGCCCTTGGGAATAGCGCCATGCCTGACCTCCATTCAGTAAAACAGGTGCACGTCACTAGGAGCGTGGGGCAAGCACACCAGGAGCGGGAATGTACAGAACCTGGGAAGAAAAAACAATAAAATATTGGGTACAACGCTCGCATTTTTTTTCCGTAATCCTGCGCCCCGCACACGCCCACGCCCCCAGCACACGCCCACAGCACACAACATGAGACATGGCATGGAGGGCCGAATGAACCACACGACCCCAGCGTTTGTCACGCCTCCAGCACACGCCCAAAGCACAACGGACTACTTTGCTGGCACGGTTCTTTTACCTTTTAAATGTATATAGTGGACGTCTGCATAGCCTATGTCCTTCTGCTGCAACTGCACTTTCCAACGCTGTATTTGGTGTTGTGATTGGTGCTGTGGTTCCTGAGATTACCCGTCTCAAAGGTTTGGGCTCTCTCTTTATTATATTAGTATAGATAAAGGTTAACGGCATTCTGAAAAATATTCAAAACTAATGTATCAGCAATTTTTGGCCATAGCAATATCGCAATATCGAAATGCAGGGGCATATATAGCACACAGCAATGCTCTTATGGTGCTAACAATAAGCTAAGTTTTACATTATTTGCAAATAAATAATACCTAAATGTCAAAACATGGACTCTCAATTTGTGATCGGCAAAGATTAACAGTATTCAGGAGGCTGAGTGGGATCATTCAGAGATTGTATACATGAGGAGGAGGAAATTTCAGGAGTATCTTGCGAGGACAGAGGATCTGATGAGTATGTGGAAAAAGGAAAAGTCTGCATATTTACAGTGGCTGTGAAATAAGAACAAGACATATATATTTCATGGTGCACAGTATAAATATTGATTCCTAATTGCTGACCTACATAAATATCAAGTTGGAAATATCGAAGGTACAGAATTTCGATGTCAAGAATATCGTTCAACAGAATATCGACCATAAGGTAAGTAATATTGAATTTATTTATATCGATGTAAGTAATATCGAAATTAGTAATATCTATAGCATATATATCGATGTAATTAATTTCGATGTTACTAATATCGATATTTGTATTATTTTTATGTATTTTATTATGTATGTGTAATATGTTTTTAAGTATTTTTATTTTTTTAAATTATATGTGTACTATTTTTATATATTAATAATGGTATTTGTAAGTAAACGTTATGTTTTAGTACCGGAGCGAGTTGTGGGTTTATAGGGGAATAGGGTGGGAAGTAATTTAAATATATTAAATTAATTATTAATTTTTAGGAATTATAAATTATTTATTTATTTATTTATTTTCTTATATAGCGCAGGATTCGATCCCCAAGGGGATATCTCCGCGCTTGCGCCTGGGTGCAAATGCTAGACTGATAGTAGAGATGTAGAGCTACCAGTGAACTATGAGGTCGAATAAAGATAGGTTTTAAGGCTCTTCCTAAAGGATTGAAAATTTAAATTAGTTTTTAAGGCAAGCGGAAGTGAATTCCAGAGAATGGGGCCTTTGTGGGAGAGGGCATGTCCTCCCTGTCTCACTCTCTTAATCCTGGGGACCTGAAGCAGTTGCTGATTGCTACAGTGGAGAGAGCGTCCGGGACTATATGGGATGAACTTGTCTGTTAAGTATTTGGGGCCTATGCCAAAGAGGCATTTGTGGATGGTACAACAGATTTTATGTTTAACCCGCTGCCGAACCGGAAGCCAATGAAGGCTATCCAGAAGCGGGTGGGAAGGGGTTCTGGGCTGGGCTTTGAGTACCAGTCTTGCTGCATAGTTCTGGACCACTTGCAGACGATTAAGTTATTCCTCGTTGGCCGAGATGAGCAGGCCATTGCAGTAGTCCAATCTACTGATCACCAATGTCTGGACCAAGGTCTTACGATGGTGGTCAGGCAAGAGTGGAAAAACACGTCGCAGGAGTCCGATGGTGTGGAAGCATAGACCAGCAACTTGATTGACATGCTCTTTGAGCACCAGTGCCTGACCCAAACGCACTCCAAGATTTTTGACGGTAAGTTTTGGACTTGGCACTGGCACGAGATCTAGAGGCCACCATTCTGGGGACCACAGAAGCGGGGCCTCTCCGAATAACATCACCTCTGTTTTGCCTACATTGCATTGAAGGCAGTTTGCAGCCATCCAGTTAGAAACCGCCCTCATACCATCCGCAAAAGATTTCCTTATTGCTGGAGTAAGGGACTGGAAAGGAAACAAGAGCTGGGTGTCATCAGCGAAGGACACCGGGGTGAACCCATATTCTCTCACAATGTCAGCCAGGGGTGCCACATACACATTAAATAGTGTAGGGCTTAGACATGAGCCTTGTGGCACTCCCTTGGTGAGCTCCTTAGAGATGGATTGATGGGAGACCAGTCTGACACCTTGTGAGCGGCCTGTGAGAAAACTCTCTACCCAGGACAGTGCCACACCCCCTATGCCCACCTCCCGCAGGCGGCCAAGAAGAATCTCATGTGACACCGCGTCGAAGGCCGTGGACAAATCTAAAAGCACCCGAATCATTGAGCCCCCTCCATCTAGTGTCATCCTGATCGTATCGGTCACTGAGAGGAGGGCAGATTCGGTGCTGTGATTGGGTCTGAATCCCGATTGCGAGGGCTCCAGACCGCCCGCTGTCTTGATGTAATTTGACAGACAGGTGTTCACATGCTTCTCGTCCATCTTGCTAAAGTATGGCAAAAGGGAGATGGGTCGGAGGTTGGAAAGATCCGTCCATGGGTGTGCCGTGTTCTTACGAATTGTAATTAATTTTTTATTTTATTTCTGTAGCGGGTTCTGGGTTTATAGGGGAAATGGGTGGGAAGTAATTGAATTGTAATTAATTCATGATTTATAAACAACATTGTTATGGATATTTATTTTATTTATAAATAATTATTAATTGGCAATTTATTATTTTAATTGATAATTTATTTTTTAATTGGTAATTAATGTTTTTAATTGTTAACTAATTTTTTTAATTGGTTATTCATGTTTGTAATTGGGAAATAATGTTTTTAATTGATAACTAATTTTTTAATTGGTAAATAATTTTGTTAATTGGCAATTAATATTTTTAATTGGTAATTGTTTCATATTAATTGGAAAATATTTGTAATTAATTGGTAATCAATGTTTTATAAAAAGTATTATCTGGTAAAAAAATAATTTTTTTGTTTAATAATTTTTAATTGTGAATTAACTTTAAATAATATTTTTTTGTAATGAAAAATATTTTATTGTTTAATATTTATTATTTGGTGAGTAATATTTAATAATTAATATGTATTGGTATTTGTTGTTAATTTGTTGTTAATTAATTATTCAAATGTAATTGCTTTTAATAATTATTAATTGTAAATGATGTAGATTTATTTAAAAATTTCATTATACATTATTTTAAATACAAAAAATGTTTATAAGTATGTTATATTTACATTCTACGCTATCCAACGGTTTGCCTACTGTTGCACCCTCTGGAGTTGGAATATTAATTTTTACCCCTACGCTATCCAACGCTTTCCCTACTGTTGCACCCTCTGGAGTTGAAATAGTAATTTTTACCCCTACGCTATCCAATGCTTTCCTTACTGTTACACACTCTGGAGTTGGAATAGTAATTTTTGTACCTACGCTATCCAAAACTTTCCCTACTGTTGCACCCTCTGAAGTTGGAATAGTAATTTTTACCCCTATGCTATCCAATGCTTTCCCTACTGTTGCACTCTCTGGAGTTGAAATAGTATTTTTTACCCCTACGCTTTCCAACGCTTTTCCTAGTGTTGCACTCTCTGGAGTGGGAATAGTAATTTTTACCCACCCGCTATCCAACGCTTTCCCTACTGTTTCACTCTCTGGAGTGGGAATAGTAATTTTTACCCCTACGCTATCCAATGTTTTCCCTACTGTTTCACTCTATGGAGCTGGAATAGTAATTTTTACCCACCCGCTATCCAACGCTTTCCCTACTAATGCGCTCACTGGAGTGGGAATAGTTATTTTTACCCCTACGCTATCCAACACTTTCCCTACTGTTGCAATCACTGGAGTGGGAATAGTAATTTTTACCCACCCGCTATCCAACGCTTTCCCTACTGTTGCACTCTCTGGTGTGGGAATAGTCATTTTTACCCCTACGCTATCCAACGCTTTCCCTACTGTTGCACTCTCTGGAGTGGGAATATTAATTGTTACCCTTACGCTATCCAAAGCTTTCCCTACTGTTGCACTCTCTGGAGTGGGAATAGTAATTTTTAGCCCTACGCTATCCATCGTTTTTCCTACTGTTGCACTCTCTGGAGTGGGAATAGTAATTTTTACCCCTACGCTATTTAACGCTTTCCCTACTGTTTAATTTTCTGGAGTGGGAATAGTAATTTTACGTTCTACGCTATCCAATGTTTTAATTACTGTAGTTTTTGTGGGACTTTAAATAGTAGTGTTATTTTATTTATGCAGTTAATATTTTTTGTATTATTTTAGATATTGTATTTAATTACCTTTAAAAAAAATTAAAGAATATTTAAATTATTAAATGTATTAAATATAATAGTTGTTTTTATTTATGTTATTTTTTTATGTGTGTAGATGTATTTGTAATTTATAGTATTTGTTTAATAATTTATAAGTAATTAAAATAATTAATACAAATTATTATTAAGTAAGTATATATTATATATTTCATGTTTATTTTTAATTAAAGTTGTAATATTAAATATATATTATTTATTAATTTTAAACATTATTAAATATGTTTAAATATGTTCATTTTATTTATAAGTAGTTTAATTTTTTTACAGAAAAAAAACCGATATTTTTAATTAGGATATTTTTAACATCGATATTTAGGTTTCGATATTTTTGTACTCACCATGTTGTAGGTAGGGTTTCGATATACTTGCCTTCGATATTCCAGCGTGGATATTTTGTAGGTCGATATTCTGCCCGTCGATATTCAGTCAGAGATTCATATTTCATATTGACAGATGGCTTCATTAAATGTTAACCTGATACAACCAGCACTTGGATGTGATTGTAGAATATTCAATTAAATGTTACCCTAACTAATAAATACTAAAATGACTGCTGTGCAATAGAAGAATACTTTGGCCCCCATTAGGATGGCGGGCGGACTTTGCCCGCCCACCATCCTCATGCAAAAACGGGACCGCCCGCCATAGGAGCAGCGGTCCCGCTGTGAGCATTAGGATGCGCCCGCCACACAGGCGGGCGCATCCTGTATTTTTACCATTGCGGCCGGCGGTGCAGAAAGCGCCGCCCGCCGCAATGGTAAAAATGCACGTTGTGCATTTGAAAGCACGACATGACAGGCACCGCACAGTGCCTGCCATGTTGCACTTTGAAATACGGGGGGGTACCATAGGTACCCCCCATGTGCACCCCCTGGACTCCCAGGGGGACCGCAACAGGCCCCCACAGGGAGTCTCTGCATGCCTTTGCCGCCACGGAAAAGCATGTCAGGAAGGGCATCCTAATATGGCTGGCGGTATCTCATAGACACCGTCACCATATTAAACATTTTCAGACATGGCCGCAAGGCGACCGGGGCGAAAAAGCGGCGGACGGTGTTTCCATCCGCTGCAGTCCCCCTCGCTATTCTGATTTGGCAGGGGGGAATTCCGGAGATGATGTCGGGCGGATTTTTCCCCGCCAGGCCTGCGGTGGCTACTTCCAGCCTGGCGGGGGCAATCTGCCCGACACCATAATGGGTCCTTTGTTTCTAGTTACACCTTTCATCCTACCTTTTTACATCAATATGTTAGAAATATTTTAAAAACATCTTTAATGAGAGCACGAAAACTATTTATAAATGATATATGTAGATGACAGGTGTATGGAATTCACAAAGTGCCACACTTATTCCAAAGTAGGCCCATTCTCTTTCCATCAAATGCCAATAATGGCAAATTATGATTTTAAGGTATTTGCATTGCCTTTCTTTGAACACAAGCACAAGTAGGGAAATTATCAGACAAAATGTAAAAATACATTAGAAATCATTACTGATCAGTAATGAATCAAAACAGCAAAGACCCACATTTGCTAACTCTGGAAGAAATCAAAGTAGAAAATGAGATAGGAGACAAGAAAGGACAAAAAATGATAAAAAATACTATAATGCAGGCATACACAAAAGAAACATGACTACCAAAGGTACGTGTCCACTTGTTAATGCTCACAGCATGAGAGTTTGTAGTCATTCATTAACTCTGATCCAATCCTTTCCTATAATGGGAATTGTTGGAGTTTTGCTCCAGAAAATGTCTGAAGTTGTTGCTCATTGACGGTGGGAAGCGGAATTGATCAAACTTGGAGTGGATATAGGTTAAAGAGTTTCTCCACAGGGAAGAAATGTTTAACCCATGGAGACAGAATGGAGAAAAAAACCAATGTGCATTTGCATGGGAAGCTGCAATTCCCCTGTGCATAACTGTATACATTGAAGAATTATGAATTAGGAAAGCCTGACAAAAATATTTAACATTTCTGGCAGTAGATCTGGAAACAATACTTCTAGTTCTGTTTTGTGAATTACAAAAAAGTTGTAAAGCGTATTCAACCAGAGGTGTACAAAAACCTAATCCTGGTTGCAATTTGTGATTTCTACACAATCACAAATTGCAACAGCGACTTAGGAACCACAAATATGGACTATCTATTTCAGATTCCTAAAGCACATGTACAAAGCATTTCCTAAATGGGAATTAGGCATTTAGATCTGTGACGCACTGTTCTCTCGAGAAAAGTGTCTCCCCAGAGCACTCGCTGCCAAATTTTCAATACAAATTCAAAAGCGTATAAGTAGTTACAAGAAATCTTCTTTACTTATTCATTTCAGTTTCATTTCATAATTCGTCTCATGATTTATAAATGTTTAACTCATTGGCCCTTCCTTACTCTCAATTGCTACGCGTAAAACGCATTGCCTCCTCTCAGCAACTATATGAAGAGCAAAAGGAAAACATGATCAAAAAATTCAAGGACCGGGGATACCCAGAAGCCATACTGGAACCAGCTGTAGAAAGGATAAAACAAATGAATAGACAACAACTCTTGACACCATCCACTTCAAGGGAGGAGCAGAGATCATTGTTCATCTCAAAATATTCCACAAGGAGTTACAATATCAAAAAAACAATTGTAAAACACTGGCCGTTATTGGCCTTGGAAGAAGACTTCAAGGGAATTTTTTCCTCAAATCCCAGATTTGCATATGAAAGAACGAGAAATCTAAAGGAATTGTTGAAACCCAAATCTACAGAGCTCTCAACTTCATACAAAGGTACATTAGCTTGCTACAATTGCGGAAACTGTAATTCAATTATCAAAGGGAATGAAATTAACCATCCATCTAGTGGAAGCAAAATCAAACTAAAAGTGAATGGCACGTGCGACAGTACCAACTTAGTCTACATGCTGAAATGTCCATGTGGACTCCCTTATGTGGGCAAAACGTCCAGAAAAATAAAAACCAGACTAACAGAACATCGCAGCAACATTCGACTCAAATCCACCAAATCCACTGTAGCAGTACACTTTAATGACCATCAACACAATCCCAGTCAACTCAAGTTTTGTATTTTAGAAATGGTACCACTACTTCCAGGAAGAGACAATGACCAACACCTCCTAAGACGAGAACTTTACTGGATCAATAGACTATCATCGACACCTCCAAGAGGGCTTAATGAACGCTTGGAATTTAGTTGTTATCTATAGACTAACATTCATAAATGACTCAAACATTGGATGGAATATTAATACCTTTTCTACATGTTTATGTTATGAATTTTTAGGAAATGTGTTCATATTATATTTGGTTTCCATTTTATCCTTATCATGACCCCCGCAGACATAGTTGATTTTTTCACATTGTATCACATTTATCCACCGCACGCCCAAGGCACTACAATCTACATTATTCATACTCTTGCGACCACACGTTAGCAAGTAGAAGTGTTCGCTTCGGAACATCCCGCATCACATTCTGTGCTAAATACCCTCGAATGGTTAATACCGTACCCCAATATTTTCGGCAAGCCGATTGTTTTGACACGTGACCACGTGTCAGCCAATAGTGTTCACCCTTGCAGGAATCACCGTGAAAACATCTTCTCCGCGAATCAGAACCGTCCGTACATCGCATGAGTCACGTGACTCAGACTCGCATTTAGAATGCGGAACACCAAACGAGCGTTCACTTTTCAACCGGACCCCTACGAGGACACGCCGAAAACACTTTACCCGGTAAGCCTCTTAGAGTTATGGACATGAATTGAACCTTGACAGATTAATCCGTCACACGCTATTGTATGGACACGTCTCCTGACGTCTTCCATTTTTCATGTTGCAGATTTTTTCTGAGACCAGTGCGGTGAACAATACGCCAAAACAGGTTTGATCACCACGTTGTTTAGAGCACTTTCCCAGTACCACAGTCGTTGACACCCTTCACCATTGCACCCCCCAAGTTTTCTGTACCAGTCATGTAACTCCAACTTGTAGTTTATAGAGAACAACTTTCTATTACCTCAAGCGACCACTTTTTTAACCATTAATTAATATCCACACTGAAATCCTTCCTCCGTTGCATGTGTAGAAGAGTTGATAAATGTTTGATATTGCATAACTTGACATGACCATAAATTATGAATTTTGCTTTTGAAACTGTACTCCATTATCTTTGCAGAATTGTACAGGGCCCCCGAAGAAGGGCTTAGCCCAAAATGCATTGGGCCAATGAGTTGAACATTTATAAATCATGAGACGAATCATGAAATGAAATTGAAATGAATAAGTAAAGAAGATTTCTTGAAACTACTTATACGCTTTTGAATTTTTATTGAAAATTTGGCAGCGAGTGCTCTGGGGAGACACTTTTCTCGAGAGAACAGTGCGTCACAGATCTTCTCCAACCCAAGTACAGAGGGTTCAACCCCACGGGCACCACCCACCTAAGAAGAACTTTTCAAGTACACTTAGATTACTCTAGGAGTGCGTATCCCAACCACCAGATTTGGATTTGCAATTAGGCATTTAGGAAATGTTGTTACCTTCGACTTCAAGTCGATGGCACCCATGTGCGAAATTTAATAAAGCATTAACCCCTTCGATGCTCATGACGAGCTCAGCTCGTCATGAGGCACAGTTGAGCTGTGCTGATGACGAGCTGACCTCGTCATGAAACCATAGTATTCAAGCAGGTTCAGCACAGGAGGGGAAAACACCTAGCAGCCAAGGTGTTAAAAAAGCTTTTCTTTATTGTGACATGAATCGGCACACAGGGCATAGGTGCACTTTCATGTGCATTAGGAAATATCAAGTCGGGATTTGGAGTCACAGAAATAGTAATTTGGGGCCATATGTACATAGATTTCTATTTGACTTTTCCTAATAGCGTATTTTTGCGATTCGCTATTAGGAAATCACAAACCGCTATGTACAAAAATGTGTTTTACACTGTTGGCGATTCCAAAGGGGTCTTAAGGGACCTGCTTCATTAATGTTCTTGAGGCAGGTTGCAATTTGCGACCAATTGGGAATGGCTGGCACTCATAAGGATGATGGCCTGTTGGGGTCAGCAGACCACCAAGTATGTGAGTGCCTTTTAGGTTTCGCCTAGGCAGCTTTTGTGTTGTCTCTTGGAGACATGCTGTAGTCAGGGTATGAGCATAAAGCTTCGCCCACTTTCCCCCATCTTTTTATTGGCCCCTGTCCCTGTCCTTTGTAAATGGTGGCTTTTCATTGGTCAAGAGGTGTAGTAGTTCCTCCTTAGTACCATCTTGTCTCTTGTAACCTCCCATGAGGACACCCCCTATTACATGTGTTGTTACTCCCTAAGTTTTAATTACAGTCTCAAGGCACTATTTTCTTAAAAGGCTTCAAGTAGGACACACATTTGGTCCTAAACTATGGTGGTAGTGGTTACTTAATTCACTAGAACATCTCATATTTATTTGAGACCATCTATAAATTTCCCTTCATCAGCTCCACACAGAGTACACCCTAATCAGAAATTAATGTAATAATTATTTTGTCACATTTCAAAGCTACTATTGTAACAAGCATTTACAATGCAACGGTTTCGCCCTTGGAAAAGTTTGGGCTATTGGCATTGTGAATGACAAACTTTTTATTTATGTGTTGGTTTTGAAAACAGATAAATAAATGGCATTGTCATTTACAATGGCAATAGCTTAATCTCTCGCAAATGCGATTTCAACGTTCCAAGCACATCAGCCGGCGTAGTGAGGCCAAGCTGTGATAGAAGACTGTCCCGGGAAATATGGATCCCTCAGGACTAAAGGCCTGCAATATTAACTGGACTCTTCCCAGGAGCCACTCGGAAAATAGCTGTTCTTGTTGAAAGAGATAACAACTACAGCACTAATACTCTGAAAAGTGGTCGCCATGGAGAGAAAGCAGACAGAAAAAGTGCTAAATGGAGATTAAGCACCGCACCGAGTCTTGTCCAAAGACACCGCTTGTTTTTTTCTTTTCATTTTTAAAAAAAAAGTGAATTTATTATCCATGCTTTCTTTTACAAAGTAGAAAAGAGAGCGATGCAAGAAGGGCCTGGAGAAATTTGGAGCAAATATACTGGCATCTGACCAATAATATATTGTATACATAAAACTGTCAGCTAGCCAGAGATATTTCCTCAAGCCTTATGAAGCATACTAGACTTTCTTTGGAAATTAAGGACCTGCCTGCAAATGAACAACTGGTCTGGCAACACTGATCAACCAAACCAGACCACCTTCCAAGTAGATAAACGCTTTGGGTGAGGCACAGAGAACAGAAAATGGGAAACTGCTTGAGGACATAAGGCTGGTCCAGACCCTATACTCTTAAATGAGCTGTGTGACAGAGATGCTGCGGATTCCTTCTAAGGCGCAAAAAATCCAGGATTGTATGGAGACAATTCACCTGCACGTAAACCAGCTAAGAGATTCTTCCTAATTCAAAAAGAAGTTCAAAATATCCAGTCCAATGACCTAACTACAGTTGTTTGCGAACATCAAATAATGAAGGCGCTCATGTAGCTACAATTATTCAGACATTCTCAGTTAGAATACCAGAGTCAATCAATCAGGGTTCTTGTAAAGCGCAACTACTTACCCGTTTGGGTCTGAAGGCGCTAAAGGTAGGGGGGGTGGGTTGGATCTGCAGTTCAGTAATTGCCAGTATGTCAGAACAGTCACTGCCAACGTCACTCCCGATATGTAACTGAAGGGCAGGGACCTTTATAATCTCTGCACCCCCAAGCAGGACTGTAAGTCTTTTCCTGTAGAGATAGTCATTCAGAAATCAGATGAGGGGTGCTCAGGATAAGATTGCCGGGGAGCTTATAAGGTACACATATATTATAGTCATCAGGAATATTCCGAAAGATCACGAGCATAAACCTGAGGAGGCACTATGCAATAAGCTCCCTCTGACGATTGGCCAACAGTCGCAGCAGTGAACATGGGATTTCAAACAGCTGAGGCAAAGTTATATCAGAATGAGAACTAACAAAAGACTGAGGTCCTCCTTCCTAGTGGCCTGCTCACTCCGATGGGCGGCAACAGGAAATGACTTCCCACCTTTGAATGATCTCTTCGTCAGCCACAGATCTCCAGGTTACAAGTTATAAAACCAGCAAGGCACACGGCCAGGGGGGGGGGTGGCGGGCAGGCACACGGACAGCGGGGGGGGGGGTCGGGCAGGCACACAGACAGCGGGGGGGTCGGGCAGGCACACGGACAGCGGGAGGGGGTGAGGGCGTGCATACGGACAGCGGGAGGGGGGCGGGCAGGCACATAAAACGGGATACACAATACGAGCTGGAAAAGGCATGGACAGCGGGAGGGGTAGGCGTGCAGGCAACATAAGACGGGAAACATACAAAGTGAAAACACATTTATAAACAAAATGCTACTTACCTGATCGCTTCGTGAGAACTCGAATCTTGCAGCCAACTCCAACAACAGACACTTGTAAAAGGAAGAAAACAAGCCAACTCGGAAAAAAAAAATAACACACACCCACCGCCGTGATGACGATCAGAAGTGGGTGGAGAGGGAAAAAATTGCGGGAACGCCCCCGAATCTGGTCCGGCCTTGACGGACAGATCCAGCTCCCAATGGCTAGCCTCCATTTATGGAGCTAGCCAATGGGAGCCGGGGGACGTTCCTGAAGCCAATATGGTAAACAATAGATTTCGCCTGCTTGCGCAGATCGCCAGGTCGAAACCTAAAAATGGACATAGCTATTTGAAAGTACTTGTAGTACTATCTTGCATGCAATGCTTTATGGGTAGGGTGGATTTACCATATCATCTGCAGGTTGGAGTACTCAATGTGACCAAAAGAGGTCTACTTTTGGCCACATATGGTTCTGAACCCTGCAACACAGCTATTTAAAAAAAATGCAGTTTATAATGCCAATAACTCCAACTTTGTAGACATGCTCTGCTGGTGCCTTGCTCATTAGGGACCTCTAGGAGCAGTTTGGGTGACTGCACCTAGACATGCAGTGCTGGTGCCTTGCCGACTAGGGACCTCTAGGAGCAGCTTGCAGTACTGTACAGAGGCATGCAGTGCTGGTGCCTTGCTCGCTAGGGACCAATAGGAGCAACTTGCGGTACTGCACCTAGACATGCAGTGCTGGTGCATTGCTCACTAAGGATCTCTAGGAGCAGCTTGTGGTACTGCACCTAGACATGCTGTACTGGTGCCTTGCTCACTAGGGATCTCTAGGAGCAGCGTGCGGTACTGTACTGAGACATACAATGCTGGTTCCTGGCTCACTACGCAAGCATTTACAATGCACTAGGTATTGCATTACTGAAAGTATGAGCTGTTGGCGTTGCATTGTAATTTGCAACACCAATACCTCACACTACAGTAATGCAAGACCATTGCTTGTTAAATAAAGCAGTTTTTATTTTGAAATGCAGTCCATTTTCATTAAAAGAAAACGTGATGCATTTAAAAGTTTATTTTTCATTTTTTAAGAGTAGGCAGTGATCCATGGGATCACAGCTTGCTCTTAAAAAATGTTGGCTCTCACATTCGCAAAGGGGAAGGAGTCCCCTAGTGACCTCATCCCGTTTGCTAATGGGTTACCACCAACTTGAAGTTGGAGATAACTGTGAATGTTTTGTGACTACATTCCCAATCACAAAACATTCCTATATACCAGTGCGACTCACTGTTAGGAAGGAATGCCCTTGGCATGTTCCATTCTTATAGTGACTCGCAATCCCAATTAGAAATTTGGTAATACCTTAAAGAAACAAAAATAGGGCTTTGTACATTTAAAAATGCTTTTTTGGGATAAACAGCCCAATTCTGCAAATCAGGCTGTTTGTGAGCTGAAAAAAGCATTGTACAACTGGCCCCTGAACTTCAGTACTATCGCAAAAAATACCAATTAAAAGCGCTTTCGTACATATGAAATTTCTATTTTATCGGCACTGAATCGCTAAACGATCGTCCACATGACTCTATCGGGTACATGCATCAAAATCAGATTTAGCTATTTCTAAATAGCGATTATTAAGGAATTGCTGTTTAGAAATTGCTAAACACAATGCATTAACCCAATAGCGAAAAATAACTGAATCTGTAATAATCGCAAAAGTGAATAGCGATTTCCCAAAAGAGCCGCACAAATTCCAAAAAACACAATTAACGATTTCTCTTTTTGATATATCGCAAATTGCAAAATTGCAAAAAGCGCGTCGCATTGGAAGCATGCTGATTACATCACAACCAGTAAGCCATCCAGCCCATGCTTCATGACAGTGCCCAGAGGAAGTGAGAGGAGGAAGCAGAGTGCCGGAGCTGAGCTGATTCATCACCCGAGTTTGTTTGCTGTAACTTTCTATGTACCAGAATAGATCAGACAACATCAGGGGAGAGTGCCACGTCCAGAAAGAGGAAATTGAAATTCAGTGAAAGAGAACTGGAAAACCTCATCGAGGAGGTGTCCAAGAGCCATGCCAAGCTCTTTGGGAAACTTTCACTTAAAGTGCCAGAAGCAGAAAAACGCAGGATAAGGCTGTGTATCAAGAGCATGGTCAATGCTGTGGGTATCACACACTGAGTATATATGCTCTCAAGAAGAGGTGGTCTGACCTGTGTAGCCGTCCTAAGGAGGGAATTGCAGAAAGGCTGAAGGAGGTCAGGAACACAGGAGGAGGCCTATCTACAGTTCCAGACAACACAGCCCCAGAGGACCTGGTGGAGGCCACTATCCACCCAGAAGCAGTGGTGGGAGTGACCCAGCTGGACACATCCGGCATGGCTAGTACCACACAAAGTAAGATGCATGCAACCATACACTACAAAGTACTGTTTAATTGTCCACATACCTCCAGTCCAACCCCAGTGTACAGGTCAAACTCCAGTCCATGTTTTCCCTCATACACCGAATGGATTTTAGGAGTTGAAGGCATGTCAGTCAAGTGGGCAGTCAAACACAACAATGGCAAGTAAAACACACCCACACTGCATGGCAGTCAGTGATTGAAGTCAGTGACTAAATATGAGCCAAGTATGCTTAATGTCACACAATAGTAACCTTAACACAGATCAACATTGCACTGTTTCACATCACAGATGCCGCTGAAGTAGACTCGGAAGACAGTGAATGTCTACACATCTCGGAAACTCCTTTAGAGACTGATGTGGAGACTCCAATTGCCCCAGCAAGCACCCTCCTGCATCCCAAAAATACAGGGCCCAAGTTCCATCACTACAGCCCATGGAATCAGAGCTGGCTCCTGCACCCACTCCTGTGACCAGCCAGCCTTGTGTGAACACAACACCTACACCCCAGGCACTGATCCAACGTGGACGGAGGTGCCATTCAAGGGCCCACATTGCTGCTCAGGAAGACCAGGCTCCAAAGGTGAGGGGTGGCGTGGAGGTCCAGATGTTGCAGATACAGCACCTGCAAGCAAGACACATGGGTCAATCCAGCTGAAACTATCAAAATTGGCCAAGGAGATCAGCCTCATGACAGTGTGCGGGAACTAAACTTGTGGAGGGAAATAGGCAGGACAATGCAAGCATGCAGTAGCTCACAAGGGCGATGCTTGAGGGCCACCGCACACAGAGGAGAAGGCATCGGCAGTGCATGATGCACTTGGCAGCCTATACCAGGTCCAACAATACGCTCAGCAACACCACAGTGCTGCTCTCACGTTGCTCGATGGCCATGCAAATTGATATGGGCCATTGTTGTGGGGATGTGGCCAGGGCCCTTGGACAAGTGACCACTGCTGTGGAACAGATCCAGGCTGGTACTGTTGGTGGCAGCAACTTAACAGGGGTGAGAGGGGAGTGAGGAAGCATCCAGCCTTAGAAGCCTGTCAGTGCCAGTGACCACTGACAGGAGGCACAGGACCCGCAGCACAACACCTTCTGTTGCACATCAGAGGGATGTAGCCGAAGCAGGCAAAATGCATTTGGAAGTGCCTGGCAGGAAGCGCTAGACAGACATGTCCTCCTTCATTTGCCCATGGTGATGTAACCATGGTCAAAACCATTATAGTGATTGTTTCCAGGTCCTGCAATTGTTTATTTTCCTATATTTCTGTATGCAATCACTGTTCTATTTAGCATAAATCTCTGTGTGGCTACACAATACTACATGGGCTCATGTTAGTAAATACTGTTCAGTTCGACATTTAAGTGTCTTGTCTCATCATTACATACCTCAGAAATAATGTTGTGTGATGTCTGCATGTCTCCTTTGCCCTACTGTTGAGCTTGCCCCATGCGCTTTGTCGGAGTTGTGCGGGTGGTTGGTTGTCCCCCTCAGACTCACTGTCGGACACCTCGATGGGTATACCTGTCCTGGTGGCAATATTGTGCAACATGGCACATGCAGCCATGATCCGGCAGCAGGTTTCTGGATGGTACTGCAACGGTCCATCACTTTTGTGTAGGGTGCGGAAGCGACTTTTCAGTAGTCCAAACGTGCATTTGATGACGTTACATGTGCTGATGTGTGCTGCATTGTACCTCTGCTCATGTGGTGTGGCTGGGTTGAGGTACAACGCCAAGATGTAGTTCTGCACAGCGTATGTGCTGTCACCTACAGGGTAGTAAGAAAAGGGTTACCGACTGTTATGCTTTTTCATTTTGCCTATATGTGTAGAAAATAAGTATATGTGTTTACCAAGCAGATGTCCTTCCCCAAATTCACCCCTGAGCAGACGAGTGTGGATGCCACTGTGTAGAAATATGTAGGTGTGGTGGGTGCTTCCAAGGGTATTGCGCCACAATGCCTTTTATGATATGCGTAGCATTGCACACTACTTGCACATTGATTGAATGATAGGACTTCCTGTTCCTGAAAATGTATTCATTAGCTGCTGGGGGACATATGGGAACATGCGTACAGTCTATACATCCAATCACATGAGCGAACTGTGCGACATGGTAGAAGTCCAGTTTTGTCTTGTTCAAATCCAGTTGTGTTGTGGGGAAGGTGATGTGAGTGTGGATCCTTGTCATCATGGAGTCCAGGAAGGACTTGAAGAACGGTGAAAGGGAGCTTTGTGATACCCCTCCAGCAACAGCTACTTCCCCCTGGAAACTGCCTGAGACATGTAGGTGCAGGCAACATAGGATCTGTACATGGGTGGGGATGGCATGGGTCCTACGGGTATGGCGCTGCATTAGGGGCTCCAATTCTGCTATTAGGTGTAGGATCATTTCACCGTTCAGCCTGTACTTATCGTAAATTTCATCCTCTTTTTGTCCCAGCAATGTGATGCTCACTTTGAAAATCCTCTCCTGTATTCTGAATCTGCTCTGTGCTTCTTCCTGGATCCTCCTCTTCCTCACCATCACATAGAGCGCTGCCATTGTGAAAAGCTTCAGGGGCCTTCTGGGTCAGTTTAAATAGTTTTCTGAGTGTTTGCACCTGTGTGTTTTTTTTCACAACTTACCACCTGATTGTGATTTCCCTTATATTGAACTTGCAAAATTGTGATTTTCATGTGATTCGCAATTTGCGACTTTACTTGCATTGGTTTGCGACTTTTTATTAGCGAATCACTATTCACAATCGCAGTTAGGGAAATCGGAAATAAGGATTTGCATTTTGGTTCTCGCTATATGTGCGAGTCCTTATTTTTGTGATGCTGTCTATTTTTCACAAAGTGGTTCCTGCATTGGAAATGGCTGAATTGTGCTCTCAAAAAGACTTTTTTTGAGATTCGCTATGTTTGCAAGGCTTTGTTTGCTTGATGCATGTGCCTTTAAATTCTTTCTCCACTGAGCAGAATTAATCCGAATTTCTTTATAATAAATAAACTGGCATACACTTTTATGTTCTTCTGAGGATGCATAGATTCGGAAGTTAATATTGATCTCAACTGCTGATTAAACGTCTTCAAATCGAATTAGATTATGCAGTAAATAAGTAAACATTGATTCAGATTGATTTGTTCAATAGGACCACATACGTTTCCCACTGGCAGGCAGCAACCAGGAATGCTGCTCAGAATCTTGTAAGCACAGCAGATGCCTCACTCAAACATTCCATTTTACAAAGCCTTTATTGAGTGCAGTTAACATCTTATACTTCCCCACAGAGTAACACAGTTAAGAACGTCATGTAGACAGACATCTTCTTCAGGAATGCTTTTTAGTTTGTACACAATATTTTTATTGTCATAGCAGTCCCATAGCCTTAGAACTCTTGCGCAATCAGAAGTGTGAGACGCGTGGGTACTTCAGCAAACACATAATGAGAGAGCTCGAGTTAAAAATAATAAATGCAGTTTATTTCTACCATCAAACCGCTATGTTATGCCAGCCATTTTGTTTGCCTAGTGATGTAAAGCAGATCAAAGGATAGTTATAATGTCAACCAAAACCACTGATGCTCCCGGCAAGCATAGGAAGAGCTTGACCTCTGGACCTGTAATGTGGGATAAACCTCAAAGGTCAAGACACTCTATGTGAATGAAACTGCTTCAAGAAACAAGACATTAGGCAAGGAAGCCTGTAAAAAATATTCACTGTATTAACAATGCAACGGATATATAAACAATAGGGCAAAAATGGAAGAACGACACCAAATAAATACTTTGTAGTTTAGGAATAAAATGCTGTACGTATTCTTATTGTAAACATATAGGAAGCTGTTACTGCACAGACATCGAATTAAATTCATACTACCAACTAAGGGCATAAACAACCCATTAACAAGATCGGAATCATCGTCAAGGTTTGAGACAGTTGAACATTCGCAGGATTTGGAATTTTTGTGAAATATTTGTTATGTATCATAGACGTTCTAAGCAGTTACAACATTTGCCAATGAAATATTTGCCAGCCGGAAAAAGCTGCATGAAAAAGAGGTTAAACAAGACAACCTTTTCCATGAGAAAGGTATTTTAAGGTTAGAAGGCTTACATTAGGCAAAGCAGAGTATTTTTTTTTACAAACTACCACTAGTAGATGTATGTAATGTGCATACTTTTGTCCTCTCACTCTTGCACGTGCCCACGCACACCCGCACTCACACATGCACACCGCCCCTCCAGAAAACCGAGTTGACAAAACATGAGGCCGGTTGTGATTGGTGGTGGAGGTAACCCATCTGGGGATATTTCTGCACCCACCTATAATCGAGGCCTAGAACGTTTGCATCTTATTTACAGTCTTTACAGCAGTGTTGGGGTGGAAGCACCACTCCAATATTAAGCGAAATCCTTCCCAGAGTGTTACGCAGAATCCACAAAATTAACGGGTGCTTAACCCTCTGATGGCTTCGCACAAAAGTAATCAGGCTTAATTTAGTGGAAATGTGTAAATGTTCTACACACACGGTAAGAAAGTGAAAATAGAACACAATAAAACTCCCAAACCAATTTAGAACAATATAGTACATTTGAATTCATAGAATGACACTAAAACGAAACAATTCCAATCAGTAGAACTGGAGATATATTTTTTTTTATGTTTTTAGTGACAATAGAACCAAGAAGAACCAAGCGCCACTTGCTGGTATCTAGTCGTGCAAGACAAGGGAAAAGTCACAAGTTCAGGCAAACAGCGATGTAGTGCAAGTTAGATACAAGGACCAGGATAGTCGAGCTGAAGAGTTACCTTCTCAAGTCCAGCATAAAGGGTTGCGGTCGTGTTGGAGGGGGCCACAAGGAGGAAGCCTTTGTCACGAAGAGCAGGTCTAGCATTTAGGATGGTAGTTGCTGTTGGGCTAAGAGCCATTCGTAGGAGCTTTTCATTGGTTGATCATGGCAGATGGTTGCTGTTGGACTTGGCCCTTTTTGCAGGGTCATCCCTGAACTTTCTGCCTTCCTCCAGTATTTTGTCAGACCTGTTTTTGTCGGTTGTATGACTCAGGGCACTTTACCACTGCTGATCAGTGCTAAAGTGCATGTGCTCTCCCTATTGTAAATTGATGTATGGATTAGTGACTCCATGACTGGCTGATTTGCTTTACTTGTCAGACCCTAGTACAGTGAACTGAGTTTGCCCAGGGCTTGTAAATCCAAATGCTGCTGGTGGGCTTGCAGCACTGGTTATGCCACCCACAGAAGCAGCCTTGTAAAATGTGTCTCAGGTCTGCCATAGCAGAGCCTGTGTGCAGTCTGGCACTGCCATATTGACTGGGTAAGTGCACCCACTTGCCAGTCCCTAAACCTTCCCTTTTCTTCATATCAGACACCCATATGGTAGGCCTAAGGGCAGGGTGCATAGTAAGTATGAGGCAGGCAGGAAAAGCCCTGGTGTGTGTGGCATGTACTAATAGTGAATTACAGCCATTTTCGTTTTTCACTATCGCAAGGCTACCTATTCCCCATAGGCCAGAATGGGCAGTTAAATTATTACATTTTATACTCGAGTTTAGTATGCCTGAACTCAGAATGATAAAATACCTCTTTTAGGGCCGGATGTAGGTCGGTCGGTAACGGCCGAAAATTGGTATTTTCGGCCGTTACCGACCGAGATTCACAAAATGGTATGTAGGGCCACATATTTTACAGATTCGGTAAATTTACCGATCGGTAAATTTACCGAATCTGTAAAATACCGAATCGGTATTTTTACCGATTCGGTAACAATGAGATGTAGGTGGGACTCTTCTGAGTCCCACAAGCCTTACAGAATCGGTATTTTACCATGAAATCCAACTTCATGGTAAAATACCGATTCCGGTGTGCATGCACATGTGTGCATGCACACCTGTGCCATATGACAGGCAGACCTGCCCTTAGGGCAGGTATGCCTGCCACATGGCCCCCGAATCTTTTTTGGGGGTGCTAGAGGGTGTCAAAGTGACACCCCCTGCACCCTTGTCAAAATCGGTATTTACCGATTCGGTAAATACCGACCGGTAATGCCCCATTCATTCCTATGGGCTTCAAAGCCCATAGGAATGAATGGGGCATTACCGGTCGGTATTTACCGAATCGGTAAATACAGATATTTACCGATTCGGTAAAAGGAACATCTGGATGTTCCTACATATCCACCCCTTAGATTTACCGATTTTTCATTACCGAATCGGTAGAATTCGGTAATTAAAAATCGGTAAATCTATTTTACCTACATCTGGGCCTTAGTGTAGTTGGTTTTAACATTCTGTGTTTGAAAATACCACTTTTATAAAGTAGGCATTTTCTTGTCTAACTATCCAAGCCTGCCTCTGCTAGGTTGTGTATTCCTTGTCTCGAGTTTGAGTGACATGGGCTGGGGGATTCCAGGAGACAGGGTGAGTCAGCACAGGGCTGATTATAGAGATCTACATGTAGATGGGTGGGAGGAGTTGCACCTGGGACGTCAATAGGGCTGTGCCCTCCCTCCACAATGCTGGCTCCGCTTCCTGTGGTGCGTCTGATGTCCCTGCTCTGCACTGTGAAAGGAAAGAAGGAGTCATGTAAACAAAGTGCTCCAGGACTGACCAGAACTGGTTTGGAGTAGGCAAAGGCCTCTCTGCCTTCAGAGAACAAAGGTAAACTGTGTATAAAAGAGGTGACCCAAACGCCAGAGAGTTAGATCACTTTTGGAAAACAAAAAGAAACCTTTTGTGAGGAGTGGAACCAGAGAGACTTAGGAAAGACTATCCATAAGCTGAAGTGCTGCTTGGGGGATTGGCCTGCAGTGGTTGCCTGACTGCCAAAGAAAGGAGAAAGGAACTTTATGTTCCTGTGCTTTATTCAACTTGTGAAGGATCTCCAAGGGCTTGAGAGAAAAGCTTGCCTCCTGCTAAAGTCTCAGGGGCAACAGACTTCTTTGGAAGTGCCTTCTGCTGTTTTGGGCCTTCTGAGGGACTGCGTGTCGCAAGGAGCTGGAAGCGCAACTCACGAAGAAGAAGCAGCGTGATACCGTCGCAGCTACTGCTGGGTGTCGCTGCTGTACGCATTGCACTGCATCACAGGATATGTCTCGCAACATCAAAGAAGCGTGTCACCCTCGCAACCGGTGCCGTCGCATTACTGAGCAAGAGTGTCACCACTGCAGCTGTCACATTGCACCGCAGAAGTGCCTCGCATCTACGTAGAAGCGTGTAGCCGTCGCAGCCGCTGCCGTCGCATCACTGAACAAGGGTGTCGCTGCTGCAGCTGTCGCATCGAGAGGAAGCTTCCCGCATCGTCGGAGAAGAGTGTCGCCGCAAAAGCCGATGTCGTCACATCACTGAACAAGGGTGTCCCAGCTGCAGCTGTCGCGTCAAGACATCTCGCAACATCGGAGGAGCGTGCCGCATCAAGAAGAAGATGCCATCTTGGTTTCTTTGCACCGGATCTTCAACGCATCACCGTCTTTGCGTGTAAGAAAATACCGCATCATCATCCCTGCAACACTTTCTTTGTAGAAGCATTACGTATCTTAAGGTACATTGACTCAAAGTGTTGCATTTTAAGATCTAAAGAGAACTAAGCTAATCCTACCATTTTAAGTACAGTGTTGTGGATTTTTGTCGTTTGTGGTCTTGTGTTAAATCTATATAAAGAATACCTATTTTTAATATACAACTTGTTTGGTGTCCATCTGTAGTGTTGTTACTTGATTACTGTATGTGTTCACAAATGCTTTACACACTGCCTCTGAGATAAGCCTGTTTGCTCGTGCCAAGCTACCAAGGGCTGAGCAGGGGTTATTTTAGGAGTGTACCCCCTTACCGTGACTAGAGGCAAGGGTCCCTATTTGTCACAAGTACCTACCTGTGCCAACTAGAGACCCCCAAATCTAACAGTTGCTCTCTGGGCCAAGTGTAGGACCTGCTGGAGCTTCGCATGGGTGGTGATTGTCAGCACGAAGAGCTCACTTTGCTGTTGCAAGGAGCCCAAACTACCAGATTTTCACTTTTTCTTCAGTAGTAGTGCCAGCCAAGGCCCAGTACCTCGAGGCCACCTACGGGCGATCAGGACACACTCCAGCAAATGCCAGCACAGCAGGGCACAGGCAGGTCCTGACAAGTCCAATTGGTTGTGATCAGATGGTCAGTTGAGAAAGGCCCCTGGAATCTTTTTGTGCCCCTGTTTCTAAACACAGGAAGTCAGCAAAGAGGCCCTTGGTGGCACTATAGGTAGCCTGGGATCAAGGCAAGCAGGTCCAATCTTCCTTCTTCAGCCATCAAGGCAGTCCTTCCAGTAGCAGGACAGTGATTATGGCTGCAGGACAACCCTTTTTCTGAATCCTTTACAGGCCCAGGACCATTTTAATAAGTGGTTCTGTAGATCCTATTTTCATACCGGGGGCCAGCCTTTGTGTGGTGGGAATTCCCTGACCTACCCCGAAAATTGGTTTTGGTCAGTTGTCCCCTTTTCCCTGGCTTTGAACTGTCAGGGGTGACAAAGGCAAGTTAGGACAGGTGTCACGTTTCTCTGCATGTGCCATAGGCAGGAACCTACGAAATGTAACCAGGGCAACGTACTGCTCCTCCCCAGCCATCCTGTCAGGAAGACCCTCTCCCCTCACACCTACGCTTCCTTTGTCTCACTGTCTGGAAGCAATACATAACTCACAACAACAGAGCCGTTCACAGTCATGTGACCCAGGCCATTGGCAGGATGGCAAGGTTAGTTTAGGCAAAAAAACGCCAACTTTCTAAAAGTAGCATATTCCTCATTGTTACTTAAAATCCGACATCACCATTGAACAGCATACCTCTATCTGCTCCTAATCTGAAGGTAGAATTTACTAAATGTAACAAGGTAACCAAGTTTTAGTCTATGGTCGACAAGACTTTACAGGGAAAGGAAGAGGTGTGGCACAGTGGCTAAGGTGGCTGACTCCGGAGTGCAGGGCTCACAGTTTGATCAGCGGCGGCAGCTCAGCGCAGCACTATGTGACACTGGGCAATAGCTCATTTAGCCTCCCCGATGGCCCCCAGCGCCTTGATACCCACAGGGGTGAGTAGTTTGAAAATACCGGATTTAGAATTTGGATTAAGATTTCCAACAGTGAAATTTTTTTTAGGAGTTTTTACTCGCAGGATATGTATATCTTAAACCCAAATGTCCTTTTTTTAAAAATACCAGGCACACTGAACTAGGAATAGTTAGGGCCTACCTTAAGAGTGACTTATAAATGTTAAAAAGGACGGTTTAGGCCTGGCAAAGGTTTATTTTACTTGTAAGTTTTAAAAAGGAATGTTTAGGCCTGGCAAAGGCTTATTTTGCCAGATTGAAATGGCAGTTTAAAACTGCACTACAAGTCTTGCCAGGGAGACCCAAACGGTATTGCTGCTTTCGTCAGGACCTAAGATGATGCTGCTGCACAAACAAAATGTGAATTGTGATAAACAGTTAAAATTAATACTGAAATACAAAACCAGTTATTCTGCTGTTTTCAGTTCTAGGTTTACTGATTTTACGCGTAGTGTACAGATAAAAAGTGTCACCTCTACCTGGCGACAGCTATGGGAAGGGGCACCACTCTCTCCGTCAGGTACCCCTGGCAGTACGTAATCTGCAACTGGAGGTGCACATTTCTTTTGTGCAGCAGCATCCTCCTAGGTCCTGACTAAACCGCAATACCATTTGGGTCTCCCTGGTTGAAACATGTAGACCTGTTTTTCGTCAGACACATGCAGTTTTAAATCCATATTACAGGTGCACTGTTTTTAATCTTGAGAGCGAGAATAAGTTAATAAAGGCACATTTTTGTTCTCGTTAGTTAGTTTTAATAACACTACTTACACAGTTATATTTCTGTTGTGCTGCGCCCTCACCGTAAACCGTTTTTGCCCCTATCATCTGTTGGATTTAGTACATCCTAATTAGAGTAGGTATACAAAACATCCCTGAGCTCCTTCCTCTCAGAGAGGAAGTTGTAGCCCTTGGCGGGACTAGGGTTTCCTGCCAGGAGGAGAATCCCAGATGATGAAGCATGCCACCTTCGGTGGGTGAGAGATTATGCCCTGAAACGGGATTATCCCACAGGTTTCCCTGTGGGAATTCTTAAGTGTCTCTGTCTGTTTGGTTCGCTATCTCAGACCCAAGGATTTCTATGTTGTTTTTGAGTAAATGACATAGGGCCACACAAAAAAAACACATAGGAATTTCTTTGGCCTGACAATCCAGCAAGTAAATAAAGGGCTGGAAGCCAGACCTCTGCACAGGTCAGGCAATGTCTTCTGGAACCAAGGCAATGATGGACTGATGCATAGTGTCATGGTTATTGCGGGATCTACTCATATTCTCAATACTGACTTGGAGGTATGGTCCCAGTTGTTCTTCTATGTCGATAGTTAACTCAGAGTCTTCTTAAGAGGGTATGCATTCACAGCAGTGCTTCACAAATCCTCTAGGGCTTTACTATTTTTGGCATTGGTTCATACACACTGACTTTCGAAGCTGTGCTACAACATATGTCACTTTTTGTTCTCGCCATCCATTAGGCATTTCATCATCTACTTGCATCTTCTGCAGCCGGATTTTTTTCATTATCTTCTTCAGGCGCTTACTAGTGCAACATACTATGGACACAACGCGATTAATTGATATAGATTCTCTTTTCTTTTCAAGCTGCATTGGCTAGATCACTTCCAAGCTGGCCCCAACTGAAGCCTGTGAGAACTAGCCCTGGAATCTATTCTTCCATCCACGGTTTGCCAGCCGGAAAAAGCTGCATGAAAAAGAGGTTAAACAAGACAACCTTTTCCATGAGAAAGTTATTTTAAGGTTAGAAGGCTTACATTAGGCAAAGCAGAGTATTTTTTTTTACAACCTACCACTAGTAGATGTATGTAATGTGCATACTTTTGTCCTCTCACTCTTGCACGTGCCCACGCACACCCGCACTCACACATGCACACCGCCCCTCCAGAAAACTGAGTTGACAAAACATGAGGCCGGTTGTGATTAGTGGTGGAGGTTACCCATCTGGGGATATTTCTGCACCCAACCTATAATCGAGGCCTAGAACGTTTGCATATTATTTACAGTCTTTACAGCAGTGTTGGGGTGGAAGCACCACTCCAATATTAAGCGAAATCCTTCCCAGAGTGTTACGCAGAATGCACAAAATTAATGGGTGCTTAACCCTCTGATGGCTTCGCACAAAAGTAATCAGGCTTAATTTAGAGGAAATGTGTAAATGTTCTACACACAAGGTAAGAAAGTGAAAATAGAACACAATAAAACTCCCAAACCAATTTAGAACAATATAGTACGTTTGAATTCATAGAATGACACTAAAACTAAACAATTCCAATCAGTAGAACCGGAGATATAATTTTTTTATGTTTTTAGTGACAATAGAACCAAGAAGAACCAAGCGCCACTTGCTGGTATCTAGTCGTGCAAGACCAGGGAAAAGTCACAAGTTCAGGCAAACAGCGATGTAGTGCAAGTTAGATACAAGGACCAGGATAGTCGAGCTGAAGAGTTACCTTCTCAAGTCCAGCATAAAGGGTTGCGGTCGTGTTGGAGGGGGCCACAAGGAGGAAGCCTTTGTCACGAAGAGCAGGTCTAGCATTTAGGATGGTAGTTGCTGTTGGGCTAAGAGCCATTCGTAGGAGCTTTTCATTGGTTGAACATGGCAGATGGTTGCTGTTGGACTTGGCCCTTTTTGCAGGGTCTTCCCTGAACTTTCTGCCTTCCTCCAGTATTTTGTCAGACCTGTTTTTGTCGGTTTTATGACTCAGGGCACTTTACCACTGCTGATCAGTGCTAAAGTGCATGTGCTCTCCCTATTGTAAATTGATGTATGGATTAGTGACTCCATGATTGGCTGATTTGGTTTACTTGTCAGACCCTAGTACAGTGAACTGAGTGTGCCCAGGGCTTGTAAATCCAAATGCTGCTGGTGGGCTTGCAAACAAAACAGGTGATGGACAGAATGTGGATCAATGTCACACATTCACCCCAGTCCAAAGATCTGGGCCCAAATCCATCGTTTTTTTCTGGGAAGGACATGGCTTTTGTAGTTCGGACTGGACTGTTCCCATGGGGCACAGGGTCAGAGCTGATTTGCATATCGCCATTGTCTAATCCACGGTGGTGTGGAGTGCAAAAAAACAATGGATTTGGGCCCAGATCTTTTGCCGGGGTTGAATGTGTGACATTGATCCACATTCGGTCCATCACCTGTTTTGTTTGCAATTGCCGCCCTAAGTGCGCTGGGGATGCCCAGACGTGGGTCCCAGGCACTCCACACCACTGGAGTCAAGCTAGCCGGGCTGATGAGAGGTGTTACCTCGAAACCGGTCCGGTCCTCGGATGCTTGATTCCGTTCTGGGAAGGACATGGCTTTTGTAGTTCGGACTGGACTGTTCCCATGGGGCACAGGGTCAGAGCTGATTTGCATATCGCCATTGTCTAATCCAGGGTGGTGTGGAGTGCAAAAAAATGATGGATTTGGGCCCAGATCTTTGGACTGGGGTGAATGTGTGACATTGATCCACATTCGGTCCATCACCTGTTTTGTTTGCAATTGCCGCCCTAAGTGCGCTGGGGATGCCCAGACGTGGGTCCCAGGCACTCCACACCACTGGAGTCAAGCTAGCCGGGCTGATGAGAGGTGTTACCTCGAAACCGGTCCGGTCCTCGGATGCTTGATTCCGTTCTGGGAAGGACATGGCTTTTGTAGTTCGGACTGGACTGTTCCCATGGGGCACAGGGTCAGAGCTGATTTGCATATCGCCATTGTCTAATCCAGGGTGGTGTGGAGTGCAAAAAAACGATGGATTTGGGCCCAGATCTTTGGACTGGGGTGAATGTGTGACATTGATCCACATTCGGTCCATCACCTGTTTTGTTTGCTGGTGGGCTTGCAGCACTGGTTATGCCACCCACAGAAGCAGCCTTGTAGAATGTGTCTCAGGTCTGCCATAGCAGAGCCTGTGTGCAGTCTGGCACTGCCATATTGACTGGGAAAGTGCACCCACTTGCCAGTCCGTAAACCTTCCCTTTTCTTCATATCAGACACCCCTATGGTAGGCCTAAGGGCAGGGTGCATAGTAAGTATGAGGCAGGACAAGCCCTGGTGTGTGTGGCATGTACTAATAGTGAAGTACAGCCATTTTCGTTTTTCACTATCGCAAGGCTACCTATTCCCCATAGGCCAGAATGGGCAGTTAAATTATTACATTTTATACTCGAGTTTAGTATGCCTGAACTCAGAATGATAAAATACCTCTTTTAGTGTAATTGGTTTTAACATTCTGTGTTTGAAAATACCATTTTTATAAAGTAGGCATTTTCTTGTCTAACTATCCAAGCCTGCCTCTGCTAGGTTGTGTATTCCTTCTCTCGAGTTTGAGTGACATGGGCTGGGGGATTCCAGGAGACAGGGTGAGTCAGCACAGGGCTGATTATAGAGATCTACATGTAGATGGGTGGGAGGAGTTGCACCTGGGACGTCAATAGGGCTGTGCCCTCCCTCCACAATGCTGGCTCCGCTTCCTGTGCTGCGTCTGATGTCCCTGCTCTGCACTGTGAAAGGAAAGAAGGAGTCATGTAAACAAAGTGCTCCAGGACTGACCAGAACTGGTTTGGAGTAGGCAAAGGCCTCTCTGCCTTCGGAGAACAAAGGTAAACTGTGTATAAAAGAGGTGACCCAAACCCCAGAGAGTTAGATTACTTTTGGACAACAAAAAGAAACCTTTGGTGAGGAGTGGAACCAGAGAGACTTAGGAAAGACTATCCATAAGCTGAAGTGCTGCTTGGGGGATTGGCCTGCAGTGGTTGCCTGACTGCCAAAGAAAGGAGAAAGGAACTTTATGTTCCTGTGCTTTATTCAACTTGTGAAGGATCTCCAAGGGCTTGAGAGAAAAGCTTGCCTCCTGCTAAAGTCTCAGGGGCAACAGACTTCTTTGGAAGTGCCTTCTGCTGTTTTGGGCCTTCTGAGGGACTGCGTGTCACAAGGAGCTGGAAGCGCAACTCACGAACAAGAAGCAGCGTGATACCGTCGCAGCCACTGCTGTCGCATCACTGAACATGGGTGTCGCTGCTGTACGCATTGCACTGCATCACAGGATATGTCTCGCAACATCAAAGAAGCGTGTCGCCCTCGCAACCGGTGCCGTCGCATTACTGAGCAAGAGTGTCACCACTGCAGCTGTCACATTGCACCGCAGAAGTGCCTCGCATCTACGTAGAAGCGTGTAGCCGTCGCAGCCGCTGCCGTCGCATCACTGAACAAGGGTGTCGCTGCTGCAGCTGTCGCATCGAGAGGAAGCTTCCCGCATCGTCAGAGAAGAGTGTCGCCGCAAAAGCCGATGTCGTCACATCACTGAACAAGGGTGTCCCAGCTGCAGCTGTCGCGTCAAGACATCTTGCAACATCGGAGGAGCGTGCCGCATCAAGAAGAAGATGCCATCTTGGTTTCTTTGCACCGGATCTTCAACGCATCACCGTCTTTGCGTGTAAGAAAATACCGCATCATCATCCCTGCAACACTTTCTTTGTAGAAGCATTACGTATCTTAAGGTACATTGACTCAAAGTGTTGCATTTTAAGATCTAAAGAGAACTAAGCTAATCCTACCATTTTAAGTACAGTATTGTGGATTTTTGTCGTTTGTGGTCTTGTGTTAAATCTATATAAACAATACCTATTTTTAATATACAACTTGTTTGGTGTCCATCTGCAGTGTTGTTACTTGATTACTGTATGTGTTCACAAATGCTTTACACACTGCCTCTGAGATAAGCCTGTTTGCTCGTGCCAAGCTACCAAGGGCTGAGCAGGGGTTATTTTAGGAGTGTACCCCCTTACCCTGACTAAAGGCAAGGGTCCCTATTTGTCACAAGTGCCTACCTGTGCCAACTAGAGACCCCCAAATCTAACAGTTGCTCTCTGGGCCAAGTGTAGGACCTGCTGGAGCTTCGCATGGGTGGTGATTGTCAGCACGAAGAGCTCACTTTGCTGTTGCAAGGAGCCCAAACTACCAGATTTTCACTTTTTCTTCAGAAGTAGTGCCAGCCAAGGGCCCAGTACCTCGAGGCCACCTACGGGCGATCAGGACACACTCCAGCAAATGCCAGCACAGCAGGGCACAGGCAGGTCCTGACAAGTCCAATTGGTTGTGATCAGATGGTCAGTTGAGAAAGGCCCCTGGAATCTTTTTGTGCCCCTGTTTCTAAACACAGGAAGTCAGCAAAGAGGCCCTTGGTGGCACTATAGGTAGCCTGGGATCAAGGCAAGCAGGTCCAATCTTCCTTCTTCAGCCATCAAAGAAGTCCTTCCAGTAGCAGGACAGTGATTATGGCGGCAGGACAACCCTTTTTCTGAATCCTTTACAGGCCCAGGACCATTTTAATAAGTGGTTCTGTAGATCCTATTTTCATACCGGGGGCCAGCCTTTGTGTGGTGGGAATTCCCTGACCTACCCCGAAAATTGGTTTTGGTCAGTTTTCCCCTTTTCCCTGGCTTTGAACTGTCAGGGGTGACAAAGGCAAGTTAGGACAGGTGTCACGTTTCTCTGCATGTGCCATAGGCAGGAACCTACGAAATGTAACCAGGGCAACGTACTGCTCCTCCCCAGCCATCCTGTCAGGAAGACCCTCTCCCCTCACACCTACGCTTCCTTTGTCTCACTGTCTGGAAGCAATACATAACTCACAACAACAGAGCCGTTCACAGTCATGTGACCCAGGCCATTGGCAGGATGGCAAGGTTAGTTTAGGCAAAAAAACGCCAACTTTCTAAAAGTAGCATATTCCTCATTGTTACTTAAAATCCGACATCACCATTGAACAGCATACCTCTATCTGCTCCTAATCTGAAGGTAGAATTTACTAAATGTAATAAGGTAACCAAGTTTTAGTCTATGGTAGACAAGACTTTACAGGGAAAGGAAGAGGTGTGGCACAGTAGCTAAGGTGGCTGACTCCGGAGTGCAGGGCTCACAGTTTGATCAGCGGCGGCAGCTCAGCGCAGCACTATGTGACACTGGGCAATAGCTCATTTAGCCTCCCCGATGGCCCCCAGCGCCTTGATACCCACAGGGGTGAGTAGTTTGAAAATACCGGATTTAGAATTTGGATTTAGATTTCCAAAAGTGAAATTTTTTTTAGGAGTTTTTACTGGCAGGATATGTATATCTTAAATCCAAATGTCCTTTTTTCAAAAATACCAGGCACACTGAACTAGGAATAGTTAGGGCCTACCTTAAGAGTGACTTATAAATTTTAAAAAGGACGGTTTAGGCCTGGCAAAGGTTTATTTTACTTGTAAGTTTTAAAAAGGAATGTTTAGGCCTGGCAAAGGCTTATTTTGCCAGATTGAAATGGCAGTTTAAAACTGCACTACAAGTCTTGCCAGGGAGACCCAAACAATATTGCTGCTTTCGTCAGGACCTAAGATGATGCTGTTGCACAAACGAAATGTGAATTGTGATAAACAGTTAAAAATAATACTGAAATACAAAACCAGTTATTCTGCTATTTTCAGTTCTAGGTTTACTGATTTTACGCGTAGTGTACAGATAAAAAGTGTCACCTCTACCTGGCGACAGCTATGGGAAGGGGCACCACTCTCTCCGTCAGGTACCCCTGGCAGTACGTAATCTGCAACTGGAGGTGAACATTTCTTTTGTGCAGCAGCATCCTCCTAGGTCCTGACTAAACCGCAATACCATTTGGGTCTCCCTGGTTGAAACATGTAGACCTGTTTTTCGTCAGACACATGCAGTTTTAAATCCATATTACAGGTGCACTGTTTTTAATCTTGAGAGCGAGAATAAGTTAATAAAGGCACATTTTTGTTCTCGTTAGTTAGTTTTAATATCACTACTTACACAGTTATATTTCTGTTGTGCTGCGCCCTCACCGTAAACCGTTTTTGCCCCTATCATCTGTTGGATTTAGTACATCCTAATTAGAGTAGGTATACAAAACATCCCTGAGCTCCTTCCTCTCAGAGAGGAAGTTGTAGCCCTTGGCGGGACTAGGGTTTCCTGCCAGGAGGAGAATCCCAGATGATGAAGCATGCCACCTTCGGTGGGTGAGAGAATATGCCCTGAAACGGGATTATCCCACAGGCTTCCCTGTGGGAATTCTTAAGTGTCTCTGTCTGTTTGGTTCTCTATCTCAGACCCAAGGATTTCTATGTTGTTTTTGAGTAAATGACATAGGGCCACACAAAAAAAACACATAGGAATTTCTTTGGCCTGACAATCCAGCAAGTAAATAAAGGGCTGGAAGCCAGACCTCTGCACAGGTCAGGCAATGTCTTCTGGAACCAAGGCAATGATGGACTGATGCATAGGGCCAGATGCATCAAGCGAAATGCGCTCGCAAAAGGGCCATATTCTCAGAATCTGGCCCTTTGCGAGTGCAATTTTTGCATTTGGGATGCATCATCCCAAATGCAAAAATCGCAAATAGAGAATTCGCTAAAATGCGATTGTTTGTATTTAAGGAATCTCTAATTGAGATTCCTTAAATGCAATGCATGAAAGTATCAAAAATAGCGAATTCGCTAATAGGGCACGCAAATTACCATGAGGTACAACTTCATGGTAATTTGCAAAAACTTTGAAAAATGCACTTTTGTGCATTTTTCCAAAGTTTCATGTTGCGCACACACATGCCCTAAGGGCATGTGTGTGCGCAACATATGTGCACAGATCACATTCAGGGGTGTAACAGGGTGTCCTTTGGACACCCCTGCACCCTTGAATTCGCGATCTCATTTTGCGAATCGCTAATTGTGATTCGCAAATTGAGATTGTCTTCCCATTCATTCCTATGGGCCTCTAGGCCCATAGGAATGAATGGGGAGGTACTCATTAATTGCGACTCGCAATTTGCGAGTCGCAATTAAGGAATCGCTATTTTTTGTGTGATTGCTTGATGCATTCCATTTTGCTATTCCTTATTAGCGATTCCTTATTTTTCGCTAATAAGGAATCGCAAAATGGATGCTTGATGAATCTGGCCCATAGTGTCATGGTTATTGCGGGATCTACTCATATTCTCAATACTGACTTGGAGGTATGGTCCCAGTTGTTCTTCTATGTCGATAGTTAACTCAGAGTCTTCTTAAGAGGGTATGCATTCACAGCAGTGCTTCACAAATCCTCTAGGGCTTTACTATTTTTGGCATTGGTTCATACACACTGGCTTTCGAAGCTGTGCTACAACATATGTCACTTTTTGTTCTCGCCATCCATTAGGCATTTCATCATCTACTTGCATCTTCTGCAGCCGGAATTTCTTCATTATCTTCTTCAGGCGCTTACTAGTGCAACATACTATGGACACAACGCGATTAATTGATATAGATTCTCTTTTCTTTTCAAGCTGCATTGGCTAGATCACTTCCAAGCTGGCCCCAACTGAAGCCTGTGAGAGCTAGCCCTGGAATCTATTCTTCCATCCACAGTTTTCCTGCATGCTTCTTTACCCAAGTGATTCATTGTAGACAACCCTATATCAGTGTGGCTTGAGCTGTGACGCTTGAGATGTGATTATGGGAAGAATTCCATAATGGATAACAGCTTGACCAAGAATACTTTAGATGACTTGCCTGATCCCCAGACCCTTACCACACTAGGCACAGAACATGGGTTTCTGGATGGACTGTTAGAAATAAGTGAAACTGAAAACTTGTAGAATATGTCACAAAATTTGAGAAAAAGTACTGGCCCAAATATCCACTGTGGAAACTGCACTGCCATCTTGATATCTCAGGTGGCATTATTCAACAAAAAGGAGCAACATAATTTGGAGAGAGGAGTTAAAGAATTGAAAGGAAAATCTTTTAGTACTTTCTGTTCCTTTCTCAAGAAACCTTCAATATGCTTAATCATAAAACAAGGTCACATAAGACTCTTACATTGTAAGTACGATAAGAAATGTCTGGAGCATCAAGGGTGTGATTCCTGAATACCAGAGCTAGAGTAATGTAAGGAAATCCCACATGTGGCATTTATACAGCAATCACTGAAGGAACGACTGGACAACAATGCCCACGACAGCTATGTTATGTTATGTTATGTTATAGGGGGGTTTTGTATAGCGCTCAGCTACTCCAAAGGAGTGTCCCGGCGCTTTCAGACCAACAAGTCAGCAGCTAACACATAACACAACAGGAAAAAGGACCGGCAAAAAAAGAAAACAGAAAACTAAAGACAGAACAACCAGGTTTTAAGTCCCTTTCTAAAAGCAAGCAAATTGGCAGTGCTGCGGAGTGATAAGGGAAGAGTGTTCCAGAGCTGAGGAGCAAGCCGTTTGAAGGAACGTCCACCAGTCCGGGCTTTCTTCACCGCTGGCACCACTGCAAGAGAGAGAGATTCTGATCTCAGGGCCCTAGTAGGTTTGTAAAAGGCTAGCCTTTTCTGAATGTAGGTTGCTCCCGTAGAATAGAGCGCCTTGTGGGCCAAAGTAAGGGTCTTAAAGGCAATGCGCTTTCTGACAGGGAGCCAGTGCAAGGTGGATAAAAGGTCAGAGGCACTGGCACGGCGGGGAAGACCATAAATGGCGCGGGCCGCCGAGTTCTGGACTACCTGAAGACGCTGCAGCAGGTAGTCGGGCAAACCCAGGTAGAGAACATTGGAGTAGTCCAGCCTCAAGCCAATGAGGGCATGGACGGTAATTTTGCGATGGTCAATTGAGAGCAGAGGGAGAAACCTCCGAAGCATCCTAAGCAGGCCAAAGCAAACGCCCAGAAGGCCAAGAACTTGGGCTTTCATCGTCAGGCCGTTATCAATTTTGACCCCCAGATTTTTCGCCACGGTGGAGGAGGATACCGGTGGAAACATGTCATGCGGCCACCATTCCTGCCAACTCGGGTCAGATTGGCACCCAAAAAAGAGCACCTCAGATTTTCCAGGATTACACTTAAGACTATTGCCCTGAAACCATTCAAATACCGCTCCCAGGCAACCACGAATACTCTCTCCATCGAACTCAGCCCCCTTTGCACACGTGAAAAGGAGCTGGGTGTCGTCGGCGTATGATATTATCTGGGCCCCAAAGGACTCAGCCAGCACCGCCAAAGGGGTCAGAAAGATATTAAAAAGTGTGGGGCTCAACACGGAGCCCTGCGGTACTCCAACCTCCAGCGGCGGCACTTCGGCTGAGTAAGGGGGGGCCCAGACCACCTGCCGGCGACCAGACAGGTAAGATTGAAACCACCTCAACACCGTCCCACGCAGACCAATCTCATACAGTCTGCGGAGGAGACCTTCATGAGGGACGGTGTCGAAGGCCGCCGACAGATCAAGCATGACCAACATGGCCCTACCCCCTGAATCCAGCACATCCTTAATAGCCTCACTGACTTCGAGAAGCGCAGTTTCAGTGCTAAAGTTGGTGCGGAAGCCAGACTGGGTAGCATGCAGCAGGCTATGTGACTCAAGAAAGGCAGAGAGGACCTTATGGACATGCTTCTCAACGATTTTGGCAAAAGCAGGTAGGAGAGAGATCGGGCGATAGTTAGCATGAAGGTCAGGATCAAGGCCCGGTTTTTTGAGAAGCGGAACCACCCTCGCCTCTTTCCAAACACCAGGAACAACGCCACTGGTCAAGGAGCAATTCAGCACAGGATTCACAAGAGGATTGACCACCTCCGCCGTCCTTGCCAAAAACCTGGCAGGACACGGGTCAGCAGGTGAACCTGATTTAAGCTGAGAAAGCAAATCAAGAAACGCAGTGATCGATAAAGGTGGAAATTCCGACAAAGTACGCTCAGAATCTTCCGTCAAATTCCCGTGGATCTCCTGGCACATCCTAGTCCTGATGACAGGGGCTGGGAAAGAGTCCTGGATCAGCTTGATCTTATCATGGAAGAAGCTGGCCAATGCGGTCACCCACGGTTCAGAGAACTCGTGCTGAGAAGCAATTGCTTTAGGTGACATAAACTCCTTCACAATGGCGAAGATCTCCTTACAGGAGCTAGAGGCTGACTCTATTCGGGCCGTGAAGTAGTGCAGTTTTTCCCGAAGAATATCAGCATGATAGGCTTTTATAGCCATCTTGTATTCCGTCTTGGCCGCATCCTCGTACCTATGGCGCCACCGTCTTTCAGCACTCTTACAGGCGCGTCTGGAAGAGGCCAAAGCCTCAGTAAACCAAGGTGCCGCGGACCGCCTAGGGGTTTTACGAGGAGAGGATTCGGGAGCAAGTTCATTAAGTCGCTCCCTGATCCAAACTTGCAGCTGGACAAGGTCGGACTCCAGGTCTCCCGACAACCGGCAGGGATAGTCTAGGCAGGCCTGTCCTAAATCTTCAAGGGAGATCTTATGATAGGCTCGTCTGGGCTGCCCCGATGGACAAGTGGCGACACACACAGGCTTACCGACCGCGACAATTTGAAAGGATATCAAAAAGTGATCTGACCAGAGCACCGGGATCGGATGGGCCATGATGAGAGGCAAAGTGGAAAACACCTGGTCAAGAGTATGACCTCTATTGTGGGTCGGCACAGCCAAATAGGGAATAAGGCCAAGAGGGGCGGTGACTTCCAAGATTTTAATCGTGTCACCCTCATCTCCTTGGTCCATATGAATGTTTAGATCGCCCAAGACCAGACAATGTTTACCCTTCAAACATAGCTCTATGGCCCTTGCCTGTAGATCCTCATGAAAAGAACCAAGGGGCCCCGGTGGGCGGTAAACAAGAAGCCCCGTAAAGGATTGGTGGGCAGAGAGAGTTATAGAGAAAGCTAAGGCCTCACAACCCGGAAGGGGCTCTATCGGGACTACAGCACAAGTGGCCAATCTCCTCACCACAATCGCCACACCACCACCTCTCCCTTTCACTCTATCTTGACGTAAGATGACATAATCGGAAGGGATGGCGGCTGCGAGATCTGGGTTGGATGTTACCCCCAACCAGGCTTCAGTCAACATTAAACATAGCGGCCTCTCTGATACGAGGAGCTCATAGATATTGGGCGCGTGCCTGCCCAAGGAACGTGTATTGAGAAGCAGGCACAGATGGTTATTAGTCACCTCAGGGGCCACAGGTGTCTCTACGCGAATATTACTTGGGAGCCAGCCGCAGCCAGGGCAGCGCCGTTTCCCACAATGTCGACCCGGGAAGACAGGTCGACATGCTCCCCTCCCCGTCCTTATAGCCAGCAGCTCACCTGCCGTGTATAATATCCTAGGGTCAGCGCCTCCCGTCGCCCCGTCCGCCTCCGGGTCATGGACGGGCGCAGACGGGCTTTCCTCTGGCTCTCCTCCGGCGCGATGCTGCGACGCTGCGCGCGTACGCTGCACGCTAGCATATCTGAGGTTAAATAGTATAGGGCAGGGTCCCTAGAAAGACTGTACCGCTAACCGGCAAGGCAGCTAGATAGCGTCTCAGCCCCCACACCCAAAATGGCGGCCGGCAGTGAGGCGGCGATAAAATCCCCAACTAGAGTCACCAACTAGAGTCAGCAAGGAACTCTTCACCATCGACAAGGAGTTCTCCAACCCCAGCACCGGCAACAACAACATCACTCCCTCACAAGATCTCTGTGACTCTCTCGCCTCGTTCTTCCACTGCAAGATTGTCGACATTCACAACAGTTTCGGCGCACCACCCACGCACCCAACCATTGAACCAACGCCCCCCACCGCCACCCTCCGCACCTGGACCACGGTGACCACCGAAGACACAGCCCGCACGATGAACACCATCCACTCCGGATCTCCGACTGACCCCTGCACCCACCACATCTTCAACAAGGCCAACTCCACCATCGCACCCCATATCCGAGACATCATCAACACCTCCTTCGACACCGCCACCTTCCCGGAGAGCTGGAAGCATGCCGAGCTCAGCGCCCTACTGAAGAAACCAACAGCGGACCCCACCGACCTCAAAAACGTCCGACCCATCTCGCTCCTTCCTTTTCCTGCCAAAGTCATCGAGAAGATCGTCAACAGACAGCTTGCCGCCTTGCTCGTAACAAACGGATCCCTCGACCCCTCTCAGTCCGGTTTCAGAGCCAACCACAGCACCGAGACCGCCCTCATCGCAGCAACCGATGACATCTGAGCCCTGCTCGACAACGGGGAAACAGCGGCACTCATCCTCCTGGACCTCTCCACAACGTTCGACACTGTCTGCCACCGCACCCTAATAGAGCTCCTCAGCAACATCGGCATCCAAGAGAAGGCACTGGAGTGGATCATCTCGTTCCTCGCCGGAAGAACACAGAGAGTCCGCTTCCCCCTTTTCGATCAGAGGCCACCGAAGTCATCTGCGGCGTTCCGCAAGGATCATCACTCAGCCCCACCCTCTTCAACGTCTACATGAGACCTCTTGCCGCCATCGCACGCCAACACAACCTCAACATCATCTCCTACGCCGACGACACCCAGCTGATCCTCTCCCTCACCAAAGACCCCGACACTACCAGAACCAGCCTACACGAATGGATGAAAGACGTCGCCGAGTGGATGAAGAACAGCCGCCTGAAACTGAACTCAGACAAGACGGAAGTCCTCATCCTGGGACCATCGCCCTCCGCCTGGGACGACTCCTGGTGGCCCCCAGCCCTGGGCACCGCTCCCAAGATACAGGCCACGCACGCAACCTGGGCTTCATCCTGGACTCCTCCCTCTCGATGACCAGACAAGTTAACGCCGACTCCTCATCATGCTTTCACACCCTACGCATGCTTCGCAAGATCTTCCGATGGATCCCAACCGAAACCAGGAAGACGGTCACCCAGGCCCTCGTCACCAGCCGATTGGACTACGGAAACACCCTCTATGCCGGAACCACAGCCAAGCTACAGAAAAGACTCCAACGCATCCAGAACACCTCCGCCCGACTCATCCTGGACATCCCCCGACGCAGCCACATCTCCGGCCACCTGAGGGACCTGCACTGGCTCCCCATCAACAAGAGGATCACGTTCAGGCTCCTCACCCACGCACACAAGTCTCTCCACGACCTGGACCCCAAGTACCTCAACGACCGCCTGACCTTCTACACGCCCACCCGCCAGCTACGGTCTACTAGCCTCGCCCTCGCCGCCGTACCACACATCCGAAGACCAACCGCCGGAGGCAGATCCTTCTCCTACCTGGCGGCCAAGACATGGAACTCCCTCCCCATCCACCTTCGGCTGACCCAGGACCACCTCGCCTTCAGGAGACAACTCAAGACCTGGCTGTTCGAGCAGTAGCGGACCCCCTCCCCCAAGCGCCTTGAGACCCTTCGGGTGAGTAGCGCGCTATACAAATGTTATGATTGCTTGATTGATTGATTGTTTCAGTTTCTGCGCTTGACCTTACAAGCTCTAAAGTAATCTGTGTATGAAGGTGTAAAATTGAAATTAAATAATGTTTTTAATGATATATTTGTGGCCCTGCTTAGGTTCAGCATGATGGACCATGAATCGTTCTTCTTACTGGCTTTCAGAAAGAATGTTAGGTTTGGATGATGCAATGAAATTATTTCATTAACAAGTAAAGGCACATCAGGATGGGAACCTGGAGGATTAGAGGAACCAGCCTCGGAAAGAGAACCTGAAAATTGGAGGAGCTTCCAGGTCTAAATGAGAATGAGCAGGAAACTAGAAGGAAAGGAACCCATCCTCTGCACCATCAGAAGGTGGAGAAGATGTGGAGTAAGTAGCGTAGAGGGATAGAGTCAGTAGCAAACTAAACTGGGTGGTGGCTTGAAATCTGCATTTCTGATGCTGAGGGCAGGGTAGATGTTTCTGGGGCACCACAAGCGTTTTGCCCAAGGCCAAGCATGATGTATGATTGCCTGGTGTTCCAGAGGGTCTAATGTAACCCGAATATAGAGTCAATACCTTCCATTTTTGAGATTTGGAGACTGAGAGACAAAGTTGCTTGGAGCCTATAAATAACGACAGCCCATCCCTGTTCTGAAAGGAACAGCCAATGTGGGGAATTGATCAGGGATAAACTTAGTGGGCGAAGCACATGCCTGAGACGTATTATGGGAGGTTTGTTATCCAGAGTCGAAGGCACGCGCGCCTATGCTAGCAACAGCTGCTTCTGTTGGAGTGTTGAGTGAATCGAGTTGAATGTTGTTTTAAGGATGTTCTCTTTTAACATAAATCCATTGCCCTATGAAAATGTCAGATCTTTCGAGTATGTTTGCAATTTTCATCTATGATGGATGAAAAACAGCATATGATGGAAACAATGAGTCTGGAGTCGATATTTTGGAATGCGAATGGTCTGATATGTACAGTCAAACATAGGAAATAATTACCTTTTAAAAAGCGTATACCTGGCATGCTAATACTATACAGTCTTCTTACCGAGTGGTGAACTAATGTCACTTTAGCAGATGTTTAAGCAGAGGTTCTAGTGGCAAGGGTCCGGTTGCTCCCTTTCCCAGGTCAGCTGCCAAGAACAGGCATGGTGGTAGTACATCCTTGGTAGGTTTATAGAGCCTTTGTGGTTAAGTGCATGAAGGAAGATGCTCTGGTGTTGGAGGATGCACTTCTTTGGAGCAGCACATTCCACCTTTTCTAGGTTAGATGTCAGGCCATAGGGAAATAGAGACGGTGGCGTTGTGCACCTCTTTCTGATACATATTGAGATAAAGGGGGGGGAAAGCAAAAATAAAAAAAAGACAGGCGAGCCAAAAAAAAGTAAATGCTAACCATGAGATGTTCCTCAGGTAAACAAGACAGTGATAAATTAAGACCAAAAGCATCCGCAGTATTACTGTATCATTTTGTCGCACAACATAAAAATCTGAAGTAAAATCATCTATGTCTTCCCATCATTGTTTGCCTTTAAATGATGACAATTCTTTCCTTTATTAGAGGAAGAAATGTTTTTTTTAACCTGCCTTTTTTTTATCTCCTCTTTAGTTTTACATCTTTTTTATATTACTACTTTATAGTGGCTTACCTTCCCTTCCAGATCCCAAATGTGTCTATTGTCTGGGATTCCACCCATATAACCATTACCTTTTCGTTTTCCACATTAATGTGAATGTAACATCACAGTTCTGCCTGCGTTTGAGCTGCCACAATTAACTAAAAAGAGAAACAAAACTCCTGAAAATCTTGCTCTGAGTACAGTGCTACTGAGCTCCAGCCCGCCTATGCCTTGGAACTGTAGGAGGTTGAAGGCAGGTCCCCATCTGATCTACCTTAGCCTCTGAATTCCTGTAGAACATACATAATCCCCAGGAGAATGAAGTATAGATGGAATAGCACAAAGCAGGCCATTGTTTATATAATGGCAAGCACTTTTATGAGGGCCAACCAAATGACAAGGGCCGTCCCCATTACCTACTCATATTGCAGAGGCATAGAGGTTTTGGAGTGAATCCCTATTCAATCACATGTATCCTATCCTCAGTAAGTGGGTATTGTGCTATGGGCCTTCACACATTATGGCTACCTTCACTGGTGGGTCATTGTCAGAAATCGGGATCTCTAGTTGGCAATGGTTTGCACCTTTATCCAAGTAGGGACCCTTCTTCCTAGTCAGGGTAAGAGAGATACACTTCTAAAATATCCCCTTCTCACCCCTTGGTAGTTTGGCACAAGCTGACACGCTTTTCTCAGAAGTAGTGTGAAAAGCATTTGTGCACACTGTAAGAGAGTAGGATCTGCTTACTATGGTTACACCCACTTTTTACTGGTGTTTCACTGTTTTTTTAAACTTTAGTCTGGCTGGGGCCCTGCTATTCAGGACTCCAGCCTAGCTGATTCCTCTCTAAAATGATTGCATGCACTCTAGGTACACTCCAGATTGGTTGCTGTGTTACCCTTGTGAATTCCTAGTATATGGTACCTTAGGTACCAAGGGCATAGGTACCCCAGAGGCCTACCAGGGGCTAAAGCATTTATTATTCCACCCCTGGGAAGCCTTCCAAATGACGCCACAGGACTGCTACTGCAGCCTCGGTACGGTGGTGCATGCACCCCTTACTAGGATATAGGATACCTATAACTACCTTTAATCACTAACACATATTAACACTAGTCACTCCTATGGCAGGCCTTATCAGTCCTGAAGGCAGAGGGCTTGGTTTTGTGTGAGAGGGTGCACATGCATGAGCAGGACCCCTCTGCAGCTTTTGGAATCTATTCTCTGAAGCTGCTCTGTGATGCAGCCAGACCATATACTCTTAAGTGCATTATAACCTCGCGGTAAGAACTAACTTTGGAATGGCTGCATGGAAACATGTCTAGTTTGGTGTCAACCACTTTAAAATCCTACCCCCCCCCCGCCAGTCCTGGCGGCGGGGATAGAATTCCACTCTTCTAGAGGGAGAGACATGTACACACTGGTCTAACCGGTAATAGTTTAAAAGAGCCCTGGCATCACACAATTGATGCCACAGCCACAGACGCGGGTGTGACCTCCTACTGCTAGACAAAACTCTGGCAGGGGAGGCCTGGACAATAGGTGTCCGGTCACAGGGAGGTGTAACCACCTCCCAGACCGACTTTAGTGTATTGGGGCTGGGTGGGTGCAATGCTTTTCAGACAATGCTGGGGGTACACTTGGTGTCCCTGTGCATACCCCAGTTCAAACCGGTTGCAGGGGCACTCAGCCCCTGCTCTGGTGCGAAACTGGACAAATGGAATGAGTGTTACCACCCATCTTCCCGGACTCTCCCATAGGTGGGTCCCCAGAGTATGTCCAACCCCCTTTCTTAGTATAAGTAAGGGACCCCAGTCCTTAAGACTTCAGATTACACCTGGACAAAACTCTGCAACATATATCTTGGAACTTCAACATTCTACACGACTAGAAGATGGAAGAATCTCCCTTGGGGTCAAGGAGTGACTCCCCTGTTCAAACAGACACCAAGAAGCAGCTTGCCGGTCTGAATTTCCGAAGCTCCCACCGGACTCTGAAGTATTTGCGACTCAAGACACAGACTTCCAGACTTCTCAGAGGCTGACACGAGATCCCAGCAAAGCTGAGACCCAGAGCCCTCACAAGTGATGTGGAACCAGAACTCCTCGACACTGTGCACATTTCCAAGGGCATCAACTTCCTGAGCTTTTCTGAAGTTGTGAATTGGGCTAATTGTAGTTCAAGCCCCGAGCACCATCTGCACCAAAGATTGTGGGCCTACACTCCACGAGTGTTCCGTGGGACCTCTTCTAGCAATTCCGCTTAAGGCTCCTTCGCAATCCCTTGTCTGTCGACTGGTGGGTCCCAACGAAGGTAACTCTTCTTTCCTTTGGGCTTTCCTAGTTGCTTCAGACATGCCCTGACTCCCCACCAAGTGGTGAGTCCCTCAGACCTTGCTGGTCTGCACAAAAGCCAATCTTTGCTTTCTGCATGGGTTGCTGTTGCCAAGGCGTGTTGGGTCCAATCCAGAAACCGACACCGTAGCGTTCAACATCCTTCATGGGACAGCTCAAATCAAGCATCTGGTTGTCATCAATGCCTCCTGGTCCTTGTGGCTGAAGAGTCAAGCTTCACCTTCTTCACCTGCAAGCACCCAACATCGGTGGGCATCTGCTCATCGCCTTCCTGGTCACTGGCTAGTAACCCAGACTCTGTCCCCTCTGCTTTCAGGTTCTTCTCATCCTTGATCCAGGCTTGGATCCCTCCAGACACTTTCAACTTGGTCGACAGCAGCACTTTGCAGCAGATCGCCATTGAAATCGACTACAAAACCCGACACCAAAAGACACCTATGCATCTGGCTTCTCTGGGTGAGGTAACTCGAGTACTCCGATGCTCCCATGGGTATTGACTCTAGAACTGCCTAGTTCTAAAAGAGTCTGGTCTAAGTTCTCCTCGAAGTGTCCTTAATCTTTAAAATTCCATCTGCGACTTTCCCCATAGAAGTTAATGGTGATTTGCGGCTGTGTTTAGACACTGCACGCGTCCCCCGTGGGTCCCCTGTGTCACTACCGTGGGTGGTTCCTGGTGGCTCCAGCGGTTCTAAAGGCTCTAGGCCTTGTATCTATGCCAGTGGTGTTTCTTATACCACTTTCTTAATATATGGTTTGGTACGCCCCTAGGGCTCAACGTATATTGTGCTGATTTACTGAGTGCTAAATATGTTTACTGAATGTACTTTTGCCTCTAGCCTCATAAAGACACTAGATGAATATGTTTAGAATAAATACATATATTTTATATATATATACCTGGTGTGATTCTCCTTTCATTTGGTCATTCATGAGATTATAAACAAGCTGCTTTACATTCCTTTAAGACTTAGCCTGAAGGCTGCTCTCCACAGCTACCACTAGCATAGCTTTATATATAGGTTGTCTTTAAACCTCCCATCAATAAGAGTTGTTTGGACTGGTGCAAGATGCCCACTATAATAGTGGACAGCATATGCCAGGCCATCTTCTCACACACACATACAGGAATACAGTGAAAACACTACAAATGGAAACCACACAATTTAGAAAAATAATTAATCTTTATCTAAACCAAACAAAATCAAAACGACAAAAAATCCACAACACAGTAATCAAAATGTAATCTTTAGACTGTAAAAAAAGTTCTGTCCATAGCAAACTATAGATACAACACTTTCAACACAAAGTATCTTGGATGCGTTACAATAATAAACAAAAGATCCACAGGGAAGGTGATGTATTGGTTCCTTACACCCAGGGAAGGTGATGCGTTGTTTCCTTTCCCCAGGGGAGGAGATGCGTTGGTTCATTACTGCCACACATGGGAGGTGATTCATCGGTTCCTTACTGTGCGAGGAGGTGATGCGTCGGTTTCTTACAGCAACCCAGTGTCCTTGTAGACTTGGTGCCCTGGTGCGATACATGGGGATAGGGGATACGTCGGTTCTCAGAGTGGTGGCGACGGCGCTGCGTTGGTCTCTTCAGCCGCGGACCTACGATGCATTGATTCTTGCAGCCACACAGGGCCTATGTCAGAATCGGTGCGGTGATGTCGGACTTCGGTGCATGGGATTTGGCCTGCAGTGATGTCTCCAGCTCTTCTCCTTGGTAGAGGTTCCTCTTGAGGTTAGAAGTATTCTAAAGTTCCGGGGTCTGAGCCCCAATATTTATACCACATTTCTCTTTGTTCTCTGTTGGCAGAGAGGCTCGGTGCTCAGTCAAAACATTTTCTGTCCTCTCTGGTCCAGCTTCCCGGCAGGAGTTGGACACAGCATTGTGTAAGGTTGAAAAGGCCCATTCAAGTGAAAGGAATTCTCCTTCCCCTATCTAAATGCAGCCCAGGTCTATTCAGCCCAGTCCTGAGTCATCCAGGAAAGGCAGCAAACACCTCAACCCCCAGTGGCTGTGTACAGTGAATACACATCCCCAGCCCCTGTCACTCGAAAGCCAGACAGTCAATCCACAAACCAGAAGAGGCACACAGGATGGCTAGGCAAGAAAATGCATGCTTTCTACAAGTGGTATTTTCAAACACAGAATGTAAAAAATCATCCTAACTAAAAAATGCATTTTTATATTCTGAGTTCAGGCATTCTAAACATCACCTTCCTATCTTGTCCCAATGGTAAGTTATATTTATAAGATGTTATAAATAAACTCTCATTTTATCCATGGGATGGGTAGCCTTTCAGTACTGAAAAACAAAATTCACTGTATTTCACTATAAAGACATGTTACCCACATCAGTGGGTACATAAGGCCTAACTTAGGGGTGACACACATGTAAGAAAAGGGAAGGTTAGGACCTGGCAAGTGGGTGTACTTGCCAAGTCGACATGGCAGTACTAGACTGTGCACAGACACTGTAATGGCAGGTCAGAACCTTTTGCAACGCTGCTTATGTGTGTGGCACAATCAGTGCTGCAGCCCCACTGACAGCATTTGACTTACAGGCCAGGGGCACACACAGTGTACTAGGGACATAGTAGTAAGTCAAACAAACCAATCATGGAAACACCAATCCATATTCACAATTAATACAGGGAGCACTTTCACTTCGGCACTGTTCAGCATTGGCAAAGTGCCCGGAGCATCGAGACTAGCAAAAACGAAATTCAGCATACAGCAAAAATACAGGACGGAGAGACCAAAAGATAGGGGAAAACCTTGCAAGGATGCCAGGTCTAACAGTAATATAATGTACCAGGTGAGACTCTGTGCCACTTTCTAGTGGTGGGCTGTGTTTCAGACTTTACCAGCATTTAAGTTGCAAACCACTTTTCATGGAATGGAACTTTTAGCACACATTACTATTTTTATTTTTGTGTATTCTATATAGTTTTGATCAGCTAGCACCTTGGCCGTGGAGATGAGAAATAAAAAACAGAGTATGGTACCCAGCCATCTTTGTAAAAGTCTTCTTTTCAGGAGGAGTAAATGCTGTGCATAGGATGAATTCCAGAGCCATGCGAATCATCGGTAGCCGCACACATGTGATCAAATGAATTATGCAGCCTGTATATTTATTTCCTGCAAACATGTAATACCATCAATACACTGAATCTGAGTGTGAGCCCATTTGTTTACAGGTAATTACCTCAGACGGACACACTGGCTGAAGAGTTGAGGGAACAAAAAATTCAAGCTATAGAGAATTGATTCAGGAGAGTAGACATTTGCTGTGTGTGTGCTGCATGTGAGGAACATTTTTGTTCATTCTGGTAAAGGGTATGACTGCTTCCTGGCCATGTAGTTCACCTTACAGCTCACAGGGGTTTTATTTGTACCAAGTAAAGTAAGAATTTCACAACAAAAAAAGATAAATAGATGAAAGGGGATGTAAGGCTATACAGGAGCACAGTAAGAAAGGAGGGACAGAGACAATAGTAAATCAAAAGAGCAAGAAAACTGCTTAAAACTAAAACAGAATGCAAAGTATTATGAAATGGGAAGATGTTAGACCTATCAGCCATAGGTTGGTCTTCGACCAAACGTATTGCCTCCTACATTTTGCTGAACCTATTTTTGTGGCCCATAGGGCCCGGACACCTTACCACTGTTAACCAGTGCTAAAGTGTTTGTGCTCATCCTTAAAATATGTTAGATTGGCTTTTGCCCAATTGGCATATTTAATTTACGTTTAAGTCCCTAGTAAAGTAGTACTAAATGTGCCCAGGGCCCGTAATTTAAATGCTACTACTGGGTCTGCAGCACTTATTGCGCCTCCCATTTAAGTAGACTTTAAAAACATGTCCCAGTCCTGCCATTGCATCCTGAATGCAGTTATTAAACTGCCATATTGACTTGGCAATGAAACACCCTTGCCAAGCCTTAAACTCTCCTTTTATTACATTTAGGTCATCCTAAGGTAGGCAGGGTGCAATGTATTGAATATGTAGGACATGTGCTTTTAAGCTTTACATGTCCTGCAAGTGAAAAACTCTCAAAATAAGTACTGCAAGACCTATCTCTCCCATAGAGTAACTTTGCAGTTGCCTTATTACATTTTATAAGTGCAATTTCCAAATGAGAAGAATGGCCCGTTATGTTCGGTGAGTTTTGGAATTGGAGTGGAAAGTCCTATTTAGTGGTGAGGTTGGGTTTTTGGTCATAGTTTTAAAATTGCCAATTTTAGAAAGTAAACTAACGCAATGAAAGACCTAGCTACTATTTTGTTTTCTGCTATCCACTTAAACAGACACGGGGCCAATATCCAGTTTCATTGGACCTGGTTATTTATTTAATAATTTCTTTGTTCATGTCATATATCTTTTTTGATCATTCCATAACAGACTGAAATGGAAAATACACTGTTCATTTCAGACAGGTAGACAAAGCAAATAATGTGCTTTACATGAAACATATAATATAATACAACATTAATACAAACAGCGATACACCAGTTGCGTTCAAACATATAGCAAACCCTTTCTTGAATAGTTCATATAATTCTAAAGGGGAATTGGAAACAAATGTGGTCACAGCTGGGGTTGAGTCAGCGCTACATCTCCCTCAGAGTTGTTTCCATTCATGGATTATCTGTTCCTCAACGATAAAAAAGAGGTTGCCCACGCATTTCGAGTCCCAGTGATACTTGTGGGGCTCTCTTCAGGGCTTCTGACTTGGTGTACTCTAAAAAATAATACAAATAATTGGTATTGTGAACACATGCCTCACCCTTCCTCTATCTCAAACACGTGGAACATAATACATGCACAATGCTTGCGCTGATCAAGTAAATCACAGCATGTATTACATTCCACGTAGTTGAGATGGAGTAAGGGGGGTGAATGTGCCCACAATACCAATTTTCTGTATTGCCACTTCACCCAGCTTGGAGCCAGGGCAGGTGAGGCAGGAATTTCCGTACACGTTAAAGTCACAGTCTGCAAGTTTCTCCCACCTTCCAGAACCAGGACACCAGGGTAATTAAAGAAGGACCTCAAAAACCAACTGTTCAGTACACCTCTGGACCTGCTACAAGGACTGCCATTCCGCTGGACTGCTCCTGTAAAGGGACTGCTGTCCTACTGTCCTGACCTGCTGCCCTCTTACCTGGAAAAGAAGAACTGGAACGGCAATTTCGTCTTGAACCCAGTATCCCAGAGTTACTCAAAGGGCTAATCTGCTGGCCTCTTGATCTGAGGTTCAGAAACATAAAAGACTCCCCAACCAGCTCCTGGACCCATACAGCGATTACCTGACCACCAAGTGGTGTCTCTCAGGTCCTGGACCCTTGGTGTGGCTCATGGGCTCTTCTAATCAAGCTTTTGGGCTCTTTGCAACCAGCAAGGAGCTTGTTTATCCAGGAACCGTGTCACTCACACCAAAATTCAGAGCAAGCCATTGCCAACCCATCTCTTTGGACAGCAAGCTTTGATCGGCCATGGAGAACCACCAACATGAAGCAATAGCTCGCCCATTCGTGATGCCCAGCTTGCTCTTCGTGCCACACGGACCACACCACACGTCTTGCCACATGCAACCCTCTCCATTGCAAATAGAAATCTAGGCACAAAAACTTGAGAGGGTAAAACTTCAGATAAGGTTGTATCTGACCCACGCTCCATTGTGGTCAGCCTGAACATTTGACATTGACTTGGTCTAGCACAACTATATAGCCACAGTTCTCACCTTATGCTTTTAGGCACCGTATTGCAGTTTATTCTTTAAAAATTCATAGCTACGCTTCTGATTGCATATTTGTTATTTTGATCTTATTTTATTTATTAAATTCAGCTCAATTTTTCGAACCTGGTGTGGAATCTTTTTGTGCAATGTTCCTACTACTTTATTGTTTAAAGTGTTACACACCTATTTGCACATTTCCTTTAAGTTAAGCCTGACCACTCTGTGCAAAGCTACCATGGGGTTGAGCACAGCTTTTTTTGGTGTTCGCTTGGGCCTTACTCTGAAATCATTGTAGTTGCTGCTTGACCTGGGCTCACACCCCAGTCAACCAGTAACCCTGGGCCTCATTTATGAGGCTCCGCGTCACTTTTACGCTGCCGGTGCATTACTTTTTGAGACGCACCAATGGCGTAAAAAATGCGCCTTGTTGCACCATATTTACAAAGTGACGCATCTAGGTAGATGCGTCACTTTGTAAACCCCCGCACCACATTATACCTGCGCTGGGTATAATGTATGCAAGGGGGGCGTTTTGACGCAAGAAAGGGTCATGGAAGTGACGCAGTGAAATCTATAAGATTTCACTGCGCCACTTCTAGGACACAAATGCGTCAATTTCTTACGCCTGCCTCACAGCAGGTGTAAGACTGACGCAGGCCCTTTCACATGGGGCTTGCCCCATGTGAAAGGACACATTGCTGGAGTTGCGTTACTTTTGTGACACACTCCAGCAATGCGTCACTTTTGCGCCATACAGATACATCAGAAATGCTGACATGTCTGTAACTCCTTGCGCCATGATGCGCCATACTGTAAATATGACGCATCATTGGTGTCGCCAGGAGGGCGCAGTGAAAAGTGACGCATCGCTGTTTTCGCGCAGCGATGCGTCACTTTTCATAAATGGGGCCCACAGTTTCTAACAGAAGAAATATGTAGCGCGATGAAATGGTAAGGAAAATCAAATGCTTTAGAGTGGAAGGCAACCAGAGAAAAAGATAACACAATTAAAGAAGGAATGATGCAGGTGTGCATGCATGCAACTGTTAAATTGAGTCACTTATCATTAACTGCATGCAGAAAGATATTGCAAGTCTTTTGAATGCTCTATTACCTCATCATTCACTCGCTTGAATTAATTACTCAATGAGACAACCATATATTTCAGACACACCACCAATCAGCTTGCAATCCCTTCCCTCCCTCAACTGCATTGTTATGTTATGTTATGTTACAAAAATTTTAATACCGCGCTCATACACCAATTGGTTTCTTGGCGCTCATAGACAACAGGGGTGTAGCACGGGGGGTGTGAACAGCTAACCGTGAGCAAGGCGGAACAGATAAGTTTTTAAGGATTTGCGAAAAGTGGGGTAGTCAGGAGTGAGCCGGATAGGGAGAGGGAGGGAATTCCAAGTGAAAGGGGCAAGGAAGGAGAAACGAGCACCACCGTGCTTCTTACGACGAAACCTTGGAATAACCAGCAGATTGTGGGCAGAGGATCTGAGGTGTCGGGAAGGAGTGTAAGAATGGAGACAGGAAGAAATAAAAGCCGGAGCAGAAAAGAAAAGAGATTTGAAGATGGTGCAACCAAGCTTGAAGATGCATCGTTGCGCAACCGGAAGCCAGTGCAAGGTTTTTAACAGTGGGGTAACATGTTGATGTTTTGGTTGCTGAAAGATTAATCTAGCAGCCTGATTTTGCACCAGTTGAAGGCGTTGAAGGTGGTAAGCTGGAATCCCCACGTATAGACAGTTGGCGTAGTCTAGACGTGAGGTAACCAGGGCCAAGATGACAAGTATAAGAGCCTCTGGAGACAGGTACCTTCGGATCTTCCCGATCCTGCGGAGATGAAAGAAGCAGGCCGAGGTGACAGCATTAATGTGCGGTCGCATCGAGAGATCACTGGAGATGACCACACCTAAACTCTTCACGGAGTCGACTGGGCAAGGGGAAGGGCCGAGGGCAGGCGGCCAGAAGTTGGGAGTCCAAGGATGAGGGGGCCCACCAATCAGGACCAGCTCTGTCTTACTAGGATTGAGCTTCAGCTGACTGAAGTTCATCCACTCGTAGATGGAAAGCATGGTGGATTGGAAATTAGAGCGGGAGAGAGGGGAAGAGTCAATAGGAAAGATAAGTTGCAGATCATCTGCATAATTAAAAGTGGTAACAGAAGAGTGACGGAGGGAAACCAAAAGAGGCTGCATGTAAAGATTAAAGAGAAGGGGGGATAACGCAGAACCCTGGGGGACACCACAGGAAAGTGAAGTGGAAGGAGCAGAAAAGGAGGATAGGTGAACAGATTGAGACCGGAGTTGGAGAAAGGACACAATCCAAGACAGGGCCAGGCCCGAGATCCCAGCATTTCTGACACGGTCGACCAAAATGTCGTGGTCGACCGTGTCAAAAGCGGCCGAGAGATCAAGTAGTACCAGGGCCTGGGCCAAGTTCTTATCCGCCCCCTGTCTCAGCGTGTCCATGACCGCTGTCACCACTGCCTCCGTAGAGTGGGAAGGTCTGAAACCAGCCTGCTGGTCATCGAGGAAATGAGTCTCCTCGATGAAAGAGCTAAGGCAGCGGGTGACATAGGTTTCCAAGACCTTCCCGAGGTATGGGAGAAGGGAAATAGGTCGGTAATTGCCCAGTACCGCGGGATCGGAACCGGGTTTTTTTAAGATAGGTACCACCACAGCGCTTTTGAAAGCATTAGGGACAGAGCCTATGGAAAGAGAGCGGTTAAGGAGGTCCAGAGGAGGGTCAGGGCATGCCATAAAGGCATCTCTGAGGATTTGGGGGGGACAGCAATCCTTGGGAGAGCCTGAGCCCACAGCCGAGAGAAGAGAGCGGAAGGTGTCTAAAGAAATCGGGGGAAAAACATTCAGGGAGTGAGGATTCGAAGAAGGAAGGGCACTGGTGTGAGACGTAGTGGTAGGGGGAATATTGTTTTTAATTGTAATAATTTTATCAATAAAAAAAGAGTTGAGGGAGTCGCACAAAGCTTGTGATGGCTGGGGCTGGGGTGTGACGCGGTCAGGTAGGGAAAGTTCAGCGACAATTGAGAAAATTTCTTTGGTTTTGGAAGCAGAGTTAATTACTTTTTGAGAAAAATAAGCAGATTTAGCCAGGATGATAGATGTTTTGTAAGCTTTAAGTAAGTCAGTGTAGACAGACTTGAGTGAAGGATCATAATTACGCCTCCAGCGGCGCTCAGCCTGGCGAAGAAGGAGTTTGCTGGTCTTGAGTAAATCAGTGAACCAGCGCTGAGCGTCGTGGGGTCGCTTCGATTTGATGGATTTAACAGGAGCGACTGCGTCACTGGCATGAGCCAACCATTGGTCCATTGCGGCAGCTTGGGAGTTCAGATCAGAGTGACTAGGGGGCAGAGTGGAAGCAAGGGTCGAATGGAACAAAGGGATATCGGCGTGCTTCCAGTTACGAGCGGAAAAATTAAGAGTTGGAGGGGGGCGGGTGGGTGCAATGATTTGTAGGGTAAAGGAAATAAAAAAGTGATCGGACCAGGTACAGGGGTACACCATGGGAGAAGAAATATCCAAGTTGGTGGTCCACAACTGATCCAGGGTGTGGCCCTTGTTGTGAGTCGGAACAGAAATATGTTGGGAAAGATTAAGGCCGGATAGAAAGCCAGAGAAGTCAAGTGACACAGAGGATTCAGAAGGGTCGGATGGCCAGTAATTAAAGTCACCAATGATCAGGATCCTAGAAGAGTTAATGGTAAGTTGCGAAATGAGATCACTGAACAGAGATGGAAAAGAAGGCATGTTGACAGGTGGGCGATACACTAAGACACAAATAAAAGAATGTTTGGGAGAAGAAAATTTCAATATAAGAATGTCGGAGTTCAATATAGGAGTGATTATAGAAGAGGTGAATTGCAAATTGGAGCGAATAATGGCAGCAACTCCCCCACCCGGTCTGCCAGAGGTCCTGTTGGAATGGAGGATATAGTAGCCCGGGGGTATTGCGGCCAAAATGTCAGGGTATGAGTCCGCATGTAGCCAGGTTTCAGCGAGGAGCAAGATGTCAATGTTGCCCGCCTCAAGAAGTTGAAAGACCTCAAGCTGATGTTTGGGGAGAGAGCGGGTGTTCAGGTACACGACAGAAATAGAGCGCGTACCGGAAAGGCTAGGCTTGGGAAGTGTGGTAGAGGTAGAGTTGGGCATTGTCTTTTAGATGTGTTTCACAGACATTCTCATCTGTTGCGTGTGGGGCAGTGACTGTAGCGTTCATCAGTAAATTTCTGTGAGCTCATTGCATGGTGACACAGGCGAGTCATCTAAGGGTGTGACGCCACCTCAGACTGATCATGCTGTGGCTGGGAGGCTGTATTGGGAACAGACGGCGACAATGGTGTTGGGCAGATTGGAGACGCAAGAGCTTTCTAGGTTCAGCTCTGATGTGCACTGTGAATTGGAGCAGCTGACCTGGAGATGTGTTGTGCTGTCTGGAGTGGGGGAGAGGTCTGATCCCTGCCCCTTTAAAAGAGCAAGTGGTGCCTGTCAGGACAGATAATATGACAGTACAGTCATACCTAATGAGGCTGTAGGGTATACCTTTAGTTTCTCTGTCCATCATATTGGATCAGGTATTCTTTGGGCAGAGCAAATGGTATTCCAGATCTCAACTATCACATTGATGGGGGGTGTCAAATAAAATAGCAGACATACTGAACTGGGTCATCCCTTCTTCTCAGCAATTCTGTTTGAACGCTTTTGTTTTTGCATGTGTTTTTCAGGTGTTGGCAGAATTAAAAAATAGATCTTTTTCTTCCCCTCAGAACTCTATTCCTAAACTTGAATATTTGGTTATGATGTTGAAGGAGACATGGGGAGTGGATGCTTTTTCCTGTGTTTGGCTCCAAGGACTCTTTTATGCCTTTTGCTGCTTTCCCTTGGTTGTCAGGTTTTTGATCAGGGGCTGAGAACAGAATCAGTGATTTTTTGAGGGATTTTTTTTAATGCTCTTGCATGGCCCCGTTCTTGTTGGTCTCCTCTTCTGTTTTCAATGAGGGTTTGTCAGGAGGTTCTGCTTCTTATTTCCTATTTCCTCATCTCCTCTTGAGTTTCCTCCTCACCGTCTCAACACCGTAGAAAGACTCGGGCTAACCGAATGATAATTAAAAGGGAAGGGCTGAACATGAAAGACCTTTCTGATTGTTTGGAGGGTTTGACATCATAAGACCTTGCACATAGTCATGGCTATCATTCCTGGATTTGTTTGCCGTCCTGATCTTAAAAGTCCTCCCTTTGAGCGACTGGAAAAAAGTGGAAACTAGAATTTTGCCATTGAAGACTTTTTTAGGTCTTGCCTACGCAGCGCACATGTACTGCATAGGAGGAGACCTTTAGAAATCGATTCACCTTTTAATCCAAAAACGTGCACGCATTGCATTGCTTTGAATGGCAACGCGTGCACGCTTGGGCCCTTATTTATGAGGCCTTGCGTCAGTTTTGTGCCGCCATTGCGTCACTTTTTGTGATGCACCAGCGGCGTAAAATATGCGCCTTGTTGCGCCATATTTAAAAAGTGACGCATCTAGGTAGAAGCGTCACTTTTTAAACCCCTGCGCCATATTATACCTGCGTCAGGTATAATGTATGCAGAGGGGGCGTTCCCCTGCAAAAAGCCTCGTAATAGTGACGCAGTGAAATCTATGAGATTTCACTGCGTCACTTTTTGGATGCTGTTGCGTCAAAATCTTGCGCCTGCCTCCCAGCAGGCGTAAGACTGACGCAAGCCCTTTCATATGGGGCTTTCCCCATGTGAAAGGACGCATTGCTGGAGTTGCGTCACTTTTGTGACACACTCCAGCAATGCGTCACTTTTGCGCTTACAGATACGTCAGAAATACTGACGTATCTGTAAGTCCTTGCGACATGATGCGTCATACATTAAATATGACGCATCATTGGTGTCGCAAGGAGTGCGCAGTGAAAAGTGACGCATCGCTGTTTTCACGCAGCGATGCCTCACTTTTCATAAATGAGGCCCTTGGTGATTCCCTTGCGGGAGCAAGCTTTGAAACCATCTGTTTATAATTAACAGATAGTTTCAAAGCTCGCTCCCGCAAGGGAAACAGGTGCAGGCCCACTCCTCTCTCCCCTCCACCTGCAGCCTCCTCCTCTTTCGGCACGCACACCGGTTTAATGTACTATAGTTATTAGCAGGCGACACTCAGCAATACATGTTAACTATAAGTCAAACTCAAGGCAGTACACATTTGAGCAAAATCTTCTCCACTGAAATGTGGCAATCCACACATCAGGCCAGCTGGCAGTACCACCGCTGGAAGCGCACGCGAGTGCAGTACAGGTCATGGCTTCATGAAACCGTGCAAGTTGTATCATGGGATGGCATTGAGCAGCAGGCTGGAATCAACCCAAATGTAATAATGGAGTCATTGTTTTTACTTTAAAAAAAATAGCTGTTTAGATGGAAACAAACTCACAAAACAAGTGGCTGACAGGTCCAGCTGCATGTCGACGTCCTCCGGTGTGGCCTCAGGACTGCTGTCCGGCTCGGTATAATCTGGGTGCCCGGGGCAGAAAAGGGAGAACAGAGAGTGGGACATGAGTGTACCGCAGAAGAGAATTGGACTCCTCCGGCAGCACGGACAGTAAGAACTGACCCAAACACGGAGTTCCCCTCACAGATTAGGATCACGCATTCCTACAAGGCGAAACGTGCCTGAAACATTAGTTGAGAGCGCTTTTCCATGCAGACAGACTGAGGCGCTGCATAGAACGCGGCGCGAGTGGTGTCAGTTGCTCTACTTCTATATTATATATGCTGCAGAACTCTGGGGTATGAACATTTTTCTCCCTCCAGCTGCTCTACCTCCACCTACCCCCGACTGTCCAATCGAACAGCGTGGGAGGAAACCACTCCCGGTGCACCTTGAAGCCGGTAGACGCTGCTCTGCAACTTGAGAAGCGGGAAGGTGTTTGGTGAAGTCCTCAGGTAATCCGCACATTTGATATGTGCAATGCATCTACAGTCCTCAATTTGTGAAAAGAAAACAAAGGGGAGTTGGTCAAACATTTTTTTTTAGGATCCCGCCGCTGACACTACTATAAACTTGTATTGCAGAGTATGAGAATGACATTGTTATTTTTGGGGGGCAGATATTTTTCAATATCGAACTTTGGCCCAGAGCAATAAAGAAATCCATACAAGAGAAAATGGAAGCGGAAGGTAAAGGCAGAAAAAAAGACAACAGCCGAAGTGGTAGGATTGCTGTGTGTCAGCACGTTGTTTATAAGGTCAAGGATCAGATGACCCACTGTGAGCAGGTGTGGCAACCCAGGGCCGGGCCGAGAAATCGTTTAATATGCCATGTGTTTGATTATATGACTTCCGCTAGCCTGTTAAGGCACTATTTGTGGAAGAATTTGGCCTTTACTTTGCTCTGTTGCCCTATACAGGTTCTGTTATTTTATGTGGTGTCTTCTGGTTAGGACATCTCATACTTAGAAGATGTGTTCGTGATGGGTTTGTTGGTTGAGAATAAATACGTCAATGTTCTGCTGTAATGATGAGACTTACTAGCAGTTTGCAGTCGGGAACACTTTCTCTAGCTAATGGATCTCCTTCTCCCCCTTCATTTCTTTTACTTATTTGAAAGGTGTGATGACAGTGAGTCTAATCCATTATTGGGACATGGTTTATGTCTGTAATTTTGTGGTAAAGTACCATTAGGTGGCTAGATGTTTGTGGCAATATGCCCTAGTTCTTCAACTTAGGGCCTCATTTATGAGGCTGTGCTTCACTTTTACGCCGCCGGTGTGTCACTTTTTGTGACGCACTAGTGGCGTAAAAAATGCGCCTTGTTGCACCATATTTACAAAGTGACGCAACTAGGTAGATGCGTCACTTTGTAAACCCCTGCGCCAGATTATACCTGCGCCAGGTATAATGTATGCAAGGGGGGGGTTTTGACAGAAGAAAGGGTCATGGAAGCGACGCAGTGAAATCTATAAGATTTCACTGCGCCATTTCTTGGCCACTAATGCGTCAAAATCTTACGTGCACTAACAACATGGGACTTGCCCATGTGAAAGTACACATTGCTGGAGTTGCGTCATTTTTGTGACACACTCCAGCAATGCGTCACTTTTGCGCCTACAAATGCGTCAGAAATACTGACGTATCTGTAACTTCTTGCGACATGATGCGTCATATTATAAATATGACGCAGCAATCATGTCACAAGGAGTGCGCACTGAGAAGTGACGCATCGCTGCTTTCACGCAGCGATGCGTCATTTCTCATAAATGAGGCCCTTAGTTTGCTGCAGTCTTTTATATGACAGATTGTGTTGTGCTATGACGTATGTATATGCTAAATACACCTCTCAAGACTCTCCTGAGTACGAATAGATCTAAAATAAATATGTTGTGATGGTCTCTATCTTATGTGGGTCTCAGAAATGCCAATAAATATTGCAAAAAAGGAGGCAAGGGGAGCCTTGGTATTCATTAACCTCAGCATTTAGCAGCACCATAAGATCAGGTTGCGGCACTGGCTCAACATTATCGAACTTTGTACAGATATTCTTTTAATGCATTTTCGGGCCCGAACTTCCCACCTGACTTCAAAACAGCACACTGTACCTGGGTTTTCAGCACCACTGGCCATGATCGATTGAGCTGCTTACTTCAAAAGATGTGATGTATTCCTCATAACTTTGGCCTACAAGGAAGCAGGATGTCCTTTCCCTCTCGGAGCCCGGGGCAGATCGACAAGCGGAATATGGGCTTCATTGGCAGAGATTCAGGGAGTCTTCATAGCAGCAACATGCATAGTAGTTCCATCGGTACGCCTCTGCCCACAACCTCCCCACAAACCCAAATGACACACATTGAAGAAGTTGCAGGTTTATTTGTAATACAAATAACAGGATGGGTTAACTGACAGGTGACCCCCTACCCCACCCTTGCAACCCCTTGTTGCCGGGTTGCCTGAAGTTGAGCCAAAGAAACATACACCAGCGGCCATAGCCCAGTGTGGTACCTGGGAGGATAGCTCCTCCCACCGGTGGACCTATCGTCCACCCACCCCACCCTCCGGACAAGGGAGAGTTAACTCACACCTTCCCCATCCAGGTGGGGAGCTATCGGCAAGCCCCCGGTTGCTCAGGCTTACAACCGCCCTAAGGACTAACGGGGCGCCGTCGAAACCAAGTCCCCAAGAAGGGCCCTTTGGATTATGTATGACTCTGCACGGTGCGTTTCGCACTGGGGCTTCAGGTCCTGTTCCTACGCCTGTCCTGTATGGGGATCACCTTGTAACTCCTCCTGCAACAAGAGAAAACATTAATACATTATTGCTGCCCCACTCCCCACTTCCCCCCTTTCGACGGGTGAGCGGCAGGGAGGGGATTCTAAAAGTGCGGGCCTCGCGTCCGGCGGGAAGGGGGGGGCCGGGGCAGCCTAAGACCCTACTGCTTCGTGGAGCAGCAAGGAGCGACTATCTAGTGAGTGGGGCAGCAGCAGAGAGGGCGCGTGGAAGGCGGAGCAGTCCTTATAACCTACCCCGGGGCCCCACCCTCAACCCGCCCCTCGCCTTTCTGGTGACGCCCCACCTCCCCGTCCCCGCCCACGGAGTGGGCGGCTGGCTGCCCGAGGACCTACTACGGGGTCTGCCCTCCTATGGGGTCCCCTGCAGGGACCTCGGGCACCCTGCAGGGCAGCCAGCGGAGCGTCCCTTTCAACTTTGTGAAACGTTATATAATAATACAGGAGGTGAACATAAACAATATTTTTGTTTCAAAGGTTCTTTCCTTTATGGAATGAATAATGGAGATCTAGTTACTTATTGCATTCTGGGCATCCATGTTTTATTTGCCCTGGTTTCTTTTCTCTGTAAATTCTCGTACAGTAATTAATTCAAGTTAGGAGACAACTAGGCAACGGGTCAATATCATAACAATAATTGCATGATTCTGTGTGCTTCCTTTCCTCAGTTCACTACCTACTTCCTTCCCGTCCTGCTTGTTTCCAGGTGAAATGATTTTTGCTGTGGCTTGTGCATATGCAGGATGTGATAAGGAGGGGAGAGACTTTATACCAACAGATTGCGAGCTCATTGATGGTGTGTGAGAGACGTGTCTGCCTCATAAAGTAATCAATTAAATAGAGGAAGGACTCAAGAAGTTTGCAAATGCTGGGAACCAATTGAGGAATTACCTTGTAAGGCCAATCAACCTGTGCCCTTGTACCTCTATATGGGCATGTGTCTGCTAAGTGACTTCCATTATCCGTATATGGACGGGGAGATTTCATCCCAGATATCACCGCTCTAACTGTGTCGTTCTTTTCAAACCTTCTTCAAAACAATGTCTTTGCCCTACAAAACAGCATGTTCTGTTCCAATATGGACTATTGTTTTATATAGGAGGCAACAAAAGCTTGAATGAAAACTTCTAAAGTCATATAAAGAAGAGGCACATATACATGCAATGTTTTATTTTTTATTTCGTTGCTTTGCGACTGCTGCAAATCAGGACTCTTCTGCTTGTGGTTCTTTGTTGACTGCCTGTGCGTTTTTTGCAGAGCACAGACAGATGGCAGAGAAACTCTGGCCACGAGGAATACAATCGGAAACAATTGGCGTGCAGCGATAGCCACTTTTGACAGCTGTGACGATGGGAAATGAAATGTTGCAGGCTGCTCTTGTGCTCCATAGATAACCAGACATTTCCTGCAAATAATGTCACAAAGTATTTCTGGAAATTCATCGAAAGGCATGGAAAAGTTAATATAAGTTGAAATGTTGTACACGAGTGGGGGGCTGCGAATTCCGTTTCATGCCTTGTTTAATAAATGTGCTGGACAGTTATAAGACACGCATAATCTTTACAGTGAAGCCTCTCTAACAGTTCCATGCATCCATTTGTCAGAGTAAACAATAACACAGTATGTCCATGCGCCGAAAGACAAAGCCTTCAGTTTATACATGTCTTTAAATGCTGTTTTATTTATGCTTTAGACGTATTGTTTTTTCACACTTAGTTAACTGGCCTAGATCCATGGGGCATTATGGCTTTGGAGGAAACAGCATTGTGATTCAAAGCAGTGATATAATATTACTAAGCATTACATTTTATAACCAATTCAAAGTCTAGAAAAATATATTTATGTCCACTTTTTTTACAAGATAAAGAATATGTGGTGGGTAGCTTATGTAATATTGTACTGTATATAATCTTGCGGTGCAGCTGACACTTAGGGGCTCATTAGGATGGCGGGCGGAGACACCACCGCGGTGCTGGTGGTCGCAGAGAATGGCCTTTTCCGCACTCCACCAGTGGTCCTCGCGTCAGCCAAATTATAATGGGCAAACATAGCCATTTTCCGTATGCTTCAGAGTTACGTGAACCGCCAGAAATGTGTGCCCGCCTCTGCAGCAGAGGGAGCCAATAGAGACCAACCGCCGTGCGGAATGATGTCCCATCCACCATACAAATCACGATGCCGGAAACAGCCCATCACACCTCAGCGGAGAATCCACCCACCCAGAGATGGCTGTAGCACTACTGCAGAGAGCGAAACTAGACTCCTGGTCCCCTCCACCCGGTCCTGACCACAATGGATCCAGATCTGCAGGCCTTTCCGCTGCTTTATCTCATTTACTACCAGCAAATCATGTACTGTTGTGGACAACACCGCAGGTACGCAAATACACAACTCCGCACACAACCACAAAACACAACTCCTGTGCTGACATACGGTTCCTGTCCACATCAGACACTCTGTGGGGACAGGAACATATCCACCATTGTACCCACACATGTCCAACCTGTCAAAAACTCACCCCTCCACATCCGAGTCACCCATCAACCGCTAAATCATTGCAATCTCCTGGTCACGTCACCGTAGCAGTGAAGACGCATGAAGACCTGCGCACAATGTAGTATGCAGGGCCTGCATCAGGCATGGGCAGTCCGCCAAGTTTCACAGGACTCCACCTTCACCCTTCCCACAGTACTCTTCCGACACCCATTTGGGAATGTCCTATGTGCTCTTCCAGTGCCTCTTCTGCCAGGTGTAGCCAGACCTTGCACCTCACACATCAAAGGACAAGGGAGATTGACTGGGCAAGGTGGGGGTGAAGAGGAACACACTGCACAGAAGCTCAGGGGCTGGACAACCATCTTCCTCACACCAACCTTCCACTCATGTGAAGCAAACTGAGTATAATTACAAAATAAAGACTCACACTCTATATGAACATCCACTGAACTGTTCACACTGCCTGTCAAGTCACTCAGAAATATCCCACACTGACACCCAGCCACATACTCATACCATAGGTCAGCAGCAATGGAGGACAATAAATGGGCCAGCCAAAAGTGAAGTGGAAAGTGCTGCAAAACCATCGAGCAAGCCACAAAGCATCTGTATATCACATGCAAGAGAAGGAACATATCACACCACCCATAGGCCATAAAATCAGACATAAGTGGCACAGTGAGTGAAATTAAACCAAAGTGACCTTTGTGCAACAACTCAGGGATACATCAAGGCAAACCATGCATAGGCACAGGATTGCTAGGAAGTGTCTGAAGTCATACAGTGATCAGCCACACATCTATGTCAACTTACTTGACATGTGCAAGTCATCAGCACAACACACGTGACTCGTTGTCGCACTCCCTGACTGTCAAACACAAGTAGGACCTTCACACATACCCCTCATCTACCAGCTCACGCCTGCACCACTCAACACCTGTGAGAAACACATATAATGTTGCAAATGATGTCATGTCAGTTCAGTGTCAACCAATCACACTCCCTGTGGTGCATCCAAAAAAATCACACTCACACTCATGGTTGCCTGAATCATGCCGACACAAAAACAATATCCAAACACAAAGCACACAAACAACATCCATAGAAGTCCAACAAGCCCAGACATGTGCAGCCAAACAGTAGAAAGGCAATGTGACCCTAGACAGAACAGGAATACACAACATTGTCACTCTGGACCAAAGCACAGACACCATACCCCAACACATGCAAGAATTGCATCATCAAAAGACAATCATGAACACTAACTGGGATCATTGGGACAAATCAGCTAACACAGACAGAGACCCCACACCACTCATCAAGTGAACATTGTGTCATAGTGTGCCACAAGCATGCACAGGCGCAATCCTGACAAGTGACAGGCCAAGAATAGGAGGACCAACCACCATTGCGCATTCAAAAGAAGCACATGAAGAAGAATCCACCTTGCTGCATGTGTCAGACACACACGTAATGCACACTACACTTCCAAAACACATCCTTGACCCCATCTTCACAGGAGGAACAAACATCCACTTCAGCCACACCACCCAGCCCCCCTGGACTGACCACCACTGCATTCACTTCACCTTCAACACCACCACCGCACCCAAACCCACCCTGCGCCCGCCACAACGGAACTGGAGCAAGGTCACAGAGGAGGACTTCAACACCACCCTCTGTCAAACGCCCCCCCATCGCCATGACCAACACCTACTCCGCAGCCAGAGAATTTCACCACTGGGTCTCCTGCTGCACGGACAAGCTCGCACCCCTCTGCCCCCGCCAAACAACGCCCTCTGAAAGCCACCTGGTTCACCACAGAACTTCAAGAAACCAGACGCTCCTGCAGACGCCTAGAGAAAACCTGGCGAAACCTGGAAAACATGGAAGGAGGTAACAACCACAAGAGCTCCCTAAAGAAATACCACCAAACTCACTCAGGAGCCCCAACGGACCCCTGCCCACCACACATTCTTCACAGGGCGGCCACTGTCATCGCACCCGAATTAGGATGCACCATCAATGCCTCCCTCAGATCAGGCATCTGCCCAGATGACTGGAAATGGGCAGAGGTAAAACCCCTCCTCAAGAAGCCAACAGTCGACCCAACGGACATGAAAAACTACTGGCCCATCGCTCTCCTCCCCTTTGCGGCCAAAGTCACAGAGAGGCTTGTAAACGTCTAGCTGACCAACTTCATTGAAGAGAATTCCATCCTGGACCCCTCCCAGTCTGGATTCCGTAGCAACCACAGCAACAAGACCGCCCTCCAAGCCGCCACTGATGGCATCTGCTTGCTACTGGATCAGGGACACACTACAGCCCTCATCCTTCTAGACCTCTCCGCAGCCTTCGACACTGTCTCACATATCATTCTCACAGCCAGGCTTCACTACGCGGGAATACAAGGAGTCGCCCTCGACTAGATCCAATCCTTCCTCTCTGGCAGAACCCAGAGGATTCGACTCCCTCCCTCCCTTCCTCTCCAAACCCACTGAAATCAACTGCAGAGTACCCCAGGGATCATCACTCAGCCCCACGCTCTTCAACATCTACATGGCCCCCCTCACTGCCATCGTCAGACAGCACGGGCTCCGCATCGTATCCTACACCGATGACACCCAGCTCATCCTCTCACTCACGATGAACCAGAAGACACCAGACTCTGCTTCCAGGAAGTAACATGGCAGCCTGGATGAGAGACAGCTGCCTGAAGCTTAACTCAGAGAAGACCGAGGTCCTCAATCTTGGACCCTGCGCCTCTGCCTGGGACAACACCTGGTGGCCCGCTGCCCTCGGGAGCCCACCCACCCCCGTAGACCATGCCCAGAACCTCGGCATCATATTTGACACCTCCCTCTCCATGAACTGCCAGATCAACGCCGTTGCCTCAACCAGTTTTAACTGCCTTTGCATCCTCCGCAAGACCTTCAAATGGATCCCCCCAGACTGCCGAAGGACCGTCACCCAGGCACTCATAACCAGCAGACTGGACTATGGCAATGCCCTCTACGCCAGAATAGACAAAACTCTTTTACACAAACTCCAAACCATCCAGAACTCCGCAGCCAGACTCGTCCTCGGGACACAGCGAGATGAGCACATGACTCTACACCTACGAGGCCTCCACTGGCTCCCCATCAAGAAGAGGGTCACCTTCAAACTTCTCAACCACGCCTACAAATTCCTCAACAACATCGGACCCAAATACCTCAACGAGAGAGTATCCTTCCACGTACCCAAGAGAAACCTCCGTTCTGCCGACCTCGCCCTGGCAAAAACCTGGAAAACACAGAAGGACCTCAAGATGTGGCTCTTCGACTGATCCGGAGCTGTCCCCCACCTACCCTCCTCCCCCAGTGCCTTGAGACCCTCAAGGGTGAGTAGCTCGCTATATAAACCCCTGATTGATTGATTGATTGATCTGAATATATCTCAATGCACAAACTACTCACACACAATGTCATGCAAATAGAACATCACACACACATAGCATCTGTCAGTAGAAAGAGCCAACACAGGCCAAACACTGCATACATCCACAACTAAAACACAACAGATGCACATACAAATCCATCATATTACAAACTCAGCTGGACATCAAGGGGGTGCACACCAGTCATGTACAAGGCAACATACACTGACAGCACTGCATGAACACCAAGCAGTGTGTGCACAGCAACCAAATCTGTAGCACACATATCTGAGTGCCACACCATGAACTCCAACAACATAAAGCATCACAGCACACAGAGAACATCACGCTCAGGAAGGGTAGCAGTACCTCAGCAAACATGCATACAGCTTACCCATCACCCACAGATGCACAACTCAGGGAAACCCAGATACAAACAACATGACTAGAGGACTGTTCTGCTCAAAAATATGCACTGTACTTGAGCAACAATGACTCCAAAAAAGGAGTAGAAAATAACTCATAACTAATTGTGAAACTGTCCTGAGTGGCACATTGGTCCTGTAGACAGATCAGCCTCACACAGCATAGTGTAACACCATGAAGTGGTGGGGAGGCCTACACACTGACAAGTCATGGGGTGGAAGGGTGTACTTCAGTAGTGGACAGGTGAGGAGTGTACAGTACACAAACATATAGAGGAGTTACTCCGAATGTGTAGGCATCAGAAGCACATATAGGGGATGGCAGGACTCCACATACCACATATCATACTAAAGCCAAAAATGGGCCAAGTGACAGCAATGCATGAGAAAACTCACAAATAATGTCAGTGTGGCTGAGCAGGTCAGCACAGTGAGCACAAACAGTAACAAGACACATTGCTGATCAACAAAACACAACACAGACTTGGCAGTCACACACTCTGCATACACACAACTGGCAGCAACAACGAGTAGGAGTCCCCCAGGAGTGCAAGGACACACCAACACACTGCACAGTGCCCAACCTACAACTCCTACATGTGCCCACAATCTGAAGCACATGGCAGACAATTGAAACAAACAGGCACTCATTACCTGGATCATACATGTGTGCAGTTGGCATTGCAGGGGCACACACACATCAACAATACTGACAATGACAGCCCATTCACTTTGTATGACCAATCAAGTTCACATATTCAAATATACCCAATTGACTAGGAAGACAGGCCTACACCAGATGACCACACATCAACACTGCTGTTCAGACATCAAGAAAGATCACACAGATATGATGGACTCTGGCCACCCCGCAAGTAATCTTGTGGATACATTTCTCCTCTGTTCTGGTATTGCATCCTAACATGACGTGTACAATTTAGCAAACCTGACCATAGAATGATTAGGAGAAGAGTAGAACATCACAAATAACCATCATTGCACCCTAAAAGCCCCAGAGTCAAGAAGAACAAAACTCTGAAAAAATAAAACAAGCAATTGGCAATGTTAAAGTGGCATACTGAGCATGTGTCACATGAAACCATACCCGTACATAAAACCTTTTATTTAGCAAAGACATAGACAAAGCAGACAACAGGAGTAACTGTCCTTATTACATATCACCCAGATAGGCATCAAAAGTAGAAAACAACAAGACCATCGGCTGGTCCATAGTGCAAAGTATGTACATGTGTGAATGAGAAACTGCACAAGGAATGTGCATCCAAAGTGACAAACAGCAAGGCCATTGGCCAGTCTATAGTGCAAATTATGTACATGTGTGCAGGAGAAACTGCACAGGGAATGGGCATTCAAAGTGACAAACAGCAAGGCCATGGCCAGTCCATAAAGCAAAATAGTATGTACATGTGTGCATGAGAAACTGCACAGGGAATGGGCATCCAAAGTGACAAATGGCAAGGCCATTGGCCAGTTCATAGTTCAAAGTATGTACATGAATGGCTGAGAAACTGCACAGGGAAGGGGTAACACCGTACACTGCTATGGGAATGACCACAGCTCCAGGTATCCCAACGGACAGTACAGGCGCTGCTGTGGGAGAGATGCGTTTGGGAGGGGGACTTTGCATCAGACTTGGCTGTCAGTTGAACTGGGAGGTGGCTGATTGTCAGGGCCAGTTGTCAGACTGGACCTGGAAGAGAGAGGACCAGCTGAGGTTGAGGCATCAGTGGCTGTGTGATCCGGGGGCTGCTTGGACTGGGTAGCATGTTGGCAAGGGGAGGCAGAGACCTGCTGCCGTGAGACACAGTGTGTGAGGGTGAATGTAGAGGGCTGCCTCTCCACTTCTTGGGAAATTGATAGCAAGAATTGTCTTGGTAGGAGTGGAAAGTCTGGCAGGCACAACATCCTCACTCTCAACCAAAGGTGTCTCAGGTGCAGGTGGCTCTCCCTGTGGGGGTTTGCTGGATCTGGTTGTACGCTTGGGGTGGCCTTGCCTTTTCTCCTCCATCCCCTGATGGCCCGGTGAACATTGCTATCCTGTCCCAGCTTCACCGGGGTGTGGGTGGGAGTTGAGGTTGTGGGTGAATCTGCCTTAGAGAGCTTTTTATGCTAACTCTTTGCAGGCACCAGCTTCACAGCAGGCAGGGCAACTGTTTGTTTGTCTTTGGGAGCAGTTGTGGGGATGGGAGTGTCCTTGGATGGGGGTGATTTGGATGAATGTGAGCTTGAGGCCTGCTTCTTGGCCAGATGTCCCTGAGTCTCACGTGAAGGGCTTTTGCCTTTGCACTCCCGTGTGCCTGTTTTTTGTTTTAGGAATGGTGTCTGTGCTCTGGGCCGCTTGGAGCGCTGCTGTTGTGTGCTGCGTGTGGAGTACTTGGCACCTGCGGGCTGTGGCATGTGGTCACTGGCAGGGTGGTTGGTGAAATGACTGGAGCTGGACTTTGAGCCTGTGACAGCTGAATGGCTGCTGTCACTGTGGAGGACAAAGACTGGACTGTTCTGTCTAGCCAACCCACGTCAGAATGAATGCCCTCCACGAAGGCAACTACCTGTGCCATCTTCTTGTCATGATCCTGGAAGGCATTCAGGAGAGTACTCTGACCCACACACAGCTGTCACAAAAGGTACACCGCCTCAACACTAAGAGCCGCAGGGGAGACAGGGGCAGGGGCAGTGGTGCCTGGGGGGGAAGGACACTCTACCCATCCTAGTGCGGCGGGCACAGACAGCACTAGTGTTAGTAGCCAGGAGGGTATGCACTGGATGATGTGTAGTGGAAGAAGTAGCAGTATTCTCACTCCCTGTGCTCTCCAACATCGAGGAGTCCCCGCTGGAGTCAGATGATGAGAGGTTGGTGTTTCTGGGCTTGATTCTTCAAGGGCACTCCTGTCTTCCTCCGGGGCACTGGTCACATCAGTGTCAGTGAGCTCATGTGTAGCAGTCGTGCCAGAAGCTTCACCACTGGTGTCTGTCCCCTGTCCTTCCGTGCCCTCGGTAGATGCTGCAACAGACAGACGTAGGTTCAGTATGGTGCCATACTCACAAACATCATATGCAAGCAAAGCACAAAAACTAGAATCTGATACCCCCATTTGCACACCACCTTGTACAGTCTGCATGTGCAACCTTAATGCAAAATTCAGAAGTTGCATGGAAACATGCATTGGTGACATTAATGACCCATGTGATGTTCACACAGCCAATTAGCTGGCCCGTGCTTCCCTGTAACCTAACATACTGATCTCTGTAAAAATACCTACGTGCCTGTAGGTGAGATAGATATACATCTCAACATGTTGTCTCAGTCACATATGGAGCCACTTTAAGGGTACAACACAGATATTGACTCCAAAATGTCCTTTTACAATATCCATGAGCTATTGATGTCCACCATGTTGTGCTTTGAAGCACAATGGCTGTTGCACATTGGTGACAGATGTGTACTTCTCACAATTTCCAAGTCAGGCACTGCACACATCGAAGAATGCACACTTAGATGATTCACACTGCTGTTCTCTGCCCGGTAATGTCTATGACACCCATACATAATGCAGCAGATGTCATAAGGCCAAATCTCATCTTGCAATGTCAAGTGCCGTTGTATTAAACACATGAGAAAGTACATCTAGCAAAAATGCACGACAACTACACTCAACACAGAGTCCACTTAGAAGCCATTGCATCACACTAGAAGCATCACAGAGCTCCGCACTGGGTCAGGGTTGGGATGCATGCAGTCACATACCCAAAGTCATCAGTTGCAGAATACTCACCCCCAACTTGGTGCTGATGGGCCCTCAAATGTCCATCCAGCTCTGGCTGTGTCACTGCCAAGATGCTGACCATTAGTGGTGTCCTGCTCTTGCGGGCCAACCCTCCAGTCTGGGGGAGCAGCCCCAGCATCATCTTTGCCACGTTTTTGCTCAGCCGGCAGATGTCATCCCACCTCTTGTGAGAGTGTGTGTGACGTCAATTGGAGACACTGAGAGCCCACACCTTGCGTTCAGTGGCCCTCCATAAGGCCTTACGCTGGTGGACTTTAAGCTGTAGGTATGGCAGACATGAAGAGGAAGTTTCAGTGACACTGTGTTATGTACCACTGTGTCTCAGTACAGGAGCATGCTAAAACATAGCACACAATACAGCAATGTTGACCAGAGGCCATACAGCATGACACGTAGTACATTTGCATCATATAATCGCATAGACATGCATGCAGGTATGAGGATGGACACAGTACCTGGGCCTCTCATACACATGCAGAATGCCAGCACAGAAAGCAATTTGTGGAGAAGGCCCTCATCTGTGATGCAGTATGTGAGGGAGCAGGACATACATTATATTGTAAATGATGTGTCGGGCACGTTCACTGTGACCAACACTACACACCTCTTAATTTCCTTGGCCTGTGAATGGCTACTCTGTCATCACATTTAGGGACATTCTCACGCTCTTCTCACAAGGTCTGTCTTGTGCAATCCTCAGGCATAAGATACCTTATCTATTAATAGGGTGGCAGACAACCCATATGTCTCACTCTGTCCATTTACTGATGGGTCCCTGTTAAATTGGGCAGTATCTGTGCAGGCCAGAGGGACTCACACTGAGATAACATGTGGGCCATCAGAACATTCAAATGCATGTACAATATGAGAGGGCAAACAGTGCCTACACATGCAAGTCACGTAATGCAAATAATGGAAGGAAGATGTTTCAGAAGTACATCAATCAGATGTGTCATAGGTGAATTTCCACCAAGAGTGTCACCCTCAGGCATTTCAATCTTGTGCATAATGCTTACCTGTCCATGGTGGCAATATTAAAAGTGTACACGCATCCTTCAGTACCCTTCGGACTAAACACATTTGTAAAGTGACAAATGAGCATGTGAAAACCTCATGGACTCTGACATCCATTAGCACAGGCTAGGTTTGTTCTGACTTCCGCTTTCCAAACCAGCAGTGTTACTGTATGGCTGCAAAAACACTGCATGTCTCTCCCATTCTGAAATGCAGCCATGGATCTGTGGAAATTAGGCTACAAACCCCATTTAGTTGAAGTCAGCATGCTAGGCAGTGTATCACACAAACTTACCCTCACAGGCACATACTACAGCAGATCAACTTCATGTGTCCACTCTTTGCACTCTTCAACATTCACTCTGCAACACTTACCATTACATCAGGAGCACCATATAGCCTCCCATAATGTGAAAGCACCTTGTCCACCAGGACCCCCAGCTCCTCTGTGGTGAAGGGACTGGCCCTGATGTTCTAAGTTCTCGCTATCACCTGGTCCAGGAGACAGGAACAGCAATCGTAGAAATTGGTGTTTAAGAATGGCAGGCAGCAGTGCCTGGATGCAGTGGAAATGTGTGTCTCTCTCCATGACATATAAGCCACTGGGGTTGTTTCAGTGGTACTCAGCTGCTGCAATTGGTGTTCCAGGTCAGCTTTTTTCAAATGTGACCAATGACTGGCCCTGCGGTGGCAGCGCACGCTTACTGCGATTTTCAAGTGTGTATTTCACTACCACATTCGTGGTTCCCATTGGCTGAAAGGGCATGGGCATTGGCGGTGTCACACCACGGGGTCCAGGTGGTCGCTACCGCAACTGTGCATCTTTCAATTGTATCCAATGACTGGTCCGTGGTAGCGGAGCACGCCTACTGCGATTTTCAATTGTGTATTTCACTACCCCGATTGCGGATCCCACTGGATGAAAGGGCATGGGCATTGGGAGTGTCACACCACGGAGACCAGGTGGTTGCTATCGCAATCGTGCATCTTTCAATTGTATCCAATGACCGGCCCCGGGGTCACGGAGCACTCCTAAAGCAATTTTCAAATATGTATTTCACTGCAGCGATCGCGTTTCCCATTGGCTGAAAGGGCATGGGGATGGGCATTGGCTGTGTCACACCGCGGGGCCCAGGAGGTCGCTTGCGCAATCATGCATCTTTTAATTGTATCCAAAGACCGGCCTGCGGTAGTGGAGCACACCTACCGCAATGTTCAAATGTGTATTTCACTACCGCGATTGCGGTACCCATTGGCTGAAAGGTCATGGACATTGTCACACCGCAGGGGCCAGGCGGTCGCTATCCCGAATTAGCATCTTTAAATTGGTGCCAATCGCCATGATTGCGGTGGCGGTGCACGCCTACCGCGATGTTTAAATGTGTATTTCACTACAGTGATTGCGGTTCTCATTGGCTGAAAAGGAATGGGCATTGGCGGTGTCACACCACAGGGGCCAGGCGGTCGCTATAGCAAATTGGCATCTTTAAATTGGTGCCAATGGCCGTGATTGCGGTGGCGGTGCACGCTTACGGCACCTATGGACACATCATGCTGTGACAATGACCAGTTCTCAACATTGAACAGAAGACACTTACAATGAATCATGCCACCAGATAGTGTAATTCAATGCTAGTGTGACATTTAACTCACTGTTGATTACACATCCATGTCAGTGCACAGGATTACATGCATTGGCATATACTCCCTCACGCCACTTATGATGTAGTCAGCCATAACCAGGGCCTGGCTGAGGGCTGACCTCAGCAGGCTGGATTGATAACCTTTCTTCCAGGAGGTAAGTCCTCCTCTCCAAGGGAAGATGGATGGACCTACAGGCTCATCCAACAGCAGCTAACACTGGGTGCCAGGCTGCACCAGGGAAAAGGCAGCCCTGGGGGGAAGGGGCTTTTTCTGAGACCATGTGGACAGAGACCTTGGACAATGCCATCTTGAACCAACCCAGAGGCCTGGGCAGGAAGGAGGGAGCCGGGGCAGGAAAGTGATGTGTTGCTGTGTGATAGGGCCAACAGAGATGTGATGTCATAAGTAAAGTGGGGTTATGTTGCCAGACATTCCTGCTAGGGTGTCTGGCTGTATATGCATAATTTTGCAATTTCATCTGTGAGTCCTTTAGTGGCTGTAATTGCAAAGCATTCTAATGATCGACAAATGTGATGAGTACTGTCATTCTAAAGTGGTGCTTAAACATGTATTCTTGCTGCTGCGCTTAGGTGAAGAACCCAGACTGCTAGCCCTTAAGATGTAGAGGTGTATTCTTCATGGTCAGTAGGAAATGGTCAGTCAGGGTTATGTGTCACCAAGGCAGGGTAACCTATTTTAAATGCTTTTTGGGATAATGGGGGAGGGGTCACCACAGGGAAGATGCCAGTGCGCAGGGCCCTCGCTCTAGGTTATATTGAACTAACTGTATTGGGTGCAAGATAATGTGCATACATTGGAGTGGTGATACTAGCCCCCACCCCCCTTCAGGAGGTGTGGAGATGTTATGCAATGTCACAATGTAATTCCAACAGCTTATATATATTTGTAAATTGGTGCATGGTATTGAGTAGTGTGTGCTTAATGAATGTACTCTTACTTTTATAAAGCAAAGTACAGACTGGACAATCAATTATTGAGTGTTATTTTTGTGCACCTTCAAATGGCGAATACTAGCCCACACCACCTCCCTTGAGTAAGCCTCAGACTGCTCTGCAACGCTACCCTCTGAGAGTCAGGCGCTACAATTGGGTGTTTGGTTCCCAGTGAAGGACAAATGTAGTCATGTTATTTGTGCAGGCCTCACAGATACTGCCTCGTTTTCCAACATAGACTGACTACATAATGTGCCTATTTCACTGTGTAGATTGTTGAACTCATTTTCATGCGTGATCTTTAGCAGACACTGTGCTCATTGTGTTGGTAATGGGTGCCCTGTCCAACTCACATAAGAAGGTGTGGCAGGTACAACAGCTACTTAGAAGTCATCAGTGTTGCTGTTTCAGACATGTGCTGTGTCAACTACTCTCAGGCTGGTGACACAAGATGTTGGAATGTACCATTTGGCATTCACATAGTCTTTATCTGTTTTGGAGGTACTCACTATGTACATACTGGACAAGTGTACAACTACTTTAGATCAAGGTGTCTCTACTTGTGACTTGTGCTGTAAGCTGTAGCTTCAGGCTAGTCATTGTTGGCGCTGTGCCAGTCAAAACGTAAGATGTTGAACACATTTCATAGGGGAATTCAATTGAAATGTGTCCCCTTTTATCGTGTAGTGTGGCGATTTAGATTCCGTCTGCATTTTCCCGATTCATGCCCTTATATAGGTACAATTCACATTGCACTTATATAGGCAAAGAAGTTCAGTCCTTATTTAGGCATAGTCCATACAGCCCAAATGCAGGCATGGCTACTTCCATCCGTTCATCAACGTCACAACGATTTCTTGAAAAACCAGACTCTTAAGCAGAAGGGACTTCCCCTAGCCTGGATATTGATTTCTCCAAGAAGCTCATATTACGCATGAATATCTATTCCTTAGGGGTTCATCCATGACGTTCATATGGCCGACTTTACGTCAAAGCTGGCATTCCTAATCACTTTCAAGGTATAAATATACCTTCTCTTGCTATTGCAAAGCACGGTGTGGTTCGGTGCAGTTCGACTACCTACTTGCCCGACGCAGCTCGATACAGCAAGTGCCGAAGGAAGCCAACTCTCCAGCTGATGCACTGACAAAGAAGATGTCCTCCTCTGCCGAGAATCTAGCTCCAGTGTTTCTGACTCCCCTTGCGGGGGTTTGCAAAATCGAGTCCGAGTCCTATGCTATAGACCACACTTACTTCTTCCCTGGTACTAGACCTAAGTTAGGTACATTGGGATAGGCATATTTTAGAAGCACCAGTTGAGTATTTTGGCCTGTGTTATTTATGTATGTATTTTTATATGTCATAGCATTAGACAATGCTATTACAGTATTATTTTGAACTACTGTTTACGCTGTACGCATTATACTTTGCATTCTTTCTAACGATTGTAGCAGTTCACCTCTCTTGCATGAGAAAGAAGACTGTTCAAAAAAACCTTTTAATGAAACACCTGTCTCTCTATTTCTATGCCACTCTGTAGAAACGATGCATGCAAGATTGACTGAGAAAATTAGTTGTCTATTGTTTCCACGACTCTGAAGATATTTTCCAGTCCTAGGGAAACAAAGTTGTCATGTTTATGCGGTTGTCAGAAACAAATCGCTTCTTGTGTATTTGAGAAAGTTTCTAGTGACCTCTGAGGTAGCTGGCACTTACAATTAAGTTTAGTATATTCAATAGAGACATACTGACCTCAGTCCTATGTCATATCTATAGGATATATTATTCCAATGTGCAGAGTCTATTGAGAATTTAGGAACTACACTATAAGCTGCCCAACGTGGGGCAAGGCACTTATTTAACGCTAGATACTAAAGTAACTCAGTCGTGCTTTTCTCAGAGACTCCTTTTTCCGTAAATACTCCAATAGATGTCTGGAGTGGGTAAAGGGATAATATCCACCATAGCTGAGTAGGACAAAAATCCCATGTATTAGATTTATGGTTTGTTCAATCTTGAAGGATACAGTGTTCCAAAATATTGTGCACCTCATCTTTGTTCCCTTGAAACTTGCTCTGCAAACTTTCAGTCAACAAAATGTCGAATAATGATAACAACACCGACAACGGTGGAGCTGCAGCTGAATCAGCAGCTTTTAACACAACAGGTTTTAATGAAACCACCGAGGTTGCTATATGCATTTCTATGAATTTAAGAAAAGCCATCACTATAAAACGTATAAAAAATGGCCTAACATCGAGAGGTGGTAGGATATTTTTTGTGATAGAGGCACATGAATATCACCAGACAGAGGTATTCTATTTATGGATAGTCTTCCCCAAAGCAAATCCAGTAACACACATGTTTCACTTCTACAAAGAAGATAACCCACCAGAGGAATATATTCCTTTCGAGGATATAGAAATTCCATGAACTTACCAGGAGCACGAGCTCTGGTTTAATGGCGCCCTAAAACATTTTAATCACATCACCAGGCTTTTTCCACTAGGTATACCAGGAGCACCATGGCCGGTTTTAGCCAGCTATACACCACATCCTGGCATTGAAGAAATGTCAGTTGCAGAGTTACTAACTCAACTTAAAGAGTTAATAAAAATCTATAGACAATTGGTTCAATATGTTATGCAGACCCTCACAGTTCAACCGGCAATAATGATTCCACAACATACCCCTCACAGGGGAACACACTAAAAAATAACACCACACACTCTACATGCATTCATTGTTAAATTACCTGCAGAGCGGGAACAAATTCCATTCTGGATAGCTAAAAAAATTATTCAAATCGAAGCAGTTTTTCCCAATACTAACCCTCATGAGAAACATAGAGTTTTAACAATCTGTTTACCAATGGGGATCACACCACATCTGGAGTACTGCACCACTTGGGGAACAGTCTTTGCTGCTATCTACACTAAAACACATGGTTTTCCGTCCATGGCGGTAATGCCTGTCGTCCTGAAACAGATTTAAAACGAATAGGGGGCAGAGCCTGCTTTAAATTTGGGTAAGAAACTACTGAAAGATTCCAAACAGATCTCAACAATAATATAAGCTAATATTAAAGGTGAAGCAGCATCTGTGGCAATCCGCCAGAAGTTAAGTTAAGGGAATTTGATGTAACTGAGCAACCACAAGAACTAGCCAGAATCATTGAAAAATCCTATGAAGAATTAGGGAGAGACATCTTGGGTGGGAAACCAGTTAAACCACAGCTGTCTGAAAGTCCTGAAAAGGTCTTTACTAAAAACACTCCTACTCCTTCTATAACCTCAGGAATAGGGATAATTTGAGAAAACCTGATAGAACTCAAGACACTGATACACGTTCCTCTCGTACCTTTCAGACTTTGTCACAGAAATCCGAAAGAAGAGGACGGTCAGAACACAAGGAAGAACCTGTGAAGTCCAAAGACGATCAACACGTTCAGAAAAACAAGAAACCTCAAGGTAGCAGGTCTAAAAATCAGATATGCCGAGGATCTTGAGGACACAACTCAAGAACGGAGAATGGGCTCTGACAATGTTGGACAGTGCAGCAGAAGCCACCATAGCTCTCAAGAACTTGAAGGATCATCTGGAGACAGTGGACTTGAATGAATTCATTCAAGTTGAAACTGTAGATACCAGAGTTAGTTCTCCACATAAGTTATATGAAATAACACTCCGGATGGAGAGAGACATACCAAGAAAGCGAGAGCACTCTTTTGGAAGCGACTTTCTAAGGGTTATGACATTCTTCTAGCTGAACAAGACTGACCACCAGAATTTGTCAGGGAGTGCCCACATGGCGTAGACATCATTATGCCAGCCTTCTCTAACCATATTCCAATTTATTTGAAATATCCCAAGCTCCAGCATTATACAAAAATCATGTAGGATGGGATGAGGACTCGCCTCACCATAAAATCCAACTATAAAATCAACCAACTACACAAAGGCAGTGCCCAGTTAAGCAAGAAGCAAAAAAAAAGTCAGGGAGATCTTAGATCAACTTGAATACCAGGGGGTGATTGAAACATGCACCTCCTCAATGAACAATCCTTGGTTTCCTGTCTCCAAACCAGACAATACATATCATCTTGTATTAGATTACAGACATTTAAACTCTTGTTGCAAAACATTTGCAGTGCAAAATGCACACAGTACAGCATTAAATAATAACATTGTGCGTAAAAAATATAAAACAATATTAGATATTTCTAACGGTTTCTTCTGTCAAAACATTGCACCAGAAAGTAGGTATTTCACCGCTTTCTCAACTATGGGGACACAGCGTCACTTGTGTTGTCTCCCTCAGGGATTCAAGAATAGTCCTGGGTTATTCTCAACAAGGGCAACAGAGTTACTACAAACTTATGATGACAAAGCATTGTCATATGTCAATGATAACTATCTGACAGACGATGACTTGGAAAGGCACTTGAACAGGGTGAACACCATTATACTGGGATTCGCCTCTGAAGGGTACAAATTCAATTTCAAGAAATCTAGAATTGCCCATCTCAACGTCCTTTTTCTAGGCTATGAGCTTTCAAGTGAAGGCAAAAGCCTTGCAGCAAACTTTCTAGAGAAATTTGCGCCGCTCCAATCTCCAAAAACGCGGAAAATCTTACTGTCGATTCTAGGTTTCCTAAATTTTGGAAGAACTTACAGTTTTAAAAAAACGCAGAAAGGGTTAAACCGCTATATGAATTAATCAAACCCGGTTTTAAATCAGTTAATTGGACACAAAAATACACAGAAATTTTGCATTAATTGCAAACAGACATGTTAGCAACAACACATTTGGAAACACGTGTAAACGTATGCAACTTAGTGAGCCGGATCATTCCAGGTCAATGTGGTTCACCTACTTAAATTTTAACAAAGGTGAAAATGTACCGATAGCTGACAAATCACACTTGTACATACAAGTAGAAATGAAATGCACTTCAACAGAAAAAATTCTGACAACTGTTCAGACTGCTGCAGACCCTCGCACCAGGTAAGCGCATTATGGTCGTTACACCTGTACCTGCCTTAGAGGCAGAGACAAAAGCGAGCATTTCTAAGCTTCACATCCGAGATGGATACAATGGGTTAATTCTCTTGCTGCAACAGATGTTGAATACGTTTTGGATCCTTATTTAAAAACACAAGCATTTCTACAATATGAACAAGAATGTCCTCTGCCTACTGAAATTCTTCCTCTAGAACAGTATGAATGTATAATTTATATACTGGCGTACCAGCTCAACCCGCTACGAGGGGTAAACAAGCCTATAGTGCGGCGGGCGCGATTGTTAAAGGTCGCTGGCGCAATGGCAAATTTATACCAATGGTCACAAAAACTCAATCTCTAGGAGATTGTACAGCTCAGCGAGCTGAATTACAGGCATTCAAGATGACACTTGAGAGTACAGATCGCGAATTCCCCACACTCATAGTGTGCGATTCGTATTATTGTGTTCAATCTTACAATGAATACTTGCAAAACTGGATTCAAAACGGTTACAAAGATGCAAAAGGTGGCACAATCAAGCATAAACTGCTTTTGGGAACAAGTAGTTCAGTTACGACAAGGACTACAAAAGACTCACGTGATACACATACACTGAGGCATAAACGTGATGGCGTTCACTTTGCAGGGAATTCATTGGCTGATGAAGCCACGAAGGCAGCTGTGCAAACGGCGTCCGTAGCTGCAATCACTCGTTCAAAAATGAAAATAGACAGCAAAATAATGCTAGCTGTCAATGCTTCAGGCAAAGACAGTGGTAAAACATTACAGAAAGGATTTCCACTCAAATCTCGTATATAATGTGGTGATTGTAAACAGAAAAAAGGCCCTCCTGACTGAACGTTGGGAAACTCTTTCTGAGGCGGCCAGTTAAAAAAAAGGCAATCATTTTTGGGGCAAGCAGTAAAGGATCTTTGATCAGTGGGCCAGTTATCAACCCAGATCAGTTGTAACATTTCCAGCGATGCCTGGGTAAACCATTTCTCAGAAATATATGCCACCCCATTATCGGGGCAGATACTTATGTACCCAGCATCTTAGCCCCCACCGAGATACCATTTCAGAAGTAGAAGAGGCCATCCAGCAGAGTTTAGGGAACAAAGCCCCGGGTCCAGACGGGTTTCCAATTGACTTAATCAAATGGATTACCGATTTCTGGGCCCCATTGCTTCTGAATGTTTTTAATAGCCTGACTCTTGCCAACTTACCTGCTACATGGGCCAGGAGTATTATAGTACTGATCTTTAAGAAAGGAGACAGGTTCCAGCCGTGTAATTACAGACCTATATCCGTAATAGACAATAGGGGATAGTTCTGTAAAACAAAATTTTAACCTGGACAGAGGAAAATGATATTTTAGAACCATGCCAGTTAGGCTTCTGGAGCAAGGTGGGAACAGTCAAACAATGCCTTAACCATAACTTGGTGGTTAGGAAATACACCATTGCACGGAAGTCACCGATCTATATGGCATTTATGTATTTGTCCACAGCTTTCGACCTTGTTAGCAGGGCGAAGCTGTGGACAATCCTTCTGGCAGGTGGGCTGGATGAGCCATTGGTACACTTCTTAGCGTAGCTTCATAAAGATATCCAGGCACAGGTGAGGATTGGTATGGGAGGGGAGGTTTTGGGGGTAATCGATGTAGGAAGGGAGGTCAGACAGGGTTGTGTTCTGGTCCTGCTTCTCTTCATTATTTATATTAATGTGTTGAATAGTTCTTTGAAACCAGTCTCCCAAGATGTCCCCAAAATTAATGGGAAATCTATCCCTGTACTTCTATACGTAGATGATGCGGTCCTTATAGGCCGCACTCCAAATTCCCTGCGTTTTTTGGTCCAAAATTTTAATAAGTGTATGAATGGCTTAGACTTATGTGTCAATTTGAAGAAATCCCTTTTAATGTGCAGTGGACCAGGGAAGCGAGAGATAGGTACTATCACAGTAGACAGTCAAAAATTGACATGCACACGTTCATTTGTTTACTTGGGGTTGGTCTTTGATGCGAACTGCTCCTGGAGTGAGCACTTAGCTCACTCCAGGAGCAAGTTCTCAAAGGCCACTAACTCGATCCTGAGCCTCCCCCGTCCTAAGACCACCGGGGCCATCTTAGCAATTCCGAAAATATAAATTACAGTGCATCCCGTGGCTACATATGGTGCTGAGATTTGGGGCATAGTAAAAAGTTCATGTATCCAACAGGAGGAAAACAGGTTCTGCAGGAAACTGTTGGGTGTCCCAATCTCGACTCCACAATACATATGCCACAAGGAACTTAATATTAACTTTATATCTGATTTTATTCGTGCCCGACCAGCTCTTTTTTTGGCTCTCAGTGTGGAAGAATCAAGCCCCTTCCCTCAACCGACAGATTATTAGCGATTGTTTAAAGGGTGATAAAGGGATGGAAATGCCCTAGTTAAGAGGTGTGCAGCAAAGCCTGTGCAACAATAATAAAGAACATATCTTCCTAGATCCTAGCACAGCTGAAGTAGTGCCCAAAAAGGAACTGCGAGACGATCGATTTAGAATCTGGGAAAACATCTGTGCCCAATTATATGTCAATTGAACAGCATTGTTACCCCCTGCATATATATCTCACTTTACCAATGAGTCTCTGGGAGGGGAGCTTATTATGCTGTTTAAGAGCTGGAACTATCAGATTTGCACTTTATTTTCCTCTTGGTTACCACCCCAACCTCAACCAAACATCATGTCCTTGTGATGGGAGAAGTGGTCAATCAATTATAATTTTTCTTTTTTTCTGTAAGTATTATATTAAATACTCCAAGTGACCTTTAAATCCATATTTTAAAAAGAGACGGCCTATTCGTCTGGTCTAGGCCTATCTCTGTAAAGTAACCTTGGATGATGTAGATTTGATCTTTCGCACATGCACTTTTCTTAGAATAGCTATTAGAGCACGTAAGTCTATGTTGGATCCTTGAGCATCTTGACATAATTGAAAAATGTTTTAATGGTTTTATGTAACATTTCACTCCCAGCAAAATTATTCTCAACAGTTAGCTTTAAAAAAAAATATATTAATGATTATGTAATATTTGGTATATAATTTTATATTGGTATGTTTTTAACCGACAGAGTATTTCTTGTATTTGTTATGAATATGTGCTTTTATGGGTATCAAGGTACCCGAATAAAGTCTATGAACTGAACTGAACTGAGTTTGTCAAGAAACGCCTCTCTACAATGAAGTAGCATCTGACTACACAAATGTAACAAGTGATCAAGTGGTTCCAGCAATTTCAACGAATCCTGATGCAATCCCAACAATTGACAGATCTGCCTCTGGCTATTTCATTAACGTTGATACGTTTTCCGAGGATCCCAGCAAACCTAAAACAACTCCAGTAAAAAGAACTTTGAAAGAACAAGCAAATGACCTTTTTCATCACCTGGAAAAAACTTATCTGGTTTCACCATGGATTGGGTGAACTTTTCCTTCTACTTTGGTTGACTCTGGTAATAACTCTGGGAATGATGATAAATTGAAGATATGTCAAAATGGACACATCAAGTAAGAACATTAACTTACTCCTCAAGCCACACAAATCATCCCATTGTGAACAAAGAGACTTGTCATCAGTGAACATCAGAGCTATTCCTATATCCCTGGTGGTATAGCTTGGGACAAAACTGACTATGACATGTTTGGCCCGTCGGAGGTGTTGAAGATTCCACACTTATTCAAGATTTCATTAAGTGACTTTGTTTCATCAAGTACCTTTTCTGATGATTGGGACTTCGAGACTGCTAATAATATGATGTCAGACCTAGAAATGTCTGCAGTATTCACTAATCATGAATATTTTGAAGATTCATCAGTTTATGAACAAATGTATTGTTATAATCACTATGGCCATCATTTCTTGAACAAATCTGCAAACCCTAGAAATGTATTAATGTATAACCAATGGGAACATTGTCCTACGCCACCAAAGGTTAGCTCAAAAACATTTGCAAAGAAATTTCCGTACTTTTCAGGGTTCAATGTATCCAATGCTGAATCATTTTACTTTAAAAATGTAAACAAAACAGGCATGAAAAGTAGGCTGACAAATACCAAACAAATTTATTCTGCATCCTTTTATGCTCAACTGTCTAAACTAGGTTTCGACTTTTGGAAAGACAACATGGAGATCAAAACTGTCTGAGGCATAAAAGATTGGCAGGCCTAGGGTATAGAAGCTATGTTTAGAGCCTGTATCATACCTGAGCCATTTATGTTTTTGAATGACACTGTCAACAGACGTCTTGTCTTGGGTTAGCCAAGATCAAAGACCTGAACAATCCGTCTATACTTACACCTACACCTGGTAGAAGTAACACTTCAGAGGGGGAGGCCGACGTACATACTATTTTGCATTACAACAGAACAGATCCAGTTCGGCAAAAATGGTTAATCTGGTCCACACACACAAACACCTGTCAAGATAGATTCCTGAACAAAACATAGGGTTTCACATTCACTAGGCCTGACCCAAGATATGTTCAAAGACAGCATCCAGGAATAGTAACAACATACAGTGTAGGGAAACTGTGCCTTGAATGGTTACATAGATCTACACTTAAGGATGTAAAGCAACACTTATCTTTACTTAAAGATGGTGCTGATCTTAGGGAATTCTTGCTAGGACAAAGAACAATGTGTCATTTTTATATATATGCCAGTATCTATGCTGCTTATAATGAGACATGGGAGATTATGCAAGCAGAGACCGCAGAAAGAATACGAGAAATTGATCGTATTAATTTAGAGAAAACTCTCTCTGTGGTTGACAATGGGTTAACAACTCTGTCGTCCAGGATATATTTATTGGACAGCATAGTGTCTGCTGCCATAGACATCATGGAACAGGATTTGGTCATATTGCAACATGGTCAGTCGCAATTACGTTCTATCATGCTATTAGGCTGGACGTTGCAAAACCTTCATTCATGCTATGTGCCCTGGCGTTTAATCAATACTACGTCACTGTTTTCAGAATTCAATCTCATTGATGAACATATCAAAGAGGCACAGAGGGGAGCAGACTATACGGTGCTGAGCATTGAAAAACTGGAAAGATTGCCATTTACGGAAGCGGAAAAGCCAGATACTGAATGGATAATACTTGGAACAATCACTCTGCCTGTTATAATTTTCCATTTTCAGTATTGCCTAAAACATATGAAAGGTTGGGTAAAGAATACATCAAGACATCCTGGGAATTACCATACACACACAGATGTTGGAGTGGGGGGACATGAAGTGTTTCTTAGCGGGAAAATCTGAGAAAACGCACTCAGCGGTTCTCCACTTTGTCAGGGTATTAATTTACATGGGGCCTGCGATGGTTCCTCTAACAATTTATCCTGCCACCTGCAAGGTTCACCAGCTGCAGTGATTGATCCAATATTTGGACAACTTTCAAATGGGAGTTACCTCATGTTGAACGATCACATCTGCTGTGGCATGTTGCCAGGTGTACAATATCTAGTAACTGTGTCAGCCAGGGTCACTTGCTGTATGCAAGTATTGTTTCCAAAAAACAAGACAGACAAGGAGTCAACGTTATGGCCTTCACTGAACATATCTTCTATACAAATTGATACTTTAAGCAGAATGAAAGCCATTCTTTTGCAAAAAACGGTGCCACTGACCTCGGCCAAAGAGACCTATGATCTGCAAGTCGCAAAGACTTCTGCCGAGATACATTCACTCTTAATTACAAACTGCCCTATACATTTCTCAGAAATGTTAAGTCGTATCTTTAAACATGTCTGATACGAGCTCTATTGTACATGTATTTAAGACTGTATTTTCTGGACTGTTAGCACCTTTTGAAACAGTCCTAGGAATATTTCCAAACTTCGTGCACTCTGTGTTTGGTGGACTGCCCGTCATTTTGGGACTCGCTGCAGGGATACTATTTTTGCTCCTACTGCTACGATATGGCAAGCCAATTCACTAGCGACACCCAGTTCTCCATGGAGACAACTCTACTGGTGATGAAGTGTTGTGAGCGTAATTTTGGGACTACCTCGTCTATGAGAATTAAATACCACATGGTTTCTGTCATTCAGACCAATCTGGCAAGATTGCATCTTACCTGTTCTACGATGCCTGCTATGCGGAGAAAAATGTGTGTTAGACTCATGTCTCACACTTCCATCACTCATGCCAATGGATGTTGATAGCAGTAACGGCCCATGCACTGTGTTGTCCCCAGCGGCTACCAATTCTGAGGACTGCATTCATTGAGATCTCACAGACACAAAATGCTGATGGTAAGGTACGAGAGGCAACAGGTGCGCAGGTAGCATCCATTACGAACATTGCTAATGCAACCAATGCTGATGGCGATGCTTCACATTTATGTGCGGTTAATATTCTAAACGAGGTATTCCAACTTTCACCTACAATGAGACAATTTTTTTACAGACTTAGAAGATTTGATGTTTTCTACAAACACTAACACTGACTTTTGATTTGGAACATAGTGTTCTGAGAGACTTTGAATTCAACCTTCATTTTTCAAAACAAAGTTCTAACTTTGGGATTCTTTTTCCTATGATTCATTTTTTTTCTCCAAATTTGTATTTTACCTTTTTGGCACAAGTGATCTGCTTATAGTAGAACTATTCATAGAGAACAAGAATTCTTTGAAATGATTTCCTGAGACAATATTTGACCTTGTCCACATACAAACAGTTTTCGACCCGTTTTCTTCTGTATTTATGAGCCATTTCATAAATGTATATTTTGTTAATTCATTCAGATAGCATTTACAAATGTCAACTTTATGCTTAGAATGAAACATTGCTTTAAATGTGTACAGCTCCAATGCTCTTTTGTGTACAACTAGTACCATTGCATTTTTATGTATTTTGGGTGGGTTTTAACACTTCATGTTTAGATATGTTTAACGTGTTTAGAACTTAGTAATGTCGTACATAAGAAAGTGGAGTGGGTGTCGTGTGGCGATTTAGATTCTGTATGCATTTTCCCAATTCATGCCCTTATGAACAATTCACATTGCCCTTATATATGCATAGAAGTCCAGTAGAAGTCCATACAGCCCAAATACAGGCATGGCTACTTCCATCCGTTCATCAACGTCACAACGATTTCTTAGAAAACCAGACTCCCCTAGCCTGGATATTGATTTCTCCAAGAAACTCATTATTATGCATGAACAACTATTCCTCAGGGGTTCATCCATGACGTTCATATGCCCGACTTTACATCCAAGCTGGCATTCCTAAACAACTTCAAGGTATAAATATACCTTTACTTACTATAGCAAAGCACAATGCGGTTCGGTGCAGTTCGACTACCTACTTGCCCGACGCAGCTCGCTACAGCAAGTGCCGAAGGAAGCTGACTCTTCAGGTGACGCACTGACAAAGAGGCTGCCCTCCTCTGCCGAGAATCCAGCTCCAGTGTTTCTGACTCCCCTTGTGGGTGTTGCAAAATTGAGTCCGAGACAGAGACACCAACCTCCTTCATTCTAAGGTATGGAGCTGATTAGAACCTAGAGAAACCTTTGGCAATTCTTGGCAAAACTAAACCTTTGCTAATGACCACACTTACTTCTTCCCTGGTACTAGACCTAGGTTAGGCTCATTGGGGTAGGCTAATTTAGAAGAACCAGTTGAGTATTTTAGCCTGTGTTATTTATGTATGTATTTTTTTTATGTCATAGCACATTTATATGTCATAGCACTAGACAATGCTATTACAGTACAGCTCTACGCATTATACTTTGCATTCTGTCTAACAATTGTAGCAGTTCACCTCTCTTGATGAGAAAGAAGACTGTTCAATAAACCCCTTTTAGTAAAACGCCTGTCTCTCTATTGCTATGCAACTCTGTAGAAACGAAGCATGCACAAATGACTGAGTAAAATAGTTATCTATTGTTTTCACGACTCTGAAGATATTTTCTAGTTCTAGGGAAACAAAGTTGTCATGTTTATGCGGTTGTCAGAAACTAACCCCTTCTTGTGTATTGGAGAAAGTCTCTAGTGACCTCTGAGCTAGCTGGCACTCACAATTAAGTTTAGTGTATTCAATAGAGACATACTGATCTCAGTCATATGTCATATCTATAGGATATATTATTCCAATGCGCAGAGCCTATTGGGAATATAGGAACTACACTACAATCTTATGTAGGAGGCGACCAAATATGCATCGTCCATTCAAATTGATTGCGGACATGGAGGATTAGCCCATCATACGTAGATTCTGTTTGGATCGACCTACCCTTTAAGACCTATGTGGTCAGTTGGAGCTCCATCTGAGGCCTCGCAGAACCTATCCGACTACTTTGACACCAACATGTAAGGTGATGGCTGGCCTGCATTTTTTTGCACGTGGGACGTTCCAGTACACGGTGACCAGCGCAGATAGGATGTCTCAGCCAATGTTCAGCATGGTGCTATGTGATGTCCTGTCCGCTATGATGACCTACAAGGACAGCTACATCCATTTTCCCAGGAAACATAAATTGTCAGCTGTGAAGGCTGGTTTTTATGACTTTTGACTGCATACATGTTGGCCTGGTTCCACCACAGGCACGTGAGCATATCTACAGGAACAGGAAGCACTTCCATTCCATGAATGTGCAAGTGGTATGCCAAGCGGATATGATAATCTCCCATGTCTGTGCCAAATTTCCAGGATCAGCACATGACTCCTACATACTGCATAACAGCATTGTACCACAGCTGATGGCAAATCTGCTTCTGGGAGCGTGCTTGGATTGTGGGTGAGTACGCAGAGTCAAGTAGCGTGCTGTACGTGTGACATGCTGTCCTCAGCCACAGTTATATTACAGAATTGGTCTGTGTATCTCACACCTAGGTGACTCTGCATATCCCAACCAGCCTTGGTTGCTGAGCCCACTGAGTAATCCCAGGACCCCGGGTGAAGTTCGCTATAATGAGGCCATTGGGAGGACATGTCGTGTGGTGGAGCATTCTTTTGGTGTTCTGAAGTCTAGATTCCGGTGTCTGGACAAGAGCGGAGGTGCGCTACTCTACTCTCCCCAAAAGGTGTGTCAGATAGCAGTTGCATGCTGCTTGCTCTACAACCTGGACTTGCACAAAGAGATCCCCCTAATCAATGATGAGCAGCAGATTCCCCGGCCTGAAAACCCACACATGTCCAGTGACAAGGGAAGTGGAGAGGAGGAAGGTGTACTTCCCTTGAGTGTGAGTGACATTGTACAAGTGTGTCATTGTCTGCTGTCTTTGATGGTAGAGAAAAAGCCTAGAGGAGGTTTTTGACTGCTGCCTGTTGTTGTCTCTGTGCTGATGGCTGATGTTTGTGGCACAGTGTAGTCATGACCAGCTACATGATGTCTATGTAATATTGTTTCTCATTGTAAGGGGTGCTAGTTTGTGTACCTTGATGACTAGTGTTGTGTACTGGCTGTGATGCCGTCACCTGACAAGTAAATGTTGTTCTCTTGTGTCTTTCTAGGTCCATTTAGCCTCTTAATGCCTCGTCACAGTTAGAGCTTCTGGTACATTGGAATCAGAGTCAACATTGTACATCCTGTGATACACATGTAGCTGACACAAAGACATAGGTGAAGGACTGGGTTCTTTAAGACCCAGCGGTGCCAGGGCACAACACCTGAAACCTTCGTGGGTAACCTGCTCCGGCGTACAGATGACAGAGACACGGGACACATCCTTCGGCGTCAAAGATTCAAGGTTTATTTACTGCAGGGAACACAGTAGTCACGACAAGCAACACACGTGCAGCTTGGGGAGACTGCTTCAAATTGGTTCTGTGGATCGCTCCTTTTATACAGTTTTTACCCATAAGACAGCATGGTACACAAAAGTTTACAACCCGGTTCCCACCATCATCCCCCAGAGGGGTCGCTTTGGTCACTCTGAAACACATGAGGTCCAGAACATAAGTGCGGAAACATTTGGCGGTTCCCAACTGTAAAAACCCATCTTCCCAACATTAGTGCATTCCAATCGGTAATAAACAGATCGAAGTAGGAACAAGGACAGGTGCAGAGGAAGAGGGAAACAGTGGGGAGATCGGAAAGGGTGTAAAAGGGGAGGCATCGGGAAACACGAGATACAGGCATCAAAGGGACGTGCCTAATGAGATGCACGGCTGGGACAATAAGTCCGTGCAGCAAGATGAGCCTCGAGCGGCGCCACCGGCTTTACAGTAGCATCCCCCTCATCATAAAGACACTTACAAAGGACATGTGTCTTCCGCAAATATCTTGGGAGTCCCAGGGTCGCGAAGCGGACATCGTCCGTTCGCTGGCTACTTGAGGGCAAGAGACAAAATGGATGCCGTATCTAAGATGGAACCCGTGGGTGCGGATAGAAATACCCACGTAACAGACGAACGGTTTAGGCTAGCACAGCGAAACTGCGCACACTTACTAAACTCGTCATTTGCGGTTCTTAGATACCAGACTCGACCATATTCGTGCGAGTCGAAAACACCACTTACGATTGTCACGGAACCTCAGACGCTCCTTTTGCCCTCATGTAGGCAAGCACTAGTCGGAATCATATTCGATATTCATCAGACCATCGAGATGTTGCTGTAGCATAGCTCTGTCCAACTGAGTCCCCTTGGTAACAGGTGGCTGTCTCATACACGTTGTAGCACAGAGGCCACATAAGGCAGGACCACACTGCACGCAAAGGCAACACGTGAACAGGAACACCACAACGACCCCGATGATCATCAGAATCTTCCAACCCCAAGTCGACATCAGGCCCCAAAACCATCCAAGTAGCGTCCAATCCCCTACTTCCACGTGTATGGATTCGGAGATTTTATGCAACCTCGAGATGGCTTGATAAACAGTTGGAGCATTATCTGGAATGAAAATGCAGCAGCTCGAATGGATCACCTTACATACCCCACCTCGGTCTGCTAAGATGACATCTAAAACCATACGGTTTTGTAGCGTCATAAGTCTCTCCGCCTGCAGTTCAGTGGTGATATTACCAAGGGCACTGGCAGTAATATTAGCTGTCGATTCTACCACTCGAGTCAACTGTCTCAGGTTCCTACTATTAACCATAGGTCCCCAAAACGGGAGGAAACCCTTGAAAAAGTCTCCTGCCTCTTGACCGGCAGTATCCTCTTCGCTAATTACGCCTCTCACAACTCTAGTCTTGTGATAATCAGCATCTACAGTGAACGTCGGGGGCAACAGATTTGCAATGAAGCATGAGCCCATGAAGTCAGCGGGCAACCATGCATATGCACGATCATAGCAGATAAAGTATGTACCCTTGGCAGCCAGAAACACAGGGGACGAGAACATTGGCCGAATGTAAATTTCAGTGCAAGCACTTGCTCCAAGTCGGGCTTGTGATCTTCGGCCACGACCCATAAGCCAAAAATTACCAGTGTGGGGTACGACCCATATTGGAGGCGAGCTTTTAAGCTGCTTTTCGCTAGTGAACGCACTATATTCACCTCTACTTAGGACCCTATAGGCTTGTATCTCTTCTTCGGGAATAAGCGAGGGATCATAGATATCGCTATCTAAATCCTCTATTGCTATTGACAAAGGTTTCTGATACGAAGTAGGACCAGAGTAGGGAGAACGTGGTTCTCGAATGGGGTGGAAACCCAGTGCGCTTCGAAACATTGTTTGAAATGCTCGAGCAGACCCTTGGGAACTATACGGTAACACCAGATATGGAATTCCCTTATCCGTAGTATGTGGCATCAACCCACACACCCAACAATTAGTAGTGTTAACCACTAACTGATGCTGATGAAGGAGCTGAATAAAGGAATTGTTGCGGAATTCTACACGTCTAGCCTGCTCATGTTCCGGTAACATATGAAAGGAATGAGGAGAAACGGTAGAGGTAAGGTTAGGGTCAGAAGTAGGAGTAGGTGTAGCAGAAGATAAGAAGTAAGACATCGTGTAATACACCCCACCCGCCAACAATGCAGAAGCAGTCAAAAACAATACAAACAGTTGGAATATAAAACATTTGGTACGACTGAGTTGTTGCAGCTTGAATCTATGAGCTTGTGCTCCTTCCAAATCGTTCAGCTTCGAGAATGCCATTCCCTATGACCGTCCGCAACGTTTCTTGACGCACTTCGTTCTGTGTAGCAATAGTCAATCCCTAGGAGTTCCCAGGAACCGACGGCCCTTAACCTAGCGTCAAGACCTGCTATCCAGAAGGAAGTACGCGCGCGGCCCTACGGCCTTCAATGCACAATATATATATATATGCAAAAACAAAGTCTCTCAGCTGTGGAAGCAAGAAGTATAAGGAATGAAGCTTAATATATATATATATATAGGAACAATTACAGTAATATAAATGTTCAAAACTGATCACGGAAAACGGGATAATGCAGTTGTCAATACAGCAAAGCAGGATTTTTATTAGTCTTTAGTACGAGATCGCAGAAAGTATCGGGTTTTCCCAGGACGTGTCTGCTCGTCGAACAAAGGATCCGTTGAAGAGACAGCGTCCTGCTGATCAGTTGGGTGTTCTGGTCTTGAGTCCTTTGATGACAATTGTTCAACAGAGTCTTTCTGCTGCGCTGAGGATTCTCCAACAGGCTGCGCGTCGCTGAAAGGTACAAACGCTGGCAATGCTTCAGTTTCAGTTGATGCAATGCCTTTCCTTACCCACGGGTCTGCCGGCAAAGGGATAGGGACCTTTTTGGTGTGGGTGGCATGCACCCAATTCTTTCGTCCCTCGAGACGAACGGCAGTCCTCGTGGCCAGGAGCACCTGGTAGGGTCCAGTAAACCTCGGGTCCAGGTTATTCTTGCGTGAAAAATTTCTCGTCACCACCCAATCTCCGGGCTGGAGCTGGTGGCCTGGACCCTCCGTCTGCGTCGGCAATGCGTCGTAAACCTGTTGGTGAATTAACCTCAGTTTAGCAGTCAAGTCATGTAGATAATCGATCAACATTGGATACTCAAGATCAGAGAACATTCCTGGCCTAGGAACCCCCCACACATTCGCAGGACGGCCGAACACTATTTCATAGGGACTAAGCCCTACTCGGGAGTGTACAGTCGCCCTAGTTGACAGTAATGCTAAAGGTAAAGCGTCAGGCCACGAAAGACCAGTCGTAGCCTGAATCTTCGCTAGCTTTAGTTTAAGGGTGCCGTTGTACCCTTCAACCAAACCAGCTGACTGGGGATGATTGGCGCTATGGAATTTCTGATTAATTCCAAGGCCCTTACACACACTCTTCATCACACTACCCACAAACTCACTTCCGTTATCTGACCACACGACTCTAGGCATTCCGTACCGAGGAAAATATTCCTTCAGTAGGATTTTCGCAGTAGACAAAGCAGTATTGTCTTTGAGAGGATAGGCCTCGATCCATCGGGAGAATGCGCAAACCACGACTAAAACGTATTTCAGGTTATTGCATCGCTCCATATGGATGAAGTCCAATTGAATCACCTCAAAGGGACATGAAGGAGGAGCAAAACTGCCAGGAGGAGTTGGGGTTCCTTTGCCAGGATTGTACATCATGCACACCATACAATTCTTCACCAGACGTTCAGCACATTTCGTGATACCATCATTCTTCCATACAGGAGACAGCAACTTACAAATACCTTTCACGCTAATATGTGCTAACCCATGCGCCATTGTCACAACGGCCAGCACATACGCATCGGGCAACAACCATCTTTTCTGATCCGACAAATCAATCCAACAACCACTCGCATCCAACTTTCCCGTGCTTTCTTTCCACTTCGCCTTTTCAGTCTCGGTGGCCTCATTCTGAATTTCTTTCACACTCTCAATAGTGTCTTCACACATACTCGATTCTGTAGGCCACCTAACCGAACTCGTCACATACATTCGAGTGCTAAGGTTCCGGGCAGTCTCCTTAGCAATCTCGTCTGCAAACGCATTACCACGACCAACATCGTCCGTCACCTTACGATGCGCACTACATTTAACAATCGCTACTTGCTTAGGCAACGTCAGTGCATCCAAAAGATCATTCACAAGCTGTCCATGCTGAATCTTCGTACCATGCGACGTCAAGAAACCTCTCTCTCTCCACAATCGTCCAAAACTGTGTGCGACGCCAAATGCGTATTGGCTGTCGGTAAACACATTCACACGTTTCCCTTTTGCTAACACACATGCTCTAGTGAGAGCAATCAATTCTGCAGCTTGGGCAGAATTCTGATTCAACCTTGCAGTCTCAACAACAGTATTCAACGTTACAACAGCATAAGCAGTAGTCACATCACCATTCGGCAACTTAAAACATGACCCATCCACATACAGTGTACCATCTGGTTCTTCCAATGGGGTGTTTTTAAGGTCCACTCGACCTTTTGTTTCTTCTTCGGTCCTCAAGTAGCAATCATGTTCTGCTACTTCATCTGACTCTGTGCTAATTGGTAACAAAGTTGCCGGGTTCAGAACATTACAACGTTTTATCTGAATGTGGCTTGCCAACAACGTCAACTCGTACCCAGACAACCTCGCACTCGTCAAGTGCTGAGTTTTCGTACGATTCAAAAGAGTATCGACTGCATGCGGAACCATCACCGTAAGCATATTATCCATGACCAATCCTGCTGATTGTCGGATGGAGACCGCAGCTGCCGCTGTTGCTCGTAAACAACTCGGCAATGCTCTAGCTACTGGGTCCAAGGTCGAGGAAAAATATGCACATGGACGCTGTTTACCACCAAAAGGTTGCGTTAAGACACTCAAAGCACAACCTTCCTTCTCGTGAACATATAATGTAAACGGCTTACTGTAGTCGGGAGTACCCAACACAGGAGCCGAACACAATGAATCACGCAATTCAGAAAAACTTTTCTGACATTCTTCCGTCCATGGTAAAGGAGTTGAAACATCCTTGCACGTAAGAGCCACCAATGGTTTCGCTAGCAATGAAAAATTAGGAATCCATTGCCTGCAGTACGACGTGATACCTAGAAAGGCACGCACATCTCTTTGGGTTTTTGGCACAACCATTCGCGCAATCGCTGCAATTCTCTCTGGGGTCAACCTCCTTCCCTCCTTTGACAATAAGTGACCTAGATAGGTTACTTCTTGACAACAATATTGGAGTTTAGTAGGTGACACCTTGTGATTCAACTCACAGAGATGTTGCAGCAACGATACTGTAGCAATTTTGCAAATGTCCTGAGTATCGGCAGCCACCAATAAGTCGTCGACGTATTGGATTAAGGCCGCACCAACCGGCAACCTAAACGCATCCAGTTGACCCTTCAAGGCTTGACTGTAAATCGATGGACTTTCACAGTAGCCCTGAGGAGCGCGCTTGAACCGGAAGCTGCGTCCACCGAGAGAGAAACCGAAAAGGTCCCTGCTCTCTTCGGCAATCGGGATGCTGAAAAACGCATTTTTCAAGTCAATCACCGAAAACCACGATGCAGAAGCTGGAATCAGAGTCAGTAGCGCCGTGATGTCAGGCACAACAGGGAATTGAGGAACCACAATTTTATTCACTTCCCGTAAATCGATAACAAAACGATAAACAGGCGGTTTGGAAGGATCCGTACGTTTAAGAATTGGCAGCACAGGGCTGTTGCACACGTTTCCCCGAGTCTCTTCAATAACATCTTTCTCGATCAGATCATAAATGATCGCTAACAATGCTCGTTCACCATCAAGGGAGATACGATATTGGGGAATAAGTGGCAATCGCACATTAGATTTCAACTGAACAACATAGGGCGAGATATCAAGTAGGCCCACGTCATTCGGACCCGTTGCCCACAAAGACGCAGGAAGAGAACTCAATTCCGGTGGGAGCTTGTCGAGAGACAAGTACATGGGAGAGACAACCCTTTCTGCTAACGTAAGCTTTACACCCGCAGGGGAACAATACAGAGTTGCATACAAACGTTTAAGCAAATCCAGGCCCAAAAGGTTTTCACCACAACCAGTAGTCAAAATTAACGGAGCCTGAAGCTCACGTGGCCCAATTGTAAGGGACAAAGGGCGCGAAACTGGATTGCTAACGGGGGCGCCAGAGAATCCAACGGAAACATTTGTTAAGCCAGACAAAGGTGCGCCAGGGAGTTTCGAATGCTGAATGGAACTTTTAGCTGCACCAGTGTACAGCAGAAAAGGCTCAACGACGCCCGATGTAGCAACTGCGACGTAAGGCCCTCTCTGATCAACCGGAACTGATACCACTCCCTCTCCTTGTCTTTGGCTGTCCTAATAATTACTGTCGTCAGCTCCCTGATCGACGTAATAATCGTCTACATTGTACTGCGCAGATCGTCCTTGCGATGATCCACGTTGATCAAAACAATTATTATCATTAGAGGAGTTTTCTGAGCGATCGTTCTGAGCACCACGACCTCTACCACGTGATGCCTGCTGCGAACCACCACGACCTCCTTTAGATGAATTACCACTATTCCGTTCATTTAAAACAGGGCAATTGAATTTAATATGTCCCTCCTGTCTACAATAAGCACATTGATTGTACCCTAACGATGACCTTTGGGAGGAGGAATCATTACGTGGCTGTGATCGATTTGATTGCGACTGCAACCTATTCTGTTGGGATGCATTCTGATTTGAACGCGGAGGATATGCTTGTTGAAGCAACACTTTAGTTTTTAGTTCTTTCGTCTTTTTATCAGCACGGTCGTTCTCCTCTTTCTCTCTATTCTCATAATATTGTGCTGTAGCCAATATCTGAGCTGAAGTAGAAACGGCCCATGCACTTTCCGAATTCTTTAATTTATTGCTCAAATCGGGCAATAAGTTAGAAACAAATTTATCCACAAACAATCGCTGACCACCCTCGGTACCCATATCCTGTCCACTATGGTCAATGAATGCTTCCTCGAACCTCGTAAAGAAGTCGGAAACACTCTCGTCCTTCTTTTGCTTACAAGCTGACAATTTATCCCAATTTACCCTCATAGCTGGCATAAGAGTTTTCATTAATGTTATTATTCGTTGAGGAAGATCAACAATCAGCTGGTCGGGTTTAGCAGCAGCCGTTTGTCCGGCATCTGCCGCTACAATGGCAGCCCAAGCACCACCTAATTCATTCGGATGGTTTTCATGACGAATCTTAGCCCATACCGGTTGCGGTACAACATTGCCGAACAACATGTCGATATCGGCGAGATTCATTACCGTAGCATCCACGAGCTGCGATAATTCCTTGTAATACCCTGTAGGGTTTTTGCGAGGGTCAGGCAAAGATTGCTTCACCTGTAACACTTCCGAGCGTTTCCATGGGAGATGTATCCATACTCTCTGGAAATGCGCCAATGTCGGAGGTTGAGCATTAGGATTGGCTGGTATCCAAACCGGTGGAACTTCACGCATGGGATATTGGCCAGACTCGTCTGGCTGTGGTTCAACATCCTCGACAAACAATGCATGAGGTATCGGAGCGGGGCGAAAAGATAGCAACCGCTCAATAGCACGTCGAACATTACTATCCACTATCAGTCCATTTGAGAACTGAAGCTGAAGATCAGACAAAGCGGTCAGCACCTCGTCAGGCGCATCAGCCGATATCTGATCGCGAAGGAACTTACACATTTCATCAAACACGTATCTTTGGGTGGGTATATTGAATTGACAAAATGTTTCGAGTACAACACGGGGCGGATTTCTAAGAGGGTTTACCATCCAACCCATCGCCATATTATATAGCGCAACACGTTCTCTGTTTCCAGGAAGCTGACTACGTCTCTGAGGACCATCGGAGCTAGCAGACCCATGAACAGGTCCAAGCGAATGAAAGAAGCTAGCCGCTAGAGGAGTAGTACGAGAGCGAGTCGAGGGAGAAGTATAGGACACAGGACTAACAAGTGAAGGAGTAGAAACAGTAGCAACAGCAGGAGTTAACAAAACAGGAGCAGCAGCGGGAGCAGGAGTATGTGGAAGTGGAGGAGCAGTAGGGATAGAAACAGGCAAAGGAGCAGGAACAGTCGGAAGAGCGGGTGCAGGCTGAGGAACAGGCGGGGGAAGAATAGGCGGAAGAATAGGTACGGCGGGAACCACAGGAGCTGCAGCTGCGGTACCCTGTACGTACGGAGGTGGCGACTTCATGAGATAAGACATTAAAGGATCCTCAACTGGCTCTTCCTTCTTGTCCGACTCCGTAGGCAAAGCGGGATAACATTTATCTATGGTCATACGCTGTAGTCTATCAAACACTTCCTTATCCTTATCCTCCTTATCACGCTGAAATTGCTCTGCTTTCTTCACTATGGTAGCAACATTATCTCGCTGATTACGTTTATTCTGTCTGATTTCCTTCTGTCGGGCTTCTTTGCGCCACAACCGAAAGGCATCAAACATGGCCGGCCTTGATTTTCTTTCGAACAGTTTGATCTCTAAATTATCTAAGATCGGGGCCTCGAAGCTACCATGAGGTGGCCAACGAAGGTCACCGTCCTTCTTCGTGTATTTAATCCAATAATCATTAAAGGTAATCGGGCCTAGCCCATGCTTACTATATAGTTCATAAGTGGGAGTTCCAACCGGAGGTATCGGACACGAGTCCTCCAGTCGGGAATCCGTACCACAAGGTCTGAAACAACTAAACAAAGTACTGCGACCAGGCATCTTGCACACTAGCCGAGTTTCACAAACTTCAAGGGTTACGGGTTTTACCAAGTCCCAGCAAAAAAAAACAAAACCCTTGGCTTTTGGCGGCTGCAGTCGTCAAACAACACAACCAAGTACGCTAGCAAAGTGTCACCGACAAAAACACTCACACAGCGTTAACAACAAAAACACTCGCTAAAGTGTCAACAACCAAGAACTCTGGGAGCGACCCACAAATACTTAACTCAAAGATCAATGGCGTCACCAGGAAGGCCCGTCAATCGTCTCGCTATACCAAGGTCTACGCCAGGCGCCAAAACAGGTCTACAGTCAGGGCAGCAGTCCGTCGCAGCCGTCAGGAGGCGGGAATCTTCGCGGGAAAAGTCTTCGGGCCACTTATTTCGACAACAGGATCGATGAAGCGGGGTGCACCTTCCCTCGGAGATTTCACACGAAGTTCCTCACGATCGTCGGGCTTGGACCGGTACCACTGATGCAGCCCCACGTTGGGCGCCAACTGAAGGACTGGGTTCTTTAAGACCCAGCGGTGCCAGGGCACAACACCTGAAACCTTCGTGGGTAACCTGCTCCGGCGTACAGATGACAGAGACACGGGACACTTCCTTCGGCGTCAAAGATTCAAGGTTTATTTACTGCAGGGAACACAGTAGTCACGACAAGCAACACACGTGCAGCTTGGGGAGAGTGCTTCAAATTGGTTCTGTGGATCGCTCCTTTTATACAGTTTTTACCCATAAGACAGCATGGTACACAAAAGTTTACAACCCGGTTCCCACCATCATCCCCCAGAGGGGTCGCTTTGGTCACTCTGAAACACATGAGGTCCGGAACATAAGTGCGGAAACATTTGGCGGTTCCCAACTGTAAAAACCCATCTTCCTAACATTAGTGCATTCCAATCGGTAATAAACAGATCGAAGTAGGAACAAGGACAGGTGCAGAGGAAGAAGGAAACAGTGGGGAGATCGGAAAGGGTGTAAAAGGGGAGGCATCGGGAAACACGAGATACAGGCATCAAAGGGACGTGCCTAATGAGATGCACGGCTGGGACAATAAGTCCGTGCAGCAAGATGAGCCTCGAGCGGCGCCACCGGCTTTACAGTAGCATCCCCCTCATCATAAAGACACTTACAAAGGACATGTGTCTTCCGCAAATATCTTGGGAGTCCCAGGGTCGCGAAGCGGACATCGTCCGTTCGCTGGCTACTTGAGGGCAAGAGACAAAATGGATGCCGTATCTAAGATGGAACCCGTGGGTGCGGATAGAAATACCCACGTAACAGACGAACGGTTTAGGCTAGCACAGCGAAACTGCGCACACTTACTAAACTCGTCATTTGCGGTTCTTAGATACCAGACTCGACCATATTCGTGCGAGTCGAAAACACCACTTACGATTGTCACGGAACCTCATAGGTGTGTAAAGTGTGTTTATTTACAAAGAGTGTTTGTGATAGACAAGTGATGTTTAAGAAAAAGGTGCAAAGTGAATCAATGAGTTGTCAGTGATGATAGACGTGACAATAGAGTAGTCCCCACATTAATGTGTTGACAAAGTCCAACGGACACCCGCCATCAACATGGCAGTGTGGGTAAGGATAGTCGTCAAGGTGAAGAGCGGTGACATTATGGACAGGGAGCCTGGTGGGATTGTAGTGCAGGCTTCCCACACACAAACACCCCTCCCTGCTGAGATGGCTACCTACCTGTTAGGTGAAGTTGAGAAATTCAATGGCTGACACATGGTTGTGAGTGTGGGGAGTGCTCCATCCTGCTGAGCTTTAGGACAGGGGGTATGGTGGGAGTTGTAGTACAGTCTTCCCACCCACAAACACCCCACCCTGTTAAGATGGCTACCTTCCTGTTAGGTGAAGGTGAGCAATGCAATGGCTGACACATGCTTCTGGGTGGGGGGAGGGCTCCATCCTGCTGAGCTTTAGGACAGGGGACCTGGTGGGAGTTGTTTTGCTGGCTGCCTGTACACATGCCCCCATGGTAATATTGCTAGCTACCTTTGCGGTGAATCAGAGGGAGTGAATGTTGGATCTGTGAGACATGTGTTGGGGAGAGTGTGGTGCACATGCATGCATTTGGGCCAAGGAGGTGTCGCTTTGTAGTTGTGTAAGACAGTACATAGCAGTATAATGGGAGACATTTGTTGGTACTTACCAGCTTCCACTCCCCCAGGTATTCCTGTGGGATTCTATGGATGCAGTGTAGCAAGCACCTTCTCCTCCCATTCGGTGAATGCTCGTAGTGGAATGGGAAGGCCACCACCAGTCATCTGAGCCAGCTTAAGGTTCTTGTTGTTCCTCTCTTTCACCTTGCTCCTGAGGTAATTCCACCGCTTCCTGATCTCCTTTAGGGAGTGCGGGATGGTCCCTACTGCATTGACCTTGTTAACTATCCTTGCCCACATTTGAGTTTTAGGGGCTTGTGGTGTCTGTTGGACCAGGCTTCCAACCAAATGTGGTTCTACTCTGATTACCTCATCTACCAACACTGACAACTCATTGTCAGTGAATTTGGGCATTTTCTTCCGTGACATGGTGTGTGATGTGCAAATGGGTTAAAGGTGCAAGTGTGAAAGTGGTGCTGGTGATGAGTGTGTGTTATTGTGATGGTGTGATATAAGCAGATTTGCCTCTCCTTTGTGCTGTGGGGTTGGTTCCTTCAGAAGTGGAGTATTGCAAATAATTCTGGTCAGGAATGGGGCTAGTTTTATACTCAGCTATGTGGGTAGGCCAACATGGTATATTCCTGTCAGGTGTGTTGTGTGGGTTGACCTGGGATTTGTATTTTTTAGTTGCAATGGGGATGTGTCATTGGGGTGTGTTAGGTGTTTGTTGACCGCCATTACTGTTCAGGAGCGACAGCGGTGGTCTGAATACAACAGCCCTTCCACTGGCTCACTCACTCCTCAATAGTTGTGATCCCAGCGGTCGGAAACAGTGGATCGTTGCACTGTCACCGCAATGGTATCCTAATTTTACGTGCGGTCAATCCGCTGGCTGTGCAGCGGTTTTGGGTCTTTCCATAGCAAAATCAACCACCGCGGATGGATTTTCACCTGCTCTGCACGCTCCCGGCAGTCTTTCATGGAATCCGCCCGTTGCAGTTGACCTTTTCTGGTGATTCATCCTAATCTGACCGCCGGTTTTCCGGCAGTACATGCAGACGGTTAATTTCCGCTACCACTGTGGATGACCGCCATCCTAATCGACCCCTTAAAGGCCACTTATTAGCCTTTAGCGTCTTTGTTTAGTCTCGTCACCAGCGTCTTTGTTTATTCTCGTCACCCCATCTCCGCAATAAATATGTGCAACCTTTCACCTAGAACTTGGTTCCTATTGATATTCAGAGCCCTGGGGGGTACAATGAGCATACCTTGTCTATTCCTTTATTCCCAGCAATAGCATCTTCCTAGATTCTCTACTTCCCTGAGGCCTCTAATCTCTCTTTCACCTCATGTGATCACAAAAACCCACTTACAGGGGAAATGTAGTTCACTCTTGAGGGTGAAAGAAGTATTTTGGGAAGCTACAGTCAGTTACTTCTATAGTGGCAATATTTGTTGTTGCCTTGCCTTCAAATGGTCTTTCTTTGAGGCAAAGATAATAAATTCTGCCGCTGTTCACTTTCTCACAAATATGAAATTTAGATTTACTAGGACATGCAGTGCCAGGAGTTGATTGCTTTGGTTAGTTATCTTCTAATCCCTGAGAAACAGCTAGTCTGTCCTCATCTACAGGAAGCATTTTCCCTGACAATGAAGCACATCCTATCCACTCATCCAAACCCAGTGGAAATCCTCTAAAAAATCCCCTAGGATAGTATATTGCAAGTTGCCTTGCTCAGTGGTCACATGTCTCTAAGTAGACCGGTGGTACCCATGGTGATGGAGAGGTGGGGGAATTCTGAATATCCAAACAACCCAGAACGTAGCAGCCATGTGTTGCTTTTTAACCCACCATACAGCCATACACATAGAGGCATCACTGGAATTTTTCCTTGTTTGTCATCTCAGCTGAGATCGTAATTGTATTTTTACTGGGAAACAGAATGAAAATTTGCCTGCTTTTGGTAAGGATCCAATTAGAGCACATTTACCCAAGGAAGTGCATAGTGATAGCACTTTTGCTCCAAGCCTAGCGTGCCTGTACATGGCGGCATTTGAAAGGGACACAATCCAGAACACCACTAACCCATACCACAATAATCTGAACTTATGGAAACGTTTCATTGACAATATTTTGGTATTCTGGCATGGTACTGCCTGTGAGGAATTTGTGAGGGGGATCAATGACCAAAATGATGACGTCAAATTCTCTCACACCATCTCTGGTGTCACCGTACCTTTCCTGGACATAAACATCACACTCAGTGCAGGTACCATTGACACTTCCCTATACAAAAACCCCACTGATCGCAATAGTTTACTCTTGTACAAAAGCCACCACCCCAAAGCACTAAGAGATATCCTTTCGTTTGGGCAATTCTTGCAGATCAGACGTAATTGTAAATTGGTCACTGATTTCAAAACAGAAGCCGATACTCTAGCTTCTAATCTCAAAATAAGGGGCTACCCAGAGAAACAAGTGAGGGACTGATTGAAGAGAGTGAGGAATAACCCTAGAGAGACTCTTCTTGAGGTACACCAGAAACCAACCACTGACACCCTGACGTGTGTGCCATCGTTCACCCCAGACTCCACACGAATCAAGAAAATCATAAAACACTGGCGCATTTTGAACACAGGTGAACTACAATTAGCGAAGCCTAGGTTTGCATACCTGAAGGACACCCTGATACACACAAGACCAAGCAGAAACAACAATGACACACAGAGGACTCTGTGGGGCCTCCCAGCGGTTACTGGACAATACCAATGTGGCTCCTGCCGGTCTGTCCACTTACCATCACATCTAAAGAAATATCCCTGTTGTCCAATTTTAGATGGACCTTGAAGAGACACATGAATTGTAACACCAAACAATGCATCTATATGTTAACCTACCCTTGTGGTCTTAAGTACATAGGAATGACCATGAAACCTGTTAAGGTCCAAATAACCGAACATAAAAGCAACATTCGGTGCCAAAGGGTCACTACGAATCTGTATACACACATCAAGGAAGCCCAACACACTGCAGAAACGATACGCTGGATAGTGTTAGAAACTTACCCACAGACCACCAAGACTGCATAATTCAAAGCTGAACAAAGACTCTCCACACATACGGCTGGTCTCAATGACGATATACCGTGGGGGTCACTGACTTGAATCACCACTAGTAGGACCCATGCCTACCTTGTCCACATGATGCAGTTTTGCGTGATACCATTTACTCCACTGACTACCACTGTGTTGATTGATTGTGGGGGTGGTTATTTGGCCATTACAACGAGTATAGTAACTATTGTAGACATGGTAATGTCATGCAGAATGATTGGTGGACACTCACTATGATCAGACACAGCCACCGATCACCTGGTGTATTATCATTATTAAATAGCCTGATTTTTGTTTCCCATGACTTTAACGAATGTGTGCTCACATGATTATAAGTTTGCCATGCAGCACCACAATGCAGTTTAAGTACATTATTCAGTATAGCCATCAATGACCTTCACTTTACAGGTCATCACCGGACTTTTATTCCCCTCACTGCTTTTACTACTACTACCGACAACTGGATCTCCTAATTTAGTTGCCCCCATCCTGGTACACTCCAATATGGCCGCCGTACCTACCAGCATTCTGCCAGCACTTAATACTCTGTAGCTGGCTATCACGCGCTACTACTGTGCCACATGATTTCACCATCAGCATTGGGCCCCACGTGATTAAACCTACGTCACTGTGGTGCACACTACTTCTACACTTCTTGCCCGTTCCCTGCCACCATTCCGGTGGCAGCGGCAGGGTAGGTCTAACGCAAGGAGCGTTCACATGCGGTTGATTGATTTCATACTCTCTCTCCCCCTGGTTGTCACGAACGCTATCGGAGGTGAGTGCATGCTGCCGTGACCGCATCCTTGTTCCATGATCCCCCCCTGTAGTGACTCCTTTCAGTTGTGTGTGGCCACATCGGGTCCTCTCGTGATCTGTGGGAACCCGTGCGGCGCTGGGGGGTTGCCCACCTCTCTCTACACTACTGGTTGGGTCCTTCAGAGGATTCAGGTCACCAGCGATCCACTGGGACTGCTGCCACACCATTCCTTCAGTGCTCCACTTGCCTACTGGTTGTCTAGCTGAGACGTACGCAGACTAATGGCCCATGTGCCATTTGTCGGCCCGAACTCCCTAATATATTAAATATTTTCCCCAGGACCCAATCGGTGTCCTTCTAAACCGCCGACTCACTGATACAAGTAAAACTTATTTGCAAGCCAGGTGAGTCACAGCATTGTCCCGGCTAAGTTTGTTACCTATACGCCATTATCCTTGTTCTAATTGTATAGTTTTTTTAGATCCTATCACTTTAAGCACATGATATTTGTAACCTTACGTAGTTCACGGTCCCACACAGTGTGATTCAGTGACTACATCTACGTCTGACCCTTTAAAATAGCATAATATTCAGACATGGTTAGTAGGGACACATTATGCCTGCACACATCACGTATTGACATGTCACATTTCTCTTTGCTTTAACTTTAGGTCAACAACCTGTTATTGGGTATGTAGAATGTACATACCTCCATAGTGTATATAGTGTTCCACTTGATCCTGAGGAAGTGCCCTGATCTATGTGACTCCTACGGCACGAAACATGTTGATCACTTGAGAGTAGGCCATGCACAACTAGACACATTGTTACTAGTCCAGTGCCCCTCTCACTCTTTTATACTAGGCAGTTTAGCTTCCCAATAAAGGTTTGTTAAGGACTAACTGACCTATTTTAGACCCACACGCTTCACATCTACACTTACTAGGCCTCTAATCCCCACTGCACCCACCGGCAGGAACAAAATATCCCCGTTAAAGAGCCCCGGTTTGGGTGCCCATCAGGTATTGCAGCGCCAACCTGAAGAGGGGCAGGCTCATATGATGAAGCATGACACCTAGCTTACTGGGTGTGTGAGAGCCCTAGTTCCGACAAGGGGAGCTCCCCTTACTTGCATACACGTAGTGGTCTCCATTGACACACTACACCCCAGTCCCCCCCTTCTCCAGCCTTCAACACAGAGGAACTTTGTACGCTTGTTTGTATACTAGTTCTTGTGGGATATGTACGCTGGACCTCGGTAAAATCGCCCCTTGGGTACTCCGTTTGTTCAAAACCGTAAGTTGACTGCCACACAGTGCAGGGATGTTCACAAACTCCCATTTCTCTCTGGGACATTTTATTGTGGACGATTTATGCCTGCAGACCAATCTCCCATTGAGAAATTGGAGTTTGCGACCACACCATTTGCAGTCACATCTAAATAATGAGATCGGAACCGCTGACGTGAGGTTGGTATGGTTCCCAATCCGAAGCGATGTCTGTCAAGGGCAACCCAGAACAACATAGTAATCAGGCTCGTATTGTGTTCAGTCTTATTAATATTACATTCATAATAATAAAAATCAACCCATTAGTACTTGTTTAAAAACCACATCTATTAAATGTACGTACAAAATATCTCAAACCATCTTCTCATCTGCATGCTTTTACAATGCAGCATCTGGATCACTATTGTATGCAATTTTTAACAATGTGGAATTTTAACACACGTTTGTCATCATTTGTGTAAAATGTAGTTATACTCATTTATTTTGTCACTAAATTTGGTAGATGAAGTCTCTACTCCATCATAGGCATCCAATGCAATATTTTAATGAACATTGGAAACAGTATTGCACTTGAGCAATCGGCCACTTTACACAGTCCCCAGAACTAAATGAACTTGGTTGGGGGACTGTTCTTTTTCTTTTCTTGGCCCCAAGCTCTAGAAAACTCTCCCGGAGTCTTTGAGAAGCTGCACCTCTCTAACCTCCTTCCACAAAGATCTGAACTCATGGTTATTTTAAGTTGATATGGAGTGTAGGCCCTGCCTACCCTCCAGTTACCTAGCACTGAGAAAAAAAGGGGGGTCCCAAAACGCGCTTTCACCTTGTTAAGCCTAAGGGGATTTTTCATTTTTTGAATGCGACTACAGCCCAAACTGCGGAACAGAATTATACCAATTTGGCAAAAAGATAGATGTTGGTCCAGAAAGCGTGCTTTTTGTGATTTGGTGTAAATCTGTTTAGTAGTTTTTGAGATATCTATCCTTAAAAAAAAGATAGATATCTGGGAACGTGAATCGTTGTAGGGGACTTGCAAATCCTACTAAAATTTGATTTGATGTCAATACTTCAACCAGGAAGTGTTGGCAGCCATCTTGGAACTCGGCTTGAAGTCGAGTCCCAGAAAATAAGTTTAAAAAAAAGAAAAGGGGGCAGGGTAGGAATACCCTGACCCCCCAGATATGAAGGGGGGTCACTGAGGGACCCCGCCTCGGTAAAAGGCATTCTTCTTTTTTATTTTGCAACAGACTCACAAGTGAATCCGTGAATCTGCGGAAAAATAAAGAAAAGCAAGCACAGGTTACCGTGCTTGCTTTGGCATAACCACAGAGTGGGTCAGGTCTCGGTAGCACGAGTCTCCCTCTTTAGGCTGTTCAAAGCCCCATGGACCACTACCTTCCGGGGCATTGTTAATTATGAATGTAGGTGGGCCAACTGGGATCGCCTGCACCCCCGGGGATTGCCACCTCCCTGGGGCTAATTGCAATTAGGTAGGGGGGCCTCGCGGACGCCCTGCTAGGGGACTTGCAACCTCCCCAAGCTAATTAAAATGATGTGAGGGGCCTCTCGGACACCCTGACCTGGCATGCCACCCACCCAGGCACACTGTTTTTTTATTATAAGTAATGGGGGAAGGCCATAGGGTCTCCCCCACTGCTCTGGGGACTGTTACCTCCCCAGGGGCACAAATGCAATAAATAAGGGGGTCTGTTGTGGACCCCAGGGGCACATTTAAACAAATAAGGGGGGCCTTGCCATCCCCCTACATTGCCCTGGGGACTGCGACCCCCATCCCCCGGGCCAGCCACCGTCCCGGGACTGCCACCCCCCCGGCCAGCTCCTGCAATGTCCTGGGTTGCCTACCCCCGGGACATTGCAGTTTGCTCCCGCCATGCCATAGCAAACAGTGCTCTGCTTTGAGCAAGGAAGAGCATTTTGCCCTCACTTGCTCAAAGCAGAGCCCTTTGCCCTTTGCTGTATGTCAGCAGCTCCCTGTGTGTAAATGCAATGCCAGCTCCTGCAGGAGGAGGGAAGCTGGCAGGGACTGCGAGGCCATTCAGGCTCCCCACTGTTCCCCAACAAAGTCCCTGACCCCCGGGAAACTGGACCCCGTGGTCAAAACTGGCCCGGGAGGGGGGTTCCTCGGCCCCCCACCCTTTAAAGATTTAAAGGGATCGTGAGCCCCCCACCCCCCTTTTCTAAAAACAGAATTTAAAGGCCTAGCCCATGGTATTGGGTCTCCGGGATCAAAATCAGTCTCGGATAGGAGCCATGTGACCCCCCTCCTTTTTTTATAATTGAAAAAGGGTCCATAAACCAGTGACTGTGAGTCTTGTTAAAACATGTATGAGTGTTAAATATATATACCAAGTTAAATTGCTGAATCAGGGGGTGTATGAGTGCCTGATTGGATTATTCAATGGGTGCGTGACTGACTGTATAAGTGACTGATTAGGTGTCTCATTGGAAGTATGGGTGAGTTACTGGTTGTGGGAATTTCTGTATCTGTCTATCAGTTGGTGTCTAAGTGGCTGCATGGGTGTGTGAGTGGCTATGTGAGTTTCTGTATGGGTGAGTGATTGGTTGTCTGAGTACCTCTATGGGTGTCTGAGTGTCTGTGTAGGTGGGTGAGGGGGTCTGTGACTGCCTGTATGGATGAGTCAGTGGCTCTATGGGTTAGTAAGTATGTTTGTGAAGGGCTGTATTGGTGAGTGAGTGAGTGAGTGAGTGAGTGAGTGAGTGAGTGAGTGAGTGAGTGAGTGAGTGAGTGAGCGAGCGAGCGAGTGAGTGAGTGAGTGCATGGCTGTGTCGGTGAGTGAGTGCATGTGTCAGTGACTGTATAGGTGAGTGAGTATGTGTTAGTATCTTTATGAATAAGTGAGTTGGTGTATATGTATCTGTATGAGTAAGTGGCTGTGTGATTGACTATGGGTGAGTAGGTGTGTGACTAACTCTATGGATGACTGACTCATTGTGTGAGTCGCTGTATAGGTATATGAGTGGATGTGTCAAAGGCTGTATTAGTGAGTGAGTGGCTGTATGGTGCAGTGTGTAGATGTGCAAGTACTGCTATGAGTGTGCGAATGGGTTTGAAAATGGTAGTGTGGAAGTTGGAGTAGGTGTATGAAAGGTTATAAGAGGGTGTGAATTGTCGTGTCAGTGATTCCATGGATGATGTCGTCAGTGATGTCATTTGAGATGTCATCAGTGATGTCACTGACTATGTCATGAATGACGTAATACGTGAGGTCATAAGCAGTGCATTGCGGGGGCGTGAGTTATAGGGGCATATTACCAAGCAATAGCGATAATTATCGCTATTGCTTGGTTAGAGACAAAAATTTACCGCTGGGCTGCGGCGATTTTTACCGCAAATAAACCTTGGGATTACCAAGGTTTATCGCAAATGCGATAAAAATCGCCACAATGCATGAATATCGCTGAAAAGTCAGCGATATTCATGCATTACTGAGCTAATGCTCTTAGCCATGTTATCCACCTCCCATTGGCTTAGCGCGAATATCTCCAAAAGTTGGTAATAGGAGATAGCGATGTTAGCGACTGTTTTCAGTCGCTAACATCTTGGCGCGCCCACTTTGTATGTCATTAGTGATAAATATCACTGACATGCAAAGTGGGGCCCAAGATGGTCGCCATCTCCTACTAGCTGGGTAATAGGGAGATAATTTTATCTCCGCTTCCTTGGCTTTTAAAGCCAAAAAAGCGGAGATAAACCCCCTTGATAATATGCCCCATAGTTAGCTCTGCTGACTATAACTGCTGATTTTCTCTGGTTTTGTGTGAGTGAAACCCGAGCCTAACTATAACAACCCTGTAACCGTTGTTTTTTTCAGTGAATTTCTAAGATTTTTTAAAATGCTAATCCCTAACTATGACGTCACTGTAACCTTTGTTTTTTCAGTGAATTTCTATGGTTTAGTGATTAGTAGCCGCGTTTGCAAAGTGATGGAGAAAGGGGACTGGGCCTCTGACCAGCTCTCCGGAATTCCACTGTGTAGGACTTACAGGAGGTACCAGGAGGGCCTTTTTTTCCCTAAGGTCCCTTGGGAGTAAATTGGACTTAATCACCCAACCAGTAGTGCACCACGAGGCGTGTTTGCAGAGTAGTGGAGAAAGAGGGCATAGCCTCCGAAGACTACTTAGCAATCCCTCTGTGTGGGACTTTCTGAAGATAACAGGAGGGGTAGTTGGCGTAGCAAAATGACAAAACAAAAGCAGACATTCAATAGCCAGCACCACAGACAAAACTTATAACTGCAAAATAGATTATGACCAAAACACTAAACACATTACTATCTACAAGACTATGGAATAGCATGTATACCTCTCTTAATAGCCCTATAACACAGTGTATAACTCTCTCAGTGGATTCTGTGACTGCATGCATCACTGTATTTGTAAGTCTTTCATTCACTGTTTAAGTATTTCAGTGAATACGCGAAACAGTGCATCTTTCTTTCAATTATTCTGTACCGAACTGCATGACTGTCAAGGTGCATCTATGACTGGGTGCATCAGTGTCTCAATGGATCTGTGATTTGGTTGCATGGGTCTCTCAGTCGATCTGTGAGTAGGTGCATGAGTCCATTTGTGCATTTGAAAGTAGGTATATGACTGTCTGACTGGATCTGTGAGTGTCTAAGTGCATGTCTCAGTGGGTGAATAAGTCGATGCATGAGTGTCTGAGTGGGTCTATGACTGAATGCATAAGTCTTTCAGTGGGTCTATGTTTAGGAGCTTGAGTGTCTGAGTGGTTCTGTGAATGGGTGCGTGGGTCTCTAAGTGCAACTATGAGTGGGTGCATGAGTGTCTGAGTGTATGAGTGACCGTGTGCATAAGTCTATGAGTGGGTCTGTGAGTGGGCATATGAGTGATTGTATGGGTTTGTCATTTTACAGCTCGGCATGGATGGCACTTTGCTAGTCTAATGCTTAGAAGCTTTGCTGTAGATATTGCAAAATACTTTGTCATTTTCTATATCAGCATGGATGGCACTGTGCTAATCCTATGCTTAGAGACTTTGATAGAAAAACAGACATTTTAGTGTAGCTGGTGTTGAGGGTGCTCTATAACGGAGCTGCTTTCCACCTACATTTGAGAATTACCCAGAGTTCTATGCTTCTTGTTTGCATACATATATATGTTTAGCATCAAACGTGCAACTGTGGTGATGCACTGATGGCAGCATCAGACAAAGATGCATGTTGACCCAGAAAGCCTATGTTTTCTCAGCCTCCAATTGGTTTGTGGATTGGACCAAATAGTCGAGTATAAGATCTGGTTAAAGGATGCTATCACTTTCTGAGACACTTGAAGGATCTCTAGGTAGCATGCATTATTCAGGAACCAGAAAGTGCATGGGCCTTATCAATCATGGTAACCTGAAAAATGAACAAATAAGTGCATGTGTCTCTGTTAATGCGCCCTCATCAAATGCTGCATTCTGGGTCAGCACAAAAGACACTCCGGTATGAAGATTCCACTAACAGCATCACTGAGAGCAGTTGGCGGTCTGCATCGAATCTCTGAAAGGAGCACTTTGAGAACCCATTGGCCAAGGCTGCAGAAGCTAAATCACCATTCAGCTGCCTGTTTTATTTCTGCATGTTTCATGGGGCGCCTTTCAGGAGCTCATCATACTTCACCTTTTTCCTTACTTCAGACTCTGAACCTTTTTTGGAATACAATGGATCCTACCCTTGTCGCTGTAAATCTGCAGAGAGAACAATAACACATACCTTTGCAACAAAACAAAACACATTAAAGGATTCCATATCCAATTAAACTATCAGAAAGCATTGAAACGTACTTTCTTTAAAGGACACTGGTGTTAGCCATTTACGCGTTAACAGGGGTGAGGGTATAAAGCAAAGTGGCAACAGATTTAATGACGTTCTTGAGAATGAATCATTCTTGGCCAACTCGTACTTACTACAATATAATATGCAGACAGAAAGAAAGGTGTTGCAATGATTCTACCAGTGAACATTCTGTAACCCCTGTGCTGTAATTGATTGCTGACTTCATACCTTATTAATGATCTGCAAAAAGCTTGAAAAGCTATGAATACCCTTTGGCCTTCACCTGGGTAATTGCCATCCAGTGTGCTGCTTTGTATTCTAGCCATACTATAAATGTATTGGTTGTAATTCTCCATAACACGTGTTACACAAGGTGGTGGAGGCTTCCATGTTGCAATTGTCAGCAGATCTAATAATCTTTCATCTGTTTCTGATAATAGATTAAAATGTAGAAAGAACTTTGTAACCACATTTCATTGCATCTATGGATGACTGTACATATACATTTGTTTTCCTTTTCTGACATATTAGTGGATGGTAACATGAGAAATCCAGTAGGAGAAACAACACAGAATTGGTGTTATTTAGTTTAATTTCGAAATAACCATGGGACCAATGCCTACTCTTAAGAAATGTTTTTGGGCAGCATTCACAATGAGAAATGGGGTCCTAATCGACCCCTTCCCTTTTGTGAAGAGCTTTCCATCTTATTTGAGGAGGTGATACAAGATTAATATTTCGCAACCAGATGAAAATCGGTATTTGAAAGGGACACTGTAAAGACATCCCTTCCGAAAAACCGATTTTGTCACAAACCCAAATTACGATTCGTTAAAATTTTACTGAATCACACTTTATAGTTTCTAGAAACAGAAATGCTTTTTTGCTGTTGCAAAGTTCCCAATTCAGCAATTTGAGCCTTTTGCATCTGAAAAAAAGACTAAGGGGCAGATTTATGAGGCCCTTGCGCCACGTTTACGCCGCTGTTGCGTCACGCAAGGCGGCGTAAACGTGGCGCATCCCTACGAACGATTTACAACGTGACGCATCTAGGCAGATGCGTCACGTTGTAAAGCCCTGCGCCGCTTGTGGGCGTTCCGGCGCAGGGTGGGCGTTCTGGGGCAGGTGCGCCTCGCAAAAGTGGCTGAGTGAAATCTATGAGATTTCACTCAGTCACTTTTAAGCCAATGCTGTGTCAAAAGCCTACGCCTGCTTGAAGCAGGCGTAGGTCTTGACAAAGCATTGTTAAAATGGGGCACCCCCGAGCCTTGCTGGAGCTGCGTCGCGCTTGCGACGCAACTCCAGCAATGCGCCACATTTCCGGCACAGATGCGTCACGCATCTGTGCCGTTTTTGCACCATGGTGCGCCACATTATAAATGCGGCGCACCATGGCTGGCGGAGCTGTGGCGCACTGTGGCGCATGTTAACTGGCGCATCCCTGGGGATGCGCCAGTTAACATAAATCTGCCCCTAAGTACATCTGGCCTTACATACGGAATTGGAATTTGGAAGGGGCATGCAAATGGCATCCCTTACAAATACTGACTCATTATGTGTTAAAGTTTTGTAACTAAACTTGAGTGCCACAACATTAACATTTTACCAACTAATCCAAATTGGTGATACTCATATGTTAACAGGAAGGATTTCCTAAGGGACCCCTTCCCTTTTGTAAATTTCAACAAAAACATTTTTTAGGACTGGGCTCTATTGGACCACTGCCTGCTCTCACAACATGTTTGTAAAATGTATTATGGCTGAGATACCCGCCACCCCCTCTCAACACAATCCCCAAGAATTGGGAAACCGGAAACCGTTCTTGAACTTTTGGAAGGCGGGAAGGGAGTCACCCTTCCCGGCCGTATTTATTTAAAATATGAAACAAAATTAAAACATTAAAATAACAGTTTAATATTATGTACAATTTCATTTCCACATTACGATGTTTGGCTAACCTTAACAGATCTCTAATACAAAGGTTCTCCTAGCCGAACTAACATCCTACAAAACATTTGACATGAAATTGTACATCCTAACGTTAAGGGCCAACGGCAAGGTCGTAACCGGTGTCAGATCCCTAAACCAGAAATACCCCCCTCACTTGTGAGAGGAGTGACCGCACAGAGGCGTACCTCAAGTGCATCTACCAATTTCCCTTTGTACTTGACGGGGGCCCCAATAAACTCGACGCCATTTAACGGTCGTTCGAGGACTCGTGTGAGGTGTCTAAAAGGTAGCGTAAACCCCCTCCCGCACCCCACACAACTTACCCATCTGCCGTCGCAGATGTCCTGGCCCCGGGAAATTCCTAAGGAGGGGCCGTAGCCCCTCCTATCCAGGAAGGGGCCTTGACCACCTTTCCTTTCCTTCTGGCGGCCTCTCCTTAGACAGGACCGCCTCCCCGTTGAGGGGCCAATTGGCCACCTCCCCCGCGCGCTCCCATCCGTAATGGGTGACGCCCCCTCATAGGGATCTTCGAATTACTGCTCACCGATCATGACCTTACCGCCCGACCAAAATAAATACGACAAGTCTAACTAAGTTACTGAGATTACAAAGCAAACATCACTTATTACCAAGCGTGAATACTGCTCAATCCTTGCTCCAAAACTTTATTTGCAAAATATACTGAAAATAACCAATCTTTATTGCATCTTAAGAAATTTCACGATATCATCACAACCTGTAAGAAAACAGAGAAAACAAAAAGATACTATATCAACTGTATTCACAACGAATCGCTGTCCTCAGGGGCTGGTGGGTGGGTCAAAATTGGCTCTTCGTTCCGTCTCGAGCTCACGTGCAGCGGGGAGGTGCAGCTTCAGAGCACAGGAACAAGAGGATGCTTTCTTGGCTTCCGCTCCCTTTATCCGTCTTCAGGGTGGGCGTGAACCCGCCCCCGCCTGCCTCTGAGGGCGTACCAGCCGAGACTCGCCTCCCGCCCAAGATGGCTTCCCGGGGGGATCGAGGTACTCCACCATACGTTCGGGGGGACCGAATGGTCGCCCCTTTCCATATGGCTGAGATACCCGCCACCCCCTCTCAACACAATCCCCAAGAATTGGGAAACCGGAAACCGTTCTTGAACTTTTGGAAGGCGGGAAGGGAGTCACCCTTCCCGGCCGTATTTATTTAAAATATGAAACAAAATTAAAACATTAAAATAACAGTTTCATATTATGTACAATTTCATTTCCACATTACGATGTTTGGCTAACCTTAACAGATCTCTAATACAAAGGTTCTCCTAGCCGAACTAACATCCTACAAAACATTTGACTTGAAAATGTACATCCTAACGTTAAGGGCCAACGGCAAGGTCGTAACCGGTGTCAGATCCCTAAACCAGAAATACCCCCCTCACTTGTGAGAGGAGTGACCGCACAGAGGCGTACCTCAAGTGCATCTACCAATTTCCCTTTGTACTTGACGGGGGCCCCAATAAACTCGACGCCATTTAACGGTTGTTCGAGGACTCGTGTGAGGTGTCTAAAAGGTAACGTAAACCCCCTCCCGCACCCCACACAACTTACCCATCTGCCGTCGCAGATGTCCCGGCCCCGGGAAATTCCCCAGGAGGGGCCGTAGCCCCTCCTATCCAGGAAGGGGCCTTGACCACCTTTCCTTTCCTTCCGGCGGCCTCTCCTTAGACAGGACCGCCTCCCCGTTGAGGGGCCAATTGGCCACCTCCCCCGCGCGCTCCCATCCGTAATGGGTGACGCCCCCTCATAGGGATCTTCGAATTACTGCTCACCGATCATGACCTTACCGCCACAGGCCGGATAGTTGACCGGCTATCCGGACCCCCCACAACACTCCTGCCTAAAGGTCATGTCATAAAGTCTTTAGCCAGGCTATCAGGTCTCCTATGAGTAACTCGTTCCCCATCCGGGACAAATGAACACCATCCCCCAAATACATACTGTCCCCTTTAATACAACCATGCGAAATAGAATGCAGTGTACTTGAACGGAACAATCTACTCACTTTATTATTAATTTTCCTTACTGAATGATTCAGCGCAGAAACAGAAATAGCCCCCCGCCACACTTTTCGTGGGATCATATGGGACCATGCAATTGTGCACCCTGGAACTCCTCTCGCCAACCAACTTACCGTGGAAAGCATCGCCTCAAGAAGAAGTCGTCTACCAGTGGTCACCAAATCATTGCCCCCAAGATGTACTATGACTACAGACGGCGGTGACCTCGTCCGCCCTAACAAACCCTCGAAAAATGATCGAAACTGGTCAATACAGAGCCCGCCCTTACCGTAGAAGGACACACTGTACCCGTATTCCCCAGCCACGTGAATCATGTCACCTGCTTTGAATACGTCCGCGGCACGCCTCACGTATGAGTGGCCCACGACCCACACCTCCTTTTTCACAGCCGGTAATGTCTGACCGCTGGCCCCCCGGTGTCGGGTCGACTGCACAGTCCGCCCCGCCTCGTAGGCTTGCGCAACTGAAAACCAAACAAAAACAAGAAGCGTGAGTACATCATTACAGCTTCACAACATGTGCAACCGCACATACCTCTTATAACAGTTCGAGGACCAACGCCCCACACGTTTTACTTGTTCAACATTCAGACCCCTGGCTGTAGCCTCCGTAGCAGCCCCTATCCGAAAGGAATGGGTCCCAAAGTCGCCGGGGTTCAAGCCCGCGGCAGAAATCGACATCGCAAGCACCCGCTGAAACTGAAACCTCGTCAGTGGGGTGGCGTCAGCGTGTCTTAACAAGGCCCCCCCCCATGCTGCCACCCTCTGTGCTAAATATTCCTCTACGCACCCGACAGGGCACATGGCAGACCCGGGGATCCTCTGGATGATTACGCAGTCCCCGATTGCATCCTGATCGGATTTGGACCTGACAAACGAGACCGTCATTGTCTCCTTCCTGACCTGAATGTGTTCCCGGCACAGTCCCCCCATCGTATCCTGCTTGTTCTTTGCCACTAATTCGCTTACCCGCATAGCCCCATGGAATGCTAATGCAAATGCGGCTCGGAACAACACTGCTTCGTACTGGGATGAACATGTTACCGGTAGCACGGATAATAACAGGGCCAACCTATCCAGACCTATCGGGTGCCTATCGTCTACTCTGCGACCCTCAAGGCGTTGCCACCCACGTAGCGCTTTCTGCACAACGAAAGACGCTGTCGGGTCCTGGATCCCATGAGCCCTTGCCATGAAGGAAATGGCAGCCCGATGCCTCTGGGCCGTAGCTACTGACTTGCCTGCCTGACGTAAAGAGAGCAGGAATCTCACTACACACTCTTCCAGACCCCAAAGCTCCCCCCCGGCAGTACCCAAAAAGGCCCAATAGGAACGGAACGCCCCTTCATATGCCTTCCTCGTCCTGGGTGCTAAACTCTCTCCCACGAGGTCTTGTAGTTCGGGGCACCGAGAGACCAGAGAGCTTCGGGAAAGGGTGCGCACCGGGTCCGCTGTGGGCAGAAAACCCCAGAAGGCCTGCATACGGAAACGAGAGAGCGCATCAGCCGCTTGGTTCATCACCCCGGCACGTGTCGCGCCCTAAACAGTACATTCAGTTGCATGCACAACAACACAATTTCCTTGAGCAGCCTCAGAATCAATTTGCAACGTGCTGCCTGACTATTGATACACTCAACCACGGTCATGTTATCAGACCAGAACACCACAGAGTGATCCCTAAACCCTTCTGGCCATGTTTTCAAAGCCACCAGAATAGGGAACAGTTCGAGAAAAGCAATGTTACTCGTCAACCCGCACTCCTGCCACCATGACGGCCATTTTTGAGCCGACCATTGTGTACCCAATATGGCGCCAAAACCCATACTCCCCGCCGAGTCTGTCCAAAGACCCAACTCCTCGGAAGACACTGCTGGTTTATTCCAGACAATTCGACCATTGAAATTCGCCAGGAATGCAATCCAAATGCGCATGTCCTGGCGAACCTCTGCCGACAGTCTCGTACGATGATGTCCTTCCTTCAAGCCGACCATGGACTGTGCAATCGAGCGGGAAAAGGGGCGCGCCATCGGCATTACTCTTAGGGCAAAATTCAACTGACCCACCACCTGTTGCAATTGATGCAGGTTCACTTTCGTTGCACGAATACATGTCTCAAGGGATAACCTGAATTTTACCACTTTTTCCTTAGGTAATCGAAAACAACCTTCCACCGAGTCGAGCTCGATCCCCAGAAACTCGATCAAGGTCGAGGGACCCACCGTCTTACCTGGCGCCAATGGCACACCGAATTGATTCATTAGGACACAAAATTCATGTAAAGCCTGTCCACACTCAGAATCCCCAGCTGCCCCCAGAAACAGAAAGTCATCGAGATAGTGCATCACATGTTGAAAACCTGTCTTCCTCGTGAATACCCACTGCAGAAAACAACTGAATTTCTCGAAATAGGCACATGAAATCGAGCATCCCATTGGCATACATCTATCCATGTAATAGCGACCCTGAAACTGAAAACCAAGGAGACGCTGATCGTCTGGGTGTACCGGGAGCAACCGGAACGCTGACTCGATGTCCGATTTGGCCATCAGCGTCCCGGGCCCCAGGCGATTCAACATGGCAACGGCCTCATCGAAAGATGCGTACCGCACCGAACATACTTCCGGGTCTATCGCGTCATTCACGGAAAGACCACGTGGGGCTGACAAATTATGTATCAGCCGAAACTCACCCGGGTCCTTCTTGGGGACCACCCCTAGAGGAGAACACACAAAATTAGCAATTGGTGGCAAATCGAATGGACCGGCGACACAACCTCGAGTCATCTCTTTCCCAATCTTTACTTGCACCACCGCCGTGTGCTGTAAGACCGACATTTGATTCTTACAGTCCGGTACCCCCTGAAAATCCCCCACTGGGATGCGGAAACCATATGAAAACCCGTTCCGTAACACCCCAGCGGAAGCATGATCTGGGTATTCGCTGAGCCAAGGAATCATTGCCATGGTATCAATCGGGGTAGGTAAAGGCGCCCCTCGGACTATATTAGACCTGTTTGGTGCCTCCCTTACCACCGTTATCACCCGTTTTGGCTCTGCACATGGACTCAGGATGGGATGGCTGCCCGCACCCCCCACACTCATGTCTGAATTTGCATGACCCCTGGGGCCTGGTACATTTGCTTCTGTTAAAATTCCAACAGATCCCCCTTTTACCTGTGTTGCCACTCGGCTTCGAGTGGTACTCGTTACCTGCACCCGTCCGAAAGGGCGTCCCAGAGTTTTGGCGGGAGGATTCCCCCCCGTTACTCCCTACTAATGGCACCTTCAACATCCCTGTACTCTCCATTTTTTGCCAAGACACAGAGTCGTAACAATCCCAAGACAACAACGGGTTGTGTTCTTTAGCTTTTCTAAACAGATTATCATAGCAGAACCACTGATTGCCCCCATATGCCACAGAATACTCCATAATACGCGACTGATAAATGGGTAACTCGGTCAACAACTCAGGCCTGCGCTCCCCCATGATGGAAGTAAATATTCCCCACGCTCTGCCCCAAGTACCAATGGTCTCGTCGACCTTAAAGGCGGCCATTTTTGCGCGCCAAACACTCGGATGCATGAGCTCCTTTTGACTCTTCACATGCTCGATCTCGTAATGGTCGGTAAGCAATGAAAACATGTTAACATATTTATCCGCCCAAATCAATTCCTTGATTTCTTGTGGGACGTGCTGGGCAATCTTCTCCTTTCGAGAAGGTACAGACTCCTCCCCCGCAATCGGCAATGGCCGCTTACCTGAAGTAGACCCCGCGCTTGTCGCCGAACTTGGGCCTGCTGTACTTCCAACCGCCGGGACCTGTGGGGGAACAGAAGATGGCGCCTTCGCAGCCTCCCTAGTTTCCCGCAGTTGCCTCATCACTGCCCGGGCGTCGTCAGCCGTGGCGCCCTCGCTATCGTTCCCCAACCACGCTGCCAATTGTGCCGCTAACTCGGGGGGCATATCCTCCCTGTTCGCAGTGGTGACCACCACCGGGATTGGATTCCCCTCTTTCGGCACCGGGGTTGGCTCCTCTCGTAGGGCTTCGGGAACCGGGGGCGCCCCCCCAAGTGCTCCCCTTCTGGGCCTCTTGCTTTTTCCACCGGGGATTGTTCCCTGTAAAGGCCGTTTCGGTCCTCCTTCCCCGTCCTTACCTTAGCCTCAACCTTTCTCTTCAGATCGGCTATCTCCTTCATGAGTATGCGGAGCATCTCCTCGGTACCGACCCGCTTTCCGACCTTCTTGGGCATTCTCAGACGGGATATCTATAAGACAAAAAGAGAGATTACAACGCTCAAAATTGGCTCTTCGTTCCGTCTCGAGCTCACGTGCAGCGGGGAGGTGCAGCTTCAGAGCACAGGAACAAGAGGATGCTTTCTTGGCTTCCGCTCCCTTTATCCGTCTTCAGGGTGGGCGTGAACCCGCCCCCGCCTGCCTCTGAGGGCGTGGCCGGCCGCGTCGGTGTCTAGGCCAGCCCACTCTAGGGCGGGAAAAGGCGCGCCCCGGCTACGCCGCTTCGGGCATACCAGCCGAGACTCGCCTCCCGCCCAAGATGGCTTCCCGGGGGGATCGAGGTACTCCACCATACGTTCGGGGGGACCGAATGGTCGCCCCTTTCCATTCTTTTCTTTTTTCAAAACATCCAGATTTCCTTTTAGGAATAGAGGCTCCATTCTTTAAAGAGATTGGTTTACTTGAAAGCAGTTACAGCCATGGTGATTTGCTGACCCCAGCAGGCCACTATGCCTGTGACTCTAACTAATCATAGTTGGTCTCAGTTTCCTTCCTACCTAATGCTTTTTAATGACGAAGGTCAAATTGTGGAACACTACGAATTGGTATTTTGTGAAACAACCTATTAATATATAGGTTAGTTCACACAATAACAATGCATTTAGTAGATGTCGGTTTGCAAAGTGCACCCACCCACATCTATCAAATTAATTCCAAATACATTCCTAGTAAAAAAATCACAAATTCCAAATAATTATTTGATGCAATTTACCATTTTTTATTAGTTAGTAATCTTTATAGATCAGACCCATTATGCTTATGGTTTGTGAGAACTTCTGCAGTGCCCTTGAAATAATTCACTTTATTTTTCATACATATGTAATACTCCATAAGGCTAATAGGTAAGTACACTGTTGAAATGAGCAAAAGAAAATTCATATAATAAATGCATGCATTCAAGTGTCAGAATTAATCAGCTGAATCTTCTATTACGTGATAAAGAGCTACCTAGACATTTTGAAATGTATAGTATGGATAGAAACCAAGTAAAAGATCTATTCATTTCCGCATTCAAACTGTGCTTGTGTGGCTGTGTGTGTCTGTGTGCATGCCACAGCTTGTTTATTAAGTCATGTTGTGAAAAAGTGGGTTATTAGTTGAAGTAAATGGTAATTCACTACAAGTAATAATGTCACAATTCTTGTTAGAGCCAGTAAAGGTTTCAGATATTTAAAACGAGCTCAAAAGAGGTAGTTATGGCAGAGAGCAGACAGGCTTAACTTAAGAAAGTGTGTAAAGTGTTTAGAGCTACCAAAAGAGTTACAAAGTCAAAAACACAAAACAGTAAAAATCCCAGTCCAATCTGAAAAAATTGAAAATATTTTAATGAACAAAAATACATAAAAATTAGAAGAATCAAATAAGGAGACTCAGATATATGTTTTTCGAAAATTGCAAATATAAATAGCACCAAAAAGCACAAAATGTTAACCGCAGGCAACTCATCGCTCTAGACCTGGTCAAAGTAAAAAAAATTAAGGCTGCTAAAGAACAGGGGGGCATATTACCAAGGGCTTTATCGCCGCATTAGTGGGACTTTTTCCCGCTAATGCGGCGATAATTTTATCGCCCTATTACCAAGCTGTCGCTAACACCAGTTAGCGACAGCTGGTAGGCGATAGCGGGCATTTAGGGGCCCACTTTGCATGTTAGCGATAATTATCGCTAATGACATGCAAAGTGGGCGTGCCAAGATGTTAGCGACTGAAAACAGTCGCTAACATCTCTAACTCCTATTAACAACTTTTGGAAATATTCGCGCTAAGCGTGAATATCTCCAAAAGCTAACGCCTGCTAAAAGCAGTTCTTAGCCATGTTATCCAATGGAAGGTGGATAACATGGCTAAGAGCATTGTCACGATAATGCATGAATATCGCTGATTTTTTAGCGATATTCATGCATTTCGCAGGATTTTTACCGCTTTTGAGATAAACCTTGATAATATCAAGGTATCTCAGCGGTAAAAATCCTCGGTGCTCGTCGATATTTTTAATTAACCAAGCAATACAAAGCAATAGCGATAATTATCGCTATTGCTTGGTAATATGCCCCAGGATCCCAGTGCAGTCTTCAACATCAGTGGGAAAGCTCCAAAGCGTGGAAGTTCAAAGTCTGTGCCCTGTGAGGCATATACATTGATCGGATGTTGCTTGGCATCAGTTTTGGTGAAGCGCTTTACATACAGACTATTCTGGTTGTCAAAATCCTTTCAATGGGGCAAACTTGCAAGTTGAAGCTGATGGCCAATTCAACGTCAGCGGCTGCAATGTACATCTCAGTCTTCTGCTGGTTCTCCAGGCAAAAGTTGTCCAACACTTTCTGTGGCCCATCTTTTTCAGTGTAGGCAAGAGGACTACACTCTGACACTTCTCTACTAATCACCACATTAGGGACACCACTTACAGGTCAGGATGCGCTCCAGGAGAATCTAGCAGCAGGGTCCATGCCAGGCCCAGTTGGAGATGGTTAGCTGGGCTCTTGAGAAAGGTGGGCTTCCTGTAGTTTTTTAGGCCCTATTGCTTAAGAGGTTGTAAGCCAAATGACCCTTGAAATCCACTTCTTTGTTCTGGCTACAGGACAGTTTCGACCCTTGGGGTTCTTATAACAGGTCACAATAGCAGTTGCAGTCCTTCTTCTGTCTTCCAGAGGTCCAACAGTGTTCTGAAGAAATTACTGGGGATGTCAGTGATAGGCCAGTGGCAGTCAAACTCCGGATCACTCCCTAACTAATGGTGAAAAAGATCCAGGCATGACCCTACCCACGTTTTCAACGTCCTCTGTGTTGTACTGTGAACTATCCCACAATGGCCCTCTCACCCTAAAATTATCATGGCAGAAGTTTTTTTTCCCCTGTGCAGAGCTCCTTGTGCCCACCAAAAGTTGTGGCTATGTTAATGGGCAAACCCTCCTTTGTGGCCACTCAAAAATGATTCAGTGAGCAGGTCTTCTCCCGCTGGGAGTATTGCCTGGCTGGCGAGCAGGACGATAGAGAGGCCAGGCATAGGTGTGAGCTATATTTGTCAGTGACAGGGTAAGCATCCTTTACAATTATTTATGATCCTGGGCATAGCCCAGATGGCCATCCTGTCGGCGAAAGGACAACCCCTCTTCCTTAGTCTCAGCTTGTGGAGCCACTTCACACTTAATCAATGTGCAATTCAGGTCCTGGGTGACAGTGAACACTGGCAGATAGGTACATTTGGCTCAGAAAGGAAAATGACATTTTAAAAGCATAATTATCAAAATAGCATTAGAAAATCTGACTTGACCATTACATTGGATTTTAGATTAGTATTCAAATGAGTCCTTGAATTCTTTTTCTAGCTCCTACCAAACTGAAGCTAAGCATTAACCTAGTACTTTCCTTTAGGAGAGCTAGCCATGTCACAGTCAAAAACGGCTTTGGAGGTTTTTCACTGCCAGGACATGTAAACATGAAAAATACATGACCAATTGTTCAATACTATGCATCCTAGCCTGTGGCGATTTAGGGCATTCCTAAGTGGTGACGTATAAGTAATTAAAAAAGGTTTAGGCCTGGAAATGTTCTCTATTTTGCCAAGTTTCATTTATATTTTTAAAACTGCACATCCAGTCTGCAGGAGCAGGCCTGGAGACATGCTTGCCATTGTCACTTTAGTGGTGGCACAAAATGTGCTATAGTCCACTAATGACATGTCAACTATAGGCATGGTCAGCTGTATTTCAGTTCACGAAAAACAACATTTAGGCTTAGCCATGAAAGGTATTTCATGTGAAAAAACAGGTTCTAATGGGTATTAGTAACAATTCTTAGAAGCAAGTGTTTTCTCATGGTGTGATAGCATTTTAATACTATCTACATAGATCAGGTTCATAAGAAAAGTACCCCAGGCCTTTGAGCACTAAGTCCAACCTGTCCTTTAACTGGAAAACACATTACCCCACTAATGTCAAATCGAGTGCTATGCCAGGGGGCAGCATTAAGGTTCCAACAAGAACCTAACTGCCTAGTGGAGTTTCTCCATGAAACCTGTGAGGTAAGCAGAGAGGCGAGAACTAATAGGAGACGTGACTGTTGATGCGGATTAAGAGATGATTCTGCATTGAGGTGAAAGTACTGAAGGAGTACAGAAGGGAGAGGTAGGGTATCCTACGCACAGGCCAAAAAGGAGGTATATGAGAGGGCAACCAGCTGCTTAAATAGAAGAGACCCCCTAAAGGCAGCAGTGGAAGGGTACAGCTCATCCAATCATAAAACAGTGAGACTGGGGACCCCTTCCTATTTGCGACTAGTTTACCACCAACTTGAAATTGGTGGTAAATGCACTTGTGTTGTGACCAGATTTGTGGTCATAAAACAACCTTACATCCTGATGACTCCCTCATAGGAAAGGCCGCCCTTGGCATGCCCCTTACTAATAGCAACTTACAAAACCTATTTTGCTAGACAGTAATAGGTTACAGACTCACAAAATACGTTTGGTATGTGCTACATCACTTTTTAGCGGCCACACGCGAGCAGATTCCCCATTGGTGACCGCTAAAACGGTCGTACATATGGTCCATGGTGTTCAGACTCAAAGGAATTGCAATCTGAAATCCTCTTTAATCGTAAAGTTGGATTTTAAGTCACAATTCTGAAAATGCCACATTTCAGAAAAATGTTGTCCTAATCATTTGTGCCAGTGTCATGGATCACATGACTGTCAATGGCTCTGCTGTTGGGTTTTGTGTGTACCTTCCTAGAAGCATCACAAAACAGGACTGGATGTAGAAAGGATGAGCCATCTTGCCAGGATGGCTGCGGCGGAGCTGTTTCCTGCCCCACTTATACCTCAAAGGGCTTGGCGAGATCACACACAAAGGAGCCTGACCCTATTCTTTTGTCATTCCAGACTTCTTGGAGCCTTGAGTGGGGAAGGGAAGATATAGGGTATCATTTGGAATCCACTCACTTTAAAGGTTGGCACTACGTATAATTATTGGACCTCCAGTTCCACTCTTCAGTATGCACATGGACCTGCAGACATTACAAGGGGAAGGTTTGCCTTGTTCTCTAGAGGACTGCGCTTGAGGCCTGCCTTAATCCCTAGAAGACTCTCCTGCTGCTTGAGGCCTTCTTGTTCCCCAGAGGACCGCCCTGCTGTTTGAGGCCTGCTTTGTCCCTTAGAGTCCTTTCCTGCTGCTTGATGCCTGTCCTGATCTCTGAGAAGGAAGGCTGGATCTGCTCTCTTCATCTCATGCTACCTGAGTGACTCCAAGGATCAGTTGGCTTAGCTACGGGGACACAACATGCTCCAGAGTCCTCCCTGCAACTGTCCAGCTGACCTATTGCACTGGAACTGCCGGGACCTTCAACTGGAGCTGCCTAAGGTCTGCTAGCCTCTGCTGGACCGACTCCCTGATTCACAAGATATGCCTCCACATGTCCTCGACCGTTGGATGGCATAAAAGTGTCCTTCTCGTCATGAAAAGGAGAGATTCTGAAGTTTTGGCTCTTGGTCAAATGGGTCAGATCGTACTGAGACTCTGCCACTAATTTTAACCACCAATGTGAAGTTCCAGTTAACCTGACTCTTTATGCTACAGCGACTGCTAGTGATGACCAGCAAAGTAAGATTTGTACTTCTCGGAACAGCAATCACAGCTCACGGTCACAGCCAATGTAAAGCTCAAGCAACGACCATTTGCAATGTTTGACCGGATCTTTGCATTACACTGCTACTAATTGTATTTTTGACAGTGTGGTTTCATTTTTTTCATTACGATGTAATCTATTTTTCTAAACTAGTTTGGTATTTTTCTTGTAATGTATTTTCACTTTAGTACAGTTTGTGTGCAGTATACATACTTTAAAGTATAGAAAAAAATGATGGCTGGAATGCTTTAACTAATCTCAGCCATTGGTACTTGGGGCCGCATCCCAGTCGATCATTCATTCATTTTGCACACCATGGCACTTCAGTTTGGACCCCGCTACATTCAAATCAGTCTTGACCCTGCTCCAGTGAGAACAGTTCAGCCTGAACTGCCAAGCCAGGTACTCCCTGAACCGGAACAGTAGCAATTTAGGACCAATTTCTCCCTAGTTAGGGCTCATCAGCCAGGTATAGCTTGGTTCCAGTGACAAAGTGTGCACATGACCCACATCTGGGCATACCCATCCCACTTAGGGCCATACACAAAAGTATGCAAAAAGTGATGGCTGGAATGCTTGAATTAATCTCAGCCACCGATAATTACTGGGGGCTACATCCTAGTTCATCATCATTTTATTTTGCACATCATGCTACCTCAGTTTGGACCCAGCTACATGCAAATCAGTCTTGACTCTGCTCCAATGGGAACAGTGCAGCCCGACCTGCCAAGTCAGGTCTTCCCTGAACCGTAACACAAGCAGTCCAGGACTTGTATCATTCTTGTTAGGGCTCATCAGCCAGGTGTATCTTGATTCCAGCGACAGGGTGTGCACAGGACCCATGTCTGGGAATACCCATCCCACATAGGGTGCCAGACTGGGGTGTACAAAAATGTGGTGGATGGAGTGCTTGAATTAATTTCAGCTTGTGGCTGGACGTTTCCAATTGGAACAGAGTCAAGACTGATTTGCATTTGGCTGGGTCATAACGGAGGTGGCATGATTGCAAAATAACGATGGACTGGGATGCAGCCCGAGTAATTACCAGTGGCTGAGATTAATTAATAAGTGTTAGACCTGGCATGCTTAGTGTGATTTCCCCCCAACTTTATGCGTTCAGCCCTACTGTTTTTTCTAACTTCATTTTAGCAGGCCTTCAGAACTCTACTCTCTTTACCACTGTAACCAGTAGTAAAGTGCTTGTGCCTATCCTTAACACCTTTAAGATTAGTTTATACCCAATTGGCATTTGTATTTTACTTGTAAGTCCCTAGTAAAGTGGCACTGCCTGTGCCTAGGGCCTGTATATTAAATGCTACTAGTGGTCCTGCAGCCCTGATTGTGCCACCCACTTAAGTAGAGCTTTAAACATCATATGCCTGCCCTTGCAACCTCTCTGTGTGCAGTTTTAAACTGTCATTTTGACTTGGCAAAGTAAACCTTTTGCCAGGCCCAAACCTTCCTTTTTAATACATATGTGTCAACCTAAGTGTAGGCCCTGGACAGTCTACATGGCAGGGTTCAAAGTATTTAAAAAGTAGGACATGTACTTTTAAGTTCTGCATGTCCTGGTAGGGGAAAACTCTTGAATTAATATTTCACTACTGCAAGGTCTGACTCTCCTAAAGGATAACATTGGAGTTCGCTTATTTCATTTTATATGTATACTTTCCAAATGGGAACAGGTGACCAGTTCAAGTTTGGTGTCTTTGGAATAAAATATCCAAACTTAGTCAGATTTTAAGTTACAGTTCTGAAAATGCCAATTTTGGCATTTTCTTGCCTTTGTCATTTGGTACCAGCAGCATGTCTCAGAATCAGAAGACTGGGTGTAGTTTACAGTTGGACTTCCTCCTAGACAGCCAAGCACAATGGAGATCTTATGTGTGACTGGATTGGCCATGAATGGCATTATGGGAGGTAGGAGCTGGATCCAGTCTCACTTACACTTGAATAGGCTGTGTCATGCCTCCACACAAAGGCCTGCATACCCCCTGTAGTTAGTATGGAGCTAGGGCCAGGAAAACAGGGCACCGGTGCACTTCAAAAGGCATGCCTCTCAAAGCTTCCCCCCCCCTTTAAAGGCACAACTGGGTATAAATACTGGACGTCAGACACCGCAATTTCAGTACACTTCTGGACCTGTAGATACTCTGCCAGGAAGAAGGACTGTTGTGGTAATGAAAGGACTGCCACTCTTCCGGACTGCTGATACAAAAGACTGCTGCCCTGCTGTGCTGAATTGCTACCCTCCGGCCTAGGTGAGAAGGAATGAATCTGCATTTCTTAAACCTAGAATGGCTCCAAGAGCTTGTTGACTGGCCTCCTAATCCGAAGTCTCCGGGACACAACTGGCATCCAGCTACCTAGCACCTGCACCTGGACTCTGCCATCTGTAAGTCTACCATTCCAAATGCTCCCTCCCCAATTCTGGACCCTTGGAGGAGGGCTTAAGGGGCTCTGCCAGCTTCTGTGGATCCAGCGGAATGGACATCATCTGCTGCATTGATTGGCCTGCTGCAAAAACACACAATACATTGCAGCCACTCGGAAAATCTACCTTGCGATGCATCCTTGGATCAAGTCCTTGCATTCCTTATTGACAGCAGCCTTGATGATGACACCAGAATCTGCACCTCAGCCTCGCAGCTCTTTGGAACTGACAGATACCCCAACTTTGTGCCGCTTCCCCGACAACAGATTTTAGATAGCAAGCACCATCGATGGGATTCTCTATGACGATGCAGGTCCTTGCTTTGCAGCCTTACCGCATCTGCAAAACTGTTGCATGGCTTCAGCTGGGTGATACATCTCTGGAATGGATGCTCGCAAAAAGCCCTGCAAACAAGGATTTAAGGTACTTTGCTCAGTGGGCATTTCAGGATCTCTGTAGCCAGCCCGCTATCAATAGAGGCCAGACATGAACTTGAGACTCTCCCGATCCTGTGCGACCAGATATCTGCAGTTGATGCTTTTTGCTTTTTAGCACTATTTTTACTAAAGTCTTTAAACGTGCATAACTCCAGTTATTCTGATTGGATTATTGCTGTTTTGTTTTTGTTATATTTAGTAAAGAAAGTTATTTTTTTCTAACTTGCTGTGGGATCCTTTTTGTTTGATCTTTTCACTTTATTACTGTTTCAAGTGCTGCAAAACATACTTTACGCATTGACTCTAAGTTAAACCTGACTGGTTTGTGCCAACCTATCAGAGGGTTAGGCAAAGGTTAATTTAGGGCTGTGAGAAATTTAACAATGAAGAAGCCATTTGCTTAAGAGTTATACAAGGATGTAACTCAGTAAAATTTAGGAAAAAATTGCTAGAAAAGACATATGACTTACAGGAGATAATTCGCATGGCAAAAACAGAAATGCAAGCACAAAAACAAGCTACAAACATGGAAGAAGGAAGAATTAAAGCAATTGAACAAATTAGAGAAATGTCAAATAAAATCAGTAATGAAAAAAAAATGAAACACAGTTTAAAGGAAAAAGATTGTGTTACAAATGTGGATTTCAATTTCCACATCAGAAGAAATGTCCAGCATTAGGACAACAGTGCAAAGAATGCAAAGGTTATAACCATTTTGCAAGTGTTTGCAGATTTAAGAAAGAAAATAAACAAAGTTGGAAACAAGTTAATCCAATTAAAAAAAAAATTGGAAATGCTAAATTTATAAGACACATGGAAGGAACTGAAGAAGAATATGATGAAGAAGAAGAATTTGTGCAGCCAGAAAGATTATACATGATGCAGGAAAGTGACATTTACCAATAGATCAACATGATTAAAAGAGAAGATATAAAAAAAACCACATCTGTGAACCTACTAGTTGGATCGCAAGAAGTTCCTTTTGTATTAGACAGTGGAGCGACACGTAATATAATGTGTATAAGTGAATACATGAAAATGGAAAAACAACCCAAGTTGACACCATCGAATGTTAGTGTTTTCCAATGGGGTGCAAAAAGTCCAGTCTGTTGCCTGGGAAAATTTGAGGAAATTTTAAAATATGGAGAAATAAAAAGCAAAGAGAATATACATGTGCTTCAAGGTGAAGTACCAGGTCCATGTCTGTTGAGTAATGTGACTGCACAACTAATGGGTTTGTTGGCAATGATCTGCAATATTTTAACTGATCACCCAGTTTTTAAAAAATATCCTAAATTATTTGAAGAACTAGGAAAATTTAAAGGAAATGAAATTACATTACATATAAATGAAAAAATAAAGCCAACAGCACAAACACACAGAAGAGTACCAATTCATATGCAAGAAAAAGTTGAAAAGGAAATTAAATCCTTACTTGAACAAGACATAATAGAGGAAGTAACAGGCCCAAAGCCCTGGGTAAGTCCAATTGTCATAGTTCCCAAAAAAGATACTGATGATATCAGGATATGTGTAGATATGAGAATTCCTAACACTGCTATTGAAAGGGAACGTTATCCAGGTCCTCACTTGAATGACATGATTAGTACTATAAGTGGAGCAAAAGTGTTCTCAAAACTTGAGTTATGCAAAGGATATCACCAGCTGGTCGTTGATAACCAATCAAGATATATTACAACGTTTTCAACACACCTGGGGTTATTTAGATATAAAAGATTAAACTTTGGAATTTGTTCAGCAGCAGAAATTTTTCAAGAAATTATAAAAAACATAATAAGACCAGTACAAAATTGTATGAATTACAGTGATGACATCTTAGTTTTTGGAAAAACACAGGAAGAACATAATCAAACATTGGAAAAAGTATGTCAACAGCTGGAAGAAGCTGGGTTAACTTTAAATGCAAAAAATGTGAAGTTAATAAAAATGAGTTAACATTTTTTGGACATATATTTTCAGAAAGAGGAATGAGACCAGATCCTGTCAAAATAGTAGCATTAAATGCAATGCAGAGACCAAAAGACATAGCAGAAGTAAGATCCTCCCTTGGAATGGCAAGTTATTGTGCAAGATACATAAAAGACTTTGCAACTACAAGCTCACCTCTAAGAGAGTTAACAAAAAAAGGAAGGAAATTTCAATGGAATATCGACTGTGAACAAGCATTTAAAAATATAAAAATAGAAATTACGAATGCAGCAAACCTAAAATATTTTGACCCAAATCTATGCACAGAATTAATTGTGGATGTTAGCCCTGTAGGTCTAGGGGCAATGCTGGTACAACATAAGCCGGGAAGAGAAAGTCAAAGATATGTAATCTCACATGCAAGTAAAAGTCTGCCTGAAATAGAGCAAAGATATTCACAGCCTGAAAAAGAAAGTTTAGCTGTTGTTTGGGCATGTGAGCATTTTCATGATTTCATTTATGGTAAACCCTTTGTAATTATTACTGACCATCAAGCATTAGTTTCCATTTTTGGGAATCCAAAGACAAAAATGCCGCCGAGAATTGAAAGATGGGGAATGAGGTTTATGGATTATGATTTCAAAATAATTCATAAACCAGGTAAGGAAAATAATCCAGCAGATTATTTGTCTAGACACCCATCTTCAACAACAGATGTACAACAATTAGAGGCAGAAGAATACATACACTTTATAGTGAAATCAGCAATGCCAAGAGTTGTGAAAGAAAATGAACTAATTGAAGAAACGGAGAAAGATTATACTCTTCAAGAGGTGAAGAAAATCATACATGAAAATAAGTGGAGATTGATAAATAAAGGAAGTCAATTTCAAAGAAATATTAGGAAAAATGATATGTTGGCGTTTAAAAATATAAATTCAGAATTATCTATAACCACCTCAGGAATACTACTCAGAGGAACAGAAATAATAATACCAGACAGTCTTCAACATCGTGTAATTGATTTGGATCATGAAAGTCATCGTGGTGTATCAGCAACAAAGAATTTTCTAAGAGAGAAACTATGGTTTCCAAGGCTGGACAAACAAGTGGAAGAAATTGTTCAGTCTTGTTATATCTGCCAATGTACCGTAAAGGAAAAAGGAATTGAAGAGTTGCACATGTCGGATCTTCCAAATGCTGTTTGGTCAAACGTGGCAGCAGATTTTTATGGACCTTTGGATTCTGGGCATTACCTACTAGCAGTGGTAGATGAATATTCTCGTTTTCCAATTGTAAAATTTATATCATCTACGTCTACTTCAACAGTACTTCCAATATTAGATGAAATATTCTCAACATGGGGAATACCTAGTATATTAAAAACAGACAATGGGCCACCATTTAGTGGAGAGGATTTTGGAACAATTATGAACTATTTGGGAATAGTACATAGGAAGATAACTCTAATGTGGCCTAGAGCAAATGGAATGGTAGAAAGATTGATGGCAACAATTAAAAAGGGAGTACAAAGAGCAAAACTATCACAGATTTCAGTAAATCATGCTTTGTGTCAAATTTTAAGAGACTATAGAAATACCCCTCATCCATCAACTGGGAAGTGCCCTTCAGAATTAATGTTTGGGCAATCAAGGAGAACTCAATTACTACAATTACCTGCAAGTCCACCAAAAGCACATGAAGAAGTCTTAAAACAAGAGAAAGAGGCCAAAGAGAAAATGAAGTACTATGCAGAAAAAGGAAAAACTTATCAAGGCAAAGATTATCAAATTGGTGATTTAGTTTTAGTTAAACAACAGCAAGTTAAGAAATCACAAACTAGATTTCACCCAATACCTTTAGAAGTTACAAAAATACATGGAAAAGCAGTGACTGCAGAAAATGATAGAAGAATTACAAGAAACAAGTCTTTCTTTAGGAAAGTTGCAACAGGCAATGTACAGAGAAACATACAACCAAATGATCAACAAGATGAGTGGATACAAAGGAGATCAGAAAGAATTTCAAAAAGACCCGAGAGACTAATTGAACAATGTTAATATTGAACAATGTTATAATCTATTTATTTATTTAAATTATTTCACTTATTTTAGGGGGGAGGGGGGAGAATGTAATGATGTATAAATGACATCATAATGTGAGATGTTGAGGGAACATTCATGGGACATACCAGGACAGATATGGAAGCTGATTTACAAGCTTCATTAAAGATATATTAATTAATTATATTTATTGTGTCTAATGGATTTCTTTACAGCTTGTACCTCAGCCTTTCAAGAATTGTGGCTGATGCTTGACCAGGGCTCACACTCTGGTCAACCAACAACCCAATTCCTCATACAAGCATTTCATATTTTTGCATATATAGTCAATCAATCAATCAATCAAGCTATATAGTAGCTCTACGTCAAGCCTTACTGCTTTATACCAAGCTACAAGAGGGTTAAGCAAAGGTTAATTTAGTCACTTTTGTTGTTCACTCTGACAGAGATTGTGGTTGTTACCAGAGTGGACCTTCCGTTCACCTCAACCAGTAACCCAATTTTCGACAAGGTGGCACCAGTGGAGACAATGTAATTCACCACGATGTAGCACAGGTATAGTGGCCATGCGATTTAGAGGCACACACTACAGTTAAAAACACTTTGTTCACTTAGCTTGGCAATCTGTCTTGGATTCATAGAACTTCTTTTTTGGTATTGGCGCTACTGTGGACCAGACTGTGAAAATATTCTTAGCTAAGTGCAGGAAATAAATAAGCATTAACAAGTCACACTAGTGCACAGGCCAGGTTTATGTCCCCACTCGATACTCATATCACTATTTAACCTATTACTCAACCCGGCTTCTCATTTTTCACATTTGGGAACTCAGCATATGTGCACCATGACTTTATATCTTTTGTGTCTAATATCACTCACATAAACCTGTTGTACAAAGGTAACGCATATGCCATCTCACAGGCTACATACCAAACTGATCCAATTTATTTACTATAATGGCTAATCCGAATATTATCACAGGGAAGACATTTCTCAAAAATGAAAGGAAATAATGGAGCAGGTAAATCATATATCAGAACTCTGACACTAAAGCCATGGTATTCTTCTGTCACTCTTATCCCATTGGGATTGGACCACCTCCATCTTCCCTAGTAACATCTTTTGAGTGCCTTTCTACTTTCGATGACAACTGTCTGGAGAGTTTTCCACTTTCCTTGGGGACAAGTTAAAATACAAAGTGAGTTGATTGTCAAAACATGATTGGTGTGAGAATCTAAACCAGCTGTCTCTCATTGAGATACACTGAATGAATGGTATACATAGAAGCCATGACATGAAGACATACAACTAGTAACTAAAAGAATGTTGAACACAAGATCCACCTAATGGAAAAAGAAGCGAAGTCACAATTAGTCATTCTCTTACCAGGTCCCCTTGTTTCTTCCTCAGAACTCTTTGCCTTGTTCTTCCCAGTAAAACTGTCTGTTGATGTTTCTATTTTAAACACATGAAGGGGGGAATGGGGAGCATTTTTGAAAAAGACGGGTCCAGTACCAATGCTCCCAAGAATAACTATGTATCACAAATGGTAACATTTTCCCAGAGGTATAAGGTCCGCAGCCGTACAATGGTTGCGGGTCAAGGCCCAAGTGGGCGACTATTTATGAGAGAGGAGGGAAAAAAAGGGAAAGTGGGTGAGCGAAAAGGGAGTTGAAATGTCTCTAAGTGAACAGGTTGGGATTTGATGATGCAGGGAAATTTCTCCTTTTATTAGTGCCCTCACACACTCTTACGAGTGTCATGCTTCATCATTGGGCGTTGCTCCTCGTGGGGGTGGCGCTGCAGTCCTCCATGGGCCCCGCAAGAGGGCTCTTTATCGATGATCTTTTAGGAGACACCACAGTTGTGCATGTGGGTGTGTGGGCCTACAAAAAGATGTGTATGTGATTTCTAAAAAAGAGGGTTTACCCTAAGGGTACCTAACGAACATACTTTTATTCAGGGGTACAGGAGGTAAAGGTTATGTATGTATATCCGCTGAAAGTGAAGCACCCCAAGAAACAAATAAAATGGAGGGGAGAGTATTGCTCTGCTGCTTTCTTTAAAATTCCATGCGTGTGTGTGGTTGTGAAGGTGTGGTCAGTGTGGTAGACCTGTTTCGCGCAGTGTTGGTCCGTAATGGACCCTAGTGCGCTTCTTCAGGACCATGTGAAAGTGAGATAAAACAAATAAAAATAGGGTTCAGGGACGACAACAGCCTGTACTCCTATGGTACCTATAATAAGGTGGTGTTATGCCCAAATGGCGCAGTGGAACATCAATAGTATGTCCCTTAGATCAAACCCTTAGGAAGTCATGGAGATCTTCTACGGCCAAGTCCACGGTGGAGAAGCTGCCAGTTACAGCTTCGTGTCACAGCTTATTACCTGCCCCAACCGCTCGTGGACTGGCTTCTCCACCGCAGACTTGGTCGTAGAGGCTCTCCAAGAAATTCCCCTGCTTCATCAAATCCCAACCTGTTCACTTAGAGACATTTCGGTTTTTTTTTGTTTTTTTTTATTTCAAAACCCACTTTTCTCTCACCTCCTTTCCCTTTTTTTCCCCTGCTCTCACAAATAGTCACCCACTGGGGCCTTGACCCGCAATCCTAATACGGCTGCGGACCTTATAACTCTGGGAACAGTTACCATTGGTGATACAATGATGATGTTTCTATCCTAGCCTTTTGCTTGCCACATGGTCCTCAACTGCTATGGCCTGCCTTCTAGAGAGGCCCTTACTGTCCTGTGCTTACCGGGAGATGTTCCTTCCCATCTTCCCTCTTTCATCGTACATCCTACATGCTTGCAATGTCAGGGTGTGTGGCTGAAGCTCGATTGGGCTGGCGAGCTTGCAGTGCACTAGTGAATGATTAACTCCAACTAGCAGGGATCTTCTAGAACACTCTCTCATCTCTCATCCTTAGACACTCCCCTGCAGGATCTTCCAATTGGTCTACCTGCAAGTACTGCCACAAACACCAGTTCTAACAATGTGCCTTTGATGGCTTACTCTACTTCTAGTTCAACATGATATAATGGTTCTGACAATTTCTCTGGATTGTAGTGACAGTGCTTAATTTGTTCCTGTGGTTTCCGGTGTTTAGCACTGGGACTTATTTAACAGGGCCGGGCCTACTGATTTTATCTCTCATTGGGTATTGGGCCCAGTCATTAATAATAATACATGTACCTGTCTGTCCTGTCCTCCTTCGGTATAGCTGTCTGCCTGGTATTTCCTCGTATGTCTCTAGACAACGGCCCACCCAGGTCTAGGCAGTGATATCAGTAGTGTAGGCCTGTCTTTCACTACGGAGCATGTATATATTCCGATTGGATAATTACAGTTGATGGCGGGCTGATGCTGCGTGAGCAGTGGGCGAGGCAGGCTAGGAAACTCAGGTCTCAGGAAACACTTATTGCAAAGTCGAAGCCAATTAAAAGTGCGTAGCTAGGTAGCATAGCATACTTACCAGATTTGCACGCTCTGAACAGAATCCAGGCCAAACATAATTCATTATGCCTGTGTTTTGCATGCTCGTGGCCTGGGCCTACAACCACGTGTAGTCCATGTCAGGCGGATGGTGTACGTCAGTCTGCAGTGCTATATAAAAACACACCAGCACTCTAATTGCTGTGCTGCAACTGCGAGCCTGGAAGTGGCCACATTCCTGAGAACAACAGGGTAGCAGGCCAACATCACATCACACCTCACTGAGCAGGTAAGGTAGGAGCAAAGTTGCTTGGGAAGATGCACAAGATGAAAATTGAATTTAATTTGAGGAGCGCATCATGACTTTTTTATTTTACAGTGTTACTGTTTACATAGGGAGAACGTGGGTCGGTGTCTAAACGCAGTATTAGAAATTAAACTGGATTCGAGGAAAGTTAAGTGCTGTGGGCCTTAAGGGCTGTACACTGGCAATATTACGATAACATTTGGGTAGAAAGCCTATGTTGAAGTATGTGTCCAGGAAATACTTTCTATATCAAGTCAGGAAAACTGAGTTTATAAAAGAAAATAATGTTCAGAAATATCAAAGAGCATTTCAAGATGCTTCATTGAATTATATTTTTATAAAGTTTTTAAAATTCAGTTGGAAATTTTATGGTAAAACAATAAGAACTTCAAATAAAAACAGAGCATACGTTCACTTTAATGAAGCAAAGCTCTCGACACTACTACATTTCTCACAAAGTATCGAGAGTCCTGGCAATGCTGTAGGAGACTGCACAGTATCTGGGCAGCCACCCCTATATCTATTTGTAAGCACATTATTCGGCATCCTTCCTTACCGCCACAGTAACAAAATAAAATAATAAAATTAATCCAGTACTTGTATAGCGCACAAATCCCCCCCCCGAAGTGGGATCTTGGCGCTGGGGTTTGTTGAGAAGATTAAGCAAGCTATTGCCCAGAGTCGCATGGGTTTGTTGGGAAGATTAAGCAAGCTATTGCCCAGAGTTACATGGTGATGGGCAGACACCTGACGCCGGAGCCAGGGATCGAACCGTGATCCCCAGCATCCAGGTCAGTTACCCTGGCCGCTGCGCCACACCTCTTCCCCCTCAACAATTAGTTACCAGTAGCAGCAGCAGTGCTTAACTCAAAGCTTTTGGCCATCAATACCCTTATACTCCTTTCACCTTAAGAAGGAAGATGTTGGTCAGGTCAACAGCCAGTGCTTAATTTGAGCTGGTGGTGGCAGATGGGACCACTGGTACTCATTTTTGGGGAACTTTATCATAGTTGACCCATAACAAGACAGAAAAGGAAGGAGGAAGAAAGAGATAGAAATACAGTGGGAAAGTGGGAAACAGTGGAAAAAAATAACATGCTAGAGTTAAAGAGTGTATGGTGACAGGGAGTGTAGGGTGACAGCTGGAAAATGGATGATGTGGAATAAAGATGCACAGTTTCGGAACTCTGCATTCTTGATATTCAAGTGCACCGACCGAAGGATTTTGAGCAAAGTTTTGTGCCCCAGCACTTATTCATTTACAAATTAAGCACTGATTGACACTGAAGGTCCTATGGGAGTACCAAACAACAATGTCTACACCTGAAACTCAGGCTCAGATTTACTAATCTTTGATGCAATGCAACACGGTAAGCCAAGCTACTGTGTTGCATAAAGGAGTGAGGGTTGAACTGTGTTATATTTATAAAGATATAGCTCTGTTTTACTCTCTCCTTGATCTGGTGCACTTATGGCTGCTTAGCGACCGCCCAGGCCACCTTGTTCCATGGTGCAAGGATGCCTGTGTTGGGGATAACATTATTTTTGTGCAGGAAAGAATACCTCCCAGCAGAAAAACAACCCTTAAATGTTTATTTCTCTTTGTGTGTGAAAAGCGAAGAAGAAGTTTAAATACATCTCTTCATTACGCCAAGGTCGACTAGGCACACCATTTTGGTGCACCCAAGGTCTACTAACTTTAGAAATTTGGGGTTGTATCAAAATACATGGGTGGATGCACAGGAACGCCCTTGTTCCACCCATGTAATACCTCCCCGGCGCAGGGCAAGGCAAGGCAGTGCAAGGCACTGCGCTGTGTTACTTTGCAAGTGAGATGTGATGCAAGGCCATGCAAATATAGATGTGCATGGTTTAGTAAATGTCACTAAGCACTCGTGTTGAGAAATTGATTGAAAAGGCCATCAACATCCAGCTACCACATTTCATTGAAGCCAACAATATCCTAGACACCTCTCAATCTGGATTCTGATGCAACCACAGCACCAAGACCGCCCTCCTTGCCGCCACTGAAGACATCCATGCCCTTCTCGACCAGGCCATACGGCAGCTCTCATCCTCCTGGACCTATCAGCGGCCTTAAACACCGTCTCCTGCTGCACATGAGCAACCAGGCTCCACAACGCAGGCATCCAAGATAAGGCCTTAGACTGATACGATCATTCCTGTCAGGCAGAACCCATAGAATAAGACTCCCAGCCTTTCTCTCGGAACCAACAGAGATCAGATGCGGAGTACCCTAAGGATCCTCCCTCAGCCCCACACTCCTCAACATCTACATGGCCCCCTCGCAACCATCATCAGAGACCACAGGCTCAACATTGTGTCCTATGCCGATGACACCCAGCTCATCCTCTCCCTCATCAAAGAACCCAACATCACCAGGCACAACCTCCAAGAAGGTATGAAAGCCATTGCAGCCTGGATGAGGAACAGCTACCTGAAGTGCAACTCAGAGAAAAGAAAAGTACTCATCCTAGGCTCTGTCCCCTCTGCATGGGAAGCCACCTGGTGGCCCCACGCCCACAGAAACCCACCCTCCCCAACAGACCATGCAGGTAACCTCAGCATCATACTTGACTCATCACTCACTATGAATCGTCAGATCAATGCTGTATCCTCTGCATGCTTCAACATCCTCAGCATATGCTGCAAGATGTACAAGTGGATCCTTCCGACTCCAGAAAAACCGTCACTCACGCACTCATCACCAGCAGACATGACTACGGCAACGCCCTCTACGCAGGAATCAACAAAAAACTCTTCTGCATACTCCAGACCATCCAGAATGCCACAGCCAGACTTATCTTCGACATCCCATGACACAACCACATTACCCAACACCTCCGTGACCTCCACTGGCTCTCTGTTGAAAGAAGAATAATGTTCAAGCTGCTGGCACATGCCTCTAAGGCATTCAACAACACCAGACACCAATACCTCAATGACCGAATCTCCTTCCACGCCCCCAAGAGAAACTTCTGCTCAGCTGACCTCTCCCTAGCCACAGTCCCATGTTTTTACAGGACCAGAGCAGGTGGAAGATCCTTCTCCTACCTCGCAGCCAAGATATGGAACAAAGTCCCACTTCAACCCTGACGGAGCCCAACACTGCACAAATTCAGGAAGGACCTCAAGACCTGGCTCTTCAAATTACCCCAACCGAGCTGCTTACACCCACCCCCAGTTTCTTGACACACTCACGAGTGAGTAGCGTGTTCTAAAAAACCCTGATTGATTGATTTGCGTTAACTTGCGTGATGCATGGATGACACCCTTGCGTAGTAAATCTGGACCTCAATATCCATTTACATTGCCTGTCATTCTATAAGTAAATATGTCTCTGTTTAGGAATAAATCCCAGAAATGTAACTTGCATTCCAATTATAACCATCAACTGATTCCCCCCCCCCCCCCCCCTCCCCATATGATAGCTAATACTTCATTTGCCACAAAATGAACCCATAAATCCTACTGCTTACCAGCTGGGTACCTGTTGAAATCCACTGAAAGACGATGTACAAAACACAGAAATATGACTACAACCAACACTGCTATCAATGATGTAATTTCATATATCATTAAGGATTTTATCAATGCAGTAATTGAACATGTCATGAGTGCTGTAATAAGTGAGGGTATAAGCAGTGCATGGCAAGGGCATAAGTTATAGTGATTTTAGGTCATGAGTTAGAGTTACTTGAGATAACTATAACTGATGAATTTCAGTGCTTTTTGTAGTACAAAACATTCTGATTTTAGTGACATTTTCACCTACCTAACTAACCTAACTATAACATCTCCATTTAATCTTTGTTTCTTTCAGTAAACATCTAAGGTTTTTTTTAATGTAAAGCAAGATATTATTGCAATTCCTAACTATAATGTCACTTTAAGTAATGATATAAACAGGTTTCATTTTAAGTAAGCCAGACCTACTGTCTTTGTCAAATAGTCAGAACTTCACAATATAAAGAGAAGCCTTTTGGCTTTATCAGGGGTCAGTCAGCAGGTCAACATATATAGTGCAAGCCTACTGGCTTTATCAAACAGTTACCACAGTAATTTATCAGTATTTATAACCCACTGCTTTCCATATTATTACCCACAGTGCAATGTTGGAAAACAGTATTTTTTACTATATTATTTAAAATAAAGATTGAAAATGTGTTTGAATTATTTTAACAATATTCAGGCCAAAGCCAGCCATATGGCCAACCACATAGGGGCATTGCACTCCAGCTATAAAGCAAACAGCTCCAACTGGAGTGCCTTTAAAATTATGGTAAGCTCTCCTTGGCTTATGCATTCAATAAGCCAAATGACTTGCTATTATTTTTAAATAAACAGTCCTGGCAGGCTGCTGCAATCATGTATTTTAATTGTTGGTGGTGCCCCTGCCCTCCTTGGTGCAACACAAACCTATAATGTCTGAAAAGAAGCCCATACAGTGTATTACTGTGTGCTTCCAGGTCGGGAGCAGTGTATATAAAATAAGCAGCTTAGTTGCTATAATACAACTATTTCACTTTTTTCCTTTTTTTCATTTTGCCCTTTTACTCTTGTGTGCCGCATGTCATCTGGGGCCCCCACAGCTTTTTTAAATGTGTGGGGTAGAGGTTGCAGCCCCAAGCCCCCATGGTCCCTTCTGGCTCACCAGCCAGCACACATACCGAGGGCTGACGGGAGCTAGCCATTTTTTTACAGTGGGTGCCAAAATAACCAAATCAGCCCGTATCAGTGGCTCAGGGAAGGTGGCTACACAACCCTTATATATAGGGCTAGGTCTAGTAGCCAATCCCCACTGTGCACTGCTAAAGGCCATGTGCAGCCTGGAATTGGCTACCTGTGGCAAACCCCTGTTGCACAAGGCCGAAGCTATGAGCAGCATGGTATTGGCTGCCTGACGGTTGATTGCCCACAGGGCCTGGGGGCAAGACAGTTGCTGCAGGAAACCCCAAAACAGGCCAGGCCCTGTGGCCAACCCCCTACCGTGGGGGGTTTGCCTTTACTCTTGGCAAGAAAATATTCCTTTACGTTCAAATAAACCTGTCAGGGTCTGACAAAGGTGCCTGCCTAGGGGATAGACTACATCTACCAGAATGCCTTGCATGTAGTGGGTTGTCTTCAGAGAGCATAAAGTCCTAGGGAAGCCTGCAATTGGTGCTCGTGATTTGTCCTATTGGATGCTGTTGTTAGCGGACGCCCTGTCCCCGCGGATCTGCTGGGAAGGCGTGGTTCGTTTTGCTCTGCGGCTGTGGAGCAAGTTTGCGCTGAGACGAGTGAAGTCACTCGTCATTGTTTTGTGTTTGTTACCCGCGAGGCGCGTGAGACGCAGGATTGCCCCCTCAGCGCTCTTGCGGAGTTATCGACAAGGGAGAGGTGAGTGGATTCGGAGACGCCGAATTGCCCCCTTCGGTTCACTCACGGAACGCGGTAAAAGAACCGCGTTACAGACACCGGCTGGTGCTTTGGTTCATCGTATGCGCGTGAGACGCAGGATTGCCCCCTCCGCGCCTTTGTGTTGTTTTTTCTTTAACTCTTTGAGGATGTTGGTGGAGACGCTCGGATTTCCCCCTCCACTGCACACCGAAACTGTGTACTGTTCGTAGAGCCTATTAACGACGTACAGGAGACGCTGGGATTGCACCCTCCTGTTGTTCGTAACTGTTTTTTGCCCTGATCATCAAGCAGGAAGAGCCGGCTGGCTACATTTAAGTTTGGGTTTTCATCTTTAGTTCAGGAACATCGGATGCTGTATTATCAGTTGGCTAGAAACTTGGGGAAGAGGCTGATCTTCCATTAGTCCAACTGTGAACTCCTTACAGCTCCCCTTCTCATGGCACCTGGTGAGTGATTGCGGTTTGTATGAAAAGGTGACATACACACATGAGGCATAGGGGGTTGCAGGAGGGCCCTGATGGTTGTTTCATTTTCTTTCCCTTAGTCCAAGAAGGGATACAAACAAGGGAAGGGTTGTCTCCTGAGCATTATCAGGTGAGGGTCACTACATGTACTTGTGAGACTGAACTAGGAAGTTTAGGGAGTGGTAGGTTAACTTGTTCCTTTTGTCATTTCAGGGCCCTATCCTGGATGTTCCTGTTTCCTATCTATTTTTCCCTCGCCTGACTGCCTTGCACTCTGAAGGTTTATTTAATTGGAGTGCAGGGACGTCTGGAGGTGGACCCCATTTGAGCATCACTCCGACCCTGAGGATTAGCAGCCGTGACAGAATCACGAGCCCACGTTTAATTCTCCTCCTGGTCGGAAGGAAGTTCAAAGCATGGCATCCATGGACGATGTGCTCCAGGCCTTGCTGTTGGTACAGCAGGAACTGGCTGCGTCTAAGGCAGAGACCACTGCCTTAAAAGAAAGGTTAGACCGACAACAGGTCAATCCTTTTGATGCGGCCCCAGGAGGTCGTTCTATTCAAGTGACGGTTCCTCCACCAATACCTTTAGCCAGTCCAGAAAGATATTCTGGTGACCCTCAGAGAATTCAAGCCTTCATAACCCAAATTACCCTTCATTTTTCGTGTAGACCGGCATCGTTCCCGAATAACATGTCCCGAGTGGCGTTCGCCATTTCCTATCTGTCAGGGGATGCAGCAAACTGGGCGGTTCCCTTCGTCAGGAATGACGATCCCATATTGAATGATTGGACGGCTTTCCGCAGAGAGTTCGAACGGGTGTTCGATCGGAGAGCTACCACACTAAGTGCAGACAGGGAATTGCTGGGGTTCCGACAAGGGAGGAAGGATCTAGTGTCTTATATGACTACTTTTAATCGTCTTGTGGCTGAAACAGCCTGGCCCGAAGACAAAAGAATGGCATTGTACTATCAGGGCCTGTCAGACGAGTTAAAAGATGTGATAGCGCAGATCGACCCCCGGGCCCCAACCCACAACATGTGTTGATTTGATCAATCTCACACTGCGCTTAGACCATCGATTAGGAGAGCAGGGAGGCGACCGCAGGAAACATGATAGGCCTTCTGATACTGTGGGACATGTGCTTCCACCCAGTCCACGGACTGGTGATAGTACTACAGAGCCAATGGATGTAGGAGCCATCCGGTCCCCTCTTACCAAGGCAGAAAGAGAGAGTCATCGCTCGCAGGGGCTGTGTATGTATTGCAGGAAGAAGGGACATTATGTTAAGGAGTGTCCCTCCAAACCCAAGAGGTCAAAAACCTTTTATTCCGCTAAGAAAGTGGCTCTTACCACTGTCGATCCCGAGAGCAGTATTGACAGCAATTCCTTGAGCAACAGGTCGGAAACAAAAGAATGGAGGTTGACTTTGTTGGCTTCTGTTGAGGGCAAAGCCCCTGTGATGCACGTTGCCTTATCCACCTTGTTACAGAGCCAGGGCAAAGAACATGCTGTGTGGAGCATGATAGATTCAGGGGCTTCTGGGAATTTTGTGGATGTAGGCTTGGTGCGTCGGCTGGGGTTGGGAAGAGTAACTACGGCTAACCCAGAAACCGTGCTGGCCGTGGATGGTACTCCCCTGAAATCCGGTCCTATCATTGAGCGTACTGAAGAAGTGGTGTTAGTATTGGAGAATAGCATTGTGAAACATGTTGAGAGTATAGTACTGAACATCATCGAGGCTCCACAATATGAGTTAATTTTGGGTATCCCCTGGCTGGAAAAACACAATCCTTCCATTGATTGGAGGGAAAAAACCGTAAGCTTTCAGTCAGAGGAGTGTCAGAGGGTTTGCATGAATACATCTTCCTCACACACAATAGCCTTGACTCAGATACAACACAGCCACTGCCGTGGAAAAGGTAACAGTTTTACCTATGGAATATCACGAATACAGTGAAGTGTTATGCGAAACCCAGGCCGAAGTACTCCCCCCCCATCGGGAGTACGACTGTAGAATAGATCTGGTTGAAGGTGCTGTTGTTCCATCATGCAGGGTATATGCCTTGTCTGAGCCCGAATCCAAACATTTGCAAGAATACTTGGCACACTTTAGTGCTATCGACTTTATTAGACCCTCCAGATCACCAGCAGCGTCCCCTTTGTTTTTTACAACGAAGGCCAATGGGGAGTTGCGTACCCTCATTGACTATCGCCAGTTAAACAAACAGACTATACGGAATCGGTACCCTCTTCCACTCATCCCTGTGCTTCTGGATCAGGTAAGGGAGGCAGTGATTTATACACGGTTGGATCTCCGTGGTGCCTATCACCTGGTCAGAATCCGCAGTGGTGACGAGTGGAAGACGGCCTTCAAGACCAGATATGGCCTTTTTGAGTATCTGGTAATGCCGTTCGGGCTTTGCAACGCCCCGGCGGCGTTCCAGTACTTTCTTAACGATGTACTGAAGGCATATCTGGGCCAGTTCGTCATCGTATACATCGATGACATTCTTGTCTATTCCGATTCACGCAATCAACACACCAATCATGTCCTCCTGGTGTTACAGAAGCTGCTGGAGCACCGGCTCTACTGTAAACTCAGCAAATGTGAGTTCAATGTAGATGAGGTGGAATTTTTGGGGGTTATACTCACACCTAGAGGGTTTCACATGGCATAGAGGAAGATTGATGCTGTGAGTGCATGGCCAGTGCCAAACAGTGTGAAAGAGGTGCAGTGTTTTCTTGGCTTCGCCAATTATTACAGACGTTTAATCTCTCAGTTCTCCTTGTTGGCTTCCCCCATCACTAAATTGCTTCGAAAAGGGGTCCCCTTCCTGTGGAACACCGAAGCCATGAGGGCTTTTGAGTTACTGAAGAAGGCGTTTGTTACTGCACCAATCCTGAAACATCCACAACTGGACCTACCCTTTATAGTGGAGGCAGATGCCTCTGATTCGGCAGTGGGGGCTATTCTATCTCAAAGAGACAGAGAAACAGGTCAGTTGCATCCGGTTGCGTTTCTGTCCAGGAAATTAAATTCTGCGGAGACCAATTACACAATATCCGAAAAAGAACTATTGGCTATAAAAAGAGCCTTCCAGGAGTGGAGACACTACCTGTGGGGGTCACAACATCCTATAACAGTGTATTCTGACCATAGAAACTTGTTGTTCATGAAAACTGCTCGCCATTTATCCCAACGACAAATGCGGTGGATGCTGTTTTTCGCGGAATACAATTTCATTGTCACTTTCCGTCCTGGATCAGAAAACAACAAAGCAGACTCACTCTCCAGACTAGGGGGAGACCTGGTGTCAGATAAGGAACAAATAAGAGCAATAATCGCACCTGAAAAGGTGGTGTGCCTGGTAACAGCTGACCGTTTTATCGAACAAGTACAGAAAGACCGAAACCAGGACCAATGGCAATCCTGGGCAAGCCAGAACCGTCTCCGAAGTATCCAACATGGTATACCCTTGCATGGTGGGAAATTGTTCCTCTCCTCCCATGACCTACGGCTTCAAGCCTTCAACTGGTGTCATGGGGAGGTATTGGCCGGACATCCCGGAGTGAGAAAAACCGTCCATCTGGTAAAGCGTCATTTCTGGTGGGAAACACTGACAAAAGATGTTGAAAAGTGGATAGGACATTGTGATACTTGTGCGAGGGCAAAAGGGGACCATTCAATGAGTCGTGGGAAGCTCAGACCATTGCCCACTCCGTCCCGTCCTTGGCATACCATCAGTTTGGACTTCATCGTGGGGTTGCCCTTGGATCAAGGATACAACGCAATCATGGTAGTGGTGGACAGCCTGACAAAAATGGGGCATTTTATACCATGCAAAAACCTCCCTACTGCCAGCCAGACTGCTCAATTGCTGTTAACACAAGTGGTCCGGATTCATGGTATTCCACGAGTGATCATCTCGGACAGGGGACCGCAGTTCGTGGCCAGGTTCTGGCACATGTGGTGCAAGGCATTGAGGGTGGAAGACGCTCTTTCCACCAGCTTCCATCCTCAGACGGATGGACAGACCGAACGACTAAACCAAACACTCAAACAGTATTTGAGGTGTTATTCGGAAGAAGCTAGTCATTCGTGGGTCTCTCTTCTCTGGCTGGCGGAGCTGTCATACAATAACGCATGGCATAGTGCAACAGGGGAAACACCGTTCAAGGCCAATACAGGTTTTCACGCCAACACTCTGCCTTTGACCATTCCGGGAGAAATCCAGAACCATCCCACTGTGGCAGCCCATGTGAAGGCTCTGTTAGAAACACATCAACGAATACAAAAGACCCTTGTCCAAGCGAAAACCTCATTCAAAAAATGGGCGGATAAACACCGGCAGGAAAGTCCTCTGTATCAGATTGGGGACAAGGTTTGGCTGTCCACAAAGAACATTCGATTTCGTTACCGTAGTATTTTCCATCCCCGATTCATCGGTCCTTATTCAATCATCAAGAAGATCAATCCAGTGGCTTACAAGCTGAAGTTGCCTATGTCTATGAGGATACACCCGGTGTTCCACAGCAGCTTGTTGAAGCCGGCTGGTTCCATACGAAGCAAGGCCGCACCGCCGGTGCTGAGGGACGGTCAACTGGAGTACGAGGTGCGACGCATTCAGGACTCAAGGTTCCGTCAGGGGAAGCTGTGGTTTCTCGTATCCTGGAAGGGGTATGGCTCAGAGGATGACTCGTGGGAGCCTAGTCAAGACGTTCATGCCCCACGGTTGATCCGCTCATTCTACATCCGCAATCCGCGGAAGCCAGGCGCTAGGAGGCACAGGGCAGGGGGACGTACTGTCAGGGTCTGACAAAGGTGCCTGCCTAGGGGATAGACTACATCTACCAGAATGCCTTGCATGTAGTGGGTTGTCTTCAGAGAGCATAAAGTCCCTGGGAAGCCTGCAATTGGTGCTTGTGATTTGTCCTATTGGATGCTGTTGTTAGCGGACGCCCTGTCCCCGCGGATCTGCTGGGAAGGCGTGGTTCGTTTTGCTCTGCGGCTGTGGAGCAAGTTTGCGCTGAGACGAGTGAAGTCACTCGTCATTGTTTTGTGTTTGTTACCCGCGAGGCGCGTGAGACGCAGGATTGCCCCCTCGGTGCTCTTGCGGAGTTATCGACAAGGGAGAGGTGAGTGGATTCGGAGACGCCGGATTGCCCCCTTCGGTTCACTCACGGAACGCGGTAAAAGAACCGCGTTACAGACACCGGCTGGTGCTTTGGTTCATCGTATGCGCGTGAGACACAGGATTGCCCCCTCCGCGCCTTTGTGTTGTTTTTTCTTTAACTCTTTGAGGGTGTTGGTGGAGACGCTCGGATTTCCCCCTCCACTGCACACCGAAACTCTGTACTGTTCGTAGAGCCTATTAACGACGTTCAGGAGACGCTGTGATTGCACCCTCCTGTTGTTAGTAACTGTTTTTTGCCCTGATCATCAAGCAGGAAGAGCCGGCTGGCTACATTTAAGTTTGGGTTTTCATCTTTAGTTCAGGAACATCGGATGCTGTATTATCAGTTGGCTAGAAACTTGGGGAAGAGGCTGATCTTCCATTAGTCCAACTGTGAACTCCTTACAGCTCCCCTTCTCATGGCACCTGGTGAGTGATTGTGGTTTGTATGAAAAGGTGACATACACACATGAGGCATAGGGGGTTGCAGGAGGGCCCTGATGGTTGTTTCATTTTCTTTCCCTTAGTCCAAGAAGGGATACAAACAAGGGAAGGGTCGTCTCCTGAGCATTATCAGGTGAGGGTCACTACATGTACTTGTGAGACTGAACTAGGAAGTTTAGGGAGTGGTAGGTTAACTTGTTCCTTTTGTCATTTCAGGGCCCTATGCTGGATGTTCCTGTTTCCTATCTATTTTTCCCTCGCCTGACTGCCTTGCACTCTGAAGGTTTATTTAATTGGAGTGCAGGGACGTCTGGAGGTGGACCCCATTTGAGCATCACTCCGACCCTGAGGATTAGCAGCCGTGACAAAACCTAGAAATTCACTCAAAAAACAAATGATAGAGTAACATTATAGTTAAATGAAATGTTTAGTAGCCATGTGATTCTTTAAACTAAAAAAAACAACAGAAATACACCAGTGGTATTTACAGTTATCTCAAGTAACTATAATTTGAGCCTTAAGGTAACTATAACTAGTGCCCTTGTCTTGCGCTGCAAATTATCCCACATATTACATAATTCATGACATCTTTTATGACATAATTGATAATATCACTGATAAATCATTAATAAGAAAACAGTGCATGGCGGCAGCGTGAGTTATGGTTACCTTAGGGCACGAATTATAGTTAGATAAGATAACTATAACTGGTGAATTTCTTAAATTTTTTTAAGATTAAAACATTATGTTATTACTGAACATTTCACCTAACTATAACGTTACTTTAACCTTTGTTTTTTTCATTGAATATCTTACCTACTGGCAGTCACCAGCAGGTAGTTATTGTTAAGACCTAGAATCCAGAAGAAAAGCGTTTTTTGTTTTGCCAATAACATTTTTGCTTGCTCGCGGTCCTCAACGTCAACTTGGCGACCGTGAGCTAGCAAAATGACACCCCGGCGAGACTTTTTCTTTGTTCGCGATCAACATCATCAAGTTGCCGATCGCGGGTGTGGAAAATAATCCTTCCAGCGAGATACTCAAAGCGGGAAGGTCAGGTTTCTCATTGAGAGTGGTCGTGTATGCTCGCGACCGCTCGCGATGAGAAACTACCAGCCTGCATTGAGAAAGCTGCCGCTCAAGTAAAAATCTACTCGAGTGGCAGAAAACGACAGCTCGCACTGTGCAAGATGCCATTTTCAATGATTGCACAGTACAGACAAGCACCCAAGACTGTGCAATCATCATGAACAGCGCACTACGCAGTTCACGTATCACGATGCGTAGTTCGCATAGTGCGAAGTGCACTTTGCATAGCTACACGTATGGCTACTGCGCGAACTACGCCCAGGGTTACCCAAAACGCTTTTTCCCCATGCAATTTTCCATAGGGATTTGGAACACGACTACAGCTCGAACCGCTGGATGGAATAACTCCAAGTTTGTCAGAAAGGTAGCTCTTGGTCCAGAAAGAGCCTTTCTGTTATCTTGTGTAAATCCGTTCAGTCGTTTTTTAGATCTTAAAGGAAAAACAAATGTGTATATCTAGGAATGTGAACTCTCTGCGGATTCCCCACAGGGAATCTGCAAAGTCACGCGCCACCAGCAAGGCCCTAATTGGCTGGCCACAACCTGAGAGAAAAGTTGCAGCTGCCATTTTATGTATTGAGCATCAGTCCCTTTGGCTGAAACATAGGCTCCATTTATATGAGCGAGTCATGGGAGAGGTTCCCTGACCCCATGTTTGTGTTACATAGATGTCAAAAGCGGCAAGAAACTGCCTACAAAAGTTTTCTTTGCCAACTGCGAGCTCCGCAACTCCACAGTGTAGCTCAGCACGGCCCCTCATGTAAATCCACAAATAATCCATGGACTCCCTGTAAATGTAAAACAATATATATATATATATATTCTCAAACCCCACTCACAGACCCACAAGACACTCAGACACCAAGTCACAGTCTCACACAGACACTCACTCCCCCTCTCACAGACCCACATAGACACAGACCCACTCACAGACCCCTGGAGACAGTCACAAACCCAGTCAAAGACCCACACAGGCATTCATACACCCACTCTCAAGCCCACAGACATTCACCCACCCACAAACAGAACCAATCAGACACTCCCACACACAGTCATAGATCCTGTGCAGACCTGTGAATCCCTGCAAAGTTACATGGGAGCCGTGCTGAACGTCACGGAGGATTCACAGATTTTTTGGGCAAAAACTGCCAAATTGGGCTTCTTCGCAGGAAACATGGAAAAGATTGAATAAATACTGACCATGTAGAAGTGGTATAACATAAATTAAAGCGGAAAGGAAGCCTGTGATTTGTTAACTAGAGCAGCTTAAGTAAGAGAGCATGGTAAAGGGCAGCCGTTTTAGCTGCTTTTCTACTGAGAGGGGTAGTGGTTTGCATGGAGATTTGGATTCAAAACAGATGTTACCAGACATAGAAATAAAAATGAGAGTACAGCAAAGAGTTTTTACAGGAATGTTGATTAGGTCGTAGTATATAAAAGTACATTTAGATAAAATACAGTGAGTGTAAGCTGAAAGAAAAGGTGTAGTTTCTAGATGATATACTAGAAGGGAAAATAGAAGGGTGCTTAGATGAGAAAATTAACTAAAAGAAACAGTGTGCAGAAAAGAAGAAATTAATAAAGGTGTTTAAAATTCAATGTGGGTGCTTGCTTATGGTATGTAATTTATTAGCATGTTATATGTACATGCTCACCCAGTGACGCAGGCACTTATCGACCCAGTTCCACTCCCACAAAAACATTTATGCACCTATCACTTATATAGCCTGACAGTGACTGCAACACTCAGCCACACACCCATAAAACTATTGATACACCCATTACTCATCTGTATGTCCACTTTTGAGTACTAGTTTAACCTTTAGAGCCTGGGAGGACATCCTCAGAATGCAATCTGCTCCATACTCTTGACAACAGACAATCCTGATTGTAGTTGACATTACATTCGGGGCCTCTAAGGATAGTGGCTCTAAGAAGGAGGGAAAGGACTGGACAAAGGTTCCAGAGAAGAGAGGAGATCCCCTACAGAGAGGAAGTTCTCAATTGGATTCGATACAGGAAGTAGTGTCTCCTCCAAAATCAAGTCTCCTGAGGCGCTCAAGGACAGATAGGCTGAGAGGGACCTAAGGTTGCAGCTGACCAAGTTGGCTGAAAAGGAGAGATAGACTGAGGCTGAGAGAGCCTTGGAGGAGAAAAGGGTCTTATTGGCTCATGAAGTGACTGTCAAGATGGTGGAATTGAAGGCCAAATAGCTTTTAGAGTCTAGCAAAATGGTGGAAGCAAACCTACTGTGTCCACGGCAGAAGAAAGAGTCCACAAAACCAGAGACTTGGTGCCTGACTGTAAGAAGGGAGTGATATAGACAGGCTGTTTCAGACATATGAAGTAGCACTAGATTATACTGAAGATCTCTGAGGAGGATCGGGGAGCTAGCCTTTGGAGTCATGTTCCTGGTGATAGAAGGGGCTCCTTACTGGCCCTAGAGGAGGGGACGAGGTTGACATGTCCCATGTTAAATGTGGCACTTGTCAGTAAGTATGAATTCATCCCAGATGAGTGCAGGTGGAAGTACAGAGGCAATCAGAAACTGTGTTACCAGTCCTGGGAGCATTTTGTGGGGTGCTTTCGAAATGTTTGTAAAAAGTAACCCTGGGCAATGAACTCCACTAGCATGAGTTGCGGAGATTTGGTAACTTCGCATTTAATTGAAAACACAAAATTCATGCAAAAATTCCCACTCCGCTACGCAATGGGGTTACCTACTGTACTCCCCACAACCTTTTGGTAAATCAAGTTTACCTTTACATGCTTTAAAAAAATATATAACCAATTTACCAAAGTAAACTTTGAAAAACATCAGGCAATGAGAAAGGTGATGATTTTGGGGTTTCCCCTTACCTAGGGGGAGGGCGAGCAGATGCCTTGAACACAAAGAGCATATCATGCAGAACGACTCAGTGGTGGTCCCATCCTCCTAGGACCACCCCAAGCAAAGTTATGGGCAAAAATACAATGCCAATCAAATGCCCAGCAAAGTATTATGGGACGATATTCTAGAGTTTAGTGAATATTATAGTATTAGCTCTCAGCTGAGTCCGAGAGCCTGCCCCTTGAGGAATGTTTTGCTATTGGATACTATAACATTTACCACACCCTAGAATATTGTCCCATAATGCTTTGCAGGGCCTTAGGTTGGGATTGTATTTTTTGCCCATAACTGTGCTTGGGGTGGTCCTAGGAAGATGAGAACACCACCAATCGTTCAGCATGATGTGCTCTTTGTGTTCAAATGTACTTTTAAGTGATGGGACTACCATGTAGCCCCAAAGAACCATTCGCACAGCTTCATGCCGCCCCTGGCGTGCATGTTTTCACCAAACTTTTTGAGCCATTACTTTTATATTCCAACTTTTCTCTGTAATCTTTTTCCTTTCTCTTCATTCATTATTTTTCACTCTTTCATCCAAATCCACAGACCGGGTAAAAATGCCAATTTTCATTTTTCTAGTATTCAAACAGTGTCAATCCAGGCTTTTCGAAAGAATATGGATAATGCAAAGTTCAACACAAGCATTCTTTATTTCTTATAAAAACCCTATGCATTTCGGGCCACCCATGGGCCCTTCTTCAGGGGTCACTACAATAAATAATGTGTTCAAGGTATCTGCTTGGTTCTCTCCCTAGGTTAGTGAAGACATCAAAATCATCACCTCTCTCATTGCTTGCTGTATTTTCATTTTCACTTTTGAGAGATTATATGCATTTTAGCATGTAATAGAGTTACTAGTCGTTTTACCAAGGATATGTGAGGTTTTTGTTTTATTAATTGAGACGGAGTTGTGGAGTGGAATTCACTGAGTTTTTGATCAATTCTGCAGTATTCCATGTAGTGGTACTCCGCCAACTATGCCCACCCTTAGTAAAAAGTACTGTTGTTTTGTAAGACGTTTTAAGCTTTTTGTTATTTTTCAAAGAGAACTATTAAGGAAGAACTGGCTTTGCTAAGAAAATAGCTAAATATTTCTGCTGACAGTACTATCTGCATCTATGTGATTGGAAATACAGTACTTGCTGCTTTAGGGTTTTTTCCTCAGTGTCTTTTGGAATGCTTCATGTAATATATTATTCTATGAAAGAAAGTACAGACTCATCTGTGTCTGTTCCAAATGTAGCTGCATCTTTTACCCAGGGCATGATACTCTTTTTGTTGCAGATGAAGGACAGTAACATTTCAAATCTGGGCTTAATGTACCTGCATACATTTGACAGGTGTATACAGCAAAGTTCTCTTGGTGTCTCGAATTTGATGTCTTTAATGTTACAGTTTGTTTGTGGTAAAACGTGATGAAATCACCCCATAGATATATTCTTCACAGCTCAGAGTATGGAACCAAGTTTATTTTTTGTAATAGTCTTCATTGTTGTTTTTTCCCCACTGTTCATTGATGATTCTTTCAACAGTACATCACTTTTGGTGTATGAGTATAGAACCTGAGAACAGAAAAAAATGAAAATGCACCCACAGAGGATATTTTTATGGTGACAAACATGTGTTATTTCGCACACTGAGTAAGTATCTCACTTAAATTGTTGTAGGTACATGGGATTAAAATGACTGCAGCTGATGGTGGCTCTCTCAAGCGTGCTGTACATGTGGTTTATCCTGCCATACCTAGTTTGTCCCTCAACATTTAGTTGTGGCCCCTTTCCGGAATTGTTTTTGAGTGCTTCCACATGGAAGTTGTCCCATGTTAATAATTGTTTGTAGTGCACCTGGATAGGTGCTTGCTGCAATTGCAGTACAGATCTTTATCTGTAACCTTTTTTTCCCTTGACAGTATTGTAATAAGTTTTAACACATCACTTTGGTTTCTGCTCCGTGAAGTACTTGTGCACAAAAGGGCATTTATAAGTAGTTAAATAAGTTATGTTATGTTTGTTTGTTTAATTGTTTGGTGTAAATTGTTTTGTAATGTTTTAATAAAATGTATTTGCAAAGTTATAAAAATGTATATTAGTAATTTAACTTATGGGTAACAAACACACCCATACAGGTACACATACATGAACTCGCACAACTATTGAGTCTTTTACACAGGTTCTGACGCACTCGCACACATACACTCATACAGCTAGACCTGCTTTGCCGGCGGAGTATTCAGAGTTTTGCCACTCCACGTTCTGCTTGGAGTTTGGCAGAAACTCCGCAAATCACCAGCAGAGTAGAGTTTACCAGCTCATGCCTCTGACGCCTACTCGGCGGTGCACCTCTCCCAATAGGCAGCCAGCATGTTGTCATGTGGTCACTGGTCTCTTGGATGCTAGTTGTCACTCCCTGATTAAAGATGGCAGACAATGGTGAACCAGCACTCGGGCAGCAGATGGAGGACAATGACCACTGCAGCACCCGTGAAGAGAAATCTCCTCAAGGGGAACTGTAAAATAATGTTTACAATTACACTTGAGGAGATTTTATTCACCCAAGAGAACCGTTTGTAGCTCATAACTGCATACCCAGGTTCTGAGGGACACAGGGTAACACCATTATATTTAATGGAGCCTGTGAAGAGAAGCACAACTATAATCGAGGATAAATGGCATTGTGGGTCAAGGCATTGGGAGTGTCTGGTGTCTCCCAAGGAGCTGTTAGCGAGCGGCTACCTCTGTCTTGACCTTCCGACACGGCACCACCTCCAGCGTGCTGATAGGCTGATGATGCCCTTAAATATAAGAACCTGGTATGTGTATTTGATCACTCACGGTGACAAAGTAATATGACCTAAACAGTGAGTGAAGTAGTAGATCACAAACAATCATGTTGTCCCATGGGAAAGTGTTTGTTTTATTGTATTTCTGGCATGTGTACTGAAGTAGGCAAACTTCAAAGGGAAGTCATTGTAGTGCACAAGACCCTGCCTTTCCCTGACCTGGCTCCAGAAACACTAAAGGCGGTGAAGGCAGCTTTTTGTGCAGACCGGCACAGGCCTATTTAGTCGTCAGTGACAACTCCTCCCACCACTCTCGTTCAGGAAGATCCACTAGCCTGGTGATGGAACATCAGGCTATGCAGGGCACACCTGAGTTTTGTGTGACTGTCTAGAGTGAATTCAAAAACAGCCCACCTGTCACCCTCCATCAGATGTCGATTCCACAGGCAGGCAGATGCACAGAATGATAAAGAATGAAAATGCTCACTTTCTAAAAGTGGCATTTTCAAACGCACAATCCAAAAACCTACTTCGCTAAAGGTGTATTTTTAAATTGGAAGTTTAGGGACCCCAAACTCCAAATCTCTATCTTTTATCAATTGGAAACAGCACTTGTATGAGGTTATTCCAATGTTAACCTATGCGGCAGATAGTCCTTGCCAAAGTGAAAAATGAAATTAGCAGTATTTCACTATCAGAGCATGTAAAACACACAAATACATATGCTACCTTTCACATACACTTTACCCTGCCCATGGGACTACCTTTGGCCTTCCTTAGGGATGCCTTCCATGTAAAAAAAAATGGAAGCTCTGGGCCTGGCAAGTGGGTGCACTTGCGATGTCAGCAAAACAGTTTAAAACTGCCCTCAGAGACACTGCAGTGGCAGGTCTGAGGCATGGTTGCAGGCCTACTCCTGTTGGTGGCACAATCAGTGCTGCAGACTCTAGGTAGCATTTGAATTACAGGCCCTGGGCACACACAGTGCTCTTTACTAGGGACTTACCAGTAAATCAAATATACCAATCATGGATTACCAATCATAATCACAATTTACACAGGGAGCACTTGTGCTTTATTACCAGTGGTAAAGTGCCCATAGTTCTATATCCTGCAAAAATTAAATGCAGTATACAGTCAAAAACAGAAGGTAAGAAGCAAAAAGACAGGGGAAAAACATGCCAAAGGTGCCAGATCTAGCATCCAGTATGTTAGGTCTCGGTTTTGCACTCAGCTCAGTAACACTAACACAGTCATGGTCAAATTTGCCCTCATCATCTCCTTCAGGGTTCGGCAACAGAGAAGCAGGGCTCATTATTTTACATCTCCTGTTGGAAACATTTTCTGCTACCAAAATAATTCTCTCATAGCGTGTTAAGCAGATATTTGTCAAATTCTCTGTGTGGATATTGATCATGAGGATCTCAATAGAGTGAGGGACAACCACAATGTGGAGGGCACCCCATCACTATTCCCTTGATTTGCTGAATGCTAAAACTCACTGCTGCAACTGCTTTGAGACAACCAGGCAAAGCTGCTACTATTGGATCAAGTGTAGCTGATGGGGTGCTTAGTCTAACCATGGGCTTCGGTTAGTAAAGACAATGCATACCAACCTCTTTCATGACAAAAGAGTACAACTTATTTGTATAATCTGGCATTCTAAGAGCGGGTGCCCTCCAAAGTATGCCTTTGAGCTCCTGGAAGGCTTCCATGCTTTCGTCACCCTTTGGTATCGGGTCATTAACATCAGTGTGCGTCAGGCTCAGTAAAGGCCTAGGCTACAAAGAAAATCTCTGGATCTATTCTCTGCAGTAGCTAACCATGCCCAAGGACATTCACACTTCTCTCTGTGTCATTGGGAACTTCATCTTAAAACTGCCTCTATGCATTCATGAGACACTTGCTGCACTCCCTTTTCTATTTGATTTCCCAAATGCTAAACTTCCTTTTGACAATACTGCAGCTTCTCTGGAGAGACCTCATGCCCATTCTCAGCTTGAAGGACTGGGTTATTTAAGACCCAGCGGTGCCAGGGGACAACACCTGAAACCTTCGTGGGTAACCTCCTCCGGCGTACAAGTGACAGAGACACGGGACACTTCCTTCGGCATCAAAGATTCGAGCTTTATTTACTGCAGGGAACACAGAAGTCACGGCAAGTACAACGCGTGCTACTTGTGGAGACTGCTTCAAATTGGTTCTGTGGATCGCTCCTTTTATACATAATTCACCCATAGGTTTACATGGTACACAAAGGTTTATGGCTTGGTTCCCATAGTTATCCCCCAGAGGGGTCGTTCTGGTCTCTTTGATACATTCAAGATCCGGAACATAAGTGCGGAAACATTTGGTGGATCCCAACTGTAAAAACCCATCTTCCCACCATTAGTGCATTCCAATCAGCAGTAAAACAGATCGAAGGAAGAACAAGGACAGGTGCGGAGGAAGATGGGGACAGTGGGGAATTGGAAAAGGGTGTAAAAGGGGAGGTATCGGGAAACACGAGCTCCTGGCATCAAAGGGACGTGCCTAATGAGATGCACGGCTGAGACAATAAACCGGCACGGCAAGATGAGCCTCGAGCGGGGCCGTTTGCCTTACAGTATCATCCCCCTCATCATAAAGACATTTTCAAAGGACATGTGTCTTCCATACATCTCTCGGGAATCCCAGGGTCGCGAAGCGGACAGCGTCCGTTCGCTGACTACTTGAGGGCAAGAGACAAAATGGATGCCATATCTAAGATGGAACCCGTGGGTACAGATAGAATAACCGACATAACAGACGAACGGTTTAGGTTAGCACAGTGAAACTGCATACACCCACTAAACTCGTCATTTGCGGTTCATAGATACCAGACTCGACCATATTCGTGCGAGTCAAAAACATCACTTACAGTTGTCACGGAACCTCAGACGCTCCTTTTGCCCTCATGTAGGCAAGCCCTAGTCGGAATCATATTCGATATTCATCAGACCATCTAGATGTTGCTGTAACATAGCTCTGTCCAATCGAGCTTCTTTGGTAACAGGGGGCTGTCTTATACACGCTGTAGCACAGAGGCTACATAAGGCAGGACCACACTGCACGCAAAGGCAGCACGTGAACAGGAACGCCACAACAACTCCGATAATCATCAGAATCTTCCAACCCCAAGTCGACATCAGGCCCCAAAACCACCCAAGTAGCGTCCAATCCCCTACGTCCACGTGTATGGACTCAGAGATCTTATGCAACTTTGAGATGGCTTGATAAACAGTCGGAGCGTTATCAGGAATGAAAATACAGCAGCTCGAATGGATCACCTTGCATACCCCACCTCGATCTGCTAAGATCACGTCTAAAACCATACTGTTTTGTAACGTCATAAGTCTATCCGCCTGAAGTTCTGTGGTGATATTACCAAGGGCACTGGCAGTAATATTAGCGGTCGATTCCACCACTCGAGTCAACTGTCTCAGGTTCCTACTATTAATCATAGGCCCCCAAAACGGGAGGAAACCCTTGAAAAAGTCTCCTGCCTCTTGACCGGCAGTGTCCTCTTCGCTAATTACGCCCCTCACAACTCTATTCTTGTGATAGTCTGCATCTACAGTGAACGTCGGAGGCAACAAATTTGCGATAAAACATGAGCCCACAAAGTCGAAGGGCAACCATGCATACGCACGATCATGGCAGATAAAGTATGTACCCTTGGCAGCCAGAAACACAGGGGACGAGACCATCGGCAAAATGTAATTTTCAGTGCAAGCACTCTCTCCAAGCCGGGCTTTCGATCTTCGGCCACGACCTATTAGACAAAAATTACCAATGTGGGGTACGACCCATATCGGGGGCGAGCTTTTAAGCTGTTTTTCACTAGTGAACACACTATACTCGCCTCTACTCAGGACCCTATAGGCTTGTACCTCTTCTTCGGGAATAAGCGATGGCTCATAGATATCTCTATCTAGATCCTCTATCGCTATAGACAAAGGCTTTTGATACGAGCCAGGGCCAGAGTAGGGGGATCGTGGCTCTCGATTGGGGTGGGAACCTAGTGCGCTTCGAAACATTGTTTGAAATGCTCGAGCGGAACCCTGGGAACTGTACGGCAAAACCAAATATGGAATTCCCTTATCTGTGGTATGTGGCATCAACCCACACACCCAACAATTTGTGGTGTTAATCACTAACTGGTGTTGGTGAAGGAGCTGAATAAAGGAATTATTGCGAAATTCTGCACGTCTAGCCTGCTCGTGTTCGGGTAAGATATGGAAAGAATGAGGAGATGCAGTAGAGGTGAATTTAGAGTCAGAAGTAGGAATAGGTGTAGGTATGGCAGAAGGTAAGAAGTATGACATCATATAGTACACCCCACCCGCCAGTAATGCAGAAACAATCAAAAGCAATACAAATATCTGAAACATAAAGCATTTCGTACGACTAAGTTGCTGTAGCTCGAATCTTTGTGCCTGTACTCTTTCCACATCCATCAGCTTTGAAAACGCCATCCCCTATGACCGTCCGCAACGTTTCTTGACGCACTTCGTTCTGTGTAGCAGTAGTCAATCCCTAGGAGTTCCCAGGAACCGACGGTCTTTAACCTAACGTCAAGACCTACTAACCAGAAAGAAGTACGCGCGCGGCCCTACGGCCTTTATTTACAATATATATATATGCAATGTCTCTCAGCTGTGGAAGCAAAAATACATAGGAAAAAGAACCCTTCAATATGTACAAGAATAATTGCAATGATACAGGTGTTCAGACTGATCGTGGAAAACGGGATAATGTAATTGCCAAGGGCAAAACAACACTTTATTTGTCCTTAGTACTGGATCGCAAAAAGTATCGAGTTTTCCCAGGACGTGTCTGTTCATCGAACAAAGGATCCGTTGAAGAAACAGAGTTCTGTTGATCAGTCGAATGTTCTGGTCTCGAGTCTTTTGATGACAAATGTTCAACAGTATCTTTCTGCTGCACTGGGGATTCTCCGACAGGTTGTGCGTCGCTGAAAGGAACAAACGCCGGCAATCCTTCGGACTCAGTTGAAGCAATGCCCTTCCTTACCCACGAGTCTGCCGGTAACGGAATAGGAACTTTCTTCGTATGGGTGGCATGCACCCAATTTTTCCGGCCCTCTAAACGAACGGCAGTTCTCGTGGCAAGGAGGACCTGGTAGGGTCCGGTGAACCTGGGCTCCAAGTTCTTCTTCCGAGAAAAGTTTCTGGTGACCACCCAGTCTCCAGGCTGGAGCTGGTGGCCTGGACCCTCCGTCTGCGTCGGCAATGCTTCGTAAACCTGTTGGTGAATTAACCTCAGTTTAGCAGTCAGATCATGAAGATAGTCAATCAACATTGGGTACTCAAGATCGCGGAACACACCTGGTCTAGGGACCCCCCACACATTCGCAGGACGACCGAACACTATTTCATAGGGACTAAGCCCTACTAGGGAGTGTACGGTTGCCCTTGTTGACAGTAAGGCTAAGGGTAAAGCGTCAGGCCACGAAAGACCAGTCGTAGCCTGAATCTTTGCCAGTTTTAGTTTAAGGGTGCCATTATACCCTTCAACCAAACCAGCTGATTGGGGATGATTGGCGCTATGGAATTTTTGATTAATTCCAAGGCCTTTGCACACACTCTTCATTACACTCCCCACAAACTCACTTCCGTTATCAGACCACACAACCCGAGGCATTCCGTACCGAGGAAAGTATTCCTTCAGTAGGATTTTTGCCGTTGACAAAGCAGTGTTGTCCTTGAGAGGATAGGCTTCGATCCATCGGGAGAACGCGCAAACCACAACCAAAACGTATTTCAGGTTATTGAATCGCTCCATATGGATGAAGTCTAATTGAATCACCTCAAAGGGACACGAAGGGGGAGAAAAACTACCAGGAGGAGTTGGGGTTCCCTTACCAGGATTGTACAACATACATACCATACAGTTCTTAACCAATCGTTCAGCACATTTCGTGATACCATCATTCTTCCACACAGGAGACAGCAACTTACAAATACCTTTCACGCTAATATGTGCTAACCCATGTGCCATTGTCACAATAGCCAGCACATACGCATCTGGCAACATCCATCTCTTATGTTCCGACAAGTCTACCCAACAACCACTCGCATCCAACTTTCCCGTACTTTCATTCCACTTCTTCTTTTCAGTCTCAGTAGCCTCATTTTGTATCGCCTTCACACTCTCAATAGTGTCCTCACACATACTAGTCTCCGCAGGCCACCTAACCGAACTTGCCACATACATCCGAGTGCTAAGGTTCCGGGCAGTCTCCTTAGCAGTCTCATCCGCAAACGCATTACCACATCCAACATCATCCGTCACCTTACGATGTGCACTACATTTAACAATCGCTACCTGTTTAGGCAACGTAAGTGCATCCAAAAGATCGTTCACAAGCTGGCCATGCTGAATCTTCGTACCATGCGATGTCATAAAACCTCTCTCTCTCCACAACCGTCCAAAACTATGCGCGACACCAAATGCATACTGACTGTCAGTATACACATTCACACGTTTATCTTTTGCTATCACACATGCTCTAGTTAGGGCAATCAGCTCCGCAGCCTGGGCAGAATTCTGATTCAATCTCGCAGCTTCCACAACAGTACTCAAAGTTACAACAGCATACGCAGTGGTCACATCACCATTCGACAATTTAAAACACGAGCCATCTACATACAATGTTCCATCTGGATCTTCTAAAGGAGTGTTTTTAAGGTCCACTCAACCTTTTGTTTCCTCCTCTGTTCGCAAATAGCAGTCATGGGCTGCTATTTCATCTGACTCTGTACTAATGGGTAACAAAGTTGCCGGATTCAGAACATTGCAACGTTTTATCTGAATATGACTTGCCAGCAACGTCAACTCGTATCCAGACAACCTCGCGCTTGTCAAGTGCTGAGTTTTCGTACGATTCAAAAGAGTGTCGACTGCGTGCGGAACCATCACCGTAAGCATATTATCCATGACCAATCCTGCTGATTGTCGGATGGACACCGCAGCTGCCGCTGTTGCTCTCAAACAACTCGGCAATGCTCTAGCTACCGGGACCCAAGGTCGCGGAAAAATATGCACATGGATGTTGCTTACCACCAAAAGGTTGCGTTAAGACACTCAAAGCACAACCTTCCCTCTCGTGAACATATAATGTGGACGGCTTACTGTAGTCAGGGGTACCTAACACAGGAGCAGAACACAATGAATCACGTAATTCAGAAAAACTTTTCTGACATTCTTCCGTCCATGGTAAAGGAGTTGGAACATCCTTGCACGTAAGAGCCACCAATGGTTTCGCTAGCAATGAAAAATTCGGGATCCACTGTCTGCAGTACGACGTGATACCTAGAAAGGCACGCACATCTCTTTGTGTTGTTGGCACAGTCATTCGTGCAATTGCTGCAATTCTCTCTGGGGTCAACCGCCTCCCCTCCTTTGACAATAAGTGACCTAGATAGGTTACTTCTTGACAACAATATTGGAGTTTAGAAGGTGACACCTTGTGATGTAGGTCACAGAGATGTTGCAGCAACGACACCGTAGCAATTTTGCAAATGTCCTGAGTATCCGCAGCTACCAATAAGTCATCGACATATTGGATTAAGGCCGCACCAGCCGACAACATAAACGCATCCAGTTGACCCTTCAAGGCTTGACTGTAAATCGATGGACTCTCACAGTGGCCTTGAGGAGCGCGTTTAAACCGGAAGCTGCGCCCACCAAGAGAGAATCCGAAAAGGTCTCTGCTCTCTTCAGCAATCGGAATACTGAAGAACGCATTCTTCAGATCAATCACCGAAAACCAAGACGCAGAGGCTGGAATCAGAGTCAGTAGCGCCGTGATGTCAGGCACAACAGGGAACTGAGGAATCACAATTTTATTTACCTCCCGTAAATCGATAACAAAACGATAAACAGGTGGTTTCGAAGGATCAGTTCGTTTTAAAATAGGCAGTACAGGGCTGTTGCACACGTTCCCCCGAGTCTCTTCAATAACGTCTTTGTCGATCAAATCATAGATGATCGCTAACAGTGCTCGTTCACCATCAAGAGAGATACGATACTGGGGAATATGTGGCAATCGCACATTAGATTTCAACTGAACAACATAAGGGGAGATGTCAAGCAGGCCCAAATCATTGGGACCTGTTGCCCATAAAGATGCAGGAAGAGAACTCAATTCCGGTGGAAGCTTATCGAGAGACAAGTACATAGGAGAGACAACCCTCTCTCCTAACGTAAGCTTTACACCCACAGGAGAACAATACAGAGTTGCATACAAACGTTTTAGCAAATCCAGACCCAAGAGATTTTCACCACAACCAGTAGTCAAAATCAACGGAGCTTCAAGCTCACATGGTCCAATTGTAAGAGGCAAAGGGCGTGAAACTGGATTGCTAACGGGGGCGCCAGAGAATCCAACGGAAACATTTGTTAAGCCAGACAAAGGTGCGCCAGGGAGTTTCGAATGCATAATGGAACTTTTCGCTGCACCAGTGTCCAACAGAAAAGGCTCAACGACGCCCGATGTAGCAACTGCGACGTAAGGCCCTCTCTGATCAACCGGAACTGATACCACTCCCTCTCCTTGTCTATGGCTGTCCTAGTAATTACTGTCGTCAGTTCCCTGATCGACGTAATAATCGTCTACGTTGTACTGCGCAGATCGTCCTTGCGATGATCCACGTTGATCAAAACAATTATTAGAGTTTGATGGGTTATCTGATCGATCGTTTTGAGCACCACGACCTCTACCACGTGATGCCTGCTGCGAGCCACCACGACCTCCTCTAGATGAATTACCACTATTGCGATCGTTCAAAACAGGACAGTTGAATTTTATATGACCCTCCTGTCTACAATAGGCACATTGATTGTACCCTAACGAAGATCTTTGGGAAGAGGAGTCATTTCTAGATTGTGGTCGATTAGATTGCGACTGCAATCTATTTTGCTGAGAAGCATTCTGATTCGAACGCGGAGGATATGCTTGCTGTAACAACACTTTAGTTTTAAGTTCTTTCGTCTTTTTATCAGCTCGGTCGTTCTCCTCTTTCTCTCTGTTCTCATAATACTGTGCTGTAGCCAATATTTGAGCCGAGGTAGAAACGGCCCACGCACTTTCAGAGTTTTTCAGCTTACTGCCCAAGTCAGGCAATAAGTTAGAGACAAATTTATCCACGAACAACCGTTGACCACCCTCAGTGCCCATATCCTGCCCACTATGATCGATGAATGCCTCCTCAAATCTCGTAAAGAAGTCGGAGAAACTCTCGTCCTTTTTCTGCTTACAAGCTGACAATTTGTCCCAATTCACCCTCATAGCTGGCATAAGAGTTTTCATTAATGTAATTATTCTCTGAGGGAGAGCAGCAATCAACTGCTCGGGTTTAGCACCACCAGTTTGCAACCCATCCGCCGCTATAATGGCAGCCCAATCACCGCCCAATTCGTTAGGATGGTTTTCCTGACGAATCTTAGCCCAGACCGGTTGCGGTACTACATTGCCAAACAGCATATCAATATCGGCAAGATTCATTATCGTAGCATCCACGAGCTGCGATAACTCTTTATAATACCCTGCAGGATTCTTGCGAGGGTCAGGCAAAGACTGCTTCACCTGCAACACTTCTGATCGTTTCCATGGGAGATGAATCCATACTCTCTGGAAGTAGGGTGGAACAATGGGGTTAGCATTAGGATCGCCTGGCATCCACACAGGTGGAACTTCCCGCATGGGAAATTGACCAGACGCATCTAACTGCCTCTCAACGTCCTCAACAAACAAGGCTTGAGGTATAGGAGTGGGACGGAAAGATAACAACCGCTCAACAGCACGTCGAACGTTGGTATCCACTATCAGTCCGTTCGAGAACTGAAGTTGAAGATCAGACAAAGCGGTCAACACCTCGTCAGGTGCATCGGCCGATATCTGATCACGCAAAACTTTACACATTTCTTCGAAAACAAATCTTTGTGTTGGTACATTGAATTGACAGAACGTATCAAGTACAATACGTGGAGGATTTCTAAGAGGATGCGTCATCCAACCCATCGCCATGTTATATAGCGAAGCGCGTTCCCTACCACCGGGAAGCTGACTACGTCTCTGAGGACCATCTGAACCAGCGGACCCAAGGACAGGTCCAAGAGAATGAAAGAAGTTAGCCGCAACAGGAGAAGTACGACTACGAGTAGCTGAAGAAGTATAGCACAAGGGACTGACAAGAGAAGGAGTAGAGACAGGAACAACAGCAGGAGTTAGTAGAGCAGGAACAGAAGCGGGAGCAGGAGTATGCGGAAGTGGAGGAGCAGTGGGAATAGCAGTAGGCAAAGGCGCAGGAACAGTCGGAAGAACGGGTGCAGGTTGAGGAACAGGCTGAGGAATAGGTGGAGGAACAGGTACAGGGGGAACCACTGGAGCGGCGGTACCCTGTACATACGGAGGTGGCGATTTCAAAAGATAAGACATTAGAGGATCCTCAACTGGTTCTTCCTTCTTATCCGACTCCGTAGGCAAAGCAGGATAGCATTTATCTATAGACATACGCTGTAGCCTATCAAATACTTCCTTTTCCTTATCCTCCTTATCACGCTGAAACTGCTCTGCTTTCTTTACAATGGTAGCAACACCATCTCTCTGATTACGTTTAGTCTGTCTGATCTCTTTCTGTCGGGCTTCTTTACGCCATAACCGAAAGGCATCAAACATGGCCGGTCTTGACTTTTTCGCAAATAATTTAGCTTCTAAATTGTCTAAGATTGGAGTCTCGAAGCTACCATGAGGTGGCCAACTAAGGACACCATCCTTCTTAGTATACCGAATCCAGTAATCATTAAAAGTAATCGGGCCTAGCCCGTGCTTACTGTAGAGCTCATAAGTGGGAGTTCCAACCGGAGGTATCGGACACGAGTCCTCTAGTCGGGAATCCGTACCACAACGTCTGAAACAACTAAACAAAGTACAGCGACCAGGCATCTTGCACACTAGCCGTGTTTCACAAACTTCAAGGGTTACGGGATTTACCAAGTCCCAGCAAAGAGCAAAAACCCTCGGTTTTTGGCGTCTGCAGTCGTCAAATATCACAACAAAGTACCAAGAACCACAAATGCAATGGAACCATGCAACAACCAAGTAACCACAACCAAGAACTCTGGGAGCGACCCACAAATACTTAACTCAAAGATCGATGGCGTCACCAGGAAGGCCCGTCAATCGTCTCGCTATACCAAGGTCTACGCCAGGCGCCAAAACAGGTCTACAGTCAGGGCAGCAGTCCGTCACAGCCGTCAGGAGGCGGGAATCTTCGCGGGAAAAGTCTTCGGGCCACTTATTTCGACAACAGGATCGATGAAGCGGAGTGCACCTTCCCTCGGAGATTTCACACGAAGTTCCTCACGATCGTCGGGCTTGGACCGGTACCACTGATGCAGCCCCACGTTGGGCGCCAACTGAAGGACTGGGTTATTTAAGACCCAGCGGTGCCAGGGGACAACACCTGAAACCTTCGTGGGTAACCTGCTCCGGCGTACAAGTGACAGAGACACGGGACACTTCCTTCGGCGTCAAAGATTCGAGCTTTATTTACTGCAGGGAACACAGAAGTCACGGCAAGTACAACGCGTGCTACTTGTGGAGACTGCTTCAAATTGGTTCTGTGGATCGCTCCTTTTATACATAATTCACCCATAGGTTTACATGGTACACAAAGGTTTATGGCTTGGTTCCCATAGTTATCCCCCAGAGGGGTCGTTCTGGTCTCTTTGATACATTCAAGATCCGGAACATAAGTGCGGAAACATTTGGTGGTTCCCAACTGTAAAAACCCATCTTCCCACCATTAGTGCATTCCAATCAGCAGTAAAACAGATCGAAGGAAGAACAAGGACAGGTGCGGAGGAAGATGGGGACAGTGGGGAATTGGAAAAGGGTGTAAAAGGGGAGGTATCGGGAAACACGAGCTCCTGGCATCAAAGGGACGTGCCTAATGAGATGCACGGCTGAGACAATAAACCGGCACGGCAAGATGAGCCTCGAGCGGGGCCGTTTGCCTTATAGTATCATCCCCCTCATCATAAAGACATTTTCAAAGGACATGTGTCTTCCATACATCTCTCGGGAATCCCAGGGTCGCGAAGCGGACAGCGTCCGTTCGCTGACTACTTGAGGGCAAGAGACAAAATGGATGCCATATCTAAGATGGAACCCGTGGGTACAGATAGAATAACCCACATAACAGACGAACGGTTTAGGTTTGCACAGTGAAACTGCATACACCCACTAAACTCGTCATTTGCGGTTCATAGATACCAGACTCGACCATATTCGTGCGAGTCAAAAACATCACTTACAGTTGTCACGGAACCTCAAGCTAAATGATTGAACAAAGTGATAGTGTCTTGCTTGGGGGCTTCCTTGGTCATCGACACAATCAGGGAATCATCAGTGTACTGTATTAAGGTCAAACTGCATGGTAGCTGCAGAGACTAAATTCTTTTTAAGTATCTGATTGAAATAGAATGGGCTCTCAGTATACCCTGGCGGGGCACGATACCAAACAGGGGTTTTCTCTTGAAACCGGAATGCAAAGAAAAACTGGCCATGTATTGGAGCAAAGAAAAAGAGTTGGCAAAGGTCAATAATTGATGAACACTCAGCCTCAGAGGATTACAGCAAGGTTCGGTATCGTAGGATACAATTAAATGACCATTTAGATACTTTTCTGGAAGTCGTGAACTTTCCTCAACTTTTTATTTGCTGTTTGTGAAAAGCCATGATCGGTGAATTAAATGGAGTCCTGATAACCTCATTTAAAATGCCTTGCTCTATCATACTCTCAATGAAGAAGTGATCTTTGCAATGGCTTCAGCGGTCTTTTTGTACGGACAGGTCTGAGGAAAATGGCATTGGGCTGGACCTCGCTCTTTACGGGTTTGGCACCTTTTATTAATCCGATTTTGCTCCCAGTAAAATTCCAGACATCCTCTCTGACTGTCTCTCTCAGATCGGCAGGTAGGTTCTCCTTGGTAATGGCCAGATATACCCTGATGACAGATTCCGGCAACTGTAATCTTCACCCTGGTCCCCCTTCAGGACTGCGTCAAGTACACACTCCTTCTCCTCCCTCACGATCCTTATTTGTCCTGATTTAAACCTGTGCAAATCTTGAACAACATGGAAACTGGGCCATTTTGAGATATCATCAGATTTTGTGTCTTTCTGTTGCTCAGCTGAGAATGTGGGATCCCTCCCTGCATCTGAATCAGGTTAAAAGAATTCAGCAGCATGCCAGACTTAGGGACCTTCATTGCTGACATATGGGGTCTAGGTATTGTGGGAATCTCCCCTTGCCCCGCAGGATTCGCGGCTTTAATGTTGGTCTGGATTGTAATAACACTCTCCCTTCCAATGCCACATCATGTTACAAAAGTGACATGAGGTAACCTTCGTTATGGCACTTATGTTAGTCCCTAGCATGTTACCTTGACCTTTTCCCATTCCAGAGACATTCCTACAGTAGGTAATGGAGACGCCTTGCATTGACATCCCTTTACTGAGGTATTTTGGGGGTAGAACTTTAAGTCTCATTTCCCACCCCCAACTCTGTGCAAATTGTGTCTGGGATATCATATACTTCTATTGAAGACCCTTTCTCTTTCCTCCCAGCGTGTCACTACAATATTTTGTATACTGCAAGAACTCGTCAACGGGTTTACTCTGCCAGCAGAGGACACCTTTGAATGATCTGATTGCTCAGTTAGGGTCCCAGTTTTCTATAAATGAGGCAAAGAATCCTCCTATATTATCTCCCAGCGAATCGTTCATTCTGCTCTGCTACCTGTACACCTGTATAAACCTCTCAATGTAGGCATACAAGGACTCTTTTGGCTCTTGCGAGTTTTTGAAAATCATCTCCTTTTGGGAGACTTTTGTTTTCAGATGTTCTATAACTTTGTCATGTTTTGATTAGACTATGGGTGATGGGGCATTCATTCCCACTACCCATGGACCCAAGGGGTTTCTTGTGTCGGACTGTCAACTGCCCTCTTAAATTTTGTCCACAGATCCTTTGGAACTGTCACCTCAAACAATATATTCAAATCTTCCCACAAGACCTTAGAAACAAGTCACAATTTGTTCCATCTGTATATATCACTTATCAGGATTCTCTCTGAGTTTGTGAAGGGAGTTGGTAAACTAGAAAAGGTCTGATTGTGACCATGGGATGTGCATGTATGCTCCTCCATGCACTTCTCTCAAAGGTTTCAGTTGGGTGACATTAAATCACTGTGGGATTTTCCTGCACTTAGCGACTTAACTGATGAGGCTGTACCAGTTTTCTAGCCTTCCATCCTACTGCTGGGCAAAGGATCTCCTTGCAGGGACCCCATTTCCATTTCTCCAGGCCTCTGTGCAGTGTCCTGAAGTACACGTGGGATAGGTTGACTTTGTCTTGACCCGGTAGGCACTTAGGGTTCTTGACAAAGGCAAGGTACTTACTGTTGTGGGCATGGGGAACTGAGCATGAGATAAGACAGTAGTTTCTGTATAGCTCGGGTGTGCACAAGCTTCTTTATAACATTCTGCAGCAGACCCGGTCTCGATTACTGCCAGAGCTGTGGCACCCGGTGCAGAAGCTGACACATTGTCGGGAGATGGTCTTAAGCTGAGGAGCTCATCTATGAAGGTGTCTTCCTCCTCACTATTGTTTTGGTGGTTCTTTCTGGTTTCTCATTTTCTTTGTTTTCTATTAGGGGCTTTGCCCCAACAGTCTCAATGATTTTCTCCCTCCGCTTTCTCTGACTCACCTCATCCTACGAATGATCCCTACCGTGGATTTTTAATTCAAATTTCTTTCAAATTGGGTGGGCCTAGGCTGAGTTTTTAAGTTATACATTCTCCTCCTCAAGTTTTCTATTTTAGGGATATGGAAGGTCCCCCTCAATCTAAATCGCAACTCCCCATCTTTGTAGTTTGGATGAATAGAATAGAATAGAAGAGTATTTCTATAGCGCCTAACTACCCGGAGGCCTCGTAGCGCTTATGGAAAAGAAAAGCAGAATCGCGTCAATCCGCGGTTCTAGGGAAGCATTCCAAACAGGTGTGTTTTTAAGAGCTTGTGAAAGGTCAGCAGATTGTTGTTCCCCCACATAACTTGGGGAAGGGAGTTCCATAACTTAGCAGCAGTAAATGAAAAGCAGCGTCCTCCACATCTCACCTACCTAATTTCTTATTGGTGGCCAGATGTAAGGAACTGGAACATAAAGTCCTATGCAGAAGATAAGGTGTTAATAGTGGGTGTAAAATGGGTGGGCAGGTCTTCCAAATGGCTTTGTGTGCCAGGCACATAGCCTTGAATTGTATCCTGGCAGCAATTGGTAGCCAGTGTAGCTGTCAGAGTGCTGGCCTTGCTGATTGCCGGCATGGAACCTGCAGGAGCATCCGTGCTGCACAGTTCTGAACTACTTGTAATTTATTTATAGTTGCCTGGGGGGCTCCTAAGTACAGAATATTTCCATAATCCAGGCAGGACAATATAAGAGCTTGGACCATTATCCTTCTTGCCTCGAAAGGAAGAAGGGGAATAATTTTGCGGAGCATTCTCATCAATCAATAACAGATTGATGAGAGCGCGGTGGCCTCATACACAACGTTGAGGGAGCTGTCGAGCCATATGCCAAGGCTCTTTATTTGTGGCTTAGGAGAAGGTGCAGGACCTAAGCAAGACGGCCACATGGGGATAGAGACTGTGGGTGATGGATTCCCCAGCAGCATAATCTCTGTATTGTTCCCATTAAGGCGAAGGTAGGAGCGCTCCATCCATCTGGCCACCACTTCAAGGCAAGGAGCCAGGGCGCTGGATGAACCTTTTTCGTGGTGAAGTGATACCACTAACTGGGTTAATGCCAAATGGGTGGATAATTTCCGCCAACGGACTCATATAGATATTAAAGAGAGTCGGGCTTAAGGCCGAGCCATGTGAAACCCCACATCCCAGAGGTAGTCTGGAGGAAACCACATCTCCCTCGAAGACCTGGAAGCAGCGGTCGCTGAGGAAAGATGAGAACCATGCCAGTGCAGCGCCTGTCACTCCGACACTCTTGAGTTTGTCGGTCAAGATGTTATGATTGACCGTATCGAACGCTGCACTGAGGTCTAAAAGAAAGATGGCAGCCGCTCCCCCCTCATCCATCAGCTTCCTTGCCTCCTCTGTTACCATCAACAGAGCGGTCTCCGTCCCATGTTGAGGACGGAAGCCGGTTTGTGTGGCATCCAGCAGGTTGTTGGATTCTAGATGATTGACCATGATATTATTGATGTGTTTTCCAACAATTTGCTCAACCAGGGCAGAAGCGAGATTGGGCGGTAGTTGGATAGGTTTAATTGATCCAGACTAGGCTTCTTCAAAAGGGCCCTGACCATAGCGCACCTCCAATGAGAGGGAACTATACTATTTGTAATTGAGAAGTTCAGCACCTCAAGGATCGTTGCACGGACGAATTCAAGGGCAGCCACGAGATGTTGAGGTGGAGCAGGCTCCAACGTGGAGCGTGAGGACACCTTATTAATTGCCTGATCTAACGTAACTGTGTCCAGAAGGTGAAATTGTTCCAGCACAGGGACCGGGCCACTTACCCCTGTTCCCACTGGCTCAGGTGGATTGAGGGGGAAGGCTGTATAGATAGCTTGGATCTATTGTTGAAATGACATTGGCTAAGCCACATGCATGTGTGTAACCTATTCTTGGGTGCCATCTCCCTGGCTGGGGCACCTTCATATGGGGAACTTTTCCTCCTTATTTACATTCTTCTTATTTTTTGACAAGACATTTCTCATTCTGAGAAACTTTCAGTTACGTTCTATTCCAAATTCTCACTTACTCTACACTAATGGGGTCACAATCTGCCTCCCAACACCAGCGCGACTTGGCCAAATGTCACCCGACTACAGTGCGTCCATCAGCTAATCCCTGAATGGCGCCATGATAACTAGATGTTCAGGAAATGTGTCATTCACAATAGGATAGATAGGATAGGATAGTATTTATAGAGCGCACTAAAACCAAAAGGTCTCAAGGCGCTGGGCGAGCAGGAGACCAGTAACAGCCAGATAAGAGGCAAGGAGCTATGTCTTCAGAAGCTTCCTGAAGACCTAGAGTGAGTCAGCCGTGGTGATAGAAGGGGGCAGAGAGTTCCAGAGTTCAGTGGTCACCACAGAGAATGAGCGGCCACCCCATTTGGACCTATGGAATCTGGGAGAAACAAGTTTTTTATGAGTGGAGGATCTCAAGGCTCTTCCTGGAGTGTACCATTGGAACAAGGTTTTAAGGTGTGGTGAGCCTTTGCTATGCATAGCTTTGTACACCAAGTTCAGAGCCTTGAAGCAGATGCGCTTCCTGATGGGAAGTCAGTGCAAGGCACAGATTCCTTTCCTGGCAGACTGGTGTTTCGGGATGTTAAAAATAAGCCTTGCAGCAGCATTTTGCGCCACCTGGAGCTTGTTTAGAGAACCTATGTTGGCATTAAGGTACAATGCATTGCAGTAGTCTAACCGGGAGGTAACTAGTGCAATAATGGTGGGCCGATGTAGCCCTGAAGGGATGTATGGCAGCACTTTCTTCAAAGTGTTTAGAATTTAGAAGCAGGTGCTAACTGTGCGGTTCACCTGGGGGTTAAAAGACAGGCCCTCATCAAAAAGGACTCCCAGATTTTTAGTCATTTTAACCGGAACAGGAAGGGAACTGCAGTTTGTGGGCCTACCAGGAGGCAGACCAAATAGAGGGCCACAGACCAGAACCTCAGTTTTGTATGTATTGATTTTAAGAGACTTGTCCTTCATCCAGCATATTGTGCTGGACATACAATGATTTAACTTTTGGGCAACCATCTGAAGATCATTGGAGGGGGAGATTATGATTTGCGTGTCATCCGCATATGAGGGTACGTGTAAGCCAAATGATCTTATCAATGAAGCCAGGAGGGTCACATAAAGATTAAAAAGAGTGTGGCTGAGCGAAGAGCCCAGGAGGACCCCACACGGAAGGCCAAAGGCCTTTGCTTTGAACCCACCATAACTGATGACATTGGTTCTGTCGTGCATGAATGAGTGAAGAAGCTACAGGGCCCTCTCGGTGACTCTTGCTTCCCGCAGTCGCTGAAGCATATACGAACTGGGGAGATGGTATTGAATGCCGCCGAGAGGTCGAGCAGAATCAGCACTGCAGATCCACCTTGGTTGAACTGTATGCGGATACAATCCGAGGCTGCTACCAAGGCGGATTCAGTGCTATCACCTGCCCGAAAACCATTCTCGGAGCTGTCAAGGACGTCTTAAGCTTCAATATTTTTCATAAGCTTGACAATGATAAATGTAACCAGTATCTCGGCAGGGGCAGGGAAGAGGGAGATAGGCCAAAAGTTCTTCAGCTCTGAAGGTTTGGCATTGGGCTTTTTAAGGCATGGTGAGACAATGGCTCCTTCCAGATGACCGGATATTGCCCAGACAAAAGAATATTATTAAAGACTTTGCACAGTAAATCGGCTGTAGGGTGAGGAACAAGTCTGAGTGTAGACAACATGCAGGGATCCGTGGGAGCTCCAGATTTAAGGTCAAGTAAGGGTTCCTTTATGCAAGGGACTGTAATAGGAGGAAAAGGTGCCAGAGCAAGAATCCCAGAGGCCTGGCTGGGCTTTCTCTTAGGAAGAATCGCGTTTTCCCCATCGGCTGTGTCTGCTGCAAAGTCAGCTTCCTCAGAAGGGGAGAACTCGTGAAAGACTTTAAAGACTTTTTACTGGAAGTAGAGTGCTATCTCGTCACAGACGTCTTGGGAGGGGTTCAGGAGCTGTGCTCCCGGAGGTTCAGCAATCTCTTAAATAACTTTGAAGAGCATGATGGAGGAATTATCAACTGACTCAATCTTGTCAGTGAAATACTGGGAAGGGATTATCAAAGATAAAAAACAACCTACCTCTTAACATGTGAGGCATTCAGACATTTGTTCTTTGAAATATTACGCCTGCAATGCAAAGCTGACCTCCTTCTGGCACACTCACACCCAACAACAATAAATTCCGCATTAAGGCAGCCATTAACAGAAGACATGTAAAACACAGATACAAATTTCTGCTTAGAACATGAGAGGGTGAACATTGGAAGGTTCTTAGTGGATTAGGTATGTCAGAAAATATATAACATTTGCAATTGTCTCACTCTAAAAATGTACTCGGCCATACATACATCGTTATCCATGTTGCTTACTGCGGGAAGGTGGGTGTATGATAACAGACGGTACGGGGAGGTATGTAGAGCAGAGTGTGGTAACTTCAGAGGCACCTCACATTCAGCTGCGACCAGCTGCAGAGGCCCCTCTGCCCGCAGATCTTCCCCTCCCGCCTGCAGCCTTGCATGATAACAGCACCAGGCCATCTCCACACTCATCAGATGCTCAAATACAGACACTCGCTGTTACCTCATGACCTCTGACGTGGGGCTTCCCTTATGGCCCCCGGGGACAGTTCCTGCAGCCCCAACCAGGGAAGGGGATTTGATATTCACCGAAGTTGCACCTTCATTGTAACTAAACAGACTCCTCTTGACCACTGGGAGCTTCGCCGGAATCCAAGGGCAGAACACATTTAATGGAAGCTATTTTGGCTTACAATCGGCCCTGCAAGTGAAAAACAAGGAGGCTGTCAAGTAGCTTTAAGAGCCCGACTGATGACTGGCCTATCCTGCAATGGCGGAGGTGAGTTACTGTGAATCCATATGGTCCCACAGTGATTGCACAGTGAAGGTACTTCCAGAAGGAGGCTGACAGAAAGAAATTGCATCAATAGTACTGTCCTTGCAGCTGGAACTGTGCCAAACGATGATTGTGTGACTGACCCTGTGATGTAGCTGGTCTTGCTGGCACCAAGCAGTGGCGGTCAGTGCAGGTGATGGTTTTCTTCTAGAGCATGGGACTAATTCCCTCATTTTCGGGCTGTGGTTCTTCAGCTCTACTGCCGTAGGTTTCTCATACCTAATAAAACAGCCTCCGAACTTAGCTAATTATGAGGCTGCTCTCATGTGTTTTCAGCATGAGAGTAGCACCTTGATTAGTTGGAGCAGGCTTACACAGCCCTTCCTGTCACACTAGGACCTGTGCAGGCAGTCTGCCTAGCTGTTACACTGCCAGCATTGGTGTGGGCTGAAGTGCACATGTCAGGCTGGCCATCCCAAGACCAACGGTCAGTCTGACATGCGTACTTTAGGCAAGTCATTCCTGCTGCCAATCAGTAGCAGGAATGGCCCGCACCCAAGACAGAGACGCAGTGCACTTTACAAAAAGGTCATGTCTGTTGACCATTTTATCAAAGCTGCAGCTGCTGTGCTCGCAGCAGGCAGGGCAACGCTCCTCTGCTCAAGTGGAGGAACCGCTTCTGTATGAACCAATGAGAAGCAAGCAAGAAGAAACATTTTACTACAGACTATATTCAGGGATCCTCTCATAGCACCTCTCTCAGTTTACTTGAGCATGTCAATTGATACATTGCACAACAATAGGCTCAGACAATTGGGATGTCCTTGGTAAGGTACAGTGCGGTAAAGGTCTCTGGGAACACTCTCTGTTTATTAAAGTAAAACATGCAATTCTTTATTTAGAATGAGAAGCAATGGTAGTAGACTTTATGTGGTTTATTATGACATCGATGCAAGCTGGAGGACGGTGTAAAAGCAGTTTGTGTTCGCGTAAACTCAGTTTGCAATGCACTTCTTGTGAGAAAAAGAAAAGCATCTCCCACAAGGGCTAGCAGACTCTTCAAGTGTGTTGGTCTGGGTTTCAACCCTGCATGACTTGGGATGAGTTCTGTCCTGACTGAGGAGTGACTTGGCACAGACCCAGTCCCCTCACCTCCCCACAAACAGAAACAGACGGTTCACATTCCTATCCTGATCGTTCTCATGTTAATCTGCATGTGGCTGAAGAACGAAGCAAGTCTGTAAATGTATTCGAGATTTGGACTGAATACAACTCCTACAGATTTGTTTGATTGTAGCAAACTGGCAGCAAGTCCACAAAATAAAATACTTTCATGCTAATCGTTAACTGTAGGGGTCACGCAACATTTTGTTACACGTGTTTTGCATGTCATGCTATGGTTCTTTCCTTGCCAATGAATACAGCATGCAAGCTTCTGAGGAACATGCTCTAACTAGTGAGCTAAAGCTGTGGTTAGGCAACCCTGGCTCCTTGCAAAAAGAAATATGTTAAGTTATAAATAAACTTATCTTATGAAATATAGTCAATCACCATATGCTATGGAAGTCTTGTGGCTGCAAGAAATGAAAAATACACCGTTCGTGCTTGTGTTTAAATGAAATGTTCTCAGGAATCCTGCGGACTGTGGGTTATTGGACGGTTACATCACACTTATAGAACTCTTTTATTTGTCTTTCTTTTTCTTGTAGCAGGAGCCTGACTCACGCCCAGCACACCCACTCATTTTTAAATATTATTTTTATGCTTTTAATTCTATTTTAGTTGTTTTATTATTGTAACAGCTGTTTTTCTGCCACTAGGTGTGGTGCCTTAGGAGCTAGGCACCGATACCCATGGTTGCAAACGGGGTCTATTCCCCCTCCCCACGCCCCGTCCCCCGTGGATGACAAGGGACACCCCTAGGAAGATGGCGGACACGCTTTTAGTACTTGAGGGAGCAAGCAGGGCTTATTTGCTGCATGCAGGAGTTTTGGAGAAGGCAAATGTGCCCCATCGAAGTAGGCCAAAGAGGCATTCAGCCAGAGGGGTCGCCATTGCAGTTTTGGCCTGTTTGCCCCTCAAAACCAAACAAATGCAGCTGCTCGTGGCACTTGCAGTGGGCCCCTTAAGAGGACGGCCCTCTAGTGCCGCTTCAGGCACCTCCCCACTCTTGTCGCTGGGACCCTCTCCTCTGGGAGTCTCGCCTCGGGTCTGGCGACGTCATTTCTGGTGCATGGTGGACTGGAGACAGGTGTTTATACCTGCCCCCACCCACTGGCCACGCTCTTTGCCCCCTGCTGGACATGCTGTTCATTCATGTCGAGGTCATCATCACGGTGGAGGTTGGATCCTTTCATCTAGTTTTTTAGGTGAGTTTGCGTTCCTGCTTCTCCTTCAGGTGTTATCGGAAATGCTAGGTGTGAGGAGACTGGGCTCACCTGGTGCTCTAAGGTGCAGTTGGTGGTTAGAGAGGATGGTCGCTGTGGTGGGCCTTAAAGATCCAGCTTGCGGGATGCGGTGTAAACACCGGCCTGGAAAAGTGCGAGCATATGTTATAGAGACTCACTACTCGCTGTGTTGCCGCTGGACACGCTATCTTGTCCCTGGTCTGGCGTCGGTTGTGTTGGTGAGTGAAGGGGCATTGCCAGTTCCCCCCCAAGTCCTTCCCCTTTATATGCTGTGGCTCCGATCTCCTGATTGGAGCCTGGGGGTACAGGTGGAGCTTGGCGGGAGTTCAGGACCCAGGACTTACCGGGCACAGTTTTAATTTGTCACAGTGTGGTGCCTCTTTTCAGTACACAGAGATAAGTTTAATGCAGGCACAGCTTGTGGACGGCCTGCCCCTGACTCCTGCCCTTTGGGACCCGTTGTTCCGGTTGTTGTCCTGGTGGTTTGTGGTGTGATTCCAGGTGCGGAGAACAAGCGAGCAGCGTGGGGGTGAGCCTGGACATTACAGCTTACTGGTGGGTAATTCCGGGCCGAATGCTCCCTCGCCCGAGCAGCAAGGAACAGTTGGCCAGGCGTGATAGGTAAGAACTATGCCAGCCCCTTGGGGAAGCAGAGTCGCAGACTAGTCTTCCCCTGGGGTCTTTTACGCTGGAGTCCAGGCTGGGGTTAGGGAGTGGGGTTTGGGGGTGAGTATAAGAATGCAGGGGAGGAAGGTGACTTCCTCTTCCTGCATTCTGGCACTGTCGGGACGGTCCAGTTAAAGAAAGGGGGAAAGTTGTTAGGGATAGTTAGGTCCAGGTTTTAGGCGAGCGTCGGTCGAGGCGGACCCACTTGTCAGTGGTGTTATGCGGCAAGGAGCGTGCGTTGGTCGGTGCAGGCTGATTGCGATGGCGGACATGTCTGCCGATCAGGTGAAGGGAGGCCCTGAGGATACTGGGCCGCGTCGGCTGGGAGGATCTCCTCCTGCCAGGCATGCTGGATGAGGCATGGGTGGTGATGTCTCGTGCTTGGCAGTTCGGGCTGGACTGTTCCCATGAGGCACAGGGTCAGACTGATTTGCATATGGCCATGTCTGAACTGGGGTGGCAGAGTGGGCTAAAGAACGGTGATGGATTAAACCCAGATCTAGTGACTGGGTGTGAGTGTTTGATTGGTTCAGGTGCTCTGTCCATCACCACCCCCCTTTGTACCGCTTTGTTCGCCATAAGTTGGCAGGGTATGCTCAGACGTGAGTCCCTTGCTCACTTTGCCACTGGATTCAAGCAAGCCTGGCTGAAGACGGCTGTAATGCCAGAAACCGGTCCTAGGAAGCTTGTTTACGGTCCAGGGAAGGCATGGCTTGGCATTTCGGGCTGGACTGCTCCCATGAGGCGCAGGGTCAGACTGATTTGCATATGGCCATGTCTGAACTGGGGTGGCAGAGTGGGCTAAAGAACGGTGATGGATTAAACCCAGATCCCTTGACTGGGTGTGAGTGTTTGATTGGGTCAGAAGCTCTGTCCATCACCACCCCCTTCGCCATAAGTTGGCAGGGTATGCTCAGACGTGAGTCCCTTGCTCACTTTGCCACTGGATTCAAGCAAGCCTGGCTGAAGACGGCTGTAATGCCAGAAACTGGTCCTAGGAAGCTTGTTTCCGGTCCAGGGAAGGCATGGCTTGGCAGTTCGGGCTGGACTGTTGCCATGAGGCACAGGGTCAGACTGATTTGCATATGGCCATGTCTGAACTGGGGTGGCAGATTGGGCTAAAGAACGGTGATGGATTAAACCCAGATCTCTTGACTGGGTGTGAGTGTTTGATTGGTTCAGATGCTCTGTCCATCACCACCCCCTTTTGTACCGCTTTGTTCGCCATAAGTTGGCATGGTATGCTCAGACGTGAGTCCCTTGCTCACTTTGCCACTGGGTTCAAGCAAGCCTGGCTGAAGATGGCTGTAATGCCAGAAAACGGTCCTAGGAAGCTTGTTTCCGGTCCAGGGAAGGCATGGCTTAGCAGTTCGGGCTGGACTGTTCCCATGAGGCACAGGGTCAGACTGATTTGCATATTGCCATGTCTGAACTGGGGTGGCAGAGTGGGCTAAAGAACGGCGATGGATAAAACCCAGATCTCTTGACTGGGTGTGAGTGTTTGATTGGTTCAGATGCTCTGTCCATCACCACCGCCCCCTTTTGTACCGCCTCGTACCGGGCTTGCGGCATCAGCTGGTGTTGTGGCAGCGGTTGTGGCTTGCATGGAGGAGTCACCACTGTCAGGGAGAAGTGTGACTGGGAGGGGCAGGGTGAAGAAGGAGGCACCGTGCGGAGGCCAGCGTAAGAACCTTCCCCCGCATTTGGTTTTCAGCGAGGCCGAGGTGGGAGGGCCTGCAGGGGTTGTGGTGTCTCCGGGAGGGCTGCTACGGCTGAGTGATGGGCCTGGCACTGTTGGGAAAGGGAGGGGGGAGGGAGCTGGGCCTCACCAGCTCCGGAGGACCCATCTGAAGCGGGGAAGTAGGCAGGTGGTAGGAGGAGGTGGGAGAGGCCTCAAGAGTTGCAGTTCTGGCGCCTGCGAGGGCATGGGGCTACATTGAGTTGGGCTTTGAGGAGTACGCTCCCATTGACCTCTCCAGGGGGCATGTGCGAGCACACCAGCGCATGGGGGGTACAGGGGAGGAGGTAGGGTTGCTTGATATGGCAGGGGTTGGGGGACCCTCAGGCATTCTGGTGGTGTGGGGCCCTGGGTGCAGATGCAGGGTGTGGGGGCGCAGGAATATTGCCCCCTCTCTTCCCCCGGTGGGAGGCAATGTCAGCGGCAGACAGGATCAGGGCACTGCACCTCCTTGTGCAGGAGACAGAGTTGAGCTGGGCAGAGATAAATGCTGCCAGGGGTGGGGCAGTCTAGGAGGAGGAGGCAGTGGGGCCACCCACGCCTACCTCTGAGGAGGAGAGGTGGGCAGAGCAGGAGGAGAGGGACAGGGAGGCAAGGGGCAGGTGGGAGTAGGTAGGTCACAAGGGGGGGGCGCAGTCTAAGTTAGGGATGGCTCTGAGGCCCGATAGTGCTGGGCCCACCCAGGTTGGAGCAACCTGGGGGGCAGGGGGATCCAATCCGGAGGAGATCGGCAGAGTGTTGGGTACCACGGCATGGCGCAAGACGGCCTCAGGACGCCAGCTTGAAGTAGCAGGGGGGACCGCAGCAGCCTTCCTTCCGGGGTGGGAGCAGGTAACGGCGTTGTGTGTGGCAAATTGTAGTGGTTTGAGAACGAAGACGAGCAAGGGTGTGAAGAGAGCAGTGCGAGAGGTGTTGTGGACAACTGTTGAGGTGGAGCCTGAAGTGGAGTTGGATTATGAACTGTCCATTATCCATGTAATTCCCTGGGATGAACAAGCAGCAGGCAGGGCCGATCTTGAAATGGACCCCTTCCTCCCTCCTTCGCAGTGATTAGGTCCAGCACATACCGATGCTGCATTACCATGAGGCGGATGGCTCGCTTTTCTTCATTGATCGAACTGAGGTTGAGCCCAGTGCTGTTCGTCATCAAGAGCATTTCCCACCAGGTTCTCTGCAACCAGCTGGCATTAGCTTTTGTCTGTAGGTTGAAGAAGGGTATTGACCCCACTGCCCCCAGTTGTGCCTCTGGGAACAGTCTACAATCTTCTGGGATGTCTTTGAACTGAGCCCTGCCAAAATAGTGTGCTGCTTTCTTGTCGATAGTTTGGTGCAGCAAGGTGGTCTTTTTTTTTAATGGGTGCTGCTACAGTTCTGTTAGTTCTTCTCCAAGAATGACCAGGGTCGCGAGTGCATGGGCACCAGGGAGCCCAGTCCAATCCAACTTAGAACCAGTTGGGTGCAGGCATGTTCGCAGCACTGTCAGTAGAAATCCATTTGCATTCCATATCCGGAATGTGCAATATCATGCCACAGTTGGCATTCATGCCCATTTGAAGCATTTCTTTTACTCTGAACCCTAAAAAATACAGGGTAATCTTCCATACAATTAGGGGTTTACCTTTCTCTTCTACCCGAGTGTATCCACCATCTCAGTGTCCCATATTTCCTGACATTGGTTAGCCATACTTTCATTGAACCCTCCCGTATGTGACTTCTTACACTTTTTATCCCTGCGCTGGATGGCACAGGAACTGTATGTTGGGGGACCAGTTGTAGTTAAAGAAGACTGCCCGAGATATGCTAAGGGCCACCCTCAGTCCACAAATGGATGCAGGAGCAGACATGTTTGTGCATTGCATTAGGGGCTTTGCTTCCTCCAAGAATCTCTTCTCTGGGAAGTCTCAGGGCCGGACAGCATCCTCCTCTATGGTGCCTTTTCTATGCATACTGTCGAGCTCCGTTTGGATATCATTGGGTTTGTTAATGATGTAAAATGCTGTTGGGTTGGTTTTTCATTGGGTTATGTTCACAACTACCTTCTGGGGTTCTATTTTTTTGGGCTGGATCTTGGCCCTTATCCTGCATAGGTAAAGGTGAGTAAGGCACTTAGCATTTTCGGGGACTTGGGAGCCGACTGAGGTCACGTGTTGATACAAAGTATTATGCAAGAGGAGCTATGTAGTGTATGTGGAATGCTAGTATTTGGTTAAGTGTAATTATAGGTGACATACAAAAGTCCCTATTCCGGTGTTGTATTTCCCCCTTAGTGCCTCTCTTATGGCTCAGCTGTTCCTTAATGGTAAATAGGTGTGGCATTATCCCACAGTAAACAGAAGATAGATATGCCCAGAAATATACATACCTTTTGTTGTGATTTGGTAGTTTGAGGTGGAGTTCCCTTCGGTGCCTGTAGTAGACTAGTTGTAGGTCTTGCTGTTCAGCCATAAGTAGAATGTTAGCGGAATGTTGGTGCGCGTGAGAATGGAGAGTTGGAATGCTTGTGTATGAGTGTGAGGATCAGTTGGAGTCGGGCTGAGCAGCAAGTGAGCTGCTCCTGGTGGGGTCCCCCCTTGATATCTACCATCTGATTAATAAAGCATCTTTCAGATGCTACACCTCGTCTTCTTCCCATCATTTCATCTTATAACAGTGCCACCTGTGCTCTTCCAGTGGCTGTGTTTCTTCTGACCAATTGGAAAATGACCACAAACTTTAGTTCATGGATGTCATCACCATGAAAGGGCATAAGTGCGGACATTGTCCTTTTTCTCATTTCCTGCTTAGTGAAAGTTGACAACATTTTGCATTGGTGCACTTTGTCTTCTCTGTTACCTCGTGTTGAAAGAGCTCTGTTGGTTGTTAACTCAGAAACATTACACATGTTTGGCAGCATTTTTTTCCCTACGGGTCTGATTTTCCTCCCTCCACTAGTCGTGATCTCATGTGGCATCAGAAGTTAACCCTCTGTTGGGGTCATTTTAGTAATTTCAGGGAATTAGGCTGATTATTAGATATTTAGACCTACTGAATCTGTTTATAAGCCATTGAGCCCTTCCTCCAACTCTAACAGGATGCTTAGATTGGTGCTATAGGTTTGTGGGGTGGTCTCATGAGCTTGAACATAGGGAGGAATGGAATTGTGGCTTTCAGTCAGATTCTTACAGCAGTGCTAGGTTTTGTCTTAGGCACTTTGCCCAGGGGCGGCCCATTCCAGTTGCTATTTCTTTTGACTGGAGGCTACATCTTCTGATACTAACAATCACAACTGAGCTTAGTATTGCTATGCTGAGAGGAACACATGGGAAGAGGGAGCATTTCGTCACCCAAGTTTTTAATGTATGCCTTGTGCTGTGAGCACAGTTTGGTAGGTGTGCTCCTCTCTGCTCCCGGCAAGTGGTGTATAATGTGGGGTGGCCCTCCCTCATGTCTTCTAGTTACCTGGCTTTTGGCTTAACTTGACCACACCTTCGGGCTAGGTTTTGGGTGGTTTTCTTTAGTTTTTGGAATTTCCCTGAATGAAGTGTGATCAATTGCTTCACTTGCCATGTGGGGGAGAGGGCCGAGGGCTGCTCCATGGTCCCATTTATCCCGATCAATGCCTGAGGTTGGGGCCAACTGCTTGTCCTGGATGCTTGTCTGGGTGCTTGTCTCCGGCAGAACCCAGAGTGTCTGCCACCCACCCTTCCGCTCCAAAACCACTGAGATCATCTGCGGCGTCCCACAAGGATCCTCCCTTAGCCCAACGCTGTTCAACATCGACATGGCACCTCTCGCCCACGTCGCATGACAGCACAACCTCAACATCATCTCCTAAGTGGAGAAGTGTGGCTCATTGGTTAGAGCGGCAGACTCTGAAGCAGAGATCAGGCCCGGGACCAGGGTTCAAGTCCCGACGCGGCAGGGTCTTGGGCACAATGTCCGCGGACTCAAAAATTCTCGCCTTGGCGCCTACTCTAATCATGGGTCCCACGCTGCAACTCTGGGCAATAGCTTGCTTAATCTTCACAACGGCCCATACAACACTGGGATGCCTGGCTTCACCTTGGGGGTGCTCAGGAGGGGCATCTCACAGGGAGAGCCAGGAAGGGTTCCACAGTGTTATACAGCGCCCGGGACGCCCCGTTGGGGCAGCTGCGCGCTTTACAAAATACACTACATATGCCGACGACACCCAGGTGATCATATCCCTCACCGAAGACCCCCACACCGCCAAAGCCAACCTTCACAGAGGAATGAAGGCCGTCGCCGACTGGATGAAGGACAGCAGACTAAAGCTAAACTCAGACAAGACCTAGGTCCTTATCCTCGGACCCACCGTATCAGCCTGGGACGACTCCTGGTGGTCCACATCGCTAGGCACAGCCCCGGAACCCACCGCCCACGCACGCAACCTAGGTGTCATCCTAGACTCCACCCTCTTCATGACCAAGCAAGTCAACGCCGTCTCTGCATCCTGTTTCAACACCCTCCGGATGCTCCACAGGATCTTCAAATGGATCCCTCCCGACACGAGAAAAACCGTCACCCAGGCCCTCATCACCGGCAGACTCGACTACGGGATCGCCCTATACTCAGGAACAACAACCAAACTTCTGAGACGACTACAACGAATCCAGAATGCCTCGGCACGACTGATCCTCGACGTCCCCCGACACAGCCACATCACACCCCACCTGAGAAGCCTACACTGGCTCCCCATCAACAAGAGAATCACCTTCAAACTCCTCACCCACGCACACAAAGCACTACATAACACCGGACCAACATACCTCAACAACCGGCTCAGCTTCCACACCCCCTCCCGCAACCTCCGCTCTGCCACCCTTGCCCTCACCACAGTCCCTCGCATCCGGAAAACCACCGCCGGCGGAAGATCCTTTTCCTACCTCGCTGCCAAGACCTGGAACGCTCTCCCTACCAGCCTACGACAGACCGAGGACCTGCTGGCCTTCAGAAGACTCCTCAAGACCTGGCTCTTCGATCAGTAGCGCTCCCCCCCCCCCCCCCCCCCCCAGCGCCTTGGGACCCTCACGGGTATGTAGAGCACTTTACAAATGCAGTGATTGATTGATTGATACATGCAAAGTTGGAGCACCGTTAGACCCTATGCTTCGTATGGAGGTGAGTGCAACCTTGCCCTTTGTCTGAAGCTGGAGTGGAGATTCTGCCCCCCCCCCTCTCGGGCAACGCCCCTCCTTCGGCCCACACCCCGCTAAATCTAAGCATACAGGTGGGGCCCGCTGTCCTTAGCTTGTGACTAGGGTCTCTATAGTCATGTGTGGCCTAATGACCTGGGGCCATATGTATCAAGCCTTTTTCGATTCGCAAAGGCCAGAATTCGGCGAATTCCGGCCTTTGCGAATCGCAAAAGGCTGTTTTGCATTTTTTTATATGTATCAAAAAATCTCATCATAAGGAATCGCATAAATTTGCGATTCCTTATTTTGCTATAGCATTTAAGGAATCGCAATTTTGCGATTCCTTAAATGCTATGTATGAAGCATTTTTCTTTAGCGAATTAAGCTTAAGAAATCGCAATTTACCACCAACTTTCAATTGGTGGTAATTTGCGATTTAGTGTAAAAATGCACAAATTGGCATTTTTGAATGTGGCATGTGACGCACATACATGCCCATAGGGCATGTATGTGCGCCATATGCACACACCTGCTGATTTCAGGGGTGCAGCAGGGTGTCCTTGAGACACCCCTGCACCCTTGAAATCAATCTCATTTTGCGATTAGCAAATTGCGAATCGCAAAATGAAATGCATTTCACAATCATTCCTATGGGCCTCCTGGCCCTAAGGAATAAATGAGAAATTATTCCTTATTTGCAAATTCGCAACTTGCGAATTCGAAAATAAGGAAGATTAAAGAATCGCTGAAAAAAAAGCAATTTTTTCATACATACCGTTTTTCGATTTCTCAATAGCGATTCCTTAAAAATCGCTATTTAGAAATCGCAAAACAAAACTATGATACATATGGCCCCTAGTGCTTCTCTTGTCGAATATTGGAAGGGCATGGCAGTGGGCTGCACTTAGGAGATCTCAAAAAACTGCAGAAGAAAAATGAGAATCCATGACTTTTGACCAAATGATTGCAAAAGTCTACCAGTTGACCATGAAAAACCAATACTGCCTCAGCAAATCTGGAATGCCTGGTCAGCCTGGTGACCTCCCCAACAGGATGCTTGAACTTGACCCATACTGGGGCATCGCAGCTTACTGTCTCTTTGTGTGTACTGTAGTGTAGTTCCTAGTTTCCCACTAGGCCCTGCGCATTGGAATAGCATAAACAGTAGTATCGACGTGGAACTGCGGATATTCCAGGCCTCCACTGACTATGCTAAACTTAATTGGGTTGTGTTACCAACTAGCTCAGAGGTCACTGGAAACTTTCTTTTCTGCATAGGAAGTGATCAGCTTCCCTGGCACAGACAAGAAGGGATTCAGTTTTCCAACAACCGTGCAACATGACAACTTTGCTCCTCAGATCAAGAGTCAATCTCTAGGGTCGTGTGAAACAATAGACATGTATTTCACTCAGTCAGTCTAGTGCAGTTTACTTTCACGAGATGTAGAGAATAGAGAGACGGGCGTTTGTCAATAAAGGGTTAACATTTATTGCACAGTCTTTCTTCTCGTACAAGAGAAATGTATTGCCACAATTGCAATGATTGTTATTATAAAAGGTACGTACAGTAAGATAAGTATTGCGAAATAGAACTGTAAAAGCATTGATATGGTTTCTTAGCCATACAATGGTTAAAAGTAATAAAACATATATACAGTCATATATACATTAGGCTAACATACTCAACTGGTGCTTCTAACTAAGCCTACCCCAGTGTGCCTGACCTAAGCCTAACACGTGAAAAGGGGAGTAAGTAAGTAGCTTTAAGTTAAGTTGGTTTTGCCAAGGTTTGTTTCAAGAATTCTCGTCTAAGGGTTTAGTCAACACCATACCTCTGAATAGAATGATGGAGGATTGGTATCTCCTTCAGGGGTCTCTCTCGATATCCCAGTCACCCGCGAGGGTAAACCGGAAGCGCCGGGACTGGATTTCTCTGCACGAGAAAGGCAGCGGCTTTTCTTCAGCGCGTCGAGGAAGGAGGGGGGACAGCGTCCGCGGGCAGCTGGAATCTGCTGGATGTCTTCGCAGAGGGACGGCTGTTCAGCTCCTTAAGCGTACTGCACCATAGGTCGCGCTTTAGCGGCGATAATGGTATCAGCAGCTTCACCACCACAGGATAGCAGGCTGCAGCGACAGAGTGCTAGATTTACCAACACGGGGTCTTGCAGCTCACAGCTCACAGCTCACAGCTCACAGCTCTCATTGCTTAAGGCAACGATGGTAATATTTATACCTGACAGGTGCCGGGTTTGACGCAAGTTTGCTGGACATAAGACGTCAATTAAAGATGTCACTAGGAAGTGATAGTTATCAGTTGCTCATTAGAGTTCCATTACTAATCAAAACATAGCAAGCGGGGATTTCCAGGTTTGCTAAGTTTTTATCTTGTTGAAGAACTCGGAGTGTTATCTAGGAATATCAGATAGTGACTACTGCTCTGTCATTGCACTAATTGGTCGCAAAGGAAGTGGCAGAGGGAACTATGCTGGAATGTGGCTCTGTTCGTGTGAGGCCAGAGATGACTTTTCAGAAAATCGCACTTGAACGGTTATGCCAATATAGGGAATAAATGGATTTATAGCCGAATAGGGGCATAAGGTCACAGTATCGATCAGGAACCTAGATAAACACGCAACACCCACTCCACGGGTTAATGTCCATCAAAATTACTAAAACTAAAGCAATTAGATGCATGTGTAACATTGCCCACCCCAAAATACATAAATGCATTCGAAATAGGCGTACTTGTAATACATGAAATTTAGGTACTGTACGTTTTTTAAAGCATAGTAATCATTCAAAAAATTATTGCGTATGAAATCAATGAACGATTATGCAAAAGGAATTACACATGAAGTATCTCTGACAGAAGAAAGGCGAGATAAATCATCACATTAAAATGCATTGTAATAACATGTGTGCTAGAGGCTGGTGAAGTATTGTTATGTCTCTAGATGTGTTTAGAATAGAAGGGTGAAGCTTCTGTTCTCTAAGAATAGTTTTTACGTTAAGCAAAGAATTGTTCGTGCCAAAAAATGGTCAATATTAAAAAAAAATCCAATTCAAAAGAAAATCTAATGCTTGAACGGGGAACCCTAGAGTTCCAAAGCTGTTTGCAGTTTTTGTTGATCAAAACTGAAGGCCGAATTCAGAGTTCATGGGAACGCTGTGTGTCGGAAAAGCTTCTAAAAGTTATTGTTTCTCTACGGGTCAGAACATCGTATCAGACAGGCTCTCAAAGAATTGGTCTACAAATTCAGGTGATAGTTCAACCAAATTAGATAGCGCTGTAACTTGGCAGGTGTGAGAATGATTGCTGTCATCATATTCGGGAGCAGCAATGCTCACAGAACGTTGTACCTGGATGATGTTGCTTTTGTCACTCGCTCCACTGTTACCACTTGGCTGTAGTACAGGAGTCTCCACAAATGCCGTCATCAGGATTGGTAGCCGCTGGGGACAACACAATGCGTGAGCCGTTATTGGACTGAGCAAAGTATCGACGTCCATTGGTACTGCTGATGGAAGTGAAAGACAGATGTCCAACACGCATAACATCGCCGCAAAGCATACACCGTAGCACAGGTAAAATGCAATTTTGCCATATCGGTCTGAATGAAAGGAACCAGGTCATGTTTAGATCTCTCAGCCTGGCCAATCCAAGGACGTTAGTTATCCTGTCCCGGTAGCGCATTGCTAGGATTGTCTCTTCCATTCCCATGGGAGCTATGTCTGAGCCGAGGCTTGCCATAACGTAGCAGGAGGGTCAAAAATAGAATCCCTGCGACGAGTCCCAAAAATAATGGTATGCCGCCAAAAATGGAGTGCACAAAATTAGGAAAGATTCCCAAAATTGCCTTGAAGGGTGTTAGCAGTCCCGTAAAGACTGTCTTAAATATGCCTGGGATGCTTGTTGCACTAGACATGTTAAGGAGTTGGCTTAACATTTCTACGAAATGCACGGGGCAATTTGTTGATAAAAGGTCATGAATTTCAGTAGCTGTCCTTGCAACTAGAAGATCATACGTCTCTTTAGATGACGTTATAGGCACTGTTGTCTGTAAAAGTACAGATTTAACTTTGCTTAATGTATCAATTCGTATAGAATAGAGATTCAGACGAGGCCAGATGGGAGTCACTATGTCTGGAGGCCCACTCGGGAACAATGCTTGCATACAGCATTTGACCATGGACGTTACTTCTATTAGATAACTTTTCCCTGGCGTGAGGCCACAACATCTGTGATCCGTTCTAAGAATATAACTCCCGTTTGCGAGTTGCATAAAGAAGGGCTCTATCTGAGTTGCAGGTGTGACTAGCTGGTGGCATGAAAGGTTGTTTGAATTTCCATCACATGCTCCGTGTAAATTAATACCCTGACACAAAAGTATACCGCTTAGTGAATGTTTACAGTTCTCACCACTAAGAAATACATTTTTGTCGCTGTCACTATAGCAAGAATGAGTGTATGGTAATTTCCATATAGATTTTACATATCCTTTACCCAATTGTTCATACTGGCCAGCAGGTATGTACTCAAGGCACTTTTTAAATCGGAAAGTTGTTATCGGAATTGTGATAATTCCTTGTATTATCCATTCAATGACAGGACTCTCTGATATTGCCAATGGTAATCTCTCGAGTTTTTCGATGCTCAGGATTGTATAGTCTGCTCCTTTCTGTGCCAAACTGATCTGTTTATCAGTAAGGTTAAAACTGGAAAATAATGACGTTGTGTTAATGAAACGCCAAGGCACATAGCCTGAACGAAGATTTTGCAGCGTCCAGCCTAATTCTATAATAGAGCGTAATTGAGACTGGCCCTGTTGTAACATAAGCAAATCTCTATCTATCACATCAAAGGCAGAGGATACAATATTGTCCAACGAATATATTCTGGAAGACAGAGTCATTAACCCATTGTCTACCACAGAAAGTGATTTCTCCAAATTAATACGATCAATTTCTCGTATTTTTTCAGCAGTTTCAATTTGCTTTACTTTCCAAGCCTCGTTGTAAGCAGCATAGATACTGGTCGCTATGAAACGCTTTTGACGCTGTTTGCGTGGTCCAAGAATGAAGTCGCGCAAATCAGCACCATCTTTTAATAAAGATAAGTGTTGCTTAATTTCAGCCAGTGTGGATGTAGTTAGCCATTCTAGGCAGAGTTTCCCTACACTGTATGTTGTTATAATCCCTGGATGTTGTCTCTGGGAATATCTAGGGTCTAATCTGGTCATTTTTAAACCCTGTGTTTTATTCAGGAATCTATCTTGACAGCTGTTTGTGTCAGTAGGCCAGATTAACCACTTTTTCCAATCAGGATGTGTTCTGTTGAAATGTAAAATTTGTGACACGTCTAACCCAATATCTGCAGTTGCATTTTCTGGTATTGGCTTTGGTATAGACGGTGTTTTAAGGTCTTTGATCTTAGCTAGGCCAAGACAAGATGTTTGGTGTATTGTGTCATTTAAAAACAACATTTGTTCTGGTATCATGCAGGTTCTAAATAGTGCTTCTATGCCTTGCACCTGCCAATCTTTTGTACCCCAAAATGTTTTCGTTTCAATATTATTTTTCCAATAATCAAAACCAAATGTCATCATTTTGTCATAAAATGCTTCTGAATATGTCAATTTAGAATTTGTCAGCATTGTTTTCATTCCTGTTTTATCTAACAGTTTGTAATAAAACGTTTCTGCATTACTGGTGTTAAACCCTGAAAAATATTTGAATTTCTCAAAAAATGCTTTAGAACTGCTTTTAGGAGGTGTAGAACAATGTTCCCATTGGTTATACATAAAAACATTTCTAGGCTGTGCAGATTTATGCAAGTAATGATCCCCATAGTGGGTGTAACAGAATAACTGCTCATAACTAGATGAACCTTGTAAATAATCATGATCTGTGAATCTAGCTGACATTACTAAATCAGACATCATGTCATTAATACTGTTAAAGTCCCAATCATCAGAGAATGTACTAGGTGTCACAAAGTCACTTAAGGAAACCTTTAGTTGATGAGGATACTTCAGGATTTCGACCGGACCATAGATTTCATAGTCTGTTTTCTCCCATACTACCCCACCAGGTATTGGAATTGCTGTGACATTTACTGTTGACAGTTCTCTTTTCTTCACGTGGGATGATCTGTGTGGTTTCAGGACTAAGTTGATGTTCTGACTTGCTGTGTCCATTGTAATATATTTTCCCTCAATGAATTTTCCCAAACACAGTACCATGATGAGCCAAAGCAGGACGAAAAATACACCTAGACCGAACCAGAACTCTAGCCAAGGGGAAACAAGGTAGATTTCCTTCAGTTGATGAAAGAGTTCTGTTGCTTTTTCTTTAAAAGACTTTTTTGTTTCTGGCATCACTTCGGGGTCGTTTTGATCTTCAGAGAAGTTGTCGAAGTTGATGAAATAACCAGAGGCAGTTCTGTCAATTGATGGGATTGTTCTTTCAATCTGTCTCTCGGTAGCACTTTCTGATGCCACATCATTGTAGACTGGTGTTGTTTCTTGACGAACTGTTTCAATCTGTGTTTCAAGAGGCACGAGTTCCATGGCATTATTGCATAGTCCTTCATTGTGCACTGCAGGCTGATCGAATGTGATTAGTCTTTCAGTTTGAACCTCTTGGATTGTTGCAAGTTTGGGTATTCTGTTGTTTCTTGGGAGTCCACTGGGCCTACTGTTGATTATAGGCCACATGCTTGTGGTTTTACCAGATCGATAGACACGACTCTGTTCTCCTTTTTACCAGCAAGGGGCGGTAGCACAACTGATCTTGTTCCGGTGACTGCCAAGACAGGTACTGCTTTTCTGTAAGAAGGCCCAAATTCCTTCTTGACCGCGATCTTTTCTCTGACTAGATCCCCAATCTTTGGAATCCAGACAGGCCTTGCTGGGGCTGTTGCGGGTGGTGCCTCGTCAGTGGGACTTGGCTGTTGTTTTAACTTTATGTTGCTTAATGATTTTCTTGTTTCATTCAGTTCCTGTAAAACAGCCAAACGATCCTTTACATCAAAGTGCTTTGTTTCTTCTTGTACCACTGACATCTGACTATCGAGGTCCTGAACTCGCATTCTAATTCCGAACAATAGTTCGTATGGGCTGAAACCTTTTAGAGAATTTCTTGGCATGTTGTTAAGACTAGTCTGGACACTTATTAAATGTTTGACCCACCCAGCGCCTGAACCTAATACCTTCGCTGTTATAGATTGCTTTATGTCACGGTTTTTTCTTTCTACCACACTATTCCCTTCGGGGTGCGACGGACAAGAATACCGCAACCCAATTCCCATGCTAGCCATGGCCTCCTTATAGGCTCGAGAGCTGAAAGCAGGACCCTGGTCAGAATGGAACGTGGTAATTGCGTATGTGCCGATAAAGACTCGCAAATCTTTTATAACCGTTCTAGCGTCAGCCGAGCGCTGGGGCCACATCCATATGAACCTCGTACAGGAATCCACTGCTACCATGATATATCTATAGTTGCCGTCCCTTTGTAGGGGACCGCAGTGGTCCAGGTAAAAGCATGCAAATGGTTTATCCAAGATGAGAAAAAGTGTCTGCGCTGGTCGTTTTACTGTTGATACTTTTGTCCTTTGGCATATGTCGCATTCTAATACACACTTTTTAGTTTGTATTCTCAAGCGAGGCCACCAATATCTCTGTTTCAATAGTGATATTGTTGCGGATACGCCAGCGTGTGCAGAAGCAAGCCCTTCATGTGCCGCTTTGATAAGTCCTAGTCTGTGTTCCCTGTTTGGAATTACTCTATCCCCCACTCCAGGGATTCGAGCAAAAGGAACATTATTTGTATCCGTTAAGTACAAGTACTTTTCAGGAAAGCCTTTTGGGAGTGTTTTCTTATCATTTTTTACTGACGTACTGACAGCTTGTAGAATATCGCTGTCTATTTTTGTTTGTGACCGAGTTATCGCAGCTACGGAAGCCGTTTGCACAGCTGCCTTCGCGGCTTCATCAGCCAATGAATTCCCTGCAACGTGAACGCCATCACGTTGATGACTCAGTGTATGTATCACGTGAGTCTTTTGTAGTTCTTTCTGTAAAAGAACTACCTGTTCCCAAAGCATTTTATGCTTTATTGTGCCACCTTTTGCATCTTTGAAACCATTTTCCACCCAATTCTGCAAGTATTCATTATAAGATTGTACACAATAAAAAGAATCGCACACTATTAGTGTGGGGAATTCGCGATCGGTATTTTCTAGCGCCATCTTAAATTCTACTAATTCAGCTCGTTGAGCCGAGCAATCTCCTAGAGATTGCGTTTTGGTGACCAGTGGTCTAAATTTTCCTTTGTGCCAGCGACCTTTTACAATCGCGCACGCAGCACTGTAAGCTTGCTTACCCCCAACTGCGGGTTGTGCTGATCCGTCAGTATATATAATACTTCCGTATTCTTCGAGATATTTACAACAAGGGGTGGTGAGGGACAGAGTCTCTGAATTAAACAGAATACTCTCACCCAGTCAAGAGATCAGGGCTAGATCCAACACCGTTTTTTAGCTCACTGCACCATCCCAGTTTCAGAACCTGGCTGTATGCAAATTAGTCTGTTCCTGTCCCAGTGCATGATGGGAACAGGGCAAACCAAACTACAAAAGCCAATTCTTTCACTGGGAAGGAAACAAGCTACCGGGGACCGGTTTCTGGCATTTCAGCCTCTTCGGCCCGGCTTGCTTGAATCCTGATGGTGCAATGAGCAAGGGACTCACATCTGAGTATACCCTTCCACGCTTAGGGTGGACAAAAATATTTACAACAAGGGGTGGTGAGGGACAGAGTCTCTGAATTAAACAGAATACTCTCACCCAGTCAAGAGATCAGGGCTAGATCCAACACCGTTTTTTAGCTCACTGCACCATCCCAGTTTCAGAACCTGGCTGTATGCAAATTAGTCTGTTCCTGTCCCAGTGCATGATGGGAACAGGGCAAACCAAACTACAAAAGCCAATTCTTTCACTGGGAAGGAAACAAGCTACCGGGGACCGGTTTCTGGCATTTCAGCCTCTTCGGCCCGGCTTGCTTGAATCCTGATGGTGCAATGAGCAAGGGACTCACATCTGAGTATACCCTTCCACGCTTAGGGTGGACAAAAATATTTACAACAAGGGGTGGTGAGGGACAGAGTCTCTGAATTAAACAGAATACTCTCACCCAGTCAAGAGATCAGGGCTAGATCCAACACCGTTTTTTAGCTCACTGCACCATCCCAGTTTCAGAACCTGGCTGTATGCAAATTAGTCTGTTCCTGTCCCAGTGCATGATGGGAACAGGGCAAACCAAACTACAAAAGCCAATTCTTTCACTGGGAAGGAAACAAGCTACCGGGGACCGGTTACTGGCATTTCAGCCTCTTCGGCCCGGCTTGCTTGAATCCTGATGGTGCAATGAGCAAGGGACTCACATCTGAGTATACCCTTCCACGCTTAGGGTGGACAAAAATATTTACAACAAGTTCTGAGCTGGGATGGGGCAGTGAGATAAATAACGGTGATGGATCAAGCCCTGATCTTTGGACTGGGTAAGAGTGGTCTGTTTAACTCAGACACTCTGTTCATCACCACCCCCTTTTTGTAAATCGTTTTTGGCCACTATAGGTGTGGCAGGGTATACTCAGACATGAGTCCCTTTCTCACTGCTCCATCAGGATTCAAGCAAGCCGGGCCGAAGAAGGCTGAAATGCCAGAAACCGGTCCCCGGTAGCTTGTCTCCTTTCTGGTGAAGAATTGGCTTGGTAGTTTAGTCTGCCCTGTTCCCATGATGCACTGGGCCAGGGACAGACTGATTTGCATATAGCCAGGTTCTGAGCTGGGATGGGGCAGTGAGATAAATAACGGTGATGGATCAAGCCCTGATCTTTGGACTGGGTAAGAGTGGTCTGTTTAACTCAGACACTCTGTTCATCACCACCCCCTTTTTGTAAATCGTTTTTGGCCACTATAGGTGTGGCAGGGTATACTCAGACATGAGTCCCTTTCTCACTGCTCCATCAGGATTCAAGCAAGCCGGGCCGAAGAAGGCTGAAATGCCAGAAACCGGTCCCCGGTAGCTTGTCTCCTTTCTGGTGAAGAATTGGCTTGGTAGTTTAGTCTGCCCTGTTCCCATGATGCACTGGGCCAGGGACAGACTGATTTGCATATAGCCAGGTTCTGAGCTGGGATGGGGCAGTGAGATAAATAACGGTGATGGATCAAGCCCTGATCTTTGGACTGGGTAAGAGTGGTCTGTTTAACTCAGACACTCTGTTCATCACCACCCCCTTTTTGTAAATCGTTTTTGGCCACTATAGGTGTGGCAGGGTATACTCAGACATGAGTCCCTTTCTCACTGCTCCATCAGGATTCAAGCAAGCCGGGCCGAAGAAGGCTGAAATGCCAGAAACCGGTCCCCGGTAGCTTGTCTCCTTTCTGGTGAAGAATTGGCTTGGTAGTTTAGTCTGCCCTGTTCCCATGATGCACTGGGCCAGGGACAGACTGATTTGCATATAGCCAGGTTCTGAGCTGGGATGGGGCAGTGAGATAAATAACGGTGATGGATCAAGCCCTGATCTTTGGACTGGGTAAGAGTGGTCTGTTTAACTCAGACACTCTGTTCATCACCACCCCCTTTTTGTAAATCGTATTCTTCGAGAGGCAGGATTTCAATTGGCAGAGGACATTCATATTCATATTGTAAAAATTCCTGTGTTTTTAAATTAGGATCAAATTCATAAACTACGTTTGTTGCAGCAAGAGAATTAACCCACTGAATCCATCTCGGATGCAAAGCTTTAGCATTAGGAATGCTTGCTTTAGTTACCGCTTCTAAAGCCGGTATAGGAGTTACGATTATTATTCGTTTACCTTGTGCTAGGGGCCTTTCTTTCGCTACAGCAGTTTGAACCGCAGTTAGAATTTTCTCCGTTGAACTGAATTTTATTTCAGCCTTTGTGTACAAATGTGATTTGTAAGCTATTGGTACCTTTTCTCCCTCATTAGAGGTTAGGTACGTGAATCCGCATCTTCCTGGGATGACTCGGATTACAAGATCACGTGTGTTGTCACGTGTATCTAATTTTGTTTTTGCTAACACGTCTGTTTGCAGTGATCTCAAAATTTCTGTGTGTTTTTGAGTCCAATTGATTTGTTTAAAATCAGGTTTTATTAGTTCGTAGAGAGGTTTAACCCTCTCTGCGTAATTTAGGATGTAAGTTCTTCCGAAATTCAGAAAACCTAGAATGGATTGTAAATTCTTCAGCGTTTTTGGAGCTTGGAGTACAGCGCACTTCTCTAAGAAGTTGTCCGCTAGGCTTTTCCCTTCACTTGATAATATGGCTGAGATACCCGCCACCCCCTCTCAACACAATCCCCAAAAGGAGGGAAACCGGAAACAGTTCTTAAAGTTTTTGGATGTGGGATGGAGTGACCATCCCGGCCGTATTTATTAAAACAAAATTAAAACATTAAACGTTTTCATGTTATGTACAATTTCATTATCACATTACGATGTTTGGCTAACCTTAACATAATCTCTAATACAGAGGTTCTCCTAGCCGAACTAGCATCCTACAAAACATTCTCTAAGAACACTGAAATTGTACATCCTAACGTTTAAGGGCCAACGGCAAGGTCATAACCGGTGTCAAGATCCCTAACCAGACTTACCCCTCCCACTTGGGAGGGGCGACAGCACAGAGGCTTACCTCAAGTGCAACTACTAACAATTTCCCTTGACTTGACGGGGGCCCTTAAGACTCGACGCCATTTAAAGGTCGTTCGAACACTTGTGTGTGGTATCTAGAAGGTATCGTTGACCTCTCCCCACCCCACACAACTTACCGCATCTGCCGTCGCAGATGACCCTGGCCCCGGGAAATTCCCCAGGAGGGGGCTGTAACCCCTCCTACAAAGGAAGGGGCCTTGACCGCCTTTCCTTTACTTCCGGCGACCCGCCCTTAGACGGGACCGCCTCCCCACTGAGGGGCCAATGGCCACCTCTCCCGAGCGCTCCCATCCGTGTTGGGTGACGCCCACTCATAGGGATCTACCAATTAGTGCTCACCGATCATGACCTTACCGCCTACCAAAAATAAATACGACAATTCTGAAACCTATGAAAACATTGGTCACTACGACCGAAAGAGCCTGCTAGAAATGCAACACTACATCAACTCATTTTAATCGTAACAACCTAGACTGTATTCACCATACTTTATTATGATTAACCACAAACTGATACTGTCACAGCCTGTAAACGAAATGGAAAAACCAACTTATAACTTCACTTTATTGCACAACAACTTGCTGTCCTCAGGGGCTGGTGGGTGGGTCAAAATTGGCTCTTCGTTCCGTCCCGAGCTCACGTGTAGCGAGGGGGTGCAGCTTCGGAGCACAAGAACAAGAGGACGTCTTCTGGTCTTGCGCCTTCTTTTATCCGTCTTCAGGGTGGGCGAAAAACCCGCCCCTGCCCGCCCCGAGGGCGTGGCCGGCTGCGTCGGTGTCTAGGCCAGCCCATTCTAGGGCGGGAAAAAGCGCGCCCCGGCTACGCCGCTTCGGGCATACCAGCCGAGACGCGCCTCCCGCCCAAAAATGGCTTCCCGGGGGGATCGAGGCACTCAGCCATACGTTCGGGGGGACCGAGTGGTCGCCCCTTTCCATATGGCTGAGATACCCGCCACCCCCTCTCAACACAATCCCCAAAAGGAGGGAAACCGGAAACAGTTCTTAAAGTTTTTGGATGTGGGATGGAGTGACCATCCCGGCCGTATTTATTAAAACAAAATTAAAACATTAAACGTTTTCATGTTATGTACAATTTCATTATCACATTACGATGTTTGGCTAACCTTAACATAATCTCTAATACAGAGGTTCTCCTAGCCGAACTAGCATCCTACAAAACATTCTCTAAGAACACTGAAATTGTACATCCTAACGTTTAAGGGCCAACGGCAAGGTCATAACCGGTGTCAAGATCCCTAACCAGACTTACCCCTCCCACTTGGGAGGGGCGACAGCACAGAGGCTTACCTCAAGTGCAACTACTAACAATTTCCCTTGACTTGACGGGGGCCCTTAAGACTCGACGCCATTTAAAGGTCGTTCGAACACTTGTGTGTGGTATCTAGAAGGTATCGTTGACCTCTCCCCACCCCACACAACTTACCGCATCTGCCGTCGCAGATGACCCTGGCCCCGGGAAATTCCCCAGGAGGGGGCTGTAACCCCTCCTACAAAGGAAGGGGCCTTGACCGCCTTTCCTTTACTTCCGGCGACCCGCCCTTAGACGGGACCGCCTCCCCACTGAGGGGCCAATGGCCACCTCTCCCGAGCGCTCCCATCCGTGTTGGGTGACGCCCACTCATAGGGATCTACCAATTAGTGCTCACCGATCATGACCTTACCGCCACAGGTCCGGATAGTTGACCGGCTATCCGGACCCCCCACAAAACTCCTACCTAAAGGTCATGTTCCAAAGATTTTAACCAGGCTAGGAAGTCTCCTATGAGTAACTCATTCCCCGCCCTCGACAAATGCACACCATCCCCCAGATACATACTGTCATCATTAATACCATTATGCGAGATCGAATGCAATGCCTTGGAACGGAACAACCTACTCACTTTGTTATTCAATTTTCTAACAGAATGATTCAAAGCAGGGATCGAGATAGCCCCCCGCCACACTTTTCGTGGGATCATATGAGACCATGCGATTAGGCACCCCGGAACTCTCCTCGCTAACCAACTTACCGTGGAAAGCATAGCCTCCAGGAGAAGTCGTCTACCGGTGGTGACCAGATCATTGCCCCCCAAATGCACTATGACTATGGACGGCGGTGACCTCATCCGCTCTAACAAGCCCTCAAAAAATTCCTGAAACTGGTCAATACAGAGACCGCCCCTTCCGTAGAAGGACACTCTGTACCCGTATTCCTCAGGTACGTGAACCATGTCACCTGCTTTGAATACGTCTGCAGCCCGTCTCACGTATGAGTGGCCCACGACCCAAACCTCCTTCCTCACAGCCGGTGACGTGCGACCGCTGACCTGGTGTTGGGTCGACTGCTCAGTCTGCCCTGCCGCGTAGGCTTGCGCAACTGAAAACAAACAAAGACAAGAGGCGTGAGTACAAGATTACAGTTTCACAACATGTGCAATCGCACGTACCTCTTATAACAATTGGAGGACCAGCGCCCCACACGTTTCACTTGTTCTACATTAAGACCTCTGGCTGTAGCTTCAGTGGCAGCCCCTATACGAAAGGAGTGGGTCCCAAATTCGCCCGGGTCCAAGCCCGCTGCGGCAATGGCCATTGCAAGCACCCGTTGAAACTGAAACCTCGTCAGCGGGGTGGCGTCTGCATGCCTCAACAATGTCCCTCCCCATGATGCCACCCTTCGTGCTAGGTAATCTTCTAAGCACTGTACCGGACACATGGATGAGTCGGGGTTCCTGCGGATGATCGTGCAGTCCCCTCTCCCATCTTGGTCAGTCTTGGACCTGAGAAAGGAGACAATCATCGCGTCACCCCTGATCTGGACATGCTCCCTGCACAAACCCCCCGTCACGTCCCGTTTGTTCCTTGCAACCAGCTCACTAACTCTCATAGCCCCGTGAAATGCCAGCGTAAATGCAGTCCGGAACAAACAGGTCTCGAACGGGGACGAGCATGTGTTCGGGAGCGTGACCAGTAACTGGGACAACCTGTCTAGACCTATCGGTCGTCGTACATCTACTCTGCGACCCTCTAGACGTTGCCACCCACGTAGCGCTTTTTGTACCGTGAAAGACGCTGTTGGGTCCAGGATGCCATGGGCCCTGGCAACAAAGGAAATGGCGGCACGATGCCGTTGGGCCGTAGCCACCGATTTCCCAGCCCTACGTAAGGACATCAGAAAAAGTACTACCAACTCCTCCTGACCCCAAAGTCCTCCTCTCTCTGCCCCCAAAAAGGCTAAATAGGCCTGGAACGCCCCTTCATATGCCTTCCTTGTCCTGGGTGCTAGACTCTCTCCCACGAGGTGACGAAGTTCGGGGCACCGAGAGACCAGAGAGCTTCGGGGAAGGGTGCCGGCTCCGGGTCCGCTGAAGGAAGGAAACCCGAGAAAGCCTGCATGTGAAAACGAGACAGTGCATCAGCAGCCTGATTCATCACCCCTGGGACATGTTTTGCTCTGAATACTACGTTCAGTTGCATACACAGTAAGACAATTTCTTTGAGGAGCCTCAAAATCAACTTACAACGGGCTGCCTGACTATTGATGCATTCTACCACGGTCATATTATCGGACCAGAACACAACAGAATGATCTCTGAACCCTTCTGGCCAGGTTCTCAGGGCCACCAGAATGGGAAATAGTTCGAGGAAAGCGATGTTACTTGTCAGCCCCTTCTCGTGCCACCATAGGGGCCACTTTTGTGCCGACCATTTCGTGCCGAAGATGGCGCCAAAACCTACGCTTCCTGCTGAATCTGTCCATAGCCCAAGCTCTTCAGAGGAGACGGCTGGCTTGTTCCAGACGACCCGGCCATTGAAGTCCGCCAAGAATGCTAACCAAATCCGCATGTCCTGGCGGACCTCGGCCGATAACCTTGTGCGATGATGACCCTCCTTTAAGCCAACCATTGCTTGGGCAATTGAGCGGGAAAAGGGGCGAGCCATTGGTATCACCCTCAAGGCAAAGTTCAACTTTCCCACTAACTGTTGCAACTGATGCAGTGTAACTTTGGATGCCTTTAAACATACTTGGAGGGCTGCCCTGAATTTCGACACTTTGCTAGCTGGTAAACGGAAGCACCCCTCCCTTGAGTCCAACTCGATCCCCAAAAACTCGAGGCAAGTCGTGGGACCCATAGTTTTACCTGGTGCCAACGGCACGCCAAGATGATCCATTAACACACAGAATTCAGCTAAGGCCCGGGCACATTCGGGAGTACCGGCGGGGCCAAGGAACAGAAAATCGTCAAGGCAGTGCATTACATTTCGGAAACCCGTTTTCTTAGTGAACACCCATTGCAGGAAAGTACTGAATTTCTCAAAGTAAGCACATGATATAGAGCATCCCATTGGCATACACCTATCCATGTAAAATGACCCCTGGAACCCGAATCCCAGAAGACGCTGATCGTCTGGGTGTACCGGAAGCAACCGGAACGCTGACTCGATATCAGATTTCGCCATCAACGTCCCGTGCCCCAGGCGATTCAAGATGGCTACCGCCTCATCAAAAGATGCGTATCGCACCGAACAAACTTCTGGCTCAATTGCGTCGTTCACCGAAAGACCATATGGAGCAGATAGATTATGAATCAAACGAAACTCACCCGGGTCTTTCTTGGGGACCACCCCTAACGGAGAACAAACGAAATCCGGTACCGGGGGCTCACTAAACGGGCCGGCGACCCGTCCCCGGCTAACCTCTTTCTGAATTTTTTCTTGCACTACAGATGCATGTTGTAAAACGGAAAGTTGATTTTTGCACATCCCTACACCCTGAAAGTCCCCTACCGGGATGCGGAAACCATGTGTAAAACCGTTCCGCAGCACCCCGGCAGAAGTACGATCCGGGTATTCGCTGAGCCAGGGAATCATTGCCAAGGTATCAATCGGGGTTGGTAAAGGCGCCCCTCGGCCTAGTTTAGACCTGTTTGGCGCCTCCCTTACCCCCATTCTCACTCGTTCTGGCTCTGCACGATGACTCAGGATGGGACGACCCACACGTACTACACTCATGTTTGAATTTACACGATCCCGGAGGCCTGGTACACTTCCCCTTGTTAAAATTAAAACAGAAACCCTTTCTACCTGTGTTGCCTGCGGGCCTCGACTGGTCGTCGGTGCTCGTACTTGGTCGAAAGGGCGTCCCCACATTTTGGCGGGAGTAATCAACAACAGTGCTCCCGACCAATGGCATTCTTAACATTCCCGATTCTTTCATTTTATCCCATGTTAAAGAATCGTAACAATCCCAAGTCAAACTCTTGTTATGTTCCTTTTCTTTCCTGAACAAATTGTCATAACAAAACCAATGGTTACCTTGATACGCTGTCGAGTAACCCATAATTCGTGATTGATAAACGGGAAACTCAGGCAGCAACTCGGGCCTACGTTCCCCCAAAATTGATGTGAAAATACCCCATGCATTGCCCCAGTTGCCAATGTTCTCATTGACCTTAAAGGCGGCCATCTTTGCGCGCCAAACACTCGGATGCATTAAGTCCTTCTGACTTTTTACATGCTCCACATCATAATGATCAACAAGCAGGGAAAAAATATTCACGTACTCCCCCGCCCAGATCTTTTCTTTTATAGCTAAAGGCACATGTTGTCCTAATCTCTCTCTACGAGAGGGTGCTGACTCGTCCCTTGCAATCGGCAATGGCCGCTTACCTGCACCGGACGCAGCTTCTGCCGATTGCGACTTGTCTATCCCCGCCAACGGCGTAGCCACTCTAGCTGCCTCTTTCTTCTCACGAAGCCCTTTTATCAGCGCCTGTGCTTCGGCAGCCGTGGCGCCATCACTACTATCCCCCAACCATGCTGCTAGCTGTGCTGCCAGCTCGGGGGGCATGTCTTCCTTGGATGTCGGGGTGACGACAACGGGGATTGGATTCCCCTCCATCGGTACTGGGGTCGGCGCCTCGAGCGGGGCAGAGGGAACCGGGACGGCCCCACCGGCTGGAACCTTTCTCGGCCTCTTAGGTCTCCCTCCAGCCGGCGGGGTGCCCGAACCCTCCTCCCCATCTCGCTCCGCCAACCGTTTCTTTATGTCGGACACTTCTTTGCAAAGGGCCCGCACCATCTGTTCGGTCGTCATTCTTTTTGCGCCTTTCTTGGGCATCTCTCCGAGGAAGTATCTAGAAGACAAAGAAAAAGATCAAAACGCTCAAAATTGGCTCTTCGTTCCGTCCCGAGCTCACGTGTAGCGAGGGGGTGCAGCTTCGGAGCACAAGAACAAGAGGACGTCTTCTGGTCTTGCGCCTTCTTTTATCCGTCTTCAGGGTGGGCGAAAAACCCGCCCCTGCCCGCCCCGAGGGCGTGGCCGGCTGCGTCGGTGTCTAGGCCAGCCCATTCTAGGGCGGGAAAAAGCGCGCCCCGGCTACGCCGCTTCGGGCATACCAGCCGAGACGCGCCTCCCGCCCAAAAATGGCTTCCCGGGGGGATCGAGGCACTCAGCCATACGTTCGGGGGGACCGAGTGGTCGCCCCTTTCCATTCGTACCCTAAGAATAGTACTGTCAGATGGGCAATTCGGGACTTCTTAAAGTTGAATTTGTAACCCTCTGCTGCGAACCCAAGTATAATGGTGTTCACTCTTTTCAAATGAGTATCCAAGTCGTCGTCTGTGATATAAATATCATCTACGTAAGATAATGCTTCATCATCATAGATTTGTAGTAACTCTGTTACCCTAGCTGAGAATAGTCCTGGGCTGTTCTTGAACCCCTGTGGGAGTCGACAGAATTTTTCTGCGACCCAAATGCGGAGAAAGCGGTCAAATATCTGCTTTCTTGTGCAATGTTTTGACAAAAGAAACCATTAGATATGTCTAATGTCGTTTTATATTTTTTCCTAACTATGTTATTCATTAGGGCTGCACTATGCGAGTTTTGTACTGCAAAAGTTTTGCAACATGTATTAAGATGTCTGTAGTCCAAAACTAGACGATATGAATTGTCTGGCTTGGAGACTGGAAACAAAGGATTGTTCATTTGAGAGGTGCATGTTTCAATCACCCCCTGGTACTCAAGTTGATCTAAGATCTCCCTGACCTGTTTTTTAGCTTCTTGCTTTATGGGATACTGCCGTTGGGCAGTTGGTTCACTTTTTAGTTGGATTTTGTGAGGAGGTGAATCCTCATCCCATCCTACATGATTTTTATACAATGCAGGTGCCTGTGCTATTGCCCATTTCCGTGCATATGTATATTTTTTGTGAATCGGTATGTGATTCGAGAAGGCAGGCATAATCACTTCTTCGCCACGAGGGCACTCCCTGACAAACTCCGGGGGCCAATCTTTTTCAGCTAACAGAATATCATAGCCTTTTGAGAGCTTATCCCAAAATAGACCCTTTATTTTCCTAGTCTTATCACCCTCTATACGCAATGTTATTTCGTATATTTTATGGGGCTCGCTAAGTCTGGCGTCGGCAGTTTCAACCTGAATGTATTCATTCGTGTCCACTGTCTCCAGATGACTCATCAAGTTCTTGCGCGCTATACTGATTTCTGCTGCACTGTCCAACATTGTCAATGCCCACTCCCCGTTTTTCAACTGTGTCCTCAGTATTCTCGGCATGGTTGATTACTCTAATACTGGCTACCTTCTTTGTAGGAAATTGAGATTTTTTACTCTGAGCAGGTTCCTTGTCTTTGGACTTGGTGTGCTCTCCTGGGTCTGACCGTCCTCTTCTTTCCGAAGTCTGTGGAAGAGATCGAGAGGGACGTGTATCAATACTTTGATATCTATCAGGTTTTTTCAGATTATCCCTATTTCTAAGGTTATATCTTTTCTCAGAGTGCTCCCGCTGGGGAGACTGGCGTTCTCGAGTCGGAGTTCTTTCCCTCCGTCGAGGAGACCTTCCTCTGGACTGGAAAACTTTTTCCTTGGGAGTGGATTGTTTATTTCCATCCCAGCTCTTCTTAGGAGTGTTTAAATTATTTTTAATAAATAATTTTTCGGGATTTTCGAGCAGTTGGGTCTTAACTGGTTTTCCACCCAAGCTGTCTCTACCTAATTCTTCATAGCATTTTTCTATGATTTTTGCAAGCTCAACAGGATCTTTTATATCTGTTTCCCTAACCTTCTGGCGAATCGCCACAGATGCTGCTTCTCCTTTTATGTTGGCTAATAATATAGCCGAGACCTGCTTAAAGTCTTTCAGTAATTTCATACCTAGATTTAAAGCGGGCTCTGGACCGAATTCATTTTGAATCTGTTTTAGCACTTCTGGTATAACCGCCATAGACGGAACACCGTGTGTTTTTGTGTAAATGGAAGCAAAGACTGTACCCCAAGTGTCACAGTCCTCCACGTGTGGTGCGATTCCCATAGGAAGGCAGATGGTCAAGATTCTGTGTTTCTCAATAGGGGTAGTATCAGGAAATACTGCCTCTATTTGAGTGATTTTCTGTGCTAACCAGAAAGGAATTTGTTCCCGTTTTACGGGTGTTTTACCAAGACATGATTGTATGTTCTGTGGTGTAATTTTATTTGTGTTCCCCTGGTGAGGGGTCAGCTGGTGTGAATTAACAGCTGGCTGGACTGTTGCAGCCCGCATTACATATTGGACTAATTGCCTATGTATTTTTATTAGTGTGTTTAGCTGTACTAACAGCTCTTCTCTTGACATTCTTACAATGTCAGGATGTGGTGTGTAGCTGGCTAGAACCGGCCACGTGGCTCCTGGTCTACCTAGAGGACCGAGCCTAGTTATGTGATCATTGTGTTTTAGGGCGCCATTAAACCAGAGCAGGTGCTCTTGAAATTTAAGTGGAATTTCAATCTCCTCGAAAGGAGCGTACTCTTCCGGAGGTTTCTCTATTTTGTAATAGTGAAACTCTTGTGTTGTAGCGTTTGCCGCTGGAAAGTTTATCCATGAATAGAATACCTCTGTCTGCCGATACTCGTGAGCCTCTATCACGAAAATTACTGTACCACCTTGTGGTGTCAGTCCGTTTTCTATAAGTTTTAACGTTATAGATCTTCTTAAGTGTGCCGGGATGATAATAGCATCCGGGTCTGTGTATTCGGGACCTTGCTGAGTCGCATCTGCTGCGCCCCCAGTGGTTCCGTTATTTTCTGGCATTGTAAAAATGCAAGGTTTGCAGAGTAGGTCTCCAAGGAGACAAAGATTAGGTGCACAATATTTTGGAACACTGTATCCTTCAACGTTGAATAAACCGGAGCTTTACATAGGAATCTCTTCCTACTAAGGTCGGGCGGATTTTAACCTTTCACCCACTCCAGACGTCTATTGGAGTATTTACGGGAGAAAGGGGTCTATGTGAAATATGCACGACTAAGTTACTCTACTGTCTTGCGTTAGTTTATCGCCTTACCAAACGTTGGGCGCCATGTAGTGTAGTTCCTAGTTTCCCACTAGGCCCTGCGCATTGGAATAGCATAAACAGTAGTATCGACGTGGAACTGCGGATATTCCAGGCCTCCACTGACTATGCTAAACTTAATTGGGTTGTGTTACCAACTAGCTCAGAGGTCACTGGAAACTTTCTTTTCTGCATAGGAAGTGATCAGCTTCCCTGGCACAGACAAGAAGGGATTCAGTTTTCCAACAACCGTGCAACATGACAACTTTGCTCCTCAGATCAAGAGTCAATCTCTAGGGTCGTGTGAAACAATAGACATGTATTTCACTCAGTCAGTCTAGTGCAGTTTACTTTCACGAGATGTAGAGAATAGAGAGACGGGCGTTTGTCAATAAAGGGTTAACATTTATTGCACAGTCTTTCTTCTCGTACAAGAGAAATGTATTGCCACAATTGCAATGATTGTTATTATAAAAGGTACGTACAGTAAGATAAGTATTGCGAAATAGAACTGTAAAAGCATTGATATGGTTTCTTAGCCATACAATGGTTAAAAGTAATAAAACATATATACAGTCATATATACATTAGGCTAACATACTCAACTGGTGCTTCTAACTAAGCCTACCCCAGTGTGCCTGACCTAAGCCTAACACGTGAAAAGGGGAGTAAGTAAGTAGCTTTAAGTTAAGTTGGTTTTGCCAAGGTTTGTTTCAAGAATTCTCGTCTAAGGGTTTAGTCAACACCATACCTCTGAATAGAATGATGGAGGATTGGTATCTCCTTCAGGGGTCTCTCTCGATATCCCAGTCACCCGCAAGGGTAAACCGGAAGCGCCGGGACTGGATTTCTCTGCACGAGAAAGGCAGCGGCTTTTCTTCAGCGCGTCGAGGAAGGAGGGGGGACAGCGTCCGCGGGCAGCTGGAATCTGCTGGATGTGTTCGCAGAGGGACGGCTGTTCAGCTCCTTAAGCGTACTGCACTATAGGTCGCGCTTTAGCGGCGATAATGGTATCAGCAGCTTCACCACCACAGGATAGCAGGCTGCAGCGACAGAGTGCTAGATTTACCAACACGGGGTCTTGCAGCTCACAGCTCACAGCTCACAGCTCTCATTGCTTAAGGCAACGATGGTAATATTTATACCTGACAGGTGCCGGGTTTGACGCAAGTTTGCTGGACATAAGACGTCAATTAAAGATGTCACTAGGAAGTGATAGTTATCAGTTGCTCATTAGAGTTCCATTACTAATCAAAACATAGCAAGCGGGGATTTCCAGGTTTGCTAAGTTTTTATCTTGTTGAAGAACTCGGAGTGTTATCTAGGAATATCAGATAGTGACTACTGCTCTGTCATTGCACTAATTGGTCGCAAAGGAAGTGGCAGAGGGAACTATGATTGGAATGTGGCTCTGTTCGTGTGAGGCCAGAGATGACTTTTCAGAAAATCGCACTTGAACGGTTATGCCAATATAGGGAATAAATGGATTTATAGCCGAATAGGGGCATAAGGTCACAGTATCGATCAGGAACCTAGATAAACACGCAACAGTACTTTGTGGATTTTTACCAGCCCAGGCACACAGGAACCCTTTTACCGGCCATCAAGGCTAGCTTAGTTTTAGAACTAAAAAAGGGGCCTCCATTAGTGCAGAGGCTTTGAACTTTTAGAGGCGCTTTTGGGACTACACACAATGAAGGAAATGTAAGCTCCAAACATGGGGCCTGAGAATGGGGACTTTTACACTTGTTGACTGGCATGCGTCCCTTTTGACTTTTGCCGCGAGACCTGGGTGTCTCTTTTTGAACAGCTCTTGTTCACATGCCCTCATCAGACTTCCCTAACGCTGGGTGTGGCCTGGCAAATCTGCCCTGGTGGATCATCAGCAGAGTGGGGCCCAAGTGAGATCACCCTGTGATGACGAACTTGGTGCAGTCCCCCGATAGACACACCTTTCAGCCGCTCTGAATTTCTGGACGCAAGTAAACATTTTGACCTACCACTGCTGTCTTTAGTTTTTTTTTAATCTGGTATTGGTATGGGGGGAGAGGGTGAGTGGGTGAGCCACTGGGTGTTACGTTTTTTTAATCATTCCTCCTTGTGCTGGGAGGTATTACTTTTACTGCACAATTTGACTCTGTGTTTATGTGAAGGTGCTCCTTCCCCACACTGTCACCCCTCCCAGCGGGTGTTGTGAACCCGGACACTGTTGTGTAGGATTCCCTTTCTGTGGCTGCTGCTGCCATGTGCTCGCCCAATTGCTGGATCCCTGCTGCGGTTGTGTGGTGATTGGCAGACCTTCCTGCTGGATATGGGATACATTTGGATTCCCCTGTGTTTGGTGTTGAGGAGGGACGTTGGTGGGGTTTTGTGGTAGCTGGCCCTGGGATCTCTAATGTTTTTTCTGTTCATGGTATGCCTTTAACCAGCATCACTATGCCTGGTGCCCCAGATTATGGCAATAGTAGCATTCCCTAGGATCTAGTTGCTGTCAACCTCCCTGGCCTCTATTGCCTTACCCTATTTGGAACCATCAGGGGTTTTGAAGTGGAGCCCCCATTGAAATTGGTACAATCTGCAGGGTTGGGGCCATCGCTACCCCGTCAAGGGCAGTCTTTTTCAATTGGCATGGAACCCGTTTTACGTTGTCTTTGGGCCTGCTCTTGTTTTTCTCTATCTTTTTCTTGCTTCCTTTTTGTGGTAGTGGAGGAAGGGAGTCTATATCTCCCCCCAGGGTTTGTTATCTAACTGTCAAGCACCATTCTGCATTTTGGTGGGTAGCCCCTTTTTAAGATTGTTGTAAAAGAATGTGACTTGTGGCCCCATATCGGTCCACGGTTGTCCTGTATCGTGTCCCCATCGTTCCCTCATTCTATTCAGGAACTCGCTGGTGCTTTCCTCCTACACCTTAGGAATATTTTTCTCAGGGAGGTACATATCCGGTGCCAGTATGAGTCAAATACAACCCCATCATGCTGGGTCTCTATTAGCATTATGTGGGCTTGACCAACACTGTGTTTGTCTGTTCCTCAGTTAGAATGCTCAACAGACTCTTGATGTTGCCGATTGCTATTTTAATACCTGTGGTGTTCTTTTCAAAACATGCAATCCATTTCCTTTCCCCATCCAGCAATGATGGTAGCTTTGACCTCAGTCCTTCTTTGTCCATCTAGGCCCATGGCACATATATGACCCCGCTTTACCCTTCTGCAGTAGTGGTACATTCTCGACCTGGCTGGCCCCGTGGGTTTATCCTCAAAATAGTATTCCCACACTGCGAGGCATGCATGTAGGGGAAGTTTCAATTAGGATTTCCTCCTTCATGTTCGATACAATCCTCCACTACTGCCATATCCTTGGGCTCAAATGATCCATCCCTATGCCAAGACCAGTAATATTGGTCCCTCTCCTCAGTCAGTCCGCTTACAGGTCTCAGAATGGGTATACAAAACTCTTTTTCAATTATTTCCCTGGGGGTCGGTCTCTCTTTGCTGTGCACCGTGTGGAGCAGCGTGTGTCTTTGTTTCTGCTCTCCTCGTATGCACGTAAAGGTGACATCCTGCTTTTCTTGTGGCATTGGTGTGTGAGCAGCAGATTGTCTTGATCCCTAATATCTTGGTCAGCCCTTCTCCTTTGATGAGCGGATGGTGTGACTCTGAGCCTACTAGTAGCCTTTCATCTACCTCCATTTCATCTCAGCGCTGCCCTCTTTCCCTATATCCGCTTCCCTCGTGAGTAAAGCTCAACATCCTGTGTGCTTGGTCTAATTTCCGGTTTGGACCCTTTCTTTCTCGAGTAGGAGCTCACACCTCTCTTCCTTTTGCCATCTAGCCTATCTCTTTTGCCATGTAGTATGCGCTGCTTTCGACAACCCAGCTTTGGTTTCGATTTTACCCTCCATTTCCTCCTCAGCTACCTGAGCATATCCTGTAGCCTCACCCTCACTCCCTTTTTTCTGGGGGACTGGGGCTCCCTTCCTTGCCTGAGCTTGCTGAATCAATGTCAAGCCACCACAAACTTCCCTGACAGATGCTTATGCTTGCCTGTTCCAGTGGGAATACATATCCTTCATTCTCTTGGGGTGTCACCTGTTGTGTGTGGAGTATGGAAGTCAAGCTTTTGGGAAACCTCCCCAGTTACTTGGGCTGTGCTGAAGGTTTCTGGGCACGCTTAGTTTTACTTCTCTCTGAATTAGATCTGATTGACCTTCTTTCGGTGGGTGGCTCTTCGGCTTCAATTACTACTGGGTATGAGTAACCTAATGCAGGGCGAGTGTGTGTAAGCACGTCCATTCCTGCATATGGTGGGGATGTGCTGACGGTTTATTTGCTAACTGCACTGTAGGGCTATAGCTGTTGGCTTCCTCAAAGATGGCCCAAAATTCTAATAATGCCTCTCTCGTGCCTCTCTTTTAACCTGTATATTTGGTGTGTGATCACTACATATGCTATTTCTGATTGGCTATGTGTCCCTAACTCATATGGCATCTGACTTTATGGTGTTTTTCAAAGTGCGAGTACCCCCTCAGGCTATGTTTGCTCTATTGCAATCTCCCCTGATGATTGTGATGTCAATGCCCCTATCTGTGGGATCTACCAAGAATTTCCTGCCTGTGGGTTTGCCAGCCTGCCATGAACCCTCCCACCTGTGACCTATCAATCATGGATCTCTAGGTCACAGGGCCTGCCTGACTACATACTTGCTTGTCAAGGTAGATGTGGAGTGATTTTTTAATAGGGATGATAGTTTGTTTTTCCGATAAACGCATCGATATTCACATAAACAACATTAAAAAAATTACCTTTATGAAAACAAGCTTGTCGATTAGTGGAGCACTGGTCAGTCTAACCTTGATGGTTCTTCATGCAGACTAAGCAGTGATTCAAAAAGGCACTGTTAATGAAGACATTAATCTTGTTGGTTGACAGCTTATTGACCATATCTGTGACCTAGCAATAACTGAAGGAAACACACAAAGTTGGTTTACGGAGGTCATTCTGTAGGGGAGGTGTGATCAGTGGTACACCAAATGGAGAAGTATAGTGTTATGTACTTATGATTACTTTGTTCCTCTTTTGTTCTCTCGTGCTTGCAAGCTCGAGAGATCTCTACTGTGGTTCTCGAATCTTGTCCTTCAGTCGTGAGGATTCCTCGAACGTCACTTTGGACGTTGGCTTCCTCACGACTGGACGGCTCTGGTTGTGGGTGCATTACCTGGCAATTGAAACCTGAAATAAATATAAGATTGGACCTACGCAAGTCTCTGTCTTCTACATTTAACATATTTGGCGACGATCGGGATTTTGCCGCACCCACCACCAGTCAAGTCTTCAAGACTCACCAGAACTCGACCACTGTTCGTCTCCTGCTTCTGCAGCCTCCAGTCCGACTTCTGTCACTCCAGGTCGTATATTTTTGGACACTTTCCTGTCCATCACCTGGCTCCCGGCGTGGATTTCCCTCCTTTCTGGCCTTTTTCCTGGAGCTGCTTGTTTATGCCGGTTGCAGCCTCGCGCTCAGTCACGCGCGCAACGTTCCAACTTCCTGCTCGCGCTGCTTCACGCGCGGTACGCTTCAATCTCCAGACAAGCCCGCGGCCTTTAGAAAATCACGTCGTGCTGTAACCTTGACGACGACGCTGGCGGCCATTTTCAGCGACCTGCTAAGCCTTCGTTTAGCATTACTGTGCAGCGTTAAGCACGTTTTGCTGTCTTTTATTTCATTTTCGACCACCGCGACTTCCTCGCCTTGCTTTCCTTTCAAGTGACTACAGCGATAGGCACGCTTTACTGCCTACCATTTTTATTTGACTTCATTATTTCACGTTTTAAGTCATTTATTAACCACAGCGATAGGCACGCTTTACTGCCTACCATTTTCATTTGACATTTCATCTTCATTACAAGTCTTCAAGTGTCTACAGCGATAGGCACGCTTTATTGCCTACCATGTTTATTTGACCTCATTATTTCACGTTTAAGTCATTTATCAACCATAGCGATACACTCTTCATCGCCCATCACAAACTCTGTCACAGTATATTTTCATCCTTTTATTTTATTTTAATTTTTTTCACCATGGCTTCCTCTCAACAGTTCCAAACACCAGCTCCTTTCCTGCAAACTCCTGGAAAACCTACTCTTGCTTGGCGTAACTGGCTCAAAGGTTTTGAGAACTATTTGGTAGCGATCGATGCTACCAAGTATGATCCATTCTTTATGGTTGTTTGGGAGTTGCTGCTCAACAAGTTTTTGAAAACTTACCACATATTTCTTCTCCCGCTGGTGAGTCCGGTGACAACTGGAATGATTACCAAGAAGCCATTGCTCGTCTCAATAAACAATATGACGATGAGCCCAGTATCGTTTTAGAACGTCATAATGTTTTCAAACGTAAACTAAGTATTGATGAGAGCGTAGAAGACTATATCGCTCAACTCAGAATCCTGGCTTCTACCTGCGACTTTGGTGCTAGTACAGATACCTCTATCAGAGATCAATTTATTTTTGCTTGTTTTAAAAAAAAATCCAGGAACGTTTATTAAGTTGCAAAAATCCTTCTTTAACTGAAACAATTGATATTGCCAAGGGGATTGAACGCGCAACTTATTCCTCTAGGATTCTACAAGAAAGTATATCTCAACCTTCTGTTCATTTGGTCAACCAAGCTTCTGGTTTCACTTCCATTGACCTTGTTAACAATTCTTCAAGACAACTAAATAGAAAACCGCTCAATTGCTACAGATGTGGATCTAGGAATCATCTTGGCAATTCTCCCACGTGTCCTGCTTCTGGCAAAAAATGCTCCTCCTGCAAGAAAATTGGACATTTTCCTTCTGTTTGCAGGGGTCGCAAAAGATTCACTAGAGTCAATAATATTGAGTTTCAAGAAAATGTAGAGTCTTGTTCCACCAGACTCAATGATGTTATGTTGTCCATTGAATGTGATTCTCTTGAATTTGCTAAGATTAAGAGTCCCTTGTGTGAGTTGTTGATTGGTACAATTACAATCCAGGTCAAAGCTGATTCTGGTTCTCCCATCACCATTTTATCCGACCTCACGTTTTATGCTAATTGGAGTCAAGTTGTCCTTTCCCAGTCAGATGTCAATCCCAAGGCCTTTGGCGAAAAGGACATCGATATGTTGGGTTTCTTTTATTCTAACATTGCTTGCCTAGGCAGATACACCTTCACCCAGTTTATGTTGCCCTCAAGGGCAGGGATATTGTAGGTTGGTTTGATTTAGCCAGAATGGATTTGATTCTCAAGCCTGGATCTGATCAACCCATTGCCTTAGGCGACATCCCTCATGACTATTATACTAGCCATGATTCTGGGAACTTCAATATTTCAGATCTTTCCTTTCCCATAGTCAATATGGACACTTTACTGAGTTCTTTTCCTAACTTATTTAAAAATAAGGTTGGTACAGTGCTTGGTTTTAAGCATGAAATTCGACGTAAACCCAATGCTCAGCCGGTTGTCCACAAAGTTTGTCCTCTTCCCTTGAGCGCTAGAGATGAACTTAAAAGTGTCCTGAAAAATCTCTGCAACGAAGGAATCATTGCTCCCTGTGACTCGTCTGAATGGGTTTTCCCCATTGTCTTAGTTCGCAAGAAAACTGGAGAGGTGAGATTGTGTGCCGATTTACGCTCACTAAATAACAATATCATCGTGGATTGCCACCCCCTTCCCAAAATTCATGACCTATTGGCTAATTTGGGTGGGGCTAAATTGTTCTCCCTCCTCGACCTTAGGTCTGCTTATCACCAGATTCCCTTGTCCCTCAGATCTCAAGAGTTAACAACGTTTATCACTCCCTTTGGTGCCTTCAAGTACCTCAGGCTCCCCTTTGGCTTGGCCTCGGCAGCCAGCATTTTCCAAAAACTAATGGACAACCTGTTTCAAGACATCCCTGGCGTGCAAGCGTATCAAGATGACATCTTGGTCTACGCCAACGACTCTTTTCAGCATAATCACACTCTTAATACCGTTCTACAAGTCTTGGAAAAAGCCGGCATGACTGTTAGACACGACAAGTGTAAATTTGGTGTTCAAGAGTTAGAATACTTAGGCCACTCCCTTTCTCCTAATGGCATTAAACCCAAGTTCTCTTTAATTAAAGCCATTCGAGATGCTAAACCTCCCAAGGATCGTGACGCACTTCGCTCCTTCCTGGGCTTATCCGAATACTACGCCAGGTTCGTTCATGGTTACGCACAGATTGTTGAATCTTTAAGAACACTCTTAAGAAAAGGTGTGAAATTCATTTGGTCTCAAGACTTGCAAAAAGTTGTTGACCAAGTCAAGAAAATCATTGAAGATTCACCTGCTTTAAATCCTTTTTGTGATGGCTCTAAGTGTTTTATCACTGTAGATGCCAGTCTTACTGGTTTGGGTGCCGTTTTAGGACAATGGGTCGAGGGCAAAGAACACACGGTTGCCTTTGCATCCAGAACACTTCTTCCTGCTGAAACCAGGTACAGCACAATTGAAAGAGAAGCCCTGGCTTGCGTTTGGGCAATTCAAAAATTCAAAACTTACATTTGGGGTCGGGAGTTCGAGATTTACACAGACCACAAGCCCCTTATGCACATGCTTTCCGACAGTACTTCCAATAGGGCTTCTGCCAGACTTGTTCGTCTCCTTTCCAAACTCCATGAATTTCATTTTGTCATCAAACACATTCCCGGGGGTAAGAATTTCAGGGCCGATTGCCTCTCAAGAATGTCTTTAACTGATCATTCAATTGTTAATGATGATATTGAGTGTGTTGTTGCCACCATCGATGCAGTTGCTGAATGTCAACCCATTTCTGAAGCACAATGGAATATAGCTTATAAGAATGATGTTGTTCTTTCCAAAGTTAAGGATTTCATTATCAACAAATGGCCTGAACGTAGAACCTTACCCTCTGAGCTTAAAGGTTTTGCAAATGTTTCAGAAGAACTTTCTTTGGTTAATGATATGGTCATGCACAACGATTTATTTGTTCCTCCTCAGTCTGTTCGTGATCATATCATTCGTTCTGCCCATCAGGGTCACCTTGGTATTGTTAAAACCTGTCAACGCATAAAACAATTCTACTGGTGGCCTTCCATGGACTCTCACATTAGAAAGATGATTGACAATTGCACTCAGTGCATCCTCTCTGATAAGCATTGGAAGACTTTTTCCACACCTTTATGTCCCGTTCCTCTACCGGCTGGTCCATGGGACAAAGTAGCTTTGGACTTTTCTGGCCCATATGATGTCTTACCTTCTGAGCACAAGTTTCTTATCCTTCTTGTTGATTATCACTCTAAATGGCTCTATTATTCCTTTTGCAATTCTGCTTCTACTGACAATGCCATTAAATTTTTACAGTCTGTTTTTGATGTCCAAGGTTTTCCCAAGTCCATCGTTACTGACAATGGAATCCATTTTGTCTCTCAAAAAATGTGCTCTTTTCTCAAGTGTCACGATATTTCTCACTTCAAAGTTGCCTTGTACTCACTATCCTCAAATGGTCTAGTAGAAAGGTGTAATCGCATTATTAAGGAGGGTGTTCAAACTGCTATCTCTTCTAGGCTTGACCCTTCGACTTTTGTTCATGACAAAGTGTGGGCCTACAATACCTCCCCACATTCTACTACTGGGGTCTCACCTTTTAGCTTACTTCGTAAAAGAAGAGTTCATTCTGTTCTCAATCCTACTTGGTTGCATAAGGATTGTGATTTGTCTGATTCTTCTTTTTCCGTTCAAGATCATGTGAGTGCTAAACAATTGTCAATGAAATCACGTTTTGATGAAGGTAAACATTCTGTTGATCAGCCTTCGCAAAAAGGGGATATGGTTCTTATCAAAAATCCCAAAAGAGTTTCCAAAGGGAGGTCTAAATTTTCTTCTCCAAATTTGGTCACACAAGTTAGTAAAACCTCAGCCCTTCTTGATGACAGTGGGTGGTGGAACAAGCGAGCTCTTGTTAAGATTTCTTCACTTCAAGCCCATGTCATCAAGGAATATACCACTTCAGATTCTGAGCATTGTGATTGGTTTGATTTCTTTTACGCTCAACCACCCTCTTCCAATCCAGTTGCTGAATCCTCCTCCAGTCCAGTTGCTGAAACCTCTACGTCCTCTGAGGCTACTGCTCCCGCTTATTCCCTTTTTCCTCCAGATTCTCTTCCTTCCATTTCTGCCTTGCTACAGTCCTCTGTCCCTGCAGAGTTACCCTTGCCACATGATTCGATTTCACAGGAACCTTCTGAAGTGGCAACAAAAAGGGCTTTTCGTTTGAAGCAGTTATCTTGCAGGTTGAGAGACTATGTTTTAGAATAATTTTGCATAACTTTGCAATTGCTCTTGTTTTCTCTTTGCTATTGCTCATGTTTACTCTTGTATGTTTTCTTTGTTTCCCTTCTTAGTGGGGAAGATGTTATGTACTTATGATTACTTTGTTCCTCTTTTGTTCTCTCGTGCTTGCAAGCTCGAGAGATCTCTACTGTGGTTCTCGAATCTTGTCCTTCAGTCGTGAGGATTCCTCGAACGTCACTTTGGACGTTGGCTTCCTCACGACTGGACGGCTCTGGTTGTGGGTGCATTACCTGGCAATTGAAACCTGAAATAAATATAAGATTGGACCTACGCAAGTCTCTGTCTTCTACATTTAACATATAGCTTGTTCTTTTCAAAATCTTGATGAAGGACATTACTGGAATGCTAAAGGACATTGTGACACAGTGCACAATGAAGAATTGAATCAGAATAGTATCACAATAGAAGCAGAAGAAAATAGAAAAGGTTTAGGAAAACTTGATGGAGGGTCTGAGAAGAAGTGACTACGATTTCATCAGGTCAATAGACACAAAAGGCATTCATTTGTAGTGAAGAAGTGTTATATCCTGCTCTTCCTCTCACTTTGTCCCTCCTTAGTGTTAGTGTCTGCTTGTCTATGTCATGTCTCTGTGATGTCATCCATGATTCAACCTGTTGCTATTCAAGGGATTTATCAGTTACCTGGTGCCTGAGCAGGAAGTTATCCGCTCCTGGTGGGGTTTTTTACAATATTACATTCCTACTTGAATGCTGTACCTGACTATCTAATCTCATTAATAAATATACTACATGAACATTACAACAAGGACCCATCCTCTTTATTTTACTGAATTTAACACTGGCGACGAGGGTGGGATGCGAACCCACACGTGCAAAGCACAATGAATTAGAAAAAAGGACCCATTTAAAAGAAAAAGGACTTCATTGAATTTAAAAAGGACATCATGCAAACCAAAGACAAGAAGAGAAACGTTTAAAGTTACTTTCCTGCTTCTGGGTACCTCACCGGTGTCTGAATCCAACGGACAGCCTCAACCCAGAGCATTGGAATAACCTTTGCTGAAGTAATACTACTACTAAATCATCTGGCACTAGAGCAAACTTAAAGGTCTCCCTGTTTTCATCTAGTGAGTCAGCGTTTTACGTGAGTAACGTTGCTGCTGCTGTCTGTCCTAGGTGTGCCGGTGCTACTTCTGCAACCTCCTGTTTAAATGAAAGTGTGCCTGTGCTATTTCTGGAATCTGCTGTTTAAAAGATTGTCAGCTCACTTTGTGACTTCAGTTTATTGCCTGTGCAACTTGTGCCAACCTGCTGTTTAAAGGTCTCCTGTTTACAAAAGCGCTACTTACGGGGACCGTTTCAACCTGCAATTAAAATTAAAGCCTGCCTGCATCAATCTGTGTGAACTCCGTGTTTCGGTACCTTGAAGGTTGTGCACTGGCAGTTTGAGTGAAGAGACGGCTATTCTACTTTGTTATTTTGCTGCAGTGTGGCCTACGCTGAGACCTGATGCCTATTTCTTGCCAACTGTCTTTTTCAAAATTTAAAAATAAAGATGTGGCTCGAGCTCCAGGGCACACTCACCTCACTTCTAACGTTGCGTGGAGGCAGAGTGCTTCTGTTACGTCTTTCTCTCCTCGTTCCTCCATGACACCTGTTCAGCTGCCTATTGACGCCTGCATGCTTCTGCGCGCCTTGAGCCACCCAGCTTGGCGTCAAGAAACGTACCGCCATGTTGTGGTTGGCACCGCCATTGCAGTTTGCCTTCTTGCCAAGCACGTCCTGTGCATACTCTGCAGCAGTACTACGTGTACTTCTGGTGTGTACTTTCATCAATTTCTCTGTCATGCAGCACTACAGCTTTTCTTCTTTACCTTCCAATCTTCGATATTTGTGCACTGTCGTCTGGAATTCACATGCCAGCGCTTGGCTCTACACCATTTGGGAGTCTGTCTACATTCCTGACTTCGAGAATTGGAACTTGATCTGCACACCATTTCACTACGTTTTGATCTACAACCCGGGTGAGAGATCACTCACCGGTGTTTGCTGTTTCATGATTTTATTTTATTTTATTTATTTATTTTCCTTGAAAAAAAAGGGTGTTCTCCAACAAGGTACTGTTTGATTTTCTTTACATTTTCCCATGAGATTTCTACAGAGCTGTTTGTGTCTCCCTTCATTCAAATGACAACGGTGACTACTTTTATTATTTTGATTTGTTATGTTTAAGATGTTGTGAACAATTTTGCATATTTCCTAATTTATGCAATGTGTAGTTTACGCTGTAATTTACCCTTGAGTGCATTTCTTCTAAGTACTGTGGTGTGCTAAATTTCGATTTATATGCTCAATGCTTAAAACTCTGTTTCTAGGTTATGTATGTATGCAGTTCCATGTTCTTTTCTGTGTGGATTTGCAAGTGATGTGTTTTGAAATAATTGTTTCTATTTTTTCCTATTTCACTAGAGTCACTTTTATGCTGAACTTCCTTTGAGGTGCTCATTTGCTTTCATTTTGGTGATTATTTGTAAGCGTTATGCTTATTGGGGTCATTTATGTGCTCAACTATCTTGAGGTGCTCCAATTTGTTTTCATGCTTAGTGATGATGATCTAGAGTGATGCTCAAGTTTCGATGTTATTTCTGTTATGAACCACTTTATAGTGCTCTATTGTTAGAGGGGTACATCTGCTTGCTATGATAAGCCGTAAGGGCTCAATTTTATTGGTATTTTAGATAAACCACTTGTAGTGCTCTATGGTTAGAGGAGTGTGGCATCCTGGCCATTGGTGACTTGTAGAACCATTGGTCAGGAGTGTTTAATAAGGAGGGGTTTTCCAAGTGTTTGGTTACCGATAATGGTACTCAGTTAACATCCACCCAAATGGAAGATTATCTAGTTAAACATGGAATTTCTCATATGAGAACTTCGGTATATTATCCACAGAGTAATGGCATTGTTGAAAGGTGGATAAGCGTTCTGAAAGAGGGTGTTCAATTGGCATTATCTTCTGGAAAAGATTGTTCTCAGTTCCTCAAAGATTTGGTGTGGAATTATAGGGTTACTCCTAGAGTGGTTGGTGATCTGTCTCCATTTGAGAAAATGAGGGGAAGGAAGGCTGTTTGTGATTTCAATGAATCATGGATGCTGGAGATGAAAAGTAAAGTTGATCAATCTAAATTCAAATCCAAAGTTTTCAATGATAAGGGTCGTTGGCCATCAAATAAAAGGCAACTGTCATCTTTGAAGCGTGGTGATACTTTATCCCAATTTTATATTGGTGATTGGGTACGAGTGAAGAAGGGGAGATTAATAAAGGCTGGAGAATCTAAGTTTTCCATACCAATGAAAGTGGTCAGAGTTGGTCATCAAGTTGTTGAGCTAACTGATGGGAATGTGTGGAGTTTGAGCAAGGTTGTTAAGGTGCCTGCGAGTTTATGGTTTAACCTTGATAAATCTGCTGGTGCAAATAGCACTTAACTACATCAACAAAACCACAAGGATACCAAGTATCAAGCCACTTCAAGGTTAAAATTCAAACCAGTTTGGTGTAAGGATTTTGTCATGGCATAATTTCTGTTGTGTTAATTTGATATTTTTGTTAGGATTGTATATGTTTTACAAAGATTTCAGTTGCACATGTTTTTATCTTTTATCTTTTCTGTGATTTAATTTTGCTACTGATGTTGTATATAGTTCAATTATGTAAGTGTTATTCTATTGTTTTGATAAGTATGTAACTTGCAATATTTGTGTTGACGAAAGGGGATGTGTGGCATCCTGGCCATAGGTGACTTGTAGAACCATTGGTCAGGATTCTACATGACTCATGTTCCATTCTGAGTCAGTTGGCCCAGGCTCTGTTAAGTAAGGTTTCATAGTATTTATGTCAATAAATACACTATACAAATTACCTTGTCTGAGTATTATCTAAACTTTACAAGGAGTTTATCTATTTACTGTCAGGAGCCGCAGGGGTCAGTTTTATTGGTGATTTTCTGTTACTTACTGTGAGGAGCTGCATGGGCTCAGTTTTATTCTATTGACAGAGAAGTTGTGCATTTTCTGTGAAGAGCCGTTTTGTCATGATGCACTTTTACTGTGCTCTAGGTTTAGAGGAGTTCATGTATTTACTTTGAGGAGTTGGGTTCATTTTTATTGTGCTTCATTTTAGAGGAATCGAAAATATTCGAATTTGAGGAGTTGATATTTCATTTTCTATCTACGATACTGAGCCATACTGTACCTTTGCTCATTTGTATTGAGATGTTCAGTTTTCATTTCATTTAAGCTTACATTCTTTTGTTAGCTTACAGTGCTTGTACAACCTTTGTATCTGCGCCCCTTTGATATTACCTCTTCTTTCCATCATGTTGAAGAGGGTGTTTATTTCTGGTGCATTTATGTTCTTTCTTTCTTCTGCCTTTCTGCTTCTGCCATCTTCTGTTTCATCTTATTCATTTTTCAATTAAAGGAAGAAGTTGTGTTATATCCTGCTCTTCCTCTCTCTTTGTCCCTCCTTAGTGTTAGTGTCTGCTTGTCTATGTCATGTCTCTGTGATGTCATTCATGATTCTACCTGTTGCTATTCAAGGGATTTATCAGTTACCTGGAGGCTGAGCAGGAAGTTATCTGCTCCCGGTGGGGTTTCTTACCCTATTACATTCCTATTTGAATGCTGTACCTGACTATCTAATCCCAAGAATAAATATACTACATGAACATTACAACAAGGACCCATCATCTTTATTTTACTGAATTTAAGAAGAAGGCTATTAACTGGAGCATTATTTGGGTTGTTATGTCTAATCAGGAGAGTACATTCATATCTAGTTGCCTCAATGTTCTCAATGAAGGCTGTGAGAAATTGGGGTTCTGATTGAGTGGGCTGTTAACCCTGCTCAAGCAACAGCCAGAATCCCTGCCAGGGTGAACCACTAAAGTCACTAAATTAACCCGTGCTTAACCCTCTGGTAGCTTGGCACAAAGCAGTCAGTCTTAATTTAGAGGCAATGTGTAAAGTATTTATGAAAAAAACAAAGTTGATGGACAGAATGCCGAACAATGTCATACATTAGATCAGTACAGAGATCTGGGCCTAAATCCATCGTTTTTTTGCACTCCACACCACCCCAGTTCAGACATGGCCATATGCAAACCAGCCTTGACCCTGTGCCTCATGGGAACAGTCCAGCCCGAACTGCCAAGCCATGTCTTTCCTGGACCGGAATCAAGCATCCTAGGACCGGTTTCTGGCTATCAGCCATCTTCAGCCAGGATAGCTTGACGTCAGTGGTGTGGAGAGCATGGGAATCACGTTTGAGCATATCCATCCCACTCGGGGTGACAAATGCAAATACCACAGTTGATGGACAGAATGTAGAACAATGACATACATTCACCCCAGTACAGAGATCTGGGCCTAAAGCCATCGTTTTTTGCACTCCACACCACCCCAGTTAAGACATGGCCGTATGCAAATCAGCCTTGACCCTGTGCCTCATGGGAACAGTCCAGCCCGAACTGCCAAGCCATGTCTTTCCTGGACCGGAATCAAGCATCCTAGGACTGGTTTCTGGCTATCAGCCGTCTTCAGCCAGGATAGCTTGAGTCTAGTTGTGTGGAGAGCATGGGACTCACGTCTGAGCATACCCATCCCACTCGGGGTGACAAATGCAAAAAACACAGTTGATGGACAGAATGCAGAACAATGTCATACATTCACCCCAGTACATATGGCCATGTCTGAACTGGGATGGCTTGGTGAAGAAAATAACAATGGATTAAACCCAGATCTTTGACTCGGGGTGAATGCTTTGCCATTGTGCAACATCCGTCCATCATCTTGTGTGTTTTGCTATTCACCCTATGTGGGAAGAGTATGCCCAGACGCGGGTCACTTGTTCACTAGGCCACTGGAGTCAAGCTATCCTGGCTGAAGACGGCTGATAGCCAGAAACCGGTCCTAGGATGCTTGATTCCGGTCCAGGGAAGACATGGATTGGTTGTTTGGGCTGGACTGTTCCCATGAGGCACAGGGTCAAGCCTGATTTGCATATGGCCATGTCTGAACTGGGGTGGCTTGGTGAGCTATTCTTAATTCTGCTATCAAACCAGAACTACAACCATTTCTAAAGGAATTACTAGTGTTCACACTTTACCAAAGCTACTTCACCTGGAAGGATACTTGCTATTTACAACTAAGCGGCACTTCTATGGGCAATTGTGCGGCCCCCGTGTACGCAAACCTGTTCATGCACCACTTTGAAAAACAGAACATTCTCAACCAACCTTTATGAATTCAACATGGTAAAATCTTTCTACGTTACATAGACGACATCTTTATACTTTGGTCTGGACCCGGAGAAAAGTTACTTGAATTTTTGCAATATTTGAATACCATCAATGGTCGCATACAGTTTACATGGACATATGAACAAAAATCTATCAATTATCTGGATGTTCAAGTCCAATTGGAAAACAACAAATTTACTACAACTTTGTTTCGCAAAGACACTGACCGCAACAGTACCTTACACTATGCTAGTTTTCACCAACAAAGTTTAAAGAACAATCTACCCCTTTCTCAACTCATGAGATTGAAAAGAATCATATCTGATCCCACAGACTGTTCCATTCACATGGACATCATGTGCAAGAGATTTAACGATCGAGGATATCCGGAATCAGTTTTGACACATGCCATGAACAAGTGTGACAATCTGAAGAGAGAAGATTTACTCTCTCCCAAAACAAAGATTGAAAGTAAACGAATGACAGTAGTTTCTAAATACTCTATATTGATCAATAAATATCGTAACATCATCTTGAAACACTGGCAATTATTGAGTAGGGAACCAGATTTCAGAGGACTCTTTCAACAGACACCAATTTTTTCATACACAAGAGGTCCTAACCTCAAAGAACTACTTGCACATCCTAAAACTACAACCAACATCACTAAACACCAAGGTTTACAACCATGTTACAATTGCAGCAATTGTAACAATATCATGAAGGGTAACATTCTACATCATCCCATGAAAGGCTATCCGATCAAATTAAAAGTCAACGCTACATGCAATTCCTCAAATGTAATTTATCTACTGAAGTGTCCCTGTGGCCTCTGTTATGTTGGCCATACAGAACGGAAAATCAGGACAAGAATTTTAGAACATAAAAGTAACATAAGGACCAGGAACATTAAATCGACTGCTGCAGCACATTTCATGGAACAAAGGCACAATGTAGCACAACTGTAATTTACTGTCCTTGAAAATGTAATGAATATTGAGGGCATGAACACTAAAAACAGACTTTTACTGAGAGAAAACATTTGAATCAGATACTTGTGCACGATGCAGCCCACGGGTCTAAATGACCGAATGGAATTTCTTTGCTACTTATGAACGTTATCTTATACCATTTTCACTTGATCTATCTTATAATCTCCTCCGTTAGATTCACGACACTTGCGATATGCACACTTGACTGTATTCTTTCCTATCGACACCCCCCACTCCAAGATGGCCCCGTCTTCGTTTAGCTTTCTTCTGTGTTCACTACAGCGATTTTAGCACTTCACTGCACTCTCTTTTCATGCTTCCTTTTCAAGATGGCCCCCACTTGGGAAGCATGGTAATCTCTCGTTTGTGTTCATAACATTCGTATTGAACGCGCTTCTCTAACTTTATTAATCAGTACTAACATGCATGCACGCTTACGCGCTTCTAACAGCAGACTACTCGGGCTACCCGGACTTTTTCGAGTAAGTACCTCCAACCTTTTAGACTCCTGGTACATTGGATAACCATGAAATCTACTTGCAAGACCTTAATTTCTCTTTCCGCGTTTAACTAACGCTTCTGATAACATTGCATGATACCACATTGCACGTGCACTTGATTGGTAATTCTGGTTACTTTTCTTAAGGGGCTTGCTTAAGGTTTAACTCGACTCTGTTTTATGATTAGAGACATCACGTCACTCACGATTAAGCACGAAACACGATGTCACGCTGTAAACTTCGGTGGGTGTCAACCCACTTTATCTTCATTTAGTTTTGGAGTCACTGTTGTTTGTTGAAGATGACAGATTGCTCTTTTAGTCATGTCACACTTGTTTTTCACCCAGTTTTTTAAACATACAGATACGACTTATCATGTATTATTTGTGATGATGGTCATATTATGACATTTAGGATGTAGAGGGTTATTCCCCATAATCAGCCAGTTTATTTCTTTGATTTTAAGACATTCCCCCTGATGAAGGGCTTATGAAAGGCCCGAAATGCATAGGGATGGACGTTGAAATATGTTGGATGTACACATTTATGAAATGATGGAAACAATTTCTGTGTACCAATGAAGAATTTAGTTTGACAACAAGAAGAAATTAATGAAGTAAAACAACCAATTGTGAAAATAACTCTTGGGTTTTGGATTAACTTTATTATACCCACTTCTGGGTATCATTCACGTGGTGCGCAGGGGGACAACTCCTATCAGGATATGCACCATCGATTACCTTTTTATGCTTGATGGTACAGAAAGCGAAGCCCCAGCAGCACGCGACAAATTGGCACTTTTTGATTACAAAAGTGTGGTGCGTGTCTTATCTACTTTGAAGATGACTGATAGCCAGAAACCGGTACTAGGATGCTTGATTCCAGTCCAGGGAAGACATGGCTTGGCAGTTTGGGCTGGACTGTTCCCATGAGGCACAAGGTCAAGTCTGATTTGCATAAGGCCATGTCTGAACTGGGGTGGCTTGGTGAGCAAAATAACAATGGAATAAACCCAGATCTATGACTGGGGGTGAATGTTTTGCCATTGTGTAACATTCCGTCCATCATCTTGTGTATTTTGCTGTTCACCCTATGTGGGAAGGGTATGCCCAGACGTGGGTCCCTTGCTCACTAGGCCACTGGAGTCAAGCTATCCTGACTGAAGACGGCTGATGGCCAGAAACCGGTCCTAGGATGCTTGATTCCGGTCCAGGGAAGACATGGCTTGGCAGTTCAGGCTGGACTGTTCCCATGAGGCACAGGGTCAAGCCTGATTTGCATATGGCCATGTCTGAACTGGGGTGGCTTGGTGAGCAAAATAACGATGGATTAAACCCAGATCTGTGACTGGGGAGAATGTTTTGCCACTGTGCAACATTCCGTCCATCATCTTGTGTGTTTTAAAGTATTTATGAAGCACCCAAACAACAATAAAGGAAAAACACAACTCAAGAAAAATCACAGCAATTTAGAAGAACAGAGCAAACTCTACTAAATTATTTGATACCATAACAACAAAAATTAGTAGAGCTAGAGTTATGAATTTTTAAAGTTTAAGGTAAAAGCTAGAGCCCTGTAGGGTCACAGAGCCAACTGCATACATCTAGTAGAGCAGGACCGAGTGAAAGTCGAAAAATATAGGTGATTACAATGGCGAGTGAGTAGAATACAAAATCTGAATTGGGTATAGTCAGTTCGTACCTTTGGACAATACATTGGAAGAAAAATGTTCTGAGAAGGTAACAGTGCAGCAGGGCAAGGCTACAGGCGGTGTCCCAGGAGAAGGCGTCTGGAACCACTAGGCGAAATCCAGGTAAAGATTTCTATGTTTGGACACAGGGCCACATGTATGAAGTTTTTCTCAGGTTACAAACTGATCCACAGACTCTGTCTGTTTGCAACCACAAAAGAGCATTTTGGTATGTATCAAACCCAAACTGCAATTCGGTAGCACGTTACCAAATTGCAGTTTTGGTTTGTGACTCAATACAGAGCCGGTATTTGGAAGAGGCGTCCTTTCCAAATACCCAATCGGAATGGTATGTATTAATTTTTTGTAACCAAGTTCAAGTCTCAAATCATTAATTATTTATCGACTATCGAAGTGTAGTGGTAATGCATTTGCAAATGGGAAGGGTTCTCTTCGGAACAACTTTCCATTTGCGAATGTAAAAAAAAATGTGTTCAAGAAAAAGCAGTGGTTTAAATGACCACTGCGTCTTCATAAACAAACAAAAATGTTAAAATAAGCTTTTCTTTTTAAACGCATCCCATTTTTCTTTAAAGAAAACTAGTTGCCTTTTATAAAAAAGCAATCACAGACATTGGTGTCTGCTGACTTCAGCAGGCCACCATCTCTGTGATGGCGTTGATTCATAATGGGTCACAAATTGTGACCTACCTCATTCATTACATTAGGAATGGTGTTTTCCTATTTGCGCTTCCCAGAAAATCGCAATTCTCTAATCGGTATTCCTAATATTGATATATCTGGCGCTACATTTTTATTTTTGAAGTTGAAAATCTCCAGCGGGAAAGGCTGCAGGTGGTAGCTAACGAGAGTTCCACAAGGCGAGATTCTTCTTTGGTGAAGAACTGCTGAACAGGATTGGCTGCTGTGGAGAAGGACGTAGCAGAAGCTGCTGCAATATCAGGACGATCAGTAATGGACTTTGGATGGATAGACGAGCAGGCTAGTCCCAGTCTCATTTCAGTTCTCAGAGCAGTTTTTAGCCAAAAACTTTCCAAGTCCCAGGTATTGTATTTTGGCTATTTGGGCACCTTTACCAACACACCCAAGGTTCCAGGACAGAAGAGGCACCACTTTCGAGGTAAGGACTCCCACAGGTTGAGTTCAGGTGCTGGTTCTAGATGGTTGAAATGTTTTATGTCCCTAAGGCTCTGATCAAGAGTCCAGCCAAAATGCCAGTGGAGTCCCTCTCGGAGTAGTCCTTGGTTTAAAAATGGAACAGGGCTCGGAAGCAGGGCAAACCTCTGTGGATTCAAGGCAGGGTGCAGGCCACAAAGCAGTTGTTCCAGGTGCAGCAAAGCAGTCTTCTGAAGTATTCAAAAGGCCACAGCAGCAGGCTGTCCCCTGAGAGTCCTTTCACAGGTCCAGAAGGTAAACTCAAGAGCAGGTCAGAGAGTCTTATTTTTATACCCGGTGCCTTCTTTGAAGTGGAATACGTTTGTAGACACCTCCCTTCAAAATATTTGAGGTTTCCTGGCTCCACTGTCCTGGCTCCAAGTTGGGTGCAGGAACAACGCAGTGGTGGCAAACCCTTTGTGTGAAGGCAGCGAACAGCCTACACAGTTACAAGTGGGGGGGTGGGGGCCTTCTCCTCCCCATTCTTCCATCAGATGGCCCATTCAGGCACACCTTATCCCTCTGTTGCGTGACTGCCTGGAAGGAATGCACGAAGTCTATCTGCCAACTGTATCCAGTTTTGTGACCTAGAACAGGATGATGGCAGCAAATGGCAGAGGGACGGAAAATGTAAACTTTCTAAAAGTATCCAAACAAAGGTGTAAGACCCAATTGGACAAGGTTTGGGCAGGGTCATCAATAGAGAAATCTGGGGGGAGGCCTAAACCTTGAGTTTTTCAAGCATCCAAGACTTTAAGCTTGAAGGATAGCGTTCCAGAAGTGGCATTTAGAATGTTTTATTTAAAATCTGACTTTAACATTAACCCCTCCCCTGCTGATGACGGAACCGCTCCGTCATCAGCTGCGGTGGCGCTGTGCTGATGACGGAGCGGTTCCGTCATGGCCCGCCCGACGCTCCTGCGCGGCGCGAATTCCGCGCCTTCGCTTAGCGTTCTATTGAGCGGGCGGGGCCATGACGGAACCGCTCCGTCATAAGCACAGCGCAACCGATGATGGTGACGGAGCGGTTCTGTCACCAGCATGCGCCCGCCGCATTTCCGCCCCACCCCCTTAGCACTGCGGCGGAATAGCCGCCGCAGTGAAGGGGTTAAAGAGGATTTTTGTTTTAATAATTTAATTGATACCAAGCATGAAATATTTATCTGTCCCCAATCAAAGGATATCACTTACTAAATGTAAAAAGACAACCCTATATTATTCTATGTGGCAGGTAGGCCTCACAGTAGTAAAAAACGATTGTCGGAGACAGGACATGTAACACTTAAAAATGCATGTCCAGCCGTTTAATTGCAATGGACACTGCCCTAATGGCTATCTACGGCCTACATTTAGGGCAACTTATATGAAACAAAAGAGGAGTTTACGGCTTGGCAAGGGGGTTATACTGTCAAGTATGCATGGAAAATGCAGTGGGAGCAAGTCCTTTGTGTGAAGGCTGACACAGCCAATTCAGTTGCAAGTGGAGCTGTGCCTAGCTCTGCCCTCGCCATAATACCGGGAATAGCACATCGAGGCACACCTATTCCTCCTATTGTTTTGCTGTCTGGGAGGAATAAATAAAGTACAACTGGCAACTACACCCAATAACAGGCTGCCAGCACCAAATAGAGCAGGAAAAGGCCTACTTTCTAAAAGTGGCATTTTTAAAACTGTAACTTAAAATCCAACTTTACCATTAAAGAGGCTTTTAAATTACAATTTTTCAGACAACAAACATGAAGGGCTCGATTCACAAAGGTAAAGTTAGACCAAAAGTCTAACATTAGACCTGAAGCCTAACTTTACACCTGAAATCTAAGTTTAGACCTGGATCCTAAGTTTAGACCAAAAGTCTAACTTAGGTCAAAAGTCGAACTTCACTACTTTTTTTGGTATTCATAAAGGTAAGCTACTAGTAGTAACTTTACTAGTAGTAATTTTACTTGTAGTAAGTAATTTTGCTATTAGTAAGTTTGAAACTAGTAAACTTACTAGTAGTAACTTACCTTTACGACTACCGAAAAGTAGTAAATTAGACTTTAGGCCTAAGTTAGACTTTCGGTCTAAACTTAGACTTAACGTCTATGCTTAGACTTAACATTTAAATTTAGACTTCTGGAGTAAAGTTAGGCATACTAAATATTCCTCTTAACCAGGTCCTGGCATTCTCCTGACATCATTTCGCAACCCCATGAGGGTCCGCCTCAAAGTTAGAAGACATATGTTCTGGAACATTACGAAGATAAAAACGTTAGCTAGTAGGTTGGCTTTCACAAACAGTTTGGCTCTGAATAGGTCTCTCTTTGTCATGGCAAGTGGCAAGATGGCATCATTGTTCAAACTTGATACCAGGATATCTTTGCAAGTATATTCAACACGTGTAGCAATCATTCTTGTTTATTTACAGGAAGTATAGTCTTTTAATATGCTGTAAAATCAAGACCCAGAATAACCCCAGCAAATTAGCGATGTCTTGTCCAGGCATCTTTGGTTAGCGTTGTTGAGTGGTGAAAGTGCATTTTTGATGTTCTCAGAGGGCAGGAGACTTATGATGGATAGGCCAGGAAGGGGGAACCCAATCTTCACAATCATTGTTGGAGGTTTGTTCCATGAGAGAGTTGCATGCACTTTTTCTAGGCTGTTTGTAGCCCCTCAGTAGCCTGTGTCCATGCTTACTAGAGATAACTCTCGGTACCTGGGCATCAACATTTTGATTTTCCATTATGATAGTGCTGGGGCAATTATTGATACACCCTCCTGTGCTTAACTAAACATGGGAAGTCACCAGAAGGGGGGGGGGGAGGGGGGTGACAAGTTTCCAAGTTGTACCGATAGAGGACTCTTCTCTGAAGGGACTACCATTGGGTATTTTGTGAGTGATGTGATTAGTGGCAGTGAGGTAACTGGGGCACTGTGGGTTTAATAGTGACAGTGAGGTTTAGCCACAATCACACAATTATGGTGTCCTACCCCCGTAGTATGCTAAGCCATTAAGTAACATGTCTCCATTACTATGTCATTTAAGAGTCTTATACATAATGCAAGCCCCTAATCTTTTCTCTACTGTTTTGATTTTTCATGTCATTAATATCATTTGATTGAGCCCACATGGGACTTTGTGATGAATTCGGTTGGAGGCTCTTAGTGTTCCAATTCCACCTCCTCTGCACTGTGACACTGTGCGGATGCTCATGCTTTGTCCATGATGAAGTACCAAAGTAGTCAATATTTGTATTAGGGGTTATTTTTACCTGGGTTGTACCTCTCCCCTGAGGGCTAAACTTGTAATTCCTTGAGATGAACTCTGTGGTCATTTTTTTCATTTTCCTCCTCCTTTACCTCCTAGGACTTTTACTTTTCTTCTCTGCTCTCATACCTGCAATTTGGCATTACAAATGGAGGTACAGATGCTTCTATAGCCCCTTTTTGAATGTGTATCTCAGCAGCTCACAATGTGTTGGCAAACAGGTGGTGCAGTCAGGCACTGTTCTGCCTGTGGTGGAATCTCTGCTTCCACTTGGAACTAAGAATAGATCTGCCATTTGCAGTGAAACGGACATAGCAGCTTCACTTCCAGTGGGCATGGCCCTTAAGCACTCCCGCTAGATGGATTTACCAAAGTCAGGGAGGGTGGCAACCAATGGCAGGGGACTGTGCTTGTTGAATGGTTTTATAATACCTGGAGCTAAGACAAGTTCCTTCTATTAGATCTATGGGTATAGGACTTTAAAGCATACTGCTGTGAAAATATCTGTTAAATATAGTTTTAATAACATGTTATGGATGAGTATCATCACACAGGCACACACACACACGCACACACAGCACTCCTCTTGAAACAACAACACACACTCAGACTGCATAATTAAACTGTTCTCTTCAACCTATGTAGATGTGTATCAAAAATTCCAGAATAGAATGAGCAATTTTGAAACAACACATATAATACAGAGCACACTGGATTGGGGGCACACATCTATGAGGTGCAGTGGAGATCAAACCAGTGTTTCAATGCTGATGTGCACACAATCTCTCCTACGAAACAACACACGACTTCCATCAGAACATATTAAATTAGACTCAGACTGCACACCTAATGCAGCTCAGATGTTCCTTATATTTGGGCATTGTGTATGAAATGATCATCTTTCGAGTGGTATGTTCCACCTGATGATTTCCCTATATATTTAGCTGCCTTTGGAATTCTGTGCAACTAATCCTTGCTAACCACTATGCTCCCCCTTTAAATATCGTTGAATTGGTTTAATTCTAATTGGCACATTAAACTTGCATGTATGTCCCTTGTTTATGGTGTTGAAAGTGCACCTAGGACCTGGAAGTTAAATGTCACTTGTGGCCTGTAACACCCATGGTGACATCCACTACCGTGGCAGGGCAAATAGAACTTCAGGCCTATGCTGTGTAGCCTTCTCTGCTGCATCGTAAAGCTTGCACTGAGACCAATTAATATAATCGATTTGGCAGGTCAAAACCTAACTTTTAAATATTAGCAAATCAATTCTATGTAAGCCTTTAGGCCATAAGGTAGGGTGCAAGATATTTAAATGTAAGACATGTACAAAAGGAATGCTAACATGTCCCTACAATAACAAGGCTTAAAATCCTAGTTTCTCTGTGGCAGGTCTGACTCCCCTCTGTATAAAGTCAGAGTACAGATTAACATACTAACAGTGTGTCTCAGGAATGGAACCTTCCAGAAAATAATTAAACAACTATTTTCAAATGAAATTAAAATATATGTATATTAAATATTTCTATTAGTTAAAAATTAATTTGATGGTGAAAATTGATTTTTAATAAATGTAAAACAATATTGAATTTGAGAAAGTTACCCTTTGCCTCCCTGAACTGTCTGAAGGCTAATTATCATGAGCTACTGCCAGCTGCCAGCCTATGCTCAACTTTTAAAAGGTGTGAAATGGCTCACATTTCAAACAATAGGCTGACCTGAATGGGTAGAGCTGACTGTGGACATCCTTTGACACCACACTGTCAAATTTTGCTTTACGGGGCTGTGGAGCTATCTAAAACACATGGGGCACGCTTGTAATGGAGAGACGAGGATGCCAAGACAATTCGTGTGAATCCTCTATCTGGTTGCTGAAGGGCCTTGCATTTGTCCTACCAGACTTCTGTTTCTGAGTTTGTTGTTGATACAGTGTCTGCTTCAAAGTGTATTTTAGTTTTAGATTTGATAGGACACAGGATCAGCATAGGGCATTCCCCCCACACACACACAGTCATCAGAGCTCAAGTTTAGTGTAGCCAAGGACTTTCACCATCTTTAAATTGCTCTGACACATAGCATTTGGGTATGGCAATCAGGAGTTACTGCAAAAATGTATAGTTTTATCCCAGGGAACGTTTACCCCATTTGTTTCGGGAGGAGCCAGGAGGTACACCAAACCACTAACTGGTGCCTGTGGCACCCCCAGGTATCCTCTGTAGAACACTTTCTGGAACTGCAGAAGAGAACTGGTCCGGAGAGGAACCCTGAAGGACTGGTTCTCCTCTCTCTTATACCTAGGGCAAAGAGTTGGAATGGTCACTTCACTGAACTCATGTATGGCTATCAAAAGACAGAAAGCTACAAGAGGACTTTTCCTGGATGTTTCCAGCTGACCAGTGGCACCTGGACCTCGACTTATCCCTGCTGTTGGCCTCTGCTTGACGCCCTTTGAGTCTCTCGCTAGGTGCCTCTCCTGAGTCCTGGGGGGGTTAGGAGTGTACTCTGTGGTTAATTGGAACTTAAATGACTAAGGGGTTGATTTATATGTTGGCAGTGTGTATCTCAATGGTGACAAGTATACATACCATCAACATAATGGTCAGACTCCCTAATTTATAAGCAGGTGGACTTTAGGTTTGGCTACAACAGTGACTTCTCTGTAACAAACACAGCCAAACCTCTCAAATGGCCTCCCGGAGTAAGGGCCTTTGAAGAAATGACTGTATGTTCGCCCACTCAATCAGGTGGGTCGGACATATAGCCATTTTTGTACTGTCTCTCACCAACAGGCAATCCCTGGTGGTGAGGACAGAAAATGCAAATACTGGGCCCCCCATCATGGGAGATGGCTTCCAAAGTGAGGGTAGCATTTCTTTCTTTTTCCAGAAATAAAACCCTATTTCAGGATTTGTTTTCGAAAATTAATAAAGAAAACTGTTTAGTGACTGGTGGCATTATGCAGATGTAGCCTTGTAACAAACAGTGATATGCATTGACAAGAACCACCGTAATATATTGGTTTCTGCCAGTGCACTATAAATGACTGACTGCTTTACGGTCATTTCTAAATAGGTTGGTGATAATTTACTACTTCGTCATTGTAGAATGACAGGCCGTCTGTCAAAATATAAATCAGTCCCGAAGTCAGAAAGTAAAATCTTTGGGCCCGATTCACAGAACTAACTTAAGACAAAATCCTAAACTTACTACTTTTGGTATTCACAGAAGGCATTTAGTAGTCTTAAATTAGGATTTTGTCTTAAATTAGGATTTTGTCTTAAAATAGGATTTTGTCTTAAAATAGGATTTTGTCCTTGGTTAGAAATATGTCCTAAATTAGGATTTTGTCTTAAATTAGGATTTTGTCTTAGTTAGGATTTTGTCTTAATTTAGGATTTAGTCCTAAATTAGGATTTTGTCTTAAATTAGGATTTTGTCCTACATTAGGATTTTGTCCTAAATTAGGATTTTGTCTTGAGTTAGGATTTTGTCCTAAATTAGGATGTTGTCCTATAATAGGATTTGGTCTTAAATTAGGATTTTGTCTTAATTTAAATTTAATTTGTTTTAAGCTTAATTTAAGACAAAATCCTAATTTAAGACAAAACCCTAACTTAAGACAACAAAATCCTAACTTAAGATAAAATCCTAATGTAAGACAAAATCCTAATTTAAGACAAAATCCTAATTTAGGACAAAATCCTAATTTTGGACAAAATCCTAATTTAAGACAAAATCCTAATTTAAGACTACTAAATGCCTTCTGTGAATATCAAAAGTAGTAAGTATAGGATTTTGTCTTAAATTAGTTCTGTGAATCAGGCCCTCAGAATGGTATGAACCTGGTTGGTGTATCTGACCATCACTCCATCGCAGTCAGTCCGAAAGTGTTCTGAGGTCTTGATATACCGCAACCATAGACTAACATTAATAAATAGCTTTTCTGGTGCTATTTCTACTTAAAACTTTAAAAATGTATACTTCTGGTTCTCTTTATCGGAGTTTTGTAATTTTTGTTTATTATAATTTTCTAATTTGGTTTCTGATTTCTATTGTTTGGCATTGTTATGTTATTACTGTTTTGACACTGCATAAATTCACATTTACACCATTAGGCTTGTCTGCTCTATGCTATAGCTTCTAAGGCATTGATCTCAGGTTAATACACTCTCCACTACTCCACAACGCAACACATAACATTCTAAAATAACACCCACTCAAGACCCTACATGTAATCTGGCTAAAGGGTTACTATTGACAGTAACAAGGCATCATGTTACCTCAGATTCATGCTTCATGACAGACAGCGCACTTACCAATCATCTCAGAAAGTACATACTAGAAATGAATAGTCATCCGGCTACACACATACCAAATATTCAAGTGAAAGAACCAGAAACCAGACTGAAACTTGCATGAAGGTACTAAAACATCAAAAGAGCTGCACGACCATAATAATGGTGATACAACACCATACAGGTCTCTTTAACACAACATAATAACATATCTTTATGGGTAAGCAGATGTTATTATTTAAACATATATAGATCTTCAAACTGGAGATAACTTGGTAACATGAGTGCCACTCGCAGCGGTATTCAGTGCACCAACGGGATTCTTGCCAGAACTTGCAGCCAGCTGAGGGAGAGTGGGAGCATAATCGGGACTCCAACAACCAGGAGCCCAGCAGACACCAACACCGCACTCCTCCCCCTGCCGCTTTTAAAACTGCGGGTGGCCCCCGCTTCGCGGGAGCAGCTCGCAGCAGTTGACAGTGCACCAACGGGATTCTTGCCAGAACTTGTAGCTAGCTGAGGGAGAGTGGGTGCATAATCGGGACTCCAACACCCAGGAGCCCCGCAGTCACCAACAACGCGCTCCTCCCCCTGACCCCCACAGCCTATATTTTTGGCCCGTTAGAGGCTGGCAGAGGTTGGGCTGGGCCCCCCCTCTAAGGCCCTGGACACAGTAAAAAGGTAACTTTTACATCAGTTCTAAAAATTGCTGCATTACCTCTTGTATTTGCTACATGATGTCAGCACGAAACGGAGGAGGGAGGAAAGAAGCGGGAACAGGGTATCTTGCAGGGGCCCTGGATCAATTTATCACGGGGGCTTCCTCAGTACTGGCCCATGAAATAGCTCTTATGGAACGCCGCCTGTCGATGGACCCAGTATTTTCAAAAAGGTCATACCTGGGGGCCATCCAGAACGCGTGCACGCCAGATAAACAACGCAAGAGCGACATGACAATTGCCCTGCAGGAAGAGACCATAAGTACATAGGATAATCCAGCCCCCTCGATACATCGGAGCACAGGGCCGCACTTGACCACAAATGCAGCATTAGGGGTGGTAACAACTCCTGAGGAGCCTCGCTCGTCAGGGGAACATCCGAAGGGTGCAAGGGCAAAAAGAAAGCGAGGAGCAACCCGAGTAGGTATACTGCAGAAAGGGAAGAAGTCTAAAAACAGTTGCCAAAGTACTCAGAATGAGATTTCTAATGAGGACCCCTCGGCTGACAACACCTCTGAAGGAGCCCAGTCAGGGGGCATTGTAATGACCCAGTAATTGCATCAAGCCCATTGCAGATTAAGGAAGCTTTTTGGAAGAAAATAGAGGCCCTCTTAACTGCCCAGTTGGAGCTTCTTGTGAACAGACTAAATGCAATTGAGCAAAGACTGGGGAAAGCAGAGGGAGCGATATTGTGTACGTTGGGCAGCATTGACGAGAAGATCGAGAGGGGTATTCATCCGAAGAATGCTGGTAGGGTGGGTGAAAGGGAGGGTGCAACTGATCTAAATTCTACCGTAACATTAGCAGCAAATAGTGTGGGATAACCAACTGTAAGCAAAAAATCAGGGGGGGAATTGAAGGCAGGAGTAGGACAGATGGTGTTAGGTTACAGGGGGTGCCGGGCAATGAGGAAATGGAAAGAAACCTTGCAAAGAAAATGCATCCCCGTTTAGACCTGCCCCCAGAGTGTTCACCCTATGTTGTTGTCCTGACGGAGGTCCCTGAATTAAAAGTGGAGGCAGAGGAATCGCATGACCAATTGAAAAACAAAACAATACATTGGTTAAATTATAACAGACCTTTGCCCCAAGAGGCCCACTCTTAGATCCTCCTTGTAAGGAGGGTGAGTTGGGTGGGAAACAGGCAAACAAATACACCAGGGGACTGTATTGTGGTGAACTTTAAAGATCCTACAGTAGTACAGCATATCCCTCATGACCCCCAGACAGGTACCCGGTCTAATATACTGGCACAAGATTTAAGTTATTTTTACAAGCCTGCAAATATTGGGCCTATCGGAGGGTGCTGGGATGATCGAAGGGGGTGGACTGTGCAGTTAGATAAAGGGCATGGTTGGGACCGTAGAGAGAGGAGCGAGTTCCTGGTCAACAATGCTCAGAGAGCACATCCACATGAGAGTCAGGTAGCCCAAACAAGAGAAGAGTATGCTCTCCCACTGTTTAATAAATATGTGCCACTGGGCGGGAGTAGACACCTCAGCGAGGTAGATTGACTGCCTGAGGACAAGACAGACAAAGAGGGGAGTTACAGCTAAGAAGAAAAGGAAGGGAACCCTCAAAAGAAGTGACTCTGAACACTATCCAATTGGAATCATGTAATTTAAACCAAGTTCGACCCACAGGCACCTAAACAGATAGCGAGCCCATTAGGACCCTTGTTGATACTGTTAGTGGATTATGGTCACTGAAACCGCTACAATCAATGGAAAAACCCACAATTCGTTGTTTTAACAGGTGTGATACAAGTATAAAATCAATATAAGAACTGCATCCTCTTCCCTTAAAGGTAGGGTTAACCTGCATATTATGTTTAATAGGTAACAAATCCATTCAGTGTTTCATACTGTGGCTTTTCAACACCCTACTTAGGAAGCCGAGCGATCCCTGTCCTGCTCTACGCAGACAATGCGGTCCTGCTGGAACGCACACCACTTGGACTGCAGCGTCTGATAGACGGGTTTGTGGATTTTATGAAAGGTCTAGATTTAACTGCCAACCTGTCTAAATCGTATGTTATGGAGGTGGGCCCAAAAAGTGGGGGAACAATTTTTAACTATAAAATAGGTACTTTTAGTTTAGGGAAGGTTCAGTCCTTCTCTTACCTGGGAATTTTATTTGATAAGGGCCTAAATTTTAAACCACTGATTGAGGAACAATGTAATAAATTAGTATCTAGCTCAGGGGCAATAATGAATTTTGGTTGCAGACTGGGGCGATGGTCGCCTGAGCAGATGATAGTTTTATACAGTTCTATCTGTTACTCAAAAGTGGCTTATGGGGCAGAATTGTGGGGGATGGTGGACGTGTCTAAACTGCAAATTGAGGAGAACAATTATTTGAGAAGGCTCCTTAAAATCCCCCAGTGTGTTTCTTCCCATATTATCCATGAAGAATTGGGCTGTGACTTTTTAGCAGATAGGGTGGGGAGTAGGCCACTGATTGCATGGTTAAAGATTTGGGTCAACCCAGAAGCCAGTCTGACAAAACACATAATCATGGATTGCCTGGGGAGGGAGAGGGGAATGACTATCCCTTGACTCAAGTACGTTAAGGGATGCTTGGAAAGCATCGGGTACGAGGATCTTTTTCTGACGCCATCCTGTATAATAAAACGGGACTAGGCCAGAGTAAAGACGATGTTTTTAATAAACAAAGCCATAGCACGAGAAGTTAGGGATAGTAATAAACAATCAGTTAAGGCACATGCTCTCGTAAGGTCCTGTGCAGGAATAGAGCCTTATCTCGCCCTTATACACAATGCACAGGATAGATTTTTATTAACGCGTTTTAGGCTCAACCTTTTACATCATCTGCTAGCTGAGCCGGCATTTTTTACAAATTCAGTTGAGTCAAAGGGTCCCTGCGGCTGCGATGGGTATTGTTATGCCCATTTTATCTAATGCCCAGGTGTCGTTTTTTAATAAACCTGCTCAAAAAGGCCAATTTTAGACATGCGACAGAAGCTTTCTATATTTGCAAATGGCCCGAGATCATCTGACTTTATTCGCAGTGGCAAACTTTTTAAGACAATCAGTTAAATTGAGGGATACAGAGGAATTTGTTGAGCACTACTTTTATTCTGACAGAATGAAGGTGGTGGGAGTATCTGTCTTATATATGGATTGTGTAATTAACGGTATTGTATATCTCCTATTTATTTTTTAAATGGTATATGTTTTCATTTTTATTGTACTTTTATGGTGTTAAATGAAAATGCAGAATAAAGAATTAAATTGGACACTGGAGTGCTTGCTGATGCTATTAGCAATTATGTTATAATGCTGCCAGTGTTGCTCAGTCATTGCCACTTCTGAGGGTGATACTTTTAAATTTATTGAGCTGGCTGATAGTGACAATTATCATTAGGAGTGCTACAAAACTGCAATAACTGAACAAAAACAAAATACTTTTGGTATTGCATAGGTTTGTCCTAAGGACCTCTTCTACCATGGTTCTTTTTGATAAAGCTGCCACTTCATAAGGAACTGTCTGTAATTGGGAAATATCATTTTCACAGAGGTAGTCAAATGTTCTAGGTTGCTTGGGTTCCGATTCAAGGAGGACCTGGCCTAGCAGTTCGAGCTGGACTGTTCCCCCCTGGAGCAGGGTCAAGACTCATTTGCTTATGGCTGGGTCAAAACTGAGGTGGCATTGGGTGCAAAATAGTGATAGACTGGGATGCAATGCAGCCTGAGTAATTTCCAGCGGTTAAGATTAATTCAAGAATTCTATCCATCACTTTTTGGCATACTTTAGCCTCCTACTGACTGGCAGCTAGCAAATATTATCACAGTGTACATCTTCTCCCAATTGGATTTGTCAGAAGGAGCAACCCACACCAAAATCATTCCCTACAAAGGAAATCTTGATATTTAATTTGACAAAATATCTATCTATTGGCTGTGATACAGAAATACCAATCCACCCTTAAAACAAACTATTTGTTTTAACACCTGCTTTTCACAAGCAACATGTCAAGCCTAATGTGTTTATCATACCTTTTCCTAATGAACAGATTTGACCCATGGCAACAGAAGAATTCTTTCCCAGTGAACTAATCAGGCTGGTAGCTGTAATTACTGGTTTGCCACCGCTTAGTACAGGCCTGCTGTACTGAGTATAAATAATCTCACAGGGGTAACCATCAGAAATCCAGTCATCAAATGTTATAGAACACAGCATCACAGTTGACAAAGCAAAATACAATCTTTCATAAGAGGTGCTAATAAGGATTCTGAATGTACAACTTGTATATACTCATAAAATTTAAGATGGGGTCATCAGCAGCAAATCCTTTGCCTACTATGGTAATCTGTAAGAGTCTCTGTAACGCATAGATTCTATGCAATAAAATACATATCTGTAGGTCTTAGTGCAGCGTAATACCAATCTGCATTTAAAAGCCTATTGACTTGAACATCTGATTTTCACAACCAACATGTCAGGTCTACTGAATTTATTTGAACATTACTTGATAAACCATCAGCTTTCATTATTGGCTTGTCATCTTACCCAACGCGAACTTATTGTGCTGTTTCTGAAGCATTTTCCAGAAGGCAACTTTCAGGTAAACCGTAATATACTACAACAAGCATTTGCAATGCAATAGGTCTCGCATTAGGAAAGTTTGAGCTATTGGTCTTGTAAATGACAATTTTTTTAATTTATGTATTGGTTTTGAAAATAGCTAAATTAATAGCTTTGTTATTTACAATGCCAATAGTTATAACATTCGCAAATGTGACACCTATAGCATTTGTAATGTAACATGTTTGTAGTGAAGCGTGAAGGAGAGCACGAGCCTTCAATTTTAAAAGTAAACATGGCGCAAGGATTAAAGCGCGAGGGACATTTCATACTGGCAACAGATTGAAATAGTGGCAGCTTTTACCAGAAAGGTTAAATAGATGTACAGCAAGCTGTAAGGTGAAAACAAAGCTCGTAGCTGGCATTTAATTGCGCACTTTCATGCAGGTTGTCAGAGCTTTAGTACAACGCTAAAACAAAAAGGTAAGAAAAGTTTGCATGAATAAATAAACATTTGCCCAGAATCACAGGTTGTTGACTCCCTCGTCGAGACTCGAACCCGCTCCCCCAAGATCAAGGTCGGGCGCTCGCGCCGTTAGGCCACATCTTTTTCCTTTACTTCTGTATGTCGTCAACTAGCACGCGCACAGGCGTGCAAGGAAGGTTGAAAAGCTGCCTGAAGTGGAGATAAAGGGAAAAGCGCCCCTGGCAGCGCGTGAAAGTGCGCTCCGAGCTTGTATTCAGCGCCTGGCTGTCAATAACTCACTCAGACAGCTTGGAGACTGGCGCTCAACCAATCTGGCTGTTTAACATGCAGCATTTTAAGGTGAACAAAACAGAAGCCGCAGCGGAACTCATCTCTCAATCCCTCCCGCTTCCTGTCGTATTTGTATTGCTTTCTGAAATAACATCAGGAGCGTATTTAGCCAATAATGTACTTTAATTAAGTAAAAGTTACTGCATTAATATAATTAAAGTGTACGCTAAGCAGATGGCTGCACTGTCGCAGTTACTCACTCAATGGAGCTCTGAAGTACATCGGGTTTTAAAACAATGGAGACAAATTGTGCTTTCTTGAAAAGGGCAGGACACACAAGGGCCACTTTTATTAACCCCTGCGTCGCTGCCAGCTTCGCCATGTTGGGTGGCAAGGGCCCCTGACCGCATGTGCCTGGGCACTGAGAGCTGAAGGCGGCCAATTCCGCCCTGGCACAGTTTCCGTACCGCAGTAATGATTTTGTTTTTAGCAAAAACAATCACCAGACTATTTGAAGATTTTCGCTACAAAAAAAAAAGATGCAGCCAAGAAAAGGTTTTTTATAAGAGGTCTTTTTAGCACCGCTCTCCCAACTGGAGACGCTTGTATTATTTTATTTACAATTAATTGAAATGCACGGTTATACGAGATTTATTTTTAAAGTGAGTGGGATAAAAAGCACTAAATGCATCCAAAAATTGAAAAATCCAGTTCGCGTCAGATGTTGATTCTTATTATAAATGTGCAAAGCTGGCGCATTGGCACGGGTTCTGCCCTTTTTAAAAAGAGAACAAGGGAATTGTCAAGGACGCTTTGAATAAGAACAGAACAGAGCTGGCAAAACTGTGTAACATGATCTGCGCGGGCACACACCTCCCAGGACAGATTCGGACTAATTGCTTTGTGAAATCAAATAGTGCAGATGAACGCATGCGCAGTCGCAGAGCCGGTGTTCTCATATCCTCCACAGCCATACTCCAGTTACACACTGTCATTCTCAGATTCACTCTTGCAAGTAGTTGCATAGTCTACACAGACGAGACATTCCGATAAAAAATCAGCATAGAAGACAAAAAGAAGAAAAAAATCTCAAGATCTATGTGTAATAGGTCTTACCCATCACCCTAAAAAATCCTTTAGCAGGCATTACTTTCCTTTCATTTTAACATACGATTGTCGTCAATTATAAGGCAATTGAACAAAATCAAGACTACAACTCCCAGAATGCATTCTGTTGGCAAGCCTTTTTTTGCTTAACTCGATTGATCAAACAGCTCTGAAAGCCATAGATTTTCAAATAAGTGAACCTCATGTGCGGTTTAACATATATAAGTAAATAAACTAATTCGACTACCTAATTCGTCATGCCACAAGTCTTTTATATTGCTTTACACAACACCCTAACCATCCGGCTCCAGAAAAATCAACATAAAGAAACGAGTCTTTCTCAAGTTAATTGAACCAATCAAATTGTTTGAGACATTTCAATCCGAACTGTTATAAATGAAAAATTATTAATAGCATTGTTATTCCTTCTAAGGTGTCACAACTTACCAATTTCCCCACAGTAATTGCTCCAAAGATTGCACGTTTTGTGGTCAAGTGATTTGAAATTGACACAGCTTCTAAACAAGGCCAGGTTGAAAATGTTAAATTCCTGCTTCTCAAGGAGGTGGCATTTCTCCGGTTTACAAAAAATTTCTGTAAAATTGAAAACAACGCTTACTAAGAGCAGTAAACGTGTGAAGGACAAATGTGGCTTTGGTGCAGCCTGCTTTGAATTAAGACAGCGCTATTTGCAGTAACTGCCCTCGCAATGCACTCTGCTAATGAAACCTCGGGTCTAGAGTGTCACAAAGCGCCTCAGTGCCTGGAGACAACATGTCTGCTTCCAAGCAGCAACCGCTAAGAACACCACGATTAACTGCCGTCCAACAATATTTGTGGTTATTCATTTTTCCGATACAGAGGGTTATCCCTCGTTTGTTGCAAGTAAAAAACACTGGCAATGGGAATAGAAACAAGCAAAGAGAAACAAGTGATAACCTGCACATGCTTAACTCGTGTGTGCACCAGCATCTATCAAAACACTTCAAATAAGTCTTACAAAAAAACAGGCTAATGGTTGTCACGTCTTTTTTTCTTCAAAAAAGCACTACCTCCCTGCTTCAACAAGGCACGGCCTGCAGCCGTGAATAAGTGACGGCGGGGGGCGGGGCAGCTGAAGCCTTTGATGTGGCAAATGCTGCTGGCAGGGGGAAGCCTATGGGGAAATGCGAGGCGCGGCCAAGAATAAGTGACGGCGGGGGCGGGGCAGCTGAAGCCTTTGATGTGGCAAATGCTACTGGCAGGGGGAAGCCTGTGGGGAAATGCAAGCTCGTGCACGAAGGAGCTTGTGGTCACGTGATTTCACGTGAACTGTTGAGAATCCTCCTCATAAAAAGTCAGCTTTTGGATGGACAGCAATAGGTTCGAGTAAACTCGACCTAAAAATGTACAAAATATAGTTGTCAAAACAATATAAAATGCCAACTAATAGAGCCTAATAAGGATTACCATAGTGCAAATTAAATATACCATTGTTTTTTCAGGAGTGACAACAAACCCAAAATCCTTGCCAACTGCAGTAATCGCTGAGGTTCCATGTAACAAAATACCTCCCTAAAGGCTGTAGCACAGTCTAACAACAACCCACCCTTAAAAACGAATTGCCTTTAACACATGCTTTCCACAATAAGAATGTAAGGCCTACTTGCATTGTCAGAACATTTCATTATAAACATATCTCAACTAAAGAAACTCACCCAACTTTTCCCAGTTAACTGATAAGGGGCCAGATGTAGGTAACCAAATATCGGTCGGTAAAGCCCGAAAATACCAAATTTCGGCCTTTACCGACCTGTATTTGGCTTTTGAGATGTAGGGGACACAAAAACATCCGAATCGGTAAATTTACTGATTCGGTAAATTTACCGATTCGGAAAACTCACCGAATTGGTAAATTTACCGAATTGGTAAACTACCCGATTCGGTAAAGTTTCCAAATCGATAAAGTTACCGAATCGGTAAATTTACCGATTCGGAAATTAAGAAATGGTAAAAATGACTATTGAGATGTAGGTAACCTCTTAAATACCGATTTTGCATGAAATTCGGTGTTTAAGAGTCGGTATTTACCATGGATTGAAAGCAGGTGGTAAACAGGTGCAGGTGATAAAAAAGGGCCCAAAATGCAACACTTTCACCAGAATGGCGGCATTCTACGTGATTGCGAGGCGGCTATGGCTACAGGCAGAAGGAGATAGGGAATGGAGAAGGGAGGAGCAAGTGTACAGACAGAGGAGTACACTCTTCCAATTGACTGAGCCAGAGATACTGCAAAGGTACAGACTACACCCCCAAACCATCCTGGACCTGATCAGGGACCTGCACCCACTCCTGGAGCACCCAACACCAAGGGCACATGCCATCCCACCCCATGTGCAAGTGCTCTGTAGCATACACCTGCTTGCATCTGAGAGTTACCAGAGTGTTGTTGCTGCGGTAGGTGGGGTGTCTCAGAGCTGCCTGTCCCGTTTCTTCAGGAAGTTCCTGGATGCCATGATGCAGAGAATGGAACATTACATCCGCTTCCCGGACCTGCTCCGGACCAAGACTGACTTTTACCTAATGGAACATTTCCCACACGTCATTGGCTGTATTGATGGCACCCACATCCCAATATGCCCACCAGCTGCCACAGAGTACATTTACCAGAACAGGAAGTCATCACACACAATAAATGTACAAGTAATCTGTGATGCCAAGTACATGATCACGGACATAGTGGCCAGGTACCCAGGAAGCACCCACGACTCCTACATCTTCCAAAACAGTGGGATCTACACCCACCTGACAGCGGGGGAATTTGGCGAAGGATACCTTCTAGGTAAATTACTGTGTGACACTCCCTTGATAGATAATGCAGACGTGTGTTAATGCGTGCCTGTGAGTAATGGTTTTCTCATTTCACTTTAGGGGATAGTGCATATGCCCTCAGTTCCTTCGTCCTGACACCCTACCTCAACCCCACGACCCCCAGCCTGAGACGATACAATGTGGCACATTAATCAACCCGGAACATCGTGGAGCTCACCTTTGGCCTTCTGAAGTGCAGGTTCCGCTGCCTCCACAAAAGTGGAGGGGCACAGCAGTACTCACCAGTCATCTGCTGTAAGATCATTGCAACTTCTGCAATGTTGCACAACCTCGATACTAAGAAGGGCACTGAGGTGGAATTGAGTGACTATGAAGACCATGACGATGACCATGCACTACCTGCACCCAACACAGTAGGAGAACCAACACCAACAGACGGCAGACAGAGACGGGCAGAGATCACACACAACTACTTTTGAGTAAGTAGAGAGACACATCAAGGGTTTCAATGCAATAAACGTAGTGTAATTGGCACTACGGTAAATGTCTGAAGACACATTAGTTAACTCCTAAGTGTGCCTAGCCCAACTGTGCGGACAGGGGTTACCTCACCCTCACATGTCCACCCGAAATTTGGCAGCCTTACTGCCTGCGCCCATGCACTACACTGCGTGATGCCTGTGGTTGGGTCTGCTCATTGTCTGCTATGCCAGCGCCTGTACTCTGGCGTCTGCTGCTCCTCCGAATTTCTGGGATAGGGTGCTGCTCCTGCTACTGGTGTTGTCTGTCTCCCCTAAACCTTCACCTCCTGTGGTGGCTGACTGGTTAGTCAGCAGCACTTCCATTGCTGTAGTGACTCTCCCCATCCCCCTTGTGAGATCTGTGCAGCAGTGCACCAGCCCCTCCTGCATTTCAACAGAACGGTGACACAGCAGTGAAGTCGCTGTTGCCAGACGGCGCATGCCCCTTGTTTGCAGTTGCATGCACTGCCTCTCCCTGTGCCTTTGTGCGCGGTCCTGATGGAGTTCGTCACAAAGTGACATCACACACTGTGACATGTCCCTGACCCCATCAGCAATGTCCCTCATGCTGTCCGCCATTGATGTGATCCCCCGGTTCATGTTATCAAAGTTTTGATTCATTTTGCGCATTTGTCTGTGCACTGCACTAATTGCTTTCGCCTGCAGACGCTGCACCTTCCCCATTGTTGTTTCAAGACCACGGAAGACACCGTCACCATGCCCACTCATGCTTGCCTCCCTGGCACTACGGCTCTGATGTGAATTCTTATGACTACCACTCCCATAATGCATTGCAGGTGGATACAGAAGCCTTTACTGGAGTTCCTCAACACACAGCCACATTGGGGGAGGGAGACAGGCAAGGGGTGAAGAATGATGGACATGTCCCTTATCTTTCTTTGATGCAGCTCGGGCTGAGCTGTCAGCATCACCAATTCCTAAAACGCTCTCTGGCTCCAGTGTGGACTACACAAGCTCTTCCAGATCCGTGAGAGCAGGTGTCCTGTTCTTTCCTCCACCTGTAGCATTGGCCTCTTTCCTGCTTGCTGCCAATTTCTTTTTGGTAATGATCCTCAGATCATACCATCTCTTCTTTAGGTCTTCCACTTACCTGGTTGTCACTCCAATGGCGTTCACCTTGGACTGGATCCCCAGCCAGGTATTCCTCTTCACAGCCTCTGCTACCTGCAGAGACTGCTTTCCAAAAAGCTTGGGGTAGTGCTTTACCACCTCCTCCACCAACACCTGGAGTTCACCTGTGCTGAACTTCTTCTTCCTCTTCCTCTCTGCACCTTCCCTCTGGGAGTCTTGGCGATCCATTTTTCACTCCTGCACAGCTCAGCTTCACAACAGCCTGTCAGTGTGTAACTGCTCTACTGGGTGATCAGTTACTATGCACCTGCATGGGCTTGGCCACTTCCTGGTTGTGGGTAAGCGTGGGCGGAAAATCCGTTCCGCTCGCGGATTTTGCGGATTTTCGGGAAATCCGCAATCCGCGAGATTTGCGGATTTCCCGCAAAATCCGCAAATTCGCACGCAGCGGATTTTTTTGGCGGCGCGCGGCGTTGGTGATACAATTTTTGCGGCGCGCGGCGTTTATCATCGTTTGCCGAGTTGTTTTTTTCGATAGTTTGCGAGTGCTGCGCCATTTTGGATCTTGCTGTGTGATCCCGCGGGAATTGGCGAGCGCGATTACGTCATCGCGGCTTGCCAGCGATAGTTTGTCAACGCGAGTACGACGAGATCACGTCTCGCGGTACTTCGCAATTGCGAGATTTGAGATGCGGCGAGCGAAAATATAAATTTGCAATTCTGCACAAGAAATCCACCAGCAAGCAGCATAAACCTTCTAGAAATGATGATTTTTATGTGAATAACTCCTTAGTTTGACATTTGCCTGCACTTTTTTAGCGAGGAGTCCATTTTGGGGAGGGGGGCAGGGGGGTGGGAGGAAGGAAGTGCCCCATAGTCTTCAACTTCCTGTTCCTGTTCAGCAGGCTCCTCCCAGTGCTTTGTCCATCTCCTGGTCACTTTTCATTCGGATGTGGATCTGGAAGGATTACTTTTTGTGGATGCTGCTGGATCTTTGGATTTGAGGCCTTTTTGACTTTCTTTGGATCACTGTTGGATTAGAAATTTTACAAGTAAGTTTGTTTGGGGCATTACAGTTGCTGCAACTAAAATTTTGGGATTTTCGATTTTTGGGCTGTTTTGGGGCCTTTTCCCCAGGGGTACTCAGTGGTGGGTGGACTGATTCTTTCTGTGGGTTGTCTTGAACTTAAACATCACGGAGGCCATAGATGAATTGGGATTCTGCTGATTTTTCTGTGTTTTTCGATTTTTTTTTTGTAAAATTTTGTGTTTTTCGATTTTTGACCTGTTGTTGGGGCCTTGACCAGGGGTAGTGAGTGGTGCATGGGCCTAGTCTTTCTGTGGGCTGTCTTGAATTTAAACATCATGGAGGCCATGGATGGAATGGGATTGTGCTGATTTTGCAGTGTTTTTCGATTTTTGGGCCTGTACTTGTGGCCTTTTCACCAGGGGTATTTGAGTCTAGCATGGGCCTAGTCTTTCTGTGGGCTGTCTTGAATTTAAACATCATGGAGGCCATGGATGGAATGGGATTGTGCTGATTTTGCAGTGTTTTTCGATTTTTGGGGGTGTTCATGGGGAGGGACATGCCATGTGGCTGGTGGCCATTTTGAGTGCAGCTACAGGCACTGGCCATGTGCTGGCAGGCAAGTGGCCATTTTGAATGCAGGCTTTGTTGTTAGGCCTCCAACCATTTTGCCTACTTTTCAACCTTTATTTATGCCCAGGGGTAGTGAGTCTTGCATGGGCCTAGTATTTCTGTGGGTTGTCTTGAATTTAAACATCATGGAGGCCATGGATTGAATGGGATTGTGCTGATTTTGCAGTGTTTTTCGATTTTTGGGCCTGTACTTGTGGCCTTTTCACCAGGGGTATTTGAGTCTAGCATGGGCCTAGTCTTTCTGTGGGCTGTCTTGAATTTAAACATCATGGAGGCCATGGATGGAATGGGATTGTACTGATTTTTCTGTGTTTTTTGATTTTTTTTTTTTGTAAAATTTTGTGTTTTTCGATTTTTGACCTGTTGTTGGGGCCTTGACCAGGGGTAGTGAGTGGTGCATGGGCCTAGTCTTTCTGTGGGCTGTCTTGAATTTAAACATCATGGAGGCCATGGATGGAATGGCATTGTGCTGATTTTGCAGTGTTTTTCGATTTTTGGGCCTGTACTTGTGGCCTTTTCACCAGGGGTATTTGAGTCTAGCATGGGCCTAGTCTTTCTGTGGGCTGTCTTGAATCTAAACATCATGGAGGCCATGGATGGAATGGGATTGTGCTGATTTTGCAGTGTTTTTCGATTTTTGGGGGTGTTCATGGGGAGGGACATGCCATGTGGCTGGTGGCCATTTTGAGTGCAGCTACAGGCACTGGCCATGTGCTGGCAGGCAAGTGGCCATTTTGAATGCAGGCTTTGTTGTTAGGCCTCCAACCATTTTGCCTACTTTTCAACCTTTATTTATGCCCAGGGGTAGTGAGTCTTGCATGGGCCTAGTATTTCTGTGGGTTGTCTTGAATTTAAACATCATGGAGGCCATGGATTGAATGGGATTGTGCTGATTTTGCAGTGTTTTTCGATTTTTGGGCCTGTACTTGTGGCCTTTTCACCAGGGGTATTTGAGTCTAGCATGGGCCTAGTCTTTCTGTGGGCTGTCTTGAATTTAAACATCATGGAGGCCATGGATGGAATGGGATTGTACTGATTTTTCTGTGTTTTTCGATTTTTTTTTTTGTAAAATTTTGTGGTTTTCGATTTTTGACCTGTTGTTGGGGCCTTGACCAGGGGTAGTGAGTGGTGCATGGGCCTAGTCTTTCTGTGGGCTGTCTTGAATTTAAACATCATGGAGGCCATGGATGGAATGGCATTGTGCTGATTTTGCAGTGTTTTTCGATTTTTGGGCCTGTACTTGTGGCCTTTTCACCAGGGGTATTTGAGTCTAGCATGGGCCTAGTCTTTCTGTGGGCTGTCTTGAATTTAAACATCATGGAGGCCATGGATGGAATGGGATTGTACTGATTTTTCTGTGTTTTTCGATTTTTTTTTTTTGTAAAATTTTGTGTTTTTCGATTTTTGACCTGTTGTTGGGGCCTTGACCAGGGGTAGTGAGTGGTGCATGGGCCTAGTCTTTCTGTGGGCTGTCTTGAATTTAAACATCATGGAGGCCATGGATGGAATGGCATTGTGCTGATTTTGCAGTGTTTTTCGATTTTTGGGGGTGTTCATGGGGAGGGACATGCCATGTGGCTGGTGGCCATTTTGAGTGCAGCTACAGGCACTGGCCATGTGCTGGCAGGCAAGTGGCCATTTTGAATGCAGGCTTTGTTGTTAGGCCTCCAACCATTTTGCCTACTTTTCAACCTTTATTTATGCCCAGGGGTAGTGAGTCTTGCATGGGCCTAGTATTTCTGTGGGTTGTCTTGAATTTAAACATCATGGAGGCCATGGATTGAATGGGATTGTGCTGATTTTGCAGTGTTTTTCGATTTTTGGGCCTGTACTTGTGGCCTTTTCACCAGGGGTATTTGAGTCTAGCATGGGCCTAGTCTTTCTGTGGGCTGTCTTGAATTTAAACATCATGGAGGCCATGGATGGAATGGGATTGTACTGATTTTTCTGTGTTTTTCGATTTTTTTTTTTTGTAAAATTTTGTGTTTTTCGATTTTTGACCTGTTGTTGGGGCCTTGACCAGGGGTAGTGAGTGGTGCATGGGCCTAGTCTTTCTGTGGGCTGTCTTGAATTTAAACATCATGGAGGCCATGGATGGAATGGCATTGTGCTGATTTTGCAGTGTTTTTCGATTTTTGGGCCTGTACTTGTGGCCTTTTCACCAGGGGTATTTGAGTCTAGCATGGGCCTAGTCTTTCTGTGGGCTGCCTTGAATCTAAACATCATGGAGGCCATGGATGGAATGGGATTGTGCTGATTTTGCAGTGTTTTTCGATTTTTGGGGGTGTTCATGGGGAGGGACATGCCATGTGGCTGGTGGCCATTTTGAGTGCAGCTACAGGCACTGGCCATGTGCTGGCAGGCAAGTGGCCATTTTAAATGCAGGCTTTGTTGTTAGGCCTCCAACCATTTTGCCTACTTTTCAACCTTTATTTATGCCCAGGGGTAGTGAGTCTTGCATGGGCCTAGTCTTTCTGTGGGTTGTCTTGAATTTAAACATTATGGAGGGCATGGATGGATTGGGATTGTGCTGATTTTGCAGTGTTTTTCGATTTTTTTGTGCTCTATAACTGAACTGATGTTCCTCTGTCTTCCATTTTTTTTAGGTGCACAAAACTCAAGAGAACCACCAGTGCCAGGAAGAAGTCCTGCAGCGGTGTGTGTGTGCAGCATAACGTCACGCGACGTCACGTCTGTCCTCAGACAACTCTACAATTCGTGCAACTGCGGCCTGCTGTCTGACCTGCTCTGAAGAAGATGGCCCCAAAGAAAGTTCTCCGTAGCTCCTCTAGCAAGAAAGTTGCTAGTAAGGAGCAGAAGAAGCAAGTTACCAAGGAGGCTGGTGTGCCACCCGCCACTTTTTTTGGGAGCAAAAAAAAAAGTACGCCTGCAGCAGCAGGATCTGCTGGGGACCAAGCTGAGAGCAGCACCCCTGCTCCATTGGGTTCAGTGCCTCCACCACCACGCCAACTTAAGTCAAAGCCCTTGAGTGCTTCAGAGGCAGTCAGTGTACTTCTCCAATCACCATCGACCAGTGATGTTGGCTCATCGCAAGAAAGTAGCAGCAATGTCCCTGAATCAACACAGGTTGTTGTAACTCATCTGACAAGTGTTGAACAACCACAGCCCCAACAACAACACCATGTGCAAGTACACGCCCAAGTACATGTGGAAGGAGAGGCAGCAAAAGGAGATGCGCAAGCAAAGGTGCATGGAGGTTCACAAGTGCCCACAATAGTTGTTCCTCCCGAAGTAGGGGCACATTTGGAAATCGACATTGAAGCTGAGGTATCATTGGAAGCCACTCCTCCTGATGATCATTCATTGTCTTCCACATCCCTAGCAAGGAAAAGATCAAGGGGGGTGTCTACATCTTCTTCAAGCCCACCTCGTTCTGGTGCAAGTGATCTGTCTTGGGAACCACCACAACTGCGGTCTGACAGTGAGGCAGAGGCACACCATGATCTGACACCGGCACCTAAGCGTAAAAGGAAGGTCGTCCAAAAACTCAAACCTATGGAGTGTGATGAGGCTCAACAAGAAGTGACAGATACTGCTGGTGATGAAGCCTCTCACGATGACGACGAGCCAGTCATCACAAAGGTCACTGCAGCCCCACCGGGCATGCAGCAAAGAGACATTTTGACCCTATCCCGAGAAGCTGCTGAGCGTGATGATGATGTCGGCGAGGAGGCAATGGAAATGGAATCATTAGATTTGGAGTTAAGTAGTACACCAAAACCTACCGCTTCCATATTTCTTCGCAAGAAGGTACCCACCTCGTCCTCGACCTCAATTCGTGGTGGTGAAAGTGCAAAACGTACTGAAGTTCGGCAATCCACATCCTCCACTTCATCTGTCATTAGCAGCAGGACCACCACCACCAGTATCGCCGCCTCCTCCGGCCCCCGAAGACATTTCAAGTCTCCAGTTTGGGACTTCTTTAGTGTTTGCCCAAATAAGGAAAACATAGCCATTTGTAGCCTTTGTAAGCTTCGATTTAGTCGTGGTAAGCTTGGTTCTAACTATGGTACCGGAGGCCAGAGAGGTCATCTTGAGAGAAGGCACCCTGTCCAATGGTTTCCGCACCTAGAGGCGGCCAAGAAAGCCGGAATTGCACGTAATGAAAACGTTGATTTGTCATCTGCTGATGACGAGGAGGTAGAAGAAGACGATCCAAACACTTCACTTACACCCAGTTCCCATGTCAGCAGCACACCCCATGGGAGCCACACTAAGAGTGTGGGAGAGAGTGAGACATCAATGGGGAAAAGTTCATCAGCGAGCGTAACTGGGTCGAAGAGATCATCATCATCCCGTAAATCATTGGTCCAGGGCAACATTAAAAAGATGTTGTTTACAGAAGCGCAATATGAACACAACCACCCAATGACCCGTCTGTATAACACTAAGCTGGCTAAAATGCTAGCTCTGGACCTTCTCCCTTTTTCTTTTGTAGAAGGGGTTGGTTTTCTAGAATTAGTGGCAGTGCTCTGCCCTAAATGGAAGGTTCCTAGCCGGTTCTATTTTGCCCGAGTTGCGGTTCCAGCACTACATGAAGATGTTCTGAAGGTGATTGGGGCAGCTTTGCAGAAGAGTGCTGTTCACACTATACATCTGACAACAGACATGTGGACCAGTGGCGCAGGCGCTGATTACATGTGCATCACTGCACACTGGGTCTCTTTTTCAGGGGCTAAAGCAAAGCTAAACTCAGGTGTTGACACTAACATTGTTTTTAAAGGTGCTCGGAAACATGCAACACTAGCCATGTTTGGTTTGGAGAAACGTCACACAGCAGAAAACATTTTGGATGTCTTTAACACAAAGGTCCTTAACTGTCTGTCCCCACTAAAACGCAAGGTTGGTTATGTTTCCACGGACAATGGCTCCAATATAGTTAAGGCCATGAGGGACGGTTACTATTTCAGAGTGCCGTGTTTGGCGCACTGTATAAACCTGGTTGTCCAAAAATTCTTGGGTAATAAACGCAGTGCAGCGTACAGTGTATTGGAGAACTGCCGAAAAATTTGCAAGCATTTCAGGCATTCTTTTAAGGCCCGCAAGCAGCTGAGGAGCATGCTATATCAATGTCAAATGCCAGTGAAAGCACTCATCCAGGAGGTGGTAACACGTTGGAACTCAACCTTCTACATGCTTGAGCGTCTGTATGAGCAGTATACGCAACTCGATCAATATTTCTTGAAAGAGGGTATAGAGGAGCTGAGGATGGGTGGGCCGCAATGGAACATAGTTGAAAGCCTAACACGCATGCTTCGTCCTTTTGAGGTCTTCACGCGTGCAGTCAGCAAGGAGGACTCTAATTTGGGAAAAGCTATCCCATTGTTGTACATGCTGGAGGACCAACTGAAGGAGGTGTGTTCTGTGTTTCGAAAAGATGACAAAAAGAAAGACTCTTTGCTTCTGGCTGAGCAATTATTAGAGCTCCTACAAGGTGATGAACGTCTTAAAAAGATCCACTCAGAACAGCATTACATTTGTGCTACTATTCTGGATCCACGCTACAAAAAGGCGCTGGCAGGCAGAGCATTCTTTCCTTTTGCTGATGAAGATGTTACAAAGTACAAACGTTGGCTAGCCTTGTCAGCCAAGAAGTTTGAAACAGAACGGCTGGAAATTGAAGGAAATGGCAGTACATCAGCAGGCCATCCCCAGTCAAAACAATCCACTTCTGCACCTGTGGCTGTGGCACAAGTGACCTCTCAGCCGTTAAAGACACCGGCAACCGGATCATCTGCAGGAAAGACAACAGAAACATTGGAGGCTGAAGAGGATTGGCTAGCTCTGCGTGGGTTTGGTTCTCAAAAGGTCAGAGGCACAGCAAGAGCTACGCAAAGTGGAGGAACCTTGGAGGAGGACCTTGAGTCGATGGTGAAGGACTATCTGAATGACTCCACAGAGGTCTATGTTAATTCTGACCCATTGGCGTATTGGCATGGGAAAAAAGAATTGTGGCCACAGCTCACCAACCTGGCTTTAAACTACTTGTCTTGCCCACTCGCAAGTGTGTCTTCTGAACGGGTTTTCAGTGCGGCTAGTGGGATTGTAACTCCCAAACGGAGCCGCCTCTCGCCCAAAAATGTGGAGAGGTTAACAATGATCAAGATGAATCAGCACCTCATACCACCAGATATAAGAGTACGAGAGAGCGTGCCGGATGAAGAGGAGGTGGCCAGCACCATAGATGAGGGAATTTCTACTCTGTCAGGTGGCACTGACCTCACCCTGGCTGAATTCGCAGAGTATGATGACGAAGCCTTATTCTTATTCCTGGACCGTGATACCGACTTCGAGCCCTGAAAATGAGACAACGAATCAATAACTTTCTTTTTCATCCTTATTCACTTTTATTCCTGTGTGTCTGTCTTTCTTTGTTGTGCACAGTTAATATAATTCAAACTTTAATCAGATAATCACAAAAACAAGCCCATCAGCAGAACTGTCTTCACTTGTTTGCTAATTTATTTGAAGGTGCCGCAGTCTGCATTCCTCAGGTTCACAAGTTCAGAAGAACATGCTCCTCTATCCTCCTCCTCCAGACTCCTATTTCCATCAAAGCAGAGGGCTGGTTTACGCCCAATGAAGAAAGACTCCGCACTTGTGGGGGTGTTGTTCTACCTCTTTGCAGGTGAGTTGACGGGTCTGGGGCCATTGCTGGGAAGCACTAAAAGTGGTTTGTGCCAAATCCGAGGCGGAAATTTTTTTGTGTTTTTGATGACTTGCTTGCCTTTGAGGTGCTCTTAGGGGGGGTTCCGTCTGTTTGTGGGTGAGTTTCGTGGTCTGAGAGCATTGCTGGGACACTCTAATCTTGATTGCATTTGCTTTTCAGGAAATCCGTCGTGCCAACCCCGACTTATGGCCTAGCTACGCAGCGCGTTTGGACCGAAGGCCCAGAAATATTGCAAGTATGAGATTTTGCTTTTGGCCTGTTTGGGGGTGTTATGCTTCTTGGCGGGTGGGTTGCCGGGTCTTGGGGCATTCCTGGGAAGGTCTAATACCGGGTAGAAGTGGTTGGGACAAAATCCAGGCCGATTTTTTTTTGGGCTATTTCTGACATTTTGCTCGATGTAGCGTTTTCGGGGGCCTGTTTGGGGGGCTTCCTGGTGTTTGTGGGTGAGTTTCGTGGTCTGGGAGCACTGCTGGGACACTCTAATCTTGATTGCATTTGCTTTTCAGGAAATCCGTCGTGCCAACCCCGACTTATGGCCTAGCTACGCAGCGCGTTTGGACCGAAGGCCCAGAAATATTGCAAGTATGAGATTTTGCTTTTGGCCTGTTTGGGGGTGTTATGCTTCTTGGCGGGTGGGTTGCCGGGTCTTGGGGCATTCCTGGGAAGGTCTAATACCGGGTAGAAGTGGTTGGGACAAAATCCAGGCCGATTTGTTTTGGGCTATTTCTGACATTTTGCTCGATGTAGCGTTTTCGGGGGCCTGTTTGGGGGGCTTCCTGGTGTTTGCGGGTGAGTTTCGTGTCTGGGAGCACTGCTGGGACACTCTAATCTTGATTGCATTTGCTTTTCAGGAAATCCGTCGTGCCAACCCCGACTTATGGCCTAGCTACGCAGCGCGTTTGGACCGAAGGCCCAGAAATATTGCAAGTATGAGATTTTGCTTTTGGCCTGTTTGGGGGTGTTACGCTTCTTGGCGGGTGGGTTGCCGGGTCTTGGGGCATTCCTGGGAAGGTCTAATACCGGGTAGAAGTGGTTGGGACAAAATCCAGGCCGATTTTTTTTTTAGCTATTTCTGACATTTTGCTCTATGTAGCGTTTTCGGGGGCCTGTTTGGGGGGCTTCCTGGTGTTTGCGGGTGAGTTTCGTGGTCTGGGAGCACTGCTGGGACACTCTAATCTTGATTGCATTTGCTTTTCAGGAAATCCGTCGTGCCAACCCCGACTTATGGCCTAGCTACGCAGCGCGTTTGGACCGAAGGCCCAGAAATATTGCAAGTATGAGATTTTGCTTTTGGCCTGTTTGGGGGTGTTACGCTTCTTGGCGGGTGGGTTGCCGGGTCTTGGGGCATTCCTGGGAAGGTCTAATACCGGGTAGAAGTGGTTGGGACAAAATCCAGGCCGATTTTTTTTTGGGCTATTTCTGACATTTTGCTCTATGTAGCGTTTTCGGGGGCCAATTGGGGGGCTTCCTGGTGTTTGCGGGTGAGTTTCGTGGTCTGGGAGCACTGCTGGGACACTCTAATCTTGATTGCATTTGCTTTTCAGGAAATCCGTTGTGCCAACACCGACTTATGGCCTAGCTACGCAGCGCGTTTGGACCGAAGGCCCAGAAATATTGCAAGTATGAGATTTTGCTTTTGGCCTGTTTGGGGGTGTTATGCTTCTTGGCGGGTGGGTTGCCGGGTCTTGGGGCATTCCTGGGAAGGTCTAATACCGGGTAGAAGTGGTTGGGACAAAATCCAGGCCGATTTTTTTTTTGGCTATTTCTGACATTTTGCTCTATGTAGCGTTTTCGGGGGCCAATTGGGGGGCTTCCTGGTGTTTGTGGGTGAGTTTCGTGGTCTGGGAGCACTGCTGGCTATATATACTTTACTTTGCAAGAGGTTTGAAGCAAATCCATGGTGGCAGAGGGGACTTAGGGCCTAGCTGCAGAGCGCACGCGGAGTGATTTGGGAAATTTGTGAAAAATTGACTAAGTCCCCATTTTTGTACTTTTGCTCTTTGGCTGTTTGGGGGTCTTCTACTCGTCTTCTCCTGGGTTGACGGCTCTGGGGCCATTGCTGGGAAGCTCTAATACCGGATAAAAGTGTTTTGGACCAAATCCCAGGCGGAATTTTTTTTGTGTTTTTGATGACTTGCTTGCCTTTGAGGTGCTCTTAGGGGGGGTTCCGTCTGTTTGCGGGTGAGTTTCGTGGTCTGGGAGCACTGCTGGGACACTCTAATCTTGATTGCATTTGCTTTTCAGGAAATCCGTCGTGCCAACCCCGACTTATGGCCTAGCTACGCAGCGCGTTTGGACCGAAGGCCCAGAAATATTGCAAGTATGAGATTTTGCTTTTGGCCTGTTTGGGGGTGTTACGCTTCTTGGCGGGTGGGTTGCCGGGTCTTGGGGCATTCCTGGGAAGGTCTAATACCGGGTAGAAGTGGTTGGGACAAAATCCGCGCGGAAAAGCCTTTAGTTTTGGCACTTTTTGTAACTTAGGGTTCGTTAGGGTTAGCCCTAGCAGCAGGATTGCATGTGTTTCGGGGTGTTCTAGATTTTTCAAACTGAGTTCTGGGGTCTTAGAGCACTCGTGAGAATGTGTAATTTTGGTTGCAAGTCATTTGAAGAAAATCCATGGTGGGAAAGGGGGGATTTGGCATAGTTAAAGAAAGCCTTTGCCACTATTCTTAACTTAGGGTTCGTTAGGGTTAGCAGTATTTCTATTGCATGTGTTTGAGTGGGGGGGATTTCGAGTCTTGGAGCGATGCTGGCTATGGCTACTTTTGCTTGGTTGCTTGCAAGTGGTTTGAATGCAATCCACGGTGGGTAATGGGTAATTAGGGTACTTCGGCCTACTTTTACTTTCAAAGTAAGTTTTGTCACCAGTTTTCTGCTAGGCCTCGTTTTTTGAGATTTGATTGGGGGTCTTCTACATTTTTGCGACTGGCTTTAGTAAGGGTCTGGGTGGGAGCACTGCTAGGAAGATCTAATTTTGTTCTAAAACACAGTTTACAGTACACCTAGCTTGAGGGGCAAGATCCGCTACATTAATTTGCCCATACTTATTTATCCTTCAAAAGGTGACTCAGAGTACGCACTTTCAAAAACATTGTACTGTCTACTAGGAAAAACAAATTGTGACTTTTTGCACTCCACAGCCTACATACCTTATATTTATTTATCAGTGGTGTTGTAATATTATATCACTTCCTGTTTTTCGTTGAATAATTACAGGCCGGGTTTCAGTCTCTGCAATGGGGAAAAAAGGATGGAGTCAGGCTTCACAGTAGCGAGCCACAATTCAGCATCAGGCAGGCAGTGGACAGGGTGTCTTCTGGTGACCAACATCGGTGGACGAAGCGTCGGCTGCAATGGAGGAGTGCCGCTAATAGGAGGATTTTTTTTCTGCGGGCAACTTACTTACCACTTCCAACAGGACCACTACAACCACATAGATACAGTATCCCTTGCCTTTTTCTCTGACTGTGACTGCATTTCTTGCCTCTCTCTCGGCTTCTACATTGATCCCTTAACACATCACTTAGTCCACTCCACTATCTGCACCACACATAGTCATTTGTAAGTGCTCCTACGTAATTCGCAAGTCGCAGCACGCCCCAGGCCGTAGAGGACTGGGATGGCCCCAATGATGAAGCATGTCACCAAGGGGCAACCCTGGTGAGTGAGGGGACACCTAGAAAAAAAGCAATTTCTCCTTTTCTATCTACTATACCTTCTGTCAGGTTACGCAGCCCCTAAGCGCCTACCGTACTATGAAACTACATTTCCCATGAGTAGGCGGGAGACTTGCAGACTATTTAGTGAGACTATATGAGAGTACCCTTGTATGTTAGGACAGCACTTCACTGATGCCTGTCTTGTCTTCTGTTACAGGTCTCCTTTCCCTGCTGACCCTACCTTTACCCATCCCACATTTTTTATTTTAGTTTGTTATTTTTCTCCCTCGCCTAATGCCTCGAACACCCTGTGTTTACACTTCTGGGTGTTGGTGACATTTGGAGGTGGAACCATATTTGCATCGACTGGATCACGGGGAGTAAACCTGACACCTTCCAGACCAACCCCATTGAGTGTTGTTGTGAATGGATTTATAGTGACCAGCAAGGCTCTCGGGTATCTGGCTACAGAGACCTTATGTTGAATATCGTTATCAATAATTCCACACAGGCCCTGTACTGTCGCATTCTTTCTTTCCACAGTTGTCGATGATATATTCTTACTCTGCTTGACAAAGAACCATTGCTAATGTGAAAGAACTTCAACCGAATTAGTAGTTATACTTTACCATTTGTTAGGCTACAATGTGGCACTGCTCTACTGTACTTCTGTCACCTGCTATATTCTCAGTTGTACCGTTGAATTGCTCAGGAGGACAAACCAGATTTCATTTTCTTTTTTTTCATAGGCATGCAACTGCCACTGTGTCACACCACTAGTACCACCGCTATGAGGAAATTTTATCCGACCAAGATTGCCAACGTTATTCGGTGTTTCCCGTGGAGCCAGCCCTGGGCCTAGCCCTACTTTCAAACACAAATTACAGGTAAGATAAGCGTTTGGTGGTTTGGGGGTATAATGGAGTATTAGTACGAGAGACGAGAGACTGAAGGTAGTACTACTAAAGTCCTAGGACTCTTGGATTCACTTCACTTAGTCTGTGAGAGGCACTTAGTGTTGAAAACATTTGGGCATTTACACTTAAAGGAAGAAAATGGAACTAAACTTTCAGGAAAACAGTCAACGTTAAACCCCCACCCACCAGGCAAGCAGTAAAAAACAGGTATGCTCAGATAAAGTTTGAAAAAGTATATTTATATCCCTAACAAAATAATCTCCCGCAAGACCCTCCCTAACCCCAACGATTGTCCTTCAAAAGTCCCCAAAAACCCAACTCCCAATTCCCACCCCCCAAAAGTCTCTAAAAAAGGGGCAAGGGACACTATGGGTGGATGCTGTTAACTTTTTGGGCCAGGGCATCATGCTCCTCGCGGAGCAAGGCGAGCTCCTGCTGAAGGCGGGACACCATCAGGGTAGTGCGGCGCAGGCGTGCCTTCACTGCCTTGCAGGTGCAAGGCCTGTGAGAGGCAGCTGTTGGCCTTGCTGCTCGGCGGTGGCGTTTGCCTTTGGCAGCCCGGCTCAGTCTCGGTGGACCACTGTGCTGGGTGGCAGCCCGTGGGGCCACGGAGGCCGATGCAGACGACGTTGTCGTAGTTGTCGACCGCACACTTTCCACGTCCTCCAGGGCCACCAGCCGCCGATATTCCGCAACAGTGGCCTCGATCCTCCGTTGCCGGGCCGCTCTAGCCAGCTCCTTCCTCCTTGTTCGTTTGGAAGGAGAACCTATATGAAGAAAGAAAGACATAGTCTGTAACCAATGCTCTTTAAGATTAACTCAATCATTCAGCAGAAATTTGTGCTGCAGTACAACTAGCAACTTGCAGGCGCATTACATAACTATTGAGGCCAGTATCTATCTAACCTCACACTTCTTCATCCTTGCTCTAACATTAGTGGGAGTTTAAGGAACAAATTCTATGAGCACTGTGGACTTCCATTGGAGTCGACTATGAAAGTACACCAGTCTTATTCTTCTTCTTATCTCTTGTTTAGGAAAATTGGTAAGTTATTTTCTGCAAGCCGGCATAATGCCAGCGCGGTAAACTTGCACCCGAGAAAAAGAGACGCACGCCATGAGGAGTGACCTAGACTTGCGTTGCCGTTGCGTTACTGTACCCGTCCAGTACATGCAGGTGGTGAATCTCTTACTTTTCTATTACGGGTGGCACTGAGAATACTCTGTTACAACTCAAGGGCTACTGCTTAATTAATTTAACTTTCACCCTACAGTGGAAATGAGTACTAGAAATGGAAAATTGAAGAAGATAAATAATCTGATTATCTATCACTTCACATGGGATGTTTTTGCTTATATATGGGATGACTTTAGGTGCTTTGCTTTTTATTGAGTGACCAGTGATACATCCACACATGAATGACTGAGTACTACTAAACTTATTAAGAGAGGTAGGGAGTGGCCACCATAATAACCGGATCTATGCAGTGCTTGCAATACAAACTACTGCTACTATTTATGGTAGTATTTGGACAAAATTAAAAGTTCTTTTCCTTGCCTTTCCTACACTGGAACGGACGTGCGGGTGCAGTGTTACATGCTCTTCAAAGTTACACTTAGTTCATCCACTGACCATCTACTCTCTCTAGATCATGGGTACTCACAAACTTTCTCTCAGGGGCTACATTTACAGTGTAGTTTGGGGCCGAGGGCCGCACTGGTGGGGGCGGAGTCAGAGGGGGCGGGGCTAAAGCAAAACGATAACTTGTGACCATGAGGTTGCACACAGGTTGCAGCAGATGCCCTCATCCACTGAGCCACCAGACCCAGCATTTACATACATCTCTCTCCCTCCTGCTCTCCCTCCTGCCCTCCCTCCATCTCTCTCTCCCTCCTGCCCTCCCTCTCCCTCCCCCTCTGTCATCTCACTGTGTGTGTGTCTATCTGTGTCAGCCTTCAGCCCGGGTTGAGACCGCTTCCTCAACGCGCACACACAGACAACAACACCAAAGTACTTAACAGGTCTTTAAAAGACCATTAACATATTATTGAGGCTTTGTTTGTTTTAGCGCCCCTGCTTCTCCACCCTGACAATCACTGCTTGCCCGGCCCCACAGAGCAGAGGCTTTGTTCTATTTCACCTCTTTGTGGCCTTGCATCTCCACTCTGCTCTGTGGGGGCCGGGGGAGCAGTGATTGTCAGAGTGGAGATGCAGGGGCGCTAACAGGTGAAATACAAAAAAGCCTCTGCTCTGTGGGGGCCGGGGGAGCAGTGATTGTCTGCAAGGTCTGCGCACCGCCAACGAAGGCTTGCCGGGCCACCACCGGCCCGCGGGCCGTACTAGGAGTACCCCTGCTCTAGATACACATATGCTATCTAAGAGTCAGATAGTAGCATGATCCAGGTATATGGACACATACAGTTTCTGTGTCACCCACCCAGGCTGTTGTCCTTCCACCCATCATTGCTTCATCATTCACCCAGCCATGCATCTCATATTCTTGCCTTCCCAGCTAGTCTTCAATCTCAATAAGTAAGGAATATATAAGAGCTTACCTCTGGCCGCCACCACCACCGTCTCAACTCTCACAGCTGCCGCCGCCGCCTCCTCCCCTGAAGAATCGCCCTCCGCCTCCGTGTCGAGCACCACCACCTCCACACTGGCCCCGCCACCAGATGTTCCACCTACAAAGTACATTTAGGAATGTTAGAATGAAGCACTCACTAGTCACTAGTATTTGGTCTAGGAATGAAGACATGTGAAAACAATGTAATTTGTGACTGTCTACGTTAAACTTAAAAAAAATGTCCCTTTTTCCAGGGAAGGTTGTCTTGCTGCACTTTTAGGCACAACTGATGAAGGCTGTTTTTTTAACACGCACCATTTTTCTCCACACAGACAGAAGATGGACTTCTAACAACAAGATCAAGTTGAAACCAGGTGAGAGCTCGGCTCGACCACAAGAAATGTCTTCAATTAATCGTCAGCACTAACCACTTTTCCATTATCAGTTAAACGTTTAGTTTTATTATGACTTCATTTAATAAATGTGTTTACTTTTAATAAAGCTTTTAAACTTAAATACAATCTGTGTTTTTTGGTCCAGACTAGAGTGACTGAGCGAAAGGTTTTGCAATTTTTGCAAGCATGAGTCCAGATAGAACAGTTCAAAAGACATTATGGACAATCCCAGAGGACTGCACTAAGTTGATAGAGCTATTGCTGACTAGAATCATGGGAGTTTCGCCAACCGTGCAATCTTAGTTAGCTACACAGACAGACTAATAAGAATAATCTAGTAATACCACAGGGAGTCATAGTAGAGGCAGGATAAGAATTTAGATACAGTCTACAAGAAGAGCAAAGACAATTTTGAAAAAAGTCAAATGAGGAACGCTAGGAAAAATGGGTACTAGTCTAAAATGAAAACTTACTGGGGCCAGCAGAGGAGCCCTCGCCTGCCCGATCCTGGCCCTGTTGATGAACAGCATCCGCCGCCTGCTGCTCCTGTGTCCTCCTCTCGCCCCTGGGGGGAGCTGACGTACAACATGAAAGAAAGAACAGAAAACATGGATGATTGTTGCTTGTCAATGTCAACCAAATCAAACATTTCAAAAGAACAATAACAAAATATTTCTGCGAAATTATATTGATTATGGTTACTTTTCATTTATTTGCGGACCTGTGACTTCGAAAGTCACGTAACTCACTAAACAAAGTACTGAAACGTTCACCTAGGACTGGCAGGCAGCAGTCCGCAGGCAAGACGCAAAGTGACAGACAAACTCCATTGTGATTTCAGTCAGATCAGTGACAACACTAACAGTTGCCTGCTACATTACCAGTCATTTAAATAGTCAAACTATCAATCCACCGCCACTATTTTTCTTATTGTCAGGGTTACAAAGGAAGGGGCAGATTTAAGCCCTTGCGGCTCTTTTGCGCCGTTCTTGCGTGACTTTTGTGACGCAGCAGCTAAACAAAAAAGGGCGCCATGGTGCGGCGTATAATATTATAACAACGTGACGCATTTGGGAGATGCATCCCGTTATAAAGCCCTGCGCCATCAGGGGGCGTTCCGGCGCAAGGGAGGGCATTCCTGCGCTGGAACACATCCTAATAGTGGCTGAGGGAAATCTACAAAATATCAATCAGTCACCTTTAGGACAATGATGCGTCACACAAACCCTGCACCTGCTTGAAGCAGACGTACGGCTTGACCCAGCATTGGGGAGATAGGGTACCCCAGAGCATTGATGGAGCTGCGCCATCGTTGCGACGCAACTCCAGCAGTAAAGCTTCGGTGACGTTTTGGGCCCATGGTGCGCCGCATTGCAAATACGGCGCACCATGTTTGGTGGTGGTAGCGGGCCGCACAATTAATGGCGCATCCCTGCTACTTTGCAGGGATGCGACGGTAATTGCAATTCTGCCCCTTAGGGGCATACTTACTTACGCGTTCTGGCGCATCTCCAGAGATGCGCCAGATCAAATGCGTCACGCAAAACTACCCTTGCGACACGGCAGATGTGCCTCATTTACAATGCGGCGCGCCCTGGCGCAAGGGTAGGCACTTGCGTGAGGCATCTCGTCACGTAAGAGCGGCGCATCGCTGGAGTCACGTCGCCAACGCAATGCAACTCCAGTAATGCTCAGGGCCACCCAATACTTAACATGCTGTGTCAGTCCTTTCGCCTGCTTCGAGCAGACATAAGGAATTGAATTGACGTAGCAGCGTCGCAGAAGTGCCTGCGTTAAATCTTGTACATTTCACGCAGGCAATTTTGCGAGGCGCACAGCCGCTGGACCGCGGCGCCCACCCTGCGTACTAGGAACGCACCCATTGTGGTGCAGGCCCATGGCTTTATAACATGACGCATCTCCCTAGATGCGTCATGCTGTAAATGACTCGCAGGGATGCGGCACGTTTACGCCGCTGTTGCGTCACGCAAGGCAACGTAAACGTGGCGCAAGGGGCTTGTAAATGTAATCTGCCCCCTAGTGTCTAGCATTACGCAGTTCTGTAAAGTACACTCATACATAATAGTTACTCAGGCCAATGAGACCACGAAATAGAAAACAAATAAGCATAGTAGCAACGCCACTGAGAAGGAGAGCAGTGCACCTGAAATGCACAGAAGATTTTGAAATATAATTTAACTACAATGTAATCGTCATCAGCGGCATTATTGGCTTGCTCCATGTAAAAAACAAATATTTGCAATACAACAACACAGAGCAGGAGAAAACATCATAGTAGTGAGTGATTAAATGGCTACTACTACTCACCAAGCCCGGGGATCTCCAAGCCGAGCTGGTCCAGCAGGTCGCGCTCGCGGTCCAGGAGGTCCGTCCAGCGATGGGTGACCTGGCTGTAGGTGCGCTGGACCCCGTAGAGGTGGGATATGGCCCAGCACACCTTCTCCCACCGCTTCCGGCGCTCCCGCATGTTGTACCCGCCGGCCGCGATCCTGCCGCCTCCCGCGATGGTCCTGGGCAGGCGGCGCTGGACGAAGTAGACCAGCGCGCCCACTTCCTCCGGGCTGAAGATCTCCCGTCGCGTCACCTGCTCCCCCCTCAATCTCCCGCATGCTGTCCTGCCACTGGGTCCAGCACTACTCCCCGCCGCCGCTGCGGCCCTCAAGTGCCTGGGCAGCTTCACGGCGCCTGGCTTGACCATGGTCTGGGCAGGTAAGGTAGGAAGAAGTAGAAAATTAAGAAAGAATAGGATAGGGAAGAAGAAAAGAAAAGAGTTTAAAAAAGTAGTTTAAAAGTAAAGAAAAATAGCAGAAAAGACAAAAAAATACAGCTAGGAAAAGAGAGGGATAGATAAGAAGCAAAATCGTAAAAAAAAAACTGAAAACAAGCAAAGGATGGCAAAGATACCAAGAGGATTAAACACCATGCCCAGACACAGGAAATGAATGAAAAACAAGATGGCCGGCGCCCGTTCACGAGCGCGAAAGAAAGTTCGCGCGAGATTTTCCTCGCGATCTCGTGCGAACCTGTAGATTTCCCGCGCGATCTCGTGCGAACCTCTACTCGCAATGCGCTTAGTGCGCGAGATTATACATAGCGGGCGGAAACGGAAATACGTCACGGAAACAAAATGGCCGCGCCCGTACTCGACCTTGGGGTAAATTCGCGTGTTGCGCTGCAAGCGGCTCGCGAATACTGCAAAAAAACTCGCGAAACAACAAGCCGCAAAAAAATAAAATGCTCATTCGCACGAATTGGCGGCTTCCGCGGTCGGTTTCGCACGACGCCGCGCCCCGCGAATAGCGCGAAAAAAACCGAAAAACGATTTCAGCAAAAGCAATGAGCAGGTGCAAAAGGTTAACCTCATGATTTGTAACGATTCTTTGTAGTGCTTCCTGAGGGGGCCCTCCAGAATTCGGTTGCCTGCTTGCAACTATTTTGTGTGACCCTGCTCTGACCTTAACTGTATGCCACAAAGGTCCTGATTTACAGCTAAAGGAGCAGACAAGCAGGTGCCAGGCTGGAACTTTAAATTCTTTCAGTGACACATTAATTAGCCCCTAATTCATTATTGTCAGTTGGGGCAGGGCAGGTGTTGTAACTAATTTTGCAACAATGAAAGCACTTAGCAAGTGCAAAAGATCACTAATCAGGGCGCACTAAGGAAGCAGGTGCCAGCTAAAAAAATATTCTGTGACACATTAATCAGCACCAAATTAATTCAGGTTACTTGAGGCAGGGAAGGTGTGCTTTGCTTTGCCGAAAATAAGGTACACTGGACAACCAGAGGGTGTGGTGATGAAACAGAGGGTGGCATGGGTGGGCCAGAGGGTGGCATGAGTAGTCAGAGAGTGGCAGTGGTGACAGAGAGTGGCAGTGATGAAGAAGAGTGTCCCAAACAGGCTGGACATGTAGAAACAACAAGTTCGCAAAACTTGCGACCCGACAGGTAAGTTCGCAAATTGCGAAATTGTAAAAACCCTCGCGAACTGGCAGAAACACGGGCGAACACAAAAAAAAAAAAATCCGCAAATTCGCGGGAATTCGCGGATTTTGCGGATTGCGAATCCGCAAATCCGCAAAATTCGCGAACGCAAGGTCCACAAAATTCGCCCATGCTTAGTTGTGGGGTGGGGTGGATGCACAGGATTGGTTGTGTCCTTTGTTGGTTGGCTGAGGAGCGGGGTGGAGGCATGTGATTGGTTGGTAGCTCAACTGATTGCTTTTTTGTATCCCCGATTCGGTATTTACCGATTCGGTAAATACCGATTCGGTAACTCCCATTCATTCCTATGGGCATCCAGGCCCATAGGAATGAATGGGATTTACCGGATCAGTAAATACCGATTCAGTAAATACCGAATCGGGGATTCCGATTTTTACCGAATCGGTATTTGTTACAGATTTTTTACCTGCATCTCATTTCCCATTTCTAAAATACCGAATCGGTAAAATTCAGTATTTTAGAATAGGTAAAAATGAGTTACCTACATCTGGCCCAAGGTCTCGAGCCCTCATCAGTGGCTTGACACTATGGGCCATATGTATCATACTTCCGTTTTGCGAATTTTAATTAGCGAATCTTAAGGAATCGCTATTTAGAATTCGCAAAACGGTATGTATGTAGGTAATATAGGAACTTTAGCGATTCCTTACTATTCCTTGTTTGCGAATTCGTAAATTGCGAATTCGCAAATAAGGAATACTTCCCATTCATTTCTATGGGCCAGGAGGCCCATAGGAATGAAGGGGAAATTTGCCAATCGCTATTTGCTAATCGCAAATTTAGCGAATTTTCAAGGGTGCAGGGGGTGTCTCAAGAACACCCTGCTGCACCCCTGAAAATGACATGTGTGCGCATATGGCGCACATACATGCCCTAAGGGCATGCATGTGCGTCACATGCCACAATGAAAAATGCCAATTTGTGCTTATTGAAAAGGAGATTAGCAATTTACCACCAACTTTCAGTTGGTGGTAAATTGTGATTCCTTAAACCAAATTCGCAAGAGAAAAAAGCTTCTTACATAGCAATTAAGGAATCGCAAAATTGCGATTCCTTAAATGCTATGGCAAAATAAGGAATCGCAAATATTTGCAATTCCTTATTTTGCTACTTTTTCATACATTGCAAATGTACAAAAATGGCCGTTTCCGATTCGCAAAGGCCGAAATTCGGCGAATTTCGGCCTTTGTGAATCGAAAATAGCTTCATACATATGGCCCCATATGTAGCTCAGTCCTACCTAAATGTGTACAAACTAGCAACCATCAGGCATACATTTACAAAAATTACACATATATTACAAAAAAAACATTTGGCAACAGATAGATAAACCCTCTTAATTTGGCCAACAAGAATCATCACAGTGAAGCTCCACTGCCAGGGTTTGTCATAGTAAGTGACCATCAGCAAAACCCTTTCAATACTTAGTAATCTGTGAGATTACATGTAACCAAATACTTTTTCACAGCCTGTAAGATCTTAAAATAATTATCCACTGTTAGAAGCCTATAGGTTTTATCATATGCATTTCACAATTAACAAGCCACGCCTACTGCCTTTGCAGCAAGCTTTTGTAAATATAGACTAGACCGATGGCATCGGGCATAACATTTCCCTGCACACGATTCAAGGCTATATCTGTTATCATTGGCTTATCACCATAACCAGCTGAAGCCTACTGTACTGAGCGTAAGCTTTCCCACAAGGCAACCATCAGCGTTACACTCTTGGAATTGCAAATGTCACAAAATTGCAGTTGGCAAAGTAAACTACTATCTCTCCCTATGTGATTCCATGCAACAAAAAACTATCTGCAGGTTTGAATTCAGACTATTAAGAATTCACTCTTATATGCTTATATGCATATGCTTTTCACAATCAATGTGTCAGACCTACTGTCTTTTTCATAACTATTCATGGTAAACAATCCGGCATATGCGGCCAGATGTATGGCCATTCACTTTTGCGTGTCGCAATTTGCATCAAATTGCGACTCACAAAAGTGAATGTATAGCAATGTCTCAGACAATGTTTGCGATTCACAATGGGGTTGCATATTGCATGCCTCATTATTATTCATGAGGCAAGAGCAATTTGTGACCCGATTGGGAATGGCTTGGGCATGGAGTCAGCAGACCACCATGTCTGTGACTGCATTTAAATAAAGCAGTATTTTCTTTTTTTAATGCAGCCCATTTTCTTTAAAGGAAAACGGGATGAATTTAAAAAAGAAAAATTAAACTTTTCAATTTCATTTTTTAAGGCCCTGCAGTGGTTCCTGGGACCACTGCCTGCTCTTAAAAAATATTTTTGCAAACACTCACAAAGGGGAAGGGGTCCTCGCGGGACCGCTTCACATTTGCGAGCGGTTTACCACATACCTGAAGTAGGTGGTAAACTGAGAGTGTTTAGCGGCCACTAATGTGGTTGAGAAACAATAGTACATTGCAATGAGACTCCATTTTAGGAAAGGACGCCTTTTCCTAATAGCGAGAGTCGCAAACGCTATTTTGCGAGTAAGTCACTCGCAAAATAGCGTTTGTACATGACAGGACCCTTTTTTGTGATCGCAAATGGGGCGATCTCCCGTTTGCGACCGCAAAAAAAATTTGTACATCTGGCTCATAGCATTTATCATTGGCTTGTTGCCATAATCAACTTAAGCCCATTGTACTGAACGTACACTGACGACAAGGCAACCATCCTGCGTACAGTCATAAAAGTACAAATGTACACTAAATTGCAATTGTCAACAGAAAATACTATCTCTCCTACAATATCCTAACAAGGATATTGTAGTGCATACCTTCTATCCCCACAGTTATTTTCGGGTGAATCGCCAACAACTAAACCCTTGTACTAGGGTAATCTGTGAAATTCCATGTATCAAAATACCTACCCACAGCACAGTATTTATTTATTTAGAAGTTTTGTATCGCGCTAGCTTGACCTGAGGGTTTCAGAGTTCTTCACAGCAAGTACAATTATGAGCATTTGTGGCAAAAACAAAATCCACAACTTACAAACTTAAAAGCATTATAGACATAATTACAATACAGATCTTGTGATCGAACAAGAGGGGTGAGGCTCAGGGGTTGCATGAAGAGGAGTTAGTTTGCTGATAACAAGTGGGGTGTCTATCAAACAAGATGCGGGACGGCAGGAAATCCCGTCGATTTTAGTTTTAGGATGACTGTTTTAGTCCACATTGAGGTCATGGTGCGGTGTCGAGCACTTTCCGGAGTATCATGTGGTCTTCTTGTTACGTTCGTGAGCGCTCTAGGAAGAGGGCTTTGAGTAGGATCTTGAATTTCGGGAAGGAGGTGGTCATTCTGATGTTGGGGGGGATGGAGTTTCAGATCTTAGGTGCATTTCTCCCAAATGATTTATTTGTGGTTTTGTGTTTCCGAGATTTCAGTAGGATGAGTAGAAGTTTGTCGGACAGATATTTTGGTTTGCCTGTGTGCAGGGCTTTGTGCGTGAAACTGGCTGTTTGGAAGTTGGCTCGTTGTTCAATAGGGAGCCACTTAAGTTCCTTGAGTGTTGGAGAGATGTGGTCGAATTTTTTAGTTCCTGTGACCATTCTTGCTGCAGCATTGAAGGTAGTTGTCAGGGGACCTAGGTGCGATTTTGCTGTCCAGGTCAGGGCTGCGATTCAATAATCAATTCTAGAGAGCACCAGTGCCTGGGTGGCCTGTTGAAGATCTTTCAGAATAAGGAAGGGTTTTATTTTGTATAGAAGTTTCAGATTGAGAAACACACTTTTGGTGGATCTTGAGATGTGTTTTTTCATGTCCAATTTGGGGTTTAGGGTAATACCTAGAGATTTCACAGAGTTCGTTGGCGTGAGGGAACCATTGAGGGCATCAATGGCTTTGAGCCATTCCTTGATTTGGTGGTTTTCATCTCTGTTGGAGATGGGGAGAACTTCTGTTTTCTCTTGTTTGAGTTTAAGGTGGTTCAATGTTAGCCAATGTTGGACCTCTTTGAGCGTGACATTTAGTCCGTGTTTGTCGTCAATTGAGGTGGTTTCCAGATAAAGTTGTGTGTCATCTGCATAGAGGTGGAAGGGGATGTTGGAGTTCCTGAGAAGTGTGGTGAGGGGTTCCCTGCAGATGTTGAAAAGTTGGGGAGAGAGTACTGACCCTTGTGGAACTCCTCCGTTAACAGGAAGGGGGTCGGGTTCAAAGTTTTAAGGTTTTTTTTTTGAGCGGTTGTGAAGAAAAGAGGAGAACCAGTTTAGGACCATCCTTTCAATGCCCGCTCTTTTGTGGAGGACTTTGAGGAGCAGGGTGTGATCAACTGTATCGAACGCCGCAGATAAGTCTAGGAGAATGAGAAGGCTGCATTGGTCTGAGTCAAGTGACTTGTGTAGATCGTCTATGACATTTAGGATTGCGGTGTCGGTGCTGCATCCCTTTCTGAATCCCGATTGGTGTGGGTCTAGAGGGTGATATTCTCCAAGTGTTGGGTTAGCTGTGGAAGAACACATTGTAGTAAGGAGGAGGCAGTGTTCAAATAAGTTGCTTTAATGGGTTAAGAATAATACATAGATGCCGTCAGCTTATCATCAAGGGGCTCAGCTGCTATCTCAACATTCGATAGCGAGCGCCTGAGCTGTCAGTGCGGACAATACCAATATGGGTGAAAAGGGAGGGGGGAAACAAGGGGAAGAGGGCATACCAAGTTACAACACATCATCCTCCCTAGGGAAAGAGGAAAAAAAGGTGGGGAATGGAAAAAAAAGATAATAAGAACTGGAGGAAAAAAAAACAGGTAAGGGGTAAAGTGGGAGCGAACCTCCGCCCCTCAATAACAGTCCCAAGTCTTTCGCAGAAGACCCACAAAACACAATACCTTGTATTAACAGAGCTGTTCAGGATCTCATTATGTACTGTTTATGCCAGTGGGGTGGGATTCTAGATCTATCGCTCTTTCTGTGCTGTATGTCCCCATCCTTGATGTCTCCACCCTCCATTCCTCTTGAGCCTGACCTAGCTTCTTTCCCCTCTGTGGGCACCACCCAATCATGGCTCCATAACCTTCCATCTTCCATGACCACAGCGTTCTTCATTGGCCTACTGATAGTACTGGAGGCATAATACTTTTCACCACCTTTTCTTAGTCTTTCTGTTTCCTGATGTAGACGCTTTGTCCTCGCTGAAACTCCCTCTCCTTGACTCCCCACTTCCTATCGTACCACTCCTTGTATTTCCTTTGATTGGTTTCGATCCTCTTCTTGATCTCTTTGGGATCGGTCTCATCTATTTGCTTCCTTCCCATCCAATTTGGGGTCAGCTTTGTTCCAGCTTTCCTCCCTCTCAGTAACTCGAAAGGAGTAGATCCTGTGGTTGATTTCGGTGTGGTGTGGTCTCTTATTGCTTCCTCGATGTTTTCCCCAGCTTGGTTATCCAGCTGCATGCACTCTTTCAACATGCGGTTAACTCTTTCCACCTTGCCATTTGCCTTGGGGCTATATAGTGGCGTGCGGATATGGGCTATGGATCAGTCTTTCAGAAACTCCTTCATCTCTTCGGAGATCAGTTGCACCCCATTATCCGTTACCAGTGTCAACGGAATGCCTTCTCTCGAGAACACCTCCTTCATGAACTCAATGATTGTCCTTGTATTCACGTTGTGGACCATCTTGCATGTGATCCAGCTGGAATAGTAATCAACCAGAACTAGTAGGTACCAATCCTGGGGCCCTTTGCCATGAATGGGTCCGGCTATGTCGAAGCCCAGCTTGTCCCAGGGAATCTCTGGAACTTCCATAGGTGACAATGGTGCTCGTCTAGGGAATTTAGACTTGTCGCTCAAGCCGCATGCGTAGCTGTCCCGCACCTTGTCTTCCATTTCACTGTCCATTGCAGGAAACCAGATGTCCATTCGTAGTCTAGCTTTACTCAAGCTGCGGCCCAGATGACCTTCATGCGCCAGCTCCACGATCTGGTTCCTTAAAGCCCCCGGTGGAACGAGCTTCCCAGACTTGAGTATGAAATTTCCTTCAACTGAAAGATCTTCCCGCACATTCCAATATGGCTGGATGTCGCTCTCCGTGTCCTTACACTTCTTTGGCCATCCCGTGAGGATATGTTTCTTCACCTTCTTCATGACTTCATCTTGCTCCATCTGGGTTACCCAAGCATTCTTCTCCACTGCTGCTAGGCTCACCTCCAGAATGGAGTCACCACTCAGCTCTTCATCCTCCTCTCTTTCGGCTGGTGCTCTCGATAAAAAATCTGCAACCCTGTTCTGTTGCCCTGGAATATATGTCACTCTGAAATTATATGCTTGTAGCCCTACAGCCCATTTGGCTATGCGGGGTATCATGCTTTCCATGTCTTTCTTGGTGAAGAGTGAGACCAGGGGTTTGTGGTCCGTCTGTACTTCAAACGGAATTCCCCATATGAAGAATTTGTAGTGACTGATCGCACAATATACCGCCAGTGCCTCTTTCTCTATGGTCGAATAATTCGCTTCTGATGAAGTGAGGGTCCTTGATGCAAAGGCCACAACTTTGATTTTGCTTCCCTCTCTTTGCGCTAATGTCGCCCCAATGCCTCTGTTGCTGGCATCTGTCGATATGATGGTGGCTCCATTTGGATCGAATTTTCCAATGTACGGGGCTTCAATGATTGCCCTCTTTATGCTCATCATGGAGGTCTCTTGTTCCTTCCCCCATACAAAAACACTATCCTTCTTAATCAATTCTCTTAGAGGCTGCGACACCATGGCAAAGTACTTGATAAATTTAGCCATGTACTCAGCAAGCCCTAAGAACGATAGTATGTCCTCCTTGTTTTTGGGTGTGGGGGCGTCTCTCACAGCTTTAACTAAATCATACTTAGGCTTTATGCCTTCCTCCGATAAGGTGTGTCCAAGGTAATCCACCGAGCTTACTCCTAGCTTGCACTTGCTTGGTTTCGTGGTGAATCCTACTTCTTTCAGCTTCTCTAACACCTTCTTCGCCATCTCATTATGTTCTTCATCGCTACTTCCATAGATCAGTATGTCATCTTGGAAACAGATGGTTTTCTTGCAGTCTTTCAGCACATGTTGCATGACCCTTTGGAAGGCAGCAGCCGCAGACGCCAAGCCAAATGGCATTCGCTGAAACTTAAAGTTTCCAAAAGGAGTGGTGAAGGCTGTTAGAATTTGCGATTCAGGATGTAGTTTGATTTGGTAATATGCAGAGGAAAGGTCTAAGACACTAAAATATTTGGCCCCCCTGATAGTGCTCAACATTTCACTGATACGGGGAAGTGGAAACCTATCCACCAGGATGTTTGCATTCAGATCTCTCAGGTCCACGCAGAGCCTTATGCTGTTTCCTCCATCTTTTGCCGTGATCACAATCGGGGCCAACCATGCAGAACTCTCAATTTCGGTGATAACTCCTTGACTGACTAACCTTTGAAGTTCTTGCTGAAGGGGTTCTCTCATACGCAACAGTATTGATCTGGTTTTGTGCACTACTGGTACTGCCTCCTTCCTGAGAATTATCTTGTGCATGTAGTTTTTAAATACACCTAGCCTTTCACTGAATACCTCCCTAAACTCTTCAGTGAGGTCCCCTGCTATGCCTTCTGGGTTGATCAGTAACACCTGCTCCTTTTTTATTTGGGTCTAGTTTCATGCCCAACTCCTTCTGGTGTTTCCAGCCCAATAAGGTTGAGCCACTAGTGGACACATACACCTTCCCCACCGTGTGCCTGTCTTTAAATGCGATTCTCATTATTACCATTCCCTCTAAAGGGATTCTTCCCTTGTTGTACCTCTTGGGACTGATATCTGCCTGCATCAATTTAACGGGATGATTGGCAAACTTGTCATCAAATACACTTTTGTCTACCAAGGTGTAGGGAGAACATGAATCAGCATACATACTGAACTTTATACCATCAAGTAAAACATCATATTTGGGATAGATGTCATCATTGTTATCCTCCTCTTCCTCTACCTGGAAGATATAAGATTTCTCCCCCTCCTCTTCCTGAGGTGATTCCTCAATTGCATGTACGGACTTGCTGGGTGCCTTACACACTTTTGAATAGTGCCCCCACCTGTTACACTTCCTGCATTGTACATTTCTCGCTGGACATTTCCAGTTGTTGGCTAAGTGATTGGGACTACCACACTTGTAACACAACATAGTTCCTGTCTTACTTCGAACAATCTCTTTACTCTTGTCCCCCACTTTACAAACGGTTCCTCCCTCCAGATGGATCTTGTTTTCTGCTCTCTCTTTGTTTGTCCCCTCCTGTGGTTTCATTTCTCTCATACACCGCGCAGTGTGCTCTAGACCCTTAGCTATGTTGATGGCTTCATCTAAATTAGGGTTCTTAGTGAGTAATTCCTCTTGTGTTTTAGTGTCATTAGTACATCTCACAAGTTGATCTCTTATCAACGAGTCGGTGAGTTGCCCAAATTCACATGTGGCTGATAATCCTCTCAACACTGCTATGTACGCACTCACCCTCTCCTCCTTCTTCTGTGCCCTCTTAAAAAACTTATGTCTTTCCATCACCACATTTATTTTCTCTTTAAAGTGTGCCTCTAACTCCCTCAACGTGCTCTCATAGACATTGACACCCTCCACCACATCTTCTTGATCATCCTCCGCCAGTCTCCCTGTAATATCCTCATAAATTTTCCTACCATGTGTGCCTAAATTGTGGAGAAGTATGTGCTGTTTCCTTATGTTAGTATAATTACTTCCTCCTATGGCAATAAGATACGATTTAAATATGCCTTCCCACCTCCTCCAGGGAATAACTGGTTCCCCCAATTCATTCAGAAAAGGTGGAGGCTGACTCATACCTGCACCAGCCATTGCCATATACAATTGTGATTCTAACCAAAAACACTTTGAGAATGAGCAGGTAAAAAAAAATATGGTAGGTCAATCTGAGGGTGGTATGCTCAGGGGACTACTTCCTCTGCGATCAATCTTGTGAAGAATACAGTTTTACCACAAAACAAACACAGTTTCCCACCCAAGAAATGATTTCTCTCACAACAGCAGGTATAACCTCTTTCTACAAGTCCCCTTTCTTTTTCTATAGTTAATAGTTCCAGAAACCAATGTAGCGAGCCTCCTCCCCGATTGGCGGGAACTTCCTGTGGTGGAGTGTCTGACTGAACAGTTCCTGTCCGACCAGGGCTGACTCAGGAGAGGGTAAGTCTAATCCTTTCCCTGTGTTTCGTTAGTTGAGCTTGCTCATAAATTCTCTCGACAAACCAGTTTATTCCTTTATATTACTGACTGACCGCGCGGGTGTAAACCTTAGCTGCCAGTTCCTTCATCTGACTCATGCTCGTCTCATGCGCTTCCTTCCTACGCGGTCAAGCACCACAGATAGTCAATTTCTCTTCAACTCGCTGCGCTGATTTACATATGCCACCCTTGTACCCGACCTGACACACGAACACGCCTATTCCTTTAGATTTTCCTTAACGCTGCAAGCTCACAAAGACACGCCGACGCTCACTTCCCATAACAATTCTGAAAGTCTATACCTTTCACCATACGCCAAATTAACTGGCCGTCAGCGCTAAGCCACACCGCAGCAGTGTCACTCAGCTCCCTTCCGTTGATAACGGTAGACTCCGATGATTCTTTTCTTCAGATAAGCACTTGAATTTCACTCCAGGGGAATGGCATCCACTGTCCCTGGCACAGTCTCCTCACCTCGTCGCCAACAAATGTAGTAAGGAGGAGGCAGTGTTCAAATAAGTTGCTTTAATGGGTTAAGAATAACACATAGATGCCGTCAGCTTATCATCAAGGGGCTCAGCTGCTATCTCAACATTCGATAGCGAGCGCCTGAGCTGTCAGTGCGGACAATACCAATATGGGTGAAAAGGGAGGGGGGAAACAAGGGGAAGAGGGCATACCAAGTTACAACACACATCTTTCCAGAATTTTGGATAAAAGAGGTAGGTTCGATACAGGTCTAAAGTTGTTCATGTCCTCAGTTTCTAACCCCGTTTTTTCTTAGTAGCGGCGTGACTTGACCTACTTTGAAGCAGTCTGGAATGATTTCCGAGCTCAGTGAGCTGAAGATAAGCTTCAGGTCTTCAGCCAGGTTTGTGGGAAGCTGATCTAGGGAGTGAGATGAAGGTTTGACGGAGGCGATCAGATTGACTATCTCTGCTTCCTGGATGCAGGTAAAGAAGGACCAGTGAATAGGTGTGTTCACTGGGGCGCTGTCCTTGATTGCTGGCTTCTTGTTCTCTGTGTGAGGAGAGGGATTTGTGCTGAGATAGAGATCGATTTTGGCGATTTTTTTGTTGAAAAAGCTGGCAAAGTTGTCGCATTGTTCTTTTGATGCCACTATGTCGGATGTCATCGGTTTGAAAGTTTGGCTCCTAATGATATTAAAGAGTTCTTTGGGGCTTTTTTTTGCGTTGTCTAAAGCGGAGCAGAAGAAAGTTGTCTTTTTGTTCTTGATGAGCTTATTGTAGTTTCTGCGTGCTGCCTTGAGTTGATCACAGTGGAGAGAGGAGGGATTGTTCCTCCAGATTCTTTCTAGTATTCTGAGCTGTCTTCTTTCATCATTGATGTCAGTGGTGAACCAGGATCTGGAGGGGGTGCTTCTAGGTTTTTTTAGTTTCAGAGGCGCTAGGAAGTCCAAGGTGAGAGTCATGTTGGAGTGGTAGAGAGAGGTGAGTTCAGTGGTTGAGAGGTGCGCCGTCGTGCTAAGGAGGAGCGTTCTTAGCCCTTCTTCTAGTTTGGCCCGAGGGACTTGAGCTGTGTTCCTGACCCATTTGGGAGGGGCCTGTTTAGGGGGTTGAGTTAAAACCTTAAATACCTATTGTCTTTAACGCAAGCTTTTCACTAGAATGTGAGGCCTACTGGATTTGTCATAACATTTTGTAATAAACACATCAAACCTATGAAATTGCCAGGACATTTCCCACTAAATCGATGAAGCATTTACCATTTAGCATTGGCTTTCCACTTTATCCAACTCCAGCCTATTCAAATGCACATAGACTGGCAACTGTCAGACATACACTTATAAAACTACAAATATGTTAAAAAATACAGCTTGCAAAACCAACTACAACTCCTCTCAACATGACCTAACAAGAATCATCACAGTGAAACCCCCAGGGTTCTTAGAGTGGGTGGCCAATGCGAAAACTCTTGCGGTAACCTGTTAGGTTACATGTAACAAAATACCTGTCTATGGCCTGTAAGGCAATGTCATTACAAACAACTGTTACAGTCTTACTGGGTTTAAAATATGCTTTTCATTATCAATATTCTAGACCAACTGCCTTTGTCATAATGTTTTGTAAATAAGCAGGCCATACCTAGAGCTTCAGACATAATGTTACTGATACACCAGCCAGTCATATATGGCTTGTTGCCATACCCAACTCAGCCCTATAGTTTTGAGCATAAGTTTATCCACAAGGCAACCACCAGCCATCCAATTAGAAAGCTATACAAAATGACAGTTGGCTAAGCAAAATATTATCTTTACAAACTTGATTTAAAAAGGAATCTGAAAAAAACAAACATTTTACATCCATGGTTAGTCACACAATGTAGCCAATACTAAACCCATTGTCCACTACAGTAGTTTTTGAGATTCCACATAACAAAACACGAATCTGTAGGCTTTAATATAAAGTAATAACAACCCATATTTAAATGCCTGTCAACTTTAACATGTGCTTTTCTGAATAAATATGTCTTGCCTGGGTAACTTTATCATAGCATTTCATATTAAACAGATCAGGTCTACAGCCAGGATCATTAGCTTGCAACCACACCAACTCAGTCAGTCCTATTGTTTTGAGTATGCACTTTTCCACAAACCAAAAAGTGAAATGTAAGCTGTTGTTTTAAGTGGAAGCAGACTAATTTGGGCAAATCAAACCCTGCACTCAGGGCAACTAACATGTGGGTAGAGCCTTAGGTCCTATCTCAGAACTCTGAAAGCTCTTTTTGTTAATCACAGAAGGTCAAGTGATAGTCGCACTGTCACGCTGGATCTAAACATCAATGTAGATTAGCGTGTTTTAAACACAAACCAGCCCTCTGAAGTCTATAGAAAGTGTCAACCTTCATTCTATCTGTGCTGAAGCAAGATAAAAACAAGCACCTTCAATTATCTAGCTATCTATATTAGCAATACAGGGCCAAGCGAGTGACCCTGAAAGTCCAAGCACAGGCAGTCGTCCTCTTACTGGCTCAGGCAGCTGAATTAATGAACACAATGATCACAGCACCTTGGAGGGCAAACCTTTTTTTTTTGTTTTGTGGAAGCACACATCTGCCCAATCAAAACATATAACCCTGGCTACAAACATGTGAAAGTATCCAAACCCCCTCTCGTGGTAGTGTTTCTTTATGCCCTTCTTTAGGGTGAGCATGTAATGTCTGGTGAAAAGGAACCATTCATGACTTAGGTGCATGTTAGTGTTTTAGGAAGAAGTATTTTTCATCAGTAAAAGTTATGAACTGTAAACATTCCAGAAAAAATGAATGTAGCAAAATGTATCATGTTAAAGATTGGTGTAAACAAAAGATACCTTGACTGAAGTTACAGATACGTGTCTATTTAGGTGGGTGTGGGCCCATAGTCTGGTTCTATTCATTTAGTGCCAGATGCAGGAACCCAAATACCGATCAGAAAACACCAACATTCGCAGAATTTCCACGTTTGCGATCGCAATTCAGCCATGCGACATGTAGGGACAGAAATACCGAATCACTAAATAAAGAATTGCTAAAAATAAAGGAAAACAGTTAGCGATTTCTCAGTCTCAAACCAATGTACACGAACTCGCAAATAATGATTTCTTGAGGTGGTCATTCTGATGTTGGGGGGATGGAGTTTCAGATCTTAGGTGCATTTCACGCTTTTGCAACGCATTCCTGGATGCCATGATGTAAAGAATGCACCACTACATCTGGTTCCCCAGCACACAGGCTGAACTGCATAAGACAAAGATGGACTTTTATCAGAAGGCCCAGTTCTCACATGTAATAGGGTGCATTGACGGGACACATATACCAATCTGCCTTCCCTCTGCTACTGAGTACATCTACCGTAACCGCAAATCAACACATTCAATCAACGTACAGGTCATATGTGATGCGTCCCACATCATTACCGGCATTATTGCAAAATTTCCGGGGAGCACGCATGATTCCTACATCTTCAGGAACAGTGGGATCTACACCTGTCTTGCTGGGGATGAATTTGGAGAAGAATACCTGTTAGGTAAATCTATGTGGCACACCCTGATGTATGCCTTTGATGTATCCATTGCTGACTGTGAATAATCTTTCTTCCTTTAACAACTAGGTGATAGCGCATATGCGGTGCGTGCATTTATCCTGAATTCATACCTCAGCCCATCTACCCCAAGTGAAAGGAGATTTAATGTTGCCCATAAATCTATGCGAACTGTGGTGGAGCATACATTTGGACTCCTGAAAATCAGGTTCCGCTGCCTCCACAAAAGTGGAGGTGCACAGAAGTACCGGCCTCTGATCTGTTGCAAAATAATAGCTACATGTGCCATGCTGCATAACCTGGCCACAAAGAAGGGAATACCCGTGGAACTCACCGAATCAGAGGATGAGGGTGAGGATTGGCCACAGCACAGTGCTACAGGTGTTGCAGCAACACCAAATGGGAGATACAGACAGGCTGAGATCACACTCAACTATACCTGAGTAAATAATGAGACAAAGCGAGTAACTGCAATTGTGGTACGGTGTTTTATTGACCTTCAGTCAGGCAATAGGACAGCACACTGCCGCACCATGAAGGCCTCACAGTACCACAACAACCCCAGCATGGCATAGATACTCTCCATGCAAATTACCAAATCTCATCATTTGGTCAAATGGGTTACTTCACCCATCTTCCAATGTCAGGTGATGCCTGGTATTATATCTGCACCCACGCGCAGCACTGCTGCATTCACTAGGCACACTGTCCTCCCTAGAGGTCTGTACTGCAGCTGGTTCGTACCTTCCACTGTGCCTCCTGGACTCCTGTATTGGGGGAGTGATACTGCGGCGGCTTGTTTGCTCCTTACTTCCCCCTCGATCCCCTGAACCTGTGGCAGCGGTTTGTGTGGTCTGGAGCACTTCCAAGGCACTGGTGACTGTGACCAACCCCCTTGTGATGTCACGGCTGCAGTTGGCCATCTCTAACTGCATGGCCACGGCGCGCCTGATAAGAACAGAGGTGGCAGTGCATATCCAGTTCACGGCCTTAATGTACCCATCTATTCTCTGTCTGTCCCTTTGCCTTGCTGCACGTTTGTCGTCCATTTTGCTGCACAACAGTCTTACAGCCTCTGCCATGTCCTGCATGCCCTCAGCCACAGTGTTGTTAAGGCAGTATATGCCCTCCTTTATGTTCAGCATGTTTGTGTTAATGTCCACCATCTGGCGTTGCATTGACCGCATTGTTTTGCCTTGCAGCGGCTGCACCTTCAACATCTTCCCCTCCAGACCTGGAAAAACACTGGACTCCTCTCCCTGTGCATTAGGACTGTGTGCCCTTAGTCAGCGTCCGCAGGCACCTGTGTGGCCAGGATCCATGGGGGACTGTGTTCCTGGTGCCTGTTCATCCTCTTCCTGCCTGGACTGTTGGGCTCCCATGCTCTTCTCCTCTGAGCCCTCCATCTCCGGGAGGCTACCCACTGTATACCTCCTGGCTCTCGGTGGTGGTGGTGGTGTGGCCTCAGCAGGTGACAGGGCCTCCTCATCCTGGGTGTTGGGCTCCCTGGGTACCTCTTCTGTCTCCCCTTCTGCAGTCTGGCAAGCTGGGTCACCTGTGGATACAGAATGTCTATTTACTCACTTGTCTAGCTGCATTAGCGTTTCTATAAATTTCGTGACTGATAATCAAACTGACTTTCCCCTGCTTAGTTATTTGCTGATGTGTGTGACCTGCATTTGGGTTCAGTGGACTAACTGTTATGCTATGTGTTAATTGTGACTACATCTCCCATGATGCATTGCTTGTTGTTGGCAAATCATGGACTGGAGTGGGATTCCTACTGGGCCATTGGGGATTGGGGTTAGGGAGTGGGGCACAGCATGCTGTGCATGCATCTTACCTTGTCTGATGGCTCCGCTAGCTGAGCTGTCCGCGTCTGCGATGCCATTGATGCTCTCCGGCTAGAGGGTGGACTCCACCAATTGTTCCAAGGGAGTTGGTACAGGCGCAGTTGATGTCCCACCACCTGTCTGGTTGGCTTGTTTGAGCCTGTCAGCCACCCTCTACTTGGCATGTTTGCGAAGGTCGTACCAGCACTCCTTAAGTTTGTCTATCGAGCGATGTGTGATGCTGATGTAATAGATTTTTTCCTGGGAACGTGCAGGGATTCTTTGCCGTAGAGCTGGTCATGATCCTTCACCACCTCAATTAGTACCTCCAACTGCCTCTCACTAAATATGTGTTTTCTCTTCCTCTTACCGGCCTCCTTTCCCTTCTCCTGTGTGTCCATGATTGTTTTGGGTGTCTGCAAGGTGGTTGCTGTGCAGCTCCTGGGTTTTTGGTTCTGCTTCCTGCCTCTCCCACAGCTTCAGGCTCAGTCTAACAGCATGTGTCAGCCCACTTTCTGGTTGTGAGGTCATCAGGATGCACCGGATTAGCTGATTCACTAATTAGCAATTTTTTGAAATAGCGGATTCGCTAATACCGATTCAGTAATGCGAAATCGCTAATACCGATTCGCTAATGCGGAATCTGTTTTTTACCTACATCGGACTTTGCGAGTTTTTAATAGCGATTCGGTAAAAAACGCTATTAAGAACTCGCAATGTGGGTTTTACCTACATATGGCTCCAAATGATCTTTTTCTACATCAGAAAAATGACCACCCTATTCGTCAGACGGCAGAAAATTAGCCTGTATTTCACAAGGAAAAAAATCCCTGCCAAATGAATGTTGGCATAAAAGAACACAATTGTGGCTTTGATGTACACTGCAAGAGTAAAAATGCAGAAATAGTTTCCAAAAGAAATATATCAACTATAAACTTACATATTATTCTTTCGTTTTTTGTTTATTTTTATTTTCGGTTAACAAGTATAAAGCAGTTTGAACATCCAGAATGCAGATGTATTAAACCATTATAGTAAAAACATGTTGTTTTGACAAAACATTGATAGCATCTTTAAATCAGAATTCAAAGTGGTATCACTGGCAATCTTAGACTCATTTCACTCAAAAACATGTATAGGTTTTGAAGTATTTTGTTTATTTGTGTCTGCTGTGCTGGTCAGTAAAACAGATATTGTCTAGAAGCACTTTGTTGTTAACTGTAATGATAATGCTTCTTTCTGTATCAGCAAATTAAACTAAACTTAAATGGGCGAAAATAAGAAATCTTTTACATTGAAATGATCCATAAAAAAATTGAGGCTCCGAGTACTGCAGTAAATAATAAATATCAGAAATTATCCATTGACACATTTTGGTAGGAAAAATATGGTCAAAGGTGTATACGGTAAAATGGCTGCAAAAAACGAATATATGCTATAATCAGGTACACAAACTGCTGTACCATATGGTATGCCTCTCTTCTAGATGCAACTGGAGAGTAATAGCACCTCTTAAACATTAGCAGTGTACATAAGTAGTATATCTTGCTTTTGCGTAATTATGCAAAACGTTGCAAACTTATTTGTGAGTACGCCAAATCTAAAACTGAAATTTAGGGCCAGATGTACGGCGTATTTAACTGGTTGCAACATGCCCATCTGGCCATTTGCGACTTGTATAATGCATTTTTCTATGCACAAACCATATTTTGTGTGTTGGTAACCTGTTACCAACTCGCAAAATACTGTTTGCTAGTCCCTATTAGAGAAGGGTGTGCCAAAGCTATCCCTTCCTAATAGCGAATCGCAGGGGGATTTACAATTATTTTGCGACCGGAATGCGGTTGCAAAACAATTGCCGTTTACCACCTACGAAAAGTAGGTGGCAAGCCAGTCGCCACGGTGCCCCTTCCCTTTTGTGAATCGTAGGAAAAACGTTCTTAAAGAGCAGGCAGTGGCTCTTAGAAAATGAAACAGAAACGTTTCACTTTTCTTTTTGAAAGGGGCCACGTTTTCCTTTAAGGAAAACTGGCTTCAATTAAAAAAAAGAAAACGTTGCTTCATCAAAAGGCAAACACAGACATGATGGCTTGCTTTTCCCAGCAGGCCACCATCCCTGTGTTATTACCCATTCCCAATGGATCCCAAATTGCGATCTGCCTCATGAATATTGATGAGGCAGGTCCCTTGTGACCTATTTGGGAATCATTAATGTGCCTGAGGCATATTAGTACATTTCGTTGGGAAGTATGTAGTTGTGAGTCACAGAAAATTGTAATTAGAGACTCGTAAAATGAAATGTTCGTACATATGGCACTCAGGCGTATATTCACAAGAACGCGTGATAACTACCGCAAGAGTAGCGAAACGCAACTTTCAACACCACAGCCTATTGGGGGAAAATAGCCCCGTCTCAACGTGGAATTCACAACGCGGCGGTAGCATGCGATAGACACCAGATAACTCGTCAAATGTCCGCGTGAAAATCAATGCCACGCTGCAAAAATGCGATACGCAAAGGCAAAAAAAGATGCAATGAGGCCAACCACAGTACAAAAATTAACAAAAACCAGCCACAGGCATGCAAATCCCACGTGTCTGGTGGGACAATGCACCGTAAAAAACAGAGACAAAATACACCAGAAACAAGCCAAAGCACGTAGCAACATGGATGCACCCTGACCCAGTGCAGAGGCCAACTTGAACCCCACAACCCCCACAGACTACCAGCAAGTAACAACGGGGTCGGGGAAGGCCAAGGAAAAGAGGGAGAGGAAGACGGGGTGCAGACTGCAGCAAAACAAGACCAGCATCACAAAGGTGACAGAACACTACCAGCAATTGACCCACTAACAGGCCACCTGGATTGCAGTTGGAGTGCCGAGGAGGCTAATCCAGGAGGCAAATAGGCACCGGCATGATGTCACTACCTAAACCAAGCACCAACCCGCTGCCAACAGGAAGGCAGCAATGGCGACAGGAGGTGACAGTCCAGCACCACCGGAGGAGCTGGAGGAAACCCATGCCACAGTCATCATTGTGGAGAAGGTGCAAGGAGTAGGGAGTACGGACACATCTCGAGAGGACCTGACACACTGACACAACATCAACAGGGAGTGCAACGAACAGGGACTGTAGTGTAGTTCCTATTTCCCTTACAGGTTCCTCACATTGGAATAACATACACGATAGGCTTGGCATAGGACTGAGGTCAGTATGTCCCTATCATGTATATTAAACTTAATTACTGTGTACCAGCTAGCTCAGAGGCCACTAGAAACTTCTTGAAGACAAGAAGGGAATAGTTTCTGGCAACCACATAACATAAAACCCTGATCCCTCAGGATCGTGGAAACAATATACTACTTTTCATTCAGTCACTCATCTCAGGAGAAGTACATAGAAAAAACAGTCAGGTGTGTTTACAATAAAATTTATTGCACAGTTGTTATTATAGTACTGGTTTTATGTGCTGCAACAACTGTTAGACAGTAGCAGAGAAAATATGGCCAGCAGTGCAGTTAAATAAAAAGGCATTGTATAGTTCCAGCATTTTGCAATAGTAATGAACACATACATGAAATACAGAATGCATTAAGATAAGGCTTATACCCCTATGATGCCTAACTAGATGTACCTAAGTGTACCTAGCATGTGTGTAGGTCTTATAGAGCCAAGAATCCCCCTAGGATTTAGTCTAACCCCATTACCTTAGTGGGACTTCATCCTGATCTCGAGCTGCACCCTCCAGGATGGGTGGATGGACTTCTGCCAGCTGGAGCTGTGGCATGATACAGGTTGCAGAGTCTCAGGTCAGAGTGTCGGCATGGAAGTCTCGGTCTCCTCTGCTTTACTTGGGCAAAGGGAGGTATATTTATACCAGATAGGTGCCTTGGAATGTTAGTATTGACGTAAAGTTGGTCAGAGGAAGACGTTAGGAATGAACCCTTAGGGAATAGTGGTTCATGCATATTTAATGAGTTCTAGTAGAAATCAATAATCCTGTGCTATGGAAAATCCCAAGAGATTAAGGGTCTATTTCTAAGAATTTGTTGTGACGTAGGTTAGTCACTGTTGGACATGGAGATGACGTATTCAGGATGGACCGTCTTCTGTGCCCAGAGCACACGTCAGATAAGGGACAGCCTCTGTTGCTCGTTATTGTGAAGGGAGGGCTAATGTAGGAGAAAGGGCCTTAAGTGGGCGAAAGGGCCTGCCTGTCTTTGTGGCACAAAGGATTTGTGCCTCTGAAATGGCAAACCTATTGTTAGGGCCTTAATCGAACACAAAACAGGACTGGGGGGATGGGGGAGATGGGCACAATGGCATACATGCACAACGAGGTGTAGCACTCTGAACACCCACAATCACCCAGGATCATGTTCCAGATCCCCTTGGCACACTGCAGCACACACACATAGCATGAACAGCACACCCACATTGACGACAACGTGGAACAACGCGCATAGCCGACACTACAGAACAGAGGACACAACTGGCTCCGCACATGAACAGAAACATGCCTACTATATCTGACAGAGCCGGAAACTGTGAAATGGAAATGTACGCGTACGACCTCACATTCATCATGTAGTCCAAATGTACACTGTCCCGCAGAAGAATCCAGCACCCCCAAACAGTCACAACGTACAATGCCATACAGTCTGTATGGAAACCAGCACAATGCACCAACATATATACAAAGTCAAAATGCACCTCCCCTTCACATCGCAGAGGGGCACACAACACCTTCAGCAGAGCACAGAATACAACACATCAGCAATGCTGGAGAGGACCACCACACCTCGACGCCCTACAACAGCCCATGGATATCCCACGCAACCCCCCACCAGGACCTGGCCAGCCAAGCTACTCAGAGGAGAACACTGAGCCTGCAACAGACCACACAGCAGGAAGCACCCACAAGCACAGCTGCCTCATGACACTTCACCCGGTGCCATGTGTCCGCACATCAGAAGGAGGTGGCCCAGCAGGTGTTGGTGGGGGCCGAACCTATGGAATACGAACCAGGACACATACGTGTCCCTTCAGGGTCCACCCACACCCCACTCCCCACTAAGGAGTCACACACTGCCATAGAGACACATGCAGATGCACATTCACAGTAGGGGTGTTCCCAGGGGTGTTCAAATAGCAGTCACACACCCATGTTGGCTCTGCGTATGACACCCTGGCCACTCCCCTTACGAATTGAGTGGGTGACGACAAAGCTACATGTCCAAGCTCCATCCCGCTGCCTGCGGTGACATGTCTGCATACGATGTACACAGCACAATGTAATGTCGTACGGCCCTGGGCCCTCATGGATACAACAAGACCACAGAGACACACGCAGATATCACGTTGAACTGGCTACAAGCACATGCGCCTGGCCCCTGTATTGGCAGGGACACATGTACAGTGATGTCTGTGCTGGATGTGTATGGGATGAGTGTAAGCCATTCTGCACAGAATGTCTGGTGCTGGCAACCACTTGAACATTGGACACCAGTGCAATGGAAACAGAAAACACATGCATAACAGAGTCAACTGCTGAGCAACATGGAGTGAGCCAGAGAAAGTCCAATGGACAGCCAACATGCAAACATAACTGTCCATGAGTTGCAGTGCACTAGGGTTGGGACACTAAAGATGAGCACGCTCATGTGAAGAAAAAGTCTTGGATTGTGTCCCTTCTATATATTCCTGATGCAGATGCAGTGGGGTGTGTTAGACCTGCATCATCTCCCCACATCAATGTCTCAGGGCCCCCACACTGTGTAAGGTGACATAGCTGCGCAACTGCTCCACAGGACAAAACACAATCAGCCACAGACAATGGCCTGCGGTGCACTGAGTCACTGGCACCTGGAGTGCAGAGCAGGGTATCAGGCCGATGATGGTATCCACGACAGGTCTGAGCAACTCCGTAAGTCTGTCAGGGCCACCGTTTCAACTCTGGCAGATGGAGGTTGGATGTGGTCCTTGTGGTGGTGGCGTGTCCCTCCTGCGGTGTTGCAACGTTCGGGCCGGACTGGACTAGCTTTGGTGTGTGACCCCTAGTGGGATGCATTTGGGCCCAGAGGCTGCCTACAACGCAAGGCCACAGAGATATGGCATTGTTGACCCCAAGGCCTACGCTTCAGGGGCCATCCAATGTCTCTGGAGAAGGGGTCCCGGACCGAACCAGCACAGAGTTAATGGCCCCGGATGCACTGCGGCTGGCAAAGCCACTCAGCCATGGGAGGGCGACTTGCGGTGCAGTCAGATGGGCCAAGCGGCCTGAGCGGGTCACCATCAATGTCCGAGGTGTATGTTGCGGAGGGTTGCGGAGAACAGTGGAAGGTGTCCACCAGGGCATGATGCCGAAAGGTTTGATTTTATCCAGAAGCAGCATATTGTGGGGTGGAAAGCGCAAGCCTCGTTTTCACCACCAATTCGGTGTCAGATACATGAGGATAAAAACTAGACCCTAGCCCATCGACTTGGATGCCACCTATGTACGAACAGTGACTGTACATGAATGTCGGGGAACAGACTTAGTGGCATCGGGGCAGAGAGGGGATGCAGTCTGCGATGATGCTGGTACATTGATATGAGCTCCGCCATTGCTAAATCATGACTCTGTGACCTACTGGACTGCAGTGTAGGCCGGAGGCAGCAGTAAACAGTGGCCCACAGCCACGTGTCGTTGGCTCGCGATATGCACAGCGCTAGTGACACTAGGGCAGTTGTTGGTAGTGTACAAAAACCTCCATAACAAGGATCCTTTTCTCTCTGCCAAGATTCAAAGCGTCATCCACTTACACCTCTCTTTGCGGGCAATGATATGTAATCTGCCTTTGCATACTCGATGTTCAGTTCAAAATCTGTGACTTACTCGAGCGCCAGCTAGGCCGAGATCAGTCTAGGCTGGAGGCAGCGGTCGACACAGGCCATTCACTGAGTGTCGTCAGCATAGGTTGGTGGCCCCACCGGCCTGCGTAGTTCAGGTTCATTGGCACCACATGTTCGGTCACCTCGGTGACTGTGACCCGGCTTTCGTCTGGACTGAGCCGCATCTTCTCTTACTCCTCTGTGTGCAACCACTGGTGTGGACTCTGCCATTCGTGATTCGCGACTAGGTGCTGGGTGTGAGACCTACTGGTCCGCAGGGTAGTCCTGGTCCCTCATCCACATGTCGCCGGCTGGCAATGAACAGGGTTTGTGCCAGCACGTGTCTCCAGCTGGTGTTGAACAGGGTTATTGGCCGCATGTGTTGCCGGCTGGCTTTGAACAGGGTTTGTGCCAGCACGTGTCGCCGGCTGGCGTTGAACAGGGTTTGTGGCACCACTTGTCACCGGCTGGCGATGAACAGGGTTAGTGGCACCACGTGTCGCAGGATGCCCATATGGAATTATACCTCACAGGTGCAGCACAGCCAGCAGTTTGGTGTGGGGTGGGATGTTGGTTGTCCGCTGTATTCGTGCCGTTGGCCTGTTAGGCGATGATGGCCAGGATGCGTAGGATGGTTATCCCTTTCAGCCTGTAGTGGACAGTGACATTGTCAGATGTTGGGCCTGTGAGGCAGGTGCGTTTCCTGTGGGGCCACTGTCTTTGTCTACGCTGCCTCTGTGCTGGTCCGGGGGGGTGCCGGGTGGGTGTTGTGGGCCTCTTGGGTGTCCGGGCTGCATAATGAGTGACTCCATGGCATCTGTTGCCCTGCCCATGCCGCCCTGGGCTTTTATGGTGTAGGGTGCCATCCGACTTTACACCAGGTCAGAGCAGGTGTTAATTTCCTGCTGCTAACGCCCCTTATCGCATGTTTTGTGTTCTTATCGCAGATCTGGCTGGTCATTGTGAATGTTGAGGTGAGGTGTTTTCGCAGCTTTTTGCACGGGAACGCCTACTCTGCACCTCACTAGCGATAGTTGCGGAGGTCCTCTGTGGCAATGTTTTTTGTGGCTGCTATCACAGGTTAACTGGTGCTGTGAGCTGTTAACACCAGCTTGTGAATGGGGAGGTAAATTTATCATGACTTTGACTGCGATAAAGTGCCATTAATTCAGCGATAGCTCCTTGTGAATATGCCCCTCAGTTATATATTTTAGCATGAAATGTGTCCTTGCATCCACTTTGGGCGAGAGGACCCATTTCACTCTAAAACAAAGTGCAAAAAAAGCCCCATGAACAATAGCTGCTTGCGTTCTGGCATTCATATTGTTCTCAAACATTCCTTTTATTGTAAATTTGTACGGTGAAAACGTATTCGCAGTAAACTTTTACCACTGGCCCTACACAATTTAGCAATGTGTCGTAATGTTATAGTATCAGGAATTTTGCATTACGAAAGCAATACAAATGTACTTAAATTATGCTAGTTATGCTGGCATATTGTACATTTCTCCTGGTCCTATTAAATAGCTCACCTACTGCTATCTGAATTTACGGTACGAGCTATACCATAAAAAACTATGAAGGTATTCTCTTTGAGGACTTATTAGTGACTAACCAGCTGAAGAGCAAGTATTCCCATACTGGCCATTTTTTTAGTGTCTGCAACAGAGAGCAACCAATACACAAGTATCAACTTACCACATATCCTGCATAATCCTGGGTAAAATGCTTGTGCAGTTTTTTGCAGTGCGGCTGGTCCTCTTCACTCAGGCAAATACATTTGTCAAATTAAGGCATGTACAGGAAGGGCATGCACGCACTTGGCCATCTAGGCTGATACTTAAGACAATACTACATATGCTTGTTTAGGTGATTTTAAGAGGTGCAGACACAGTAATTTGCGAAGAGAATTTTTTTTAAGTAACTGAGGAACAACCCCTGATCACATCCTTCTCAGAAGCAACCGTCTTCCCTAGTCCTGACTAACCTTCCAGAACACAGGAATGCAGGCAACCATCAGTAGGATACACATGACTCAGTTAAGATACAAAACATCTCCCTTTCTCTACAATAATAACAACATAGATGAAACTGCAAAAGGTACCATGTTAAACGTATTAAAACTAAGCAAGGAAATAAGAAAACTGATATTAATGCATAAACAAGCTAACAAGGAAATGAAAACTGATACTGTACAATGCCTCATTGATCACACTGGTTGTGATCATAAACATATATAGTCATGTTGTTAATGAAAATACATAGTCATCTTGCCATGTATGTCTCCTCCTGACACGTATTGCCACATCCTTCACAGCAATAGAAATGCCATTCAGCCCTTCCACCTGACCACCACCAGTCTTCTTCAACAACATCTCACGATTCAGTGCATTAAACAACGTGATCCTTCGGACATTTTACTTTTTGCCATAGTCAATCATACATTATTACCAGCCACCCTTTTGACACACCTTGGCACTGACCATCTCGATAATCCCACCTTCTGGGTACTCATACTGCTGGTCCTCACACATTCACCAAATGCAAACACTTGTTTCTCTATTTTCAATTTGTCGCTGTGTCTTCTTACATACTTGTCTTGGTACTTCTTGATCCAGCTCTACAAGTTCTCCTTGTACACAGGGCTCGAGTCGGGGTACCACGCGGGTGGACGGCGTCCCCCCACTTATTTTACCGGGTGGACGCCGTCCCCCCTGCCAAACAGCTGGACTTCACCCTTTACCCTCTCTGGGACGAGGGTACCTGGCGCGAGCCAACAGACATCCTTCACCCTCCCGCCGCCTCTGCGCAAAGATGAGCTAAAGCGCAGACACACGGAACAGCCGTTATACAAAGCAACAATCCCGAACATAGATAGAAGGTCGCCGGACAATCTCCTGAGCCTTTTAATTGGTGTTTGAAAACATTCACAAAACGGAAAATCACCGATTCTTGTGCTTCTGCTAAACGGTGAGAACTGAGCACAACAGGCCTGCAGATTCACATCTACATGAGGCATGCTGCGATAGTGTGAAGGACTATAATCCCCTACAAAGAGTTTTAGATTGTTTTGCAGCACACGCCCTGGCTTCCCAGATGCAATCGCATCTAATGGGTGAGCGAGGAGAGGCGATGAGAGCCCGATGGGGCAAGCCAAATTTCGTGACGTCACTTCCGGTGACAGCGTCCCCCCACTTCTTGTTTTAGGACTTGTGCCCTGCTTGTACACATGTCGTGTAAGACCTTTGAGCATCCAGGCTGGAGCAATCCTTCTCCCGCTTGCCTTCCTTTCAAAAGCATAAAAGGGGTCTCCTTAGTGACAGAGTGGGGGCGTGGTTTGGTAGCTCCACAAAATCTCCTTGACTGCCTCCTTACAGTAGTCCCCACTACCACTTTCACACAGCTGTATACATTCTCTCAATACTCCGTTGAACCTCTTAACAAGACCATTTTCCCTGGGATTAAATACTGCTGTGGTGTGGTGAGATATTCCCATCTTGGGCAAATATGTTTTGAAATCATACTCCACGAGTTGAGGCCCATTGACTGTAACTAATGTTAAAATCACTGTGGCTCAGATCGTCAGTTGCTGCTTACTGCACACTCTACTTGCTTCTCAAATCTTCAGATACACAATCTCCTGGCGTCTTCTTGTCTCAGATGGCAATGGTACACTCCCACAGCGAGCCCTTTGTGAAACGCCCACCAGCCAGTATGGCGCCCCCCTCACAACAACAGATGCACTGTGCTCATCTGCTTTTCCGCTTGGCTTTCCCAGCACTGCCCAGATGACGTCCTCGGTGGTGACGCACGTCGGGTAGAATGAAACGCAGTGGCAGAGGTCCTCGGGCGCAAGGCTGATGGCCCTCGCCGTGGCACAATGCTGAGTACCAGTGTTCACAGAACCCTCACATGTGCTGCCTCAACGGTATGCTGATAAGTGTGTTCAAACTGGCACACACGAACACGGCAGCACACCAAACACAACTAGATGAGCTTACCTTAGGTAGCAGCACCTTCGCAGCTTCAATGCAGACTCGCTCGGGTGCGCGCGTCTTGCTTGTCCCCGGTCCACCTCACACATCGCTGTAGCCCCTCCACAGTCACAGGTGTGACGGTCACATGAAACACGTCACTGCAGCTTCTCCGCAAGCTGTGACAGTTAAGTGAAACAGACAGTGTTCACCTATCACACACAGTTCACAATGTATTACACCTCACTGGTCCCAGCCTCCGTGGGTATCCTTCGTTCACTTGACATCTGTAGTGGAGTTCAGGGGTTGCTTGGATCAAGAAATTGATTCCTTGTTTGGCTTCCCCTTTAGTCCAGTCTGCCCTCTGATGAACACGATCCCATCTTCCTTGCCAATTTTAGGAGGCGCAGACACAATAATTTGGGTGAGAGAAGTTTATTAAGTAACAGAGGGTCAACCCCTGAACACGTCCTTCCTTGTCAGCAGCAACCGTCCTGCCACGTCCTGAAAAACCTTCCAGAATACAGGAAGGCATGCAACCATCACTAGAATACACATGACTCAGTTGCTAAGGTACAACAGGTGTGCCATGCAGCACTGACAAGTTCAAGCATCTGGGTTTTAGCTAAAAGTAACTTTATGCATGAGTGGCACTGAGATTAGAACTAAAATAGTTCTATCACTATTGCCCTTCAATCAATCAATCAATCAAAGACATTTATAGAGCGCACTACCTACCCGTAGGGTCTCAAGGCGCTTGGGTGGGTGGGGGTGCCGCTACTGCTCGAACAGCCAGGTCTTGAGCTTCTTCCTGAAGGAGAGGTGGTCTTGGGTCAGGCGCAGGTCGGCCGGTAGGGAGTTCCATGACTTGGCGGCCAGGTAGGAGAAGGACCTTCCTCCTGTAGTGGCTCCACGGATGCGTGGGACGGCGGCGAGGGCGTGGCTGGCAGATCGGAGGTGGCGTTTGGGAGCGTAGAAGTTGATGCGGTTGTTGAGGTAGCTCGGGCCTTGATCGTGGAGAGCTTTGTGTGCGTGGGTAAGGAGACGGAAGGTGATTCTCTTGTTGACCGGGAGCCAGTGCAGGTCTCTTAGGTGTCCGGAGATGTGGCTGTGTCGTGGGATGTCGAGGATGAGTCTGGCTGAGGCGTTCTGGATGCGCTGGAGTCTTTTCTGGATCTTGGCGGTGGTTCCGGCGTAGAGTGCGTTGCCGTAGTCCAGTCGGCTGGTGACGAGGGCCTGGGTGACGATCTTCCTGGTCTCCGTAGGGATCCACCAGAAGATTTTCCGAAGCATGCGCAGGATGTTGAAGCACGACGAGGAGACGGCGTTGACTTGCCTGGTCATGGAGAGGGAGGAGTCCAGGTTGAAGCCCAGGTTGCGTGCGTGGTTCGTCGGTTTGGGTGCGGTGCCCAGGGCGGGGGGCCACCAGGAGTCGTCCCAGGCGGAGGGCGAGGAGCCCAGGATGAGGACCTCCGTCTTATCTGAGTTCAGTTTCAAGCGGCTCGTCGTCATCCACTCGGCTACCTCTTTCATCCCTTCGTGCAGGTTGGCTCTGGCGGCGGCGGGGTCGTTGGTCAGGGAGAGGATCAGCTGGGTGTCGTCGGCGTAGGAGATTATGTTGAGGTTGTGTTGGCGTGCGATGGCCGCGAGGGGGCTCAAGTAGACGTTGAGAGTGCTACTGAAGCAAACCTCTGCACTCCTAATGGTATTGAAAGACACTCAGCTCTTTGTGCAGCCCTTTCTGTAAATGTCATTACATGGGCACTAACTTAACTTTTCCAGTCACTCATGTTAATAGTGGAATCATTTTCATTGTGCACATCTTCGATACTATTAGAGCATGGGGGCAGGCAAAAGGCACGATGGGGACATGCTAAACATATGTCAGGTAGGAGGTTGGTACCTCTTGTAAATGTTATCACATAATATGTGGAGCACTCAGATGCCTTCAGGTCTGGCTAGCGCTATATAAAACTAAAAAATAATAGTTCCTGCTGCTTGCTGCGATGCTGTTCGTCTGTTGAATTCTTGCTGTTTTTTAACAGGCAATGTCAACTGGACCATAACGTTCTACACCTCAACAACTACTTCAACATGCACACAAGCTGTTCTATGTTTTCCTCTTTGACTAGTTCCTTCAAGAGGGATGCATGACTCTCTCAGTCTCCTATTCTGTCCCTGATGATATTCCTCAAAGCAATCTTGGGTTATACTTGTACGACTTTATAACCACTTAATGCTGTATTGTTAAATTATGACTCATGAATCCGGTACCTGTTGTAAACGTTATCAGATTGCATGTAAAGCGCTCTGATACCTTTGGGTCTAACTAGCGCTATATAAAACTAAAAATATTAATACATTGCTGCACCTGTGAGGAAGCTGATTTGGTGGGATCGCTGGGGTCCAGGACAATTAGGAGTTGAGGGCCTCAACTGTATCAATATAAGCCAATTCATTACCTCTGGATCCTCTGTGGTACTTAAACTGGAAACTGTGCCCCTTTTAGCACATGTCTGTCAGAGTAGTGAAACAGAGCAGTCTATGACAGGTGATGTGAATTAGAAACTTGTAACTCAGCAATTAACACCACTAAGATTCAATAAACCAATGTTCAGGCAATGTTTTTAGTTTAGAAAAGAGCAAGAGCTGTTATGCACATACAGCTAAATACAAAGGGGCAGATTTATGTTAACTGGCGCATCCCCAGGGATGCGCCAGTTAACATGCGCCACAGTGCGCCACAGCTCCGCCAGCCATGGTGCGCCGCATTTATAATGCGGCGCACCATGGTGCAAAAACGGCACAGATGCGTCACGCATCTGTGCCGTTTTTGCACCATGGTGCGCCGCATTGTGAAATGTGGCGCATTGCTGGAGTTGCGTCGCAAGCGCGACGCAGCTCCAGCAAGGCTCGGGGGTGCCCCATTTTAACAATGCTGCGTCAAGACCTACGCCTGCTTCAAGCAGGCGCAGGCTTTTGACGCAGCATTGGCTTAAAAGTGACTGAGTGAAATCTCATAGATTTCACTCAGCCACTTTTGCGAGGCGCACCTGCCCCGGAACGCCCAACCTGCGCCGGAATGCCCACAAGCGGCGCAGTGCTTTACAACGTGACGCATCTGCCTAGATGCGTCACGTTGTAAATCGTTCGTAGGGATGCGCCACGTTTACGCCGCCTTGCGTGACGCAACAGTGGCGTAAACATGGCGCAAGGGCCTCATAAATCTGCCCCGAAATACACACTTAACACATTCATTACAGGTTAACGGCCCACGAACAGACTCTCTAAGGGGGGAGGGATCAGCAGGATGTAATGCACATTTTCAACCTCTTACTATTTCCTAAGGTTTTAGGAAACAACAAAACCTTGCCTACTACATATTAATCAATGAGATTTCACCAAACAAGTACTTACAGTCTTTACCACACAATACTAGCAATCAATCAGTAACAGAAGTAAGAAATCGTATTATTTTTTGAAGGGGTGAAATGATATATCCCACCTCAAAGAATAATCAAAATCTTCGTCATGGAGAACCACTAAAGTCACTGTGCTTAACTCTCTAGTAGCTTGGCACAAAAGCAGTTAGCTTAGGATCAATGTGTACCATATTTATGCAGCACTCAAACAGTATGAAGTGAAATACAACACAAGAAGAATCCCAAACTAATTTATAAAAATAGAGTACATTTCAATAAATGATTTCACAGCAAGACAACACAAATACAATCAGTAGAACCAGTGTAATGAATTTTTAAAGTTTAATGAGAAAATCTAGTGCAAAAAAAATCAAATGCAAATATATATAACAAGAATTTTTTTTTAATCAATTGCAATAATTTACACTTTGAGGGTTGAAATTCACTTCTCCCTCTCCATTCTAACTAGGAATAGGGTACATGTTTGACTTTGGAAGGGTTAGATTTACAATACCCAAACGAATCTGAGCAACACTAGGGAATGTTTTGGATTTTCTGGGGGTCAGACTTACTATTCCCACTACAACATAATCAAAAGTTGTGAAAGCACTAGGGCCTTATTACGAGTCTGGCAGTCCACGTACCAATAGATCCACGGGGGGTTCAGTTCACTAGGCAGTCGGTCCTCCCTGGCGCCCATCACAGACACCGTGGATAAGAGCTCCCTGGTGGTGGCGAGGCACTCTTGCGGCCGAAATATGCTAGGTGGGGCTGTGCTGCCCCCCAAGCATATCACGAATTTCCTCACTGCCACACTTTTCATGGCAGGGTGAGCGCCATGAAAAGCGTAGCAGTGAGTAGACAAAGGGGTGCCTGTGGGCCCCCCTTATGTCTCTGCCCCATGGTGTGCATGCAGGGGGGGGGGCATATGGTGCGGTCCTGTGTGCATGGACCCCAGTTCCTGCATGGCATGCAGTGCAAGTATTGATTGCGACATTCCCACTGCGGTGCATATTGGTATCGCTGTCGGAACGCCAAAGAACTGCTCGCCCGACAGGAGAAAACTTCAAATATGGCAGGCGGTAGAAACACTAGTTTGGCGGTGCGGGGCAGTCCCGCACCCCAAACTCACAATAAGGCCCTTAGATTTTTGAACACATATATTTTTAGTTAAAACACTTCCCACCATACTTCCCTAAGAAACTATTAGACAAACAATAAAAAAAATTAAAGAAAACCATTTCTAAATCCAGAAACTGTCTGCTAGGTTTAATGAATCAATATAATTACATAGATATTTGGCGATTTAAGGAGGGTCAAAAGCAAGAATTCTCGTTCAGAAACTGGAAATATAGACACAGATCCAGAATTGATTTCATCCTCACAAGTAGAGCTCTAGCTGAAAACATCACCTCAATTAAGTATAATCCAATACATCTCTCCGATCATTCTGCAGTTGAGTTGGAACTAAAACTGGCTACGACACCTCTCACTAGAATATGGTCTTTTGATAGATCTCTTCTTTCTTCAATAGAGGATATCACATTTTTACAATCAGAGACAAGTTATTTCTTCAGTACCAATAAAGATACAGCCCCCATGGGAATAATTTGGGACGCGTTTAAGAGTACATTAAGAGGTCTCATTAAAAATAAAGTAGTGTACCGTGCCAGACAATATTCAGACGAAGTAACCTCTATTGAAAGAAATATTCTGACAGTACAAATCGATATAGATAGCACCGCTCCTATAGATAATCAAACTCTTGCCGTTAAACAAGCAGAATTGAATAGGTTGAAGCTTTTATTGGCAGCAGTTCTGGAGAAGCGGGTTATTCAGAGATGGGAGGCAAGTAAACTTTCGCATTTCCAATATGGGGATGGGGCAGGAAAACTACTTGCCTGGAAAACAAAATCTGATCGGGCCCGTAACAACATTTGTTCAGTTACATCAGCGCAGGGTACCGTTTCCAGGGATGAGGAAATTAGAGCAGTTTTTAGGAATTTTTTTGAGTCTATATATCAAGACTATCTTAAGCCCAACCAGAGGGACATAATTAATTGGCTTGAGGGTACATCTCTTCCGTCCTTAACAACAGAACAATCCTGCTTTTTAGATGGGGAAATAACCATACTAGAGGTTGAGGAGGCCATAAAGAAAGCAAAGAGTGGAAAGGCGGTAGGTACTGACGGGATGCCTTGCGAGATTTACAAAAAACTTATCTCGGAGGTTTCACCAGTACGGGCCACTTTGTTTAATCAAATTCTTAGAGAGGGCGAATTACCACCAGAGTCATGGAATAATGCCTCTATAACCCTCATTCTGAAGCCTGGTAAACCCGCCTCTGACTGTGGCTCATACAGGCCCATCTCTATATTAAATGCCGACTACAAAATTTTTACATCTATATTAGCTAATCGGCTCGGTCGGGTGGCTCCTGAGATTATAGCTTCGAATCAAAAGGGGTTTATAAAAGGGAGACAGCTTGGTGAACTTACATATGAATTGATCGGCTCAATTGATATTGCTATAAAGGAGGAAATTCCACTGGTTGTTCTTACTCTGGATGCTACCAAGGCCTTCGATAGGGTGAACTGGTTGTACCTAGCGGAGGCTTTGAAGAGGTTCAACGTTGGGGATAGATTTCGGAGGACGATAGAGCTTCTATATCGTAATCCATCTGCCTCATTGCTGATTAACGGTGGCCTGACAGAGCCCTTCAAGGTCATGAGAGGAACCAGACAGGGTTGTCCCCTATCCCCCCTTCTTTTCGACATATATATAGAACCATTTGCTCAGACTCTTAGGGACAACAGACTCATTAAACCTTTTATTTTTGGTGGCTGGGACAAGAAGGTGGCACTTTATGCAGAAGATATTATGATTTTTTCCACAAGTTATGAAGAGGCATACCCTGAGATAATTGAACAGGCCCTTACATTTGGGAAAGTGTCAGGGTATGAAATTAATGCCCTCAAGACAGAGTCAATGTCCTGGAATTATAATAGAACTAATAACATTGGGACATCTAAAAGTCAAATTCGTTACCTGGGGGTGAACATAGTTAAGGACATCAACGTGATTGCTTCCCTCAACTTTAATAAAGTGGCGGCAGAGTGCCGGAAACTCATGAGAGACTGGTCTCACCTTCCACTCTCTGTTTTGGGTAAACTTAATTTGGTGAAGATGAGCATTTTACCGAAAGTTTCTTTCTTATTTAATACAATACCTCTTTATTTTCATCCTAAATTAATTTCCAAACTACAGAGTGCGATTACCAGCTTTATTTGGAACAATAAAAGTGCAGAATCTCGTGGAAAAAAATTAGGCGTCGTAGGGAGAAGGGTGGGCTTGCTGGCCCTGACCTCCAAATATACGCATGGGCATTCCAGTTATCGCATATGCGTATGTTGCTTAAAACACCTTTATCCACAGGGATGGGCCCTCTTTTCTCTATATTACTGGAATGCGAAGGAGTTAATCATGCCGGTTTTTTGTTTAAGTTTGGTGATCCCAAATTTAAAAAAAAAATAAAACTGAAAGTTCTAAAAGGGTTTGTATCCACTTGGTACAAAATTAGGCAAGCGATAAAGATCGGCTACTTTTCTGCGAAGGCTCCGATATGGAACCTACCCGCTCCTCCCTTATGGACAATAGATGCCCTTAACAATCCGTTAATAGAAGCCGGTATCCAGTGTTGGGACGACCTGTTTATGGACGGGTCTTTAATTCCATGGGATTATCTGAGTAATAAAGTAGGTCCTGGGTTGTCAAGATTTAAATATATCCAGATTTCCAGCTGGGTTCAGTCATATAAAGATCAGCCATTGAGACGAAACAAGCAACCTATAGGCGGCTTCAGTGACCTGGTAACTTGTTTATTAGACAGTCCAGTGGCAAAAAAAGAAATCTTGCGTTGGTATAATAAACTAATAGACAAAATGGATGTCAGTTTTCAGTTACCGGCTACATTGTGGGCAGAATTAATGCCAGGATTAGATGTGGAAGAGCTCTGGACCGCTTCTTGTTCATTGCTATGGGAGTTAGTTAAACCTCCGTGGCTTCGTAGGAACCACCTTTTTACCATACATAGGGCATATTATTCTCCCTATAGGTTAACTAAATTCTCTTTAACAGGTCCAGTTAAATGTCCAAGATGCGAGTTAATTGCAGCCACAGATACACATATGTTTTTAGAATGCCCAAACCTATCAGAATTTTGGGAGGCTATAAAAAATAAGCTATCACAATCTGTGGGTGAACATGTCACTATAGACCTCGCTCTTGTTATTTTTGGTCTGAGAAATAAAACCTGAAACGTAGCAACCAGACTGATATTCTATTCCATACTTGCTGCACGTAGGGAGATATGCAGACATTGGAAAGATGTTCAACCACCTACAGTGCATGAATGGCGAACATCACTCCTTCAAATTTCCAAACTTGATCTAGCCAGGATAGGAAATTCGAATAGCAGAGCGTTTTGGGCAATGCTTGGATAATCGTGACCACACCTGGGTTTTTTTTTTTTTTCCCCAGGTCCTATGATTAATGTGTGCATTGCCTATCCCGGCTAACAAGATTAACAGTCTTGATACCAAAGGGGCCTCGATAAATCGGGCACTATCTACTGAGGTATCATCCCAAGCTGGCTTAAGATTGGTCACAGTATATAGTGCTGATGGGAACTGGCTTTGCCTCGCGGCTTCAAATTTCCCCTACCAGCTTCAAGCTGAGTTGGCACAATACATGACTAGTCGGCCTATCGCTCTGTGGTGGTTCTCTCCTTGGTTTTGGTAGATTGGAGCTACGCACACAAATGAGGATAAAAAATAAATAAATAAATAAATTAAAAAAAAAATATATGACCAATGAGGATAAATGATTAATATTACATTAAAAATAAATCCAATTGTGAAAAGTAATATAATGAATAAATAAAAATTAAGCAACACAATTAAAAAGATTTATTGACCAACCAATTAACAATTAATTAAAAAGTAACAAATAATTGCAATGACATTACATTAATTTACATAATTATTTGCATAAATAAATAAAAGTTAATACATTAGACATTAAAACTAATAATTACATATTAAAGTGTCCTGCCCGTGTCCCTTATCAACCTAACAACCCACTACTAAATTAGTAATTTCTAATTCAATATCAAAATGACATTTCATATAAAAATGTACAAATTATACGAAAACATTATAAACACAAACATTATTACAATATTGATTCAATATAATACTGATGACTAAACAACACATTTACATACAACTTTATTTTTTTTTTTAAAACGATCTTACATGACTAAAACCATGAAATTCTTACCTTCTATGTTCTGTCCGATGATATTCTTGACAATACCATATTTTTTATGCCAGTTGGCACCTCTTAATGTACTCAAATTAAATTTATTATTAGTACTCCAAGTGTTCAAGGAGAATACATGATTTTCTTGTTCCTGCCATTTTTTAATTGCTTTAAGGCTTAAACCCACCTCCCTACTCTGCGCTAAGCAGCGGTTCCAATCCCCGGGTTTCCTTAACACTGCGTTAACAAAGAAGTCGTTAGTCAGTGGGGCTGATTGAATAAACTGTATGGGATCCAATTGCCCCAGAATTTTATATTTCATATTATAAGACCCAGCCAACAGAAAGTTCCTATGGACTAAGCGTACCATCTCTGACGGGGTTATCCACACTCCACTTTTTTAAAAATCGGTTACTTTAATGAATCCTGCCCTGACCCAATTTTCAACTATCTCTGACCCTATCCCAATCCCTATAAACGGAAATAAGTTGGATAACAAAGTTGTTGAATTAAAGAGGGGCAGAGCATATCTTTTAAGCATGGCTGTACGTTTTTGAATGTTATTTTTTGGTAAATGGCTATTGTACCGTACACCTGCGGTGATTTCTAAAATGTATAGAAGTCATTCATCTAATTGTTTTAGATGCTCAAATCATTCTCCGGCCAATTGGTCCCATGTAATGGTCCACTGCACTAAGATTATGGTATTCTGGGATGAAATTTTTGCTTTTTTTAGTACCCATTATCAGATTATGATTCCCTTAAATGTAAAATTGATGCTTTACGGTTTTGATCCGGATTTCAAGCTCTCTGACCCTCTGGCCAAATTAGTGTATATTGCAATGACAGTGGCTAGATCTTTGTTACTACAGAATTGGCGGTCAGAACAGATCCCAACCATGCAGGAATGGTTACAGAAAATGTGGAGAGTCAGGAAAAGCGAGCAAAGTTATGCTTTGAGGGTCGGGGTAAGAAAATTAGATTAAATTTGGGGCTTTTACTTTTATTAATTTGTATAAAGGACATTGTGGATGAAAGTTAAACTGCAATTGATGACTGTATTTGATGGCTGGATATGTAATATGATGAATTCTGTTCTCGGTATTATTAATTTGCAATGACACTAAAGGACTTCAATAAAACATTTTAAAACATTTTTTAAAAATACCATATTTTTGATGAAGTATTTCTGTCTTGTGTGTTTTTCCACAATCCTGCATTGGAATATTAAATAAAGATATATCTGATATATTATATAAATACAATATTACTCCATACAACACCACTTTCATACCACACAATGTCATTAAATTCCTCGTCAAACGAGGCAAACCACATCACTCGGCAAAATGCCAAACTACACATAATACAACATATACCTTCATGCTACGCATGCAAAATAACAAGCACCTCAGAACACAACATTCAATACTCACCATTAGACCTCATCCAATAACACCCTGAGAAAAAAGCCCACTGTTGTATGCCAGTGAATTGATAGCAAAGATATTGTCAGACATAAATAAGTGCCCTAAATATTGTTTACATAAATATTGCTCTATTGATAGTAGGTTTTCTAATATTAAAAAGAATGGAGACATAATATTGAAAACAATATTTAAGATACAATATTATATAATACAATATATGTAGGACACAATATTGTGGTAACATATTAATTCCACGCCATATGACTACATAGAACACAACAACCCACTCTTCTTCACAACACATCATGCAACACATTAAAACATACCACAACCTTTCCATATATTACCATAGAGCAGCACATCCAACAATGGAACCCAACATCAAACCAACCAGCACAAAACCATCTCATACAAATTATACTACTCCACACAATGTCATCAAATCACACTCTGACACACATCAAAAATGCTTCTGCCAGCACACAATTCCACACCATCCATCATCAAATCAATCCATACAGCACAATATCACACAACACACCATGTAACCCTGATCTCTCCAAATATCACTATATCATGATAAAAGACACCACATCTGGGTTGCCATACCACTTTGGACCACCTCGGGCTACATCATCCACACTATATCACAGCACATCACTCGATACTTCAACATGCAATACTTAATTAGCCATCACCTCATCCTGTGTTGTGCTATTTTGTAGATCGTGTATAATCATGGGGATGGGGGAGGTAGAGTGAGAATCCTTTCAGTCTCCGTAGATAACTCTCATAATCAGAAGGGGGAAAGGATCACTTGTCCTGCTTAAACCTTGGGTTCAACAAGTCGAGGAACTGGTATCTCCCAAAACATATATGACTCTCATACACGTGTATATTGATAGTCTCTCTTAAGCGGTATATACTGTGTCCCCGCTCTACTACACGTGCGTGCATAATCATTGAGTCATTTTTTGTCTTGTGCACCCTCCACCAGGAGGTTTGCCTTAGGGTTTAAGGCAGTAGTGATCGTGGAAAGTGGGGGGTGGTGGTGTGATTTATAAAAAATCCGAACATCCAGACAAAAACAATTTAATAGGTCTGGGGTCGGACTAAATTAAAAAAATGCTGATGCACTCTGCGAATTGATAAGGGATTCTAGTGCATTATATAGGATGTAGTAAAAAAGAGGTCAACATGTTTCAGCCTTTGGTAGTCAACAGATCTATAGGCTTTCGTCAGGACCAATGGGGGTTAGTGAATGGTGAAAAAATTGTGAGAAGAAAAAAGGTTATTGACCTGATTCTTCTTGACTTTAAGGTTTCATTGTACCTGCAAAAATAGAAAACACGTACACAGACAACGACAAAGAGGGAGAAGGGTATGGGAAAACCACACAATTATGTACAATAGTACCTTATTTTTAAGGAACTAGAAAATGGCAATACTTCCCGTCATACTCATTTCGGGCGTCAACTCTTCCATTCTCATGCTTCGGTTCGACTTATACTGAGGTGCCCGTAGTTCTGACCATAATACTGTAGTGAAGTGCCCATAGTTCTGATGATATCACTGTGCGTGATCTATGGTGGAATATTCTATATAGTGAGGCCGTTTTTTGTGTAAAGGCACTGCAGACATTCCGATTATCCCAAATGTGTAGTTTTTAGGAATATTAACATGCTTATAGTGCCAAAGGAGTTTACCACGAGTCGCTAGTTTAGCGTGGTAGTGTGTGACTGCGTTCGTACTAAATACGCTGTGCGCGCTCTTATTGAAGCATACCTTGTCTTATTTTGGAAATTGCTCCCTCGGGGATTTGGGCTGATCGAGAGAGGCCTTACTGCAGAGGTATCAAGAGGAAGGAGTTATCGAGTGCGCTTTCTTACTTACGGTTTTCCGTATGGTGGATGCGTCTAAGTTTAGCCAATACCTTAGTGCCTTCTTACTCGGTCCTGGCAGCATGTGCTGACTCTGCCTGTCCTCACCCGGAACTACAGCGTAATGCGGTTCCGGGTCGGTTTTTACTCTCTGGTGGTAAAAATGAAAGAAATACTACAACGTGTGGTGTAGAAGATTTCTTCTTAAACTACACTCACAATTTTATTGGTGGTTAAAAAGGAGGAGTGTAAATATATTTTGGCAACACATAAGGCAAAAAAGAAGGGATTTTTGTACCTAAAAAGACAGTATTATTTTGTTTACATTTATCAAATCCTGTGAGGGAAGCTAAAGTTAGCGCATAATTTGTTGCGCATTAGGGCGAATGCAGTTATTTTATTTTCGTGGGTCATTTTGAACTTCAGTGGTGGGCTTGGTTTTTGGGATCATTAATATAGTGCAAATTTGGTGATCACTAAAGGTAAACAGAGATATTGACCGTACTTAAGGATGGATTAATGAGAGTTGAAGTCTCAGTTCATCTGTTCAGAGATAACCATGGGACAGAGTCGTTCAGGCCTAGGGTATCTGTTTTTAGCCTATGAACCCAACGTTGTTCTTTCTCGAACAGTATGTGTTCTGCGTTTCTGTCGATTGTCTCTAGACTTTCCAGGATCACCCAATGGAGATCATTAGCAGTGTGCTGTTTTTCTTTATAGTGTGATGACATCTTTGTTGTACTTTTCTGACAGTTAACATTACTCCTGTGTTCACAGAGTCTTTGTTTTGCCTTTCGGCATGTCATCCCAATATATCTCATGTTGCAAGGACATGTAATCATGTATACCACATGACTAGTATTGCAGTTGGTGTGTTTTCTCAATTTCCATACCAAGTCTGGAAGTAATTGTAATTCTTTTGTTGGTTTTGTGGTAGCACAGACTATGCAGGAACCACAAGGGTAGTGTCCAGTGATTGGAGGGTTATTCCATAAGCCTGGTTGTTGTTTCTTTTTTCTAGGTGGAGGTCTGGTGTGAACCAGTAGATCTTTGATATTGGTACTTCGTTTATTCGCAAATCTTGGTTTTGGCCAAGTCAGGGTATTAGATGTTATAATCCTCCAGTTACGGTTGATTATTTTCTTCACCTGATTTGTTATCGGGCTATAGGTTGTTACACACGTAGTCCTGTCATCAGTCTGTTTTGGGTGACTTTCGAAGAGGGATTCTCTTGGTTGGTTTCTGGCTCGTTTAGCACAGGAGTTGATTATCCTTTTTGGGTAATCTCTGGCTGTTAGTTTCTCACAGAGATCCGTTGCCTGGGTTTTGTAATCTTTTGTACAGCTGCAATTCCTTCTTAGCCGTAAAAACTGGCTGTACGGAAGGTTTTCTCTTAAGGGGCGGGGGTGAAAACTATTGAAGGATAGCAGACTATTTTTAGCAGTAGACTTGAAAAAGGTTCTTGTTTGTAAGGTGTTCCCCTTAGCAAAAATGGTAATGTCCAAGAAGTCAAGACTTTGTGTATTGGATGTGAATGTGAACTTGAGGCATTCATCCTGGTTGTTCAGCCACCTATGGAAGTCTGTTAGTGATTTATTGTCCCCTCTCCAGATTAAGAAAATGTCGTCAATATATCTCTTCCAAAAGAGTATATGACGAAAAAAGGGGTTGTTTGCGTTATGTACGTAGGTCTGTTCGAAGGTGCTCACGTACAGACCCGCTACGCTAGGCGCAAAGGTGCTGCCCATAGATGTTCCATGTTGCTGGAGGTAGAGGGTGTTTTTATATTGGAATTTTTTTTCCGTGAGGGCCAATCTGCAGCATTCTAATACAAAATGTCTTGGGGTCCTGTGGGGCCAGTCAATATTGAACAATATGGTTTCGAGAGTCTCTAAAGTTTTCTGTTGCGGAAGACTTGTATAGAGGCTCTCGACGTCTAATCCTACTAGGAGCATGTTGCTCTCTGAGTACTCGAAATTTTGTAGCATGTTGATCAAGTCTTGTGTGCCTTTTAGGTAAGTAGGAGTAGTTTGGACCAGTGGTCTCAGGTACTGGTCTGCAAATTGTGATAGTGGCTCCAGAATAGAGTTGATCCCCGAGACAATTGGTCTTCCAGGTGGTGACATCTTGTCTTTGTGCGTCTTGGGCAGAGAGTAAAAGTATGGCGTGACTGGTGCTCTTGTTACTAAATAGTCCGCCTCTTTTTTGGATATCCAGTTGTTGCATTCTGCTTCTTCAACCATCAGTGATATTGTTCTTTGTAGGCACGCTGTTGGGTCGATTGTGATCACTTGGTAGAATTTCGTGTCTGCTAGTAAGTCCATGCATTGTCTATCATATCCTTCTGATGAAAGTAAGACAACACCTCCGCCTTTGTCCGCAGGCTTTATGACTATGTCATGATTGTCTTTTAGTTCTGTCAGAGCAAGTTTTTCTGCTTTTGTTAGATTCTGGAAAGTTCTTGGAGGATGATGATTTAATTCTTCATTCTTACGATGGAGAAAGGGCAGACAAATTATTTTTGTTGATGAATATAGAATTAAAGTTGTCTTCTTATGTAGAAAGCTGTAGGAATGTAGGATCTGCTTTTATGGTTAAACCCCACATTTTTCCTGGTGCTATGCTGTTTCTAAGTATTCTGACAGGGATCCTGCCAATCAGGATCCCAGTCTCTCTGCTTTCTCCCCTAACTTGTTATGGTAAGTACTTAGGTACATCGCATATTGGATACTGGGGTACCCTTATAAATCCCTAGTGTATGGTACTAAGGTACCCAGGGCATATGTACTCCAAGGGCCCCCCATAGGCTGAAGCATGTATTATGCCACCCATAGGAGACCACTCAAACTGTCACTTAAGGTCTGCCTTTGCAGCCTGTGTAATCTGGGGATAACTCTACTTACGAAAGATATAGCTTCCCTATATCTAGGGTCACTGCACTTAAAACCTATGTCACCCCTACAGCAGGCCTTTTGAATCCTGAAGGCAGGATGCTCAGGTTCGAAGTGTGAGGGTACCCTGGCATGAGCAGGACACCCCTACAGCCTTCGGAATCCATCCTCCTGTGTTGTAAGTGAGACAGCTATATAACATATAGAGGGGCACTGCGTCATTACACAATGACAATCTAGAAACTGGCTGTAGCAAACTGTTACATTCTTGTTTATATTATGGTGTGTTTCTCTTTAAGGGTCAAACCTGTCACATGCTCTTGCATGAGCTCCTGCGTGAGCCATGGCATGAGACATGTTTCCACTCAAAACAGGTTCCACATTCCAGTGGAGTTAGGTAGAGTATGTACTGTACTTTTATGTCAGTTAATTGCTTGCCACTGCTCTGCCTGTACTGGAATTTCGTGCTGCATTAAAACCCTTCTTGAACTACTACAGTTTCCTGGAATTATCCTACACAAACCCTATTATGTTTTGGTATCAAACATCTTGGAATCATACCCTCACACCGTAAACGGTGTGGAGGTATGATTCCAAGCACTGTAAAGGCCCTCCATTAGGCTCTCAGTGATCCCGGTACCATTCTTCTAGACCCGGGCGGCACAATGTATCTGCTGCCGACCAGAGACAGAATTCTGCCCTCTTGCTGCTGAGCAAGCTCGAGCAGGGGAAGGCAGAACAATATGTATCCTGTCACAGGGAAGCGTGACCACCTTCCAGACAGGGTTTAGTGTATTGGGGTCAGAGCTTGCCAGTGCCACTCAGTCTGTTCCTTGCATAGTCCAGTGAAAATCATCTCAGGGAGCCTTTGGCTCCCGCTCTGGTGCAAAACTGGACAAAGGACATGGGAGAATCCTCCTCACTGTCCAATCCCTCCCCTGCGAGGGAACCTTGAATCATCCCAACTATTTCCTTAGGGTACTTAAGGGTTTACCTCAGGGTGGGTCCCTAGATTTGTCATGGGACATGATTAAAATCAGACACCATTTCAACGTCGACTGTCTGGGCACTCTGGACTTCGCTGGACTAAGCTCTGGGCTTCAAGTCTGCAACCAGGAAGACTCCTGCTGCTCCTGATCTATTCGCCTTGCTCGTCTGCTGCAACATTTGTGCCTGTGCTCCATACAGGAAACCTTCCAAGGCCTGTGGGCATCCAAGACACCTGAAGCAATCTTCCTTGAAGTGAAGGAATCCCATCCCTGCACCTGCAGGCACCGCAACTAAGCTGACCAGTCTGGGGATCCTGGGTTCCCACAGACTCCGAAAGGCTCAGCAACACAGGGGGTAGTTCCCCACATCCTTCGGGGCCTGCCCTGTCCTCTCGCCAAGTTTGAGTCCAGTAGGCCTCATTTGAGCCGATGGAACCAAACCCCTGTGCAACGCATCAAATTGCCATTGCAAAACTTGATGGCTTCCTTCCATTAAGATCTTCGGGCTCCAAGTAGCCCCAACCTTAAGCATCCCCAGTGACCAGAATCTTTGACCACACTGCATTGCTTGCATCGTGGGCCTGCTTCTTTGGTAAGGGGCCATTTGGGACTCCAGTATCTCCGGCCTGTGGGTCCTGTCAAGGGTCACCTTTGAATTTTTTGGGCACCCTGATTGCTCGGGCCTGCCCTGACTCCCCTGCATGTGGTGAGTTCCCTGGAACTTGCTGGTACCGACATTGCACCTTTTTCAACTTCTACATTGGTTACAGTTGCCAATGCTTGTTGGAGCTCCTGCCGGACACCGACCCCACAACTCTCGACATCCGATGTGGGACAGCTCGTCTACGACTTCTGTTCTTCCACAGCATCATCTGGTCAACACAACTGCAGTTCCAAGGTCAGCGTCAGCTCTCCTGCAACACCCAACATCGGTAGGCATTCATCTCCTGTGCTTCCTGGTCACTCCTGAATGGCATAGACTCTTTCCCCTCTACTTTCAAGTTCTTCACATCTTGAATCCACCTTTGGGTTCTATTGGACACTTTCACTTTCTCCAGCAGCAGCATTTTCCTGCAGTCTCCCATTGAGTTCGACAACGGTTTCCGACGCCACTTCATATCTATGAACCCGGCTTCCCTGGTGCAGGTTACCTAGTTCCAAGTGTATCCACTGGTGGGGTGGCTCTCCCACCTCTTGTCTTCCACTGGGTTCCTTCAGGGTCCACTGGGAAGGGTTCTCTTTCTTTACAATTGCAACTGTGACTTACATGTTCATTTGTACGGAGAACATGGTCATGTTCTACACTGTCCGCGACCTCCGTGGGGTTCCTAGTTACTCACTTTGGGTGGTTCCTTTGGTCCCCGGCGCTTCTACATCCCCTGACTATTGTTTTGACTCGAGTCATGGTTTGCATACCACTATTTTAATATACGGTTTGGTCTCCCCCTGGGGACCACTGTGTATTCTGTGCTACTTACCTGTTTCTAAGAAGAAGAATACTTTATTTGATTTGTTAAAATCATAAAAGGGTGGAACTTACCACCATATGATACATCAGCATCTTTGAATCAGAATAAAACAACATGAAACAGCATCTTCAAATCAGCATAAAACATAAAACAACACTAGCCCCCATGTCCTGAGCGATTTTGCACAAATATACATAATAGATAAAAACCGGGGGGGGGGTTTAAATGTTCAAAAGTAAAAAGAAACAGGGGTAGGACTATTGTAAGGCAGATGCCCTCTCGTTGAGGTGTAGATGCCTGCAATTGACTATTATAACAGGGGGTGCTGCACAAAAAGGGGCTTAAATTTGATTAGATGTAACTGTCCCCTCTTATCTCAAATAAAATGCTTTCAGTGTATAAAAATAATTAAGAAGGGAAGGGAGAGAAGGGTGGCTGTAAGAAGAATAAGGGAGGATCTGTGTCCAGCTACAGGGAGTCCATAAGTCCCAGTTCCTCTTTTGCTGCCGTCTTTTTTTCAATCTCTTGTGCGAAAATGCCAGGAATTTTACGGTTTTACAGGAAAGTTGTATTGAGGACCCACTAAGGCATTTTATCACAGCCGCCCTGCAGGTCCTGACTTATATTTCTCTTAAGAATGGCTTCAGGAGGATCTTTCTTAGAGTTTGTAAGGACGGGCAAATACATATTAGATGCAGAAACGACTCTGCTCCCTTGTTACAGAGGCGACAATCCAAAGTTGACCATGTCCGTAGCCATGCAGGGGTAAGGTCTTTGCTCCGGAACCACCCCAACCTCAGTAGACTTAGTTTCCTCTTGTAGTGGTCCCTGAAACATTCTTGTAAATAGGATTGTTGTTTCAGTTGGTTGTATGTTGGCATCACGAACCAAGCATGACTTTTGCCAGCCACTAATCCTTTGACTATTTGCAGCGATGTTTGTTTGACGACTTTGTTGGTGATTTTTTTAACCTGTTAACCGCGGCGGTAATTCTGCCGCGGTGCGGGCGTTTCTGTGCACGGGTGGGGCCGTGTCGGCCATTGGCCGACGGCAGCACTGGGGAGGTAGTGCTGCCGTCGGCCAATGGCCGACGGCAGCAAGGAAAGGGTTAAAAGCTGTATATGTCATTGGTGAGTGCCAAGCTTCTTTCAGATTTAGCGATAGGAGCGCTTGCCTAAGAGACTTGCATGTGGAATTGGTCTGCCTGGCCTGTTTTTCGACCTCTTCCCAACAGTGATGGGCAAGCGTGTTCTCTTCAGCATCCCTCATGCGCCAGTAATATTTGGCCAAGACCCCTTGTCTAGCTGGTCTCTGATTTGTTAAACCATATTCCAGACGTATTTGTGCTTGGGAAATATGTTGCGGAATTGAGAAAAGTTTTTTAAGCAATCTTGATTGGGCAAGGTTTAGCAAAGTTGAGTCCTTGGTGGCCATCATTTCCGAGCCATATGTGATTGAAGGCAAAAATGTTGCTACTATGACCTTTAGCAAATGACCAGTTAAGCTTTCGCTCACTTTTTTTTGTATGGTTTTGAAGGTGAAATGGAGTTGTTTTGCTTTTGAGTTCCCATGGTCTAAATGGTGTTTGTACTTTAATTTGCGGTCTAATAGGATGCCCAAATATTTGTATTCATCCACCTGGGTTAGAATACAAGAATTTATCCTCCAAACAAATTTTGGTCGTTTTTTGCGAGAGCTGGAGAAACATAGGACATTAGATTTTTTCAGATTTATTATTAATTGTGCATTAGAGATGTACAGCGCCAGTTGAGAGATTATCCATTTTAGACCCAGTGGGGTTTGTGAAAGAAGCACAATATCATCCGCGTATTGCAGGCTCGCAATTACCTGTTTCTATTGCAAAGTATTGTGTACATTGTGTATATCTCCAGCTAGGAGATATCTGTATGCGTTAGTGAGGGTCTTATAATAAATACATATTTTTATAAATTAACTGTGTGGTTCTTTTTCACTTAAGTTACACCTAAAGGATTATGTTCAGGTAAACCAATCTGCTTCACACTCCTTAGGACTAAGCCTGAAGGCTGGTCTCCACAGTTACCACTTAGAGAGTGTTCTAAGGTTGTCTAAGACCACTATAATCAACATAAGGGTTGTCTGGATCAGTGCAAGGTGTCCACTTACATAAGTGTACATCATATACTGAGTCAGCCTCTCACAGAAGTGTATAAATGCCTGATGCCCTTGCACTCCCTCAAAAGAATCACTATGACCCTCACTATCACATCCTAATATGGGTGGGTGCTGGGGGGTTGCTGGCGGCCATAACAGATCTAAAGCTTTGTCTATCGGCCTTCGCCACGTGTCCACATTTGCAGCTTCAACTTTGCTATCTGACTGTTGGTGGTCATTCTATACTTCAGGGATCTGGCAAATAATAGCTAACCAGAGTGTTTGCTCGTGTGGGCTTGAGCACCAAAAAAAACTGCCTGCAACATTTTCTTAAAGACAATGTGCATTCACTACCTCCGCAGTATGAAGAGCAAGTAGCCTAAATGAAGTCCTCTGGTGTAAAATGTTCTTTCACTTCCAATACTTCAGGGATATGGATCTTGCTACAGAGTAAAAGATGCATCACTGCCTCTTGAAAATTAATCGGGAGGGGGGGGAGGCTTGTGCGCCGGCTGGTGAGGACGGCTTCTTCGTGAGCTCCACTGCGGACCCGACCCGCGGATGCCATAAGAGCGGATTTTCCCGTTGTTCTGGCGGTTGTGACGGCTACAGTGTCGGCGGAAGTTTGAGTGACCCTGAAGATGCTGTTCCGCGATGATTTCCTTCCTCGGAGAGACTGTTGTGAACAGCGGTAACTTCTATCATTCCTGAGATGCGGGCGGCCGCCATTTTGGCTTCTGCACCCATGTCTGTGTTTTCTTCACCGCTTTGCTTCACCTCTGCTTTATTCGGCAATTAACCATCGCGCTGCCTTTCTTTCATGCCATTATGTCATTTTGCTGCATGTACTTTGACAAAATTCTTCCCTTCATTCCATTTTCAACGTCTAGAATGAATATTGTGAAAAGAAAGGTTGCCGCCATTTTAGAAGTGCCAATCTCGAAGTGACAGTTTGCTTCTCCCTTGTCACTCATGCAGCAGTGTCTCAGCGGTATGATGTTTTGGCCTTACTGGTTAACACCTTACATGTGCCTATCCCTATAAGTGCACCCTATGAAGATGGATCATTTTATTTTCATGATTTAATGCGGCATTTCCCTGAGTTATTTCCTCACAGTCCGTGAACAGCTTATTATGAGTGCTGCGTTCTTTCCTTTCAGCCTCTATGGTCTAGTTTGTTCATTATAGCTGCATTTATTGGTGTTTGACTACTTCTGAGTGATCTCCTGTCAGCATTACTTACACGTGCTGTTCTGTGCAGTATCCATCTTATTTGTCTAACCTTTGGAACGCTTTTTGGCTCCTTTTCACGTTTTCATCATGGCCAATGACTCTCTTACCTCCAAATTGTCTCAATCTGGTACCAAACCTAAACGGCCTAAAAATGACCCGCCTTCTCCCATTAAGTCTTCCTCTAACCCTGTTCTGGACTCCATCCTTGAGGTGGTTCGAGGTCTCCAACCGTTCATGGTTGCCACTAATGAAAGGCTTAAACAGATTGAAGACCGTTGGGTTCTTATGGAGGGCAAAGTCTTAAATTTGGAAAAAAGGGTTCGCGACATTCAAGATGCCTCAACTAAAATCCCACTTTTAGAGCAAGACACAAACTCAAGTTGCACACGGAGGATTTGGAAAATCGTAATCGTAGAAACAATCTTCGCGTTTATGGTATTATGAAAAATGTGGAAGGTCCTGACATGGTGTCTTTCTTACGTAAATTTTTACAGGATCTTTTGGATCTCCAACCTACGTCACACCCTCTTAACATTCAGAGGGCTCACCGCCTGGGCCGTATAAACTCTAACTCCAATAAGCCTCGTGGCATTATTATGCTTTTTCTAGAATTCACAGAATTAATGGCTGTTCTGAAGGCCGCCAGCCTTAAACGACGTCTTCAATGGTCTGGCCATAACATCTTTATTTCACAGGATCTCTCGACTGCGACAAATGCCCGTCGAAAGGAATTCTTGAATCTACGGCCTCTTATGAAACAGCTAAACATTCAATATGACATTCTGCATTCTTGTTTTTGCAAGATCACTCACAATGGTCGAACCCGCTCATTTGATGACCCTCAAAAACTTCATGGCTATCTACAGAGTATCTCTCCTTCAACTATGGACACTGCTACTTAATGTTTATTTTCGTTGCATTCTTCAATGTAGCTCTTCTCCTTTTCACTGTAGTTCTTATCCTCTTTCTTCTGACTTCCCTTGATTCTATCTTTTAGTCTTTATTCATATTCTGATGATTTTGCTCTTACGTTTCTATCCTCTTTTTTTGTGTATGTCCTGTTTGCTCGGTAGCTCATGGGGATTTGTCCCCCATCTGGTGTATCCTTGCCTCTGATGTTTTGCTTGTTCTTTTCTTCTCCGATCAGGCTTCTGTGCCTTGATCTGTTTACTCTTTTCTATCTTTTTTTTGTTCTTTTTTCTACCTCTTCTCTTCTTTCTTTTTTCTTTTCTTTTTCCCTGTTTTTTCCCCCTCTCCATTGCTATATATTTCTCTCTTCCTAAGCAGTCTCTTTCTCGATTGTTCTTCTTCATGGTGTATTCTGTAATTTTGACTAGATTTTGCCTTTGTGCTATGATTGTTTTGGGAGTTCCCATCTCATGTATTTTATGTCTTTGTTGTTCCCCTCTTTGTAGTGATTTCCTTGCCATATGTCCACTCCCCCTGTCGCCCATCACTCCTTTCCTCAATGGTGTGTAATTTTGTTTCATGGAACGTGCGAGGTCTTGGTCACCCTGTCAAGCGTCAAAAGCGTCTCATTTATCTAAACTTAATTCTCAAGTTGTTTTTCTTCAAGAAACACATTGTTCTGATGTTGACTCCCTCAAGTTAAAGAGACAATGGGTGGGTCAAGTTGTATTTTCTCCTGCTGTTCTTAAAAAAAGGGGGGGGGTTGCTATTTTATTTCACAAAGCTTTAAATGTACAGATTATTTCTTCTCAACATGATGATGAAAGACGTTGGGCATTGGCTAAGGAAATTATCCAAAATAAGACACTGGATTTGCTAAATATTTATGGTCCGGTACGTCCTGACCCTAAGTTTTGGAATGCTATTAAAGCCCTGATTTCATCCATTGAGTGCCCCCATTTTGTTATTGCCGGTGACTTTAACCAATGGTTAGACCCTTTCTCTGATAGATTATCCTCCAGTAAATTTCAACCTGTCAAATCACATAAGAGCTTTCAATCTGCCAATGCCTCACGTCCTTTGTATGATTCCTAGAAACTGTGTAACCTTGATGTACTGGAATATACTTTTTTCTCTAATGTTCATCATACACACTCCAGGATTGATTAGATTATGGTTAGTAAATCGTTACTCCCTCCCATTCAAAAATCTGCAATAGGTTCCATATTTAGCTCTGACCATGCTCCTGTTTATACTACGCTTGACCTTTCTCTTATCTCCTCTAAATTTAGTTGTTGGAAATTTAACTCCTTTCTTTTATCTGACTCAGTTTTTATGAAAGAAAGTGTGGAGTTTTCAACAAATTCTTTTCCTTCAATAATCCCTCTGACACTTTCATTCCTAATAATTGGGATACCTTTAAGTCTGCTTTCTGAGCGTTTACCATATCCTATGTTGCTAAGAAAAAGAAACTTAATAGGAAAAAATATGAGGACCAACTTCAGAAATTCAAAAACCTTGAACATTTGTATTTTTCCTCTAAATCCTCCTCTACCCTTCAAGATTTATTCTTAATCAAAACGTAGCTCAATAAGATTATTACTAATGAAGCTTGTAACACTCTCCTTAAAATTAAATCCAAATTCCATGGTGGCCAAAATAAAGCGGGGAAAATGTTGGCGAACTATTTGAAAATTAAATCTGAACGCAAACACGTAGGCCCAATTTTTAACGATTCTCTTAATAAATTAGTTTCGGCGGCTGAAGACATTGCTGAAGTATTTCATACCTATTACCAGTCCTTATACACTGATGACACGTACCCCTCTAATGTAAATTTAACGTCCTTTTTTGAGGGCCTTCCTTCTCCCCCGTCCCTACCGGATGAATTTGCTCTCCTAGAAGAAAAAATTACTCTCCAATAAGTAACTCGAGCCATTAACTCACTCAAACGCTCAAAGGCACCTGGTCCGGACGGCCTATCTGTGGAATTTTTCTTCCTCGTTCCATGACTTTTTTGCTCTAAAACTCCTACAACTCTTTAATTCCTTTATTTCAGATGCGAAGGCTTCTGAGTCCTTTTTGGATGCGCTCATTATCATAATCCCTAAACCTGACAAAGATCATTCACACTGTAAAAATTATCGCCCTATATCTCTAATCAATTATGATTGCAAAATTTTTGCTAAAATTCTTGCTTCACGCCTTGATTCCATTATTCCCTGTCTAATCAAAATGAACCAGGTGGCCTTTGTGAAAGGTAGACTTGCTGCAGACAATGCTCGTATGTTTTCCAATTCATTGCTCACAGTAAACATCTTAAAGTCCCTTTAGCAGCACTCTCCCTAGATGCTGAAAAAGCTTTTGATACTCCTTTATTCAACTCCTCGTGCCAGTATTTTTGTTAACAATCAATTTTCCAAGTTTTTCTCCTTATCTAGAGGCACTCGACAAGGATGTCCCCTTTCCCCTCTTTTATTTATTTTATGTCTCGAGCCCTTTTTAGAAAGAATACGTTCTAATCACTGGTTTTAAACTACCCACTACTGAAATTAAATTGTCTGCATATGCGGATGATGTGCTGGTATACATGTATAACCCTTAATCCTCCCTTCCACCTTTTATGGATGAGGTTCAGTTGTATTCCTCTATATCGGGATATAAATTGAATCTATCCAAAATGGAAGTCCTCCCACATAATTCGCTCTGTTATCAATTCATCTTTAATAATACTGACTTTGTTTGGTGTCCCTCTAAAATTAAGTACCTTGGTATTTGGTTCGCACCCTCCTTGAGAGACACCCTTAAACTTACTTTTGATTCTCTCATAAAGAAAATCAAATCCCTTCTTCAAATCTGGTCCCCATTGTTTCTTTCTTGGTGGGGTACATTAGATACAATTAAAATGATGATTATCCCCCTGTTCTATATACTGTCTCTATGCTCCCTTTCAAAATTCCCATTTCATACTTTTCCCGCATAAACACTATTTGTTCTAAATTCTTATGGAATGATAAACACCCTTGAATAGCACTGCATAAGCTGATGCGCCCTAAATCTGAAGGTGGAGTTCGATTTCCCAATTTTAAAACTTATCACTCCGCCTTTTTGATTAAACAATCCTTTTCCCTGGCCTATGATTTTAATGATACTCCTGTACCTACCTGGGTTCTTCTAGAAAGCTCCCTTATACAAGCTTTTTCCTTTCAACATCTTGTTTTTATGTCAAACTGTTCTTATTTAACCAAATTTCCTATTTTAAAATACTCCCAAACAGTGTTACATAATGTCTTCTCTTCAAACCTATCCCCATTACAATGTTTTTTATTATCTGTTGTATGGTATAACAAATTTCTTCGGTATAAAGGCAAATCATTTTATTTTAAACACTGGAAAGAAAATAATATTTTATTTGTTCATCAGTTTTTTGATAATGTAATCAATACGTTTCCGAAATTGCAAGATTTATTTAACTTGCCTCCATCATATGTTATTGAATATGCCATTATTACGTCTGCCATTCAGTCGCACTTAGCTTCCCTCTCAATACCTGATGTTTTACCCTCTTTTGTTCCCACCTCTCCACTTTATCCTTTATTCTCTAATCAACAACCTAAGGCTGCCCTTGTTTATACAATGTTAATTTCCTCTGTTAGGGATCACCCTAAATCAATTGTTGAGACTGCGTGGGAAAATGACCTTGATATTACTTTCTCTGTCTTGTTGTGGGATCGTATATGGTCCAAACTGTTCAAAGTATCTCTTGCTGCTCGTATTACTCAATCTTTTGTTTTTCATATATCATAGAGTCCTTATTACCCCTGTTAGTATTGATAAGTTTTCCCAAACGTCTTCTTTACTATGTTGGTCATGTTCAAAAGAAACTGGGACTCTTAAACACCTACTATACGAATGTCTCCCTGTTTTATCGTTTTGGAGGGAAGTTTGGAAGATATGTATGCGAATATTTTGTTGTTCTGCCCCGCTATCTTTACAGACTGTTTTCTTAGGATCGTTGTCGACTTAAGTTAATATTATCTCTTCTTCTGCAAGATTGTTGGACCTGTTTATTTCTCTTGCATTTAAAGTTATTTTATTATGTTGGAAAGATAATTCTTAGATCTCTGTTCATACTTGGTGGAATTTTGTTTGTGATGAACATAGGAGTGCTATCGCTTCATCCTCTTCTGTTCCCCTAAAAATTAAATCCGATCTCCTTTGGCTCCCTTTTTCCTCTTATCTTTCTTCCAACTCTCTTCCTTGAATGATTTTTTAGTTCTCCCACTTACTTTTACCTTCCCCTCTCTTCCTTCTCCCTTTCCCTCTTCTTTCTTTTCTTTCTTTTCTTTCATTCTTCTCTTCTCTTTTCTCTTCCACATGTATCTCCCTTTCTCCTTCTCTCTATATCCTTTTTCCTATTTGTTTATTGCTTATTGCATATGTTTTGTAATCCCTCTTAATATGTTTATTTTTCCACTTATTTATAACATATGTATGGTATTTAATTCAAAATGCTAATAAAACTTTCTTAAACAAAAAAAAAGACTACTCTACAGCAGGGTGGAAAATCGGACAGACCTATCCTGTTTGTGCACATGTCTCCTACTATAAGAACTGAAATGTATAGTATCTATGTATTTCTGTCCAAACTGTACATACAATAAGTGAAGTGTCCTGGGATCCCTGGTTATGGTATAGATAGACAATGATGTACTTAAGAAAAATAAAAAAGGGCATGCTAATTTCAACATAACATTTCTCAATTACATTAAGCAAAGAACAGGAACATTTAAGGAATAGATGCACCATTGGTGAGATATTGTTAAAGAACTGACCGGCAAAGTAATAATGAGGAGTAGCAGAGGGTTAAAATCTATTGACCAGAGCCATTGTGAGCTTTTTAGCAAAAGAGCATGTTTCACTTCAGGAAGAAATACAAGAGATATGCTTTTAGGTGTTTCAAATATGATAAGTATTATAAGAATGGTGCATTTGGGATTCACTTTGAAGTAATGAATTCCAAGTAGTAGCAACAGCTAAGAATGTGATTGAAAGAAGTTCTGAATGCAGAGTCCATAAATTGTGGAGAATTCCAAATTCGGATCCCTCGTTGTCTGCTGTAGATGGGCAGCGGAGGGTTGTTCTAGAAACAAGGCCGCATTCTTCAGATTTGATCCCTAAATACACAGCAGGTGAACAGAGCTCACAAAGTACGGTGAGGTATGGACACATTTCCATGAGGTAGTGGTCAATCTGGCCACCGAGTAGAGCATTGCTTGGAGGGGCAAGACAAGGGTGCAAAACCAAGCTAGGATTGAATTCCCAAAATTTAGTCTGGAAACCAACAGAGCTTGAAGAGCTGATTGTGAGTGGTCTGTACAAACAGGACCTTCGTTTTTTTTTAGGGAATCGAGTGAGAGGTTGATGGGCATTTTGCACCTGTTGATGTGTGATGAGGGTGATAGGGTGGGAATAAGGGTAAAGGCAATGACTGTTGCAACAGTAAGTGAGGGAGAGAACGTTTTGAGATTCTGACAGTTCAGTGTTGAGACCTGAAGCTTGCAATGGTGAGAAGAGAAGGAATTGTGTTTTGTAGAGTTATGCACAGTACATTTTCTGACCTCCACTGACGGAGACCCTATAGAAGAATCAGAGAATGAAGGTTGTGTGTTGTTAATATTTTGAGACGTATTTGGGTGCCATTGGCACATAGGTGGAATGACATGACTTCATCACCAGGTGTCAAACTCAAGGGCTCTGTTTACAAATTAAATAAATCAGGTAATCCCTGTGGTATACCACAGTGCTGAGATAAGGTTCACCATCATCCCCACTTTATGTTTGTTGGTAAGGCCTGAGATGAACTGTGAGAAGTTGGCCTGGTATATAATGCTCACTAATTCTAGTGATCACTTTGTACCATGCCAAGCAACCTTTATGATGATTGGTTGTAAGTCAACCTTATAGACCAGTTATCCTAGTGGTAACGTGGACAAAGCAGTCTTAGGCTAAACTCTGAAAGGCATGTGAAGCCAGCTGTATTACCATACACAACCCCTTTGAATACCAAATGAAAGGACACCATACAGATATATATTGAAAATATATATTGATTTATTAACTAAAAGTATCCCCTGGACTCTTTATGAGCACAGAAGCACAAGCGTTAAACACAAGACAGTTTAAAATACACAAAAGTTGCACAATATGGATGAGCCCTAGGGGCCACCTAAACCATATACTAAGAAAGTGGTATAAGAGATACCAATCGGAAAGGAAACAGGCCTAGGGCCTTGGGAATCGCTGGAGCTATTCGAGACTAGCAGTGACTAAGTCGGGAAAGGCCCGCGGGACTCGGGTGCAGTGTTTAAAGTGCACGCACTCACCAATGTAAAGTCTATGGTGCGTAAAAAGTACAAAGTTAGTTAGTTCGGAACCTTCCGAGTGACCTACAAAGCTGAAACTTGAGACACAGGCCCTAGTGAAGTGTACCAGTATAGGAACACCGGCGGAGCTGAGTTACCTCACCCACAGGACGCGGGTGCACAGGGTCGAAGTAGTGTCGGGTTTCGTCACGCTGGTCGATGGTGCTTGGAGCTGAAGATGCTGCAGGCGGCTCGATGTGAAGAGTTCCGGTGGATCCAAGGGTGGATCTGAAGTTGTGAAGACCTGAAAGCAGAGGGGACAATGTTCAAAGTCACTAGCCAGTGACTACCGTGGAACCAGGCGATGTCGGGTGCAAACAGGCGTTGAGGTGTAGCTTCTCTCTGCAGCCACGTGGACACCGGGGGTCGAGGACATCCAGGAGCCAGTCACGAGCTGTCCCACGCAGGCTTCTCGCTGTTGGCCGTGTCGGCAACTTGATTGTAGCAAACAGGCCTTGGCTAATGCAAGCCACGCAGGAGTCGAAAAAGGCTTGACACTCGGACCAGCAAGGTCAGAGCGGGTGCTCCTTTTCACAGGAGCTAGGGCAAGTCTGGAGCAACCAGAATCCCGTGGTGTAGTTTGTAGTTGTGGTCGCCAAGATGGCTGCTGACCACGTGGCTAGTGGCCGGGATGGCGCGTCGAGTGGCACAATGCAAAAGGGCCACACGCAGATCGTGGAGATGCTGGAGGGCTCTTCTTCGGTGCAAGGGCTGCTCTGTGGTGGGGGTTCTCAGTCCCCAAAGCACAACGTCGAGGATGCCTCGGTTGCTGCGCAGTCAGCTTTTCGAGTGTCTTCCAAGAGGTCCGGTCCTACGTCACTCGGTGCCTCCACGGGTCCCGTCTTTGCAGGGACTGTGGATGGGGCTGTGAGAGGTCTGGGAGTCTGGGTCTTGTCAGGCTCTGGGCTCGGGCTCCGGCGGGAGGCGGAGGCAAAGCAGACGTTGAGTTGCTGGTTGGTGCCTGTGTTCACAGGGTGGCCACTCCTAGGCCACAAGGGAGATTCTCTTCTTCAGTCTTCTGTGCAGCAGAATGTCGAAGTCCAGTCGTCTTCTTCGTGTAAAGTTGATTCAGGATGATCTGCTGTGCAATGGCACTGCTCCCACTCTTATTCCCAATCTGAGGGGTGGATCACCTACTAGGTCCCTCCTCTGGGAGGAACCAGGAAGGGGGGCGGTTACACCCCCTTTCCTTTGTCCAGCTCCTCGCCAGGCCTGGGTCTGGAAAGTCCCAGGACCGGTTTGGACTGGCTTATGCACTGGGACACCTTGTGTGCCCCGGGCATGTCTCAATCTATTCAGCCCTGTCCTACCCAATACACAAAACCCTGTCTGGGGTGGTGCTCGCACCTCCCAAGGCAGGAAACCCTTTGTCCAAGCCTCCCTCGCTGGAAGGACTCCCAGCAGCAGGAGGTCAGACTCGTGTCTGTGGTGGCAGCATCCATTTTGTGATGCTGAGGCTCTGGTTAACTTTAACCGGGGTTAAGGCTACACACATGTCGTGTCCCTCTAGAAGGGTGGAATGCTATCCCTGTCGACAGAACTGTCGAGGGGATAGTATTCCAATTCGTATGACACCTTACTCGACATGTTTTGATAAAGCCAAACCAAAGATAGCAAATAACCGCGAGGATTATAATGCACTTAAGAGTATATGGTATGGCAATATCCCGGAACAGCTTAGGGAGTGGTTCCCGACAGCTGCAGACAGGCTCAGCTCATGCTAGAGCACCATCTCACATATTTCCAAGCACTCTGCCTCCAGGATTGAAGAGGCCTTCCATAGGAGTGGCTGATAGGAACATATGTGTCCAGTTTAAGGTTAGATATAGGGATACTATATCTAAGTAAGAGGTGATTACACCAACTTACCCCAGCTGAGTGATCAGCCAGTTGTGTCAAATATGGAGGCCAGGCCAGGGATGGCACAATACATGCTGCAGCCCCTGGTAGGCCTTGGAAACACCTATGCCCTGGGTACCTAGGGTACACTGTTACAGGGGCCAATAAGGTGAACCAGTTCCAATTCGTAATGCACCTAAAGTGCATTGGCAGTAATTTAGAGAGAGAACAGCAGGCTGCGGGTCTGATTAGCAGGCCCACAGCCACATTAAGTCATAAACTAGTGAAGCAAAAAGCAAAAATTTGGGGTGACCATAGGATAGCAGACCCCACTCTCCTACATGAACCACCTCATGACTGAACCTGTAAACCCCCTGCAAATGCTCTAGACATTCAACCTGCAGTGATCGAGTAAGTGAAAAACCAAGTCCTACAATTCTGTGAATGTGTCGATACCATGTTTATGGTGATGTGCAGGATAGCATGAATTGTACGCTTTCAGTGTGCTACATGCACCGTAAAGATTTTCAAAAACGCATCCTTAAAGTACATATATATATATACTGAATATATAAGATTACAATTGATTATTCATGTTATTTACTTTTTATGTGATTTAAACTGGTGAAATGGTTGGTTGTATGTCTGAAGACCATGGCGTGACAACGCATTCCAGACTGCCTCCAGCGCGTCCCTTCCCCGCTGTAATGAAGTTAACAGTCTAGTAGTTGGGGGGGCGGAGCGAGCTGGGTGGAAGGGGAGAGGAGGAGTCAGGACAGGATGTAGTTAGTTAGAGTAGGGACAGGGTGAATCCTGGACACAGATAATAAAAGCTCCAGTGAAACTATAACCAGAGTCTGTGGTTATTTGTAGCACGATGCTACAACTGGCGACGAGGGTGGGATGGGCATGACTGCAGCCCACAGAACCTAATGAGAGTGCCCTGTCCCTTGCAGCGTCGAGAAAAGGAACCCTGCCCCTCCAGCGACTGTGGGGAGCCCAGAGGGAGCCACTGCAACAAGCGCTGAAACGCTTGAGAGAAGAAGCTGTTCGCGCCGAAAGCGCGAGTCCCGCCGGATGCGTGCAACTTGGCACCCTTGAAAGAATAGGAGTCGGGAGCCCACTCCGACCCTGTATAGCACCCCAGAGTGAGATAAAGGTACCTCGGCGTGGAGGACGCTGTCCCCGAGAGTCTGCTGGCAAGCGCCGCCGAGTGCGCTGGAACTGGAGCCCGGGTGCCGTCGGAGGTCGGAAAACCTCACGCCCGATGCGTGAGTTTCGGCGCGCTATCGGCGAAGAAGAGCGGGAACTTGAAAAGTAAGGTGGGAGCCCACCCAAACCTCACCTGGTGGTAGAAGCGGCCAAAGAAAAGTGAATCCTGATGTGTGCTGCCCTGAAGTCGCCTGCCGGTGAGTCCAGAGGGAACTGGAGTTGAATGAATCAGGAGAGAAAGCCTCGTGTGCCTGCAGTGACGGCGGCCATCTTGAAGTCAGGCGCTTTTCAGGACAGACCCCTTGATTGTGGTAGAGCGGCCATCTTGAAGTCAGGCATACAGCAACAAAAACAAGCATTGACTAGAGCAAACAAACAAGCATTGGCAAGAAGAAATAAACAAGCATTGACAAGAGCAAGCATTGGTGAGAAGAAATAAACAAGCATTGATAAGAGCAAATAAACAAGCATTGGCGAGTGGCAACAAACAAGCATTGACACGAGCAAATAAACAAGCATTGGCGGAAATGAACAAACAATCAAAGACAGAGTGAAAAGAAAGCAGCGACACAATGGTGACCCCCAACACCTCACCGCAGCGGAAGCCCCTTGTTTCGGGAGGGTCACACCTGCGAGCTACGGAACCCCTGACCGTGACCATGGGAGGGAGTATGGGCCCCAAGTGGCAAGAATGGTTAGAAGAATTCGAAGATTATATCGAGGGATCCAAAGTGACGGAAGACAAAGAGAAGTTAATCGCCCTCCGCAACCTGGCAGGCCGGGAGGTGAGCAAAATTATCAAGGACCTTTCACCTGCAGATACTGGAACTTATGACAAAGTGCGCGAGGCACTGAACAAGAAATTTCTCCACAAAAGAAACGTGGATTATGAGCTCCATGCGTTTCATCAAGCGCGTCAAGGAAAAGAGGAAGCAATGAGTGCATTCATCACCCGGTTACGACGGCTGTCGAGACACTGTGAATTTCAAAATTTCTCACCTGACGCTGCCATCAAATCGCAAATCATAGCAGGCTGTCACTCAGAAACACTCAGGAGGCGATTACTGAGGAAACCCCACGAATTGGAGGAGATTGAAGAAATGACTCGTATATACGACCAAGCGGAGGAACACGCCGCCACGATTGAAACAGGACACAGTGTCAGTCACGAGCAAGCACACCGCATTCAAGAACAACCTCGCAGCAGAAGGAAGTATTCGCAGGAGAATCAATGGAGACCCAGACCGTCATCTCGCCAACGACGCCCGGAGTACTGGAGAAGAGAACCAGGGCGAAGGGACCGAAAGCCAGAAAGGACTAAGCGATGGTATTGGTTTGGATATGACTATCCTCATATAGACACCTGTCCAGCCACGGGTCAGCGATGCAGGAAATGTGGGCGATCCAACCACTTCGAAGCAATGTGCGGGGACTATCACAAGGAACGGCGAAGTGAAACGACGAGATCGTCCCGCTCAGACACAAAAAAACATCACATTATAGCCGTTCAAGGAGAGTCCATGCGGTCACCAAGCTCATCACATTCAGGCCGAGAATCACGCATGTCATGATGGGAATGCAGATCCCCATCTCGGGGCTCGAGATCATCGTCCTCCAAAGACTCAACTTACACTGTAGAATATTTGAACATGATTGCGGATCCTGATCAGCTAAAAAAGTATCCACGACTTGACATTAGAGTGGGGAATCACGACACCAAATTTGTAATGGACAGCGGAGCCTCGCTGAACTATATTCCAGTTACGGAACACGAGAAAATGATCCCGAAACCACTTCTGACTTTTGCACCAGTCCGCGTCTTCACGTGGATGTCCAAAAAGCCACTTCCTTGTCTGGGTAAATTCCACACAACACTTACCCATGACGACATCACCATACAGGCAGTCATACACGTTATCAAAGGGCCTGAAGCCGACTGCCTACTCAGCCTCCCCACCGCAGAGCGTCTACGTCTGGTGGAAATCTTATTCAAAGTCAACGACAATCAGGACTGTGTCAGCAAGTTCCCCAAATTATTTCAAGGCCTAGGCAAGCTGAAAGGGTGTCAAATTTGGCTGCATATTAATGAACAGATCAAACCCGTTGCGCAGCCCCCACAACAAGTTCCATTCCATCTTCAAAGTGCCGTCGAGGACGAACTTCAGGAACTCCTAGCTGCAGACATCATTGAGCGCATGGATGGCCCGACCCCTTGGGTATCGCCGGTGGTCATCGTACCTAAAAAAGGGACTCCCAACAAGGTGAGACTGTGCGTTGACATCCGCCTACCCAACGCCGCAATTGAAAGGGAGCGACACCCCGGACCGCATCTGAGCGATATGATCGCTGCACTGAATGGCGCAAGAGTCTTCTCAAAGTTGGACCTGAACAAAGGTTATCACCAGCTAGAATTAGACACCAGGTCTCGCTACATCACCACGTTTGCTACTCACCTAGGAGACTTTTTAGATACAAACGGCTGAGCTTTGATGTCTCCTCCGCCGCGGAAATCTTTCAGGAGGCAATCCGTCAAATCATCCAGCACATCCCCAACACCTTAAACTACAGCGATGACATCCTGGTCTACGGATCTGATGTTCGTGAGCATGACATCGCTCTGGATCGTGTCTGCCATGCCCTGTTGGATGCGCTGAACAAGGAAAAATGTGAATTTCACCAGGCCACTTTGAAATTCTTCGGCCACATTTTCTCAGATGAGGGCATGAAGCCTGACCCGGACAAGATCGCGACTTTGAATGACACCAAGAGCCCGCAGGATGTCAATGACTTGAGGTCCTTCCTAGGGATAGCCAGCTACTGTGCCCGCTACATCTGTGACTATGCGACCATCAGTCACCCCCTTCGGATTCTTACCAAGCTTGGTCAACCATTCGACTGTACCATGAGTGTGAGCGGGCATTCAAGGACATCAAGCGCGCTGTAGAGTCGGCCGACAGCCTCTCATACTTCAACCCTCAACGGAAGACTGAGATCACCGTCGACGCCAGCCCCGTTGGATTGGGGGCCATCTTGGCTCAATATGAGAATGACTCCGACCAGAGACGGATTGTTGCCTATGCCAACCGCAGCCTGTCTGATCCTGAGAAGAAGTACTCGCAGCCAGAAAAGGAAAGTCTTGCTGTGGTGTGGGCATGCAAACATTTTCATGTCTTCATATATGGCAAGCACTTTACCCTGATCACGGATCATCAGGCGTTGGTCACCATCTACGGCAACCCGAAATCCAAGATGCCTCAGAGAATCGAGAGATGGGGTCTCAGACTTCAGGAGTACACTTTCACTATTGTTCACAAACCAGGGAAAGCGGAGAACCCGGCTAATTACATGTCCCGCCACCCTCAGCCATCTTCAGAATCCAAACCATCGACCGCTGAGGAGTATGTCCAATTCGTGGTTGACCAGGCATTGCCACCTGCCATTCCCATGGACGTCATTCGGGAGGTCACCGCCCAAGACACCATCCTGCAAATGGTGCTTCACCGGATCCAAACTAATAGACGGAGATATAACCCGCAAGAAGAAGACACAGACTCAACAATCCGGAAAGAGATACAGCATTCCGGCACGTCTGCGATGAACTGTCGGTTACCACCGATGGAGTCATCCTGGGGAGTCAACGACTTGTCATCCCCAGTCAATTACGGCCGGGAGTTATCAACTTAGCCCATGAGGGCCACAGAGGAGTAGTATCCACGAAGCGAACTCTACGGGAACGCGTCTGGTTCCCCTTTCTGGACCAAATGGTAGAGTCTACACTGAAAGATTGCCACCTCTGCCAGTTGACCAGCAAAAGTAATCCACCGGCACCACTACAAATGACCACCCTACCCAGTGGAGTGTGGCAGGAAATTGCCATGGACTTTTATGGACCGCTGCAGTCTGGAAAATATGTGGTTGCCATAATCGATGAATATTCACGATTTCCCATCACACAAATCATATTGTCTACAAGCGCCTCCTGCACTCTCAAGGTGCTCGATGAGGTATTTGCAACTTGGGGTGTCCCCAAAGAGGTCAAGACGGACAATGGGCCCCAGTTCAATTGACATGAATTCAGTGCCTTTGCAAAGCACATGGACTTCAAGCACAGAAAAGTTACACCACTCTGGCCACATGCAAATGGCACCATTGAAAGATTTATGGCCACGATCAAAAAGACATTTCAGCAAGCCACTGCTGAGTAGAGAGAACTGCAGGCCGCTCTGAATGAAGTTCTCAGAGCTTACCGGACAACTCCCCACTCAACCACCGGACAGTGCCCTGCAACCCTCATGTTAGGACGGCCGATGAGAAATCGCATCCCGACATGGGAAGGTGCCTTGAAAGCGGTATCGCCAAGCCACATTTACCAGGAAATGGCGGCGACTGACAAGCATAACAAGGACAGAATGAAGTCATATGCCGATGCCAAAAGGAGAGCAAGGTCTCCTTCCTTGCATGAAGGGGACCATGTCTTCGTCAAACAGGAGCAGCAGAGAAAGACTAACTCTCGATTCCGTGACGAGCCACTGCTAGTCACACAACAGAAGGGCACAATGTTAACGGCGGAATCTGAACAACGCCGAATCACCCGAAACATCTCCCACTTCAAGAGGTGCCCACGAGACATAAAAGGACCTGAGATGAGCCCGACTGGCACTCCTGCACTTGAGGAACCTGACCTTGGTGATCCAGAATGCGGAGGTCAGCAGAATGAGCCCGTGCCGAGTGTATCCACTGGGAACATGTCAATGCGGCCACGTCGTGATATCCAGCCACCAAAGAGACTCATTGTGGAGATGGACTGAAGCACTGTTTGTTTGTTTTATTAAGAAAAGGGGAGATGTAATGAAGTTGACAGTCTAGTAGTTGGGGGGGCGGAGCGAGCTGGGTGGAAGGGAAGAGGAGGAGTCAGGACAGGATGTAGTTAGTTAGAGTAGGGACAGGGTGAATGCTGGACACAGATAATAAAAGCTCCAGTGAAACTATAACCAGAGTCTGTGGTTATTTGTAGCACGATGCTACACCCCCAGATCTCTCTGGGTCATTATTCCTTTTCTCCTGCAGATCGATCATTGGTCCTGGGGGCTTCAATGAACTAGTCTTTCGCCAAGAGAATGGAGTTCCCATAACAATCATGTGTGATGGCAAATAATGTACACCAGAACTGCACTGCTTCAGTGTGATGCCATCTCATGTGCATTTGCTTTGTATCATACACAGCAACCCCACCAACAATACCCATGGGTGCATAAGCATGCACATCTTTTGGCTTTTGAACTGTACTTAATCCACCATGCAAACACAAGACAAACCCTGCAAAATGGGGTTTCATTTACAACTGCACAGGCTTTTATTCCATGAACCTTTTCCTTGAGAACAAATAAATGATTGGTGAAATGTTTTCAATACTTTGCATGAATGGAGATCCACGAAGCGTCTATAAAAACATGTCACTTTTCAAAATGATTTTCCAGCACTTTTAATGGGCCCTGTGAGTGCACATGCATTAACATGGAAACTGTGATGGCATTACATCCAACCTAATGCATCACTGTGAGATGCACGTGCTGTTCAGACATTATAGCGCTCACTTTCGTACCATGCTTATCTGATGTATTGCTCAGTATGTCAAGGGTTATTTTCATTTCAAGACACTGGAAAGACACTTTGTGATTCTGAAATGTAGTGGAAAGATAATAAATAAAGTCCACATTTGCTAAGGTTTAGCTCAAGTGAGCACGTGACGCAACACAGAACTATGGGCCCAATTCACAAAAGTAATCTGAAACAAAATCCTGGGCCTCATTTATGAGAAATGACGCATCGCTGCATGAAAGCAGCAAAACGTCACTTCTCAGTGCGCACTCCTTGCGACATTCCTGATGCGTCATATTTACAGTATGACGCATCATGTCGCAAGGAGTTACAGATACGTCAGTATTTCTGACGTATCTGTAAGCGCAAAAGTGACGCATTGCTGGAGTGTGTCGCAAAAGTGACGCAACTCCAGCAATGCGTCCTTTCACATGGGGCAAGCCCCATGTGAAAGGGCCTGCGTCAGTCTTACGCCTGCTGTGAGGCAGGTGCAAGATTTTGACGCAACGGCGTCCTAAAAGTGACGCCGTGAAATCTCATAGATTTCACTGCGTCACTTCTACGACCCTTCCTTGCGTCAATACGCCCCCCTTGCATACATTATACCTGGCGCAGGTATAATGTGGCGCAGGGGTTTACAAAGTGACGCATCTACCTAGATGCGTCACTTTGTAAATATGGCGCTACAAGGCGCATTTTTTCGCCACTGGTGCGTCACAAAAAGTGACGCACCGGCTGCGTAAAAGTGACGCACAGCCTCATAAATGAGGCCACCTAACTTTACGACTTTCGATATTCACAAAGTGCATTTAGGAGTAAACTTTACTACTCCTAAATGGCCTTTGCGATAAAGTCATAAAGTTAGGATTTTGTTTCAGATTGCTTTTGTGAATCTGACCCATTATGGCAGTTTACTTCCCACTGTAAAGGCCCGCATGTGAGTGTTACGTTTTGTTGCGGTGCACAAGCGCCTGTGCAAACCTTAGCAAATGTGGGCTTAAATTTTGGGGAGGCGGCAGTGTTCGAAGACACTGGACCTTAATTGTGTGTTATAAAGTTTGTGGGAGGAGTTACAGAGACCTTGTAAAGCATGAGCAAAATTGCAATTGCCCACGGCCTCACCTTCCAAGGCCCCCCCGCCCTGGCAAAAGTAACTTTCTCTCAAGCTCACTTCTGTGTAGTTTTGTTTCTTGATCTTAATATTTCAATATTGTTAGGCAACATAGGGGTTGAAGTAGCAACAAATGGGCAGTAAAATTCAAAGGTAGTCCAAAGAGGACCCCCAAAATGGTCTTGCCCGAGGCCCCTAAATTCCTTAAGATGACAGTGCGGGGATATTTATCTTTCAGGTGATCTAGTATGGATAGCTGGTCACTTAAAAAAATGAAATGGAATACTGAGGGCTCTAATACTTTCCTGTGATAGGGAGTGTGCCCTAATCATACAGTTTTTTCTACAGTGGCACCGCTAACTGTGAAACTAATTTTCAGATGGCTGAATGAAAACTTCGGGGCAGCACTTTTTGATGTTACAAAGTAACAACAAGTATTGGTAAACGCATTAGGTTTCACCTATGTGATTAATAATACTTTTTTTCGGTACATTTTAAGATGGTGAGAAGTTGTGCAGTATCAGGGGCTGTGCAGGGGAAACCTAACAATTGCCTCAACTTCACATTCCACACCTTTCAATGCCCGCAGAGGAAGGTTCAAAGACCAAAGTGGCATTTCATATACAGGCTTATGGAGTGTCGTGTCAGACAGGATACATATGCCATTGCAGTGGTAAGGCCAGCGGGTTATCAAAAGGTCTTACAAACTGAGAGGTGAATTAAGTGCGGCATCCTGGAACACCAGGCGAGTAAAGTAGAGAAGGGACACACAATGGAGTCATAGGAGATGGAGGAGGGCAAGTTAATGAGATGGTGAGAGAGAGATAGCAGGGTAGGACCTAGTGGCTTAGATGGAGGCAGGGGTGCAGCGTTCCCAGGTGTGCGAGGGGCCTGCTGTCAATGCAGCGGCTATCAACCAGGCCACTGTTCTTGCTTGCACTGGGGCCCATGGCACACTGCCTACACCACTGAAGTAGGGCATTTGGTACAGGGGAAGGGGACTTCATGTTGGCATACTAAGGAGAGCATGGGGCACACTGAAAGGGACGCAGGCATAATCTTACATGAAGTAGGTGAACATGGGGTCTTTCTGGGCGTTTCACTTACGCAAATCTTTCATGCAACATATTCGTGTGCAATGTCAGACCAACTGTGTCCCTAAGAGCACAAAGACCCATTAGTATGAAAAGATACAACCATTTGCAATCTCTGTGTGCTTCTGTGTGGCATATATGACCCCTATGACTTCCTTCTCCCAGCAAAACATGAGAACACAATATGTTTAAATAACCACAAGAAGAACATTCCAGCCTTCCAGACATCGTGCAAGACCCTGGGTTGGAGTCTTTATGTCTGACTTCAAGTAAAACATAGATAAGCACTGTACACTGTTTTAACTGGCAACCCTACATGCAACGTATGATAAATATTAGCCCTCTCTAGTGGCACACTTGGAAGGTACCAAACGCTTCCTTACGTAAGATTCATTACCTCTACAGGATCTGTCGAGCAGGCCCTGACAGATGAAAGCAGTGTTTTCTGCCACAGGTCAAAGTTGATCGTGTTTAATGGGTCAATTTTTAATAACTATGGCCAGTCCACTGCTTTGAGTAGAAAATCTAAGGTGAAAAATGGATTTGATGGTTTATTGACTTTCTCTGAATATACACAGGGTAGCCTAAAAATAACAAGCAAAGCGAGGAAGACTCTGGAATGGCATGAAATACAAACGCTCATATTGGAGATAGCCCATGGAAGGAATTAGTCAGCATGCATTGTATTGCGACTTATATAGCGCAAGTATCACCCGAAGGCATCAAGGCGCTTACCTTGGGAACCCGTCCTGGCTTTTTCCCTGTGAGATATCCCCTACTGGGCATCCCCAAGGTGAAAGCCAGGCATCCCGCAGCAGGTGGGCCGCCGTAGTGGAGATTAAGCAAGCTATTGCCCAGAGTTGCAGCGTGGGACCCAATGATTCGAGTAGGCACCAAGGCGAGAATTATCGAGTCCGTGAACATTTTTGGGCTCAGGACCCTGCAGCGTCGGGAATTGAACCGTGGTCACAGGCCAGACCTCTGCATCAGGGTCTGCCGCTCTAATCAGTGAGCCACACTCCTCCTTCGCTTTCTATTGATTGCGCCAGATTCTTATCTCGTCTATCAGATCTTACCAATTAGGAATCTTCGGTCGACTGGACCTTTTTATCTGCTGAGAAGTGTAAAGGGGAGAAAACCAATACATTCACCACCATCAGTAGAGACTAATCAATTCAGACTTGAAAAGGATCACTTTATTACGACTTACACATTTAAGGGTTTTATTACAAAGGCAAAAATAACTGAACATACAAACACCTCATAACGAGGTTGAAAAAATACATGGGCACTAGTCCAAAATTCATTCTACGGACCAACCTAATGCTGTGCAACGTGAAAAGAATAGGCAATTCTAAGAAAATTAAACAAGCAACAATTGCTCCAATATCCAAATTAGTCTTCATCAGTTTACAGAAAGGAAAAATAATCGGTTAGTTCTGTCCCTACTCTACGGCTAAGGTGACATCCCTACATAGCATCTCCCAGGGAAGACCGAGAAAAGGTGTCAGCTTGTGAAGACTTCCTAAGAAGTACACTCACGTTGGAGAGGGTCGGAAGCTAAAGCTAATTCTTCCTTCTAAGAATCGATCCCTTCACTTACCCTGCTAACGGCTCTTCCCTCTCATATGCCCTTCCCTCCCCGGGGCACTGTCCCTAATACAAAATGATCAAGTCAAAGAACACGCACCGAAACACCTCCTTTCGCTGGACATCTTCTGCCGGTGATTTTCCACAAACTTGCTTTGCGTCCAAGAACAGTTGGGTTGTCCGTGGGTCTCAGGCTTCTCTAGCGAGCTCCCAATTATCAGAATTCCAATGAAACACTGCAACAGGTCTCCTCCATACCTAACTCCTAAAACAAAGAGCATCAGTCTCACTAACAAGGAAAATGTCCTTGCACCTGCAACGGAAAGCATATGAACTAATTAACATTGCACGGTCAAATCTGCTGACTGCCTTCAACTGAGAGCCTTCCCAAGGAAAATACATTTCAGGCCTACTCAATTTGGCTAACATAAGAATCCACAAATAGGCCTTTCATATATTGTTCATTATTACATCCACATTTTCTAATGATTAATACTTAATTCAACATAACATGTGGCAGCGTGATTACAGTAGCAGCTGCTCCTATCCCCTGTTCCGTGCTATGTACTTTGTGCGTTGTTGAGCAGAAGCGAGTGCACTCACCTGGGCTTTGTGGATTCATGGATTCCATCTAGGCCTTCCTTGTCGGCGCTCTGAGCTCACATGGATGTCCAGGCTGGGACTTGGACTGAGCAGGCGATCCAGGACTGAAACACCAGCTGGGATATCGGACCCTTTCATTCACAAAGGTGGTGAGGGGAGCAGCGAGAGGCTGGTGAGAGCAGCAAGATCAGCAAGATCACTGTGCTCCACCTGGTGGGTGTTGGCAAGAATTTCAGCCAAAGTGGGACACAGATTGTATTTACAGAAACCCTACATTATAACAAAATATAACTTGGATGCCCTTACCTTTTGGACATCTGTTTGTTGCTGCCTGTGCCCTCTGAAGCCCGGGGGACTACCTCGGGGAAGTTGTTCTGCCGCCACAGCGCTCCAGACGGAGGGCCGCAGACTGCCAGGGAACTCCATCTCCCAGCAGGCAGTGCAGTCCGGCGAGAGGAGCGGCGAGAACCAGCCAGACCCAGCCAGGACCGGGACATAAATCGGGCAGTGGGCTCTCGCGCCGCGGGACAAGGGTAGGGCCGTTTGAGCTCGTTGGAGGCCGGGTCCCCCCTCTTACATCGACAGCTTGCAGGGTCAGCCATTTCATTCATATCTATTTTTAATAACTTCCACTGCTATCTCATGTGCAAACACAGAGCTTCAGCAAGTTTGAAATGTCGGGACTCGAATGGAACGGAGGAAGGCTGAAACAGGAGGTTATGTAGCCGGTACACTCGACCAGTTCATCACAAGGACCACATCATTACTGGCGCATAAGATCAAAATTACCGAGCACCGCCTTTCACAGGATCCAGCTTTTGTTAAACGCTCTTCTTTAGGGAACATAATGCTGGCACGTACCCCGGAGCGGCATATACATCCTGTCATCTATCTAGTGGCCTTAAGTCAGACTAGTAGCCTAATACCAGAGGAAATGGTGATTAACAGTAATGATGGAGACTCTAGTTTGCAGGCCCAAAGCAATCTTAACATACCTACAGTTACAGCTACAGCTGGTGGGGTAGCTACTCGCGCATATAAGGTGTCTGCCCCCAAGGCTTCCAAGGCTCTGCCCACTCCATCAGGGCATATTCTCGGAGCGGTCTCCAAGAGGAAGCGAGGTGGGGGTGCATTGAGGGGAAAAAACCCTAAGGTGGCTAAACCAAATTATCCGGGTGAATTTGTATGTGTCGCACCTAATACCCCTGGGCCTTCATATGTGACTACACCAGCACCAAACACTCCATCTACAATTTTTCCTGTTGGTTGTCCGCCCACGATGGATGAGGGCTTCTGGTTAAAAGTAGGTGGTCTCATTACGTCCTCTATACAGCCCATCCTTGTAAGGCTGCTGTCAATCTAGCGAAATTTGAACAACTGACCATAACAAATCTTGAGTGCATCAACAAGAACCTGCCAAAGAGTAACCAAGATAAGTGTGGAGAAGTGTGGCTCAGGGGTTAGAGGCGGCAGACCCGGAAGCTGAGATCGGCCCTGGACTGGGGTTCAATTCCCTGCCTAGGCGGGTCTTGGGCTAAAATTCCACGGACTCGATAATTCTCGCTCCGGTGCCTTCTCGACTCACGGGTTCACACTCTGCGACTCTGGGCAATAGCTTGCTTAATCTCCACAACGGCCCCTCGCGGCGGGATGCCTGGATTTCACCTTGTGGATACCCTGCCGGGGTTATCTCACAGGGGAATACCAGGACTGGTTCCCTAAGCAAGCGCCGGGAAACCCACTGCGGGTAGCTGTGCGCTATATAAGCTCAAATACATTTACATTTACATTGGGAGAGGGTGTCGCGTTCTAATCTAGGACCCCGATCAATACTGTGACCTTATGCCCCTATACGGCTATAATCCATTCATACCCCTATAATGGCATAAACGATCAAGAGCGATATTTCAGAAACTCGTCTCTGGCCTCACACGATCAGAGCCACATTTCAGAATCTCTTCCTCTGCAGCTCATTACTGCAGATGACACAGCAGAAGCCACTATCTTAGATTCCTAGATTACCCTCCGAGTTCTTCAACAAGATAAAACTCAGCAACCTGGGAAAGCCCCGCTTGCTATGTTTTGATTAGTAATAGAACTCTAATGAGCCCTGAGAGACGATCACATCCTAGTGACATCTTTATTGACGTCTTATGTCCAAAAACTTACGTCAAACAAGGCACCTTTCAGGTATAAATATTACCAACGTTGCCTTAAGCAAACGCTGCCTCAACGACATCGATGATAGCGATGGTGTGGTGAATACAGGAGCAGAACAGCTGTCCCTTGCAGAGCCCAGCAGATGCAAGCTGCCCACAGACGCTGCCCCTCCTCCTCCTCCTTGACGTGCTGAGAGAGACGCTGTCTTTTCTCCTGCCGAGAAAATCCAGTTCCGGCGTTTCCAGCCCACTCTTGCGAGTGACTGGGATATCGAGTCCTGGAAGGAGATACAAGACCTCCAACATTCTATTTCAGAGGTATGGTGCTGACTAAACCCTTAGAGAGAATTCTTGAAGCAAACCTTGGCAAAACCAACTTAACTTAAACTGCTACTTACTTACTCCTTCCCACGTATTAGGCTTAGGTCAGGTACACTGGGGTAGGCGTAGTTAGAAGCACCAGTTGAGTACGTTAGCTAAATGTATATATGAATGTATATATTTTATTCATTTTAACCATTGTATGGCTAAGAAACCATATCAATGCTTTTACAGTATTATTTCGCAATCCTCATTTTACTGTACGCTATTTTTATAATATATAGTCTTGCATTTGTGGCAATTCATTTCTATTGCATGAGAAGAAAGACTGTTCAATAAATAATACCTTTTTATTGAAAACGCCCGTCTCTCTATTCTCTGCATCTTGGTGAAAGTAATCTGCACAACTGACTGAGTAAAATAACTGTCTATTATTTCACACGACTCTAGAGATTGACTCTTATTCTAAGGAGCAAAGTTGTCATGTTTATGCGGTTGTTGGAAAACTGAATCCCTTCTTGTCTGTACCAGGGAAGCTGATCACTTCCTATTCAGTCAAGAAAGTTTCCAGTGACCTCTGAGCTAGTTGGTAACAAACCCAATTAAGTTTAGCATAGTCAGTAGAGACCTGGAAGACCGCACTTCTACGTCTATACTACTGTTTATGTTATTCCAATGCGCAGGGCCTATAGGGAAAATAGGAACTACACTACATGGCGCCCAACGTTTGGTAAGGCGATAAAACTAATGCAATACGTTAGAGTAACTCAGTTGTGCATTTTTCACACAGACCCCTTTCTCCCGTAAATACTCCAATAGACGTCTGGAGTGGGTGAAAGGTTAAAATCCGCCTGAACTTAGTAGGAAGAGATTCCTACGTAAAGCTCTGGTTTATTCAACGTTGAAGGATACAGTGTTCCAAAATATTGTGCACCTAATCTTTGTCTCCTTGGAGACCTGCTCTGCAAAACCTTCCTGACAATAGAATGTCAGACACTGAAAACTGAACTGTTGATGCCGCAGTAAATGCGACTCAGCAGGCTTCTGATGAAACAGGGATTTACCCACCGGATGCGAAAATCATCCCGGTTAACATAAGAAAAACTATAACGTCAAAACTTATAGAAAATGGACTGACCACACAAGGTGGCGCAGTCGTCTTCGTGATAGAGGCACACGAATATCGGCAGACAGAGGTATTCTATTCTTGGATAAAATTTCCAGCGGCAAACACCGCAACACACGAGTTCCACTATTACAAAATAGGGGATCCACCGGAAGAGTACGCTCCTTTCGAGGAGATTGAAATCCCATTAAAATACCAAGAGCATTTGCTCTGGTTTAGTCATGTCTTGGTAAAACACCCATAAAACGGGAACAAATTCCTTTCTGGTTAGCGCAGAAAATTACTCAAATAGAGGCAGTATTTCCGAATACTACCCCTATTGAAAAACACAGAATCTTGACCATCTGCCTTCCAATGGGGGTCGTACCACACGTGGAGGACTGTGACACTTGGGGTACAGTCTTTGCTTCCATTTACACAAAAACACATGGTGTTCCGTCCATGGCGGTAATACCAGATGTGCTAAAACAGATTCAGAATGAATACGGTCCAGAACCTGCTTTAACTCTTGGTATGAAATTACTGAAAGACTTCAAGCAGGTCTCGGCTATATTACTAGCCAATATAAAAGGAGAAGCAGCATCTGTGGTGATCCGCCAGAAGTTGAAGGAAACAGATATAACAGATCAACCAATTGAGCTTGCCAGAATTATAGAAAAATGTTATGAAGAATTAGGTAGAGACAGCTTGGGTGGAAAACCAGTAAAGCCCCAACTGCTCGAAAATCCTGAAAAATTATTTATTAAAAATAATTCAACCACTCCTAAAAAGAGCTGGGATGGAAATAAACAATCCACTCCCAGGGAAAAAGTTTTCCCGTCCAGAGGAAGGTCTCCTCGACGGAGGGAAAGAACTCCGACTCGGAGTATTGATACACGTCCCTCTCGATCTTTTTTGCAGAAATCGGAAAGAAGAGGACGGTCAGACCCAGGAGATCACACCAAGTCCAAAGACAAGGAACCTGCTCAAAGTAAAAAATCACAATTTCCAAGAAAGAAGGTAGCCAGTATTAGAGTAATCGAACATGTCGAGAATACTGAGGACACAGTTGAAAAACGGGGATTGGGCACAGACAATGCTAGACAGTGCAGCAGAAATCACCATAGCTCGCAAGATCCTGATGAGTCATCTGGAGACAGTGGACACGAATGAATACATTCAAGTAGAAACTGCCGACACCAGAGTTAGCGAGCCCCATAAGATATACGAAATAACACTGCATATAGAGGGTGATAAGACTAGGAAAATAAGGGGACTATTTTGGGATAAACTCTTAAAAGGCTATGATATTCTGTTAGCTGAAAAAGATTGGCCCCCAGAGTTTGTCAGGGAGTGCCCTCGTGGCGAAGAAATGATTATGCCTGCCTTCTCGAATCACATTCTGATTCACACAAAATATATATATGCAAGGAAATGGCAGTAGCCCAGGCACCAGCATTATAAAAAAATCATGTAGGATGGGATGAGGACTCTCCTCCTCACAAAATCCAGTTAAAAAGTCAACCGACTGCACAAAGGCAGTATCCCATTAAGCAAGAAGCTACAAAACAAGTCAGGGAGATTTTAGATCAACTTGAATACCAGGGGGTGATTGAAACATGCACCTCTCAAATGAACAATCCTTTGTTTCCTGTCTCCAAACCGGACGATTCATATCGTCTAGTTTTGGACTACAGACACCTTAACTCATGTTGCAAAACATTTGCAGTGCAAAATTTGCATAGTGCTGCACTAATGAATAACATAGTTAGGAAAAAATATAAAACGACATTAGACATATCAAATGGTTTCTTTTGTCAAAATATTGCACCAGAAAGCAGATACTTGACCGCTTTCTCAGTAATGGGGTCACAGAAAAATTTCTGTAGGCTCCCACAGGGATTCAAGAATAGCCCAGGACTATTCTCAGCCAGAGTAACAGAGTTACTACAAATGTATGATGATGAGGCATTATCTTATGTAGGTGATATCTATCTCACAGACAACGACTTGGAGACTCACTTGAAAAGAGTGAACACCATAATACTTGGGTTCGCAGCAGAGGGTTACAAATTCAACTTTAAAAAGTCTCGAATTGCCCATCTGACAGTATTATTTTTAGGATACGAATTATCAAGTGAAGGGAAAAGCCTAGCGGACAACTTCTTAGAGAAGTGCGCTGTACTCCAAGCACCGAAAATGCTGAAGAACTTACAATCGATTCTAGGCTTCCTGAATTTTGGAAGAACTTACATTCTGAATTATGCGGAGAGGGTTAAACCTCTCTACGAACTAATTAAACCTGATTTTAAACCAATCAACTGGACTCAAAAACACACAGAAATTTTGAGATCCTTGTAAACAGATATGTTAGCAAAAACAAAATTAGACACACGCGATAACACACGCAACCTTGTAATCCGAGTCATCCCAGGAAGATGCGGATTCACGTACCTAACCTCTAATGAGGGAGAAACAGTACCAATAGCTTACAAATCACATTTGTACACAAAAGCTGAAATGAAATTCAGTTCAACTGAGAAAATTCTAACTGCGGTTCAGACTGCTGTAGCAAAAGATAGGGCCCTAGCACAAGGTAAACGAATAATAATCGTTACACCCATACCGGCTTTAGAAGCGGTAACTAAAGCAAGCATTCCTAATGCTAAAGCTTTGCATCCGAGATGGATACAATGGGTTAATTCTCTTGCTGCAACAGACGTAGTATACAAATTTGATCCTTACCTAAAGACACAGGAATTTTTATAATATGAATATGAATGTCCTCTGCCAATTGAAATCCTGCCTCTGGAACAATACGGAAGTATCATATATACGAACGGATCAGCACAACCGGCAGTTGGGGGTAAACAAGCTTACAGTGCTGCGTGCGCGATTGTTAAAGGTCGTTGGCACAAAGGTAAATTTAGACCACTGGTCACTAAAACACAATCTCTAGGACATTGCTCAGCTCAACGAGCTGAACTGGTAGCATTTAAGATGGAGCTAGAAAATACCGATCGCGAATTCCCCACACTTATAGTGTGCGATTCATATTATTGCGTACAATCTTATAATGAATACTTGCAGAATTGGGTGGAAAATGGTTTCAAAGATGCAAAAGGTTGCACAATTAAGCATAAAATGCTTTGGGAACAAATAGTTCTCTTACAGAAGGAACTACAAAAGACTCACGTGATACACACTCTGAGTCATCAACGTGATGGCGTTCACGTTGCAAGGAATTCATTGGCTGATGAAGCCGCGAAGGCAGCTGTGCAAACGGCTTCCGTAGCTGCGATTACTCAGTCACAAACAAAAATAGACAGCGACATTCTACAAGCTGTCAGTGCGTCAGTAAAAGATGATAAAAAAACACTCCCAAGAGGCTTTCCAGAAAAGTACTTATATTTAACAGATACGAATAATGTTTCTTTTGCTCGAATCCCTGAAGTGGCGGATAGAGTAATTCCAAACATGGAACACAGGTTAGGACTAATTAAAGGGGCACACAAAGGGCTTGCTTCTGCACACACTGGCGTTTCCGCAACAATATCACTATTAAAACAGAGATATTGGTGGCCTCGCATGAGAATACAAACTAAGAAGTATGTATTAGAATGCGAAATATGCCAAAGAATGAAAGTGTCAACAGTGAAACGACCAGCGCAGACACCCCTTCTCATCTCAAATAAACCATTAGCATGTGTTTACGTGGACCACTATGGTCCCCTACAAAGGGACGGCAACTATAAATATATCATGGTCACAGTGGACTCCTGTACGAGATTCATATGGATGTGGCCCCAGCGCTCGGCTGACGCCAGAACGGTTATAAAAGATCTGTGAGTCTTTATCGGCACATACGTAATTTCCATGTTCCATTCTGACCAGGCTCCTGCTTTCAGCTCTCGAGCTTATAAGGAGGCCATGACCAGCATGGGCATTGGCTTGCGATACTCTTGTCCATCGCACCCCGAAGGGAACAGTGTAGTGGAAAGAAAAAACCAGGACATAAAGCAATCTATAACAGCGAAGGTATTAGGTTTGGGTGATGGGTGGGTCAAACATTTAATAAGTGTCCAGCTTAGTCTAAACAACTTGCCAAGAAATTCTCTAAAAGGTTTCAGCCCATACAAACTATTGTTCGGAACTAGAATGTACATTCAGGACTTAGATAGTCAGGTATCAGTGGTAAAAGATAAAAATAAAGACTTTGACATCAAAGACCGTTTGGCTGTTTTACACGACTTGAATGAAACAAGAAAATCCTTAAGCAACATAAAGTTAAAGCAACAGCCGGCTACCACTGACGAGGCACCACCAGCCCCAGCAAGACCTGTCTGGATTCCAAAGATTGGGGATAAAGTCAGAGAAAAAAATAGCGGTGAAGAAGGAATTTGGGCCCTCTTACAGAAAAGCAGTACCTGTCTTAGCAATCAACGGAACAAGATCAGTAGTGCTACCGCCCCTTGCTGGTAAAAAGGAGAACAGAGTTGTATCAATCGACCTGGTAAAACCACAAGCATGTGGCCTATCATCAACAGTAGGCCCAGTGGACTCCCGAGAAACAACAGAATACCCAAACTTGCAACAATCCAAGAGGTTCAAACCGAAAGACTAATCACATTTGATAAACATGCAGTGCACAGAGAGGGACTATGCAATAATGCCATGGAACTCATGCCACTTGAAACACAGATTGAAACAGTTCGTCATGAAACACCAGTCTACATTGACGTGGCATCAGAATGTGCTACCGAAAGACAAATTGAGAGAATAATTCCAACAATTGACAGAACTGCCTCTGGCTACTTCATTAACTTCGACAACTTTTCTGAAGATCAAAAGAGGCCGAAGTGATGCCAGAAACAAAGACTTTTAAAGAAAAAGCAACAGAACTATTTAATCAAATCAAAGAAGTATATCTGGATGCACCATTGATTGAGCATTGGATTATTTCATGGGTATTTATACTCCTACTATGCCTAATTTTAGTTTTAATTTTAGGAAAGTTTATTACAGTTCAATGGACACATCAAGTCAGAACATCAACCTAGTCCTCAAACCACACAAATCCTCCCACGTGAAGAAAAGAGAACTGTCAACAGTAAATGTCACAGCCATTCCAATACCCGGCGGGGTAGTATGGGACAAAACTGACTATGAAATTTATGGTCCGGTTGAAATCCTGAAATATCCTCACCAGTTCAAGGTTTCCTTAAGTGACTTTGTAAAACCAAGTACATTTTCTGATGATTGGGATTTTGAAAGTATTAATAATATGATGTCTGATTTAGTGTTGTCAGCAAGATTTACAGAACATGATTATTTACAAGGTTCGTCTAGTTATGAACAAATGTATTGCTTCTCACATTACGGGGACCATTACTTACATAAATCTGCACAACCTAGAAATGTTTTTAAATATAACCAATGGGAACATTGTGCTACTCCACCTAAAAGCAGTTCTAAAACATTCTATGGGAAATTTCAGTACTTCTCAGGGTTTAACACCAGTGATGCAGAAACGTTTTATTATAAACTGTTGGATATAACAGGGTTGAAAACTATGCTGACAAATACTAAATTGATATATTCAGAAGCATTTTATGAAAAAATGATGACATTTGGTTTTGATTTTTGGAGAAATAATATTGAAACAAAAACAATCTGGGGTACAAAAGATTGGCAGGTACAAGGCCTAGAAGCATTATTTCGAGCCTGCATGATCCCTGAGCAAATAATGTTTTTAAATGACACAATTCACCAAACAACCCGTCTTGGCCTAGCTAAGATTAAAGACCTTAACGAACCGTCTATTCCGAAGCCAATACCTGATAATGCAACAACAGATATTGAAATGGACGTATCTAAAATTTTACATCTAAACAGAACACATCCTGATTGGAAAAAGTGGTTAATCTGGTCTATTGACACGAATAACTGTCAAGATAGATTCCTGAATAAAACACAGGGGTTAGCAATGACCAGACTAGACCCTAGATACTCCCAGAGACAACATCCAGGGATAGTAACAACATACAGTGTAGGGAAGCTGTGCCTTGAATGGCTAGAATCATCCACACTGGCAGAAATTAAGCAACACTTATCTTTACTTAAAGATGGTGCTGATTTGCCTGATTTCATTCTGGGACCACGCAAACAGCGTCAAAAGCGTTTCATGGCGACCAGTATATATGCGGCTTACAACGAGGCTTGGAAAGTCACACAAATTGAAACAGCTGAAAAAATACGAGAAATTGATCGTATTAATTTGGAAAAATCACTTTCTGTTGTGGACAATGGGTTAATGACTCTGTCCTCCAGAATATATTCACTGGACAGTATTGTATCATCTGCCATGCCTTACTGATAAGCAAATCAGCTTGGCACAGAAAGGAGCAGACTATACAATCCTGAGCATCGAAAAACTTGAGAGATTACCATTGACAATGTCAGAAAGTCCTGTCATTGAATGGATAATACACAGGATTATCACAATTCCGATAACAACTTTCCGATTTAAAAATTGCCTTGAATACATACCGACTGGCCAGTATGAACGTTTGGGTAAAGGGTACATTAAGTCAGCATGGAAATTACCATACACACACACATGCTATAGTGACAGCAACAAAAATGTATTTCCTAGTGGTGAAAACTGCAAACATTCACTAAGCGGTATACTTTTGTGCCAAGGTATTGATTTACACGGAGCTTGTGAAGGAAATTCAAATAACCTTTCATACCACCAACATGTCACACCTGCAACACAGATAGAGCCTTTCTTTAAGCAACTCTCGAACAGGAGTTACATTCTAATAACGGATCACAGCTGTTGTGGCCTTTTGCCAGGGAAAGCATATCTCGTACAAGTAACTTCCATGGTCAAATGCTGTATGCAAGCATTGTTTCCAAACGGCCCTGGAGACTCCGAGACTCCCATATGGCCTCGTTTGAATGTCTCTTCTATATAAATTGATACTTTAAACAGAATGAAGTCTGTGCTTTTGCAGACAACAGTGCCCATCACGTCATCAAAAGAGACGTATGATCTCCAAGTTGCAAGGACAACATCAGAGATTCATGACCTTTTATCAACAAATTGCCCCGTGCATTTCACAGAAATGCTTAGCCAAATTCTTAACATGTCGAGTGCCATAGGGATCCCAGGCGTATTTAAGACCATTTTTACGGGACTGTTAACACCATTTAAAGCAATTCTGGGAATCATTCCCAATTTTGTCCATTCAGTCTTTGGCGGCATACCCCTGATTTTGGGACTTGTAGCAGGCATTTTATTTTTGACCCTCCTGCTCCGATATGGCAAGCCAACATACAGACATGACTCCGGCAGGGATGGAAGAAACAATCCTAGCAACACGCTACAGACACCAGTGATGCAGAAACGTTTTATTATAAACTGTTTGTTAAAACAGGGTTGAAAACTATGCTGACAAATACTAAATTGATATATTCAGAAGCATTTTATGAAAAAATGATGACATTTGGTTTTGATTTTTGGAGAAATAATATTGAAACAAAAACAATCTGGGGTACAAAAGATTGGCAGGTACAAGGCCTAGAAGCATTATTTCGAGCCTGCATGATCCCAGAGCAAATAATGTTTTTAAATGACACAATTCACCAAACAACCTGTCTTGGCCTAGCTAAGATTAAAGACCTTAACAAACCGTCTATTCCGAAGCGAATACCTGATAATGCAACAACAGATATTGAAATAGACGTATCTAAAATTTTACATCTAAACAGAACACATCCTGATTGGAAAAAGTGGTTAATCTGGCCTATTGACACGAATAACTGTCAAGATAGATTCCTGAATAAAACACAGGGGTTAGCAATGACCAGACTAGACCCTAGATACTCCCAGAGACAACATCCAGGGATAGTAACAATATACAGTGTAGGGAAGCTGTGCCTTGAATGGCTAGAATCATCCACACTGGCAGAAATTAAGCAACACTTATCTTTACTTAAAGATGGTGCTGATTTGCGTGATTTAATTCTGGGACCACTCAAACAACGTCAAAAGCGTTTCATAGCGACCAGTATATATGCGGCTTACAATGAGGCTTGGAAAGTCACACAAATTGAAATAGCTGAAAAAATATGAGAAATTGATCGTATTCATTTGGAAAAATCACTTTCTGTTGTGGACAATGGGTTAATGACTCTGTCCTCCAGAATATATTCACTGGACAGTATTGTATCATCTGCCATGCCTTACTGATAAACAAATCAGCTTGGCACAGAAAGGAGCAGACTATACAATCCTGAGCATCGAAAAACTTGAGAGATTACCATTGACAATGTCAGAAAGTCCTGTCATTGAATGGATAATACACAGGATTATCACAATTCCGATAACAACTTTCCGATTTAAAAATTGCCTTGAATACATACCGACTGGCCAGTATGAACGTTTGGGTAAAGGGTACATTAAGTCAGCATGGAAATTACCATACACACACACATGCTATAGTGACAGCAACAAAAATGTATTTCTTAGTGGTGAAAACTGCAAACATTCACTAAGCGGTATACTTTTGTGCCAAGGTATTAATTTACACGGAGCTTGTGAAGGAAATTCAAACAACCTTTCATGCCACCAACATGTCACACCTGCAACACAGATAGAGCCTTTCTTTAAGCAACTCTCGAACGGGAGTTACATTCTAATAACGGATCACAGCTGTTGTGGCCTTTTGCCGGGGAAAGCATATCTCGTACAAGTAACTTCCATGGTCAAATGCTGTATGCAAGCATTATTTCCAAACGGCCCTGGAGACTCCGAGACTCCCATATGGCCTCGCTTGAATGTCTCTTCTATACGAATTGATACTTTAAGCAGAATGAAGTCTGTGCTTTTGCAGACAACAGTGCCCATCACGTCATCAAAAGAGATGTATGATCTCCAAGTTGCAAGGACAACATCAGAGATTCATGACCTTTTATCAACAAATTTCTACGTGCATTTCACAGAAATGCTTAGCCAAATTCTTAACATGTCGAGTGCCATAGGCATCCCAGGCGTATTTAAGACCATTTTTACGGGACTGTTAACACCATTCAAAGCAATTCTGGGAATCATTCCCAATTTTGTACATTCAGTCTTTGGCGGCATACCCCTGATTTTGGGACTTGTAGCAGGCATTTTATTTTTGACCCTCCTGCTCCGATATGGCAAGCCAAAATACAGACATGACTCCGGCATTGTGTTGTCCCCAGCGGCTACCAATCCTGATGACGGCATTCGTTGAGACTCCTGTGCTACGACTAGGTGGTAACAGTGGAGCGAGAAACAAAAGCGACATCACCCAGGTACGACCTTCTGTGAGCATTGCTGATTCAGACTTTGATGATAGCAATCATTCTCACACCTGCCAAGTTACAGCACTATCGAACTTGGTCGAACTGTCACCTGATTTTGTAGACCAATTTTTCGAGAGCCTGTCTGATATGATGTTCTCCCCTGAACAGAAACAATAATTTTTGAAAAGCATTGCGTCACACAGCGTTCCCATGAACTCTGAATTCGGCCTTCAGTTTTGATAAAAAAAAACTACTGAAAAGCGTTGGAACTCTATTCCCCCGTTCACCAAGAATTTTTTTTTTTTTTTTTTTAATTGAACACTTTTTCAAAATATTTACCTTTTTCCTGGAGCGAAATTCTTTGCTTAAAGTAGACCTATTCATAAAGAACAGAACTTCTATTTGTAGGTACTTCTAGAGACATATTACCTTTACCTCAGCCTCTAGCACATGTTACAGCAATTGCATTTCTATGTGATGAAATTATCTCGCCCTTCTTTTTCTGTATAAAGAGATATTTCATGTGTAATTTTTTCACAAAATCGTTCACTGATTGCATATGCTTTAATTTTGAATGATTTCTATGCTTAAAGACGTACAGCACCAATATTTCCATGTATTTCAAATACACCATTTCAAATGCAGATATGTATTTTGGGGTGGGCAATGTTACACATACATCTTATTGCTTTAGTTTTTAGTAATTTGATGGACATAAATTCGTGGAGTGGGTGTCGCGTTCTAATCTAGGACCCCGATCAATACTGTGACCTTATGCCCCTATACGGCTATAATCCATTCATACCCCTATAATGGCATAAACGATCAAGAGTGATATTTCAGAAACTCGTCTCTGGCCTAACACGATCAGAGCCACATTTCAGAATCTCTTCCTCTGCAGCTCATTACAGCAGATGACACAGCAGAAGCTACTATCTTAGATTCCTAGATTACACTCCCAGTTCATCAACAAGATAAAACTCAGCAACCTGGGAAGTCCTCGCTTGCTATGTTTTGATTAGTAATAGAACTCTAATGAGCACTGAGAGACGATCACTTCCTAGTGACATCTTTATTGACGTCTTATGTCCAAAAACTTACGTCAAACAAGGCCCTTTCAGGTATAAATATTACCAACGTTGCCTTAAGCAAACGCTGCCTCAACGACATCAATGATAGCGATGGTGTGGTGAATACAGGAGCAGAACAGCTGTCCCTTGCAGAGCCCAGCAGAGGCAAGCTGCCCACGGACGCTGCCCCTCCTCCTCCTCCTTGACGCGCTGAGAGAGATGCTGTCTTTTCTCCTGCCGAGAAAATCCAGCTCCGGCGTTTCCAGCCCACTCTTGCGAGTGACTGGGATATCGAGTCCTGGAAGGAGATACAAGACCTCCAACATTCTATTTCAGAGGTATGGTGCTGACTAAACCCTTCGAGAGAATTCTTGAAGCAAACCTTGGCAAAACCAACTTAACTTAAACTGCTACTTACTTACTCCCTCCCACGTATTAGGCTTAGGTCAGGTGCACTGGGGTAGGCGTAGTTAGAAGCACCAGTTGAGTACGTTAGCTAAATGTATATATGAATGTATATATTTTATTCATTTTAACCATTGTATGGCTAAGAAACCATATCAATGCTTTTACAGTATTATTTCGCAATCCTCATTTTACTGTATGCACTTTTTATAATAACTAGTCTTGCAATTGTGGCAATTCATTTCTCTTGCATGAGAAGAAAGACTGTTCAATAAATAATACCTTTTTATTGAAAACGCTCGTCTCTCTATTCTCTGCATCTTGGTGAAAGTAATCTGCGCAACTGACTGAGTAAAATAACTGTCTATTGTTTCACACGACTCTAGAGATTGACTCTTATTCTAAGGAGCAAAGTTGTCATGTTTATGCGGTTGTTGGAACCTTCTTGTCTGTACCAGGGAAGCTGATCACTTCCTATTCAGTCAAGAAAGTTTCCAGTGACCTCTGAGATAGTTGGTAACAAACCCAATTAAGTTTAGCATAATCAGTAGAGACCTGGAAGACAGCACTTCTACGTCTATACTACTGTTTATGTTATTCCAATGCGCAGGGCCTATAGGGAAAATAGGAACTACACTACAAGGGTACGGCTAAAACCTTGCGGGGAGGAAGGAAGGTACCTTTTAATATCAATGTTCATGAGAATATGCTGCCACATATTGATTTACCACCTGAGTCTGCACCCTATGTTGTCGTTCTGACAGGGGTCCCAGATTTAGAAAAGGGTAGTGTGGAATCCTTAACTGAATTAAAGAATAAAACAATCCACTGGTTGAATGCAAATAGACCTCTCCCCCTTCATATGCACAGTCAAATTTTGTTTGCACGCAGAGTGAGCTGGGTGGGCCGGAGAACGAAAGATATAGCAGGTAACTGCATAGTCATCAATTTTAAAGCTAGTCGAGTAGTGCGTTATATTTGTGAGAGGCCCTTTCATACTACGAGAAGTAAAATTCAGACATTTGACCTCAGTTATTTTTATACCCCTTCAACGCAAAAGGCGAACTTTGGTTTACAGGGAAAGATAAGAGAAAGGTTTTTTTTGGATTGTAATGACAGGACAGATGGTTTCGGTTTTGTGCCCAATATCCCCCTTAGCAACTGTACAGTGTACTTGACATGGTGGACTGACTAACTCCAACCAGGTTGAACCACCAGAGCAATATCACTTTGGATAGGAAGTGTGGCTCAATGATTAGAGCGGCAGACCCTGATGCAGAGGTCTAGCCCGGGACCAGGGTTCAATTCCCCGCCTCGGCGGGTCTTGGGCTCAAAATTCCACGGACCTGATAATTCTCGCCTCGGTGCCTATTCCAATCATGGAGTCCCACTCTGCAACTCTGGGCAATAGCTTGCTTAATCTCCACAACGGCCTCCACAACACTAAGGATGCCTGGCCTCCTTGGGGGTGCCCAGGAGTGGACACCTCACAGGGAAAGCCAGGATGGGTTCCACAGCGGTATTCGTACAAGCGCCTTGAGACCCTTGCGGGTGAGTAGTGCGCTATACAAGTATCATTTTTTTATAGGGAGACAACAACAGTTAGATCGATGTGATGTGTCGGGCCTATAGATAGTTCCAGAGACACTATAGTTGGTGCCTGCAAGGAGGTGGGGTTTCCTATTTCCGCTGCTAAATTCAACAATTCTATACCTAGGAAGGGTTGTTTATATCTAAAACATCTATGACTATTGTAAATAACCTTAAGTCTTTTGTAGTCCTAGATAGAGGAAATTCGGAGGTGACCCACGAACGCAAACAATACGCTAGCCAACACAGACCCAGTAAAGGCGAATTGCATAGCGAGATAGGGAGCTCACGAGGAGATGTTAGTACTTCAATAGATTCAAGCCCATTATCTAAGATCCCAGAAACGGGTAACTTTTTTAAGATGCTATCGTGGAACATCGCAGGGCTCGCATCTAAGGTGAGAGACCCGTCTTGGCTAACATTCATAAAGGATTATTCTATCATCTGCCTGCATAAATCATGGGCAACTGAGGCTTCACATACAAATGGCTATCGTACATTCCATACCCCTGCCAGTCTTAGTACGATGGGATGTAATAAAGGGGGGCTGTGTACCTATGTGTTTAAGCTGGCGGGTGAATTGGTAGTGAAACTTGAGAATGGGTCCGAATTCTACCAGAAACTGTCAGTAAGCCGCGGGGGCAAGAAGGGAATAGTCCTAATAAATTTTTATGATAACATCACGAAAACGGAAACCAATAGGGTACTAGAAGAACTATGTCAAACCCTGAAGCACATAGAAGAACATCTGCCGGGGGATATGTGTTTAATATGGGCCGGCGACTCTAACTGTTCCCTATGCCCATATAACCAACATCTGTGGTATGGGCAAAGATAAAGATGACCCTCGAACACACTTTTCCCATACTATTGTGGGGGAGTTGCTGTATGAAATAATTTTTCAATTTGACTTGGGCTTTGCAAATGAGCTATGTACACCCCCTGTACCCTTTGAGCCAACTTTTATTGGGAGGGGGTGTAAATTAGTAATTGACTTTGCTCTTATGTGAAAACGGTACTCTTGCAATGTCTCTACCTGTAAAACATGCGAAATAGCGATGAGCGACCACCTCCGAATTAGGCTCCTTTTTTCCCTTGTAGGGGGCAAAAAAACCTCCAAAGTAATAGAACCAATATATAATTACAAAATTAATCTTGCTAGGACAAATGGATATACTATAAACTGGACTAAGGTGGAACCCATGGCTTTCCTTGAAACCATAGTAAAACACAAATATAGGGACTTTGAGACATGCCTCGTGGAGCCAGGTGATAATGCACTAGTCTTCGAGGCTTTTCTTAGAATTACAGAGGAAGTACGAAACCTTCTCACAGGGACGCAGAAACAGGGCACGAATAAGGCACAGGGCTGGTTTGATAGGGATTGTAGCATGGCACATGCCCACTTAATGAAGGTCTTAAAACAAGAGACAAGAAGTAAGGAAGAAGTAAGGCTTGCCAGAAATCATTACCAACAAGCAATTAAAAAGCGTAAGGATCCGTTGAAATTGGATGCATGTAACGCACTACACCGGGTTTGCATAACAAAGGACTATACGGGCTTCTGGAGGGCTGTTAATGCTCCTTTGTTTTACAGATAGGGACACCGATATTATTGACGTGGCAATCACGGAAGACAAATGGGCTAATTATTTTAAGGACCTTTATAAGGCTGATGTCCTAACCCAGAGTGAGGGAATCGCCTCTGTAGAAGGAGATGATAATGCTCATATTACATCTTTCCCTCTGAATATTAAAAGCTCCTATGAGGAAATCTTAACAGCCATTAATGAGAGCGCCTCAGGGAAAGCTCCAGGACCTGATGGTGTGCCAGTGGATGCATACAAGTCTAACACTGAGGTATGGGCCCCGCTCTTAACTAATGTTTTGAATAGCTGTAATAGACATAGGTTTATCCCCACTTGGCTAGACGCTATTGTGATTTCCATCTTCAAAAACGGAGATGGAAATGTACCTAATTGCTATCGTCCAATTTCATTACTGGACTCACTTATGAAAGTCGCTGGGAGGGTTATTTTAAATAAAGTACAACTTTGGGTGGAAGAGAGGGGCTCACTTTCAAAGTTTCAATACAGATTTAGGGCAGGACCTGGAACGATTAAACAAGGATTAAATATAGCTCTAATTATGGGTAAATATGTATCAGCAAAAAGGGAAAAATAGTTTTTAACGTTTGTCGACTTAAGCTCAGCTTTCGACTTTCTAAACAATGATAAACTCTGGAACACCTTGAGAGAGATGGGTGTTGACCCGAATTTGTTATTATTCATCGAGGAGTTATACAGGGGAGCGGGGGCGAGGGTCCGGTATGGTAAACAGGGAGAATGTACAACTAAGTTTAGTATAAACAAGGGAGTTAGACAGGGGTGTATACTTGCCCCATTTTTGTTCAACCTTTACATAAATAGTGTAGGTTTTTATTTGGCTCAGGATAGGCAGGATTACCCTGTGATTGAGAACACCCCAGTTCCTATTTTACTCAGTCATCATGGCACGGACACAAATATGTCTCCAAAGAGCTGTTACCAACTTTACAATGTATATGAAAGATAGAGGCTTAAAAATAAATAAAAGTAAAACTCTTACTATGTGGTGCGGGACAAAAAAGAGCAATACAAGTAACATTTTTATTGAAGAGACAAAAATAGATACCTGGGCATTAAGTTTGAGAAATTGAGCTCATGGTCATCAGCTGTAAACGTGAGAAAATTGTCTTTCTCCAGAGCTATAGGTGCAGTTTGTAATTTTTCAAATAAATTGGGCGACCGACCAATCTGGAGCTAGTGGATATTTACAAATCCAAATGTGTATCCACTGCAACTTATGGGGCAGGGATCTGGGGAATAGCGGATACTCAAACAATTCAATGCTGCGAGAACGAGTTCTTGCATTATCTTTTAGCTGCCCCGGTTTCTACTGCTACATTTGTATGCCATAAGGAACTCGGCCTGCCCTATATATCTGATATCATCAAACTTAATCCCCTTTTATTGTGGCATGGTGTGGTCCTCTGTTGAGGCTGGTTTTTACAGAGACATAATTAAGGACTGTTCTAAATTAGAGGCGGTAGCCAGGATATTATGGATCAAGTATGTAAAAAAACATCGTAAGACATTGGTCACCCTGAATATTTTTATTCTCCTAACTAATTAGGAAGCATATCGAGGAAAAACTTGAAAGAAACTTGTTTGAATTACTTAGAGAACAAGCGTTGGCTTTCTGAAAGAAGTAAGATCTCAGTCATGGAGAACCACCTGATGTTGCAATGTCATGGTATCCAACCTTACTTGATACAGGTTCAAGGCTGCTACTCTCGCATGTTACTAACAAGTTTCCGTGGCGGGTCCTTTTTTAGAATGGTTACATTCCCAGAGGTAAACTCATGGTCTAAACACCTGTTACCATGTCTGTGCGATGATATTTCCACCCAATCGATGTTACATTGCATATTTTTCTGTAAATTTTACGATTTACCCAGGAGAATATTTTTAATAACTATCTTGAAGAAGTGGGGACTTAGACAATGCAGAGCTGCATTCTTGAGGCTTCAAATGCTGGAAAACGAATTGATTATGCTGGCTATGTCGTCATTTTAAAAGCTGTAATTAGACATAGGAATACTATGTATTATTTTTTTATTCTTATCGCATGAGTCCTATATTCTTATGTAAACAATATAAGCTGCTTTTTATGATATTAACGTGTTTGGTGTAAAATGTATAATGGCGTATTATATTAATGTCCATGCAACTGTATTTGTCACTTTTTATTCTTTTTTATTGTGCTTTCATGGTTTTTAACCAAAATCGAATAAAGCAGTTTTTGATTGATTGATTGATTGAATTCAACATGTGGGTGCGGACTACCAGTGATTATGATGCACCCCTACAAATTTCAGAATATCATGATGCTCTGTAAGTTCCCCCATTTGATGACTAGTGCCATCACCAAAATCACATTTCCTTGGAGAAAGCACCGACCTAAACAAAACTTGTTGCCAATCTTCCCTGTCGGAACTTCTCTAGATTCTTAATGTTATGATAGTGTCTGTCCTGCTGTCTAGCCATCCTTATCTCCTGCTCTCTAAAGGATTTTTCAACCTGATTCGCCCTGTACCACTGGTAAGCTCTGGCAAATCCCCACAAACAAACCACACAAACCACAATGATAATGATAGGCTTCAGAATACATCCAATGATACCTTTCCCCAAATTCGCAAAATACCTTCCCACCCTTCCAAACACTTTACCAACCTTTTCCCAAACTCCTTCCTCAGTCAGATCCTTAATCTCATGATGGATCACAGTGTTGTTACTTATATATTTCTCCAGATCTTTTCTGTTATCCATATTAATATAATAAAGAGAGAGCCCAAACCTTTGAGGCGGGTAATCTCAGGAACCACAGCACCAATCACAACACCCAATACAGTGTTGGAAAGGGCAGTTGCAGCAGAAGGACATAGGCTACGCAGATGCCCACCATATACATTTAAAAGGTAAAAGAACCGTGCCAGCAAAGTAGTCCCTTGTGGGCGTGTCTGCGTTGTGCTGTGGGCGTGTGCTGGGGGGCGTGACAAATGCTGGGGGCGTGTGGTACGTTCCGCCCTTAATGCCATGTCTCATATTGTGTGCTAATCCCACCCTGCTCCCTTTAAATACCCCTGCACCCCATATTCATAACCCACCCATACTCCTTAAAATATCCCAACACCCTTAAACACTAACCCTTCTTAACCCTATAAATATACCCTGTTCCCCAAAACCCAAACCTATCCCTAAACCCTAAAAATACCCCTGTACCCCACAACCCAAACCTAGCCCTGAACCCTAAAATACCCTTGTACCCCAAAACCCAAACCTAGCCCTGAACCCTAAAAATACCCCTGTACCCCAAAACCCAAACCTAGCCCTGAACCCTTAAAATACCCCTGTATCCCAAAACCCAAACGTACCCCTGAATCCTAAAAATACCCCTGTACCCCAAAACCCAAACCTAGCCCTTAAACCTAAAAAGTACCCCAAAACCCATACCTATCCCTAAACCCTAAAATTACCCATATACCCCATAACCCAAAACTATATCCGAACCCTTAAAATACCCAAACACCCTAAAACATATACCTCAGTACCCCAAAACATAGACCCCTATACCCATACTTACCTTATCCAAACATTAAAAAAAAACATGCTTTTACCATTCATGCATTTACAACGAATTTCGTTGTAAATGTATGCGTGGTAAAAGCATATAAAAAGTAATGCCATGCGTTATAATGGCATTGCGGAGTCATGGTACTTTCGTAATGAAAGTATGCGGAGTGATGGTCTGCGGAAAGAAAGTTGCGGAATAATGGGTGTTTACCCTCCCCCAGTAGGTACAGTGGTGGCACGGCGGCCCACATCTCCAGCAACATACTCATATTTTTTCACCACCCATTTGAAAAATGCACATGTCTCCCTTATGGATGCCCAGTACCGACATACACTTTTAGACACACCTCCCGCCATAAGTTCTAGAATTGCGAACTTTAGAGCTGGGGAGCTACATTCGAATCTCAGCATCAGCTCAACATCCTGTGATTCCAGGCAAATCGCTTTGTCTCCCCCTGCCTACCACAAATGAATGTGTTCTTCTGTAATGTAAATTGTGCTCATGCCATGTTGTTGAGTTCGAGCTATATAATATTGCAGGGAAAAATAAAGTAGGGAAACTCGAGTTCACACACTACTGAACGCGCACTCTTAAGTGCATCAGCAGTGCACTGTGAATCGAGGCGTTTCACAGGCCTGTCACAGCTAAGAAATGCTATCAAAACAAAATCCTACAAAACAATATACTACTGGCCGGCAGCAATTTATACCCAGACAGCGTCGGGACGGGCCACTAGTCTGGTATATAAGTACAGCACTCTTGAACCTTGAACAATTTACAGACTCTGCCCTCTTTTGCTAATAAGACATCTCAAGCAAGACAGTTCTGCGTCACCCTCATCCTTATCGACAACATCTCTCCATCAACGAGTATCAATGACTTAGCTGTATTTATCGATAATCGATCCACAACAGTCGCCAACTTTCTTATCTTCACATAATTTTAAATTACTCCCAACCCTGGTACCACTTCTCCAAAAATGTCTCAAATCACAGCTCCTGCACTTGCATCTCTCCTTGCTCTAGGATGCGTTCCACCTTCCAACAGTTCCAAATTGTCTGCATGGTAGATTTTGGAGAAAATCATACCCAAATAGCATGTACCATACCAATTAGCAGGGAGTCTTACATAAGCATTCCTTCCACACACATAATATACTGTTGGCACCACTTGCACCTAACCTTGCAGAAAGTCCATTGCGGACGCTTCCATAGTGAAAACATGATCACACAAACTCTGTCCTACATAGATTTTATCATAATAGGTCTGCACACGTTTCAAACACAACTTCCCCTACTGCACTCTGTCCAATTCTTTAGGGCCATAGTTTCCTTTCACTCTGTGAGCTCTCTCCCCGTCTGTCCAATCTACTGGACTATCTCTGGTGTGACATGTTTGTGTTAGCTGTCTATATCTATCTTCTATTTGATCTACAAACTTCTTTTCTACATCTGTTAGTGAACAAGTCAAATTATGTCCATAGGCATAAGAGGTATCTAGCATTGTAGTTCGTATGAAGTACTTCACAATCCTGTCTTCCTGCTTGCAATAATCATACTTATTCAGGTGCTTTTCAGCTGGTACCGCTGAAAGCACTGCATCATAATTCGAAAATAAATACTCATAAGAGCCTCTCCCATAGAATATACTAAGCTACAAACTATATGTAATGCCATAAGTCAGTGGAAGATGGTGATACATGATACCCTCATCCACTGAGGCAGGCAACTGCATACACCCATAACAATCTTTCGCATCCATCTCCACAACATACTCATATAAAAGCTTGGCATATGCATTTAGCCTGAAATCAGCTTTGGACAAATCTACAAGCAACCTACAACTATTTTGATCTAGCAAAGCCATTTCAGCTCCTATGATGCCCTCTTTTTTGGGTGAAGAGGTAGGTGTAGGCGTTGCCCTCATCTCTCCGACTTCTACCTCATGCAGAACAGCAACTGACACCATGATAACTACGACTATTAAAACTATCACTCCTACAATGAGTGTGCCTATTATACATTCGGACCTACGGTTCGGATTTCCATCCTCAATTCTCGTTGTTGGATTTGATCCTTTACCAACGAACACTTAGAGTCTCTGTCTTCACCACAAGTTTTAGCTTAACCAGTCCAAACGCAACTTCATTTTTTTGAGTTTAAGAGCTTTAATAAAGAATTTAAAGACTAGGGACAATATACATCCATGCAACTACAACAAGAAGCATTAAAATGAGGAGCTGAATATATAATTTGGCCAATAACTAATACAGTAGAGCTAAGGTGAATGCAAAATACGCCAAAAGGAGGAACGTAGTAGGAGAAATATGTACCAAAAATTCAAATTGCATTTTAGATTTTTTTATTTTTATTTTTATTTTAAGGGAGGGAAAAGATAAGATAAAATTAAAAAGAATAAGAATAGAAGAAAAATAAAACGGGAAGGATAAAGTCTAGGAAAGAGATGTAAGACATGGAAAAAAAAGAAAGAGAGGAAAGAAAAAGAAAAAAAAAGAGAATGGGAGAAAAGAAATGGGAGGTGCAATAATAACAATCTTATAAATCGTCAAATAAACAATGGTTTCCAAGATAAACTGATGACTGTACAAATAATAAATATGAAACAATTAATTAAAAGAATAAGGGAGAAAGATACTCATGGTGGTTGAAAGACAAAGGAAGTGTCTTGGTTACGCAATGCCGACGCCGATAAGTGATTGATAAGTGGAGACCAGAAGGCTTCTTTACGAATAAGTTGCTGAGATGTTTTGGCAGAAGCACGAGCCAGTCTGTGATGATAACATGGAAGGTTCCACCTGGCAGAAAAAGAAACTTTGGAGGCGTCTTTCCAATTAGAAGTAATTACCTGAAAAGTAATTGCTATTAAATGTCCACTAATATGCCCAGCTTACGTGATCCAAACCAAACTACAGAGTTACTTCCCAAAAAAAATGAAAATATATCAAACGGAAAATCAATGTTATAGATAGAAGAAATTGATTCACATAACTTGGTCCAAAATCGAGCAAGATTGGGGAATAAGAAAAAGGAATGCATGAAGGAGTTGAGAGTAGAAGGGCATACCCAGCAATTCGGGGATAGATTAGAGCCTTATTGGGAGATTGATAAAGTGGTTAAAAAAATCTATGATAGAAATAATAAAGAGTATGAGTGGTACTGGAATTGCATGAGGTGTGATGTATGCGTGCCCAGATGGAGTTTCAAGTATGAACAGAAAGAAACCAATCAAACGCCACTCCTTGATGAGCTGGAAATCCCGCTTACAGCACTTTTTGTTAATTATTTACACAAGGCCCGATTCACAGAACTAACTTAAGACAAAATCCTAAACTTACAACTTTTGGTATTCACAGAAGTTAGGATTTTGTCTTAAGACAGACTTAAGACAGACTTAAGTTAGGATTCTGTCTTAAGTCTGTCTTAAGACAAAATCCTAACTTCTGTGAATACCAAAAGTAGTAAGTTTAGGATTTTGTCTTAAGTTAGTTCTGTGAATCAGGCCCTCAGCTCACAGAACACTTCCATAACCCTCTTTCTTCTTCTACTGAAAGTCCTTGGGCCCTATTCACAGAACTAACTGAAGACAAAAGCCTAAACTTACTACTTTTGGTATTCACAGAAGTTTTCCCGAGGAACCAGAGAAGCAGGCAGTCCGTCGTGAAACAACAGATTCTTAGTAAAAGATTCTTATAACAGGAGGACATGACGGTAATGCCTCTGGTTCTACAATTTAAAGACTAACGGTTACCAGAGAAGTGAGCAGTCCTTTGCGGATTATTAGAGAAACGGAATCTATCTCTGCAAGGACAAGACTTAGGCGCCTCTGGATTTTAACACTGTAGAGAAGAGCAGCAATACACATTGGGCACAACAATTCTGAACTGACTGAATGCCCACGTGGTGCTCCTGTTACCTATAGTAACAGGAGCACCATATCCGTAGCACAACCCAGAGACACAGTTTTATAATTTGTGTCCAACAATGGATTAACATAAAAATTCAATTCAACCCTCGCATACGGACTCCAAGGGTAACTATATTGACCCCAATACCTCGACAGAAATTAAAAGGTGTCTTGATAAAGGTGGACAAAAATTTGGAAAACCACCGAAACGCGTCGACGCTTCACCCAGTGTAATTCAGGATCTCGACATCTTTGCTGATATACTGTATTATAGTGCACATAGCTTAGGTGTTAACAATAGAGTCCGAATATACAATCAGTATTGCACAAGTTCCATGTCTTACAGTTTTTTCTGTCCTTGTGATTCAATCTTGCTGGCCAAAATTGAATGTTAAAAAAACTTTTTATTGTTTATCTGTGTTGAGTGGGTTCCACTTTGGACCACTCTCCTTTTAACATTTGTATTTTCAAATAAATTGTAAGAATTCTTTATATATACTTGTATTTTGTAATTATTTTTCTCCTTGACCCTCTGGCTTCTCCCATTTATTTACGTTCAAGGGAACACTTTATTTCACCGGTTAAGTTTGTCTTAAGACAGACTTAAGATAGACTTAAGTTAGGATTCTGTCTTTAGTCTGTCTTAAGTCTGTCTTCCTTCTGCTGAGTCTGACTCTAGACCACTCCCAGAATGGCTTTCTTCCTCAGAGTCAATGTCCGGGTTCTGGATAGCGTAACCCTCTTCAGCTTGGCCTGGTGAACAGGTAGCTTTGTCAGCGACCCTCAAAGCTTGGCTTGTCCTCTCTCGTGACCCCGCCGACCCCAGCTGGATTGTCATTCGGGAGAGGTGCTGTTTCTTCCAAGGGTGATGAAACTCTGGGGGGGGTGAGAAGCGTGTAACCATTTTGGCAATCCGCCACAGTTCACTGCCATGTTAATTACCAGTATCACCTGATAGAGCCTCACCACCGAGCAGCCAAGCAATTCTTCCTCTCATGCTTGCGGACAAGAACCCAATTCCCTGGACACAGGTCGTGGCTAAGGTCACTTGAAGCTAGGACAGCGGCAGGCTGCACCTGCTGAGACACAGAACGGACCACATCAGCTAGTGCTTTGCAGTAATCAAGGATTAAGTCATCAGTCATGTTTATCAACTCTGTGGCTGGCACAGCTGGCAACCGCATTGCCCTCCCCATTAAGATCTCATGCGGGGAAAGACTGGTTCTCCTATCTGCGACATTGCGAACACTCATCAACACCAAAGGCAAAGCATCAGGCCACTTCAGGGATGTAGACGAACACACTTTTGCCATCTGTGCTTTCAAAGTTCCATTAATCTGCTCCACTATCCCAAAAGCCTCTCGTCGATAGCTACAATGAAGTCTCTGATCAACGCCTAAAGCAGAGCAAAGCAAAATCATGATCTCGCTGTGGAAGTGTGTTCCTCTATCTGACTCCAAAGAGGTTGGAAACTGAACCTAAGAATCAGCTCTCTCAATAACAGTTTTGCTACAGTGAGGGTGTCACATGTTCATGTTGGATAAGCCTCCACCCACCGTACAAACACACACACCACAACTAAAATATACCTCAATCCATTGCACTTGGGCTTCTCAATAAAATCCAACTACATCCTATTGAAGGGTCCTACCAACCTCACAATGTGACTCAAAGTGACTACAGTCTTCTTTTTAGCGATCATTTGTTTACAGTTAACACACCTCTGACACCCAGCTTCAGCTACCGCAAAAAATCGTGGATTGTACCACGTTTGTCTGAACGCTCGCACCATCGCATCTCTTCCAAGGTGTACTGCACAATGAATCTGTCTTGCCATCAGGCTCAAAAGGTAATCAGGTAACACTGCTTGACCATCATTTGAAACCCAAATGTCAACATCCCCTTTCTCACATCCTGACTTGATCCATATATCCTTTTCGTGCTCTGAGACCTCGTCCAGCAGGCGCTTGAGCTCATCCCAAGAGTCTGCCATGGCTGACATTTGTTGAGTTTGGTTATTTCTTGGCTCTCTCCTGTGTAATCTCCAGTGAATATACACCCTTGTTCAGCACAAAAGCGTGCAATCTCCTCGGCGTACTTATTGCAGAGAGAAATAAAATCTGTTCCCCTCCCATGTGCCGCACATTGCATAACAGCAATTCCTTTGGGACATTGCAAAGCCTCTAACAGTTTTCTAACATATTCCCCATTCCTAATGGGAGAACCAGATGATGTCATATAACCCATTTGCGACCATAGCTGTCCGAAATCATGAACCACACCGAACTCATACTGGCTGTCGGTGTAGATGGTGATTCGGATCTGATCAGCTGCCAGACAGGCTTGAGTCAAGGCAATGATTTCAGCCACCTGTGCGGAGTATACTCCTTCTGAACAAGTGGCTTCAACCACTCCTGTGATGGTACATACAGCAAACACTGCTCTCAACTGACCAACATTGTCTCTTAGTCATGAACCATCGACAAAGAAAATTTCATCAGGGTCAGGCAGAGGTTCATCAACAATGTCAGATCTTGGTTTGGTGAAGAGTTCAGTCACATCAAGACAGTCATGGTCTTCACAATCTTCATCATCTGCATTTGGCAAAGGCATAAGTGTAGCAGGATTTTAAACAGAACACCTTCTCAGAGTCACATTCTCCCCTGCATGTATGACCTGCTCTTAGCGTATAAGTCTGTTGTTGGTCAGGTGCTGTGTTTTAGTCCTCCATTAAATAAATGGGGTAACCCAACAAGTTAGCCCTCGTCATCAACAGTTCAACTGAATGCGGAACATACACAATCAAGGGGTGATCCATAACAATGCTTTCACATCTTTCAATGCTGACACCTGTTGCAGCAACGGATTTGAGACATCCGGGGAATGTTGAAGCTACTGGATCTAAAGTAGCTGAGAAGTAGGCAACTGGTCTGCGGACACCTCCATGATTTTGAGTCAGGACTGATAATGCACAACCTTCTCTCTCACAACAGAACAATGGGAAGACCTTGTGTAATCAGGCATTCCCATTGCCGGAGCACGACACAAGCCCTCTCAAAGATCTAAGAATGCCATCAGTCATTGTCTCATGGTACCGGATCACTCACATCTTTGTGCGTCACTCTCTGCAAAGGCTTCGCCTTCATGGAGAAATTAGGGATCTATTGGTGACAGTAGCCAACCATCCCCAGGAACATTCTTACTTCCCTCTGAGTGGTAGGTACAGCCATATTCATGATTGCCTCAATTCGGTCTGGTGACACCTTTCTCTTGCCTTTCTCTATTCGATGAACCAAGTATTGTACCTCACTCAAACAGTACTGCAAATTATTTGGGGACAATTTGTGTCCATTCTCTGCCAGATGATTCAATAGGGCAGTCGTGTCAATCCTGCAAGATTCCTCCGTTTCTGAGGCAGCCAAGAGGTCGTCAAGGTATTGCACGAGAACAGAGTTCTGTGGCAACACGAGACTCTCAAGGTTCTTTTTGAAGATTTGATTAAAGATCAATGGACTCTCTGTATACCCTTGAGGGATACGGCACCATGTTAACACACGGTCTTCCAGCCGGAAAGCAAATAAAAATTGTTTTTCCTCATTCTGGGGTATTGAAAAGAATGCTTGGCACAGATCAATCACCCTAAACCACTCTGCTTTGCATGGAATCTGGAACAGCATCACTGATGGATTTGGTACCACTGGACAACATGGAACCACAATTGTGTTAACCTTTTGAAGGTCTTGCACAATTCTGAATTTCCCACTTGGTTTCTGTAATCTCATAGGCGAATTGCATGGACTGACCATTATCTCCTTCAGGATTCCCAGCCTGATCATGGACTTGATTACAGGTTTGATCCCTGCGATCGTCTCTGGTGACAAATTGTACTGGGGTGTTCTCGGGAACTCAACATTTTGCTTAATCAGAATCTTAACTGGTTCAACACCCTTGATCTTCTCCTGTAAAATCCCACACATCCAATGAGACAGAGTCTCTCAAGTCCAGTGGAAGCTCTTGCACTGTTAACACAGGATACATCTCTATGCACAAATGCTGATTTGAAAAGGTGGCATCATCATCATTGGTCTGCAATTTCACTCCTTTAGGGGTACAATAGATGGTACAATTGAGCTTGCACAAGAGGTCTCGTCCCAACAGGCATACTGGACTTGAGTCGAACACCCGAACTGGTCTCGATCTTGGAAGGTTCCTTTTCTCACAGGAATCAGCTCAGTCAGTAGGTTAGTCATTGTCTTGTTTGCTACTTCTACGATTTGGATTGAATGTCCCGAGACGGGTAGGTTGGGAACTACTGCAAATCTAACAGTAGAACAGGTAGCACCAGTAGCAACCAAAAAGGTGGGAGGATGACCGTCAATATCCGCCTCTACAAACGATCCCCTCTGGTCTACCTCTGAGACTGTCCCAAGAGTGCAGTCTTCCTCCCCTCTCAGGCACCGTCATTTCAACGGGACTGAGCTGTACTCATTGAAGTCTTCAAAAAGGGGTATCTGCTTGTACGTTCTAGCTCCCTGCGGAATTCTCGGGGTTGTGGAACTTGCACCTGTGGTGCCATTGTCCCCCCTTGCATAGACCTGGGTCTAGTCACTGTATTCACGACCGCAGGTACCTGCACTATCTCCTCCTGCTTATGGACCTGATTTGCTGGATTCAACCTACACTTGCATTTCAAATGCCCGATTTTGCGACTGGGGCAACATGCTGTGGTCTTTTTCAGCGCGCCACATCCATCCCAGTCTTGGGGTCTACAGGCTTTCCCTTTCCTTGACCCTGAGCATTCTGAGCTCCTCCCTGATTGTTCCCCTGTCTTCTTCCTAGTGTTCCTCCACTTGGCTGTATCTGGAGTTCCCTATCAGCTGTTTGCATTTGGACTACCATCAGCTTATCCTAAGCTTTCTGTGCTTCGAGTCCACCTCATCACTACAGTACCTGGCATATCGCAGTTTTTCGTCCACTGACTTGTTCTGCCAGCAGATCAGATGCTGCTGAATCATGAAACTAATATCTAGTCTCAAATCCAAGACAAACTTGGAAACAAACTGTCCCATATCTTTGGGATCTAAGGTGTCTAGCCCACTGTACTGCTTAAAGGCTTGTAGGCGCCTCTCGTAGTACTCATGCACTGATTCCTTTGGTTCCTGAATGGTTTGATCTATCTTAACCTAATCAATATCCTGCGGCGATATCTTGGATTTCAGCCATGTGATTACTTGCTCAAATTTCTTCATGACAATAGGTGAAGGGCAGTTTGTAACAAAATCCCTATCTGGTTCAGAGGTAAGCCAATCAACTGCAACTTTCCTAGCTTCCCACAAGTCACTCATGACTACAATGTCAAACAATGTGTTTAAGTCACCCCACAACACTTTCGAGATCTTAACAAAACAATCAACCTGTTTGTACCATTCGACAGGCTTCTCCCTCAGCCGAGGAAATTCGTTTGTAAATGCTGCCAAATCACCTCTACTCCAAGGCACATGCACATACCCTCCATTGGATACCTCTCGCAAAGGATAATTCTCTACTCCTACCATTCCCCCTCCTGGAGGCGTTGTCTCTCCTACGTTCTTTTTAGTGCTCTTCTTTTTGGACCATCTTTTCTCCCACTTGTCAAGCATGCTCCATGCGAGTACCTCTATGATCATTTTTCGAATGTGAGCTTTCAGCCCTATAACTCTTTTCTCTTCTAATTCCTGGTCACTGTACTGCAATCTGTGACTTCCTTGTAACATCTTTATTTTGGACAGATCCATCTCGTATCTCTTTGCCAAATCTGTTAGTTTCTCATGTGCTGACCTTGCCTTGCGCGTCACTTCTTTTGCTACAAACAGCAACTCGTCAGGTTCATATAAATCTACCCTCTCCAAAGGCATGTTCTCATTAATGATTTCATCTACCTCAGCTTTCAACCTCACCACGTCCAACATCTTTGCTCAGATAGCAATTTTCAGGGTCCCTCTACTAGATGTTCCACTCAGTTCCTCACCCTCATTGCTCTGGCCTCCATATTGGTTCCCTTCTGCAATGTCTCTAAGAGCTGGTCTATTTCTTGCATTCCCATGATCCCAACCTCCAGTCATTCTGTCATTCTGATGCTCACATCCTCAAATCAGATCTTGAATCAGCAAGAAACCTTTGTCTCACCGTCGTTACATTCCTCTGTGCCCTTGATGAGTCTCCAGCGGCTGGCAATGGTGCACTCGATTCTATGGGTCTCGTAGGTGAGCTATTACACTTACTGTACCAATTTGTCCCGAGGCAGTTCCTTCTCCTGCTACTGAATGTGCTAAACTCACCTGGTCTAGATCATACACTGACACTATGAGGCCGATGGTAATCGGCACTGTAAGAGCATCCGACAACCTCGTGACACCTGTAACTCCATGAGTTTCTGTACCTGCTGGGGTCTGCCTTCCCATCCCTTCTGTTCCTGTTGAGATTCTCCAAACCACTGTCGCACTAAGTTGAGTCTGTGACCCTCCATTTCCCTCTGTGTTTCCTGCTTTTCCCTCTACTGAATCTGGATTGTATGGAGGCGGTCTCTCTGACAATAGTCTATATATCAGACTGTCATCGGTATCACTATCATCCTCCTCACCACACTTCATTTGGGCATCTCCTACCTTTACCAACAACGGGAACAGCCTATCTCCCTCGATAGTTTCCAGTATCCATCTTTTTTCCAACACATCCCATTTTGCATCTTGAAATGCTCTGATCGACTTTTTCCTGACTTTGATCTCTCTTCCTGTCATGGGCTACTCTAAACCAAGCATGTAGTGCCTTAAACTGTGTTGGCCTGGGTAGGGGTCGCAAGGAAGACATCACTGTTTTCAATTGATACAACACCTCTATTCTGAAAGTACCATAGCGGGGAAAAGTTAATTCTTCGTTTCCTTCAGTCATTTTATGGCAATTCTCAAGCCAAAGAATGGTATGCAAACCCACATTTGTGGCCGGGTAATGGGCTGGGGTGTCCTCGGTTGGAGCTTCTACTCCTCCTCGAGCACCCACCCTTCTATCTCCTCTACACATATCTCGTAAAACTTTAAAACAATTCATGGTAAAATTAACTTTCCCCTTTTCACAGAGTTTTGTTTACTTCCTGATCTCAATCCACCAATACCAGCCTGGCTTCACACCAACCGACCTATCAAAGAGCGGCACTCTCTGACGTCACTCTTCCTCCACTTGCAGCAGTTCCCCTCCTTTACAATTTGTCTCTCACACACTCATAGGTCTCCTTCATGCAAATGAAAAAAACAGTTTATCCATGAAAATGACCGAACAGTCTCTTCTCTGAGTGTCAGTCCACCACACGACCAGACTGTCTCTCACAATTTTCGACCTCAATTCTGGCAACCATCTGTCAGCGAAACGACAGGACAGCTGCCTCAAGACTATCTGCCCACAAACGACCGGACAGTTTTGTACTTAATCGATAGGATCCAATTACTCTGTTTTCCACATACAGTAACCCATGACCTGCATTGGTTACTCACGAACTCACACACGCTTTTCCCTATCACTGGTGGGTTAGTCAACGACGTCTCATGACTCCCACAATCTCTGGTCAGACAATTTCAACTCTGGGTGTCTTCTACACCACAATCTCTCATCAAAATCAAATCTCATGGACCGCACCCGTTCGGCCCGAAACCACAATCACTCAATTCTCAAACCAACTCTGCAAGACATTACACAACCAAAACAACACCACAATCTAACAGACACGCAACGCTGTTCATACTCATTCTCCCATTAACTGCTGCTTCCGCCGCACCGTCACTCTCCATCGATTTCCATCCGTCGTCCTCCTCTCACGATCCGCCGGACAACCATCACCTTGGGCTCTACAGCTATGGGGACTCAATGACTACCCTTCAATAAGTCTCCCCTTACTCCAGAGAAAATTATCATACTCTGCTACGAACTGATTGCGCCCGATTATTATGTCTTTTTATCAGATCTTACCAATTATAAGAATCTTCGGTCGACTGGACCTTTTTATGTGCTGCAAAGTGTAAAAGGGAGAAAACCAATACATTCACCACCATCAGTAGAGACTATTTAATTCAGACTCGGAAAGGATCACTTGACTACGACTTACAATTTAAGGGTTTTATTACAAAGCCAAAAATAACTGAACATACAAACACCTCATAACGAAAATTATGAAAAAATACATGGGCACTAGTACAAAATTCATTATTTCTACGGACCAACCTAATGCGTTGCAACGTGAAAAGAATAAGCAATTCTAAGAAAATTAAAACAAGTAACAATTGCTCCAATATGCAAATTAGTCTTCATCAGTTTATAGAAAGGAAAAATAATCAGTTAATTCTGTCCCTACTCTAGGGCTAAGGTGACATTCCTACATAGCATCTCCAAGGCAATATCTAGAAAAGATGTCAGCTCGTGAAGACTTCCTAAGAAGTACACTCACATTGGAAAGGGTCGGAAGCCAAAGCTAAGTCTTCATTTTAAGAATCGATCCCTTCCCTTACCCTCCTAATGGCGCTACCCTCACATCTGCCCTTCCCTCCCCAGGGCACTGTACATAATACGAAATGATCAACTCAAAGAACACGCCCCGAAACTCCTCCTTTGGCTGGACATCTTCTGCAGATGATTTCCATAAACTTGCGCTTCATCCAAGACAGTTGGGTTGTCCTTGGGCCTCAGGCTTCTCCAGCAAGCTCCCAATTATTAGAATTCCAATGAAACCCTATAACAGGTCTCCTACATACCTAACTCCTAACACAAAGAGCATCAGTCTAACTAACGGGGAGAATGTCCTTGAACCTGCTACAAAAAGCATGTGAACAAATTAACCTTGCACGTACAAATCTGTTGACTGCCTTAAACTGAGCCTTCCCAAGGAAAATACATTTCAGGCCTACTCGATTTGGCTAACATAAGAAATCACAAATAAGCCCTTCATGGCAACGTGGATAATCAATTCAGGTCTTTACACATCCAAACCAATACAAATTAATAATATTACTCTTATAAGCTTTTCAATTCTTCGGTAATACCGATTCCTTAAATGCAATATAGGTAGCACTTAAAACAGTGCACCTCAGCCCTAATGAATCGCTATTTACCACCAACTTCAAGTTGGTGGTAAGTAGCGATTTCTTTTCAAAAAGCACTTTTTTGCTTTTTGAAATGTGCCATGAGGCACACATCCATGCCCTTAGGGCATGCATGTGTGCCACATGTGCACACATGCACATTTCAGGGGTGCAACAGGGTGGACACCCTGGCACCCTTGAAACACCTCCTGGTATTAGCAATTCGGTAATACCAAATCAGTAATACCGAATATCTTCACATTCATTCCTATGGGCCTCCAAGCCCATAGGAATGAATGGGTAGGTATTCGTTATTAACGATCTCAATTACAGATTCGGTGATAACGAATATTAAGAATTCAGTTTTTTTAACCAAATTCTTACCTACATCTGAAATACCGATTTCTAAATACCGAATCGGTAAAATTCGGTATTTAGGAATCGGTATTTCCCTTTTACCTACATCGGACCCTACGTTGCAAATATGTGGGCGTGGCGCTTTCCAGCCTGAAAGAGCACCTGTGCTCGTGAAGAGAGGAGAGTTGCCATTTGCTACTATATATGGTGCAGCCCTACTCCCTACAACTTGTACAATTCAGTGCAGCACCTTTGCTTGTTGCCTTCTTTCAAATTAATCGGCACCTGTAAATCTTTTGCTTCCTCCTTCTAACTATTGCTCCACCAATATGAATAGGTGTGGCAAGCCAACGACAAACTCCAGTGTGAACAGAGAATATGTTGAATCATTGTATGTTTCTAGCTCTGTTGCATAGGTGCTGGCAGTTATTTCTGTACCAAGCCTGAAGATTCAGGCTGATTTCCCAAAGCAGTGGGCACAATAACCATAATCAGAAAGGAATACTTTTACTTGTATCTTTCCGACAGCATTCAAGGGATGAACGATGTCATCAATATTATAAGCTATCTGTTTAACAAGAAAATAATACATTGCCTGTACCTAATGTGTTGTAGACTTTGTTACATTTGTTCCCCTCAAATATTTTGTATTTGGTTTACATTACAGGAACATTATGTACCACCGGTGCACCTCTTGCGGTGTTTGGCACAATTATCTTGTTTCCTTTTATATATGTCATCTTCCATTTAGTATTTTCCTAAATGCTTGGGTACCGTTACTTCCTGTCATCTGACTCTTTGGGCATGGATTCACAGGAGGAATGCTCAGGTGTTGAAGTGGAAGTATTGATTAGGAAACAGCCAAGACTTGATTTTGAAATAGTTTACACTTTCAGTTGCAAAAGGCACTAGTTCTTTTAGCCAAAATGCACAAAATGAACAGCATGAAATCGCATTTTGTAGGTTTTGCTTTAACTAAAAGGAAAACATTTTACTAAAGTTATATGTATAATATACTTATTTCAGGGAGCTTTGAGACAGCTTTCTTCATCCATTGGTATCTCGTTTTGTCATTTACATTTTGCTGCCGCCCACTACGACTAATGCATCCACTGCAGCGTCCGGTGTTTGACCTCATGGTCACAGGATCAAGTCCACTCAGCCTTTCATCCATCTGAGGTCGATAAAATGATACCATTGAGTTGGGTAACAATAAACATCAGTTATTCAGCGCCAAGCGACCTATGGGTGAACGTGCGCTTTACAAATGCACGTTATGTTATACATTGGAGAAAGAGGTCAAACTACTTCAGACACTGGCTAACTTCCTTGACGTCATTTTGCTTTTTTACAAAGACCACATCTTGCCAAAGGTAGTTCCCTTCAGTGCTAATATTTTTTGGTTTTACTTTATTACTACTTCAGTGTTGCCTTTGTGTTTAGAGCTTGATGTGATAACTGGATGCTTTCTAGTAGGTCTCCATGTTTTGATGTCAGCACTGGGCACATTCCAGCTTTAGCAGTTTCTGTCTCCTGGGATGCTGTTGTAAATTCCTTTTGGAGTGCTCTTTGCTGATCTGCCTGCTGTCAGGGTGGTGTGGAGTGCAAAAAACCATGGATTTGGGCCCAGATCTTTGGACTGGGGTGAATGTGTGACATTGTCCACATTCGGTCCATCACTTGTTTTGTTTGCAATTGCCGCCCTACGTGCGCTGGGGATGCTCAGACGTGGGTCCCAGGCACTCCACACCACTGGAGTCAAGCTAGCCGGGCTGATGAGAGGTGTTACCTCGAAACCGGTCCGGTCCTCGGATGCTTGATTCCGTTCTGGGAAGGACATGGCTTTTGTAGTTCGGACTGGACTGTTGCCATGGGGCACAGGGTCAGAGCTGATTTGCATATCGCCATTGTCTAACCCAGGGTGGTGTGGAGTGCAAAAAAACGATGGATTTGGGCCCAGATCTTTGGACTGGGGTGAATGTGTGACATTGATCCACATTCGGTCCATCACTTGTTTTGTTTGCAATTGCCGCCCTAAGTGCGCTGGGGATGCCCAGACGTGGGTCCCAGGGACTCCACACCACTGGAGTCAAGCTAGCCGGGCTGATGAGAGGTGTTACCTCGAAACCGGTCCGGTCCTCGGATGCTTAATTCCGTTCTGGGAAGGACATGGCTTTTGTAGTTCGGACTGGACTGTTCCCATGGGGCACAGGGTCAGAGCTGATTTGCATATCGCAATTGTCTAACCCAGGGTGGTGTGGAGTGCAAAAAAAACAATGGATTTGGGCCCAGATCTTTGGACTGGGGTGAATGTGTGACATTGATCCACATTCGGTCCATCACTTGTTTTGTTTGCAATTGCCGCCCTAAGTGCGCTGGGGATGTCCAGACGTGGGTCCCAGGCACTCCACACCACTGGAGTCAAGCTAGCCGGGCTGATGAGAGGTGTTACCTCGAAACCGGTCTGGTCCTCGGATGCTTGATTCCGTTCTGGGAAGGACATGGCTTTTGTAGTTCGGACTGGACTGTTCCCATGGGGCACAGGGTTAGAGCTGATTTGCATATCGCCATTGTCTAACCCAGGGTGGTGTGGAGTGCAAAAAAACGATGGATTTGGGCCCAGATCTTTGGACTGGGGTGAATGTGTGACATTGATCCACATTCGGTCCATCACTTGTTTTGTTTGCAATTGCCGCCCTAAGTGCGCTGGGGATGCCCAGACGTGGGTCCCAGGCACTCCACACCACTGGAGTCAAGCTAGCCGGGGTGATGAGAGGTGTTACCTCAAAACCGGTCCGGTCCTCGGATGCTTGATTCCGTTCTGGGAAGGACATGGCTTTTGTAGTTCGGACTGGACTGTTCCCATGGGGCACAGGGTCAGAGCTGATTTGCATATCGCCATTGTCTAACCCAGGGTGGTGTGGAGTGCAAAAAAACAATGGATTTGGGCCCAGATCTTTGGACTGGGGTGAATGTGTGACATTGATCCACATTCGGTCCATCACTTGTTTTGTTTGCAATTGCCGCCCTAAGTGCGCTGGGGATGCCCAGACGTGGGTCCCAGGCACTCCACACCACTGGAGTCAAGCTAGCCGGGCTGATGAGAGGTGTTACCTCGAAACCGGTCCAGTCCTCGGATGCTTGATTCCGTTCTGGGAAGGACATGGCTTTTGTAGTTCGGACTGGACGGTTCCCATGGGGCACAGGGTCAGAGCTGAATTGCATATCGCCATTGTCTAACCCAGGGTGGTGTGGAGTGCAAAAAAACGATGGATTTGGGCCCAGATCTTTGGACTGGGGTGAATGTGTGACATTGATCCACATTCGGTCGTTCACTTGTTTTGTTTGCAATTGCCGCCCTAAGTGCGCTGGGGATGCCCAGACATGGGTCCCAGGCACTCCACACCACTGGAGTCAAGCTAGCCGGGCTGATGAGAGGTGTTACCTCGAAACCGGTCCGGTCCTCGGATGCTTGATTCCGTTCTGGGAAGGACATGGCTTTTGTAGTTCGGACTGGACTGTTCCCATGGGGCACAGGGTCAGAGCTGATTTGCATATCGCCGTTGTCTAACCCAGAGTGGTGTGGAGTGCAAAAAAACGATGGATTTGGGCCCAGATCTTTGGACTGGGGTGAATGTGTGACATTGATCCACATTCGGTCCATCACTTGTTTTGTTTGCAATTGCCGCCCTAAGTGCGCTGGGGATGCCCAGACGTGGGTCCCAGGCACTCCACACCACTGGAGTCAAGCTAGCCGGGCTGATGAGAGGTGTTACCTCGAAACCGGTCCGGTCCTCGGATGCTTGATTCCGTTCTGGGAAGGACATGGCTTTTGTAGTTCGGACTGGACTGTTCCCATGGGGCACAGGGTCAGAGCTGATTTGCATATCGCCATTGTCTAACCCAGGGTGGTGTGGAGTGCAAAAAAACGATGGATTTGGGCCCAGATCTTTGGACTGGGGTGAATGTGTGACATTGATCCACATTCGGTCCATCACTTGTTTTGTTTGCAATTGCCGCCCTAAGTGCGCTGGGGATGCCCAGACGTGGGTCCCAGGCACTCCACACCACTGGAGTCAAGCGAGCCGGGCTGATGAGAGGTGTTACCTCGAAACCGGTCCGGTCCTCGGATGCTTGATTCCGTTCTGGGAAGGACATGGCTTTTGTAGTTCGGACTGAACTGTTCCCATAGGGCACAGGGTCAGAGCTGATTTGCATATCGCCATTGTCTAACCCAGGGTGGTGTGGAGTGCAAAAAAACGATGGATTTGGGCCCAGATCTTTGGACTGGGGTGAATGTTTGACATTGATCCACATTCGGTCCATCACTTGTTTTGTTTGCAATTGCCGCCCTAAGTGCGCTGGGGATGCCCAGATGTGGGTCCCAGGCACTCCACACCACTGGAGTCAAGCTAGCCGGGCTGATGAGAGGTGTTACCTCGAAACCGGTCCGTTCCTCGAATGCTTGATTCCGTTCTGGGAAGGACATGGCTTTTGTAGTTCGGACTGGACTGTTCCCATGGGGCACAGGGTCAGAGCTGATTTGCATATCGCCATTGTCTAACCCAGGGAGGTGTGGAGTGCAAAAAAACGATGGATTTGGGCCCAGATCTTTGGACTGGGGTGAATGTGTGACATTGATCCACATTCGGTCCATCACTTGTTTTGTTTGCTGTTATTTCAGAGCATACCTCATTTGAAAGTGCTTTTATACATTATCCTCTTTCGACCATGCATTCATTTAACTTCTTTTATAATTGCACTGCTATATGTCATGCTGGTATGTACACACAATGAGGTTTATTTCTAATTGCACTCCTACATGTCATGCTGGTATCTATTTTAATTGATTAGTATAGTTATACTTGTTAACTAATTAAGTCTGTGTGTCCTGCTCGTACAGTTTTCCCTTTTGCATTCTGTATGCCATGCTTATGTAGACATTTAACTTATAAATTACTAGTTTATGCTCTGCTGTTTATTTAAATGTCCTATCCTATCTATTTATGTATCTTTAAAACCCTATGTTGGAAATTGGCTCTCTCTGAAGGGTCACCTTAAACATTTTACCATCATCCTTGTCTTTCTGCTGAACTGTTTAAGTTGGCTTTAGGACTCTGCACACTTTACCACTGATGACCAGTGCTAAATGCATGTGCTCTCTCATCTAATCATGGTGTAATTACTTTACACCTCTTTGGCATATTTAATGTACTTATATGCCCCTTGTAAAGCCTCCCCTGACAATTTCAGACCCGTTTCCAACATCCCTCTCTTAGCTAAAGTACTGGAGAAGTCTGTGCAACTGCAGGTAAATGTCGTCACATCAACAACTTCCACCTACTTGATGACTTCCAATCTGGATTCAGACCGGACACAGCACCGAAACCACCATGCTCAACATTGTCGATGATGCCCTTCAAGTCCCTGACCAAGGCAAAACCTGTCTCCTAATTTTCCTAGATCTATTCTCTGCCTTCGACCATGGGAAGCTACTCGAACGATGCAGGATGGGTCTAAATGGCCCGCCCTTAAATGGTTTAGATCCTTCCTCCAAAACTGATCTCAGAGATTCCTAATCAACTGTAACCTGTCCCCTCACTCTTCGTTCATGGCTGGAGTCCCTCTAGGTTCAACGCTGTCCTCCACCCTCTACAACCTTCATTCAGAACCGCTTGCCAAAGTCCTTCACACTGCAAATATCTCCTATCATGTGTACACTGACGACACTCAGATCTACTTCAAAATGTCATCTCTCGAGGAGATCCTCTCCTTGAATGAGGCCCTGAAGCAGACCGTCCAATGGCTCTCCTCCAATCAACTCAAACTCAACGCAAAGAAAACAGAATTTCTTCTAATTTCCCCTCCAAAAACCGACCCTGAGATTCAGATATGGATTAAGGCCATCACAGCCTTAAATTGTCCACCGACCATTGTGGACTCGGCCAAATCACTGGGAATAACTTTGGATTGCAACTTGAACATGCGAGACCACATCAGCTCGATGGCAAAATCTGCCATATTCCACCTGATCTACCTATGGAAACTGAAACCCTTCCTTGACGCTCCCGACCTAAAAATGGCAGTCCAAGCATTAGTCATTTATAGACTGGAATGTGGCTGTTCCACCCTCTCTGGTTTACCCAAGATCTCCCTTGAACCCTTGAAAGCCTGCTTCAATGCAGCCGCCAGACTACTTCCCGGCACAAGGAAATTCGATCACATTTTTCCACACCTGAAAGCGCTAAACTACTTCCTCTCGAGCCAGAATACAGCTTAAGCTGGAATGCAACGCGCACAAGGCCTTATACTCAAACTCCCCTGCATATCCTGCACAGAAACTTGTGGTATCTGGAGGAATCTGAAACTCACGGTCCGCCAGAGACCTCCGACTCCAGCCGGCACGCTTTCGGGAAAAAAAACATATAATCAGCCGTTCGCTGGGGCTGCGCCAAGAATATGGAACTCCCTCCCACCCGCCATCAGAAAAATCCCCTATATTGCACGTTTCAAAAAGGAGGCCAAATCCTTCCTTATGAGTAAATTCCTTGTCTAAAACCCTGTCCTCAACCTCCAAAGAGACTATCTCCTCCTTCCTTCGATCTTTTGCTCCACCAAGGAACCTGGGGCCTGTCTTCAGCAACTGTAATGTTTACTGTACTTTATCCTTCCATCCTTCTTGAGTCCTTAGCAACTGCAATGTTAATTGTACTTTGTGTACTTCCTCCCCCCTTGTACTCAGCACCCCCTACCCTCCCAATCTATGATATACTCTTGTGTTTCCATGCCTTTTGTACAACTCTATTACTATGTAAAGTGCTCTGATACCCCAACGGGTCAAGTTAGCGCTCTATAAAATACCAAATAAATAAATAAATAAATAAATAAATAAATAAATAAGTTACTCGTGGGCCTGCAGCACTGGTTGTACTACCCATACAAGTAGCCTTTCAAGCCTGTTTCAGGCCTTCTATACATGTAAGCCTGTGTCTGCAGTTTACTGCCACTTCAACATGGTATTTAAAATTAATTACTAAGCCTTAAACTCCCCTTTTATTACATATAAGTCACCTCTAAGGTAGGCCCTAAGTGATCCTAAAAGGCAGGGTGGCATGTAAGTAATACAGTAGGAAATGTACTTGTATGTTTTGCTTATCCTGATATTGACAAGGAACCTTTTTTGTTTAACCCTTCTGAGAGGGATACCCCTCTCAGAGGCCAGCACTGGGAATTCCATAATACACATTTAAGCTGTGATTTCTGATCAGGGAGGAGTAACTTTTTCATGTTTCATTTGTTTAGAATGGTAATGATAAAGCCTCCTTACTGGTGAGGTTGGATTTAACATTACTGTTTTAGAAATGCCACTTTTAGAAAGTGTACACATCTCTGTACTTACTGCTCTTTGTGCCTCACAGTCTGTCTCCAATACACGTCTGGGTTGGGTGACAGCTACACTTTGTGCATTCCATCTAGACAGCCACAAAAAAGGAAGGTGAGGCTTGTCTTCATTCTGTGCACTCATCTGCATTAATCTGCTATCTGATTGGTCTTCCTGGGCAGGGCGAAAGAGAGAGGCTGACACTTACACTTCAATAGGTAGTGCCTTTTCCACATGCAAAGCACTAATTTACCCTCCCTCCCCCCACACAGGTAGCCTATCAGACAGGACTGGGTTGAAATGGTTCCTTGTGCACACTTCAGAGAGTTGTTTGAAGGCACCCAATACATCAAAGGCACTTTTTGGTATAAGTCCTGGGTTTCTGACCGCATTAAATCAAACACTCAAAGATCTTGAACTGAACCCCCGTCAAAACAACTGCTGTGCTACTTAAAGGACTCATTTGGACTGCTTTTCTGGAAGGACTGCTTTTCTACATGTTTCCCTGCTGCCAGCTGCCTGCTGCTCCCTGACTCTGCTGAAGGAGAGCTGGACTATGCCTTCCTTCCAAGTGATATCCACGGGCTTGCTGGCTTGCCTCCTGTTTTCTAAAGCATCAGGTACACAAAAGACTTCTTGAAATTCTGTTGGTGCTGCTAGACTCTGTTTTCTGTGAGTACTACCCTTGCCTGTGGTGCCCTCCCAAGGTTCTATGACTCAGAAGTGGATTTTGCATCTGTTTTACTACAAAACTGACACATGGTCTCCTTTTCACCGATCCGAACCGATGCATCGCCCTTCGACAATGATGCACAGGCTCTTCAATGACAGCGATTCTACAGCCTGCATGACCCAACAACAACGATCTGCGTGGCTCGATGATGACGCATGACCTTCACCTCAGCGAACCTTGATGACAACGCAGAGACCCGAGCATGTGGAAATGATTGACGTATTGAGGCCTCAGTGTTGGCTCTTTGTTCCATCCAAGGTACTTTCTCAGCGGGCCCTGAATGGGTCCAGTAGCCAGCTAGCCCTCCATCGTGGTCGGCCTGAACTTTAGATTTCAATCAGTCCCTTACGACCTCAAGTAACCTTTTGACCACTAGAGACTTCTATTCACTGTTTTTGCATTTAAATATTTAAAAAATCATATCTCGATTTCTACTGATTGCAGTTTTGTTGTTATGGTCTTATTTTGCTCAGACACATATTCCCTACTTTTCTAGACATGTGAGGAGTCTTTTTGTTATGCATACATTGTGTTATTGTGGCTGCTCTGTACTAAGCTATCACAGGGTGAGCACATGTTATCTTTTAGTGTGTATCTAGCTTACCCTGACTGGCGTGGTGGTTCCTGCCTGTCCTGGGAGCCAACCAGGACTCCCATTTCTAACACTGGAGATCAGCGTTGAGGGTAGGATCTGAGTTTTTGCAATACAATATAGTAACTCGTTGCTCAGTACAACTCTATAATTAGACCAATTTGAGCCTTTTTCAATTCTCCCTGTTCTTACATCTTTTGATTTTTTTCAAAGTCCTGTTGCTTCAGTGCCATTTTTTGCAATGTCTGTGGTCCTACCTGGCTCTATGGAATTTGAGCTGAAGCTTCAAAAAGCTTTATGAGCATGGGCAGCAGCCCATCCAGAAGGAGAAATGGATGAGAAGGAAAGATCTGTGTCTGAGGAAGGATCAGTGCGGGACCTGACAGATGGTTTTTTCATGCAGTCTACAGCGGCAATTTTCTCCCAGAATTGGACTAGGCAGCAGTATGTCTTCAAAGGGCCTGTCCCCAGAGGAGCTGGCGGACAGGAGGAAGGATTGAAAACTCAAACTAGAGCTTGCCAAAATTGACATAGAGCAAGCCCTGGCTAAACTGGAGAAAGAGCAAGCTCTAGAGGAGAAGAGGCTGGCCATGAAGTAAAGGAAGATGGCCCATGAGCTTAGCCACAGAGAGCTGGATGTCAGAGCACTCCAAGTGATGTCCAGCAAATACAATATTGGTGGCAGCACACTTGCAGTGTCTTCACAGGAGTTCAGATTTCCTGTCCCAAAAGGTATGGTGCAAACCTATGTGGTAGGGGATGACATAGATAAATGGTTGCCAACCCATGAAGTGGGTTAGAAAGTGCACAGGGTACTAGAGGAGCTCTTGGGGTAGTCTTTGGGGGTACAAGCCCACGGTGGGGAGGGGCACGCTCCTTCCCTAGAGGTGGGGGACCAGACCAACTACACTGCCATGAAGACCAATCTAGTCAGTAAGTTTTGGTTGACCCCTGAGAAGTACAGACAGCAGTTCAGGGCCAGTCACAAACTCTCAACATAAACATGGGTACATTTCTTGGACTATGTTGGTAAGGCACTGAAGTGCTGGGTGAGGGACAGCAAAGATAATGATTATGAAGGGTTATACAACTTGTTTCTCAAGGAGCACATTCTTGATACTTGTTTTGCAGAGCTTCACCAACACCTGGGGCCTTATTTATGGCAAAGTAGTGCAGTGCTACAAGCCATTTGGCGGTGCTGCATTGTGTTAGTTTGGAAGCAGACGGATGCGTCATATCTACAATGATGTGACGGATCCCTTTGCTGTCACCTGCGCTGGCACACAATTGGCTGCCATGAGCCGACGTAGGCACCCTTGCACCATGGTGCGAGGGTGGCTACATTGCAGGGATGATTGTTTTTGTGCAGAAAGGGACACCTTCCTGCACAAAAAGAATCACAAGAGGTGATTTCCTTTTTCTATGAGTGCTGCAGAATGCAGTATGCATAGAAAGAGGAAAAAACGACGAGAAAGGAAACATTTCTCCTTGTTGAATCTTGCTCCTTCTCCACTGATGAGGCAGAGAATTCTGATGCCTTCTCAGGTTTAGGAAAGGTTGGAAATATGGGAATGCGGCAGAAGCTATGGGTGTTGTGTGGGAACACTCACAGCAACAGCCATGGCACTCCCCTTTCACTCAAAGTGCTGCGTGAAAAGGGGCTGTATTTACAAGGACAGGAAAAGCCACACAGGGAGGCTTTACATGTCTTTGTATATATGGGGCACCAAAAGGCGCCACCTGTGCATCACAAAAAGTGACATACCGCTGGTGCAAGGGGCTTGTAAATAAGCCCTCTGGTTGATAGCAAACTTACTGACTCTAGAAAGCTTTGTGAGGAGGCGAACACCTGGGTCAGCACTAGAGAGTCCAGAAAGGTACCAGGGGGTGACCCCAAGATGGGTGGTTCATGTTCTTCCTTACAGAGTGAGGGGTAGGTCCAGAGAGACCCAGACAGGTCCCAAGAAATGGGAAGGAAAGGATTCTCATGTCCGTTCTAAGCAGAGGGTAGCTCCTGGTGGGCTGTGACCCGGGTGTCCCATTTCCAACCCCACTGATTTGATTGTTCTCAATTTGGATGCAAGCAGGGGGAGTCTGTCTGTTCAAAGAAACCACCCACTGGTGGGAACTCCACAGGGGCGGCCAATGTGGCCTTAGGGGAAAGTTTTCCCTAGGGCTAGGTCATACAAAATATCTTGCTCTCCCTCAGCTGAAAGATAGACTCGGAGGGTGAGTAGGTGATCCCTGAGGGTGGGAGTCATCACTTTCACGAGGTGGGAGTGAATGGGGCCCCAACTATAGCTCTAAGGGATACTGGAGCTACTGGGATCATGGTTGTGGAAGAGATAGTATCCCCAGAGCAAGGTGTGTAGAATGACAGTACTTTTTCTGTCCTTTGTCCCTGGTGTCCCCAGAGCGGGGTGGGGTGGGGAGGTAACCCAGAAAAGGGTCATAGTTAGTTTCCAGGGGCCCATTGACTACATTCTGGGGAATGAGTAGCCCCCAGTGTCAGGAGAACTGTTAGGGGCAGCCGCCACAGGCGCCCAGATAATTCAGTTTTTTGGGAGTACCACTCCCAAACAGAGGGTACAAAACCCCAAATGGAGGGGTTCAAGTTCATGTTCGGGCATTTGTATAGCGCACTACTCACCCAGAGGGTCTCAAGGCGCTAGGGAAGGGGTTCAATTATTTGTCGAATAGCTAGGTTTTCAGTTCTTTTCTGAAGGAGATGTGGTTCTGAGTAAGGCGGAGGTGGGTGGGGAGTAAGTTCCAGGTCTTGGCAGCCAGGAAGGAGAAGGATCTGCCACCCATGGTGGATTTCCGGATGCGCGGGACTGCGGCGAGGGCTTGATTGGACGATCTTAGTTGGCGGGTGGGTTTGTAGAAGGACAGTCGAGTGTTGAGGCATTCGGGTCCTAGATTGTAGAGGGCCTTGTGTGCGTGGGTGAGGAGGCGGAAAGTAATTCTTTTGTTGACGGGAAGCCAGTGGAGGTCTTTTAGATGTCCGGTGATGTGATCATGGCGCGGGATGTCTAATATGAGTCTCGCTGACGCGTTTTGGATGCGCTGGAGTTTTTTCTGTAATTTTGTTGTGATTCCGGCGTAAAGTGTGTTACCATAATCCAGTCGACTCATGACCAGTGCGTGGGTGACAGTCTTTCTTGTCTCGAGGGGGATCCAGCAGAAGATCTTTTTGAGGATGCGAAGTACGTTGAAGCAGGAGGACGAGACGGCGTTGACTTGTCTGGACATCGAGAGAGAGGAGTCTAGGATGAAAGACTAAAGAAGAGTGGAACTCGCACAGCTTGTTGTTCAAAAGGTTGTAAGTTATAAAGTTCTGTAGTGTGCTCGAAAAGGAGATCGCTGTCTGGCCAAACAGTGAAAAATCCGCAGGAACTAATACATTGCTCCCCCTCTTGGGAGAGAGCACCTCTGAGCACAACTGGAGGGGACCGGCAGGTCTTATTCTATAAATCTGAGGGTTAACCAAAAGTTCATTCCAAATGTACGGAAATGTTCTTCCAACAATCACAGTTTATTAAACTCATTGTAAATTCATGATTTAAGTTGAATCACTGGATAGATGGTGTTCACAAAATGTTTAGATCACTAATGCGTTGTAACACATAATCACACATCCCAATGCATTTCGGGCCACGCCCTTCCTCAGGGGATTACTCTACAAGCAAAAAACAGAAATAAAACATATCAACTCTGTATCCTAGTTCCAACACACAAAACTAAAATCTAACACATCTCCTCATAGCGTGGTATAAAATGACAGAAAGTGAAAAAGAAAGACTACTAATGGAAACCAAGAGGTAAGCGGAGTAACAATACCAGTGAAATTACGGAAGGGTCTATAATTTTCATGAGAGCCTACTAAGTCCCAAACCACCGAGTGATCACCCAGTGAGAGTGGCAAACTGTGTTCAGAGAAAATATATAAAACATATATAAACATTTGTGATACACGTGGTAAGATCAGATAACGTGTGATGGAATTTCTATGTTATTTGTAATCTTTACCCTAACTTTGACCTAGTTCATTTTTGTTGATCCATGTACTTTCTATTTTTACTTTCAGCCGATGTGTTCTCCTCTATGCACTTCGCTTCCCACTCTTTTCCCACTCTTTTGCCTGTTACATCATGGCAACCACTAGAAAGGCCTTTTCTCTCTCTAGTCCGTCCTCCCTGTCAACTTCTTTTTGCACTTTTAACCTAGCCGATCAGCAGTTAGCTTCGTTGATTGTTCACGGTGCGGAACTCCGCGGAGTTCGAGCGTAGTCACGATACAGTAAGTACCCTTCTCGGGACCTCACTGTTTCAATGATTCAACCGCTTGTCGAGCCTTCGGTTTGTACATCACACGTTATCTGATCTTACCACGTGTATCACAAATGTTTATATATGTTTTATATATTTTCTCTGAACACATTTTGCCACTCTCACTGGGTGATCACTCGGTGGTTTGGGACTTAGTAGGCTCTCATGAAAATTATAGACCCTTCCGTAATTTCACTGGTATTGTTACTCCGCTTACCTCTTGGTTTCCATTAGTAGTTTTTCTTTTTCACTTTCTGTCATTTTATACCACGCTATGAGGAGATGTGTTAGATTTTAGTTTTGTGTGTTGGAACTAGGATACAGAGTTGATATGTTTTATTTCTGTTTTTTGCTTGTAGAGTAATCCCCTGAGGAAGGGCGTGGCCCGAAATGCATCGGGATGTGTGATTATGTGTTACAACGCATTAGTGATCTAAACATTTTGTGAACACCATCTATCCAGTGATTCAACTTAAATCATGAATTTACAATGAGTTTAATAAACTGTGATTGTTGGAAGAACATTTCCGTACATTTGGAATTAACTTTTGGTTAACCCTCAGATTTATAGAATAAGACCTGCCGGTCCCCTCCAGTTGTGCTCAGAGGTGCTCTCTCCCAAGAGGGGGATCAATGTATTAGAGTCTAGGATGAAGCCAAGGTTACGTGCATGGTCTGTGGGTGTGGGTGCTGTGCCCAGAGCTGAAGGCCACCAAGAGTCGGCCCAAGCTGAGGGGGAAGATCCTAGGATGAGCAGCTCCGTTTTGTCTGAGTTGAGTTTTAGGCGGCTCTGTTTCATCCATTTGGCTACTTCTTTCATGCCTTCGTGAAGATGGGTTTTGGCGGTGTTGGGGTCCTTGGTGAGGGAAAGGATTAGCTGGGTGTCGTCGGCGTAAGAGATGATGTTGAGGTTGTGTTGACGCGCGATGGAGGCGAGAGGACTCATGTAGACTTTGAAGAGGGTGGGACTGAGTGAGGATCCTTGAGGTACGCCGCAGATGACTTCGGTTGCCTCTGAGTAGAATGGGGGAAGCCGGACTCTTTGAGTTCTCCCAGCGAGGAAGGAGATGATCCAGTCCAAGGCTTTTCCTTGTATGCCGATGTTGCTGAGGCGATGTATAAGGGTGCTGTGGCAGACTGTGTCGAAAGCGGCGGAAAGGTTGAGTAGGATGAGGGCCACTGTTTCTCCGTGGTCCAGGAGTACTCGGATGTCGTCGGTCGCTGCAATGAGGGCGGTTTTGGTGCTGTGTTTGGCTCGAAACCCGGATTAAGATGGATCAAGAGAGTTGTTGGATTCAATGAAGGCGGCGAGCTGACTGTTGACGGCTTTCTCGATGACTTTGGCCGGGAAAGGGAGGAGGGATATGGGTCGGTAGTTTTTCAGTTCTGAGGGGTCTGCTGTGGGTTTCTTCAGAAGGGCGCTGAGTTCGGCGTGTTTCCAGGGGTAGGAAGGTCTCACTCCTGACTCAGGTACATCCCAAGGGTACAGGCCCTGGTTGATGACTAGTTGCAGGATACCATCCCTGAGCTGGTGGGAGGTGGAGTGGAGAAAGGATGCAAGGCATCTGTGGCTATTGCTCCCCACTCTGAGAAACCACAGAGGACAGAGACCCCTGATTGGCCAGGGGCCTGGCTCATGACACTGACATCTGTCAGTCACCTCTTTTAGTTACTATCCTAATGGAGATAGTTTTCCATGGATTGGGGAGAGCAATCAATCAATCAATCAATCCATTTGTAAAGCGCGCTACTCACGTGTGAGGGTCTCCAGGTGCGGGGGGGGAGGGGTGCTGCTACTGCTCGAAGAGCCAGGTCTTGAGGAGTCTTCTGAAGGTGAGTAGGGTTGGGAAGGTGGGTTGGGAAGGTGTTCCATGTCTTGACGGCGAGGAAGGAGAAGGATCTGCCGCCAGAGGTTGCTCGGCGGATGCGGGGACGGCGGCGAGGGCGAGGCCGGTGGAGCGGAGCTGGCGGGTGGCGATGTAGAAGGTTAGTCATCTGTTGAGGTATGCTGGACCGGTGTTGTGGAGTGCCTTGTGTGCGTGAGCTTGAAGGTGATCCTCTTGTTGATGGGGAGCCAGTGCAGGTCTCTCAGGTGGGGGGTGATGTGGCTGCGGCGTGGGACGTCCAGGATTAGACGTGCCGAGATGTTCTGGATACGTTGTAGCCGCATTAGGAGTTTTGCTGGAATACCTCCATAGAGTGCGTTGCTGTAGTCCAGCCTGCTACTGACAAGGGCCTGGGTGACCGTTCTTCTCGTTTCGGTGGGGATCCACTTGTAGATCCTGCAGAGGATGCAGAGTGTGTTGAAGCAGGAGATGGGGTTGACCTGCTTGGTCATGGAGAGGGTGGAGTTAAGGATGATTCCTAGGTTGCGTGTGTGGTCGGTGGGTGCAGATGCTTCTCCCAGTGTGGTTGGCCACCAGGTGTCATCCCATGCTGAGGGGTTGGGACCGAGGATGGGGACCTCCGTCTTGTCTGAGTTCAACTTCAGTCGGATGTTCCTCATCCATTCGGCGACGGCCTTCATTCCTTCGTGGAGGTTGGTTTTGGCGGTCAGAGGGTCATTGGTGAGCGAGAGGATCAGCTGGGTGTCATGCGCAAGGGGTACATTTGGACCACATCACTTTGTTGGCCATGGTGGTACTGTCTACCTATTGGGATGCATCTGTGAGCAAATTAACATTTGGTGCTGCACAGTTGGGGTAACTAGGTAAGGAGAAGTATTCCCAATGGGTTACCTCAGTGGCCCCTGAAAGCATAGATAAGGGATCCAACTGGTTTTTCAGAGTGGTGTAGGGCTAGCAAGTACGTCTGCAGCAGTGGTCCATTGTCCAGGTTCTATCGCCCTAAGCAGGGAAGTCCATCATAGTATTGATTAGGCTACCCTGGCTTTAGGCTGAAGGGTGGTCATGTTGGAAAATGTCTTTCTCTGAAGGGTCACCACAAACATTCTGCCTTCCTCCTCCTCTTTTTGCTGATTGCTTTTTGTTGGCTTTAGGACTCTGGGAAATGTACCAATGCTGACCAGTGTTAAAGTGCATTTGACCTCTCCTCTAAACATGGTGTATTGGTTTACACCTACTTGACATATTTAATTTACTTATAAATCTATTGTTAAGTGATATAACATAGGCAGAGGGCCTGTTATCTAAATGCTACTAGTGGGCCTGTACTGGTTGTACCACCCACACAAGTAGCCTTTCAAACCTGTCTCAGGCCTGCCATGCACAGCCTGTGTGTGCAGGTTACTCCCACTTCAACTTGGCATTTAAAACTACTTGCCAAGCCCTAAACTCCCTTTTTTATTACATATAAGTCACTCTTAAGGTAGGCTCTAAGTAACCCTAAAGGCAGGTTGCCCTTTAAGTAAAAGGTAGGACATGTACTTTTATGTTTTGCATGTCCTGGTATTGACAAATTGCCTATTTCCATTTTCAGTACTGTGAGGCCTACCCCTTTCATAGGCCAGCATTGGGAAATCCATAATATAGGTTTAAGCTGTAATTCCTGATCAGAGAGGAGTAGCTTTTTCATGTTTCGTATGTTTGGAAAGGTAATGATAAATCCTCCTTACTGGTGAAGTTGGATTTAACATTAATGTTTTAGAAAAAGTGTACATTTCTCTGTACGTACCGCTCTCTGTGTCTGACAGCCTGCCTCCAATTCACAGCTGGGTTAATTGACATCTCCACTTTGTGCATTCCCTCTATACATTCACAGACACTGGAAGGTGAGGCTCATCTGTATCTTGAGCACTAATCTGCATTCTGATGGGTCTTCCTGGGCATTTAGGAATGAGAAGGGCTGATGCTAACACTTCATTAGGTAGTGTCCTGCCACACACAAAGCACTGATTTAACCCCCCCCCCCCCCGCCTAAAGCTACCCTATCAGAGTGGCTTTGAATTCACCTCCTACATTAAAGACACGTTTAAAAAAAGATATATACTTTTATTGCCATTTTATACAAGTCATCATAAGGATACACATAACAAAGGAGGACATAATATCAAAAGTGTGCAAGTTATGCAATTCAATACTATCAACAGTAATTCACTGGCACTCCCAGCGGTAATCCTTACTTTTAGTAAAATAATGCTGATATATTAGTCCCCTGGCTTCCAACTCAGTAACCATTGCACTAATCGCAGCATCTTAAAGGGCTAATTACATCATCAAGTAGTGGTTACATTCACCAATGCTTTCTTCGGTAGTACAGTTATTTTACATCTATTATGTGGGTAGCAGTCCAAAGTGGTCCCTCATATGGATATACTATTTGAATTCGTAGTCACATCATACTACAAACAGAGTTCAAGCCATGAAATGAGAACACGAAATTTGAAGAGTAGAACATTTTTTTCTTTTTTTAAAAAGGTAACTTGTGCAGAGAAGGGGTGCATATGAGTTAAAACCAGTGAAATCCCAGGGGAGTGGCAGCAGATCTGACCCACAGGCAGGTCCAAAGGGGGGAGTAAAAACCCTTCATGTTGGGCTTCCCATCCGTGTTTGGCCAACCAACCCAGGGCAGACCGAAGCCCCTATGTAGCCCCCACGTATCAGACCCCTGGAACCCCGGGGGATCCCGAGGGAAGGTCTTGTGCAGTGGCATGGGGTTGGGATCCGTGGACCAGCTCACCCTCCTCGCAACTGGTGCCTACAGGTTTCTCCCACTCGACAAGAGCCTCTCTCCACTGTTCAGCAATTGGGCGCTTTCTTCTTCTCCGAGCCTCATCCCAAGTCCATATTCTGCCCTATGCTCCGGCCCCAGTACCACATCCCTGCCCCGAGCTGCGAACTGTGGCCCCCTTGCAGACTTCCACTCCATCGCTATCCTGCACTTAGCGAGACCCCGTGCAAGATCAATCAACTGATTCCCGACCATGGGTTGGGTGGCCTGGGAAAGAGGCCCAGTAAGCATGCCTGCATCGTATGAGCCAACATCCTTCCCAGTATGTCCTTAATTTCGTCCAACACTGCTTCCCAGAAAGGACGCAATCCTTGGCATTCCAGGTCATATGACTAAAATCTGCATCTGGGTAGGCACGCATGCGTCAGTGTCGCACTTCCCCACCATATTTCACAGTAAGCCTGTGGGGTGTCATGTAGGTCATGTGCGTATAATTGAACTGAATATATTTGAAACTAGTGTTCCGGGAGAACTTTTTGGGCTACTGCAATGCCTTGTGCCATTCAGAGTCAGTTAGAACTCTACCTCCGATCCTATCCTATCTTGCTTGCAGCCCGTCTAGGGGGTGATGGAAGCTTTAACTTGTGTGGCATATAGGCATTTCACCAAGTGTCCCGCGGTACCAAGCGTGAATAATGCACGGAGGACCGTGTGTGTATCAGGCTCTTCCCTCCCATTGCCCCATAACTGCATAAACGTGCGTGTCAGCACCTCATATCGTAGGAACTGACACGGAGGGAGCCCGCAGTCATCCACCAGCTCTGAAAATGGGATCAGTGTTTTGTCTAGCTTTGGACCACTGCACCACAGCAATAGCTTTGCCGTCACCTGTTAAGGACTAGATGTCGGATCTAGCTGGCATGTTCCCCCTTCTTTTACACCCTCCACCCAATGTGCTAACCACTGCAGCTGGGCAGCCAACATATAGAATTTGAAATTTGGGACCCCTAGTCCACCCTCCAAAATGGGGCGCTGCAAAATTTTCAAAGACATCCTCGGTGCCCGCCTCCTCACACTAGCTCCCGCAATAGGGCATTCAGGGGGGGGGGCAGCTGCTCAGCATCAAGACAGGTAGGTTTACAAACAAGCATTGGAAATGCAATAGGTCTCGCACCATTAGAGTTAGTGCTTTTAGAATTGTTTATGGGTTTTTTTTGTAAATGTTTAGCATTTTTGTTTCCTGTAGCCAATGCTAAAGTATTACAAATAAAAAAAGCCATAAACATTTCTAAAAGCTCTAACTGAAATGGTCTGAGAACTATTGCACTGTGTGAGGGTGAGGGTGAGTGTGAGTGAGGGTGAGTGAGGGTGAGGGTGAGGGTGAGTGAGGGTGAGGGGTTGAGGGTGAGGGTGAGTGAGGGTGAGTGAGGGTGAGGGGTTGAGGGTGAGGTGTTGAGGGTGAGGTGTTGAGGGTGAGTGAGGGTGAGGGTGAGTGAGGGTGAGTGAGGTGTTGAGGGTGAGTGAGGGTGAGGGTGAGTGAGGGTGAGGGGTTTTGGGTGAGTGAGGGTGAGGGGGAGTAGTTGAGGCTGAGTGAGGGTGAGTGAGAGTGAGGGTGAGTGAGGGGTTGAGGGTGAGGGGTTGAGGGTGAGTGAGTGAGGGTGAGGGTTTGAGGGTGAGTGAGGGTGAGGGGTTGAGGGTGAGTGAGGATGAGTGAGAGTGAGGGTGAGTGAGGGGTTGAGGGTGAGGGGTTGAGGGTGAGGGGTTGAAGAATCATTTCAGACAAGATGGCTGGCTACTTAGTTATACCAGGATGAACATTTTTTAATTGCTGTTTGTTCAGGAGCCCAAGTGTCCATAAGGCAAGGTAAGTCAGCAAGTTTCACGCAATACCACTATTTTTTGTGAAGGTAAATTTATAAAAAAATATAGGGACAAAATTCCTGTCATGCTGGTGCAAAGTTGCTATTGTTGGACAATTTTTTTAAAAGCTTGCCCAAGTTACACCCGATTTGCAGCAATAAACAGATGCGTGCATTAGAAAGTATTATCATCAATTAAATGCAAGTAAACAAATTATGTTTTTGTTGATTTGAACGTGCAAAGCAATCTTGCGCATACCAAGCATTCGCCAAATTTGCAAGGTGCAGAACAGAGCATGAGGCTCACTTCAAGAGGGCACCATGGCAATGTGAATTTACCTTCAGATAATGCGTCATTGAAAACCACCCCCCTTGGCGCCGTAGCCAATAACATGCGGGCTAAACCTGAGTACAGCAAGAACATTGTTAAGGCCGTAGCAGCAGATGGATGCAGAGAAGCATTTCAATGGATCGCCCAAGCTCACACAAGCCGCTGGCGTTGTTTTACTTGCTTCCATTTACTGGCCTTTAGCAGCTTTTAAAACTGTGTCACGAGATTAACACAAAAATACTTTGTTTTTTTTCCTGGTCTCTCACTATCCGTTCAGCAAATGTATCACATTTTAGTTTTCAGAGAGGGCTGGCTGATAGTAGGAGATATGTTTTCATGTTTTCGAGTTTAGATCTACAAATCAGGCTCTAGCAGAAATCAATTTAGTTTAAACAGATGATACTGTGAGTAAAAGTTACATTTAAACCATTCACTGTATCATTGTCTGTGTTTTCGTGCGTGAAATTAATTAAATTGTTCGGTCCGTCGGTCAATTTAAAATTGCAGTCTATTTTTGAAGCATTTCTCAGCTTGGAGTTTTTAAAATATGGTCACCCTAGTTCAGGCTCCTACCCTACGCTAGTTTAAAGCACTCCGACTAACCCTCAATAGCCCTCCTTATACAGGCCCCTTCCGTTGCAATCTTTGAAAAGCCCCCATCTCTTTGCTGTGGGAGCCGGAGGATAAAGACTGGAAAGGCCGCTCCTCCCAGAGCTCTGAGATTGCTGACATGGCCGGGCTGCACGCTCTGTTCCTGCTGTTGGTGAGTGTTTATTTCACCAGTGTTAAAAGGCTACCTCAATTCCGGTGTACTCTCTTCCCTGGTTAGAGGTTGGTTTCTTGTTTCAAGAGAGGAGTTTTCGGACGTGGAATAAAAACATTTTTTTCCTGCACTAGTTGGAAGCGCTAAAGCAGATCCCTCCAGCAGGAAAAGAGGCGTGCCACAGGCTGCTAAAGGCCAGTAAATGGAGGGAGAGCGGGCTTTAGCACGGCGTCAGTGTTGGCATTGATGGGGGGTAAGGGGGAAGTGGGGATTTAAAAAAAAATGCGACACGGCGGGCAGGGGAGGGGGCGGAGCGGGTAAAATAAACAAACGAGACGGAGGGAAGAGAGGGGAGGGGGGAGGAGAAATGCGACACGGCGGGAAGGGGAGGGGGCGGAGCGGGTTAAATTAAACAAACAAGACGGACGGAGGAGAGGGGAGGGGGGAGGAGAAATGCGACACGGCGGGAAGGGGAGGGGGCGGAGCGGGTTAAATTAAACAAACAAGACGGACGGAGGAGAGGGGAGGGGGGAGGAGAAATGCGACACGGCGGGAAGGGGAGGGGGCGGAGCGGGTAAAACAAGACGGACGTGTACGCGCTTTTAAGCTCAATGCGCATGCGCATTGAGCTTAAAAGTCACGGGCACTGCAAGGAATCGCCACGATTCCTTGCAGTGGATAAAGAGTGGATAAGCCCCTATAGTCTCGCTTGCTCGATGCGCATGCGCATCGACAGGCGAGACCTAAAAATACAACAGCCGGGGCAGCATTACTATTTTGGAGAGGGTGATCCACGCCATGATGAGTAACTGTAATGTACACCAGAAGTGTACGCAAATGTGAAATGAGCGGTGTGCCCCTCCCAGGTTCCCATCCCTTAGGTCATCTAAATCGTGTAAAATATGAATGCCTAGATATTTAAGGGGTAATAGAGAAAACAAGAGTACTCCAATATGTGAACCTGGGGTGATAAGCTGTTTAGGGAAAACAGTGGTTCTGGTGTGGCTTAAAGGTCCATTCAGAAGTGACCCTGTGTGATGGTGTTTCAAACTCATTTATTTGAGTTCCTCATCAGGGCATACATAGGTGAGCAGGCTGAATTGAGTGTGAATTTTGTTAATTAATAATCCGTGGTAGTCAGCACCTGTGAAGCTTGGAGCTCTTCTTTACATGAGCTAGGGGGACTATAGTGGTGGTTGAATTCTGGACGTGCTGCTCTGTAGCACTGTAGGGTGATTGTCCATGCTGAATAATTATTTTGAAGAGACCAGGGCATTTAATGAAGACCTGGAGTGTAAAAGCGGGATGCGTCCTCATGCTGGGTTTGGCCGCGCTGAGTGCGAGGTTTGAGCCAGTGTGAATTAGGGATAATCCCTATCAGCATTCACACTCAATTCAGCCTGCTTAGCTATGTATGTCCTGATGATGAACTCAAATAATTGAGTTAGAAACGCCGTTGACCCCTCACAACATGAACTCCTTTCACTGTGTAAAAATGTTATAAGGAGTTTGTTAGAACCGGCTGTCTCTAGTTGGCAGAGGTATACACTTCTGACAAATAGGGACACTCCTTTTCTAGTCAGGGCAAGGGGATCACACCCTTTGATAACCCCTGCTCACCCCCTTGGTAGCTTGGCAGAGCAGAACAGGCTTATCTCAGAGGCTGTGCGTTAAGCAACTATGACCACATACAGTAATACCGTGAATGCACTACAAATGGACACGACACAGTAGTATTATAAAAATAAGAATTTTTATATAAGGCTTAGCACAAGACCAAAATAACGACAAACTGTACACAATCGGAATAAATACGTTGGGAAGGAAAAAAAGGATAGTTCAAAGGTAGTTTCTTCTTTAGCACAAAGTTTTTAGTATCAAAGCAAATCTTCTTCTTGGTAATGCAGTTCTTAGCAACAGGGTAACCCGCACGGGGGCTACACGACGTTAAGGCAAAGTTAATCCAAAAGTTCGGCGTCGACCGCGAGGAGCGCTACGTCAAGCCTGGAGTCACACGGACCCCCAACAACACAGTACCTTAGGAAAATGAAGCACACGATGATCAGCGGCGTCGAGCAATCCGGTGTCGCGTCTTCGGTGTCGATCCGGCCTCAGCAGGCGTCGTCGTTGATGATGCGGTTGCACAGAGTGAGCAGCGCTCACGGCGTCGAAGGGCACACAGGTGATGCAATCAGCAGCGGTGCAGACACGAGGTCCTCTGGAGCTAGAGCCGTACTCCCACTCACTGGCGTTGCTGCTGGCGTCGGTTGGGCCTAGCGTTCGGTTGTCGTGATTGCTGATTCTTTCAGAGGTGCTGGATTCACGGTTCCAGCAAAATAGCACTTTAAGCAGATGAAGTCCTTTAGCCCTGTGACTTCAGCAGGAGACTGGCACTCTTCCAGTCCTTGGAGATTTTCTTAGCAAGCGTGAGAGTACACACACAGTTCCTCTCTCCTGGTTCCTTGGCAAAAATAAAGAAGCACTGCAGGATTCCCCCAACAACAGCACACTGGCAGAAGGGGTAGGCAGTCCTTAGATCAGCGGCCTCTTGTCCTTGGTTACAGGGTTCCTTGTCAGAAGTGATCTAAATTCTTGGTTCAGGGGTCCTACTTTTATACCCCTTTTTGTCTTTGATCCCTTTGTCCATGCCGGGGGTTTCCCAACATCCTGGGTCCGTTGTGGGTGGAGCCAGGCAGAAGCACCTGGCCTATTCACTGAGCAGGGCTGGGTCCTCAGACGCCCAGCAGGAGGTGGAGCCAGCATTGACACTGGCAGGAGCAGAGCTATCGGCCACCTGGCAGGAGGTGGGGCTAGGATCGTCCATGGCAGGCACCGAGCCATCAGCCGCTTGGCAGGAGGTGGAGCCGGCATTGTATCAGGCAAGGCAGGCTATCAACAACTACTCTCCCCCTACTCTCAACGTAACTGTCCCACTCATCTCACACTGACTCATCCAGACCTGGGGAGCCACCCAGCTCCTGTCACACACACGCAAAACCAGCAGAAACCAGATATGGTTAGACAAGAAAATAGACACCTTCTAAAAGTGCTATTTTCGAACCCAGAGTCCAAAAACCATCCACACCAACGGATGCGTAATTAAACCCCGAGTTCAGGGATACCAAACTCGACATTGCACCATGCTCTCCGAGCCAGCGAGGATCATAGTACTAATAATCCCGGCGGCCCATTCTAATCAATGGAGAGCAGGCTACCTCGCAATAGTGAAGGACCAAGATGGCGGTAATTCACTATCAGGACGAACTTGGTCAGGCGTGTCCTACCTCAGACTTACAATGCACCCTGCCCGAAGGCCTACCATAGGGGCGACTAACATGAAGCCAAGGGAAGGTTTGGAGGGCTGGCAAGTAGGTATACTTGCGCGGCCGGCGTGACAGCACGAGGCTGCACGTGGGTCTCGCAATGACCGACCCGTAGACATTCTTTTACGAGGCCGCCCCTGTGGGTGGCACAACACGTGCTGCAGCCCACCAGCGGCATTTGCGTTTACAAGCCCCGGCACTCTGGGTGCACTAGACGAGGGACTGATAGTAAACCAAATAAGCCAAACATGGATTCAATAGATACATCAATTTAACATAGGGAGCACTTGCGCTATGGCACTGATCAGCAGTGACACGGCGCCCAAAGCATATACCAGCAAAACATCGTAAAACAGTAGAGGCAAAACAGAAAAAATGGAGGAGAGACTCAAGCCAATGATGTCAGGTCTAACAGAGTTCATAATACTGTTGTCAATGTGCTGTCTGTTTTAATACCACCCTCACTTATCACGTCACTCTTATTGTCACTTATTGTGTGAGCACCTGAATACCTTTGTTTTGGAATAAATACCTGCCATAAGCTGACCTACATGTCCCTCAGTATATTACTTTCTGCTCCCTTTTAAAAAATTAACTTTTTAAATTTCAATCATAGTGCCCCACACAGGGTCACTTCTGAATGGACCTTTAGGCCACACCAGAACCACTGTTTTCCCCAAATATTTAAGGGTGCACTGAACCCAAAGAATGTTGGCTGACAACGTCGCTGGCCTGGGCAATGGCCCCAGTATCGGGAAGAAGTATGATTTGGATTTATTAACCCTGAGGCAAAAGAGCCGAGCCAAGTAATCTAGGATATGCAAATCCTCAGCGGCACCCTCAACCACCACTGACAGGTATAGCAGCAGATCTTCCGCGTGCAGAGAGACATGGTGCCGATGCCTGCCATCGGACAGTTGCAGCCCCTCCCCCAGATGGTAGCTTTCTGCTAGAGGTTCAATGGCTAGGGCAAACAGGAGCAGGGAAAAGGGACCCCCCTGCTGTGACCCCGGGATATCTTATAGTGCCTAGAAATAGTTCTACTGTCTTGATTCAAACAGTAGGCGAGGCATAAAGAAGCCGCACCCAGTCCTCCCCAGGCCCATATGCAACATCACCTCAAACAAATACTCCCAGCTCACTGTGTCAAAAGACTTCTCCAAGTCCACTGACAGAACCGCCACTCGTCGATGGGTTGAAGCCTCCACATGATACAATATAGAGTAGAGTCGGCGGAGGTTATTAGAAGTGATGCATGATGGAATAAACAAGTTGTTGAATATCTTTATTCGGCAATTTTCACCATAAAAGAACACAATATATAAAACATTTCACTTCTGATAAAAGATTATATAATACAGTAAAAGCAATGACCCATCATTCACAGTTTACTGGCAAAAAAGAAAAATCGTCCTTAGCTGGTGGGTTTTCCGGTTTGAAGTTTCAACAATCGGCAACGTGTCCTCCACGCGCTTCCTAGGAATTTGGCCACCCCACAGATCATACTGGCAGATGAAGAGTCTGCAGAAAGGACACGTAATGCCTGGCTGTGGCACCTCAGTCCTAGTTCCCTACAGACGGGTTTCAACCAGAATTTCCGTGCCCCTCTGTAAGATGGGCAAGCGAAGAACAGGTGAGCCACCGATTCCTTAGGGGCCGCACAACCCGGGCAATCATGCGAGCTGGCATCTGTATTCTTCCATTTACCCGTAAACTCATACACCGGGAGCGTCCCATAACGCAATTTTAGGTACAGCGCACGGTCCAATGGATTAGTTATTAAATCTAGAAAGGGTTCCATTTTGCGCGTACTCTTAATGGACAAAAATTGGTCAGTGAGAGAGCCCAATTTCCTAGACCTCATAACGTTGTTCTGTACCCAGTCCCAGTATAGTTTTTTTATGACATCTTTCGGTGGTGGAGATTGCAGCTCCCATGCCTCTCTGAGACCCAGAGTGAAAACCAATTCCTTCAGGTTATTTAACCATGCTATTTTTTTACAGGTGTCCAATGAAAGTAATTCATCTAGTCCTTCTGCATACTTTGCCAGCTCTTCAGTTCTTCGTAATCGGGACCAAAATAACAACGGGCGGAGCCTCACCAAGTCCTTTACCGATTTCCTGCCCAGATCTAATCTTAATGGGATCATTGGAGTGGAAGTGGGAAGGGCTACCACTTTCCTAAAAAAGTTGTTTTCAGCTGTCATCAAGTCAGAAATCCCTTCAAACCCCCACAACTCCGAGCCGTAAAGTGCTGCAGGTAGAATCTGGCCCTCATAAATGGTCATAGCTGGGGAGACCGGTTTGCTGGTTGACTCACGTATCTCCTTCAGCGTCACCCCGGATACTCTTTGATGGTTTAGTAGCATTTTAGACAAATGATCCTTCCAGGTCATGTGGCTGTTAATTCGGACACCAAGGTAGTCAAAAGACTCAACCAGTTCAAGGGGGGCATTGTTAAGCACAAATTTATTTTTAAATCTTTTCGAGGGAGCAAAGGCCATCAATTTGGTTTTCGATGTATTGATAGTTAAGCCTCTGCTGGTGCAGAAGGAGCTAAACCGATCCAGGAGTTTTTGCAAGCCCACTGGGGATTTAGAAATTAATAGGGTGGAATAAACTCATTCTGGTCTGGGTGGATCAGGGACTTCATATGTGAGAATAGCCTACCAGCCAGTACCTTGCTCAAAATCTTAAAATCAAAGTTGAGCATAGAGAGAGGCTTGTAGTCCTTCACTACAGCCTATGGTTTCTTGGACTTTTGGAGAGGGATCTCGAGCGCCGTCTGGGTGGAGCTCTGAGGTTCCGTGACAATTGTAAATGGTGCATTCGACTCGCACGAATATGGTCGAGTCTGGTATCTAAGAACCGCAAATGACGAGTTTAGTAAGTGCGCGCAGTTTCGCTGTGCTACCTTTAACCGTTCGTTTGTTATGTGGGTTTTTCATCTGTACCCACGGGTTCCATCTTAGATACGGCATCCATTTTGTCTCTTGCCCTCAAGTAGCCAGCGAACGGACGCTGTCCGCTTCGCGACCCTGGGACTCCCAAGATATTTGCGGAAGACACATGTTCTTTGTGAGTGTCTTTATGACGAGGGGGATGCTACTGTAAGGCAGATGGCGCCGCTCAAGGCTCATCTTGCCGCACGGACTTATTGTCTCAGCCGTGCATCTCATTAGGCACGTCCCTTTGATGCCTGTATCTCGTGGTTCCCGATACCTCCCCTTTTACACCCTTTTCGATCTCCCCACTGTTTCCGTCTTCCTCTGCACCTGTCTTTGTTCCTATTTCGATCTGTTTTACTACCGATTGGAATTCACTAATGTTGGGAAGATGGGTTTTTACAGTTGGGAGCCGCCAAATGTTTCCGCACTTATGATCCGGACCTCATGTGTTTTCAAAGTGACCAAAGCGACCCCTCTGGGGGATAATGGTGGGAACCGGGTTGTAAACTTTTGTGTTCAATGTAATCCTATGGGTAAAAACTGTATAAAAGGAGCGATCTACAGAACCAATTTGAAGCAGTCTCCCCAAGTTGCACGTGTGTTGCTTGTCGTGATTACTGTATTCCCTGCAGTAAATAAACCTTGAATCTTTGACGCCGAAGGAAGTGTCCCATGTCTCTGTGATTCGTACGCCGGAGCAGGTTACCCACGAAGGTTTCAGGTGTTGTGCCCTGGCACCGCTGGGTCCTACAGAACCCAGTCCTTCAGTTGGCGCCCAACGTGGGGCTGCATCAGTGGTACCGGTCCAAGCCCGACGATCGTGAGGAACTTCGTGTGAAATCTCTGAGGGAAAGTGCACTCCGCTTCATCGATCCTGTTGTCGAAATAAGTGGCCCGAAGACTTTTCCCGCGAAGATTCCCGCCTCCGGACGGCTGCGACGGACTGCTGCCCTGACTGTAGACCTGTTTTGGCGCCTGGCGTAGACCTTGGTATAGCGAGACGATAGACGGGCCTTCCTGGTGACGCCATTGATCTTTGAGTTAAGTATTTGTGGGTCGCTCCCATGGTTCTTGGTTGTTGACACTTTAGTGAGTGTTTTTTTTTGTTGTTAACGCTGTATGAGTGTTTTTGTCGGTGACACTTTGCTAGCGTTTTGTTGTTGTGTTATTTGACGACTGCAGCCGCCAAAAACCGAGGGTTTTGTTCTTTGCTGGGACTTGGTAAATCCCGTAACCCTTGAAGTTTGTGAAACTCGGCTAGTGTGCAAGATGCCTGGTTGTAGTACTTTGTTTAGCTGTTTCAGACCTTGTGGTACGGATTCCCGACTGGAGGACTCGTGTCCGATACCTCCGGTTGGAACTCCCACTTATGAACTATATAGCAAACATGGACTAGGTCCGATCACCTTTAATGATTATTGGATTAAATATACAAAGAAGGACGGCGACCTTCGTTGGCCACCTCATGGTAGCTTCGAGGCGCCGCTTTTAGATAATTTAGAGATTAAGTTGTTCGAACGAAAATCAAGGCCGGCCATGTTTGATGCCTTTCGGTTGTGGCGCAAAGAAGCCAGACAGAAAGAAATCAGACAGAATAAACGTAGTCAGCGAGATAATGTTGCTACAATAGTGAAGAAAGCAGAGCAATTTCAGCGTGATAAGGAGGTTAAGGATAAGGAAGTGTTTGACAGACTACAGCGTATGACCGTAGATAAATGTTATCCTGCTTTGCCTACGGAGTCGGAAAAGAAGGAAGAGCCAGTTGAGGATCCTTTAATGTCTTATCTTATGAAGTCGCCACCTCCGTACGTACAGGGTACCGCAGCTGCAGCTCCTGTGGTTCCTGCCGTACCTATTCTTCCGCCTATTCTTCCTGTGCCTGTTCCTCCGCCTGCTCCTCAACCTGCACCCGCTCTTCCGACTGTTCCTGCTCCTTTGCCTGTTTCTATCCCTACTGCTCCTCCGCTTCCACATACTCCTGCTCCCGCTGCTGCTCCTGTTTTGTTAACCCCTGCTGTTGCTACTGTTTCTACTCCTTCACTTGTTAGTCCTGTGTCTTATACTTCTCCCTCTACTCGTTCTCGTAGTTCTCCTCTTGCCGCTAGCTTCTTTCATTCGCTTGGGCCTGTTCATGGGTCCGCTGGTTCCGATGGTCCTCAGAGACGTAGTCAGCTTCCTGGAAATAGAGAACGCGTTGCGCTATATAATATGGCGATGGGTTGGATGGTAAACCCTCTTAGAAATCCGCCCCGTGTTGTACTCGAAACATTTTGTCAATTTAATATACCTACCCAAAGATACGTGTTCGATGAAATGTGTAAGTTCCTTCGTGTTCAGATAGAGGCTGATGCGCCTGACGAGGTGCTGACCGCCCTGTCTGAGCTTCAGCTCCAGTTTTCACATGGATTGATAGTAGATACTAATGTTCGATGTGCTATTGAGCGGTTGTTATCTCTTCGCCCCGCTCCGATACCTCATGCATTGTTTGTTGAGGATGTTGAACCACAACCAGACGCATCTGGCCAATACCCTATGCGTGAAGTTCCGCCGGTTTGGGTACCAGCTGACCCTAATGCTCATCCTCCGACATTGGCGCATTTCCAGAGAATATGGATACATCTTCCATGGAAACGCTCGGAAGTGTTACAGGTGAAGCAATCTTTGCCTGACCCACGCAAAAATCCTACAGGGTATTACAAAGAATTATCGCAGCTTGTTGATGCTACGGTAATGAATCTTGCCGATATCGATATGTTGTTTGGTAATGTAGTGCCGCAACCGGTATGGGCTAAGATTCGACATGAAAATCACCCGGCTGAATTAGGTGGTGCTTGGGCTGCCATTGTAGCGGCAGACGCCGGACAAGTAGCTGCTACTAAACCCGATCAGTTGATTCTTGACCTTCCTCAAAGGATTATTACGCTAATGAAAACTCTTATGCCAGCTATGAAGGTGAACTGGGATAAATTGTCAGCCTGTAAGCAGAAGAAAGATGAGAGTGTTTCCGACTTCTTCACGAGGTTCGAGGAGGCATTCATCGACCATAGTGGTCAGGATATGGGTACTGAGGGTGGACAGAGATTGTTCGTGGATAAATTTGTTTGTAACTTATTGCCCGATTTGAGCAATAAATTGAGAAATTCGGAAAGTGCATGGGCCGTCTCTACTTCAGCTCAGATATTGGCTACGGCACAATATTATGAGAATAGAGAGAAAGAAGAGAATGACCGTGCTGACAAAAAGACGAAAGAGCTAAAAACTAAAGTGTTGTTGCAACAAGCGTATCCGCCGCGTTCTAATCAGAATGCACCCCAGCAGAATAGATCACTGGCACAATCGAATCGATCGCAGCCGCGAAATGATTCCTCTTCCCAAAGATCATCGTTGGGGTACAATCAATGTGCTTATTGTAGACAGGAGGGACATATTAAATTTAATTGCCCTGTTTTGAATGAACGTAATAGTGGTAACTCATCTAGAGGAGGTCGTGGTGGTTCGCAGCAGGCATCACGTGGTAGAGGTCGTGGTACTCAGAACGATCGTTCAGATAACTCATCTAATAATAATAATAATTGTTTCGATCAACGTGGATCGTCGCAAGGGCGATCTGCGCAGTACAATGTAGACGACTATTACGTCGATCAGGGAACTGACGACAGTAATTACTAGGATAGCCAAAGGCAAGGAGAGGGAGTGGTATCAGTTCCGGTTGATCAGAGAGGGCCTTACGTCGCAGTTGCTACATCGGGCGTCGTTGAGCCTTTTCTGTTGGACACTGGTGCAGCGAAAAGTTCTATTCAGCATTCAAAACTCCCTGGCGCACCTTTGTCTGGCTTAACAAATGTTTCCGTAGGATTCTCTGGCGCCCCCGTTAGCAATCCAGTTTCACGCCCTTTGCCCCTTAAAATTGGGCCACGTGAACTAGAAGCTCCGTTGATTCTGACTACTGGCTGTGGTGAAAATCTTTTGGGCCTGGATTTGCTTAAACGTTTGTATGCGACTTTGTATTGTTCTCCTGCGGGAGTACAGCTTACGTTTGGAGAGAGAGTTGTCTCTCCCATGTACTTGTCTCTCGACAAACTCCCACCGGAATTGAGTTCTCTTCCTGCGTCTTTGTGGGCAACGGGTCCGAATGATGTGGGCCTACTTGATATCTCGCCCTATGTTGTTCAGTTGAAATCTAATGTGCGATTGCCACGTATTCCCCAGTATCGTATCTCTCTTGATGGTGAACGAGCATTGTTAGCGATCATTTATGATTTGATCGAGAAAGATGTTATTGAAGAAACTCGGGGAAACGTGTGCAACAGCCCTGTGCTGCCCATTCTTAAACGTACTGATCCTTCAAAACCGCCTGTTTATCGTTTTGTTATCGATTTACGGGAAGTGAATAAAATTGTGGTTCCTCAATTTCCTGTTGTGCCTGACATCACGGCGCTACTGACTCTGATTCCAGCTTCTGCATCGTGGTTTTCGGTGATTGACTTGAAAAATGCGTTTTTCAGCATCCCGATTGCTGAAGAGAGCAGAGACCTTTTCGGTTTCTCTCTCGGTGGACGTAGCTTCCGGTTTAAACGCGCTCCTCAGGGCTACTGTGAAAGTCCATCGATTTACAGTCAAGCCTTGAAGGGTCAACTGGATGCGTTTCCATTGCCGGTTGGTGCGGCCTTAATCCAATACGTCGACGACTTATTGGTGGCTGCCGATACTCAGGACATTTGCAAGATTGCTACGGTATCGTTGCTGCAACATCTCTGTGAGTTGAATCACAAGGTGTCACCTACTAAACTCCAATATTGTTGTCAAGAAGTAACCTATCTAGGTCACTTATTGTCAAAGGAGGGAAGGAGGTTGACCCCAGAGAGAATTGCAGCGATTGCGCGAATGGCTGTGCCAAAAACCCAAAGAGATGTGCGTGCCTTTCTAGGTATCACGTCGTACTGTAGGCAATGGATTCCTAATTTTTCATTGCTAGCGAAACCATTGGTGGCTCTTACGTGCAAGGATGTTTCAACTCCTTTACCATGGACGGAAGAATGTCAGAAAAGTTTTTCTGAACTGCGTGATTCATTGTGTTCGGCTCCTGTGTTAGGTACCCCTGACTACAGTAAGCCGTTTACATTATATGTTCACGAGAGGGAAGGTTGTGCTTTGAGTGTCTTAACGCAGCCTTTTGGTGGTAAGCAACGTCCATGCGCATATTTTTCCTCGACCTTGGACCCAGTAGCTAGAGCCTTGCCGAGTTGCTTGAGAGCAACAGCGGCAGCTGCGGTCTCCATCCGACAATCAGCAGGATTGGTCATGGATAATATGCTTACGGTGATGGTTCCGCATGCAGTCGATACTCTTTTGAATCGTACGAAAACTCAGCACTTGACGAGTGCGAGGTTGTCTGGGTACGAATTGACGCTCTTGGCAAGCCACATTCAGATCAAACGTTGTAATGTTCTGAACCCGGCAACTTTGTTACCAATTAGCACAGAGTCAGATGAAGTAGCAGAACATGACTGCTACTTGAGGACTGAAGAGGAAACAAAAGGTCGAGTGGACCTTAAAAACACCCCTTTGGAAGATCCGGACGGTATATTGTATGTGGATGGGTCATGTTTTAAGTTGTCGAATGGTGATGTGACTACTGCTTATGCTGTTGTAACGTTGAATACTGTTGTTGAGACTGCAAGGTTGAATCAGAATTCTGCCCAAGCTGCAGAGTTGATTGCTCTTACTAGAGCATGTGTGTTAGCGAAAGGGAAACGTGTGAATGTGTTTACTGACAGCCAGTATGCGTTTGGAGTCGCGCACAGTTTTGGACGATTGTGGAGAGAGAGAGGTTTCTTGACGTCGCATGGTACGAAGATTCAGCATGGCCAACTTGTGAATGATCTTTTGGATGCACTGACGTTGCCTAAGCAAGTAGCGATTGTCAAATGTAGTGCGCATCGTAAGGTGACGGATGATGTTGGTCGTGGTAATGCGTTTGCAGACGAGATTGCTAAGGAGACTGCCCGGAACCTTAGCACTCGAATGTATGTGACGAGTTCGGTTAGGTGGCCTACAGAATCAGGTCTGTGTGAGGACACTATTGAGAGTGTGAAAGAAATTCAGAATGAGGCCACCGAGACAGAAAAGGTGAAGTGGAAAGAAAGCACGGGAAAGTTGGATGTGAATGGTTGTTGGATTGATTTGTCAGATCAGAAAAGATGGTTGTTGCCGGATGCGTATGTGCTGGCCGTTGTGACAATGGCACATGGGTTAGCGCATATTAGCGCGAAAGGTATTTGTAAGTTGCTGTCTCCAGTGTGGAAGAATGATGGTATCACGAAATGTGCTGAACGTCTGGTGAAGAATTGTATGGTGTGTATGATGTACAATCCTGGCAAAGGAACCCCAACTCCTCCTGGCAGTTTTGCTCCCCCTTCGTATCCCTTTGAGGTGATACAATTGGACTTCATCCATATGGAGCGATGCAATAACTTGAAATACGTTTTAGTTGTGGTTTGCGCATTCTCCCGATGGATCGAGGCCTATCCTCTTAAAGACAATACTGCTTTGTCTACTGCGAAAATCCTACTGAAGGAATACTTTCCTCGGTACGGAATGCCTAGAGTCGTGTGGTCAGATAACGGAAGTGAGTTTGTGGGTAGTGTGATGAAGAGTGTATGTAAGGGCCTTGGAATTAATCAAAAATTCCATAGCGCCAATCATCCCCAGTCAGCTGGTTTAGTTGAGGGGTATAATGGTACCCTTAAATTAAAGCTAGCAAAGATTCAGGCTACGACTGGTCTGTCGTGGCCTGACGCCTTACCTTTAGCATTACTGTCAACTAGGGCGACTGTACACTCCCGAGTAGGGCTTAGTCCCTATGAAATAGTGTTCGGCCGTCCTGCGAATGTGTGGGGGGTTCCTAGGCCGGGAATGTTCTCTGATCTTGAGTACCCAATGTTGATCGATTATCTACATGACTTGACTGCTAAACTGAGGTTAATTCACCAACAGGTTTACGACGCATTGCCGACGCAGACGGAGGGTCCAGGCCACCAGCTCCAGCCCGGAGATTGGGTGGTGACAAGAAACTTTTCACGTAAAAACAATCTGGACCCGAGGTTCACCGGACCTTATCAAGTGCTCCTGGCCACGAGGACTGCCGTTCGTCTTGAGGGACGGAAGAATTGGGTGCATGCCACCCACACTAAACGAGTCCCCATTCCTTTGCCGGCAGACCTGTGGGTAAGGAGAGGCATTGCGTCTACAGAAACAGAAACATTGCCAGCGTTTGTGCCTTTTAGCGACGCACAGCCTGTTGGAGAATCATCAGCGCAGCAGAAAGACTCCGTTGAGAAATTGTCATCGGAAAACTCAAGACCAGAACACTTAACTGATCAGCAGGACGCTGTCTCTTCAACAGATCCTTTGTTCGACGAGCAGACCCGTCCTGGGAAACACCGATACTCTCTGCGATCTCGCACTAAGAACTAATAAAAGATCCTGTTTTGCTGTATTGTCAACTGCATTATCCCGTTTTCCGTGATCAGTTTTGAACATTCGTATTATTGTAATTGATTTTTGTATACATATATTGAGTTTCCTTCATTGTATCTTTTTGCCTCCACAGCTGAGAGACTTTGTTTTTGCATATATACATCTTGTGTATTGAAGGCCGTAGGGCCGCGCGCGTACCTCCTTCTGGATAGTAGGTCTTGACGCTAGGTTAAAGGCCGTCGGTTCCTGGGAACTCCTAGGGATTGACTATTGCTACACAGAACGAAGTGCGTCAAGAAACGTTGCGGACGGTCGTAGGGAATGGCATTCTCGAAGCTGAACGACTTGGAAGGAGCTCAGGTTCATCGATTCAAGTTGCAGCAACTCAGTCGTACCAAATGTTTTATATTCCAGCTGTTTGTATTGTTTGTGACTGCTTCAGCATTATTGGCGGGTGGAGTGTATTACACGATGTCTTACTTCTTACCTGCTACACCTACTCCTACTCCAGACCCTAATCTTACCTCTACTGCTTCTCCTCATTCTTTTCACATGCTACCGGAACACGAGCAGGCTAGACGTGTAGAATTCCGCAATAATTCCTTTATTCAGCTCCTTCATCAGCATCAGTTAGTGGTTAACACCACTAATTGTTGGGTGTGTGGGCTGATGCCACATACTACGGATAAGGGAATTCCATATCTGGTGTTACCGTATAGCTCCCAAGGGTCCGCTCGAGCATTTCAAACAATGTTTCGAAGCGCACTGGGTTTCCACCCCATTCGAGAACCACGTTCCCCCTACTCTGGTCCTACCTCGTATCAGAAACCTTTGTCAATAGCAATAGAGGATTTAGATCGCGATATCTATGATCCTTCGCTTATTCCTGAAGAAGAGGTACAAGCTTATAGGGTCCTAAGTAGAGGTGAATATAGTGCGTTCACTAGCGAAAAACAGCTTAAAAGCTCGCCTCCAATATGGGTCGTACCCCACACTGGTAATTTTTGTCTCATGGGTCGTGGCCGAAGATCACAAGCCCGACTTGGAGCAAGTTCTTGCATTGAAAATTACATACTGCCGATGGTCTCGTCCCCTGTGTTTCTGGCTGCCAAGGGTACATACTTTATCTGTTATGATCGTGCATATGCATGGTTGCCCGCTGACTTCATGGGCTCATGCTTCATTGCAAATTTGTTGCCTCCGACGTTTACTGTAGATGCCGATTATCATAAGACTAGAGTTGTGCGAGGCGTAATTAGCGAAGAGGATACTGCCGGTCAAGAGGCAGGAGATTTTTTTAAGGGTTTCCTCCCGTTTTGGGGACCTATGGTTAATAGTAGGAACCTGAGACAATTGACTCGAGTGGTAGAATCGACAGCTAATATTACAGCCAGTGCCCTTGGTAATATTACCACTGAACTTCAGGCGGAGAGACTTATGACGTTACAGAACCGTATGGTTTTAGATGTCATCTTAGCAGATCGAGGTGGGGTATGTAAGGTGATCCATTCGAGTTGTTGCATTTTTATTCCAGATAATGCTCCAACTGTCTATCAAGCCATCTCGAGGTTGCATAAGATCTCCGAATCCATACACGTGGATGTAGGGGATTGGACGTTACTTGGATGGTTTTGGGGCCTGATGTCGACTTGGGGTTGGAAGATTCTGATGATCATTGGAGTTGTTGTGGTGTTCCTGTTCACGTGTTGCCTTTGTGTGCAGTGTGGTCCTGCCTTATGTGGCCTCTGTGCTACAACGTGTATGAGACAGCCACCTGTTACCAAGGGGACTTGTTTGGACAGAGCTATGCTACAGCAACATCTCGATGGTCTGATGAATATTGAATATGATTCCGACTAGTGCTTGCCTACATGAGGGCAAAAGGAGCGTCTGAGGTTCCGTGACAATTGTAAATGGTGCATTCGACTCGCACGAATATGGTCGAGTCTGGTATCTAAGAACCGCAAATGACGAGTTTAGTAAGTGCGCGCAGTTTCGCTGTGCTACCTTTAACCGTTCGTTTGTTATGTGGATTTTTCATCTGTACCCATGGGTTCCATCTTAGATACGGCATCCATTTTGTCTCTTGCCCTCAAGTAGCCAGCGAACGGACGCTGTCCGCTTCGCGACCCTGGGACTCCCAAGATATTTGCGGAAGACACATGTTCTTTGTGAGTGTCTTTATGACGAGGGGGATGCTACTGTAAGGCAGATGGCGCCGCTCAAGGCTCATCTTGCCGCACGGACTTATTGTCTCAGCCGTGCATCTCATTAGGCACGTCCCTTTGATGCCTGTATCTCGTGGTTCCCGATACCTCCCCTTTTACACCCTTTTCGATCTCCCCACTGTTTCCGTCTTCCTCTGCACCTGTCTTTGTTCCTATTTCGATCTGTTTTACTACCGATTGGAATTCACTAATGTTGGGAAGATGGGTTTTTACAGTTGGGAGCCGCCAAATGTTTCCGCACTTATGATCCGGACCTCATGTGTTTTCAAAGTGACCAAAGCGACCCCTCTGGGGGATAATGGTGGGAACCGGGTTGTAAACTTTTGTGTTCAATGTAATCCTATGGGTAAAAACTGTATAAAAAGAGCGATCTACAGAACCAATTTGAAGCAGTCTCCCCAAGTTGCACGTGTGTTGCTTGTCGTGATTACTGTATTCCCTGCAGTAAATAAACCTTGAATCTTTGACGCCGAAGGAAGTGTCCCGTGTCTCTGTGATTCGTACGCCGGAGCAGGTTACCCACGAAGGTTTCAGGTGTTGTGCCCTGGCACCGCTGGGTCCTACAGAACCCAGTCCTTCAGCTCGGTAACTCGCCCCCCCTCATACACCTCTGTAAATAACATGACAAGATGTGGGGCTAGTGTGTCAGCAAAATGCTGGTAGAACTCAGCCAGGAGGGGGTCAGGCCCCAGTGTCTTACCAGGCGCCAACACCGCAATAATGGCCTTGACTTCCTTCGGTGTGACTAGGTCTTCCAGCTCCTCCTGAGCTTCAGCCTCCAGTGTGCGGAGCTGTAAGGGGCCCTAGAAGTGTCATATATCCTGCAAGGGGCCGCGGCTGGAGCCTACTACAACTTTTCGTATTACATCTGGAATGAGTTATTATTTACATCCGGATCGTGCACCACTTCTCCGAAGTCCAAGCCAATTTGTGCGATGGGTGCTCCCCCAGCTCAGGTTTGATAAGCTTCGCCAGTAGTTGGCCCACACTCCCTTCTTCCCTCTGCACTCTGTCTAGGTAATCGTTGTAGTTGTAAAACTGCAGTCTTCCCAATGTGTCAATGTAACATTCTCGTGCTTCCTGTAGGGACACCTGGGCCCCCTCATCCAGCCCTGTAAATTATCAAGTCTGCGAATGGTCCCCTCCAATTCCAAGCGCTCCCGGCGTAGTTCCCTATGGGCCCCACTTGCTTGACCCATGCAGTGGCCCTGTATGACCACCTTGAATGCCTCCCATTCCATCTGGGGCAATGAGGCTGTGTTAGCATTAGTGAGGAAGTATGCTTGAGTTAGTGTGAGCAATGAGGCCCTGAAGGGGGCATCGTCGACGTCGAGCAACAACGGATTTAATTTCCATGCAGGGATCAGGGGACGCCTCCCCGGTGGTTGATATAATATTAGTAGCGGGCTATGGTCCGACAAGGTATGCCCCAAATATTCAGAGAGGGAGACGGAACTATTGAAGGCTGGGTAACATAGGAATGCATCAAGTCTAGAGTGCACCTGGTGAAAAAAAAGAATATTCCCTGTCCCTTGCATGCTGCAGTCTCCATATGTCCTCGAGACATTCAGGTATGGAAACCCAATGCTGTGGGGTGCAGCGAGTCCCCAATAGGGAGGGTGGGAATGATCAACTGCAACATCCGCAATGCAATTAAAGTCGCCCCCGGAGATAAGGTGACCACTCAGGTGGAAAGCCAATGAGGCGGAGAAAGACTCCAGGAAGCCGACTTGGTTGAAGGCATACATATTGCATAGCATCACCTCCTGCCCGCTAATCTTCGTGTAAGTCGGGCATATCACCCCTCCATATCAAGCCAGGAGTGTTCAAGGGCAAAGGGGACCCCAGGCTTCACCCAAATTAACACCCCCCCTAGCAAAGGCTGAGAAGGTGGTTGCAAAGATCTGGCCCCTCCGTCTCCTCTTCAATTTCCCAGCCTCCTCCCTATTAAGATGTGTCTCCTGGAGGAATGCAATGAGCACATCCCTATGCCGCAGATAGGAATAAATGTGGCGTAAGGCCATTGTACCTTTTCCTTGAATGTTGCTTGGCATGCCCACAGGAATACACCCCACATCCATTTAAAGGGGACCCCTCCCCCACCCACCCCCTCTGTAATGCACACCCCCCCTCCTCTGTAAACAACAAGGCAAGGAACTCCAACAGTTGAACCCCCATATTGAACAACTCCCAAACCCCAGGGCAGCCTGACAATGGTCAGTCGCCCAAATGACATGTGAAAAATAGCCCATGATGAGATCCTAACTCAGGAAGGTCCTCAGCCGGTGTGAATAGGTAAAGACAATGTTCTGGTTTACAAACCGCCCGGAGAGCTCCTTCCCCTCAAACTACAGATCAGCTCAAGACCAGGGTCCGTCAGCAACAGTTGAGGAGCCAGGATCACCAACAAGTTCAAGCATCCTCAGATGATTTCATCAGCCGTGTTCGGTGTCACCACCGGTAATTTTCTGTTGCCACTACGGGAGGTGTCAGAGTCGTTGTCCTTAGTGTCCCTTAAAGAGTGAACCTCCACATCTGGGGATGTGCTCCTGCCCAGCATGAGTGCTGCCAACGCTTAAAGGGCTTCAGCTCTTTCCCTCTCTGTTTTCAAGGCAGTCGGTTTCTTAGGGGCTCCGCAGCGAAACAGCCTTCCGGCGCGTTTCCCCAGTTCCATTGTTTTCTGCAGCTCGGGTCCGGGGCCGTGGACCGATAGGCCCCAGCTCTGAATGTCTCAATCCATTCCAAGGCTTCTTTTGGACTGCCATTTTTGGGGAACAGAAAATACTGTGTGCTGCAGAAATGTAAGGACCCAATTCAAATAGTTTGCCCGCTACCTGGCTAAAGTAAAGAGTCCATCGGCCCACCCTTACTGGCAGAAATTCGTCATCTAGAGCTCAAGGAGATCTAGAGCTAGGACCACAGCCCTGAGCCACCTTGCCCTGCTGGGTGCCTGACCTCGTGCTCCTGAAAGGCTCTTACCAAGGTGGATGTTCAAATCATGTGAACTCTAGTGAAGTGCAGTGCTCAAGTGGGTGAGAAATTAAAAATGGCTACTTGGGCAAAAAATATGTTTATTGAGGATTGTCCAAGTGTCATACTTAAAATAACCTGATAGTATGAGAAATATGAACTATCTCCTGGCTAAGGCTAATGCGGTCGACATGTTTCAGCCGTGCTGGTCAACTGACCCGGCTTTCTTCAGGACCTAGATGCTAAACTAGTACAAGCTACTGCAGGAAAAAATACAACTTGTGCATTAAAACTGTGTAAACAAAAAAATAATAAGAATATATAAGTAAATCTGTGGCACTTGCCACCCTACCAGACACGCAATGTACGTGCTTGCAGGTAGGAGCTACCTCTTCTTTCCCAGCTTTATGTGGGAGGAAAACCTCACCTCACCCGGCTGACTGCTCGGAGAAGGAAGCCCCGCTCTGTCCCTCGGTGCTCCAAACCAGACTGCTCTATTTTTGTTGACATTCACATTGTTCTTCCACTCACTCCAGCATGCACCATGGGGCAATAGGTCAGCCACTGCAGACACTGGCTGACTTTTCTGTGAGTTACGACTTGCTGCTCTTTTAGTAGGTACACAGCCATGCACAAAGTAGTTTCCTTTACTGCCATGGACTACTAAGGCAACGTGTGCTTTTTTGAGGCTAAAAAAAATATTTTTATCTTTAGCCAATGCTTTTTTTTGATTGCTGAGGGCCCAGCAGCTTTCCGAATAATAACGTTTTACAGAAACCGTGAAAGACTAATACAAGAATTGCCAATGGCAAATGACTGGCAGGCAGTACCAGACCTATTTGCCAATGCTTGTTTGTATCTGTTTGAAGATACCTAATTAGCAGCTCATTCCTAATCAACCTGGGGAAGTGCTGCTATTTTGTATCCCTATGGAATTCTTTCACTTGCACTAAGCTAGACTAAGCTCTAGTAAATGTGCAAAACACATTGGGTTCAGTGGCTCCAAATCGGAAGGATATTTTACAAAAAATACCAAAGGCAAAGAACAAGGATCAAACAACTATAACACTAATAACAACACACAGTGCAGAAAATAAAAAGTTAACAGGAATAATCAAGAAGCGCTGGGGAATTTTAAAGTTGGATCCGACATTATCAAGAATCATAGGAGACCACCCCAATATCACATATCGACGAGCAAGAAACATTGGTGACAAAATTGTTCACAGCCACTTTCAGGAAGCACCAATCACAACCTGGCTCCAAAGATAAGCTTCCGGCCCTGCAAACAATGAAAAGTATGTAAAATAGCTGCACCAATGAAATCAGTGGACATTGGCCGGAGGGTAAAATGGAAAATCAGACAGCACTTAACATGTAAAAGTACTCATGTTATCTACATGGTAGAATGAACATGTAGAAAGCGCTATATAGGAAGCATGATATTTGAGGTAAAAAAGAGGATCCTAGGAACACACACGAGCAACAACACATAGGGATCGCTCAAATGCCATAGCGAAACATATACGGAAATACATCATGAAGAAAAGTGGGAACTGGTAAGATTCTGCGCGTTGGAAAAAGTTGTTCAATCTGAAAGAGGTGGAGATCGAATAGGAACTTTAAGACAAAAGGAATCATACCACATTGTAACATTCAGAACACTTGATCACAGCGGTTTAAACCAAAATGACGAACTTTATGTACATCTTTAAAGATCAGAAAGAAGGAAAAGTCAAGTATATAATGAACTCATCAGAGAGTAAAATCTAGACATAAAGGACAACATCTACACAGAAAACTGTAGAGGATGCAGCTGTCCCAAAAGAGAAAAGGAGAAAAGGAGAATTTGAAAAGGAAGAAAAGATCAACCTTTCTTAAATGCTTGAAGTTGAGAAACATGAACAAATTGAATATGAGCTACTCAGAGAGCAAAAACTTATGAACTGAAATGTTAAATGCATTGCTAATGAAATAAATTTTAAAAGAGCACTGTTGAAACACGAGCACTTAGACATTCACTTTAAATAGTAGACTTACATGCATGTAAGCAACGTATTTAATAACTACACATACCACAATGCATCACAAGACAAAAAAGAAGTGGCTTGGTACTTTTAAAAATAAAAGATGTCTATTTCAATGCTGTGACATCCCGTGATCAAGCCTTCAGGGGAAGGTGAAACGCGTTAGGCAGGCAGCGTTTTGAAATAAAGCCGCCTTAAAACTTCAAGACATGCAAGAGAGTGCGTCTTTATTGTCGTTGGGCAGCAGAGTTGTTCCTTGGTGAAATTGGAACCTGCTTGGTCCTGCCGGAAAAGAAGTACCGCTTACAAGGGGAGCGCCAGCGTCAAACTCACATGGTACACTGTAGCAATATATATATATATATATATATATACCACTCAGGGTCCAGAGGACAGGAGCAAGGGACTAAGGGACAGTTTTAAGGCTTTGGAAAAATTTAAACGACAGGAGCAGGCAAAATGGTGGGAGGCGATGTCCCTCCAGCGCTATTTAGACGTGGGCAGGATACCAAGGGACCTACGTATTATGATTGCTCCTAGTTATTAGTCCCTCAACCCAGCAATGATGGCGGAGTGGGGGGAGTGCAATCTCGAATCATCTCGCAAATTGGTGGAAATACTAGTACGCTATGCGGAGATTGATTGAAAAGCCTTACAAGATAAAATTGAACTCTTAGAAAAGGAGATTGAGCCACAAGGTGATCCCCAGTACAAAACTAAAATGGTGGAAGAAATGGAAAAAAGTTTAAACAAGGAAGAAGAAAAAATAAAAAACAGAAAAATGTATAAATTTAGACGTGATAGGGATGACTATTTAAATGCACAAATTTTCACCTTCGCGAGAAGATATGACTCCATGAGGGTAGCTACAGCAAACAAGCGGATAGGGTATGCATCAAGTCAAGCTTCCACTTCAGCACATACAAATCAAGTGACAACTGAATCACCGTCAGGTTCAGAACTCAGTTCCGCAATAGATAGCGGTTCTGAATCAGAAAATACGGGAGCAAGGCAGACCCTACCCAACATCAAGCTCACGTTGGGGGAAGAGTTGGAAATTTTAAAAAGCAGCCGCAGGGAAACTCTGAGGTCGCAAACCAGGGGACAAAACAAAACAGGGCAACAAGGAGGAGGAGGGCCTGCAGGAAAGCCAGGAGAAGGAGTAGTCAAGCGGGGAAGGGGCAGAACCCGCAGATAATAGATGCTATCACCGATGTCCCGCTACTAAAAACTACAGAAGAAGGCCATGAAAATACTATCATCAATTTAGCGGGCATTGACCTCTCCGCAGCAGAACAACAACTTCCATCCCTAGGACTGTCCTATTGTCCGGAATCCAACTTCAGTTACACCCAAACTAGAGCAGACATATACAGATTCATCAGAAAATTAAAATTAAAAAAGTTCCACCGAACGCGAGGAACTCAGGGAGAAACACGTGAAGCAGATACTGCGCAAAATCCAGCCTTCAGGGGGCTGGTTGGAACCGACTATGACCTCCTGTATGAGATGAAAGGCTTGGAAGGACTGAGAGAAAATCAATCACAAGTGGAATCTGAAATGCTGCCATCTCAAATTACAGGCACCAATGTCAAACCTATCACGTCATTTAAACAAAAATCAAAATTTGTGCCCATTATGGCTCATGACTCTATTGATGTTTTTAGTGAACAACTAGTGGCGCAAGTCAAGAAACTCAGTACCAAAACTGTAAATACAAGGAGGAAAATTACCCATCAAGAAAGGCAATATGAGCAGCTAATTAAGAAATTAAAAGAGAATGAACAAATCATCATTAGGAACTCTGACAAAGGCGGAAATTTGGTTTTATGGCCTCGTAATGACTATATGGAGGAGGCCTACAGACAATTAAGTGATACGGACTGTTATCGGAAGGTTGCATATACAAGATTCAAGGAAACACAGGAGGCTCTGTTTGCACTGCTATTAGCTTGGAAAACTTTGGGGCTACTCAACATGAATGAATTTAAATACTTAAAGAAGGAACATCCTATGGTCCCGGTGATGTATTTTATACCTAAAATACATAAAAACCCAATCAAACCTCGGGACGTCCCATCATTGCTGCTTGCGATGGCCTCTTGGAGAATTTATTGAGATATATTGACTCACTTCTACAAGAATATGTTAAGGGCCTCAAAAGTTATGTGCAAGATACCAGTGACTTCCTAACCAAAATTCAATTTATTACCTGGCAACCATCCTATCAAATGCTTGCATTAGATGTCACAAGCTTGTATATGTGTATCAGAAACCAAGATGGCCTGAGAGCTATTGAATATTTCTTAGCCAGTAGACCCATATCCTTTGCTCAACATTCCAAAATGATTTTTAAGATGCTGCAATTTTGTCTGGAAAATAATCTTTTTCTCTTTGATGGTAAAATGAATCAGCAGATTCAGGGCATTGCTATGGGGGCCAGCTTCTCCCCCAGTTATGCCTGTTTGTTTATGGGCTGGTGGGAGGAGCTGGTCCTCAGGCAACAACATGAACTTATATATAACACCAATGTAGTTACATGGCTGCGATACATTGATGATTTGTTTATAGTTTGGGATGGGGATCAGACGAGCGCCCATGAATTCATTGAGAAATTGAATGACAATGCAGTTAACCTCCATTTTATGGCTGACATTAGCAAGTCTACTGTAACCTTCTTGGATGTACAGATTAAGGTAGAGGGAGAAAGACTAACCACAACCCTGTACCGGAAACCTATGGCCGGCAATACTTTATTGCATGCCTCTAGTGCTCACCCGTCGCATTTAATCAGGAGCATACCGTATGGAGAAATACTCCGTATCCGACGGATTTGCAGTGAAGAAGAAGACTGTAACAAGAAATTGCGAGAATGTAAGAACAGGTTTCTAAACAGAGGGTACAGTTCTGCGGTAATAGAGTCAGCCATTAACAAATCCAAATCACTTAGTAGAAGGGATCTGCTAAAATATAAAAACAGACACAAGGAAAAAACTGGAGTTGAGGACCCAGTCAGGCTAATTCTCAACTTTTCAAGACAGGAAAAACAACTCAGGGGACTTGTGAGAAAAAATTGGCCCATCATTAAAAGGGACCCCACTATAGGAGGCACCCTCCCAACAAATCCTGCGGTGTCCTTCAGAAAAACTAACAGTATGGGGTCCTCATTAGTGAAAAGTAGTATCGAGGCCAGGCCTAAAAATAGCTGGCTGAGGGCTAGAAAAGGCTTTTACAAATGCTCAGTGTGCAAGGCTTGCCAATTTGGGACTAATACGATCAGCTATAAAACAGCCTGTGATCCAGGCATTGATAGAATCAATTTACATTTGACGTGCAAAACAGAATATGCCATCTATGTGCTAACATGTAGTTGTAATTTAAACTAGATAGGGAGCACAAAATTGCCTGTGCACAAAAGAATATTGCAGCACATTAGAGCTATATGCAATAATGAGGAAAGCTACCCAGCAGCCAGACATTTCAAATTGTGTCACAACAGCGATCCCAAATTCTTAAAATACTATGTGATAGATGCTGTACTCCCTAGCAAGATGGGTGGAAATAGGGAAGCTAAGTTAAGGTGCCTAGAAACATCATATATACTTAGATTTGATTCCAAGCACCCCAGGGGTTTGAATAATACGGAGGATTTATATACTTTCTTATAATGAACTCCTCATATCATCATTTCAACCTATTCTAGATGTATATCATATTGATATGTTTACATATTTATGGACTATGAAGAAATCTTTTCTATGAATTTTTTTATACATTTGTAGGATATCTTTATATAAATATATATAGGCTGTATTCAATCAGAGCAAGAGCCATTTTTTATGGGTTTTAGATCATGGTATAAATGAATACATAATATTAATTCACTTCTCCACTATTGTTCTTTTAGCATGTGATTTGGATTTTTAGGATGTAAATATTTATATATTTTATTACATTAGGGATGATTTTAGAACCAATTGTTTAAGTATTTAAGAATTAATATTTATATTGATATTTATTAACAATGGTTTCATAATTGTACTGATCCCTGATGTGGTAGATGTGTAGAATGGGTGTCCCATTGTCCTTAGCACATGTTCAAAATGAATATAGCACAGGTCACTTTAACTACAATAGAACATTTTGCCCATGTGGTACGATGGAAATGTAAATTATGGTATTTACACTATCACTGGTTTTGCACATATCATTTTTTTAGATAATTATTCACTTAGGTTATAGGGTGTTTTTTTAGACCTAGTCCAATACTTTTATCCTTCGAATGCATTGAAGCAATCATTTTTACATTTGTACAAAATTGATTTTGTGAAAATGTTACTTACTTAAAACATGATAATACCAATGCATTTAGGCGGTAATTTGTTGATGTAAAGGTAATACCAATAGGAAGTATTGTTTCTATGTTTATTAAATTGGAGTTGCACTGGCACTTTAAAAGAAAGAGAAAACTACACTGAGTTGTCATGTGATCAAGGGAGGGATCTCCTGAAACGCGTCATGGCGGCAGTGGCGAAAATAAACTGATTGCACTGAACCTGGGTCTGCACTGGTCTTTTTTCGAAGAGGCATTGAAATTCAAGACGAGGTTGGATATATATATATACAAAATTAACAAACATAGCTATAACATAAACACATATTAAACCTAATTAAAATAACAGAAACATAATGTAAAACCAACAAAAATAAAATTCAAACAAAAATTCTAAACATTTTTGTAAATGATTTAAACATTATTTGAAAAATAATTGAAAATAATAATGATAATCAAAAGTAAAAAACACTAGAGTAAGTGATTGACTTTGAATGAGTCAGATTTACACTTTTAACTTCAATGTAGGCAAAAGCAGGCAAATTAATAAATGTTGTCTGCTGCAAAAAATGAGGGCATGCCCCTCTTGTTTCCAAGGCAATAACCATCTGACCGGTTGTGTAACCATATGTCATGTGTAAAGGAAAGCATATGTAGGTCTCCAAAGAGCAGACTCTGTGGGCAGCATCCATTAAAGATGCAATAAAGAAGGTTTCCGAGGAGGAGGATGTTTCTCATTTGGTTAAGTTGGCATGTTAAAAGATTGGTACGCTTCAACTAACAAACTGACGTGATCTGGCCATGTGAGGGCTTCTGTCTAAGTTCAGAGGTCTGCCATTAATTGAGCGTATAAGAGGCGAGTGTGAGAGCAGCTCCCCTTCCTAGCCTACATCACTTCCAAGAGAATCTGCTTCTTATTCAAGTCACCACCAGAAAAATCACCATGGATATCTAGCAGAGAAAATACCTACCCTAGGGGGAGCAGTGTCATGGAAGAAGTCAGAACACAGAGTTCAGCAGGTGGATCCTACTACAAATACTGCCTACTATCTTATTATCGAGATTGGTGGGTGGCATTTGGGAGAGTCTGTTTTACAGACAACAAATCACGCTTGTCAGCAGGCTGTTTTACACTACTCAGGGTGATCGCTGCAGGCCTTGCTAGACAACATGTTTATTTTAACTACAGCACTGAGGGAATAGTGTTCTCTCTCTCTATGGGCATAGAATCTTCAAGTGCTGGTGCTCCACCGTCAAAGTTTCCCAAAGAACTGTGCAGATGCAGGCAGCAGGAGCAATGTTACCTCAATACCATAAAATGAGCAGAGCTTGGAGACCTCTTTATTTGCTATATAACCCCAATTTTAAACATATTTCTCTGAAAATACTTTTATATCCTTACAAAAATAACCCACACATCCATGGTCTGATAGAAACTTACCAGTAGAACTTTTATGCCTAGATGCATCAACCTTTTTAGGAAGTGCAAACGGTGTGATTCGCAAAAATCGGCCGTTTGCACTTCCTAAATTGGTTTTTGGGATGCATCAAGCATTTTTGGAAAATCGCTATTTTTAGCGAATTCCAAAAATGCGATTGCTTTTAAGGAATCGCAAATTTGCGATTCCTTAAAAGCAATGCATCATTGACAAAATATTTGCGATTTTAAAAATTGCATTTGCAAATTACCACGAAGTTGAACTTCGTGGTAATTTGCAAAATTGTTTGCAAAATTGTTTAAAAATGCAGTAAAATGCATTTTTTAAACTGTTAAGTTACAGACACACATGTCCTTAGGACATGTGTGTCTGTAACTTACATGTAAAAGTGCATTTCATGGGTGCAGGGGGGGGGGTTCTTTGGACCCCCCTCTCCACCCTTGAAAGGCTTTGTTGAATTCCGATTTTAAATTGCGAATTCGCAATTCCCATTCATTCCTATGGGCATTTCAGCCCATAGGAATGAATAGGAATTGCGAATTCGCAATTTGAAAATCGCATTTTTTATGCGATTCAGTAAAAATTGCGATTTTTACCGAATCACAAAAAAAATGCGAAAAAAATGATGCATACCATTTTGAGATTCCTAATTTGCGATTCGGTAATTTTCGCAAATTCGGAATCGCAAAACAGTACTTTGATGCATCTGGGCAATACTTCCCACACTTGTGATCACTGATGCTCTAAAGACCAGCTCATCGAGCAGCTTGATATTACTTCTTCCAGAAAGGGATGTGAAACTTTGGCTTCTATTTTTCAACCTGGGAGTGGAGTTGCTGTTGAGAACGCTTCTCACAGGGGACAGGGGTGACCTGGATAGTGAATGCATTCTTCTGGAATGCCTTGGGTGCCCTTGCTTGGGGGCAATGGGGTTCAGGATCTGAGTGTGGAAGGGCCCCTTTGAACAAAACCTTAGTTGAGGTCAGAGCGCTTCTATAGAAACGTGGCCACAGAGCAATATACAAGATGGTTGGCACTGCTTTGGAACGCATAATAGAAATGTTTTTAATTGTGCATTCCAAAGGAGGGTCAGCCATCTTAAATGGTAATCTTAGGGGAGAGGATATGGTGTAGGGGGTTGAACAGCTGATCTTGAAGCTGGGGAACGGGGTACAAGTCTTGGCAGGAGGCTCAATATCCTGTAATTCTTGACAAATCACTTAATTTCTCCGTGCCTGTCAATGTGTCCATTTGCAATGTAACTGGTGCTCATGTAAAGCATTCTGATACCTTAAATTGCAAAAATAAATGTTAAAAAAAGGATGAACAGCAAGAGGGGGTGATAACCAAATACAAGAGAGTGTGAAAAAAAACATAGGGCGGGTAGGTGATAGGGAGCACAAATATTGGAATTGCGGGATGTCATTTTTAAAAGTACCTTGTTAGTGCATAGCCATTAGAAGGGCACTGATTGCAAGCCACTGACCCCCAACTGGAATGGGTACTTGGAAAGGGATCTTGGTCTAAGCTTCAGGGAACACTATTTTAGTTTTTTCCTTCTTCTTCATCTCTTTCTTTTGGGAATGAAAGAAGATGGTACGTATGAGAGATGTTTGGTTTCTGCATTAGTACCCATCGATGTGAATAGTGGTATAACGTGGTTGTGCTTTCTTGTTGTAGGAGTTTACTCTACCAGTGAGAGAGAGGTATCTCTTATGGTTCACAAAAGGAACACCAAGAGTGTGTTAACCTGGCTCTAGGTACAAATCACCTTGTTTTAACAGTGCGTTCTCTCTCTACAGGTATCCCAATCCCAGCTGTTTCTACCCTAATTCCCTTTCCCTCACTTGATTGCCTCAATACTCTGTGTGTTTTCCTTCAGAGTTGGGGATGTCAAGAGGTGGACCTTCTTGTGCATCATCCGGATTCTGAGGAGCTCCTGTGAACGTTACAGGAAGTGCCACCTGATGACATGAGAAGCTGCTGCTGATGAGAGATAAGCAAGAAAAGGAGAGTGACTGGCAAAACCTATGAATGGTAAGTAACAGGGGCTGTGGGCAGGCTGTAATCCCCTTTTAGGATTTATTTATTGTGTGCAAAATGTTTCATAAGCACAGCGAAAGCGCAAGCACTGTGTAGGCAGAACCTAAAAAGAATCAATTATCTGGATGCAATCATCCCTTAAAATTAAATTGTCAGTAGGGTATTTTAAGAGTATCTGCTATACGATAGATTAAAATTGGGAATCAGGATTGTTGGGTCCATAAATATTGAGAATACATATTGCAGTATCATTAATCTTAAGATGAACCAATAACCTTCTACTAACTATGGGCCTGATTTACAAAGGTAAACTGAGCTGAAAGTCTAACTTTACAACTTTTGGTATTCGCAAAAGGGCATTTACAAGTAGTAAAGTTGGACTTTTGTCACAGTTAAACTTAAGATCTGGTCTTAGGGTTAACTTTTTGATCTCAGGTAAACTTAAGACCAAAACTTAAGTTTAATTGAGACAAAAGACTAACTTTACTGCTCATAAATGCCCTTTGTGAATACCAGAAGTTGGACAGTTAGACTTTCATCCCAGTTAACATTTGTGAATCGGGCCCAGGGTCCTTTTCTTCTGAGAGCCACTTTACAGTTAAATGTCTGTGGCATAGAATAGTGACTCCAGCCTTATTACCTAAAGCTGAAGAGTAGAAAATATCTCCAACCCACTGTGTCCTAGGTTTACATATATCAATATTCAATAGATAGGGTTTTTGTCGTAACACCAGTTGACCTTCCAGCCTTTACAGATGGGTCAACACTCATTGTCTTTTTTTTTTTAAACAGATTTTATTTGTCACAGGTCACATATATCACATAGCTCCGTAAACCGGAGACTGCAGCATACATCAATGAAATTACAATAATGCTGTAGGCTTTTACACCAAAAAAAAACAGCCCCCACCCCACCACCCCCCGATTGCGTATACGCCAACCCAACTAAAAGATTACATGACCAATGTAGCACACTGAGTCCGTCCAGCACCCCACAAATCACTACCTTCATCCCAAGTCAAATAGGTACAATGGATGCCTCCTCCGGCGGCGGGTCAATCTCCAATCCCCTATACTCCGCCCACCTTTTCCAAATCTTAAAATGCTTACGGGGGCATCCCCTGGCAACAAAAATTGGCAGCTCTAGCCCCATGCAGAAATCCATCCCAGATCGCCATGCAGCCCAGGGCAGAGCCCGAGTCGGCTTCCAAGTCCTATCTACATCCCTCTTCGCCAGCGTAAGACCAAGCAATAAAAGGTGGCGCTTATATCTATTGCCCCCAATACCCTCCAGCACATGTAGCAATGCCAGTCTCGGTGTGTACCGAAGCTCCCAAGCTAACACCTCCGACAAACAGGAGAACACCCCCCTCCAGAATTTATGCAGTGCAAGACAACCCCAGGCTCTGTGTAGAAGTGTGCCCTCATGCGTCCCACATCGGAGACACTCAGGGGAGCCTATCATTCCCACCCTCCACAGTCGCACTCTGGTGAAATACACACGATGTAGGTATTTAAATTGCAATAACCGTAGGCATGTGGATATGGCGGCTCCACGCGGACTCGCCAGAGCCTCCGCCCAATCTTCTTCCTCAAGGTCGCCCACATCCCCTACCCATGCTGTCCGGAGGCTCTGTAAATCAGTGGAGTAATGATGAACTAACGTCTGGTATATGCGAGAGATCTTACAGTCAGGCAATTCACCCATGAACACCTTTGCCCCCAAGGGGCTAAATTCAGGAAGGGACTCCAGCCCCACTAGATGAGGTGACAGTGCGTGTCTGAACTGTAAATACTTAAAAAATTGGGACCACTACATCCCATATTCATTACGTAGCTCTTGAAAGGATTTAAGTGTCAAATCTGTCATCAGGTCGCCTAGGGACGATATCCCCATAGAGTCCCATTCCTGGAAACCACGCAGCGCCCCCAACTCAGGCAACCGCCCATTACTCCACAGAGGCGTCTCCCGGGTCAAAACATTCCACCACCCCATCCTATGCAGAGTCCGCAGCCAGACATGAAATACCACCTGTGTGGCCGAGGGGAGGCCCCGTCGCAATGGTGCGGAGTAGAGCAGCGTGTGTAGTGACCTAGTGCCCATCAAATGTCACTCCACCGCATAAGCCGGATCCCCCCTGTCCCCGTACCACCACTCATTAAGCACCAACAGGTGTGCTTCCTGATAATAGGGAAAGGACATCTGACGTCGCAAGCCCCCCGGTGTATGTAGAGAGGAAACACGTACGCAAGGCCACGCAAACTGCCCCCCTCCCAAAGAAACCCACCCAAAGCCGAATTAACCTGTTGGAACCAATGCGGCAAAAGCAAATAGGGGTGGTTCTGCAATTGATAAAGAAGACGAGGGAGCGCCACCATTTTAAAAATAGCCGATCTACCGTAGATCGTTAGGGGCATGCAAGACCATGCCCTAAGATCCTCTTGCGTGCTTTCCCACACCAAGGCCAAATTCCGCTCCTTAGAACAATTGGTGAAGTCGAGAGATATACTCCCAGATATTTCATCCCCCCAGGTGCAAGCTGAAGAGCGGAAGCCCAGTCCCCTGTCCTATATTGATCGTCCAGAACGCATAGAGTAGATTTGCTCGGGTTCATATAGAGCCCCGAGGTCTCGCCAAAGATCTGCAAAATTCGCAGCAATCGCAGTCCCGACCTATCTATATCAGTGAGGAACAACAGGACATCTTTGGCATATAACACTATCTTATCAGCAACACCGGGAGCCCATCTGAAGCCTTTGTGCGGAGCATCAATGCACATCCACTCCACCAGCGGCTCCATAGCAAGCGCGAACAGATAGGGGGAGAGGGGGCACCCCTGACGTGTGCCCCGTTGGATCTGAAAGGAGCGAGATATCGCCCCCCCACCCGCACAGACGCTGTAAGATCTGTATAAAGCAGCCGCAAGTAGGCCATGAAACGTGGGCCAAAGTTAACACTCATTGGGCCCGATGTAGGTATCAAATACCGGTCGGAAACGGCAGATTTCGGCCGTTTCCGACCGGTATTTGGCCTACTGAGATGTAGGGGACCTTTTTTTGTCCGATTCGGTATTTTACCGATTCGCTAAAATTACCGAATCGCAAAAATACCGAATCGGTAATTTTACCGATTTTTAAATTTGGGATGTAGGTGGGATTACTTTCTGTCCCACAGGCCCTTCAGATTCTGTATTTTAACACCCAATCCAATTGGGTGTTAAAATACCGAATCCAGGTGTGCATGCACATGTGTGCATGCACACCTATGCCATGTGACAGACAGACATGCCCTTAGGGCCACATGGCTCACATGCCTGTTTTGGGGGTGCTAGAGGGTGTCAAAGTGACACCCCCTGCACCCTTGCACAAATCGGTAATTACCGAATCGGTAATTACCGATTCGGTAATGCCCATTGATTCCTATGGGCTTCAAGGCCCATAGGAAGCAATGGGGGATACCGAGTCGGTATTTATCGAATCTGAAATACCTACATCTCCCCCCCTCTAATTTACCACTTCATAAATACCGATTCGGTATGAATCGGTATTTATGAAGTGGTAAATGTAGATTTACCTACATCGGGCCCATTGTCTTTTAATAGGGGTTTTTAAACCTTTAACAATCCAAGTAAGGATTCTGAGATTCACTCTAAACCTTTAGGAATATAATAATAACATTCACTGTCAATGATAAATAATATTATGAACATGAATAAGAGGGGGCTAGTTAAGGATGAAGGAAATTAGGAATTAAAAAGAAAAAGATAAGAACTTGAAGAGAGACAGGATAAAAAGTCATGAAATAAATATAGAGAAGGTGACCATTAAAAACGTCCTTTACTGAATCAATTCAAAATAATGAGACATACATGATAGAAGGTGCAGGAGAGTTGAGACCCCCAAAGGAAAAAGTGCAGCTCCCAGCTCCATATACGCATTCAACAAGGTCAACTAAATCAAAATAGAGTAAGAGGAACAAGTGAGGGAACTAGTTAAACATAATGCATTGAGGACAAATTCCACAAAAAAGGATTAGCTGTCACTTAACTACACAACAAACAAATATACCAGAAGGGGACACGCGACATGTAACAAGCTGAATCCATCAAGTAAGGGTACTTAACAACATATAATCAATGCAATCAAGCAAATTCAAAGACGAATCTGTAAGAGAAGAAACGTGAATTACTATAAATGCTCAAAACAGTGCAGACGAGAAAAAAACTTTGTGTTAGAAAGCTCAATAATAACATAGCACAATTAGACAATGGCATGAGCCCCATTATCCATAGCTTCTGTCCGGAGACTTTGCAGGAATTTCTGTAAAACAGCGGGGTTGGCATAAGAGGTGGTCTTGTCTTTGTAGGTAACCTTAAAAAAACAAGGATATGCCAGTCCATATCTGGCATTCATCCCACCAGAGTTGAGGTCTCATGTCAAGAAATTTTTTCGCCTGAAAGCAGTTGCATTGGAGACATCCTGGGAAACAAAGACAGTATTACCTGACCATTGAAGAGATTTTTATTATTTTGCAGCCTTGACAATATTGATCATTCAGAGTATTGGAGGAACAACATAATAATGCCTCTGGGTTTAGCTCTTGAGGTGAATGGGTGCTTTGAGCCCAAACGACAAGCTCTCCGAATACTAAGGGGTCCATTAGGATGGCGGGCAAACACCTGATGCAAAAAGGTACCGCCCACCGTAAAGGCGGGGGTCGCGTTTGGGCCATTAGGATGCGCCCACCACAGTGGCGGGCGCATCCGGTATTTTTAACATTGCGCCGGGTGGTGCAGAAAGCACCGCCCGCCGCAGTGCTAAAAATGCACAGCAAGCAGTTCAATGTACAATGTGACAGGCACTGCGCAGTGCCTGCCACTTTGTGTATTGAAATGCAGGGGGGGTACCCCCCATGTGCACTTCCCACCCCCCAGAATCCTTGCGGGTCTGCAATGGGCCCCCGCAAGTGATTCCCGCATGCCTTTGCCACGGAAAGGCATGTGACTGCCCCCATCATAATATGGTTGGCGGTGTCTAACAGACACCGCCACCATATTAAACTCTTTTCCACCCGGTCAACTTGTTGACCGGGTAGAAAAGCGGCGGACGGTCTTCCGTCCCCCGTGGTCCCCCCGTCATAGTAATATGGCGGGGGAAATGGGTGACGGGGGGCGAATGTTGGGCGGATCACCATCCCCATGTGAGTGGTGTCGATCCGCCCGACATCCTAATGGGGGCCTAAGTATTCGAAGATACTTAGTAAACAATAAGTATTTAAATACTCATAAACAATCAGCATAGGTCAAGGATTGCTTGTAATGGAGTACACCATAAATAAGTTGGATAGTAGACTGATTAATATAAATATATATAGTGTAAATTTGGGTGAATGGATTGGATGTGGATTTAAAGGTTCCATCCATTATCCAAATCTTACTGTTTTCTAAAGGAACTCTGTTTTTAAAAGTACCAAAGATAAGTATAGGCTAATATTAGTATACACTTTTGAGGGTGTTGGCAATCATAGGAAAACCAAGGTTCATGATTGAAAGACTCTTTTAGTTCTGATTCAATGTCAGACGTTTGAAGAATTGTTATTTGAGGATTACTCACCTGTTTTTGATGTGGCACCATTCTTCTAAGATTAGGAATTATGGGCATACCACTAACAACATACATTGAGCTATTGTGGCCTACCTCTTTCTATATTGAGCCACAGTCTTCTTTGGCGGTGGCATCAAATGATTTAAAATGTTTTACATGTTCTCTAACTTCTAACTACAATGAAGAGGCAGAGTTGTTAAGTTTGGTGGTTCTTTCAACTAAGGGCTTTATTATGACTTTGGCGGTCCTGGAGCTTGCAGCCACGCCAGCACCCCACTCCAGGACCGCCAAAGTCGACCTCCGCCTACCAGATTACGAGTATGTTTGTGGTCTGTTGGGCAGGCTGTGTGGGTCCGGCGGCGGAGCAGTACAAAGGTTCATATGTGAGCCTCAGAACTGCACCACAGTGGGACCACCAATGCACATTCCTGCATAGCATAGAATGTGCAGACGATGATGTGCAGGCACACAAGGGGGCCCAACATGCATGGGGCAAGAGGTGGCCCTGTAGGTTTCATGGAGTAGGAACCACCATGAGACCGCTGGTGGTGAGTAAACTTGTAATATGCTTGGTGGTGCTGCAACCGTACCACCAAGCATATTGAAGCCTCAAGACCGCCAGGCCACTGCCAGGGATCACAGATCCATGGCGGTTGATGCGGTCCTAGGGAGGTATGACCGCTGTAATTGTAACATGGTGTGGTGCTCCCTGACCCCCAAAGTGCCTCCACCGTGAGGTTGGTGGTCCCATGGACTGCCAAACTCATAATTCGGCTTTAAGTTTCCAAGTGTAACAGCTCTGCCTTTTCAATAGGTTGAGAGGTAGTCCACACACCCAATGAGCCCTAGGGGTAGTAAGTCTCTCCTTATAATAAAGGTACTCACTGTATTTATGAAGTTTATTTTCTCTCTTTGAACAGATGTATGCATATTCCTTTCATTTTCCATGTTAATCTCAAATACATAAAAAGAAATATGTTGGGATACACATTAAAAATGTTTTACATGTTTTGCTTTATCCTGTGTTAAGAATAAAAAAATGTGTGATTTTTTCATCTTTTTAAACTACAGAAAGAAAGAAAAATGTTAGTTGCTGGAATACTGTTGGAGAAAATATGTTAAAGGTAGTTATTTTCCTGTTGGTAGTTGTAAAAATCAATATTGTTTTTTTTTAAAAAAAATGCAGAGAAATACCTCTAGGACTAGAGTACTGTTGTTTGGTTGAGAAATTATTTTGATGAATTCTTTTTTTCAGTATTCAAAGGGGTTTTTGTTCAATATTTAGGATGTTGCTTTTTTTAAATGTTTGAAATTTAACTGTTAGAAATGATTTCAATTTTTTAATCATGCTATTTAATCCAGTCAAAAGAAAATTTGTGTTCAACATTGAAATCATTGTTTGCATAAAAACGGTTTGGATTTTAATTCTGCCATGAGAAAGAGGGTAGAGGTAATTGTTTGCCTGATTTGAACTTGAAAACAGGGTTCGTTTTTTTGGGGACATTTTTGTAAAATTGATTATCTAATGGTGTAGCTTTTTGGTTGGGACTTTGAAGATTGATTCCTTGTCAAGTTTGAAAAGGATAATAATTTTCCTGATGGACTCTTGTAAAAGTAAGAGAATTGTTTACCTTTGTTCGTAAATTTAACCCCTTACCAGAGTCAAGCACCTTCCTAGAGTTGGCACAGGGCAGAGCCAGGAATACTAGATCTGCCTACCTCCATGTGTCCATCACCATCCCCGAGTTCGCACAGGGCAGAGTTGGGAATGATGCCCCGATCTTAGTGTCCAGCACCTTCCTCAAGTAAGTGCGTGGTGGAGTTGGCAGTAGTAAATCTTCCCCGTTTCCAGTGCCCAGCACCTTCCCGGAGTTGGCGAAGAGAACCAAAAAAACAGGTGACAGAAGGGGAGCTAATATAGACGCGTGTCATCTATAGGTAGAGAAGTCACCATCAATAACAGAATCAATTGAAAAACTGCACCATCTATCACTTCCACATAGTTAAATATGTCATAACACTGGCCCCATTCAATATACATGTATGTGTAATATTGGTAATGGAAAGTTGTGCAGAAGAAAGTTGAGAAAAACCTGCCACTCGTACCGCACAGTGATTTCACACAAATGTACTCATATCTGACAATAAGCATGTTTATTCAAGACTGGGTGTTGTAGGATGTAAAGCTAACAATGACATTTCATGGTGGTATGTGTGGATGGAAGTATGCTATATTTCCTCATTCTCTCAACACTGTCCTTCCTCTGTGACACCAAATGGAGGCCATAAGCTGGTTGCATACCCTCAGACCCCTGCTCCTCTGCACAGGCACAGCAGCCACATAGAAAGTGTAACACTAGGAAACTACAATGTACATGGGTGAGAAGAGACTCCTAGCATTGCAGGCAAGTTGGAAATTGTATAAATGGCCTGCAGAGTTGATGGTGTGCTGTCTGCTGTTGTGGCTGAAGTGCTACATGTGTAGAGTCAACGCCTGAGTGCAACTGGGAGAAATGAGCCCCAAAATAGAACTGCTGAACCACTCTTTACCTGCATTGCTTTTACTACAGCGTGCTGCTGGCCATCTGCGCTTTATTAATGTATTTTGTCACTGGCTGCAGGCAACAAGACTTGCTTGCCTTTCAGATGCCAACCTGAATGTGCTGCCTTTCTTGTGTGATTCAGTAGCAACTTAGGGGCTCATTTCAAAGTCGGTTGGAAAGGTTCCGAAAGGCATTCAGATTTTCCTAACCCGAGTTGGGACCCATATGTCGACCAACTCAGAAACATTTCTGACCGACCGATTATGATAGAAGGTAACCATTCAGTCTTTCTGACTCGGATTCATAGAAACTAAGTCCGTTGGAGCCGAATCATACAGGTCTATAAACCGCGTTTCAGACGAATGTATTATGATGTCAGATTCGGACAGCCTTTCTGACTCGGTTTGTCTTACATTGAACGGCTGGTGGAAACTGACTTTAATGGGCCCGTAGCAGGCCCCCCCTTCACCCGCAGGCCTCTGGTTGGAGCCCATGGGTGTGAAGGGGGGACAGACACCATGCGGTACCTGCCACAGGCTGCAAGGTTTTCTGAAACCACCTCTTTCTTCAATGGGAGTCTGCGTTGTCAGATGGAACACAGGCTCCTACAGAAGTCAGTTAGAGTCCTACCGAACGGTGTTTGGAACCATTGTAATCGATTGGTTGGACTTCCCAAACCTGAGTCGGTTGGGAACGATTCCGACGAGGGGTCGATCGCAATGCTTGAGGCCCAACAATGTAATGAGTCTCTAAGTGTGGTGTCGCCAGTACTTGGCTTAGGCCAGCATGGATTGAAGTGGGCTGAATGTGAAGTTAGCTCCTGTTACTCTTCAGAGACCATGTTAAGGATCCCTTTTGGAGGAAAGTTAGGTCCACCCAATACATTTTCCTCACACATAGCAAAGAAAGTGGTCCTCTATCTTTATAGTCTCTCTCTGTTCCTCAAGGTAATGTGCCTTTATGTGATTAGTTGATGGATTTATGATTTGCAGCTCGGATGGCATTGGGTGCGCGTGTTCTGAATGAGCCCCCCTCGGATTGGTGTGTTATTTTGAGTTTTTTGCTACTTATTTTCAATTTGACAGCCACATATGTTTTTTTGTGACTCCTAATAAATGTCACATGTTTCCAGTTACTACGTTATATGATTGTATTCAAATATTTTTAGGATTTTTGGTGTATTGACTGTTTGAATAATGTTATTGAAGTTACTTTGACTGCTGTTAACTATTCCATTAACTTTTTATTTCACCTTTTTTTCTTTGTCATGGTAAGGTATTGCCTGTTCCCATTGATTTCTGTGAGTGGCCTATTTTTTTCTAAATTCAAGGTTGGGTGGGTCAACCTGGGAGGCACGTAGTAGTGGCCGAGTGGTACTGGTTGCTTCTCTTATGATTCCAGCTTCCTACAGTCTTACACACTCTTTCCTGAAGCTTTCATAGGGAGGGCAATGCAAACTTATCACACATACAAGATATGAAGAGTATGTGTCCCTCTTTGATTTGCACCTTGACGTACCAACTTTGGAAAAAATATTGCCCTTTCCTGGGTGTATTGCCTTGCCTGCACCCACATTTACAGCTTGGAAATTCCTTTACAGCTGTGTATCAATCACTCCATGTAACAGACTGCTGGCTACCTGTAGCGTCTCGTGGAGGGAGTGCTGCGGGGCGGGACGGGGGAGGAGCAGGGTTGGGGGAAGTAAACTACGGAATACTGCAGAACGAAGGTAAGTAAACAAATAAATAAATAAAACAAATTTTGTTGCACGCGCTGCATCGCATTCGGCAATGCAGCGCGCGCAATGAAATTCATCTTATTTACTTATTTGTTTACTTACCTCTGTTCGCCCATATTCCGTAGTTTACCACCTCGCACCCTTCTCCGCCCTGCCTCGCAGCACTCCCTCCACGAGCCGCTACTGCGTGGCTACTTAAGCCCGTACTTTTTCGACTGGGGTTATAGTTCCCATTGTTGCTATCTGCATACGTACCGTAACTTATGCGCATTCCAGTGTCACATGAGAAAGAAAGCACCACTCAGGGTCACTATTTGAAAAGAGATGATTCTCCCGTGTTTGGATTGCAGTCAGGTATTGGGGGTTTTCTTTTAGGTCTGAGAAGCAGACTGAAGGGGAGGCAGGCAGTTAATTTGCTATTTTGCATCGAAAAAATGTAAAAGAAAGACACAGAGTTTGCCCTCAACCCATACTAGCTTTAAAATAACATATCCAGTTATTTGGATTTTATGATAGAATGGATTACCTTTCATGTATTAAACCATGGCTTGAATGTTAGGTTTGGGAAACTGCCATGCATTATAACAAAACATGATACATGTGTACAGTAATTATGTTCCATGGATTTTATTTTTAATATATACAGTGATTTCCAAAATCGATGCATTTCAGGTTCATACTACTACTATTAAACATCCATGCTGACTCCATGAGATTATGCTTTTCCTTCATTTTTTACTTTAATCGAACTCTGTTTTCAATTTCTTATTCGTAATTTGTCATCTATGCTCAGACGTGGTTTTTGCAACCGGACCTTCTTTGCTGAGCAAGCTGTAAAACCTCCATGTCAACTTTATTCTCGTACTTGCCATGAACGTTCTTACTAGTAATCAGGCGATTTTTCCAGCTTTCATTGACTTAAGGGAGGAGCCGCCACGGCCGGTCAGCGTGCCCGGCATACATGGAAAGTACTTTTTTCTGTAAGAGGCGCCAGTGATTTACAAAGTACCGCAGAGTGGTTGGAGCACAGCTTTGCCAAGTGCATAAATTGTATTTGCTTTCTTTACCTTACTGATGGATGGGTACCATACATTCATGATTTAAACTACTCAGTTAGTTTTCAAATACAAAGAGGGCTGGCTGTCTGAAGTGCATGATCTTCCAGTGACCCCAAACCATGAATGAGAGGTCAGCACATTTATGATTTATCCATGATAAAACGAAAACTGTACCTTTGCATTTATAATGTAGCCACATCTAGTTAGATAGAACATTCGTTACCTAAAATAATACTATAAACAGTGCATTTTCTTCAAATTTACATTACGGAACTCGGGCACCATCAATGCTAAGTGGAAGACTGAGTTAGAGCAGGTTAATTTCTTACTGTTTCCAAGTGTCTTTATGTCACAAAGGAGTCAAAGACTCAAGTGTTTATGTTGCAGAGTGCATATGTGCTGTGGGTATACTTTTATCCCTGATGCTGGTTTGGATAATGTATACTGTTGGGAAATCCTAAGTGAGAACCAATCAGCACTTAGACCCTCATTAAAAATAACCACTTTTTTCAGCGTGTCCAGTAGTAACAGCTACCACCCGCATAGGAATTATGAGATACACGGATCTGTACACTTTCACCCAGAGATTTTGGCTGTTTGAAGCAACCAGAATCTCTGTGTAAACGTCTGGGCTAAAATGAGGAATTACTGATGAATCTGACCCAAACATTAATTGTTCCTCAGTAATTTCTAATTTCTTAATGGACCCTCTGGTATCTCCCACATAATTACTGTTACTCTGGGATTGGTAACGCTTGGGTTCAGAAAATAACGGGCTATTTCCTGGACCACTGGCAATTTGAGTTTTAGTAGTATTGACTCGAAAGTACAGTAGAGAATGGTGATTGTCCAAGCATAGTGTAATGAGATGCAAGATTTCATTAAAGACACAGAGGCTAACATTATGCATAAGATCTTTTATTGCCACTCCTGCAGCACCTTTAAAGAATTCACAATAGTTCAAACACTAGAACAGGAAGACACAAGTTCATAAATATTTCTTTCTCCCAACATTCTTCCTCATTTAATGCAGTGAACTGGAACTTCCTTTGCATACTCTTCTTCTTGAAAACTTCCATCATCTTAACAAAAGGACATCCTTTAATCTGCATAAAAATCAAAAACCAATAAACATCAATCTTATCCCCTTAATCTCTTTTTTTACCACCATTTCTTAACACATAATAATCCCTTTATAAATATATTCACAATCTACTCCCTCCACTCCTACCCAATTGGGCAGCAGACGGCGGGATAATGTTATCCTCCGCGTCTTTAATGAAATCATGAACCACCATTTCAATACAAGATCGGAGGCTACCATTATGCATGTTCAAAGCCTCTTAAAACAATATTTGAAACATGCGTAATGGGTCTTGAATAATGTCTTGCAAATGTTCCTGCATTTGCCCAATCTGCCACTTTTAATATTTCTTCTAAATGACCACCTGACAAATACATCTTACTCACCATTGCACCACGCAGAGAATGAGACTTGAACCTTTCCACATCTATCCCACAGTCTCTCATCACATTCTGGACCCACCTAGAGATTGTAGCACTGCTTACAGCATGAAAAGGTTTTATTTATGAAATCAAAAGCTGATTATCTCCATCTCTCCTATTCTCCAAAACCCTGCTCTGATACTCCTGTATACAATTCACTGCACACAGCTTCTTTTCCTCAGCAAAGATTGAATAAAAACAGATGTAGACATTGTCTTCGTTCTTTTACAAATCTCAACAAACACCCCATCGGGTCCCACTATTTTCTTACTTATCTCTATTGCCTTTAAATCCAACACCATTTTACATGAGACTAAACGTAACAAACACGATAACTTCCCAGTAATTCTTTTAATGTCTAAATGCCTATTAGTTGACTATTGCAAAAACAATGATAGCATAGACTATAACGTGCCATAGGCGGTCTCCTTATCCTCATACTCTTAAGAACCCTACACACCATCACTTTTCTCCCTACAGGCTTGCCATGTCTCTGTGAATGCCCTGCTGATATTGCAGATCTATAACAATTGAGGGTTCTGAATTCCAACCCTTCATGAATTTTCTCCATCAAAAAATGTACTACTTCCACTACAGGATCCAGACTCCTTGCCATACACCAACTAGACCATTTTCTCCAAATTATTTTCTATTTATTCCTTGTTATGTTGTGTAATAAAAATGTATTGAGCCTACTAATACCCGAAGGTGTCTTGGCACTGTGCTAGGAGCCCAAGACTCCTCCAGTAACACTGCAACCCTTTCTGAAAGTCCTCAGACTCCGCAAGATCTCATGACACTTTCCAAGCAAGAAGGTTCAAAACCCCACTCGAAACCAAAGGATGCTCTTCCTCCTCTGCATTTTCTGAGTAGGCTCATTCTGGCAGGCATCAACAATGGCTCTGCACAATTTAGCTCCATTACTGTCAGAAACCAAACCTGAGACACCAAAAAAGGTGTCACCAGAGCTATTCGACTCCTCTTTTTCCTCAATTTCAGCAATATTCTCTGACTCATTGCGGAAGGTGGAAAAGCATAGCCCTTCCTCCCTTTCCACACCTGTTGGTGCCATGGGATCCACTCTCCAACTGAAGTACTCCTTTAACTGAAACGTTAATCAACTTGCAAATAGATCCACCTTTCAGGGACCCAACACACTGTTTATCTTGCCAAAACAATTCCTGTCCAAATTCCAGTCGCTGAAGTCCCTCATATTTTTCAAATTCCCAATATGCACTCACATTCAATTCTCCTGATTAGTATTCTGCTTTCACTCCAGACAAAAATTCCAAAATCCTTTGGTAGTTCCGCTAAATTCTGGGACTTCGTCCCCCCCAATTTGTTTATGTGTGTCACCGCAGACACATTGTCCATCCTCATCAGAACTGTGTGCCCTTTTCGCCTCTCTTTGAAGATTTGCAAAGCGTATAAACCTGCCCTCAATTATAGGCAATTTATATACACTAACTTCTGCTCTCTTGCCCTAGCACCACCTGTTTCCAAACTTCCCAGATGTGCTCCCCAGCCAGTCAAAGTTGCATCTGATTCCATCACAAAATCTGGTGTTGCTCCAAAAATTGTCCTCTCATTCCATGCCTCCATATTGTCTAACCACCAACAAAGTTCCTTACTTACTTCCGTATCCCAAGCTACTCTGTCTCCATACCATAAACCCCTTCTTAGTGCCTCTCTGTAGTGCACGACAATGCAGTGGTCCTGGAAAAATTGCCTCGACTGAAGATGACAAGAGACCTATAATCCTTGCCAACTCCCTTAATGTAACCAAGTCGTTCTTTAAAGTTCGCTGAATTTCCTCTTTTTAACATCCTCATCTTCTTCCCTGGCAGAATTAACTGACACACATGGCGGACGGACCTGCGTCCATCCGCCACCCCCGAGTGGAGGGACCGTCCGCGGGGGCAGCGGCGGTCCCTCCGGTGGAATTAGGATGTGACCGCCACCCTGGCGGTCACATCCCGTATATTTAACATTGCGGCAGGTGCTGCTTTAAGCAGCACCCGCCGCAAAGGTAAATATGCATGCTGTACATTTGCATGCACAAAGCGGCAGGTACCGCGCGGTGCATGCCGCATTGTGCATGTAAATGCAGGAGGGTACCATAGGTACCCCCATGTGCACCCCCCACCCCCCCTTTCACCCTGGGGGGCCGCAACGGGCCCCCAAAGAAAAGACCATATGCCTTTCCGTGGCGGCATTGCCACCACGAAAGGCATGTCCTGAAGCACATCCTAATATTGCTGGCGGTGTCTGATAGACACCGCCACCATATTAGAGCTTTTTCGCCACGGTCAGAAGCCGACCACGGCGGAAAAGCGGCGGACGGTCTTGACCCCCCAGCCTTCCTAATGTGGCATGGGGTCTTTTCATTCACCGCAGCGGTGAATCTGCATCCTCCGGGTCGGCGGTGGCTTCCGCGGGCCCGGAGGATGCGGATTCACCGCCATCCTAATCGAGCCCTAAGTGTATGCTCCGTACAATATTTCTCCCTGTTCAAAATTAAACCTAATTTCTCCAGTTTCTGCATCACTTCCTGCATTGATCTCCTCAATTTATTATGGCATTGTCATAAAATCAGGATATTGTCCAAATAAATGATAATCCTTATCCCTCTCTGCCGAAAGTAAGCAACAACCACCCTTATTACCTTTGTGAAACACCAAGGTGCTGAGGATAGTCCGAAAAATAAACATAGGTATTCGTATAATCTTGACTTCCATCCAAATTGCAAATATCTTTGACTCTCCCTTGCCATGAGGATTGTAAAGTATGCATCCTTGAGATCCACCTTTACCATCCAATCCTTTTCTATTAATAAATCCCTTAGGCAATGGATTCCCTCCATTTTGAAATGACGATACACTAAGAACCTGTTTACACATGATGTGGGGGAACATGGTGGCTACTAGCCCGAAGCGAGTGGTCGCGGGCGCCATTACGGGGGAAGTTCGGGCGAGAGAGTGGCCGTACAAGAGTGAAAATTGTGTAGAAAACCAAGTAAAACAGGCGGAAAGGAGCCTTTACTTACTGTGTGCCTGGGATGATCCCGGAACGTGGCATTTTCCTGCTAGGAGGAGGAGTAGACCGGAGGTGGCTGCTTCGATGGCGCGAGTCAGCAGGAGATCTCCAATGAGCTTGGCAGGCAGGGATCCAAGCTGGAGGCAGAGTCAGCACAAGTCAAGTTTGCCTGCAGCATGTCAAGGATATGTAAGGCAAGGAGGGGAGCCTGAGCAGAGTGGCAAAACAGAGGAAGCAGCTGAAGGGTGGAGAGCTGAGTAGGAGTGGGGGGCTGCATCTGCATATGGAGACAGGAAACAACAAGGAAGGTGAGGCTCTCTCCAGGTACACGCTGAGGACCAGGAATATTGGAGGTAAGGTAAATTTGCTTCCTATATAACCGGACACACTGCATGAATTGTTGCAAGGAGTTAAAACCACTATTAAGGCAAAGGGACGACTAGGGAGGACTTCTCAAGGCAGGGGGCTGGGAAAGTCTCCAGTCGGAAAACCTAAAGAGGGAAAAGGAACAAAAAAAACGGGTGCTGTACCCCCTAGAGTTAAGTTACTCCCTCACTCAAATATTTTTTCTGTGTGCTCCCAGGTATGCTGAAAAATGGCTCAGGGAGTTCAAGCCCCAGCTTAGAAGAGCGTACCACAAATTGCATCTCAGGAACGCTTGGTAGTAGGGCAGGGAGCAGGGAGCAGGGCTAATGCTTCAGATACTACTATCAACACGAACAAGAGCGCAAATAGCACCGATGGCTTGGTGGAATTGAGCACGTTAAGGGAGGAGTCTGGGGCATCCCAGGGAGACAGTATAACAGCAATAGGTTTGCTGTGCTGGCACTACCTGAAGAGCATGAAGTTCCACTCCATGAAGCAAATGGGGATGGACAAAATAGCACGGGTATGGGAATGCCCGAAGCAAGTAAAGATGCAGAAATTTCGCTGGCAAGTATATTATTGGACTTGAAGAGTGATATAAAACAGTGCTTTGAGGTTTCAGAGGCAAAACAACTAGGCATTCAAGCTTCATGTTCTGAGTTAACACAGAAGATGTTTGAAGTAACCCAGAGAACTAAGAAGTTGGAGGAAGAAGTAGGTGCAGTGAAACAGGACGTTGAGAAGAACGTATCTGAGATTTCCAAACTTGGAAGGCAAAATCAAGCTCTAAGAGAAGACCTGGAGAGAGTGGAGAACCACTCGCGTAGAAATAATCCAAGGTTTCTGAATATTCCCGAAACAGAGGAAGGGTTAGCTATGAAGGCCTTCATTATCTCACTCTTACAGAAAATGATTCTGAAAGATAAGGAAGAGATAAATCTCGAGCATGAAATTCAAAGGGCGCATAGAGAGCCATTCTGCCTCAATTTGCAGAGAGTTAAACCTAAGAAGATCCTGGTCAATTTCCTCTCCTATACCACCGAGGAAGAGATACTTAGTAGAGCATTGAAAAATGGTCCCTATTATATAAATGGATATTCCCTGCTCATTAGATTGGATGTCTGCAGTTACAGAACAGAGGCAGTGGGAGTTAGGCAGCAAGATGGAGGAGCTCCGGAAGTTGGGAGAAAAAGTTCAGCTAAAATTTCCTGTTATGCTCCGCATCATGTGGAATAATCAAATGTATAACTTTTGGACAGCTGAGGATGTGGAATCATAAATCGACAGGATCAGGAAGGGAGATACCGCTAAGTGACTGATAGGGTTGCAGGATAGTTCGCTCTCTAGAGAATGAAAGTTTGAATGTATTCTGGAATTCCCCCAATGGTACGCACATAGGCATTGTTATGCCTAAACGGATAAGGAGGGTTCCCTAGGGTTGGTGCAGGAGGGTGGGGTGGGAAGGTAAATGTAAATGTGAATTGATACTTGTATAGCGCACTACTCACCCGCAAGGGTCTCAAGGCACTTGTACGAATACCGCTGTGGAACCCATCCTGACTTTCCCTGTGAGGCTGAGGCGTCCACTCCTGGGCACCCCCAAGGTGGAGGCCAGGCATCCTTAGCGTTGTGGGGGCGGTTGTGGAGATTAAGCAAGCTATTGCCCAGAGTTGCAGAGTGGGACTCCATGATTGTTATAGGCACCGAGGCGAGAATTATCAGGTCCGTGGAATTTTGTGCCCAAGACCCGCCGAGGCGGGGAATTGAACCCTGGTCCCGGGTGGTGGGGGAGCACAGGTGGGGAGCAGTGGGAAAAAAACCAAAGTCCTCAGTATCTCCTATGCAGGAGAATTGCAATAACGTAGTAAAGAAGCAAGGAAAAGAACAACTTGGGAAGTATTATGGCTAACATTCCGAGTATCATTATTCTTACATGGAATGTGAATAGTCTTAGGTCTAACCCCAGACAGAGAAAAGTGATGGAGTATTTAAAAAATAGACAAGTGCAAATTATGATTTTACAGGAGACTCAGTTAGTAGCAAATGCTGTAAGGGTGTAGCAATCCTAGTTAGGAGTGGATGCAGGATAGAATTTAAGGAGGCAAGTAAAGACAGCTCAGGCAGATGGGCTTTGCTCGTTTAGAGTGGGTGGATAGAGATGTGTTATGTGTGGGGTTTTACAGGCCTAATGAGGATAATCCACAGCATATTGTAGATTTAGAACTGAGGCTGGGGGGTATTCCATCTCCTACAATTTTGGGAGGCGATTTTAATGTACTGATGGATTCTGTATTGGACCGTTCAACAAGCAGGTAGAGTGCACATGTCCCTAGAATGAGGAACACTTTGAAAAGTATGGTACAGGATCTGGATCTATTGGATGTGTAGAGATATCTGAAAGGGAGGATGAGAGGGTACACATACCATATTAAAAAGCACCATCACTTTTCTAGATTAGATTATTTTTTAATTGACAGATATTTTCCAATGAATATTAAAAAGACCGAACACCTTCCTGTGCACATTTCAGATCACTCAGTAGTTATAGTAACATTACAAGCATTTGGTCCGTAGCCACCTTAGAGATGGACGCTAAAGCTTGCCCTGCTTTTAGAATAGGGGATGGAAGTAGATCTGAAGAAAGCAGCAATAGAGTATTTTGTTAATAACAAAGATACTGCCTCCCCTGGGATTGTATGGGATGCCTTTAATGTATATATGCGGGGGATCCTAAAAAGCCTCACCTCTGCAAAAAATCGAGAAGACCAGGCAGAACTAGCGAATATGGAAAAGGAGGATGGGATTCTAGAGGAGGTTCTTCATATTATAAGTGCTAGACAGGAAAGGGAGAAGACTGAAAGGAGGCTAGAAGAGGTCCAACTAGAATTTAAAATCAGGCTGAAACAAAAGTGTAAGGCAAGGTGGCAAGCTGCGAATATAAAGGAATTTGAGTATGGTGAGAAAGCAGGAGTTTTGCTAGCCTGGAAAGCCCGGGTTGAAAGATCAAGGAATGATATAAAGGAGTTAAGAACTGATGCAGGGGTGAAGCTGGACAGCTGGGAAACTATGGAGTAACATCTAGTAGCACTGTTTTCGCAACTTAATAAGGAGAATATCATCCCGAATTCCCCAAAGTTAAGAAGCTGGCTTAGCTCGCTTGGCCTTCCGGTATTAAACGAGGAGGGGAAGGAAATGATGGAAGCCCCAATTACACAAGAAGAGATCAGTAGAGAGATTAAAAGATCTCAAAATTGAAAGGCGGCGGGGCTCGATGCTGTCCCTTCAGAAGCTAATCAAAATGGTAACAGAAGAAATATTACCTGTTTGGGAAAACCTGTTTATTATGATTTATAGGGGGGAGGCGCAGGTCCAGAATCCTGGAGGGAGGCCTCTGTAGTTCTGATTTTCAAACCTGCTAAGGACCCTGTAAAGGCATAATCGTTTTGGCCAATATCCCTGCTAAATGCAGATAATAAGATCTTTGTCAGCATTTTGGCAGGGAGACTGTCTAGAGTTGCATCTCAGTTGATACATGAAGACCAAAAGGGGTTTATTTCTGGGAGACAAATGCATGAATTGACCCAGCAATTAATAGGGTGTAATGATATATCTACAATGAGGTCAGCGCCTTTGGCGGTGGTCACATTGGATGTCACCAAGGCGTTTAACCAAGTTTGCTGGGAGTGTATATGGGCAGTACTGGAGATTATGGGGTTTGGGCCCTCTTTTTTAACTATACTAAAAGCCCTAAATCATCATTGTATGGCTAGGATCTTCCTCAATGGAGCTCTAACCAAGAGTTTTCTGATTTTTAGAGGGACGAATCAGGGCTGCCCCATTTAACCCTGGTTGTTTAATATATATATTGAACCATTTGCCCAGGCGCTCTGCCAAGGTAACCAGCTTAAGGCTTTCTGTGTGGGAGCATTTAGTAAGAAAATCACTCTGTATGCGGACAACCTAATTGTTTATAGAGTAGACCCTGTTACCACAATCCCTAGAGTAGACCGACTAGCAGAAGAATATGGTGCCTTTTCAGGATACCTAGTTAACAAGAAAAAAAATGGGATTATGTGTTGGAATATCTCAGATTGGAGGGGGAGTGACAAGATAGAGCTGAGGTATTTGGGAATGAGTATTGTTAACACACTGCAGGATATTCCGCAACATAATCTAGAGAGGGTTGCTAGGGATATTGAAAAAGCACTAACCAGGTGTAAGAATCTTCCATTAACGTTATATGGGTTAATCTTATGAAGATGGTGATATTGCCGAAGCATACATTTCTTTTTAAATGCATATCTCTTACCTTACAGAGAGGCCTGATAGATAAAATACAGGGCAAATTGGCAGCTTTATTTGGGCAGATAGGGGAGCACGGATGTCCTGGAAGAAACTGCGGCGTAAATTGGCTGGTGGAGGGCTAGCATTGCCAGATTTAAGGTTAGACTCCATGGCTTTCCAGTTTAAGAATTGTAGAGTGCTATTATGTACACCGGGGCACAGGGTGTGGGGTGGATTGCTAGAGGAGATGGTTAAAGAGTGGGGGGTGAAAGGGGTTTTGTATGAATTTGAGGCAATGAAAACATTTTTTTAAGTAAAATTGAAGACGCTAAAGGCAGCGCTAACTCTGTGGGTCAGAATTAGGAACACATTAGGAATAGGAAACTATTCAGAGGAGATGCCAATATGGGATTCGCCAGGCAAGCCGAAATGTTTGCAAGACCAATTAAGCATTCCACTTAGGAGGGCCGGAATTGAGCTCTGGGGGGATCTTATGATGATGAAAGAAGTGGTGCCATGGTAAATATTGTGGGCAAAGACAGGGGGCTCTTTCGCAAGATTTAAGTATCTTCAGCTGTTGTACTAGGGGAGACCAATAGGAACGATACAGAAGATTCTTGGGAGTTTGAAAAAAAATGACAGAATTGAACCCCAATGAAGAAGGAAGTACGTGACTGGTATCAAACATTGCTGTCTTTCGAGGAGAAAAAAATCAGAGCACCTTATGAGATCTGGGTTGGAGCGATGCAGATGTTGGACCCACAGAAGTTGTGGCAATTTTCCTTTGAGTTGCTTTACAAAGTAGTTAAACCATCAAACTTAAAAAGGAATCATTTTTTTACCGTTAACAGACTCTATTGGTCGCCGTATAAACTAGCAAAGTTTGTAACAGCTGTTTCCCGGATATGCCGCAGATGTTGCGCGCTGAGTGCTGATGACAGACATATGTTTTATGAGTGCTCTCTGCTAGAGGATTACTGGTCCACAGTGGCAAAGGCTATAAATGAAATTCTATATGTCAGCTTTGAAAAAAGCTTACCATTAATAATGTTAGGAGTAGAAGATGTGTAGAGTTTGCCCCTTACTTGGGATAAGCAGGCCCTGCTCTTTTATATGATTCTCCTTGCAAGGCGAGAAATTTGTAAAAAATGGATAGGAGCTACCTCACCCCTTGGGATAGACTGGTTCCAGGCGGTAAAACGCACTTGTAAAAAGGATACTGGTCTAGACTCTAATACGCATTCTAAGATCTGGGAGGCTTTTCAGAATAGGAATGGCATAACAAGAACTTAAAAACGGAAATCTATCAGTCCTATGATTACACCTGCATAGACGTGCAACCAGGGAACTGGATGGGCTCGTGCGCAGGACAATTGCAATATTGCAAAAAGCCAGGGGATGTACAGAACAGTTGGCAGGCTGGAATTTGCATATAATGGTGGTATGAGGACAAAGAAAACCCACTAAGAACCTGTTTAGCTCTCTGAGATTTAGCACTCAACGCCACCCTTTGTCCTTTTCTACCAAAAACAAATGGCTTACAAACGTTTTACTGATTTCTACACTTCTTTTATCACATTTTTTCCAATTATTCTAACTATTTCTTTGTCTGCTATTGCTTCTTGTTCTAATGACATTTTTATCTCATTTTGTTCCTTTTTCTGAAAAGGACAACTCATGAACTATTTTACAAAACCCTGAACTGTATCCAAGATCCAAGGATCTCCAGTTATTCCCTCACATTCCTTTTGGAATAATTTCAACCATGCTCCTACCTTTTTGGGAATAACCAAAAGTAGTCCCCATTCTCACCTTGCCCTCCATTAGTGAGTAATCCTCACCCTCTCGAATAGCTCTTGCTTTGTCTTCTACTTGGGTAAAATCCTGTCCCTTGCTGGTATCTTCTACATCTATACTGCAAACCATACTATGTATTATGTTGCGTTCCATATTGGGACCTCTGCATTCCACGGCCAGTAAAAGGTCCCCTTCTACTGGACCGTCCAAAAACTCCAAGCACCTTTCTCCTATTTCCCTGTTCCTTCTCTAAAGCAGTAAAAGTTCCTACATACTTTTCTATCTCTTTCACCAAACTTTCTCCAAATAATAAGCCCTTCATATCGTCACTTCATTCCTTCTGTGCCATATCCACAATTTTGGATTAATCTTCATTAAGAGGGCTTTCTTCCTCTCCTGCAACAACCCTGTATATGCATTACCTAAATCTTTGGTTCCACGATCTTAAAAACTCCACATCAACATATTCCTCATTTGCATAAGCATCCTCAGCCATGTCTAGGATCCTTCCTAGCAGTCCAAAACATCCAGACGCTTGTCCTAGCAGATTTTTAAGGATCTTTCTAGACTCTTCCTTGGCTCTCTCCCAAGTCTAAACAAATAGCTTATAAGATCCGGGTCCAAATTAGGAGTTGCACAAGCTTTTTCCTCGATTCTGGGCCTTGAGCATTCTGCTTTCATCAGCCTACACATTTCCCTGTCCAATGACTTTTTATCCAAGTCTTAATAAACTTTTCCACGTTTTCCATGGGCCACCATTCTTCCCTTCTAGGATGTTTTATATTCACTGGGCTAAACATATCTCCCCCAAAGAGATCCTTAAACCTCTCAGTACAAGCATCTACTTCCATATCTTCAAACTCCTCATATCCATCATCCTCTTGTAAGTCAAAAATATATTCATTTATATTTTAATTATTTTTCCCAGATATTGAATTTAGGATTTCATTATCAAAATCCTCCTCTTCTTGTGTGCAGCCAAGGGCACCCTCTCCTTGAGTACCACTAAGGACACCTAATCTTTTTGTGCCACCAAAGACATCTTTCTTTATGATTTCTTTATCTCCAACCTTTAATTTTTGAGATATTTTCAACTTCTATATATGTCTGGTTTTGCTTGTTCTCTTTTTCCCAACATCTGTACTCATTCCTTCTCCCTCAGACAATGAGTAGAACTCCTCACCAGACTCAGTTTATTTCTCTTTCTATTTTTGATATAATCCTCCATAGTTTCTCCTACTTGTTTCTTCATTTCAAACTCTATTAATTTGTTTACTATTTCCTCATTCACCCTACTATCTGATATTTCAACATCACAGCTCACATCTTTCCCCATCTCTTTTTACACAAAAATTATCTTTTCTAACTACTCTTCTAAAACTATCCAAACAATAACCTTCCAACTATCTTATATGTCCAATCCTTACTCTGCCAAAAAACCTTAATCACTTCACCTTTCTACGCTTAAAGTTCTTCTTTACCCTTCAAACAACTGTTCTCTCAATTGTATCGCAATGCACAATGAGACATACGGTCACCGTCCCACGCGCTAGCGTATTTCCTATATTCTTCCCTTATTTAAGTCCAAACCAATATGGACACCTTAATCTCATGAGAGCTTGCATGTTATTATCGTGCCTCGCACAGCTGATCCTTTTAAGAGAGAGATACGCCGGGACCTTGCGCAGCAGATGCCTCACGCATCCGTACCAATACAAGAGAAACACTGGCCCCATTGCTAGAGACGCGCAGGCAGAGTCTTCCTATATCTCCATAACATGGCGCGCTCCCTTGGAATAAACGGACATCATGCACCCCCGCGAGCCTTACTCGCGCTGCTCAGCTGGTAACTACAAACTTTTGCATCTTTCACAAAAATGCCTCAGTTAATTCATTTTAATGTCAGCCAAAAGTCTCATACAGACTCTCCTTAGTACAACAACATGTCACTGTCCAATTTGCCTCATATAAAATTACCATTTTATCGTTTTCCTATCAATTCTAAAAAAACATTTTTAATTAACTTTTTTCTCTAAATTCCTTCAACAAACACACATACTTGAGCAAGCTTCCAATTATTAGAAGCCATCCCACTTTCACAAATCATACAAAACTAACTTCTAATCCAAACACTCATACATGAAACAAAAAAGGTATGACTTATCTGTTTCAGGAGCGGGAATTAAAAGAGGAAGAATGTTGGAGTAAGGAATATTTTTGGACTGGTGTGTCCCAGTTCTAGTGAAGTCTTTAAAGGTGCTGCAGGAGTGGCAATAAAAGATGTTATGCATAATAGTAGCCTCAGGTCTTGTAATAAATTCGCTTTTTGTAACTGTCATCAGTTGATTGGCATTCATTTTTACAAACATCTTTCTGACAACATTTAGCTGCAATTATGATTTGTACAGTAAAAGGGTGCCAAAATCGACACGCAATGAGATCCCTGCAACATTATGAGTTTTGTTCCCTGGAATAGACAGTAACAATTCAGGCCCAGAAATCCTTTTTCTCCAAGTTATCCAGATTCTGCTGATGATTTTAGTCCAACTTACCACTTTATATAGACAGGTGGACAGACAATAGAAGCATGAGGGCTGAGTCATTTGCAGTTCGTGGAATATGGAGTGGGGAAAGGAAAAGCATCAGCAAGCATGTCAAGATAGGGTCCGGCTGGGGAGAGTTTTGTATACTCCTTCATGTTGTTAGTGGGGGTCAGCGGGTGGCATGACTGTACATTTTCCAGTATCCCGTGTCAGACCCATATTTGATTTTTCAATGCACGTATGTCAAACCTGACAATTCTATACTCCTGAGAATATTACTTTGAATGTATTACTCATTATCAGAATCACATCTTGCAACAGGTACAATTTCAATCCAGTGACTACCATCTGGTATCTCTCTATAAATCTAGCTTCCATGTATGCTAGTTTCCCCTCCTCTTCTAGTCCCTCCTCCCCTTCATACTTGTGAGAGTATTGCTAACAATGACCAATTCAGGCCATCTGGATTGTGCTGTAGTTGTTCATAGGATTGCACCAGTGGTGCTCCTTGGTTTGGTTCTGGCAACTGATTCTAGAGCGGTGTTGGGAAATGAGCTTCTTCATCAGGCCGTAATTGCTCTACGAGGAGGCTATGTGTCTGCTGAGCATATTACTATGAAAACTAGGGTATACTCAAATTATAAATTAGGTATGAGTGAAATGGAAATAGTACAATTTGCTACCACAAGTTATCTCTCTCCCAATTTTGAACAACAAATTGAAAACATAGTGGATGCATCAGGTAAAATATTGCAATTACATTTTAAACCATTACATTTAGATACAAAGAAGTATGTGAAGATGCTGCAATTTATCAATTTCTCTTATTGAGAGAAGTATTATACTTAAAATGAATATATCATCAAAGATAATCTATTTGTTTCGTTCACTCCCTGTGATAGTTGTAGGCTTTTTCAAATTGTGCTGTTGGGTCAGCAAGTGTTTTGCTTAATATTCTCCAATGCCATTAGAAAGGCAGACGTTCCATACCTCAAAGGAAGATATATTTCTCCAAATTTCAGAAAATCCTACTGATCTTTTATATCAAGAAAGTCCATTGGTCTACAGTGGCTTTTATTGCAGGATAACTAGCTAAATTGAATAGCAGATGGAGTCTGAGACCTCTATCTACATTGAAGCTGTTCTCTTCAACAAGCATCTAAATGAAAATCTGCTAATCACTACTATGGGTGAATTCAAATTGTCTTCGAGTATTTACAGATATATACTCTAAGACTGTGCCACTATCTTATACTGAGGGTGGAATTTGTTCATTTTAAGATGTATAATCTGTTGTATACACTGGTTAAACAGTCTTTAAAATATTTACTGATGTCTTTTTAACTTGGAAATGTATTTCCATCCTTAATTTTAATTCACTTAAATACATTTTTAAGTGTATGGACAAGCAAGAGACACAATGGGCCCCAAAAACAAATTCCATTTTGTTCAATTTAAAGTAGTACTACAACAGTACTACTTGTCTGAAATAAAATGCAATTCACAAACCTTGGCATGTAAATCTCCACCTCTTGTATTTTCTCGGTGGGGAGATCTTCGCACATGCAAGTTTACTACTTAATGTGGCAGGGACCAGAGAGAGTTGCTCCAAAATGAAAAATGCTTACTGGTAAATGGGAGGGGTTTAGGGAAGTGAAGTATGGGTTTAAGGAGGGCTAACGAGGGGTGGAGACCCACCAACCCAAAAAGAATAAGCCATTGCTATTAACAAACTGCATCTTTGAAGTTACTATAACCCAAATTGAATAAAAAACAGTAGTACATGCACTTGATCCATGACCTGGCGTATGTCCAGCACCACATATGACAATTCAGTGATACTGCAACACCCTCCATTATAACTAATGGCTGTAGGGACTTAAAATAGTACCCTTTTGGAAATAATGTTAAAATAAATTAGCTGATTTTGACTTTCAAAATATTTATATATACATTTAATTCAACAATAAACAAATAAATGCAAATAGAAACTACATATTAATTTATGATAACATATTATGATAACCTTTTTGAAATGTAAAAATGTATAACTTTTATTTAAAAAAATATTTACATTGATTTAAGTTAATTCTATATATACTGTTTTATAATTGTACTAAATAAACCAATATAAACATGTTATTGTAGATGGGATTTTATGTTAACATTTGAAAAAAATTACATTTAATTTAAGTATTTATCTGAATTAAATATGCCAATCAATCTTAAGTTAATAATGCTGTAGTATTTCAATTCAATTCAATTAAGTATTTATTTCAAACATAACAATCCTAAAAGACACAAAATGTAAACAATATCTTAATAAATACATAATACATCGCAGATACTTCACAATGGGCACAGTTATAACAATATTGATAGAGCAGGATCGAAAAAGACATACTAGGCAAACAATTTAAAAAGACACATAGTCAATCATAAAAGAATATAAAACAAGATAATATACTGTTTAAACACTAAGAATAGTTTGCCTTTCATTTCATCCAAGTAATAAAAATAATCAGAGCACAAAAATTATTTACACTATATACAAGAGGCCCAATACAGTCAGCAAAATAGCAATACATTATATAATATATTACAGATGATCGCTATAACCTGCTACTTCTAAGAAATCTGTTTGTGTTCTCCACATCCAGCCTAAACGTTTTGCTAGTGCAGTCACAATGGACTCTTGAGTGTTGGTTTTCAATAATCGTAATGCAATAGCACACGACCTAGGGCCCAAATTAGAACAAATTGGTTTTAACCATTTGTTCCGTGGAGAGATATATGCTGGACATACAAATAAAATGTGCGGTACTGTCTAATCCTGCTCATAACAAAATAAACATTTGCTATAGAAAGTATTATGCCAATTTTTAGTAAAACATTTAATCAGTAATGTGCCTACCCGAAACTGATAAAAGAGTTTCCTGTCGCAGGGCTTAGTCATAAAATCCCAAAAATGTTCATACATAGGTTCTGGCTTATTTTCCAGAAAAGTGCTAGTTAATGAAAGATTCTTAATTGATCGCAGTTTGTTACATTTACTCATAGCCCAGTAAGCCTCCTTAAAAGCAGCTTTTGGGGGGAACAGATTGCTAACCGGGTCTCCCACAGATGGCTCATACCCATGTTCACCAAGGAGCATTTTACCTTGCGTGACCAGCTAATCTTATGATACGTGTCAGCACCTCTAACATCTTTAGGTCCATTAGCATAAAATGACAGCTCCGGGGTTGACCATAATCTTCTCAAATATGCCAATGATCTAAATCTTGCAACCTCTACCAATGTACGACACCCCAAATCAGAGTATAAGGGTTTGAGTGGTGTATTTAGGGGGAGTCCAGTAAGACCCCTCACAAATTTGTTCTGAGCCAGGGCTAGTGAAGAAAGGCTCTCAAGACACCAAAGTTCTGCTCCATAAAGAGTGAAGGGCATAACCTTTGGATTGTAAATCTTTAAAACTGGGCCCACCTGCTTCGTCTGGGAGAGCCTGTGCTCATTTAGTAAGACTCCAGCCAGTTGGCAGTGCTTAAGTCCCAATAGGTCTATCTGGGGTTTCCAGTCTAGCTTCCTGCCTATGGTAATTCCAAGGGTAAACAGACATAATATCGAATCCAAAATATAGACTGGACATAATATCGAGGAACAAATATAGACTAGACAAAATATCGACCAGACATAATATAGACTACAAAAATATCGAGTTATATCGATATTAATAGCCAAAATATCGAATCAAAAATATAGACTAGACATAATATCGACTGGATACAATATAGACAAATGAAAATGGAAAATAAGGTAAGTTTTTACTAATTTTTAATAATTGTGTAATATAAATCTGTAGCGGGTAGTGGGTTTATAGGGGAATAGGGTGGGAAGTAATTTAAATATAATTAATTAATTATGTAATTATTAATAATAATTGTAAAATAATTAATAATTGGTAATTAAATAAAAAATAATTGGTAATTAATAATAATTGATTAATTGATAAATAATCAATTTATAGTAAATTAGTTTCAGTAGCGGTTAGTGGGTTTATAGGGGAATAGGGTGGGAAGTAATTTAAATATAATTAGTTAATTATGTAAATTAATATTAATTGTAAAATAATTAATAATTGGTAATTAAATAAAAAATAATTGGTAATTAATAATAATTGATTAATTGATAAATAATTAATTTATAGTAAATTAGTTTCAGTAGCGGGTTGTGGGTTTATAGGGGAATAGGGTGGGAAGTAAATCAATAATGAATTAATTAATTAAGTAAATTAATTAAATTGTTTAATTAATTAATAATTGTCCATGAAATTAAAATTAATTGGTAAATACAAGTTATTGGTATAGGAAATTAAATTTACTTGGTACTGATATTTCTATAAATAATAATTAATTATGAAGTTTTGCCTTTTTTACTGCTGCACTCACTGGAGTGGGAATAGTAATTTTTACCCCTACGCTATCCAACGCTTTCCCTACTGTAGCGCCCACTGGAGTGGGAATAGTAATTTTAACCCCTACGCTATCCAACGCTTTCCCTACAGTTGCACCCACTGGAGTGGGAATAGTAATTTTTATTCCTATGCTATCCAAGGCTTTCCCTACTGTTGCACCCACTGGAGTGGGAATAGTAATTTTAACCCCTACGATATCCAACGCTTTCGCTACTGTTGCACCCACTGGAGTGGGAATAGTAATCTTTACCCCTACGCTATCCAGTGCTTTCCCTACTGTTGCACCCACTGGAGTGGGAATAGTAATTGTAACCCCTACGCTATCCAGCGCTTTCCCTACTGTTGCACCCACTGGAGTGGGAATAGTAATTTTAACCCCAACGCTATCCAACGCTTTCCCTACTGTTGCACCCACTGGAGTGGGAATAGTAATTTTAACCCCTACGCTATCCAACGCTTTCCCTACTGTAGCACCCATTGGAGTGGGAATAGTAATTTTTACCCCTACACTATCCAACGCTTTCCCTACTGTTGCACCCACTGGAGTGGGAATAGTAATTTTTACCCCTACGCTATCCAACGCTTTCCCTACTGTTGCACCCACTGGAGTGGGAATAGTACATTTTACCCCTACGCTATCCAACGCTTTAGCTATTGTAGAATTCACTACAGTTGTTACAATAAATTTTAACCATTTTGCTATGCTACGGTAAAATTATTATATATGTTTATTTAATAATATTTTTTTATATAAATATATATGTATTATTTTTTTATATTTTTTTAATTTACAATAAATATTTTTTAATATAACATTAATTTAATAATTTTAAGTAAGTTTATAATAAATATATTTATTATTACATTAGTTTTAACTTAATTTAAAGACATTTTAAAAAAATGATATTCTTACAGTCTATATTTTAGTAACTCGATATTTTAGAGTCAATATTTTAGTACTTACCTGTTTAAAGATAGCCAGTCGATATTTTGTCCATCGATATTTTATCAACGATATTATGTTAACTCGATATTTTTGAGGTCGATATAATTTCAGTGATCCAATTCCAAGGTATGTAAATACATCCCTTTGTTGCTGACTAAGTTCTGGAGAGGACATATTCATCGAGAATTCTGGCACGACGCGCACTGTCAACACGGATGATACTGTGGAAAGGGGCCCTTGCTTTCATCCGTTACTCGCTGAGCTCTCTGCTACTAAACGGACGTATCTGAGTAGAACGCCGCATTGATTTCTTCCCATGGGGGACTGCACATTTGTATATATCACTGCTGTCGCTGTGGCTTATGGGTTCCTTTATTGCGTTGTTCCAGTCCACAACAGGAGCAGCTTATCCCTCTACAGTGCAGACAGCCTATTAATGAGTATCCGAACCCTGTAACAGATGGTAATATACTTCCTCAGCCTCCTCACATCACCGTCCTACCCAGCATATACAGCATATACTAGAGCGTACTGCCTGCCTTTTTAATCAGCACAAACATGCAGATGCAATATTCTGATCAGCACTACATCAATTTCGGATCATTTAGACAACTCCTTACAGTACTTGAAGGTTTTCTTGAATACAAATCATGGCTTCCTGATAAAGGCTGATAGCTGAAACGCGCGTAGCAGCTACTCGAATTTGCAGCCATATCAACATTGATTGTTCATTTCCTTTTCAAATGAGTTTTTTTTGATCTGATGAATTTTGAGCGTTACTACTGAACTTTATTGACTGTGACATCCAAACATAAATTAGCACAGAATCAGTTTCAGTATTGGATATTTCTATTATATGTATACATTTTGCTCAATTTAATCAAACAGAAAAACAAATAAAATTATGAAATTGCACTGTTGTCTATCATATATGTTTGTTTTTGTGATTACATATTGTTATTGATTGTCATATCGTGTTTCCCTTTTAGGTCCATAGGTTTTATCTACGTTTCTACTTTTCCTAAATATATTTTTTCACACCTGATCTAATTACCCCGGTTTAGGAATATTAGTCGGGGGTACCTCTTTTTCTTTACAAACAATACATCCCTTTGTTCCAATAACACCTTGTTCATGAAGACCCTGCCCTTGACTGCTTTCTTGTTTATGTAGAACCATAAACTTGGTTTTATCCACATTTACCACAAGTTCATGGTCTTTACAAAATTCCTCAAAGCAACAGAGCGCCCTCTGCAGCCCCACTTGGATTATTGATGTAATTAGGGTATTGTCTGCTAACATAAGTATTGGAACCATTATATCTGCAAGGGAGGGAGCATCGGTAGGGTATGAAGAAAAGTAGTTAACCACCCCATTTATAAATAATGAAAACAGGGTGGGGCCAGAAGACCTTCTTGGTATACCCCTTTTAAAATTGGCAAGCTAGGGGTGACATTGCCCTGTGTTGCCAAGCGAACCTGTGCAAAGTTGGGCTCATGCAACTTGACCTCAAGCAGTAAAAGCTCAAAGGGCACCACCAGACCTTTCAAGACAACCCACAGCTTATTGCGCGGAACCGTGCTGAATGCTGATTTAAGATCAACAAAGGCGGCATAAATAGTACCACCTGCTAAAATTGCTACACACCCTTAGATTAAGATAAAACGAAAGACCTGGTCGACAATGCTTACATGTACCCAAATCCTGCCTGTAATGGGGATAGTATATTATTTTCTGCGATCCGTAACTGAATTCTGTTCAGCACTAACCTGGTCATAACGTTTTGAGTAGAGCCGATAAGACTAATCGGCCTATAGTTACTAGGGCTGGATCGATCCCCCTTTTTGTAAATAGGTTGAATTTTGGCTCCTCAACAAGAGTCAGGAATAGTAGCTCCACTGGCTATCGCATTTGCAAGCAACTGAATATACTGAAGCCAGTTATCTTTGTCATACATAAAAAAATCTTCCGGAATTCAGTCAGGGCCTGGAGCCCTGCCCCTTGGTGCTGCGTTCAGGGCGCCTTCCACTTCATTTATAGTAAAAAACACTCTTGAATCTGACTTGGGTAATTCAAGGTGGATATCACCACTGTCATTAGCCCCAACAGCAAATTGTGCTTCAAAAAAGGAAACCCACTGATCTGGCGCTACATAGTTTTGGGTTATATGGCCTGATCCTCCTCTGCCCAATTTTACCAGCTGCCAAAATGTTTGCATATTTTTCTCTTTGCTGCCTTCCAGGAGTTCTGACCACCTTAACTCATCCCATTCCTTTTTTTGCTGCTGTCCGTGCCTTTTTATACGTCTTATGTGCTTTGTTGATTTTGCCCATATTTTTAGATTTAATTGCTAGGGACAATTGTTTATATGCTTCCCTACATGCCTTATTGTAACAATGGTCATGCTTTAAGAGGGGCCTACTACTTGCTTTGTGGGATTTAACAAAAAAGTTCTTAATTGATCCAAACATGTCCTCATGGGTTTGGATGATGCTAGTATTTAATTCACCCTGGGTAGTAAACTTTTGGAGATCAACTAATGTGCTCTCCACTACTTCCTTCATTTTCACAAGAAAACGTTTGTTTTCTACAATCCTTGACCATTTGACCCTCCTCATATCATTGCATATAATAGCATCAGTGGTCAACCTTTCAATAATATGAGGCTGAGCTATTACGTGACCAGATACCAGCATCTTTAACAGGAGTGGGTTATGGTCACTTTCATTTCTCACGCATACCTCCATATAAACTAGGGACGACCAGTTCTCATGATTGATGAGAATGTAGTCAATGCGACTACTTCTCAAGCCATTAAAGTAAGTATAGGATCCCAGTCGATCTAAGGATGTTCTTCTGTTCACCACCCTAACTCCCCTCTCCAACCTTAATGCTTTGAGTTGGAGAGCGGCCTCGGTCCATTTCCTAATTGGTGGCAGCTCCAATAAAGGAATGCCGCATTGGGCATCTTCTTCGGCGCTAAGGTTGCTGTCCTCATATACTATAACCAGATTATTTAAGCCTCTTTTTTATCTAAGAAGCTGTCAAGTGAGGAGATTTCCTCAATTTTATAGCATGAACACTGTCTAACCCAGATAATAAGTCCGCTAGAAGGTCTTCCCTTTCGCCACCAGAAGCTAGCTCTGAAAAATTTTAATATCCATGGTGGTAAACTGTGTTAAGTAACAGGGGGCATATTATCAAGGAATGGCGTTAAAATTATCGCCGCTTTAGCGGCAGGAAACTGCCGCTAAAGCGGCGAAAATGGGCTTGATAATATGCCCTTGAGAATTCAAATAGAAGCCCATATTCTGGTGTTAACATGGGCTTCTTTTGGAATTCTCGATGGCATATTATCAAGCCCATTATCGCCTTCTTAGAGGCAGTTTCCTGCCGCTAAGACAGCGATAATTTTAACGCTGTTCCTTGATAATATGCCCCCAAGTTTCGTGGAAGACAAGTATATCCTGAACCTCTATAAAAGCAGTGCAATCCAAATATGTAATCTTAGAGGACAGACCCGCTATGTTCCAGGAGGCGAGTGCCAACTGAGAGACATCCTGTATATTGGAAGGACTACAAGAGACCACTTCGGTACCCTGTCCGGTATCCTCAACCAGCAGTGCGGGAACTAGATTATCAAGGGAGCACTTTGAATCACCCTTTGCTGGAACTTTGGGCCTAAGAGGCCCTTCAGCAACTGCAGGCCCACCAATACTACAGTTGGTAAATGGTCCAATACAGCTTCTGTATACCCCCAGAGATGTAGTACTTCTACTGCTCGTGGTAGAAGAGGAAAGTTCCTTAAACATCAATCTTTATTTTGTAAGGAAGAATCCTCATTGCATATTAGAGCTTGATTACTAGATTTGGGTTTGTAGAAATGTCTGGAGGGTTGAGTTTCATTCTGATATTAGTTGTGATCAGGTGTGATGTCCTAAGATCGAAGGCCACCAGATTCTCTATCAAATCAGTGGTTGCCGGAGTAAGACACACGTAGTCAGGTTTTGAGCCCGTGAATATATACCTTTTGGCAGAAAATATATCTTCCCTTATTATGGATCTACACTTACGTACGTCTTAACCACTGAGCACATTTGTTGATCAAGGATTACTCATCTTCTTTGATTAAACTAGGGGGAATTTTAGGAACATTAGTCAAGAATATTAGGCGTTTTGAGGAACAAATCAGGGACTTCTCGGTGTTGACTACTCTATCGGGTTGGATTACTCCTGAACTTTGGCTAGTTCGAGGAGGTGTGCGATGTTCACTGTTAGATTCCAGGTATTTTGGGCAAAGACCTCTTTGCCTCGATTGTATATTCATGATGAGGAGCTGCGAGATGATTGGGCCAGTATGTGATTGTATGTTGCTACATGCACGCTGCCCTATGAGGTTTTTATTCCAACTTGATCTATCTGCACTGTCCTTGATTGGATCTCTATGACTGGATTTTTGGGCCGCAGTCTGGCCTACAATAGCTAGTTGTGTCAAGCTGATATGTGGTTTTAGGGCAGTGGAAAGTATATCAATCATACCCTTAAGTGAGCCAACTTCTTCTATAAGTTGTCTTGTCTGGGCCTTTAAATCAGCTATCTGACCAGTAAGTTAGTCAGTGCACACGTCCTTACACAGGCAGATTGGGGTTGCTGTTTTAGCAGTATCTCCTTCCATCCCTTCTGTACCCTGATAATCGCAGATTTCTTCATTCAGATCCATTAGGGGTGAGAATCTGTTTGTACACTCTATAGCAGATTCCAAATTTTTGTGTGTACTAGGTTAGAGCTTAATAATGTGGGATTATTATTGGCTATATTCGAGATAACTTCTTGAGATGGGATCAGGTGCCCCTTCTGTAGAGATCTTTTAAACATATATGGGATAGATGGAGAGCCACTTGGTTGGGTGCAGAGGGTGGAAAGGGTAGAAAGGGTAGGTTGATGCACATCTATACCACCACATTCTAGACCCAACAGTACAGATAATAGCTCTTCACCATCACTAACTATATTTTCAATACCGTTCATAACACAATTAGTTTTACTGGGTTGTTTGGTTGACCTTTTTTCTTGCTTACCTTTCCCCAGTGTTTCCCATCCCAAGCAATCCGCTGCTTTCCTTTTCCCCATAGCACCCAGTGCAAACAATATTATATAGTAACAGCAATAAGGTATTGATGAGATATAAATTTGATATAGGCTGTGTTGGCCTAATGTATCCAATATAATCATATTGTTGTAGTGATGTAGGTAACCTCAAACATATAGTCGTGGAAGATATTCATTTTTTGTACACGATCAGGCCTATTGGTATAACCGACGCCATCTTAGTTTCGTTTCCTCGTGTTCACTTAGTCCTTTGGGAAAACATGTGATGTACCTCTGTATAGAAACCTAAGATGGCAGCTCAGGCTGAGCATAGATCGTTAGTTTGTAGCTCAGGGAAACCCAAGGTCACATTTTCACTTCTTGCAGGATGCGCACATTCTTGCAGGCCCCGTCCCTGTCAATCCCTATTTATAGATAGAAAGGGAGGCACCTTACTGACCTGCCCCTGGAATAGCTTAGGCTCAAGATTAGTCTGTAGTCTTCAGTCTTCTCTGCGCACCTCCGAGGGTCGTGTAGACTGAGACTCCCCTGCGTAGGGCCTATTTTGCAAATAAACGATTGAACCTTCTCCATCAGTATAAAACAAACAAATGAGGTTACTGTAGTCAAAGGCTGCAAATAATACAAATAAGCAGCAGAGGAGTAACAAGCAGGCTGACACACTTCAAGAATTCAAGCGACAGACAAAGCGTGATGCTTACGTTTATGGGGTTTACGTCTAAATGTAAATGTCAGTGACCCGAACAGCAAACAAAAACGGTACCTTATGGATACGGATAAACTGCTGAGGACTAAATAACAGGGGGGTGGCCCTGGCGCTGACTGGGGCAGCTGGGCCTGCAGTGACCTTTAAGCACCTCCCGGTGTGTGCTGATGCGTAGCCGCCTCCTGGCGAGGTACACTATGGGGGCTGGAGATCCCTGGCTGCAGGTACTGCTGGCGGTGCTGCCGGCCTCTGCAAAGAACAGGCTCCCGTGCTGCGGGGCCAGCAACAACCTTTAAGCGCCTCCTGGTGCATGCTGCTGCATAGGCGCCTCCTGGCGCTGTGCACTATGGTGGCTGGAGTCCCCTGGCTGCCAGTACTGCTGGCAGTGTTGGCGCCTTTAGCAACGGGCATGCGCACTGCGGGGTCCCGCAATGACCTTTAAGCACCTCCTGGCATGTTATGATGCGTAGGCCCCTCCAGGCGCTGCGCACAATGGGGGCTTGAGTCCCCTGGCTCCTGGTACTGCCGGCGGTGCTGGCGGCTTCTGCAAAAAATAGGCTCCCGCGCTGTAGTATTTCATTTTATCTTGTTCTGCAGTTAAAATAAATATATCAAATTATTTTATCTTAGTATTATTGTAACAATATGTTTACTATTCTTTTTAAAGTTCACTGAACTTTTTATCTGTCCCTGTACGTTTTGCAAGTAGGTCCCTTCTCATGTGCTTGCTCCCGCTTCTCCTGCAGCATCCCCCTCACACCATCCTCTGCACACACCTCACCCCACGTTGCCTGCATCCTCAACACCACATTCCTCTGCAAGCATGCTAAGGAGATCTGGGATCTCATTGACACCTACTCCCCAGACATCCTCTTCCTCTTCAGCCCTGTCTCAGCCCACCTCTAACCCCCGCCATGGCCATCGCCATGAAGAAACCCACAGAAAATCCTAAAGATTTTAGCAATGACAGGCCCACCTCAGTTTTACATTTCCCAGCCAAAGTCTGGGAGAAAAAGATTAACTAGCATCTTTTCACTCATCTCGATGAGCACCACCTACTGGACTCCACCTAATCAGGATTCAACAGCAACCACAGCACAGAGACTGCCCTCCTAGCAGAAACAGGCGGCGACATCCACCTAATAATGGACAAAGAAGAAACCATTGCACTTATCCTGTTCGACCTCTCAGCAGCAATTGATACAGTCTCTCATGGAACCCACATTGCTGGACTGCAGGAATCATAAATACAAGGGCTCACCCTCAGTTGTATTGCATTGTTCCGCTCCAACAGGCACAATGAGTCAGACTCTCCACCTTCACCTCTGAATTCAAGAAGCTCATCTATTGAGTCCTCCAGGGCTCCTCCTTCTTAGCCTATCACTGTTCAACGTTTAAGGAAACCTCTCGTCCTCATCAGAAGAACCCACACCATCAACATTTACTCCCACGCAATGACGCTCAGCTCATCCTCTTCCTCACCGACAAGAATAACACAACTAGAAACAATGTCACCACATGCATGGCCGACATAGCAAAGTAGTTGCTAGACAACTGCCTTAAACTCGTCAAGCTCTTGTTCTGTACCCCAGTGTATCCCAATCTAGGCCTAGGTAGCTACATGACCTTTTACCTACATTTTCTACCTTGTGCTGCATAACCAGTTTCCTTGAAACTAGCCTCATGTATTATGCATTAGGATTCTTAGAAAAGTCCCTGCACATGACGTACATAACAGCATGAAAATATTCTGTGTAAAAGTCATGGCCATCTTCATCCAAGTGCAAAAAACTGATTTGCATAATCGTAGGTATTGTTCTAGCCTCATTTGCATATTCATACTCACAACATATCGATTGTGTAAGGAAGCTAGAGGTTATCTTTATGTTATAAAACTACCCATACCAACACTAAATAGGTAGAGGAGAAGCTTCATGCTGACACTAGACGCTGAGGTCCCGGCCTGCAGAAGCTACAACACGCAGCGGTCTGACATCCCTTGCGGGGCATCAAACGCGAAACCAAAACATTGCCCTTCATTCTCTCACATCAGGTAATGGGGTTGGCTCTTGCCTAGTGGATTCTTTGTGTTACTCCCACATACATGCTAGGTACACTTAGGTACACTTAGATAGGGTTTTCATCATAGGAGTACGCTTGTTTACTGTCATGTAACTATATGCTTGCATATATTCACTATTATAGCACCATGGTAAAATTTTACCTTTTATTTACTCTACGTGTGCTTGTAATCTTATGCATCTGTTTCTGTCTAATGGTTGTCCCAGAAAACATGTTTTATGCTAGAATGAAGCTGGTTCAATAAATGCTTATTAAAAACGTCCCCATCATTTATTCTGGGTATCTCTCTGAGACTAAGTGAGCACGATTGACTGAGCGAAAAGTACTGCACTGTTTCCACGATCCCTGAAGGATCAAGAGTTGTCATGTGTGATACTTAACAGAAACTATTTGCTCCTTGGTAAGGTTAGGGGGCTTATGGTCTAAAGGTTGGTCTAAAGGCTGACATATCCTTCGGGGGTGTCTGGAATGAGTCTGGACACCAATCCCTTAGTTTATGTTGTCTAAAAGTGCAGATCCTATGCATTTTTAGGAACTAAAGCACAATCTTTGGACATAAGAATTCGCCTTCCTACTCCTCATGGTGGCCACCCAACTTGGGTCCTACGCCCACCCCCAAAGAGAATTGACAACAACCTTTGCATCACTTTTTATGATAAATTCTGTATGAACATACAGGTCAATGCAGTGATAGCATCCTGCTGCCGAATCCTCAGAATGCATCGCAAATTCGTCAAATGACTCCCAAACGCACACCAGAAGCATGATCACCCAAGCCGTCATCACCAGTAGACTTGACTACAGCAAGGCACTATATGTTGGCATCTCAAGCCACCTCACTCAAAGACTCCACACCATCAAGAACACCGCTGCCAGACTCATCATAGACATCCCAAGAAGGGCACACATCACACCCTACCTTGCAGAACTGCACTAGCGACACATCCAGAAATGTTGCAAATTCAAGCTCCTCACCCATGGCTACAAAGTCCTCCACAACACAGGACGAGCCTACCCTAGCAACAGACTCCATCCCTATTTACCCCCAGACAACTATGCTAGACTTCTCTCTACCTCGCACGATTCCCCCACATATGCAAGACACAAGGATGTGCTTTCTCTTTCATTGTGACCAAAAGCTGGAACTCTCTCTCTACAAATAGGACTCTGGTTGACAGAAAAATTACTTCTAGATCAATTACATCAGTAAATGTACAGGACCAGACCTAGGTTTTGTCATTGTAAGAGTAAAACCATTCACAATGTAGACAGAAGGCAACAAAGGAGGAGATTATTTTCCACCAAAGTAAGGCAGAAATGCCCAGGAAATTTATAGCTTTAAAGAATATACCGCTTGTGTGTGTGTGCGTATATATAAATATATGTCACATCAGGATCCCAGCGATGCAACCTTCACAGCGAGCGGCGCAGTACCGGGAAACAGACTCCGCAGGCAAGGCTTGTTGCTCAATTATGTTTATTTAGTGCATCAAATGTCCAAATGACGTGTTTCGGCTGGCCTTGTTCACATAGCGCTTGCAATGATGGAAGGTTGCAATATATACAGTGTTACAAGTGACAGTATTATTTCTATGTTCATTGAAGTGACTCAACAGGTTTGCAACGTGTGGTAAAGCAACATGTGTGACATCAAAGGTTTACTGCACACATTTTACTACAGTGCGTAGTAAAGAGACTATAAGTACTGGGCACATGGTTCAAAGCAAGTGAAGGCCACACGCAGGATGTGCTGGTCGACGAGGCTCCTAGGAATCTACTATCCCCCATGTGTAAAGATAAGTAAGAATGTTGCCAGTTTCCTGTGTTAGAGAATGAGACCACGAGTGAATGCCTGTCTCCACCGAGACTTCGCTAAACGTCTTAAAGAAGCGAGGTAAATGAATAAAGGGCGGCATGATATGCTAATGAAAATTTTAAATGTGACATATATTCACAAGTATGAGTCTGTCGGCGGCTGAGGCAATCTCTGTGAAATGGCGTGGTATATAATAGAAGTATGCAATTCACGTACAGGTGCAACTTCCAGTTATAAAGAAACTGATCTAGGTGTATCAGATGGCGCCTGGTGTGTGTAGTTCAGTGCATGATGTAAAGTCAAAAATAGCACATTACTAACGTTGCAAGCCAAAGAAACTAACTGCATGAATGCTGCTTGCCACTGAATTTGAAAGTAGTGATTGTGAGGGAAGGGGTAACAGTGGTTACGTGAGCCTTATGAGGTGAGGTAGGCGTGAAGGTGCACAATGCGCGAATATACAGTGAGTGTAATTGATGTGCTGTCTACCTCACAGGCATTAGAGCAGATCATGAATGCCTAGTGGGTGAACTAAAACAAAAGAAATAGCGACCTGATGATTGAATAGCTATAATACTGGCTAAGACAAATAAAAATAAAACAGGAGTGTAATAATTTTTCCCAACCAAAGATGGCGCGACCCGGAAGACTGGGTTATATCGGAGAGCTCACACAAGCAGTCGCGTTTGAATTGAACCGCAGAAGCCGGCTTAGAGCGATGGCCGCCCAAAATTGAGGTAAGCGCTATGAGACAACGAGGTACCGCATTCAAAACCGGCGTTGGTAATTTACTCGAATGACCATCGAGACCAGGCGGAGACTTGTCACAAATAACTGTCTCCGACCATAACAACACAGACGCTATCTGGTTGATACGAACCTTGTTTTTCATTCCAGGGGCACCATCTAAAAACGAATATCCCTTTTACCCACACCTACCAAATAAGAAAACGATCGGGTAAGAACTTGCACCCAGTGCACTTAAAAATGTTCACGCAATCGAAAAAAGTATTTTTTAGTAGGAGAGCTCTTCTAACCAAGTCCCTAATGTTTTGTTACAGGGTAGAGTGTGCATGAATTCCACACCATAACAGTGAGTAATGCTCCACCGCACAGTTTCTATGTGTTAAGGTACTAGCTGTGGTACGGCTTGGCTGAGCTCTGTGTTTTCATGCCATTTAGGTTGTCCTGCGCCGTGGGCCCGAGGAACGCTGCAATTTAGTTGGTCCAAAATATAGAGTTAAGATGCCTAGAGGTGGCTGTTGAGCCATCTAGCTAACTTCAATAGAAAAAAACACGCCTAATTTAGGTCTCCCCTCTTCTTTCACAGTGTGTGGTCCTGATGAGAACTCCACAATAAGAAGAGTTCGAAACGCGTAGACCTTGTATTCAACAGAGCCATAAGAACAACAACTAAAGAATAGAATCTTGTCAATGATATAATAACGTTTACATCATAATCTATAGCTATACATACAAAGCTTGTTTTGTGAAGAAATTATTGAATTTGTTATTGTAAATAGGAATGGTATGAATGTTTTTTGGTATGAAAGTATATGACTGTGATCTGTAGTGATAGAGAGTGAGATTGTGTCGAGGGGATTGTTTTTAATGTACAGAATGTTTTTCATATATTGTTTGTCAAAAGTTCTTTTGAAATGCATAAATTTGATAAAAAATGATCAAAAAGTACAAATGAAGTCAAACAAAATAAAATTGATGATTCATTCAAAGAACTAAGGTCCCCTCACTTTATGTTTCAGTCAAAAGTGAGATGAAAAATTGAGATAAGCAGCATTGGCGTTTTTCTATTATATAGTACGTAAAGTCAAAAATAGTACATTACTAATGTTGCAAGCCAAAGAAACTAACTGCATGATTGCTGCTTGCCACTGAATTTGAAAGTAGTGATTGTGAGGGAAAGGGTAACAGTGGTAACGTGAGCCTTATGAGCGTGTATATACGAGGTGAGGTAGGCGTGAAGGTGCTCAATGCGCGAATATACAGTGAGTGTAATAGATGTGCTGCCTACCTCACAGGCATAAGAGCAGATCATGAATGTCTAGTGGGTGAACTAAAACAAAAGAAATAGCGACCTGATTATGAGCTGTCTACCCATACTAACAAAAGTATTGCTGGTGAGCCACTTTGATGTCACACTAAACAAGTGCATTGAGGCTGTGTGTGGACCACATAAAGCATAAGATGCACGATGCCGGACAGGAATACGAAGATACGTATGTCCTATCACAATATTCACAAATGTGCTAGTAGTGAGTAGGCTAGCAGTCCACAAATGTAAAAAAAAAAAGTATAAATACTCAGTGGTGACTCATAGTTCTGGCCTAATTCAAATGACGCAAACCATAATGCACATCCATGTGGATACAATACAGTCAGGAAACTAAGTACAAACATAGATATCGACAGTTACAGTAGAAAATATATATATATACAATATCTACAATACTGATGCAAATAGAAACCAGCCAGAGAAAGCAACAATGAATGGTAGTGTCATGTGTACGTGTAATCTCAGCTGTGTGGTGCACGATGTTCGTGTCAGCCACTTGCGCTGGGTTATAGGAAGTGATGTAAATCCTCTGTGGTGTTGAGACCTGCAGGTGACTTGGTGTTGAATTGTTAAATATATCTACTCTCCAACTGTCTCAAGAGCCTTTCCTTGTTGCCACCCTGCTTAAGTGGCGGAACACAATCAATGACAGAATATTGCAGGTGCTCTAGGTTATTGTTGTGCACCTCCTTAAAGTGCCTCGCTACAGGGTAAGCTTGAGGTTCTGTAAATTCTGTGTTGTCCAGTGAGGTTATGGTTTCGTCACGATTTTGGTGATGGTGTACCATATTTAGTAAGTACGGCTAATATGGAGTGAATTTGTCACGTTAACTAGCGAGTTCATTACGTATTAAGAGACTTCATCTCGAATATGGGTTCCATTTTGTCCATGCCTCTATTTTGTGTTGCCATCAAGTAGGCGGATGAATGTGGTCGAACTAATAAAGCGACCTGGCCTTCTCGTATCGGTATACATTAACTAGGTTCTTCTTGACTCTAAGTTGAACTGTACGGAACTGACCCCTTCACCTGAAGCTAAGCCAATTTCCTTGGTTGATCGTTGTCTGAGATTGCCAATCAATGTTCAGGACATTGTTAACGTTTAGGTTTTTTACACATGCTTTATCTTGCTCGTTATCTGTCATTGTTTCCTTTCTATGTTTCTTCATTACATGCATTGTTCTTTCAATTATGAGTTTGTCCGGCTTGTGGAGATTGAATTTGGGACATTCCTAATAATTAACTTTGGGTTGGGTTATTGCAAACTGAGTTTTCTGTCATGTGATACTTTGTTTTGAAAATGTACCTTATTGGCTAGAATTTTGTGCAGTGGGTGTCCATTTATAATGTGAATATTGGGTATAAAAAAGGATGTTTTGCCTTACAAAAATGAACAGTTTCCTGAGTTGTACACCGTGTTGTATTGCTGGGATTACTGTTACTAGCTGCAGCTAATGAATTTGGTCTTTGACGGCACCCAGAAGTATTCCGTGTCTCTGTATACCAAGACTGGTGAATCCGAAGACTTTGGGCATGCCCCTGGTGCCGCTGGGTTTAAAACCTGGTTCTTCAACTGGTGCCCAACGTGGGGCGACTTCAGCGGTACCGGTCAGAGCCCGAAGATTGTGAGGAGCTTCGTGAGGAAATTCTGGAGGAGGGCCCCCACTTCATCGACCCCTGCATGTTGACCGAAGGTTTTTACTGCGAGGTTTCCCCCTTTCCGACAGCTACGAAGGACTGCTGCCCTTACTGTCTCCCTGTCTTGGACCCTCTTGTGATGATTTGTAAGGCGAGACGTTAGACGGTCTTCTGGTGGCGTGACAGACATTTTGGTTAAGCACAAGTGGGTCGCTCCCACGACTTTGTTTGGTTTCTTGGTTTTGATTTGGTTATTGCAATTACCAAAGCCGAGGGGCTCGTATATTTGCGAGTATATCGTTTTTTGATAACCCCTTGAAGTTTGAAGCTAGATTAGTGAGCTATAAGATGCCTGGTCTTAGCAAATGTAGGAAATGGTTTTGTTGTAGTTATAACAGGGATTCCCGATTGGAGGACTTGTGTCCGATACCTCGGGTTGGAACTCCAACTTATGAGCTCTATTCAAAGCATGGCATGGGTCCAATTACGTTTAATGAAGTATGGGTCCGCTATACGAAGAAAGATGGTGTCTTACGATGGCCCCAACATGGTAGTTTCGAATCAGAGGTTTTAGATAACCTAGAAGTTGCGCTATTTAAGAAGAAAGCCCGGCTGGCGATGTTTGACTCTTTCCGCCTCTGGAGTAAGGAAGCCAAACAGCGAGAAATTAAGCAAAATAAGAGAGATAGGAAAGAAAAGAATATATCGATACTACAAGCTGCTAGGCAGTTTAAGGAAGATGAAGAAGATCGTGCGATTGAGGTGTCAGATAGACAACATTGCATGGCCATTGACAAATGTTATCCGGCTTTGCCACCTCTTCTTCCGAATGCGACAAATGACCCTGAAAAAGATCCTTTGATGTCACATTTGTTGAGATTACCACCCCCTTATGTGCAGAGTGCTACGGCACCTTCGCGACCCACAGTTGTTCAACCCCCTGGTGTTGTCCAGCCACCCGTCCCTCCACAGGAGGTTCTTCCTCCATTGGCGCAGCCTCCTTTAGGGCCGCCAACTTTGCTAACATTTCTGCCTCAAACTCCTTTGCCTTCCTCTCCTTTACCTTTGACTTCCTTTGCTACTGACCCTACGTCACTGTCACCTCAAAACACTTTGTCTCCTGTCCTTATGTCAACTTCTTCTCCTTCTGCTCGAAAACGAATGGCTGAGACTGTTGCTAGTCTTTTGTCTCCACTCTTAGGGTCAGTAAATATGACCCTGGTTTCGGAACGTAAGCAGAGTTGTAGTCAGCTTCCTGGTCCCAAAGAGCGGGCAGTGTTGGATCTTTTGGCTCGTAGATGGGTTTTAAATGTTTCTAGGTATAATTTACAAGGGGTTATGGATGTTTTCTTGCAGTGGGATCCGCCTAAGCAAAGGTATGTTTTTGATGTAATGTGTACTTTCCTTCGTGAAGAATGGGAAAATAATGAGTTAGGTCCGATTTCTCAGGAAGTGCTTGATGTCCAGTCTGAATTTGCTAAAGGGACGATAGTGGGTCCCGATGTTGAGGAGGCGGTAGAGACGCTTCTTGCGTTTAGGTGTAGGCTTCCTTCTCAGTCGTTGTTTGAACCTGACCCTTAAGTTAGGAGAATAGTGAAGCAGTACCCGATGAGAGAGGTTCCCCCTGTATGGAGAGAGGAAGTTGTGACTAATCTTAATCAGGGTATTCAGGCAATACCGGTTCATTTTCAGCGAGTGTGGGTACATGTTCCTTGGAAGAGAGCTGAGGTCCTGGCTCTTAAGGACTTTGCCTGACCCCCGTAAAAATCCTGCTGGTTACTACAAGGAGTTGTCTCAGACAGTTGATGCGTGCGTTATGAATTAAGCTGACGTGGATATGTTATTGGGTAATGTAGTTCCTCAACCTTTGTGGGCGAAGATCCGTCACGAGGATCATGCGGCAGAGTTAGGAGATACGTGGGTTAATATTGTTGCTGCAGATGGTCGACAGGTAGGAGGTGCCAAACCTGAGCCTTTAGTTGCAGAATTATCTGGTAGGATTATTTATTTAATGACATCCTTGATGCCTCCTATGCGAGTGAATTGGGACAAGTTAGCAGCATGCAAACAAAAGAAAGACGAGAGTGTGTCTGATTTCTTCACCAGATTTGAGGAAACATTCATTGATCACAGTTGTCAGGACATGAGTACAGAAGGTGGTCAAAGGTTGTTTGTGGACAAATTTGTTTTTAATTTGCTCCCTGAGCTTTCTAATAAGTTAAAGGACTCTGAGAGTTCATGGGCTGTTTCTTCCTCGGCCCAGATATTGGCTACTGCACAATACTATGAGAACAGAGATAAAGATGAGAAGGATAAAGTAGAGAAGAAGACTAAAGAATTGAAAATGAAGGTTCTTCTACAGAAGGATATCCGCCTTGCCCTAATCAGTGTCAGCAACCTTCCCAGTTTCAGCAGCCCCCACAGTTTCAGAGATTGTTGCAGAAGCCTGAGTCTTTTCCTCTGCGACTTCCGCTAGGCCCTAATCAGTGTGCTTACTGTAGGGAAGAAAGTCGTTTCAAGAGTAGTTGTCCGGTTTTGCTACAACGTACGAATGGTATGTCTGGTCTGAGAGGTCGTGGTGGTTTTCAACAAGCACCTAGGGGTAGAGGACGTGGTACATTTTCTCAGAATGAACGTTCCTTTCCCCCTCAGAATTCTATGAATTATTTTGAACAACAGAACGTTCCGTCTGTTCAGTCTGCTCAATATTACACTGATGATTATTATGTTGAAAGCGAGAGTGTTGGTTTTAATGATAGCTAGGACAGCCATGGACAAAGGGAGGGAGTAGTGTCAGTTCCAGTAGCCCAGAGTGGACCTTATGTTGAAGTAATTACATCAGGTGTGGCAGAGCCTTTTCTTTTGGATACTGGTGCGGCTAAGAGTTCTATCATGCACTCTAAACTCTCTGGCGCACCTTTGTCTGGCTTGACGAATGTCTCAGTAGGATTTTCTGGTGCCCCAGTTCGTAATCCGGTCTCTTGTCCTTTGCCTCTTTCTATTGGGCCTTGTGAATTGGAAGCACCCCTTATTCTAACGACAGGTTGTGGTGAGAATTTGTTGGGTTTGGATTTGTTGAAAAGATTGTATGCGACATTACATTGTTCTCCTTCGGGAGTACATCTTACGTTGGGTAAGAGAGTGATCTCTCCGATGTATTTGTCTAAAGATCGGCTTCCACTGGTATTGCGTTCGCTCCCTGATACTCTTTGGGCTACAAGTCCCAATGATGTTGTCCTCTTGCAGATTCCCTCCTATGTTGTTACCCTCAAGTCGAATGCTAAGCTACCTCGCATTCCCCAATACAAGATCTCTAGTGATGGTGAAAGAGCTCTTTTAGCGATTATCTATGATTTGGTTGAGAAAGGTGTGATTAAAGAAACGAGAGGTAATGTGTGTAATAGTCCTATTCTGCCTGTCCTTAAGCGTACTGACTCTTCCCAGCCACCTGTGTATCGGTTTGTGATCGACCTTCGAGAGGTCAATAAGATTGTTGTGCCACAGTTTCCTGTTGTTCCGGACATTACTGCGTTATTGACTATGATCCCTGCTTCAGCTGCTTGGTTTTCTGTTATCGATCTGAAGAGCGCTTTCTTTAGTATTCCGATTGCCGAAGAAAGCGTACTGACTCTTCCCAGCCACCTGTGTATCGGTTTGTGATCGACCTTCGAGAGGTCAATAAGATTGTTGTGCCACAGTTTCCTGTTGTTCCGGACATTACTGCGTTATTGACTATGATCCCTGCTTCAGCTGCTTGGTTTTCTGTTATCGATCTGAAGAACGCTTTCTTTAGTATTCCGATTGCCGAAGAAAGTAGGGATTTTCTTGGCTTCTCTTTAGGAGGCCGAAGTTTCCGGTTTAAGCGCGCTCCTCAAGGTTATTGTGAGAGTCCCTCCAGCTATAGTCAGGCTTTGAAAACTCAGCTTGATGCTTTTGTCTTGCCTTCTGGTGCTACAGTATGTTGATGATCTGCCGGTTGCTGCTGATGATGAAGGGATTTGTAAAGCAGTTACGCTTTCTTTGTTGCGACATTTGCCTGACCTTCACCATAAAGTATCACCTTCAAAGTTGCAGTATTGCCGCCAAGAAGTGACCTACTTAGGTCATCTCTTGTCGAAGGAGGGAATACGATTGACCCCAGAGCGTATTCAAGCGATTGCTCAAATGACTGTGCCATCCACACAGAGAGAGGTGCGTGCTTTCTTAGGTATCACCTCGTATTGTAGACAGTGGATTCCGAATTTTTCTTTGTTAGCAAAACCTTTGTTGGCACTTACTCTTAAGGACACACCAAAACCTCTTCCTTGGTCTGACGAATGTCAGAAGAGTTTTTCTGAGTTGCGTGATGCATTGTGTTCTGCTCCGGTGTTGGGTACTCCCGACTACAGTAAGCCTTTTACACTCTACGTACACGAGAGAGAAGGGTGTGCGTTGTCAGTGTTGACACAACAATTTGGAGTCAAGCAGCGCCCATGTGCGTATTTTTCAGCTACTTTAGATCCGGTAGCTAAGGCGTTGCCTATTTGTTTGAGAGCTACAGCGGCAGCGGCTGTTTCTATCCGACAGTCTGCTGGTTTGGTATTGGATAATACATTGATTGTGATGGTCCCACATGCAGTGGATACCTTATTGAATAGAACGAGGACTCAGCATCTTACTAGTGGCCGTTTGTCAGGTTATGAGTTGACGCTTTTGGCTAGTCATGTGCACATTAAGCCATACAACACATTGAATCCAGCTACATTGTTGCCGATTTCTGTAGAGACAGATGCTCAGGTACAGCATGATTGTTTTCTCCGGACAGAGGAGGAAACGAAGGGTAGAGTTGATCTGAAAGATACTCCTCTTTCGAATCCAGATGGTACCTTATGGGTAGATGGTTCATGCTTTAAGCTTCCGAATGGCGATACGACTGCAGCGTATGCGGTTACGACTTTGCATACGATTGTTGAAACTGCACGTATTGCACAGAATTCAGCTCAAGCAGCAGAGTTGATTGCACTGACGAGAGCGTGTGTGTTGTCGAAAGGAAAGAGAGTGAATGTGTATACTGATAGCCAATGTGCATTTGGCGTGGCTCATAACTTTGGACGTTTGTGGAGAGAGAGAGGATTTCTTACTTTCCATGGTACGAAAATTCAGCATGGACAATTAGTGAATGAACTTTTTGATTCACTTACTTTGCCGACACAAGTTGCGATTGTAAAATGCAGTGCACATAGGAAAGTTACGGATGATGCTGGTTGTGGCAATGCGTTTGTGGATGAAGTAGCGAGAGAAACGGCGAAAGATGTGACGAGTCGTATGTATCTTGCAGGTCCTGCTAGATGGGTTGTGGAAGGAGGAATGTGTGAATAATAATAATAATACGGATTCTTGTATAGCGCGAACAGCTACCTCGCGAGGAGGTGTCCCGGCGCTGAAAAGAAACCGCAGCAGCAGAGAGGAATGCCGGGGGAGGTACTAGGCTTTCTGTCCAAAGAGCCAAGTCTTTAGGAGTTTCCTAAAGATGGCTTCTGACGGGGCAGATTGGATGGCAGGGGGGAGGGAGTTCCAAAGCTTCGCAGTGCCTACCGAGAAAGATCTACCTCCGAGTCTCGCCCTTCTCGCTCTAGGTACAGCCAGTAGGGTCTGCGAGTTTGATCTCAGGTGTCTCTCTTGATGATAGCGGGGGAGTTGGAGTTTAAGATAATTGGGACAAGTCCCCTTTTGTGCTCTGTAAGCTAGGGTGAGCGCTTTGAATTTTACTCTGCTTGTCACTGGAAGCCAGTGCAGCTCGTGAAGATGCGGAGAGATATGATGTTTAAAAGGCACGTGTTTTATCAATCTCGCAGCCGCATTCTGCACGCTCTGCAGGCGTTGTGTCAAATATTTCGGGAGGCCAAGATAGAGGCCGTTCGAATAATCCAGTCTGGATGTGACTGTCGCATGGACCACCGATTTACGACAGTCAGTTGGTAGAAGAGAGAGAAATTTTCGGAGGTTGCGGAGTTTAAAGTGGCAGCTAGAGGTGACTTGTTGTATGTGAGAGGAGAAGGAAAGTGTCTCGTCCCACCATACACCCAGATTTTTTGCCTTGGTGCCAGGGGTGGGAGCAGGACCCATTTCGGTGGGCCACCAGAGGTCAGGGGAGGGTGGAGTACTTTTCCCAAAGAATAGTACCTCGGCTTTGCTAGCATTCAATTTTAGCTTGTTAGTGTTCATCCATCTGGCTACGTCACTAAGACAGCCTTTTATTTTGCTGAACGCTGCTTCTGACACCTCAACGTATGGGAAGACTAGTTGCGTATCATCCGCATACGAAATCGCCTTGACCCCCCATTTGGCGATTAAGGTAAAAAGTGGGGCCAGATAAACATTGAAAAGTAGCGGGCTGAGGGCGGACCCTTGCGGGACACCACACCACAGCCGTTTGGTAGAAACAATAGAAAGTGTGAAATCGATTCAGGCAGAAGCTACTGAGAAAGAATTGAATGTGTGGAGAGAGACTACGGGAATGTTGGATTCGACTGGCTGTTGGGTTGAGTTGTCGGAGCACCAGTGATGGTTGTTGCCTGATGCGTATGTGCTCCCAGTGGTTACAATGGCTCATGGATTGGCTCACATCAGTTCAAAAGGGATATGTAAGTTGTTGGCTCCGGTATGGCAGAATGCTGTAATTCCTAAATGTGCTGAGAATCTGGTTAAAAACTGCATGATTTGCTTGATGCATAATCCTGGCAAGGGAACCCCAACTTCAGCGGGTCATTTTGCTCCTCCAACGTATCCGTTTGAGGTGCTACAGCTAGACTTTATTCACATGGAAAGATGCAATAACCTGAAGTATGTCCTTGTGGTTGTTTGTGCCTTTTCCAGATGGCTAGAGGCCTACCCCCTCAAGGATAATACTGCTTTATCTACAGCCAAGGATTTGCTCTAAGAGTATTTCCCGAGGTATGGTTTGCCGAGAATGGTATGAAGTGACAACAGAAGTGAATTTGTGGGTCAGATTATGAAGAAAGTATGTGCGGGTTTGGGAATCAGGCAGAAATTTCATGCTGCGAATCACCCTCAGTCAGCTGGTTTGGTCGAGTGCTACAATGGCACTCTTAAACTTAAATTGGCCAAGATACAAGCAAGCACTGGCCTTACATGGCCTGATACTTTACCGTTGGTACTTTTGTCCACTAGAACGACAGTACATTCTCGTGTGGGACTTAGCCCATATGAGATTGTTTTTGGACGCCCGGCAAATGTCTGGGGTGTGCCGAAGCCGAATAAATACAGTGACATTGAGTACCCTATGTTGGTTGATTACTTACATGATTAGACTGCTAAATTGTGTGTTCTTCACCAACAGGTGCATGATTCTTTACCTTCAGCCTCTGTGGATGCAGGTCACTCGATTCAACCTGGCGAGTGAACCCTCGTGAGAAACTTTCAAAGGACAAAGAATCTGGAACCGAGGTGGACAGGCCCGTATCAAGTATTATTGGCGACTCGGACTGCCGTCAAGGTTTGCGGCAAGAAAAACTGGGTGCACGGCACCCATTGTAAGAGGATACCCTTGCCTTTACCATACGATCAGTGGGTCAAGGACGCTATTGCCGATTCTGGGAATGAAAGGGTTCCGAGATTTGTGCCTTTTAGTGACGCACGTTTGAAATGGACTCAGTCGGAACGTGCGGATGACGAAGTTCTGCATAAGCTGTGCCATCGCATTTGAGACTTCACACAACGCAACCAGAGACATTTTTCCAGGATCAGACGGTGCCTGGTAAAGAACGCTATAATCTGCGGACTAAAATGGACAAATACATTTGAATCTTTTTGAGAATTATACTCTTTCAGACAAGAAACTTTTTTGTTCTATTTTTCTTTTTCGAGCCACCATCCGAGCTCAGTTGCAGGGTCACGGTATAAGTTCTTAAGGGGTGACCCGCGTATTGACGAAAGGTCTGCGGTTCTAGGAACGTCTAGGACGCCTGGACGCACACTTAAGTGAAGAAGGAAAATTGCCGTGAGTAGCATGTTAGAGGATGGAGTTTTTTGTAATTATATACATTAATACGTAGCAAATGTTTTATCATATTATGTTCTTTTATGTTTTTAAGTATCATATTAGCTTGTGTGGGTTGGATTGATTTTGCTACACCGCTGATATCTGCACCCACTTCCCAATCTATGCTTTCCTTTTCTACTGTTTCTTTGCACCAATTTTATATGTTGCCTGAACATGAACAGACAAGGAGGTCAGAATTTGTCAACAATTCGTTTATACAGCTGTTGCATCAGCATCAGTTGGTAGTAAATACCACTAATTGCTGGGTCTGTGGTCTTATGCAGCATACGACAGATAGAGGTATGCCCAATTTGGTTTTACCTTTTTCTTTCAATGGGTCTGTATGGGCTTTTCAGACTATGTCCATTTATGCAAATGAGGTATATCCCTTACGTTACGTGAAACTCAATCCGCGTAATAGTGCCTTGATAAAGGGAATAGTGGGTATGATCTGAGATATTGATGCATATAATACTATTCCTAAGGATGAGGTGCAGGCTTATGTTGGTTGGAATGTGACTGGATACAGTACCAGCTTGACAGAGAAGGAGAGACGAAAAAGGTCTCCCCCGATTTGGATTGTACCCCATCGAGGCCACTTTTGTTTGCAAGGTAGCGGTCGAAATCCGAGAGCTCAGCTAGGTAAGAGTGTGTGTGCTCAAACCTATGTCTATTCATCACAGACTTCTCCTCCGTTCATGCCAGCTAAAGGCACATATTTTGTTTGTCACGACAGAGCCTAAACATGGTTGCCGCCTGATTTTTCAGGAACTTGTTATGTGTCGTTTTTGCTTCCCCCTACATACACTACAACTCTAGACTATCATAGGACAAGATATGGTAGAGGTGTCTTCGATCAGAAAGATACTGCAGCACAAGAAGTAGGAGACTTTTTCAAGGGTTTCAAGGGTTCCCTACCGTTTTGGGGTCCTAGGAATATACAACAACTTACGAGAGTGGTTGAGGCCACTATAAATGAAACTGCAGGTGCCCTTAGTAATGTTACAGCTGAGCTTCAGGCGGATCGCCTTATGACGTTGCAGAATCGTATGGTGTTAGACGTCATACTTGCAGATTGAGGAGGGGTATGCAAATTGATCCTATCTAGTTGCTGTGTTTTTATACCAGATAATGCCCCTACAGTATACCAAGCCATTTCTAGACTGCATAAGATTTCTGAGTCTATTCATGTGGACGAAGGAGACTGGTCATTGACTGGATGGTTTTGGGGACTACTGTCTAAATGGGGATGGAAGATTCTGACATTCTTTGGTATGGCTTTAGCTATCCTTTTCTCTTGCTGCCTTTGCATCCAGTGTGGTCCCGCCATTTGTAGTCTTTGTGCTACTTTGTGTGTGCGGAGACCTGTCTCGAGAGAAGTGGAGAGTAGTAGGATGATGCACCAGCAACACCTTGATGATCTGATGAATACTGACATAGACCTAGATTCAGATTAACATGAGTTTGGGTTATTGCCTACGTAATGGCAAAAGGAGGGTCTGAGGTTCTGTAAATTCTGTCTTGTCCTGTGAGGTTATGGTTTTGTCACGATTTTGGTGATGTTGTACCGTATTTACTAAGTATGGCTAATATGGAGTGAATTTGTCATGTTAACTAGCGAGTTCATTACGTATTCAGAGACTTCATCTCGAATATGGGTTCCATTTTGTCCATGCCTCCATTTTGTGTTGCCATCAGGTAGGCCGATGAATGTGGTCGAACGAATAAAGCGACCTGGCCTTCTCGTATCGGTATACATTAACTAGGTTCTTCTTGACTCTAAGGTGAACTGTAAGGAACTGACCCCTTCACCTGAAACTGACCTCGCTAAGCCAATTTACTTGGTTGATCGTTGTCTGAGATTGCCAATCAATGTTCAGGACATCGTTAACTTTTAGGTTCTTTACAAATGCTTTATCTTGCTCGTTATCTGTCATTGTTTCCTTTCTATGTTTCTTCATTACATGCATTGTGCTTTCAATTATGGGTTTGTCCGGCTTGTGGAGATTTAATTTGGGACATTCCTAATAATTAACTTTGGGTTGGGTTATTGCAAACTGAGTTTTCTGTCATGTGATACTTTGTTTGAAAATGTACCTTATTGGCTAGAATTTTGTGCAGTGGGTGTCCATTTATAATGTGAATATTGGGTATAAAAAGGGACGTTTCGCCTTACAAAATTGAACAGTTTCCTGAGTTGTACACCGTGTTGTATTGCTGGGATTACTGTTACTAGCTGCAGCTAATAAATTTGGTCTTTGACGCCACCCAGAAGTATTCCTTGTCTCTGTATACCAAGACAGGTGAATCCGAAGACTTTGGGCGTGCCCCTGGCGCCGCTGGGTTTAAAACCTGGTTCTTCAATCTGGGTCATTATTCACTATAGCCCTGAGGTGTTGGAGTATGCGGAGGTGGACCTGGAGATTAGTGCTCCCAATGTAGCGTAGTCCACATTTTCACTCAAGCATATAGACAGCAAATTCTGTCCTGCATGTCAATCTGTGTTTAATAGTAAGTGGAGTGTGCCTGAATGTCCACTTAACCCTGGTAAAATTCTTGCCAAACTTACACGCTCTGCAACTCAGACATTTGACAAAACCCATTATGTCAGATAGCCAGTTTTGCGTGGTGATGACCTCTGGACTGTTTCTGACAAGAGCATCTCTCATGGAGAACGCTCTCTTGTATGTGCTAACAAACTCCCCATAGTGGGGTCAGATTTTATAATTCCCCAATGTTTATTGATCATTGATCTGATGGTTCTCTCATTGTTATGTGTGATGATCAATCTGGGGGTGACCACGCCACTGGGCTCTAAGAGAATAGTGGTAGCACTGGGAACCTCAACTGCTGTTGGACCCACTAACAGCTCGTCGTAGAGGTATTCCCCTTATAGCCACGGGACACATATACGAGTCTATTGAACCCTGGGCTTGCAATGGCAGCGGGCCGTGGTCCTGCAGGACCGCGGCCGGTCAACTAGGCTTGTACCGTCCTAGGGACAGTTGTGTCCTCGGAGGGTCACCCAGGCTGCTGCCAGTGCCCATGCAATGCACTTCTTAAGACCTCTCATATTACATCACTCTTGACATGGTCAGTGACATCACTCATGACATACCTGAGAGAGCGCAATTTGAATGAAAAGTATATCTGTACCATATTTACAAGCATATCGCATAAAGTTAGAACTTGTAACGTGAAGTGGCACTTGTAGCGTAAAGTTAGCCGATGTAACCTATGTAATAGGAAATGTACTTGTATTTACACTAGAATACATTAGTATTAGAAAGGCCGTATATATAGGTTGGGCTAATATAGAAATGTGTAGAAATGCTTAAGAACAGTAGAACGTGCTGAATAGAATGTACGTATGTAATTATTAAACGGAGAAAGCGGCGAAATGTAAAGTAAAGAAATGTGCAGCCTATAAAGCACTTTGTAAGAAACGAGAGTATAACGTTGTATTCTGTGTAAAATGCATTCGCTATAATCAAATGATTTGCTAAATTCGATTACATATATACATGTGTTAAAAGTCATACTGTGTAGAGGAGTTTGTAGGAATGTTAGAATAGTGTGGTCATGTGTGATTTTAACCTAATTGACCAAGGGTTCGCAAGAGTGTAGTTCACTGCATGTAATTTAGTGGGCTCACAGGAATAGGGGATAGCCTTGATCTGAGCGTGCGTGCGAGCCAAGAGTCAAAGGTCTTGTTAAATTTAAAGTGACAATGCTGGACGAAGTTTATGGCCTAATGAGATAAGAGACGCTTGGAATGTGGGGTCTTGTTTAGGAGTGACTGTTCACAGGACCAAACGAGGTTATAATCACAACCGTAATGAATAGAGTTCTGTTGAGGTGATAGACTTTGGACTGAAAGTGTCAACTGGAATGTCATGAGGTTACCAGCACGAAGATGAAGTTGGCGCCTAAGAAGCAAGGTCAACTTAACGGACGACGCGAAGAGACGAAGCTATGGAAAGAACTAGAATGAGATCATGTGAAATGTGTACGTGGTGGGCGTCAAAGGGGCGTTCCACCTATACTGTGATTGTGTATTTAGGGACAGCACCCCGGGGAGAGGTTAGCTCAGAGCAGATGGCCTGAAGACATAGCGCAGAACAGAAGATCAGAGAGCAGAGGCAAGGGAGCAGTAGGCCGAGGACCCTTAGAGAGCGGATGGGTAGGCAGAAAGGGTACTGCTTCTCGACATAGGTTTCCATCAGAGACTAAGAAAGTTTGAACTTCTTTGGAAGTCAAACTGCTGACACCTTTTTAGGTAAAGGACTTGCTAGTAGGGATGTCATCTAGCATAGAGTAGGGACAGATTTAACTTGTTTATTCTTTTTTTGTAGATGACGCAACAGATACATTTTGTATCTATGCTTTTCAATTTGCTGATTCTGGAATTGGTTTTAATCGTTTTCTTTTGTAGACTTAGATTCTTTAGGGAATTTATGTTCATTTTAGTTCCTGTATACTTGTTGAATCTTATCTTGAGAGGATTGTATATGCAATTGATTCTGATTTTATATTAAACTTTTTAAACTTTACCAGTCGTAAGTGATTCTTCAGAGTTGTGTCAGTCTATGGGGTTGATTTAACTTATGTGGGTTTGCCTTTTACTCAATGACAGATAATAATCGATCCAAAATTAAATGAATGAGATAGGTATCTAGGTGATCAGAAAAGGTATCAAAATCTCATTCCCCGCAGTTGGTAGCAGAGAAAGATGGTTTTCTTCTTGAGGAAGGCAACCTAGGTCAGGTTTAGATTACCCCAAGGTCCCTAGTCATCGACGACCAGAAGAAGAATCCCTGCCGAAGAAGGTGCTGACGGTGCGAGAGAAAAGCAGCAGAGTCGGTCGAGAGTGAGTATAAGGGTCATGCGTTGCCAGATTGCGGTGTTTTGTGTTGTACCTGTGCTGTAATGTCAAGCGGAGTTGAATGCCTGTAGTGTGATTGAGGGAAGGTTGTGAGCGCGCGCAACCGGATGAAATCTTAAGTCCAGAGAAGGGCTTAAGTGGTTCGGGTGTATCGAACACCCAGAGTAATTGTCTACCATTGTAAAGGGGGTCATGAGGTACCATTGATCGCCCGAAGGACCGTTGATAGGGGGAGTGTCAGAGTGAGTGTATGAGTAACGGACGCTGGTCGTACGTTTACTGTGTGTAAGTAACCTATCAGTTAAGGCGAGCGTCTGAAGTGAGAGGAAGACGTCTCGTCAGTTGAGGTGACAATTACAGTTAGACTGTGGACGTACAGTCAAGAAAAGTGATCGCTTAGACGGAAGTAGTCATTTTTCGGTGTATGAATGAAACGCATGCAAGACCGCGAGACGAGCTGAGAAAGGAGGGGAACTGCTGCAGAGGGGACGAGTGACGTCAGCGTAGAACCGCGCTGGGATAGGCTGGTCAGCGAGAGCCGCGCAGGGATTGGTGGTTTGTCATCGGGAAGTAAATAAGGAAGAGTAATTAAGGAAAATCGTAGATTCTTGAAAATGAAGTGTTTTAAACGTTTAAGGGCGATCTTTAAGAGAGATAGAGGAAACTTGTATGCAGGGGAAGAAGCCCTACCAGAAGGCACACCAGCTTATTATATGGCTGTGAATGTAGGGTTACACTCAATACTATGGATCTCCGAGTGGAGCAAGCTAACAGAAGGAAATGAGGAACTGACGTTCCCGAGATACGGGACGTTTAGGGTAGAAGCATTGAACCAACTGAAAGCGGTAATGCTCGCAACAAGACCTCTACCGAGGCCAACACAGTTCGAAGCCCTTAGTGCGTGGTTTAGAGCGGCACATGAAAAGAGCTTGAATAGGCGCCAAGAAAGATTGAGACGATCGGTAAAAGCAGTGCAGGATGCTAAATGGGACGATGAAGCTAAAAAGTGGAGGGTGCAAAAGATAGAAGCAGACAAACTGTACCCAATGCTAGAGGCTATGGGAGAAAAGAAGCCTCTAGAAGAAGATGAGGATAGCGAGCCAGATGAGGATCTGATAGAGAGGCTATTATTAGATAGACCACCTCCGTACAACAGAGAAGCCGAAAGTCCCGAACTACAGCAAGGGGACGGGGCTAGGTGGGGGGAATATAATCCGCTCCCCACATCAGAGTGGGACCCCAAGAAAGGTGAGGAAGTACCTCAATCTAGTCCCGTACAGAGAGTAGTAGGACGATTCGTGGTCCAGAAGGTGCCAGAAACGGAGCATGCAAGGTCGTACCAATTGCCGGATGCTCTACAAGTACCTGTTACCATAGGTCCTATAGTGTCAATCTACAACCCAGAGGGAGCTCAGCAGGAGGAACAGGCACGGTGGGACAGGGAAAGGGCAGAGATGGAAAGTAGGAATAATACGATCAATTCCCAAAGGCAGTTGCTAGGACCAAAGAGTCGGAGTACCCCATTGGATTCAGCAACGGGTCCCTGGATAGAACAGGGGGGTCAGAGAGGACAGATGGATCTGAGGGGACCGAAACCGAAATCCTTTAAGGAATTAAGGGAGTACTTGAAAGAATGGGATGCTGCCGTAGAGACTCAGAATAAAAGAATAGAAACAGAAACAGAATGGAGAGATCAGGATAACAGGATCCTCTCTCACTGCGGAGCTGGCGAAAGCAGTCCGGAGTGGGAGGGAGGGAGTCAAGGAAGCAAAGGAGATACTTGCCATACCACCAGTGGCAACAGACAAATGTGTGAAGACAAGAGTACAGGGTGTGGGGGAGTGCCTCGCCTCATCCTTAGTGAGGGAGAACGAAAGACGCAGGAGTACCGAGATAGTTTTAGGTGCACTCACCATGCCCCGGGCGAAAATGTGCGACATTGGAATCACGAGAGTATAGGGAGTCGCGAAGGGTCCGGCCATGCATCCGGTGATCACGGACGAGATCGCGGGAACATGGAGGACCGTGAAGGACCTTATCGTTTATTGAGCGACACCAGACAGCAAGGGAGTTGCAGTGATATAGAACAGAACGGAGGATCCTATCTCCCATCTAAAGAGACAGAACCGAAAAGACAGGATGCAGTGATGGGGAATAGATCATTGTTCCACCATACCCCAAGGGAAGATGGGAAAGCTTGGGATCTAGAGAGGTGGGAACAAAGAGAAGCAAGAAGGACGCCTCATAACTCACCTGTGCCCAGACGTAGGACTCGTAGTGGGGGTGAGAGGGATGTAAAGGAACCACCTAGGAATGAGATACTGAGAGCTGAGATAAAAGCGAAACGGCTCGATGTAATGAGTTTAAAATCAGATTTGAATGAAATAATAGACGGCACATTGCCAATGGAAAGGATAGAGCTGTACGAACAGGATGAAATACTGTTTATGTCTAAGGATGTTATTCGGAAAGCGAGGTCAGTTCATGAAAAATTATCTGAGTTGGCAGACAGGTATATGATAGACCTTTCACGAACTAAAGCTTTACAGGGTAACCATAGGCTAAATTGCACGGATCAGGATCTAGATGAGCGTAGGACGATTGGGCTGAAAATACACATAAAGGAACTGATCCTGAGTATCAGATTGTGGAGGAATTTGGATAAATGGGAGGAAAGATGGTCCAAGAGGGGATCCGTCAGAAGGAGTACACTTACGAGGTCCCCGGATGGAGAGCTAATGCGAATGGAAGCTTTCCCTTTGCGAGAAATCGCGAACGGAAGCTACGTGCATGTGCCCTGGAGTAGGGGGGATTTAGCGGCATTTACCAATTCCTTTCCAAAACTAAGGGAGAATCCCGTCGAGTGGTACAAACAGGTAGAGAGGTTCGTGAAGATCTCTAAGGTGCTGTGGGTCGACTTGAACACCCTGTTTGACATTGTAGTGCCCGGAGATTTGTGGACGGCATGTAAACTTAATGTCGAATGGCCCATTTGTGAACCCGAGAGGGATCCCCGGACAAATGGACCATCAGAGAGAGTAATGGAAAAGTACGAGAGGGTAATTGCATGGTTAAAAGAGAAGGTGCCGTTGCAGGACATAGACTGGGTTAAAATAGATCGAACAACTCAGGAACCTAAAGAGACCGTTCCTCGAGTTCTATGAGAGATTGCTGAAAGCATTCAAACAGTACAGTGGATTGGACGTGATGGATCCCAAAGACATAGGACAGTTTGTGTCGAAGTTCGTCCTGGGATTGAGACCGGACATAAGCTTAATGATTCAACAGCATTTGATCTGTTGGCAAAACAAACCTTTAGATGAGATTCTGAGGTATGCGAGGTACTGTAGCGATGAAATAGATTCAAAAGCAAAGAAACTTAAAGAGAAGCTGATGCTGGTGCAGATGCAATCAGCTGGAAAGGGTGGACAGCGGCAACAGGGAACAGGAACCCTAGGGAAGAAGCAGAATAATCAGAGCAGAGATGAGGAGGAAAAACCGAGACCTAGGGTAGATATCGCGACACTGAAAAAGACAACGAGGTGCCATCAGTGTAACGAGGTAGGACATTGGAGACGTGAGTGTCCTTATAATGTCGAGACGGGGGAATTAGAACAGGAGGAGGATGAGGTTCAGAACAGCATGGTAAAGGGAACAGTGGTTCCGAAGGGGAAGTTTATCAAAGGGGGGACTCAGACTCCTCGAGCCCAGTTCCCTCAACCGCCACGAATTGCAAATGGAGGAAAAACCTATAGACAACTGCCACTGTTTGTAGGTGGAGAAGAATGCTACTACGTTGATCCCCTTACGGGACAACGAGTGAATAGGGATGAAGACTGTACTCTAGGAGCAGCCCTGGAGGTAGACCAGAGAGGACCATACGTGGAAGCTGAAGTAGCTGGATGTCCTACGACCTTTTTGGTGGATACAGGGGCCACTCGATCCACTTTGAGATCGGCGGTAGTCCCAGGTCTGCCAATGTCGGGAGAGACGATTCAGGTGGTAGGAGTCGCAAATAGGAGAATGACAAATCCTCTGACAGAACCAGTGTCAGTGAAGATAGGGAATTACAGTGATGAACACCAGTTTGTGATTTGTGATTCTAGCCCTATGTGTCTGCTAGGAAGAGATCTGTTGTGTAAACTAAATTGCACCATATATTGCACACCTGAAGGAGTAGAAGTGCAGACTAACAATGATGATGCCGACTTTAAGGTTGTAAACTCGCAGGGATGCGTGGAACTATACCCTACCTTAACGGTGGAGGAGCTTCCACAGGATTTGAAGGAGACGGTGTCAGCTGAGGTGTGGGATTTTACTGGAGAAGAAATAGGACTGATCAAAGGAGTAGAACCGGTAAAGATCATGGTAAAGCCCAATGCCGAGTATCCAAGAACACCACAATATAAGTTGACAACGGAGACGATTGCAGGAATAAAGCCTGTGATCGAATCCATGATTAAACAGGGAATACTGAAGGAGATCGTGGGAAGTCCATGTAACTCCCCGATTATGGGTTTGCAGAAGCCTAGTGGAAAATACAGAATAGTGCAGGACCTTCGAAAGATTAATAATATCGTTGTTTCATGTTGTCCAGTGGTACCGAATCCATCAGTGATATTGTTTCAGATACCGTTCCAAGCTTAATGGTTCACAGTGATAGACTTGTGCCAGGCTTTCTTTTCGATCCCTTTAGATGAGGAGAGCCAGTATCTGTTCGCTTTTAAGCTGGAAAATCGCGTTTTAACATGGTGTCGTATTCCCCAGGGGTATACAGAAAGCCCATCGATTTTTAACCAGCTGCTGAAGAAAAATCTTGAAAGTCTAGTACTGCCTATGAACTCGGTTCTGGTTCAGTACATAGACAACCTACTTGTGGCGTCAGAAACTGAGGAAGCTTGCAAAACAGACACCATCACCTTATTAAATCACTTGGCCGAGAACGGACACAAGGTGTCTCCAAGTAAATTGCAGTATTGTCTGACCGAAGTGCAATACTTGGGCCACAGGATTGAAAAGGGAAAACGGAAGGTGTCTCCAGACAGAATAGAGGCGATCATGAAAATGAATGCGCCTAAAACACAAAGAGAAGTCAGGATGTTCCTAGGCATGGTTGGTTATTGTCGGCAGTGGATAGCTAATTTTTCACTGAAGGCAAAACCTTTACAAAAACTGACGCACAAGGGGGTGAGTGATCCGGTACCATGGGACAAAGATTGTTTGATGGCATTTTTGCAGCTGAGGGAAGACTTGTGTCGTGCCCCGGCTTTGGGAATGCCTGACTACGAGAAACCATTTTTGCTTTACTGCTGTGAAAGGGAAGGTTGCGCTTTAGCAGTTTTGGCCCAGATACACGGAAATGCCCGTAGACCAGTTGCATATTTTTCGGCTACCTTAGATCCAGTAGCCTCAGCGTTGCCCGGATGTCTCAAATCCGTTGCTGCAACGGGTGTCAGCATTGAAAGGTGTGAAAATGTGGTTATGGGACATCAGTTAGTGGTGTACGTACCGCATTCTGTGGAATTGTTAATGACCAGGACCAAGACTCAGCATCTGACGAATAGCAGGCTCACACGCTACGAGCAAGTCATATTGGCTGCTGAGAATGTGACCCTGAAGAGATGCTCTGTTTTGAATCCTGCTACTTTGATGCCACTTCCAAATGATATTGATGATGAAATTTGTACAGATCATGACTGCCTTGATGTGACTGAACTATGCACCAAACCGAGACCAGATATCGTAGATGAGCCATTGACTGACCCCGATGAAATTTTCTTTGTTGATGGTTCATGCGTAAGAGATGATATCGGTCAGCTGAGAGCAGCATATGCAGTTTGTACAATTACCAGAGTTGTGGAAGCCACTTGCCTGGAAGGAGTACATTCCGCTCAGGTAGCTGAAATCATTGCTTTGACCCGTGCCTGTTTGGCAGGCAACAAAATTCGAGTCACCATATACACCGATAGCCAGTATGGTTTCGGGGTAGTTCATGACTATGGGCAGTTGTGGTCTCAAAGAGGTTACATGACCTCCTCGGGTTCTCCTATTAGGAATGGAGAATTCGTGAGATTATTGTTAGAAGCATTACAAGGTCCAACAGCCATAGCGGTTGTTAAGTGCGCCGCGCACACAAGAAATACAGATTTTGTGTCGCAAGGAAACCGATATGCAGATGAAGTTGCACGTTATTGTGCGGAACAGGGGTATTCTCACACCAATGTAGAAGTGGGGGGAATACAAGAAAGAACTGAGTTGACTATGTTGTTAGACACTGTAGATACGTGGGACGAATTGAAGTGTGTTCAGGAAAATGCACCAGATGTTGAGAAGAAAGCATGGGAAACAGCTGGATGTACCAAAAGTGAAATGAATTTTTGGATTTCTGCAGATGGGAGAGCAGTTTTACCAAACGAACTTGTTAGTCCAATGGCAAGGAGATTGCATGGACCAGCACACATAGGTAGAGATGCCATGGTGAGAGTATTCAGACAAACGTGGTATAATCCGAAGTTTAGAGTAGCGGCAGAAGCAGTATGTCAGCGTTGTGCGATCTGTCAGCAACTAAACGTAGGGAAAAGAACACCAGTCACATTAAGTCACATAGGGAGGTCTGGGGGGCCTTTCAATAGGATGCAGCTGGATTTTATTGAAATGCCTAAGTGCAATCGATTCAGATACGTCTTAGTGATTGTCTGTATATTTTCCAGATGGGTTGAAGCTTATCCTACACGTAGGTGCGATACACTTACAGTAGCAAAATTGTTGCTTAGAGAGTTAATACCGAGGTTTGGGGTGCCAGCCTCTTTGGAATCAGACAGAGGAACTCATTTCAATAGCGAAATAGTGAAGATGCTATGTTCAGCCTTGAGCATAGACCAGAAGCTCCATTGTAGTTATCGACCAGAAGCTTCGGGGATTGTAGAACAAATCAACAGCACAATAAAGTCCAGACTCGCCAAAGTTTGTTCATCGACATCCCTGAGTTGGCCTGATGCACTTCCATTGGTCCTTATGAGCATACGTAGCACACCAGATAGAAGAACAGGTCTCTCTCCACACGAAGTGCTAATGGGGAGAGCTATGAGACTGCCATCGGTTCCGACTGCAGCATTATTGAACATCACAGACGATTTGATCTTGGACTACTGCAAGGGACTATCTGATGCCATTCATTCTGTGTCCCTCCAGGTCCAGGCTGCAGAGGTTCCATCAGCTCAAGATCTGTGCCATGACTTGTGTCCAGGGGACTGGGTCCTGGTGAAGAAGCATGTCAGGAAGAACTGTCTAGACGTGCGCTGGCGTGGACCATTCCAGGTCATACTAGTTACGAACACTGCAGTAAAGTGTGGAGGCTTGTCCAACTGGATACACGCCTCACACACCCGAAGAGTTCCAGCACCTCTGGAAGAAACAGCTCCTCTCTCGGATGAAAATCCAGCAGAAAGCGGAGAAGCCACAGAGAGGGAAAGTCAAGCTGTAGAGGTGATTGAAGAGGCTGAACCTGTGTCGGAACTGGCTGATGATGGTCAAGACACCAGTGAGACCGAAGCTGTCTCAGAAGAAGAAAGTAGTTGGGAATTCGAGTCAGACATCGAACAAGCTATAAGTGATCAAGAGACGAGTCCAAGAACAAGGAGCAGGAGGACAAGGAATGGAGAAGCTAGTTGGCCGGAAAGAAGGAGAAGGTCAACCTTGAGAGCAAATCCAGAGAGCACCCTTGTCCCGATCTCTGAAGATACGGATCTAGACGAAGAAGCTACGGATTCAGGTTCTGAGAGTCCGAGAAGATCAAGAAGGGTACGTGTGCCCTGCAGAAGATACGCCACCCCTGAGTGGACTTATCTAGCAGATGTCTTGGGGACAGAGATCTGGGAGAGTGAGAGAAGTGCAGGTGATCAATCTCGATCCGATTGTGGCGGTGGAGAAATGGATGTTGACGCCTGGAATCGAGACTGAGGGGTTACTGACTTTCACACTTCCCATTCCCCTTTACCTAAGTCGGATCAAAGACCTAGTGCTAAATCGATTAGAGTTTCCGACTTTTGGTCATCAAATACCAGCACAAGAAGAAAAAGTCATTTGTTTAGAACTATTGGAATATGTTATTAGAGCTGCAGGTACGAGAATCATTGTAGATGCATAAAGACTTTTGTGTTTAAGCTATAAAGAAGAAGATAACCTAGCGCCGAGTGGAAAGAAGAATAAAATTAGGGTTTACATTTAGAGGACGGAGAAGGGTTAGGGTTGTCTGTTGCTGAAGATAAAAAGACATTGGTGTGAAAAAGAGACTTTTGTTGATTAAAAGCGCTTCAAATAAAGACTTGAAAAAAAAAAAGAAAACTTTTCCACGAGAAAGAAAGAGCTACATTGTTTGATAACATGGAGAATGGCAACCCAAACCGAAAAGCCAAAGGCATAATAGGTACACTAATAGCAGTAGTAATTTTTCTCATTATTACAGTAGTTACCATATCATACATAGTAGGACATACAACTGAAAAAGAGACAACAGATGTAAAGCCTGTAACGACCTTGAAACCTGCTCTTGTTGGGAAGAAGGAGGAGAGCAATGTAATCCGTGAAAAGGCGTTACTGGCAGATGAAGCTCGTAGATTACACGTAGACGAGTCACAGGGAAATTTTAAATCAAATGCATATGCCAAGCTATTGTACGAGTATATTGATGCCATGGAGGCCAAAGATTGTTATGTTTGTATGCAATTGCCGGCTTCCGTAGATGAAGGTATCAGATATCATCATCTCCCACTGACTTATGGGATAACATGTAGTTCATTGCTCAGTATATTTTATGGTAGAGAAGGGTTCGAGTACTACTTTTCAAATTATGATTCGGTACTGCCTGAAGTCCCGAATTATAAACAAATGAATAAGTGGGACTACTACAAAAAGGAAGATAGATTGGCAAAATTCTTTCTTCCTTGGGATACATTAGATACTTCATATGCACGTAGAAATAATCTGACTTGCAAAGTGTCAGAGATTGAGAAGAAATTCATTGGACAAGTAGATGACAGATACAGGAGGCAGAAGATTCTAAAGATGTCAGGACAGTGGAAAACAGATTGGACCGAAGAGGAAAAGGCACACAAAAGGAAAGGTAGTAATGGTCCAATAGCTTTGGATAGAACACAGAAAGGAAAGTTATGTTTAACTCGAAGCAAGACATATTATGAGAGTGTATTTGTAGGTGAAGTTAATTGCGAACATGCTTTTAGGTTAGAGTATTATACGAAAGATTTTATGAAAGGGATGCAAGCGATTCCTAATGTATATTTTGTATGTGGAAGAAATGCCTATGTAAAACTGCCTGACAATTGGTATGGTTCATGTTATTTGGCAATTGTCTTCCCCAAAATATATCATGCGAAGGATTTAGAGATCATAGAAGGAAAGGCTTCGACAAGAATGAAAAGGGAAGTAGGAGATGCTGAGGTAGTTGGAGACATATTTGGAGCAATGTTTCCTATTTTAGGTTTGGTACTTAACGATGTTAAGATCAGGAGACTAGCTACAGTTGTGGATAGATTGTCTGCAAGTACTGCAAGGTCATTGATGCTAGTAGAGGGAGAGATGCAGTCGATTAGAGCAATGGTTCTTCAGAACCGTCTTGCTTTAGATGTTCTGCTAGCAAAAGAGGGCGGAGTCTGCAAGGCTTTGAAGGTCCAAGAATGTTGTACTTACATTCCAGACAATTCAAAACCACTTGAGAAAGTTATACATAACATTACAGAGATACATCAAGAAATCGAAGATTTAACAAAAGTAAATGTTTGGGAAAAAGTAGGTCATGGAGTGGGAAAGGTTGGAAGTTGGTTTGCCAACCTTGGTAAAAGCGTTGTGTGGTATATATTGAAACCTGTCTTAATAATATTGATTTGCATAATCATATTGTTGGGTTTAGTGAGACTGTACAAATGGTATAGGACGAACCGGTTACAAAGGTCCATGAGAGAGCAAGAAAGGAGATTAGCTGCTTTACAAGATCAACAGTATAAAAGTTTAAGAGCTCTCGAGACGATAAAAAGAGGGAGCCTTGTAACTAGTTCTGTGTAAAGTAACATTCAAATTGAGGTGTTAGTGATGACCCCTAGAGGTCATCAAAGGGGGGAACTGAGAGAGCGCAATTTGAATGAAAAGTATATCTGTACCATATTTACAAGCATATCGCATAAAGTTAGAACTTGTAACGTGAAGTAGCACTTGTAGCGTAAAGTTAGCCGATGTAACCAATGTAATAGGAAATGTACTTGTATTTACACTAGAATACATTAGTATTAGAAAGGCCGTATATATAGGTTGGGCTAATATAGAAATGTGTAGAAATGCTTAAGAACAGTAGAACGTGCTGAACAGAATGTACGTATGTAATTATTAAACGGAGAAAGCGGCGAAATATAAAGTAAAGAAATGTGCAGCCTATATAGCACTTTGTAAGAAACGAGAGTATAACGTTGTATTCTGTGTAAAATGCATTCGCTATAATCAAATGATTTGCTAAATTCGATTACCTATATACGTGTGTTAAAAGTCATACTGTGTAGAGGAGTTTGTAGGAATGTTAGAATAGTGTGGTCATGTGTGATTTTAACCTAACTGACCAAGGGTTCGCAAGAGTGTAGTTCACTGCATGTAATTTAGTGGGCTCACAGGAATAGGGGATAGCCTTGATCTGAACGTGCGAGCCAAGAGTCAAAGGTCTTGTTAAATTTAAAGTGACAATGCTGGACGAAGTTTATGGCCTAATGAGATAAGAGACGCTTGGAATTTGGGGTCTTGTTTAGGAGTGACTGTTCACAGGACCAAACGAGGTTATAATCACAACCGTAATGAATAGAGTTCTGTTGAGGTGATAGACTTTGGACTGAAAGTGTCAACTGGAATGTCATGAGGTTACCAGCACGAAGATGAAGTTGGCGCCTAAGAAGCAAGGTCAACTTAACGGACGACGCGAAGAGACGAAGCTATGGAAAGAACTAGAATGAGATCATGTGAAATGTGTACGTGGTGGGCGTCAAAGGGGCGTTCCACCTATACTGTGATTGTGTATTTAGGGACAGCACCCCGGGGAGAGGTTAGCTCAGAGCAGATGGCCTGAAGACATAGCGCAGAACAGAAGATCAGAGAGCAGAGGCAAGGGAGCAGTAGGCCGAGGACCCTTAGAGAGCGGATGGGTAGGCAGAAAGGGTACTGCTTCTCGACATAGGTTTCCATCAGAGACTAAGAAAGTTTGAACTTCTTTGGAAGTCAAACTGCTGACACCTTTTTAGGTAAAGGACTTGCTAGTAGGGATGTCATCTAGCATAGAGTAGGGACAGATTTAACTTGTTTATTCTTTTTTTGTAGATGACGCAACAGATATATTTTGTATCTATGCTTTTCAATTTGCTGATTCTGGAATTGGTTTTAATCGTTTTCTTTTGTAGACTTAGATTCTTTAGGGAATTTATGTTCCTTTTAGTTCCTGTATACTTGTTGAATCTTATCTTGAGAGGATTGTATATGCAATTGATTCTGATTTTATATTAAACTTTTTAAACTTTACCAGTCGTAAGTGATTCTTCAGAGTTGTGTCAGTCTATGGGGTTGATTTAACTTATGTGGGTTTGCCTTTTACTCAATGACAGATAATAATCGATCCAAAATTAAATGAATGAGATAGGTATCTAGGTGGTCAGAAAAGGTATCAAAATCTCATTCCCCGCATACCTATACCTACCTACTGGCAATTGCCAGTAGGTAATATATATATCCATACAACAATCGTGTTCCACATTTTTTAAAAGTGTCCTTTATTCGGGTCAGGCTTCTTAACGCCATCAGAACTAACCTGATTGTGTTATACTTAACTTGCTCGCTACGCTTCTGAACTCATGTACTGTGGTGGAGGGAATAATTAACAAAGTCCACTTAAGGGGAACATATTGAAACACAGTAGATAGTTCGATTCTTCAATAGCTGGCATCCCGCTACAAGTGCTGGGCTCTTTATTGTAGCGCAAAGTATCAGGGGGCAAGCAGTATGTTGCAACTGAGATGGGATGCTTGCTCTCTGGAAACCGGAAGTTAGGTTTCGGCCATGGAGGCGCCCAACCCTCACTGCCCGTCCGCATCTGCGCGAGGCACCCAGCTCTGTAGCCCTGGCTTCCTGCCACCACTGTGTGCTGTTTGAAGCCGCTGAGGAACCAGTGATGTATGGTCCCTTCACCGACGCCATTAAGGCAGCCTTCAAAACTTTCAGCATATGGTTTGATTTTCAGTGTACCCGACACAGCCGATTCCAGGACTAGCAATCCTTCAGGCCTGAAGCCATCACTATTGATTAATATGAAAGGCAGCCATCAGCTTCCCTGCCAGCTGGACGCGCGCCGCCTCAACACTCATTCTTTTCATTGCGGCCTTTATGATTACGCTTCTGGAGCAGTGGAGGGATTGTAGGTGTCAATAAGTCAGGGCTGCTCTCCGTGACTCGACAGAATGGTTTTAATTAATTTTCAATTGTGCTGTAAATGTTAAGGAGAAGTAGAGTAAACACAATATCACTAATACGTGTAGAACAGACCCCCATTGTAGGTCTAGGCACTCATGCGAAATGGCCCGGTAATCTAAAATCAAGAGCAATTTGTTTTTTTGCGTCTGATTTGAGATTAAATAATGTGTGAACGTTGCGCACTTCCAAGATTTTTGCACTGTACATATCTTGCAGGTTAATCCTGGTAGGAAGAAAGTTTACTGAAAAAAAGACGTCATAAAGATTAAAAAAAACCCTGGTAAACCAGCGTGAAAATCCCAAAACAGCAGATTATCCCTAATTCTGCTCATATTAACTCGGGATGGGGCAGTAATTTTGCACAGTGCGGTATCAGTAGTTCCTGGGGTAAAATAATACATCAGTGGCCAGCTTGAAATTACCCCCTACACAAACATTGTAATTGCTCATATAGAGGGCAAAGGCGATTATAAAGATACGGGCTTCCTGTGGAAAAAAAAGTGGCCATGAACAACGGCATTGTCGGTTATTTTTGAGTTACAGGGAACGAGCATGATTTTTTTTTAGGAATTATTAAAAATGAAGGCAATTAGCTAATTAGTGCAACTATCTGAAGGAAAAGTTAAACCAAAGAAATCGACCTCATTCTAGCCGAAATAATAACAAGTAACTCAATTTCTGTATAGGAGAACACGAGCTTCTGTTTTGTTTCAGAAATGTTAGAGGATGTAGGCACTCTTAGCAGAGGCATCAGAGAAATTGTGTTGGGTTTTGTTGAAATTTTCATTGAGATGTGCATTATCAGGCACGACGAGATAGTCTTAAAAGTGCAAACTCTCTCCCCTGCAGTGCGTGCTCTTCCTCAAGAGTAGACTTCCTGGGAAGGTATGCACTGACATGAGCGGATCCGTGCCTCCTAGGTAGATAAAACTCGATTAGCCGCCTGCACATGTTTTATGATATGCTTGACCACGAAGCAGGCATTCGCCTGCACAACTGCGCTTTCAGAGGCTAAACTTTGAAAACTGACTCTTTCCTCAGAAAAAGCATGAGAAAGGGCACACCAGTGTAAAGCAAGCACCCAAAACAGATGCAACTGAAAATCAACGTTGATGCAATGAGATAGACAAGCTATACATCAAATCAGAAATGTCAGCCAGTGTCCACGGAAAGACCTCGACTGCCAAATGTCATCAGACATTCGCTCACTTGACAGCTGTAGGATTTTGCGTCAGGTTTGTGTCACTTTTATGGTGCAGCATAGGGGCACAATCCTTTCTAGTATTTACTCAGCCACGCAAAGTCGATTTGTGAGGCTAATAATGATTTAGTAACTAAAAAATAACAGCTCATAGCACTGACTTGCATTACTTTGTGTCGGGTATGCATTACATAGGTGCAGCATGGGCGTACCCTTGTACCCACAGATATATTTTGATGCAAACCCAGATTTACAAAGACTTTTAAAACTAGGTTTGCGCCAAAATGGTGCGCCTACCTCACAGAGGCCTAACAAGAAGAAATATCTTTACTTCTCCTCGTTACTCTTTCGACTTGTGAATTGATATAGAATATTTAGGAATTGATTAACAATGATTTCCCTGAAAAAAGTAACGTTAGCAATATTCTTGTAAAAACAATGTCTGTATAACTCAATTATTAAGCCATGAGTAGCTAAGATTGGCTTCCGAGCGGCATTTTGGTATTTAAGCTATAAGAATGATTGTGAATGCCTGATAGGTATGCCTACATTGGCATTGTTATGCCAGTTTTGTCAAATCTATCTTAGCTAACGTGCAAACACCAAGGTGGAACTTTCCCAAGTTTGTAATAATCTTTTAAGTAACGAGTAAGAAAGAAGTTCAGCCGGATGTTTCTGTTATAACTCCTTTTGGATTGCTGGGGTTATTTGGAAATATTTTGTTAGAAAAATATTGCAACAAAAACAATACTTACATTTATTTAATTTTCATATGCCTTTAATTAATTTAACAATTTTGGAACTGTTTAGAATTTTGTGCATGGGGAACTTCTGCCAAAAAGTGATGTCTGTCCCTCTGCCCTACTTAGAGTATATAGGGCCCAGAGCCACTCTTAATAAGGCGGTTAGGGCTTTTTACATTTTGTAACAGATGATTTGTATCCCCAAATTCGTTTGTCATTTTCAATCATTGTCTGTTTTCTATAATTTTACATATATCATTGATTATCTTAGCGTGTTAGCACCTTGAGTCCTCCACTTCTTCCTCTTCTCAACTTCCTATCCTGCCATCATCCTTCTAAGCCCCACTGATGATTAATTGATTGATGAGAAAGGGTTGAAGAAGGAGTGTCAAAGACACATGTCTGTCCACAGACCAGATAGTATGCCACATATTAGTGCTATATTGCTCCTTCCTTCTAAGGGCAACTAGTAGACAATTGGTCCAAAACAGAGAAGGGTTGGGGAATTTTTGTTGCTGGACATTGAGGTAGGGTTTACATTGATCGGGCGCTAGATTCTCCCTCCTGGTTTACTCTCAGCCAGATTGCTTTATTTATTATATCCTTTAACCCCTTGCGTGCTCCCGTCAGCCAACGCGCCGAAAAAAACCGTCGCGGTTAAGGTGTTAAGGGAGTAAGGGAATAGGTCTGGACTGTAAATGGAATGTGGTGAGGAGTGGGAAGATTAATTCTATTTAATCTTGCCACCCCTCCCACTGAGCCCATTGATTGGTGTGACCCTTCCACTTGAGTCCAAGTCAAAATGGGTGCACAATAGTTACACTTTCTATTGGCATAAATAACTGTACTATATCAAAGGTTTATTGAAGTGATCAATTTTTAGGTCGAGCTAGAAAGTGCAGCTGTCGCTTCGCGACCTGCTGTAATCAGTCTGTGGGGATCAAGTCCATCCCCTCTCTGGACATTGCTTTTCATTTTTCTATGTGAGTGTCCTTCAAAAACCCCTGCTTGCTATTGGTAAGTCCTGCTCTTTGTCCCTCCTTTCTCTCTTCTCTTCCTCCCACAGAGCAGGGACTAAGTACTGTCTCAATCCATCATGGCTCTTTAATTGCTCTTTGGGGGACTATTTTTCCTTGGTTTCCTGCTCTGTTACTGTTTGTCTGTGTTTAGGTTCAGCACCGTAGCTGCATGCATTCAAATATAGGTGTTTTCCTCCCACCACCACTTAATGCCACAGTTGTGTTACTGCTGCCTCCCCCACCTTGGCTCCTGCTGGGTTGTTTGTTTTAATAATTGTGGACATTCAGCACTGTGTCCCTTTAACGAGCACCACACTGGTTTCCCTTCCATTCTCTGTCCTGCCTTACAGCTATGCTGATAGTTTACAATGCCCTGTTGCATATCTTACAGATGTCCTGTGTTTCAAAAAGGTTAAAGGGAAACGCTCATGAGATATATTTCTGATAAAGCAAATTGCACACCATTAACATGTCAAACATTGGTGCATTTTTTTCTGCTGACATCCTGTCCTTTACTAATGAATATTTAACTCTGAAGTTTTGCGTTGCTGCTCTGGCTTAAGCTTCTACCAAGCATGTATTTATTGCGGTGAAGCCGCACTGTACTTTCTTACTATAGGTGACATTTCTCTTTCACTTACGTGTTTACTTAACTCCTTCGAAGTTTGTGAAATACTATGTCTGCTGCTCCATGGTGTCTGTGACATTCTGTTTACAGGTCAGTTTTATATTATTAGGATATGATGACTGTGAGGAACTCATATATGTGGGACAGATTTGTTTCAGTGAGCCTATTTGGAGACCGGGACAGTAACATGCTTAGCCCTCTTATGGTACCTCTTCACTCTCACCTTTGTCTGTAAACTCAGTCTGAGTAAGCAGTTTTGTCTCCTTCATGATCTATTATTATTTTTCTTCATTTTGTTGCACAGCCATAGTGCTTGTAGCTGTTTATATCCTGTTTCTATTAAAGCACCACCCTCCGTGAATTATGATCAACGATATGTATCAGCATTTTAGTTTCACTTTAGTTTGCTAAATGAATTTTTTTTGCAGTACAGCAAACAAGTCAACCAGCCCTGATATTTCTGGGTGAGGAATCCTGTTTGAGAGTCTCAGGCTGAGTTTAGCCATTCTTGGTAACGTTTAATAGCCTATAGCTGTCGATATCCAAGTTGTGCTTTCGCCCCCTGCTCTTATTCCCAGTGGCAGGGAGCCTGCTGCTTGGAGTTTTTACAAGCACTTTTTTGTAATAGTAAGAGAAATCATTATAATGTACATGTTTTCACTTGAAAGGTGAGGTGTTTAAGGTAGGATCTGTTTCCCACGTATTTGCATTTCTGACATTCACAGAGTTCATTGTTACTTTCTCACAAAGTCGGGCCTTGAATGAAATCGATGTGTTATGGCACCAGCTGAAACAATGGCGTCCGGGCAAACATCAGCCGTGACTTGTCCTGCCTCAGACTTCCAGCACAAGCCCTGTCAATAAAAGTGCTGAAAGGGCACTTTCATGGGCTGCCAAGGGATGCTATGTGCGAGCTGTCAGAGGGCTTAGGAGCCCAAAACCTTGCTGCAATATGGCTCTCTGCTAGCTAAAATTGCAGACACCTAACACAGAAAATCTGATTTGAGGCTATTAGTACAAGGTCTGGAAGTGTGGGATACAGTGTGTAGGGACAGGAGCCATTTAGTGTGAAAATCTGATTTTCATGGGGCATCGGACTGGCTGTGCTACTTTTCCAACAACAGGGCAAATGCTCTAAAGTTATATTATGTTACTGCCACTCGTACAGTGCAGTCTATTACTATAACAGCCTCCCAGCACTGTTTGTGTGTTTAATTAATTTGTAAAGCATATTTGGTGATAGGAAAGCACTCGGTAGTGCTAGTGACACAGTAGAAAGATGGTCCTAAATCACGAGAGACTTCACATTCCCTTCACTTCACTTTGCTTACATCACACACCCTGGCACCCCTACCTGAGCCTCTCCCCCTCCACAACCCTGCATTTCTCTAAAACCCTGCTATCTGGGGATCAGCTGTACTTGGCTATGTCCCACCACTTCTGTGCCTGTGAAAACAAACTCCGCAGTAGGGGGCATGCTAACCTCGAGAGGGAGCGCGAGGACTTCCGATTTAAGGCGCTCTGCTTCTGAGAGTTTATACTAGCAGCACACTCCCATGGTGCTTATTCTCTAGGTAGCTTCCTTAGGTCTCCTCCACTCCTCCGGCATTTCCACCGCAGGGGCTTCACCCCAACTACCAACTGTCACCAAATCAGGCCCCATCCGGACAAGTTTCAGGAACACGTCCCTAACTTCTGACCGTAACTTGGTGATCCCTTACTTTTAGGGCCTTAGCTTCCATTGATGCTACAGGTGCAGTGGCACCGGGGTGCAAAGCGCTCACTGAAGGCAGATTAGTGCTGTATTTTCTAGTTCAAACAGCAGACAGGGGACCCACTTCCTTCCTTGCACTAGGGCCCATGACACACTGTCTAGTCCAGTGCTTTAGGATAATTACAAGGGGTAGTTGCGCTTTTCATTTTCTTGTTTCTAGGCACTGTTATCTGCTTCAGTACCTGGTGCATAGAAGCACACCAAATTCAAACCCTTGCTGAAGAAACCTTCCTTGGACTCCATGAACCCCAACTATCTCCTTATCTCTCTCTTATCTTCCTTGTCCAAGGTAACAGAAAAACATGTCAGAAGAATTTTAAAAATGTTTTTGAAAGAAAACCACATTTGGATATTTTTCAAAACGGCATCAGATCTGCACATAGTACAGAATACACCGTACTAGCTATTACTTAAAATGTCCGCAGTTCCATGGATCAAGGTAGATCATTGGCCTTATCATGCTTTTTCTGAGCATCTTGTTCGACATGGTTTCTCACAAAATACTAATACAGCGCTTGCACAATATTGGTATTCGTGGGCCAGCCCTTTCTTAGTTCTCCTCCTTCCTGAGAGAGCGCTAATTTCAATTCATTTCCCCTCCTTTTTCTTCCCAACCTGAACTTCTGCGGTATGGAGCCCCACAGGGATCTTCTTTGAGCCCTACCCTTTTTAATATCTACACCCAACAGCTCGCACAGGTTGTGCTAGTATGTACGCGGGTGATACCCAGCGCATTCTTTCAATCTCTGAGAATGAAAGAAATGGCAAATTTTTAAAAAGGAATGCTGGCTGTGGCCAATTGCATACGCAACCATTGCTTGTGATTAAATGCTCACAAGACAGAAAATATTTTGCTAGGCAAACACTCCCATTCTTGGGGGGACCATTTGTGGCTAGATTCCCTCGGTCCACCTCCTCAGCTCAAATTGGCCATCAAAAACCTAGGATTCTGGATAGACGACACTGTGAAATTTGAGGCCCAAGCTAAATCTTTGATGGGCAATTGCGTCTGGCTTCTAAGAACCCACAAACCCTTGTTGGCTTTTTTGACCCTTGCAGTAGGCAAACCATTGTGCAAGCTTTAATTGTGTCCCTTCTCGATTAATGCACACCCTGTATTTTGGAGCAATCATGGCTGTCAAAAAAGACTATAGATAGCATAGAATGTTGCAGTTAGACTGCTGATCTCCCTCCCAAAATTCTGTTCTGCCTCAGTGCTCCTCAATGCTCCTCCGGAAGTTGCACTGGCTCCCTATAGACAAGCGCATTCTCTTTGAGACACTGTGCATCACTCACAAGACCCTACACTCTAAGGGGCCTCCATCTGCCATCCTATCCTCTCCGATCAGCCGATCATGATCTGGCCACTGTCCCGAGTCAAGAGAGGAAGGATCCGAGGCCATTCCTTTTGTTCACTCCTAAATCTATGGAACAATCTGCCTCTCCTCTTCAGGTGCACCTAGAACCATTTGCTTTTCAGGAAATCACTGAAGACCAGACTCTTCACCAACTATCCTCTCCGTCTCCCTACCCGTCTGGTGTGGATAGACTTGGTTTCTGTTCTTGGGTTCAGCAGTGGGAACTCCTGTTGTTGGGACAGCTACATGCTTTACAAGACTTTATAAAATAACACTTGAATGTCTCCCTCATTCTCTGAAGAAAACTCTTAACCACGTTCAGTTCAGAAAGCTATTGAAAATGGTATTTGGGTAAACCTGTACCTACGTTAATACAATGCTTGTTCAATTAATTTGATCAGGTACTGTTGTATAGCATTTTAGGACCCTAGTGTAATTTTCCCGATTCATGCCCTTATATAGGTATAAATCACCATGTCCTTATATAGGCATAGAAATCATAACCATATTTAGATATAGCTCATGCAGTCCAAATACGGTATGGCTACTTCCACTAGTTCCAAAAATCCACAACGATTTCTTGGAAAACTCGGCTTTAGGAGTTAGGGACTTCCCCTTGCTTGAATATTGATTTGTCCAAGAACTCATGGAGTTTTTAAAATAACTGAGACTCTTTGATCACATTATGTCCACCTTAATGTCAAACTCATCACCTTCAAGGTATAAATATGCCCACAATTGCCATAGCAAACACACAGTGGTTTGGAGCAGTTTGACTATCTACTTGCCGGACGCATCTCGCTACAGCAAGTGTCAAAGGAAGCCAACCCTCCAGCAGATGCACTGAGAGAGACGCTGTCTTTTTCTCCTGCCCAGAAATCCAGCTCCAGTGTTTCCAAGCTACCCTTGCGGGTTGTTGAGAATCGAGTCCTGAGACTGACCTCCTTCATTCTAAGCCAAGGTACGGAGCTGATTAGACCCTAAGAGAAATCTTGGATAGATTCTCGGCAAAAGAATACTAAACTTATGCTACACCACACTTACTTCTTCCCTAGTACTAGACTTAGGTTAGGTACATCGGGGTTGGCGTATTTTAGAAGCACCAGTTAAGTACTTTTTAGTCTTTACTTATTTATGTATGTATTTTATGGCTTAGAAACCAAACCATGCTTTTACAGTATTATTTTATAATACTCTTCTTGCTGTATGCATTATACTTTACAGCCAGTATTACGATTGTAGCAGTTAATTTCTTCTGCATGAGAAAGAAGACTGTTCAATAAATACTCCTATTGAAAATGCCTGTCTCTCTATTTCTCTGCACCTCTGATGAAACTAAGCATGCATGAATGACTGGGTAAAATATCTGTCTATTGTTTCCACGACTCTGAAGATCAGTTTTATCTTAGGGAAACAAAGTTGTCATGTTTATGCGGTTGTCCGAAACTAATCCCTTCTTGTGAATTCGAGAACGTTTCTAGTGACCTCTGAGCTAGCTGGCCCTCACAATTAAGTCTAATATATTTGATAGAGACCTAGTAGACATAAGTCCTACGTCACATCTATAGATTATATTATTCCAATGCGCAGAGCCTATTGGGAATATAGGAACTACACTACCTGGCACCCAATGTTTGGTAAGGCACTAATTTAATGCTAGATACTAGAGTAACTCAGTTGTGCTTTTCACAGAGACCCCTTTTTCCCGTAAAATGCTCCAATAGACGTCTGGAGTGGGTTAAAGAATAAAATATCCCCCATAACTGAATAGGACGAAAAATCCTATGTATTCGTTTTTGGTTTTGTTCAACGTTGAAAAATACAGTGTTCCAAAAATATTGTGCACCTTATCTTTGTCTCCTTGAAACTTGCTCTGCAAAACTTTCAACAAAATGTCGAATAGCGACACCGAGAACGGTGGAGCTGCAAGAGCTGCAGCCCGACCAGGTTTAAACATTACAGGTTTCCAAGAAACTGATGGGGATGCTATAATCATCCCGGAAAATGTAAGGAAAACTATAGCTATAAAGCTAATAGAAAATGGCCTATCACCAAGAGGTCGTAGGGTTATATTTGTCATATATTTGTCATAGAGGCACATGAATAACAGCAGACATAGGTATTCTGTTCATGGATTATCTTCCCAGAAGCAAATCCAACAACACATGTGTTCCCCTTCTACAAGATAGAGGAACCTCCAGCGGAATACGTTCCTTTCAAGGACATTGAAATTTCAAGTGCATCAGCTCCGGTTTAAAGGCGCCCTACAACATCAAAATCACATTACCAGGCTTGGTCCACTAGGTAGACCAGGAGCAACATCGCCGGTACTAGCCAGCTATACACCACATCCTGACATTAAAAGAATGACAGGTGTAGAACTGTTAGCTCAGCTAAAACAATTAATTAAAATACATAGACAATTGGTACAATATGTCATGCAGACTCTAACAGTCCAACCGACTATCAGGATTCCACAGCAAACCCTTCATCAAGGGAACACAAATAAAATTACACCACAGACTATACAATCAGTCATTGGCAAATTACCCACAAAAAGGGAACAAATTCCATTCTGGTTAGCTCAAAAAATTACTCAGATCGAGGCAGTATTTCCCGATAGTACACCTCATGAGAAACACATGATTCTAACAATCTGTTTACCAATGGGTATCGCACCACACCTGGAGGACTGTGACACTTGAGGTACAGTCTTTGCTGCAATCTACACAAAAACTCATGGTGTACCATCTATGGCGGTGATACCAGACGTCCTGAAACAGATTCAAAATGAATACATGCCAGAGCCTGCTTTAAATCTCGACATGAAGTTACTGAAGGATTTCAAGCAGGTCTCAGCTATAATATTAGCTAATATTAAAGGTGAAGTAGCATCCGTGGCAATCCGTCAAAAACTAAAAGATCTTGATGTAACTGAGCAACCATATGAACTGGCCAGAATAATAGAAAAATCCTATGAAGAACTAGGTAGAGATAGTTTGGGAGGGAAACCAGTAAAGTCCGAACTGACAGAAAATCCTGAAAAAGTTTTTATTAAAAATAAACCCACGGGGCGTGGCCAAGATGGCGGGGTGAGCGGACGCTTCCTCCCGTAGCTCCTCCGGCCCGGCTCAGCTCGAGCCCCGACTCCTGCGCTTCTCTCCCCCCGCGGTCGCACTGCGGGCGAGAGGACTGTGCCGGAGTTCTTGGGGCACGTTTTGATACCACTTTGACTTCTGTTGCCCCGGGGGAAGTCCCCTAAAAGTTCGTTCAACGATCGACCCGAGGAAGGGAGCCTGGGTCGCCCCGAGGAGAAGGGCCTGGAGGCGGAGCATACTGCGGCGCTGTCCGCGCGTCTCGGCGGAGTCGAGTGCTGAAAGCTGGAGATCCCGGGGGACGGACTCGGCGGACTTCGCGGAGCGTGGAGGCTTCCTGACCGGCGCCCTGGTGGTCGGGATCATAGCTAGACGACAGACCCCTGCCCTGCGACGATGATCTCCTCCCCCGCCATGGGTATCGGAGTGTGACGCCTTGCGGACCCCGAGTCTGGAGGAATGGAACGGTGAAGTCTGAGCGGAGCCCGAGCCGGGCGTGTTGGCCGATGGTGCTGGAAGACGTTGGGTTCGCACTTCCCCGGCCCGTGGCCATTTGAGGGTCGCCCATAGACTGGCTGGTCTGGGCTGGCATCCTGGGTTCTACCCTCCCGCCATCTTGTCTTTGCGGAACTACTGCTGGTGACCCTCGCCCGCGCCCTGGTCATACGGGCGCCTTGGTTTCTCTTGGTCCCTACACATCTGCCGTCCTCCCTGGGGGCACACGGCTGCGGGTCTCCGACTCGGACATTGCTGACCGCCCTGCCTGGCCCGGTGGTCGCCTCGCCCTGACCCGGGCCGCCATTTTGTCGCCTGTGACGCACTACCCTTGTCCTCGGTGAGGACTTCGCATCTGGTGCCCACGAGCGCCTGGGCGCGTCTACAACGGCCGGCTCTGGGCCTCGACTACCGCGGAGGCCAGGATGGCCGGAAGACGAGGCGCAACACGGGGAGATCGCACTTTGCCGGACATGCTCGGCAGGGCCCAGCAACTACGCGACAGGGCACAGCCATCCCCGGGGTCCTCCCGGGCCTCCACGGACGCCACCGGGGGCGAACCACCTGTTACGAGGTCCTTCATGGAGGACTTATTCAGCTCCCTCAAGGAGGAATTTCAGACTCTCAAGACCGAGGTGGCGGGAGAGGTCCGTGAAGTGCGGAGAGAAATCGAAGGCCTGGGCGAACGAGTCGACACGGTGGAAACGGCAGCCCAGCGCCGCGACGACGAGATAGTTCATCTCCAGCAGGACGTCCTCCGCCTACGGGAGCAGTGTGTCGAGCTCCAGGCCCACTCGGAGGACCTCGAGAACAGATCCAGGCGGAATAATATCCGGGTGCGGGGCGTTCCGTCCGCGGATGAGGGTGCGGACCTAGTGGCCTACTTGCAGGACCTGTTCCGCGACATCTTGGGAGAAGGAGCGGACTTCCCGATTGGCATAGACAGAGCACACAGAGTGGGCCGCCAGCGTCAATCATCGGCACCCCCACCTGATATCCTGGCATTCCTGCCGGATTTTCCCCTAAAGGAGTGCATTATGACAGAGGCCCGCAGGAAGCAGCCGCTGTCCTTCCGAGAACGACCCGTGGCGCTCTATCAAGACCTGTCCGCCATCACACTGCAGAAGCGCAGGTCTTTCCGCATTGCTACAGACTTTCTGTGAGAGCATGAGACGAACTACTCCTGGGGTCACCCCTTCCGTCTTATTTTCCGATGGAATGGGGTGCTACATCAGCTGCGCTCCTTACAAGATGTCTGTGGGGTGCTGGGTCTCACAGCTACAGAGGAAGAAGGGGCGACGCCCGCATGGAGGCGCCCCGAGCGGCGAGGCCGACGGAGATCGCGGAGGCGCCAATCGTCAGCACCAGCGAGTCGCCCTGACTCCCCTACCATCAGGGCGGATATGGCGGAGGCCCTGAGGACTGCGGCCAGGAACTTGCCTGAATCTAACGGCGTGGCCCAGACGGCCTAACTTTTCTCCGGGGGGAGAGACTCTTAGCTTCTTCGATGCTGAGTTGGGGCTGGAGGTTGGGGGGGTGAGGTTGGAGGTGTGTGGCTGGACGTCCACTTGACTGTTTTCTGCAGACTCGCCCATTTGGGCTAGACTGAGACTATGGGGTGTTTTTTCTTGTTTTTGGTTTTGGCTGGTTGCCATGGGTTGGTTTTGGGGGGGTTTCAAAGCTGGTTTGGTGTTGGGGGGGTCCCGTCCGATACTGTCCGAACACATGCGGAGCCGACTCTGGCCTTCCCTGCGCCCCTGCCCCGCGCGCCCCTTCCACTGCTCCCGAGCTTGCTGCACAGCGCTTCGCTTCCCTGGGAGTGATGCCGCCCCTGAAAGTAGTGACCCTTAATGTTAAGGGTCTGAACAACCCTGTGAAGCGTAGGGCGATTCTTTCCCTGCTAGAAGGGTCGCAGGCGGATATCTGCCTCCTGCAGGAAACCCATTTACTCTCTAAAGATTGCCATAGGCTGCGCTCTGCCAAGTTTCCCACGCAACTCTTTTCCTCGGCGGCGACTAAGACTGCAGGGGTGGCCATTCTTCTAGCCAGCTCCTTCCGAGGTGAGGTACTGTATAAACATGCCGAGCAGAAGGGGAGGCTCCTAGTGTATCGCATGTGTCTGGGGGGTGTTGCCTTTACGGTTGGTTCCGTATACAGCCCAAATGACCACCAGGATCGCTTCCTGGAATCTGTGTTGGTAGACGTTACTGCCTCACCCGACCGCCACGTCATCTTGGGGGGAGACCTGAACATGGTCTTTGACTCCACCTTGGATAGGTCGGCCCAGCGCTTTCCGCAGACGGGGGAGCTTTCTAGAGCGGTACAGGACCAGATCGCAGAGATGGATCTGCATGACCTCTGGCGCATCATGCACCCTGCCGATAGGGACTACTCATATTTCTCCCACGCACACCGCACTTACTCGAGGTTGGATTACCTCTTGGTGAGTGGACCGCTCCGCCTCGCCGCCACGGCGGCTGACATCGGGGTTTTGTCCCTGTCCGACCATGCGCCGGTTTCCGGAGTTTTTGCCTGGCCGGCGGCCCCCCCCTCCAGAGGGATGTGGCGGCTTCGGGACACGCTTCTCCATAAGAAATCGGTGGTGAAGCGAGTGGAGGAGGTTATTCAGGAGTACCTGATCCACAACAGCAACCCCGATACGTCCCTGGCAACGCAGTGGGCAGCTCTGAAAGCGGTCATCAGAGGGGAGTTTATCTCCATCTCCTCGGCGGAGAACAAGGAGCGTCAACGCAAGAGGGAGGAATTAACGGCGCAGGTCAGGGAACTTGAGCAGGTTCACCGCCGGACGGGGGCGCCTCGTGTATGGAGGCAGCTGAAGGCGGCGCGGAAACTTCTCTCTGCGTTGGACCTAGACCGGGCGGAATATGCGGCGTTGCGCCTGAAACATGCCTTTTACACCGGCGGAGATAGGTGCGGTAAGCTCCTGGCCCACCGGCTCAGGGCTGCGCAGCAACGCAACGTCGTGAAGGAGCTAGTGGGAGCAGATGGGGTCCCGGTTTCTGGTGATGCGGAAGTGGTGGACTCCTTTCGTGCCTTTTACGAGGCGCTGTATGCTGCGGAGCCCTCCCCACCGGGAGAGGCTGAGGCCTATCTGGAATCAGTTACCCTCCCGGCCTTGGACCCCGCCCAGGCGACCCACCTGGAGAGGGATATTCACGTGGAGGAAGTCATCTCCGCTATTGCACGGCTGAAACACGGCAAGGCCCCGGGCCCAGATGGCTATACGGCCTTGTTTTACAAGACCTTCTGTCCCACTGTCGCGCCTCTCCTAGCTCGTTTATTCAACTCCTTCTCCGAACCGGGAGCCATCCCGCCAGACCTTCTTTCGGCGACCGTGTCGGTTATCCCGAAACCGGGAAAAGACCGGACTCTATGCGGCTCGTATCGGCCCATCTCGCTTCTTAATGTGGACCTCAAGCTGTACACGGGGATCTTGGCGGCCAGACTGGGTCTACATCTACCAGGTTTGGTGGAGGCGGACCAGGCCGGCTTTGTACCCGGTAGGCAGACGGTCGACAACACCAAGAGGGTGACGCACGTGCTAGAAAAGGCCTCACGCGTCCCAGGGGAGCGGATGCTGCTATCGGTAGACGCGGAGAAGGCCTTTGATAGGGTTCATTGGCCGTACCTCGAGCTGGTTCTTGGGAAACTGGGGATCGGCGAGAAGTTCCGCACTATGATCTTTAATTGCTATAAGAGACCGTCAGCATCGGTGCGTGTAAACGGACACAGCTCCGGCAGCTTTGCCATTGAGCGTGGCACGAGACAGGGTTGCCCCCTTTCACCGCTCCTGTTTGCCCTCTATATGGAGCCGTTTGCCCAGAGGATTCGCGATAACCCGGACGCTATCGGAGTCAGGATGGGGCAATACACGCATACTGTCAGCCTGTATGCGGACAATGTCTTGCTGACCCTAGATGACCCTAGGCGGTCGCTCCCTGCCTGCGTCCGGGAACTGAATTCCTTTGCCCGTGTGGCAGGCTTTAAAATGAATATGTCTAAGTCGGCCGCCCTGGACGTGTCCCTCTCTGTTGACACCAGGCGGGACCTCCAGCGTCTCTTTCCTCTGCAATGGTCCTCCTCCACGGTGCCTTACTTGGGGATTTTGCTTGCGCCTTCCCTGCCTGCAATGGTCGCTGCTAACTATTCCTCTCTGGGCAAAAAGATCAAAGAGGAACTCGGCCGATGGAACAAGGGCCTGCTCTCGTGGCTGGGCCGTATCGCAGCGGTGAAGATGACGATACTGCCTCAGATCCTGTATCTTTTTCGCGCCCTACCTCTCCAGCCCCCTGTGGGTTGGATACGACAGGCGCAGGCAGACATCTCCCGCTTTGTGTGGCAGGACCGTAAGCCTCGGATGAAGCGGGTCCTCTCCATGCTTGCCCCGGAGGCGGGGGGTCTCGGGGTCCCGGACCTCCGGAAGTACTTCCAGGCGGCACAACTTCGGTATCTGGTGGAGTGGAGCCGGTGGGAATCGGACAAGCACTGGCTCTTTCAAGACCAGGCAGTTGCGGGCCGCACGCTCCAGGAAGTCCCGTTCCTGCGGCGCACTCACCGCCCGCCAAACCTCTACGCCTCTTTTATCACCCGGGTTCCGCTGAGAGCGTGGGACGCGGTGTGCGAGCTTCGCGAGCTCACCACCTTTCCATCGCCGTTTACTCCCATTGCTGGCAATCCGGACTTCACTCCGGGCCTGGAACCGGGAGCCTTTTCCCACTGGGTGAGCGCGGGCTGCAGGGCGCTTTTCCAGATCTATGGGCCGGAGGGCGTGCTCCCCTTCCAGCAGCTCCGACAGGAGTTTGGCCTGACGGAGAGGGACAGACTGCGTTATATGCAAGTCCGCCACTGGGCTCTACAACCCCCAGTGCGCGACGTCGCTGCCCGCTCGATTACGCCCTATGAGCGTTGGCTGGTTACCCGGACCTCGGATGCCAAGCTTATAACCGACTTGTACAAGTTTCTCCAACCCCCGCCGTTTCATTACCATAACCCAGGGAGGGAGCGCTGGCACAGGGAATTGGGCAGGACCTTGAGCCACCAAGAGTGGGACAGGATTGAGTATCGAACGGGGCACTCTGCGTACCACACTGGGCTGACGGAGACCTTTACTAAGGTGTCCACCTATTGGTATTACACCCCGGAGCGGCTCTACGAGATGCGCAAAATCGGCGATAGAGGTTGCTGGCGCGGCTGCGGACAGGAGGGTACCCTCACGCACATTCTCTGGGAGTGCCCGGTGCTGTCGGCCTATTGGAAAGAGGTCTTGGACGAGGTGGACAGGCATTTTGAGATTGAGCTCCCGCGCTTCCCTGCGTATGTCTTGCTAGGCCTCCCCAATGACCTGATGTACCCGCTGAAGTCCCGCAGGGGTAGGCAGATCGCGATCGCGCTGGGCTCCGCGGTTCAAAACATCCTGGTACTCTGGCGTACCCCCACTGCCCCCTCTGTCACTGGTTGGTTACACAGGCTCTGGCAGGTACTGGGCATGGAGAAGATGTCGCTGACGGTGGCTGGGAATGTTGACCAGTTTGAGGAACTCTGGCACCCCTTTTTGGCACTGCTATCCACGGAATTTCGCGAGCTCACATGCCCACGGTACCTGCGACTTCTTAGGCTGACGCCGCCGGCGGCTCCAGCGGAGTGAATGTGCGGGATCAGTGGTTTGGGGCGGGGTTATATGCTTCTAATGCTGACCTTCGGACGGGGATGTTGGGGTATTGTTTTCTTTCTTTTCTTCCTTTGCTTCTCTTTCTCCCTATTTTCCGGGGTTGGGGGGCTGGAGGGATGGTGTGTTTTTTTTACTGTGTTGCGGGACGCTATTTCAGCTCGGCCTTGCTAAGAGAATGGGGACCACCTGGGGGGTCATTCGCGATGCCTTATTGCCTTGAGACTTATGCCTTGTTACCCTCTGGGGCTTCCTGTCTCTCTACTTTCCTTCTGAACCGCTGCAACATCTCGCTTTTTGTACTGTATGTTCGCTTGACCTCCTATTCCCTTCCCCATGTTTTTTATACCTTAATAAAATACTTTAAACCTAAAAATAAACCCACTACTCCTAAAAAGAAGTGGGAAAATACTAGGCAGACACATCCTAAAGAGAAGCGTTCTCCATCCAGAGGTAGGTCTCCTCAATAGGAGCCCTCTGAAAAAAGGTATAACCTCAGAAACAGGGATAATTTGAGAAAACCTGATAGATATCAAGATACTGATACACGTTGCTCTCGTACCTTTCAGACTTCCCAGCAGAAATCCGAAAGAAGAGGACGATGAGAACACAGGGAAGAACGCGTTCAGTCCAAAGACAATCAACATGTTCCAAAAAATAAGAAAACTCAATTCACCAAGAAGAAGGTAGCAAGTCTAAAAATCAGACATGCAGAGGATCTTGAGGACACAACTCAAGAACGGGGAGTGGGCCCAGATAATGCTAGACAGCGCAGCAGAAGTTACCATAGCTCGCAAGCTCCTGAAGGATCACCTGGAGACAGTGGACATGAATGAATATATTCAGGTTGAAAATGCTGATACCAGGGTTAGTGTACCCCATAAGTTATATGAAGTAAAGCTCCGGATAGAGGGGGACATAACTAGAAAAATAAAAGTACTCTTTTGGGAAACACTGTCTAAGTGTTATGACATCCTTCTGGCCGAAAAAGACAGGCCACCTGAATTTGTCAGGGAGTGCCCACATGGCCAAGAGATCATTATGCCAGCCTTCTCCAATCATATTCCTATTCATAAAAAATACAGTTATGCCAGAAAATGGGCTGTAGCACAGGCTCCAGCATTATATAAAAATCATGTGGGATGGGATGAGGAGTCTCCTCACCGTAAGATCCAGTTAAAAAATCAACCTACTGCTCAGAGGCAGTATCAATTAAAGCAAGAAGCTAAAATAAAGGTCAGGGAGATCCTAGATCAACTTGAATACCAAGGGTTGATTGAAATATGCACCTCGTCCATGAACAATCCTTTGTTTCCTGTCTCCAAACCAGACAATACATATCGTCTAGTTTTGGACAACAGACATTTAAATTCTTGTTGCAAAACTTTTGCTGTACAAAATGCACACAGTGCAGTACTGATGAATAACATCGTGCGCACAAAATATAAAACAACATTAGATATTTCAAACGGTTTCTTCTGTCAAAATATCGCACATGAAAGCAGATATTTGACCGCTTTCTCAATTATGGGGACACAGCATCACTTCTGTCGTCTCCCACAGGGATTCAAGAATAGTCCAGGGTTATTTTCAGCTAGAGTAACAGAGTTACTACAAACGTATGATAATGAGGCATTATCTTATGTCGATGACATCTATCTTACAGACGATGATTTGGACAAGCACTTGAACAGGGTGAACACCACAATACTTGGCTTCGCATCTGAAGGGTACAAATTCAATTTTAAGAAATCAAGAATTGCCCACCTCAAAGTCCTATTCCTAGGATACGAACTTTCAAGTGAAGGCAAAAGCCTGGCAGCAAACCTTTTAGAAAAATGTGCGCTCCTGCAACCTCCAAAAACACTGAAAAACCTACAGTCAATTCTAGGATTCCTGAATTTTGGAAGAACTTACATTCGAAACTACGCAGAAAGGGTTAAAGGAATTAATCAAACCTGATTTCAAATCAAGTAATTGGACTGACAAAAACACAGAAATTTTGCGTTCAGTGCAAACAGACATGTTAGCAACAACCCATTTATAGACACGCGTGAACAAACCAACCTTGTAATCCGAATCATCCCAGGGAGATGCGGATTCACGTACTTAACCTTTAATGAAGGTGAAAAGGTACCAGTAGCTTACAAATCACACTTGTACACACAAGCTGAAATGAAATTCACTTCAACAGAAAAAATTCTGACAGCCGTTCAAACTGCAGTAGCAAAAGAGAGAGCCCTCGCGCAGGGAAACGCATAAAGGTCGTTACTCCTGTACCTGCCTTAGAGGCAGGGACAAAAGCGAGCATTCCGAATGCAAAAGCTTTACATCCAAGATATATACAATGGTTTAATTCTCTTGCTGCAACAGATGTTGAATACGTTTTTGACCTCTACTTGAAAACCAAGAATTTCTACAATACGAACAAGAATGATCTTTGCCCACTGAGATTCTGCCTCTAGAACATTACGGATGTATAGTTTATACAGACGGATCAGCACAGCCCGCAATTGGGGGTAAATGCTTATAGTGCAGCGTGTGCGATTGTTAAAGGTCGCTAGCGTGATGGTAAATTCAGGCATATGGTCACAAAAACTCAATCTCTCGGAGACTGTACAGCTCATCGAGCTGAACTACAGGCTTTCAAGATGGCGCTTTAAAATATATTGATCACGTTTTTCTTTGGTTGTTTCGTCACCCGAGTGTAAATAGAGATATTGTTTATTGTGTCACATTTAAATCAAGAGACACAGAGAGTGAAACCAGCGATTTCTTACTATCAAAAGCTGGGTTTCGCAAATATAGAAGCGTGACCTAATGTGTGAGAGTATGCAGCGCCGGATGGGGCGCGCGAGGGACCGGTGATATGTGGGGTGTGAGGGATACTTTCCCCATATCAAAGCAAATCCTTTTTCATTTTTACTACAGAGCGGTGCACCCACTACCTGAGCTTGTGCCAGGTAAGGTGGGGCTGTTCCCTCCCATCAAATTGGTGAGTGAGAAGCAATATATACACATGACAAATTGTTATTGTCCTCATCTGGCTGGTATCTAATAGCCAGAGTGTTGTTTTTTTAGATTAATATATTATAATCGATGCACGTTGGGAGAATCACTGACTGTGCTTTCTTTGGTCTCTTTTTATGTATCTATATATCTCCCCTGCTGAACACCTGGATTTAAAGTCAGGACGACGAATGTATATCGCACTTATCAGGTGATATCTTTTTACTTTCAAAAACATAGCAGTAGCACTAATGGTCCTGAGGAAGCAGCAGGAGACCGAGTGGCTCCAGTGACTGCAGAACCATGTCGACCTAACATTCTTGTCGGTAGTTATTTGTTACACTACTACTTGCACTGTTTTTATTGATTTGGGAGTGAAGCGGTCCATATTAAAAGTTTTTTTCCCCATCGCTATCCAATTTTAGAGCTCTTCTCTCTTTTTCTTTTCACTTGAACACTTTCACTTTTTGCACTGCTGTTCAGTTCCCCACAAGACACACCCTGTTTACATCTGAGTTAATGTGTCTGGTATACCCTAGATCTGGCTAACAACATCTGCCAGTCTGTTGTGGGCTACCAGTTCTCCAAATGAGTAAGAGATCCCAGATGATGAAGGGCGGTCTCGATGGTGGACTGATGGGAACTCGCTCACATTGATTGTTTTCCCTGTTTATCAACAATTTGGTTGTTTTTCTGTTAGATACATAATTCAGTTGGCCTTTTGACTCACTGCTATTCTTTGTTGGTTTCATTATCAGTTAGGGGGCATAGCAGTTAGGGTCGTAAAAACTCCCCTGGGACCTCCTTTTGGTGTTCTAAAGAATTGGATTATACCCAATTGGCAATTTTAATTTACTCAGTAAGGTGGCACTATCCTTTCCCAGAGGCTGTGAATTAAATTCTATTTGTAGGCCTGCACACTTATTGTACCACCCACTTAAGTAGCATTTTAAAAATTGTCAGGCCTGCTATTGCAGCCTGTGTGTGAAGTTTTAAATGGCCATTTGACCTGACAAAATAACCCTTTTGCCAGGCACTAACCTTCCTTTGTAATAAATATCAGTCACCCCTGGGTTAGGCCCTAGGCAGCCCAGATGGCAGGGTGCAATGTATTTAAAAAGTAGGACAAGTACTTGTTAAGTTTTACATGTCCTGGTAGTGAAAAACTCTTAGATTTGTTTTTCACTACTGCAGCCCTACCTGTCCAATTGGATAACACAGGAGTTATTTTATTACATTTATTAAGCCATGATTTCCAAATGGGAGAAGGTGACGAGTTCATGTTTGGCGTCTTAGGAACTGTAATGAAAAATCCCAGCTTATGGTGGTCATAGTTTAAATTACAATTTTAAAAATGCCACTTTTAGAAACTTGCAAAACCAAAAATTGATGGACAGAATGTAGAACAATTTCATACATTCACCCCAGTAGAGAAATCTGGACCGAAATCCATTGTTTTTTTGCTACTCATGCCATTCCAGTTTGAATCCAGCCATATGAAAATCAGTCTTAACCCTGCGACCAATGGGAACAGTCCAGCCCAAACTGCCAGGCAAGGTCCTCCTTGGACTGTAAAGAAGTATCCAAGGACTGGTTTCAGGTTTTCACCCATCATCAGCCAAGATAGCTTGACTCCAGTGGCATGGAGAGCCCGGGAACCAAGTCTAGGCATGTCCCACTCGGTGTGACAAATGCAAAAACAACAATTGATGAACAGAATGTAGAACAATGTCATACATTCACCCGAGTACGGAGATCTGGGCCTAAATCTATCGTTTTTTTGCACCCATGCCATTCCAGTTTGAACCCAGCCATATGCAAATCAGTCTTGACCCTGCGCCCAATTGGAACAGTCCAGCCCGAACTTCCAGGCCAGGTCCTCCCTAGATTTAGAAACTTATCATATCATGCCTTAGCCATTTGGTGCCTGCAGCCTGTCTCTGGATCACATGACTGAGTATTGAGTTGGGCTTTGTCTATCTCTCCTAGACAGCCACACACAATAGGGAGCTTAGGTGTGCTCGAATGGGCCATCACTGGTAGAATAGGAAAGAAGAATTGGGCACAGCTCCACTTAAACTTGTATAAGCTGTGTCCTGCCTCCACACAAACGGCAGCATCCTCCCTGTGCTAAGTCTGGAGCCAGGGCCAAGAATGCAGGGCACCTGTGCACTTCAAATGTCTGCCTCTAGAAGCTTCTGCCAGTTCAAAAGGCACAACTGAGTATAAATACAGGACCTCAAACACCAACTGTTCAGAGCACTTTTAGAGTTGTGGAAAAAAGAATGTATGCCATGCTGCTGAATAGACTGCCACTCCGCTTGACTGCCCGGGTGAGATGGACTGGACTTGCATCTCTTGAACCCAGAACCCCAGAGTGTCTCCCAGGGCTAGTTTGTCTGCCTCCAACAACCTTCTCCTGCACTAGCTCCTGGACTCTGGCATCTGTGAGTCTACCCCGTCTGGTGGTGACAACCCAATCCTAGACCTTTGGAAGTAGGCTTAGGTGCCCTGTCACCTCTTTTGACGCATCTCTTCTGCTGCGCAGAGCAAACCCTAGCAGAACTGACTCATCACTGCTGCTCCATGTATTGGATAGGTCACAAAGACCTGTAGCGTATTACAAACAGCCCATCGGAACAGGTTCTGTGGTAAGCATCCTTAGCGCAGGCCCTTGCACCCCCCTCTATGGTAGCCTTGACAACAACACTAGAATTAACATTGCAGCCTCACAGCCTCAGAACTAAAGTATCGCATCAACTGCACAATGCATTCTCAGTGATGGGCTTCGCATCAACGATGTTTCGGCTGTGCGACGCATCTTTGACATGGATGCTGCCCAAAACGGGATTTAAGGTACTGTGTTCAGTGGACTTAACTTGGTCCCTGTTGCCAACCTCTACTACAGCATGGTCGGCCTGGACTTGTGAAGTTTTCCCGGTCTGGTCAGATATCCACGATTTGCTTTTTATGCTTTTTGGCGCTATTTTCGCAAAATCAATAAAATTGCATGTCTCTGGTTCTACTGAGTGGATTTTTGTTGTGTTGGTCTTGTTTTATTTAGTAAAGAAAATTCCAATCTTCCAAGATGGTGTGGTATTCTTTTTCTATGGTGTTTTCACTTTACTACTGTTTGAAGTGTTGCAAAAAATACTTTACACGTTGTCTCTAGGTTAAGCCGGACTACTCTGTGCCAAGCTAGCAGAGGGTCGAGCACAGGTTGGCTTGGACCTTACTCTGAGAAGGATTGTGGTTGCTGCTTGACCAGGGCTCATATCTCAGTCAACCAGCAACCCAGTTTCTTACCTCAATTATGATAACAGTTTACAAAAGCTAAGGAAGATGATTTGGGTTACCTTTCATGCCAGCATAGCATTCTGCGATGAATTGTTCACACTGAATAAAGACCTGTTATTTATATAATGTTGCAGCTGCGGGGCTAGCATCCACGCTCCCTCAGTTTCTTAGATAATTGCATCATCTTATTTCACTTTTTAAGTAAATGATCTGAGATTAGATATTATTGCTGTTAACAAGCAGGTGTATATGGGTTTCAGAAAATCTAAACAGCCATCTTGATTTCTATGACATAGAAACATGAATTGTTTCTTTTACCAATAAATGTCATGATTTTACTAGGTAGGTCCTATATCTGTCACATAAGATAATTTGACCAACAATGTACATTTTATCACCCAGTCAAATGCACAGTTTTCTTCCCAACAGTGTACATTGAAACAAAGGCATTTGGCAAAGGACCCGATTGCTGTATCCAAAAAGACTACACAGTGATAATCGCTTGGCTCACAATGTGAGTAGTATGTGTGGATTAAAATGCCACCTTGCCATGAGAAAAAAATAAAATTAGTAATATGGAACCCATAAAACGTGGACCAAATGCACAAGGTCACTGGAGACGCATTTCAGTCAAGGCATCATTCAAAAATCCACAGAGACCTGCTCTTACTAGACCTTTCTCCCTGGTAATGTTTCATTTACTACAGAAAAAAGGTCTTAGAGATTGGTAACATTTTCACCACACAGAGCATTTGGCTTGCAACTCTGTTACCTTGAAATATCCATAACCAATATTCATGCCAAACTCCATCTCTAATACACGCTAAAGCCTGGGGTCTTTATTTAGAGCTTGTGAAGCGAGAGGAATGCTGTAAACTGGCAGTCGTCCAGCCCCTCCATACCTGCAGTTCACCAGCTTTATGTAAAATCAAAATTACCACGGGATCACTGTCGAAGGAGCTTGTGCTGGCTCTGCCAGTGGTAACCCCTGACCCAGTGTTCTATCTACACAGGACAGCTGGGTCACAGTGGTGGTCGTCTAGCCCTCTTGAGGGCAGGACTACAATCACTCATTATCCTGCCATGTCCTCCACGTGAGGCATGGTGGAAATGGGCTGGGAATTTGTAAATGCCCCCACTAGCCGGGAACAAACTACCTATGCATACAGCCCATTTGCAGTGATAGACTGAGTCCAGTTTCTCACATCAAGTCCTCTCCGTGAATGGTCAGACAGCATTCAACTGTGACAGAGAACCTAATATTCCAGTACGGGAGCCTGCCTCAGCTTCATCTGCTCCGTGGCAGTGATGCAGGCTACAGTGCCGCATCGGTGCTTATTGATGGGGAAGGATTTTCAATGAGCCGAATTGTATTCTGATAACTTAAGTAAACACTGTTACACCAATAATAGAACTATAGGAAATGCAACCTTTTAATTAGCAGTTGATATGTAAATGGTAACTAGCTTCACTTAATTTTGGAGAACCAATTGAACACACAGGCCACACTCATTTTACAAAGGGTGATCTTTTGGGTATTAGTGATTTAGGAATGGTCAAACAAGGAGCACATAAATACTTCGAGTTAACATGTTGCAGTCATCTCAATTTACTTTCATTGTACATTTTCAAACCGCCATAAGTCAATTTCAGTATATTTTGCACCTTACCATTATATGACTAAAAGAAGTATGACATACATAGCTTTACTTTACCTAGGTGCCAATTACATGTTGGACACTAAATGACCTAGTATTCCTCCCCCCACCACCCCAAGAACACAATTACAAACACCAATGGCATTGGGTGCTCCCAGGTGTTGGGGTTAGAATAAAGTAAGGAATCAGTATCTTTGTACTGATTCCATTATGGTTTTAGACAACATATCACATGGAAAGTTTACCTGCTTGCAGTTGTTGCTGTTTTTCAGTGTAATGCTCCAGAGCTCTGGAATTACAGCATACCTGTATTATTCTTATTGAAGCTCTAATACCTACAGACACTCATGGCTAGGATTGAGATAAGCTACATGTTATACAGCAGCACATATCAATTCGGTATCTTGAGACCTAGAATGCAAGAAAAATCAGAAAGTTTCAAAGAGGGTTAGACTACTAAGCATCAATGTTTTTCAAAACAAGCCTCACATCCTTTTTAAAATTACATGAGCTTTATGAGCTCCAACTGTGATAAACACAAGCTGCATTCTTTCTACAATTCTAGTAAAATCTCTGTGCGGAGCGAGTTCATAGAAACCTCAGTGACTTATGGTTTTAATAACCGGTCCTTGTCCATGGCAATAGCAACTTCAGAGTAGCATGACCTGCCTCAGGCCCACTGTATAGAGACAATGATCAGTGTACCATGAGCATATTGGTGGCTCCTCTTTACTTGTGCCTGGATGGCTAGATTCAGCAGCCTAACACACTCATTGAAACTGGGATGGAACAGCAATATTCTTTCTTCATCTTTTGTGAATTATTCTGCAAGATGGGGTGAATAATAGCTTCTTCATCATAAAACTAGTCTACCTTAATGGCAGCCAATGGCTGTTAGACAAACATCTAGTTTGTAACATAATACATTGCAAATATTTCAACAGTGCTGTTCCATAAAAACAAGATTTAAGAAATGCATCGCTAATTGAATTATCTGCCTAATTAAAATAGCATATTGCCAATACTGTACCTAGAATACATTAGTTCTTACAGAATGGTGCTGTCCCATATCTTTTCCCTCAAACCTATGAGCCTACAATTAGATTTGGTGATCTCCTCCTTCTATATTTAATTCAAAACCTGCAAGCAATAGCAGACAGGTTAAAGTTTGGTGTTTTCACACACCCTAACACCACAATATCCCTACAGAACTGTCTTGAACAATCTACCCCTGGAGTCTTGTACATAATAGTTTATAAACAGTAAATAGAGAATTGAATGACCCTGATTGAGGCCAGTGTTTCATGAAACTAATAAGTTGTGTGATTTGGGTGCTGGGTTTCTAACACATAATTAATTGACCCCTAAAGTCTATATAACATAAAAGTACCTCTTAGGAAGGAAAAGGTGGATGAGATACTAATGCAGAAGAGATCCCACTCCATTTGGCAGAGCAATGAAGCAGGCAGTCTTTTCCAATTACGACCCACCTGTGTCATTTGTGTCCAATTTTCCTCTGTAGCCCCTGACAGAAATGACACTATTCAGCAGTGGAGCACTCTATGAGGATGGGGGAATCTTTGCCTGAGAGGAATACAGAGTGACCACCACATGCCTAAGGTGTTAGTGGGAAGTCCCTGTGGAAAATGCCCAGAAAATATACTAAAGTATGGATGTAGGTATCCTTGAAGGGCTATCCTTATGTAGTTGTGTAACTATTCATTCAACTTCCTAAATGAGTCCACAGGTTTTTATTTGCAGCAGTAGAAACATAATTGGTGATATTAGGAAAATTGACACGTTTTGGCCTGCATAAAGTCAGTGGGGCTTTATCAAGGCTAAACAATTAAAACGTCATATCTGTACATACATAAGAGATGCTACCATGTGGAACCAGTGATAAAATCATGCTAATAAGGTCAGCAAGTTTGTTTTTATGTGTCAAGAACAAAAGTGCAAGAGGATCACAACTGGATGGGGGATAAAGTCCACTTTACTCCTGAGGGACTTTGGTGTCCAAGAAGCCCTTCTGGCACCTCCTGTAAGTCCTATGCAGTGGAATTCCTAAGCGCTGGTCGGAGACCCAGCCCCCTTTCTCCACCACTCTGAAAACGTGACTACTAGTTTGCAATGTAATAGGTCTCGCATTTGCAAGTGTTAGAGCTACTGGCGTTGTAAATATAAAAGTTTTTTAAGGGTTTTTTTGGAGTGGAGTGGATGTACGTTGTGTGTAGTGGAATTATGTGGTATGTTGTGCAGCGAAATTATGTGGATAGAAAGTATGTGGTAATTAGTGTATAGGAATTTTGTAGAATGGGATTATGTGTTATGGGGAGTAATTAGCTGGTATGGTAGTCTGTGTTGTGAAGTGGTAACCTCAGGTTTAGTCTTCCTCGTTTCCATAGAAGCTAAACTATAAACTAAATGAGACAAAAAAAGAAGGAACCTCTGAGGAGCACTTCAGGACCTAGTCAGAGGTATGAGCAGGGCCAATGGCATTATGCGAGTGTTCGGCTGCACCAATTTTCGCACAATTATACATTTTATGCATTTGCCACATAATCCATCATCTGCTGCATAATCTGCAGATTAGAAGAAAAAAAACCTTGTTTCTAGCTCAAATGGCTCAAATGTTACCAAATATGCAGCGACAAGTGTTACAGCATAGTGGACGGCCATTTGCAAAGCTGGATGCAAAATGTCGCTGTTACATTGGTACTAATGGTTTGTAAACCACTCTTGTTTCTTTCTGCACCTCTCTTGACTCTTTCTGTACCTCTGTTAATTATTTCAGCACTTCTCTTGCCTCTTTCTTCATTTCTCTTGCCTGTTTCTGCACCTCTCTTGCCTCGTTCTATACCTCTGTTGCCTCTCTGCACTTCACTTGCTTCATCTGTACCTCTCTTGCCTCTTTCTGCACCCCTCTTTCCTCTTTCTGCACCTATCTTGCCTCTTACTATACCCCTGTTCTCTCTTTCTGTACCTCTCTTGCCTGTTTCTGTACCTCAATTGCCTCTTTCTGCACTTGTTTTGCCAATTTCTGCACCACTATTGCTTCTTTCAGCACTTCTCTTGTCTCTTTATGCATTTCTGTTAGTTCTTTCTGCACTTCTCTAGCCTCTTTATACATTTTGGTTCCTTCTTCCTACACTTCTCTTGCCTCTTTCAACATTTCTATTGCTTCTTTCAGCACTTCTCAGGCCTCTTTCTGCACCCCTCTTTCCTCTTTTCTGCACCGCTATTGCTTCTTTCTGCACTTCTCTTGTTTCTTTCTGCACCTATTTGCTTCTTCTGCATCTCTCTTGCCTCTTTCTGCACCCCTCTTCCCTCTTTCTGCACCTCTGTTCTTTCTTTCTGCACTTCTCTTGCTTCTTTCTGCACCTCTCTTACTTCTTTCTGTACCCCTCTTGCCTCTTTCTGCACTCCTCTTCCCTCTTTCTGCACCTCTCTTACCTCTGTTTGCACCCCTGTTCCCTATTTCTGCACCTCTCTTTCCTGTTTCCGCACCTCTCTTGCCTCTTTCTGCACTACTCCTGCCTCTTTCCACATCCCTGTTGCTCTTTTTGCACTTCTCTTGCCTCTTTCTGCATTTCTGTTGCTTCTTTCTGCACTTCTCTTCCCTCTTCTGCATCCCTCTTGCCTCTTTTTGATCCTTTCTTGCTTCGTTCTGCACTTTACTTGCTTCTTTCTACCCTTCTCTTGCTTATTTCTGCACCTCTTTGCTTCTTTATTCATCCCTCTTGCCTCTTTCTGCACCCCTCTTCCCTCTTTCTGTACCTTTCTTGCCTCATTCTGCACCCCTCTTCCTTATTTCTGCATCTCTATGCCTTTTTCAACACCCCTGTTCCCTATTTTTGTACCTGCCTTGCCTCTTTCTGTACCTCTCTTGCCTCTTTCTGCACTTCTCTTGCCTCTTTCTGCACCTCTGTTGCTTCTTACTGCAATCCTCATGCTGCTATGCACTCCTCTTGCCTCTTCCTGTACCCCTGTCCCTTCTTTCTGTACTTCTCTTGCTTCTTTCTGTACCTCTCTTCTTTCTGCATCCCTCTTGCATCATTCTGCGCCCTCTTCCCTCATTCTGTACCTCTCTTGCCTCTTTCTGCACCTCTGTCCCTTCTTTTTGCACTTCTCTTGCTTCTTTCTGTAACTCTCTTTCTTCTTTCTGTAACCATCTTGCCTCTTTTTGTGCCCTCTTACCTCTTTCTTGTACCTCTATTCTCAGTTTCTGCATCTCTCTTGCCTCTTTATGCACTTCTGTTCCTTCTTTTTGCACTTCTCTTGCTTCTTTCTGTAACTCTCTTGCCTCTTTCTACATTTCTGTTGCTTCTTTCTGTACTTCTATAGCCTCTTGCTGCACCCCTCCTGCTTATGTCTGCACATCTGTTGATTCTTTCTGCACTTCTCTTGCTTCATTCTGCCTACCTCTTGGTTCTTTCTACATCCCTCTTGCCTCTTTCTACACCCCTCTTCCTCCTTTCTGCACCCGTCTTCCCTCTTTTTGCACCTTTCTTAGTTCTTTCTGCAGCTCTCATGCCTCTTTCTGCACTTCTCTTGCCTCTTTCTGCACCTCTGTGGCTTCTTTTCTAGCCTCTTTCTACATAACTGTTGCTTCTTTCTGCACTTCTCTTGCCTCTTTCTGAACCCCTCCTGCCTCTTTCTGCACCTCTGGTGAATCTTTCTGCACTTCTCTTGCTTCTTTCAGAACCTCTCTTGCTTCTTTCTGCACCCCTCGTATCTCTTACTAAATACTTCCCTCTTTCTGCACCCCTCTTGCCTCTTTTTGCACCTCTCTTGCCTGTTTCTGTACCTCTCTTTTCTCTTTCTGCACATATCTTTTCTCTTTTTGCACTCCTCTTGCATCTCTTCTGTTGCTTATTTCTGCTTCATTCTGTACCCTTGTCACTTCTTTCTGTACCTCTCTTTCTTCTTTCTGCATCCTTCTTGCCTCATTCTGCGCACTCTTCCCTCTTTCTGTACCTCTATTGCCTTTTTCTGCACCTCTGTTCCTTCTTTTTGCACTTCTTTTGCTTCTTTCTGTAACTCTCTTCTTTCTGCACCCGTCTTGCCTCTTTTTGCACTCCTCTTCCCTCTTTCTTGTACCTCTCTTGTCTCTGCGTCTCTCTTACCTCATTCTGCACATCTCTTGCATCTTTCTACAACTCTATTGATTCTTTCTGCACTTCTCTTGCCTCTTTCTACATTACTGTTGCTTCTTTATGCACTTCTCTTGCCTCCTGCTGCACCCCTCTTGCTTATATCTGCACATCTGTTGATTCTATCTGCACTTCTCTTGCTTCTTTCTGCCCATCTCTTGGTTCTTCCTATATCACTCTTGCCTCTTTCTATACCCCTCTTCAATCTTTCTGCAACTCTCTCCCCTCTTTCTGCACCTTTCGTGCTTCTTTCTGTACCTCTCTTGACTCTTTCTGCACTTCTCCTGCCTCCTTCTGCACCTCTGTGGCTTCTTTCTGCATTTCTGTTGCCTCTTTCTGCATTTCTGTTGCTTCTTTCTGCACTTTGCGTGCCTCTTTCTACATTTTTGTTGCTTCTTTCTGCACTTCTAGTGCCTCTTTCTGAACCCCTCCTGCCTCTTTCTGCACCTTTGGTGAATCTTTCTGCACTTCTCTTGCTTCTTTCAGTACCTCTCTTGCTTCTTTCTGCATCCCTCCTATCTCTTACTAAACCCCTCTTCCCTCTTTCTGCGCCTCTCTTGCCTCTTTCTGCACCACTCTTGCCTTTTTTGTACACCCATGTTCCCTCTTTTTATACCTCTCTTGCCTGTTTCTGTACCTCTCTTGCCTCTTTCTGCATGCATCTTCTTTTTCTGCACTGCTCTTGCTTCTTTTTGCACTTCTCTAACCTCTTTGTATATTTCTCTTGCTTCTTTCTGCACTTCTCTTGCCTCTTTCAGCACTTCTCTTGCTTCTTTCTGCACCACTCTTGCTTCATTCTGCACCCCCTTGCCTCTTACTGCATCCTCTTTCCTCTTTCTGCACTTCTCTATCCACTTTATGCACTTCTCCTGGTGCTTTTTGCAGTTCTCTTGCCTCTTTTTGTACCTCTGTTGCTTCTTTTTGCACTTCTCTTATCTCTTTCTGCACCCCTTTTTCTGCTCATCTGTTGGTTCTGTCTACACTTCTCTTGCTTCTTTCTGCACCTCTCTTCTTTCCGCATCGTTCTTGCTTCTTTTTGTATCCCTCTTACCTCTTTCTGCACCTCTCTTGCTGTAGTCTGTACCCCTGTGTTCTCTTTCTGCAACTCTCTAGCCTCTTTCTGCACTTATCTTGCCTCTTTCTGCACATCTGTTGCTCTTTCTGTACTTCTCTTACATCTTTCTTCATTTCTGTTGCTTCTTTTTGCATTTCTCTTCTCTATTTCTCCACCCCTCTTGCCTCTTTCTGCACTTTTGTTGCTTCTTTCTGCACCCCTGTTTTTTTCTGTACCTATTGTGCCTCTTTCTGCACTTATCTTGCTTCTTTCTACATCTCTGTTGCCCTTTCTGCACTTCTCTTACCTCTTTCTGCACCCCTCTTGCCTCTTTCTTCACCTCTGTTGCTTCCTTCTGCACCAATTTTACCTCTTCCTGCACCCCTCTTCCCTCTTTATGTACTTCTCTTGCCTCTGTCTGCACCTCTCCTGCATCTTTCTGAAGTCAGTTATCTTACCTTTTTCTGCACCTCTGTTATTTCTCTCTGTACTTCCTTTGCCCGTTTCTGCACCCCTCTAGCCTCTTGTTGCACATCTGTTGGTCATTTCTGTACTTCTCTTGCTTCTTTCAGCACCTCTCTTGCTTCTATCTTTCTGTACTCCTCTTGCCTCTTTCTGCGTCCCTCTTCCCTCTTTCTATACCTCGCCTGCCTCTGTCTGCAACCCTGTTCTTTCTTTCTATACCTCTCTTGCCTGTTTCTGCAACTCTCTTGCTACTTTGTGCAGTTCTCCTGCCTCCTTCTGCAGTCTGATGCTTATTTCTGCAATTCTCTCACCTGTTTCTGCACACCTGTTGCTTTTTTCTTCACTTCTCTTGCTTCTTTCTGCACCCTCTTGCCTATTTCTGTACTTTCCTTGCCTCTTTCTGCAACTCAGTTGCTTCTTTCTGTACCTCTCTTGATTTTTTTCATGTTCCCCTCTTGCCTCTTTCTGCACTTCTCTTGCCTGTTTATGCACTTCTCTTACCCCTTTCATGCCTCTCTTGTCTGTTTCTGCAACTCTCTTGCCCATTTCTGCACTTCTGCTGCTTCTTTCTATATTTCTGTTGCTTCTTTCTGCACTTCTCTTGCCTCTTGCTACACCCCTCTTGCTTATTTCCGCACCTCTGTTGTTTCTGTACCTCTCTTGCTTCGTTCTGCTCATCTCTTGGTTCTTTCTGCATCTCTCTTGCTTCTTTCTACACCCCTCTTTGCTCTTTCTGCACCACTCTTGCCTCTTTCTTCACCTCTCTTGCTTCTTTCTGTACTTCTCTTGCCTCTTTCTGCATTTCGGTTGCTTCTTTCTGCACTTTTCTTGCCTCCTACATTTCGGTTGCTTCTATCTGCACTTCTCTTGCCTCTTTCTGTACCCCTCTTGCCTCTTTTTTCACCTCTCTTGCCTCTTTCTGCACTTCTCTCGCTGCTTTCTGCACCTCTGATGATTCTTTCTGTGCTTCTCTTGTTTCTTTCAACACCTGTCTTGCTTCTTTCTGCATCCCATTTCCCTCTTTCCACACCTCTCTTGTATCTTTCTGTACCTCTCTTGCCTTTTTTGTCACCCTGGACCCTCTTTTTGTACCTCTTTTGCCTCTTTATGTACCTGTCTTGCCTCATTCTGCACTTCACTTGTCTCTTTCTGCAATTCTCCTTCTTCTTTCTGTACTTTTCTAGCCTCTTCCTACATTTATGTGTCTTGTTTTTGCACTTCTCTGGCTTCTTTCTATATTAATGTTGCTTCTTTCTGCACTTCTTTTGTCTCGTCCTTTACCCCTCTTGCCTCTTTCTGCTCCTCTGTTGTTTCTTTCAGCACTTCTCTTGCTTCTTTCTGCCACCTTACTTGCTTCTTTCTTCACTTCTCTTGCCTCTTTCTGCATCTCTCTAGCCTCTTTCTGCAGTTCACTTGCCTCTTTCTGCACCTCTGTTGCTTCTTTCTGCACTTCTCTTGTCTCTTCCAGCACCCCTCTTGCCTCTTTCTGCACCTCTGTTGGTTCTTTTTGCACTTCTCTTGCTTCTTTCTGCACCTCTGTTGCTTCTTTCTGCACCTGTGTTGCTTCTTTCTGCACCCCTCTTGCTTTCTGCTCCCCTCTTCCCTCTTTCAGTACCTCTCTTGCCTCTGTCTGTACCCATTTCCTCTTTCTGCACCTATCTTATCTCTTTCCATACTTATCTTGCCTCTTTCTGCACTTCTCCTGCCTTTTACTGCAGTCAGTTCTCTTACCTCTTTCTGCACCTCTCTTGCTTCTTTCTGCACTTCTCTCGCCTTTTTCTGCACCCTTCTGGCCTCTTTCTGCATCTGTGTCAGTTTTCTGCATTTCTCTTGCTTCTTTCTGCACCTCTCTTGCTTCTGTTTGTACTCCTCTTGCCTCTTTCTGAACCCCTCTTCCCTCTTTCTACACTTCTCTTGCCTCTTTCATTAACCCTGTTCCCTCTTTCTGCACCTCTCGTGCCTGTTTCTGCAACTCCCTTGCTAATTACTGCAGTTCTCTTGCCTCTTTCTGCACCTCTGTTGCTTCTTTTTGTACTTCTCTCATCTCTTTATCCACCCTTCTTGCCTCTTTTTGCACCCCTGTTGCTTCTTTCTGCACTTCTCTTGCTTCTTTCCATATCTCCCTTGCTTCTTTCTGCACCCTTCTTACATCTTTCTGCACTTTTCATGCCTCTTTCACACCTCTCTTGTCTGTTTATGCACCTCTCTTGCCTCTTTATGCACTTCTCCTGCCTCTTTCTACACCTTTATTGCTTGTTTCTGCCCTTCTCTTACCTCTTTTTACATTTCTGTTGCTTGTTTCTGCCCTTCTCTTGTCTCTTGCTACACATCTCTTGCTTCTTTCTGCACCCATCTTGCCTCTTCCTGTACACCCCTCTTCTCTCTTTCTGCATTCATCTTGCCTCTTTCTGCACCCCTCTTGCCTCTTTCTTCACCTCTGTTGCTTCCTTCTGCACCCATTTTACCTCTTCCTGCACCCCTCTTCCCTCTTACTACACTTCTCTTGCCTCTGTCTGCACCTCTCCTGCATCTTTCTGAAGTCAGTTATCGTATCTTTTTCTGCACCTCTGTTATTTCTCTCTGTACTTCTTTAGCCTGTTTCTGCACCCCTCTAGCCTCTTGTTGCACATCTGTTGGTCATTTCTGCACTTCTCTTGCTTCTTTCAGCACCTCTCTTGCTTCTTTCTTTCTGTACTCCTCTTGCCTCTTTCTGCGTCCCTCTTCCCTCTTTCTATACCGCGCCTGCCTCTGTCTGCAACCCTGTTCCCTCTTTCCATACCTCTCTTGCCTGTTTCTGCAACTCTCTTGCTAGTTTGTGCAGTTCTCCTGCCTCCTTCTGCAGTCTGTTGCTTCTTTCTGCAATTCTCTCACCTGTTTCTGCACACCTGTTGCTTTTTTCTTCACTTCTCTTGCTTCTTACTGCACCCTCTTGCCTATTTCTGTACTTTCCTTGCCTCTTTCTGCAACTCAGTTGCTTCTTTCTGTACCTCTCTTGCTTTTTTTCATGTTCCCCTCTTGCCTCTTTCTGCACTTCTCTTGCCTGTTTATGCACTTCTCTTGCCCCTTTTATGCCTCTCTTGTCTGTTTCTGCAACTCTCTTGCCCATTTCTGCACTTCTGTTGCTTCTTTCTATATTTCTGTTGCTTCTTTCTGCACTTCTCTTGCCTCTTGCTACACCCCTCTTGCTTATTTCCGCACCTCTGTTGTTTCTGTACCTCTGTTGCTTCGTTCTGCTCATCTCTTGGTTCTTTCTGCATCTCTCTTGCTTCTTTCTACACCCCTCTTTGCTCTTTCTGCACCTCTCTTGCCTCTTTCTTCACCTCTCTTGCTTCTTTCTGTACTTCTCTTGCCTCTTTCTGCATTTTGGTTGCTTCTTTCTGCACTTTTCTTGCCTCCTACATTTCGGTTGCTTCTATCTGCACTTCTCTTGCCTCTTTCTGTACCCCTCTTGCCTCTTTTTTCACCTCTCTTGCCTCTTTCTGCACTTCTTTCGCTGCTTTCTGCACCTCTTATGATTCTTTCTGTGCTTCTCTTGTTTCTTTCAACCCCTGTCTTGCTTCTTTCTGCATCCCATTTCCCTCTTTCTACACCTCTCTTGTATCTTTCTGTACCTCTCTTGCCTTTTGTGTCGTCCTGGACCCTCTTTTTGCACCTCTTTTGCCTCTTTCTGTACCTGTCTTGCCTCATTCTGCACTTCACTTGTCTCTTTCTGCAATTCTCTTTCTTCTTTCTGTACTTTTCTAGCCTCTTCCTACATTTATGTGTCTTGTTTTTGCACTTCTCTGGCTTCTTTCTATATTAATGTTGCTTCTTTCTGCACTTCTCTTGTCTCTTCCTTTACCCCTCTTGCCTCTTTCTGCTCCTCTGTTGTTTCTTTCAGCACTTCTCTTGCTTTTTTCTGCCACCTCACTTGCTTCTTTCTTCACTTCTCTTGCCTCTTTCTGCATCTCTCTAGCCTCTTTCTGCAGTTCACTTGCCTCTTTCTGCACCTCTGATGCTTCTTTCTGCACTTCTCTTGTCTCTTCCAGCACCCCTCTTGCCTCTTTCTGCACCTCTGTTGGTTCTTTTTGCACTTCTCTTGCTTCTTTCTGCACCTCTGTTGCTTCTTTCTGCACCTCTGTTGCTTCTTTCTGCACCCCTTTTGCTTTCTGCTCCCCTCTTCCCTCTTTCAGTACCTCTCTTGCCTCTGTACCCATTTCCTCTTTCTGCACCTATCTTATCTATTTCCATACTTATCTTGCCTCTTTCTGTACTTCTCCTGCCTTTTACTGCAGTCAGTTCTCTTACCTCTTTCTGCACCTCTCTTGCTTCTTTCTGCACTTCTCTCGCCTTTTTCTGCACCCCTCTAGACTCTTTCTGCATCTGTGTCAGTTTTCTGCATTTCTCTTGCTTCTTTCTGCACCTCTCTTGCTTCTGTTTGTACTCCTCTTGCCTCTTTCTGAACCCCTCTTCCCTCTTTCTACACTTCTCTTGCCTCTTTCATTAACCCTGTTCCCTCTTTCTGCACCTCTCGTGCCTGTTTCTGAAACTCTCTTGCTAATTACTGCAGTTCTCGTGCCTCTTTCTGGACCTCTGTTGCTTCTTTTTGCACTTCTCTCATCTCTTTATCCACCCTTCTTGCCTCTTTTTGCACCCCTGTTGCTTCTTTCTGCACTTCTCTTGCTTCTTTTGTCAGGATCCAACCTCTGCTAACTGTTCCCTGGTTCCAATCTTGTTACCTACATGTACCAATGCTTTGCTATCCAGCCTTGTGTTGCACTGATTTAAACTGTTACCTACATTTACCAATGATTGTTCAAACTATTACTGTGACAGCGAGGCCTTAGGCTGTATTTATCAATGCTGGTTGCTCTCCGTTTATTGCCAATGCTTGTTTAGTGACTAGGGTAGCGTCTTGGTTAACGTGCCAATGTTTATTGAATTCCAAGTGGGCTTCGCTTCTGGCTTCTCGAAGTTTTGCTGTTGTAGCCCTTTTTCCCTTTGCAGCTTCCGTACCTGCTTCCAAGAGTATTTAAGCAGCCACGCCCTGGAATCCGTGCGGATTATTCTTGCCGGTTCCTGGAACACGTCGCCTTCAGCTTCGCTCCGCTCGTTGGAAGAATCCTGCAGCTGTTTCCGGTCTTCAGAGGAGCCCCGCAGCTGTTCCTGTCAAGGTCCGCAGTTCCTGAGAAATGGTAGTAAACTACCACGAATCTCCGCTTGCTAGAAAGCAGGTAGGACGTACCCTTTTCTTTTTTGAAGCACGAGCGTCGGAAGTCCCGGCTACTCTTCTCGTCGTGCCTTTCTTCAGAGTTTTTCTAGATTAGTGTCCAAGTACTTTAGTCCTTATTTCGGATCCTTGTTTGCAGCGCACTTGAGTGGCATTACAACTCGATTTCGGATCCTTGTTTGCAGCGCACTAGAGTGGCATTACAAACTCGATTTTCATGGTGAAAGCCTCCCTGCGCTGAACTCGACGGAAGGCCTAATTACAATAGAATCTGTTGTTCAACAAACTAAACTGTGGTGTAACAGTATTAACCTTGCTAACAGATGATTCTTGAGGCGCTTTCTTTGTGAAGTTATCTGTACTATGAGAACATTAACCATTGCAAATCTTTTGAGGCTGATTTCAAAAGTCAGTTAAACTCAGGGTATCTTTGCATGAAATCAATGCAAGGGTGATATTTTGATAAATATATATATTTTATGCTGTTCTTTAGATAACACTGGAGTGAGATAATCATATGAATACAGGATAGGAAAACAGAAGTCATGTTGCCTTATTCTGAGCAATGCTAAGTTTCATAATGTTTATTTAACCTGATATTTTTCCTAGGTGCAGAACAATAGCACAGTTTAGTTTCTAGCTGGAGTACACAGGAGTTCGAGTGTTCCAGTGTTTTTTCTCGTTCCAGATCTCCCTCCCCGCAGTACCCTCCCTTACCTCCCCTCGTCTAGCCACTTTGATCCTCTGCGTGACTTTCTAAAAGTGCAGAGTCAAAGCTGCTGGAAGGTGGGCTTTTGGGTACTGCTCCCGGGGAACATTAAGTGGACTTTTAAAATCAAAGTCCCTGACAGAATAATCCGCCCACGAATTTTGTTCCTCCCGAGCAGTACTCAAAATGGCCACTATGAATGACCTATGTGCCTTGATAGGGAATTTGCAGAAGGAACTGACCGCTAGTAGACATGAAACTGCTGCTTTAGCTAATAAAGTTACACATTTACAGTCACGCTTGGACTCAGTACCGTCCTCAGTTCTCCCTCAAACAAATGTGTCCAATTCCTCTCCATCTGTCTCAGTAACTGTCCCTATGACCGTTCCCTTGACAGCCGAAGAGGTTTGCTGGGGAGCCGAGTAAATTCCAGACCTTCATGACCCAGGTTCAGTTACATTTTATGGTCAAGCCAACCTCGTTTCCTGATGCCCAATCCAGAATCGCCTTTCTGATTTCCTTTTTAAGTGGAGACGCAGCAATGTGGGCGGTTCCCTTAGTTCAATCAGATGATCCTCTGTTGTATAATTGGGTACAGTTTAAGCGAGAGTTCGAAAGAGTCTTTGATAGGCGCACAATCACCGGATCTGCAGACCGAGAACTTTTGGAACTAAAACAAGGAAATAAAGATCTTGTGCATTACCTTACTCAGTTCAATCGTCTAGTGGCTGAGACCGATTGGCCAGAGGCTAAAAGAGCTGCCCTATATTATCAGGGACTGAGAGATGAGTTAAAGGACCTTATAGCTCCCATTGACCCACAACCCCGAACATGTGCCGACTTAATTGCGCTCAGCCTTCGTTTGGATCATCGAGTAGCTGATCGAAAAGGTGATAAAAAAAGAACTGATTCCCGAATCTTTTCTAGGGCAAAGGACAGATCCTTTTCCAATCCTCAAGAATCTGTAGAACCAATGGAAATCGGAAGTTTGAGAAAACCCCTTACGTCTGAAGAAAAGGAAGCCCGACAAAAGAATGGTCTTTGTCTTTACTGTGGAAAGAAAGGTCATTTCGTTAGAGAATGTTCTTTGAAACCTAAAAACTCTTGGTCACGAGACAAGAAGGAAAACAAGTCGGAAAACTAGAGAACTCGAATCTGGATCAGGAGACTTTTTCGAGTTGGCAACTTCCTCCTGAACAATCAATAGCAAACACCCTACAGTTAACTGTCCCTCATCTAACTTTAAACGTTCTTTTAATTCTACCAGACCAGAAACAGATCATGGTTGCCGTGATGATTGACTCTGGTGCTACCGGAAATTTCATTGATTCCAAGTTTATTTCAAAGACTAACATACCAATACTTGCAAAAGCAAAGCCAGAAATCGTTTACGCAGTCGATGGCACTCAGCTGACTTCAGGAATGATCACTCACAGTACCCGTTCCTTATCAATGATTTGTAATTCTGGAGTCAGAAAACACCAAGAAACCATTTCTTTTGATGTTATCGATGCACCTCAATTCGGGGTTATCCTAGGTATCCCATGGTTAACTCAGCATAACCCTACCATCGATTGGGTAAAACGCTCTATTGAATTCACTTCCCCGTGGTGTAAGACAGAATGTTTTAATCCTGAGCAGACTTTACAAAACTCTCCGAGCGCCATCCTTCATACTGCCTCCGCTCTTTATGTCTCCACAGCTGCTGAACAGAACATCATTCTACCCCCGGTTTACGAAAATTTTGCAGATGTCTTTTGCGAACAAAAAGCCGAAACCCTACCACCACATAGGGACTATGATTGTGCTATTGATCTGGTACCTGGGGCTAAAATTCCCTGTAGCAGGATCTACGCTTTGACTGAATTGGAAAACAAACATCTTCGTGAATATCTGGACAAGTTTCTGAAAAATGGTTTTATTCGACCCTCCAAATCTCCTGCAGCCTCCCCACTCTTCTTTGTACCTAAGAGTAATGGAGAATTACGCACTTGCATTGACTACAGGGCACTCAACGATATCACTATCAAAAATCGGTACCCATTACCATTGATTCCCGTACTCCTTGATCAAGTGCGGTCTGCTTCAATTTTTACGAAACTTGATTTGCGAGGAGCCTACCACTTAGTCCGTATTCGACCTGGAGATGAGTGGAAGACGGCCTTCAGGACTCGCTTCGGGCTGTTTGAGTATAATGTAATGCCGTTCGGCTTATGCAATGCTCCAGCCGCTTTTCAATTTTTTATTAATGATGTCCTTCGGGATTATCTAGATAGATTCGTCATTGCATACATTGACGATCTACTAATTTTTTCATCCTCTCCGGAAGAACATATACAACATGTCAAAACTATTTTAACCACCCTGAGAACCCATGGCTTATTTTGTAAACTGTCCAAATGCGAATTTCACACTACAAAGGTTGAGTTCCTGGGTTTCATTCTTTCTCCTTCTGGTATCACTATGGCTCCTAGAAAAATTCAAGCGATTCTTGATTGGCCCACCCCAACCACAGTGAAAGACATTCAACGTTTTCTTGGGTTTGCCAACTTTTATCGTCGTTTTATAAAAAACTTTTCAACTCTGGCTACTCCCTTGACTCAGTTACTAAGAAAAAACGTGAAATTCATTTGGACCACAAACGCAGAGTCTTCCTTTCAGTCTCTCAAGAAGACCTTCACCCAAGCACCTGTTCTACAACATCCGGATACAGAGTTGCCTTTTATAGTGGAAGCTGATGCTTCTGATTCCGCTATAGGAGCTATCTTGTCACAAAATGACTCAAGAACGAATGAACTCCATCCCATTGCCTTTCTTTCCAGAAAATTTCTCCCAGCAGAAACTAACTACACTATAGCGGAGAAAGAACTCTTAGCCATACGTTATGCTTTCAAGGAATGGCGTCATTACTTACTAGGGGCCAAACATACTGTGACTGTATACACAGATCATCGCAATCTTCAGTTTTTGAGATGTGCCAAAGCTTTGACCCCTAGGCAACTTCGTTGGACACTGTTCTTTGCAGAATTTGATTTTGTCATAACTTTTAGACCTGGCACAAAAAACAACAAAGCAGATTCTTTGTCACGTTATGACTGCAGACCTGAGGACTCTTCCCAGACTCTCAAACCTACGAGCATGCTTTCTAGTAACCAAATCATTGGCGCTACCATGTCGGATGTCTTCTTTCTGCAAATAAGACAAGCAATGCCAATTCCTAAATTACTAACCTGGGTACAAGAAGGACCTCACAGAACTATCCATCAAAATCTGCCCTTTTTCTCAGGCCTCTTGTTTGTTCCAACCAAAAAATTACAGACCCAGGTTTTGCATTGGTGTCATGACAGTCAATTGGCAGGTCATCCTGGCATCACAAAGACTAAGGATTTGGTTCAAAGAAATTTCTGGTGGCCGACTTGGAAAAAGGATGTGATCTCATTTGTTCAGGCCTGCGATGTTTGTGCTCAAGCCAAGGGGGAACATGGGCGCAAGAAAGGCCTTTTGCTTCCTCTTCCAACTCCAACCCAAGTCTGGGAGGACATCGCAATGGATTTCATTACTGACTTACCAGAGGATCAGGGAATGACTACCATTCTGGTTGTAGTGGATCGCTTATCTAAAATGGCACACTTCATCGCTTGCAGCAAACTCCCCTCTTCTTCCCAACTTGTGCAACTCATCTTACAACACATAGTACGTTTGCACGGACTTCCTAGATCTATTACATCTGATCGTGGTCCGCAATTCATCTCTCAATTTTGGAAGGGCTGGTGTAAAGCTCTTAACATTAAAAGTAACACTTCCACTAGCTTCCATCCAGAATCTGACGGACAAACAGAAGGGGTGAATCAGATTCTCAAACAGTACTTAAGATGTTTTCTGTTCAAAAAGCAGGGCTCTTGGTTGACTCTCTTGTGGGAAGCAGAGTTTGCATACAACAATCTACAGAATGCTTCCACAGGTCTGTCGCCATTCTTTGCTGTGTATGGGTATCATCCTCATTTTACACCTTTGCTGTTAGCTAGTGAGAAAACTAATATTCCATCTTTAAATGTACATTTCCATGAGATGAAAAAAATCACTCGGGTCTTACGAAGGAATGTTTTGAAAGCTAAAGCCTCATACAAAAAGTTTGCAGACAGGAAGAGACAAAAGGGGCCTGACCTCCAGGTTGGGGATATGGTATGGCTCTCTACAAAGAATTTCCAGTTCAGAAAACGGTACAAGTTTCATCCAAAATTTATTGGGCCCTACAAAATTGTTCAGTGTGTGAACCCTGTGTCGTACAGATTGCTTCTTCCAAAGGACATGAAAATCTACCCAGTTTTCCATGTCTCACTGTTGAAAAAGGCAACCCCTAAAAAGAGATTTCGCCCTCCTGCTGTGCTCGTGAGGGACCAGGAGGAATTTGAGGTGCGTTGTGTGAAAGACTGTAAACGCATCAGGGGGAAACTTTGGTATTTGCTGTCATGGAAGGGTTATGGTCCTGAGGAGGATTCCTGGGTTTCCAAAGACAATGTTCATGCTCCTCGGTTGGTGCGTGATTTCCATGCTAGGCATCCAAATGTCCGTTTCTGATCCTCGGAGAATGGGTGTCCCCATTTTTGTTGGGGGGCACTGTCAGGATCCAACCTCTGCTAACTGTTCCCTGGTTCCAATCTTGTTACCTACATGTACCAATGCTTTGCTATCCAGCCTTGTGTTGCACTGATTTAAACTGTTACCTACATTTACCAATGATTGTTCAAACTATTACTGTGACAGCGAGGCCTTAGGCTGTATTTATCAATGCTGGTTGCTCTCCGTTTATTGCCAATGCTTGTTTAGTGACTAGGGTAGCGTCTTGGTTAACGTGCCAATGTTTATTGAATTCCAAGTGGGCTTCGCTTCTGGCTTCTCGAAGTTTTGCTGTTGTAGCCCTTTTTCCCTTTGCAGCTTCCGTACCTGCTTCCAAGAGTATTTAAGCAGCCACGCCCTGGAATCCGTGCGGATTATTCTTGCCGGTTCCTGGGACACGTCGCCTTCAGCTTCGCTCCGCTCGTTGGAAGAATCCTGCAGCTGTTTCCGGTCTTCAGAGGAGCCCCACAGCTGTTCCTGTCAAGGTCCGCAGTTCCTGAGAAATGGTAGTAAACTACCACGAATCTCCGCTTGCTAGAAAGCAGGTAGGACGTACCCTTTTCTTTTTTGAAGCACGAGCGTCGGAAGTCCCGGCTACTCTTCTCGTCGTGCCTTTCTTCAGAGTTTTTCTAGATTAGTGTCCAAGTACTTTAGTCCTTATTTCGGATCCTTGTTTGCAGCGCACTTGAGTGGCATTACAAACTCGATTTTCATGGTGAAAGCCTCCCTGCGCTGAACTCGACGGAAGGCCTAATTACAATAGAATCTGTTGTTCAACAAACTAAACTGTGGTGTAACAGTATTAACCTTGCTAACAGATGATTCTTGAGGCGCTTTCTTTGTGAAGTTATCTGTACTATGAGAACATTAACCATTGCAAATCTTTTGAGGCTGATTTCAAAAGTCAGTTAAACTCAGGGTATCTTTGCATGAAATCAATGCAAGGGTGATATTTTGATAAATATATATATTTTATGCTGTTCTTTAGATAACACTGGAGTGAGATAATCATATGAATACAGGATAGGAAAACAGAAGTCATGTTGCCTTATTCTGAGCAATGCTAAGTTTCATAATGTTTATTTAACCTGATATTTTTCCTAGGTGCAGAACAATAGCACAGTTTAGTTTCTAGCTGGAGTACACAGGAGTTCGAGTGTTCCAGTGTTTTTTCTCGTTCCAGATCTCCCTCCCCGCAGTACCCTCCCTTACCTCCCCTCGTCTAGCCACTTTGATCCTCTGCGTGACTTTCTAAAAGTGCAGAGTCAAAGCTGCTGGAAGGTGGGCTTTTGGGTACTGCTACCGGGGAACATTAAGTGGACTTTTAAAATCAAAGTCCCTGACATCTTTCCATATCTCCCTTGCTTCTTTCTGCACCCTTATTACATCTTTCTGCACTTTTCTTGCCTCTTTCACACCTCTCTTGTCTGTTTCTGCACCTCTATTGCCTCTTTATGCACTTCTCCTGCCTCTTTCTACACCTTTATTGCTTGTGTCTGCCCTTCTCTTACCTCTTTTTACATTTCTGTTGCTTGTTTCTGCCCTTCTCTTGTCTCTTGCTACACCTCTCTTTCTTCTTTCTGCACCCATCTTACCTCTTTCTGTACACCCCTCTTCTCTCTTTCTGCACTCATCTTGCCTCTTTCGGCACCTCTCCTATCTCTTTCTGTAGTCAGTTCTCTTGCCTCTTTATGCACCTCTGTTTATTTGTTCTGCACTTATCTTGCTTCTTTCTACACCTCTCTTGATTTTGTCTTGCCTCTTTCCACACCCTTCCTCCATCTTTGTGCACTTCTCTTGCCTCTTTCTGCACCTCATCTGCCTCTTTCTGCAGCTCTCTTGCCTCTTTCTGCACCTCTCGCCTTCTTTGTGCACCCCTATTCACTCTTCCTGCACCTCTCTTGCCTGGTTCTGTGCCTCTATTGCCTCTCTGCACCTCTCTTGCTTCTTTCTGCACTTGTCTAGCCTCTTTCTATATTTGTGTTGCTTTGTTCTACACTTCTCTTGCCTCTTTCTGCATTTCTGTTGCTTCTTTCTGCAATTCTCTTGTCTCTTTCTGTATCCTGCTTGCCTCTTTCTGCACTTGTGTTGCTTTTATTCAGCACTACTCTTGCTTCTTTCTGCAACTCTCTTCCATCTTTCTGCACTTCTCTTGTACCCTTTCTGCACCTCTCTTGCTTCTTTTCTGCACTTCTCTACCCTTTCTACGTTTCTGTTTCTTCTTTCTGCACTTCTCGTGTCTATTTCTGCACCTCTCGTCCCTCATTCTGCACCTCTCTTTCCTCTTTCTATACCTCTCTTGCCTTTTTTGTGCACCCCTGTTATCTCTTTTTGTACCATTCTTGCCTTTTTCTGTACCTCTCTTGCTTGTTTCTACATTTCTCTTGTGTCTTTCTGCACCTCTCTTGCTTCTTTCTGCACTTTTCTAGCCTCTTTCTACATTTCTGTTGCTTCTTTCTGAACTCCTTTTGCCTCTTTCTGTGCCACTCTTCCCTCTTTCTGTACCTCTCTTGCCTCTTTCTGCACCCCTCTTGCCTTTCTGCAACTTTCTTGGTAATTTGTGCAGTTCTCTTGAATAATTTTGCACCTCTGTCGCTTCTTTCTGCACTTCTGTCGCCTCTTTCTGTATACCCTTGCCTCTTTTTGCACCCCTGTTGCTTCTTTCTGCAATTCTCTTGCTTCTTTCTGTACCTCTCTTGCTTCATACTGCACCCCTCTTGCCTATTTTGCACTTCTCTTGCCTCTTTCCATAACTCTGATGTTTCTTTCTGTACCTCTCTTGCTTCTTTGTGCATCCTTTTTGCCTCTGTCTGCACTTCTCTTGCTAGTTATGCACTTGTCTTGCCTCTTTCACACCTCTCTTGTCTGTTTCTGCACCTCTATTGCCTCTTTATGCACTTCTCCTGCCTCTTTCTACACCTTTATTGCTTGTGTCTGCCCTTCTCTTACCTCGTTTTAGATTTCTGTTGCTTGTTTCTGCCCTTCTCTTGTCTCTTGCTACACCTCTCTTTCTTCTTTCTGCACCCATCTTACCTCTTTCTGTACTCATCTTGCCTCTTTCGGCACCTCTCCTATCTCTTTCTGTAGTCAGTTCTCTTGCCTCTTTATGCACCTCTGTTTATTTGTTCTGCACTTCTCTTGCTTCTTTCTACATCTCTCTTGATTTTGTCTTGCCTCTTTCCACACCCTTCCTCCATCTTTGTGCACTTCTCTTGCCTCTTTCTGCACCTCATCTGCCTCTTTCTGCAGCTCTCTTGCCTCTTTCTGCACCTCTCGCCTTCTTTGTGCACCCCTATTCCCTCTTTCTGCACCTCTCTTGCCTGGTTCTGTGCTTCTATTGCCTCTCTGCACCTCTCTTGCTTCTTTCTGCACTTTTCTAGCCTCTTTCTATATTTTTGTTGCTTTGTTCTACACTTCTCTTGCCTCTTTCTGCATTTCTGTTGCTTCTTTCTGCAATTCTCTTGTCTCTTTCTGTATCCCGCTTGCCTCTTTCTGCACTTGTGTTGCTTTTATTCAGCACTACTCTTGCTTCTTTCTGCAACTCTCTTCCATCTTTCTGCACTTCTCTTGTACCCTTTCTGCACCTCTCTTGCTTCTTTTCTGCACTTCTCTACCCTTTCTATGTTTCTGTTTCTTCTTTCTGCACTTCTCGTGTCTATTTCTGCACCTCTCGTCCCTCATTCTGCACCTCTCTTTCCTCTTTCTATACCTCTCTTGCCTTTTTTGTGCACCCCTGTTATCTCTTTTTGTACCATTCTTGCCTTTTTCTGTACCTCTCTTGCTTGTTTCTACACTTCTCTTGTGTCTTTCTGCACCTCTCTTGCTTCTTTCTGCACTTTTCTAGCCTCTTTCTACATTTCTGTTGCTTCTTTCTGAACTCCTCTTGCCTCTTTCTGTGCCACTCTTCCCTCTTTCTGTACCTCTCTTGCCTCTTTCTGAACCCCTCTTGCCTTTCTGCAACTTTCTTGGTAATTTGTGCAGTTCTCTTGAATCCTTTTGCACCTCTGTCGCTTCTTTCTGCACTTCTCTCGCCTCTTTCTGTATACCCTTGCCTCTTTTTGCACCCCTGTTGCTTCTTTCTGCAATTCTCTTGCTTCTTTCTGTACCTCTCTTGCTTCATTCTGCACCCCTCCTGCCTATTTTGCACTTCTCTTGCCTCTTTCTGTAACTCTGATGTTTCTTTCTGTACCTCTCTTGCTTCTTTGTGCGTCCTTCTTGCCTCTGTCTGCACTTCTCTTGCTGGTTATGCACTTGTCTTGCCTCTTTCACACCTCTCTTGTCTGTTTCTGCACCTCTATTGCCTCTTTATGCACTTCTCCTGCCTCTTTCTACACCTTTATTGCTTGTGTCTGCCCTTCTCTTACCTCGTTTTACATTTCTGTTGCTTGTTTCTGCCCTTCTCTTGTCTCTTGCTACACCTCTCTTTCTTCTTTCTGCACCCATCTTACCTCTTTCTGTACACCCCTCTTCTCTCTTTCTGCACTCATCTTGCCTCTTTCGGCACCTCTCCTATCTCTTTCTGTAGTCAGTTCTCTTGCCTCTTTATGCACCTCTGTTTATTTGTTCTGCACTTCTCTTGCTTCTTTCTACACCTCTCTTGATTTGGTCTTGCCTCTTTCCACACCCTTCCTCCATCTTTGTGCACTTCTCTTGCCTCTTTCTGCACCTCATCTGCCTCTTTCTACAGCTCTCTTGCCTCTTTCTGCACCTCTCGCCTTCTTTGTGCACCCCTGTTCCCTCTTTCTGAACCTCTCTTGCCTGGTTCTGTGCCTCTATTGCCTCTCTGCACCTCTCTTGCTTCTTTCTGCACTTTTCTAGCCTCTTTCTATATTTTTGTTGCTTTGTTCTACACTTCTCTTGCCTCTTTCTGCATTTCTGTTGCTTCTTTCTGCAATTCTCTTGTCTCTTTCTGTATCCAGCTTGCCTCTTTCTGCACTTGTGTTGCTTTTATTCAGCACTACTCTTGCTTCTTTCTGCAACTCTCTTCCATCTTTCTGCACTTCTCTTGTACCCTTTCTGCACCTCTCTTGCTTCTTTTCTGCACTTCTCTACCCTTTCTACGTTTCTGTTTCTTCTTTCTGCACTTCTCGTGTCTATTTCTGCACCTCTCGTCCCTCATTCTGCACCTCTCTTTCCTCTTTCTATACCTCTCTTGCCTTTTTTGTGCACCCCTGTTATCTCTTTTTGTACCATTCTTGCCTTTTTCTGTACCTCTCTTGCTTGTGTCTACACTTCTCTTGTGTCTTTCTGCACCTCTCTTGCTTCTTTCTGCACTTTTCTAGCCTCTTTCTACATTTCTGTTGCTTCTTTCTGAACTCCTCTTGCCTCTTTCTGTGCCACTCTTCCCTCTTTCTGTACCTCTCTTGCCTCTTTCTGCACCCCTCTTGCCTTTCTGCAACTTTCTTGGTAATTTGTGCAGTTCTCTTGAATCCTTTTGCACCTCTGTCGCTTCTTTCTGCACTTCTCTCGCCTCTTTCTGTATACCCTTGCCTCTTTTTGCACCCCTGTTGCTTCTTTCTGCAATTCTCTTGCTTCTTTCTGTACCTCTCTTGCTTCATTCTGCACCCCTCTTGCCTATTTTGCACTTCTCTTGCCTCTTTCTGTAACTCTGATGTTTCTTTCTGTACCTCTCTTGCTTCTTTGTGCGTCCTTCTTGCCTCTGTCTGCACTTCTCTTGCTGGTTATGCACTTGTCTTGCCTCTTTCACACCTCTCTTGTCTGTTTCTGCACCTCTATTGCCTCTTTATGCACTTCTCCTGCCTCTTTCTACACCTTTATTGCTTGTGTCTGCCCTTCTCTTACCTCGTTTTACATTTCTGTTGCTTGTTTCTGCCCTTCTCTTGTCTCTTGCTACACCTCTCTTTCTTCTTTCTGCACCCATCTTACCTCTTTCTGTACACCCCTCTTCTCTCTTTCTGCACTCATCTTGCCTCTTTCGGCACCTCTCCTATCTCTTTCTGTAGTCAGTTCTCTTGCCTCTTTATGCACCTCTGTTTATTTGTTCTGCACTTCTCTTGCTTCTTTCTACACCTCTCTTGATTTGGTCTTGCCTCTTTCCACACCCTTCCTCCATCTTTGTGCACTTCTCTTGCCTCTTTCTGCACCTCATCTGCCTCTTTCTACAGCTCTCTTGCCTCTTTCTGCACCTCTCGCCTTCTTTGTGCACCCCTGTTCCCTCTTTCTGAACCTCTCTTGCCTGGTTATGTGCCTCTATTGCCTCTCTGCACCTCTCTTGCTTCTTTCTGCACTTTTCTAGCCTCTTTCTATATTTTTGTTGCTTTGTTCTACACTTCTCTTGCCTCTTTCTGCATTTCTGTTGCTTCTTTCTGCAATTCTCTTGTCTCTTTCTGTATCCCGCTTGCCTCTTTCTGCACTTGTGTTGCTTTTATTCAGCACTACTCTTGCTTCTTTCTGCAACTCTCTTCCATCTTTCTGCACTTCTCTTTTACCCTTTCTGCACCTCTCTTGCTTCTTTTCTGCACTTCTCTACCCTTTCTACATTTCTGTTTCTTCTTTCTGCACTTCTCGTGTCTATTTCTGCACCTCTCGTCCCTCATTCTGCACCTCTCTTTCCTCTTTCTATACCTCTCTTGCCTTTTTTGTGCACCCCTGTTATCTCTTTTTGTACCATTCTTGCCTTTTTCTGTACCTCTCTTGCTTGTTTCTACACTTCTCTTGTGTCTTTCTGTACCTCTCTTGCTTCTTTCTGCACTTTTCTAGCCTCTTTCTACATTTCTGTTGCTTCTTTCTGAACTCCTCTTGCCTCTTTCTGTGCCACTCTTCCCTCTTTCTGTACCTCTCTTGCCTCTTTCTGCACCCCTCTTGCCTTTCTGCAACTTTCTTGGTAATTTGTGCAGTTCTCTTGAATCCTTTTGCACCTCTGTCGCTTCTTTCTGCACTTCTCTCGCCTCTTTCTGTATACCCTTGCCTCTTTTTGCACCCCTGTTGCTTCTTTCTGCAATTCTCTTGCTTCTTTCTGTACCTCTCTTGCTTCATTCTGCACCCCTCTTGCCTATTTTGCACTTCTCTTGCCTCTTTCTGTAACTCTGATGTTTCTTTCTGTACCTCTCTTGCTTCTTTGTGCGTCCTTCTTGCCTCTGTCTGCACTTCTCTTGCCTCTTTCACACCTCTCTTGTCTGTTTCTGTACCTCTCTTGCCTCTTTTTGCACTTCTCCTGCCTCTTTCTACACCTCTAGTGCTTCTTTTTGCACTTCTCGTACCTGTTTTTACATGTCTGTTGCTTCTACCTGCACTTTTCTTGCATTTGCTGCATCCCTCTTGCTTATTTCCTCACCTCTGTTGATTCTTTCTGCTTTTTTCTTGCTTCTTTCTGCCCATCTCTTTCAGCATCCCTCTTGCCTCTTTCTACACCCTTCTTCCATCTTTCTGCACTTCTCTTGCCTCTTTCTGCACCGCATCTGCCTCTTTCTGCAGCTCTCTTGCCTCTTTCTGCACCTCTCGCCTTCTTTGTGCACCCCTATTCCCTCTTTCTGCACCCCTCTTGCCTGGTTCTGTGCCTCTCTTGCCTCTTTCTGCATTTCTGTTGCTTCTTTCTGCAATTCTCTTGTCTCTTTCTGTATCCTGCTTGCCTCTTTCTGCACTTGTGTTGCTTTTATCAGCACTACTCTTGCTTCTTTCTGCAACTCTCTTCCATCTTTCTGCACTTCTCTTGTACCCTTTCTGCACCTCTCTTGCTTCTTTTCTGCACTTCTCTACCCTTTCTACGTTTCTGTTTCTTCTTTCTGCACTTCTCGTGTCTATTTCTGCACCTCTCGTCCCTCATTCTGCACCTCTCTTTCCTCTTTATATACCTCTCTTGCCTTTTTTGTGCATCCCTGTTATCTCTTTTGTACCATTCTTGCCTTTTCTGTACCTCTCTTGCTTGTTTCTACACTTCTCTTGTGTCTTTCTGCACCTCTCTTGCTTCTTTCTGCACTTTTCTAGCCTCTTTCTACATTTTTGTTCCTTCTTTCTGAACTCCTCTTGCCTCTTTCTGTGCCACTCTTCCCTCTTTCTGTACTTCTCTTGCCTCTTTCTGCACCCCTCTTGCCTTTCTGCAACTTTCTTGGTAATTTGTGCAGTTCTCTTGAATCCTTTTTCACCTCTGTCGCTTCTTTCTGCACTTCTCGCGCCTCTTTCTGTATACCCTTGCCTCTTTTTGCACCCCTGTTGCTTCTTTATGCAATTCTCTTGCTTCTTTCTGCACCCCTCTTGCCTATTTTGCACTTCTCTTGCCTCTTTCTGTAATCTGCTGTTTCTTTCTGTACCTCTCTTGCTTCTTTCTGCGTCCTTCTTGCCTCTTTCTGCACTTCTCTTGCTGGTTATGCACTTGTCTGGCCTCTTTTACACCTCTATTGTCTGTTTCTGTACCTCTCTTGCCTCTTTCTGCACTTCTCCTGCCTAGTTATACATTTCTCATTCCTCTTTCACACCTGTCTTTTCTGTTTATGCACCTCTACTGCCTCTTTCTGCAATTTTCCTACCTCTGTGTACACCTCTATTGCTTCTTTCTGCACTTCTATTGCCTCCTATTACATTTCTGTTGCTTCTTTCTGCACTTCTCTTGCCTCTTGCTGAACCCGTCTTGCTTATTTCTGCACCTCTGTTGATTCTTTCTGCACTTCTCTTGCTTATTTTTACCCATCTCTTGGTTCTCTCTGCATCTGTCTTGCCTCTTTCTATACCCCTCTTTCTGCTTTTTGAGCCTTTCTTGCCTCTTTCTACCCTTCACTTGCCTCTTTCTGCATTCCTGTTACTGCCTTCTGCACTTCTGTTGCCTCTTTCTGCATTTCTGTTGTTTCTTTCTGCACTCTTTCTCCTCCCTCTTTCTACATTGTTGATGCTTATTTCTGCACTACTCTTTCTGCACCCCTCTTGCCTCTTTCTGCGCCTCTGGGGATTCTTTCTGCACTTCTCCTGCTTCTTTTCAACACCTCTGTTGCATCTTTCTGCACACTTCTTACTTCTTTCTATACCCCTATTCCTTTTGTCTGCACCTCTCTTGCCTCTTTCTGCAGCACTCTTGCCTTTTTTGTACACCGCTGTTCCCTTTTTTGCACCTCTCTTGCCTGTTTCTGTACTCTTCTTGCCTCTTTCTGCACTTTTCTTGTCTCTTTCTGTACCTCTTCCGCTTCTTTCTGCACTTCCGTAGCTTCTTTCTACAATTCTGTTTCTTCTTTCTGCACCTCTCTTGCTTCTTTCTGCAACCCTGTTGCCTTTTTCTGCTCCCATATTCATTCTTTCTGTACCTCTCTTGCCTCTGTCTGCACCCTGTTCCTTCTTTATGTACCTCTCTTGCCTCTTTTTTACTTATCTTCCCTCTTTCTTTACCTGTTACTCTTTCTGCACTTCTCTTACCTCTTTCAGCATTCCTGTTGCTTCTTTCTGCATGTCTCTCCCCTCTTTCTGCACCCCTCTTGCCTCTTTATGTACCTCTGTTCCTTCTTTCTGCACTTCTTTTACTTGTTTCTGTACCTCTCGTGCTTCTTTCTGTATCCATCTTGCCTGTCTTTACACCCCTCTTCCCTCGTTCAGCACCTCTCCCGCCTCTTTCTGCAATCAGTCCTCTTGCCTCTTTCTGCACCACTCTAGCCTCTTTCTGCACCTCTGTTGGTTCTTTTTGCACTTTCTTTGTTTCTTTCTGCACCTCTCTTGCTTCTTTATGCACTCCTCTTGCCTCTTTCTGCATCCTTCTTCCCTCTTTCTGTACCACTTTTGCCTCTGTCTGCAATCCTGTTCCTTCTTTCTGCACCTCTCTTGCCTATTTCTGCAACTCTCTTGCTACTTTGTACAGTTCTCTTGCCTCCTTCTGCACTGCTGTTGCTTCTTTCTGCACTTCTCTTGCTCCTTTCTATAACTCTCTTGCTTCTTTCTGCACTTCTCTTGCCTCTTTCTGCACCTCTCCTTCTTTTTTCTGCAGTCAGCTCTTTTGCCTCTATGTTGCTTGTTTCTGTACTTCTCTAGCCTCTTTATGCACCCCTGAAGCCTCTTTATGCACCTCTGTTGGTTTTTCTGCACGTCTCTTGCTTCTTTCTGCACCTCTCTTGCTTCTTTCTGTTCTTCCTTTGCTTCTTTCTGCACCCTTGTTGCCTCTTTCTGCACTTCTCTTGCCTCTTTCTACAACTCTGATGCTTCTTTCTGCACTTCTCTTGCCTCTTTCTTCACCACTCTTCCCTCTTTCTGTACCTCTCCTGCCTCTTTCTGCCCTCCTCTTACCTCTTTCTGCATCTCTGTTGCTTCTTTCTGCACCTCTCTTGCTTCTTTCTGTTCTTCTTGGGCTTCTTTCTGCACCCTTGTTGCCTCTTTCTGCACTTCTCTTGCCTCTTTCTGCATTTCTGTTGCTTCTTTCTGCACTTCTCTTGCCTCTTTCTGCACCCCTCTTGCCTATTTCTGCACTTCTCTCGCCTCTTTCTAGTACTCTGTTCCTTCTTTCTGTACCTCTGCTGCTTCTTTCTGCACCCCACTTGCCTCTTTTTGTACCTCTGTTCCTTCTTTCTGCACTTCTCTTACTTCTTTCTGTACTTCGCTTGCTTCTTTCTGTACCCATCTTGCCTATTTTTGCACCCCTCTTCCCTTTTTCTGCACCTCTCCTGCCTCTTTCTGCAGTCAGTCCTCTTGCCTCTTTCTGCACCACTCTAGCCTCTTTCTGCACCTCTGTTGGTTCTTTTTGCACTTTGTTTGCTTCTTTCTGTACCTCTCTTGCTTCTTTCTGCACTCCTCTTGCCTCTTTTTGCATCCTTCTTCCCTCTTTCTGGACCTCTTTTGCCTCTGTCTGCAATCCTGTTCCTTCTTTCTGCACCTCTCTTTCCTATTTCTGCAACTCTCTTGCTACTTTGTACAGTTCTCTTGTCTCCTTCTGCACCGCTATTGCTTCTTTCTGTACTTCTCTTGCTTATTTCTGTAACTCTCATGCTTCTTTCTGCACCCCTGTTGCCTCTTTCTGTACTTATCTTGCCGCTTTCTGCATCTCTGTTGATTCTTTCTGTACTTCCCTTGCTTCTTTCTGCTCCCCTCTTACTTATTTCTGTACTTCTCTTGCCTCTTTATGCATCTCTCTTGCTTCTTTCTGCAACCCTGTTGCATTTTTCTGCTTCCCTATTCCTTCGTTCTGTACTTCTCTTGCCTCTGTCTGCACGATGTTCCCTCTTTATGTACCTCTCTTGCCTCTTTTTTTACTTATCTTCCCTCTTTGTTTACCTGTTACTCTTTCTGCACGTCTCTTACCTCTTTCACCATTCCTGTTGCTCCTTTCTGCATGTCTCTCCCCTCTTTCTGCACCTCTCTTGCCTCTTTTTGTACCTCTGTTCCTTCTTTCTGCACTTCTCTTACTTCTTTCTGCACCTCTCTTTCCTATGTCTGCAACTCTCTTGCTACTTAGCACAGTTCTCTTGTCTCCTTCTGCACCACTGTTGCTTCTTTCTGTACTTCTCTTGCCGCTTTCTGCAACTCTGTTGATTCTTTCTGTACTTCCCTTGCTTCTTTCTGCTCCCCTCTTACTTATTTCTGCACTTCTTTTGCCTTTTACTGCAACTCTGTTGCTTTTTTCTGCACCCCCTTGCTTCTTTATGTACCCCTCTTGCCTCTTTCTGCACTTATCTTGCCTGTTTATACACATCTCTTGCCTCTTTCACACCACTATTTGTTTCTGAACCTCTCTTGCCTCTTTCCTCTTTCTACATGTCTGTTGCTTCTACCTGCACTTCTCTTGCATTTGCTGCATCCCTCTTGCCTATTTCCTCACCTCTGTTATTTCTTTCTACTATTTTCTTGCTTCTTTCTGCCCATCTCTTTCAGCATCCCTCTTGCCTCTTTCTACACCCTTCTTACATCTTTCTGCACTTCTCTTGCCTCTTTCTGCACCTCATCTGCCTCTTTCTGCAGCTCTCTTGCCTCTTTTTGCACCTCTCGCCTTCTTTGTGCACCCCTATTCCCTCTTTCTGCACCTCTCTTGCCTGGTTCTGTGCCTCTATTGCCTCTCTGCACCTCTCCTGCTTCTTTCTGCACTTGTCTAGCCTCTTTCTATATTTTTGTTGCTTTGTTCTACACTTCTCTTGCCTCTTTCTGCATTTCTGTTGCTTCTTTCTGCAATTCTGTTGTCTCTTTCTGTATCCCGCTTGCCTCTTTCTGTACTTGTGTTGCTTTTTTCAGCACTACTCTTCCTTCTTTCTGCAACTCTCTTCCATCTTTCTGCACTTCTCTTGTACCCTTTCTGCACCTCCCTTGCTTCTTTTCTGCACTTCTCTACCCTTTCTACATTTCTGTTTCTTCTTTCTGCACTTCTCGGGTCTATTTCTGCACCTCTCGCCCCTCATTCTGCACCTCTCTTTCCTCTTTCTATACTTCTCTTGTCTTTTTTGTGCACCCCTGTTAATTCTTTTTGTACCATTCGTGCCTTTTTCTGTACCTCTCTTGCTTGTTTCTACACTTCTCTTGTGTCTTTCTGCACCTCTCTTGCTTCTTTCTGCACTTTTCTAGCCTCTTTCTATGTTTCTGTTGCTTCTTTCTGAACTCCTCTTGCCTCTTTCTGTGCCACTCTTCCTTCTTTCTGCACCCCTCTTGCCTTTCTGCAACTTTCTTGCTAATTTGTGTAGTTCTCTTGAATCCCTTTGCACCTCTGTCGCTTCTTTCTGCACTTCTCTCGCCTCTTTCTGTATACCCTTGCCTCTTTATGCACCCCTGTTGCTTCTTTATGCAATTCTCTTGCTTCTTTCTGTACCTCTCTTGCTTCTTTCTGCACCCCTCTTGCCTATTTTGCATTCTCTTTCCTCTTTCTGTAACTCTGTTGTTTCTTTCTGTACCTCTCTTGCTTCTTTCTGCTTCCTTCTCGCCTCTTTCTGCACTTCTCTTGCTGGTTATGCACTTGTCTTGCCTCTTTTACACCTCTCTTGTCTGTTTCTGTACCTCTCTTGCCTCTTTCTGCACCTCTCTTGCCTAGCTATACATTTCTCATTCCTCTTTCACACCTGTCGTTTCTGTTTATGCACCTCTCCTGCCTCTTTCTGCAATTTTCTTACCTCTGTGTACACCTCTATTGCTTCTTTCTGCACTTCTATTGCCTCCTATTACATTTCTGTTGCTTCTTTCTGCACTTCTCTTGCCTCTTGCTGCACCCATCTTGCTTATTTCTGCACCTCTGTTGATTCTTCCTGCACTTCTCTTGCTTCTTTTTACCCAACTCTTGGTTCTCTCTGCATCTGTCTTGCCTCTTTCTATACCCCTCTTCCTGCTTTTTGAGCCTTTCTTGCCTCTTTCGACCCTTCACTTGCCTCTTTCTGCATTCCTGTTACCACTTTCTGCACTTCTGTTGCCTCTTTCTGCATTTCTGTTTCTTTCTGCACTCTTTCTCCTCCCTCTTTCTACATTGTTTTTGCTTCTTTCTGCACTACTCTTTCTGCACCCCTCTTGCCTCTTTCTGCGCCTCTGGGGATTCTTTCTGCACTTCTCCTGCTTCTTTTCAACACCTCTGTTGCTTCTTTCTGCACACTTCTTACTTCTTTCTATACCCCTATTCCTTTTGTCTGCACCTCTCTTGCCTCTTTCTGCAGCACTCTTGCCTTTTTTGTACACCGCTGTTCCCTTTTTTGCACCTCTCTTGCCTGTTTCTGTACTTTTCTTGCCTCTTTCTGCACTTTTCTTGTCTCTTTCTGTACCTCTTCCGCTTCTTTCTGCACTTCCCTAGCTTCTTTCTACAATTCTGTTTCTTCTTTCTGCACCTCTCTTGCTTCTTTCTGCATCCCTCTTGCCTCTTTCTGTACCCCTATTCCCTCTTTTTGAACTTCTCTCGCCTCTTTCTGTACTTTTCTTGCCTCTTTCTGCACCTCTCCTGCCTCTTTCTGCACTTCTCTAGCCTGTTTATACACGTCTCTTGCCTCTATCACACCTCTCTTTGTTTCTGAACCTCTCTTGCCTCTTTCTGCACTTCTCTTTCCTCTTTCTACATGTCTGTTGCTTCTTCCTGCAATTCTCTTGCCTTTGCTGCATCCCTCTTGCTTATTTCCTCACCTCTGTTGATTCTTTCTGCTCTTTTCCTGCTTCTTTCTGCCCATCTTTTGGTTCCTTCTGCATCCCTCTAGCCCATTTCTACACCCATATTCCATCTTTCTGCACTTCTCTTGCCTCTTTCTGCACCTCATCTGCCTCTTTCTGCAGCTCTCTTGACTCTTTCTGCACCTCTCGCCTTCTTTGTGCACCCCTATTCCCTCTTTTTGTACTTCTATTGCCTGGTTCTGTGCCTCTCTTGCCTCTCTGCACCTCTCTTGCTTCTTTTTGCACTTGTCTAACCTCTTTCTATATTTTTGTTGCTTTGTTCTACACTTCTCTTGCCTCTTTATGCATTTCTGTTGCTTCTTTCTGCAATTCTCTTGCCTCTTTCTGTACCCCGCTTGCCTCTTTCTGTACTTGTGTTGCTTTTTTCAGCACTACTCTTGTTTCCTACTGCAACTCTCTTGCTACTTTTTGTACCACTCTTGCTTCTTTCTACACCCCGCTTCTATCTTTCTGTACTTCTATTGTCCCTTTCTGCAACGCTCGTGCTTCATTTCTGCACTTCTCTAGCCTTTCTACATTTCTGTTTGTTCTTTCTGCACTTCTCGTGTCTCTTTCTGCACCTCCAGTCCCTTATTCTGCACTTCTCTTACTTCTTTCTGTACCTCTGTTGCCTCTTTCTGTACCCATCTTGCCTGTTTTTACACCCCTATTCCTTCTTTCTGCATCACTCTTGCCTCTTTCTGAAGAACTCTTGCCTTTTTTGTGCACCCCTATTCCCTATTTTTGCACCTCTCTTGCCTGTTTCTGTACTTTTTTTTTGCCTCTTTCTGTACTTTTCTTGTCTCTTTCTGTACCTCTTCCGCTTCTTTCTGCACTTCCCTAGTTTCTTTCTACAATTCTGTTTCTTCTTTCTGCACCTCTCTTGCTTCTTTCTGCATCCATCTTCCCTCTTTCTGTACCCCTATTCCCTCATTTTGAACTTCTCTTGCCTCTTTCTGCACTTTTCTTGCCTCTTTCTGCACCTCTCCTGCCTCTTTCTCCACTTCTCTAGCCTGTTTATACACGTTTCTTGCCTCTTTCACACCTCTCTTTTCCCGCTTTTTATACCTCTATTGCCTGGTTCTGTGCCTTGCCTCTGCACCTCTCTTGCCTCTTTCTGCAGCACTCTTGCCTTTTTTGTACACCCCTATTCCCTATTTTTGCACCTTTCTTGCCTGTTTCTGTACTTTTTTTGCCTCTTTCTGCACCTTTCTTGTCTCTTTCTGTACCTCTTCCGCTTCTTTCTGCACTTCCCTAGGTTCTTTCTACAATTCTGTTTCTTCTTTCTGCACCTCTCTTGCTTCTTTCTGCATCCCTCTTGCCTCTTTCTGTACCCCTATTCCCTCATTTTGAACTTCTCTTGCCTCTTTCTGCACTTTTCTTGCCTCTTTCTGCACCTCTCCTGCCTCTTTCTGCACTTCTCTAGCCTGTTTATACACGTTTCTTGCCTCTATCACACCTCTCTTTGTTTCTGAACCTCTCTTGCCTCTTTCTGCACTTCTCTTTCCTCTTTCTACATGTCTGTTGCTTCTTCCTGCAATTCTCTTGCCTTTGCTGCATCCCTCTTGCTTATTTCCTCACCTCTGTTGATTCTTTCTGCTCTTTTCTTGCTTCTTTCTGCCCATCTCTTGGTTCCTTCTGCATCCCTCTAGCCTATTTCTACACCCATATTCCATCTTTCTGTACTTCTCTTGCCTCTTTCTGCACCTCATCTGCCTCTTTCTGCAGCTCTCTTGCCTCTTTTTGCACCTCTCGCCTTCTTTGTGCACCCCTATTCCCTCTTTCTGCACCTCTCTTGCCTGGTTCTGTGCCTCTATTGCCTCTCTGCACCTCTCCTGCTACTTTCTGCACTTGTCTAGCCTCTTTCTATATTTTTGTTGCTTTGTTCTACACTTCTCTTGCCTCTTTCTGCATTTCTGTTGCTTCTTTCTGCAATTCTGTTGTCTCTTTCTGTATCCCGCTTGCCTCTTTCTGTACTTGTGTTGCTTTTTTCAGCACTACTCTTGCTTCTTTCTGCAACTCTCTTCCATCTTTCTGCACTTCTCTTGTACCCTTTCTGCACCTCCCTTGCTTCTTTTCTGCACTTCTCTACCCTTTATACATTTCTGTTTCTTCTTTCTGCACTTCTCGGGTCTATTTCTGCACCTCTCGCCCCTCATTCTGCACCTCTCTTTCCTCTTTCTATACTTCTCTTGTCTTTTTTGTGCACCCCTGTTAATTCTTTTTGTACCATTCGTGCCTTTTTCTGTACCTCTCTTGCTTGTTTCTACACTTCTCTTGTGTCTTTCTGCACCTCTCTTGCTTCTTTCTGCACTTTTCTAGCCTCTTTCTATGTTTCTGTTGCTTCTTTCTGAACTCCTCTTGCCTCTTTCTGTGCCACTCTTCCTTCTTTCTGCACCCCTCTTGCCTTTCTGCAACTTTCTTGCTAATTTGTGTAGTTCTCTTGAATCCCTTTGCACCTCTGTCGCTTCTTTCTGCACTTCTCTCGCCTCTTTCTGTATACCCTCGCCTCTTTATGCACCCCTGTTGCTTCTTTCTGCAATTCTCTTGCTTCTTTCTGTACCTCTCTTGCTTCTTTCTGCACCCCTCTTGCCTATTTTGCATTCTCTTTCCTCTTTCTTTAACTCTGTTGTTTCTTTCTGTACCTCTCTTGCTTCTTTCTGCTTCCTTCTCGCCTCTTTCTGCACTTCTCTTGCTGGTTATGCACTTGTCTTGCCTCTTTTACACCTCTCTTGTCTGTTTCTGTACCTCTCTTGCCTCTTTCTGCACCTCTCTTGCCTAGCTATACATTTCTTATTCCTCTTTCACACCTGTCGTTTCTGTTTATGCACCTCTCCTGCCTCTTTCTGCAATTTTCCTACCTCTGTGTACACCTCTATTGCTTCTTTCTGCACTTCTATTGCCTCCTATTACATTTCTGTTGCTTCTTTCTGCACTTCTCTTGCCTCTTGCTGTACCCATCTTGCTTATTTCTGCACCTCTGTTGATTCTTCCTGCACTTCTCTTGCTTCTTTTTACCCAACTCTTGGTTCTCTCTGCATCTGTCTTGCCTCTTTCTATACCCCTCTTCCTGCTTTTTGAGCCTTTCTTGCCTCTTTCGACCCTTCACTTGCCTCTTTCTGCATTCCTGTTACCACTTTCTGCACTTCTGTTGCCTCTTTCTGCATTTCTGTTTCTTTCTGCACTCTTTCTCCTCCCTCTTTCTACATTGTTTTTGCTTCTTTCTGCACTACTCTTTCTGCACCCCTCTTGCCTCTTTCTGCGCCTCTGGGGATTCTTTCTGCACTTCTCCTGCTTCTTTTCAACACCTCTGTTGCTTCTTTCTGCACACTTCTTACTTCTTTCTATACCCCTATTCCTTTTGTCTGCACCTCTCTTGCCTCTTTCTGCAGCACTCTTGCCTTTTTTGTACACCGCTGTTCCCTTTTTTGCACCTCTCTTGCCTGTTTCTGTACTTTTCTTGCCTCTTTCTGCACTTTTCTTGTCTCTTTCTGTACCTCTTACGCTTCTTTCTGCACTTCCCTAGCTTCTTTCTACAATTCTGTTTCTTCTTTCTGCACCTCTCTTGCTTCTTTCTGCATCCCTCTTGCCTCTTTCTGTACCCCTATTCCCTCTTTTTGAACTTCTCTCGCCTCTTTCTGTACTTTTCTTGCCTCTTTCTGCACCTCTCCTGCCTCTTTCTGCACTTCTCTAGCCTGTTTATACACGTCTCTTGCCTCTATCACACCTCTCTTTGTTTCTGAACCTCTCTTGCCTCTTTCTGCACTTCTCTTTCCTCTTTCTACATGTCTGTTGCTTCTTCCTGCAATTCTCTTGCCTTTGCTGCATCCCTCTTGCTTATTTCCTCACCTCTGTTGATTCTTTCTGCTCTTTTCCTGCTTCTTTCTGCCCATCTTTTGGTTCCTTCTGCATCCCTCTAGCCCATTTCTACACCCATATTCCATCTTTCTGCACTTCTCTTGCCTCTTTCTGCACCTCGTCTGCCTCTTTCTGCAGCTCTCTTGACTCTTTCTGCACCTCTCGCCTTCTTTGTGCACCCCTATTCCCTCTTTTTGTACTTCTATTGCCTGGTTCTGTGCCTCTCTTGCCTCTCTGCACCTCTCTTGCTTCTTTTTGCACTTGTCTAACCTCTTTCTATATTTTTGTTGCTTTGTTCTACACTTCTCTTGCCTCTTTATGCATTTCTGTTGCTTCTTTCTGCAATTCTCTTGCCTCTTTCTGTACCCCGCTTGCCTCTTTCTGTACTTGTGTTGCTTTTTTCAGCACTACTCTTGTTTCCTACTGCAACTCTCTTGCTACTTTTTGTACCACTCTTGCTTCTTTCTACACCCCGCTTCTATCTTTCTGTACTTCTATTGTCCCTTTCTGCAACGCTCGTGCTTCATTTCTGCACTTCTCTAGCCTTTCTACATTTCTGTTTGTTCTTTTTGCACTTCTCGTGTCTCTTTCTGCACCTCCCGTCCCTTATTCTGCACTTCTCTTACTTCTTTCTGTACCTCTCTTGCCTCTTTCTGTACCCATCTTGCCTGTTTTTACACCCCTATTCCTTCTTTCTGCATCTCTCTTGCCTCTTTCTGAAGAACTCTTGCCTTTTTTGTGCACCCCTATTCCCTATTTTTGCACCTCTCTTGCCTGTTTCTGTACTTTTTTTTTGCCTCTTTCTGTACTTTTCTTGTCTCTTTCTGTACCTCTTCCGCTTCTTTCTGCACTTCCCTAGTTTCTTTCTACAATTCTGTTTCTTCTTTCTGCACCTCTCTTGCTTCTTTCTGCATCCATCTTCCCTCTTTCTGTACCCCTATTCCCTCATTTTGAACTTCTCTTGCCTCTTTCTGCACTTTTCTTGCCTCTTTCTGCACCTCTCCTGCCTCTTTCTCCACTTCTCTAGCCTGTTTATACACGTTTCTTGCCTCTTTCACACCTCTCTTTTCCCGCTTTTTGTACCTCTATTGCCTGGTTCTGTGCCTTGCCTCTGCACCTCTCTTGCCTCTTTCTGCAGCACTCTTGCCTTTTTTGTACACCCCTATTCCCTATTTTTGCACCTTTCTTGCCTGTTTCTGTACTTTTTTTTGCCTCTTTCTGCACCTTTCTTGTCTCTTTCTGTACCTCTTCCGCTTCTTTCTGCACTTCCCTAGCTTCTTTCCACAATTCTGTTTCTTCTTTCTGCACCTCTCTTGCTTCTTTCTGCATCCCTCTTGCCTCTTTCTGTACCCCTATTCCCTCATTTTGAACTTCTCTTGCCTCTTTCTGCACTTTTCTTGCCTCTTTCTGTACCTCTCCTGCCTCTTTCTGCACTTCTCTAGCCTGTTTATACACGTCTCTTGCCTCTATCACACCTCTCTTTGTTTCTGAACCTCTCTTGCCTCTTTCTGCACTTCTCTTTCCTCTTTCTACATGTCTGTTGCTTCTTCCTGCAATTCTCTTGCCTTTGCTGCATCCCTCTTGCTTATTTCCTCACCTCTGTTGATTCTTTCTGCTCTTTTCTTGCTTCTTTCTGCCCATCTCTTGGTTCCTTCTGCATCCCTCTAGCCTATTTCTACACCCATATTCCATCTTTCTGTACTTCTCTTGCCTCTTTCTGCACCTCATCTGCCTCTTTCTGCAGCTCTCTTGACTCTTTCTGCACCTCTCGCCTTCTTTGTGCACCCCTATTCCCTCTTTTTGTACTTCTATTGCCTGGTTCTGTGCCTCTCTTGCCTCTCTGCACCTCTCTTGCTTCTTTTTGCACTTGTCTAACCTCTTTCTATATTTTTGTTGCTTTGTTCTACACTTCTCTTGCCTCTTTATGCATTTCTGTTGCTTCTTTCTGCAATTCTCGTGCCTCTTTCTGTACCCCGCTTGCCTCTTTCTGTACTTGTGTTGCTTTTTTCAGCACTACTCTTGTTTCCTACTTTTTGTACCACTCTTGCTTCTTTCTACACCCCGCTTCTATCTTTCTGTACTTCTATTGTCCCTTTCTGCAACGCTCGTGCTTCATTTCTGCACTTCTCTAGCCTTTCTACATTTCTGTTTGTTCTTTCTGCACTTCTCGTGTCTCTTTCTGCACCTCCCGTCCCTTATTCTGCACTTCTCTTACTTCTTTCTGTACCTCTCTTGCCTCTTTCTGTACCCATCTTGCCTGTTTTTACACCCCTATTCCTTCTTTCTGCATCTCTCTTGCCTCTTTCTGCAGCACTCTTGCCTTTTTTTGTGCACCCCTATTCCCTATTTTTGCACCTCTCTTGCCTGTTTCTGTACTTTTTTTTGCCTCTTTCTGCACTTTTCTTGTCTCTTTCTGTACCTCTTCCGCTTCTTTCTGCACTTCCCTAGTTTCTTTCTACAATTCTGTTTCTTCTTTCTGCACCTCTCTTGCTTCTTTCTGCATCCATCTTCCCTCTTTCTGTACCCCTATTCCCTCATTTTGAACTTCTCTTGCCTCTTTCTGCACTTTTCTTGCCTCTTTCTGCACCTCTCCTGCCTCTTTCTCCACTTCTCTAGCCTGTTTATACACGTCTCTTGCCTCTTTCACACCTCTCTTTTCCCTCTTTTTGTACCTCTATTACCTGGTTCTGTGCCTTGCCTCTGCACCTCTCTTGCTTCTTTTTGCACTTGTCTAACCTCTTCCTATATTTTTGGTGCTTCGTTCTACACTTCTTTTGCCTCTTTATTCATTTCTGTTGCTTCTTTTTGCAATTCTCTTGCCTCATTCTGTACCCCGCTTGCCTCTTTCTGTACTTGTGTTGCTTTTTTCAGCACTACTCTTGCTTCTTACTGCAACTCTCTTGCTACTTTTTGTACCACTCTTGCTTCTTTCTACACCCCTCTTCCATTTTTCTGTACTTCTCTTGTCCCTTTATGCAACTCTCTTGCTTCATTTCTGCACTCCTCTAGCCTTTATACATTTCTGTTTGTTCTTTCTGCACTTCTCGTGTCTCTTTCTGCACCTCCCGTCCCTTATTCTGCACCTCTCTTTCCTCTTTCTGTACCTCTCTTGCCTATTTTGTGCAACCCTGTTATCTCTTTTTGCACGGTTCTTGTCTGTTTCTGTAGTTATCTTTCCTGTTTATGCACTTCTCTTGTCTCTTTCTGCACCTCTCTTGCTTCTTTCTGCACTTTTCTAGCCTCTTTCTACATTTCCATTACTTTTTGTGCACTTGGCTTGCCTCTTTCTGCAGCCCTCTTGCCTCTTTCTGCACTCCTCTTCCCTCTTTCTGTACTTCTCCTGCCCTTTGCTGTACCTCTCTTGCCTCTTTCTGCAGTTTTCATGCCTCTTTCTGCATCTCTGTGGCTTCTTTCTGTACTCATCTTACCTCTTTCTGCACCTCTCTTCCTTCTTTCTGCACTTCGCTTACCTCTTTCTGTACCTATCCTGCCACTTTCTGCAGTCATTTCTCTTGCCTCTTTCTGCACCTCTGTTGCTTCTTTCTCAACTTCGCTAGCTTCTTTTTGTATCTCTCTGGCTTATTTCTGCACCCCTTTTACCTTCTTGCACTTCTTGTGCCTCTTTCTGTAACTCTGTTGCTGTGAGAAAGTGGCTCTAGATGTACTGGACCAAAACAAGGTGCAGTGTGTATAGAGGCCACCAACCCCAGGGGTAAAACAGAGGTTAAAGTCAGGGCTGACCTTACTCTCAAAAGTGCTAGCTTGGTCGAGCAGGAAGCCAGTTCCAGAGGACAGTATAAAGCATTTGTGGTACACACTCAGTCAGCAAAAGGTTTCACATACTCAAGGACTGAACTCCAGGCCAATTGTTTTTATATCAAAAGATAGAGTTGCTTTATTTCTAGAACTAATCGGTATCAAAATATACTTTTCTCAGTGATGAGTAATCTCAGGTTAATGTTTTGCAGAAAGGCAATGACTTGGTAAGCACAATAGGTACAGGGGTTGCAATAGACAACACAGTTCTACACACAATTTAGCATTGAGTTCAATGGGTTTTTCTACACAATTATAGTTGATTACTTTTAGATTACTGTTGTAAGTCCAAGACAGGATCCTAGATTCAGTCCTGGGGTCTAAGCTGGAAACAGTTTAGTAAAAATGTTTTGGTTATTGCAATGATTTTTATGGAATACAAAGGTATTTTAAAAGTTCACACAGAAACTTTTCAGGGAAAATCTGACAATGTTATCCAATAGGAGAGAATTCAGGTTGCAGGTAAAGTGTGTTCTCATTACTTTTGTAATCCAGTACTGGGCTCCTAGGTCCAGCACTGGGGTCTCGACTTACGGCAGGTGAGTAATTACGTTTCAGTAGCATGTGCGAATTGTAAAGAATATTTCACGTTTTTAAAAGTAGACACATAGAAGAAATTTCATAGAAAAGCAGACTATGGATTCCTATGGAAAAAATACAGGTTAAGGGTAAATCCGGTTTGGATTACTTTTGTGGTTCAATACTGGGCTACAAGGTACAGTACTGGCTTCTCTCCTGATCATAGGTGAGTACTTCGGAATTAGTTACTCGGCGGATTTTATAGGAATATTTGAAGTTTTCAAAAGTAGACAGAAGATTTTTCGAGTCAAACCAGTCAATGTTATCCAATGGCAGGTAAGTGAGTTACCGGTTTCCAGGTGAGTACTCGGCTGGTGAAGTTAAGGTTCTGGACATAGACTTAGGAGTCCCCCAGGGTCAGGTAGATACAGTTGATTCACCCTCAGCGGAACAGGGGCGGCCGGGTGCAGAGGTAGTAAGGCCCAATGTTAGCCAATGAGGGGTAGGCGGCCTTCGGTTGGTGGCTGCTGGCTAGCAGACCACGTGGCTGTGGGAGCTGGACTCCTGGTCACTTGCTCAGGGCAAATGCGGAAGTAGGATAGGGCAAAGGTTGAAATGCCAGAGGCACACGGGCGGCTGGGTGCAGGGTGCTTTTATGCCGTTGGGCGCTCAATGTCATTCAATGGGAAAGGTAAAAAGGGAACAAAGGCTGCAGACTCAGGGACGGAGATTCTTCAGGTGCGACTACCACTTCGAGAGGTAAGTGGGGATCCTGGAGAAGAGGTAGGTATCCTAAAGGGAGGCACAGGGAGCCGCAGGGCACCGGGCGCAGGGGTGTCTTTGGGTGTCGGGAAATCTTGCCATCTGCAGGTTGCAGTTGGAGGGGTCCCTAGTTCTGAGGCTGTACGCGTCGTCTGGTTCGTCGAGGTGGGTCTTTGGGTACTGGACTTCAGCTCCCAGTCGCTGGGGGGACGTCCTCATGGTCTTGGATCATTCAGGCACGAGCTGGGCTTGGCGGGTGCAGAGTGGGCAGGTCTTGAGCTTCCTGGCTGGCACCAGGGGTTAGTTATTGAAGAAGAGCCTCCGCTTATGGGAGTCCCAGTCTTTAAGAGGGTCCAGGCAGGCAGGTCCTCCAGGGGTCCCAAGATTGCTGTCCGCAGGAGTCGCCAGGATTAAGCAGGAGCAGGTTCCAGGATCGACAGGCGGGTAGGGTTGGGGCCAAGTCAGTGGGTGTCGTCCTGTTGGGAGCAGCTGCACGGCGGGACTTCTTCTTCTGGATCTTCTTTCTTCTTTTCTTATTGGGATCTGAGGAATGAAGGTTCAGGGAGCCCCTAAAACCTGAATTTAGGGGTGTTACAGGTAGGGCAAGGGCAGGGACCAATAGGTCCCTGTCCTGGGGTGGGTACACCCCCTAGCCTGCTCCTCTCCTGTGGGACAGGGGCTGGAACTTAGCTGTGATTGGGCAGGACTCCCCATATTCAAGATGGCCGGAGTTCGGGTCATGCTTAACCTCGCCTCCCCCACCTGAGGGGTGGGGTTGGCACTGGCTGGCACACCCCCTTCCGGATGCAGGGTTTCCAGCCAGTCTTCCTGCCAGAGTGGGGGTCAGAACTGGTGGGGGCCAGTTGCAGGGTACAGCAAATGTTCTGGAGAAGCTCACAGAGGTGGCATGCCTTTGAAGCTTCCCCTTGCCCATCCCGGGAGAGGAGACCTAGCACCTCGCCCAGGATGTGCATTGTTGCAGGCCCAGGAGAGCGAGGGGCTCTCCACCCAGGGGTCCAGCAACATGTCTGCTTTGTTGCAGCCTGGGCAGCCACTCAATCCAAATCTGGTTTGTAGGTCAGGTTTCAGGGGGCATCTCTAAGATGCTACTGCTCAGTCTTTAGTGAAGCCATCATGGTGCTGTGGAGTCTGTAATGATGACCTCCAAGCACCATATACTCTTAAATGGCAGCACTGCACTTACAGTGCCCAGGAATGGCCCTGGGTACTGTAGGGGCACAGGGCTCATGCACCTGTGCCCACACCACTGTCATAGGGCACCCAGCTAGAGGGGTGACGGATGTATGTCAGGGCAGTGGGGTTTGTGGGCATGTCGACTCTCTGGTTAGTTCTGTACTCAGACACTCAGCCTGCAAAGGCAGTGTGTGGGTGTCAGGGTACACACACAAGGGTCACACAATAAGTACTGCAGCCCTTAGGGGCCTACTCTGGTCACCATGCCCTGAGTACCTAGGGTACCATATACTAGGGGCTGATAGGTGGCCATAGATACCAATTGTTTTTTTTTCAACACAGCTTTAGGGAAGGAACACAGGCCCTGGGCACCTGGTTGGCAGGAGCCCAGGGCACACTCAGTCAAAGCACATCAGTAGTTCAGCAAAACGTGGGGATATACCAAATGCAAGAAAGATGGCACTTTCTCACAGTTGCTTCTTTCTGCACTTCTCATACCTCTATATGACCCCCTCTTGCCTCTTTCTGCACCCCTGTTGCTTCTTTCTGCACTTCTCTTGCTTCTTTCTGTAACTCTCAAGCTTCTTTCTACACCCCTGTTGCCTCTTTCTGCACTATTCTTGCCTCTTTCTGCGACTCTGTTGCTTCTTTCTGTACTTCCCTTGCTTCTTTCTGCTCCCCCCTTGCCTATTTCTACACTTCTCTTTCTTCTTACTGCAACTCCGTTGCTTTTTTCTGTACCTCTCTTGCTTCTTTCTGCACCCCTCTTGCCTCTTTCTGCCCTCCTCTTGCCTTTTTATACATGTCTCTTGACTCTTTCACACCTTTGTTTCTGAACCTCTCTTGCCTCTTTCTGCACTTATCTTGCCTCTTTCCTAACCTCTATTGCTTATTTCTACACTTCCCTTCCCTCTTTCTGCATGTCTGTTGCTTCTTTCTGCACTTCTCTCCCCTCTTGCTTATTTCCTCACCTCTGTTGATTCTTTCTGTTTTTTTCTTGCTACTTTCTGCCCATCTCTTAGTTCTTTCTGCATCCCTGTTGGCTCTTTATAGACTCCTAGTCCCTCTTTCTGCACCTCTCTTGCCTTTTTATGTACCTCTCTTTCCTCTTTCTGCACTTCTCCGCCTCTTTTTGCACCTATGTTGCTTCTTTCTGCCTTCTCTTGCCTCTTTCTGCATTTCTGTTGTTACTTTCTGTACTTTTCTTGCCTCTTTCTACATTTCTTGTGTTTTTTCTGCACTTTGCTTGCCTCTATCTGCACCCATTTTGCCTCCTTCTGCACTTCTGGTGATTCTTTATGCACTTCTCTTGCTTTTTTCAACACTACGCTTGCTTCTTTCTACAACTCTCTTCATACTTTCTGTACCCCTCTTGTCTCTTTCTACACCCATCTTCTATCTTTCTGTACTTCTCTTGCCTCTTTCTGCACCTCATCTGCCTCTTTCCGCAGCTCTCATGCCTCTTTCTGCACCTCTCACCTTCTTTGTGCACCCCTATTGCCTCTTTCTGCACCTCTCTTGCCTAGTTCTGTGCCTCTCTTGCCTCTTGCCTCTTTCTGCACTTCTTTTGTCTTTTTACACCTCTCTTGCTTCTTTCTGAACTTGTCTATCCTCTTTCTATATTTCTGTTGCTTTGTTCTACTCTTCTCTTGCCTCTTTCTGCATTTCTATTGCTTCTTTCTGCAATTATCTTGCCTCTTTCTGTACCCCGCTTACCTCTTTCCGCACTTGTGTTGTTTTTTTCAGCACTACTCTTGCTTCTTTCTGCAACTCTCTTCCTTTTTTTTACCAATCTTGCTTCTTTCTACACCCCTCTTCCATCTTTCTGTACCTCTCTTGCCTCTTTCTTCACTTCCCTTGCCTCTTTCTTAACCTCTATTGCTTATTTCTTTACTTCTCTTTCCTCTTTCTACATGTCTGTTGATTCTTTCCGCACTTCTCTTGCCTCTTGCTGCTTTTTTCCTCACCTCTGTTGATTCTTTCTGCTCTTTTCTTGCTTCTTTCTGCCCATCTCTTGGTTCTTTCTGCATCCCTCTTGCCTCTTTCTAGACTCCAAGGGCCCGATGTAGGTAGGCCGTTACCGATCGGTAACGGCCAAAAATACCGATTTTCGGCCCTTACCGATCGGTATCCAGCCATCAAGATGTAGGGCAATGAAAATCGTCCAAATCGGTATATATACCGAATCGGAATAGTTACCGAATCGGAAATTATCCGATTCGGAAATACCCCGAATCGGTAAAAGAACGAATCGGTAACATACCGATTCGATAAAAATACCGAATCGGTACATGTACCGAATCGGTAGTGACACTGAATCGATAAAAATACCGATTCGGTCCATGTATCGAATCGGTAGAGACACCGAATCGGAAATTATTCCGAATCGGATAGACTACCGATTCGGTAGAGTTACCGATTCAGTAAATCACCGATTCGGACAGGGCAAAACTCTGATTGAGATGTAGGGAAGCATAGAAATACCGATTTTGGCTCAAATTCGGTATTTCAAAATCTGTATTTACCATGGATTACAATCAGGTGGTAACCAACTACAACCTATAAAAATAGACCCAAAATGCATTGCAACTTGCAGGATGGCGGCTTTTTATGTCATTGCAAGGCGGCTACGGCTACAGCAGGAAGGAGAGAGGGAATGGCAAAGAGAGGAACAGGTCTACAGACAGAGGATCACCCTGTTCATGCTCACAGAGGCAGAGATCCTACAGAGGTACAGGCTGGACTCAGACACCATTCTGGAGCTCATCAGGGACCTCAAACCACTGTTGGACCACCCCACCCCAAGGGCACACGCCATCCCAGCGCACGTGCAGGTGCTATGCAGCCTACACCTGCTTGCGTCTGGCAGCTATCAAAGTGGAGTAGCTGCGGTAGGAGGGGTGACCCAGAGCAGCCTGTCAAGGTTTTCCCACAAATTCCTTGACGCCATGATACAGAGGATGGACCAATACATCTCTTTCCCTGCAACCCACGCGGAACTGGTACAAACAAAAGCAGACTTTTACCAGATGGCACAATTTCCACAAATCATCGGCTGTATAGATGGCACGCACATTCCGATTTGCCCCCCTGCTGACACAGAATACATATACCGCAATAGGAAGTCTACGCACACCATCAATGTTCAGGTGATCTGCAATGCGAAGTGCACCATCACAGACCTGGTAGCAAAATTCCCAGGGAGTACCCACGACTCCTACATTTTTCAACAGAGCGGCATCTATGCACGGCTGACGGCTGGCGGATTTGGTGAAGGATACCTCCTAGGTGAGACACATCATCAGAACCCCATAACACAAAGTAGCTAAGTAAAATACATGTATGCATGTGAGTAATGTTACCCCTTTTCCTTCTAGGCGACAGTGCATATGCCCTCCGCTCATTCATACTCACCCTCTACCTCAACCCCTCTACACCCAGCCAAAGGAGGTATAACCGGGCCCACAAAAGCACAAGGAATGTAGTTGAACGGACCTTTGGCATCTGGAAAAGCAGATTCAGATGCTTGCACAAGAGTGGAGGTGCAAGGCAGTATACCCCCATCACCTGCTGCAAGATCATAGCTGTCTGTGCAATGTTGCACAACCTTGCGGTGAAGAAGGGCACTGAGGTGGAGTTGTCAGACTACGAGGACCATGACGACGACGTTGCTGTGCCACAAACACAACCTGCTGGGGTGTCTACGCCAAGTGATGGCAGATACAGACGTGAGGAGATTACAGAAAACTATTTCTGAGTGAGTACAGATGCACAGACAGGTCAATGGATGTTAGAAAAAGAAATATTTAATAATGTTGCAACAACGTTACTGCACTGATGTGCAACAAAAGAAAAGGTAAACAATATGTGGGTAAATGTCAATTGTCCGGGTTGCCTCACCCGCCCTGGCAGTCTTATTTCTTGCTGCGCTTAGCAGCCCCACTAGGATGTGCCTCACCCCCTTCTGCATGTCCAGCAGCCTCAGCTGAGCGCCTGCTGCTCCGGCGCGGCTCAGACACTGCGCTGGCCGGGCTGCTCCGGCTGCTGCTGTCCCCAGCCTCGCCCAGGTCCAGGGCTGGATTAACAACAGTGTTCGATATGATAAGTGCCTCCATGGCGGTGGTAATGCGGGCCATGCCCCTCGTCACCTCTGCCGTGTTCTGGGTGAGGCTGGCCTCCATGTTTGCCCCACGTTGGCATAGCTGGGCGGTAGCAGCAGCAAGGCGGTTGATAGCCCTATTCTGCACGCGGGCATCCCTGCGGCGAGAGAGCTCATGTTCATCCATTTTTGTACAGAGCTGGGTGATGGCAGTGGTCATTCGCCCAAGACCTGTTGCAATGTCCTTGTTGCTTTCAGCAAATGTCTTGAACCCTTATGCCATCTCCCCCATCTGCAGGTTATGCACCCGCAACTGGCGCTGGCAGGCCAAGATTGATTTTGCCTGCATCCTCTGGATCTTGACCATACTGCCCTCCACACCTTGAAACACGCTGCCCTCCCGTGCTGGAAGTGCACTGCTGGATGTTCGTGGCCTCCGGGGATTGCTGCTGCCCTGCTGTGTGGGCTGGGGTGCCACAGGTGTAACTGGGTTGCTAGCTGGAGCCTGACCCGCTGCTCCCTCCATGGGGTTTAATGGAGCAACAATTATACTCCTGGCAGGAGATGTGGCAGGTGCAGGGTGGCTCTGTGGTGGTGAGTTCTCCGGGGAGAACTGCAATGGGGGCGTTAGAGACAGTCGGGGGGAGTGTGGAAATGTGAGGGTATGTCCAGTATCTTCCTCATTTCCCAGGGCACTGCTGTTCTCCTCCTCCTCCTGTGCTGGTAGACTGGTGCTTGGCCCTGCCACCGCACTGGCAGATGGTGCTGGTGCTGGTGCTTGAGTAGCTCCTGCTCCTCCGCCTGATGGTGCCCCTAGGTATAAAGAAGCATTTGTGAACTGAGTGCTGATGTATTACAGTCACTGCAATTAAAGCATTGCACATATCATTTCAAATACTTTGATTCAGTTTTACAGTTCTTTTCATTATGCTTCTACACTGGCATGTTTGCCTACTTCTGCTGACTACATTTACCATGATGCATTTCTCATGTCTGTTGGTAGCAGTACTGGGCTGGGGTTTGGCTGTGCATTGGGTCTAAAGGGGAGGTGTCTGGTAGGGTGTGTCAAGATGCGCATGCTTCTTACCTTTAGCTGTAGCTCTGGATGAGCTATCCAGGTCCCCAACTCCCACCACACTCTCCCTCTCAATGGTAGTCGCCACAAGTTCCTCCAGGTCAGTGAGGGGTGGCGCCGGGTTCCTGCCTCCACCAGTAAGTCCGCCTGCTTCTGCAGCTCTGCCAGTTTCCTCTTTGTGAGGCTGCGGATGTCGTAGAACCTCTTCTTGAGGTCGTCCAGGCTCCTGGGGGTGACACCAACAGAGTTTACTCTTTCCCCTATTTCACTCCACAGCCTCCTCTTAGTGCTCTCAGGGACAGTGAGGGACAGCCTCCCAAACAGCTGCCTGTGTACCCTCACCACTTCCTCCACCAACACTTGCAGCTCCATGGTGCTGAATTTGGCCTTCCTCTTGTGCTCTGCCTTCTGGCTCTCAGAGCTGCTTGCCATGTTTCACAGAGATCTGGATACTGCTACCACTGCTGCTCACTGTGAATGCTCAGCTCAGGCTGCCTCTCCAGAAAGTTCTAATGAGTTGCACCTGCCTGGGTAGCCACTCCCTGCTAGGGTGGGGGAGGGTGGTTCCACCTCATTGGCTGATGTCTTTGGTTTCAGTTTTACTTGCTTGCCGAATCGGCATTTACCGATTCGGTATTTACCGATTCGGATTTTACCGATTCGGATTTTACCGATTCGGTAAATACCGATTCGGTATTTACAACGCGTTCCTATGGGCATTTTGGCCATGGGGGTGTATTGCGATTACTGAATCGGTGTTTGCCGAATCGGTAGTAGCCGAATCGGTAAATTCCGATTCGGTAAATGCCGATTCGGTGCATTTCGAATCACAATACCGATTACTACCGAATCGGTATTTTTCCAATTTTTTTTATCTACATATCATTTTCCGATTTCAAAATACCAATTCGGTACGATTCGGTATTTTAAAATCGGAAAATGTGTTTACCTACATCGGGGCCCTAATGAGTTGCACCTGCCTGGGTAGCCACTCCCTGTTAGGGTGGGGGAGGGTGGTTCCACCTCATTGGCTGATGTCTTTGGTTTCAGTTTTACTTGCTTGCCGAATCGGCATTTACCGATTCGGTATTTACCGATTCGGATTTTACCGATTCGGTAAATACCGATTTGGTATTTACAATGCGTTCCTATGGGCCTTTTGGCCATGGGGGTGTATTGCGATTACCGAATCGGTATTTGCCAAATCGGTAAATTCCGATTCGGTAAGTGCCGATTCGGTGCGTATCGAATCACAATACCGATTACTACCGAATCGGTATTTTTCCGATTTTTTTTATCTACATATCATTTTCCGTTTTCAAAATACCGATTCGGTATGATTCGGTATTTTAAAATCGGAAAATGCGTTTTACCTACATCGGGGCCCTAGTCCCTCTTTCTGCACCTCTCTTGCCTTTTCCTGCACCTCTCTTTCCTATTTCTGCACTTCTCTCGCCTCTTTCTGCACCTCTGTTGCTTCCTACTGCACTTTTCTTGCCTCTTTCTACATTTTGGTTGCTTTTTTTCTGCACTTTGTTTGCCTCTTTCTGCAATTCTCGTGCCTCCTTCTGTACCCCGCTTGCCTCTTTCTGCACTTGTGTTGCTTTTTTCAGCACTATTCTTGCTTCTTTCTGCAACTCTCTTGCTACTTTTTATACCAATCTTGCTTTTTCCTGCACTTCTCTTTCCTCTTTCTGCACTTCTCTCGCCTCTTTCTGCACCTCTGTTGCTTCTTTCTGCACTTTTCTTGCCTTTCTACATTTCTGTTCCTTTTTTTCTGCACTTTGTTTGCCTCTTTCTACACCCTTTTTGCCTCTTTCTGCACCTCTGGTGATTTTTTCTGCACTTCTCTTGCTTTTTTCAGCACCACGCTTGCTTCCGTTTCTACAACTCTCTTGCTACTTTCTGTACCCCTCTTACCTCTTTCTACACCCATCTTCTATCTTTCTGCAGCTCTCATGCCTCTTTCTGCACGTTTCGCCTTCTTTGTGCACCCCTATTCCCTCTTTTTGCACCTCTCTTGCCTGGTTCTGTGCCTCTCTTGCCTCTTTCTGCACTTCTTGTGTCTTTCTGCACCTCTCTTGCTTCTTTCTGCACTTGTCTAGACTCTTTCTATATTTTTGTTGCTTCATTCTATACTTCCCTTGCCTCTTTCTACATTTCTGTTGCTTTTTTTCTGCACTTTGTTTGCCTCTTTCTGCAATTCTCGTGCCTCTTTCTGTACCCCGCTTGCCTCTTTCTGCACTTGTGTTGCTTTTTTCAGCACTATTCTTGCTTCTTTCTGCAACTCTCTTGCTACTTTTTATACCAATCTTGCTTTTTCCTGCACTTCTCTTTCCTCTTTCTGCACTTCTCTCGCCTCTTTCTGCACCTCTGTTGCTTCTTTCTGCACTTTTCTTGCCTTTCTACATTTCTGTTCCTTTTTTTCTGCACTTTGTTTGCCTCTTTCTACACCCTTTTTGCCTCTTTCTGCACCTCTGGTGATTTTTTCTGCACTTCTCTTGCTTTTTTCAGCACCACGCTTGCTTCTGTTTCTACAACTCTCTTGCTACTTTCTGTACCCCTCTTACCTCTTTCTACACCCATCTTCTATCTTTCTGCAGCTCTCATGCCTCTTTCTGCACGTTTCGCCTTCTTTGTGCACCCCTATTCCCTCTTTTTGCACCTCTCTTGCCTGGTTCTGTGCCTCTCTTGCCTCTTTCTGCACTTCTTGTGTCTTTCTGCACCTCTCTTGCTTCTTTCTGCACTTGTCTAGACTCTTTCTATATTTTTGTTGCTTCATTCTATACTTCCCTTGCCTCTTTCTGCATTTCTGTTGCTTCTTTCTGAAATTCTCGTGCCTCTTTCTGTACCCCGCTTGCCTCTTTCTGCACTTGTGTTGCTTTTTTCAGCACTACTCTTGCTTCTTTCTGCAACTCTCTTGCTACTTTTTATACCAATCTTACTTCTTTCTACACCCCTATTCCATCTTTCTGCACTTCTCTTGTCTCTTTCTGCACCTCTCGTCCCCCATTCTGCACCTCTCTTTCATCATTCTGTACCTCTCTTGCCTTTTTTGTGCACCCCGTCATCTCTTTTTGTACTGTTCTTGCCTGTTTCTGTACCTCTCTTGCCTGTTTCTACACTTCTCTAGTCTCTTTCTGTACCTCTCTTGCTTCTTTCTGCACTTTTCTAGCCTCTTTCTACATTTCCGTTGTTTCTTTCTGCACTTTTCTTGCCTCTTTCTGAATTTCTGTTGCTTCTTGCCACACTTCTCTTGCCTCTTTCTATATCCCTCTTGCCTCTTTCTGCAGCCCTCTTGCCTCTTTCGGCAGCCCTCTTGTCTCTTTCTGCAACCCTCTTCTCTCTTTCTGTACTTTTTTTGCCCTTTTCTGCGCCTCTCCTGCCTCTTTCTGTGGTTTTCTTGCCTATTTCTGCATCTCTGTGACTTCTTTCTGTACCCATCTTGCCTCTGTCTGCACCTCTCTTCCTTCTTTCTGCACTTCGCTTGCCTCTTTCTGTACCTCTCCTGCCTCTTTCTGCAGTCATTTCTCTTGCCTCTTTCTGCACCTCTGTTGCTTCTTTCCGCACTTCTCCAGCTTCTTTTTATCTATCTGGCTTATTTCTGCACCCCTCTTCCCTTCTTTCACTTCTTGTGCCTCTTTCTGCATTTCTGTTGCTTCTTTCTGCAATTGTCGTGCCTCTTTCTGTACCCCGCTTGCCTCTTTCTACACTTGTGTTGCTTTTTTCAGCACTACTCTTGCTTCTTTCTGCAACTCTCTTGTTACTTTTTATACCAATCTTACTTCTTTCTACACCCCTATTCCATCTTTCTGAACTTATCTTGTCTCTTTCTGCACCTATCTTGCTTCTTTCTGCACTTCTCTAGCCTTTCTAAATTTCTGTTTCTTCTTTCTGCACTTCTCGTGTCTCTTTCTGTACCTCTCGTCCCCCATTCTGCACCTCTCTTTCATCATTCTGTACCTCTCTTGCCTTTTTTGTGTACCCCGTCATCTCTTTTTGCACTGTTCTTGCCTGTTTCTGTACCTCTCTTGCCTGTTTCTGCACTTCTCTAGTCTCTTTCTGTACCTCTCTTGCTTCTTTCTGCACTTTTCTAGCCTCTTTCTACATTTCCGTTGTTTCTTTCTGCACTTTTCTTGCCTCTTTCTGCTTTTTTGTTGCTTCTTGCCACACTTCTCTTGCCTCTTTCTATATCCCTCTTGCCTCTTTCTGCAGCCCTCTTGCCTCTTTCGGCAACCCTCTTGTCTCTTTCTGCACCCCTCTTCCCTCTTTCTGTGGTTTTCTTGCCTATTTCTGCATCTCTGTGACTTCTTTCTATACCCATCTTGCCTCTTTCTGCACCTCTCTTCCTTCTTTCTGCACTTCGCTTGCCTCTTTCTGTACCTCTCCTGCCTCTTTCTGCAGTCATTTCTCTTGCCTCTTTCTGCACCTCTGTTGCTTCTTTCCGCACTTCTCCAGCTTCTTTTTTATCCATCTGGCTTATTTCTGCACCCCTCTTCCCTTCTTTCACTTCTTGTGCCTCTTTCTGCAACTCTTTCGCTTCTTTCTGCACTTCTCTTACTTCTTTCTGCACCCCTCTTGCCTCTTTCTGCAACTCTGTTGCTTCTTTCTGCACTTCTCTTGCTTCTTTCTGCATGTCTCTTGCTTCTTTCTGCATGTCTCTTGCTTCTTTTTGCACCCCTCTTTCGTCTTTCTGCACTCATCTTTTTCATTTGTGCAATTCACCTTTCTCTTTCTGCACCACCTATGCCTCTTTCTACACCTCTCATGCCTCGTTCTGCTTAATTGCCTCTTTCTGACCTTCTCTTGCTCTTTTCTACACATCTCTTGTTTCTTTCAGCAACTCTCTTGTCTCTTTTATCACTTCACTTGCTTCTTTCTGCACCTATATTGCTTCTTTCAGCACTCTTGCTTCTTTCTGCACTTGTCTTGCATCTTTCTACACCTCTCTTGCCTATTTATACACTTGTTGTTCCTCACTTGCCTCATTCTGTACTCAAATGGGAAGTACAAGCTGTCAATTTTAAAGAACAGTGTGCTGTCGTTACTGAGTTATATGTCTACTTGTGCATGTATTCTCACATGTGTTATGCTTCTGAAGATGGTAGCTTACAAAGTGGGTAGCTTCTCCTAAAGGTGGTCAAATCTTCTCAGTTCTGCTCTGTCATTCGGTTGCACAGGCAGACATGTCTTATGCATACAGGTATTATAGAGCCCCTCAGATATACTATTGAATACCCATGTGCCCTGTATTATGAGCAGAAAGAAATACCTAGACCTTCTTGCACATACATTTACAGAGTATGCTGTTTGAAATACAGGTATTCAAGTATTTGTGAGTTTATTTTTATGTCACATCTCACTAGGTAAAAGCACAGATACACGCATGTATACGTTCACAAACCTGGTGATACTTACAACAGTGATATAGTTAGTTTTGCTGTTTTACATTTGGTAGGCTTAACATTCTGTGAAGTCGAGGAATAGAAAACCTTCACTAGAAAAGTGAGGTTTAAGACATCTTGGGAGAAGGATTAGTGATTAGGCTACTTTGTATGATTCTGCGGAAAGGTACAGTCGAAGTAGGCCTCTTTCTGAACCTCTGTTGGTTATTTCTGTATTTCTCTTGCTTCTTTCTGCACCTTTCTTCCTCTTTATGGACTTCTGTTGCCTCTTTCTGCATTTCTCTTGCTTCTTTCTAAACCTTTCTATCTCTTTCTGCACCTCTCTTGTCTGTTTCTGCACTTCTTTTGCTTCTTTCTCCGCATTTCTTCCTCTTTCTACACATGCCCTACCTATGTAGGCATAGTTAGAAATTAGCATTTAAAAAACCTTAGAAATTCACTTAAAAACGCACAGGTTTCAGGGAGGTTATAGTTAGGAATTAGCATTTAACCCCTTGTATGCTCATGACGAACTGAGCTCTTCATGGCATACAGTGCTTCGGTGCTCATGACGAGCTCAGCTCGTGGGTGCCCGATCCTATTGTATTTTACGGGGAAACTCCCCCCGCCCGCATCATCAATGACGTCAGTGTGCCAGGCGCGCTGACGTCATTGGAGGTTCCCTTTCTCCTCTGACGCGCAGGGAAGCCATTTGCTTCCTGCTGTCAGAGGAGAAACAGGTAAGTTTTGGGGCTGGGGAGGGGAGATTTAAATGAAAGAGGCATCAAGGGAAAGGAAAGGGTTTTCCTTTCCCTCAATGCCTCTTCTGAGCATTCCGGCTGCACGATCATGCGATCGTGCAGCAGGAATGCCCACTAGACACCAGGGATTTTTATTTTATTACGACTTTGGCAATGTTTGCTTGTTTGGGGAGCGGCCCCTTTAGGGGGCATTAATGTTTACAATGTCTGCAACCCGGGAGGGGACAGAAATGTGAATATTTAATTATAAAAATGGCGCAAAACCGGGCATGCTTTGGGGAGTGGCCCCTTGGGCAAGGGCCACTCCCCTGGGGGCCATTTTAGGGATGCCTCACCTAAATATTTAGTCTTGGGGAGCGACCCCTTAGGCAAGGGTCGCTCCCCTTTTGGGGGCAATGTTTATTGCTTTGTCTGCCCTCCTGGAGGGCATATTTTTTATTTTAATTTAGAAATGTTGCGATTATGCTGGGGAGTGGCCCCTTGTGCAATGGTCACTGCCATGGGGTACATTTTAAGGTGCATATATTTTAACATTTAATTATGGGGGGCATTATAAATCGCTTTGTCTGCCCCCTGAGAGGGCAGAATTATTATTTTTTTTAATTGGGCTAATGTGCTGGGGAATGGCTCCTTTGGCAAGGGCCACTTCCCTGGGGGCCATTTTAGAGATGCCTCACCTAAATATTTAGTCTCATGGAAGCTACTTTTTTAGCGCCAGGATGCTCATTCCGGAGCGACAGTTTTGCGCTCTATAAATACCTGATTACATTTACATTTACATTTACGTAAGAAGTTGGCCATCCATTTTCTTAACTTAGCAACTTTTAATGCTTTTATTGTGTTCAAGGAGTGTTCGCCTGCATCCAAGTTGACATTTCCTCAATTTCAGCACTCTGTGATATCTAGCCTTGTTGTTGTGGAACAAGCAAGTGTTCCTAGATTTGGAGTAGTGGAGGATGTGGCTCGATTGAAAGATTGTCACTTTCCTTATTACATTCCTCCCACATCTACAAAAGACTTTTCCACTAGGAGATGTAGAGTCTGTTGGCGAAAATGTTTGCGGAAGGAGACTCGTCTTTTCTGCCCTGGGTGTCCTTCTAACCCTGGGCTGTGTGTGCCTGCTTGTTATAGAGCTTACCACACACAAAATAATTTAAAGTGGACACTTTTCCATGTGGCACAATCCGCCCTAACCGCAAAGGTTTTCCGAAAGAGCTTGTTTGCAAAAAACTTCAGAGGGGTCAGAGCAGTTCCTTGCGTAGTGAAGAACTACTAGCTGTGAAATTTGAGGACAGGAGGGATGTGTACATGCTGACTACCATCCATGATGAGAGTACTTCACATGTGCCTGTTTGAGGTCAGGTTGCTGATGTGCACAAACCTGTGTGCATTCTGGACTAAAATAAGCACATGGGTGGTGTTGACAGAGTAGATCAGAGGTTGGAACCTTACACTGCTATTCGGAAGGCTTATGTTTGGTATAAGTGCCATACGTTTAACCTTGACCTTATGAAAGGTGTTGAAAGCAAGGGTTTTTCCATTGCTACCCATGAGGCATGGGTAGCCTCCTTTGCAGGAGGCTTAATATATCGCCCTCCGGGTAGCCCTTCGGGTTTTTTGGAATCATTCAGTGAATCTCTAAGTCACTACACTCTTCGCTACCCCCATTTTACCCTCCTAGGCGATTTTAACTTACATTTGGAATCTAAAACCGAACCTCAGGTAAAAAGTTTTCATCATACTCTGTAAATTTTCGGACTTTCGCAAAAAATAGATGGCAAAACTCACCTAGCAGGCCATACATTGGACGGGATTTGTTCCAACTTTCCCATACTATCTATTGACACCCCAATACCCCAACTTTGGAACGATCATTGTTTCATCCCATTTAGCATACAGCTATACCATCCTGCGAAAAAGGTAGTAAGAGGTTGTACATCCCCTAACATCCTAACAAACTGGACAGGGATAGCTAAGAATATCAGTCTTAGGAAATCAGTCTAGTCAGGGCTTCCTACCCTGTCGGGAGAAGTTGAGCTAGACTCAAAAACATTCCATTCCTGGATACAGACCGCCACGCGAGAATTAGCTCCCCCGAAGCGTCCCTGTAAGATGAAGACTAAATTTAAGAAATTAAGTGCCCCATGGTATACACCGGCCTTGGTGGAAGCCCACCTCCAGTGCAGGAAATGTGAACAGAAATGGAGGAGGGACTATGACCCCCCTAGCAAAAGATCTCTACATCCTAAAGAGGCGGGAATATCTCGCGTGTATATAAACAGCAAAGAGAAGCCACTATACTAAAATGATATCAGAGGCCCAACATAGACAAAAGACCGTCTTCTCTATAGTAAAAACTTTTACCCATCCGAAAGCCTTGCAGCCAGAAATTCCTCCTTCCCAAGACCTTTGTGACCAGATCGCAGATTATTTTGAAGAAAAAATAAAATCGATTCAGGAAGACTTTCCCCAGACAGAGATGATAGCTGGGACTGTAATGAAAAGCCCCAAAATTAAGGAACGTAGTGCTTTCAGCTCTTTTACACCAGTCATGTAGTTCCGTAGTTTGAGGGTCTGTGGTTCGGTGGTTCCGAACCTGTTTAATAAAGGTCATTGGAAATAGACGATTTTGGTGTCAGCGTACCGCAAATCACGAGTGCGGTGTGTACGAGTGTTTTCATCTTAATCGATCAATGAGAACACTACGTATCCAGGGATTTCGTTTGAACCCTCGGGTTCCATTTTGTGGACGGCAGCCATTTTGTGTGGTTGCCCTCACATAGGCCGATGACTGCGGCAGAGCGAGTCCTTGGGACACGTACACCTTAGCTGTCTTCTGAATGACCTGGCTGAACTGACACCCTTGCCCGAGGCTGACCTCGCTGAGCCAGTTCCTTGTTAAGCAGCTGGTCAGATAAAGATCAAAAAGCAGGACATTGCTGAAGTTTACAGTACACTGCACCCACCTTTCTATCTTGCTTCTCATCTGTTTCTGCTCCTTCCTTTACGACATAATCACTGATTTGGGTTGAGGTTTTATGATGGGTTTGTCCGGCCTGATCCAACAGGATATTGGAATGTGCTTGGTCATTTCTGGTGGGCTGGACAACGGAAAATGGGATTGTCGTCATGCGCTACTTTTGAAATGTCACACTGTCATTGGTTAGTTTGTATGTAATTGATGCTACTTTGGAATGTGATTTTTGGCATAAAAGTCCATTCTCCGCTCATTGAAATTGGCAAGTCTCTAGCGAACCACCCGTGTTGTGCTTCGTAGATCTCTGTTCCTGGTTGCAGCCAATAACCTTTGGTCTTTGATGTCATCGAGAAGTGTCCCGTGTCTCCGTTTGCCGAGGCAGGGGAATCCGAAGACTTCGAGCGTTTTCCCTGGCGCTGCTGGGTTCTAAAACCCGGTTCTTCAGTCACCTTAGCCCAATCCAGGGATGCCATAATGTCTTGTAAATCAGGGTCACCTCTAGACTCATGTCCTCCGTTTATTCTCCACCAAGTAGTGGACATAGTTAATCCCATTATTAACAGCATAGTTAATGGATCTCTTGGCAAAGGAACCGCGCCAAGAGACTGGAAAAAGGCCATAGTGAAACCTCTAATGAAAAAACTAAATAAAGATCCTTCAGAGCTTTCCAACTTGCGTCCTATTTCCCTTTTGCCAGTTCTTGGCAAAATAATGGAATCAATGGTCCATAAAGAACTCTCGAATTTCATGGAAAGATATGACCTTCTGCATCAACAACAATCAGGTTTCCGCAGTAAGCATTCTATAGAAACTGCTCTAATGGAAGTAGCTGACATCATAAAATCTATCCAAGACGAAGGAAAAAATGCCGTCTTGCTCTTGCTCGATCTGTCGGTGGCGTTTGACACCATGGGCCCGATGTAGGTAAACGCGATTTTCCGATTTCAAAATACCGAGGCGGGCCGAATCGGTATTCTGAAATCGGAAAACGATATGTAGGAAAAAAATACCGAATGAAAACCGAATCGGTCGGCATCGGTAATGAGAATCGGTACGTTCCGATTCAGCTCGTTCCGAATCGGAAATTACCGAATTGGCCAACAACGAATCGGAAAACACCGAATCGGCTCTCACCGAATCGGATAGTTCCGAATCGGCGAATACCGATTCGGTGAAAGCCGATTCGGTAAAAACCGAATCGGCAATCATAGACCCATGGCGAAAAAGCCCATAGGAATGCATTGCATGAACCGATTCGGCTTTTACCGATTCGGATAATACCGAATCGGATTTTACCGATTCGGCTAATACCGAATCGGTAAAAGCCGATTCGGCAATAGGCGATTCAGCCAATGAGGTGGCTCCCCCTCCCCCACCCAAACAGGGAGTGGCAACCCTGGCAGGTGCAGACAATTAAGAAGTTTCTAGAAGTTACTGGAAAGCCTGCCTGAGCCCAACACACAGTTAGCAGCAGTGGGAGAAGGAGGTTGCAGACTGAACAGCAGCAAAATGGCAGATCAGGCAGGAAGCCAGAAGTCCTCCCAAAAGAGGAAGCCCAAATTCACCACCACAGAACTGCAGGTGCTGGTTGAGGAGGTGGTGAGGGTGCACCGCCAGCTCTTTGGCAGGCTGTCCCTCAACGTGCCAGACAGCACGAAGAGGAGATTGTGGACCGACATCGCACAGAAGGTCAATGCTGCTGGAGTCACCCCCAGGTCCATTGAGGAACTAAAGAAAAGGTTCTACGGCCTCCGCAGCCTCACGAAGAGGAAGCTGGCCGAAATCCAGAGGCAGGCTGGACACACCGGAGGAGGCCAGAACCCGGCGCCACCCCTCACCGAGCTGGAGGAAATTGTCTCCAGCACCATCGAGAGGGCGAGCATCGTAGGGATCGGGACCCTGGACAGCACTGCGATGGCCACAGCTACAGGTAAGAAGCATGCGCATCATGACACACCCTACCAGACACCTCCCCATTAGACACAATGCATAGGCAAACACCAGCACTGTACTGCCACCAACATACAAGAGACAAGCATCATGGTACATGTAGTCAGCAGAAGTTAGCCAGATATGTCAGTGCAGAATCACAAGACAGGAAACAGTGTGACACGGTGTAAGGAGATGCAAGGACATGTGGAATGCCATAATTGTACTGCCTGTAATACATCGGCACTCAGTTTACAAATGCTTCTTTGTACCTAGGGGCACCATCAGGCAGCACCACTGTGGCAGCAGAGGGAGCCTCGACATCTACTACTGCAGTGGCAGGGCCGAGCACCAGCCAGCCTGGCCAGGAGGAGGAGGATGAGGATGAGGAAGGAGACACCACAGGGCTTGGAATGGAGGGAGTCCTGGTGATTGATTTCCAGGCAGTGCACTCCCCAGTACTGCCCAGCTCACCCCCCTTGCAATTTTCACCATGCAACTCCCCAACAAGGCAGACCATTCCGCCGACAACAGCTCCTGCCACAACCGTGGCCTTGCCACCCGTCCTACCTGTCCTGGGAGCAGGGGCACCGGGACCGGCCAGCACCACACCACCACCAGTGGCACCCCAGCCCACTCAGCAGGCCGGAGGCAGCAGTGCCAGACGCCGTGCCACCACCACCACCACCACCACTGCTGCACCAGCACGGGAGGGCAGTGTGTTCCTGGGCCTGGAGGGCCAGATGGTCAAAATCCAGCGCCAACAGGCCAGATCCACCATGGCCTGCCAACGCCAGCTCCTGCAGCACAACCTGCAGATGGGGGAGTTGGTGAAGGGGTTCCAGGCTGTTGTGGACAGCAACAAGGAGGTGGCAGCAGGGTTGGGCAGGCTGACCACTGCCATCACCCACTCCTCTGCCAGGCAGGAGGAGCATGAGGTTGCGCGCAGGAGGGATGCCCGGGTGCTCAACCGGGCCATGGCCCGCCTTGCAGCGGCGACCGCCCAGCTGTGCATTCGAAGCGCAAATCAGGAGTCGGTGCAGAGTCAGCAAACGGCTGAGCTGACCAGGGGGATGGCCAGGATCACCACGGCCATGGAGGCCATGTTAATTTCAAACGCCGCCTCCAATCCTGCCCTGGACCTGGGTGATGCTGGAGACAGCAGCAGCCGCAGCAGCCCGGCCAGCGCTGCATCAGAGCCAAGGAGGAGCACCAGGCGATCCGCTGATGCTGCAGGCCATTCGGAGGGGGCCGGGGGACACCCCAGTGGGTCTGGAAAGCGGGCCAAAAAATAGGCTGGCAAGGGGGGATGATCATACCAGGACCCTGGACTTTATTTGTTTTGACAGACTCCATTTTTTGATGCACTTCAGTGATGTAACTGTGGTGCATCACTATTAAAAATTTTATTTTCCAAGCAACATTTAGCTGTCTTTGCATCTGTACTCAGTCAGAAATAGTTCTCAGTGATCTCCTCACGTCTGTATCTGCCATCACATGGCGTACACACCCCAGCTGGCTGTGTCAGTGGCACAGCTTCGTCGTCGTCATAGTCCTCGTAGTCAGACAACTCCACCTCAGTGCCCTTCTTGACCGCAAGGTTGTGTAACATTGCACATACAGCTATGATCTTGCAGCAGGTGATGGGGGTATACTGCCTTGCACCTCCACTCTTGTGCAGGCATCTGAATCTACTTTTCCAGATGCCAAAGGTCCGTTCAACAACATTCCTGGTGCGTATGTGGGCCCGGTTATACCTCCTTTGGCTGGGTGTGGAGGGGTTGAGGTAGGGGGTGAGTATGAATGAGCGGAGGGCATATGCACTGTCGCCTGGAAGAGAAAGGGGTCACATTAGACACATGCATACATGTATTACACCTACCTACTATGTGTTATGGGGGTCTGATGATGTGGCTCACCTAGGAGGTATCCTTCTCCAAAATCGCCAGCCATCAGCCGTGCATATATGCCGCTCTGTTGGAATATATAGGAGTCATGGGTACTCCCTGGAAATTTTGCTACCAGGTCTGTGATGGTGCACTTGGCATTGCAGATCACCTGCACGTTGATGGTGTGTGTCGATTTCCGATTGCGGTATATGTATTCGGTGTCCGCTGGTGGGCAAATCGGAATATGCGTGCCATCTATGCAACCGATGACTTGGGGAAAGTGTGCCATCTGGTAGAAGTCAGCTTTGGTTTGTAGCAGTTCTGCGTGGGTTGCAGGGAATGAGATGTATTGGTCCATCCTGTCTATCATGGCGTCAAGGAATATGTGGAAGAACCTTGACAGGCTGCTCTGGCTCACCCCTCCTGCTGCTGCTGCTCCACTTTGATAGCTGCCAGACGCTACCAGGTGTAGGCTGCATAGCACCTGGACGTGCGCAGGGATGGCGTGTGCCCTTGGGGTGTGGTGGTCCAAGTATGGCTTAAGGTCCCTGATGAGCTCAAGTATGGTGTCAGAGTCCAGCCTGTATCTCTGTAGGATCTCAGCCTCAGTGAGCATGAACAGGGTTATCCTCTGTCTGTAGACCTGTTCATTTCTTAGCCATTCCCTCTGTCCTTCCTGCTGTAGCCGTAGCCGCCTCGCAATGACATAGAAAGCTGCCATCCTGCAAGTTGCAATGCATTTTGGGACTGTTTATATGGGTTGGAGTAGGTTACCACCTGATTGCAATCCATGGTAAATACCGAGTGAATTCTACCGATTTTGAGCCGATTTCGGTGTTTCTGTGCCTCCCTACATCTCGGAATCGGGGAATTTCCCGATCGGAGATTCATACGAATCGGCATGTTTTCCGATTCGGATCATGTCCGAATCGGTATTTGTACCGATTCGGTACATGGACCGAATCGGTGATTTTCCGATTCGGTGTCAGTAACGAATCGGTAGTGGGACCGAATCGGTGATTTTCCGATTCGGTGTCACTAACGATTCGGTAGTGGGACCGAATCGGTGATTTTCCGATTCGGTGTCACTAACGATTCGGTAGTGGGACCGAATCGGGGATTTTCCGATTCGGTGTCACTAACGATTCGGTACATGGACCGATTCGGTCTTTGTAACCGAATCGGTGTTTTTCCGATTCGTTACATATCCGATTTTCGGTATGTACGTATCGGATTCTTTCACATTCGGTACACATTCCGATTCGGTTTTCTATCCGATTCGTTCTGTTTCTGGTTCCCTACATCTCGATGGCTGTTTACCGATCGGTAAGGGCCAAAAATCGGTATTTTCGGCCGATACCGATCGGTAAAGCCCTACCTACATCGGGCCTCATATGTCTTAACATCCTCATAAATAGATTGAGAGGGAATGGTGTAACAGACATAGCTCTTGACTGGATTGTATCCTTCCTTACAGATAGAACACAGAAGGTATCTTTAGGACCTTTTATTTCAAAAGAAAAACAAACAAATGCAGGGGTCCCCCAGGGATCGATTTTGAGCCCTCTTCTTTTTAATATTTATATGGCTCCCCTGATTACTCTCATTCAATCATTTGGCATATGTGTCACTTCATATGCCGACGATACGCAACTCATTCTATCCCTGGATAAAACTACCACCAGAGCAGAGGCAAACTTTCAAAATTGCTTAACGGAGGTTTTTCGGTGGATGACAACCAACCACCTTAAATGCAATTCAAATAAAACAGAAATTCTGCCTATGGGGAAAAATAATAGTTTCTGCCCCAGTAAATGGTGCCCCGAAGATACCTCTCCACCGCCTGACGTGGTTGAGTCAGCCAGAAACCTTGGTATTCTCTTTGACTCGTCTCTCTCTTTTGATCATCATGTGAGAAACCTAGCATGTAGCTGTTTCAATATGATAAAATCTTTGAAGAAGTTTTTCGACTTTCTTCCTATTGAAGCGAGAAAGTATGTGGCAGCGTCACTCCTACTTTCCCGCTTAGATTACTGCAATGGCCTTATGGCTGGAATAAAGAAACAAACATTAAAGAAGCTGCAAAGTGTCCAACATGCGGCAGCACAGTTAGTGTTAAAACTTCCTAGGAGATCTTCTGCATCGGCAGCACTTAGAACTTTGCATTGGCTCCTGATGCATAAAAGAATCTTTTTTAACCCCTTTGATGCTGATGACGAGCTCAGCTCGTCATCAGCTACGGCGTTCGTATGCTGATGACGAGCTGAGCTCGTCATGTAACGCGGGGGTTTGGAAAATCCAGCGCACAGCGGGAAAATAATAAAATAACTGCTTACAGAGCTTTAAACGACACTGGACCTAAGTATCTGTCGAAAAGACTATCTCGCTATAATCCAACTAGAGTCTTGAGATCAGCGGGGCTCAATCTTGCTAAAGTTCCTAAATTTCATCTTAAAATGAAAGGAGGTAAATTACTTGGTGTCCTTGCCCATAAAGCCTGGAATGCTATGCCAAATGACCTTAGATTGCAACCCACCGAAGAGGCCTTTAGAAAGAAACTTAAAACCTGGATATATAATCTGCCAGACTCATATGTGTTTGCTGCCATTTAGCACTTTTCCAGATTTCTCATGGAAGCTACTTTTTTAGCGCCAGGATGCTCATTCCGGAGCGACAGTTTTGCGCTCTATAAATACCTGATTACATTTACATTTACATTTACATTTACGTAAGAAGTTGGCCATCCATTTTCTTAACTTAGCAACTTTTAATGCTTTTATTGTGTTCAAGGAGTGTTCTCCTGCATCCAAGTTGACATTTCTTCAATTTCAGCACTCTGTGATATCTAGCCTTGTTGCTGTGGAACAAGTAAGTGTTCCTAGAATTGGAGTAGTGGAGGATGCGGCTCGATTGAAAGATTGTCACTTTCCTTATTACATTCCTCCCACATCTACAAAAGACTTTTCCACTAGGAGATGTAGAGTCTGTTGGCGAAAATGTTTGCGGAAGGAGACTCGTCTTTTCTTCCCTGGGTGTCCTTCTAACCCTGGGCTGTGTGTGCCTGCTTGTTATAGAGCTTACCACACACAAAATAATTTTGGGAGTATCCATGAGTGGTAAAATGAACTTTCTTGTCTGTATTTTCAAAAATTAGTATTCTATTTTAAGGTTGGTATTAGTGCAATGTATTTAGTTTCAGATTTTTTGTTACTAGATTTGTATCTATTTACAATTTGTTTTTTTTTGTTTTGTACAAAAAATTCAAAATGTGATGGCGGTGTGTGTAGGCTGGCGCTTGGCTGGTGGTGTGCTTAGACCGGCGATTGGCTGGCGGTGTGTAGATTGGTTCTTGGCTGGAGGTGTGCGTGGATTGATGCTTGGCTGGTGGTGTGCGTGGATTAGCTCTTGGCTGGCGGTGTGCGTGGATTGGGGCTTGGCTGGCGGTGTACGTGGAGTGGCACTTGGCTGGTGGTGTGCGTGGAGTGGTGCTTGGCTTGCTGTGTGTGTGGAGTGGCGCTTGGCTGGCGGTGTGCGTGGAGTGGAGCTTGGCTGGCGGTGTGCATGGAGTGGCGCTTGGCTGGCGGTGTGCGTGGATTGGCGCTTGGCTGGCAGAGTGCGTGGATTGGCGCTAGGCTGACGATGTCCATGGCCTGGTGCTTGGATGGTGGTGTGGGTGAACTGGCGCTCGGCTGGCGGTGTGTGAGTAGTTACTTTCTGTTGGTCACTACACACACTGCTAGCTGAGCGCCTTTCCTTGCAGTTCATCACTTTGTGTAGTTGCTGTGTCAGGAATGTGGGAGTGTGAAAGTGATGGGCCCTTGAATGGCGCTGCCTGCTGGTGTGAGTGTTGTAATGTGATGGGCCCGTGGCTGGCGGTATGAAAGGTGAATGAATGACCTGTAAAGAGGTTGGTGCCTTGACGTGGCTTTACAGCTCACGAGCTGTGAGTCAATGGTTCAGTCTCTCATCCCTTCAATTATTAACAGTGCGCTTCATTTTTGTGAAATGACTTGCTAATACACTTGTATATACTGAATCATCACTCACCCTCATGCCAAATCCAACCAGTATGTGTGTGTGTTTGAGGTTTAAATGGCTATGCAGTAATATTTGTCTTTTTTTCTCTTTCTGAAGCAGTGTGTACCTTGTCCCTTTTTGTGAATGTTGTAATGTGTTGTTTTTGCTCCCGGATGGTGTGAATGGTCTTGTGTGTATCAGGTATGAAAGGTGCCTGAATGGCTTTTAAAACGGTCTGTGCCTTGTCGTGGCTTTACAGCTCACGAGTTGCGAGTCATTGGTTTGGTTTTTGTGCATTTAATTATTGACAGAGCATTTCATTTGTGTGAAATCTCTTGTTAATAAAATGTTATGTACTGAACCATCACTCGCCCTCGAGCCAAATCCAAACAGTATGTGTGTGTGTTTGAGAAATAGATAGCTGTGCTGGAATGTTTGACTTTTGAGTGTCTCTGTTAAGGTTAACATTACAGCAAAGAATAACTTACTAAATGTAGATATTATTGTTAAACCATGGGAGTATATGGTGATGTCTCTCTTGTGAATTCCAAGTTATTTTGTCCTGCAAACTTGAAAATGTCTGTCACAATTTCCATGCAATATTGTCCCAAAAATCTCATGCTGTAGAACTGAACACATAATTAAGTTAAAACAAGTTGGTTTTGCAAGGCAAGGGCCCAAAACATTTTGAGGCAACAGCGACATTGCATATCAAAAAATGTTTTGGGCCTTTGCCTGTCGCAGGTACTCAGGCCTCCCACACAAGTGAGGTACCATTTTTATCGGGAGACCTGGGGGAATTCTGGGTGGTAGGAAATTTGTGTGAGCCCAGTGATGCCATGCTTTCCCACACACAAAAGTATGAAAAAAATGATTTTTTCAGCTAAAATTGAGGTTTGTAAGGGATTCTGGGTAACGGAACGTTGGGGGATCCACGCAAGCCATACTTCTTTGAAAGTCCCCGGATATCTACTTTTCAGAAATATGTAGGTTTGGTAGGTTTCCCTAGATGGTTGTCGAGCACGGGGCCAAAAGCCCAGGTGACTCCCCTTGCAAAAGCAGGTGGTTTTGACATAGGCAATTTTGAAGTTGCCTCACTACGTATGGGGCCCTTGCCTGTCGCGGGTACTTGGGCTTCCCTCACAAGCGAGGCACCATTTTTATCAGAAGACCTGGGGCAACGTCCGGTGGTAGGAAATTTGTCTGAGCCCGGTGATGCCATGCTTTCCCATACAAAAATGTGTGAAAAAACAGTTTTTTTCAATTAAAATTGAGGTTTGCAAGGGATTCTGGGTAATGGAATGTTGGGGGATCCACGCAAGCCATACCTCCTTGAAAGCCCCCAGGTGTCTACTTTCCAGAAATGTGTGGGTTTGGTAGGTCTCCTTAGGAGCCGGCAGAGCTAGGGTTAAAAAACTACAGCTAGGCACTTGGCCAAAAAAGGGTCATTTTTAACTGCAAAATTGAGGTGTGACCACGTTGCGTTTGGCGCCGTTTCCTGTCGCAGGCACTAGACCGACCCACACAAGTGGGGTACCATTTTTCCCAAAAGACTTTGGGGAACGCAGGGTGGAAGGAAATTTGTGGATCCACGCAGATTCCAGAACTTTCCACCACAGAAATGTGGAGAAAAGGTGTTTTGTCAATTTTTTAGGTTGGCAAGGGATTCTGGGTAACAGAACCTGATGGAAGCTGTCAAGTCACCTCATCCTGGATTCCCCTGGGTGTCTAGTTTTCAAATATGTATAGGTTTGCTAGGTTTTCCTAGGTGCCGGCAGAGCTAGGGTTAAAAAACTACAGCTAGGCACTTTGCCAAAAAAGGGTCATTTTTCACTGTGAAATTGAGGAGTGACCAAGTTGTGTTTAGCACCGTTTCCTGTCGCAGGCACTAGGCCGACCCACACAAGTGGGGTACCATTTTTCTCAGAAGACTTTGGGAAACGCAGGGTGAAAGAAAATGTGTGGATCCACGCAGATTCCAGAACTTCACATCACAGAAATGTGGAGAAAATGTGTTTTTTTGTCAATTGTTTAGGTTTGCAGGGGATTCTGGGTAACAGAACCTGGTGGGAGGTAGTCACGTCACCCCATCCTGGCTTCCCCTGGGTGTCTAGTTTTCACAAATGTATAGGTTTGCTAGGTTTCCTTAGGAGCCGGCAGAGCTAGGATTAGAAAACTACAGCTAGGCACTTTGCCAAAAAAAGGTCATTTTTCACTGTGAAATTGAGGTGTGACCACGTTGTATTTTGCGCTGTTTCCTGTCGCAGGCACTAGGCAGACCCACACAAGTGGGGTACCATTTTTCTCAAACGACTTTTGGGAACGCAGGGTGGAAGGAAATTTGAATCAAAGCAGATTCCAGAACTTTCCACCACAGAAATGTGGAGAAAATGTGTTCTTTTGGTCAATTTTTTAGGTTTATTTATTTTATTTATTTGCTGGTTTGTATAGCGCTAGGAATAGACTCCCGAAGGAGTAACTCCACGCTTGTGACAGCTGGCCTGAGGAACTATGGAGGTAGCAAGGTTATTAAAATTTATTTAAGACAGATGATCTAGATCCCAAGAAAGGGAAGTTAGCTAAAATGAACTAAACAAAAAAGTATTCAAGTTCTTTCTAAAACGGAGATGGTTGGGACATTGTCTCAATGAAAGTGGGAGCGCGTTCCAGAAATTAGGACCCACCACAGACAAGGCCCTACCGCCTAGCCTAGTTTTACTGATCTTGGGTACATTCAATAGCAGCTGTTCGCTGGACCTAAGGGTGCGGGCAGGAACATATGGGACACATTTTCTTGCCAAATATTCTGGTCCTAGTTCATGAAGACCTTCATGAATGATACAGCAGGTCTTGAACTTCACTCGTAGACGTACAGGCAGCCAGTGAAGTTTGTGTAATAGAGGTTTAGATGGAGATCTGGGAGGTGCATTGAGCACCAACCTGGCTGCTGTATTTTGCACTACCTGCAGACGATCTAGTACCTCTTCATTTGCACCTGCCAGGAGACCATTACAATAATGAAGACGGCTGATCACTAGAGCCTGAACTTAAGTTCTCCTATGGGAGTCAGGAAGGAAAGGGAATATCCCACGGAGAAGACCTATCACGTGGAAACAAGATCCCACAGTGATATTGACATGCTGTTTCATGGTCAACTCCGGTTCCAATCGTACCCCCAGGTTCTTGATTATTGATTTAGGTTCAGGGACTGGGCCTAAGTCCAGTGGCCTCCAATCAGGGGACCATTGGACCCTGGCTTTACTGAAAAGCATCACCTCGGTCTTCCCAACATTGCATTGAAGAAAGTTGGAAGACATCCATCGCGCTACTGCCTTCATCCCATAGGAGAAAGATTGTATAATCTCCGGTGTTAGTTGTTTAAAGGGGAAGAGCAGCTGCGTATCGTCAGCGTAGGACACTGGGCAGAAGCCAAAGGCTCTGGTTATTTCTGCCAAGGGAGCCACATAGGTATTAAACAGGGTCGGGCTCAAACACGATCCCTGCGGGACCCCCTTGGTAATCTTAACCTCTTCCGACCTAAACTCACCCATGATGACGCATTGGGTGCGGTTGGAGAGGAAGCTTTTAATCCAGTCCAGTGCCTTGCCGCCGATTCCACTCACAGACAGTCGTTCGATCAAGATGTTGTGTGAGATGGTATCGAACGCTGCCGATAAATCCAGCAGCACCAGGACAACGGAATAGCCATTGTCCTGGTACATACGTAGATCGTCCGTTATCGACAGCAGGGCCGTTTCGGTGCTATATTTTGGCCTAAAACCTGACTGTGATGGATCAAGGCTGCCTGATTGTTCAAGGTAGTTAGAAAGATGTTTATTGGTGTGCTTCTCGATGATTTTCCCTAAAAATGGTAACAGGGAAATCGGCCTGTGATTAGACATGTTGGTCCAGGGGGAGGATGTATTCTTCCTAATTGGTCTAACTAGGGCCGTTTTCCATTGCTATGGGACATTTGCTGTTGTAAGTGAGAGATTCACCAGTCTCTGAATATCGGGACCAAGTGTTCTCCCTAAAGGACCCATAAGCCTGGCTGGAAGTGAATCAGCTGGGCTCCTACTTTTGATGTCAGTGAGCAGCTTCTGAACCTCTGGTAAGGATATTTCAGGGAAATCATTGAAAGAGTAGGAATTGGTAGGCACAATTTGTACCAAAGTTTGATTATCCTGGCTAGTCGTGGCTGAGATAAGTGCCTCTATCTTTTCATAAATGGCATCGATTTTTTCAGTGAAAGAGTTCGAAATGCTATCGCAAAAGTGTTGTGATGCCATGTCTGCACTTTCACATGCTACAGGTTTTTAAAAAGTGATGACAATCTGGTACAGTACTTTAGAATCGTTGCCAGCTGCCTCTAACTGTGAGGTAACATGGTTCTTGCGTGCAGATCGTATAGCTTTGTGATAGATGTTTAGGGCCTTTTGATAGTTGGTTTTGTCTTCCTCTAAGTAGGATTTTCTCCATATCTTTTCTGTCTTTCTAGCCCTGCGTTTATGGCTACGCAGTTCTTCCGAAAACCAGACCTCTTGTTTCCTTGCAAGGAGCTTTTTAAAGGTTTTTAGCGGGGCAATTTGTTGTACCGCAGTATTTATGGCTAGATCCCATTTAGAAAGAGCGGTATTTATGTCATCTGTAGGCAGAATGAGAGGGGGGAGATATTCCTGTTCAAAATTAGTGTTGGTAATTTTATGCCATTGCCTTCGTTTGGATGGAATTTGAACAGGGGGAATGGAACATGCGCCCTTCTCAGGCATAGAGAACTCAAGCACTAAGTGGTCTGTCCAGTGGTATTGTTTAGGTGCATAGCATTCGATACCAGGAAAATTGGATATTATCATATCTAAGGTGTGCCCTGCTTGATGTGTAGGTCCACAGTTATATTGTTTTAGTCCTATTAAGGATAGTTCGGCCAGGAAGGATTGTACCTCACTATTATTTTCTTCCTCGCTATGGATGTTGAAGTCCCCAAGCAGCAAAAAATCTTTATCTGGGCCCACATGAGGTGCTAGTGCTTCCACTAACTGTTTAGAGGTACTTTTTATGGGGCCTGGGGGACGATAAACCAAAGCTCCTTTCCTACTGTGTTTTGCTGATGAGCCGATCCTAAAGATCAACATTTCGAAAGCCGGGTTACACCATTGATCAAGAAACGAAACCGAGATGTTATCTTTGAATACAATTGCTATTCCCCCACCAACTTTTTTGGGTCTGTCCATTCTAATAATCTTATAACCCTCCAGTATACCAAGGGTGATAGCTGGAGTAGAGTGGGGTTTGAGCCATGTCTCCGTTAGAAAGCACAAATCGGCTTTATGTGTAGAGATAAGGTCCCAAACTTCAATATAGTGCTTTGCTAAGGATCTTATATTGCATAGTAGGTTCTTTCCTCCCTGGACTATAACAGTAGGAATATTAACAGTATATTGTTGGGGGGATGTATCTTTTTCTATCTGGAATTGAATATGGCACAATCTACACGAAAATGGTCCTTCAGGAAAGCAGTGGTGTAGTTGCTTACAGTTGTTTGTTGGCGAATTGAAACGTAAAGACATTATAGCCCGTGAAGAGTAGAACAGCCTAGATTCCTTAAAATCCCCAGAAGTTACTGCCATGGCCCCTGGTCCCGTCCGGTCGAGGACGGGCTTCTCTCTGGCGCATCTCAGGCGCTTCGCTGCGCGTGACCGCTGCGCGCTTTCTGTGACGAGGGGGCTAAATACCCCTCTGCATGCAGCAGCTAGAGCGCTGACCGCTCGATGTGGGCGGAAGTCACCTGGCTCTGCCTGACCCGCCCTCCGCTCAACGGCACTGGTTGCCGAGTCGGACCGGGGCGGGCAGGACGAGTGAACGAGCCCAGGCTGTGTCAACAGTAAGTTTTCTTTAAAGCGCGTAAGCCCCTAATTGTAGCGCTAATAGACAAACAATGTGCTACGAGCGTTATTAAAGTACGGTGCTATTTAAAAATCATTCAGCAATTACAATTTTGAAAATTCATATGCAACATCAATTGCTCACAGCATACAGCGTCAGCGGGTCGGGGAGACACTGCCACCGTCCTCCCTACCGCAATTCGCCGCCTGCTCCTCGCAGCCTAAATACCCCTCTGCGTGCAGCAGCTAGAGCGCTGACCGCTCGATGTGGGCGGAAGTCACCTGGCTCTGCCTGACCCGCCCTCCGCTCAACGGCACTGGTTGCCGAGTCGGACCGGGGCGGGCAGGACAAGTGATCGAGCCCAGGCTGTGTCAACAGTAAGTTTTCTTTAAAGCGCGTAAGCCCCTAATTGTAGCGCTAATAGACAAACAATGTGCTACGAGCGTTATTAAAATACGGCGCTATTTAAAAATCATTCAGCAATTACAATTTTTAAAATTCATATGCTACATCAATTGCTCACAGCATACAGCGTCAGCGGGTCGGGGAGACACTGCCACCGTCCTCCCTACCGCCAGGGATCCTGGGTAATAAACCCTGGTGGGAGGCAGTGAAGTCACCCTATCCTGGATTTCCCTGGGTGTCTAATTTTTATAAATGTATAGGTTTGCTAGGTTTCCCTAGGTGCTGGCAGAGCTATGGTTCAAAAACTACAGCTAGGCACTTTGCCAAAAAAGGGTCATTTTTCACTGCAAAATTAAGGTGTGACCATGTTGCGTTTTGCACCGATTCCTGTCGCAGGCACTAGGCCGACCCCCACATGTGGGGTACCATTTTTCTTGTAAGACTTTGGGGATCGCAGGGTAGAAGGAAATGTGTGGATCCACGCAGATTCCAGAACTCTCCACCACAGACATTTGGAGAAAATGTGTTTTTTTGTCCATTTTTTAGGTTTGCAAGGGATTCTGGGTAACAGAACCTGGTGGAAGGCAGTCAAGTCACCCCATCCTGGCTTCCCATGGCTGTCTAGTTTTCAAAAATGTATTGGTTTGCTAGGTTTCCCTAGGTGCCGGCAGAGCTAGGATTAAAAAACTACAGCTAGGCACTTTGCCAAAAAAAGGTCATTTTTCACTCTGAAATTGAGGTGTGACCACGTTGCATTTTTCTCAAACGACTTTGGGGAACGCAGGGTGGAAGGAAATGTGTGGATCCAAGCAGATTCCAGAACTTTACACCACAGAAATGTGGAGAAAATTTGTTTTTTTGTCCATTTTTTTGTCAATTGTTTAGGTTTGCAAGGGATTCTGGGTAACAGAGCCTGGTGGGAGGTAGTCAAGTCACCCCATACTGGCTTCCCCTGGGTGTCTAGTTTTAAAAAATGTATAGGTTTGCTAGGTTTCCTTAGGAGCCGGCAGAGCTAGGATAAAAAAACTACAGCTAGGCACTTTGCCAAAAAAAGATCATTTTTCACAGTGAAATTGAGGTGTGACCACGTTGCATTTTGCGCCGTTTCCTCACCACCCCCTTTTCTGAATCGTTTCCTGTCGCAGGCACTAGGCGGACCCACACAAGTGGGGTACCATTTTTCTCAAAAGACTTTGGGGAACGCAGGGTGGAAGGAAATTTGTGGATCCAAGAAGATTCCAGAACTTTCCACCACAGAAATGTGGAGAAAATGTGTTTTTTTGGTCAATTTTTTAGGTTTGCAAGGGATCCTGGGTAATAGACCCTGGTGGAAGGCAGTGAAGTCACCCCATCCTGGATTTCCCTGGGTGTCTAATATTTATAAATGTATAGGTTTGCTAGGTTTCCCTAGGAGCCGGCAGAGCTATGGTTAAAAAACTACAGCTAGGCACTTTGCCAAAAAAGGGTCATTTTTCACTGCAAAATTAAGGTGTGACCATGTTGCGTTTTGCACCGATTCCTGTCACAGGCACTAGGCCGACCCCCACATGTGGGGTACCATTTTTCTTGTAAGACTTTGGGGATCGCAGGGTAGAAGGAAATTTGTGGATCCACGCAGATTCCAGAACTCTCCACCACAGAAATGTGGAGAAAATGTGTTCTTTTGTCCATTTTTTAGGTTTGCAAGAGATTCTGGGTAACAAAACCTTTTGGGAGACAGTCAAGTCACCCAATCCTGGATTTCCCAGCGTGTCTACTTTTCAAAAATGTATAGGTTTGCTAGGTTTGCCTAGGTGCCGGCAGAGCTAGGGTTAAAAAACTACAGCTAGGCACTTTGCCAAAAAAGGGCCATTTTTCACTGCGAAATTGAGGTGTGACCACGTTGTGTTTTGCGCCGTTTCCTGTCGCGGGCCCAAGGCTGACCCACACAAGTGAGGTACCATTTTTATCAGGAGACCTAAGGTAATTTAGATGTGTAAATCAACTGTTATTACCTATTGAGTTTTCATGCATTTCTTCCTTCCAAATGAAAGACATATTGTAAAAAAAAAGTCATTTTGAAAAATGACCAATCATTCTCATGCTAGTAAAAGAATTACCAATTTTGAAAATGTGCAAATATATACTGTTTCTAAACTCTTTAATTTGTACCCAATTCAGAAATACATAGGTGTCTTTCATACCAATTTTTTCATGTGTACATTTTCCCAGAATAAATACCAATACAAGCTGCTGCTCAGTTTGTGGCTCTGGGTTCGTCGGGTTCTTGGTGAACCTACAAGTTCTATATATCCCCACAACCAGGAAGGTCCCGCGGATGTAACAGTATATTGTTTTCAAAGAGCTGTCATATACACAAGAAGTTACAGGTGAAAACGTTGAGACGAAAGGCTGTTTTTTCAGTTTTTCTATAAAGAAACCTCCATGGATTTAGACATACCCCTTTCCGACTTCAGAATTTTCTCTATGTTTCTAAATTGTATAGTTTTCCAGGAACATTATTGCTTTCATACTCATTTTTACCATTAACTGGAAGGAGGTTGAAAGCACAAAAAATAGCAAAAATAGGCTATGTCCCAGAAAAATGCCAAAACTGTGTGAAAAATGTTGGTTCTCTGACAAAAGACTGTCATTACCTAAAAGCTGGGAAAATGGTGATTTCAACCCCACAAACCCTTTTTTGATAACATGTGCAGGGAAAAACCCAGAGGCTTTGATTTGCAGCTCGTTTTTCCCATTTTTCTGAAGAATTTTTTTTTTTTACTGTATTTTGCTTAATTTCTGGGACCCCTCCAAGGGAATCCACAAACTCCTAGCCTAGCAGCAAAGGGGTTAAAATACCTTAGATATTCAATGAAAAAACCTCAGGTTTGAGGAATGTTATAGTTAGGCTGATATTTCACTCATACAAAACCAGGGAAATTTAGCTGTTATAGTTAGCTGAGCTAACTATAACTCGCCCCCCGCAATTTACTGCTGATGATGTCACATATAATATCACTATTGACATCTCAAATGACATCACTGACTTTATTTTATGCTCATAATAGACAACTTTAACCCCAGATAAAGTAAAAAAAATTATTGCTTTGCGTCTTTTGCAAAATAAGGTGTGACCAGTGTTTTATTATTTAAACAGCGCCTGTCTTGAATTCTGTAAGAGGCCCTTCACACTGGAGTTATCATGGAAGATTCTGAGAGCAGTGCCTAAGATGCAGCTCTGCAGGCCCTGACTTTCATCCTATGAAGGAATAGAACTGCAGCCAGATGTATGCAGATTTGCACACTCAAATAAAGTACGTTTGTTAATTCACTGATGCCGGCTTTCTGAGACAATACATCCAGGTATGGGATTAGATCATTCCAACATGGTCTGGCAGTAGAGTACTCCCACAACGCTCTTGTTAGAGTAGGGGTATTATTGATAGATAGGAGTAATGTTAGGAACAATTACCATATTTTAATTGTTTGTGTTTTTCACGAGCCTAACAATGCTTATAACAATGATGTGTCTCATCTGTTTAATATTTGCAGTTCATGTTTTATTTACAAGGATTAGATATTTTCAATAAACATTTGGAAATGCATTAGTGTTTCTTTTCTTTGTGAAATTCTGGGCATGCCAAAGTGACAAACAAAAGGGTTAGATCTGTTCCTACAAATTCCTCGGGAATCACAGTTTTCATGTTTGAGATTACCAACAGCATGTGTAACTCTTGAGGTTTAGGAGTTTTGATGCGGCACTGTGGGCTAGTCGAACAGACATTTACTGATGATATGAGTAGTCTCTATCTCTATATTGTGCAGTTTTTTTACCTAATTCACAGTCCTACTAAATTTGTGGGAATCATAAAACAGCAGAAGGCCAAACCCTGTGACCAACTCCCTGCTGCACATGGCCAAAGGCTGTGGCAGCCTGGAGTTGGCTGCCTGTGCGGAGTTGGAATCAGGGCCTGGCTGCAACACAGGTCATGCAGCTAACCCCACACCACGCATGAGCAAAGGCCATGCATGGCATGGGGTTGACTGCCTCCGGGTGGCTGACTGTGGGTAGTTGGACACAGGGCCTGCTAGCAAGCCAGGTCCTGCAGCTAACCCCATGCTGTGCATGATTAAAGGCTGTGTGCAGTGTGAAGTTGGCATCCTGCAGGTGGGTTGGCCCCCTGATGTGCAGCACTTTTGAAAAAAGACACTATTTGCTTAAAAAAAAAGGTCTGAAGGTGCTAAAGATTATACTACCTGCAGTCTTCATACTGTGGTGAAAAATGTACAGATAGCCCGTCTTGTGAAGCAAAAGAAGCACATGTACATAGGTTCGTACCTGGTGCATACTGTCTTCTATGTTATTTAGAAATTGTCATGTTGAAATGATTCAGTCTAATAACTCATGGTTGCTTACAACACTTGGGGGCCCATTAGGATGTCGGGCGGATCGCCACCGCCATGCTGGCGGTGGCGATCCACCCGACATCTGTGACCGCCCGCCACCTATTCCCCCCCCTACATATTACAATGACAGGGGCTACGGCGGGGGACAGAAACACCGTCTGCCGTTTTTCTGCCCTGGTGGCCTTGCGGCCGGGGCGGAAAAGGTTCATATCGCTGGCGGTGTCTATCAGACACCGCCAGTCATATTATGATGGCCTCATTCAGATGCCTTTCCGTGGCGCCACAGAAAGGCATGCAGTCTTTACTTTGGGGGCCCCCTGTGGGCCCCCATGGTGAAAGCGAGGACGGTGGTGCACATGGGGGGGTACCTGTGGTACCCCCCTGCATTTGCATACACAAAGCGGCAGGCACCTGCCGCTTTGTGTATGCAAATGCAACAAAAGCATTTTTAGCATTGTGACGATGTTAAACATGCATGATGCGCCCGCCACTGTTGCGGGCGCATCATAATACCTCCCACTTGACCCCTGCCCTTATGGCGGGCGGTCCCTTCCCCCGATGGGATGGCTGCTGGATTAAGTCCGCCCGTCATCCTAATGGACCCCTTAATATCTGGTATCAAGCATCTTTGCCTTGTTGGAAACGTTTTCTGCAGAACCAGAAAAAATGTGTCGAACATGCTGAACACAAATAATCAACTAAGACCTGCACAAAGAATTACGATTCAATTCAAAGATTTATAACGTGTTCAATGCCTCTACACACCTTTGATTCATTAGGAGCACCTCTGTTTTGGAAAGACTTATGCAGGAGTTTTGGGCAACTGCGAGAACGGGCAGCACCTACGGATATGTTTCAGATGAATCGAGTACTGCACCCGAGATATGGGTGGAGCATTTTGGGGGGTGCTATATTCGATGAAGTAGGCTCTCGTATGAGCCAGGCAACTCCTCAGAATACCCACAAGGTTCTTCAACATAGATTGGAAGATGACCCCACATTCATCACTTTTAAATCAGTCCCAGACATAAAGATTACACTGTTCGAGGTGGAGGGTGCAATTAGAAGACTCCCGACAGGAAAAGCCCCTGGCATCGATAAAATCCCCGGGGACTTTTATAAAGATCAACCCGAGATTTGGATTGTGTATTTCTGTCTGGTGTTTAATGCTATACTTCAGGTTTGCCCCATACCTGAAACTTGGCTGGGGGCGGAAATTGTCCGAGGGCTGTCCAATAATCCCTGCAAACTCAAACTACCACCCGATCAGCTTGATCGACGTGAGTCAAAAACTTTTTGCACAGATTATCCTCGATCGCCTCCAGACTTGGATGGAGTACTCGGAGATACTGAGCCCCTATGAAGCCGGATTTAGGGAAAAAACATCTACCGTTGACCAACTTTTAAGATTGCAACTTTTATATTGGAAAACGGTTAAAGTAGAGGGTGGCAGCCTCTACTTGATTTTCGTCGACTTTAAGACGGCATTCCATCTGGTACCCCGGGAAATTTTGTGGGATGTCTTGGCGGACATGGAGATTCCAATCTACCTCCTTAATATTCTTAGGAGGCTCCACTTTAACAATTTTGCGCAGGTTAGAAGTGGCAAGAGGGGTGCCTTGACTCCTAGGTTTGTGGTCAACAGAGGAGTGAGGCAGGAATGCGTCCTGGCGCCCACCCTTTTCTGCTCCTTTGTTAATGCCCTAATTGCCCATCTTAAAGGGGTCAAAGATACTGATGACCTAAGATACGTGGTGAGCAGGTAGTGGCACTCATGTTTGACGATGACACCCTCCTTTTGTCCAAATCCCCGATGGGAATACAGCATGCCCTAGATAGTTTTGCCAGGTTCTGCCAGAAAAGGGGGTTGGAGATTAACATCTCAAAAACAAAGTATATGATCTGTAACCCACCAAAGATCACCCGCTCCAATCCCTCTCTAAATGACTCTGCTCTGAATAGGGTTACTGTGTTCGAGTATTTGGGCATTACCCTCAGCCATACTATGGAGTGGGGTCCTCAGATAGCCAAGGCCAAACTTAGGCTGGTGCAATTGACAGGGGGTGTTCTAAAATTGCACCGGGAATCAACAGCTAAACCGGTTGCTCCTGTCCTGTAAGATCTCTGCCGTCCCTTCCAGCTAGCACTCCCCTTACCCCCCTAAGAATGGACCTAAATATCAGACCTATAGACGAGGTAATCGGTCTTCGCCCTTTAGTATACTGGCGTAGACTATGGGTAACCCCTGAATTGAGGTACTTCAGAGAAGAAGTCAAGGAACTTATGAGATTTCCTGGCACAAATAAAATCCAATGGTTTGCCCATATAAGAAAGGAGAGTAAGAGGTTGGGTCTCCCGGATCTCTGGAGTAAGCCTGAGTAGTGTGTATGAAGGTGTCCCGTGCTGACTTGGTGAGACTCCATCGTAAGCAACAACTGGAGGATGTTGTCACCAACTCTGCACTGGGATCCCTAACCTTAGACTTTTTGAGTCATAAAGATGAGTATAAACTTGAGCCTTTCTTGGATGAGATTTTCCCTACACAAGCAAGGAAACTCTACGTCCACTTCAGGCATGGCACACTATCCCTTAGGGCTTTTTCGTATAAATGGTCTGATAACAAATCACTAGAATGTCCAGCATGTGGGGCAAAGGAGGAGTCTGCGCCCCATGTCTTCTTTTTCTGTCCATCTTATAAGAACCTCAGAAAGCGATGGATTACTCAATTATGTAGAAATTTGGGGCTTAAGCAGTATCACCAGGCACTGAGGATCACCAGGCACTGAGGATTTTCAAATGTGATACTTCCCAACCAATTGTATTCTCTGTTTCCTGTTACTTACATGCCATGTGGCGAAGGCGCTGGTCATTTATTAAAAACTAGTCTTGTGGTCAATGTTTTGCCTAGTCCTGTTGGCTGTGTGATATCTTCCTTCTGATCTTATCATATTTTTAACTTGTACATATCCTTCTTATCTTTTTTAACTCCTTTTATCTTTTTAGCCTTTGAGAAATGTAATCTGTGTATTTTTTGCAATTACTCATATTTGTCATGATGCTTTTTTAATGAGTGTATTATGTATTTCGCATCTTTCATGGTCTTTGACCGAAATAAAGATTATTTGACTGACTGACTGGAAAGACTTACACCCATTAGCTGGACACAGGCTATACAGAATTAGGTAGACAAGTAATATGATAGCTACCAGCCAATAAGTAACAAAAAAAACCTAGCACATTCATTGAATGATTTCATTAGTAATGTCTTTTGAAATGTCCTCATTCCTGCTATAAACGAAGTCTTAGAGCATTTCATGTGCTCTGCTAACTAGAACTTGTGAATTTCTGTGTTTTCTTTTATTTAATAATATTAATGTTATCACTGACATATTCACCTAACTATATTATTACTTTAACCGTTGTTTTTTTCAGTGAAAATATTTATATATAGTTTCATTGAAGAAAACAAATGTTAAAGGGACGTTATAGTTATGTGAAAATGTTAGTTACAACATAACGCTTCATACTAACAAAAACCACTGGAATTTGCCAGTTATAACTGTCTGAGGTAACTAGAACTTGTACTCTAAAGTAATTAGAACGTGGTCACCCGCCATGCACAGTGTTGTTATGAATGATGTCATTTCAGATGTAATTAGGGATGTTATCAATGCAGTCACTGAATGTATGGTAAAGTGCTGGGACGTATTCCTGATCTCTGTGTACTTTACAATTGACTAATTCAATCGTTCTTGAGTGAGGGATTTAATATGTGAGTCTACACTCATCCTCCTTCTCTCATCAGGAGCCTTTTGGAAAGGCCGAGAGGGCTGACCTGCACACTGGCAGTGTTTATGAAAACATGAATGTTGAGCTTTCCTAAACAGGGCTATGTTTAACATTGAGTATGGCGTGGGCTGAAGCTCTGTGCATTACATGGCACCTAATAGGTGGCAGGGCCGTGCTCTTCAGCTCCTGTAGAGGAAAAAACACTTCTTGCCCTATGCAGAATGTGTGTGTGTGGGGGTGTGTGCGTGCGTGCATGTGTGTGAGAGAGAGAGAGAGGGCAAGATACAGAGAGAAAGTATGTTCGACAGTTGTTGAAGTTATGTTGTTTCACTGTGTTTGACGGGATATTACACTGATGATTCCCCTGTTTTACCTGTTCTGTGCTTGAAACTTTGAGACGGAAGCCTGAACTGATGCTGCCAACATTATTGGAACTCAATGGAGAACTTAATACAATGCTATTCACTGAAGGGGTGGTGCAGTATACAATGTGAGGTGGAGAACCCCCCCCCTCAAGTCTATGGGCTTGATTAAATCAGGTATGTTGCCTCTCTAAGGTGATATCCAGCAACGCCTGGCACTCTCTCATTAAAAAAATATGTACCTCTGAGAAACACTGGTCTTGTAGAAGAGTGTTAGTATTGTCCCATCAGAGATATCACAAACTTCCAGATATTTGCCAGCGCTATCCCATTACCATTATTATAGTCCCATAGTAATATTTCGGTAGGGCCCCATTAAATATTTAACAGCCCTTCTGTGAAGTCCCATCTATAATAATCCTGCTGTTATTAGAAGCAACATTATAGCTCTATGGAAGGTTTCTGACACTGTCCCATTGAAAGTATTCCGGCCTGCTCAGATGCACTGGTACCTTTCCATGATTCTGTCTCTCTCATACTGGTGCTGCAGCTGATCAAACTGAAGTATAGGTGCCCTGTTGAGAAGTGCTGGCAATGCTCCATTAAAATATATAGCAGCAATGCTGTACATTCGCAGTGATGCTCTGCTCCTCTTAAGATTCATCAAGTCTGCTCAGTAGAGCTTATATTGTCGCTTTGAGATATTGCAGATGTACTAAGTGCCAGTAGCTTTTTATTTCCCACCACTATGCATTATATCTGCTCTTCAAACTAGAGGGGAAGTTGAAACCTCCTTCTAGTTAGCCTTATCTTTTTAGTTGTATGGTTTCAAATAATGGACACAATGTGGGCACTAACTGTGCATCTTCAAATCAACGGAAGCACAGGTGTGTAGTTTGCACCCAGATGATGTGGCGAATTATACAGAAATTATTCATAAATTCATCCATTACCGAACGCAATTAGGGTTATTTGCTACTACAATGTGTGGCAGATAGTACCTGACTTAATTCACAAGAGTTTACACACGTGGAAGGCATAATTTACACCCAATTTGTAATCCTATTTCAGGCTCAAAATGGAGTTGGTGCTCTAAAAAGATTTTAGCCAAATCCTGGCAAGTGCCAGCACCATCTTCACACATAAACTGTTTGCAAATAATCTTATGCAACAGAGTGAACGCCATTCTCTATAAAACAATCGATACTGTTCGCTTTAACAATGTTTTCATATGATCCCCAAAGTCAGGGTGGATTTCTTCACATTAATGCTCATATTTCATATTCACCAAATGAAAGCTTTCGATTATAAAAAAAAAAAATCAGACCTATTGACTTTGTCAGTTGCCTTCAACAATTCTTGTTTCTGTCTTTACATCTACAGTGTATAGATTGTTTTGTTTTGTTGTAGCAAAAATACCAGGTACAAACTCTTATGCGATCTGAATAAGATAAAGGACTCGACAGCCGAATAGATATAAAAAAATTGATAAGAGACTATTTCGTAAACTTTTGTTATTTCATTGAGAAAAGTGCTTTAAAATTAGAATCATTAGCATGTTGTTTAGAGACATTTTTTACATCACTTTTAGAATTTTATTGATTGCATGTTTCCTTTAAGATATGGTCCTTCTAATTTGGTAGAAAATGTTTGCAGGTAGGATTGGAGGTGCACAATTTTTCCAGGTGCTTCTCTCAGAATCATATTGATAACATTCATATGTTTGTATTAAATATGGATATGCAGTAAAAAAAATAAACCTATCCAGCATCTCTGTAATCAGATTAGAATCCAAAATGAAAAACACTGTTCACGAAACATAATTTCTTATTTTTCAGTAGGTATGTCCTTCATTAGTGTCTTGTTCCTTAAAGATACCCACTGCAGTGTACAGCAGGAGAGGCTCTGTGAACAAGCACGCACAGTATACAAAGCATGATAAATGTCTCGAGTGCCATAGGTCTAACTATTACCATCTGTGGTTCCCAGTAACCACAGCAACACAGAATAAACATTAAAAATAGTAAGGAACCAGGAAAAGCGCAGCAGGGAATGTCTGTACTGCACGAAAACAGCCCTGTAAAATGACAAAACTTTGCAAGTAGGAACAACATTCCACATAAGACATTTTAACTAAAAGCAAGAAAACAGAACCTTATACACGATGTACAGACGTTTTAAATATACTAAAAAATGCATCTGGCAGTCTTTTTAGAAGTTCGGCTCACAAAAATGCCAGCTCAGTTTTCCACACAGCATTTTAGCAGTAGAACTTTCATTTTGTACGAAATGTGTTTTTGATTACTCCCTTGTCATGTGATACTAGAATCTCTTTTTCAAGCACAGTTTTGAAAGACGGCTTGAAATAGAGCTTGAGACAGTGTTTTACGGATGTGGTGAACAGACAGGGCAGTGTTGGCTGACAAATTACACACTATATACATCGACTCTTCGTATAGAATGGATCGATGTAAATGAATCCTTGACGTACAGACGCAAATTTGCAACCCCATGAATTTCGTAGGCGTGCTACTATCATAACTATCACTGCCTACCGCACATCAAGCTAACACATCCTTGAACAATTTACTTTCATGATTTCCTACGCAAAGGGTGACTGGTGGTTTCAAGTCTGGTTTCTGACAGCATTAGTTCTACCAGAGCTCATGTCGACACAGCACACACAAAATAATAGAAACATAGAGATGCGCTTTGGAATAGATGGTCCAGCCCTCTTCTGCCATTGCTGGTGTGGTGTGTCCTTCACATTTTAATTTTTCCCACGGCATTTCATCGATGGTCTGATTTTTCTACTTGCATTTTACAATTGTGATAAGAGCACAAAGTAGTTTATCTGTGGCATGTCAGCTGGGAAGCACAAGCTTGAGCACATAATGTGACTTCAGCTACATGTTTTCCCTAGCAATGGTATGCTGAACTGCTACCAAGAAAGTTTGCCCTATATTTTTGTGAAATAGCAGACCCTGGCCACAGAGGAGGAAAAGCAGCTCCATATCAGCACCAATGTGGGATTCCCTTATGTAAGATGGCCACTGTGTGAACAATGTGCTGTGGCCCTGTTGTGTGTTCCCTATATAGTCCATTGTCATTTTCCCTTTTTAGCCTAACTATGTAGGCCTCATTTGCTTTGCACACGTTATCAAATATCATATTTGTTTGTGTGACACATTGTATTTTCACAAATAGGCAGCACATGTTTTTGTATTTTGTTCTCTTCCTGGGATTTAGTCGCAACAGCCCATGCAACGTCAAACAACATTGCTCATTTTTATTCACTGTGGTCGGACACAAGCACCTAGACATAATAGAGAAACCCAGCTGCAGATTTTGAATACAAAGGTTTTGTCGTATAAACCACGAATTGTCATTTTGAAAACACACAGAGCGGGGACTTGCATGCAGAGCAAAGGTCCTGAGACGAAGGGGCTGCATCAGCTGAGTTGTAGAACAGCCATCTATACATGACAAGGTATGGGGTTCGCCACCAATCCCAGAGATCTATAATCACTTTGCTTATAGAGTGATGGTGGGAATAGACAAATCTGTCAGCTAATATAGAAGGGCTTTTTATTGTATATGGTCTTTTAATTGTGCTAATGACATTACTGGTCTACATATGTGTTCTAATTGTGGTGTAGTTATTGCATATTAGAGCTCAATAGTTTCAATAAATATTGCGGGTTTCCTTTGTGTCTCTTTTCCATTTACTGTGGACAAGAACAAGTGAAAGAATGAAAGGGGAAGCCCTGTTACTGTGATCCCTGAGAGTGTCAACAGTATTGTGCTCTGGGATGCCAAATCAATTGCATCTCTGAGAAGGTTAGAAGGGCAAGGAAGGCTCTATAAGCTAGTGGGAATTAGGCCCATGGGTGCTGATGTGGTATGGTGATTCACTTCCTACATACTGAAGTTCTGTGGTCCCAAGCATTGCTCTGTTCCTGAGCGGAATCCCTGCAAAAGCCCCTTCTTACATGATGGCAGTCTGGATTTGCCAACCCGACTGGCCAATCAGTAAGATCTGCAACAAAATCTCAGCAAATAACTGCAATTGACATACACATTATTATTTTTTTTTTGTCCTCATAACCACCATATAGACAAGGTACCAAAGGAATTAACGGAGAATAGCTGTCTCAGTTTATTTGAAAAACTGGAAGGGACTCAAGTCTTGTGGGGGCAACCTCTCCCTCAGCTTTCAACCGTATTCCAAGAAGGCACAAAGTCCATGATTTGCCAATCTGTGACAAACCTTGGAGTAGTTTTAGCAGCCAAGTGGGGGCCGGGCATGAACCGGATATCGGCTGTTCCATTGGTACAAAATGTAGAAGCACCATAGGAGATCAATCATTGGACTCGGGGGGGGGGGGGGGGGGGGGAACAAAAACCCGAATGAATCACCGAAGCCACAAAAGTAAATGCCAAAAGGCCCATTTTCTGTGATTACCAGATCTAGCCAGATCTGTAACTGAGGTCTGTAATACTGAGTTTTGCTAATCTCTAAAAGTGGGAGGTAAAGGGTCTTTCTACTTTCTGCAGATCTCTCTTCTTGCGAGCAGGATGGTATAAAAGAATAGACATCTAGGTAGATATTGTACATCTTCTAGGACACCGAATATTATTAGAGACAGATCCATTGTGACAGGTCTTCCTAGTGATTCTGTAAGGGAGTTGCTGATATCCTCCCAAAATGTGGCTAATTCTGGGCATTCAAAAACATGTGTGTATCCGAAGCAGCAACCAAACCACATTTAGTACAAGACACTGACTGGCCTCCTGCAAATCTAGATAGTCTTAGAGGGGAATAGTATGCCCTATGCAGGGTGAACATATGATTTCTATGAAGCCAGGACGGCTTGACAATGTTCCACAAAAGCTCAAAAGAAGACATCCAAAGATTTTGTAAATTCAGATCCATCAGAACAGGACTCCATAGTGACTCTGGCAAAACAAAGTCACCATCTGTCTCCTCCAGAATAAAATTATACCATTTAGATATTTCTTTCTTTGCTGGACCTCTGTTTAGTAAATCAGAGATAAATGGGCTATGCCCTCCAAGTTTAAACTTATTCTTATTGCCAGGAGATGCTTTATAGGCTACAGTCCAACTGTGAATCTGTATATATTTGAAACGTGAAAAATTACGGCCAACCTTAGCTTGCAAATGTTCCCACGAAAGTAGATCTCCCTCATAGAAGAGGTCGCCCCATACTTCCAGACCTGCCTCTCTCAGAAGAATTGCTAGAGCGTCATCAAGCCAAGCAGGATTTTCGGGCAAGTCCCACAACGGAGCTTTTTCACATAAGTAATTTACTTTTATGTATTTCATGACTTCAGCCCATGTTCTAGCAAAACCTTGTAAGGTTTTCAGTTTAATTTTTTTTTTAAAAACTTAGAGTTACCAAACTTAAAAAAGAAAACCAGGATAATTAATTCTTCCCCCTCCAACATAGCTGCATACATAAGACCCATGCCAGAGGCCACTGGACCCTTCAAGAGCATTCGTGAGTGGGATAATTGAAAAGCCCAAGCATAGAGTTTTAAATCCAGAGCTGCCAGACCACCCTTATCACGTCGCCTTCTCAGCTTTTTCCAGGCGAGCCGTGGAAGTTGATTGTTCCAAATAAAAGATGAAATATTTGATTGAAACTTGGCTAACACATTTTGATCGAAGTATAAGGGAATGGTGTTAAATAAAAAGGAAATTTTTGGGAGAATAGACATTTTGATGAGATTGACTCTACCTATCAATGACAGGGGCAGGTGTGACCATGATTGGAGAAGTTTACGGCAGTCTTTAAGTACTGTTGACAAATTAACTTGAACTATTTTGTTGATATCTTTCACTATTGTCAAACCTAGATATCGCATTGAGATGCCTGGTTGGAGTTCTAGTGGAGGATTCTCATCATTCCAAACAAGCATTTCAGTTTTGGCTGCGTTAATTTCATAACCCGACACTTGTCCAAAAGCTTGAGCCAGTTTAACAATAGCCGGAAGAGCCGTAGCGGCTTCAGATGTTAAGATGAGCACATCGTCGGCATATAACGCCACCTTCCTCTTCCAGCCATGATAATAGAAAGGTTTAATGGAGACCTCCTCCCTTAAATATTGCACGAAAGGCTCGATGTAGAAATCAAAAAGCAAGGGGGAGAGCGGGCATCCCTGTCGAGTTCCCCTAGTGATGGAAAAAGGGCTCGATAGATCACCATTAACGAGAAGGGATGCAGAGGGATTACTATACAACAGGCCAATCGCCCTACGAAACCTTTCCCCGACACCAAACTTAGCCAAGGCCTCCGACAGGTACACCCAATTAACCCTGTCGAAAGCCTTGGTTGCGTCCAGCGTAATGGCCGCCAATGGAAGATTAGTGGATGCTGCGATGTCTATGGCACCAATTAAATCGTAAGTCAGTTCATATAATTGTCTGCCCTTCAAGAACCCCTTTTGATTCAAATGAAGGACAGACGGTGCGATATCAGCCAATCTTGAAGATAGAACTGTGGTAAAGATTTTGTAATCCACGTTCAGAATGGAAATTGGTCTATACGACCCACACTCTTCCTTAGGTTTGGGAAGAACATGGCGGCGGCCACGTAGCTCGCCGCGGTGCTCCGTGTTGATCTCCCTGCAAGATCGTCTCCCGCTATGAAGAGGAGTCGGCAAAGAGTCAGCGTACTAGGAGATATGTGTAAAGGTCTCTGAGACCTATGAGAGCCTTTTTCTGTTTAATTTCTGCTACGGGAACGGTAAAGTTATATCACCGTATTCTGTTACCGTAAGGATGGTCGGTTCTCTCCAGAGCAGCTGGCGGTGCCCCGGAGTCCTCTTTCTGTCTCCATGGTGCTTCGATCATTGCAAGAGCGGCGTTGAAGACGGCTACGGCTATGGCTACGGCTACAGAGGACGTCGAGGTACCGGGTGTAGTGTCGGGTATCGAGTGGACTCCTTCGGTGCAGGCAAGTGGGGTTTTGATGATTTAAGCCGGGGATCATCTGGGTCGGACTTTTAGTGTGGGAGGGGAATCGGAAATTAAAGCACCCACCGGCCCTTCAGTCCATCTAGTAAGCAGCTGCTTTGCTTCCTTCTCTCCCCTCCTGGAAAGACGCTTAGAGTTACAAATTACCCCTATATCTAGCCCGAGGATTTGTGTAGCCGCGCTGGAGCTAAGGAAGGGTAAGAGATTAAGGAGCCTGTTTTCTTCTCGAAGTGCAATAGAGTTGGAGAACCCCACAGATATAACTGCAATCTCAAACTCTAAAGAAGGATTACAAGTCCAGTCCCAATATATACACTATTCCGGTCCCTTTGCTGCGGTGGAGGGGTCTTTTGGGTATGACTTGGGCAGTAGAAGTCTCACAGATTTATCATTGATAGAAAACACTCCTATTTCACCTGATTCACCTGATTGTGCTATTGAACTTATTGAAGTTAAGGAACATTTACAGGCTTCTTCAAGGAAAAATATTCCCAAGATCCCCAACGCATTAAAAACTACTGGCTACTTGCCTAATACTCCTAAAGGCGAGCTCAAACGAGGTCGAGGTCGTGGAAGCAAAAAGAAAACCGGACTAAATAAAGTCGGTGACCTAGAAAGGGAGATAGAAGTTGGGAAAGGGGTTAATATAATATCTAAGAAGAAGTCATCTTCCTTTTTGAACACTGACTTTAAATCGAAAAATACAATTGTCAAGAGTAAAATCAAGGTGAAGACCAAGGATTCTAAGGCATTACATCCACCAGGTTCAAAAATGATTCCTTCACTTCGTTCCTACTTTAAAGTCGTTCCTCAGATTCTACATCTAACTGAAGACGATCCAGGAATGGCATCAATATTAGAGGCCAATTCCTTATCTTCCGGCCAGCCTGTCATGTCAGTGGTTACGTCACACTCGGAGTTGACAGACCAAGTTGAAAAATACCCCAGTCAAGTAATAGAAGAAGTAGTAAATGCCGACTTAGCATCAAGATCGCAAGGATCATTGGACCCAGAAACAGGGTGACAACAAGCATTATCCTTACAGCCTCCCCTGCCAGGACAATTTCAGCCCCAGCACTAATTCATACAAGAGCTGAGTTTACCTCAAGCTCAAGCCACAGTTTTTTCTGAAGAGGCTGAAGAGGCTGAGGAAGTAGACTCTACTGAGTTGGGAGGTGCATCTGGGGGTTCAGATGTAGATGACTCTACTATCCCTGTTCAATCTGACATTAACTCATTAGTGGTCCCTTCCTCTTCCTCTTCCCCTCCGATGACGACTGCCTCTGTTCTGGAGATGTTTTCAGCTCTTACTCTGGAGATAAGAAAAGGATTCGCGGAATCATCTGCTAATCATCTAGATTTTAAAAACTATTGTGAAACACTCGACAATAAAATTGAGAGTCTTACTATAAGAACTGGAGTGTTAGAAGAAACGGTTGGCACTCAATCAGTCTATTTGGATCAGGCGAAGGAGCATATCAAAAAACTTACAAAGGAAGATCTGGCTCTGAGTGAGAGGATGGAGTCTCTTGAAAATAATGCAAGAAGGGGAAACATCTGTATTTTGAATGTGCCGGAAGGATCCGAAGGGTCAGTTATCAAACAATACATTGTTTCGTTACTGAAGGAAGCACTATCTCTAGAACATACTTCTGCGGAACTCTCGACCGATATTCAGAGGGTACATAGAGATCCCTTCAAACTGAATCCACAGAGGTCAAAACCACGAAAAATCTTAGTCAATTTTCATACGTATGTCTTAAAGGAACGCATCTTAAATTTGGCCTTGAAATAAAAGTCTCTGTCAGGAAAAGGCTTTACCTTTTTGATAAGATCGGACCTCTCCAGAATAACACTTGAAAAGCAATGGGAATTTGGGATGCGCCTGGACGCCTTCAGAAAATTGGACGCAACAGCTCAGCTCATGTTTCCGGTGGCCCTTAAAGTAATGTTCAACAACAAGATGTATAACATCAGGTCCGTGCAAGCAGCTGATGAGGTACTCATGGATCTGGGCAAAGGGGCCCGCAAGGTTTAATATTAGGCGCCCATCTTAAATCCTCAAATGCTTAAATATATACTACTATTTAATCCTCCTTGTTCTTAAAATGGAAATCAAGAGGTAGATGTACCTAAATATATATATATATACACACTTTATAAAAATTAGTTAAAAGGCTCACAGTTTCAATTACATTTTTCTCTTTGTTTCAAAAATTTTCCATTCACTTTTTATTAGTCACTTGAATAAGTTAGCGGTTGAACTTTCTTGCAGGGGTTCAACTAGTAGGGCACTATCTACTGGAAACTGTTCCGGTTAGATAATGCATGGGTTCTTCACGGGGGGAGGGGCTCTCACCCTATACAGGTGAGAGCAAAGGGGTGGCAAAAATATAAAAAAAGTCCTCATTAACCTAAATAGTAGTTTTTGGAATGGCAATTTACATTTCACGTATAATTATTGTAAGCAAACAATCAACATGACTATATTGATCTTCTTTGGTATAGCACTAAATCAGCGTGTTCCACTGTTTAAGAGATGAGTAATATAGGTTTTCTTTCCTGGAACGTCAATGGCCTCCACACCAAGCCCCGAGCCAACAGAATTCTACAATACTTGAATGACTCGGATGTGCAGGTCATGGTGTTGCAGGAAACTCACCTCACGCATTTTGAATTGTCTCTACTTATTAAGAAGAATAGATGGATTGACTTTACGGTCTCAACCACTCAAACCTCTCATACAAGAGGTGTTGCGATCACTTTTAAAAAAGGAGTTAAAGCAAAGTTAATATCACAGGCTGTAGACCCTTCCGGCAGATGGGCCATAGCTTCAGTTCTTATGGCTGGGTTTCCAGTTACAATAGTCGGCTATTATGGTCCGAATCAGGACGACCCTTCTTCATTGGAAACAATTTTCTTACAGCTACTTGCCATTTCAGGACCTGTAATTTTATCCGGCGATTTCAATATAGTATTGAACCCTATCTTGGACAAGTCCCCTAATAATCGTTCTATGGTTTTGTCTAAAACTAGAGCCTTTCTAATAGACGCTATGAAGCAGTACTGGTTTGTAGATGTCTGGCGACAAAGGTCAGGAAAACAACAGGGGGTTTCCTATCGGAATTTTAAATATCACCATAAGTCTAGGATTGATTATATTTTGATCACTCAAATATCGGTTTGATTCTCACGAAACAATAGAATATCTTCCTTTACATCTCTCGGATCATTCTGCGGTAAAATTGGTGCTAGCTTTCCATAGTAAAAATACCCCGACTACGTGGTCCTTTGATCGCTCGCTCCTTACTAATGAGGAGGATATCTTTTAGCTAAAATTAGAGACTCAGAACTTTTTTCAGTCAAATAATGGTACTGCCTCAAATAGAACTATTTGGGACTCGTTTAAGGCAACCTTAAACGAGTCCCAATTGTAGCCAAAGTTGCCTTTCGGAGGAAGAGGTATAATGATAGGATTTCCACTATTGAATCAGATATAGCTCGTGTTCAATATAAGATCGACGTTAACAGCACTGCTTCGGGGTCTATTTTAGATCCTCTTCATAATCAATTGTTGACTCTGAAAGGAAGTTTGGCTTCGATCATAAATTTGAGGGTCCAACAGAGATGAGAAGCCAGTAAGTTGGCTCACTTCGAATATAGTGAAGGCACTAGTAAACTACTGGCATGGAAGACTAAAGTAGATCAGGTCCGGAACAATATTGCATCTATAAAAGTTGGAAACATCATTCATTCTTCAGATGATAAAATTAGGAAGGCATTTAGGGAATTTTTCCAAGAAATATATCAAGAAGACAAAGCTATATCGGCTGAGTCTGCTAAGAGTTGGTTGAACAATATTACTCTACCCTCTCTTTCTCTTGAACAATCCCAATACTTGGATAAACCTATTACAGAGGGCGAGGTGATATCGGCCATTAAGAAATCTAAGAAGGGGAAGGCGTCGGGACCCGATGGGCTGCCGGCTGAGTTATACAAGATCTTGGACTCAGAGATCGCTCCTTTCCTCACTAGGTTTTTTAATCAAATACTTTTAGAAGGAATGTCCCCTCCAACATCATGGGATAATGCCTCTATTACTCTTATTTTAAAACCGGGTAGGACATATACATTATTAACATTTGGATTGCTATACATGGCTGTCCATGGCTTGGTGATTGTGGGAAACAATATATATCCAAATGTATATATTACTCAGATAGGGGAATCAATTCCAATTCTCCCCTGCACTATCCGAGACCCAATGAGCTAGCTAAGTCTGTCTCTGACCAAACTTCTTGCTCGGTCCTCCATAGTTCCCCACCTCCTTTACAAATCTATTCCACCATGATCCTTTGCCCTTTACTGCACTCTCTGACACCTCCTTGGTTGATAGCTTTCGTCATAAACCACACTCTGAGGCCTCCCGTTTCTTACAAGTTTAGCTCAACCTATTTTCTGGTCCCTTGTTTTCTTATACTGCAGTAAGTATATTTTGCACTGTATCTTGGGCTTGCATGGTAAATCTATTTTCTGTGTTACCTGCACATGGGCACGCCCCATTCTGGGGGTTTCTGCTGATGACAGCACTTTTTAACATATATAACACCCCACAAAGTAAGACTGGGGCAAAAGAAGCTCATTCAAAGACGTAACACTGGGATGTGCATCTGCCTTCTGCCTTGACATGCCAGTAAGCATTGGTAGCTGCAAATACATTTAATCTTTTTCGGATCTGCCTGGTTTCTGTGTTTTCCTTGCGTTGCTCTGAGGGGGATTGGAAGATGTATTTCCCTAACAGCGATGACCATTGAAAATGTAGGAACAGCATAATTCGAAGCTGGCTGCTATTTATTTTGATGAAAGTTTTACTGAGGTGGCATTACTTTCACTGCACTTGCAGTGGGGCTGAAAGTTTTATGGAATCAATCAATCATTCAGGACATTTTTAAAGCGCACTACTTACCTGTGAGGGTCTCAAGGCGCTGGGGGTGGAGGGTGCTGTTACTGCTCGAATAGCTAGGTCTTGAGGAGTCTTCTGAAAGTTAGCAGGTCCTGGGTCTGCCGTACGAGGCTGGGGAGGGTGTTCCAGGTCTTGGTGGCAAAGTTGGAGAACGATCTGCCGCTGGAGGTCGATCTTCGGATGCGGGGGACTGTGGCAAGGGCAAGGTCGGCAGAGCGGGGCTGGCAGTTGGGGGTGTAGAAGCTGAGTCATCTATTGAGATATGCTGGTCCGGTGTTGTGGCGTGCATTGTGTGCGTGGGTGAGGAGCTTGTAGGTGATCCTCTTGTGGACAGGGAGCCAGTGCAGGTGTCTCAGGTGGGGTGTGATGTGGCTACGGCAAGAGATGTCGAGAATCAGGTGAGCAGAGGTGCTTTGAATGCGCAGGAGTCATTTCAGGAGTCTGGCCGAGGTTCCTGCATAGAAGGTGTTTAGTAGTCCAGCCTGCTCCTGACGAGGGCCTGGGTGACCTTTCTTGTTTCAGTGGGAATCCACCTGTAGATCTTGCAGAGCATGCGGAGGGTGTTGAAGCAGGAGGACAAGATGGTGTTGACCTGCTTTGTCATGGAGAGAGTAGAGGCGAGGATCAACCCTAGGTTGCATGCGTGGTCGGTGGGTGTTGGAGCTGTTCCCAGTGCGGTCGGCCATGAGGAGTCATCCCAAGCTGAGGGTGTGGAGCCGAGGATGAGGACTTCCGTCTTGTCCGAGTTTAGCTACAGTCGGCTGTTCTTCATCCACTCAGCGGCGGCTTTCATTGCTTTGTGGGACTGCTTGGTGAGGGAGAGGATCAGATGTGTGTCGTCAGGGTATGGGATGTCGTTGAGGTTGTGCAGTTGGGCGACATGGGCGAGCGGTGCCATGTAGATGTTGAACAATGTTGGGCTGAGGGATGGGCCCTGGGGTACGCCGCAGATGATCTCGGTGGCTTCGAAGCAGAATGGGGGGAGGCGGACCCTCTGGGTCCTGCCAGAGAGGTAGGAGGTGGTAAATGCGTAGGGTGCAGTGGCAGATAGTGTCAAAGGTGGCTGACAGGTTCAGGAGGATGAGGGCCGTGGTTTCTCCGTTGTCCAGCAGGGCCCTGATGTCATCGGTGGTGGCGATGAGGGCAGTTTCCGTGCTGTGGTTGCTGCGGAACCCGGACTGGGAAGGGTCCTGGATACTGTTCTCGTTGAGATAGCGGGTCTTATCGATGACCTTCACCGGAAACTGGAGCAGGGAGATGAGCTGGACGTTTTTGAGGTCCTTGGGGTCAGCCTTGGTTTTCTTGAGTAAGGCGTTGATTTCGGCGTTCTTCCAGCTCTCCGGTAAGGTCGCTGTCTCAAAGGAGATGCTGATGGCTTTCCGGAGATGGGGTGCGATGGTGGTGCTGGCTTTGTTGAAGATGTGGTGCGGGCATGGGTCTGATGGAGTGTGCAAAATGATTTTTTTTTATTTTGACACTCGCTCGGCCTTTTTGTAGAAAAGTATGGCCCTTTTTTTTCCATTCACTCTGCCATTTTGCGCTTCACCCACCCTTCATCACTGACCTTCTCTCTGTATCACACATTTTCTGTGGATTCACATTTTGATTCACCTCACCTCTGCACTGCCCTGTTTCTGACCTGACCTACAGCCACCTGCCTGAACTCATGCTAAACCAGTTAAGCAGGACTGTCCATGCCCTTATTTTTCCACAATCTGACTGAACTCTTGCTAACCCCAGTTGAACATGGCTGTTCGCCCGCGCTTACTGCCATCCCCCTGCCCTTCGCCCTGCAGGGACCCAGCAGTGACCATCTGCTAAATTATCAGATTTACCTCTGCTTGTATAATTATGGTGTTCATTGTTTTACTGTACACGTCTCCCTTTGTATAATTACAGTGTTCATCGTTTACTGTACACATCCCCCCTTTTGCATAAGTATGGTGTTCATCATTTACTGTACACATCCCCCCTTTTGCATAATCATGGTGTTCATTGTTTACTGTACACATCCCCTTTTTTGCATAATAATGGTGTTCTTTCTTTACTGTACACGCGGGGGGTGGATGGAGGGTATATAAGACATGGAACCAAAGTGCTTGGCAGATTGCCTACCCAGACAGCTATGGGTGTCTGTTGCTGATGCTTTCTCTCTCATGAGATTGTAATAAATATCCTTTCTCTCCGTGCTCCAGTGTTGGTCTCATTTTGTATTCTGGACCCGTGGACTATAGGGTGACCCTGCACCTTTGGGTGGTCCCCAAAAGACTCCCAAATCTACAATTGATGCCCAAACGTGGGGCCCATCAGTGACGCGGCTGCCCAGTCGAGGGGTCCCAATGAAGTTTGAATGGACAGTGATGCACAGAGACCCTCATCTTCGTAGCCACCACCTGACCTTCACTGCATCTGAGGAGACCCCTGCAAGTGGAGCTGGTCCTGACTGCGGCCCCCGATAGTCTTGGACAAGCTTTGCAGTAAAAAGACCGCCTGGAGAACGAGACAAAGGATTCTGGTAGGATAGCTGGTTGGCGATACCTTTTGTTTGTTTGGTTATCTGGCTTTTGTTCACTCTTTGCAAACAGTGAAGGTAAATGGGTAATGTGGACTTTTTGTCCAGCCTAGAAACTTGTAGAGATGTTTTTTAATATTGTAAACATGTCTGTGTGTAGTTAGTAAATTTGTAGGGATATGCTGTTGTATATCTCAGTCCGATGTTTTGGAAGAAAGTCAACCAACCCCTCTGGAGGGTACCCCGAATAAAGAAATGTACATAAAATACGTTATTTCTCCCATAATGTACAGCACATTATGGAACAAATACACATCAAAGGATAGGGATAATACCTGGTCAAAATATGGCTCTTTTTAACCCTCACAAAATAGAGGCAGTAGAAGCCCAATTGCATGTGCGCAGATCTAGACAATCCATGTTTGATTCCTTGGGGTTATGGAAGAAGGAAATTATAGAAAGGGGGAGGAGAACTCAGGCTTGATCCCAGAAGGCAACATGGAAACCAGAGAGACAAAAATTGGCGGAATTACAACAAGAAAAGATGGCTTTAAATATTGCCTGTCTAGATAGAGAACACCGGCTAAATGCCTCTGGCCAGTATCCTATGCGATATACACCCTTAGCTCAGTCAGACCCCCATGAGGACGAATTACTTCAATCCGCCCACCCCCGCCTCCACCATATCACGTATCTCTCCCTCTACTTGCCACTGACGGACAACAACTTCCCGACGCTAACGGACAACAACCTCCCAGTCCCGACCCTACAGCTCCACCCCATCTCTCTCTGGTCCCGAACCGGGTTGATTTCAGAATGATAAGTTTGCCCAAAGTGCGGAGGGACGGACGTCTCCACATTCACTTGGTGAGGTTGCTCTAAATGCATGCTTGTGTAATTGATTGAATCGGAGACACTTATCATTTTGAGAGATTGGAGACTGGAATTATTAGTTTTCTCATTTACTGATTGTCTCCAGTTTTAGGGTCAATGAGTAAACTAAAGAAATGCATTTCTCATTGTTATGTTGTTTTGGAAGTCCGTATTTGGACACATTGCTCCACTCCCCACCTCAAATTGGAGGATGTAGGTGAAATTTGGAGCGAATGTTTGGAATAGGTTTTTTTTTGGTCTAAAATATACAAAGGACAATGAAGATTTGAGTGGCTGCTGGACGGCTCATTAGATTTAAACGAAAATACAGTATTTACGTTTTTTTTAAAGGAAAAAGAAGGTAGATAAATGGGAAAGCTTTCAAAAATGGGAAGAACATGCACCACTTTAGCAGGGCTTGAAAAGAAAAAAAAAAGAAAAAAGTCCACTCAGAACGTCGAGCAAGATTTAATATGGACGAGCTATTTTAGGGATTACCCTAGCGAGGTGACAACGGGTGTTCTGCTTACTCAGCAAACTGAATAAGAAATAACAATGTTTTAAAATATTGTTATCTTGCAACATTTGCTCAGCTTTCAGAAACAGAGGTCAAAAGTCAGTTTGTTTTCTGTGACTGAAATTAAAGGATTTTTTAAAGTGAACTGCATTACAATTGCACTGTGCAAAACATGTGAAATGAAAGGCTGTAAGATGACAGGTTTCTTTCTTTTTCTCCAACACAGCACTGAAATAGCTAATAAGTGAACGGTTCAAACATTTCAAATATGCTTCATCAATTATGAAGACACACTTTTGTAAATTGGTATTGAGAGAAAAAATATATATATACATTTTTATAGGATCAGAAGAAATTAGAAAGGTTTGCTTGGTGATGTGCAACTTTTAGGTATTCTTGCTGAATGCCGATTTTCAAACATTGTTTGTGCACTGTGAAACTACACTTTAGTGGGAAACCTTTAGTGGCCATTTCAATGGAGACTATGCTATCTGTAATGACAGTGCACTTGTACAGTATGCTTTGTTTTACTAATATATTTGTGATAGGAGAGTTTTAAATTATTACTATTCCTGCCCAGCTGACAATGCTATTACCAAGTCAACTACCACAAGGTCATCCACAAGAGATCCGAAGTGGATGGTGTTCATGATTTTGATGGTGTTGTCGTCGTTTATGTTGGCCCAGGCGAGCAGGGAGTCGGTGCGGATGGTGACCGTGGGGACGGAGGTCTCGGCGGTTGTCGGGGCGGTCGTGACGTTGAAGCTGTCATGGATGTCAGCGATCTTGCGATGGAAGAAGGTAGCTAAGGAGTCGCACAGGTCTTGCGAAGGTATGATGTCGTTGGTGTTGGAGCTAGGGTTGGAGAGTTCCTTCACGATGTTGAAGAGCTCTTTGCTGTTGTGTGCGTTGTTGTCTAGAGGAATCTTTGAAGGAGGCCCTTTTGGCGGATATGATGAGGTGGTGGTGTCTGCGGGTGGCGTTCTTGTGGGCTGCGTAACTGTCCTGTGTCTGTTCACGGTGCTATTTCTTCTCTGGCTTTCGGCAGGTTTGCTTGGAGGCCTGGAGGTCTTCAGGGAACCTACTGACTTTCTTGCTGGTGTTCTGTTGGAGGGTTTCTTGAACGGGGCGAGGGTGTTGGCGCAGTCGTCGATCCATTGACTGCGGTTGCTGGTGGAGGTGTCGGGGTCGGTGGGGTTGGTGGGGTCGCCAGTGGGCTCTGGGCTAGGGTGGTAGTTAGCTGATCTTCGGTGACTTTGCTCCAGCAGCATCAAAAAAAAGAGTGTCTTAAGAAGTAGGTTAAACCACAGTAGGGAGCAACAGACTTAAGAGACGGGAACAACCACACTGGGATGTTAAGGAAAGCCCTCACTCACCACCTAGTGATGACATGCTTCATCATCGGGCCCCACCAAAGAGACCGAGTGTCTCTTTGGTGTGCTGCAACGCCAGATCAACTGCGGAGTGGGATGGTGAGTTCAGGACGTGTTGTGTGAGAGTAAATTAATGAGTGATGAGGGTATTAAAATAGTCAGTAGTGTATCAAAAGTAATTATTTATTCTATGACCACTAAAGACAGGATTTAAAATAGATGAATGTCGATAACACAAATATCGATATACAAAAATATCGAACAAAAATATCGAAGTCAAAAATATAGGAATCCTATCCCTAACAAGGTAAGTACAAATATATCGAAAATAAAATATAGAATGACAAAAATATTGCTTTTTGTAAAATATCGTTTTTTTTAAATATAATAAAAATGTAATATTAACAAAATAATACTTATAAATGTAATAAACATATTTAAAAATGTACTATAATATTTAAAATTAATACATAATGTAATACAAATTAATATTAATAAATATATAATACATAATATATTTTTCATTAATAATAACTCTAAATTAATTATTGTCATAACTTAAAAGACAAATAAAAATGTAATAAATTACTAATACATTTATTTACATAAAATATTCACATAAATAACAATTAATAACAACATAATACTAATAAAAAAGCTAAATACATTTTAGATAGCGTATGAGTTAAAATTACTATTCCCACTCCAGAGAGTGCGACAGTAGGGAAAGTGTTGGATAGCGTAGCGGTAACAATTACTATTCCCACTCCAGAGAGTGCAACAGTGGGGAAAGTGTTGGATAGCGTAGGGTTAAAAATTACTATTCCAACTCCAGAGAGTGCAACAGTAGGGAAAGTGTTGGATAGCGTAGGGGTAAATATTACGATTCCATTTCCAGAAAGTGCAACAGTAGGGAAAGTTTTGGATAGCATAGGGGTAAAAATTACTATTCCCACTCCAGAGAGTGCAACAGTAGGGAAAGTGTTGGATAGCGTCGGGGTAACAATTACTTTTCCAACTCCAGAGAGTGCAACAGTAGGGAAAGTGTTGGATAGCGTAGGAATAAAAATTACTATTCAAACTCCAGAGAGTGCAAACAGTAGAGAAAGTGTTGGATAGCGTAGGGTTAAAAATTACTATTCCAACTCCAGAGAGTGCAACAGTAGGGAAAGTGTTGGATAGCGTAGGGGTATCAATTACTATTCCAACTGCAGAGAGTGCAACAGTAGGGAAAGTGTTGGATAGCGTAGGGGTAAAAATTACTATTTCACTCCAGAGAGTGCAACAGTAGGGAAAGTGTTGGATAGCGTAGGGGTAACAATTACTATTCCAACTCCAGAGAGTGCAACAGTAGGGAAAGTGTTGGATAGCGTAGGATTAAAAATTACTATTCCAACTCCAGAGAGTGCAACAGTAGGGAAAGTGTTGGATAGCATAGGGGTAACAATTACTATTCCAATTCCAGAGAGTGCAACAGTAGGGAAAGTGTTGGATAGCGTAGGGGTATCAAATACTATTCCCACTCCAGAGAGTGCAACAGTAGGGAAAGTGTTGGATAGAGTAGGGGTAACAATTACTATTCCAACTCCAGAGAGTGCAACAGTAGGGAAAGTATTGGATAGCGTAGGGGTAAAAATTACTATTCCCACTCCAGAGAGTGCAACAGTAGGGAAAGTGTTGGATAGCGTAGGGGTAACAATTACTATTCCAACTCCAGAGAGTGCAACAGTAGGGAAAGTGTTGGATAGCGTAGGGGTAAAAATTACTATTCCAACTCCAGAGAGTGCAACAGTAGGGAAAGAGTTGGATAGCGTAGGGGTTTAAATTACGTACTTATAAATTACATCTATCAATTAATTAATTATTTAAAATTAATTACCAATTAATTAAATGTATTTACCAATTAATAAAAATAAATGTATGCTTCCTACTAACTAATTAATAATTAATTCTACATAATGAAATTACTTCCCACCCTATTCCCCTATAAACCCATAACCCGCTACAGAACATATTTATCAATTAATTAAAAATAATTACCAAAATAATTAAATATAATTACCAATTATTTTTAATTATTGTATGATTCCTACTAATTAATAATTATTTAAACATTATTATATTACTTCCCACCCTATTCCCCTATAAACTCATAACCCGCTACAGAACATATTTATCAATTAATCAATTAATTAAAATTATTTACAAATAATTCTCAATTAATTAATTAATAATTCCTACTAATTAATAATTAATTTACCATAATTAAATTACTTCCCACCCTATTCCCCTATAAACCCATAACCCGCTACAGAACATATTTATCAATTAATCAATTAATTAAAATTAATTAAAAATAATTCTCAATTAATTAATTAATAATTCCTACTAATTAATAATTATTTTAACATAATTAAATTACTTCCCACCCTATTCCCCTATAAATCAATCAATCAATCAATCAATCAATGACATTTATAGAGCGCACTACATACCCGTAGGGTCTCAAGGCGCTGGGATAAACCCACAACCCGCTACAGTACTAAATAAAATCCCTATAAACCCACAACCCGCTACAGTACTAAAAGACAATATTTAATTAAATTACATTAAAAATAAATAATAAAACATAATAAATACAATATAATATACACAAAATGTATTTAAAAATCGATATTAGTAACATCGAAATTATTTATTTCGATATTATTGACATCGATATTTAAAACTTCGATATTACTAATATCGATATTAAGACTGTCGATATTACCTCCACCTACCCCTGCCGCGAGCGTGAGGGGTAGGTGTGCCGCCTTTCCAGCGCGATTACGAAGGTTCCAGTACCTTCAATGCGCTGGCCTCACGGGAGTACGCTGCGAGGCCTGATCCAATCCCCCCTAGGGTCGTCTAAATAGAGCAGGACCCCGAGGCTCTCTTTTTCTCCGAATGAGAGAGGTTGTATTTACCTTCTATATATTGTATGAACATTTAGCTCATCTTTGTTATTTTGTGTAGTACTGTATTTAGGTCCTGACGAATCGCCATCTGGCGAGAAACATGTTGACCACACCAGGGGGTTGAGTTAGAGTTCTGTACACTTTTTACGGTCTCTAGTTCCCCTCTCACCCCTTTTAACCAGGGAACCAGCCACGGTAATGAAATTCAGTGTGGACTGTTTTACCCTTTTTATTTCCACTCACGTTTTCACTGACTACACTCCTCTCCTTCCTCTCTCTCCTCACCTACACCCACCATCGGCAAGGAACTAAAGAACCCCGCTAAAAGAGTACCTTTCGGTACTCCGGCAGACATTGCAGCGCCGGTCTGTCGAGGGGCAGTGAGTCGATGATGACACTGGATACCCTCCAGTAAGGGTGTGTTTCACACCTAATACTCTGGGTGTATGAGGCTCTCCAAGTTCCGACTAGGGAATCCTCCCAGTCACGTTATTGACTATACCTACCCACCCTTATCTCCACATATTCACACCATCTCTGGGGAACTTTGTACTCTGCTGTAAGCTTGTCGATATTACTTACCTTCTATATTATGTCCCATCGATATTTAAACTTCGATATAATTGTATATCGAAATTTAAAACTCGATATTTTGTCTGTGTACCAAAATAGATATGTGTAAGGAAGCAGTCCACTTTTAATTGAGTGGTGGATTCCTATGCGTTAGTCGACATGTTTCTTGCCATCGAAACGGTGTGAATTTACCTGGCAATTCTTCAGGACTGTGTGTGATATATACCCTGGCGGTATGGACGCGCTAAGGCCCACCCTTACCTAGGGGCGTGAAAGTGAAAATAAACAAAAGGCAAAAAAAGTGCAAAAAAATTAGGAAGAATGGTTGTCTTCCTAATAACTCCTGGTTTAGGAGGCTTCAACTTTGCGGTTTCTGCACTTAATAGGTATTAAAATCAAACACCATGGGTCTCAGGAGGGGGGTGGAAGCGTATTCGGCACACCGCCCTTGACGCTTGGCACCCTCAGTCTACCTGCATCGCCCTCGAACCGGACCCCGATCGTCGATCCATTGACTGCAGTTGCTGGTGGAGGTGTCGGGGTCGGTGGGGTTGGTGGGGTCGCCGGTGGGCTCCGGGCGAGGGTGGTGGTTAGCTGATCTTCGGTGACTTTGCTCCTGCAGCGCCGGGGGATCTGTTTGGTGCGGTGGTGAGTGGTAGGTTTCCGGAAGGTGAAGTGGATGCAGTGATGGTCGGTCCAGTGGAGTTCGGTCGTGTGGTTGAAGGAGACGTGGGAGCTTGCGGAGAAGATGGGGTGAAGCGTGTGACGGGCTTGCTTTAGGCGCGCCTTCAGCGCGCCAGCGGCGCACCCACTCCGTGCAGCCGCGCAGCGGTCGCCAAATAAGGGGAGATGGGAGGGAGGAGCAGCTGGGAGGTGGGAGCGGAGCGGCGAATCGACGAGCAGGGTGGCAGGTGGCATGGGAGGCAGGAAAAACAAGATTGCGAAAAACAGGGACGAGGCAAAGTACAGAACAGAATTAAGGGGAACAGTTAAAGTACAGAGCAGAATTAAGGGGAACAGTTGGACAATAACAGTAACAGTAAGCAAAACAGATAACAGTTACCGGAAGAGCAAAGTTACAGGAGAGGCATAAGATGAGGGGGGCAGCGGCGAACTTGCAGCAGCAGTGGGCTGAGGCACGAGCACACGGGTGGCGCTGTACGGCGTGGGGTGCGGCCTAACCTGTGAACAGGGTCAAGGGTTGCTCCCATCATGGCTCCACGGCCGCCGATAAATAGAGGAGGTGGGAGGGAGGAGCAGCTGGGAGGCGGGAGAGGGGCAACCGATGGACGAGCAGGGAGGCGGTCTGCAGGGGAGGCAGCGGCGGGAAAAACAAGCGGGCGAAAAACTGAGGAAAGGCCAAGTACAGAACAGAATTAAGGGGAACAGTTAAAGTACAAAACAGAATTAAGGGGAACAGTTGGACAATAACATATACAGTAACAGTAAGCAAAACAAATAACAGTTACCAGAAGAGCAAAGTTAGAGGAGAGGCATAAGATGAGCGGGGGGCAGCGGCGAACTTGCAGCAACAGCGGGCTGAGGCATGAGCACACGGGTAGCGCTGGGCGGCATGGAGGGCGGCCTAACCTGTGAACAGGGTCAAGGGTTGCCTTAGGCAAGAGCCTCTACTTACAGAAATGAGAGTAATCCCTCTAGTCCTCACTATACCTTATTCCTTCTACCCCTATCAAAAACACAGTACCTTTATATATCCACTAGTAAATCTACCAAGCCTATATTCTTGGAGGAACATATCTAATATGCTTAAGTAGTTTTACTCCTACATCCACCTTGGTACCTCAACTCTTTTCGTTTCCATTTACTACAAAACCCATTTCTCATCATTTGTTTTCTTGTCCCTTTCCTAGGCATTTCTTTTTGTGGAATTTCCTCACATTTTTCAAGCTAACAGCCTGACAAGGTAATGGAAAAGTTCTGCTCCAAGCCGTCCCAGATTTGACACTTGCTCTCCTACAGACATCCTACATGCTGCAGCATGCTTCATTATATACGTGAATAGGATCACATAATAATCCCTGTCATGATGGAGCTCCACTGGCTCCCCATGCCTGCCCACATCATTTCAAAACCAGCTGCATCATTTACAAAGTCATCTTAACCAGCACACCTGCCTGTCTGACTCACCATCTCCCGTGGTTCTTAGCACACCTTCCGTCAGCCCTCCATCAGATTGGAGAAGAAAGAGTACAAAAAAGCAAATATTAGGCGACAGAACTTCTCCATGTATGCACTTTAGCTCTGAAACAATACCCCTATATCCAACAGGGCTGCCCCAACCCTGCAGCATTATAGTGATAAACTGCTGACTCATCTCTTTGCAGAATGCTATATAATCCTGGAATAATTGCCCACAAATTAGGTACCCCTCTCATCATAATGTGACTGTCTTTGATTTGGTCCTATAAAACGTTCTGCTGCTGTTCGGTTAGATTTGCACTACATATTTACCACATATATACATTCATAAATAATTGGTTTTCTCATTTTTGGTAATCACCAAAAAGTAGTGTCGTTAGCCCAGCGTTCTCTATTTTGCGTTTTTCTGAAATTAGGCAGATAAATGTATAGAGTCAAACAAGTTGTTAAGCAATCGTTCTGACATTGCAGTCAGAAATCTTGGAGTCATCTTGATCCCACAACTATCATTCACTTCACAAGTCAAATATGTGTGAAAGAGTATATTTTTCCTCACTGCTGTCTCTGTGAGATACTTTATCTTACGCAAGCTCAAGATCAAATCACTCTAATGTTAGCAATGGCACTGTCCTGCATTGATTGAGTTTATAGCAACCCTATGAAGAAACACAAAAGCAAATTATAAAGAAAACATAATATTTTGTTCCGACTCATTCTTGGCTTGAATGGTTCTTTTAGAAGATAGGTTGTAACTGTGAAAAACGCCCAGTTCTTTCACATCCAGACCTTTTCTTTTTTGTGTTATGCTTTGCTGTTAGACTTCAAATTGGAGTCTCACTCACTGTTGTGATCCAGGAAAATCAATTTTTAGCAACAACCTCCAGTACCCGCTACTTAGTAAACTGTAAGCAGGAGATACACAACACTTTTAAACCCTTGTGTACAAATGGAGGCTGAGTGAAGTAGAATGTGTCTCTGGACAGATGAGACACTGACTAAATATTGATTGGCCAGATGCATACTGATACTGATAGTGAGGCCTTATGATTCATTTTGGCAGTAATAGGGAAAGCAACGTAACTGAAGTGACCATATTTATGCAGTGTATGGTGTCAGTGGGATTGCCCCTGTTAGTGTGATTTAGCCTTAGAGGGATGGTGTGGCAGTTGTGGTGAGTATTATTCAGAATTCTCTACCTCTATTTTTAACCCCTTGCATAGACAGTAGGAGTGATAAAAAACTCCTGAAGGACAAAAAAGGACAATTCCAACTGTTGAACCCTGTCCAGAGGGTCAAGTGTGCACCCACTTCTGGATCATATTTCTTGGCTCCATTAGATTCTCTCCTATACCAGTGGCACTAGATCCCCTATTCTTTTTAAGTTGTTTCTGTAGCTAGTAGGGAGTAGACCAGTAGTGCCCTGGGGAAGCCCTGCTGGACTGATCCTTGAGGGAGTGGGCCCCACAGGCTCCACCACTGCACACTGACATCTATGACAACGCTGTGGGTATTTTTGGCTTTAGGGGGCTTTTGCTGATGAAGACCTTTGATATTCTGCTGTAGGGAAGAAACTGTTGCAGGCCAGGAGACCCTAAGGATTAGCTGTGGGGGTTGGCCCAGGGCTCACCGAGAGAAGTGCTATTGTCAGGAGGGAAAATCAATGGTACAGAAGATTTTAATATTTAATTGCATCTATACCTTAAGAACTAAGCATGCAAAAATGAGTCAAAAAAACCAAAGCAGTTGGAGGAGCTGGTTTTTATGAAATGGTACATTTCTTTCATCTAGCAAATTTACATTAAACAGTACAGATGTAATGCTTTCTCAGTAACAGTTTTCCATGAATTTGCTCTTCTATGAAGACACATGCAACCAATCCATTGCTCTGCTTTTGGCAAAGCTATGACTGCTAAATTGGGTTAGACAAATTAGCCAGGGTTTAAACAATTCCTTGTCTCTGCTGTCCCTTCCTGTGGTTAGACATTGCAACACCCTGTTCCAGATTAGGGGTGTGGATTTGAGTAATGAGGGCATTGTAATTAAATATAATGCACTTTGAATACCAAGAATAATAGGACGCTTGCTAGCTCTGAAAATACCATGTTCAGAAATTGGTCTTCCATGCCTCTCTCTCTATTACACTGGCACAGGATACTTGTTAGCAGAGGAACTAACACTGGGGAAAAAGGATAAAAATGTGTTCATTGTATTTTTCAAGGTTTACTACAGACAGTGCAAGTATGGAGCTCTGCATGAGCCCAGGGAAAGAAAAAAAGTGGTGACTGTGGGTGATATTTAGGGCCATACAACTTTGTTCACCAAATTATTTTTAACATACTCTTAGAGAAAGATTGACATAGTTTATCATAATGTAAATCTATTAGGATAGTTTTGGTTTAGTTGGTAGATGTGCATGTAGGTGTTTAATATCTCAACATTTACTATATAATTGTAAAGGAACACGAAAGACATTCCCAAAATTAAACAGAAATAGTTGCATCATTTAAATTAAACCATAATTTAAATGTGAGTCTTTTGCCTTATCAGAATTCATTCCACTACGTTACTGACTACAGGCCTCAAGCTCTATTATGATTCATCTAATGCTTGCACAGTTTCCATTTTTCCCTTCTCTTCAAGAGTTAATCCCAATAGTATTGTTTATATACAAAGCACTTGGCTGAGGAAAATGGCATCACTTGATTTTTCTATTTGTTGTGCAACACTGGGGTGGGTTGTTCTGGAGCGTCTACTGTTATGGGTCACAGAGACGAACACACTGTTGGAGGTGCAGTATGGTTTCCGTGAGGGTCTGAGCACGGAGGAGTAATGTCTTAATTTACACCTGCTTTTAGTAAGTATACTATAGTTAAGCAGTGCTCCATCTGTCTGGCCTTCATGGACTTATCTAGCACCTTCAAAAGCTTGGTTAGGTCTAAGCTGTGGGGTTTACTATGCGATCTGGGGGTGGATCTAGGGCTCGTTCAATTTTTGCGAGCCCCACACTTTGATCTTTTAATATCCATTAGGTATGGTCCTGCCAGAGAATGCACGCCCAGATTTTGCCTAGGGAATGGCATCTGCCAGGAGCACGTACTGACACCAATCCTCTTTCTGTTGTATAATAACGGTCTGGAGGCTACCTTGCCTGCATATGTTATTATTATTATTATTATTATTATTATTATTATTATTATTATTATTATTATTATTATTATTAATGAATTTTATATAGCGCCTGGTTACCCTTGGGCATCCCCGCGCTGATCCAGAAGGAAACACTGCCACTGTAGACACCAGAACTAGACAGTGAATAGATAAGTTTTTAAAAGTTTACGAAACCGAAGAAGGCCCGTTTCCAAGCGTAAGTGCAAAGGGAGAGAATTCCACAGCGTGGCCACATTTACGGAGAATCTTCTACCCCCGGTTCTTGCCTTCCTCACCCTCGTGACCTGAAGCAGGTGTTGATGGTCAGAACGAAGGGAGCGAGAGGCCTTGTAAGGCTGAACCATATCCCCTAGGATAGGTGGGCCTTTCCCCTGCAGAATTTTGTGGGCCATGCAGAGTGACTTAAATTTCACCCTCTCTCTGACAGGGAGCCAGTGTAGCGCCTGCAAGGCAGGGCGAGCAGATTGACGTCTAGGGAGGCCCGTAAGGAGCCTGGCGGCCGCGTTCTGCACTTGTTGCAGTTTGTTCAGGGTAGATTCTGGAGCACCCAGGAACAACGCGTTGCTGAAGTCCAAGCGGGAGATGATAAGCCCCTGAATAAGTAACCTCCTGGAGGCCACTGGAAGGAGGGGTAAGATCTTCCGGGCTGATCGAAGCAGGCCAAAACACACGCCAGCGGTCTTTTTAGCATGTGTTTTAAAGGAAAGGTCCTGCTCGAGCCACACCCCCAGGCTCTTGATCTCCTGCTTGGGGGTGGGTACTGGTCCCAGGCAATTGGGCCAGCTGCTGGGAGATAGAGATGGAGAGGAATTCCCCAGCAGCATCAGTTCCGTTTTGGAGCCGTTAAGCTTGAGGGCTTAGCTGCACATCCACGTGAAGATGTTATCAAGACACGTGTGCAGCCGGTCAGGATGGTGAGCCGACTGGGAAAGGCCTACCACCAACTGGGTATCATCAGCGTAGCTGATGATCTTGATACCCAGAGGCAGTACCACACTCTCCAGGGGGGCCATATAGACGTTGAATAAGGTAGGGCTCAACGATGAGCCCTGTGGCACACTGGAGAGGTAACGAGGATGATTTCTCGTGGCCTTCCCACACCTCAAAAGACCGGCCTTCCAAAAAAGAAGCAAACCACTTGAGGGCCGTCCCAGAGACCCCCACCCCCGACAGCCGTTGGAGAAGCACCTGATGGTCTACGGTGTCAAAAGCAGCACTGAGGTCCAGGAGGATCACTGCCACCGATCCCCCTGAATCCACAATGCTCCTAGCATTCTCCACAACTGCCAGCAGGGCAGTATCAGTCCCCTGACCGGGGCGAAAACCTGTTTGGGAGTCGCCCAGAAGGGAGTTGGCCTCCAAGAAGCCCGATAGGCGGCTGTTCACCAGCTTCTTCGCCACCTTGCTGATGCCGGGGAGCAGGGATATAGGCCTAAAGTTGGTGAGGTCGGCTGGGTCCAGGTTAGGCTTCTTCAAAAGAGCCTTAACAACCGCTCCTTTCCAACCAGGGGGTACCACTCCCTGGGTAAGAGACAGGTTTATAAGGTCCGTCACTGGACCGCCGATGATAGGGGCTACCTGCTTCAGATATTTCATTGGTGCAGGATCTTTCGGGGAACCACTTTTCAAGGTTGACATGACTGTCAGAACTTCCTCCACAGTGACAGTACCAAGAGAGGCCAACTCTGCTGTTCGCACCCTGGGCTGAGGGCTTGCGCTACCACCAGAGGAAACGTCCTCGGATGGCCGGGGCAGAGATGCAAGGATGTTATCGATTTTGGTTTTAAAGAAGGAGGCCAATTCTGAGCATTTCTCACGGGGGTCCTCGTGAATGACCGGAGGTTCGGGAGTTTTCAGGAGTTCTTTAATGACCCTGAACGATTCTTTCGAGGAGTTGGCCGCCGAGCCTATTCTCTCCTCAAAGAATCCCGATTTTGCTGCCCGAATAGCAGATTTGTAGGTACTAAGAGCCGCCCGATATTCTCTCCGGCTCGTTTCGCTCCAATCTTTCCTCCAGGTCCGCTCAAGCCTCTTGCAGCCCTTCCTCAGTGTCCTCAGCTCGGGTGTGTACCAGGGCGCCGATCCCACTCTCTTCCCTCTAGTAAGTTGTTTCTTTTTGGGGAGGAGAGCGTCCAGCGAGTTAGTGAGCCAGCTGTTTAAGTTCTCATCTGCGACTAGCGGATTAGACTCTAAGGGAGGGCGAGATGCCTCCAGATGTACCGCCCAAGTGTCCACTGAGAGCCTAGACCCAGCTCTTTCCACGGTGTGTACTCTGGGGGCCGGCGCAGCTGAGATGTCAAACTGCCACAGTGCAGGCACCATAAAATGGTCTGTCCAAGGCAGAGCCAGCGCTGGGCATGATTTCAGGTTGTCCGAGTTAGAAAATATAGGATCTAACAAGTGGCCCTTCCCATGGGTAGCACCCGAGTTAGCCAGGTTGATCCCAAAAGCTTTGAGATCGCCTAGCAGATCTACTCCCAGGGAGTTGGAGGGGTCATCAAGGTGGATGTTAAAATCACCTAGAGCCACAAAATTACCTGTAGAAGAGGCAAGAAGTGCGGTGGTTTCAAGGAAGGAATGAAAGAAGTTTCCCATGGTTCCGGGTGGGCGATAAATCAGTAGTCCCATCATGGACGCAGTAGGTGACATGCGGAGAGAGAATTGGCAACTCTCACAGTCGCTCACCCCTCCATCCTGAGCCTTGCAGACTAGCGAGTCCCTATAGAGGATGGCAATTCCTCCTCCCCTCCCCACAGGCCTATCTAGATGAAAAATAAGAAAACCTGGAGGGAGTGCTCTTACCATATCGGGGCCCGAGCTGGCGGAAATCCAGGTCTCAGTGAGGAATAACACATCCAGTTCGTGGTCCAGAATGAGGGAGTTAATTTCAGTCGCATGACTAGGTAGGGACCGACAGTTCAGCAGCGCCATGGAGAGCCCTGATTTGACAGGGACCGAATCCTGGCACGCGATGCAAGCCCTGCCGGGTCGAAACGGGGGCGTACCCTCCTGAGCGAATTTGCATGTGGTAGAATGCAACGTCCGCCAGGCCATGAGCTCCTCCCTACCGTACCTGATGCGAATGCGAGGTGGGGCAGAAGAAACGGGCATAAGAACCAGCCCTGAGCCCGTCTGGGCCCGGACGGGCACAGACGGGCTGAACTCTGGCGTAACTCCGGCGTCAATACGGCGTCCCCGCTGCGCGTTACCGCTGCGCGTTAACATGGCTGGCTATATGCTCGCAAAGCGAGTAGAAACAGGACTAGCGCGGTGGAAGGCACTCACCCAGTATGGCCGCCACGTGCAAGGGGCAGAGGGACCCGCCAAACGCGGTGAAATCACAGAATTACAATGCAGGTAAGATGACAGCCGTGGAGGTATGCGGGCCAAGCTGAGTTAAAAGCAGGGGCTAAGTACAGAAATAAAATAAAGAAAATTGGACCGAAAAACGGGAGATTTTAAAAACAGAATGCTGCCAAAATACGAGCGCTACAGATAAGCGCTACCGCTGGAATGGAGCGCGCTGCTGGAATTTGCCTGGCTGGATTGGTGTCACTACAACGCATGCTTTTACATCGCATGCCTTTACAACGCGGTTTTTACCACGCAGTCCATTACAACGCATAATGCTTTTAGGCGCTGGATAGTGAATTATTTAATTTACTATTCCAACTCCAGTCCACGTGGATAGCAGGGAAGGTGTTGGATAGTAAATTAAATATATTCCCTATCCTAGAGCGCCCCCCAGCGCAATGCGTTGTAATGGTTTGCATTGTAATGGTTGCGATGTAATGGTAGTGCGTTGTAAAAAATGCGTTGTAAGTGATGTTCCCCGCCTGGCTATATACTCGCAAAGCGAGTAGAAACAGGACTAGCGCGGTGGAAGGCACTCACCCAGTATGGCCGCCACGTGCAAGGGGCAGAGGGACCCTCCAAACGCGGTGAAATCACAGAATTACAATGCAGGTAAGATGACAGCCGTGGAGGTATGCGGGCCAAGCTGAGTTAAAAGCAGGGGCTAAGTACAGAAATAAAATAAAGAAAATTGGACCCAAAAACGGGAGATTTTAAAAACAGAATGCTGCCAAAATACGAGCGCTACAGATAAGCGCTACCGCTGGAATGGCAGCTGATATGCAGCTGATGTCCCATTTGTGGGCAGGGAAAAAGTTCCAGTGTTACTACTCATGGATGATACTGTTGTAATGGGTAGAACACACAAGACTCTTAACACTCTTTTCCAGGTATGTGTTGGCTTTATGGAGTCTTTGGGCCAAACCCCTAACTGCTTGAAAACGTACACCATGGTCTGCGGGCCCAAATGCATGAAACAATGGAGTGTATACCTCCAAGGCCACCAGGTTACCCCCACCCAGGACATTTCCTATCTAGGGGTGGTTTGTGATGCTAAGGGAAACTGGGGACCCTGTAAGTAGAATGCCTCCCAAAGGTTTGCCATCGTAGCCTCTCACATTGGAAGAAAGCTCATAGCCCCCCTGTTGGAGGAATGTAGGAGCACATGCCTCCTCATTCTCACGTACGGGGCAGGCATGTGGGACCACTCCAAACCAAAGAGAATTGGGTTCTGGGTCGCCTTCAGGGAATACTTCCGACCTGTACCACCTAAATTGTCCACCAAGAGCTCGATATTGGGTATGTAGACCTCATTAAATTGGCCTGGCTGGAGTTCTGGTGCGCTATCTTGGCGAATCCACATGCTGAACTGGGAGGTGATCTGGTCTTAGACTGCCTTGCCTGTGATAGAGGTTTCGCTGTTCCCTGGTACCAACACATACATTAAACAGGTAACGTACGATCTGGGAGATCTTAACTTTTTCCGACCCTTCTAGATTTCTATGGCCAATCTAACTTTCCTTACTAGGAATAGACTGCATATAGAGGTATGTGAATCATCTAAAACCTCTTTCAGGGAGTATGCTCAATTGCAAACTACCCTTAATATGGAACCATACCAGTCATGGATGGACACTACCTGGAGCAGAATTCTGTTAACCAGATTGAGGTTTGGGAGTGTTAGGTGGCAATTAAGTTTCCTGGTGGGCCAATTTCATTTAACCAAGGTGCTAATCTGCCCCTGCGATGAGTCCTCACCCAAGAGCTTGCTCCACTTCATTTTCTTTTGTGAGTATTATTGGGCCCACTCTAAGGGCCCGATGTAGGTAAATCTACATTTACCACTTCATAAATACCGAATCATACCGAATCGGTATTTATGAAGTGGTAAATTAGAGGGGGGGAGATGTAGGTATTTCAGATTCGGTAAATACCGAATCTTACAGATTCGGTATTTACCGATTCTGTAAATACCGATTCGGTATCCCCCATTGCTTCCTATGGGCCTTGAAGCCCATAGGAATCAATGGGCATTACCGAATCGGTAATTACCGATTCGGTAATTACCGATTTGTGCAAGGGTGCAGGGGGTGTCACTTTGACACCCTCTAGCACCCCCAAAACAGGAATGTGAGCCATGTGGCACACAGACATGCCCTAAGGGCATGTCTGTCTGTCACATGGCATAGGTGTGCATGCACACATGTGCATGCACACCTGGATTCGGTATTTTAACATCCAATTGGATTGGGTGTTAAAATACCGAATCTGAAGGGCCTGTGGGACAGAAAGTAGTCCCACCTACATCCCAAATTTAAAAATCGGTAAAATTACCGATTCGGTATTTTTGCGATTCGGTAATTTTACCGAATCGGTAAAATACCGAATCGGACAAAAAAAGGTCCCCTACATCTCAGTAGGCCAAATACCGGTCGGAAACGGCCGAAATCGGCCGTTTCCGATCGGTATTTGATACCTACATCGGGCCCCAAAAGATTATTTGTCCTACTTATTAGAGCTAGTCGTATTTGAAGAAGTATTGAAGTTCTGTTTTATTTGCAGTCTCTAAGTTCACCCACACTCTTCTGCAGTGTCTGCTCTTTCAAAAAGGATGCCCTCCCTAAGAGAAGGCAAATTGTCTTTTAACAGCCGGAAGCCCTGTGTTGTTGGCACCTACTGTACGTTTTAATTTTGGATTTTCTTATTCTGCATTTATTCACCTGCTGCCTGAATGAGATCTGGAATTTCCTTTTATTAACAATGTTTTAGCAATAGTACTGTGTTTTATGGCAGTGACTTACAGCCGAAATAAAGTTTTATTGAAACTGATTTTTCTACCCAGTACCAACGTGTTTTACATGGCAGACCTAGATTGAAAAATCACAAGCAGACATAGGCAGTCCGAAATATGGCGCCACTCTGTCTCCATTCCCATTGTTGTTGGGTACACAGGGAAGGTTTTCCTGTTTAAAGCAGTGGCATCAGCTCTTCTGTCAGGAAAGCCAGCACCCACTGCATTCTACATGAGGTGGAGCTCTGTGAATACCTGTGGGGCCATTTCTTGCTGTAGCTGCCATTCTCCTTCCTGCTTCCGGTTGCCTTGGTCCCCCTCCCGGCGCCGCAAGCTTTACACCAATGCGGCGCATCTAGCGAGGAGCGAGGAGACCACAAGCCACAAGAGGCCTTTGCGGCGGAAGCCGCCAATGCCCTCACCGCGCCCGGAGGTGCATAAATTAGAGCAGAGCCCTGGGTGGAGCAGGAGCTCTGTGAATACCTGTGGGGCCATTTTTTGCTGTAGCTGTCATTATCCTTCCTGCTGTCAGTTGCCTTGGTCCCCCTCCCACCGCCGCAAGCCTTACACCAACGTGGCGCGGCTAGCCAGGAGCGAGGGGACCACAAGCCCCAAGAGCCCTTTTGGCAGAAGCCGCCAACGTCCTCACCGCACCCGGAGGTGCATAAATTAGAGCAGAGCCCCCGTGTTGCGGGATCACGCTTTTGTCACGCCGGGTTAAGCCCGAGACAAGGGCGGGATTGTCTGTGGCCGTCCGGGGCCAAAGGAGGCCGGGCCGGGCCACCCCCCTGACATTGCAGTTGAACTACAAAGGTACTGTTGATCCCTTCCAGGAGCGTAAAGGGAACGATCTGTGTGACTATTTTGGGACATTTGGACATTTCCGTGGGCCAGCAAAAGGGGGCTACCTGAGTTGGTGTGGGGGCTTGGGGCCAGAGGTAGAAGTAGATTTTGGGCGTTTGAGTAGTCACTGAGGGGGGCCCTGACATCTATCTCGCATTACTGCCCAGTAAAGCTTACCTGGTAGTTACTGCATTAAGTTTATTCATTAACAGACCGACTATACCATGGCTAGCTTGGTTCAAACCAGGTCAGCCAGGCATACATTACGTACTCCGCCTGACCTCCGCTCGGCTGGCAAACTAAAGGGAATTGCCCTCCCCACCCTCGACAAACCTACAGCAATAGACAGAATGCTGCGTAAAACAATAGTGGTAGTGGCAGAAGAAATTGAGCGCACAGAGAGGCGTCTCTCAATAACACCACAAATTGATTTATCGGCATCACAAGTGGATTGTGAGGTAGAAGAGTCACCAATTCCCACACACATTTTATTAGACCCCGAGTTAACTGACATTCCCTGCGCTCAGGGTGGGAACCCGAAAGTACAAGAGACAAACAAGGGGGAGGTATCGGCAGATTTGGGTAAGAATAAGAGGAAGTTGAGCTCAAAGGGAGCAAGGCAGAAGAGGGGTATACCAGTTGTGGTTGTCAGTAAAAAGCCTTGTACCGCAGACACGCCCCAGGGCGAGGATCAGTCACACACACAAGCCCCCCCCCCATGTGGGTAGCACAAAATATTTCGGACTTACAGGCCCACTTTGAAAATGTTATCAATATCCAAATTAAACTAATTATTAGTAGGCTGGATAAGGTAGTCACCTTGGGAAAAACAAAGGGGCTGGGTGGTGGGAGAACCCTCCCCACATTAAATAGTATTATAAGAGGGGAGCCTATTACCACAAATCTGGCCAAGGCAACATGTAGTAACCCCACAATAGGACCAATCACCATTGCCACATGCCCTTCTCAAATTGTTGGCCCTCAAGGGTCACATATAACTCAGGTCCCGAAAGGTCATATTGCCACCGTGGGCGAGGTGAGCCCAGTCTTGCCAAAAACTACTCACCAAGTTACAGTACACAGACAGTCTTCTCCAGCTTCCCTGACACGGCGCCAAGCAGAAGGACCCCCTCCCAGGGCACCCACGAATACCTTACCTAGTATAAACTTACCGCCTCAAGCAGCCCCATATGTAATTGTTCTAACAGGGGTCCCCGAGCTAAAGCCAGATCAGACGGAGGCCCATAACGAGCTTAAAAATAAAGTCATGTTTTGGCTAAATAAGTACAGACCCCGAGCAGAGAACGAACAGGGGGAAATCTTGCTAGTACGCAGGGTGAACTGGGTGGGGAACAGGCCTAAGGACACTAGTGGGGACTGTGTGGTGGTAAATTTCAGGAACCCCCGCATTGTTGATCAAATAGTAAGCTGGGGACCGCTCACCAATTATAGCAACATTAGAGCGATGCCCTTATGCTTTTTCTATTCAAATTTGTGAATTTTGTGTATATTTTCTTTAAATGTTACAATTGATTTGTTATCTGTTTAGTTGCTTTGTGTTTTTCCAGCAGGTCATCATCAAAATGTATTCTCTGTTGAGTTGATTACATGTCCTTTTCTTTACAAAATGTTGAATAATTAAATACTAAAGTAGCCTAAGTCAAAGGCTAGGAATAACGGATTAATTTGCGTTCATTTCCATTTAAAATAATTGTTCAAACTAAGTGGTTGCGAAGGCTCATCTTTTTTGTTTAGCAATAATCGGCCCTGCCTTCCTTCCCCAACCTTGCTGGGCCAATCCCCTCCTTTGAATATTTTCTATTCAAGGGGCACTCACAACCTGAGCCACAATCTGGCTTTACAAAGCAGAAGTGAGTGGAACCGGGTGGGGTTCCGAGGTCCACCTTCACAAGTTCCCATCAGGAATCAAGGAGCGATACCCCTGAAGAATAGATTTGATCCCTTGATGCGCTTGGAAGAATTAGATTGACTAGTGAAGGAAAGACCACCACAAAAGAAAGGCTGTTGTAAAAAGAGTCCTCACATAAATGTTGTACAGCCCACAGCTTTATCTCAGCACCTCCTAACAAATAATTTATTAGACACTCCCCCTGAACTCGTGGGCGGATTTAGAGAAGGCCTAGAAGTTTGGCCCGCAGCCGATATTGAAATAATGGGATTGGACATTACTGCCTTGTCCCCTCAGCACCTGAACTCGCACACCACAACAGAACCCAAGGAAGCCCTAAATGAGAACAGGACAGAAAACAGCAATTCCATCACCCCTTTTAGTGTAGTGTAGTTCCTATTTTCCCAATAGGCCCTGCGCATTGGAATAACATAAACAGCAGTTTTGACGTAGAAGTGCGGTCTTCCAGGTCTCTACTGACTATGCTAAACTTAATTGGGTTTGTTACCAACTAGCTCAGAGGTCACTGGAAACTTTCTTGACTGAATAGGAAGTGATCAGTTTCCCTGGTACAAACAAGAAGAGATTCAGTTTTCCAACAACCGCATAAACATGACAACTTTGCTCCTTAGAATAAGAGTCAATCTCTAGAGTCGTATGAAACAATAGACAGTTATTTTACTCAGTCAGTTGTGCAGATTACTTTCAGCAAGATGCAGAGAATAGAGAGACGGGCGTTTTCAATAAAAGGTATTATTTATTGAACAGTCTTTCTTCTCGTGCAAGAGAAATGAATTGCCACAATTGCAAGACTAGTTATTATAAAAAGGGCGTACAGTAAAATGAGGATTGCGAAATAATACTGTAATAGCATTGATATGGTTTCTTAGCCATACAATGGTTAAAATGAATAAAATATATACATTCATATATACATTTAGCTAACGTACTCAACTGGTGCTTCTGACTACGCCTACCCCAGTGTACCTGACCTAAGCCTAATACTTGGGAGGGAGTAAGTAAGTAGCAGTTTTAGTTAAGTTGGTTTTGCCAAGGTTTGCTTCAAGAATTCTCTCTAAGGGTTTAGTCAACACCATACCTCTGAAATAGAATGTTGGAGGTCTTGTATCTCCTTCCAGGACTCGATATCCCAGTCACTCGCAAGAGTAGGCTGGAAACGCCGGAGCTGGATTTTCTCGGCAGGAGAAAAGACAGCGTCTCTCTCAGCGCATCTAGAAGGAGGAGGGGCAGCGTCCGTGGGCAGCTTGCATCTGCTGGGCTCTGCAGGGGACAGCTGTTTTGCTCCTATGTTCGCCACACCATCGCTATCATCAATGTCGTTGAGGCAGCGTTTGCTTAAGGCAACGTTGGTAATATTTATACCTGAAAGGTGCCTTGTTTGACGTAAGTTTTTGGACATAAGACGTCAATAAAGATGTCACTAGGAAGTGATCGTCTCTCAGTGCTCATTAGAGTTCTATTACTAATCAAAACAAAGCAAGCGGGGCTTTCCCAGGTTGCTGAGTTTTATCTTGTTGAAGAACTCGGAGTGTAATCTAGGAATCTTAGATAGTGGCTTCTGCTGTGTCATTTGCTCTAATGAGCTGCAGAGGAAGAGATTCTGAAATGTGGCTCTGATCGTGTTAGGCCAGAGACGAGTTTCTGAAATATTGCTCTTGATCGTTTATGCCATTATAGGGGTATAAATGGATTATAGCCGTATAGGGGCATAAGGTCACAGTATTGATCGGGGTCCTAGATTAGAACACGACACCCACTCCACAAATTTATGTCCATCAAATTACTAAAAACTATAGCAATAAGATGCATGTGTAACATTACCCACCCCAAAATACATATCTGCATTTGAAATGGCGTATTTGAAATACATGGAAATATTGGTACTGTACGTCTTTAAGCATAGAAATCGTTTAAAATTATAGCATATCTAATCAGTGAACGATTTTGCGAAAAAATTACACATGAAATATCTCTTTACACAGAAAAGAAGGGCGAGATCATTTCATCACATATAAATGCATTTGCTGTAACATGAGCTAGAGGCTGGTGTAAAGTTATTATATCTCCGGATCTACCTAAAAATAGAAGTTCTGTTCTTTATGAATAGGTCTACTTTAAGCAAACAATTTTTGTGCCGGAAAAAGGTAAATATTTTGAAAAAGTGATCAATTAAAAAAAAAAAATTCTTGGTGAACGGGGGAATAGAGTTCCAACGCTTTTCAGCAGTTTTTGTTGATAAAGACTGAAGGCCGAATTCAGAGTTCATGGGAACGGTGTGTGTCGGAATGCTTTTCAAAAATTATTGTTTCTGTTCGGGGTAGAACATCATATCAGACAGGCTCTCAAAAAATTGGTCTACAAAATCAGGTGACAGTTCGACCAAGTTCGATAACGCTGTAACTTGGCAGGTGTGAGAATGATTGCTATCATCAAAGTCTGGATCAGCAATGCTCACAGAAGGTCGTACCTGGGTGATGTTGCTTTTATTTCTCGCTCCACTGTTACCACCTAGTCGTAGCACAGGAGTCTCAACGAATGCCGTCATCAGGATTGGTAGCCGCTGGGGACAACACAATGCGTGAACCGTTACAGGACTTAGCAAAGTATCGATATCCATTGGTACTGCTGATGGAAGTGCAAGACAGGTGTCCAACACGCACTCATCTCCGCCTAGCATACATCGAAGCACAGGTAAGATGCAGGTCTGCGGTATAGGTCTGAATGAAAGAAACCAGGTCATGTTCAGATCTCTCAGCCTGGCCAATCCGAGGACTCTAGTTATTGGGTCCCGGTAGCGTATTGCTAGGATCGTTTCTTCTATCCCTGCCGGAGTCATGTCTGAGTTTTGGCTTGCCATATCGGAGCAGGAGGGTCAAAAATAAAATGCCTGCTACAAGTCCCAAAATTAGGGGTATGCCGCCAAAGATTGAATGGACAAAATTAGAATGATTCCCAGAATTGCTTTGAATGGTGTTAACAGTCCCATAAAAATGGTCTTAAATACGCCTGGGATGCCTATGGCACTCGACATTTTAAGAATTTGGCTAAGCATTTCTGTGTAATGCACGGGGCAATTTGTTGATAAAAGGTCATGAATCTCTGATGTTGTCCTTGCAACTAGGAGATCATACGTCTCTTTCGATGACGTGATGGGCACTGTTGTCTGCAAAAGCACAGACTTCATTCTGCTTAAAGTATCAATTCGTATAGAAGAGACATTCAAACGAGGCCATATGGGAGTCTCCGTGTCCCCAGGGCCGTTTGGAAACAATGCTTGCATACAGCATTTGACCATGGAAGTTACGCTTACGAGATATGCTTTCCCTGGCAAAAGGCCACAACAGCTGTGATCCGTTATTAGAATGTAACTCCCATTCGAGAGCTGCTTAAAGAAAGGCTCTATTTGCGCTGCAGGTGTCACATGTTGGCGGCATGAAAGGTTGTTTGAATTTCCTTCACAGGCTCTGTGTAAATTAATACGTTGGCATAAAAGTATACTGCTTAGTGAATGTTTGCAGTTTTCACCACTAAGAAATGCATTTTTGTTGCTGTCACTGTAGCATGTGTGTGTATATGGTAATTTCCATGTTGACTTAATGTACCCTTTACCCAAACATTCATACTGGCCAGTCGGTATGTATTCAAGGCAATTTTTAAATCGGAAAGTTGTTATCGGAATTGTGATAATCCCGTGTATTATCCATTCAATGACAGGACTTTCTGACATTGTCAAAGGTAATCTCTCAAGTTTTTCGATGCTCATGATTGTATAGTCTGCTCCTTTCTGTGCCAAGCTGATTTGTTTATCAGTAAGGTTAAAGATGGAAAACAATGACGTTGTGTTGATTAAAAGCCATGGCACGTAGCCTGAACGAAGATTTTGCAGCGTCCAGCCTAACTGTACAATAGAACGCAATTGTGACTGGCCATGCTGTAACATTAGCAAGTCATTGTCTATTATATCTATGGCAGATGATACAATACTGTCCAGTGAATATATTCTGGAGGACAGAGTCATTAACCCATTGTCCACAACAGAAAGTGATTTTTCCAAATTAATACGATCAATTTCTCGTATTTTTTCAGCTGTTTCACTTTGTGTGACTTTCCAAGCCTCGTTGTAAGCCGCATATATACTGGTCGCTATGAAACGTTTTTGACGCTGTTTGCGTGGTCCCAGAATGAAATCGCGCAAATCAGCACCATCTTTAAGTAAAGATAAGTGTTGCTTAATTTCTGCCAGTGTGGATGATTCTAGCCATTCAAGGCACAGCTTCCCTATACTGTATGTTGTTACTATCCCTGGATGTTGTCTCTGGGAGTATCTAGTGTCTGGTCTGGTCATTTTTAACCCCTGTGTTTTGTTCAGGAATCTATCTTGACAGTTGTTTGTGTCAGTAGGCCAGATTAACCACTTTTTCCAATCAGGATGTGTTCTGTTTAGATGTAAAATTTTAGATACGTCTATTTTAATATATGTTGTTGCATTATCAGGTATTGGCTTTGGAATAGACGGTTTTTTAAGGTCTTTAATCTTAGCTAGGCCAAGACAGGTTGTTTGGTGAATTGTGTCATTTAAAAACATTATTTGCTCTGGGATCATGCAGGCTCGAAATAATGCTTCTAGGCCTTGTACCTGCCAATCTTTTGTACCCCAGATTGTTTTTGTTTCAATGTTATTTCTCCAAAAATCAAAACCAAATGTCATAATTTTTTCATAAAATGCTTCTGAATATATCAATTTAGAATTTTTCAGCATTGTTTTCAACCCTGTTTTATCTAACAGCTTATAATAAAACTTTTCTGCATCACTGGTGTTAAACCCTGAGAAGTACTGAAATTTCTCATAGAATGTTTTCGAACTGCTTTTAGGTGGAGTAGCACAATGTTCCCAATGGTTATATTTAAAAACATTTCTAGGTTGTGCAGATTTATGTAAGTAATGGTCCCCATAATGTGAGAAGCAGTACATCTGTTCATAACAAGACAAACCTTGTAAATAATCATGTTCTGTAAATCTTGCTGACAACACTAAATCAGACATCATATTATTAATACTTTCAAAATCCCAATCATCAGAAAATGTACTTGGTTTTACAAAGTCACTTAAGGAAACCTTGAACTGGTGAGGATATTTCAGGATTTCGACCGGACCATATATTTCATAGTCAGTTTTGTCCCATACTACCCCCCGGGTATTGGAATGGCTGTGACATTTACTGTTGACAGTTCTCTTTTCTTCACGTGGGATGATCTGTGTGGTTTGAGGACTAAGTTGATGTTCTGACTTGCTTTGTCCATTGAACTGTAATAAACTTTCCTAAAATTAAAACTGAAATTAGGCATATTAGGAGTATAAATACCCCTGAAATAATCCAATGCTCAATCAATGGTGCATCCAGATATACTTCTTTGATTTGTTGAAAGAGTTCTGTTGCTTTTTCTTTAAAAGTCTTTGTTTCTGGCATCACTTCGGGGTTGCTTTGATCTTCAGAAAAGTTGTCGAAGTTAATGAAGTAGCCAGAGGCAGTTCTGTCAATTGTTGGGATTGTTCTTTCAATTTGTCTTTCGATAGCACATTCTGATGCCACATCATTGTAGACTGGTGTTTCTTGACGAACTGTTTCAATCTGTGTTTCAAGAGGCACGAGTTCCATGGCATTATTGCGTAGTCCCTCTCTGTGCACTGCAGGTTTATCAAATGTGATTAGTCTTTCAGTTTGAACCTCTTGAATTGTTGCAAGTTTGTGTATTCTGTTATTTCTTGGGAGTCCACTGGGCCTACTGTTGATTATAGGCCACATGCTTGTGGTTTTACCAGGTCGATTGATACAACTCTGTTCTCCTTTTTACCAGCAAGGGGCGGTAGTACTACTGATCTTGTTCCGTTGATTGCTAAGACAGGTACTGCTATTCTGTAAGAAGGCCCAAATTCCTTCTTCACCGCTATTTTTTCTCTGACTAGATCCCCAATCTTTGGAATCCAGACAGGCCTTGCTGGGGCTGGTGGTGCCTCGTCAGTGGTAGCTGGCTGTTGCTTTAACTTTATGTTGCTTAAGGATTTTCTTGTTTCATTCAAGTCCTGTAAAACAGCCAAACGGTCTTTGATGTCAAAGTCTTTATTCTTATCTTTTACCACTGATACCTGACTATCTAAGTCCTGAATGTGCATTCTAGTTCCGAACAATAGTTCATATGGGCTGAAACCTTTTAGAGAATTTCTTGGCAAATTGTTAGGACTGATCTGGACACTTATTAAATGTTTGACCCACCCATCACCCGAACCTAATACCTTCGCTGTTATAGATTGCTTTATGTCCCGGTTTTTTCTTTCCACTACACTGTTCCCTTCGGGGTGTGATGTACAAGAGTATCGCAAGCCAACGCCCATGCTGGCCATGGCCTCCCTATAAGCTCGAGAGCTGAAAGCAGGACCCTGGTCAGAATGGAACATGGCAATTGCGTATGTCCCGATAAAGACTCGCAGATCTTTTATAACCGTTCTGGCGTCAGCCGAGCGCTGGGGCCACATTTTTTAAGTGGATTTTGTCTTAATGATTTACAATGGGACGCGTTTCTCTTGTTTGATTACGTAAATAGATCGCCTTATGCTTTCTATTAGGATTCCTGACAGTACGCTGGCGGGTTCTCCACTGCGATCTCTGTTGCAGTCTACACAATTTTTTGCAAAATCATGAAAATCTACACTCATTCCTGGCCACCAGTACTCTGACTGTAATTCTTTCAGAGAGTCCCTTATTGTTTGGTGTCTCAGACCCAACCCCATATGTGCTTCCTGTGTAAGGAAACCTCTCCGGTTTGTGTTTGGAATTACCCTATCCCCCACTCCAGGGATTCGAGCAAAAGGAACGGAGTTTGCATCAATTACGTATGCATAATTGAGTGGATAGTTCACGGGTAGTGCTGCACAGTTGCATTTTCCGGACGTTTTTACTGCCTGCATGGTTTCCCCGTCTATGTATTTTTCTGAACGCTTTTTTGTGGCTACGGAAGCCGGTTTAGTTGCTTCCGCTGTGGCTGTGTTAGCCAATGAATTCCCTGCAACGTGAACGCCATCACGTTGATGACTCAGAGTGTGTATCACGTGAGTCTTTTGTAGTTCTTTCTGTAAAAGAACTACCTGTTTCCAAAGCATTTTATGTTTTATTGTGGCACCTGTGTCATCTTTGAAATCATTTTGAATCCAGCTCTGCAACTTATTATTGTAAGAGTTGACGCAAAAATGCGAATCGCACACGATTAGTGTCGGGAACTCACGTTCTGCATTTTCAAGCGCCATCTTTAAAGATCTGATTTCAGCTCGCTGAGCCGAACAAATTCTCACTGATTCAGTTTTTGTTATTTTCGGTCTGAATTTACCGCACAGCCAGCGACCTTTAACAATCGCGCAGGCTGCATCGTAGGATTTGTTCTCTACGTTAAAATGCTGTACGAATCTGTCTGTATAGATTATACAGGCGTACTGTGGGAGAGGCAGAAGTTAGATTGGCAGAGGATATTCTTCTTCATAAGTCAAATCATTCAGTTTTTCGAATTGCGGAGCAAAATAGTATTTCACATCTTCCGCTCCAAGAGAATTTACACACTGTATCCATTTCGGATCCAGTGACACTGTAGGCAGGTTTACTGGGCTGAATAGCGCCTCGAAGGCGGATTCCGCTGTGAGGATATTGATCCTTTTGCCATGTGCTAGTTCTCGTTCTTTCGCTAATGCAGTTTCTACTGCTTTCACAGTATTTTCTGTAGGACTGAATGTTTTTTCTGCTTGTGTGTACAAGTGTGATTTGTAAGCTATTGGTACCTTTTCTCCCTCATTAGAGGTCAGGTACGTGAATCCGCATCTTCCTGGGATGACTCGGATTACAAGATTGCGTGTGTTGTCACGTGTATCTAATTTTATTTTCGCTAACATGTCTGTTTGCAGTGATCTCAAAATTTCTGTGTGTTTTTGAGTCCAAGTGATTGGTTTAAAATCAGGTTTAATTAGTTCATAGAGAGGTTTAACCCTCTCCGCATAATTTAGAATGTAAGTTCTTCCGAAATTCAGGAAGCCTAGAATCGATTGTAAGTTCTTCAGCGTTTTTGGTGCTTGGAGTACAGCGCACTTCTCTAAGAAGTTGTCCGCTAGGCTCTTTCCTTCACTTGATAATTCGTATCCTAAAAATAATACTGTCAGATGGGCAATTAGAGACTTTTCAAAGTTGAATTTGTAACCCTCTGCTGCGAACCCAAGTATTATGGTGTTCACTCTTTTCAAGTGAGTCTCCAAGTCGTCGTCTGTGAGATAGATATCATCTACATAAGATAATGCCTCATCATCATACATTTGTAGTAACTCTGTTACTCTGGCTGAGAATAGTCCTGGGCTGTTCCTGAATCCCTGTGGGAGCCTACAGAAATTTTTCGGCGACCCCATTACTGAGAAAGCGGTCAAGTATCTGCTTTCTGGTGCAATATTTTGACAAAAGAAACCATTTGATATGTCTAATGTCGTTTTATATTTTTTCCTAACTATGTTATTCATTAGTGCAGCACTATGCGAATTTTGTACTGCAAATGTTTTGCAACATGCATTAAGGTGTCTGTAGTCCAAAACTAGACGATATGAATTGTCTGGTTTGGAGACAGGAAACAAAGGATTGTTCATTTGAGAGGTGCATGTTTCAATCACCCCCTGGTATTCAAGTTGATCTAAAATCTCCCTGACTTGTTTTTTAGCTTCTTGCTTAATGGGATACTGCCTTTGTGCAGTCGGTTAACTTTTTAACTGGATTTTGTGAGGAGGAGAGTCCTCATCCCATCCTACATGATTTTTATATAATGCTGGTGCCTGGGCTACTGCCCATTTCCATGCATATATATATATATATTTAGTGTGAATCGGAATGTGATTCGAGAAGGCAGGCATAATCATTTCTTCGCCACGAGGGCACTCCCTGACAAACTCTGGGGGCCAATCTTTTTCAGCTAACAGAATGTCATAGCCTTTTGAGAGTTTATCCCAAAATAGACCCCTTATTTTCCTAGTCTTATCACCCTCTATACGTAGTGTTATTTCGTATATCTTATGGGGCTCACTAACTCTGGTGTCGGCAGTTTCTACTTGAATGTATTCATTCGTGTCCACTGTCTCCAGATGAGTCATCAGGATCTTGCGAGCTATGGTGATTTCTGCTGCACTGTCTAGCATTGTCTGTGCCCACTCCCCGTTTTTCAACTGTGTCCTCAGTATTCTCGGCATGTTCGATCACTCTAATACTGGCTACCTTCTTTCTTGAAAATTGAGATTTTTTACTTTGAGCAGGTTCCTTGTGTTTGGACTTGGTGTGCTCTCCTGGGTCTGACCTTCCTCTTCTTTCCGATTTCTGCGAAAAAGATCGAGAGGGACGTGTATTAATACTTTGATATCTATCAGGCTTCTTCAAATTATCCCTATTTCTAAGGTTATATCTTTTCTCAGAGGGCTCCCTCTGGGCAGACTGGTGTTCTCGAGTCGGAGTTCTTTCCCTCCGTCGAGGAGACCTTCCTCTGGACTGGAAAACTTTTTCTTTGGGAGTGGATTGTTTATTTACATCCCAGCTCTTTTTAGGAGTGTTTGAATTATTTTTAATAAATAATTTTTCAGGATTTTCGAGCAGTTGGGGCTTTACTGGTTTTCCACCCAAGCTGTCTCTACCTAGTTCTTCATAAAATTTTTCTATAATTCTGGCAAGCTCAATTGGTTGATCTGTTATATCTGTTTTCTTCAACTTCTGGCGGATCGCCACAGATGCTGCTTCTCCTTTTATATTGGCTAATAATATAGCCGAGACCTGCTTGGAGTCTTTCAGTAATTACATACCAAGAGTTAAAGCAGGTTCTGGACCGTATTCATTCTGAATCTGTTTTAGCACTTCTGGTATTACCGCCATTGACGGAACACCATGTGTTTTCGTGTAAATGGAAGCAAAGACTGTACCCCAAGTGTCACAGTCCTCCACGTGTGGTGCGACCCCCATTGGAAGGCAGATGGTCAGGATTCTGTGTTTCTCAATAGGGGTAGTATTCGGAAATACTGCCTCTATTTGAGTAATTTTCTGCGCTAACCAGAAAGGAATTTGTTCCCGTTTTATGGGTGTTTTACCAAGACATGATTGTATGTTCTGTGGTGTAATTTTATTTGTGTTCCCCTGATGAGGGGACAGCTGTTTGGACTGTAGCAGTCCGCATTACATATTGGACTAATTGTCTATATATTTAAATTAATGTTTTTAGCTGTACTAACAGCTCTTCTTTCGACATTTTTGCAATGTCCGGATGTGGTGTGTAGCTGGCTAGAACCGGCTACGTTGCTCCTGGTCTACCTAGTGGACCGAGCCTGGTAATATGATCATTATGTTTTAGTGCGCCTTTAAACCAGAGCAGATGCTCTTGGAATTTTAATGGGATTTCAATCTCCTCGAAAGGAGCGTATTCTTCCGGTGGATCCCCTATTTTGTAATAGTGGAACTCGTGTGTTGCGGGGTTTGCCGCTGGAAATTTGATCCAAGAATAGAATACCTCTGTCTGCCGATATTCGTGTGCCTCTATCACGAAGACGACTGTGCCACCTTGTGTGGTCAGTCCATTTCTATAAGTTTTGACGTTATAGATTTTCTTATGTTGACCAGGATGATTATCGCACCTGGTTCATTAACACCGTCGGGACCCTGCTCAGTCGCATTTACTGCGCCTCCAGTGGTTCCGTTCTCTAAGTCTGACATTGTATGAAATGCAGGTTTTTCTCCAAGGAGACAAAGATTAGGTGCACAATGTTTTGGAACACTGTATCCTTCAACGTTGAATAAAACAGAGCTTTACATAGGAATCTCTTCCTACTAAGTTCGAGCGGATTTTAACCTTTCACCCACTCCAGACGTCTATTGGAGTATTTACGGTAGAAAGGGGTCTGTGTGAAAAATGCACGACTGAGTTACTCTAATGTCTTGCGTTAGTTTTATCGCCTTACCAAACGTTGGGCGCCATGTAGTGTTGTTCCTATTTTCCCAATAGGCCCTGCGCATTGGAATAACACAAACAGCAGTTTTGACATAGAAGTGCGGTCTTCCAGGTCTCTACTGACTATGCTAAACTTAATTGGGTTTGTTACCAACTAGCTCAGAGGTCACTGGAAACTTTCTTGACTGAATAGGAAGTGATCAGCTTCCCTGGTACAGACAAGAAGGGATTCAGTTTTCCAACAACCGCATAAACATGACAACTTTGTTCCTTAGAATAAGAGTCAATCTCTAGAGTCGAGTGAAACAATAGACAGTTATTTTACTCAGTCAGTTGTGCAGATTACTTTCACCAAGATGCAGAGAATAGAGAGACGGGCGTTTTCAATAAAAGGTATTATTAATTGAACAGTCTTTCTTCTCGTGCAAGAGAAATGAATTGCCACAATTGCAGGACTAGTTATTATAAAAAGTACGTACAGTAAAATGAGGATTGCGAAATAATACTGTAAAAGCATTGATATGGTTTCTTAGCCCTACAATGGTTAAAATGAATAAAATATATACATTCATATATACATTTAGCTAACGTACTCAACTGGTGCTTCTAACTACGCCTACCCCAGTGTACCTGACCTAAGCCTAATACTTGGGAGGGAGTAAGTAAGTAGCAGTTTTAGTTAAGTTGGTTTTGCCAAGGTTTGCTTCAAGAATTCTCTCTAAGGGTTTAGTCAACACCATACCTCTGAAATAGAATGTTGGAGGTCTTGTATCTCCTTCCAGGACTCGATATCCCAGTCACTCGCAAGAGTAGGCTGGAAACGCCGGAGCTGGATTTTCTCGGCAGAAGAAAAGACAGCGTCTCTCTCAGCGTGTCTAGGAGGAGGAGGGGCATCGTCTGTGGGCAGCTTGCATCTGCTGGGCTCTGCAGGGGACAGCTGTTCTGCTCCTATGTTCACCACACCATCGCTATCATCGATGTCGTTGAGGCAGCGTTTGCTTAAGGCAACGTTGGTAATATTTATACCTGAAAGGTGCCTTGTTTGACGTAAGTTTTTGGACATAAGACGTCAATAAAGATGTCACTAGGAAGTGATCGTCTCTCAGTGCTCATTAGAGTTCGATTACTAATCAAAACATAGCAAGCGGGGCTTTCCCAGGTTGCTGAGTTTTATCTTGTTGAATAACTCGGAGTGTAAAATAGGAATCTTAGATAGTGGCTTCTGCTGTGTCATTTGCTCTAATGAGCTGCAGAGGAAGAGATTCTGAAATGTGGCTCTGATCGTGTTAGGCCAGAGACGAGTTTCTGAAATATTGCTCTTGATCGTTTATGCCATTATAGGGGTATAAATGGATTATAGCTGTATAGGGGCATAAGGTCACAGTATTGATCGGGGTCCTAGATTAGAACACAACATTAGTACGACTCATAACCAGGAGGGGTTAAGGCTGCTTTCCTGGAACATAGCTGGGCTCGCAGCGAAATTCAATAACCAGGACTGGAAGGAAGATATCACCAGGTTCCAGGTAATATGCTTGCAGGAAACCTGGGTGATTGATTATGACTCTTTTTTTCTATCGGGTTATAAGTGCTTCTCAGTCCCTGCCCAGAAGTCTACATCAGGGAGAGCAATGGGAGGACTGATTACGTATGTGGACCTACAGGTAGAAGGTGTATGGACTGACCTAAATTGGCCATCACATAACATGCAAGCCATGGGGTTACACATAAAGGGGTTAAATATTACTATATGGCTGAGATACCCGCCACCCCCTCTCAACACAATCCCCAAGAATTGGGAAACTGGAAACAGTCTGAACTTTTGGAAGGCGGGAAGGGAGTTACCCTTCCCGGCCGTATTTATTAAAATATGAAACAAAAACAAAACATTAAAATAATAGTTTCATATTATGTACAATTTCATATTCACATTACGATGTTTGGCTAACCTTAACCATATCTAATACAACGGTTCTCCTAGCCGATACTAAACATCCTTACAAAAATGCATTTCAAATTGAAATTGTACATCCTAACGTTAAGGGCCAACGGCAAGGTCGTAACCGGTGTCAGATCCCTAAACCAGAACTCCCCCCTCACTTGTGAGGGGCGGTCGCACAGAGGACTGCACCTCATGTGCCATACCAATTTCCCTTGTCTTGACGGGGGCCCCTGTTAACTCGACGCCATGTACGTGGTCGTCCGAGGACTCGTGTGAGGTGTCTAGAAGGTAGCGTAGACCCCCCTCCCCACCCCACACAACTTACCACATCTGCCGTCGCAGATGTCCTGGCCCCGGGAAATTCCCAGGAGGGGCCCGTAGCCCCTCCTATCCAGGGAGGGGCCTTTACCGCCTTCCCTTTCCTTTAGGCGTCCCGTCCTTAGAAGGGACCGCCTCCCCGTTGAGGGGCCAATGGCCACCTCCCCCCGGGCGCTCCCATCCGTAATGGGTGACGCCCCCCCCTAGGGATCTTCCAATGACTGCTCACCGATCATGACCTTACCGCCCGACCAAACAATAAATACGACGAGACTATGACTAAGAGAAAGAGACATTCCTACTTTAACAGATAAAGTATCAACGCTCTAAAACATTACTAATCACTCTGATGCAAATCTTTAATAAAGCTTACTGCAAAGAATTAACCACTTTATTGCAACCGAATCACAAACTTTATTCAGACACAACCTGCAAGAAAAACAGCTACTACGAAAAAACGACTTTACACCACAACAACTTGCTGTCCTCAGGGGATGGTGGGTGGGTTTCAAAATTGGCTCTTCGTTCCGTCTCGAGCTCACGTGCAGCAAGGAGGTGCAGCTTCAGAGCACAGGAACAAGAGGATGCTTCTTTGGATTGTTGCTCCTTTTATTCTTCTCTGGGCGGGCGTAGACCCGCCTCCTCCCGCCTCCAGGGGCGTGGCTGGCGGCTTCAGTGTCTAGGACAACCCACTCTTGGGCGGGAAACAGCGCGCCCCGGCTACGCCACTTCGGGCATACCAGCCGAGACGCGCCTCCCGCCCAAAATGGCTTCCCGGGGGGATCGGGGTACTCCACCATACGTTCGGGGGGACCGAGTGGTCGCCCCTTTCCATATGGCTGAGATACCCGCCACCCCCTCTCAACACAATCCCCAAGAATTGGGAAACTGGAAACAGTCTGAACTTTTGGAAGGCGGGAAGGGAGTTACCCTTCCCGGCCGTATTTATTAAAATATGAAACAAAAACAAAACATTAAAATAATAGTTTCATATTATGTACAATTTCATATTCACATTACGATGTTTGGCTAACCTTAACCATATCTAATACAACGGTTCTCCTAGCCGATACTAAACATCCTTACAAAAATGCATTTCAAATTGAAATTGTACATCCTAACGTTAAGGGCCAACGGCAAGGTCGTAACCGGTGTCAGATCCCTAAACCAGAACTCCCCCCTCACTTGTGAGGGGCGGTCGCACAGAGGACTGCACCTCATGTGCCATACCAATTTCCCTTGTCTTGACGGGGGCCCCTGTTAACTCGACGCCATGTACGTGGTCGTCCGAGGACTCGTGTGAGGTGTCTAGAAGGTAGCGTAGACCCCCCTCCCCACCCCACACAACTTACCACATCTGCCGTCGCAGATGTCCTGGCCCCGGGAAATTCCCAGGAGGGGCCCGTAGCCCCTCCTATCCAGGGAGGGGCCTTGACCGCCTTCCCTTTCCTTTAGGCGTCCCGTCCTTAGAAGGGACCGCCTCCCCGTTGAGGGGCCAATGGCCACCTCCCCCCGGGCGCTCCCATCCGTAATGGGTGACGCCCCCCCCTAGGGATCTTCCAATGACTGCTCACCGATCATGACCTTACCGCCACAGGCCGGATAGTTGACCGGCTATCCGGACCCCCCACAAAAAACTCCTACCTAAAGGTCATGCTGTAAACTCATTAACCAGGCTACGAAGTCTCCTATGAGTAACGAATTCCCCACCCGGGACAAATGGACCCCATCCTCTAGATACATATTGTCCCCCCTGATACAACCATGAGGAATCGAATGCAATGTACTGGTACGGAACAGCCTAGCAAGCTTGTTATTCACCTTTTTCACAGAATGATTTATAGTAGACACTGAATTAGCCCCCCGCCATACCTTTCGTGGAATCGTATGGGACCATGCAATCGTGCACCCTGGAACTCTTCTCGCCAACCAACTTACTGTGGATAGTATCGACTCGAGAAGTAGTCGTCTACCAGTGGTCACCAAATCATTGCCCCCAAGATGTACTATGAGTATAGATGGCGGTGACCTTGTCCGCCCTAACAAACCCTTGAGAAGATGTTGAAACTGGTCAATACAGAGCCCGCCCCTTCCGTAGAAGGTCACCCTGTACCCGTATTCCCCAGCTGCGTGAATCATGTCACCTGCTTTGAATACGTCCGCGGCACGCCTCACGTATGAGTGGCCCACGACCCACACCACTCTTTCCTCAGCCGGTGATCTCTGACCGCTGGTTCCCAGGTGTCGGGTCGACTGCACAGTCCGCCCCGCCTCGTAGGTTTGCGAAACTGTAACCAAACAAAGACAAGAAGCATGAGTACATGATATCAGCTTCACAACATGTGCAACCGCACATACCTTTTGTAACAATTCGAGGACCAACGCCCCAACTGTTTCACTCTTTCCACACTCAGACCCCTGGCTGTAGCCTCCGTAGCAGCCCCTATCCGGAAGGAATGAGTGCCAAACTCGCCCGGGTTCAAGCCCGCGGCCGAGACTGCCATTGCAAACACCCGCTGGAACTGAAATCTTGTCAGTGGGGTGGCATCTGCGTGCCTCAGCAATGTCCCCCCCCATGATGCCGCCCTCTGCGCCAAATACTCCTCAACGCATGCCACCGGGCACATGGGAGATCCGGGAATTCGCTGGACTACAACACTGTCCCCGATCGCCCCCTGATCGGTCTTGGACCTGACAAACGAGACAATCATCGTCTCCCCTTTTACTTGAATGTGCTCTCGGCACAACCCCCCCCCGTATCCCACTTGTTCCTTGCCACCAGCTCGCTTACCCGCATAGCCCCATGGAATGCTAATGCGAACGCGGCCCGGAATAACACTGTTTCCGACTGGGATGAACATGTTGCAGGGAGTACGGACAATAACAGGGCCAACCTATCCAGACCTATCGGGTGCCTTTCATCTACTCTGCGACCCTCAAGGCGTTGCCATCCCCGCAGCGCTTTCTGTACTACGAAAGACGCTGTAGGATCCTGGATACCATGGGCCCGCGCCATGAAGGAAATGGCGGCCCGATGCCTCTGGGCCGTGGCCACCGATTTGCCGGTCCTGCGCAATGACAGCAAGAATTCTATGACAAATTCCTCCTGGCCCCAAAACTCCCTCCTAGCCGAACCCAAAAAGGACCAATAGGAACGGAACGCCCCTTCATATGCTTTCCTTGTCCTGGGTGCTAAACTCTCTCCCACGAGGTTCTGTAGTTCGGGGCACCGAGAGACCAGAGAGCTTCGGGAAATGGGGCCGCCACCGGGTCCGCTGTGGGCAGAAAACCCCAGAAGGCCTGCATACGGAAACGAGAAAGCGCATCAGCTGCCTGATTCTGCACCCCTGGTACATGCCTCGCTCTAAAGAGCACGTTCAATTGCATACACAGTAAAACAATTTCCTTCAGCAACCTCAGGATCCATTTGCATCGTGCTGCTTGACTATTGATACACTCAACCACGGTCATGTTATCAGACCAGAACACCACAGAGGGATCCCTAAACCCCTCAGGCCATGTTTTTAAAGCCACCAGAATAGGGAACAATTTGAGAAAAGCAATGTTATTTGTCAGACCACACTCGTGCCACCATGCCGGCCATGTTTGCGCTGACCAGTGATTGCCAAATATGGCGCCAAAGCCCACACTCCCCGCCGAATCTGTCCACAGCCCCAACTCTTCGGAGGACACCGCCGGCTTGGTCCAGACAACCCGACCATTGAAGTCCGCCAGGAATGCCAACCAAATGCGCATGTCCTGGCGAATCTCAGCCGAGAGCCTCGTTCGGTGGTGCCCCTCTTTAAGACCGACCATGGCTTGTGCAATCGAGCGGGAAAAAGGGGCGAGCCATTGGCATTACCCTGAGGGCAAAATTCAACTGACCCACAGTCTGCTGTAATTGATGCAAGCTCGCCTTAGCTTCCCTAATGCATGCCTCCAGCGAAGCTCTGAATCTCCGCACCTTTTCTCCTGGCAACCGGAAGCAACCCTCTTCGGAATCGAGCTCTATTCCAAGAAACTCGAGCGAAGTTGATGGCCCTACAGTCTTGTCTGGCGCCAATGGCACACCAAACTGCCTCATCAGATCACAAAATTCATTTAAAGCCTGCGCACATTCTGTGTCCCCGGCAGCCCCCAGGAACAAAAAATCATCAAGATAATGCATAACATGCTGAAAGCCCGTCATTCTTGTGAATGCCCACTGCAGGAAACAACTGAATTTTTCAAAATAAGCACAAGATATGGAACAGCCCATCGGCATACATTTATCCATGTAATAGCGCCCCTGAAACGTGAAGCCCAGGAGACGGTGATCGACCGGGTGTACCTGGAGCAACCGGAACGCTGACTCGATGTCGGATTTGGCCATCAGCGCTCCGGGCCCCAGGCGATTTAATATGGCGACTGCATCATCGAAGGATGCGTACCGCACCGAACACACCTCTGGGTCTATCGCATCATTAACTGACAAACCTCTCGGGGCTGACAAATTATGTATCAGTCTAAATTCACCCGGGTCCTTCTTGGGGACCACCCCCAAGGGTGAACAAACAAGATTAGGAACTGGTGGCAAGTCGAATGGTCCCGCAACCCGACCCCGGGCCATCTCTTTCTCAATCTTCGCTTGTACCACTGCCGTATTATGTAGGACCGATAGTTGATTCCTACATCGCGCCTCACCCTGAAAATTCCCCACCGGGATGCGGAAACCATAGGAAAAACCGTCTCGCAACACCCCAGCGGAGACATGATCAGGGTATTCACTGAGCCAAGGAATCATCGCCATGGTATCAACTGGTGTAGGTAAAGCCGCCCCTCGGCCTATGTCAGACCTGCTTGGCGCTTCCCCTACTTCCGTTATCACCCGTTTTGGCTCTGCACATGGTCTCGGGATGCGAGGACTGCCCACACCCCCCACAGTCGTGCCGAAACTTGCATGACCCCTGTGGCCTTGTACACTTTCCCCTGTTAAAGTTCCAGCATACCCCTTTCCTACCTGTATTACCATTCGACCTTGGGTGATGCTCATTACTTGCCCCCGCCCGAAAGGGCGCCCCGGATGGTTGGCGGGAAAACTCACCCCCGCCCCCTCCCAACAATGGCGCCTTCAACATGCCTGAGTTCTCCATTTTTTGCCAAGAAATGGCGTCGTAACAATCCCACGTCATGCATGTGTCAAACTCTTTGGCCTTACGAAAGATATTATCATAGCAAAACCACTCATTGCCCGCATATGACTGAGAAAATTCCATAATACGTGACTGGTACACAGGTAACTCGGACAATAGGTCAGGTCTCCGTTCCCCCATAATTGACGTGAATATGCCAAATGCTCTACCCCAATTACCTATCGTCTCATCAACTCTGAAGGCGGCCATTTTTGCGCGCCAAACACTCGGGTGCATAAGTTCTTTCTGTACTTTCACATGCTCAATCTCGTAATGATCAGTTAGCAAGGAAAACATGTTTACATATTTCTCAGCCCATATCCGTTCTTTGATTTCCATCGGGATATGCTGAGCCAATTTTTCCCTTCTCGAGGGTACAGACCCCTTCCCCGCAATCGGCATCAGCTGCTTACCTGCACCAGAAGCTGTAACCGCCGTTGCAGCCGAACTCGTGCCAGCTGCGGGTTGCTCTACTGGAGCCTGCGGAGAAACAAACGGACAAGGTTTCGCGGCCTCCCGAGACTGCCGCATCTGTCTCATTAATTGCTTGGCCTCCTCGGCCGTGTCCCCCGGAGCCACAGGACCCCCGCTGCTCTTACCCAACCATGCCGCTAGCTGGGCATGTCCCCATCGTTCACTGGGGTAACCACAACGGGGATCCGCTGGCCCTCGGCAGGAGCCGGCGCGTGAATCTCCACTGGTCTAGGAGGGCTCGCCGGGGGAGCCTCCGGAACTGGGACCTCGTCCCCATTTGACCCATTCCTGGCCCTCTTCCTTCTTCCAGCCGGGGCCTCCGCCGGGTCGAATCTTTTCGGCCTTCCCGCACCGTCCCTGGCCGCCATTTTCCTCTTCATCTCTGCCATGTCTTTCACCAACATCCGGAGCATCTGGTCGGTGCTGACCTTTTTTGCGACTCTTTTGCCCGGCATTTTCCCCACGTAGGTGAAAAGGTCCTGACGCGATCTGCAGCGCTAGAAGAGAAAAGAGAGAAATTACAAATTTAAAAATTGGCTCTTCGTTCCGTCTCGAGCTCACGTGCAGCGAGGAGGTGCAGCTTCAGAGCACAGGAACAAGAGGATGCTTCTTTGGATTGTTGCTCCTTTTATTCTTCTCTGGGCGGGCGTAGACCCGCCTCCTCCCGCCTCCAGGGGCGTGCTGGCGGCTTCAGTGTCTAGGACAACCCACTCTTGGGCGGGAAACAGCGCGCCCCGGCTACGCCACTTCGGGCATACCAGCCGAGACGCGCCTCCCGCCCAAAATGGCTTCCCGGGGGGATCGGGGTACTCCACCATACGTTCGGGGGGACCGAGTGGTCGCCCCTTTCCATTATCAACTTATATAACGCCGTGGGAACTAATGGGAAGGGATCCATATCAAAAGAACTGGACAGATGCCTTAACGCAGAGCCAGTCTTCGGGAAAAGGGTGGTGGCGCCACTCTTTGTTTTTGTTGGCGACTTCAACTGCCACCTTTGCCCGACCCTGGGACCCATCAACAAGGACTGGTCCCGTTGCATGTTGGAGGATGGCCCACACTTCCTGCACTCAGCCGAGGGGATGGAATTGGATAGGTTGTTGAAAGGTCACGATCTGGTGCACACAATTGACCTAGTGGCAGCAGAAGATGGAGAGGAGATTAATCCCACTTATAAGGGCAGAGGTTGCCGCTCCTTTATTGACTATATCATGGTATCTAGTTTGCTTAAAGTTTGGGTGAAAGGGGCAAAGATTGAATGGAGTATTTATAGCGACCACAACCCCCTAGTGTTGGAGCTAAAAAATCCACCTACTAAAAGGGTATCCCGGGGTTTGGGCAACATTGAGAGGGCAACTAATCAGGGACGCCGCCTCAGGTGGGCCAAAATAGACGGGGATAGGTTTTATAAATCATTAATGGACAGAGGGGGAGACGCCTTTAAGGTGTGTCTCCACCTTTCCGTAGAGGGAGTTGCTGTTGTAAATGCGTTCGAGAATATAGCACACCTGATTGATGGATTTTAAACGACCAACAAGAAGGTTTAGACATCACACCTAGATGGTTCGACAAAGCCTGCTCGCAGGCCCACAAGAAGTTGAAAGCCAGCCTCAAATCATTACCCCGAGATAAGTTACACATTGCTCAATGTAGGAGCATATATAAGGAAGCTTTACAAACTAGGAAAGAATCTCTTCAATGTCAAGCCTGGGAGGATTTAAGTGAGGCTGCGGAGAGAAGGGACCTGACAGCATTTTGGAAAATTATAAATAAACCATGTTTTCAGGATGCAAACGCCCCCAAGATATGTAATACAATTCTCCCAGAACAATGGCACACCCATTTCAAAGATTTATACAACCACACAGGTGCAAATTATGCGGGTAACGAGCCAGGCCCCCGGTGGGTTACCAGGCCCGAGTTCAGGCTGAAAGAAGTAGTTGGGGCAATTCAGGGCCTATCTAAAAATAAAGCCCCAGGCCCAGATGGCATACCACCTAACCTCTATATAAGCAAGGTTGAGCTGTGGGCCCCCATTTTGACGAGGGTTTTGAATGCAGCGGCCAAAACAGGTCTCCCACGCTCGTGGTCCACAGCAATAATAGTCCCCATCTTTAAAAAAGGGAACAGGGACGACCCCCAATGTTATCGCCCGATATCTCTAATTGACATAACGGCTAAGGTGCTGGGTCGTGTGGTCCTTAATCGCCTTAAGGAATGGGCTGACTTACATAACATCATCACTGACACCCAATATGGGTTCAGGGAGGGAATGTCGACAACGGACCAATGCCTGAATCTCTATCTTTTGGTCGCCAAGTATACAATAGCTAGTAAAGAGGCAGTATACATGGGGTTCATGGATCTCTCTGCGGCTTTCAACCATGTAAATAGAGAAAAGCTTTGGGCCCTGATGACAACTTTAGGGGTAGAGCCCGACCTTGTGAACATATTGAAAGCATTACATTGGAACACTTCTGCCAAAGTGCGTTTTAACCCAGAAGGAGGTATTACATCACCTTTTCCATGCAATAGCGGGGTCAGGCAAGGTTGCATTTTAGCTCCCTTTTTGTTCTCTTTATACATCAACAATTTAGATAGGGAATTAGGCAAACTAGGAGTGGATTCCCCCCAGATAGGCTCCCGTACGGTCCCCGTTTTGTTGTATGCGGTACTTTTGGCCCTTACCCCTAAGGGCCTGCAGAGGTTGATTGATGGATTTGTTAGTTTTATAAATTCACTTGACCTATCTGCAAATTTGGATAAATCCTACGTCATGCTGGCAGGGGTCAAACCCTGTAAGAACTTTGTATATAAGATAAGCAATATAAACTAGGGTTGGTTCAGTCCTTTACATATCTAGGTTTGCTCTTTGATGGGTTGCTAAATTTTAAACTCTTAGTGGAAAATCATCGTTCCAGACGAGTGGCCTACACAAGGGCTATAATGAACTTTGGTCGGAGGCTGGGAAGGTGGTCGCATGAACAAGTCATGAATCTATATAGATCAATCTGTTGCTCTAAAGTGACTTATGTGTCGGAAGTTTGGGGTTTCGCAAACACCCAACAGATACAGGCAGAGGAAAACAAATACTTTAGAAAGGTCCTTAAAACCCCACAAAGTATTCCTGCCCATATCATACACGATGAGCTAGGGGGTGAGTACATCGAAGACCTAATAAAGGTTAGACCTCTTATAGCCTGGCTGAAGATCTGGACCAACAATGAGGCAGATCTAAATAGACAAATTATGAAAGACTATTTGAAAAGGGATAAAGGACTGAGTATCCCCTGGCTTAAATATGTGAAGGGCACATTTGAGGGTATTGGCTGCTTGAACCTCTTCACCAACCCTGAGGAAATCACCGCCCAGGACAAATTGAGAGTTAAAAAAATATTTTGGGAACGGGTTGCCGCATGTAGGGCTGTCACCGCAGAACAAAAACCCACAGTGGGTGCTTACAGACTCCTGAAAACAGAGCTAGGAATGGACCCCTATGTTGCACTGACACATAATGCCCAAGATAGATTTTATATGACCCGTTTTAGGCTCAACCTCTTACATCACATATTGGCCGACCCTTCAGGTTTTACGCCACTGGTTGAGCAGAAGGGTACCTGCGGCTGCGACAATAGGTCTCCGCAGGATACCCTTCATTTTGTATTGTTATGTTCATTTCATACCTTACCCAGGCGTAAGTTTTTAGTGGGTATTTTAAAACAAGCAAAGTTTAAACATGCTAAGGTTGCGTTATTGTTTTTGCAAAGGGCTAATGATCCCAATACCCTTTTTTGTATAATGAATTTTATCAGGAACTCTGTAAGGCTGAGGAATTCGAGGGTGCGGTGTTGAATGTACTGTTTGTAAACTGTATAACCATGGGTCAATGAATTGTATTTCAACTATTTTTTACTGTTTTTATGTACTTTTATGGCATTTTTTAAATGCCGAATAAAGTCAAATTGAATTGAATTGAATTGAGTATGCTCAATTGCAAACTACCCTTATTATGGAACCATACCAGTCATGGATGGACACTACCTGGGACAGAATTCTGTTAACCAGATTGAGGTTTGGGAGTGTTAGGTGGCAATTAAGTTTCCTGGTGGGCCAATTTCATTTATCCAAGGTGCTAATCTGCCCCTGCGATGAGTCCTCACCCCAGAGCTTGCTCCACTTCATTTTCTTTTGTGAGTATTATTGGGCCCATTCTAAAAGATTTTTTGTCCTACTTATTAGAGCTTGTCGTATTTGAAGAAGTATTGAAGTTCTGTTTTATTTGCAGTCTCTAAGTTCACCCACACTCTTCTGCAGTGTCTGCTCTTTCATAAAGGATGCCCTCCCTAAGAGAAGGCAAATTGTCTTTTAACAGCCGGAAGCCCTGTGTTGTTGGCACCTACTGTACGTTTTAATTTTGGATTTTCTTATTCTGCATTTATTCACTTGCTGCCTGAATGAGATCTGGAATTTCCTTTTATTAACAATGTTTTAGCAATAGTACTGTGTTTTATGGCAGTGACTTACAGCCGAAATAAAGTTTTATCGAAACTGATTTTTCTACCCAGTACCAACGTGTTTTACATGGCAGACCTAGATTGAAAAATCACAAGCAGACATAGGCAGTCCGAAATATGGCGCCACTCTGTCTCCATTCCCATTGTTGTTGGGTACACAGGGAAGTTGTTTTATAATTCATTATACAATAACAATGCTAATACCTGCCACTCAAGCCACTGTTACTGCTTTGCATGCTTGAATAGTCAGAATTGTCACACTTGTGCTGGTTAGTAGTTGCATAGGTACTGTCAGTGGCAGTGGCAATGGGTGGTGCACGCTGCAGTGGCCTCCAGAGAAAAGGCCCTAGCCATTCTTTTTTTTACAAATTATGTATTGGTTGTAACAAGGAAAAATATGTTTATTTCTCCTTGTTTTTAACACTTTGCATTCTGCAGCGCACATGGAAAGAGGAAAATGCCTCTTAGGATTGTTTTGGGGTCTGAAGGTGTCCCTTCCTGCACAAAAAAAATCCTACCTGCAATGCAGGCACCCACCGTTGCACCATGGTGCAAGGGTGCCTATGTTGGCACGAGACTGTCAAAATGGCACCAGCGCAGTCAGAAAGTACAGGAATGCACCGTATAGCTTATATACGGTGCATTTATGCCCTTTCACTTTGGCATAGTGTAGCGCAGCAAGATGCCTTACTGCACTGCCCTACACAAAATGCAATAAGTTAGACCCTTAGTTTGCACTGCCAAGCACACATACTGTATGCAAGTAACTCCACAATGTCACATAGTTGAAGTAAACAGAGGCTGGATTCAACAATGTGGCTGGGATCATTGGAGACAGAGTAGGCGCGACAGATGTTTACCCACAGTATCTAGAGATAATTTCAGAATTTAAAAAACAAATGGTGCATACATGTCTCATTTCAGATCAGGAGGTGGAATGTAAAACAGTTCCTTTGGGAATCCCAGTGCTGCTGTGTGACCATTCCCAGGGGCATAGCTTGGTCAGTATGTTTGGCGGGGTGCAAGCTTCAGATTTCCCAATTGTGATGCTGGCATACATTGTTAAAACACATTATTAGAAGCAGGACACAACAGGGCCTTAAGAGACAGTGGAAAGAGAAAGGAGTGCGGATTGTGCAGGATACTTAAAACAATAGTTTTCAGACTAACCAAGTTTTAAGGCATAGACGAGGGAACGTGTGTATGTGTGTTTTTTTGTCTGTGTGTATGTAAAAATCCAGTGTGAAATCCGACAGACACCTCACCAAACCCGGCTGAAAGCACCTCTACCCTACTGTTTACTACAGAATAATTTTTTAGGGTGTAACAACCCAAACACGCCCTTGAAGCTATGCCCTGACCATTCTTTTGGTTCAGAAAACTGTAACACTTTACCAGCCTGCTATCTCAGTGCCACTAAATATCTGCAGTAGATATTAGTTTGTTCATATGGTTATTAGTACAATACGCATAATAACTTAAGCAAACTTTGTCACAAAAAATGTCAATCTCAGTGGCATCTAACTCATTATATGCCATAACAAGATCTCTAGATACTACTACGCCTGCCCCTTTGTTAAGTTTATTTTATCATTAGGAAACAAGGCACAAAAATAGTTCACCCCCAAAGATGTCAATACCTGCAGTTAGTTTCTTTGTGGAAAGTATTGGCATCTCGGAATTCCTACAATACAATGTGTAAAAGATTGGGTTATTAGTCAAGGGGGGTAACTACTTTGTCAGAGTGAACCACCAAAGTCACCAAATTAACCCCAGCTCAACCCCCTAACAGCTATGGCATAGAGTGGATTGGCTTAACTTAGGGTAATGTATTTTTGCAGTGCAAAGACAATAATTCAGTCGCAACACAACACAATAAAACTTTCAAACTGAATTAGGCAAAAAGAGCAAATTTGAATAAACAGAATGACACCAAAATGACAAGAATCCATTGAGGGAATCCGAAGATATGAAATTTTGAGATTTTAAATAAAGGTAGTGCCAAATAGTTTTTTTATAATCTGAAATCAACTGGTTGTGGTTGACTCTGATGGAGCAAAGATCAGATAAAGAAACCAGGTAGGGCTGGGCTCAAAGCATTTATTACGTCACACCACAATAAAAATTCTTAACTTAGGGGCACATTATGATGGCGGACGGACCTGAATCAGTCCGCCACCATAGATTAGGAGGGAACCTCCACATGGGCTGCGGAGTTCCCTCATGTGCAATTAGGATGTGACCGCCACCCTGGCGGTCACATCCTCTATTTTTAACATTGCGGCGGGTGCGGCTTCAAGCTGCACCCGCAGCAATGTTAAAAATGCATGCATTGCATTTGTATGTAGAAAGTGGCAGGCACTGCGCGGTGCCTGCCGCTTTCTGCATACAAATGCAGGGGGGTACCATAGGTACCCCCCATGTGCACCCCCCACCCCCCCTTCACCTAGGGGCCCCGCAACGGGCCCCGCACTGAAGTTACACATTCTTTTCCACTGCGGAAAAGCCGCCGCGGAAAAGCATGTTTCAGAGCCCATCCTAATCTGGCTGACGGTGTCTGAGAGACACCGTCACCATATTAGTTCTTTTCTGCCGCGGTTGTAAGCCAACCGCAGCGGAAAAGCTGCGGACAGAAACCAGGACCCACCAGCCATCCTAATGTGGCGTCGGGTCTTTGGTGGGTCCACAGAGGATTTTCCGCATCCTCCGGGCCGGCGGTGGCTTCTGCCAGCCCGGAGGATGCGGAAAATCCTCCATCCTAATGAGGTCCTAAATTAGGCAAATAGAGTAAATTTGAATAAATAAAATGATACCTAAGGAACAAAAATGTGTGTGTTTCTGCAATGGAGCATAGATCAGATACAGAAAGCAGGTAGGACCAGGTCAGAGTTTTTACCTTGGGAAATAATCTAAAAAATAAAAGTCCAAAATCTTCAGTGCGCCAGACAGCAAGTTGTAGCCAAGGAGCACTACACAAGGTCAGATCGCCATTCGACATGGTCCCTGTGAAGCTCTATTTTTTGGCGTACACACTCCGAGGGGGAAAATTTGAATTTCGATCCTAGGGAAGTCCTTTCACCAGAAAGATACTTTTGGTGCATTTGCCAGGTCAAGATTTCTATGTTTGCATTTAGTAATTTTTTCAGTAGTCAGAATCCCTCAATGGGGCATAGCTCTAGGGTGTAGCCACCAGGCCAGATATCTTCTCCTCAAGGTGCCACTGAACTGGATCTGAAGAGAAGCTCCGAAAAGGCAAAATATGGATCTTCAGGACAATGAAAAAGCACTTCAGGCAGATCAGCTTGGCTGGTTGCTCCCGATTCTACAGACGTCTTGAGGTTGAAGACGTTTCCAAGTCCCAGGTTTTCAGGGGTGGTAGGTTAAGGCAATTCACATACAGACAGCGGTTTTGAGAACTCAGGGACATCACTTAGGGGTTGAAGGACACTCCAGCGGAGGATAACAGCAGGGTTTGGTGCAGACCCAGTTGGAACTGGTAAGCAGGGTAGGGGCAAGGAAAGGCTTCTTTAGCTAGTTGTGTCCCTGTAGCGTGAACGGGAGGTCAGTATTTAGACTCTCCAAATCCATTTCTTTATTCTTGGCTAAAGAGAGAGTTACTTTTTCCTTAATATTTATCATATATTGAAGTTCACTCTTGATAAATATTAACAAGTGTTGTTGAAGAATATTTCAGCTGGCGTCTTCCCTAAAATAGCACATTTAATATGTGATATTACTTCCTCATATTTATCTATGAGCCAGCCATCCTTCTCACAGTGAAAATAGCTTTTAGAGGCTAGTTACTATAAGGACATGTTAACATAAAATTTCTACAGGTCCTGCTTTTAAATACCATGTGACCTATTGATATTTGAAAGGATTGTTTTTGGTCCAGTCAATTCTATTTTTTACACTGCTCCAGACAGGCTCCAGTGGTAGTTCTTAAGTTAGGCTTGCCCTGACACTGTAGTGGAAAGCACACAAGTGAGGTACCATTTTTATCAGGAGACTTTGGGGAATGCGGGGTGGGTGGAATTTTGTGGATACACACAAGATTTCAGAACTTTGCATCACAGAAATGTGAGAAATTTGATGTTTGTAAATGATTCTGGGTAACAGAACCTGGTGATACCCACACACATCACCCTATCCTGGATTCCCCTGTGTGTCTAGTTTTAAAAAATGTATAGGTTTGCTAAGTTTCCCTAGGTGCCAGATGAACTAAGGTTCAAAATCCACAGCTAGGCACTTTGCAAAAAAAGGGTCAGTTTTTAATGTAAAAATGTAGTGTGCCCACCTTGCCTTTTGGGGCATTTCCTGTCATGGGCACAAGGCCTACTCACAAAAGTGAGGTTTCATTTTTATCGGGGGACCTTTTGGGAATTTGGGGTGTGTGGAAATGTGTGGATCTTTGCAATTCTAGAACCTGCTATCACAGCAATTTGAGGACAATGTGGATTTTTTGACAAAGTTTGAGATTTATAAGGGATTCTGGATAACAGAACCTGGTGGGAACCACACAATTCGCACCATCCTGAATTTTCCTGGGTGTCTAGTTTTAAAATATTTATAGGTTTCCTAGTTTCCCTACCTGCCGGCTAAGCTAGAGTAAAAAATCCACAGCTAGGCCCTTTGCACAAATGTGGTGTGTCAACATTGCGTTTTGGGCCGTTTCTTTCATGGGCACTAGGCCTACCCACACAAGTGGACTACCATTTGTATCGGGAGACTTTGGGAAATGCGGAGTGGGTGAAACTTTGTGGATCCACATAGATTCCAGAACTTTCTATCACAGAAATGTATGGACAATGTGTTTTTTTTTACAAAGTTTGAGGTTTGCAAGGGATGCTGGGTAACATAACCTGGCGAGAGCTTCACAATTCACCCCATCCTGGAATATCCTGGGTGTCTATTTTTACAAAATGTAAAGGTTTACTAGGTTTCTTTAGGTGCTGGCTGAGCTATGGTTCAAAATACACACCTAGGCACTTTGCAAACTTAGGGCTAGTTTTCACTCTAAAAATGTGGTGTGTAAATGTTGCGTTTCGGGCCGTTTTCTGTCAAAGGGAATTAGACTACTCAACATATGTGAAGTACCATTTTTATCGGGAGACTTTGGGGAATGCTGGGTGGGTGAAAGTTTGAGGATCCATGCAAATTCCAGAACTTTCCATCACAGTAATGTGAGGAAAGTGTGTTTTTGTGACAAATTATGAGATTTGCAAGCGATTCTGTGTAACAGAAACTGGTGAGAACCACACAAGTTACCGCATACTGGCTTCCCATGGGTGTCTACTTTAAAAAAATGTATCAGTTTACTAGGCTTCCCTATGTGCCAGCAGAGCTAGGGTTCAAAATCCACAGCTAGACACGTTGCAAAAAAGGGTACGTTTTCACTGGAAGAAAGATGTGTCTACATTGCATGTTGGGCTGTTTCCTGCCGCGAACTCTAGGGCTATCCACACCAGTGAGGTAGCGTTTTCATCGGCAGACTTATGGGAACACAGAATAGTATAACAATCATTATTACCTATTAGCTTTCCTTGCTTTCTGCCTTCAAAATGTAAGACTATTTGTAAAAAAATAAGTCATTTTTAAAAATGACCTCTAATTCACATTCTTGTTTAGGTACCCACAATTTTAGAGATGTGCGAAAAAAATCACTGCTTATAAACTCTATATTTTGTTCCCATTTCAGAAATATATTGGTTTATTTGGTACCTATCTCTCACTCTTTATATTTTACCAAATGAATTGCGATATACCTGGTACTCAAGGAAAAACCATTGCACGATGCAGTTCAGTTATTGGCTCCGGGTTCCTCGGATTCTTGGTCAATTGCAATTATAATCAACATCACGCATGTAAGTGTAAAATGCAATACAATTGTAATATTTAATGTACATTTGCAAAGCAAAATTAACATTATTACAATTCATATCATAGTATTATTGAAATATTTTCGGAAAGACTGACAGAAAGCTAGTTATATCGCCTCATAAAAAGGAAAACAATTAATCTTGCACACAGGATACACTTACAGCCAAGAAAGCAAAAGCCCCAAGAATGTTAATTGGAAATGTACAAAATACGACTCTAATGCATGTTATGTGAGGGGTGCTGTTAATAATGTGAGATTACACAGCCATTGCTCAAATGTCACTGAAATCAAAGTAAGGCATGTACTTCAAGATTAAATACATGCAAGCATTGGTTCCCAAGAACCCACTAATAAAATCCTAAATGATGTACTCCCTAAAGTACCTGAACACACCCCAGGTCAGCTACCAGCTATGCCCACTTTAAAATGCTTAATAGCACAAACTAAGAAAATCCATCAGTGAATGTTCTGCTACTCCTAGACGATATGAAGTCCTCCAAACCCTTAGGGCCTGATTATGAGTCTGGTGGTCCACGAACCGCTAGACTCGCTGGGCCGCAGCTGTGGTAGCCCTTTGACCACCCTAGAGCATGTAGAGCGATTGGACCGCCATTGCACCACCGAACTGCCAGGGATCACAGATCCCTGGTGTTGGCACAGTGGTCTCGAGGCTGCCATATGCTTGACTCTACCACTGTGGTTCAACAAAGCTTATTACAAGTTTCCTCTTTGCCACGGTTTTCATGGTGGTTCCTCCTCGATGGAAATCGTGGCTGGGAGGAAACAAAGGGGGCCCTGCAGGTCTCCCTGTTGCCTCTGGGCCATGGGGTGCATGCAGGGGCACATGTTGTGCATTCACTCCATTACCTCTAAGGCATGGACTGCACCAGTCAATGCCATGCAGGTACTGTCTTTGATGTTCCCGTTGTGGTGCCTATTGCATAGGCACTGCAGTGGGAATGGCAAAGAGCTGCCTGTCAGTGACTTAAAAAGCCATAATATGGGCGGTTGTATATGGGATACAGGATTGTATCCCATATACAAAAATTGTTTTTGGTACCACTTTGGCGACATGGATTGATGGTATTTAAAAGATACATCGACGACATTTTCATATTGTGGAAAGGAACAAGAGTTAAACTTGAGGAAAACATACTTATTCTGAATCAACAACACAAAAGGATCAAGTTCACATATCTTATTGATCATAAAGAATTGCCATTTTTGGATGTAAAAATCACAATTGAGAATAAAGAATTATGTACCAATGTACATATAAAGAAGACAGACAGGAACAGTAGTTTGCATTATGAAAGTTTTCATCACCATTCATTGAAAAAACATTTACCTTTTTCACAATTTGTTCGACAAAAGAGAATTGTTTCCAATCCTAATGATGTTTCAACTACTATCAATAACCAGATTCAAAAGTATCTTAAACGTGGTTACCCCAAATCAATACTTGAAGAATCAAAAAGTAGAGTGATGACAATGGATAGAGAAGATTTACTGAAAACCAAAGAGAAAACGGAACAAAAACTCACAGTATGTGTCTTAAAACATTCAGAACAATCAAGGCAAATCACAAGAATCATGAAGAAGCATTGGTCACTGATCACCCAAGAACGAGATCTCCAACCATTATTTTCTGAAAGGATTACTTTTGCTTACAACAGATCAAGAAACATTAAAGAACTGTTAAAGAAAAAAGAAAAAAAGAATAAACCTGAATCCTACAAAGGTATGCAGAAATATGAGAACTGTGTACATTGTAATAACGTAATTACAGGTGGAATATTCACTCATGCCATGACTGGGAAACAAATTCCGTTATTACATTCCAGTACTTGTGACACTAAAAATGTTATATATGGCATAAAATGTCCATGTGGAAAACTTTATGTAGGCCAGACAGAGCGCAAGATCAAAGAAGAATTACAGAACATAAGAACAACATTAGACAAAGGAATCAAAAATCATCAATAGCCATGCATTGGTTGGAAGAAAAACATAACATCTCTCAACTTCGGTTTACTATTCTAGAAGTGATCAGACCTCAACAAGACACAGGCATTCATAAAAAAAGACTTAGATCAGAATACTACTGGATTCGGAAGATGGGCAGTCTACAGCCCCTAGGATTAAATGACAGGATCGAACTATCATGTTTTCTATAACTACTAGTTGAGAGTGTTTCCTTGATTCTGCACACCATTCATTCACATTATCCCATACCAAGATGGCCGACACTGCGATAGAATTGATTTACTTGTTTCATGTGTTGAACTATATTTGCATAGAATTAAGATGTCAAAATGACAATTATATTTCCATTATTATTTTTTGTACAGTAATTTTGTGTAATTGTGCATATTCGTTCATTTTTCATTTTTTATTTTATTTATTCTTTGTTCTATGGCTTCCATATATAATCATGACCTCTGTTACTCCATGCGGCTTCACAGTAATATTGTGATCGCTGCATTTCACTTGTTTAGACGTTTTCAGTCGATTTTCGACGTTTAGAACTGGTTGCGATCACGTAACCTCCGTGATCCAATTAACGCATTGTTTTAAGGCTAACACACACAGTAAACTGTTAGCGTGTTTACTATTGGCCGAACGAAGATGTTCGTGTTGAAATGCACTTCCGTTAGTACAAACGATCATGATCAAGTTGCCAGCCACGCTTTAATATCTTTTGATACAATTTTAGGAGGAATTGTAATGTACATACGTTATAGACTTGAATTGTACGTCAAGAATAGCGCAGGGTGTTAACATTTTTCGTATTGCATTGTATTCATTTCTAGTTCAGATGAAAGACTTTTGTTGTTTTATTTTTTTCATTTAGGCTACTCGAGATAACATATGCAATCCGCTTTAGCAATCACAACAGGGTAGACAATAACCCATTTTTCAATGTACATATGGATATTTTGTTTATATGGATTGATTTCGTTTACGAGGTTGGCACTAAAAATTCCTTGTTTTTTCCAGATACAGACCCCAGATGAAGGGTCTTTGACCCGAAATGCATTGGGTTTAGAGGAAGTGATTAAATATAACTGATTTACCAAATTCATGGAGTTTATGTTATGACTGAAAAATAAATAACGAGAACTGATGAACATTGGATCAATTTTTTGTGAATGATTTAAGAAAGAAAAAAATTTGCGGAGGACCTAACGGTCTAAGTTAAAGAGTGCACACGACCACCAAAGGTGGGACTCTCCACCTTTTCTAACAAATCATCAGAACAATAGTGTTCCTAGACAAAACACTTAGGGAGTAGTCGCACTAAAATTAACATTCAATTAAACTTATCAATCAAACGAGTGCACCAACGGATCTTGTATCATTAAAAAATGTATTGTATCATATTTGCAAACATTTTGAAGAATACCAATATGTGAAACAATGTTAAAAAAATAAATACCCTCTTTGGTGTTTTTAAAAAATATAACCAAAACAAGGGTAAGGGGACCTAGACTATTGTTGAAGGTCCAGCACACGGACCCCTCACAGAAGTGTGAATAAGGAGTGTGTTGTTACTGAGTGGGTATCTAGGTCAGGAGAGTGGATAGCAGACAGCAGTGTTCCTACTAGGAGCAAGTGCCCTCACACACCCGAGGGGTGTCATGCTTCATCATCAGGCAGCTCCTCGTTGGGTTTGCGCTGCAATGCCCAACAAACCACTTGAGAGGGCTCTTTGCCAGAGACCTTTTCTTTTCCACAGATGTGATGTACATGAGTGAGTGACAAGATGTGAGTAGAATGGGTGAGAGTTAAGTGTGTTAAAAATGACTAAAGGGATCCAAGAAAGGACTAAGTTGAATAGTAGGATCCCTTTGTCAAGGATACAAACGTGATTACAGAAAATAAAATAGATATAATGGTCTATTCAGCTGCAATATGTACAGGTATAAAGATCAACTTGTTTCATGCCTCTATCAGTCCGTAGCTGATCTTGGCTTTTCTTCAGGACCAGGAGGAGCTAATTCTACTCTCATAGGGACAGGTGAGGGAACTGTTATGCACCATGCCCAGTATAAGTTACTTAGATTTACTGGAAATCTTCTGGGGTTAGACCCAGGGTTAGAAGAGACAGCAACCCCAATCGGGCCTCTCCGGCACCTGCAGGGCTCTTGGGTAGGTCACAAGTCTAGCTGTGCTCTGACATATTATGATAATACGCTAAGTCTGCATACACCTTTCCCTGTCCGATTGGACCCGCCTATGTTCCCCCTCAGTTGATCCCTGTCCATTGGAATCCAGACAAAATGACCGGCTATTTCAGTTGTGACCGGTTTGAATTCCAACCGCCAAAATTTTAATTAGGTGGACGGAATTGAAACCGAAGATCTCGGTTGGAGGTTTTCCGACTAAGATCGCAATAGTCCCCTAATATATTTCTCTGCCTCTTCTGCTAACTGAACATACTGTCACTTTCACATTTGCTTGTATTTTGCACAAGAAAGAAAAATATATTGCTTCCTGTTTATACAGAACTTCTGATCAGTAAAGGAACTGATGATTTTAGTGCAGAGACGGAACAACATACAACTGTTTTCGACTTCATACATTTTATTGATACTGTGATGGATAAATTGGTCTATTTAAAATATATGTATAACCCTCCATACTACAAAATAAACCAATCATGTAAAGGTCTGGGAAATTAATATATTAACTGAATATGAGGCCATTGCACTCCACACTTTTATTTTAACCCCTTCGATGCTCATGACAAGCTCAGCTCGTCATGAAGTACACCTCTTGTGTGCTCATGACGAGCAGAGCTCGTCATGAAAAAGGGGATTCAAGAACTTTCAGCACATGAGGGGAATCAGCTTAGCAGCCAAGGTGTTAAAGCCCTTTTTCACTGTTAGGCAATCATTATTTTGCTTTTAATTAGGTTTCATTGAGGGTGAAGCAATAGACAAAAGATTGGAAGAGCTGACACGTTAAAGAAGATATAATCAGGTTTTCTAAAAATTGCTTGGTACACCTTATTTAAAATTCACTTTATTTAATTATTAAATTGAATTCTGTTACTGCTGCTTTTGCAAGACAATATGCTAAAAGTAATTGCATTTTGCACGTTAATATAAAGCAATATGGTATAATTTCAGTATTCTTATGATGCTGCTTCTTTTTTAAATTTGAAAGATGGTAAATGGAAGATTGTAGAAGGACCTTAATTAGAAATGAATCCGGTATCTCGACAGAAGTTCATCACTGAGGCCTTTTGCTTATGATTGATAGATGATGTATTATATAGCATATAGTGGATGGGTATACCCCATCTAATAGCCAGCAGGATAAAAGTGAGAACAAATACTGTTTTGGCCTGATCCAAAATGTGAATGACACTTTCTTTAGGCACAGTTTAAATCAGGCTGTACGAAATGAACCAGTGGGTGAATGGGGCTGACACAAAGTCATTTGCCTTGTATGTTTTTAGTGTTGCTATCATGTGCTGGGTACACAGCTAATTTTGTCAGTACAAAGTCATAAAAAGAACGATTTTTTTACCTCTACAGTGTAAACATATCTCAAAGACCATTTTTTCATGATTTTTTTTATGCAATGGGTTATGTTTTCTTTTTAATTTAACCTTTAGCTAAATTTAGGTGATCTGAAATTTAATCATTTTGGCCCTCATTACTTTGGCGGTTGGACAAGCATCCGACTGCTATCGCCAAGGGTCCAGCCACTGACAGACTGTCAGTGGCAGTTCACCCACCATCGTAATGAGTGCCTTTGTAAGTTTGTAATTTGCGTCCACATCTTTTTGAGATGCATAGCATTGCTGATTTTCCTTTACATTTATGTGATATTTTAATTGTGTGTGATGATTGTAATGTTTGTTTTGCCTAGAGAACAATGTATCAAACAAATAAGCTTGAACTGACCTAATACATGTAATTCTAAAAAAATTTTTTTAAAGAATTGAAATTTTTGGCAAAATAAGAAGAAAATGTAAAAATGTAAAACATTTTAAATAATAAAAATAACTGCATCATAAATAAATACATTTAATATTAAACCATAAATATAACACTTCGACAAAAATACATTAAAAGTTTCACACTCAAAATGTTGTAACAAGGTTAATTCAAATCAAACATTTTGGATTTTGTATAAATATTTTTTAATTTGTAATAAATTATATATAAAATATATAATAAAATAAAGTAAAACAACACAAAAAAGATTTATTTAAAATACATTTTCAAAACATTTCAAACCATATTTTCTCATAACATGTAAAATATTACATTTAAAATTACATTTAACAAAGTTCATATTATAAATTAAACAACACAATTTACATAAAAAAGTACAAACATACTTTTCAAAATCTCCCCATCGTTTTCCCCTCAACATCCCACTCCTATAACATTATAAAAGTTATAAAAATACAAAGTTACTCTAATTACTACTTACAATATCAATTATAATATTATATTATTTACAAAGTATATTAAACAAATTACAAACTTAAAATAATGAAATATTTACCAGACAACACTAAGTAAATACTTCAAAAGCTTAATAAAATAACCATAAAAGCAATATTTTATGCAATGATAATTTAAAAAAATGATATATTTTACGATATTAAAAACAACATTTGAAATGCCTGAACATTTTCTGTCCGTTATATTTTTGACATCTAGGTATTTCTGTTATGATATTTTTGTTTCTCAATGTTTTTCAATTGATATTTTTTTTCAAACACCACAACAGTGCCATGCTTGAGAAAAAGAAATAGAAGATGGAAAGCCCAGATGACAAACCTTATTTATCTATGAAACCAGGATCTGCCACTATATTCCTATTCATAGAAACTGTTTCTACCCTCCTAAAATTCATTAAGAAATTGAAGGCACACATCTCCTAGGAGTCTTATAACCTTTCTTGATGTAGCCTCATTGTAAACAATCTTGAATCATATCCCAGGACACAAGCTCTTGTTGAGCTGTCCATCATTCTCCAACTAGCTAGGTTCAAAATATAAAAGAAGTCCTGATCCTCTCCTTTATTAATGGTGAGGTAGGTTTAGGATTCCCTCATGCCTGAATCGCCCACTATTCTTATTTGTTTTAGGTCTCGCCTACGCAGCGCGCATGTGCTGCTTGGGAAAAGACCTTTAGGAATCGCTTCAGCTTTGCTGCCAAAAACGTGCACGTATTGCATTGCTTTGAATGCAATGCGTGCACATTTGGCGATACCCTTGCGGATACATACAAACATATGGTTCCTGCTTGCTCCTGCAAGGGAAACAGGCCCAGGCCCCCTCCTCAATCCCCTCCCCCTGCTGCCTCCTCCTCTTCTCATCTTTTTTTAACCCTTCAGCACACGCTTGTTTTAAACATCTGTGGGCTAATTTTATGGCCAGGTGGTCCAGTTTGTATTGTTGATTCACCTGATCTTACCAGTTTTATTTAGCTATCTGGTTCGCTGAAGGGGTGGCTTTTATTTTTGTGCCCTGGCCTTTTATTTGTCCCAGTCGAACCTTATTACTTTTCTTGTTAGTAGTTGGTGGCAGCACCGTCTGCGTAATACAGCCTTCACATAACAACAGGTCCCACCTCTTTACAAACATTTACACTTGGATTTCCTCTTCCCATTACAGAGCAGTCAGGTGTAATTGTTTCTGGAAGCACTTTCAAAGCCATTAGGAAAGTTGTTTCCCATGTGAGTGTATTATTCTAAAAACATGCGTGCTTTCCTTCTGTTCAAAGAGCCGGTTTGTTTTAGAGACGCAGATTCAGCTCGACGTTTTAAACTAAATAGTGATAAGCAAAGGTGGTGCCTGCCAGGGAATGAGGCCTGCCGCATTGAAGAAACACAAACATAGGCGGTCTCGGCACCTCCTCAGATGCACATATGGTGCTCGTGTTGTCCCCACAAACAGGCAGCCCCCGACTGTTGACCCTGCACACAGCACTTATCCTCCTGTGTTGTGGGTGCCATGTACCCGCAGTCTAAAGAAGCTGTTGGTGTTCACTTAATGGCTGTCGCAGAAAATTAGAGCCACCTTTACTATATCCGTTTTTCACCCTCATGCTCCCATTGGAGCTCCACTCCTTGCCGTTTTTATTGCCAATACGGTCTTACAGACCGCCTGGATAAAAAAGAAAACAACTTTAAATGATCCTAATGCAAGATAGTTGACATGTGTAGGGGCTAATAATGTAGATAAACAGCAGTGTTACAGAAGCATCTAAACTAAAGGAAACCGTCATATAAATTAGTGATCTGTGGGTTTTATATGTCCACTTCGCACACAAATGGGCACGAATAGACGTCACACGAACTTGATGACACCACTCTGTTAAGAGTAGACATACTATAAGGCAGTTTACAACTTGCACAAAGTGTTCAGATAAATATGGCCCCCACTACAGTGGCTCCCGGTGGTTCATTTCTTAACTGCTGTGTGGCCTCTCCTCCAGCCAGCAGGGGTAGTTATTAAATGACTGACACAGGGAGGAGTGCTTTGGGACTGCTACCCATTCCATAATAACAAGTAGTAGTTGGGTACCCACATGGCGTTTGACTGCGTCGACTGTTGAAAAGTGACAGTTGGACAAGAGACTTAAACACTACCGCATAACTACAAAGCTCGTGTGCAGACTGTGGTCAGTGTAGGAGGAGGGAATGCGTGTGAGGTGCGAGACTTTTCTTTACATATTTGAGATTTTGCAGAACATGGACTAAATCATTTGGAATGCGGAAGATGGAAGCAGAACAATTTACAACACAATAAAGAGATCGATACGAAAGTGCTTTTTTTAAACTCAAGTTTAGTACAGAAGGCATCACTCACACAGGACGCCCCAGAAAGTTAATGGTGTATAAATTAGACTGGCAAATGCGAGGAAGCACTGCAATGCACGGGTAGAGATAAGAGAGAAGTACAAGAGAATCGGCAGCGTCCGTCGGGATGTTGTGTGGTGTGACCGTCCTGTACCTTGCATTTGGAAGGTTTGGAAGGCTGGTGAATCAGAGCTGAGTGGAGGAAGAGGTTGGAATTCAGAAGGGAAGGAAACAGGGTCGTTTACAGAACAAGAGGCAATTTCAGAGCACTGGAGGTTTTGTGTCAGTGACTTTGCGGAATCACACTTTGGTAAAAATAGTGCCAACTTTGAAACCAAGTTTAAAACACTCAGAGACTTAGAAAGGGGCCTCGCCTGCAGCTTCTGTTCCTGTTTCTGTGCAAGGCAGGAAGCAGCAGTCGCTTACTTTTTAGGTCTCGCGTAAGACAGCACGATTGTGCTGTTGCTTGCGAGTGATATTGTTTTCTACAATTTGTTTGCAGCCTGCCCAGGGCTTAAATTTCGTTGGCTTCATTTCACACTCATTTGACGCCTCCTAATTGGCCACATCCTCCCAGTTTTATTTCCTCTTCTTTCATTTGGAGCATAGACCAAGTACTAATTACTTCATCTTGATTAGTTGAGCTTCAGGTATTATTTTTCTTTTGTCTTCCTCATTTCCTATGTTGCTTCTTCCATGTCGCTTCCTCCCTTCCACTCCCGATTGTGCGTGTTGCATCTTCCCTCTACCTGCCTTGTCCCTGTTGCCACTTCCCACCCATCCCTCCTTGTCCGTGTTGCTCCTTGCCTCCCACTCTCCCTTTTTCATTTAGCTTTTTCCCTCTCACTTCTCACTCTTCCATTATCTGTGTTGGCCCCCCACTCACCATAAGAAACAAGCATTAGCATAGCCAATAGGTCTCGCCTTTATGGCCTTATAAGTGTTTAGCCATGCAACAGTAAATGTTGTTGCACCAAGGATATTGTGCTGCATAACTAAATACTTATAAGGTCCCAAAGGCGAGACCTATTGGCTAAGCCAATGCTTGTTCACAGTTGTCATCGCTTTTTATTTTTTCAAATATTAGAAAGTCAAAACTATTGTAAGAAAAGACTATTTGGCTAATTGACAGATTGTGTTTTCTGTGCATTACTCTATTTTATGGGTTGTATTTCTTTTGCTATGTGGACATTGCATTACCGTACTGGCCTGTCACAAATCGCCCACTCAATTTCCAGTATATGAATTGGTGTCTTTGGGTCACAAAAAAAGGCTAAGCCTACATTTTGTGATCTAGGAATATAATTAGCAGAGGCAGGTGAGGCCCTGTAAAAGAGAGAAGCCTGGGACACACAGACCTGACTGCTCTTAGATTGAGGTGGTCCTGTCCCTGCCTCATGTATATCTTGAATTTCTCTGCCCGTCCTTAGGTGCCCTGGATATGTGCTTACATTCTTGGAACATAACTTTGTATTTTCTGTTCCTTTCGGCACGTCTTGTGCTTGTCGACCACTTGTCAGATTGTGGTTCCTATTGTGACTGTTTGTTTTTTGTCGGCCACCTGTGACAAGGTGTTCAAAGTACTCAGGTCTGCGACCCAAGGGTGAAATAATTTGCTACTTATGGTTTTGCTCCCTTCGTATACATTTGCACACTTCTGAGTTCTATCCTAGATGGAGATATTTGCTGAATGTATTATTCCACGATCAGATCAGTGCTATTTCTCCTACTGTTTCATTCAAATTACAAGAACTCCAACTTGATAGGCTGGGCGCTTTGACTATGATACAGATATTTAACACCCACATTTTGGAACATAATGATTTTTTTGTTTTCGCTATCCAGTTCTTTGTTCAAAGAATAACCATCCCTTTCATTTATTTCTATGCACATTAATGGAAAAATACCTAACACCTAATTCGGTAATCGGAAAAGTTGGCTGGCAGGTCCACAACTTCAAGAGCCACTTTTGTTCTGCTGTTAGCAAGCTTTTTTTCTGCTGGAATATCTGGATTTCATATAGTTTACAAACGAGCTTGGCCCAAAGTTCAGGCAAGGACATGTCCACCTCGTGGAGAGCAGAAATAGCCATACACACTTGCCTGCCAAAAGAAATGTGCAGGTTTCGTGATTCAGCTGAGGTAGCAATAGATTTCAGCACTCTCTGACAGACGCCTGTGGGGAGCATCTGATGATTATTTCTGATTGCTTGCTGTGGAGATATTTCTGTTTTTTAAAAGACGGAAAACATGAGTTTCCGCTGAAGACTTTTCATCGCACCATCCTCCTTCCCTCATATTCATCCTGAAGAATGTCCCCCGTGTGCGAGAGGCTTAGAATCGACTGAAAGAGCGCTTGTTCGCAGTTTTCGGACAGTTATTAAAATTCTCTGTTTTTCATTCACTTTCAGCAGCTCTGAATGAGTCGGACATCTCATCCCATCCTCATCTATAAAGGGCATTTTTTTTTGTTTGCAGTGGATGCCGTCTTTACTGTGAGGTGGAAACCTCTCTATGTAAAAACAGGTGAAGAATTGCAAATGAAATAAACCAATGTTTGAATGTGTAGACTTAATTCTCCACATTTTAACTCTCATGTCCTATATATAGTTTAAATGATTTGATCTATTGACAACAGAGAACATCATTTCTTTTTTTAAGTTTGATTTATTGAGGAATATATAGGGGGAAAATGAAAGGAAAGGAAGGGAAAGGGAAAGAGAAGAGTTACAATAAGCAAATGGCAGAAATAATCATTAAAAATAAAAACATCATGAAATAAGCATTACAAGCATGAAAAAGCATGAACATATCATACAGACAGGAATAATGTAAGCAAAAATACAATGCATATGAATACAAAAACAATAATAATCAAGTATAAGTATGAGTACACAAGTAATAAGGAAGTTATGGTGGTTTACGGACTTCAACTATGTCTGGAGCAGGAGAGGGAGGAACTGGAGCAGAGGAAGAAAGATATGTTACCAAAGGGAGCCAAAGTAGGTCCCGTTTAATAGCTAAGGAGATGGGGGATACGTAATTGGTGTCTAATCGGTGATTAAAACAAATTGCATTCCACCAGGATTGATAGGTAACATTCGCAGCTTGTTTCCAATTAGAGGTAATGATATGAAAAGCTACAGCAAGGAAGAGGTCAAGTAAAGAGTAATGGCTGGAAGGGTGGGGAAGTGCTGGCGAGAGGGAACCTAGAAAAACTATTAAAGGTGAAAAGGGGATCTGGAATTGAAAAATCTTTTGAATTTGTTTCCAGACCAATTGCCAGAACTTAGAAATAGGGGGGCATTCGAACAACATGTGTTTGAGATCGGCAGAGGGGAATGGACAGGACCAGCAGGAGGAGGGAGTATCTGAAGCAAAACGGGATAAGGCGAGTGGGGTAAATAAAATTCTATGATAGATAAAAAATAAAGTTTGGGTAGTGTTAGCAGCTCTAGAGGTCTTATGGATTTTAGTCCAAATTTTGTCCCAAAGAGGAACCGGCCATGTCTGAGAAAAGTCCAGTTCCCAAGCAAGTTCAGTATGAGATTTTAATCTATCATTGGAAAGACGAAAAGAATTGTAAAAGGCGGAAGCAGAGGGTGACGTGTCCAGTAAGAGGGAAGTAGGCTTGTAAGTTACCGGAATTTCGTTAGAGGAAGGAAGGGCTTGAAGATAAGAAAGTAAGGCTGGACAAAGGGCGTCATATTGAACTCGGGCAGAAACGGGTAAAGAGAAAAGAGATTAAAGGTGTTGAAATGAAATAAGTTTACCTTGAGAAACTAATTGAGATATCCAGGAAAGGCCCCGAGAATGGCAAGTTTTCCAATAAATGGTACGTTTTTTTATTTTAAGTAGAGCATTATTCCAAATCAGTTGTTCGTGAAGAGAAAGAAGAGATGAATAAGAAGACGAGACATAAGGAGAAAGGAGAGTGCGAGAATATGAAAGAATAGGAGAACGAAGACGAGTTAAAGAGGATGTAAAAGATAGGAATTCTTGAAAGGTAAAGGGAGAAATGAAGGAGGATTCCATACTTAACCAAACAGGGGGATAGTGAGGTAGGTCAGACGATAACCAGCGAGTTGTTTGCTTTAGAGAAAAAGCGCGATGATAAAGTGTGAAATCAGGAAAGCGGACTCCAGAGTGAAGTTTGTCTTTACGTAATGCAGCAAGAGCTATTCTGGATCTTTTACCATTCCAAAGGAATTTCAGTAGTAGAAGAACACAGAGAGTCCGCCTACCACCGTACAAGTCAGAGGCCTCCAAAGTCATCTGCGGCGTCCCTCAAGGATCATCTCTGAGCCCCACCCTCTTCAACGTCTACATGAGCCCCCTCGCGGCCATCGCACGCAAACACAACCTCAGCACAATCTCCTACGCCGACGACACCCAGCTGATCCTCTCCCTGACCAACGACCCCGCCTCCGCCAGAGCCAACCTGCACGAAGGGATGAAAGAGGTAGCCGAATGGATGACGACCAGCCGCCTGAAACTGAACTCTGACAAGACGGAGGTCCTCATCCTGGGCTCTTCACCCTCCGCCTGGGACGACTCCTGGTGGCCTCCCGCCCTGGGCACCGCACCCAAACCAACAGACCACTCACGCAACCTGGGCTTCATCCTGGACTCCTCCCTCTCCATGTCCAAGCAAGTCAACAGCGTCTCCTCGGCGTGCTTCAACATCCTACGCATGCTACGGAAGATCTTCTGGTGGATCCCCACCGAGACCAGGAAGACCGTCACCCAGGCCCTCGTCACCAGCCGACTGGACTACGGCAACGCCCTCTACGCCGGTACCACCGCCAAGCTCCAGAAGAGACTCCAGCGGATCCAGAACGCCTCAGCCAGACTCATCCTCGACATCCCACGTACCAGCCACATCTCCGGACAGCTGAGAGACCTTCACTGGCTCCCCGTCAACAAAAGAATCACCTTCCGCCTCCTCACCCACGCACACAAAGCCCTCCACGACCAAGGCCCGAGCTACCTCAACAGCCGGATCAACTTCTACGCTCCCAAACGCCACCTCCGATCAGCCAACCACGCCCTCGCCGCCGTCCCCCGCATCCGAAGAGCGACTTCAGGAGGAAGGTCCTTCTCCTACCTGGCCGCCAAGACCTGGAACTCCCTCCCGTCCGACCTGCGCCTGACCCAAGACCACCTCTCCTTCAGGAAGAAGCTGAAGACCTGGCTGTTCGAGCAGTAGCGGCACCCCCCCCCCCTAGCGCCTTGAGACCCTACGGGTATGTAGCGCGCTCTATAAGTGTCATTGATTGATTGATTGATTGATAGGGAATCAATTTTCCTAAAGAAATAGAGAGGAATGTGCAAAGGAAGCATGGAAATAGTATAAAGAAGTAGGGGAGATAACATCATTTTTATAGAATTAAGACGACCCCACCAGGACAAAAAGAGTGGATGCCAACGAGTGATAGCTGCATCCATTTTCTTATATACATAATCAAAGTTGAGCTTGAGAGTATCAGATAATAAGGGAGCAAACCAAACCCCTAAATATTTAATTTTTGAAGGTTGCCATGAGAGAACAACATTTCTGATTGGCAGGTACTCATTTAAGTTAATTGCAACTGGATCGATACACTGACTGTAGGCCTGGGCGTACAAATGCCGCACCACTTGCGGAGTTTGGGGAGTTTTCCCCACTCCGCGCTCAATTTAGCACGCAGAGTTCCAAAAATCTAGTGGTATGCCTGTAAATTAGCTCTGCATATTAAAACCAAGAGAAGCATGACAGCGTAGTGCTGATTCCAGTTATTAAAAGTATTTATACTCTAGACTAGCAGCAGTTTACTCTTGCCATTTTACAGTGCTCCAAATCTGGGAGACTGTGGCAAACTGAGCCATAAAAATAAATTTGTTTATCATAATCCCAAAGCAAGACGGAGGTAGCGCAGCATTATTTAAAAATAAAATTGTGAGGGCAGTTAACTCTCCTGACTCTGGTGATTCACATTGATCTTTATGTGAGTGTGTGACTTACAATCAGTTTGTTCCTGGATTAGTCTTTAAAGATGGTCGTATGAAAAAAATCATGAGTGACAATTCACCAAAAACCAGGGATAGCGGAAGTGACCACATAACTTCCCTTGGACCGAATGACATCAGAGAAAGAATGAAGAATGATCTGACACTGAATCCTCGCAGCAAGTGATGTTACATGGCCTTAAACCGCCTGACATCACAATAACTGATACTGAGGAAGTTTAGAGACTCTTAAGTGTACAATGTATTTATTTATTTATTAGGAGTTTTACATAGTGCTAGCTAGACCCGAAGGTATCAGAGCGCATAGGATAATTTGAGATAAAAAGAGAAAACGTGTAGGTTGCATGAAGTCAGCAAAAGCTAAAGCAGAACATATAAAAATAGTGAAAGAACATAGTGAAAGTACATTGATACATCAGCAGGTCATGACGTTACACAATACAGCAAAAAGGTAATGATAATTAGTGCCAAAGTGGGACATACTGGATCAGGTGGCTATAACAAGAGAGTCAGAGGAGTTGGGTAATATCTTTGGGAAATGTAGATGGATTGTGTGCAAGTTGGTGCAATTGTTTAGTAGCAAAGATTTGAGATCTTGTTTAAAGCGGAAGAAGGAGAGCTTGCCTCTGAGGTCTTTTGGGAGTGCGCTCCATATCCTGGGGGCATTTCCTGAAAAGGCACATGTCAGGGTGGATTTCGTCTTCAGCTTAGGGGGTACAAGAAGAAGTGTGCTGGAACTTCTCAGTGCCCGAGGTATACCCGCTTTGGAAAGTTTAGTAGCTAGGTATGAAGGATTTTTCGTATGAAAGGCTTTGTGGGTGATGCAGGCAGTTCTGAGGATGCACATTCCTTCAATGGGTGGGAGAGATGTGGTCAAACCGTTTTATTCCTGTAAGGAATCTTGCCACAGCGTTGAGAGTGGCTTTCAGGGGAGCAAGCTGACTTTTAGGAGTTCCAGTGATGATGGCGTTCCCATAGTCCAGTTTAGAGATGACAAGCCATATGGCTGAGATACCCGCCACCCCCTCTCAACACAATCCCCAAAAGGAGGGAAACCGGAAACAGTTCTTGAAGTTTTTGGAAGTGGGATGGAGTGACCATCCCGGCCGTATTTATTAAAACAAGATTAAAAACATTAAACGTTTCATGTTATGTACAATTTCATTACCACATTGCGATGTTTGGCTAACCTTCACAGATTCTCTAATACAGAGGTTCTCCTAGCCGAACTAGCATCCTACAAAACATTTTCTTGACATATTGAAATTGTACATCCTAACGTTTAAGGGCCAACGGCAAGGTCATAACCGGTGTCAAGATCCCTAACCAGACTTACCCCTCCCACTTGGGGAGGGGCGACCGCACGGAGGCGTACCTCAAGTGCAACTACTACCAATTTCCCTTGACTTGACGGGGGCACCTAAAAACTCGACGCCAGTTAAAGGTCGTTCGAATACTCGTGTGAGGTATCTATAAGGTATCGTAGCCCTTATCCCAACCCCACACAACTTACCGCATCTGCCGTCGCAGATGTCACTGGCCCCGGGAAATTCCCCAGGAGGGGGCTGTAACCCCTCCTACAAAGGAAGGGGCCTTGACCGCCTTTCCTTTACTTCCGGCGACCCATCCTTAGAAGGGACCGCCTCCCCATTGAGGGGCCAATGGCCACCTCTCCCGAGCGCTCCCATCCGTGTTGGGTGACGCCCACTCATAGGGATCTACTAATTAGTGCTCACCGATCATGACCTTACCGCCTACCAAAATAAATACGACAGAGCTAACTAACCTAAGAATATATTGGCCACTATGACCGAAAGAACACGCTTTAAAAAATCAACACTATATCTGAGTCATTTTAATGGCAAAACATACTAAAACAGACGATTCTTTATTATACTCAACATCAACATGACACTACAACCTGCAAACGAAAGAGAAGCAGAATTAATCAACTTTATTACAAACAACTGGCTGTCCTCAGGGGCTGGTGGGTGGGTCAAAATTGGCTCCTCGTTCTGTCCCGAGCTCACGTGCAGCGAGGAGGTGCAGCTTCCGGGCACAAGAACAAGAGGATGTCTTCTGGTCTTGCATCCCTTTTTATCCGTCTTCAGGGCGGGCGTACACCCGCCCCTGCCTGCCCCTAGGGCGTGGCTGGCTGCGTCAGTGTCTAGGCCAGCCCACTCTAGGGCGGGAACGGGCGCGCCCCGGCTACGCCGCTTCGGGCATACCAGCCGAGACGCGCCCCCCGCCCAAAAATGGCTTCCCGGGGGGATCGAGGCACTCTGCCATAAGTTCGGGGGGACCGATTTGGTCGCCCCTTTCCATATGGCTGAGATACCCGCCACCCCCTCTCAACACAATCCCCAAAAGGAGGGAAACCGGAAACAGTTCTTGAAGTTTTTGGAAGTGGGATGGAGTGACCATCCCGGCCGTATTTATTAAAACAAGATTAAAAACATTAAACGTTTCATGTTATGTACAATTTCATTACCACATTGCGATGTTTGGCTAACCTTCACAGATTCTCTAATACAGAGGTTCTCCTAGCCGAACTAGCATCCTACAAAACATTTTCTTGACATATTGAAATTGTACATCCTAACGTTTAAGGGCCAACGGCAAGGTCATAACCGGTGTCAAGATCCCTAACCAGACTTACCCCTCCCACTTGGGGAGGGGCGACCGCACGGAGGCGTACCTCAAGTGCAACTACTACCAATTTCCCTTGACTTGACGGGGGCACCTAAAAACTCGACGCCAGTTAAAGGTCGTTCGAATACTCGTGTGAGGTATCTATAAGGTATCGTAGCCCTTATCCCAACCCCACACAACTTACCGCATCTGCCGTCGCAGATGTCACTGGCCCCGGGAAATTCCCCAGGAGGGGGCTGTAACCCCTCCTACAAAGGAAGGGGCCTTGACCGCCTTTCCTTTACTTCCGGCGACCCATCCTTAGAAGGGACCGCCTCCCCATTGAGGGGCCAATGGCCACCTCTCCCGAGCGCTCCCATCCGTGTTGGGTGACGCCCACTCATAGGGATCTACTAATTAGTGCTCACCGATCATGACCTTACCGCCACAGGACCGGATAGTTGACCGGCTATCCGGACCCCCCACAAAACTCCTACGTAAAGGTCATGTTTCAATGTTTATCAACCATGCTAAGAAGTCTCCTATGAGTAACTCATTTCCCACCCGAGACAAATGCACACCATCCCCCGAATACATACTGTCCTCCTTAATACAACCATGCGAGATAGAATGCAATGTCTTGGAACGGAACAACCTACTCACTTTGTTATTAAGTTTTTTAACAGAATGGTTCATAGCAGGAATCGATATAGCCCCCCGCCACACTTTACGTGGGATCATATGAGACCACGCGATGATGCACCCCGGAACTTTCCTCGCCAACCAACTTACAGTGGAAAGCATTGCCTCTAGGAGAAGTCGTCTACCGGTAGTGACCAAATCATTGCCCCCCAAATGTACTATGACTATAGACGGCGGTGACCTTGTCCGCCCTAACAAACCCTCAAAGAATGCTTGAAACTGGTCAATACAGAGGCCGCCCCTTCCGTAGAAGGACACCCTGTACCCGTATTCCCAGGCTACGTGAATCATGTCACCTGCTTCGAATACGTCTGCGGCGCGCCTCACGTATGAGTGGCCCACGACCCACACCTCCTTTCTCACAGCCGGTGATGTCTGACCGCTGGCCCGGTGTTGGGTCGACTGCATAGTCCGCCCCGCCTCGTAGGCTTGCGAAACTGAAAACCAAACAAAAACAAGAGGCGTGAGTACATCGTTACAGCTTTACCACATGTGCAACCGCACATACCTCTTATAACAATTATAACTGCATAGTCCGCTCCGCCTCGTAGGCTTGCGAAACTGAAACCAAACAAAAACAAGAGGCGTGAGTACATAGTTACAGCTTTACAACATGTGCAACCGCACATACCTCTTATAACAATTGGAGGACCAACGCCCCACTCGTTTTACTTGTTCAACACTAAGACCCCTGGCTGTAGCTTCAGTAGCAGCCCCTATCCGAAAGGAATGGGTCCCGAACTCACCCGGGTCCAAGCCCGCTGCGGTAATTGACATCGCAAGCACCCGCTGAAACTGAAACTTCGTCAGTGGGGTGGCGTCCGCGTGTCTCAACAATGTCCCCTCCCATGATGCCACCCTTCGTGCTAGGTAATCTTCTAAACACTTTACCGGACACATGGAGGATCCAGGAATCCTGTGAATGATTATGCAGTCACCTATCCCATCTTGGTCGGTCTTGGACCTGACAAAGGAGACAGTCATCGTCTCGCCCCTGATCTGAACGTGCTCTTGGCACAAACCCCCCTCCACATCCCGTTTGTTCCTCGCTACTAGTTCACATATCCTCATCGCCCCGTGAAATGCAAGCGTAAAAGCAGCTCGGAACAACAACGTCTCAAACTGAGACGAGCATGTGGCAGGGAGTGCGGCCAGCAACAGGGACAACCTATCCAGACCTATCGGGCGCCTCTCATCTACTCTGCGACCCTCAAGGCGTTGCCACCCACGCAGCGCTTTTTGTACCACGAAAGACGCTGTCGGGTCCTGGATATTGTGTGCCTTGGCAGCAAAGGAAATGGCAGCACGATGTCTCTGGGCCGTAGCCACTGACTTACCAGCCCTACTCAAGAACATCAGAAAATGTACCACCCATTCCTCATAACCCCAAAGCCCCTCTCTCTCAGTCCCCAAAAAGGCTAAATAAGCCCTGAACGCCCCTTCATATGCCTTCCTCGTCCTTGGTGCTAGACTCTCTCCCACGAGGTGACGAAGTTCGGGGCACCGAGAGACCAAAGAGCTTCGGGAAAGGGTGCCGGCTCTGGGTCCGCCGATGGAAGGAAACCCGAGAACGCCTGCATTTGAAAACGAGACAGTGCATCAGCCGCCTGATTCAACACCCCTGGGACATGTTTTGCTCTGAATATTACGTTCAGTCGCATACACAGTAAGACAATTTCTTTGAGCAGCCTTAAAATCATTTTACAACGTGCTGCCTGACTATTGATGCATTCTACAACGGTCATATTGTCAGACCAAAATATGACAGAATGATCTTTGAACCCTTCGGGCCAGGTTCTGAGGGCCACCAAAATGGGAAACAGTTCAAGGAAAGCAATATTACTTGTCAGCCCCTCTTCATGCCACCATGCCGGCCATCTTTGTGCCGACCATTTTGTGCCGAAAATGGCGCCAAAGCCCATGCTTCCCGCTGAATCTGTCCATAGACCAAGTTCATCAGAGGACACGGCTGGTTTGTTCCAGACGATTCGACCATTGAAGTCCGCCAAAAATGCTAACCAGATACGCATGTCCTGGCGGACCTCAGCCGATAGTCTCGTGCGATGATGACCCTCCCTCAAGCCAACCATCGCTTGAGCAATGGAACGAGAGAAAGGGCGGGCCATAGGGATCACCCTTAGAGCAAAGTTCAATTTCCCCACCAGTTGCTGCAATTGATGCAGCGTAACTTTAGATGCATTTATACATATTTGCAGGGCTGCCTTGAATTTCGACACTTTTGCAGCTGGTAAGCGAAAACAACCCTCACTGGAGTCCAACTCAATCCCCAGAAACTCGAGGCAAGTCGTGGGACCCACAGTTTTTCCTGGTGCCAATGGCACGCCAAATTGACCCATTAACACACAAAAGTCAGCCAAGGCCCGGCCGCATTCGTCATCCCCAGCGGCCCCAAGGAACAAAAAGTCATCAAGGTAATGCATTACATTCCGTAAACCCGTTTTCTTCGTGAAGACCCATTGCAGAAAACTACTGAACTTCTCGAAATATGCACAAGATATAGAGCATCCCATCGGCATACACTTATCCATGTAATACGAACCTTGAAACATGAATCCCAGAAGACGCTGGTCGTCCGGGTGTACCGGGAGCAACCGGAACGCTGACTCGATATCTGATTTCGCCATCAGCGTCCCGGGCCCCAGGCGATTCAAAATGGCTACGGCCCCATCGAATGATGCGTACCGCACCGAACATACCTCTGGATCAATTGCATCGTTCACAGAAAGACCATGAGGAGCTGATAAATTGTGAATCAATCGAAACTCACCTGGGTCCTTCTTGGGGACCACCCCTAAAGGAGAACAGACAAAGTTCTGTACCGGGGGTACATTAAACGGGCCGGCGACCCGACCTCGGGCAACTTCTTTCCGGATCTTATCCTGCACTACGATCGTATGCTGCAAGACGGAAATTTGATTTTTGCACGTCCCGACACCCTGAAAGTCCCCTACCGGGATGCGGAAACCATATAAAAAACCGTTCCGCAGCACCCCAGCAGAAGTACGATCCGGGTATTCACTGAGCCAGGGAATCATCGCCAAGGTATCAATCGGGGTTGGTAAAGGCGCCCCTCGGACTATTTTAGACCTGTTTGGCGCCTCCTCTACCCCCATTCTCACCTGTTTTGGCTCTGCACGAGGACTCAGGATGGGGCGACCCGCAACCACTACACTCATGTTTGAACTTACACGATCCCTGGGGCCTAGTACATTTACCTTTGTTAAAATTGAAACAGAAACCCCTTTTCCCTGTACCGCCGGCAGGTCTCGGGTAATCGTTGGTACCCGCACCTGACCGAAAGGGCGTCCCTGGATATTGACGGGAGGACTCGCCCACATTGCTCCCCACCAACGGTACTTTCAACATCCCTGATTCTTTCATCTTGTCCCATGTTAAAGAATCATAACAGTCCCAGGTTAAACTTTTGTTATGCTCCATCGCCTTCCTGAAAAGGTTGTCATAATAGAACCATTGGTTACCTTGGTGCGATGTCGAATACCCCATAATTCGTGACTGATATACCGGAAACTCAGGGAGCAATTCAGGCCTACGTTCCCCCAAAATCGACGTAAAAATTCCCCATGCATTGCCCCAGTTGCCAATATTCTCATTCACTTTAAAGGCGGCCATTTTTGCGCGCCAAACACTTGGATGCATCAGATCCTTTTGACTCTTAACAGTTTCAACCTCATAATGATCAACAAGCAAGGAGAAAATGTTTACATATTCCCCCGCCCAAATCTTCTCCTTTACTGCTAAAGGAACATGTTGCCCCAATTTCTCTCTACGAGAGGGTATAGACTCATCCCTCGCGATCGGCAATGGCCGCTTACCTGCACCGGACGCTGCTTCCGCCATTCGTGGCTTCTCTATCACCGCAGCCGGCGCGGGTATCATGGTTGTATCACGTTTCTCGCGCAACTGTTTCATCAGTGCTTGCGCTTCGGCAGCCGTGGCGCCCTCGCTACTGTCCCCCAACCACGCTGCTAACTGTGCCGCCAACTCGGGAGGCATATCCCCAGTGGATGTCGGGGTGACCACAACGGGAATCGCATTCCCTTCCTTCGGTACCGGGGCCGGTACCGGAGCTGGCGCCTCGAGCGGGGAACAGGGAACCGGGACGTCTCCCCCGGCTGGCTCCCTTCTCGGCCTCTTTGGCTTGCCTCCAGCCGATGGACGCCCCGATCCCTCCTCCCCGTCCCGCTCCGCCAACCGCTTCTTTATTTCGGACATTTCCTTCATGAGGACCCGAACCATCTGGTCAGTCGTCATTCTCTTCGCGCCTTTCTTGGGCATCTCCCAAATGAAGTATCTAGAAGACAAAAAGAAAGATCAAAACGCTCAAAATTGGCTCCTCGTTTTGTCCCGAGCTCACGTGCAGCGAGGAGGTGCAGCTTCCGGGCACAAGAACAAGAGGATGTCTTCTGGTCTTGCATCCCTTTTTATCCGTCTTCAGGGCGGGCGTACACCCGCCCCTGCCTGCCCCTAGGGCGTGGCTGGCTGCGTCAGTGTCTAGGCCAGCCCACTCTAGGGCGGGAACGGGCGCGCCCCGGCTACGCCGCTTCGGGCATACCAGCCGAGACGCGCCCCCCGCCCAAAAATGGCTTCCCGGGGGGATCGAGGCACTCTGCCATAAGTTCGGGGGGACCGATTTGGTCGCCCCTTTCCATGCACAATGGTTTTAAGGTCATTGGAGGGATAACAGGTTTGATTTTTTGGAGGTGCTTTAGTGTGATAAGGGCTCCTTACCCTGAGATGTTGATGTGCTCCTTCATTGTGCAGGGTGAAGCCTAGGGAATTTACGAAGTTGGAATGGGAAAGAGAGCAGTCTAGTCCGCCCGAGTTGTGATTTCTACCCTCCAGCACACACTAATATCAACATATAGTAATTAAAAGTAATCTATCAAAATTCTGCAGATTCTTTTGTTTATGTGTTCTTTATTGTTTCCTAAGTCCTTAGCCTCCTTTGCCAACATGTGTTTCATCGCACCAGGGAATCAACCCTGCAACTTCATCAGGGCTGTTGATTTTGTTAGGTACTGTGTGTCTTCCTTCCGGTTATACTTCCGTCCCGGCCTGCAAGTATGCAATTGTCCGGTGAAAAAGTTTCTGATGTAACGTGTTAACGTTTTGGACGTTTCCCTTTCCTGCGTGCCTTATTTTGGATTAAAGGCTGTTATTTACATATGATGCTTGCGAGTACGCTCCTGTTTCAGCATCAGTGTGTTCAAGTTTTTGAGCCACTCTTGGATTGGTAAGGTTTTTATTTTAGGTGGGACAGTTCAGTCTTGCCGGTGTTCAGTTTTAGGTTGATGGAACTGAACCTGTATTGTATCTTTTTTAGTGGGTCATACAGATGGATGATGTCTCTAGGGGACTTTCTATTGTAGTATAGTTGTGTGTCGTCAGCATATAGGTGGTATTATGTCCCTGCATGTTTCAGAATAGTTGTGAAGGGTTCCATGAAGAGATTAAACAGGGCACGAGAAAGTATTGAGAGTTGAGGAACTAATAGAACAGGTTTCAAGAGACAACTGATGATTTTTGTTTGTTGAGAATTATGTTGCAGGTTGGATGAGAAACATTTCAATACAGTGCCGTTAATTACAGTACTACTCTTGAGGGTCTTGAGTAGGACTGAATGGTTCAGCGTGTCAAAAGGAGCCGATAGGTCGAGTAGGATAAGGTGGCAAGAGCCCCTTTAATCAAGAGATTTGTAAATGCCATCAGAGATATTAAGAAGAAGTTTCAGTGCTGCAGCCTCTCTTGAAGCCCGATTGGAAAGTGTTGAGAAGGTTGAATTTGTCAATATGCTGGTTGAGTTGAAGTAGAACACGTTTCTCAATCGTTTTGGCTAGGAATGGGAGGTTGGAGATTGGTCTGAGGTTATTAAAGTTGTTGGGGTCAGTACCTATTTTTTTAAGGATGGGTATGGCTTGTTCTACTTGTAGGGAGTCAAGGACTCTGCCAGATGAGAGAGAGGCATTAATGATTTTGGTCCAAAAAGGAGAGATGATATAGTTGAGGTTCTGTACTAAGGCAGAAGGGAGTGGGTCTGTAGTGTGGAATGTGGGCTTAAAATGTCCAATTAATATCAGTTTGGATTCGGTCCACTTATCATTATTTTTTGGTTGGAGGGGATCAGTGCTGGTGTTGTTATTTCTTGGGTCCTCTAGGTCCTTTCTTGATTTATGTGATGTGGTCTCCATGGAGTTTTGCATGTTGGTAGAGTTGTCACACTAGGATGATTGTCTTTGGTCTGGGATAAGCGAAAGTTTGATTTTAGCAATTTTGTCACAGAAGAAATTGGCTATTTCATCACAGCGTTACTTGGTGGCTGTTGTTTGTGTTGGGGGTAAGGGTGGTTTGTTGTTTGATGGAATTGAATAGAGCCCTTGGTCTGTTGTTTGCATGGTTACGTTGATTGCGAACGAAAGTGGCTTTTTCCTCTAAAGATGTGTTTTTTGTACGAGAGACGTTCAAATCTGAGGAGTGCGAGGTGTTCAAGTCAAGAGTTCAGTCACCATAGCTTTTCAGTGAGTCTTAAGGGTTACCTCTCATCATTAAGATCTGAGTTATACCAGGATCTGGCTTGGATTTTTCTAGAACTCTTTAATTTGATAGAGGCCACTTGGTACAGAACATTTGTCAATGAGCTACATAGGGTGATGACGTCATGAATGGAGGTAAGGTAAGTTTGGGAATTTATGTGGGCGCTGAGTCTAGATTTCAGCTATGTTAATGGGATTTCCTTGAGGTTCCTTGTCCAGTGGGTCAATTTATTGGCTGATGTAGGGCGAGTACTGGTATTTGCCCTGAGATAAAACCGTATTATGTGGTGGTTAGACTAGTTGATGGGTATGGTGGCTTGAAGGGAGACAAGATTGTTTCCAGTAATTATAGCATCTAGCGTAGAGCTAGTAGTACTGTGGTCTGTTTGTTGCAGAGCTGTTTAAGGTCATTCAATACAAGAATGTTTAAAAAGTTCTTGGCTGTGGTGTCTTTCCAGTGCAGATTAACGTTGCCTAGAAGCACATCGTTGGTGTCAGTAATGGAGAATTTTGTTGTTAGGTTGGTTAATTGTTAATTGTTCAGTGAAGAGTATACAATCACCAGACAGGGGGTGATAGATCGCGTGAAGTGAGATAGGATTGGTGCCTTTTATTAGGACTTCAACTCCAAGATATTTGAGTAGTCCATGGATTCAAGTGTGTTCAGTTTGAATCCATCTTTATGGATGATTGCTAATCCACCCCCTGTTTGTATAGGTTAATCTCTTCCAATTATTGAATATTCAAGGGGAGTGTGCAAGTCCAACATGGAGGTAGAGTATTTATTAAGCCAGGCTTCCATCAAGAAAGAGATGCCAATGTCGTCAGCTAAAATTGTTTCTGAATTTCTAGGGGATTGAGTGCTCATTAGGATACGTGGGACATGCGACTCAAAGGGATGGAGGTTGTGCAAAGGTGGCGGCTGACATTGGGAAGAGTCTTTCGGATGAGTATACTTCTCTATATTTGGAGTGGGGTGCCGTGTAAATTTGGTAAGGATTGCAAGATCACATTTTACCTGAGAAAGGTAATTACCTAGAGAATCCATTTTTTTCTCTGTAGTGGAGAAATAGTGTCACGGAGGGAACCAGTTCTATAGGGAGGAAGACAGGCGGAGGGTCCCATGACAAACGGGGGTGGGTGGTGATCAATAGGGGGGAGGTCAGTGTCCCTGGGGCTGGAACATGCGGGGTAAGAACTAGTCTTGGAGAGTTCCAAATTACAAGTGGGTGTTGTGAAAAAGTTGGGCTAAAAAATGAGAGAGCTAGACTTGGGATTGGTGCTTTTGTGACGAGTGGGTGTCTCCGAGAGCTGCGTTTTGTGCTCAAGAATAGGGGGTGTGATCGTAGAGAGGGGTGATGTAGAGGTGTATCAATCAATCAGGGTTTTGTAGAACACACTACTCACACAATAGGGTCTCAATGCGGGTGGTATGAGCAGCTTCGTTGGGGTCATTTGAAGAGCCAGGTCTTGAGGACCTTTCTGAACTGGTGCAGTGTCTGGCTTCGCCGGATATGAGGGGGGTGGTTATTCTAGGTCTTGGCTGCGAGGTAGGAGAAAGACTTTCCACCTGCTGTAGAAGCATGGGAAGGTGGCTAGGGAGAGGTTGGCTAAGCAGAGGTTTCTTTTGGGGGTACGGAAGGAGATGTGGTCATTGAGGTATTGGGGTCAGTGTTGTGGAGGGCCTTGTATGTGTGTGTGAACAGCTTGAAAGTTACTCTTCTTTCGACAGGAAGCCAGTGGAGGTCACAAAGGTATTGGGTGATGTGGTTGTGCCGTGAGATATTGAGGATTAGTCTGGCTGCAGCGTTCTGGACGGTCTGGAGTTTGCTGAGGAGTTTTTTGTTGATTCCGCCACAGAGGGAGTTACTAGTCTAGTCTGCTGGTGAAGAATGTGTGAATGACTGTTTTCCTGGAGTCGGGGATAAACTTGAATGTCATGGGTAGTATGCAAAGGGTGTTGAAGCTTGCAGAGGAGATTCATAGCGAGTGTTGAGTCTAGTATGATGACGAGGTTATGTGCACTGTCTGTTGGGGTGGGTGGGTTTCCGAGGGTGGGGGCCACCAGGTGTCATCCCATGCAGAAGGGGTGAACTTCAGGATGAGGACTTCTGTTTTCTCCAAGTTGAGTTTCAGGCAGCTGCTCTTTATCCAGGTTGCGACGGCTTTCATCCCTTCTTGGAAGCTGTGTCTGGTGATGTTGGGTTCCCTGGTGAGGGAAAGGTGAGGGAAAGGATGAGTTGGGTGTCATCGGCATAGGAGACGATGTTGAGTCTGTGGTTTCTGATGATGGTAGCAAAGGGGGCCATGTATACATTGAAGAGGGTGGGGCTGAGCGAGAATCCTTGGAGTACTCTGCGTCTGATCGGTTCTGAGAGGAAGGGCGGCAGTCTAATTCCCTGTGTTTTGCCTGTGAGGAATGATCGTAGCCAGTCTTTGGATGCTGGTGTCGTGGAGTCTGGTGGCTAATGTGCGATGGGGGAAGGTGTTGAAGGCTGCTGATAGGTCCAGGAGGATAAGGGCTGCCATTTGGCCTTGGTCGAGGAGGGTGCGGATGTCATCTGTGGCAGTGAGGATGGAGCTAAGGGCAGAACCTTAACTATGGAGAGCAGTGACACCGACCAAGAAGGTCAGAGATCTTGCCTTTATGGAACATCATTGGAGTCCTGGGAGGCAAAATCAATTTAGTTTTGTGTGGATAGAAGAGATGGGAAGTGCCGGTCAAAGGTAGAAAGATGATGGTTGTTCACTTGTACAAGGATGTTACCCATCCTGAAGGTATATATGAAGATCTCCCCACTGAAACTCTGAGAGTGTTCGTAACTGAAAGGTGGAGAAGGAAGGTTTTCCTCATTTTGCTAGGTACTCAGAGTAGAAAATGAAGTCAGTCTTTTTATTGCCACTGGTTGTCCTACAGTAGGTATCTGCAATTAGTTTTTAGCATTACATGATAGATTAATTGGATATGTTATGCTCCTGGAGTTGAGGCCGTACCTCTCGAGTTCGGTGAAGAGGGGTCTTGGGTAGAGTACAGGCATAGTTGCTGTGACTAGACCTCTGGGGAGGTGTTGGGGAGCTATCTGGGCAATTCTCAGGCATGTTGCAGGCATGGGGCCTGTCTTGCAAGTAGGAGATTGGTTGATGGAGTGTCAGTTGAATCCAACCAGTAGTCATGAGTCCGCAGGGTGCCAGTGGACAATGACTGATCGTGGAAGAAGGGTAGTAGTGTCATAGGTGTGGATCAGTGCTGAGAACAAGAATTGGGTTGCATTGTAATTGGAGGTAAACTGCGTTAAAAGTTCAGATAACTCGTTAGGGAGAGATCATTACAAGATGCCTGCTGTTTGGTATAGGCTTAATGAGGCTTTTAGTGAAGGTTGAGGACAGTACTACTTTGCTTTTAGTGAAGTTGTATGAGTGAAGTCCTATCTTTGTTTCAATTAGTAAAGGCAGCCATCTTAGTAGAGAGATAGGGTGAGATGGGAAACCAAGATGGATGAAAGGCTGACCCAGCGAGCCCCTCGCTTGGCCACCGGGTCATCAGGAGTTTAGTAGTAGCTGGAAAACAATTCACGGGGACTGCAACAAAAACGCAAAAAAAAACTCTGGTACTTCGGTGGATGGATGGGGGCCAGTAGTTGCCAGAAAATCATCTGCTCAGCATGAAGCAGGACCAAGAAAACAGAAGAAACGAGATGATGCATGATGGCGTCTGGTGAGGACAAAGCCGCTCTGTGTAGTCAAGCTCCGGAACACGCCTCGCATTCACGTCCAGCACTGTCGAAATGCAGATTCAATCACCCTCCATGAAGAAAGACCTCCCTCCTGTTCACAAAAGGCAGGGGCAGCGCAGGCAGAGGTAAATGCTCACCAGTGACTTGGTCCCTTCGTATGTGGTAGTTACCAGGGGCAGAGCAGTACCACAATCACCTCATGTGGCTTTCTCAGTGGGGACCTGGTGGTCAGCGAGGGCATCGCTGTCTCTCAATGCTGATGAGCAGGCTGCACCAGAGCATCAGTTCAGTCGGCTGGCACCATCTAACCAGTCAATGCAATCGGGGGTAGCGCAACAGTAGGATTAACCTCCTGGTCTCCCTCAGCAGGGACTGGGTGGTCTGCATGGTCCTCCTTGCCGTGGAGCAGCACGCTGTCGTCCAGCGCGTGAGAACCCAGCATGAAGTCTACTCTGACGGCCCCTCGCTCCCAGGCCTCCTGGGTTGTCGGTAATTTTGGTTAAATATCCTTAGATCCTTCTTGTCCTGGAGAATTGGACCCAATGGCAGAGCTCTAGGAGGGATTTTCTCTGATAGCGATCCCTAACTCTGGGAGCCTCCGGACAGAGTTACCTCTCGTCGGTCACTCAAATATATAATGATACAATTTACTATCATAGACAAATGTCCACATTATCAGCTTACATTTTAAATAGAGTACTGACATGGGAGGAGCATTATGTATTTTTAATTTTTATTGCACAAAAATTATCTATATTGGAAGAGGAATATATAGAACCAATAAAATACAAAATAATAATGGGAAACCTCTCCTAAAGCTCCTAATTCAATAGTTTCCTTAGCGTATACCATAAGCGTAAAAGTAATTGAAAAGTTACTGAAGAAGCACCAAAATATTAATAAAAGACTCTTGATTTTGTCCACCTGTATTTCTTTATGTAAACCAATGTGAACTATGTTATTGACAGAACTGTTCTTTAGCATTGATAATGCATTTTGGTTGAGTCACTTGTAAGGCATTGAGATTCACTACAGCACATGGGTGAGTTTTATATTTAAACAAATACTTTTCTATATGTTCACAATAATAAAAATATGAAACATATTTAGCAGAGTATAGCTGTATACTTGTTTTAAATGTAATGCCTCTGTGCACAGATAGAGCTGCAAAAAGTAAACAGTGCACATCACTGCACTATTTACCTTCTGTTCTTGGCATTGTCTTTGCCACATCAGAGGCCAGGGTCGCTAAGGCAGTGCCAGGGGTCAAAAGGGGCAAGCTAGGAGATACACAGCTGTGACCCCTGACAACCCTTAAATGATGTCCATGTGAAAAGGATGGGTATAAATGTGGAGCTTATTAAAACCCTACTGCAGCATGGAGTTTCAAGTGATAAGTGGAAAAGTAAAAAAATAATTATTTTTATGAATGTCTACAGATGAGATTAGCAGTACACCCATCTCCTGCCAACAGTACTAAAAGCATACAAGGCAAAGGACTTAGGGGCCCATTACGATGTTGGGCGGACTGCCCCCGCCAGGCTGGCAGTGGCCACCGCCAGCCTGGCGGGGGCAATCCGCCCGACATCCACACTTGTTTTCCCCCCGCCAAATTAGTATGGCGGGGGGACCTCGGCGGACGGAAAGACCGCCCGCGCTTTTCTGCCCCGGTCGCCTTGCGGCCGGGGCGGAAAAAGAACAATATGGTGGCCATATTAGGATGAGCAATTGTGGATGCCTTGCCGTGGCGGCAAGGCATGCAGAGAATCCCTGCGGGGGCCCGTTGCGGGCCCCGAGGGACTGCGGGGGGTGGGGGTGCACATGGGTGGTACCTATTGTACCCCCCAGCAGTTCCATGCTGTGCATGGAAGTGCACAGCATGCTTTCCTGCCATTGTGGTGGGCGGTGCTGAGTGCACCGCCCGCCACAATGGTAGGAATGCAGGATGCGCCCGCCACAGTGGCGGGCGCATCCTAATGCTGGCGACGGGACCCCCGCCCTTAAGGCGGGCGGTCCCTATTATCATGAGAATGGCGGGCGGGCAAAGTCCGCCCGCCATCCTAATGAGGCCCCTAGTGTCAGGTCTACTCACCCAATGGTTCATTTGGTTCAGTGCTATTTAAACATTGCCTAAAGAAAGTATCATTCACATTTTGAATCAGGCCAAAATAGTCTTTCTATCTAACTTTTATGCCTGTGGCGATTAGATGTGTTACTTCACCTGTTTTAAGAGTGTTTCCTATTGCAGTACTGTGAAACAAAGAATCGATGTTCTATAAAGGAGAAAGATTGCCATTCTAGAAATGTTTACGGACTCTACTAAGCAATGTCTACTGCTTCAAAATTTCAGTTGTACCATACTAAGGACTTTATTACAAGTTTGGTGGTCCTGTGGACCAGTGTATAGGCAGTGTAGTGTAGTTCCTATATCCCTGTTAGGCTCTGCGCATAGGAATAATATACACTATAGTTTTCACATAGGACTGAGGTCATTATGTCTCTATCGAGTACATTAAACTTAATTACTTGTGTGTGCCAGCTAACTCAGAAACTTTCGGACAACTGCAAAAAACATGACAACTTTGTTTCCCTTAGATTTGGAACCGTCTCAGAATCGTGGAAACAATAGATACCAGTTTCAATCAGCCAATCGTGCATGCTTTGTTTCTACAGAGTTTACACAGAAATAGATTGACGGGCGTTTCAATAAAAAGGATTTATTGAACAGTCTTATTTCTTGTTCTAGAGATATGAACTGATACAATAGTCAGACAGAATGCAAAGTATAATACGTACAGCTTTATCAGTAAGATAAAATAATAGTGTAATAGCAAGTTGTAGCTATGACATATATTCATAAAAATACATACATAAATAACACAGGCTAAAATATAAATACTCATCTGGTGCTTCCAGTGTACCTAACATAAGTGTAGAATGAGGTAAGAAGTAGGTGCTGTTTTTCTATAGTCTAGTTTAGCTATAGTTTAATTTGGTGTTGCCAAGATTTACCAAAGGTCCCTCTAGGTTCTAGTCCACTCCAAACCTTAGAATGAGAGAGGTTAGAATCTCTTTCCGGGTCATGATCGCTAATACCCCGCAAGGGGAGTCAGAAACACTGGAGCTGGATTCTCTGCGAGGAGGATGACTGCGCCTGGTCAGTGCGTCAGGCGGGGACTCTACTTCCTTCCCAACTTGCCGTGGTGAGCCGCATAGTGCAAGTATGCAGCCGGATCGGACCGTGGTTTGCCATGGCAAGTGAAGGTATATTTATACATTGAAGGTGTTTAGGAATGCCAGTATTGACTTAAAAGTTGGGCAGAAGAACGTCATGAATGAACCCCTAAAGAATAGATGTTCATGCATAATAAATGAGTTCTTAGAAAAATCAATAACCCAAGCAAGGGAAAGTCCTAAAGCCTTTAGAGTCTAGTTTTCCAAGAACTCATTGTGACGTGGTTGGACGGATGTAGGTGACCATGCCTGTATTCGGTTAGCATGGATAATGCTTAAATAAGGGTAGGATTTCTATGCCTACATAAGGGCAAAGGGAATTGTGCCTATATAAGGGCATAAATCGGGAAACCTATATACGGTATCTAAATTGACACACAACATGCTGACAGATCACCGACCACCGGGTTCGCTGTCGGGGAAAGGCAGCTGCCATAAGACGGTACAGGGAAGCTGCTCCGCTGTCCGGATTGCCTGTCTCACGAACAGACCGTGGCGGTCTGACCACCTGCTTCAAGGTGGTGGTGACAAAGGATTTGGGGCGCGTACTCACCTATTTCCTCTCCTTCCTGGCAGATTCTGAAGCAGATCCCTTTATCCAAGTCCCCACCCCCTTCACAGCAGGATCTTCATGACAAGGATAACGATCCTATTTGCGGCGATCTACAGGTGAGTCCTTTTCGTATGATACACCTATTGACAGGACTGCTCACATATGTTTGTGAACAGTACTCACCAGAACTGCAAGATACACACTGACGGCCACATGGTCAACTTATAATATGGCAGTCAAAATGTGTCTTTGGAACGCTAGCACCATGGGCTGCTGGCGGGGCAGATGCGGCCCTATGGCAGTCCAACCGCTAAACTCATAATAAGGCCCTTACTCTGCTTCTTAGGATTAATATGGTTTACAGAAAAGGGGTAACCCTGTGTCCCTTAGAACCTGGGTCTTAATAGTTAAACAAACAATTGGTCCTGTCGGGTAAGACACAATACTTTAACAATGCAAGTACATGCAATTAAAATACTCTGATACACATATGCAAATGAGAAATAAATGCTCAAGCAATAGGAAAAAATTAATGTAGCCAAATGGTGAATTCATGTAATTTTATATCAGAATTCAATCACGTTTGTACTGAATTACCTAGTACAGTGATAAACAATTGATACAGGATATGACTGTCAAACACAAATGAAATTCAGTGACAATTGGTGGAAAACGTGCTCAGTGCATGAAGATATATATAGTGAAATAAATAAATACAGCTATATACAAAAGTAATTGGAAGGCCAGGGATTGATTGGTCTCCTCGGAGTCCTAATGATTTTTGAGGGATCCTGGCGATTTCTGGTCCGTTTCTGTGTCCTGCTTTGCATTCCAACAAGCTTCCAGTAGCATTGTTAATAATCCCTAAACTCTCTTTCTGTTTTACTGCAGTGGATCACCACTAGCTTAGGAAATACAAAATCAGACACAAACAATATAGGAAAAAGCAATTTGCACTGAAACACTTCATAAAATTATGTACGCATTTGTTCACACCTTTGTTTTCATTCTTTACCAAATTAAAGGCAGACTATTTGGCTTTACAATGCTTGTTTGAACTAATGCTGTTAGAAATGAGTCTCCTCTTTCCTCAGAAGAAAAGGCAAGCAAGTGTGCGTTGATGTCATAAGAAAATAGTGTAAGCTATGCAAATAGCTTTTATACATCTTTACCAGATTCAGAGATCAGTAAATATTACAAAGTGCAGCAAGCTTCTTTTGTCGGACTAAACTGTTAATTCCTTCAGAATATTGTCAGGGAATGTATATCAATTGCCTATGAAATGAATATCAACTGGCCAAAAATATTTTTGCAAGTGTGTGTTACTTACCTCTTACTTCTTCTTGGATTCTCATGAGCTATTCACACCTAAGCAGAAAATAAATCTTTGTGAATCAATGCATACAAAGGCTGACCTTCATTTGCCTTCAAAAACTGGAATGCCAGAACTGGTGACCTGCTACCAATTGAAAATGACAGCTTATTAAATGTAATAAGGTAACTCCAGTGTTAGTCTATGGGAGAGGTAGGCCGTGCAGCAGTAAAAAACAAATTTAAGAGTTGTACACCGCTGAAATAGTCATTTCCTACAAACAAGTGACTATGAGGAAGCTTCAAGAATACCTCAGGCTGAGCCACTTCCTGTGTAATCAATAGTCTGTTTTGCCCCAGTGATTGGCACAAAATCAAGCCAGAGTAACATACTAGAAACAAATCGTGTATCCATGTACAACCTTTGAGCAGCATATGCAAAAGAATTTAGCTCACATCTGCTCAGGAGGGCTGAAGGAATAACCAACAAATCGTTTATGTCCAAAACATCTATTTATTCTTTAGACTGGATCATGGGTAATCTAACATTGTCAGAATCAACACATGCAAAGACAACATATAGTGGGTTAAAGAGAGATTCCTATGCAAGAAGAGGGCAGAGAATAGGATCCTGGTGTAGGGAGATGAAGTCACCACCCTTCAGCTGGACCCAATCATAGAAAAACATGGACTCTGCTCACTTAAGATATGGAATTTAGCAATCCAAGGGTGTCAATCTGCAACTTTCCTTACTTTGGAAAATCCACCCTTTCATTAGACACAGTCATCCGATAGCATTGATCACAGACTTGGTGAGAAATGATGATAGCACATGTATTCTACTGCAACATCTCTTACATGTGGTTCCCAAAGAAAGTCCTGGAAACCTGGAAACTACAAAACCAGAAAGAATATTTTTGAGTGACAGAGTGTGAACACCTAAAGCCAGCCCCACATAGTCAGCTGGCTTCGTTAGATGCAAGAATCAATTGAAATTTCTCTGCATCGGAAATAAATTCTAGAGGCTAAAGAACATGATACTTACATAAATTGGTGTTTAACCACACTCTGAACAAATCTGTGTCATGTCTGCTTTTCCGATCTTCCTTTGAGCAGTTGAAACAAGAGTGAAATCTGTAGGAGTTCCAAGCCATGGCACATCCTGGTTCACATTTCTTTAAACTCTAATTAGCGAAAATCAAGATAGCAACATGTAATACAATGATCCAGAATATCTAGTGTAACTGCGGGGTTTGGTTCTACAGATTTGCTCAGTTTATAGATTACAAAAAAGGGAGGTGGGAAGAGATGCCAAAAGGGATCTGGTAGAGGGCTGAGACTGGAAAGGAGGTGGAAGACAAAAAGAGAGTGAGTCAAATTTTGTGTTAAACTATGAATTCATAAATTATGTCAGGTAACATAAGTCTGACAGCAACAGCACTCAGGCAGCAACCACCAGCAAGAGATTTCACACACACGCACATGTTTCTACCTTCTAATGCAATGGTGGAACAAAGAATCCCAATCCTTGTAAAAGCCATCTCTGCATAGAAGAACAAATCCTAACACAATAGCCCTAACATGCAGGATGTTGTCTCCCTGGGTGCAGGAGCCATTGTTTATTTTCCTCGTCCATGCCCCGTGTTTAGGACACGGGCAGGTACAATATGCATCTGAAAGACCAAATTAAATAGGCCAGACTTCCAAATTAATGTAAGGAGGTGACTGGGGGCATAGCAAACAACCAATAAAGTGCTACACACTCTGAACCAACTCCTCCCATTGCTGCCAAACATCACAAATCATTCTGATTAACAAGACGACCCCCTTCACTAGAGATGATGCCTCTGAAGCTATACTGCTATAGGGACTTTCACTCTAGCAGATGACTACCAGGCAATGAGGCACAAGATCCCTATGATCCTAAATGTTCACTGTGCTAAAGTGCTGAGGCCCATCCCGTTTCTGCAACTGAGGGCCCGTGGCACTCGAACAGATGCAACCAACATCTTGGAAAGAGTGAGATTCCTTATAGGATTCAGGACGCCCAGGGAAATGCTGGCATGCCTCGGTGGGATAGCAATATACTCTATAAACTAGACTAAGATAACATAACAATATGAGGATGGTAGGACTGCCTGAAAGAAAAAAAGTAATGAACATAAAATAGTTTCTTGTAACCTAGTTCAGCACTGTGGTATGATCACAAAACTATTAAACATCTTACTAGTTGAGAGAGCACAAAGGATTCCTGCAATAGTAGTTTTTCATTTTTCATTTAATTTATTGAGTTTTATATAGGGCTGGCTTGACCCGGAGGTATCAGAGTGCGTTACATGAGGAACATGGTTACAAAGTTATATCAGTCTCAAAAGTATAAGTACAAAAGCATAGCATAAACAAGAGGAAAAAGATAGGCAAGAGTATATAGGAATAGGGGAGAGAGGGAAGGAATAGGGAAGGTAGGGAAGAATAATGGTAGGAAGAATACAGAATTTTCTGTCCAGCCTGGACCAACAGGATTTGGCCTATCATTTCATCAATACCTTCCGATCAGCAATTTAGGTGGGACATTTACCAATGGATGGTTCCCCGGCGGGGGGAACACCCTTTTGTGTGTTGATTGCTTTGAGGTATCATGTTATCTTTTACGCCAGAGCCACGGTATGTGGAGCTTTAGAATTTTATTATGTTTTGTAAAACATATATTTTATTTAGTTTCAAGGTTAAATTACAAAGCAGGTAGCATACCCCAACAGTGTCATCCATGGTACAATTCTTCAATGTCCGAATTCACTATGGTGCAAGTTGTGGTGTATACGTCATACATAAAATACAGGCAGTGACAATGGTAGTTTAACATTTTCTCTACCCACCATTCCGCCCAGTGGCCTAGAGCTACCAACATCAGTGACAGCAATGTTCCCATCAAGCTGGTAATTCACACAGAAGGCAGCACTAGGTGTGCTAGAAGTCCGGGTTCCGTCCAGTCAATGCCAGTCTATCAGAGGTAGATAACCAAGGGTTCACAAATGTCCTGAAATGGGCAAAAGAACGATGGATTTAACCCAAATCTTTTGACTGGGGAAGAATGTTTGAATCATTCAGCATTCCATGTGGGATGTGTATGTCCAGACGTGGGTCCCTTGCTCACTGTGCCACTGGATTCAAGCTAGCCTGGCTGATGAAGGGTGGCATACCCTGAAACCGGTCCCAGGATGCTTGTTTCCGTTCCAGGGAGGACCTGGCTGAGCAGTTTGGTCTGCACTGTTCCCATGAGGCACAGGGTCAAGAATGATTTGCATATGGCTGGGTCCAAACTGGGGTGGCATAGTGGGCAAAAGAATGATGGATTTAACCCAGAACACTTGACTGGGGGAGATTGTGTGTATCATTCACTATTTCGTCAATCATTTGTTGCAGGTACACTTTTCACCCTAAGTGGGATGGGTATGCCCAGACGTGGGTCCCTTGTTCACTGTGCCACTGGATTCAAGCTAGCCTGGCTGATGAAGGGTGACATACCCCGAAACCGGTCTCAGGATACTTGCTTCTGGTCCAGGGAGAACCTGGTTTGGCAGTTTGGTCTGGACTGTTCCCATGAGGCACCGGGTCAAAGCTGATTTGCATATGGCGGGGTCCAAACTGGGGCTGAGTAGTGAGCAAAAGAATAAAGGATTTAACCAAGATCTCTTGTTTGGGGGAGAATATTTGAATCATTCATCATTCCGTACATTATTTGTTGCAGTTACACTTTTCACTCTAAGTTGGATGGGTATGCCCAGAAGTGGGTCCCTTGCTCACTGTGCACTTGGATTCAAGCTAGCCTGGCTGATGAAGGGTGGCATACCCCAAAACCGGTCCCAAGATGCTTATTTCCGGTCCGGGGAGGACCTGGCTTGGCAGTTTAGTCTGGACTGTTCCCATGAGGCACAGTGTCATGACTGATTTACATATGGCTAGGTCCAAACTGGGGTGGCGCAGTGAGCAAAAGAACAACGGATTGAACCCAGATCTCTTGACTGGGGTGGAATGTTTGAATCATTCCACATTCCATTCATCATTTGTTGCAGTTACACTTTTCGCTCAAAGTGGGATGGGTATACCCAGACGTCGGTCCCTTGCTCACTGTGCAACTGGATTTAAGCTGGCCTGACTAATGAACGGCGATATACCTCGACACCAGTCTCAGGATGCTTGTTTCCGGTCCAGGGAGCACCTGGTTTGGCAGTTTGGTCTGGACTGTTTCCATGAGGCATAGGGTCAAGACTGATTTGCATATGGTGGGGGCCATACTGGGGTGGCGTAGTGGGCAAAAGAACGATGGATTTAACCCAGATCTCTTTACTGGAGATGAATGTTTGAATCATTCATCGTTCTGTCCATCATTTTTTGCAGTTACACTTTTCACCCCTAACTAGTATGGGTATGCACAGACATGGGTCCCTTTCTCACTGTGCCACTGGATTCAAGCTAGCCTGGCTGATGAATAGTGACATACCCCAAAACCGGTCCCAGAATGCTTGTTTCTGGTCCAGGGAGGACCTGGCTTGGCAGTTTGGTCTGGACTGTTCCCATGAGGCACAGTTTCAAGACTGATTTACATATGGCTGGGTCCAAACTGGGGTGGCGCAGTGGGCAAAAGAACAATGGATTTAGCCCATATCTATTGACTGGGGGAAAATGTTTGAATCATTCTGCATTCCATTCATCATTTGTTGCAGATACACTTTTCGCCCAAAGTGGGATGGGTATGCCCAGACGTGGATCCCTTGCTCACTGTGCCACTGGATTTAAGTTAGCCTGACTGATGTACAGCGATATACCCCAAAACCTCCCCCGCCAGTAAGGATTCAAATGGATGTGGGACTGATCTGAGTGGTTTGATCTGCCCCTCGGCTCTGCCTCCTGCCACCGCATTGTAAATATGCGTACATCTCCCACCGCCGGCAACGTGTGTGACTGCTTATGTGCCTGGTGGCAGTAGGAGTTGGTGCAGCTCCATATGGTTGGGGAGCTACAAGTTGAGTCATTAGAGTACCTTGGTAGTAGTGGTTACTAAGTATTACTACAAAACCAGGAGCTGTGAAGATAATTAATATTGCAGAAGCGTACTGTGGCATAAAGACTGTAAAGTTTGGCGAGCCTGACTTTAGCATGAAGGACACGAAGCAGTAATTTAAGACTTAATCCCCAATGCACGGGAATCCAATCTCAGAGCGACCATAACTGTAGGACCTGGAGGGAATGAGACGTAGGGTGGGACCTTTTGGTGGTAGCACAAAGCAGCAGCAGAAGAAACCGAGAATGGTGGGCGGCCTGAGAAACAAGGGAAGCAGTTTTGATCTCGGATGCTGCAATAACAATCCCTTACCTGACCCTAAGATGGCTGCCACAGTTTTCCCTACCACCGGACTCCGACCAAACTTTGATCACATCCCCCATCGGCCTAATTGGCAGCCCCAGCTCCTTTCTGCGGTTTGTTTGTACTCCCACCCCTCCACCTCCTTCTTTACCTCTATCCTCTAGTGGGGACATGCTCTTCCACTACTTGACTCTGTTACTGTAGCCTATGTATCTATTCAAAATAGTTTTTCCCTAACATTGAGACCTGAGCAACATGGCTAATGAGGAGATTGGCCCTGGTTTCCCCCTTGACCATCACCTACCCAGCTGGACATTAGACACAGTTCTTCCTAGTCTCCCTGCTATGGCTCCTTCCTCCCCTCCTTTCCCACAAATTCTCTCAACCTCGTTGTTTGTTTACTGTACCTTACTACGCTATTGTAACTGATGTAACGTGTAACACAATATTCCTCTGGTTTAGGGCTCTGATACCTAAGGGTCTAGCCAGCGCTATTTAAACTTCTCAAATCAAATAAATTCAAAACTGGTTTTCCTGAACACTGAGACCTGAGTAACATGGCCTATGCCCGGTGGAGCTGCCAGACAGCTAATGAGGAGTTGGCCCTGTCTTCCCCCTTGACCGTCACCTACCCAGCGGGACATTGGCCACAGTTCCTCCATCGTCTCCCCGCTATTACTCATTCCTCCCCTCCCTCCTACGAACTCTTGCAACATTGTTTATGTGTACTGTACCTTACTATGCTCTTGTAACTGATGTAACTTTTAACGTAACAATTCTAAATGTAAAGCGCTCCGATACCCTCTTGGGTTAAGTTTGTGTTACATAAAACTTTATAAATAAAATAAAAGAATAAGGGAGGACCTTCCTTGGCAGTTTGGTCTGGAGTGTTCCCATGAGGCACAAGGTCAAGACTGATTTACATATGGCGGGGTCCATATTGAGGTGGCGTAGTGGGCTAAAGAATGATGGATTTAACCCAGATCTCTTGACTGGAGGTGAATGTTTGAATCATTCATCATTCTGTCCATCATTTAATGCAGTTACACTTTTCACCCTAACTGGTATGAGTATGCCCAGACGTGGGTCCCTTGCTCACTGTGCCACTGGATTCAAACATAGCCTGGCTGATGAAGGGTGACATACCACGAAACCTTTCCCAGGATGCTTATTTCCGGTCCAGGTAGGACCTGGCTGCGGAGTTTGGTCTGGACTCTTCCCATGAGGCACAGGGTCAAGACTGATTGACATATGGCTGGGTCCAAACTGGGGTGGCGTAGTGGGCAAAACAACGGTTGATTTACCCCAGATCTCTTGAATAGTGGATATTGTTTGAATCATTCAGCATTCCGTTGATCATTTGTTGCAGTTACACTTTTCACCCTAAGTGGAAAGGGTATGCCCAGACATGGGTCCCTTGCTCACTGTGCCACTGTATTCAAGCTAGTCTGGCTGATGAAGGGTGACATACCATGAAACCGTCCCAGGATGCCTTGTTTCCGGTCCAGGGAGGACCTGGCTTGGCAGTTTGGTCTGGACTGTTCCCATGAGGCACAGGGTCAAAACTGCTTTGCATATGGCGGGGTCAAAACTGGGTGGCGTAGTGGGCAAAAGAACAATGGATTTAACCCAGATCTCTGGACTTGGGGAGAATGTTTGAATCATTCAGGATTCTGTCAATCATTTTTGCAGTTACACAACTGTCCCAAGGCAGGAAGCTAAGGCAGGGGGTGATGGCAAGACTATAAGTGTAAAAAAGACCGAGACGTGCTACTGTAGGGAGCTCATACTCATGGGGCATTCAAAGTGGATGCTATCAAATTACTACGTGTAAGAAAGAGAAACATTAATTGAAGTTGACTGGTGTCCATCACAACAAATAAATTCACCATCCTGTCAGGTACAATGAAAGGTTTAAGTAATTTAACCCTGAGTTCAAATCCTGAGAGCTATGGCACAGAAGACTATGATAGGGAATATCAAGGACAAAATATTGCAAGGTCACAAGCCATGACCAAAATATCTTTTCACTGCTGGTCCCTTTGAAGCTATGGAACTCTGAAACCAAAAGTGTGAAAATATGGCCTTCTTTTAACCACAGGACTTCACTTCAAAGGCCTTCAGTACCTCAGGGGGAGCGCTTAGAGACTCTCAGGACGTCAGGCAGAGGGCCACAGCGAAATTGAGCCCATGTCCAGTTGCAACTGGTCAGCTGGAATTTTTCACATAAAAGTCCTCTTTAGCTTTATTATGCTTTTGGAGCCACCCATGGGATCAGCCCTATGATCCTTAGAGATCTTCTGTCCTTGAATTTCAAGTGGAAGGGGGTCCCATCTCCTCAGGGCCAGGTCACTGATACCAGTGGAGCTAGTTCGGTCTACCTAGCATACATTCACGAATAGCAGTGAAGCTACAATGGCAGACCTGGAGCTATGTTTTCCTTTGTCACATTAGTGGATGGCACAATACTGCAGTCCACATGTGGCATTTAACTTTTATTGCCATGTGTGCATGTCTGCACCATATTCTGTGGTCTTCTTGAAAAGGTAAATATGCCAATCAGGGATTTGCCAATTTCTTCATGTTTTGGGGGTCAGAGCACATGCACAGGGCAATAGACAGCAGTGCCCTGCTGCTCTACCCTCGATGATCGTTATGTTCCTGGCTACATTGCCTTTCTCTGTATTTCAAGATACAGATTGGGATTGACAGATTGCCTAAATATCTGCTTTGAATAAAGGAACCATCCTGTTTTGCATTAGTTTGATAAAGACAACTCTATGAGCCCTGAAGAAGTCTCATTCCTATGACGAAACGCGTTGGCTAAAAAGAAAACATTCACTTGTAAAATTGGATCTTTTAATCTGTTTTGGATCATCATAATAAAGAATTGAAAAAGAAACATCATTCAAGTCCGGACCTGTTTATTATGGGATTCATCTTTTTGATTGACGGAAAGACAATATAGACTACTGAAGATACTTTTTGATGAGTGCTGATTCCATATCTCGTGTTTTGAATTTTGGGCTCTGCCCATGAAGGAACAGACAGGGTTGTGTTCCTTGGTTTCTTGAGCACCATCGCCATACGTTCAGCCACAGATGTTAACAGGTGCAGGTTTCTTTGACTCAACCCTTGTGTGAAAAAGTCTATTACAGTGTCTAAAATCAGTGATAAAATCCAGCTGAATGGGGATAACCAGGCAAAATGGGCATTTTCATACACTGCTGTTCCATATTACACTATAGCTTTACAGCAACAATACTGTTTTTTCCATACGGTTAAACTGAAACTTAACAAATTGAACCTTAAGAGCATGTTGCTTTTAGAGGTAATCTGGGGTAAGAACTGCAAAATGAGATCTTAAACAGCAGCACAAGAGGTGATGCAAGAGGACGATGCCCAGATCAGTGTGCAGACCATCTTCCTATCAGAATGCTGCAACATAGAAAGAAGCGATAGCTGCAATAAACCAACTTGGATTGGTCCCAATGTCACCTAAAGAAATAAACACATATGTGACAATACATAGATCTACTATCACATCATATGAAACTGAGAATGATGAAGACGACAATTACCCCTGCCTGATACCAAGGACGGCAGTCTACATTGTTTGACTTATAGGGACACAGCAACTGAAACTAAGGGAGTTTATACAACATTTAGACTTTTTCAAAACTAAGTGGCATTATATAAACCTAATATTTGCAAATATTTATAAAGGTGCATTTAGATGGGATGGCCATAAATGAGTGCATAGCACAAAAGCATGTCTTTTCCTACACTCACCTCCCCAGTTATTCGAATCGTTATTGTGAACCTCAATCGTAATTTGACCTGCTTGCCAATTTCATGTTTTGAGAGGTTTTTGGGACTTTGTGAGGATATTGGCACTTCAAAGGTTTGTCCCAGGTAAAGGGTTCATAGCTTGGGAAGTTAATAGTCACTGGCTTATTACGGGGTTAACAGACATAAGCCACAAAGAGATAGTTCATACACAGCTGTAGCTCATAACATAGTATGAAAACACTAACAATTTGACATGCATGGAAAGAATATGTAAACAATCAGACAGGGGCATGCGAAAAATGCTAGCTGAATGCCCCCTCTAACTAAAATCCACAAACACTGACATGTATATATTCTGAAGTGGAATGTCAGAGGACTCAGGAAATAAACCTAAATGAGACAGATAGGGAGATGGAAAGGACAGTTATACTATTCCACATTCACGTATGGGATAGAGGTTTTACTATGGGTTAAACTATTAGTCTGCTTTAGAATGGAGAGGTAATAAATAGATGGAAATTACACGTATGAAACAGACAACTAAATGGCAGATGAATTTATTATTGGGACTTTACACCAAAAGCATTAAACAGACAGCCACCTTAGATAGAGTCTTGAGACTGATTGTGGCAACCATGAATAAACCACTCCTTCTAGGTGGAAGATTTTAGCGTTCAATAGATGTGAATGTAGACAGGATGCACACCGCTTGCAAGGATTTCCCTCAAAGCAACTAACAGATAAGATAGTAGAGTGGACAAGGAGTTGGGACTTGAATTATGTGAGGAGAGCGGCCTACCTGAAACAGTCAGTACTCATACTATTCACTACTACATATGTTATACACCCACCTAGATATGCTCCATAACACATCACACCTAAGAGGATCGATGTCCAGGAATTCATATTTAGCAAAACCCCTACCTGACCATAACCCACTGTTAATGATGCCAAAGTAGGGCATGATCCCTTCCAGGATCCCCACGTGGCTTCTACATTTGAGGATGCAATGTATAGAATCGCAATAACAGACACATGAAAGCGTTATTCCTACAAGTGATCGAAATGGTTTATTCTGTCAGAATGAGAGTTTTAGGGCAGTGTGGAATGACCAACTTTACAGCTAAAGATGGACTTGCAGTCCTTGGAAAAGGCTGTCATGGAATGCTCCCCCACAACACAAATTAATTCACAATAGGTGAGGTCTGCTTGATTAACATGGCTTGCCGACAATCAGAAATTAATTTAACAAAAGGCTGACTACAAGCTAGAAGCCTTAGGCACTGCTATTACTGCCAGACACCACCTTGAAGGCCATCAATGCACGCACTGGCAGCCATATATATAGGTGTTCCTCTTAGTATAAGAAGCTGCACTCGCTTTCTGAAAAGAGAGATAGATTGCTCTCAGATACAAGAGTGCGATCCTGATCAAAGGGCAGACGTTGTTGATTCACTATCTCTAGATGAGATGTACTTACCCATTTCACAATTGGCGACTGGAAAAATCCCTGGAGGTGATGGGCTGTCGCAAAATGATTACAGAGAGTTCCAAGAGCGGCTGTAAAAACATCTACGGCAGAGGCACACCCTCCCATGACGTGAGAAGCAGTTATTGCAGTGTTGACTAAACCCAGACTCGACACACTACAGCATTTTTTGATCATTTTACATTTTAGACACCAATTTTTATGCCTCGGATGCCTACATAGATATGGGGAAAGCATTTGATATGATCGGCAGGAAATACCTATACATGGTCCTGAGAAAGAGGGGAATTGGTGCAGCAACATTGAACTGGATCCAGCTTCTATATACAAGAGCCCACAGCCTGAGTTAGGGCTGGGAAGATGATATCCGAAGTGGGGTAAACGAGGATTGTCTAATGGCACCACCTCCATGTTGCCGGTATAAACTGTGGAGTCATTAGCCTGTTACAGGAGCAATTTTGTAGATAATAAGAGACGTGCACAAACGATGGACGATGATATTCTTCTGTATACCCAAGATGTAAGAGTGGGACTGTCCGGACACAATTGGAACAGTTTGCAAAAGCATCAGATCTTGGAATTAACAAAAGTGAATTGTGCCTCTTTTTGCTCACTGACCAGTGATTGCTGAATATAAGTTTGTCTTTTTGGTTCTTAGGAGTCTAAGGGTCAAATTCACAAAGAGTCTCGACACTTGAGGCAGAGGCAGATTCAGTTGTGGCGGGGGCTCCGCACTCATAGTCGGATCTCCGCATTGCAGTTTCTCATTGCGGAGGTCACGCCACAAATGCGGGCTCCCATGAGAAAACTGCAGGGTCTCTACCACGAGACCAGAGGCTCTTTGTGCATCTGGCTCTAAGTATACAGAATTTCAGTGAACGTTAAAGCTGGCAAACTCATTAGTACTCTAGTCTCGCTAAGAGCATCAGTTGTCTTCTGGAAAAGACTATGATTATCAGTCTTAGGACATGTAGTGCTTTCCAAAATGGGGTTCCTGTCACAAATGTTGTCCTACTTCACAGATATGTATAGTACATGAGAGGATTGAGAAGCTGTGAAAGAGAACACTCAGCCTCCCAGATTACGACACTATGAATAGGGGGGGCGTTATCCTTCTTTACCGTGATCCCTCTACTCTGAAAGATCATTAACAGGATCCTAACATATCTTAAACATTTGTAGGATCCGTCACTCAGGTTATTAGTGATATCCTAGCATATCTTAGATATGTTTGTAGGATTGACACCCACAGGTACCACCTATGGCATTATTCATCATCGGATCCTCAACCATTCGGCATGTTTTTGAAACATACAATATGAAGCATGCATGGAAATTGCAGACCTTAACATCACTCGAGTATATTGTGAATACTAATTAAGCTCCATAAGACAATGGGGGAGGGCAATCCGTGAAGTCACACGTTCATCAAGGGACAGCGTCCAGCATTCTGATCTACTTGGTTCCCCTTGCACCTTGAAAAGGTCCGCAATGGTATGTATTTTTGTGTGCATGCTTCATATTGTATGTTTAAAAATTGTTAGTCTTTGGTAATACCAAACAACAATCTGTAGGGATTAAATATAGACACTGGTCCTGAAGAAAGCCTGCAGACCCTTAGATGAGCACAGAAGGCTGGAACATGTCAACCCAGTATTGTGACGGGCCATTATACACAGACACATCTCACCGTTTTCAACCTTGCAAATAACCTCAAAGTAAATGAGGAGAGGATCCAGAAGGTAATTTTAATTCTCACTAAAATCTCTCATTCTTTAGCTAAGTGCTCTGCTAACTAATTACATCAACCCCACCTAGTCACAGTAAATGCAGCGGGTGAGGATTCGATGATGAAGCATTCCATAGGAGGAACCTGTTGGAGAGGACCCCACTGAAATATCTAAGATATGCTAGGAGCCGGCTAATCACCAGGGTGAGAATCCAACAAATGTCTAAGATATGTTAGGATCCCGCTAATTATCTTTCAGAGCACAGGGATCATAGTAAAGATGGTTACACCTCAGATTTGTAGAGACTACTTCACAAATATCCAATTGAGACACAGTGCCTATCTTTCAGGACTTTAATGCATTATTGACTTACCTAATATGGAGTTTAGACAGGTGAAGAGTAACACTGGAAAAAACAATTTTTCTAAGCATTAATGAGGATTTTTTAGCAGCTCCTGATTTTGAGGCATACTACCAAGCTGTGTGGCTCCAGTGGGTAATGTCAGGTAACCCAGAAGTGGACTACTTGCGCAATTAACTGGACACCACTTCAATAGCTGCATATATTTTCCCACCCACACCTTTAGCAAGTAATGTTTTATCCACCTGTGCACTACCAAACATAGCTGGAACAGGTACACACAGTAGGTTGTGAAACATGCTATTACACACCAGAGCCACTGCTGTGGTGCTTACCCTGGTTCAGATGAATAACTACTCTAGCAAATCACCTGATGAGGACAAGAACAACTTTCACTCACATAGGGCAACTTGATGACTCTCGATGTCTTGTGGCATTCCTGGAATTTAAGGAGGACCTTGATGTATTACTGGGACAAGTTCTGACACATGCCTCTGTAAACAAAGCAGTAAAGGCGCGCCAAAAGGCAAGCCCGTCTGGGCCCGTCCGGGCCCAGCCGGCCCTAGGCCCAGCCACTCTGCCCTCTGCAGCCCGTAACGACCTGACCTACACTCGGGCTGACTTGTTAGCCTTAAACCCCAACAAACATCCCTCCTGCTCGCGCATCTTGAATGGAGACACTCAATTCTCCGGCTGTGACCGCTGCGACCCCGCCAATCAGACCACGGCATCAAAGGGTTTGCACTTAGGCCTTCTTAACTGCAGGTCGCTCGTGAAACACGCACAGGAAGTGAACCTCCTAATCACTAATAATGCCTTAGACATTCTGTTTTTAACAGAAACCTGGCTTACTTCCAGTAGTGGCCCAGACATCGTCCTAGCACTCCCCCCCGGGTACGTCATGTGCTCACAGAACAGACCAGAGGGTAGGGGAGGTGGACTTGCAATAATCTTCAAAGACACCCTTACCTGTAGAACGTCTGATGGCAACATCAAGGGATACGAAAGCTGCCACTATACTATTATTATCTCCCCTGTCACTTCGTTGTCAGGAACGCTGATATATCGTCCACCAGGCAATCTAGGAGACTTTCCGACCAAAATTACTGACCAGACCTCCACCAAATGCACGTCCACTACTAACTACCTATTATTAGGAGACCTGAATGTACATTTCCTGGACCCAGACGACAAGCAGGCCAATGAATTACTCCAGGATCTCACCTCAATGGGCCTTGACCTTAAAAACCCACAGGCCACTCACGAAAAAGGGCAACTGCTTGACCCCATTCTCTCCAACATCCCCAACCTGAGAACCCTTGACCATATCCCCCTTCCCTGGACGGACCACTTCTTGGTCCCCCTAGTATGGGACATCATCACTTTGCCCCCTCCACCCCCAAAAATCAGAACGTATACCAGACGATGGCAGAAACTAGAACCAGACGTCTGGGCAGCCAAACTCAGAGAAAACGTTCCCCATCCCCCCCATGACACCTTAGTAGGGGACAAAAAATTCAGTACCTGGATTACCCATTCGCTCGACGCCATTCTGCCCAAAACCCACTCTCTCAGACACATCAAGAGAGTTAATCCCTCACCCTGGTACACCCCGGAACTCAACCTGCTACGTAAGGCTTGCAAAAGAAATGAACGTATCTGGAGGAAGGAAAAAACCGAGGAACGGAAAGAATCATTCCGCACCTCCGTAAAATCTTACAAAAAAGAGCTCCGCAACATCAAAACTAGTTTCTACGAGAACAGAATTAAAAACGCTGCCTGCTCGGCCCATGAAACCTATTCAGTTCTTAAAGAACTACTCCACGCCCCTGATCCCCCACTCAAACCCCTCGATCCCAAAGAAGCTGAAACTAAATGTAACAAATTAGCCACCTTCTTTGACGAGAAGATTCAACACATTCTTCTTACCATACCCCCCCCCGAACAGGACCCCATACAGCAGGATCCTACCATCATCACCACCAATCCTCCTTTGCTGCCAGCCCCCCAACCCTCCCTGGACGCTTTCGGTCCTGTAACAACGGAAGAAGTAGGAGCAACGCTGGCCGCAATCAAAAGTGGTTCCCCCCTCGACCCTGCCCCCCTCCGTTTCCTAAAAAAAGTGTCAAGTACCATCATCCCTCCCCTCACAGCCCTGATTAATTCCTCTCTCTCGGAGGGCATTGTCCCCCCCAGCTGGAAAGCGGCAGCAGTCAAAGGTCTACTGAAAAAACCCTCCTTAGACCCGCAGGATTTCGCCAACTACAGGCCCATATCCCTTCTCCCTTGAAACAGCAAGATCGCAGAGAAGCTGGTAAATAAGCAATTATCGCTTTACCTAGAAAGCAACAACCTCTTAGCGGCCTCCCAGACAGGATTCCGTCGAGGTCAGGGCACGGACATCGCCCTCCTGACAGCAGTGGAGAAGGCCAGAAGCATTCTGGACATGGGAGGATCAGTGGCAGTGATCCTCCTAGATCTCAGTGCGGCCTTCGACACTGTAGACCATCCCACCCTAATCCACCGACTGGGAGAGATCGAACTAAAGGGTATGGCCTTGAAATGGCTAGAATCCTTTTTAACAGGACGCTCCTTCCAGGTGCGGGAAAACGACAGCTGTTCATCCACCATCCCCCTCCGGTGTGGAGTACCGCAGGGCTCATCTTTGAGCCCTACACTTTTCAACGTGTACATGGCCCCACTGGAGAAGAGGGTCAGCTCGTACGGCGTGTCAGTTACCAACTACGCCGACGACACTCAGCTTGTCGTAACCCTTTCTCACCCTCACCACGCCCCATCCGATCTCCACAGCTGCCTCTCCGAAGTCCACCGATGGATGAATCTCTCCTCATTGAAATTGAACGGGTCCAAGACTGAGATCCTCCTGACGGGCCACAAGGGGCCCTCTCTAGCATCTCACCTTTGGCCTAGGTGCCTAGGGGACCCTCCCGCACCCAAGGAAGAGGTCAAGAGCCTTGGTGTGTGGATTGAGAAGGACATGAGTTTTAAAACCCAGGCTAAAAGAACCGCAGGGACATGTTTTGGGCTACTCAGAGCCTGCAGGAAGATCTTTCCCCTGCTTCCCGATACCGCAAGGAGGCTCCTCATTCAGGGTCTAATCCTGGCAAGATTAGACTACTGTAACACCATATACCTGGGAGCCCCTGAAGCCACCCTGAACTCACTGCAGAAAGTCCAAAACGCCGCCGCCCGTCTACTCACGGGCACACCAGGAAGATCCTCCGCCAGGCCGGCCCTCAAATCTCTCCACTGGCTCCCAGTCAGAGAAAGGGTTGTTTTCAAGGCCCTCTGTGTGGCCCATAAAACCCTCAACAACAACGGCCCCCCACTCCTGAAAGAACTCTTAATCCCATACAAAGCAGAGAGAGATCTCCGGTCTAATGTAGAGAATCTCATTGTAGTCCCTAGAGTCAGAAAAGCCAAGACCGGTGGCCGTCGCTTTTCGGTTCACACGGCCAAACGCTGGAACCATTTACCACGGAAACTCAGGACAGAACCGAACTACCTTCAGTTCAGAAAAATCTTAAAGACCCTCCTTTTCCCACAAATATAATCTCATTAGTTGGCTGAAACCCTTGGAGAAACAGGTCAGCGCTGGGATGCTCGTTTGAGTTACTACGCGCTTTATAAAAACCATTAAATAAATAAATAAAGATAATTTGGGCAATTCAGACACAGAACCAGAAACTGATAGAGTCCTGAAAATACTATGTGACATGGGAAAACAGTGCCAAATAGTTTCCGTCCTATACACAGTAGTCAGAGAAAGGGTAAACACAAACTAGGAGACCTATGAGGAAAATGGGAGAAAGATATGGATGGATGAAAAAAAATTCAGACTGCAAATGGTCCATAGCCCACTAATGTGTGGCTAAGATATCCAGAAACACAAGTTTTAAGTTGCTCCAACCTAGTAAGGTACATTCGACTAACATGACCCAGTTTGTCTACACATCGTAATCCATGTGGTGCCGCATCTATGTCCTCGATGTGAGGCCAATTCAGCATCCTTCTCCCACATTACCTGGACATGCCTGAAACTCAAAGACTTTGGGGCCATTATTACAAATAGGGCGCACTTTCCATATTTGCGCAATGGTGCACCTTAAAGCTGGTGTGCCAGGTGCAAACATTGAAAGTGTGCCCTATCAGGAAGAATGTGCTCCCCTCAGGGCAACTGCAATCTCATGCTGTCCCCAGGGCAGCGTATTCAAGAGAAATTTGGAGCAGCTGTTTAAAGGCTGCAGCGTATTTCTCTGTTCAGGCAGCAACCTACCTACACTTTTAAAAGGGATTAGAGATCTTCTTGCAGACAGGTGCAGTGATTGACTGCATCCGCCTGCAAGGGGATGTCAGGGTGGTCCAGGGAACTCCCTTTCATCTCTTTAGAATGCTGCATGTAGAAGGTGCACTGAAAGCTTACCTCCTTTTTGTGGTGCACTTTAGGTGTGCGCCACAAAAGGACATGTTTGCCTCTGTGCACACATTGGTAATATAGCACAGGTGTAGAGACAGAAATGATTCCATTATTTGCATGGGACCAGAGCCGCATGCAAATGAGGGACTGCCCTCTAATGATAGCGCTGGTGCTGTATGTGCGCCAGCGGTATGTGTATTACAAAATGGGATGAGCAAGCATATGCTGCTCCTTCTGTAATACCAAAGTGTCCTGGGGCGCATTAAGTGAGCGCAGAAACACCCGTTGTGCCCCTGGGGCACTTGTGCAATACGGCCCCTGGCGAAAGATTTGCACACAGATTGCTATCCGTGTTGTTGAGCAGAATCTCTATAAGACCACAGTATAATAATCAGGGATCATGACGATAGGATACGATAGGATATGATATAAGTTTATAAAGCGCTCGAATGCCGTGGCGTCTTGGTGCTGGTGTATGTGGAAGTGGTGCTATGTTGAGGCAAACAGCCAGGTTTTAAGATCTTTCCTAAACGACTTCTGGTTTGGCTGAAATCTCATGGCTGTTTAATTTCTTTCACAACTTTGCTGCACAGTTTGAGAAAGTTCTTCCACCCCATCTTACTCTCCTAATCCTGTTTATCTGGGGAAGGCCCAACTTAATGGATCCCAGGGCACGAAAGGGGGTGTAGGGCATGAGCATTTTCTGGATATCTTTGGCTCCACCCTCGTAGAATGCTTTATGAACCAGACATAACGCCTTGAATTTCACACATTGCTGTACAGGAAGCCAGTGTAGTGCTCTAATACCAGCAGAGGTTGATTGGCCTCTAGGTATATTTAACAGCAGCCTTGCAGCTGCATTCGGCAATGACTGCAGCCTACTCATCTCGGTTTTGTTGATCCCCAATAGCAGAGCATTGCAATAATCAAGCTTGGATAGCAGAAGAGCCACCACCACTGTCTTTTGTAATTCCTGCGCAATGAAAGGAAAAATATTTCTCAGAGTTTTTATTAGGAAGAAGCAGGAAGAGGTAAGACTATTTACCTGAGCTGAGAAGTTTAGCCGGCTGTCAAAGATGACTCTGAGGTTTCTCACCTTGGGTACAGGGCTAGGGCATTCTCCAGCTCTCACTGGCCACCAGGGATCGCCCCTGACCAAACTCAATGACTTCTGTCTTATCTATGTTGATTTTCAGGAAGCTATGTTTCATCCAGGTCATGATCTCTGTAAGACACGCATGAAACCTGACAGCTATGTCTTCAGGCTGTTTAGCCTAAGACCTAAGGTCCACAAATCCAGCAGTAAGTTTATTGACTTGGCCATGTCTTGGCAAAAAAAATAATTTAGATGAACTTGACATCAAAATCCAAAGCAGACATCACAAAGCGGAAATACAAACTCTATGAATGGACGCCGCGGAAGAACAAGTGTGCAGACATGTTATTTAACCCCTTCGAAGCTAATGGCGCTTACCTGCCGTGCGCGGATGACAAGGCCAGCTCGTCATGTTTTATGATGTTTTTGTTTTTTCAGCGCAGGACGGGAAAACGCCTAGCAGCCATGTGGTTAAAGAGCAGGAAGGGAAGCAAACACTGTGGAATGGGATCCATACTGTTAGCTCTAGTCCCATAATGTGATGATAAGCCAGGGTAGATAGGAATGCAAATGTGACACAAATGAACATAGATAATGCGAAACGGCCCAACATCCCACAATAGGTGCCACTTCAAAACAAATAATTATATCAAGTCACTGGTTGCCCAGAGTGTTTCCAGTGTGTCTGTTTTTTTACATTTTCCTATGATTCTTATGTAATACAATGCTTGTGCCTAACCCAGCCCACAAGTTGAACATACAAAATATATTGTGGACGCTGTTTGCCAAACCTTGACCGGCGCTGTTGCTGACAAAGGGCTCCTTGAACCCACGCCTCGCGGAACCCGCTCCGCGGGTCCCGCATCGGATTGCTATCTGCCTGACTGCTCCTGGCTCACCTGCTTGGCTGTTCCTGTGGGGGCGTGTGAGGCTGCAGGGCTGCGAGCGCGAACCGGGACTCACCTTCCCAGGAGTCCCGGTCCCAGAGGCTGAGTCACCTGGTCCCGCTCTCCCTGAACGCCCCGCCCCCACCTTCAAACAACTGAAAAGGCGCCTGGATCCTTCCTGTGTGGGACGCTGTTTGCCAAACCTTGACCGGCGCTGTTGCTGACAAAGGGCTCCTTGAACCCACGCCTCGCGGAACCCGCTCCGCGGGTCCAGCATCGGATTGCTATCTGCCTGACTGCTCCTGGCTCACCTGCTTGGCTGTTCCTGTGGGGGCGTGTGAGGCTGCAGGGCTGCGAGCGCGAACCGGGACTCACCTTCCCAGGAGTCCCGGTCCCAGAGGCTGAGTCACCTGGCCCCGCTCTCCCTGAACGCCCCGCCCCCACCTTCAAACAACTGAAAAGGCGCCTGGATCCTTCCTGTGTGGGACGCTGTTTGCCAAACCTTGACCGGCGCTGTTGCTGACAAAGGGCTCCTTGAACCCACGCCTCGCGGAACCCGCTCCGCGGGTCCCACATCGGATTGCTATCTGCCTGACTGCTCCTGGCTCACCTGCTTGGCTGTTCCTGTGGGGGCGTGTGAGGCTGCAGGGCTGCGAGCGCGAACCGGGACTCACCTTCCCAGGAGTCCCGGTCCCAGAGGCTGAGTCACCTGGCCCCACTCTCCCTGAACGCCCCGCCCCCACCTCCAAACAACACGGCCCATTGGACTCTGGCCCATAAATATCGGAGAACGACGCTGCGCGGGAGCGCGCGGGAGCGCCCGGGGCTAAGACCGGGCAAAGAGCGGGCCGTTTGAGGCCGTTCGAGGACAGAGAGGACTGGACTGGCCCACCCCCTTTCGCTAGATATTTTCGGAAACCATTCCACCAACTGGGAGGTAAAGACCTACCTTCGTCTCCGCGCACCTAGCGCTATGAATACAAGGGTAACTCGTAGTAAGACCTCTAAATGTGGGTCACAAATTAGTGGTCCCATGGATGACTTTATTACCCGCACCAACATAGCCATAGACGAAGAGATATCTAAACTCCAAAGCCGGGTCTCGTTAGAATTAGAAGCCGCCAGAAGAGTGTCCCAAGTCATTGCACTTTCCAAAAAATCTTCTTTAGGCCACATAGCTACTTCAGTCACCCCTGAGCGACCAGCCCGCCCTCATTGTATAGTCACTCAGGTCGATGTTCATCATTCCCCGACCCCTGCTATTTTCGAACCGGCCCTAGGAAGCAAAGACGAGGTAACTCCACCGACACCACTCAGTGTGTACAACCCTGTCCCCATAGTATCCCCTCTGACAAATTTGTCTAACACTAATCCTAGTGGCAAGCAACCAAAGAGGAAACGCAATTCTCGCTCTGCCTACTTCCGCAAAAAAGCGAAAATTGCTGTTCCCAAAGATCTGCCAATGACTAATGTCACAGCAACTAATGCTGGCGCAGAGCGTACTCTTAACACACAGCCACCTAGTGAGGGACAGGGAAAGGGTTCATCTATTCCCCCTATTAATACCCCAGTGGATGAGGACCCTGATGTGGATGGGCTAGGCAAAAATAACAAAGAATTTATAGAGGTGGTTTGGGAGACACTTAAAAAACTTCTGTCACCCCTAGACCTCAGACTATCAAGGATAGAAAATAATTTGCTAGAAATGGAGAAGAGCATTATTGCTCTGGCCACTCTTGGGTTGAAAAGTCTTGAAAACCAGGGTATTATAGTAGCTGACTCAACGCCACAAGCTACCGCATCTCAAACTAACCAAACCCCCCCTCAGTATCACCCACTATAAAGCCCGTCCCCAAACCAAGGACTGTCACGGTGGAGCAAGCTCGCGCTAAACCAAAGGCTCCCCCACGGGGCTCCACGCGACACCCAGCACACTCCAAACCTGAAATGCCCTATAGACCCATTCCCAGTGAAACCCAGGTCCCCCCAGTTAAGGACAACTTTAGAGGTGGCTACATTGACCTCCCCCCCAGAGGCCAATGACTATGTGGTTGTGTTGACGGGTGTTCCTACGATAGGCAATGGCCAATTTGAAAATCACTGGTCGTTGAAAAACAAAATAATGCATTGGTTAAATGTAAACAGACCAATCCCTAATGGCAGAAGAAGTCGCGTACTGATGGTTCGTAGAACTCCCTGGGTAGGTCCAACGATGAAATCCAGTCCCGGGGATTGCATAGTGGTGACCTTCAAGGATCCACACACGGCGCACCACATTTGCTCTTGGCCCGGTAATGATGACTCTCTAGTTATACCTAGACCACTGTCCTTCTTCTACCCTCCCCGACCAAGCCGCAACCAGGGGGATAATTGGACATTGGTTCAACACCATCCATGGCCGAGTAATTCCCAGAGCCATAAGGAAACCCTCCTACACTGGAATGGCCTCTCTACCTACAACAGATTTGGGAGCTTAGAGGAGGTGGATTGACTCCCTGTGCAGCCGGCCAAACAACCCCGAAGGGAAATCTTGACATCGCAGGGGCAACATCACAATGCTTGTCCTGCTCCTGAGCTTGTAGCAAGCCGAGTAGGACGATCAAACAGCCCATTGCTTGATGGGGAGTCATCTATATCCAACACAACAGAAAATCCTGGCAAGGAAGATTGGACACACTTACCCTGTATGACCCCTCCTTTACCTACCTCTACTGAATTATCAGGGTCTACCTGCTCTGGCCCTTATGTGACCTCTAATCACCAGCAAATTGAGCCACCTGCGAGGTCTTCTAACCCTGTGGCCACGACTGTCTCTCCATTGCTTCTGTCTCTTCCAAGGCTTCTCCACCCGGTGATTTTGTCCTAAAAATCCTATGTTGGAATGCGGCTGGGCTCGGTCGTAACTTTGACATCCCCGAATGGAATGATTTTCTGGAACCCTATCACATTTGCCTTTTCCAGGAAACCTGGTGTCTAGAACCAAGACACAGAGTGGGGTTCTCCACCTTCTTCATCCCCGCCGCCCAGCAACAAGGATCTAAAGGTCGCCCTTCCGGCGGCCTTATCATATGGGTCAGTATTGCACTAGGCTTCAGTGTAAAAGAAAGGACCACCCAGTCACCAGATCTCCAGTGGCTAACAATAAACCACAAAGGGGGAAGAAACATGGAAGTATTCAATATTTACCTAAGGGGTGCTAAAGGCGGTGTATCTCATCTACCTTCTACAGGCCTAAACCACAATCTAGCTGCCTGCAGTGCTGACTCCTATGTAATTCTTGCAGGCGACTTCAATTGCTGTTTCGAGCCACTGGCTAGAGAAGACATTTTGGACACTTTTGAGCAGGACACCAGGAGAGGTATCCCGATTCTGAACCTTGACCCGATCCCTAAATGGTCACAAAACGCAATAGAGATCAATGCTCTTTGTATGGAGCACAATTTGAGATCGACAAACGGTCGATCCAAATCTGACTACACGGGTGCTCACACATACAACAGACCAGGCCATTCCTCAAGAATTGACTTTATCATGCTCAACTTCAACCTCTGGCCATACCACCAAGACATGGAGGTTATAGTGTCGGGTGACAGCGATCACAACCCTCTTTCGCTAACCATTACCCCTCCTTGGCAGGCTGGAAGTCATGGCACATCTGATTACAAGTGGAAATCCTCCCATGAATTAGCCCCCACAAACTGTAGCAGGCGCCTGAAGTGGGCAAAAGTCTTAGCAGACGAAACAAGGATGGCCCAAGCCGGGACTATTTTGGCAGGAGTGGAGCCTCGGATGGACACCTCAAGTCCCACTGGTAAAAAGATCCTACCCCTATTCATCGAGACTATAATGGCACTTAGTGACTTATTTATTGTTCCCCAATCCACTCGTAGGGGTCCCCCGAAAATTTTCCCCAAACCGACAGATAAGTGGTACACTGCTAAATGTTGTGTAGCTAAGAGGGAACTTGTCGCCACATTAAAGTCTAAAGACACAGTTAATATTAGGGCCGCGAGAAAATTTTATAAAAAAACCATATCTGAAGCCAAGCAGGATTATGATTCTAATTTTTGGGGAGATCTAGTAGAGGCAAGCAATAGGAAGGATGCTAAGAGGTTCTGGGACCTACTAAGAGCTAGGGAAAAGCCCACTGACCAGCAGTTAACTTGCAATATCCCTGGGGACGTATGGTTTGACCATTTTTTGAAATTATACTCCGCTCCTCCAGGTGCGTCTCAGTTAGCTTGCCCACCTCTGGGTTCATTGCCTAATCCTATAACTGACCTCCCATGTCATGATGGTCTATTTACCAGCTTGGAAGTAGAGAGAGCAATTCGATGTATTGTCTCGAACAAAGCAGCAGGTCCCGACGGAATTCCAGGAGACCTAATCAAGAATTACCCTCCTTTTTGGAGCAGATTAATTGCCTCTCTTTTGAACGAGGTATTGTTGGGCGGGGTTTTTCCTGACTCATGGAGGGGCGCTGAAGTCGTACCTATTTTTAAAAAAGGCTCTAGGGACGACCCAGCGAATTATCGACCCATTAGTTTATTGGATTCATCCCAAAAGGTAGCAGGAAAGGTGGTACTGGGCAGGATTATCCAGTGGGCCGATGAAAATCGGATTCTGTCAGATCTTCAAGCAGGCTTCAGAACAGGAACAGGCACAATCGAGCAGACGTTCCGCCTTCTAATGATCTATTGGAAAGTGGTGGTGCTGGGAGGGGGCAGTTTGTACTTAGTCTTTATTGACTTGCGGACTGCCTTCGACCTAGTACCACGAACACTTTTATGGAACGTCCTCGATGGGCTAGGCCTCCCCCCTTATTTGCTGTACTTGCTTGTAAAATTTCATGACAGGAATTTTGCCCAAATTAGATGGGGTGCACAGGGAGAGAAAACACCTCGTATCCCCGTGGACAGGGGCGTCCGCCAAGGGTGTGTGCTTCCCCCCACTCTGTTTTCTCTTTATATTAACGGAGTGGTGGAGCACCTTCTTCAGCAGCCATCAGATGCACCCACCCTGGCTGGAAGGAAAATCCCAACGCTCCTGTTCGCGGACGATACCCTCCTAATCTCGAAATCACCAATGGGCATCCAATCGTTGCTCTCCAGCTTCAAGGCCTTCTGTGATGAAAGGGGCTTGGCTATAAACATAGGCAAAACTAAGTTTTTAGTCCTTAACCCGCTCAAAAAGTCTGTTTTTCCACCGGTCCTAGATTCTGTCCCACTTGATCGAGTCAAAGAATTTGACTACCTGGGTATACGTATCAGTGACACCATGAGCTGGAAGGCACACCACCAAAAGGTGTTTTTGACTCACAAAAGGGTGGCAGGTGCACTGCTCAAGGAACAGCGCGCCTCATCAATAAAACCAATTGGGGCTCCCTTAGATATTTATAGGGCAAGGGTTGTGAGCGCGGCACTATACGGTGCCGAACTGTGGGGCACTCATAGAGCTGACACTCTGGCTCATCTTGAGAACAACTTCCACAAAGACCTTATGGGCTTGCCCCACAGTACACCAACAATTCCACTGCTGCTAGATGCAGGTACCCGGCCAATATGCGATCAAGCGAAATTACGCCCGCTTCTCCTATGGTCCAGAATCTGGAATGTGCAAGAACTTAGCAGTTATGCAGAAGCCTTAAATGACATTATGTCCCTACCGGGCTCCCACAAGATCATCTGGCTTAGGGAGGTCAAAAAGCTGCTTTATAAATTAGGACTAGGAGAGGCTTGGGCCAACAAATCTGCACCTTCAAAACAACAGCTAAAGAAGGCTTATTGGGCATGGGTAGACAATGAGAGGGTTTGTAGTACAAATCATTGTAAATCGGTAGCCCTGTTTTTGTTAATCAAAGAGACCCCGTATAGGGAACCTTATTTAGACACTATTCAGAGCTCATGGGACAGATCATTGTACATTAAGTTTAGGGTGGGGGTGCTTCCATTGTGCGAGTTCACTTCTACCTGGAAACCGCCCACCCAAACCGTACCTTACTGCCCCTTCTGTGATTTAAGGGTAGAGTCCGTGTCCCACGTGTTGTTCGAGTGCAGTGTCTACGCAGCCCCGAGACGGAGGTGGTTGAAGCCCCTCTGCAGGTGTTTGGGAACTCGTTCTCATCTGGAAGCCCTACGTATACTACGTACAGATGCTAGACCCCTCTTTTCCACCTGTATGGCAAAATTCTTGGGCTGGGCCTGGCATTTAAGAACTGCAAAAAAACTACTAATTCAGTGAATGAGTCCCCCTGCCCAATATGTTGCTTTGTATATAAAATGTTTTTATGTTGATGATTGTTGATAAAATTGTTTTTAAGATGTAAGAAATGCTTTTATGATATGTTTTTATCGAATAAAGCTATTACTTCAATATTGTGTAAATAATAAAAGCACTATAAATATTTTTTTAAAGATGGTGGCCCTGTGACAAACATGGCTGCGTTATCGATCACTGTTGGAAGTCAAAATTCCCCCACCTCTAAATAAGGCAGGGCCTTGAGTGGCAGGAGCCATACTAAAATGCTGTGCTTCAGGTATCCTGCCAAACTTTAAATGACTCCCACAACTTTCCACAAAAACTGCAACATTCGGAGGTTGCTGGAATTAGTTTACATAGATCTAAGTAAATGAATTAATATGCGTTCCTTAAATCATGTTAGTTAAAGCTTTGAAATTAATGACCGTCTGAAGCATTTATTCTAAGGATCAGACAATAAGCGGACTACTAGAATTTCTGTTTGATTTAATGTAATTTGAAAGTTCTAAAAGCTCAGCCCTCTGCACCTTTGAAGTGCCAACTATATAAATTTGGAGATTTTGCTACCCGGGAAACAAGGCATAAAGGGCTGGCTTGTCAATGTCTGATGAAATAAGTACTTATCCTAGTTGCTTCTAAATGTATTGTGATTGTTTATCTCTATATATGTCTAGAGGGAGGAGGGTTCAAATGGCTTGTTGATCAAAGTGTATATGTGGAAAATAGTGTAAGTCAATTGTGGAGAAATTGGATGTCACTAGAAGCAATTAACTTACAGGCAGCTGTAAAGAATCCCACTGCACATTTATGTACCCTAAGACATTTTGCTTTCTATGTCCACTTTTCTGATGCTTGGCTTTATGGATGGCACGTATGGTATTCATGTGCCACATCTTAGCTGAACTAATGTGGGCTGTGATGCAAGAAGTGTAACTGGTGGTGTTACAGTTAGTTGTGTTATCAACATAATTCTTCAGGTATGGAGTTTACAGTTTGCATGACATCAGACCCATCGCAATTGATATTTTCATTAGTGGAGCATTATAAATAAATCAAGTTACCAGGTTAATTTCCTGAAGGAAGTTTGCACATGCCATTGTAATGGCTTATTATATGGGAACCTTTGTCAACTAATTAAAACGTTGACACTGCCAATGTAAATGTGTGAGACGAGCTGGAAAAAAGTGATTGTTACTAAATTATTATTTGCTCAGCATGTTGCGACTCAAAAACAACCCAACTGTCAAACATCATGAAGACATGTTTTTAGGTCTAGTTACAAATAGATGTAGCTGTTTCCTAGAGCCCTTGTCAATAGCACCAAAATCCCCTTCAGACATTGGTTCATTTCGGTAAAATGAAAGAGTCTGGAATATGCCAGATGAGTATTTAAATTTTACTGTTACCTCTCGGCTGTGTGCTAGACTGCCTACTTATGTCAAGTCAAGTCAATAAATTTGTATAGCGCGATACATACCCGGAGGGTCTCAAGGCGCTTAAGAAGGGAGGGGAGTTACTTGTCAAATATCCAGGTTTTAAGTTGCTTTCTGAATGCTAAGTGGTTCTGAGTGAGACGAAGGTGAGTGGGGAGTGAGTTCCAGGTTTTAGCTGCGAGGTAGGAGAAGGATCTGCCTCCCATGGTGGTTTTATTGATGCGAGGAACGGTAGCAAGGGCTTGGTTGGAAGATCGTAGCTGGCGAGAGGGGGTGTAGAAGGAAAGTCGTGTGTTGAGGCATTCGGGTCCAAGTTCGTAGAGTGCTTTGTGAGCGTGGGTTAGGAGGCGGAAAGTAATCCTCTTATTGACGGGGAGCCAGTGGAGGTTTTTCAGGTGGCTAGAGATGTGGTCTTTACGCGGGATGTCTAGTATGAGTCTGGCTGATGCGTTTCTGGAGTTTAGCGGTGATACCGGCGTATAGGGTGTTTCCGTAGTCCAGGCGACTTGTAACCAGTGCATGGGTGACTGTTTTTCTGGTTTCGGTGGGGATCCAGCGAAATGTTTTTTTGAGCATGCGGAGAATGTTGAAGCATGAAGATGAGACGGCGTTGACTTGTCTGTTCATAGAGAGTGAGGAGTCCAGGATGACGCCCAGGTTCCGTGCGTGGTCCGTCGGGATGGGTGCTTTTCCAAGGGCCTCTGGCCACCAAGAGTCATCCCAAGCGGAGGGGGAGGTACCTAAGATGAGGACTTCAGTTTTGTCTGAGTTCAGTTTCAGACGGCTGTGCTTCATCCACTCGGCTACTTCTTTCATTCCTTCATGTAGGTTGGTTTTGGCGGTGTTGGGGTCTTTGGTGAGTGATAGGATCAGTTGGGTGTCATCCGCGTAGGAGATGATGTTGAGGTTGTGTTGGCGTGCGATGGTCGCGAGGGGACTCATGTATACGTTGAAGAGGGTGGGACTAAGTGAGGAACCTTGGGGTACGCCGCAGATGACTTCAGTGGCCTCAGACTTGAATGGTGGGAGGCGGACTCTCTGGGTTCTTCCGGTGAGAAACGAGGTGATCCATTCCAGTGCTTTTCCTTGGATTCCGATGTTTCTGAGGCGCTGTAGAAGGGTGCTATGGCAGACTGTGTCGAAGGCTGCAGAGAGGTCAAGGAGGATGAGGGCGACTGTGTCTCCATTGTCCAGTAGAGTTCGAATGTCGTCTGTTGCTGCGATGAGGGCGGTCTCCGTGCTGTGTTTGGCTCGGAAGTTGGACTGTGAGGAGTCGAGAGATTTGTTGCTTTCGAGGAAGGCGGCGAGCTGGTTGTTGACGACTTTCTCGATGACTTTGGCCGGGAATGGAAGGAGCGAGATGGGGCGGTAGTTTTTGAGTTCGGTGGGGTCCGCTGTGGGTTTTTTCAGAAGGGCGCTGAGTTTGGCGTGTTTCCAGCTTTCCGGGAAGGTGGCGGAGTTGAGGGAGCAATTGATGACGTCTCGGAGGTGTGGTGCTATGATGGCGTCTGTTTTGTTGAAGATGTGGTGAGGGCATGGGTCTGTGGGGGATCCTGAGTGGATGGAGTTCATCAGGCGGATGGTGTCCTCAGTGGAGATTGGGTTCTAGTCATTAAGGATGTTCAAGGGGGGTGAAGGTACGGCAGACGGTTGGGTAGGATGGTCTCCGGGTTGGTTGTGGAAGCTGTTGTGGATGTCTGCGATTTTTTCGTGGAAGAACGAGGCTAGGGAGTCGCAGAGGGCTTGAGAGGGGGTGATATCATTGGAGTTGGCTGAGGGGTTGGTGAATTCTTTGACGATGTTGAATAATTCCTTGCTGTTGTGGGCGTTGTTGTCTAGTCGGTCTTTGAAAGCGGCTTTCTTGGCAGACCGGATTAGTTGGTGGTGTATGCGGGTGGCGTTTTTGAAGGCGTCCTTGGTGCTGGTGTTTGGGTCTTTTTTCCAAGCCTTCTCGAGAGAGCAACAGAGTTTCTTGGATTTCTTAAGATCATCGTTGAACCAGGAGGCATTTTTGCTGCCTAGTTTGATTTGACGTTTTTTCAGCGGTGCTAGGATGTCGGCGCTGTTGGATAGCCATTGGGTGAGGTTAACGGCTGCTTGGTCGGGGTTTGAGGAGTGGGCAGGGGGGTTTTGAAGAAGTGATGAGGAGATCTGGTCTATGGTGATTTTGTTCCAGTTTCTTCGCAGAGTAGGTTGAGGATGGTTGTGAGTGGTGGTTTTATTGTAGAAAAAGTGTACGCAGCTGTGGTCCGTCCAATGGAGAGTGGTGGTGTGACTGAAGGAGACATGTTTGCTGGAGGTGAAGATAGGGTCGAGTGTGTGACCTGCGATGTGAGTGGGCGTAGAGACAAGTTGTTTGAGTCCTAGGTTGGCGAGATTGTCCCGAAGGGAGGTGGCATTGCTGTCATTGTTTTTTTCCAGGTGATAGTTGAGGTCTCCCAGTAGAATGTATTCCTCGGAGGGGAGGGCGTGTGGGGTGATAAAGTCAGTGATAACGTCGCTGAATTGTGCACGGGGTCCTGGAGGCCTGTAGAGGAGGGTGCCTCTGAGTGTGGTCTTGGGGTCGGTGTGGATCTGGAAGTGAAGGTGTTCGGCGCTAGCGAGGTTGACGTCTGAGCTGGTTGAGATGCGGATGGAGTTCTTATGGACGATAGCGATGCCTCCTCCTATTTGGTCGGTGCGGTCCTTACGGATGATCTTGTATCCTTCCGGTATGGCAATGGTGATGTCAGGGGCTGATGAGGCGTTCATCCATGTTTCTGTTAGGAAGGCGACGTCGGGAGAGATGGTGTCTAGTAGATTCCAAAGTTCGATGGCGTGTCTGTGTACTGAGCGGGTGTTGAGCAGGATGCATTTTAGGTGGTTGGAGTCAGATAACTGTTTAGTGTTCGTGGATGAGGAGGTGTTCTTGGTGCCGTTGAACTTGCAGGATTTGTAGGAGAAGGGTCCATGGGTGTGTCCGGGAGCGGCTTGGACGCAGTTGGAGAGACGGCCGGGGTTTAGGGCTAAGAGGGTGGAAATGTCGTATGTAGTGCGGGTGGGGTGGGAGATGCGGGGACCAGGGGGTCTGGCGCTGGGCGCAGTCCAGGCGCGGACGGGCGTAGATGGGCTTACCTTTGGCGCACCTTCGGCGCAACTGGGGCGCGACCGCTGCGCGTGGACGCTGGCGTTGGGTCAATAGTCATAAATGGATGGTGGAGGGGGTGGAGCGTGGGAGAGGCAGCTGGGAGGCGTGAGCGAGGTGGAGGGAGGGCTCTGGTCAGCTAGTAAAATGGCCGCAGCAACAACAACAAACAAGGAGCAATGGGGCGCTAAAGTAACAGGAACTGTCACAGTGGGAGCGGGTTCAAGCGCGGAGACATAGCGCTATGCAAATTATGATTCAGTCTCGAGTTATGCCCAGCCACAACAATTACATGCCACAATTAAATGCACAGCGAAAACAATATACAATTACAGTAATGCCCAGCAGGTTATGCAAACAATCAACGCGCTGTGGAAATGATATGGCGAAGGTGCGCGCTAGCGGGAATGCAGAGGCAGGGATAGGCGCTACGATACCACCAGTGATGCGTGAAGGAGGGAGCGAGGTGAGCGACCACTCGCGTTGGAGGCAAGATGGTCACAGCTCTCCGTGTGTTTGAGGGCGACCTGTGGCTCTCGTGGGTGGGAGGGGCAGCTGGGATGCGTGAGCGAGGTGGAGGGAGGGCTCTGGTCAGCTAGTAAAATGGCCGCAGCAACAACAACAAACAAGGAGCCTATTGGGCGCTAAAGTAACAGGAACTGTCACAGTGGGAGCGGGTTCAAGCGCGGAGACAAAGCGCTATGCAAATTATGATTCAGTCTCGAGTTATGCCCAGCCACAAAAATTACATGCCACAATTAAATGCACAGCGAAAACAATATACAATTACAGTAATGCCCAGCAGGTTATGCAAACAATCAACGCGCTGTGGAAATGATATGGCGAAGGTGCGCGCTAGCGGGAATGCAGAGGCAGGGATAGGCGCTACGATACCACCAGTGATGCGTGAAGGAGGGAGCGAGGTGAGCGACCACTCGCGTTGGAGGCAAGATGGTCACAGCTCTCCGTGTGTTTGAGGGCGACCTGTGGCTCTCGTGGGTGGGAGGGGCAGCTGGGATGCGTGAGCGAGGTGGAGGGAGGGCTCTGGTCAGCTAGTAAAATGGCCGCAGCAACAACAACAAACAAGGAGCAATGGGGCGCTAAAGTAACAGGAACTGTCACAGTGGGAGCGGGTTCAAGCGCGGAGACAAAGCGCTATGCAAATTATGATTCAGTCCCGAGTTATGCCCAGCCACAACAATTACATGCCACAATTAAATGCACAGCGAAAACAATATACAATTACAGTAATGCCCAGCAGGTTATGCAAACAATCAACGCGCTGTGGAAATGATATGGCGAAGGTGCGCGCTAACGGGAATGCAGAGGCAGGGATAGGCGCTACGATACCACCAGTGATGCATGAAGGAGGGAGCGAGGTGAGCGACCACTCGCGTTCATTTATAGTGAAGTAGCGTCGCATTCAAATTTGCTGTTGATGCTGTTCCAGTGGTAATTTTGCTCCTAAAACTAATTTGTAGCAAAATATATGCTTCTGATTGTAAATGTGCTCTGTGCCTCCTAAAAGTGCCCCCACACCCTTACTGATGTTGCAACACTTCAATGCAAATTTCCACCTAACTCTTAAATGTGATACCACAATATTCCTTACCTTGCACCAAGTGTATTTCTGTACCTACCATGGGTTTGCACTTCCATGTGAAATTGAATATAAATGTGATTTGACCTTCTAAAAAGTTTCCACAATCATGCAGATGTTATTTCAAGGATGTTTTTCACTTTAATGGTCAGAGACCCAAATGTGAGAGCATACTAATGCATCCTTTTTACACCTAGTATGGTATCTTTTTCAGACTAGTCAGCCAAGTTCCGCTGGTGAAAAGGGAAATGGTGAGCCCGTTGAATATGTGTCTTTCTGTCCCAATGAGACAGATCCAGGAAGGCCTCCTCGAATAGCTCTATCACAAACTGTCGGACGTTAGCCCCTTCTAGACCATCCAGGATGCCTAGAATCCTCAGATTATTGCGCCTGGCCCTGTTCTCCAAATCAGTAAATTTAAGCAAAATGTCATCTCTGATAGCCTGCATGCTTTCCACCTTAGACTGCTGAGCAGCAAGCTCATCCTCGAGCTGGGAGACCCTTGTTTCTGCCTCTGTGATTCTGGAGGAAAAGTCAGAGCAAGTTTTTGCAATCCTACGGATGGCATTCTGCAGCTTCCTGCAGGCCCCTTGAGTCCACCCTCGCGCCATCTTGATATCCTTAAATAATTTTCTAGCCCGTGAGTCCTTGTACTATTGGTCAAGGCCTGATCGCAAAAGATCCGGGAAAGGTCATAGCTTTTTTGTACGTCCAGACTGTTGTCAGAAAACAGTTGGGATGCGCTGGCACCTCAGGCAACTGATCCCGGAATTTCAGGCAAAGGGGGCTCAGGTTTTTCTCCTGAACCCAGCCAAACTAAAGGTGATCTGCAAGGGACATACTCAGTTTTTTCATTCGGAGGTCCTAGCCAAGGATTTTTTACTTTCTCTTCAGAAAGGATAAAGGGCCAATGTGGGCTATTTTAGCTACCCTTTTCGACGATTCCTGGATTTACTTTGTGGGATTAGACTGACTTTGTTACTTGCATTTGTGACTATTCCTCTGGGTTTTTTCCTCTCCTCCTTATATCCGGCTGGTTTTAGATCCGCCCGCCCTATTTTTTTCTTTTTTTTGGGGCTCAGCCGATCTTTATCGGAATAGGATTTTTTTTCTCCTTTTTTTTATATAGACAGGTTCTTCAATTTTTTGTAGATTGGGTTGTTTTGTACATATCTGGGGTGCAGCAGTAGTTTGTGCAGGGGGGATGTGGCTCTTCATCACCAGGGACAGTAGGTCCCCATGCCTTTGAAGGTGGGGGAGGCAGGGTGGGATCCAGGGGTGGGAAAGGGTTAAGGGGGGCACAGGGGGGTGGAGTTACTGGGGGTTGGGGTGTTTGGTGTGTGGTGGAAGGGGGCACAACGTATGTGTATTCAAGGAGGATGTGGCAGTATGTATAAAGATTATTCAAGTTTGTTTGCGATAAGTTTACTTTGGAGGTTTTCTAGAAGCAGAGACACAGGAAAACTGGGCCTGGGCAATGACGGGGCAACCATGATTGCTTTTGATGATGGTGGGTAGGCGTAATGTTATTCGGATCTGTTCTTTGAATTGTTGTGGGCTAAATGATAGAAGAAAGAGGGGCGTTTTAGCCAAACTTATTACACATTGGGATACAGATATCTTGTGTCTGCAAGAGACACACATCCCTTGGAACAATTGTGCCTGGTTGAAGGATGTGGGACTCGACTTGATTGCTTGTTCACGGCAAACATCAACTACAAGGGGCGTAGCTATAATGGCTAGGAAAGGTATAAGTGCTACTAAACAAGTGAAGGTGAATAATTGTGGACGAAGGGCTCTTGCTGATATAACAGTTAGGGGATCTTCATACACTATTTGTTCATTGTATGACTCTAACTTGGATGACCCCACTGTCTGGCATTTTTTGAGTATTGAATTAGCTCTATGGTCCTCCCCAAAAATATTGTGTGGAGACTTTAATATTCATTTGACTTCAGATTTTGATTTACATAGCAATAATTTATATCATGGGAGGAAAAACAAGACATTTAAGGCTCTTCAAGGGGCTTGTCTGGAACATGCCTTGGTTGATATATGGCAGAGATTGCATTCAACAGATCCCGGCTACACCTTTTTTTCAGCCCCCCATAATAAATTTGTTCGCCTAGATTGTTTTTTGATATCCGATTCGATTCTTGAAGGGGTTACGTCCGAATTATGTCCTAGCGTAATCTCAGATCACAACCCACTGATTCTGAAAATTCAGTCAACAGGGATAGAAACATCGCGTTCTGCTTGGACTTTTGTGCGTAGATTACTGCTCGATCAGAAGTATTGTAATCATATGTCGGTGTGGATTAGGGATTTTTTTTTAGAATAACGGATCAGACCCTCCAGGAATCGTCTGGGATGCCTTTAAGGCAGCAGTGAGGGGAGAGACTCAGCTTTTCGCTACATCCTCAAAAGATGATTAAAGATAGGATTAGATGCTGGAATGCCCAGCTGCGAGAGGCCGAGGTAACATTAATCAGAGTAATCGCTGACCAGCCTAAGAAAGAGGAATGTCTTAAACAGATAGCTATCTGTAGAAATAGAAATTATCAGCACTTTGGGGACGAGCTTGCTGCTAATTTTATTCAGTAAAAAAATGACATTTACGAGATTGGCGAGAACTCTGGTAGATTGCTGGCCAAAAGATTACGATTCAAAAAAGGGGGTGGTGATGAACAGAGTGTCTGAATTAAGCAGAACACTCTTACCCAGTCAAGAGATCAGGGCTTGATCCATCACCGTTATTTAGCTCACTGCATCACCCCAGTTCAGAACCTGGCTATATGCAAATTAGTCTGACCCAGTGCCTCATGGGAACAGGGCAGACCGAACTACCAAGCCAATTCTTCACCGGAAAGGAGACAAGCTTCCGGGGATCGGTTTCTGGCATTTCAGCCGTCGTCGGCCCGGCTTGCTTGAATCCTGGTGGTGCAGTGAACAAGGGACTCACGTCTGAGTATACCCTGCCACACTTGTGGTGGCCAAAAACGATTCAAAAAAGGGGGTGGTGATGAAAAGAGTGTCTGAATTAAGCAGAACACTCTTACCCAGTCAAGAGATCAGGGCTTGATCCATCACCGTTATTTAGCTCACTGCATCACCCCAGTTCAGAACCTGGCTATATGCAAATTAGTCTGACCCAGTGCCTCATGGGAACAGGGCAGACCAAACTACCAAGCCAATTCTTCACCGGAAAGGAGACAAGCTTCCGGGGACCGGTTTCTGGCATTTCAGCCGTCGTCGGCCCGGCTTGCTTGAATCCTGGTGGTGCAGTGAGCAAGGGACTCACGTCTGAGTATACCCTGCCACACTTGTGGTGGCCAAAAACGATTCAAAAAAGGGGGTGGTGATGAACAGAGTGTCTGAATTAAGCAGAACACTCTTACCCAGTCAAGAGATCAGGGCTTGATCCATCACCGTTATTTAGCTCACTGCATCATCCCAGTTCAGAACCTGGCTATATGCAAATTAGTCTGACCCAGTGCCTCATGGGAACAGGGCAGACCAAACTACCAAGCCAATTCTTCACCGGAAAGGAGACAAGCTTCCGGGGACCGGTTTCTGGCATTTCAGCTGTCGTCGGCCCGGCTTGCTTGAATCCTGGTGGTGCAGTGAGCAAGGGACTCACGTCTGAGTATACCCTGCCACACTTGTGGTGGGCAAAAACGATTCAAAAAAGGGGGTGGTGATGAACAGAGTGTCTGAATTAAGCAGAACACTCTTACACAGTCAAGAGATCAGGGCTTGATCCATCACCGTTATTTAGCTCACTGCATCACCCCAGTTCAGAACCTGGCTATATGCAAATTAGTCTGACCCAGTGCCTCATGGGAACAGGGCAGACCAAACTACCAAGCCAATTCTTCACCGGAAAGGAGACAAGCTTCTGGGGACCGGTTTCTGGCATTTCAGCCGTCGTCGGCCCGGCTTGCTTGAATCCTGGTGGTGCAGTGAGCAAGGGACTCACGTCTGAGTATACCCTGCCACACTTGTGGTGGCCAAAAACGATTCAAAAACGATCCGGTCCTCGGATGCTTGATTCTGGTCTGGGAAAGATATGGCTGTTGTAGTTCGGACTGGACTGTTCCCATGGGGCACAGGGTCAGAGCTGATTTGCATAACGCCATTATCTGACCCAGGGTGGTGTGGAGTGCAAAAAACGATGGATTTAGGCCCAGATCCTTGTACTGGGGTGAATGTAAGACATTGATCTACATTCTGTCCATCAAATTGTTTTTTGTAATTTTCTCCCTGAGTGTACTGGGGTAGTTCAGACGTGGGTCCCAGAGCCTCCACACCACTGGAGTCAAGCTAGCCGGGCTGATGAGAGGTGTTACCTCGAAACCGGTCCGGTCCTCGGATGCTTGATTCTGGTCTGGGAAAGATATGGCTGTTGTAGTTCGGACTGGACTGTTCCCATGGGGCACAGGGTCAGAGCTGATTTGCATAACGCCATTATCTGACCCAGGGTGGTGTGGAGTGCAAAAAACAATGGATTTAGGCCCAGATCCTTGTACTGGGGTGAATGTAAGACATTGATCTACATTCTGTTCATCAAATTGTTTTTTGTAATTTTCTCCCTGAGTGTACTGGGGTAGCTCAGACGTGGGTCCCAGAGCCTCCACACCACTGGAGTCAAGCTAGCCGGGCTGATGAGAGGTGTTACCTCTAAACCGGTCCGGTCCTCGGATGCTTGATTCTGGTCTGGGAAAGATATGGCTGTTGTAGTTCGGACTGGACTGTTCCCATGGGGCACAGGGTCAGAGCTGATTTGCATAACGCCATTATCTGACCCAGGGTGGTGTGGAGTGCAAAAAACGATGGATTTAGGCCCAGATCCTTGTACTGGGGTGAATGTAAGACATTGATCTACATTCTGTCCATCAAATTGTTTTTTGTAATTTTCGGCCAAAAGATTACAGCATAAGGGGGTCTTGAATCGGATATGTAGTATTCAAGACAAACCCGATAGTATCCTTGAGGTATTTCGGGAATTCTATCGGGCCCTTTATTCATCTAAAGAGGATCTTGTAGGGGATCTAGGAGCAAAATATCTGGGGGATTACGCAACGGCGAAGGTGACAGCCCTTTCTGCTCCGATCTCCAGGGAGGAACTAGAAACAGCTCTTGGTTCATTGGCACTGGGTAAGGCAGCTGGCCTTGATTCACTGCCTCTGGAATTCTTTCGCACGTTCAGGAATATTCTACTAGGTGAGTTAGAACAACTATTTAAACTTGCTCAGCACGGCCAGACCCCTGAGTCTTGGCATAAGACCACTATCGTGGTCTTCCGAAAAAGAGGCAAACCGGAGCTCCTTCCCTCTTCATATCGCCCGATTTCACTGATATGTGCGTACAGCAAGATTTATGCCAAAATTATCGCACTTAGGCTGGCCAAGGTGATTACCCCTTTTGGTTTCCTGTCGCCAACATGGTTTTATAGCTGGCCGGGAAACTATTGATCATATCAGACGGGCAATCACCTTATTTGACTGGGCCCAGGTTAGCAAACAGCCCCTAGCAATGATCCTGTTGGACGCCGAAAAGGCGTTCAACAGGGTCTCATGGGGCTATCTGTGGCAGTTATTAAAAGTAAAGGGTTTTCCACCAGACTTTATCAAGTCTATACAGGCCCTGTATATCTCTCCCGGATTTCTGGGTTAGAATCACTTCCTTTTATGATCAGTAGAGGAACCCGACAGGGGTGCACCTGTTCTCTGCTTTTATTTTCTATGTATATAGATCCTTTTTTGGATAAACTGGGTAACAGCTTAAGGATCAAGCCAGTCTTAGCTAATGCTGCAGTTTACAAAACACTTGCCTACGCTGACGACGTGGCTATTTTTACAAAGGATGTAAGCTCTGCTTTGCCATCAGTATATCATTTAACCAAACAATTTGGGGCAGTTTCTGGCTATCGGCTTAATGTCGATAAAACACAGGTAATTCATTTGGATTTTTTTAAACCTGCAGGGATATTAACTCCAGTCGCCACCTATTCGGGAGTAAAGATGACACCTTCAGTGAAGGATATACCAGAAATTAATATGGCACCAATTGTTAAGGAAGTCAATCAATCATTGGAGAGACTGGACCATCTTCATCTCTCACTCCACGGTCGATCTAATGTAATTAAGAGATGTTAATATTACCAAAATTCTTATATTTATTTGGTTCCATACCCATTGAATTTCCAATGAAATGCATTTTGAGTGCTGAGTGGGCCTGCACAAGATATTTATGGGGCTACCATAAAGCAAGAAGAGCTTCAAGATGGGTAATACTACCTAGATTAAGGAGTGGCTGGGGAATGCCTTCCTTGTTGCTTTATCACTGGGCTGCACTATTACAGCATGTGGGTGTTTTAGTATCCGAAAGGAAGTCTGTGGTGCCAGAGTCGCCAGACCTTCAATTTTTGAGATACTCCTTGGGGGAGAGGCTTGTAATTGCTTGGTTAGAAACATCGAACCAAGCTATTACAAGAAAGCCAAATTTAAGGTTATGCAATTTGCTTTTTCAGTCTGGAAAAAGATACGCAGACGGTTTAGTATTCCATCTATTAATGTATACAATCCTCTGACTACACATGGCCTCCTGCCCTCCATTTTTCAGGATCCAATTACCTTTGATTGGGCTACTTGCAGGATTGTTGTGTTAGGGGACTTTTTTTTGGAGGGCCAAATGCTGTCTTTCTCTGATTAACAAGACAAGTACGGTCTTCCGACTGTCGCAGGGTTTCCGTTCTCTCACAGAACTGTGCTCAGAGACCTAGAACCTGGGTGAGCCAGGGTGACCCACAACTCACCTATGTTTCAGAAATCCCCTTACCAGGCTAGCTACAGTATCTCATCGGCAGTGAATACTTCCCGATGTCTTAGACAATCCAGAACATGAACTTAGAATACCTCAGGTATCGTGGAACACATGAACACTCTTTCGTTATATTATCATTCCAAACCGAAACTGGGAGGCAATGAGAACACGTGCAAGTTTGAAATGTTTATTTTTTCAATGCCACATTCTCAAACGCAGTATCTTGTATAATATCAACATACATATTATAAAAATCAGAGTCAGCAGCATAGTCACTAATCCATAGTAAGCAAACTGTGATAACATATTATGATGCAAAATCTATAGAGTTCTGTATCACCTATATTTCGCGCACCCTAATTAGCATATTATATTATATCTAAGAAGGTCTCATTTGGGCTTTAGCTGGGCGAACCCATACCTCAAATTCTCAGTAGTAGGAGATCACATCAACAGCTACCAGCTCTCAGCATGTCCAGCATGAAGTGTGTTTTCCAGTTCCCTGTAACTGTATCTTGAACTCACGTAAAGCCCAAAGTTGGCACAAACATTATTTGTGTTATGACTAACGTAGTGCGAGGATCAGGCCTACAATAACCTTGTGTTAGAGTGTGCAGTTCTCAGTGTGCAGACAGTTGTACCAAGTGTTCCAGGCACGACTGATACCAGTACAATAATATATTATTCTGAAGTAAATCACATCTTTCGTCTAGGTTAAAAGCTGTAATAACAATTAGGTGTCGTGTGCAAACCGAAGCAGAAAGAAAATATGGCGTTTAAACATTTAACAAGCACATGCTAACTTAACACAACCTATGGAAACGTAATAACCATATGACACCCCCCCAATGGTCCGAGGACGGTCAAAAGACAAATATATAAGCCAATACTCTATGAGAGGCAAGACTTGAAAGCAGAGTTCAATGATATTGAGCCAAGCTAAATGTATGTAATGTATGTAAAATTTAAAAAATACAAAAACTATGTATGAATGCCTATAGTGGCCACACAAAATATAAAAAGTCGAACTTGAGGCCTAAATATAATAAACAGGCCTTGAACATATGAAAAAATTCGAATGTTCGTATTGAAATTGGCACCATTCAGAATTACTAAAAAGTCACGTGCCATATAGATGGAAGTATTCAAAGTCATTCCTCGTTGAATGAATATGCAAAATATGTAGCAACAGCTTCCAACATGAAATCACTGTCATCATCCGAAAACAGTTCAGCCATCCAATTAAGCAATGGGAAAGAACATACGTGCTCCTCCAGTACTGAATCCTCTAGCATCATCAGAGGACAACTCAGTGGGTTCTCGAGAACGCTTTGTGCCAGAAAGTCATGCGCTGCTGCGAATATGTCCCACTGACCCATTAGTCCATGCATCGCTGCCACAGCCATAACCTTTTCGCCAGAACAGACCAACTCATGAGCCACTACGGGGGACATCAGCTGATCAAAGTCGACGTCAGGAGAAGTCGGTAAACAGAGACACAAATCAATGGCCCAGTCGAAATCACAGCTCAGGCAATGAAACACAGGCTGGACACAGGTGAAATAGGAAAATCTGAAAGATAATCCAAAAGCCGTGCTTAAAGTCGCAAGCGGCAGGGATCCATAATAATCAAGCATACGGTTGCGAAACTGCATCAGTAGGTGCTGTGCGTTTCCTTGCGCAGGATGGGCATCCATGTTTTATGAAATAAAATATCGCCAGAACGCCTGCAGCCAAAGCCAGCAAAACAGGAAATCCGCCAAACAGACTAGCGAATATAGAATGAAAGAACGCAGGGATAATACCAAATACTTTTTCAAATGTAGTCACAAGACCACTGCTAACCATTTTAAAAAAATGAGCGAGGTTGGATGTGGAGGAGGCATTAAAGATTTGATGAACCAGCTCGCAAAAATGAAACGGCAAATCAGTACTTAAAAGAGCTTGTACTTCTGTGCGTGTGTTTGCTATGTGAAGGACATAAGTTTCACGGGCAGAGCTCAGGGCCACCTGTTTTTGAGACAAAAGGGCTCTTATACGGCCTAAACCATTGAATTCAGCTCTCAAGGTTGGTATTCTCGGCCAAATTAAAACTTCTGAATTCCCATGCGTGGGTGGATACAACACATTCTTGCAGCAAACGACCCTTTCAGACACGGTAACCACATATCCGATTCCAGCCTCTAGCCCACAACAAAACTCGTTATTTAAAAGTAAATAACTACCGTTGGACAACAACGTGAACGTGGGAACTATTGCAGGAACTGGGGTCCCTTTCAAAACACAGGCCAAATTCGGTTTGTCCTGATTACAAGAACCATGCAACTGGATGTGTCTGCAAATAAGTGAGCGGTCAGGGGACTGTGTACATTCTTCACCATTCAGATTCACTTCATTCCCATCTTTAAGGCATCTGTAAGTGTATGGTAAAGACCATGTCTCATGGAGGAAAGCGCTGCCTAATGGTTCATATCGCCCAATGGCAATATATTTCATACAATTTGTAAATTTATACAAAGCAAAAGGTAACGTTATAACACCATGAATAAGCCATGTTGCTGCAGTTACTTCAGCCACCGAAAATGGCAGGGATTCTAATTTTTCAATATGTAACATAGAAAATGTAGCATCTCTCATTGACAACATGCGCTGTTTTTCAGTCAAATTAAACGGGGCAAATAATGATGATATGTTCAAAAAAGTCCATGGCACTCGCCCAGACTTAAGAGTCTGTAGTGTCCACGCAAACTGCATCACAGAACGCAATTGATTTTGACCATGATACAACACGGATACTTCATCATGTACTATGTCGACAACAGAAGACACAATATTATTTAAAGTGTAAATTCGGGAAGAAAGCGTGTTAATGCTGTTATCAACCACTGCAAGCACTTTTTCCAAATTAGCTTGATCAATAGCCCTTAGGCGTTTAGCAGCCTCAACCTGGTTAACTTTCCAAATTTCATTGTAAATTGCATACAGGAATCGTTTAGATCTACATTTAGCAGGGCCTTTTATAAAATCGTTTAAATCCACATTATCATGTAATTGAGACAAATGTAGTTTAACTGCAGCTAAAGTAGAATGCTGTAATCAATTTTGACATAGCTTCCCCACAGAATAAGTCGTGACAGAATAGTCACCCTCAAAACGTGGATCAGGCCTGAGTTTTGTGAATCCCTCAGTCAAACCCATAAAACGGCGCTGGCAAGAATCAGCACTTTTTTGCCATACCAGCCAACCCTTGGATTTCAAACTGGAAATGTTAAAGGACGAATTGTGTAAAAGAGTTTGCAACCCTTGAATGGAGGAATCAGTGAAATTACCCCAACCTGTATATTCATTTAAATCTGGGATGGTCGGTGTATTTAATTTTTTAGAAGTAGCCAATCCAAAGCATGTTGTCTGGAAAATGGTTGAATTTAAAAACAACATGTGATTCGGGATGAGACATGCACGGTGCAAAGCCTCAGTGCCTTGTACCTGCCAATCTTTGGTACCCCAAACCGATTTAAGGTCAATTGTTCCCTTCCAGAACTCGTAGCCATCTACAGCCAACCTGTCTAAAAAGGACTTCGAATACAGCAATTTTGTATCGGTAAGTCTAACTTTGGAAATGGGCTTTTGTGTCATTTTAAAATAAAATGACTCGGGATTAGACTGATCAAAGTCTGTAAAATGTGTATATTTTTTCAGAAATGTATTGGAACTGCCACTGAATGGAGCAGGGCAATGTTCCCATTGTGTATAATTTACAGCAACCCTCCTGGAATTCGTCTTATGTAAAAAATGATTACCATAATGTTGAAAACAAAACAAATCACCATAATTAATAGAATCTGTATACAGATCCTCAGCATCGAAGGCAGCATAATACTTCAAATCCGAGAATAAAGCTTCTACGGCCTGAATATCCCAATCATCAGAACGTACATTTTGTTTAATAACATCTCCCATGTTTACTCTAAGCACATTTGGAACATTAATCACTTCAGTAGGCCCATGTATCTGAAACCTAACCGCATCCCACACAATCCCATCAAGGACAGGCCATGCTGTAATGTTAACTGCCTTTAAGTTTCGTTTCTGTCTGTGCGCAGAATGTGAAGAGGAGAGAGGGTTCAATGTTCCATTAAGGTACCGAATTCCTGTTCTTTCTTTAACGTAGTGACCATCAATCAGGCGGAAAAAATAAAACACAAAACCAATTGACATAAAAAGATAGAATGAAAATAGGATCAACCAAATGTATGTCCAAGGCGGAATTAAAAAATGTTTTTTGAACAACGTGGCATATCTTGCAATGTTTGTGGGTTTCTTTGATGTTTCCGAAACAGAGTCAAAAGAGAATCTGGACTGGCCTGTCAAACAGGTCTGCAAATCAGGCATCGATAAATCAGCAGGATAAGTGTAGTTTTGCTCATCAATGTTAGTATCAGGAATAGTATTTAATAAAGGACTGGATACGGCAGGCATCTCGAGGGACACCTCCTGTTCTGTACCAGATGTAATAGCCAGCACAGAGTGCCTCACCATGGAGGGACAGGATACAGCCGGTGTCATGCTATGAAGAATCGGCCACCCTGTGTGTCTTGACATTGTCAATAGAAATAAATCTGTTTTCCTTACGACCTGGAAGTGGTGGTAAAATGACTGTTCTTGTGCCCTTCACTCCAAGGACTCGGACTGGTGCTCGATATGAGGGACCAAACTCTTTCTTGTTATCGATCTTCTCTCGAACCAGTTCTCCAACTTGGGGTAGCCAGCCAACTACCGGGATCTGCAACGCATCATCCGATGTGGAGGGCAAATGTTCCTTTGCAAGACTGTCTCTGGTCTTTTGTAGACTCTGTAAAACATTGCAATGTTCATCTACGTCAAAGGCCCCGGCCTGGGCCTTGTAGTCCGGCCCATCAAGGTCAGGTACATACATCTTGATACCAAAGAGCATTTCGTATGGGGTCCGCCCACCCAGAGACCTTCTAGGGAGATTATTAAGCGCACGCTGCACGCCTATGAGGTGGGCTAGCCAGTTTCTACCAGTACCTATAACTCGGGCTGTCAAAGATTGCTTTAAGTCGCGGTTCATTCGTTCTACTACACTATTACCCTTGGGTCTGTAGGGACTTGAAAATTTGACTTGGACTCCCAACGAAACCATAGCAGCCTTGTATGCCTTAGAGGCGAAAGCCGGGCCCTGGTCCGAATGGAAAGTACCACAGGCAAAAATTCCCACAAAGACACGCAAATCCTTAATGACAGTCCGCGAATCAGCGCTTCGATGCGGCCATACCCATACAAAGCGTGTGCATGAATCAACTGCTACTAAGATGTATTTAAACGCAGTATCAGAAGAAAAAGGACCGCAGTGATCCAAATAAACGCAACCAAGCGGTTTATTAGAGATGTACAACTGTGTCTGAGGCGGACGCGCAGCAGTAGAAGGCTTAATCTGCTGGCAAATGTTACATTGAAGAACATATTCACGCGTCTGTTTGTACAGACCCCGCCACCAGAATCTCTGTTGTAGCTGAGTTACAGTGGCAGAGACGCCCGCATGCGCAGACGCCACACCTTCATGTGCCGCTGTAATCAAAGCAGCTCTGCGATCCGAGTTGGGAACTAAACGCTCGCCAACTTCAGGGATTTTCACATAAGGAACCTTATCGGGACTTACGTGGTATGTGTATTTAGAAGGGAATCCCGCAGGATATTTACCTACCTTCTCCGTTGCAGCTACAGCTGCCAAGATGTCATCATCGATTTTGCTTTTGGACCTCGTGACTGCTGCAACTAAGTATTTTGATACCGCTGACTTCGCTGCTTCGTCAGCAAGCGAGTTGCCAACAGCGTGGACCCCCACGCGCTGATGACCGAGAGTATGAATCACAAACACGAGTGGCAGCTTCTCCTTAAGTTCCGCCCCTCGGACCCAGATTGTTTTATGTTTTATTGTGCTACCTTTGGAGTCACGAAAATCATTCTGAATCCAAAAGAACAAGTTTTCATTGTAAGACTGGACACAGTAGTAAGAATCACTTACGATTAAAGTCGTCACACTAGGATCTGCGTACTCCAATGCAAGCATCAGAGCACGAAGCTCTGCCAATTGTGCGGTGCAGTCTCCAAGCGTCTGCGTGTGCACGACACTGGACTTGAACTCATCGTTCACCATGGCACCGACCACAATGGCGCAAGCGGAAACGTAGGCATGTTTAGAGCCATGCGCAACCTACGCCGAACCATCAGTGTAAATGATGCAATGGAAATCCTCCAACGGCCGCATTGCTAATGGAGCAGGATGAACAAACTCATACTGTAAATACTCCTGGGACCGTAAGGTGGCATCAAAAATAAACGTGACATCCTGGGACGTCAAGGACGCAGCCCATTGAATCCACCGAGGGTGCAAAGCTTTGGAATTAGGTACACTGGCTTTCGTAACCGCCTCTAAGGCAGGGCACGGGGTAACAACCAACATGCGCTTTCCTTGTGACAGGGCACGTTCCTTAAGAATTGCCATCTGCACAGCCGTTAAAACATTCTCCACAGTGGAAAAACGCAATTCAGCCGAAGTGTACAAGTGTGACTTGTAAGCAATAGGTACTGTATCTCCTTCATTAAAAGTCAGGTACGTGAAACCCACCGCCCCAGGGATAATTCTTATCACCAGGTTGGTCTGGTTATCACGAGTCTGTAAGTATTCAGAAGCGAGCAAATCAGCCTGCAAAGACTGCAGAATGGCCGAATGCTCAGGCAGCCAGCATGATTTGGAAAAAGATGGTTGTATCAAAGCATACAAAGGCTTGATACGCTGGGCATATTCCGGAATGTAAGTCCTCCCGAAATTCAGAAAACCCAGAAGAGATTGTAATTTTTTCAGTGTTGTCGGAGAGCACAACTGTGCACATTTCTCCAGGAAATGGGGTGCTAAACCCTTCCCTTCATGGTTAAGCTCGTAACCTAGAAACAACACTGTGTACTCTGCAATGTGCGACTTTGCAAAGTTAAACTTGTAACCCACGTCAGCAAAGTTACAAATAATGCTATTTACTCGACACAGATGCTCCCAAAGATCGTCGTCTGTGAGATAAATGTCATCCACATACAAACAAGCAACTGGGTCGAAGCTCTCCAAAAGAGAGACTATGCGCGCGGAAAAAACTCCTGGACTGTTCTTGTAGCCCATTGGGAGTCGTTTAAACATTTTTTGCACTCCGGCGCACGTAAAACTGGTCCATTGGGAACTTAGACCATCTAATCTATGTGCATAAAAACCATTGGAAATGTCAAGCGTGGTTTTGAACCGTTTACGCTCAAGACTATTCACTAACGCAGAGCCGTGTGTATTCTGTACTGCACAGTTACGGCAATGCGAGTTCAAATGCCTATAATCCAAAACCAAACGATATGATCCGTCCGGTTTGTTAACAGTAAAAAGTGGGTTATTCATCGGTGACACACACGTTTCAATTACACCTTGATATTCCAATTGTTCAAGGATAGCTGCGACTGAAGCTTTCGCTTCACGCCGTATGGGATATTGGGGTTGAGGCTGTGGCTGTGACCGTAAAGGAATCTCATGGCTTGGTGACAATTTATCCCAGCCACACTGATTGCGGTACACAGCCGGCGCAAGCGCCAGAGCCCACTCTTCTGCAAAATGCAGCGCCTCCACCCTCGGCACAGTGTGCGCGAAGCTGGGCAGGATTACCTCCTCCCCTCGCGGAGCTGCGAGAACAAAAGGTGGGGGCCAGCCAGCCTCCGAAAGCAAAATGTCATACGTAGACGAGAGATTTTCCCAAAATACCCCTTTTACAGTTCGCTGCATGTCACCTTCAATTAACAGGACAATTTCAAAAAGTCTTTCAGGGGGAGCAACATGCGTATCTGCAGTTTCAATCACAACAAAAGTTTCAGTCGCTGTCACCTTCAACAGTGGACGGAGGGCCTCTCTCACTATGGTAATCTCTGCAGCGCTGTCCAGCAAGGTCAGAGCCCACGTCAGATTCCGAAGCCCCGTTCTCACTATCTGGGGCATAACGATGCGCGGTCAGGGCAGCGACTTTCTTCGTGGCAAACTGAGGTCTCTTGGGCGTAGAGCCTTCCTGCTGATCTCCACTGGAACGCGGGCGGGGCTGACCACGTCCTTGCTGGCCACCCCGGCCCTTGCCGCCCCCTCCACCACCGGTTGACGGAGCCGATGAGTCCTGAAAGGAACGAGGAGAGCGTTGTTCAGAAGCCTGAAACCTCTCAGGCGATTTAATCATCGCGCGGTCGCGCAAATCATAAACACGATCCGCCTGCGCAGGCAATGGAGACGCAGGAGCAGAAATCTGTATTTGTTGTTGTTGTTGCTTACCCTGATTCTGCTTTTTAGGCCAATTTTGTTTCTTGGACTTTTGTTGACCACTAGTTTCCGATGTCTGACTCTGGGGCTGTTTCTTCTCCTTATCAGGAAAAGTTTTAACCCCCTTTGCATTGCGGCCCACCATTGCGTAAGCATGCACAATAATCTTTGCTAACTGTCGGGGTCGGTCGGGCTCGGGAACCAACGCTAATGCGTTAGCAACTTGAAAGTTCACTGCATCCCCCTTGACATTCGCAAGGATCACACCGCAAACCACTTCAAAGGAGCCACACAGGCGCATGCCCAATTCAACAGCCGCCTCCGGTCCATGTTCGTCCTGAACACGTTTAAGGACCCCACCTAGATTGGTCACAGACGGGGAGCCATAGCACCTCGAATAGACCGCTGCAAAAGTTTTTCCCCAGGTCTCACAGTCAGGAAGGTCAGGAGCCAGATCTTTCGGCAAACTCAGTGTAAGAATCCGGTGTTTATCACCCGGACTCGTATTAGGAAACACAGCTTCCAGCTGGCCGAATTTCTCAGCAAGCCAGAACGGAAAATCGTCCTTTTCCAGGGGCTTCTTACCCATCACAGAATTAACCATGACCGGGTTGATTTTCAGACCAGCATGTTCTGCTCGAAGCTGTGCGCCCCTAGGGGCCGCTTCTTGAACATTACGTCCAATGTAATGAACAAGCGCTCTAATCACTCCCACCGCGACTTCATGAAGTAGCCGCAGTTCACCTACGTTACATGCGTTACGTCTAGGGTGAGGAGTAAATCCGCCCAAAGCAGGCCAACTAGTGCCTGCAATGGACAAAGGACCTAACCTCGGAGCGGTCATAGCGTGCGGTAGGGCGCCACCAAACCAAACTCCATGCTGCCAAGCGTCTATAGGCACCTCCAGTGCTCTGTACGGAGCGTACGCCGCCGGTACAACCGAAGCAGTGTATGTGTGAAACACACCAGTAGTTGCGTCCACTTCCGGAAATGTCACCCACGAATAAAACAATTCGTACGGGTAAGCATGTTCCGCGCTCACCACTAGAACCACAGCCAAGCCTTCCAAAGGAACATCATACATCCGCAAATGGTCACGCACCGCAATGCGACTATGCTGCGGGATGTCCACAGGCTGAGCCATGTTAGCACAGGAATTAGAAAAAACAAATTATACTTTGTAGCACAACTGGGTAGTAATTCAAGGAAACCGTTTTAGATAGATTCAAGCTTGAAAATGACCTATTTCAAAAATAGGTAGGTTTTTCCGACACTGCCGTTTTCCGGAAACGGGAATGTAGGCGTTAAGGTTTGAATGATATACTACTCGAGTGTCATGTTATAGGGCCAACCAACGTATGGGCGCCATGTCGCAGGGTTTCCGTTCTCTCACAGAACTGTGCTCAGAGACCTAGAACCTGGGTGAGCCAGGGTGACCCACAACTCACCTATGTTTCAGAAATCCCCTTACCAGGCTAGCTACAGTATCTCATCGGCAGTGAATACTTCCCGATGTCTTAGACAATCCAGAACATGAACTTAGAATACCTCAGGTATCGTGGAACACATGAACACTCTTTCGTTATATTATCATTCCAAACCGAAACTGGGAGGCAATGAGAACACGTGCAAGTTTGAAATGTTTATTTTTTCAATGCAACATTCTCAAACGCAGTATCTTGTATAATATCAACATACATATTATAAAAATCAGAGTCAGCAGCATAGTCACTAATCCATAGTAAGCAAACTGTGATAACATATTATGATGCAAAATCTATAGAGTTCTGTATCACCTATATTTTGCGCACCCTAATTAGCATATTATATTATATCTAAGAAGGTCTCATTTGGGCTTTAGCTGGGCGAACCCATACCTCAAATTCTCAGTAGTAGGAGATCACATCAACAGCTACCAGCTCTCAGCATGTCCAGCATCAAGTGTGTTTTCCAGTTCCCTGTAACTGTATCTTGAACTCACGTAAAGCCCAAAGTTGGCACAAACATTATTTGTGTTATGACTAACGTAGTGCGAGGATCAGGCCTACAATAACCTTGTGTTAGAGTGTGCAGTTCTCAGTGTGCAGACAGTTGTACCAAGTGTTCCAGGCACGACTGATACCAGTACAATAATATATTATTCTGAAGTAAATCACATCTTTCGTCTAGGTTAAAAGCTGTAATAACAATTAGGTGTCGTGTGCAAACCGAAGCAGAAAGAAAATATGGCGTTTAAACATTTAACAAGCACATGCTAACTTAACACAACCTATGGAAACGTAATAACCATATGACACGACCAGACATTTTTTTAAGTTTTTGCAAATTAGGAGTTATCATTTTAATCATGTACCAGTTAGGGGAGACACATTTTGTAAGTATCCCAATGGTAGGATATCTTGAGAATAGAGCGAGACTGGGGTTTATTTATCAAACACTTCTTTCTGGTTTGACTGACGATCTAGTTGCCCAGAATGACAAGTGGGACAGTAAATTTGGTCAAGCAGGGACCGATCTGGCTACTTCTTTTGAGCTGGCTGGCCAGATGCTTATTACCGGTAGCTTGAAGTCCCAGCATTACATTTCCGCCCTGGACTTATGCTCGAACTCGTGCAGTAGATGTGGCACCCTAGCAGCAGATTCCAAACATATGTTCTTTTCTTGTCCCAGGTTAGCCAAATATATTGAAGATGTGGAGCGGACCTAGCTCAGATTACTGGCAAAACCCTGACTCTTACTCCCGCTCTTGTTATCTTGGGAGTAGACCAATCACAAAGCGGTGTCCTACGTAGTAAACCAGAGTGAGGTTTTGTGTTTATTACTATGTCTATCTTTAGGGCTTGTATAACATTGCAATGGATTAGCCCTGACTCTCCTACTTTCGTTAATTGGAGGGGCCCGACTGCTAGCAACATATAATATGGAATCAGCTGTGTATAGATTAAAAGGTCATGGGAGGCAGGAATTGGGTCGCAGAATTTTGGCCCCTGTTACAGAATGGTAGGGATGAGGACATTGGATCTGGTTTATGTGGGTGTTTATAATTATTCTCTGCTTACTGAATCATGATGAATTATTTGGTCTTTTTTGGATAAACACATTTTTCTCCCGCTTTTTCTTTCTGTACTGCCATAATTTTTCTGTTGAACTAATAAAAACCTTTAAAAAAAAAAGAAAAAAATGTGTATGGTATCTTGCTATTGCATTTTCTCACTGGCTTTAATAATATCCAACAAGTGCATATTGTGGCTGTCCCATTCAGAATCAATAGCCTACACATTTTCCACATGATCATATTATGGACCCCAAACCTAAAACAGAGATTTTCTTATTAGGTCAGTCTGCAAGATGCATTTAACAACATGTGAGAGATTCGGTCCCTCCCCTTGGCACACACCCGCCCTAACAGCCCTTAAAAAACAATGTAAAAAGACGGAACGTTCGTGGAGAAAAAACAAGTCTACAGAAGAGAAAAGCGCCTATCACCGCTCCATGAAAGCTTACAAACTAGCCTTACACGACGCCAAAAGGACTTATTATGAGGAAAAGATAAAAATCTCCGCCTGCTCATCCAAGGAGACTTTCTCCATTCTCAAAGAACTCCTCCACGTCCCGGAACCCCCACAGAAACCTATGGACCCCAAAGAAGCCGAGGAAAGATGCGTCAAGCTGGCCACCTTCTTTGACGACAAAATTAAAAAAATTCTCATCTCCCTCCCACCTCCTAACTCTGACTCATTGGTGAGAGCCAAGGAGCAGATACCCCTCGCCGACAAACCCTCCCTGGAGTCACTTGGCCCTGTCTCAGAAGAAGAAGTAAGAGTCATACTTACCTCAACCAAGAGCGGAGCCCCTAGCGACCCAGTCCCCATACGTTTCGCTAAAAACATCCCGCAGACTATAGTGCCCCAACTGACAGCCCTGATCAATATCTCACTGGATCAGGGAGAGGTTCCATCTAACTGGAAGGAAGCTGTCGTCAAAGCGCTGCTCAAAAAACCGTCGCTTGACCCCTCAGACCTCTCCAACTATAGACCTATCTCACTTCTACCCTGGATAGGTAAAGTTGCCGAAAAACTGGTAAACAAAAGGCTGTCTCACTACCTCGAGTCAAACCATCTTCTTAACGACTCACAGACAGGCTTTAGACCAGGGCAGGGCACGGACACTGCCCTCCTCGTGGCAGTAGAAAGAACTAGGGAAATCATCGATACAGGAGGATCAGTGGCAGTGGTCCTCCTAGACCTTAGTGCGGCCTTTGACACGGTCAGTCACCAGGTCCTAATCCATCGACTCGGGTCTGTCGGGGTTAAAGGCAGTGCTCTGAAGTGGCTTACATCCTTTCTCTCCCGACGCTCCTACCAAGTATGGGAAGGCGAAAGCCGCTCCCCCTCCATCCCCCTCCAGTGCGGTGTGCCTCAGGGCTCCTCCCTGAGCCCTACGTTGTTTAACGTTTACATGGCCCCACTGGAGGAACTCGTCTCACCCTTTGGAGTCACTATCGTCAGCTACGCCGACGATACTCAACTGGTGGTGACTCTCTCCCACCCCAAGCTTGAGCCCTCTAATCTCCACGACTGCCTTACCAACGTATATCAGTGGATGAGTGACTCTGCTTTGAAGCTTAATGGCTCCAAAACAGAGATCATGCTCCTTGGACAAAAAACCACGAGCCTCCCCCCTAACATCTGGCCCACCTGTATGGGTGAACCCCCCACTCCCAAGAAGGAGGTCAAAAGTCTCGGAGTGTGGCTGGAGACCGACCTTACCTTCAGGACCCAGGCTAGAAAGACGGCCGGCACCTGCTACGGTTTACTCAAATCTTGCAGGAAGGTAATTCCACTTCTACCTTTTCAGTCGCGTCTCATGCTGATCCAGGGCCTCATTCTATCTAGGCTGGATTACAGCAATGCCATCTACCTGGGCGCCCCAGAATCCACTCTTCAAACTCTGCAGAAAGCCCAAAATGCCGCCGCTCGACTCCTCACAAACACCCCGGCCAGATCATCTGCCAAGCCCGCCCTCAGGAAGCTGCACTGGCTCCCGATCAGGGAAAGGGTCATTTTTAAGGCCCTCTGCCTTGCCCACAAGACTCTTCATAACACCGGCCCTCCTATACTAAACAACTGGATCACCCCCTATAGACCCACTAGAGCGCTTCGCTCGGAGCACGGAAACCTGATTACGATCCCTAAGGTGAAAAAGGCCCGCATAGGTGGCCGCCGCTTCTCGGTAAACACTGGAAACAAGTGGAATGCACTCCCTCTGAGTCTCAGAACAGAACCTAACCTCCTCCGGTTCAGAAAAGCCCTCAAAACTCTTCTCTTCCCCTAAAACTGTCACTTGTCCGGACTACACCCCCTCGTGAGTAATATGGTTTTTTAGCGCTGGGATACCCACTGGGTGACTACGCGCTCTACAAAACTTTAAATAATAATAATAATTAAATAAATAATAAATATATTGCCCCCCCATCCTATTGACAATTACCCTCAAATACCACAGATGCTGAACCCTGATGGCCAACATGAAAACCATTATCAGAGACACATGCTTTGGTATCATACAAGGCTTCATTAAAACTGACTTACTGACTCACTCCTTTCTTTCTCATTGACTGACATACTTTGCTTTTTGTTCTTCATCGCAACAAACACAAAATCCCTTTCAGTAAAAGCTTACTCTGTCAGGTTACCATAATCAGAAATGTGAGCTACATGCAATGGGAAAATGGGAAGGTCATGAACCAATTTTCCAATATCAACTTCCACATCTTTAATACATCAAATGCCGCCATAAAAGCTTCTAGGGTGGTAGGGTTGTTAACTGAGATATTTTTACTATGCGCTCTATTGACTACAACACCACTAGGTCACCATTCTCTTTCCCCCCACTATCACCCACATTATGCTCGGGAATGAAACCTGACAGAATAATAGCAGCATAAATTTAAAGTGAAGAAAGATATTTTTCCATGTAACAATGACAATGTTTTTCTCTTCTTTCAATTAAGCCAATGACATCTTAATATTTTATAAAGCATGTTTCTTCACTTTAAATTCTACCCAATTAAACAAATGGCTGTATTTTTCTGTAATAAATATGGCATTGTATCTACAGGGATCCTGTGGGAGCAAGCTGCCTGCTGTCTGTAATTGTGACACTTTGAAATTAATGAAAATGTAAATGCGAAGTTTGCTTGCCTGTGTGTTGGAGGTGATCGTATCAACAGGGACTGCGAGGACCAGCAGCCCATTTTTACCACAGCTGAGTCCTCTACCCTCATTGCTCCCGCACTCTGCCTGGACCGTGAATACTGCTCGCGGCCCCCGCTCCGCGGGAGCCGCTCGTAGCAGTTTGCTTGCCTGTGTGTTGGAGGTGATCGTATCGACAGGGACTGCGAGGACCAGCAGCCCCTTTTTACCACAGCTGTGTCCTCTTCCCTCCTCATTGCTCCCACCCTCTGCCTGGACCTAGAATACTGCTCACGGCCCCCGCTCCGCGGGAGCCGCTAGCAGCAGTTTGCTTGCCTGTTGTTGGAAGTGATCGTATCGACAGGGACTGCGAGGACCAGCAGCCCATTTTTACCACAGCTGTGTCCTCTTCCCTCATTGCTCCTGCCCTCTGCCTGGACCTTGAATACTGCTCGCGGGCCCCGCTCAGCAGTTGCCGCTCACAGCAGTTTGCTTGCCTGTGTGTTGGAGGTGATCATATCGACAGGGACTGCGAGGACCAGCAGCCCATTTTTACCACACAGTCCTCTTCCCTCATTGCTCCCGCCCTCTGCCTGGACCTTGAATACTGCTCGCGGCCCCCGCTCAGCGGGAGCCTCTCGCAGCAGTTTGCTTGCCTGTGTGTTGGAGGTGATCGTATCGACAGGGACTGCAAGGCCCAGGAGCCCATTTCTACTACAGCTGTGTCCTCTTCCCTCATTGATCCCGCCCTCTGCTGGGACGTATTTATTTGACTACTCCTTCTAGCCAGGCGGGACGCGTGTGCGGGCGCGCGCCGAGCGAAGCCCGGCCAAGGGAGGGGCCTGTTTTAGCCCGTTCTAGACCGAGAGAGACCGGACCGGGCCACCCCCCTTGGTTTATTTGTGTGTACTGTGGAGTGATCTGTGCTCCATGCCAATTGTGTAAATATTTGTAAACCGTAATAAAGGAGAATGGCGAGACGGGAGACCAGGAGCAACGCAACAACGACGGGTGGCTACTTGGCAGGTACTTTGGACAATTTTGTTATCAGAGCCAGCTCTCTTTTATCCCATGAAATAACTATAATGGAGCGGCGACTCTCCCAGGAAATTGCCACTGCCAAGAGATCCTCGTTGGGCCGCTTAGCGGATGCTAGAACACCCGAGAGAGGCTTAAATTTGCTTGTTAATGAACTTTCCGAGTGTGTTGATAATCTAATATCTACTGAGTCTCCACGCTCCAGGGGTGGTGTTTCATTACGTAGAGACTCTACTCTACCAGCCATACTTGAGACTAACTTGCTAGCGAACATGACTGATAGTCCGGTAGTCGATAGTCTTGAAAAGTCAAACACCCGGCAGTTACGGGGGAACCGGTAGGGGGCTGTTCCAAAAAGGAAACGTGGGGCTCAAAAAATGGGTGGGAGGAAGGCTAAACTGTCTAAACACTCTGGTCGCTCTGATCCCAAGGGCATGGGGAAAGTTAATGAGGCCCCTATAGTTATTACTAAACCCTAGTAACAGGTTTGCCTATACCAATCCCTGTTTACTTTAATACTAGTACCACAATTCTGGCTGGGGAGGATTTATTGATCGCAAACAAGGGTGCCCCCCTGAAGTCCTTGTTCAACCCTCTTGAAGCTAGACTCGCCCAGATCGAATTAAGGCTGTCAAACATTGAAAAAGCTACAGCGGTTACTATAGATTGCCTGAAAAAAGACAAGATTATGCAGGTGGGTGGGGAACCGGATAATAACCAGGGAGGGTGTGCCAACAGTTAATACTTATCCTCCAGCAACTTTATACCCTGAAGTGCAGTCTACCCCTAGTAGGAACGCTCTCCCCCTCCTCCCTGTTAAGGCCCTAACATTGGCTAAAAAGTCTAACTTACATGTTAGGCAAAATGCAGAAGAGGGCTGCATTCAAAGAAAGAAATTGATAATAGACCTACCCCCTGATGCAAGCCCCCCCCTTGTAGTTGTTTTAGCGGGAGTATCTGAGCTAGACACTTCGGCCAGAGAATCATTTGTGTCACTAAAAAACAAAGTTGCCAGCTGGCTGAATAAAAATAGACCTCTCCCTGCTCAAATCTGCAGTGAGATTTTGATGGTTTGAAGGGTGTCCTGGGTGGGTAACACTACTAAAAACATTAGTGGCGACTGTGTACTGGTTAACTTTAGGGACCCAAGGACCGTTTCCCATATATGTGACTGGCCGTATCGTGATTCTGAGACAACCATCCAGCCCCTCCCATTGTCTTTTTTTATCCACCTGGCCTTTCGCGCACTAACTTTGGGACAGAGGAGGGATGGGTTACGGTGGAACCTAGAGGGGGGAGTCGGGGAACTAGGGATAGGTCTGACAATACCCATTTGTCTAGCCAATTCCTGAGCCACAATCGGTACAGCTGCTTGGGCTCGGTCGATTGACTACAGTCCAAGCATGCTGTGACCTGTGGACTAAGGGTAATGGATGGATGTAACAACACTTCGACTAAGCCTAGCAGGAGTACCACATGTAGTTAACTGGCTAGGACTGAAGGTGGTAACCAGGTAATGGGTAATCATCTAAGACCACTAGTATGCCCACCTTTTGACACCACTGACCAGTCTAATCTGGTTGTTGGGCCAAATATTCCATCTTTTTTACTGGGCACTTCGAACACCTTGAGATCTAATGAAATAGGTCCCCGGTTTTCTACAGGGGGAACCACTACTAGTGCTAACCCGGGCTCTCTGCTCATATTGTCCTGGAACCTGGCAGGTTTGTGCAATAAAATGTCATGTCCAGAGTGGGGATCGTTCATAGACAAGAACGATGTATGTCTCTTCCAGGATACCTGGGCCAGAGTAGAGCAAACACGTATCGGTTTTGCTTCATTTAATGTCCCGGCGCTGTGGGGGGGGGAGGGACGGCCTTCTGGGGGCCTCACCATTTGGGTGGGCTCCCACTTGGAATGTAAGGCCAAGTCTCTGAATACTCTGTCCGCGGATGTCCATTGTGTGGTTTTAGAGTGGCCAAATGCCGCTAAGCTAGCACTGGTCAACGTGTACTCTAGACCCGTGAATATAACAAGTGAGTCGAGAACTATTGAGGAACTGTCTTTATTACTAAATACCATCCCCTGTGGCACCTTGCTCGTAGTAGGGGGTGATTTGAACTGTCAAAGTCAAAGTCAAAGTACTTTATTCGGTTAAAGTTAATAACCATAAAAGCATACAGCGTACAAATTGCATTTACAATAAAATATAGTTAGAAAAACATAAATCAATTTCCCCTGCGGACAGACAGTAATAAGTCAACCCAACAAGATAGATTTTACAAGTTAAAACATAAACAATTACAGTTGTATCTAGGCTATGTAAAAGAACGCACATAGGTGACATCAATTAAAATTCATTACATTTAACAACGCAAAAAGGTAACTGTGCTTATTGGATGCTTTCAGATCACCAAATCTAAGCCATGAAGAAGGTCATAATGATTGTAGGTGGGTATCTTGTAACTACTCGTTACGGGGCCCCTCCTGCTCATCCAGTGGTTTTCCTCTACGCTCCATCTTGTGGGGGGCAGATACGCGGTTCTGGGATAGAAATCGGACAATTCTCTTGTTGCTATGGGCCCGACCCCTATTTGTGAGTCCCAACTACGTAGATATGGGATGACCTGGTTATCCCTGAAGTTAACAATTACCAGGTCTCCAACCATGTCCTTAGGACGGGAACCTAACCATCCCACCCTTCTGACATTTAAAATTCTTCCATCAATATTAGATGGAAGGGGTCTATTCTTAGTTAACCAAAATTGTACTTTATTTTTGAGGTCCTGAAGCCCTTCAGTTTTCCCGTTGGTGAGCACCGGTACTCCAGAGAGGACGCACACATAAGGTGCTGCCACTGGTGGTAGATTAATACAATTGATTTTTATACACATATTACTTTGGTTAGCAACTGACCCCTCAAAGCTCGTGGCTACTTTGGACGGCCCTGCTCTGGCGTCAGGTCTCGGTTCCTTTGTCGATTTTTTGGGTACTTCCATGCTTTTTGAGGCTAGTAATGTGGAATCTAGTTACCGATTTTGGGCAATTTTACTATGTGCAGTGGTTTCGAGCATATTGGAAGCAACTAGGCTCTGCGGTTGCTTACTTAGTTTGATAGATTCTTCTATCGTCGTGAGCTTTTCCCCAATTCTCTCTATCCTTTCTATGAGCGGGGATAATAAGGTTTTAACCAGTTCTTCAAGCTGGGCCAAAAGATTGGATGATAAAGTGGATACAGAAGTTTCCAATATTGGACATGCTTTGAGTGGTTCAGGTGTGATGGTGGCATTGACCAAGGGGGGACGTGGAATCATTTTTGGATATTTCGCCAGACTCCCCCTATGTTCCACACCTTTACGCTTTCTGTTCTGGGGAGGGACATGGGAATGCATAATCGCTTGAGTGTTAGCTTTGTCTATTAATGGAAAAGGGGATTCCTGGGGACTATTATTTGGGTGGGGAGATTTACTAAACTGGGGGCTTCTATTTCCCATAGGGCATGTTGGGGGACTGAATTGCTCAGTTACCTGTGCTACTGGGAAATACCTAGTGGTACAAATTCCATTTATTTCCCTCAGTAATAAAGAATTCGGTGAGTCAGTTGAAATCAAAGGGGATTGTTTACAGAATAAGGATTCTGTAGACAAAGTATGTTCTGCTCTCTCAATTACCGATCTTACCCTAATTAGTTCGTTGTCCAGTGTCCCCTTGAGTGACCCCCCCAGAGAGAGTGTTTGTTTGGAGGCCCCTTTAAAAGCCATGGTACAAGTAAGTTGTAACCAATAATAACATACACCATCCTATATCGGTCCTGTGGGCATCCTAATAACCAATAGGTTGACCATTTAGAGGAAACAGAAGTGTTTGTGGATAGTCTCTAGATGCGCATACCTTGGTTCATGTCCTTTGTCCCCAAAACCAAGGGGGGTTGCCAGGCCCGACCTCCTCTGGCCTCTGAGGGCCACAGAGGGCCCGCCCTCGTCCCGGGCTTCTCCCGGCGCTACCCGAGCGCTACCCGCGACGCGGAGGGCAGTCCATCATTTTAAGCGCCTCCGGGCGCACCCTGGTTGCTGGAGGCGGCGTCCAGCCGCTGAGGATCTTGGGGGATGCAGTCCCCTGTCCCCGCGGCCGCGCTGCGGTGTCCTGGCAGCGGCGGCGATGACGGGGATAGAGGAGCGCTGAGTTCTGGGGCAGAGGCAGCAGGTAAGGGATAGCACTTTGGCACCACAGTACAGTCAGAAGGGCCTCCTTTGAACTGTCATTACGAGCCACTAACAGGCTTGATGGATGGTGATGTTTTGGAAGAAGACAAATATTGGGCAATACCACCATCGGTGGCCCCCTCAGCCAGGACATGGACGCCCTTAGCCGTCCAAATTATGGTATTTACACTCAACCATTCAATCAGGGCCTGTAATAGACGTGTGCAATCCGATATCCCCCCAAAATACACATTCAGTAAGCCTGGACAGGAATCGCGATTGGACTACATAATGGTTGAAACTTGCTAATGGTCCAAGGTCATTGTTTTTAGGGTTATTCCAAGAGTTGAGAGCGACCATAATGCGCTAAATCTGAAAATGTCCTTTCCTGGCATTCTTAAAGACACCCATGATGGCAGTGATGACCGCAACTCGAGGATGACTCTATCCAATGATAGACGCAGAGTCAGGTGGGACAAACTAGAAGCACACCCTGAGGACGTTGCCAAGCTGTATGCTCGGATCGTCCATGTATTCGAAGAGGTTAGTGCTTTAACCTTGCAACCCCATTCCCCCAACATGCATCAAAAGCTATGGCTCTTCATGGGGACTTAACCAGCAATCTGGCACCAGCAATCTGGCAGAGGTGTTCAACCCCCGCGTAACAAAGCGGACAATATGGGGAATAGATCCTCATGGTTCAATGCCACCTGCAAGAAGGAGAAGGCTGACTTAGTTTTGTCCGTGAAGCAAAAAATTAATAAACCATTAATACAAGCCAGGAGAACCGAATACAAGTGCTTAACGCGTTGTGCAAAGGTGGAATGGGACCATGATAACTGGGTGAATCTAACCGCTGCCCTCGCAACTAGAGACTCACGTAAATTTTGGTCAATTGTGAACACGGGGTCAAGGGAGCCACCGTTGGCCGTTGAAGCAAATATAGCCGCCAATGTGTGGGAGGATCACTTCTGTGCCCTGTATGTAGCGGATAATTCTGAATTAGGTGGGGACCCAGTGGGAACGTTGCCAAATCCTACTCCACAATTTGATTGGGATGACTTTACTAAGGATGAGGTCTGTGATGCAATATCCAAACGTGCAGCTGGAAAAGCCCCGGGGTTGGATAAACTCCCGGGCGACCTTTTCAAGCATGAACCTAATGTATGGGCCACATATTTACTAGTCATTTTCAATACAGTCTTGAGGGGCATGGCGGTTTCCTTTCCTTGGCTGGGTGCAGAGATTTTCCCTATCTTCAAGAAGGGCTCACCTCTGCTCCCAGCCAACTACAGACCTATCAGCCTCATTGATGTGCCACAAAAGAGTTCTTTGCGAGGCTGGTTTTAGATCGCCTCCAGGACTGGATTGATGAACATTCAGTTTTGAGTCCCTACCAGGCAGGGTTCAGAAAAAATGCATCCACAATGGACCAGATTTTCCGTCTGACCCTATTGTTTTAGAAAACTGTTAGGATCACGGGCGGTAGCCTATATATGGTCTTTGTGGATCTACGTGCGGCCTTTGATTTGGTCCCACGAGGGAAACTCTGGTCTGTGCTCCTAGAGCTCGGTATACCACCCCAACTTTTGAATATTTCAATGAGGCTCCACCAGAAGAATTTCGCTTGAGTCAGGTGTGGGAAGAAAGGTCTGTTGTCATCTAGATTCCCCGTTGACAGGGGGGTGAGACAGGGGTGCGTTTTAGCACCCACCCTGTTTTGCCTCTACGTCAACGGGGTAATTGCCCATCTGAATGGGATACCAAATAGTGATGCCCCCAAGCTTGCTGGCAGTAGGGTGCCTGCGATTATGTTCGCAGACGACATGCTGCTGCTGTCTAAATCTCCGATGGGGATCCAACGTGTGTTGGATGGTTTTGAGGCATTTTGTGTTGATCCGGGCTTAGAGATAAATGCCCTCAAAACTAAATTTATGATTTTTAATCCCCCTGCAACCACACATCCTAACCCCAGTATAGGCACTATTAGGTTGGAAAGGGTCCAGACTTTTAAATACTTGGGGGTGACTATAAATGAAAGTATGACTTGGGCCCCCCATCAAATCAAATCCCAACTCAAACTAGACTAAACCTATTGGCCCACCCATATAGATATATAAAATGCAGGCAAGGGGGGTAGTCACCTATGGTGGTGAACTTTGGGGCTGTTTGTGTGGAGACCCGAGATTATTGTTACTGAAAATAAATTTCTTAGACAGCTGTTATCCCTGCCCCCTAGTACTCCTCTGCTACCGCTGAGGCTCGATATGGGCCTTAGACCAATAGACGAGGATCTGGGACTTAAACCACTAACATTCTGGCGGAGGCTCTGGACCACACCGGAGCTTTTTAACTATAGGCAGGAACTTCTAGAAATTTTAAGCTTACCAAATGCGGGGAAAATACCATGGTTTAGGTATATAAAACATGAATGTGGGAAGTTGGGACTACCACTACTTTGGTCTGACACGGAGACAGCTTGCAACATAGTTTCACGCAAGTACCTGGCAAAATTATATTATGATAACAAATTAACTGCTTCTATACACAACCCACAAACCGGCACCCTAACTGAATCTTTTATAAAAATTAAAGATTTTGACTATTTTGAGCATGTCTTGGATGATATTTTTCCTATTTTAACTAGAAAATTATACCTACAATGGAGATACGGCACCCTACCAATTAGAGCCTTTACCAGCAAATGGTGCCCATCTCCGCCAAAAAACTGCCCTGTCTGTAATTGTGATCTGGAAAATGACCTGCATATTCTGTTTTTTTGTCCAGCGTTCCAAAAGTCAAGAAGGCATTGGCTCATACCTCCCCGGAAAAATTTGGGTTTTACTCATTCTATGCAGGCCTTTAGAATTCTTAAAACAGATCTACCCAGCCAGATTGTTTTTTCCGTAGCAAAATTATTGACAGCAATGTGGCATAAGCGCAGGTCTTTGATAAATACTGTTTAAACTTATTTGCACAAGCACTTTATAATTGACTGTTATCGAAGATATAATGGATGTACAGTAATTGTTAGGTTTATTAAGCAACAATCTGATCTTTTTACTGTTGTCAATTTGCTTGTGTCAATTGAAATTACTGATCATCCTTGTATATTGTATTTTTTTTTAACGAATGTTTCGAACATCTTTTATGGCAAAATTTTGCCGAAATAAAGATTTATGAATGATTTATAGAATTCATTTAAACATAAAGTTACCTCTCACCTTTAGACAAAGCAGGCATCTTGCTCCCAATGGCTGGTAGGCATGGTGCCATCTTTATAAGAAAAAAATACAGCAATTATTTTAAGTTGGAGAAATTAAAAGAGCAGAAAAATGCTCCATATTATGAACATTTTTGCAGAACACTTTCTCTCCTTTATAAAAATGGTTGTGTGTTTGTGTTATTCATGTAATGGTGACACGTTTAGTCAAAGTTATGTCCTGTGCCACAAGTACGTATGACACAGGCTCTCAGTCACCCATACACATATATCCCAGTCATACGCACAAATGTGTATACATCCTCAGCGTCCACACTCTGACTGACACACATGGCAGCCCAGCAATAGTGCCCCTAGTCAAAGTATTCTACTCAAACCATAGTATCTGGTTCTATGGACATTAGGCTTAAAGTCAATGAAGCTGGGCGTGGGGCGTCAGACAACAATTAGTGATCTGCTTGGCCTTCAGTAGCTCATGATGATTTTCATTAAACAGAAGTAGCTCTCACTACAGAAAAGGTTAGAGACCCTGAAAGTACAATCACATACGTTATGGCTAGGGCATACCATGTAAAAGCTAAATTTGAGTTAATCCTCTTGCCGTTGACAGCTCATATAATTGCAAATTGTAAAGAACAGTTCTTATAATCAGCCCTTTAACATTAACAATTCTAATACTGCATCGAAAACGCAACTGGTTACAAAGATATCTAGCAATCAGACCCACTCAAACGGAAAGCTTTTGACTTCTTTCAAGTGTGTATATTATATATTCTAAAAGGCCCGATTGTTCCGCTAAACTTTGAGGAAGACTGGCTACTTGGGGTTAAAATCAAATCATGGTCCAAGCAACGCTCACTTCTTCTCCTCAATGTGTATATCAACCCAAGCACGCGGACAAAAAAGTGACATCTGGCACGCTTATCCACAATCATGAGCGATTTGGCCGAGGACCACCCCGATTCGGACTGCATAGTGACGGGGGATTTCAACACTAATCTCTTCCAGGGCAAATCTACAGACCGCGACAGACTTTCTCCATTTATCCTATCAGAGGTACCAGACCAATCTAAGCCTCCAAATCAAGCCCATTGTGCCCTGGGTGAGCTCCTCGTTTTACAATCCTACAGCGCTGGATACCTAGTAATGAACGGACGGACACCCGACGTCACCCCCCCAAATTGGACCTGGACGAACGGGCACAAGAAAACTTTTCTGGACTTCTCCATTTGCAATTCAGGCCTGTTCCATCACCCTTAACGTAAAGCCGGAGTATCACACGTCTGCATCAGCCACTTGTACTGGGATCTACACCAAGAACCTGAGGCGCCTAAAATGGAGCGACGATATAAGTCCCATCATCATGAATACATGTTTGGCTCTTATCAATGGGGACATAAATCAGACGGCTTCCCCGACTGTCGTATGGACGACCCTCTGCTTACAACTGTTCACGCTTTTTCCTGTTAAACATCACCAACACAATGCTAGCTCTCTCCGCCAGTTCTCACTCTCAATCCAGTCGAGGGTGCTGAAGAAAGCCAGAAACAATGCCCTGCGGGCACTTAGAAAGTCCCCAGGAAATAATGATCTCAGTCATGTGTACAAATTATCGTAAAAAGCATTCAGGACGGCCTCACAAAAAGACAAAAGACTATATCAAAACCAACTATGGGCCAAGCTCCTTTGGGAAAGCAAAAACCGAAATGCGAGAAAACTTTGGGCCTTGATCAACCGCTCCAACTCTGAGCCATCAAAAGTTGGGTCGGCAAATATACACGAAGCAGACTGGGCCGCCTTCTTGACCGACCACTTTAGGTCCCCGGAAAGCACAGCAACAACAGGAAGCAGCTCCCCCAAAGTGGTAGAAGCACCCCAAAGCATCTGCAGGCGCAAGGACTTAAACTGCGTAGGTCATTGTACGGACGACATCAAGATCAATGAAGAAATGGTCACCAATGCCGTGTTAAAAGCAAGGCCGGACGGGGCCCCAGGCCCAAACGGCTTGCCTCAGAGACTGTTTAAATCCAACATAGCTCTTTGGTCGGGGCACTTAACCACCTTGTTTAACTTTGTGCTTAGGTCTTCAACTGTTCCGGATTCCTGGCGTGGGGCAATAATCCACCCAATCCATAAATCAGGCTCCCGTGCCACCCCAAGCAACTACAGACTAATTGCCGTCCTTGACATCGAGGCAAAGCACTACGCAGGCATTCTTCTGAAGGAGCTGAAGGCATGGGTGGAACGGCGTGATCTGCTACCTATGAACCAAACAGGCTTTACTGCCAATTCAGGGACCCAGACTAACTTGCTTACATTGTCTATAATCATCAACAAAATGCTTTTATCATTAAGATCTGTGCACTGTTGTTTTGTTGATTTAAAAGCCGCGTTTGATCGGGTCCCAAGGGCAGCTCTATGGGGTAAACTGAAAAAATGGGGGATTCCTGAAAAACTACTGGATGCGATAATCCAACTTCACTCACACACCTGGGTCCAGGTGAAGCTGGGGTCCGGCACGCACCTCTCACGGAAAATCATGACAACCAGAGGAGTCAAACAGAGGTGCGTGCTGGCCCCCCTCCTTTTTAACCTGTTCATAGCAGATTTGCCGGTCACACTCGATGAAATAAACAGTCACCCCCCTAAGGTAGGAGGCGTAGCAATAAGTAATCTTCTTTACGCCGACGACTTGGTTCTTTTCAGCCTTACTCGGGGCGGGCTTCAAAGGCTCTTGGACAGGCTACACAGTTACACAATTAAGAATCAACTTGAGGTTAACTTAAAGAAAACCCAAGTTGTGTCCTTTGGAAGGAAACGCAATGGCGGCGGTGTGTGGTCATATAACAATAATAATCTAACAACAGGACGCTCATACAAATACTTAGGGGTCCACTTTGATTCAAGGGGTAACTTCTCCAAACAGCGCGACGAAATTGTAGCATAACCCACGATCCTTCAGGTTACTTTATCTAAGCTTGCTCCACCCTCTCATTCCTACTGGAAATTCTGAGAGCAAAAATCGGACCCACCCTGACGTATGGCATCGAAATATTTAGGGGTAAGCTAAATACAACTCCGAACCAACTTGTGACCAAGATTTACAAAAAAGTTCTACATCTGCCCAAATCTGCCTCTGCTGCCCAGATCAGGCTAGAACTGGGTTTATTAAATCATGACGCTTCTAACACCGGCACATATCTAAATTTTTGTCACAAACTTAGAAAAGCAGCGGTAGGTACATTAGAGTCTCTAGTTTGGTTGGAGATCAGTCAGAAGAACCCCGGGGGTTCGTACGGCCGCCTTTTTACAGACTCCATCCATGAAACAGCTGCTGGCGACCTATGGGCCCTCAACCCCAGTACGACAGCATTTAAAATATGTATTTAAAAAAGCGTCAGAATGTGCTCACTCCTTATGGATAAAGCGCATCTCTGCAGACGCAGCCATGCATGGTCAGTCATGAACTCTTATGGGCGCATATCTCCGGCTACTTATCTCTTCTGTACTTATTCATTGCACTTAAAGCAGAGTTTTCTGGCATCAGATTGGGTGTTTGGCGATTTTTAAAAGACATGCCCACATGGCTGCGCACCTCGGAAGATCTAACATGTAGCGGGTGCGGCAAGACAACTGAAACGCTAGAGCACGTGGTTTGCTTATGCCCCTCACTTATGACTCAACGTAGACGCAAACTCAGAGCAGAGTGGAACAGGTTGGGCGTTTGGACTTGTAGACAGGCAATTATCACCTCCCTGTGCCCAGAAAACATAGCTCTGAACATTGCCTTTACAACATATATTTGGGATGCACACTGCATCTTTACAGCAAAGGCGGAAGGAGCAGTAACCCCCCAGTTTGTCCCGCCCAGAGGCCCACATAAAGCTGCATCTTAGCACTTAGTTTTAAGACAAAGGGAAAAATAAAATGATGAGTTTTAGCTGTCGTGTCAGTACATCAAATTCTTCTGCTCTTTCACTAAGTGTTATCGCTGTCTATCACACAATTGTTTTAATTTTTAAGGTGCTATTCGAGTAACAGGTGTTGATCAATTTTTACTGTTCAATTGTGGTGAAATATGTTTTGAAATTTTTTAATTACAATGTACCGATCTGTGGATTCAATTTGTAATTCTTTTAAGGATATTTTTCTTTTATCCAAATAAAGATTTTTACTGCTACTAAAGGTCCATAGAGTGAGTTTAAGGAATCATCTTGCATATTAAAAAAGGGTGAACAGGAATGTTATAAATGTACATGTGTTTCAGACCTACAACCACAAAAGTTGCCACTGGATGAATACATTTCTCCAGAAGATTAAGATAATCTGAATACAACCAAAGTAGCAAACTAAAAAGGATTAGAGTGCATGTTTTTCTAGTCCATAAAAGAATTAATACTATAAATATAAGAAGTTTTGACATAGATCCTGCCACATATGATTTAAGAAAGTGTTATTAGTGCTTTCTTTGCAAGATGACAAGGTGACATCAGTCCTGTTATAGAAGACTTTCCTTGCATACTGACATGGCTGCTTCTCTTTACCTAGGGCAAGAAACATAATTTCGCTGCAGCTTGAGTTCCTTAATTAAGGAGCCAAGTATTTAAGTTCCAGAAGAAGATCATTTAAACTCTTGGCAGCTTAATGTTAGTAAATTACCCCTTACCACAGACCACAGCCTGGCAAAGATTTTTATACATTGTGGTGACTACATTCAAGTGTACCACACAAAAATGAACCAGAGTATACCCTGAGTTTGTGTTGTCAGAGCAGTGTACATTTTGATCTAACCAGAGGTTGTGTTACCCTGGGTGGGTCAATGAACTATAATCTAATCAAGACAGAAATCTGGCTACAGAATCCTTGAGATCTAGCATTCCTTTAGAACTATTCAATGTCTTATCCAAATTTTTAGTGCATAGTTCGAATACTCAACTTTAATTTTAACACTTTCCAGGTGATATCCATTGATTCCCCCTTTCTTCAACCAATACATCAATTAATTGTAACAATTTGCTGTAAGAAAAAGTATTCACTGAGCACTATTTTGATGTTATTATAGAACCCCAGTACCCTTGTAAAGGATCAAAGGCTGCATTGCAGACCAAAAAACATAGTATCAGTCACTAAGTGAAGGACTGGTATGTGAGAAGAGTCTAGCTTTAGCTTAAAATTCACTACCGAACAAAATCATTTTCCTAGAACCACTGTATGTATGAAGACCAAGCCAAAAGTGTGCAAATATGCATACCTGGTTTAAGCCTTGTATTTTAGGAATTTTGCCCCATATATGGTTACTTTCACTTAGTGAGACACAAACCAAGGTATTTATATAAAAGCTTTGTATTTCCCCATAATAGACCGATAAGACCTGTCAGCCATAGGGTGGTCTTCCCGCAAATGTTTTGTCTCACCTCCTCCATTTTGCTGAATTTTTTTTTTTGGGCTGTAGGACTATTTGCACTTTGTCACTGCTAACCAGTGCTAAAGTGATTGTGCTCACTCCCCTAAAACATGGTTAACTTGACTCATACCAAATTGGCATATATTAATTTCCCTATAAGTCCCTTGTAGATTGGTATACTATGTACCCAGGGCCTGTAACCTAAATTCTCCCAGTGGGCCTGTAGCACTTATTGTGCCACCCACTTCAATAGCAGCCTGAATGTAGTTTTAAACTGCCATGCCGCCGAGGCAAAACAAAACATTGCCAAGCCTTAATCTCCCCTTTTATTACATATAATAAACACCTAAGGTAGGCCATATGTAGCCCATAGGGCACGGTGCCTTTTAATGAAAAGGTTAAACATACATGTTTTTGTTTTTACATGTCCTGGTAGTGAAAAACTCCTAAATGTGTTATTCACTTCAGCGAGGCCTACCCGTCCCATGGTAAAATATTAGAGATTCCTTACTGCATTTCATAAGCTATCCTTTCCAATTTGTAGCAGGTAGCTATACCATGTTTGGTGTCTTTGGAATCTTACTGAAACATCATATTTAAGGATAAAGTCTGTTTTTTATTAAAATTTTGAAAATGCCACTTTTAGAAATTTGGTATTTTTCTGCCCTTATCCCTTTTGTTCCCACAGCCTGGTTTGAGTTACATGGCTGGGTGTAATGGACAGACTTTGTGAATTTCTCCCAGACTGTCAAACAATAGAAGAATTGGGTGTGCCTGAATCACTCATCTGCTGGCAGGATGTGGGTTGAGCTGAGCACAGCCCCACTTACAACTGAATGGCCTGTGCTCTGTATTCATACAAGGGGCCTAATGGCCACACATTATCACTGCATCCAGCTTGGAGAAAGGGCATGGGAGTATGGAAATTGCATGCACTTCAAACCTACTGTCTGGAAGCTTCTCCCATCTTCCCGAAGGAGGGCACCAGGGTATAAAAATGGGACCTCAGACATCAAGTATTCAGTTCACTCCTGGACCTGTGGAAGTAGTCTGAAAGGACTGCCTGTGGCTGTGCACTCTTGAATACTCTTGTAACTGCTTGAACCCTCAGAGGCCAGACATACTGTTGAGTACTGCATTGTCATCTGAACCCAGGACTACCAGAGTAACTCCAATGGCTAGTTTGCTTGCCTCATGTTCAGACCCACAAAGACACAAAAGGCTTCCATCATCTTGAACCAGTACCTGGACCCAAACATGAGTGAGTCCTGAACACCACAGTGGTGTCAAACCATTCCTGTACCCTTGGTTGTTATGCTAAATGTGCCCAGATGGCCAAACCCCAAAACTGAGGACCTAAATAATTGTTGGTTAAAAACTTCCACAAGGAGGAGACCGGAACCAACCTGCTCGCCTATACGACCAAGCTGCATCGACGGTCAAATAGACTTTGCGGCTTCTCTCTCTTCATTCTTCTCCACAGCAGCAAATCCTGCTCAGCGTTCCTTCAACAAAGGGGTATCCAGCCTCGTGCAATTGTGTGGCTACAGCCCTCTGCCTCATCCCATTGGAGATTTTCAAGTTCCAAAAAAGAGATTAAGTCTGAACGCAGAGATGTTCACTGTGACTTTGACCCAAGGCTTCCTGACTATGTTGCACCTACCTCGGAAACCGCATGCAGCCTTGCCCTGCTGAACCTTACTTTCTCAGAACATTTCACTCAAAATTTCTTCTAAGTCCAAAGGTAAGCGCTGACCAGTTCCAGTACGCTCCTTGTATCCGAACTGCTCTCCATCATGGTTGGAATATTTTTCAGCTTTCACCCGGTCTTGGTCGACTAGATGTCAGCGGTTGGCACTTAGATCTTTTAGGTACTAGTTTTTACAAAAATATTTATATAACTCTAGTTCTACTTATTGGATTTTTGACTTTTTGCTGTCAATTTATTAAAATGTACTCTGTTATTCTAAATTGGGGTGGAATTTTTCTTGTGTTGTGTTTTTACATTACCACTGTTTGTGTGCTGCATAAATATTTTAAACATTGCCTCTCTGCTAAGCCTGGCAGCTTTCTGTTCAAGCTACCCAGGGTTAAGCACAGGTTAATTTAGTGACTTTTTGTGGTTCACCCTGCAAGGGACGGTGGCTGTTGCTCGACCAGGGCTCACACCCCAGTCAACCAACAATCCAATTTCTTACAAGACCTGTAGAATTGACCAAAGCTTAAAGCTAGCCTCATAGAAACAGTCTACACTGACAAGGGAACCCTAAAATTGGCTATTTGGTGTCTTTGTGACGGGGCCAAAATGTGTACTCTGATTACTAGGACAATGGTGTTGTTGATGGTATTATATAATGGATGAACTCAATCAATGTCCAGAATGGTGCCCAAACATTAGATGCAGAGCACTGCTGAATAGCCATTCTGGAACAATGGGTGAAGCACCAACTCCTACCTCCAATAATCGGCGTTGGTCCTAATTCTAAGCAAAAGGAGTAGATTGGAGTATATTTGGGCCATGGGTCATGAGACTGATAATCCTTAAAAAGTATCCTCTATTACTTGCTGAGTAACCCTTATATCATATTTTGATGCCCCTGCCCCATTTCCTAGAGGCGAAGTTAGATTAAAATACAGTGACTACTGTGATGTGGATTGTGACATGTTATTAAACTCAGATGATCCATTTGAATTATCATAGCCATAAATGAAGGGTCTAAAGTGTCAGCCAATTTATGTAATTTTATCTAAAGTTGCACCTTCTAGCATCTCCTAACTATTTAAAATTCCTGCTTGTAGAGTTTTCTCACTCTACAAAATGACTTCCCATTAGCACACTAGGGTGAGTCTTTCAATAAAACTGTTATTTATTTATTTGTTTCTAATTTGGCTGATTTCAGAGCAGAAGCAACCCACAGTTCTGATCCAAGATCGAGATTTTGATGCTATAACACTAAATTAAACTATCTGTGCTCATCCTCCCCGCAAATATTTTACCACCATATATTCTACCTCAATAGAAAAAATCTGATGTGATAGTTGCCTTTATTCAGTCAAAGTCCCATAAATGCACGCTAATTCTCTAAATAGGCTTGCGGTGCTGGTGCCATGTGGCATGGCAAGCTTTGGAATTAAAAATAGAGCAGGGACAAGAGAGTCAGATTGCATAAATATTATTTGTGTGTTGGTGCATTCTTTTGTTTATGTGTGTGCACATCAACACCAGACCTTTTGACTTTGCCAAAGTATACTATTAATATCCACTTCATCCAGCCATGTATATGCATACCCTCTTGTTGCCCAGGTCAAGTGCAGTACCTTCTGTCAGTTCTGGTTTTTAGCCACTTAATTTTACATTATAATTGTTTGTAATTTGCTGTTGCAACACAAATGATGCTGGTCTGAAATCTAGGAGTGATGGAATATGTCACACTCTGCAACGAGAGACTTTGGGTCTGATATATAAGTGGGTCGAAAAAGAACTCCATTGCAACAGCAATGGAGTACCCTTTCCACCAACCTGAAGGTTCACCTGCCTCATTTAGAGTCGGGCGGACCTTCAATGTGTAGACGGAGGAGACTGCTCTGTCTCTGCTGCTTTTACACACCTCCAATGCCCCAACACTGTAAGGACCGTTGAAGGTTTAGCCATGTGTCCATCCACCCTATTTAGAGTGGGCAACCACATGGCCCGGTTTCACTTCTCATCACCGAGATGATAAACTTTGCCATAAAAGGTAGTGAAAACTTTTAAATGACTACCAAGCCGAGGGAGAATGCTCCCATGGAAAGGGGATCATTATTATTATTATTATTTTTTTTTTAAAGCCCACTTTGGATTTATTTTTTTAGAACAAAAACAAAATGTAAGTTTTGCATACAGCTCCTTCATGTTGACAGAGCCAGCCATCAAAGTTACAATGCATTTCCAGGAACCACTGTGACAGAGCTTCTTGGAAATGTGAGAGATATCTGCAGGGGCAACAGATCTCTAAATACGGTGGGCGAAGTACCCTCACCATGGCGGGAGTAAAGAACTAGACCATGGTGGCAGTAATTACTCTGTCCACCAACATATAAATCAGGCGCTTTGCCAGCTATACGGAGACTGCCATATTAGCTGTGACAGACTCTCTCAGGATGACAATAGATGAAGGTGGATCAGCAATACTGATCCTTCTCGACCTCTCCGCGGACTTTGATACCATCTCCCACACAAGGCTCGCGGAGAGGCTAACCTCCTGTGGCATTCAGGGAGTAGCCCTAAAATGGCTTCAGAACTTCCTGTCCGACAGAACCCAAACAGTCATCTTGGACGCATTTCAATCAGATAAAATGCCGCTGGACAAGGGTGTACCTCAGGGCTCCTGTCTAAGCCCAACCCTTTTTAAACATTTATATGGCCCCTTTGGCGAAAGTAGTAGAAGGGTTTTGAAACGATTTCCTACGCTGACGACACCCAGCTGCTGTTCACCATCGGTCCAAATCCAGAAACTGACAAAATCCGTTTCTCCAAGGGTATACTGGCAATTTCCAACTAAATGACTGACAACTGTCTCCAGTTGAACCCAGGAAAAACTGAAGTCATGCTACTGGGAAACGCCTCGGCGGTCTGGTTCAATGACTGGTGGCCCTCACAGTTGGGCATCGCCCCCGTGCCCAAGCAGAGTGTCAAAAATCTTGGAGTAAAACTGGACCAATCGCTAACAATGAAGGATCACGTAGAAGCCACAATGAGCGCCTGCTACTACAGCTTACGATTACTTTGTAAAATCCTCCCTTACATGCCGACTGCTCACCGCAGAACGCTGGTCAAAGTAATGGTGATCAGCTGCTTGGACTACAGAAACGCCTTGCTGGCAGAAGTGGGTGTGACCTTACTAAACAAATTACAGGTCATTCAAAATACTGCTGCCAGATTGATCTTAAACATGCCAGCAGGTTCTCCCTCCGAACCTCTGCTAAAAGAACTGCATTGGCTGCCGGTAAAATAAAAGATCCATCTTTAAAATTTGCTGCCTGTCATACAATGCTTTAAATGGCCGAGGTCCTCACTATCTACAAAAGAAACTGAAAAAACACATTCCAGGCCGTAATCTGAGATCTGGTTCCCAAAAATTGTTACAGATCCCTCGCATCCGTTTGACCCGCACTGGAGGCAAAGCCTTTTCCTATCTAGCTCCCAAGTATTGGAACAGCTTGCCTATGGCCTTGCAGGGAACTCCGATATATGGAACTTTTAGGAAACATCTAAAGGCTTTTTTTAATTAGATTACTACAGCTCAGGACCCCGCTATCTGTGATGTTTCTCTAGGCAGAGCCAAGATGCCCCAGGGTGAGTCGCGCGCTATAAAATAGTAACTAACATAACATAACAACATAACATTGTGTATATGTGTCTGCATTGTCCCTGGGTGGATTCCACTTGGGACGGATTTCAAGATTTAAGCTTGGAATTATAAGGTGACATTTGAGTTTGCGTTTGGGTCAGTTTGAGCCCAATAAGATTTTAATTTGTCCCTGTGACAAGTCCTCACCCCAGAGCTTGCTTCCTCTTATTTTCTTTTGTAAATACTATCCAAGAGGTTTTTAATAACCTTAATTCGAGCCTGTGGTATCAGAAAATGTGCTGAGGCTTTGCTTTATCTGCAAGGGCTAAATTCCCCTACACTGTGTGCCCCTATTTGTTCCTTCTTAAAGGGTGCTATTGGCAAGAGAAAACAGATGTTTTAATAGCTTGATTCCTTGATGCCTGTGGGGCACAGGGACCTTTGGCAGGTTTCCTTTTAACCAGTTTGTGGGGGCTTTCATCATGTTTTTACTGGTTACATTTGTTTTATCTGGTATTTTGAGATTTGTTTTATTAAGGTGATCATGAGATGTGTTTTTAAGAAAGCATTTTAACTTCGTGATGTGCTTTTATGGCTATGTTTCACTGCCAAAATAAACTTTCAAAGTCTAAGTCTAAAGGGCCTCATTTACAAGAAAGTGCTGCAGACCGGCACCACGCTGTGGCACTTTCAAAGCACAGGGATGCATCCTATCTACAAGGATATGACAGATTCCTTTGATTTTCCCTGTTCTGGCACACAATTAGCTTCCATGCGCTGACGTAGGCACCATTGCACCATGGTGCAAGGTTGCCTGTGTCATGGGGAGGATTGTTTACCTGCATGAAGGCAGACCTTCCTGCATGTAAAGAATCTGAAATGGCATTTTTCAACTTCTATGTGTGCTGCATCAGCACACATAGAACTTGTAAAACATCATTTTTTTAAATGATTGTTTATGTGCAGGAAGGCACACCTTCCTGCACATAAACAATCATAAGCGGTTATTTCCTCGTTCTATGTGTGCTGCAGAATGAAACAATACGAGGAGAGATTAATACATTTCTCCTTGTTGCGCCTCCCTAGGCCTCCCTTGGGTAGGTGTAGCATTCAGACGCATCTCCAGGTTTACAATTTCTCATAAATCTGGAAATGTGTCAGGTTTCATGGGTGTTGCGTGGGTACACTCACAACAACACTTATGGAATGCCCTTTTATGCAACGTGATGCATGTAAAGGAGCTGTATTTACAAGGGTGGCTTTTCGTGTACTTGTATATATGGGCCAGCAAAGTGCACTGCCGATGTGTCACAAAAAGTGACATACCGGCGGTGCAAGGGACCTTGTAAATAAGCCCCAAAGTGTCTGTATAGTGCATTTTGCATATCTGAATGTGTGCCCCTGTCTTTCACCTGTGTGCATGGTACCTGTACGAAGCAAGTAGCAATAAATCTGGCATGTACCCACAAATCAAATTCTGCCCCTCTAAACAAATAACTCAAATGCATTAGAAAGGAGGGTTTAAATGTCTTTTTTTATTTAATATAAGGCATCTACACCATATCTGGTATCAATATTTTTGGCTTGTTCTTATACTTATAGTTCTGCATTTATTACAGGGCATCACCTTGTGCTCATCTACTGAACATAAAAATGGGTCCTCTGTTCTACACCACCATGTCTCCTTTGTATGTATATCTATTGCCACTGCTCAACCTCTGCTCCCATAATGTACACCGCTCTATACTCTTGGACTGTACTTCACGATGTTCTCTTCTGATATATAATACCCTGTGCTCACCTCCTGTACAACCCTAAAACTTCCCTGATGCATAGTATTCTGTTATCCTAAGAGGCACACAATTCATCACTCCCATCATACAAATCACTCACTGTATCCCAGAGGTTGAAACGCCAGCGCTCCCTTGGATTTTGCCATGAGTGCTACCCTGGTGCACATCACTCTGGGCTGTCTAGATGCACATCAGCCTTTGCTCCCCAGGTGCACACAGTCTTGTGCGCCCTGCTGCGCATCATTCTTTACTTTAGTCCTTGCTTGTTTTGTACAACCCATAGCAAGAAAAACCTTTCTGGGGGCAAAACAAATCTGTGCACATCGAACGTCAACGATAAAAAATGGTACATAATGCTGGTCTTTGTTTCCTTTTTACTTAAATCGATCGAAATTGGAATTTTTATTGCAAATATGCAAGTCTTGCTATATTTTTTAGAACAGTTGACAAATATTTTTTTTAAAATATTGAACTAAAAACACCAACAGTTATATAGACGCATTATTAAATATGTAAACATATTAAACAGGAACAGAATAACATTATATCATGATCTGGCTATTTCGGCTGCTCTGATACATATGACCATTGGTATCATGTGCTATGTACAACTTTTGGCATGTGTGCATTGATACCTCTAGGCCCATTGATTTGGGTTCATGGATGCCTGTGTGTATGTTGGCATTTGTGATAATGGGTGTCTGTATGTGGGTTGCTCTTAGACCATGATGTATGTGTGCCTTGCAAGGTAAGACTAGTTGTTGACAGGGGGTCACATTTTTAAGCAAATTGTTTCCCCCTCATCCTACATCGAAGTTTGTTCCTTTAAAAGGACATCTGGGATGTAAGGCCCATTTCCCAAAGCCAAGAGCACATGTGCACTGGTACACTGAGCACCCATGCGTACATCAAATGGCAACCCACAAAGCATGGGTCAGAAACATGTCCCGAGTAGTAGCCTGTCTACCGATTTCAGAATATTCTGCCACATTTTCGGAATATTGTACACATGAGAATAATCTACACACGAGTAAATGTGGATGTGGGCTGAGGAGGGGACCACAACTAGCATCCACTTTAGCCTGATTCATCAGCCATACATCACCATCTGAACGGAACACTAATCACCATATAGGTAACGTTCCATCCTACTTTTGTGCTCCATAGTGGGACATCAAGGTGATAAATGTGTGTAATTTCCTCCATTTGACGTCTGCAGATTGAAACACCTAATTGTGTATACATACATCTACTGGGTGTATAGTAATGCATGAGACAGGAGCAATTGTTAGCCAGTGGATATGGCGTCCCTAGTGGCTGCTCTAACCATCTAACCTGCTTTTTCATGTTCTATGCAACGCATGCATGTTCAACATAAGTTGATTACTCTGTTGATGACTCTGTTGAAGTTATTCCTCAACCCAACAGGGGACAGACAGTTATACCAGATTATCGTTGTCAGAATATCGTGTCACAAAAATACTGTGTCCTAAATATTATTTGCAAATAAATGCCCATTTAGTGTACCAATAGATGAATACTTTTGCAAACTGTAGTTATGTTATGTTATGCTACTGTGGATTTATAGAGCGTGTTATCACCCAGAGGTCTCTAAGCGCTGTCAACGGACGTCCAGACTAGTTGAGAGCGAAGTAAGCTGTTCAAAGTGATCCCCATGCCTCTAAGAACAGTACAGTTTTCAAACTCTTCCTAAAGCGGAGGAGATTAGTTTCCTTACGAAGTTCAGTGGGGAGACGGTTCCATGCCTGAGGAGCAACGGTCGAGGATGAGCGATTGTACCGAGGGCAGGCCAGGTAGCAGGCATCAGCCGACCGGAGGACCCTACTTGGGCAGTAATTAGTCAAACGACCCTTGATGTAACTAGGGGCTGAGCCATGAACAACCTTATGCACAATACAGAGACTTTTGAATTTGGTTCTCTGTAAAATCGGGAGCCATTGTAGGTTCTGCAATAAGGATGTGACCTGTGTATGTCTGGGTTTTTTAAAAATTAGTCTCGCCGCATCATTCATTACCACCTGAAGCCTGGCCAAAAGATTTTTGGGCAGACCAAGATATAGGGCATTCCCATAATCGAGACGTGATAAGATCAGAGCAGAAACTGCCAGTCCAAGGGTGCTGAAAGACAGAAGTGGAGACAGTTTCAGAAGCTGACGCATTAAGCCCACAGTGGTTCCAACCACCGCCGATACTTGCTGTGTCATGGATATCAAGGCATCAATCTTGATACCAAGGCTTTTTACGGCCATGGCCGATTGTGGGAAGGGCCCTAGTTCTGCAGCCCAGAACAAGTCATTCCAAGGGTTTGAGGTTGTAGTAACCGCTAAAACCTCAGTTTTCTCAGGGTTGATTTTTAGCGAGTTATGGCACAGTATTTAGGTCAGATGATATTTCTGCAGAGGATATTCTGCCTTCCAAAAGAGGACAGACAAGCAGCCATCTTCTTCCTGCGTTTGCATTGTCAACACCCATTCGAGGGCGAAACAGGAGTTGTTTGGGCCACAACCCTAGATTGGGTTCCTGTTACACTGATGTTCAGGGAGCTCACCTACTATGGCACAGCAAACTGGGTGCAAGGTGCAACTCTCAGGGTATCGAGGATGAAAAGTTAAAGGCTACCCAGGGAGGTGGCATTTGGGTAAAGAGACTCAGAACTCAGCTGTAAAAAAACTGATGGAATATGTAGTGTCCAGCTCAGTATTTTTCTTTGTAAAAAGAGAAGTACTTTAAACACACACACGAATGTTGTACTAAATATAGGAATTATTAATCAGCTACATCTTTCAATGACCGGCGGTACTGGGTTCTATACACACAGAAAGAATCAGGAACACATCAGAGACAGGTGCGAGCTCCCTGTAATATGGCGCCTGCAGATTCTATGTCAGGACTGGAGGCTTCAGGTTATGCTTATATCTCGCTTCGCTTTATTACTCCAAGCAGCCAGAAAAATATTCAAAGAATTATAAAACATAAACAAAAACTACAACTCCCTACAACCAGGAAGGAATCCAAGAATATAGTCCTTCCTCTGTCTCCATTATCCCAGGGACATAGTCCCATGTTTGTCTCTGCTCTTCCTCTTTCTTCGAGCGAGTCACACCAAATCATCACTGGTGATGTTTTGAACCATTGTTTCCTGGAAAAACAAAGACAACGTAAGAGTGTTGAAAAAACCCCAAATGCAACATGCAACTTACGATGCGGCAAGCATCTTACGAGAACTGTATCAAGAAGAACATTGAACATTTCCCAAAGCACAACGAAAACATGAAGTGATTACTTACTACAATACGGGTGGGTTCGCACCATTGCCAGTTAAGTCGTTTTTTCCCTTCTCCCTTTATTTCTGTGGTCGTTGGGATTATTGATGGTTATTTTTTAGACTGATGTTGTTTTAGCATTGTATATGCGCATTTCTTTGTTGCAGGTATTCTGAGTTGGTTTCAGATTCCCCAGCTGGCCGCGGGAACATTTTCCGCTCCTTACGTGGCAGGCCCCCCTGCTGGTGCAGTGCTTTCACAGCTCGCTAGAGGGACTCGCTCATCTCGTTGCTCTCGCATCGCTGCTCCTCAGACGAGGAGCCGTCCTGCGAGAGAAAAGAGTGCCTGAGCCTTGTCCCCAACTGCCTCACCTGGACACCCATTTTTATAGGTTGTATTCCCCGCATTTTTTCCTACTACTTACTCCCCGGTGGGGGGCCGTTTAGTGGGTTTCGCCTCGATTGACGTGCAAACACACGAATTACTTGCACACAGTAAAGGGGCCCGTGTAGCGGGTTACCCGCGTTCAGAAGTGTACAGAGTTTAGCACGCATTTGAAATTCATAACGCGCTGGGAGGGAGTAGCCTGGTCAGGTTTTCCTGAGGGCAGGAGTGAGTTTGGGTTTGTGCAGACCTGTTATGGCCCTTCGGGCTACTCAAGCTGCGCAGTCTTCCAGCCTAGCCTACACTTGGTTTGTTTCTCAATGTTGCTATTTGCAGTACGCAGCACGTTTAAATAAGGTATATTCCGTCATTTGTTTTCTCTTTGCACTAACGCTTATCCTATCTTTGACTATGGAGGCCCAAACTGAATACTTTGAGGAGGAGGTCCAGGGATACTTACCCTGTGATGACAATTTTTATGAGGCTGTGGATTCCTCCATATACCGGGTGGCTAATTAGGTGGTTGGCCCTATGGAGCAACGCCTCACCGATAGAATAGTCCAGGAGTGCGCTCAATTGACGACGGCATGCACAGAGCACCCTGTGCCCCCAATTGAACGTACTGGGGAAGATCCTCCTCCGTCCAAGAAACAACGGCCTGAAGGGGTGGACGTGGATGCTTTTGCGCGTCTTAAGACCGCGTTTCTGGCTAAGGGTTCTCAGACAGCCCCTGTTCCCCTCCAGCGACACCCCTCAGGATATCCCAGATCCCCCTTCCCCGGGGACGGACAATGATGACACCGAAGGGGATACAGATGAGGAGGCGGGGTCCTCACGGCCTTGGTGCCCGGTCTCTACTCCTTCCACTTCCACAGTGCCAGAAGAAGACTCTGACATGCTTAAACCTGACAACATCATGCAGCCCCGCTCCGCGGCTTGGTTTCCCGGTAACAAGGTACCCAGGTTTGTTGCTGTTCAACGCCTCGATAAGGAAGCTCGGGGTTGCCTAAGGGCCGAATGTCCCAGACCCTCCTTGGACGACAAAATTGATTTCACACCAGAGTTGAATCCTAAGATGGCCACATTTCTGGCTAAGTACAAGAAAGACCCTAGGAAAGGCATAGATAGGTCCTGGTGCTCCTGTCAAGACAAGCTCCTTGACGCTATAGGACCAATGACGAAAATCTTGGACATGGCCGAGGAAGCCAAGGTCTCCAGGTCCCCTATTTCAGCAGAAGTTCTTTCCAACTGGGCCCAAGGAGCTATTATTTTCATGGGCAACGCTAATTGTGCCCTATCAACCGAGCGTCGTCGCTCGCTGTTGATTAAACTCAACCCTAAACTGGGGGATTTAGCCTCCTTGGAGGCGGGAGCAGTGGCTCAGGGGGGTCTTTTCTGCAACCCCTTCGTTAAGGAATTAGGTAGATTTGTGGGAACATTTACATTGCTGGATAAGGACCAGTCCAGTATTAAAAGGGTCTTTAACCAGGAGGTTTTCCACAGGGCCGATCGAGGCAGGGGCCGCTCGCCCGGCCGCGGTTTCCAGCAAAATCCCCCAAGGGGACAAATCTCTTGTCGCGGGAAGTATAACTCTACCGCAAACTACACGAACGTTTATCCAACACAAAGACAACGCTTCAGAGGTCGCGGAGGCTTCAAGGCCAATTCCGGCAGAGGAAATACCAGCGGTAAGTGTTCTTCCAACATCGCAGGATCGCATTGGGGGTTGATTAGCGGCCTTACAAAATGTTTGGGCGAACATCACTTCCGACGCTTGAATCCTTCAGACAGTTCAAGGTTTCCATATAGAGTTTTACGAAAAGCCCCGGCAGGAGGTTTGTCCTTGACCATTGTCATTCAATTCCCTCGAGGTGCAGTTGATCGACGAGGAGGTCTCTGAGCTGCTCCGCAATGGAGCCATTTGCTGATCAACTCTGCACCCTCATGATTTTCTCAGCAATATTTCTGTGGTGAACTAGACCGACGGGGATCGGCGTCCAGTTACAATCTCGAAGAGTTGAATGGGTGATTGGTTAATCGTCATTTCAAGATGGAGGGGTTCCATCTGCTCCGCGACGTCCAATTGGATGGCGCAGTTGAACTTGAAAGATGCCTATCTGGTGGTTCCCATCCATCCACCCCACCGGCGAGTCCTACAGGTTTGTTGGAGGGATCTCGTGTACGAGTTCACATCCCTTCAATTCGGTCTTTCCTCAGCCCCTTGGTGTTTCACCAAGGTGCTTCATCCGGCAGTGGAGTTTCTCCCAACTCAGGGCATTCACATGATCGTATATTTGGACGATCTTCTTCTTATGGTGCAGTGCCCTCAGAGCCTTATCCACTCAGCTCAAACAGACGGTGACACTTTTGCAGAATCTAGCATTCGTTATCAACGAGACCAAGTCAGTTCTCATGCCTCCCAAAAGTGTGATCTTTCTCAGGTTTGTAGTGGACTCCGTCCACGCGACTTTAAGTCTTTCATTTCGGAAATTGGCAAAAATTTGTCACGAGTTGCGCCAAACGATTCCCAGGCCTGACACCTATCTACCTCATCTGGCCCGGGCGGTGGGTCTTCTGTCATCGTCGATTCAGGAGATCTTTCCGGGACCCCTACTTTATCAGGCTCACCAACACCTCAAGGCGTACCATCTGAGGAGAGGGAGCTCGTACAACCATTCAGTTCCCTTCTCTGCAGAAGCCAAGGAAGAGATTGCATGGTAGTTGTCCAGACCTTATCATAGAGTCCGACGCCAGCAGTTTGGTCCTTGGATGAGTAGAACCTTCAGATCAGTTCTCTAGAGCTTCTAGCAAGTTCTTTTGTGGTATTATTATTATTATTATTATTATTATTATTATTATTATTATTATTATTATTATTATTATTATTATTATTATTATTATTATTATTATTAATATTATTACTAAATTACATTTGTAATGCATACATATACCCAAAAAGAGTTTCCCGGTGCCTAGCACACAAATTGCTAGAAAGCGAGAGGTTCAAAGCACATTTACTGCTAAAAAAGCCACGTTTTAAGATTTCTTCGAACGCTCAGATAAGACGATTCATTTTTCAAAGACACAGGAAGAGAATTCCAGATTTTGGGGCCGAGACAAGAGAAGGAACAACCTCCCATTCTTGTTAATTTAAATCTGGGGTCATAAAGTCCCCATGAGCTGTAGAGCGCAGGGGACGAGAAGGAATGTAGGGATGCATGAGCTCTTGCAGATACAGGGGTGCCACCCCTTGTTTGATTTTAAAGATGTAACACAAAGTTTTAAATTTAATTCTATGATCGATTCGTAGCCAGTGAAGGTCACGAAGATAAGGCAAGCTTGAAGCCTGTCTGGGATCTTGGCAGAGAAGGCGTGCAGCAGAGTTCTGCACTACCTGTAACTTTCGCAGTACCGTTTGACAAATACCAAGATAAAGAACGTTGCCGTAATCGAGGCGAGCGGTGATAGGTGCCTGGACTACAGTGCGTTGGGCAGAGACAGGGAGCATCCAGATGATCTTATGGAGCCATCTCAAGATCGTAAAGCAGATGGCAGCCACATTAGCCACCTGTTGTCTCATGGAAAGATTTTCATCAAAAATGAAGCCCAGATTGCGGACATGAGTGACAGGAACGGGAAAGGGACCCATTTCGTGAGGCCAGTGGTGAGGGCCCCATAGGTGCTTATGCTTACCTAGGATAACAACCTCCGTCTTGTCCTCATTCAACTTCAATAAATTGAGGCGCATCCACTTTTTAACTTGCTGTAGGCCGCACTGAAGGGCAGATGTTGTAGCGTCTTTGGTGGTGGACAATGAAAAAAAAATCTGCGTATCATCAGCATACGAATAGAGGGATAATCCTGCCTCCTCCACGATTTTAGACAGGGGTCTAACGTAGATGTTAAACAGCAAGGGGCTTAAAATGGACCCCTGTTGGACTCCGTGTGCTGATGCGTAGATCTTAGATGATGATTTGGCAGAAAAGACCTGAAATGTGCGACCATTGAGAAATGAGGCAAACCAAAATAAGGTGATGCTATCAAGCCCAAGTGGTACAATATTGAACAGTCCTGCGTCCTTTTAGAAATAGACAACATCTCCAAGATATGTCAATAGGTTGGGAGGCCCCCGATCCCAGAAGATAGCAAATTTGGCAAAAGATTTTTGAGGTTTCTGTCTAGACCATCATATTTCCGTCATGGCGGAGTACCTTCCAGGCCAGAGCAATCAGATTGCGAACTGACACTCGAGAAATCTTTGCGATTCCATTCTTTGGAAGTTGGACCCTCAGATATTCCAGTGGATAAGTTTACTATGGGGGCCTTTTTCCGTGGACCTCTTTGCTTGTCGTCTGGACAATCAAGTTCCTCAGTTCTTCAGTTGGAGGCCGGACCCGATGGCTCTGGCCACAGATGCCTTCCTTCAGGTATAGAGTGGAGAGAGAAGTTATGAGTGTCCCCCCTTTTCCATGAAAACAAGAGCGTGGCCCAGATCAGCCGGCAAGAAGCAGAGGTGATCTTGGTAACACCTTGTTGGAGGTCTCAAGTTTGGTCTCCAGTTCTTCTGGAATTTTCCTGGGATTTTCCAATCCTACTCTCCCTGTGTCCTCACCTGCTTTTGAATCTGAACGGGATTACCACATTATCTAGTCACCCAGGGGCTTCTCCGTCGCATGGTGTGGCGACTTTTAGGCAACGATGGTCGCTGCTGTCCTTTGAGACTGGCTGAAGTCCTCTTGTCAAAGACCTCGGCGGATAGTACCACAAAGCGTTACCGGTCTGCCTGGACGAGATGGGTTCGTTGGTGTCTTTGAGGGAATTTAGATCCCTTGGTCTCAGGTGTCGTTCCCATCTTCAATTTTTTAGCAGTCTTGGTGCCAGACGGCCTGGCCTATTGTTCAATAAATGCGATCAGATCGGCTAGACAGAGCCCAAGTTGGGGAGCACCCATTTGTCTGCAAACTTCTGCGTGGTATCCGGCTGCCTCTGCCTCTGGAGCCTCGTTATTCGGTCCTGTGGGACATCAATCTCGTTTTAAACCTGTTCTTGTCTTGGCAGTCAAACAAATATCTTTCGTTGAAGGAGCTATCTTCTAAACTGGCTATGCTTCTGTGTTTAATTTCCTGTAGGAAGGTTTCAGGCATCCGGGCATTGGACATCTTGGCAAGAACTGTTTCCCCTGACGGGGTACTTTTTACAGTAGGATGACGTACTAAGTCTCATACCCGTACGGTTTTACATCCGACTTTTCGAGACACCCAAAAACTATGTCTGGTGGATTGCCTGAAGGAGTATGGGGACTTGCCCGAATAAATCCACCCTCTGGGCGAACGACAACTCTTGATAACACTCAAAAAACCACACAAAGCTGTTTCCTCTCCCACAATAGCTAGATGGGTGTGTTGGGTCATGCAAGAAGCGGGTATTGACACAAACAATTTGGTGCCCATTCCGCCAGGGGCGCTATGGCCTCTAAGGCGTTTGTGCTGAGAGTGCGTCTAGAAGATTTAATGCGTTGAGCCGATTGGTCTTCGGACTCTACTTTCAAAAGGTTTCATTTTAAACCAGTCCTGGATGTGGCTCATTTAGTAGTAAGTAAGCTTTGAACTAGCATAATCTGAAGCCTCTGGTCCTGAAATAGAATCAGAATTTGCCAAGCATCATGAGGGTAAGTTCCAATTCTATTAAGGTCACGGAGGCGAGGATTATCCCTGCCAAAGCGCAATGGTGCGAATCCACCTGTATCGTAGTAAGTATTCACTTCATGTTTTCGTTGTGGTTTTGGGAAATGTTCAATGTTCTTCTTGATACAGTTCTCGTAAGACGCTTCCCGCATTGTAAGTTGCATGTCGCATTGGGATTTTTCCACACTCTTACGTTGCCCTTGTTTTCCCATGAAACGATGGTTTAAAACAGGACCAGTGATGATTTGGTGTGACTCACTCGAAGAAAGAGGAAGAGGAGAGACAAACATCGGACTATGTGGGATAATGGAGACAGAGAAAGGACTATATTCTTGGATTCCTCCCTGGTTGTAGGGAGTTGTAGTTTTTGTTGATGTTTTTTAATTCTTTGAATATCTTTCTGGCTGCTTGGAGTTTTTCTAATAATAAAGCGAAGAGATATGTAAGCATAATCCGCGACTCTGGAACTTACCGTCAGAATGTTTCCAATTCCTTGATTTTGGTGAGCGGTCCTGCTCAGAACTCACAATAGTTTGGGCTGAAAGCTGCACGCCCTCCAACTCCCAACACTGGTGATTCTGTATGGTAGTTTGTGTTGGGAGCAGCACAGGTTGGGCAGCACCCTATAGTCACTAATCAAGAGGGGCGGAACTGGTTCTAAGATCACAAGGGTTGAGGTCGCAGGGACTGCCCCCCAAAAGCCAAGGACCTAGTTTGGAGTAGTTTATTTTCATAGTTTATTTTTCCTTCTGCAGAGCAGACCTGATCATTGTGAAAGGCGATGACTCTCATAGCAGAAGGTAACAATTGATCACTGACATAAAATCGATGACATAAATATCGACGTAGCAAAATATCGAGTAAAAAATATAGAATACCAAAATATCGACTTCCTATCTCCAAACAGGTAAGTACAAAAATATTAAATCAAAAATATTGTTGTAAAAAATATAGTTAGTCAAAATATCTAATTTTTATAATATCTTATAAGTAACTTAAAAGAAATGAAATAATAAACATAATTACCTTAAACATACTTAAAATACTTAAATAAACTTAAAACTAATAAATAATTAATGTAAGTTAAAAATAAATAAACATACAATTTAATTTTTTAATACATATATATATAAACATAATATTAATAAAAAATATACAATATTTTTACTGTAGGATAGCAGGAGGGTAAAATTTACTATTACCACTCCAGTGAGTGCAACAGTAGGGAAAGCATTGGATAGCGGGAGGGTAAAAATTACTATTCCCACTCCAGTGAGTGCAACAGTAGGGAAAGCGTTGGATAGCGGGAGGGTAGAAATTACTATTCCCACTCCGGAGAGTGCAACAGTAGAGAAAGCGTTGAATAGCGTAGGGGTAAAAAATACTATTCCCACTCCAGGGAGAGCAACAGTAGGGAAAGCGTTGGATAGCATAGGGGTAAACATTACTATTCCCACTCCAGGGAGTGCAACAGTAGGGAAAGCGTTGGATAGCGAGAGGGTAAAAATTACTATTCCCACTCCAAAGCGTGTAACGGTAGGGAAAGCGTTGGATAGTGTAGGGGTAAAAATTACTATTCCTACTCCAGAGAGTGCAACAGTAGGGAAAGCCCTGGATAGCGTAGGGGTAGAAATTACTATTGGCACTCCAGTGAGGGCAACAGTAGGGAAAGCGTTGGATAGCTTAGAGGTAAAAAATTTACTATTCCCACTCCAGTAACTGCAACAGTAGGAAAAGCGTTGGATAACGAGAGAGTAAAAATTACTATTCCCACTCCAGAGAGTGCAACAGTAGGGAAAGCGTTGGATAGCGTAGGGGTAAAAATTACTATTCCCACTCCAGTGAGTGCAACAGTAGGGCAAGAGTTGCATAGCGGGAGGGTAAACATTACTATTCCCACTCCAAAGAGTGCGACAGTACGGAAAGCGTTGGATAGCGTAGGGGTAAACATCACTATTCCCACTCCAGGGAGTGCAACAGTAGGGAAAGCTTTGGATAGCGTAGGGGTAAAAATTGCTATTCCCACTCCAGGGAGTGCAACAGTAGGGAAAGCGTTGGATAGCGTAGGGGTAAAAATTACTATTCCCACTCAAGGGAGTGCAACAGTAGGGAAAGCGTTGGATAGCGGGAGGGTAAAAATTACTATTGCCACTCCAGTGAGTGCAACAGTAGGGAAAGTAAATACTTCAAATATAAATAAAAATCAATTAGATAATAATACCAATTACAAATTAATTTAAAGTAATTACCAATTTAATATAATATAATATTTAAACAATTAAAAATAAAAATAAAAATTAGTTACTTAAAAATAATTACCTATTCATACAAATTACCAATTACCAATTAATTAATCAACAATTGAAAAATAATTAACAATTAATTCAAAATAAATACCAATAAAAAAATTACATTTTTTAGTTACAATTAAATTACGTCCCACTCAATTCCCCTATAAACCCACAACCCGCTGCAGAAAATAAATACCAGAATTACCATAATTATTCAATTAATAAAAATAAATTACCAATTATATTTTAATTCATTACCAATTAAAAATTAATTAACAATGAATTCAAATTAAATACCAATAAATAAATTAAAATATTTAATTATTTACAATTAAATTACTTCCCATCCTATTCCCCTATAAACCCACAACCCGCTACAAAAAATAAATTAATAAAATTAACATAATTATCAATTCATAAAAATAAATTACCAATTATATTTTAATTAATTACCAATTAAAAATTAATTAACAATTAATTCAAAATAAATACCAATAAATACATTAAAATATTTAATCAAATATAATTAAATTACTTCCCACCCTATTCCCCTATAAACCCACAACCCGCTAAACAATTATATTACGCAAAAATTAAATACCATAAAATTAATTACTTAAAATAAATTATAAAATAAATATACACTTTTCACACATATACTAACATAAAAACACACTTTAAAAAATGCAATATTATTACAAAATCGATATTAACTTACTCAAATTTGATATTTTTGTTGTCTATATTCTGTCCATTCGATATTTTGCCCATTCTATATTTTTTACTTTATTTTTTTCCCATTCTTTAGTTTTTTACACGATATTATGACCGTATACCAGTAACAATGCTACTTCAAACTGAATTACCCAAAACATGACCACAATAAAGTGTGAGGATTGTGCACCTGGCTTTCATCAGCCTTCAAGAGTAGCACTCAGTGGAGAGTCAAATGTGACAGGCTCTGTCGCTCTAGTTAATAGCATAATCTGCTGACTCACATGGCAGCACTCAGGAAGAGATAACTATCAGGATAACAGGTCACAATCACATAACAAATGCACCTATGTCTCCATCCTCTCGCACTTCATTCTCTGAGGCTACGCCCTCTAGCTCAACAATGCAAGCAATACACTTCCAATGTCTGGGGAGCTTTACCTTAACCTCCATCTAGTACAATGTTTTACTAGAGGTATCCAAAAGGGGTCTCTGCAGCAACAAACTAACAAGCATCTGCAATGCATTAAGTCTCGCTTTTACGCAAGTTTGAGCTATTGGCATTCTAAATGACAATGCCATTTATTTATCTTTTAGTTTTCAAAACATAAATAAAAGGCATTGTCATTTGCAATGCCAATAGCTTAAACTCTAACAAATGCATGATCTATTGCATTTAAAATGCTTGAAGTCATCGCTGAGATGCCCCCTTCTGTCTCCCTTGGCCCCCGAAGAGCTCATCGTTTGCTACGAGGCGAATAAACAAGCCGGTGGTCACAAATGCACACAAGAGACCCTCCTGCAGTAAGAGAAACTCATCAAAGAAAATAGTGCTTACAGACTAAAGAAGACGTACTGTGTAACAACCGAAGTAAAAGGTCCAGTCCTCATGGGAGGTTACAAATGAAGACAAGGTGGTACTAAGGCGGGACTAACAAGCCTGATAGCAAATCCGATGCCAGCATTTAAGAAGGACAATGACACAATCCAATGAAAAATATAGGCGGAGAGTGGGCGGGGCTCCAAGTACATGCGCTGGCCAGGCTCGGCCTGAAAACAATATGAAGTCCAACAGCAGTCATTACATCTTCCACTGTAAGGGTGGTGTACATGGGCGTCCGCAGGGGGGGACAAGGGGGGTCGCTTGCCCCCCCCTGGATCGCCGGTCTGTCCTGTGCTGGCCCAGTGACAATGTGGTAATTACAGCAGGCTGTGCTGTTCTCGTGCGAGAAGCCCCAGGAGTTGAAACATTCTCTCACTTGGGGCCTCTCGCACTTCTCTCTGAACTCTAAACCCCTTCCGAATCTCATGCAGACTGTGGCGTGGCCCATTGTCATTCTGTCAGCTCCTGATCATCACATAAAGAATGACAATGGGCCCTCTGCCTTTAAGGTGCCTTGCAGTGCAGACATCCTACCTGTGTTTTTTTTTTATTAAATAGTGTCAGCTGATACCAATGCAGCAGTGCTGCGATTCACAACTTAGCCCATTAACAAGTAAATGGTCTTTTAAAGACTCCCTGTCTGTCTGTTTCCCTCCCTCACTCTTTGTGATCTGTCGGGCCAGGTGTCACAAAGGCAGTGTTATGGGTTGAAAGGCACGAGCCAGGGGTCACAGCCGCGGCCCCTGGTGACCCCAATATGACGTCCATGGTGCTGTGGCAGGATGCAGTGTGCAGAAACGCAGACCTGATGGAACAAGAGAACGCTGCAGATGAGTCTTGAAGTGGCCATGTTACGTGCCTGCAGCAAGCGGTGGGGTGAAGGGGGATTCACTGGCATGCTTCACTGTAATGGCAGCATCCACATGGGTTCAGATGTGTGGGCAATGCACGGACCGTACAGCATCCTTCCACAGAAGCAGGCCAGAGCCTTCCAAGTCACCTTCCTTTTGTTCTTTCGGGCCGTTTTCTCTAATTAAAAAGACCAATTCGTTGATCAGATCTGCTCTACTTTAACAGAAAACACTTTAATAGGTGAAGGATTATGAAAAATGCATCCAGTGATTTATTAATGTACTAGGATTATATTTTATGAATAGATCCTGAAATAAATAAATGGCTTCTGACGGAGGGAGACAGAGGGCGACACACAGAGGGAGTGGGGCGACGAAGGGAGGGAGACAGACGGAGACAGATAGAGGGAGACAGAGGGAGAGAGACAGATAGTGGGAGGGAGAGAGAGAGGGAAAGAGAGGGAGACGGAGAGAGAGGGAGACAGGGAGGGAGACAGAGGGAGAGAGACAGAGGGAGGGAGGCAGAGGGAGGGAGACAGATAGAGGGAGAGAGAGGGAGGGAGACAGAGAGGGAGACAGAGAGAGAGGGAGACAGACAGAGTGAGTGAGAGGGAGAGCGAGAGGGAGGGAGGGAGACAGATAGAGACAGACAGAGAGAGATGGAGGCAGAGACAGGGGCAGACAGGAGAGAGAAACTGAGAGGGAGACAGAGGGAGAGAAACAGGGACAGACAGAGACAGGGACAGGGACAGACAGCGGCAGGGACTAAGACAGAGAGGGAGACGGAGACTGAGGGATAATTAGAGAGGGAGGGAGACAGAGGGTGATAGAGGGAGGGAGAGGGAGGGAGACAGAGGGAGGGAGACAGAGAGACAGAGAGAGAGAGAGACAGAGAGAGAGAGGGAGACAGAGAGGGAGAAAGAGAGATAGGGAGAGGTAGAAGAGAGAGAGGTAGGAGAGAAAGAGAGAGATAGAGAGAGATGTGTGTATGCTTGGTCTGGTGGCTCAGTGGATGAAGGCGTCCGCTGCAGGGGCATGTGTTCAACCTCATGGTCATAGTTTTTTTGTTGCTCTAGCCCCAACCCCCTCCCCCACTGACCCCGCCCCCACCGGTGCAGCCCTCGGCCACAAACCACACTGTAAATTTGCCCCCCCCCGAGAGAAAGTTTGTGAGTACCCATGCTCTAGAACCACGTCAACCTGATATAGAAATGTTTAGTTTTTTCTGGCCATTTTTAGTTTTTCCCTCTGTGTTATGGTAGTTGCCACGTCACCTGCTGTGGCGCCTCACAAGATTTTTCAGTTCCCCCTATGGGTTTCTTTGTTTATTTAAGCTCTTTGTCTAATTAGATTTTTATTAAATGTATTTAATACTTGTGCTCAATCATGTCGGAGGATGGTGGTGAAGTTAAAATGTTGCCCCCCCCCCCTGGAAACAATTCTGCGGATGCCCATGGTGGTGTAATAATACTGTACAGAGTAGAATTACCTGAAGTATTACTCATTTCAAGATGTGGTATAACCAGGGAAATCCCAATGTATATCTCATATACTCCTGATTTCAGCTTCACGTTTATCAATTCCAGGCTTTTTCTCTTGGAACAAATTTCTTTAGAGTGGATTCGAACGATTGGCCCAGGGAAACTGCTGCCTGTCCATCATGTGTCTAGAAATAGAGATTTTTGGGTAGAAATTCCTGTATCCACCTATATCGGCATCAAGGGGCCACTCACAAGTGAAGTCACGTGAGGAGAGAAGACATTGAATACTTGATGTCACAGGAGCATCCGTATCGTCGACCAGTTCCGATTTCCATGTCTCTGGTGTTTTCCAGTTAAGTGTTTGCATGAAGTCACATTTTTTCATGTTATGAATTTGTAGGCCTCTGGAGCTGTTAATTATCAACGCACATTTGCTACGGTCCGGCCTGTATTTGTGTTCGGCTGTCCGTCGTTGCCTGTGCATAAATGTAACCATGTTTTGTCTGGCTCCAGTATTTGTGTTTGCGTAGGAGAGTTCTTTGCGTGGGTTCTTTGCGTGGGCGCATCTGAGTACACATTGTGCCTGAGATCAGCAGCGAGCTGGTAGCCGGGTGGCACTTCAGTTCTGCAAGACAGCGCTGAAGGCAAAGAGGCAAACAAGAGGCTCTGCTGTTCATATCAGAGGACTTGCAAAACAAAGGAATGCTAAGAAACCAAATGACGTGCGGCAGGTCTCCCACAAGACTCTACCTGCCTTTTGCAATACTAAGTACACGCCATCTCCAGTTTCATGCAGGTATAGCTAGGTTGGCATGGCTAGGGAGAGAGACATTGCTAAGATACACACACCAATTACATCAAACAAAACAATGCAGTAATAACTTAATTGGTTTTAGTTTTCAAACGTGTATATCCATTCTGATGACCCGCCCACATTCATGAGACTTTCCAAGCTGGCGCATAATGGTCCGTCTGCCATCGCTCGTATAATCAGGAATCCGTTCGTATAATTCCACTCTAGCCAATCAGGAACCTCTATTTAACCATCACTTCCTGTTCCCGACGTACAGTGCCTGCCACCGCTGTTCTGTGTACCAGATATAAAACTTATATTCACCTTGTTTTCTCTTCAATTGCCACCGCTTTGTTATACAAAGACCCATTAGGGATACATTATACTGAAAGGATTCTCTTTATGGACTGAGTCTAAGGTGATATGTCCGATCACCAGGGTTTGGCATACCACAAGTAAGAGATACTAGTCCTGGGGCAGCGAGGAATTACTGAGCTGCTTCCGTAGTTGAAAGTGAAGATGCATTAAATAACATTATCCGACAGTGCTGCATGCCACAGTACATTGAGCCTGTACAGCCAATTTTAAAACTATTTCCTGTGTCTGTACATGTTCTCCCTGGGATGGCCGTATTAGACAGAGCGCAGCACCGCAATCAACTATCGCAGTCAACATCTTTAAGCACGAGATCTTGTAACATCTTGCAACTAGGGTTACCAACTGGCAGGGTGCAAATTCAGGACGGTCAGGACAAAAATTCAGGACAGAAGGTCAAAATTCAGGACAAAAATTAGGGACGAAGCATACGTTTTACAGACATATCAGAGGAGGTGGCACAATAATATATAAGTAAGTAAATAGACAACCAAAATAAATACGAGTCAAAATAAGTTTATATAAGGTTAATCCAATCGTACACTTCACAGTTTTTGCAAAGCGACATCGGGCCCTTTCTGCAATCAAGATTTGTGCTAGTAACAATAAACATTAATAAATAGTATGTTTATTTTTTATTTGTATGTTGAAATCTGTGTACAGTGAAAACGGTGTTAGTTATTTTCTACAGCATGGCGCCAAGACAAAAGCAGAATGCTTTGCCCTAGTCCCATGCAGGAGAAGGCACCCCACATGCTGTCACTACAATTGGGCCCATTAGCACTTATAGAATGACAATCAGCTGCAGTCACAGACTGACAATGGGCCGTTCCACAGTCTGCACAAGGGAGGTCTGGGAGGGGTGGCTGCAGGGAGACTCTTCAGTTTAAAAGATAAGAGCGAGTGAAATCTTTTTAACTCACAGGGCCTCTCGCATGGGAAACAGCATTCCTTTCTGAGATTTCCCATTTCGATTTTAGTATGATGTCTGTAAGGCGTCCGTAATTAGGAATCCCCAAATTACGGACGCCTTGTGGACATCATACTAAAATGACGGACAGTCCGTGAAATTTATGGACGGTATCCACACTGTCATGCTTCGGGCCTTTTGCATTGTGTGCACTCCTCCTGCAACCCCTCCTGTCCTACTCTGATCCCCTTGTCTTGGGTGCACCACGTGCCCCACTTTGGGCTCGTGACATACGGGCTCCACTGTTGTTTGAGCCCCACTGGCCCCTTCTGTGTTCCCGGTGCATGGGCGGCCTCCCCCACTTGAGGCTAGTGTGATGGGCTCTACTGGCCCAACAGTGCTTCACTTGAAAGGCCTGTTTGGCCACACCCTTCCTGAGATCTCAAAACGTGTGGCCATCTTGGGCGCGGTGCTATTTATACCGAGCCCTTCCTGGTAAGCCTTGCTTGCCTTTAACCCCTTGGGTCCTCAAATGAGGCACAGTGGCGCTGTGCTCATGATGAGCTGAGCTCGTCATGACTGCCGCTGACGGCCCACACGGGGATAATTCCCATGCTGTGCTAGGCATTCCATTAAACGGGCGTGGTCCTGACAAGCTCAGCTCGTCATGAGCACAGCGCCACCATGCTGCATGACGAGCCGAGCTTGTCACGAGCACCGCGGCGCTGTGTGCATCTCCCTCCTCCCCCGCACCACGGGGGAATTAGCCCAGCGGGGAAGGGGTTAAGAAATCCAGTAAGAGGAAGTCTGTTTTCGGCACTCGACTTACCCAATCCTGCATAAGGCCTTGCTAAGTCCCGACGACTTGCCCCACTCTTTGACTCCTGCTTCTGCAGCTTTGCATGACTATCCATCCCGGCGCTCCGGATTCACCTTTAAAGTAAAAAGAAAGCAGAATTACTTTCCAGAAAAAGCATTATCACAGACATAATAAAGAAACGCTATACAGCAGGGGCGGCTCCTCCGCAATAGAATCACCCCACTCATCAGAGTCCGTCACAGAAAAATAAAATGAAAATAAAACAATGTCATTTTATTTTCGGAGACTGGATCTGACATGCATGTAGGGCTGGTGGGCCGTGACAGGGAGGAGTGATGGGCACTGAGAGGTGCACCGTCTTAGGCCGGCCAAACAGAGCTGCACACTTCTATTTCTCCAACCCAGCTGTGCTGCACAGCTGAGGTGGAGAAAAAAACACAGGCTCACAGGCACTGTCTGAGCAGCAGACAATTCCGCTTAGACCAATCCTGGCGCAGGTCATAGCATGAGAGCAGTGTCCGGACTGGCTGGGAGCCTGTGATTTCACTCAAGCATAGAGGCACCAAAGCTGCTGTTGGCGTCAGAGACAGTTTTTTTATTTTTATTTTCCTCTTAATTTCCCACTCTCTCCCTCCCTCCACCCATCCCCAGTTTCATTTTGTGGTGGCCGCCACTTCTATACAGGCACGTGCACCGACAAGAAGAAAGAATTAAGCTCTTAATACAACATTGTAAGGTAATAAGGGCAAGAAAGAATTATATGAAAATGACCGGATGACTGGGTGAAAATTGCGCCGAGTTGAAGAATTGTAAATATCACTCCAAAAAAGGTAGCTAAAAGGATAAGGTAATGCTCATCCACCATTGACCAACCAGTAGGGAAAAGGATCTCTACCCTCTAAACAAAAACAAATATATCCTGAGCTTAAATCCGTACAAGTAAATGTCCTTATTAAATCAGAACGAAGTAGACAATCTTCTTTTCATTTTTCATTTAATCTTCAGTATTCCAAACTTGGTCCTAGCCTAACAAGAAAGAATTAAGCTCTTAATACAATATTGTAAGGTAACAAGTTCAATAAAGAATTAAACTAACTAGAGCAACGTTGTGAGTAAACAGCACAGTCTTTTAAAGGCCTTAACCCCTTAAGTGCTGCTGACGGCCAATGGTCGTCAGCAGCGCTACCTCCCCAGTGCTGCGCACGACCATTGAACGTCCATTCAGCACTAGTTCTAATGGACAGCGCAGCACTGGGGAGAAACTGTGGGTGCCCATATCTTCCAGAATTTCCGCGGGCAGCCCCGTGCTTTATACGTCCTTGCTTTGATCTTTTGGGGTATTAACCAAGTCGCTGGCAAGCCGCAGCCGTGTATCTCTCCCAATACATGTGACCACCGCTCCCAGTAGTGATATGGGTCCTATGCTTCTCCGCTCAGGCCACCACAGTGACCCTTTATCTTTGTGTGCTCAAGTCGTCCAAGCTCATAGGCAGATTCACGTGCAACAGGCATCACATTTTTACAATTGCCCTATAAGACTATTGTGTAGTGGCATTCATTGTGTTTCATGTTTTCATGATGTGATGTTTTGCTTTATTTTCAAAACAAAATAAAAGTATATATTAAAAAAAAGAAAATAGCCAATTTAAAAGTATGGGACCAAAAAGCTTTTCAGAAAAATCTATTAAGCTAAATGTTCTGTAATTACGTGTATGGGGATAATTTCAGCCCCCATCCACATTGGGGGAATAGCTGCTCCATTTAAAATGTTATTAAATAGTACTGTGAAATATGGACACCACACATCCTGGTTCTGCCTAAAGAGGTTCCCAGAGTTCTTGTCCAAACCTGAAGCTTAATGGTAAAATAATTTTCCAAGTGTGGTTTTAACTTCCTCCAGGGAAATATATGCAATTATGTTTGACTGGCAAATCACACCCTTGCTTCTGTACATTTTCAGCAAAGTCAACTCCTGGTGAAAATCATCACAACCCTCCAGTGAATATAAGGCTGCAAAATGTGTTACCCAGTCTGTAGCAGAGATATTGGACATAGGTGATCCTACTCTACCTTTACTGCTCAAAGAAACCAAATTTGAGAAGCTGAGTTGCTCCTTATCAATAAGCTTCCAACGTTCCATTTCCCAAACCTCTCTAGTTCTTCTAATGGTAAGTTTATATGCAGCCCTCAGGACTTTAATTTGCCCTCGTTGCTGAGTATTAACGGCTAGAAATAGGGCATGTCTGTCATTTTTACAATCCACGTTATACCACAACTGTGAAGGGGGAGGATTGTGGGCTTTCCTGGATACTACAAAGAATAAAGCCCTTAGATCATTAAACACTTGTTATATATTTGGGAAATGGATGATGAATACCTCTTCCCTGCAGTCTCCGATCCCAAGCTGAGTATCTCATATAAATTTGTAGCTACACAGGAATATATTTTTCCGAAGTGTACCTCTGAGTCCTTCACTTGCCCATTTAACTCTGGGCATATTACTAGATACAACTATATTCAAATCAATACTGCCCTCTTGGAGAGACTTCAGGCCTAATATTGTAAGATTCATTTCAAATGAAAAGGCATTATGGTCACTCTCTAACCAATCTATCACCATGATGTCAATGAGAGAAGACCATAATCGCAGATCTATTATATTTTAGGCAATAAAACTAGTACTAGATGGTCTATTGAAAGTGTGTTTCCCCATACTGTCTAAGAGAGATCTCCTGTTCACTACTCGAAGGCCTACATTTAATATCAGAGCATTAATTTGGAGAGCTAGTGGTATCCATTTTTTAATGGGCTCAAGGGACAACCTAGGGTGCCCCAGACAATGTCTTCTTCATTTGAGCCAGCTCCTCCTTCATCACACAATGGTTCAAACTGGCAAATAAAATCACCACCAGCTATTAAGAGAGCAGGCCATGGTGCAGCAATCATATGGGAGCTCAGCAGCTCCAAAGTGTGCAGTTCGTAGGCTGAACCTCCTGGTCTTAGGCAGACATTATATATGATGGATGTGTACGGGTGCTGCACTCACTTGCTCACTGTTTTAAACGTCCATGCGGTATGTGTGCTGCGCTAGATTAGTGCCTGCCCACTGAATAATAACAAGGTGTATGGCCTGGTACAAAAGTAACCAGGACTCTAGCACGCACGTGCTAGAGTCCTGGCTACTTTTGTACCAGGCCATACACCTTGTTAGACATTATATATGTACACAACACTAGCTAGGTTAGTGATGGACACATATAGAATGTCAGAGGAGAGCACTAGAACCTCTTTGAGTTCCCCGTACATGTTAAAGCAAACCTAGGTGGTCAGCCCTCATGACGGTCTTCCCCTACCAATCACTCCTTTGCTAAAATTTACATAGCCAGCCCGATATAGTGGTTTCGGGGCCCAGGCTTCTTGGAATAAACAAATGCTATGTTGATCAATAAATGTAGCCCAATAAGTAATGTTAAGTTTAGGGTTTAGGCCAGATATATTCCATGATAATAACTTGGGCGTACCACAGGGAGCTTTGAAACACATTTTCTCCATATCAGCGCGAGCATTTATGTCATTAGACCCAAGCTTCCATCTGGCAGAACTGCCTGTGGATGTATGTTTGAAAGGCTATCAGCAACATCCGACCTACCTATCAAACTTACGAGGTCCATTGGCACCCCCTTCCCATGCAATTCCTGTTGGTCACAGCCTTCATAATGACCACGGAGAGAACCGACCAAGAAGATGGGATACTGGATTGTGCCGGCCTCCCCGTGCTACTACCTAACAGATCAGAAAATCCCCTGTCACCCTCCACTGAGGGAGTTTACCCCTCATGGAACACACCCTCAGAAATAGCAACCCTACTGCCCACTGTAGCTTTAGTATCTTTTAGCTTAGAGATATACAGCCTCTCTGAAACAATGTAGCTTGTATCCAGCTAATTGACTCCATATAAAACATCAAATCGATTTGATGAGGTTTGTAAAAGTATCCGAATGGCACCCACTCAATTTTAGACTCTCTTGCGGGGCACTGCTATGGATCAAATAGTTAATCTGTGAACAATCCAGGGAGATCTAAAATGTATAATTACACAGTTACTTCTCAGCAATTTAGCCCCCTCCCCCAGCCAACTCAAACTCCTTGCAAAATATTGCATAGTAGATTATTTTAGAAGGCAAGTATTGTTTTGCATGTTTAAAGAACTCCACGTGCACACATTTAAAATTTCTTAACAAACAAAACGCATCCAGTCATCATGTCACCAAAGTAAACACACCAAAGAATGCACGTTGGCTATCAATGAGATGCTACATCTCATGTTGCATCTGCAATCTAGCAAAAGGACTGCTTGATAAATATCTTCAAAATCTAATAGAAACACTAATACCCTATATGCTGTACCCATCCTTGAAATATCATGGAGCAGGACAGCCCTTTCTAGCAATATAACGGAATAAAAATTGTTAGAAATGGGGATCTCTAATTGGCGGAGGTATGCACCTTTGTCCACGTAGGGACCTTTGCTTCTAGTCAGAGTAAGCGGGATACATACTTTAGATAAGACCTGCTCACCCCCTTGATAACTTGGCAATGTGTAAAGTATTTGTACTCAAAAAACACAGCAATACAGTGATAACACTATAAATGGACACCACACCAGTTTAGAAAAATAAAGCATCTTTATCTAAACTCAACAAGACCAAAATGACAAACATCAAATATACATGTTGTAAAATAGCACTTTAAAATAGGTATTTCAAGAATAAAGCTTGTAGGAAACAAATAGCTCCACCTGAGCTATAGTGACGTCGTGACAGCAATACATCAAAAGTACATCACCAACTGCAAGGTGAGAGGTGTCTGGCACAAAGTCACACAGACCACTAAACAAACAGTGCCCATGGATAATGAATTCCGTGACAATGCACGGCGTCATGGATGTGTTTTATCTGTGCCATGGTCGAGGCTGGCACCCTGGCTGCCACGGGGAAGGCTAGGTGTTGTGTCCGTGAGGAGACATCAGGTCGAATTCAGGACAGGGAAAGTCATTTGCGTCAGCGGTGAGGCAAGTTTGTGGAGTCACCCGCGGAAGTTAACCATGCCATGATAACAGGATGCAGGCGCTGGCAATGACGGAGTCGGTGCGAGTGCTGGCGTCGGGAAATGCCGATAACTGCAGGAGTCGAAAGGCATAGAAGGGGGCCTGAGCTGCGGTGCAGGCAGGGCGGTGCGTCGTGCACTTCAAGAGCGATGTACCTGGCCTCGTTGCAGGTCACGGTGTCAGAGCGATGTCACTGACAAGGTCGGAGACAGGTTTTCTTGCTTCTTACAAGTTGCTTGCAGCTCCTCGCAGCAGAAAGAACCTCGAGAGGCCCAAAACTGGAATAGGCACCGCCTGGCAGGTCAGAACTCTCAGCAATAAAGTTTAGGAGAGCTGGGGGCGAAGTCTGTGTGTTTGAGACCAAACCAAACCAGTTCTGTCCTCACATGTGCCGTATGACCACAGGGGATGGACACAGCATTGTGCAAGGTAGACAGGCCGACCCTATTCAGGGAAACTCCTCCCACTACTCTAAATTCAGCCAAGTCTCATTCAGCTCAGCTCCTAGTCATCCCTGTCACTCCAAAACCAGACAGTCAATCCACAAACAGGCACAGGTACACAGAATGGTTAAACTAGAAAATGTCTACTTTCTTAAAGTGGCATTTTCCAACACACAATTTAAAAACCATCTTTTCCAAAAGATGTACTATTAAATTCTGAGTTCAGAGAGCCTAGACTTTATTTCTCCATCTTGTCCCAATAGGAAGCTATACTTGTAGGATGTTACAAAGTATCTCCTGTTCTAGCCTTTGGGACAGATAGCATTTCAATAGTGAAAAATGAAGTTGGCATTATTTCACTGACAGGACATGTCACACACACCTGTACATGTCCTACCTTGTACATACAAAGCACCCTGCTTATGTGCTTGCATGTAAGACAGGTTAGGGCCTGGCAAGTGTAAAGTATTTGTACTCAAAACACACAGCAATACAGTGATAACACCACAAATGCATAGGAGTTGAAATGCGTCGAAGGGCATCTGAGCTGCTGTGCAAGCCGGGTGGCGCGTCTTGCACTTCACAAGCGGTGTCCCCGGCCACGGAGCAGGTTGCGGTGTAAGAGTGACGTCGCTGACGGGGTCGGACGGATACAGGTTTTCTTGCTTCTTCCAAGTTGCTTGCAGCTCCTTGCTGCAGGAACAACCTCCAGAGGCCCAAAACTGGGATAGGCATTTTTTTAACAAACAATTTAAAAAAAACTTCTTTACTAAAATATGTGTTATTAAATTCTGAGTTCAGAGAGCCTAAACTTTATTTCTCTACGTTGTCCCAGGGGATGTTATAATTGTAAGATGTTACAAAGTATCTCCCATCCTAACCTCTGGGACAGCTGGGCTTTCAATAGTGAAAAAACAAAATTGGCAGTATTTCACTATCAGGACATGCCACACACACCAGTACATGTCCTACCTTTTACACACACTGCACCCTGCCCACTGGGGTATCTTGGGCCTACCATAGGGGTGCCTTACATGCAAGAAAAGGGAAGGTTAGGGAAGGTTAGGGCCTGGCAAGTGGGTGCACTTGCCAGATCTACATAGCAGTTTAAAACTGCACATAGACACTGTAGTGGCAGGTCTGAGATACCTTTTCTGGGCTACTCCTGTGGATGGCAGAATCAGTGCTGCAGGCCCACTAGTAGCATTTGATAGACAGGCCCTGCCCCACTCAATGCACTTTACTAGGGACTTACCAGTAAATCAAATATGCCAACCTGGGAGAACGAATTTGTAGTGTCTTTCTCACATGTTTAGAATGCTTGCGCCATGATGTTCTGGCCACAAGCCTTCTATTTAGAATTATGATGGTTCAAATGTGAGCAGTTACTGTGACTTGGGAGATTTATTGAGCCGGCTGCTGAGCAGCACCTGTCAACTCTAATAAACATATAATTCAACATACAACATGAACTGAAGTGCTTACTACAAAATATATGGTGACGGGCTACAGGTGTCTGCAGAACCCACAAAGGAAATTTTCATCAGCGAAATCTTCTTTTGCTACTCAGCGTCTCTGAACGATCCTGTATTCCTCCGGAAAAAAGGTAGATGCTGATCGTCAGAATATCACGCCTGAAAATAATGCAATAAGGTACTGTTTTTGTTAAATCGCGGCAGAAATAAAGTATCGAGAGTATTGAGTTAACCCTCACATCACAGCGCGAAGTTGAAGGTTGCTGATTCCAAACGTTCTCCTTCAGCGCCATCTTGAGTGTTCTCACACTACGTTACTTTGCGTGACTAAGACATATTCCGACATTTCGTGTCTAGTGACTTGTTGGGTCAAGTACTACATCGGAGCCATCTTGTGGGCATCAGTACAGTTTGTCCATGAGATTTAGTGGATTAAAGATGAGTACAACGTTATGTACTCGTTTATGTTCGAAACTATATTATCAGCAAGCGAACAAGGATAAGAATATTCATGCGTGTTTATTATCGGTGACAAGTACACCAGTATTAATTCAGGTGACTACTGTACTACAAAGCTCTTCTATTTTAGAGTTGCAGTTCATCATACCAATTAAAGAGCCTTCGTGTTTATTATCACGCACACAATTTGCTGGGTTTTTTTTTTATTCAGATGACTTCTGTTCTACTAACCTCAGACCAATTTTCTTATCTACAGTTCTGAATCCAATTTCGACTGCATTTCTACATTGAACTAAAAACAGATTACTACGGCAGTGGATGTATTTATTTATTTATTTTCACGGTGATGTGCACCCCAAGCACAAATATATATTTATATTTATATTCACAGATATGCGTACACCAGGCGCATGATATATACTTTTTAAGGCTTATTTGTGGAAACTTATCTTGCCTCACGGTGATACGTACAACACAAATTTTGTGCATATCTTATATGTTCCGTTGTGAAAACTGTTCTTGCTTCAGTGATACGCAAAACAAAAATCTAGTGCTTACATAAAAAAAAAATGTTATCTTTCTTTTTCGTTATAAAGTTGTACATTTAATATGCAGTCTGTCTCTTCACCTCCACCTTTCCTTGAGATGCCAGGTGATCCTCCCATCTCATGGAAAAAATGGTACGATGCTTTCATCACCTATAGTGGTGCCATAGCTGGTTCGCGATTCACGCTACAGGGCTGAGAGGAAAAAATGTCTCTTGTTAAATGTTTTGGGGTTCGAAGGGAGCTCTATCTTTAAACATCTACCTCCTTTAGTGCGCGCAGCCGATGATGAAGAGATTGACAAATTTGTTGAGATTGTGAAGAAACTGGAATTATGTTTTGACATTCAACCCAGATTAGTCATCAAGAGGCACACTGTTTTTAAAGCGAGAACAGAGACATGGAGAGAAAGTAGAAGATTTCATTTCTGCTCTGCGGATTTTGAGTGCAGAATGTCAGTTTGAGGGGTTTAGAGACCAATTGATAGGAGGCCAGTACATTTGTAAGTACACTGACAAGAGCATTCAACAGATACTACTTTCCTTAGGTAATCCCACTCTAGAAGAGACTATTCGTGTCGACCAACTAGAGACCCCCAGTTCTAACACATATCTTATGTGAGAAGCATCGAGAAAAACTCCAAAAGACAAAATCATTTGTAGGAATTATGTAAAAGAATATCACAAACTTATTTAACATACTCGCATCCCATACTTTGCATCAAAAATTGCACAGGACAGAAACTCTACTAAAGGAGTCTTTTCAAATGTCAAACCTAATCTTATATGAGACTCATTTATCAAATCCGCTTAGGTTTCTCAGAGTCTACGTGACAGCATTTCTTCTTTTTTCCTCCATTAAATTAGGAAACTATAAGTTAGATTTGAGATTCTGCTTTCCCTGAATTCGGTTTAAGTGCAGATCTCTTTTACACAAGAATCTAGCTAATTGCTTTACACTTTTGTGCCTAACACTTCTCAAGTTATTTCCTCTACCTGGGGTACTATTAAATATAAATCTGAGTCCATCTCACATTAGTCTCAGACTTTAATCATACCAGTAGTGTATGATTGGTTCAATCTTGTGCTCTCCTCTATGGAGGTACCAGCTTGTTGGTAACATGCTAGAGTGCTGCTCTTGGTGAAGAAATCAGGCTCCAACTCTAAAGTCCTGAGTAATTATCGCCCTATCTCTTCACTACCTCTTCCTCTCAAGATCTTGGAAATGTAGGTTAATACCAAACAGTTTGTATTCTTGGAATCTCACTTTTGATGCCCCCCAGTCTGGTATCAGACTGTTACACATGTATATGACACTTTCAGTGCAAGATGTTCTACAAATCAACCTAGACCAGGGAGCCTTAGCTGCCCTGATATTGTTGGATCTCTCTGCAGCCTTTCCTAAAATCTCTCACTCTATCCTAATTTGTCAGCTGTGCTAAACTGGAATATATGGTCCAGGTTAAAAACCTTCCTCATTAACAGGTCTCAGTCATAATGCTGCCTTACTGATCTGAGGGGAAGCCCCTCAGGGCTCTCTGTTGAGCCCTACTTGGTTCATCCTTTATGTCTCCCCTCTAGTCTTGTTCATTAGCTGACTGACTGACTGACTGAAGTACTTGTAAAGCGCTCGAATGCCACGGCGTCTTGGCGCTGAGTGACTAGAGAGCAGTGTGAGCCAGTCTTAATACGAGGAAAAGAGCCAGGTTTTCAGTGCTTTTCTGAAACAAAGTTTAGATTTTTGTGAGCGCAGTGCAGGGGGTAGAGAGTTCCACAGTCTGGAAGCCTGGTAAGAGAAAGATCTGCCACCCCAGCGTTGTCTTCTTATTTTAGGTTGGCAGATAAGATCAAGACCGGCTGATCTCAGCGCACGTGATGGCACATATCGAGGAAGTAGTTTGGCAAGATCGTCAGATCCCGTACCGTGCACAGATCTGTGGGCCAGACAGAGGGCTTTAAATTGAATTCTACACCTGACTGGTAGCCAGTGAAGTTTCCTAATGACTTTAGATGTTGGGTGACGATAGGGTAGATTCATCAGAACCCTGGCTGCGGCGTTTTGAATTGCCTGCAGTTTATTCAGTTGTTTTTCTCCTGTGCCCAAGTAGAGAGAGTTGCAATAGTCCACTCGGGACATTACCAGGGCACCCATAACAGTTTTTTGCAATGTGGGGGGGATATAAGGTAGAACTTTCCTAAGGATCTTGATGGTATGGTAGCAGGTAGACGTTACCTGGTTAATCTGAGCCTTACAAGATAAATCTTTATCAACCAGAAAGCTCATTTGAGTTTCAGCCAATGTCTTATGGTGATGACACTGTGTAGGAAAGTCAGTTTTTTTCCCTGATCACCCCCATTTTTTGACTGATACAGGTAATTACTGACTCTGAATGTGCCCTGGGCTCTGTTAACCAGGACCAGGGTATATTGTAATTGGTGTAATTACAATTGGTTCAGACAACCTACCTGTAAGTCCCTAGTATATGTTAGGACGTGTAGGTTTAGAGACCCAGTAGACTTAATTAACTTACGAGTGTACTGCTGCAGTGTCTGGCATCATTATCATCTCCATAAAAACTTTATTTAGTCTTTTTGGTAAACCATAAAAGTCACACACATAAAAAGTACATAAAAGGCATAGAAGACATATGACTAACAGAGAGCAGCTTAGCACACATAGGTTTCATAAAATAAACACATAGTGACCATCCAGATGAGGTCAGAAAAAGTTCATCATCATTTTTCACCCTCCGCTGGACAATTTTTCTGTATCAGTCACAATGCCGGACCCCAGAGGTAAGACAATCATTTTAAAAGTGCATAGTGCCTTTTGTTAGTGCAATACGGTACTGATTAACAAGAAAAAGAAAAAGAAATATTTAACAAGCATTAATTTCAAATTTCAAATTTATTTTATTATGATAACGGAACTCAAAAGAGATCCACATAAGAATTCATGAAGTCATACAACAATTTCCATAAAAAATACAAAAGAAATATACATAGTGTTAAGTAATCAATATAATGTTAAAAAGCATTTGAAGAAATAAAATAATTTAAAACAAAACATTTCATCAGGGGGGTTAAGCATTGCTTCAATGAAATCAAAAGCAGTGCGAATACCCAGTTGGAGGCACATAGGTCTTAGCCATTTACGTCTAAATGCCATAAGGGCCGGACAAACGAAGACAACATGGTACATATCCTGGGTATTAAGATTACAATGATTAAAGATATCTGAACTACCATACCATTTGGACAAAAGGCAATTTAACGGGAGCAAATTATACCTTAACAGCAGCATAAATCGCCTAATTTTATGAGGAAGATTCCAGCATATGTATGGTTGGGGAGTTTTTATTTTACAAAATTTGCCAATGGGGAACATTCCTCTCACCGCTTTACTTGTCCCACTATCAACTCTAAAGCTCAGCTCCCAAGAAGCAGATTTTAAAGATAACTTCAGGTAGGTGTTAGATAATGTAAAGAGACTTTGTTCGTCTAGCTGTAGTAGCGTAACAGCCTGTCGGAAATTCCTCACAATGGAGGAATGAGCGTTAAAGGAACCCAACAGCTCACTTTTTATTAGATATCTCAATGTGCCAGGCATTCCTCTTGCAATGTTATAAACCCAACGCACCACACTTGCAGATGCCTGAGCCCAAGAGCTACGCAAGCCGAATTCTCGTCTTAAAGAAGACGTAGAATTTGCGGTATTGACAGAGGCTAAATTGCGTAGTATTTTTCCTTCAGTAGAATCCAAAAAATTCCAGCATGCCATATCCACTATTTCTAATCCGTAGATTAGGGATGCAGGGATTTTTGCTCGGAAAACCTCGAGCAATATGGAAAAATGCCTTCTGCCAGTCGCTTTGTAAAGGGAAATAAGACTCTTCCCTTGAACGAAGGCTTTTCTGCTGTTATTCTCAGTGTGGGCTTTTTCACTAAGATTGCTCATGACAATCTTTCCAAGGAAGGGATAAGATTTCACTACTTCTAATCTTTCACCCCCAATGGACCAATAATAATTTTCATATTTGGGTTTTCTCTTTCTCTGAAAGCACATTATTTTACTCTTTGAGATATTTATTTTTAAAAAGTGAGCCTTAGCGTAGGAGGACAGGGCTTGTAAGCGGTTATTCAAACCTTTTGGGGTGAGGTCCAAAATTAAAATATCATCTGCGTACATTAAGCACGCTATTGGAGCTCTCCCCAAAAGTGGAGCAATACCATTACTGGTTGATAGGATAGCTTTAGGGAGGTCGGCGATATATAGGGAAAACAACAGGGGGGCCAATAGACAGCCCTGTTTCAAACCATTATTTGTGGGTATAACCCTAGATAGTCCTCGCTCGCCACCCATTAGAACTCTACACCAAGTATCTGTGTGTAGTGCGATAACTAATTTTAATAAACTAGACGGTATCTCTAATTTGATTAACTTACTCCACAGCAGGGGCCTGTCCACTTTATCAAAAGCCGTAGAGAAGTCGATGAAAGCCCCAAATACACCCCCTCTACGAACTGTAACATATTTTTCCACCAGGATTTGAAGAGCAGTAAGATTATCCAAAGTACCATGCTGTTTCCTAAATCCAGTCTGTTCCAACGGGAGAATTGCAGATTTCGTTACCCAGTCATTTAAACTATTCAATAAACATTTGGCAAAAACTTTGCCTATGGCATCTAAGAGGGCTATTTGTCTATAGTTTTGAGGTAAGTCTCTAGCCCTCTTTTTGTAGAGCGGGATTAGTAAACCCCCCTTCCAAGAATGAGGAACAGTGCCATTAATAAAACAGAATTTAAAGACTGGGTATAACATTTTTCCCCATAACGTGCTATAGGATTTTAGCACAGAAATTGGGATTTCATCTGGGCCTAATGCGCCAGATGAGCGTAAAGCTTTGATTGCTGCAACTATTTCTAATTCAGATGGAGGGTCGTATGGAAATGAATCCTCCAGCAGTTTATCAGAACAAAACTTCTCACCATTGCTGTTATATAGTTGTTGTATAAAATCAACCCATATCTGCTCATTAATGGATATCGGAGAGGGTCTGGATCTCACCCCACATCCTTCTCCAATTAATGACCAGAAGGACTTTACCTGCCCATTCTTAGATGCCTCATAAAGTTTAATCCAGAGAGCATCTTCTTTCTCCCATTTTAATCTAACCTTTAGCCTGTTTCTTCTTCTTCTCAGGAGAGAAATTCTCTGGCTACGTTCAGGAATAAAGGAAAGATATTGGGCCCTGACTAATTTATTTATTTCTTTATTTAGGTAACGAAGGTCAGAAGGGATTTTAGGAATTGGCTTTCTTGATTGTGGCTTTTGAACTTTAGCTTTTAAAGTTTGTAAAAAAGACACAAAATAGAGTAGCTCTCTACCTTCCCATAAAATTAAATTCTCAGCTGTGTGTTCTAATATATTAGACAAACTTCTAATGGACCCTAAGTTCCAATAACATTTCCCTTTATTATTAATGTTCAATAGATCATTTCCAATTTTCCATGAATCCCTTTGAGATGATGTTGTATTTAGTGTTAAAAGTAAAACATTATGATCACTAAGATCAGTAACTAGAACAGAAAAATCCTCTAAGGAACAAAAGAAGGTACTATCAACTATCATATAGTCGAGAATAGAACCACCATTTCCTAGCTTATGAGTGAAATGGGCGGGAATATCCGAAGGGAACCTTCCATTAATTATAATGCAGTCTACTTTGGATAGACTCTCTAATATTAGTTTCCCTCTTTTATTTATTTTAATGCTCTCCGGGAAGATAGCTTTAGGTATCATAAATGTTTCCTCTCTTATCTTATTCCTAAATATCTCAAGGGCATAATTAGATATTTTACCATTTAGATCTCCTAGTAGTAAAATGTGGGGGGGGAAAGGGGATTCCTGTAAATTTAATATAAAAGAACTAATCATCTTAATACTGGAATTATACTTTACTTCTGGAGGCAAGTAAGCATTTATTATTACAAATGATTTCTGAGAGGCATCCTTGGCGGAATTTATTATGGTTATTGCCTGAAATAATTTATTTGGATCCAGGTAGTGAGTATAATTCCACTTAACCTTGTTGGACAAAAGACAGGCTAACCCTCCCTTTGCTCGGCCTCTCATAGAGGGAATTGCACTACTCTCCAAAACGTAATAATCTTTTACAACCGGGAAATTCCCTGCCAACCACGTTTCTTGCAAACAGATAATATCTGCGTCAAGAGACTGCAAAAATAACAACTTTTCTGAACTCTGGTTTAATCCAGCAATATTCCACGATATTATTTTTAAGTTATCGTTAAAACTCTGAATTCATTCTGGATGCAAAACCCGATTTATCTGATAGGACAGCGGGCAACCAACTCCATTCCTGATCAACATCCTTTACCCTAGTTTGTTTAATGGGTAACGGATTATTAATTATCACCTGTCGGTCATTTTTTGATATCCGTATTTTTAGCTCTTCAGGCACTGCCGTAAGGCCATCAAGAGGACCGGATTTTATGCCTTGATGGAATGACATTTTTTGATATTTATGATTTTCTATTTTAACCGGTATAAAGGGATCAACATCAATTACTCTTATTTGGAATTCTTCTGCCCATTGTAAGACATGGTTTGTTACCAATTTTGAGTAAAATTTTACCCGTGTTATCCTTCCGTTCTCAGAATTTATTAATGTAATTATGTCTAGATCTACAGACTGAATCAATTTTAAGCTTTCTATTTCGTGAAAGCACTTAACTAGGGCAGATCTATTTAAAATAAGATCTGGATCAAAAATAGGTATGAAATCAAGAAAAAGAGTATCCACATTGTTTCTAATCTTAGGTACTGTTTTAGATATATGTTCAGTTGCAACAACATCTGAAAAAGCAATAGCCAAAGGGTTAAGAGATGACTTTGGTTTGGAATCTATAGTTGGAGTTAGGTTTTTTTCCTTCACCACTTTAGTTTGCTCATCAAGATGTTGTTGACTTATATGAAAATGATAATCTTCTTGTATCTTTGTGGGGATTGATTTTAATATTATCGAAGGCTCATGTAACAATTTAGAATCAAGATCCACTGGATTAGAGGTATCCAGCGAGGGTTCTTGTTCACAATCAAAAATTATTTTCCTTTGCCTTTTTTTGTAAAATCTACGGTTTGGTTTTCTTTTTTTGCATCGTTGTTTTTTTATGCTTCTATTTCCTTTTTTTCCTCCCTTAATGATGAATTTTTTTCTGAAGAAGTAGGAGGAATTGGAGTTTCTTTATTTGATTGCGAAATGAAAATTGGGAAGATGGGGGGTAAAACATTAGTTGAATTATTCTCTGTAGGCAATAAAGTCTCGATCTCCTGGCTAATAAAAGCTACGCAATTACCATTAGGTGGATTCTCATTCCTGTGTACAGATGGTTCGAGAGTAACTGCAGTATTAGTATTAGTCTTAACCAGGGGATCTGACGATAAAAGTACCTCAGGGGTTGCTTTTATATTTTTTATTTCCCCATTTACTTCCATACCTAAATTATTTGATGAAGTGATTATTTTTTGGTCAAAGACGCCATCCAATTCTATTTTGTTACTCAGCAGTGCCTTTAAAATCAGTGTTACTGTGTCTAATACATTATCTGATCCATTAACCATTCTTTCCAATAGCTGTAAAATTGATGAAATAAGCCGTTCTAAAGAAGATAAAGAATTCGAAATTACATTATCTTCTCTTATAAAAGAATTTCCTAGATCTTTGTTATGGATATGAGTAGGGCTGAGAAATAAATTCATTTCAGGGGTGGAAAACTCAGAGTTTTTTGACGGAGTACTACTATACAGATGTAACCTAGGAGTAGTTATAATATCCTGTGGATGAGAGGGGTTCTGTGTTTTTATTGATTCTTTCTGAGACTCTAGATTTATATCAGGGAGGGTGTAATCCTCTGGAAGGATATGCAAGGGGGAGGAAATTTTAGAATAGATTTTTTGGTTTACTTTAGAAGGAGAGGGAAAATTGTGTACTAGAGCCACAACAGGAAAGACAGAAGTGCTACCTAAATCAGCAACATCCACTGCCTTTTCTTGGGTTTCAAAAAGATAGTTAGTGTCTCCCTCTTGATTTTTATTTAGTATATCATCTGGGGGGGGTAAAACAATGATACCTGATAGTGTACTATCGTTTTTAACAACAGGGGAATCTTGTACATATTCCTTACAATTGATGTTAATAGTTTTCGTAGGGGCCCCCTCCTGGTCTACTTTCTCCTTACCCTTATCCCACAAGGAATAAAGTTGACATTTACTCTTTAGTTGTAAAGCAGAACCATCTTTGTTTCGTAATGGATTATATTTGGTTTTGGAACAAGCTCTACCAACTAGAACTCTTCCTGATCTCAGTTTCTTGGTAGTCATGCTGTCTAGAGGAACAATGTACAATATCACTCTGATTGTTCAACAATCACACTAAAGGCGGGTGGCCCAGCCCAGCCTCAATCGGTCTCTGTCGGTCACAGTCGGTCCCGCCCTTGTTCCGGGCTTCTCCCGGCGCCCTCCCGCGCGCTCCCGCGCAGCGGAACACCCTTTTTGTAAATATACTGGCTGATTGGTGAGGGGAGGAGCCTGCAGGGAGAGCGTCCCAGCTGTTACTAATTGGGAGTTGTGGGCGCTCCTGGGACTTGGAGTCCTGCGCCCACAACACGCTCACAGCCCTGCAGGTCCCAGCACCCAAGAGAAGGTTCAAAACACTGGCGCTGTATGGAGATAGCCTCTGGCGAAGCGGGACCCGCGCAGCGGGTACCGCGAGTTGTAATTTGAAGAGAGGCAAAGAGTTCTGTACTCACAAGCAACACGGTGATCCAAAAGTCCAAATAGCGGCAAGAAAGCAGAGAAATCCGCAGGTACAGGCAAGGAGGCAGGTTTTCACAGCGTTGCCTAACAAGGGGAGGAGCCTGCAGGGAGAGCGTCCCAGCTGTTACTAATTGGGAGTTGTGGGCGCTCCTGGACTTGGAGTCCTGCGCCCACAACACGCTCGCAGCCCTGCAGGTCCCAGCACCCAAGAGAAGGTTCAAAACACTGGCGCTGTATGGAGATAGCCTCTGGCGAAGCGGGACCCGCGCAGCGGGTACCGCGAGTTGTAATTTGAAGAGAGGCAAAGAGTTCTGTACTCACAAGCAACACAGTGATCCAAAAGTCCAAATAGCGGCAAGAAAGCAGAGAAATCCGCAGGTACAGGCAAGGAGGCAGGTTTTCACAGCGTTGCCTAACAAGGGGAGGAGCCTGCAGGGAGAGCGTCCCAGCTGTTACTAATTGGGAGTTGTGGGCGCTCCTGGGACTTGGAGTCCTGCGCCCACAACACGCTCGCAGCCCTGCAGGTCCCAGCACCCAAGAGAAGGTTCAAAACACTGGCGCTGTATGGAGATAGCCTCTGGCGAAGCGGGACCCGCGCAGCGGGTACCGCGAGTTGTAATTTGAAGAGAGGCAAAGAGTTCTGTACTCACAAGCAACACGGTGATCCAAAAGTCCAAATAGCGGCAAGAAAGCAGAAAAATGCAATAGGTCTCGGATTTATTTGAGTTAGAGGAAATGGCATTGTAAATGGCAATGTCTTTTCGCCATGTGTTATGGAGTGTATGTATGTAGTGTGTAATGGAATTATGTGGTTTGGATTGGAATTGGAGCAATGGTAGCATGCTGAGCTTTAGATGATTATGTTTAAAAGTAAAGTTTGCAATACTGCCATTGGTACAATAGTTAATTGTGGATTCGTTAACAATTGATGTGTGTAGTGATGGATGTTGGTGGCTGTTGGTGTGCACTGACGGGTCGTGGTGTGTGCCTGGTGAAAGCGTGCACTGATGGCTGGTGGTGTGTGTATGCCTAGTGAAAGTGTGCACTGATGGTTGGTGGTGTGTGTGTGCGCCATGTGAAAGCGTGCAGTGACGGCTGGTGGTGTGTGTGAGCTTGTTGAAAAGCTGATTACCCTGCGTACTCACATACTGATTACCCTGCATATTGAAACACTGCTCACCCTGCACACTCACACACTGCTGGCCCTGGACACCTACGTACTGCTCACCCTGCATACTCACACACTGCTCACCCTGCACACTCACACACTGCTGGCCCTGGACACCCACATACTGCTCACCCTGCATACTCACATACTGATCACCCTGCATACTCAAACACTGCTCACCCTGCATACGCACACTCTGCTCACCCTGCACACTCACACACTGCTGGCCCTGGGCATCCACATACTGCTCATCCTGCACACTCACACACTGCATGCTACTGTACTGCTGGAACCAGTGCGCCTGTACTGTGTGTTCTGATAGATACATCTGCCGTGTGGATTCCTCACCTTGTGAATATCCCCTTGCGTCAGCAACATTCGGAAATTCTTTTTGTAGCTTCGCGCCGACGTGGATCCGGACGTCACAGAGGCACGGCACCGCTCGCGACTCCGCTGACGTCACCGACGCCTATAACAGGCCCAAGCCGGGGTGATGACATCAGTTCCCTTTTTTCCGCGTCGTCGACGCTAATGGTTTTCAGGGATCGTACTGTAGCTTTACAGTAACTTTGTTACTATTATCCTGTTATTGTGTCTATCTTTATCTGTACTGCTGGAACCAGTGCTCCTGTACTGTGGGTTCTGTGTTCCTGCACTGCTGGGACCAGTGTTCCTGCACTGCTGGTACCAGTGTTCCTGTACTGCTAGGACCAGTTCTCCTGTACTGCTGGGACCAGTGTTCCTGTACTGTGGGTTCCATTCTTCTGTACTGCGGGGGACCAGTGTTCCTGTACTGCTGGGACCAGTGGTCCTGTACTGCTGGGACCAGTGTTCCTGTACTGCTGGCACCAGTGTTCCTGTACTGCTGGGACCAGTGTTCCTGTACTGCTGGGACCAGTGTTCCTGTACTGCCGGGACCAGTGTTCATGTACTGTGGGTTCTGTGCTTCTGTACTGCTAAGACCAGTGTTCCTGTACTGCTGGGACCAGTGTTCCTGTACTGCTGGGACCAGTGCTCCTGTAATGCTGGGACAAGTGCTCCTGTACTGTGATTTCCGTGCTTCTGTACTGCTAGGGCCGGTGTTCCTGTACTGCTGGGACCAATGCTCCTGTACTGCTGGAACCAGTGCTCATGTACTACTGGAACCAGTGCTCCTGTACTGTTCCATGCTTCTGTACTGCTGGGACCAGTGTTCCTGTACTGCTGGGGCCAGTGTTCCTGTACTGTGGGTTCCGTGCTTCTGTACTGCTGGGACCAGTGTTCCTGTACTGTGTGTTCCGTGCTTCTGTACTGCCGGGACCAGTGCTCCTGGACTGCTGGAACCAGTGTTCATGTATTGTGGGTTCCGTGCTTCTGTACTGCTGGGACCAGTGGTGCTGTACTGTGTGTTCCATGCTTCTGTACTTCTGAGACCAGTGTTCCTGTACTGTGTGTTCTGTGCTTCTGTACTGCTGGGACCAGTGCTCCTGTACTGCTGTCACTTGCTCTGCTGTCACTCTCACTCTGCACTCACTCTCACTCTGCTGTCACTCTCACTCTGCTGACACCCTCACTCTGCCGTCACTCTCACTCTGCCGCCACTCTGCACTCACTCTCACTCTGCACCCTCTCTGCACTCTCTCTGCACTCTCTCTGTACTCTCTCTGCACTCACTCTGCACTCACATTGCACTCACTCACACTCTGCACTCACACTCACTCTGCACTCAATCTGCACTCAATCTGCACTCACTCTGCACTCACACTCACTCTGCACTTACTCTGCACTCACACTCACTCTGCACTCACACTCATTCTGCACTCACACTCACTCTGCACTCACTCTGCACTCCCTCACTCTACACTCACTCTGCACTCACACTCACTCTACACTCACTCTGCACTCACACTCACTCTGCACTCATACTCACTCTGGACTCACTCTGCACTCACACTCACTCTGCACTCTGCACTAACTCTGCACCCACTTTGCACTCACTCACTCTGCACTCATTCTGCACTCATGCTCACGCTCACTCTGCACTCACTCTGCACTCACTCTTCTCACACTATGCTCACACTCTGCTCACACTCTGCTCACACTCTACACTCACAATCTGCACTCACACTCTGCACTCACACTCTGCACTCAAACTCTGCACTCACACTATGCACTCACACTATGCACACTCTGCACTCACTCTGCACTCACACTCTGCACTCACTCTGCACTCACACTCACTCTGCACTCACACTCACTCTGCACTCACACTCACTCTGCACTCACTCACCCTCACTCTGCACTTGCACTCACACTAACTCTGCACTCACTCTGCACTCACACTCACTCTGCACTCACACTCACTCTGCACACACTCTGCACTCACACTCTGCACTCACACTCTGCACACTCACTCTGCACTCACACTCACTCTGCACTTACACTCACTCTGCACACACTCTGCACACACTCTGCACTCACACTCTGCACTCACTGCACTTACTCTCACTGTGCACTCACTCTGCACTCACACTCACTCTGCACTCACTCTCACTCTGCACTCACTCTCTGCACTCGCACTCACTCTGCACTCTCTCTGCACTCACTATGCACTCTCTCTTCACTCGCTCTGCAATCACTCTGCAATCACTCTGCACCCTCTATGCAATCACTCTGCACTCACTCTGCACTCACTCTGCACTCACGCTCACTCTGCACTCACACTGCACTCACTCTGCACTCACACTGCACCCACTCTGCACTCACTCTGCACTCACACTCACTCTGCACTCACTCTGCACTCTGCACTTACTCTGCACTCACTCTGCACTCTGCACTTACTCTGCACTCACTCACTCTGCACTCACTCTGCACTCACTCACTCTGCACTCACTCACTCTGCACTCACTCTGCACTCACGCTCACTCTGCTGACACTCTGCACTCACACTCTGCACTCACACTCTGCACTCACACTCTGCACTCACATTCTGCACACTCACTCTGCACTCACTCTGCACTCACACTCTGCACTCACACTCTGCACTCACTCTGCACTCACACTCACTCTGCACTCACACTGCACTCACTCTCACTCTGCACTCACTTGAACTCCTTCTGCACTCACTCTGCACTCTCTCACTCTGCACTCACTCACACTCTGCACTCATTCTGCACTCACTCTGCACTCACTCACACTCTGCACTCATTCTGCACTCACTCTGCACTCACTCACACTCTGCACTCATTCTGCACTCACCCTGCACTTACTCACACTCTGCACTCATTCTGCACTCACTCTGCACTCATTCTGCTTTCACTCTGCACTTACTCACACTCTGCACTCATTCTGCACTCACTCTCACTCTGCACTCACACTCTGCATTCACTCACACTCTGCACTCACTCACACTCTGCACTAAAAAGTGCATTTCTTTAACATGTAGAAGCTGTGACATTAATATGTCACATTATATCAATGCACTGGGAAGTACTTATTTATCAGACTGTTTTTAAACATGAACCATTAGTGAAATCAGAAACAAGACAGTTGACGTATAAACCTGAACGTTGCCCAGAGTATCACAGAGCAGTACTGCAGCGTATTCACCTCAGGACGGATTCTGAACACTTGCTCCAGACATCGGAGCACTTTCTATCCCTCTCAACTCAACATCAGGAGCAGTAACACCGGAGAGGAGGGGCTGCGGGGTCTTGAGGAAGAAGCAAAACCAAAGTGTGTCAGGAGGCAGCGCGGTCTGTCTGTCTGTCAGCATCACCCGAAGAGACAAACACATAAAATAGCGAGAACCACACAAGGGGCAGGAAACCACAGCAGCCCAAGGTGCCTGGAAGGGGCGGGTCTGCAGTGCACTCCAAGCGCATGATGACGTGTCATGCCCAAACTGTCTTTAAGGGGTGTGGCGGAACTGCCACAGCAGCCGACTTTGGAGCTGAGGGGTCCAGGTTCGAGTTTCGGCATCGGCTGAACTCCTGTGATTCTGGCAAAGCATTTCATCTCACAGCGCCTGGAGACCCGCACGAGTCTTTAGCACTATACAAATCCGATTATTATGATTCTATTACACACGCGACTTTCTGAATAAAAAGTCAGCAATAAATGTCAAGTTTCAGAGTGGTCGCCAGTGACTGCTGTGGGTATTTCGGTGTTGTGGCGTGCATGTGGTCACGCGAGCTTGAGAGTGGCATGTGCTTGGTCATTTATGCTTGGCAGTGGCATGCACTTTTTGCAGTTAGCTAGGCAGTTCGCTAGTCAGTTAGCAGGCAGCTAGCATTGGTGGCAGCATAGGTGATGAGACAACAGGGAGGGGAGGTGCGAAGTCGGTGGATTTATTTATGCTATTTTATATAGCGCGGACTTTACCCGAAGGTGACAGAGCACTCGACAAAAGCAACAGAGCTGATATAAGAGAACATTACAAGTGAACAAATCACAGAAGCAAAAGTTACAATACCTGAGGCAATAGTGACAATTGTGAGTGTACAACGTGCAAGAAGTAGCAAGAACAGTGGGGAGGTTCATTCTGTGAGGGTCAGAATGTCAGACTGAAGTCAAGCTTTGACCGGGAGGCGGCATGCGCACACACACAGCAGAGAAAGCGAGGCTTCGTAGAGCAGACAGCAAAGAATGGTGCACGCGCGCCCAGCATCTGTCTTTAATTACCGCGAGCCATGACAGCTGGAAATTGAAGAAATATGGCCTTCAGCTGCTCGTGTCCGCACGGAATATGCACGAGGCGGAGCAACTCTACCGCCTATGGCCTATTGCGTGCTGTCTTATAAAAAGACAGGCATGCGAGGCGCAATTATCATGCAGCTGCCAAAAAAATGGCAAAAATCACAAGCATTCTGGAATCTGTTAGGTACGATTTTCGCAGCCCTCAGAAAAGGACTCTTAAGCCACACCCACTTCGTGGGACGTAGGCCGAGCCCTAAAAAGCATGTAAACATTCAGTAAAATGCATAGTGACTTTTTAAACTGACGGGCAGTCAGTCAGTCAGTCAAAAGTACTTTATTCGGTTCATAGCAAAAACCATAAAAGTATGCTAAACATCAAAAGTGAAGACCACAGTTAAAAAACAAAAGAAAATTGTGCAAGTTAGCAATCCATACAGTACGTTATCATATGTTAAAATATACACCGGCGGTAAAGCTTTAAAAAAAATTCTGCAAAGGTCGTATAAAAAGAAAACATTAAAACAGACACGAGCAATATAAGAGAGAGAAACTGCAAATATCATATAAAAACACCATTTGGGCATAAAAAACAGATTTAAAAAGGAGACAAAGCGATCGATCAGAGTTCATGAATTCACTGCTATGTACAATAGGTCCACTTGATTTTCCTCTAAAGTCTCATGGCTATTGTCAAGAAATTCGCTATTCTCCCAAATATTCGACAACAACTGTAAGTGCAAAAGGGCAGGTTTAACTTTTCTAAAGCCCTTGTCTTTAATAAGAGGAATAATGTACCTTTTACGGATAGGGCGAAAATATTCGCAAAAGAAGATAAAGTGCACTGTGTCCATAATAGAGAATCCATCACAAGAACAAATCTCCAATTTTGTCTCCTTAGTCCAACCTGGATGATCTGTAAGGAGAAGATGGAATTTGTTCAATCTAAACTTTGTCAGCAGGAATCGGTGGTTTGTGTTATTAACAATTCTTAAAAAGGGTTCTATTTCACTTGAGGTTATTACCAACTGATGAGCCCTTACTGTTGATTTGCCCAGCTCCTTCTCTACTCTAGCCAGGCATACCATCAGCTTGTATGTATCTTTCACCCATTTCACATACCCCTTCAATAGTTTATTCGGCTGATCAAACAGTTCTGGGCAACCCAATTTAACTGCTAGTTTTTTTAACATAGCTCAGCCAGGGGAAGGAGTTACCATGATCCAGGGCTAGACAATCCCTGAGAATCTCATGATTCAATGCCAGTTCGGGGTTTAGCCAAATTAAGATCCATTTTAATAACGGAGCTATGGATATACGATCTTCTAGGTATTTTACCCCACACTCTTGATGAACGATATAGCTAGAGGTTGACTGGGGGACGGATAAGATGGTTTTCAGAAACTTATCCTCTGCCACCTGCAAGGCCTTTACATTTTTAAACCCCCACAAGTCAGTTCTATACATAGCTAAAGAAACATATTTGGCATCATATATCTTCAACACAGCTTGCAACGGCTTCACCCCTAATTTACGGGCAAAACCCAAGACAGCCAAAATGGACCTAGCAAAGGCATTACGTTTAGCAGCCAGTTGGGGCAACCATGTAGACTTGTCATCAAAAATAACCCATAGATATGGGAATTTTGTAACCCTAGACAGAACATTCCCTTCACAGTGTAAAGTCTTAATTCTTTTAGGTTTACTGCCCACAATCATTACGTGCGATTTCAAAAAATTCACACTAAGATCAAGCGCTTTCATAAAGCTCGTAAAAGAATTTAAAAGACATTGCAGCCCTACTGCTGTGCGTGCTATAAGAGCGGTATCGTCCGCATAGAGTAACGCCGGAATGGAATACTTGCCTCCCCTCGGTATATCCTTGCACGCCTCAGTTAAAACAGTACCCAGATCGTTAATATAGAGTGTAAAGAGTAGGGGGGCTAAAATACAGCCCTGCCTAACCCCGTTTGTGATCCCAATCTTACCCGTACAGTTACCCAGGCGGTCATATCTGACTGTAGCCGAGAGGTCTCTATGTAGGTCAGCAAGGAAATACACAATGTTTTTATCAATTCCAAGCTTAAGGAGCAACCCCCATAGTTTGGACCTGTTCACACGGTCAAAGGCCGAGGAAAGGTCCATAAACGCTAGATATAGCGTGCCCTTATTAGCAATTGTGTATTTCCCGATTAATAGTTGAAGGTTTAGGCTTTGAGCTATAGTGCTTCATCCCCTCCTGAACCCAAACTGCAGGCCTGAGAGGGTGTTTGTATCGTCCAACCATTCTGTCAGTTTGCCTTAGACCATCCGACCTAGCACTTTCACAGCAGAATCAATAAGAGAAATTGGGCGATAACAACATGGATCCCCTCTATTTCCTTTCTTAAAAATGGGTACGATGACCGATTCAGACCAGGTACCCGGAATACCTGACTTACAAACCCTATTAAAAACATTAGTTAAAACTATAGAACAAGTCTTGACATTTGTTTTAAGGAGGTCACTGGAACGCCATCAGGGCCTGCAGCCTTATTACTTGTCATCTTCCTGATGGCGTCTGCCACCTCTACCTCAGTAACCACTAAAGTATAGGGATCCACAGTAGGGGTAGGTATGATCCCCTCCCCTAAGTTACCCCCTTCATAGACTGACTTAAAATGAGAGCACCACACCTGTTCCTGAATGCCGCAATCCAATTGATCATTACAAGCATCGTGGAAGAAGGGTTTATTTACAACAGTCCAAAATTTTGAACGGTTCTTAAGCACATCTATAGAGGTTAATTCTTCCCAGGCCGATTCCCTAATTTCCCATCTTCTGGCTTCCAGTGCGTTTTTATAAGCTTTCCTTAATGAGGCCACAATGGCCTTATCCACTGGTTTACTTTTCAGAGCAGCCATCAGTTTTTGATGAGCTAAAGAACAGTTATGATCAAACCAGCCCATCCCAGCAGGGTCCTTCGCTTTACCTGGTCGTCTAAGATCAGCTGCAACTTGGGTACACATTTTTGAATAGGCCTCTAGAACCTCCTCATTCCCTGCTTGCACGTTCATACACGTGTGCAGCTCAGTTCCTACTTTAGTTAATAGACTATTAGAGAAGTCTCCAGGTACAACTCTACTCCATCTGATTCTACGGGCCTGGTCTGTCGGGCGGATTTCAGACTTATCCGTCCTGTTATGGCCTAAATCTGGCTTTTTGATCAGGTCCGTAATACTAAGCACCACTGGGTTATGGTCACTAAAATGTGACCAGATCACCGAATAACCATGGATCTTGTCCCCCAGCGTTGAACTGATAAAAATTTAGTCAATAACTGAATGGCTTCCATTCCCTTTAAAAGTAGGTATCTCCTCATCCACCATAGATGGAAGCATTAAACCGTTATCTGCCCAAAATTTTCAAGGAGATCTCCTTGTGCAGAGTGCTCAAAATGGGTATCCCCTTGCTCTATAGGGCATAATTGATCCAATGCTAAACATTTATCCGGGCAGCCATGAATGTTAAAGTCGCCCAGAACTATGATGAAACAAAGGTTTTTATTGACCTCTATATAATCTGCCCAAAAAAGATTTAGCGAGGCCAGATGATCAGTCATGCGAATTATAAAAATTAATAATTAAAATGCAGCCCACCCCACTGCAAGCAATTTGTACTGTCAAGCAGTGTGGTGATCCTGTATCTAATTGGGTATGGGTACCAGGGATGGTAGCCGAAATTAATGGCACCAGCCCACCCTTCGACCTCCCCATATTTGATGCTACTGCAGGGATAAAATAGGTAGAATAACTGTCTAAACTGAGAATATTCCCTGTATCCCATGTTTCTTGCAGCCCAATAATGTCAGCCGCACCTATGAAATCTCTCCAGATTGGGTCATCTACTTTGTTTTTAAGGCCAACAATATTCCAGGTAGCAAGCCTTAAGCTTCCGCCCATAGCCGGTCGATCCACCCTGTCTAAAAGACAAGTCTTACTTGTTGGTAGATCTGAACTAAGGGCTATAGATCGGGTGGCAGAAGTAAGGGTAACTTCGGGAGAACCTAGTCACTCATTTTCTCCCAGATTTGAAAAAGTATCAAATCTGTTAAAAACTGGTACAGAGAATTCATATGGGCCTTTCCCCTTTAATGAGTTACTATGTGCTGCCCCAATATTATAAGGGGGATAAAAAAATCCCAATTGGAGTACGTTTACGTACTCATGTTGTATTCTGACTGACCCGGCCTGCCTCAGTATATCATCAACCAATCTGGGGGACCTAAAACTTATAACAACGCAATCACCTTCCAAACTTTTCTTAGCCTTACTCACCCAAGGCACCCTTCTTATCATTTTGAAGTTATTGTGCAGGTGATCACCTAACACTGTTTTATTGGACAAAAAGTGAAGGGCTTTACTTTTTAATGAAGTCCAATGTTCGTTGTGGCCATCCTGGGTTTTTGGGACATTAGCCAGGATTATTGTATAAGGGCATGCCTCTGCTGGTAGATGTAATGGCTGCTCTGTTTTGGGAGGTGGTGCCTGAAGGTTTAAACTCCCCACTGGACCCCGGGGACCTTTCTTCCCTCCCTGCGTAGCTCCCGTGGCTCCTGAAATTAAAGATGAACTATTTTGTACTACGACCGGGGCTACAGCTTGTGGTGCGGTTTGTGGAAGTGGGGTAATCATGGAGTCCAACAAGTTATTAACAGAGGTTGTGACTGCGCTCAAGAAGTGAACTACAGGTAGATTGGACCCTGGCTTTTGGCCTTTATAGTCTTTGAGGTGTTTTTCAATTACAATAAGTCGGCCATATTTTTGCTCTAATTTCTCCATTAATGGAGAAGTAAAATGCATGAGTCGTTCTTCTATAAGTCTCATAAAGTCAGACATCTTTCCCCCCTCATTATTTACTACAACCGAGGCAGTGTGTTCATTTATTCCTGCACCCCTGTCCTCAGCACCCTGATGGGAAACGTTTTTTCCCTTACGACCCAGCCCAGATGCAGAATTAATGTTCCTCTGCTGTTTAGCCTGTTGACAACTCCCTTTAGGGGTATTCTTAGCCTTCCTTTTCCCTGAAGTGGTTTTGCTATGATTTGCCGCCATATCTGGCCTAGCCCTTAACTGCCTGGTACAAGTAACCGTGGGGGAGGGAACCAGACTGGTTACAGGTGAAGGGGCGGAAGAAATAGTTAAGCTAACATCTAGTACTGACCCGTTTGGAACTGTATAGGGGTGCATACTATCTGTAAAGGCAACAACTGGAGCGGGTATCTCCGCATTTAATAACGGAGAGACTGTTTGACGAAGTGGGTCCAGGGATAATCTCCTCTCCACTAGCTCAATTTCTTTAGCCAACGCAGATTCTGCTCGTTTCAGGAAGGCCTCAAGAGTCCCCATACCTCCAACCCCAGTACTCGCTTTAGGTTTGGTTTTAGCCATAATAATGTGCTAGTTCTTACTATCAACAATTGACTCTTTAGGAAAAATTGTTCAATATCAATATTGAAGACCCATAGATGTCTCACACCTCACTTGTAGGATAGTTGGCTAATATTGGTCCATAAATCCAAGTGAAGTGGGCCCAGCCCGGCCTCCTATGGCCTCTGAGGGCCTCTGAGGGCCCGCCCTTTGCCCGGGCTTCGCCCGGCGCGACCCGCGCCGCGGGAGGCGGAAGATGTTAAATAGTGCCGGTGTGCGTGTGGGCGGTCCTGAGCACAGGTGGTAACATGCACGGACTCCTGGGCAATGGAGTCCCGTGCAGCGTGCTAGATTGTCCCCACAACAGGAACGCAGCAAGTCCCTTGGCGCTGAACCCCTCCAGGGGCGGCAGACAGCTCCGGTGACGGTGTGCCAGGTCAGCGAAGTGGGCAGGTTTCGATCAGATAGAACCTATTATCCTGTTTTCATTTACTTTCAAATAAAATATGAGTTTCAGCCAAAACATACTATCTTGTAAACAGTTAATATTAAAGTGCATAGTGCATTTACGAACCACCATAAGATGGAGATAAATGTTTTAAACATGCTCAGGGGGTAAAAAACAACACAGGGTCTTAGAGGTGTAAATGTGGAAGAAAGAGGACAATTATTTTCCAACTAACCTCCTTAAGCGAATTGCAGCGGAAATAAATCTATATATCTTTTCGCAAATATATTCTAATTTAAGTAGTCAGATATATAACAAGGCTGGCCTATATTTTCTGATGTTCAAGACCCACAAGAGTGGTAAAATGAATTCCATGTGTGGATTATTATATGTCACAGAAGAAAAAAAAGTGCAACATGTTCTGGCTTGACTTACAATCACAAGGGCAGGGATCCAAATTGCCATCATGATAGGTATGACCAGAATACAACACCAATAAATGAGCAATGCCGAATCTGAATTAGTAAGATAAAAAATGTTAGCCTCATTTTAAAGGCAGCCCTTCCTTGCAGGCTTGTTATAGAAAAAAACGGAGTCAAAATTCGGCATTGAAGTTCTTCCAGTGCCTAAAACTACCTTTGTATTACATATAAGGTATCTCCTAGTTGCCCCAAAGGTAGTGTGCCTTGTTATAAAAAGCAGGGACATTATAAAGAATGCCTTATTGTGGGGGCGTGGCTAGCAGCCCAAGATGGTGGTCGCATAAGCGGCGTGCTTCGGGCCCGTGTTGTAAATCCGTTCATTTAACCATGATACCTGCCATCCCGGAAGAGTGACAAGGTGCCAGGATGCTGCTGATGCCAGACTGGGCGTAAGAGTGTGTCCGAATTGAGTTCTCCCAGCAAGTACCAGTCTGCCGCCCCTGCTGAGGCCTGAAACTCTGAGAGTTCTCTTTGCATATTGCGCCATGGCTGGCACCGCCCTCTGGGCCCAGAAGACAACATGAGTGCCCCCGATATCGGCCCTGCAGAGAGACATGGTGCAGCGGACTGTGGAGTGAACACCAAGGCCCCAAAATGTCCCGGAGCGGTGAGCATCTACCCCCCTCAGCTGAGGGCTGTAATTGAGGCAAGGTGAGGTGGAAACTGCAACACAGGGAATCTGCGAGGCCCAGTGCTGCACCATCGTGTAACTCCGGCTGGAACACCCCAGGAGCACCTTGTTGAAGCGAGGCACTACCACAGCTTCGGGTTCGTGAGCACCCATTGTGAGTGCTGCTGACCACCCCGAGAGCCGGCCAGTGGGTGCGGGGAGCTGCGGAGACCTGGCGACTTCCTACTGGGGCCGTCCTACATAATCCTGGAGCTCCTTTGAGTGCTTTCTTTCCCCTCTCCCCCCCCGGGACGGGGGGTGGCGGATAGACAAGGGGATAGATTAGACCTTACCCGGTCTGTTATAGTTGGATTACTTGAAGGCAATCGAGTGTCTGGCAATCCTAAGTCCGGAACCGGTGGGGGTCTCCGCCTGTGGTGTGCACAGTGTTGGAGATGGGCAGGTGGACAATGCCCACTACAGCAATGCCCTTTTGCCGGTTGCGTGGACCCCACGGCAGAAGGACTGAGGATCCACAATGTGACTGCAAATTCTGGGTGTATATAGGGGTGAATTCACAGCCCATTTTATACAGCGCGATTACTTGGCCAACAACAATGGGACATGTGAAAGCAAAATCTGCTGCAGCATCAGGGAGGGCCGGGTCCTTGACACTGCCCTCTGAAGCCTCCTCTGTGCACTCTCGCTGGGAGAGGGTGGAGCCCAAACCCCCCTCCAGACAAGCTGGACATGATATTACAGAAAATTCCGGATTCTAGAACAGCAATTGCACAGCAGCTGGGTAATATCTCTGCAGGGCTTAATTTGCTGAAGGATGATCACAGAAATTTGGCTGATAAGGTTAAGGCCTCTGAACAGACGTTGGAAACCGCAGTACCAAAGGTGAGAGGGCATGATGAGCAAATCCAGCACATGCGCCAGCTGATAGAGAGCCTTCAAGCCTGCGCAGACGAGGGAGAAGGGAGGCCGCTGGAACAATCTCAGAATAGTGGGCCTTTCTGAGGGATCAGAGGGTCTACAGCTGACAACGTTCATTGAACATTGGCTCAAAACCAAAGTTGCTCCCACAGGCCTGTCAGAGCTTTTTACGGTGGAACGTGCCCATCAGGTTCCCACTAGAAAAACCATTCCTAGTGCAAATCCCGACCAATTCTTGCCAAGATACTGAACTATAAAGACTGAGACCACCTGCTACAAGCAGCTCGTGCCAATGACCCGATACAGTTCAACAACACTAAAGTTTCAATTTCACAGACTACACTTTAACTGTCCAACGCAAGTGCTCCTCACTTATGGAGGTCAGGGCTCGTATCCATATGGCTGGCCTTGTGTTCGCTCTCCTATTTCAGGCCAAGTTAAAGGTCATCCAGAACCAACGCTCCTTCTTCTTTGACACGCTTCAGGGTGCATGGGACTGGCTTGACAGGAACTTCTCCGAAACCTTGGGCACTGGGCGCTGTGAAAGATCACAGCAGAAATCAGAGACTGCCACACAGATGCAGAAAAGGATTAACTACACAGAGCACCACGACTGGTGCCCCCTCTGCCCAGGTGGTCTTGGAGGGCAGGCAAGAGGCCCTCCTCCAATCAGCATCTGATATTAAGTCTGCCCACCCGCCTATCAGCTCCAGTCCCTCGGAGGAGGTAACTTCGGACTAGGACTGGATAGTATGGTGCTGCTTCCCTCAGTATCCAGGCAGCTAAATAATGACCTGCTGGACTGAAAATATTCTGTAATGGCTAGGGGGGGTACACTCATGTCAGCTAATGTATGCTGGCCCTGTGAATGTAGTGAAGTAGTGTGGCTCACTGGTTAGAGGCTCACTGGTTAGAGGCGGTTAGTGTGGCTCACTGGTTAGAGGCGGCAGACCCGAGAGCAGAGGACGGCCCGGGACCAGGGTTCGATTCCCGGTGCGGCAGGTCTCTGGACCAGGGTGCCCACTCTGATCAGCGATCACACTCGGCAACTCTGGGCATTAGCTTGCCTCATCTTCACTAACGGCCCCATCAGACCGCCGGGGATGCCTGGTCTCACCCTGGAGATACCCATTAAGGGACCATCTCTCAGGGAAGCCAGGAAGGGTTTCGCAGCGGTCGAAGCGCCTTGGGACCCCACGGGTAAGTAGTGCGCTATACAAATGCCTATACATACATTTACATATTAACCCAGCCAGTGGTTTGCGACCTGGGTCCTGTAAAACACTATGCTATGGTGATACTTGCCTAGGGACACGACTTCAGGTCAAGCTGTCAACTCTTGTGGCCCGGCTCGTCCTGGGCTGAATCACCTACTGCATATGGCCTACACATCTTCCACATCAGTAGCCTGCCCCACAAGCGAAAGCACTTGTTATTGTACCATTCAATATGTTACTGTTTAGCATTCAGTTTGTTCGACCGAAGTTGACTTGTTTGACCGAGTATTTGGATCATGTTTATTTGTTTAAGTTGATGCTGGTCTGCTCACTAATACTCTGGGGAGAGGGATTGTGGGGTGAGGGGGCAGATGGTATTCATTCCTTTCATAAATGGCATCTGTAGATAAATCATACACTATTATCTCCTGGAATATACAGGGTATGGGCTCGATTCACAAGCGGCTCAGGATATTGGCTCAAATGCACCGACACTGTGCTCAAATAGTATACCTACAAGAAACGCATTTAATGCCCTCTGAAACTCTTATTACAAAGAAGGTGTAGGGGTCAACTGTATTTGACTGCCTATTCCACTTTCTCACGTGGGGCAGCGATATGGCTTTGTGCTGGGATCCCGTTCTCTGATCGTAAAATAGATGACCAAGGTAGATATGTGTTATTACAGGGCACTTTGGATGGTAGGCGAGTGGTACTGGAGTCTATACATGCACCTAACATAGATCAGGAAGCTTTTCTGTCCTGCCTGTCAAATGCTCTTTCGGGATGGATGCAACATCCATGGTTGTTGGGTGCAGAATCCTATCTCAATGGTTAGGCGGGTGGAACTTACTAGATGTATAGAGACTCCAACACAACAACATTTTTGAATATTCCTTTTTTACACACCTACATAGCCTACATACTCGCCTAGTTCGATTTCTCTGCACACCGGACCTACTCCCTTCTATATCGCATAGCACTTACTTAGGGAAGATCATCTCAGACCATAACCCGCTTGAATTAACAATAAACCGGGGGCCGGGTTCCCTCTCTAATTCCGACACGGCGCTTGCAATCTTTATTATTAGATGACCCAGTATTTAGAGACACCATGGCTATGTCCATCACCTTGTACTTTACTGACAACGAGGGTACGGCTGCAACGAGATCTATAGAATGGGAGGCCTTTAAGGTGACAATTTGGGGAGTCTCAATGGGGCAGTGGTGGGTGCCAGAAGTGAGATTATTTGAGATATTAGGGATTTAGAGGCAACTTTGCGATCACTACAAATAGCGGCCCAGACAGACGTAGGTGAAGAACAGAAACTGCAGGAGGCAACAGTGAAATATGTGAAATTGCTGGTGCGCCTGAGGCTAATTGATCTAAATTAATATCCCTTGTGCTCACATGCAGAGGCAGACAAATCCAGCACATTGCTAGCTTACTGAATATGACCGCAACCTACACCTATACTGGCAGTATATGATAGATATCACACATTGGTTACCACACAGGTGGAAATCAATGGGGAATTTCAGGACTATTATACGCATCTCTTTGAGGCTCCCCCAGCATGTATCTGAAGCTACTGATGAGTTCCTTGCATCCATCTCACTTTCTGTTGCCCCATTTGTAAGTGTTGAAGACTTGGAAGCTGTTCTTACTTTCGCCCAAGATTCATGGAGTGATAAAGGAACTTGCTCGTAATAAAATGATTGGTCCCCAAGCTATTGCAGTTCACTTGAAGAGGGAGTCCTCCCACCCACAACTAGGGAGGCGATAGTGACTTCCTTATTAAAGCCTGACAAACCCGATTGGACCTCTCTTCCTATAGACCCCTATCTATTCTAAACACAAAATACAAAATCCTCAGTCAAATGTTCGCGTCACGGCTACTTCCCCTTCTTCCTAGGCTAATACATACCAACCAGTGTGGCTTCTGGACTTAATACTTCCCTGAATATTTGTTTTTTCTTTGCTTTAATGCATGCGGTTCATGCTCACTCCACATTCAACATGCTTTTGATACTCTTAGCTGGTCCTATATGCTTGCAACACTTGAGAAGTTTGGGATCCCTCCCAACTTGTGTCGATGGGTGAAGCTACTCCACACCAGGCCAACAGCGTGAGCAAAAACAAGTTCCAACATCTCCCCCGCATATCTTTTGTGGGACTCACCAATGCTGCCCCCTCTCACCACTATTGTTTGTATTGGCATTGGAGCCCTGTTCTCAACATTTACGCCAAGTAATGAGGGCATATGGTATATTCACTCAGTATCACTTTATGACGATGACATGGTAATATATTTTAAAGACATGCAATTAGTTTTACATCCTATAGCTACCCTGCTGACTCAGTTTGGGTCCATATTGGGTCTACACCTAAATGCCTCGAAATCTATAGCATACTCCTTTTATAATAATTGCAATCTGCCCTATCCAGAGTTTGGTCCAATACAACTTAAGGTGGAACAGATCACATTTAAGTACTTTGGTTTCAAAAAATGTTGAACTATTGCTGATACGTTAGACTGAAATTTGGTCCGCACAAACACCTACTTAAAGTCGCAGGTGGCTTTTTAGACTAACCTGCCACTAACTACATTAGGCCTGCTAGCAGTTGCCAAGAAGGTCATGTTGCCTAGGCTCCTGTATCAATTTGTGAATCTCCCAGTGATGATTCCAGCATGGATCTTCAAGACCTTAGACTCTTTACTGACAAATTTGATATGGGGTTAGGGGCATCATAGGATAGCCCTAGCTAAACTGCAGTTGACTAGTTCTAAAGGAGGTATGGGGGCCCCAGACTTCAAGGCATATTGTATAGTCGGACAGTAACAGTGGCTGGCTTAGTGGCTAGCAGGCCATAATGTGTTTGAAATTGGATACTCTACTCCGTGGCTAAGGCTTGGATTGTTGCAGTCATTGCTTTGCCTCGAATCCAGGAGAATGAGGAATGCTTCTTTCCTTCTCCAGACATCGCTGAGCTATTGGAAACTAGCGCTGAAATATCCCAAAATATCTACTCCATACGCCCCAAATGTTCCCCTCTGTAACTTGCCAACCCTCCAGGGAGTTCTATCGGCCAATAAGTTGAAGCAGTGGGAGGAAGCTGGGGTTGAGACGGTGAGCTCCCTGTTCACGGATGACATCTTGATACCCCACCCGGAGTTTGCGCGAACTCATGCAGTACCTAATAATCTGTTTTTGACCCACGCTGCAATAACTCATTTTATATGCCGGCAGTGGCTGTTGGAGCAACAAGAGCACCCCAGCTTTCAACTATTACAAACACTCCACATAATGGGTCATGGAAGCCACTTGGTCACTTGGTCAGATAGTTGCACCGCGGATTGAGGGAACATTTAGACATCCCACTGGTATCTCTTCACCAGAAGTGGGAGAAAGACATAGCCAGGGAGCTCCCAGACAGAAAGTGGGCAGTGGTTCTAGAATATCCCAAACAAGTCTCTTGCAATGTACCCGACTGCTTCCTCAGACTGTCCTCAATGTCATTTGTGTGATGCCGATTTCACTCATATGTTCTGGGCATGTAAATGTAAATGTAAATGTAGTGTATTTTATATAGCGCACTTCTACCCGGAGGCCTCGTAGCGCTGTATTCATACCGCTGTGGAACCCATCCTGGCTTTCCTGTGAAATGTCCACTCCTGGGCACCCCCAAGGTGAAGCCAGGCATCCACAGCGCTGCTGGGGCAGTTGTGGAGATTAAGCAAGCTATTGCCCAGAGTCACAGAGTGGGACCTGTGGCATCCTGGTCCTGTGTGTCTGTGCCTCATGACATAGCTGCGCTGATGTCATGAGACACTGGATTCTCAGATGGAATGTTATCCTTTGATCAATAAGCAGTTGCTATCCTACTTTATTGCTGGCTGGATGTTCACCTGTGTATGGGATCTATTCTTCAAATAAACCTCTACTTTTTACCTTTAATTTGTGGATCCTTATTTTACATTTGGCGACGCAGGATGGGAAGAAGAAGATAAGATCTCAACACCTATCTCAATTTTTTTTTTTAAAAAGAAAAAGAGACTTGTTCCTTTGGAAATTCCTGGATACCTGGAACAACTTGAGATACTTTGGTGGCATTCAACTTTCAAAGTGGAAGACATTTGAATAACCTTGGACTGGATTTTAGGACTGGATTTCAAGACAAAAGAGACTTCTATTTCCACTTTCAGGGTAAGAAGAAGAATTCAACTTAATTTATAGCGAGGAAACAAAAGCACTGTTAACTTTGTTGGGCTTTATTGGCTTTTTAATTACTGCATCGGACACTTTTGCGCCTATTTTTTACAGCGCATTCGATCTCTGCAACTTGCATTTTTCGAAAGAGTGTCCTACCTTTCAACGTCTTCGCAAGCGTCTCCTCGAGCGAGCGTCCCCAGGAGCGAGCTGCCTCTTCCAACAGAACGCCATTGCCAGAATCTCGAAGCTTTGAAAAACAAACATCTTGCTTCGCTTCTTGACTCTTCGCAAAGCCGGCCGGGAGGCACGCAAACGTGCCGCAAGGCACCCTGGGAGCCACGCAAACGTGGCCGCCATCTTGGATTGGTGAATTCTTCGGTTTCCACTTCACATTATACGCGTTACTCTCTAATCGCGTTATGAACATCGCTGGTCATCGCTATTCTTCTATTTTACCTTGAACTCGTTTATTATCACATTTATGTGTACAAAATTTGCCAAGTTCTTTTTCAACGATTTAAAGGTACTGTTTTCTTAATCCTTTCTCCTGACACACTCACTGGAAACTTCTGTTGTGTATTCTACCACTATGACACACACACATTTTAGACAAGCTGTTGTGTGTCCTGCTAATTGCTCTTGTGTGTCCTACCACTGTGACACACACACATATTAGACAACCTGACATTAGTCAACCTGTTGTGTGTCCTGCTACTGTGACACACACACATTGTAATTTGATACACTTACTTGGAACTGACTTTGTGTGTTCTACTGTGACACACACACATAGTAGACATCTCTTTTCTTATTTTCATTTTGTGCTCTATTTTTTTATCTAACAACAATATGCAAAATGTCACTGCTCCCCCTTTCTTTTTTTCCTCACCTGGGGATCCTCCTATTAGATGGAAAAAATGGCGTAAAGTGTTTGAAAGGTATGCAAGGGTGTGTGGTTCTAGCTTGAGTGCTGAAAGAAAGACAGCTCTACTTTTACACTGTTTGGGGGCAGAGGGACAAGAGGTATTCGATCATTTGACTGACATTGATGACGGTAGTTTAAATGAATATGAAATTTGTATTGCAAAACTGGATGAGCATTATCTTCCTAGAGTCAGTACAATTTTAGAAAGATATCATTTTGGTCGAAGAACACAAATGGAAGTGAAAATGAAGATAATCTGGATGAACACCTAGATTGTGGACAAATTTATATTCAAACTGTAAGTGCTGAGGAAGCAAAGAATTCCCCTTGTGATGAAATTTTGGTGGAAGGTTATCCCACCAAAGTTTTGTTCGATTCTGGGGCAAAAATTACTATTGTAGCAAAAGATTTTTTTTTGAGTAAGTTGGGACATAAACTTGAGCTCTCACGCCCCGATATAAGACCATTTGGTTATGCTGGTCAACCCATTAAACTACTTGGGGTTTTTGAAGGTATGATTAATTATAAGAATAGGTTGGCCAAGGCAAAAATTTATGTTTCTCAAAAAGGAGATAGCATAATAAGCTGGTTTGCTCTCAAAGATTTGGGTGTTATGCTTGATCCGAACTCGACACCTCCCATTCTTCTAAAACAGCCCTTTCCCTGCACACCTCAAATTGTTTCATTAGTTTCTCATGATTTCACTAGTGAACTGAAAGCCAAATTTCCTAAAGTTTTTTCGGAAAATTTGGGATGTCTTAATGACTATTGTCATCGTATCATCTTGAAGAAAGATGCTGTACCTGTCTGCTGCAAAGTGCGAAATGTACCTGTAGCAGTCAGAGAACAAGTTAAAGATGAACTTGATAAGCTGGTCAAGGGAGGCATTATAGAAACAGTAGAGGGAACGGAGTGGGTTGCCCCGATTGTCGCAGCCAAGAAATCGGACAACTCTCTCCGTCTCTGTGTTGATTTAAGAGAACTCAACAAGTGTGTGGTTACTGATCATTATCCTCTACCCAAGATTGCGGACATGCTTATGCTACTTAAAGGTGCTAAAATTTTCAGCACCATTGATCTAAGGTCCGCGTACCATCAGATTAGGTTGGAAGAGGATTCGAAAGACTTAACCTCTTTTGTGACACCTTATGGCACTTTTAGGTTCGTTAGACTACCATTTGGTTTAGTGTCAGCCGCATCGGTTTTTCAGAGGGCGTTAGAGAAGGTCTTAAAAGGATTACATGGTGTCAGAGTCTATCAGGACGATATTCTTGTGTTTGGCATAGATAATTCTCAACATGATTTTAAGTTATTTGCTGTTCTAGGAAGGTTGTGTGATGCAGGTTTGACTGTCAAGATTGAGAAATGTAAATTTAGAAAAACTTCCATTGATTATCTAGGTCACACTATTACAGAAGGAGGAATTTTGCCTAAGGAAAATCTGATCTCTACCATTTCCAAGATGTCTCCCCCACAGAACAAGGAAGAGTTGATGAGTTTTTTGGGACTTGCTGAATATTATAGCAAGTTTGTGAAAGACTTTGCCTCTTTGTGTGCCAATATGAGATATTTGTTGAAGAAGGGTGTAGATTTTATTCGGGGAGAGAAATGTCAGCACGAGTTTGAGGTCGTCAAGGAGAGGCTAGCTTCTGCTCCGAAATTGAGCAGTTTTGATCCTTCTGAGAAATCTATTTTGATTACTGATGCAAGCCTGAAAGGTTTAGGTGCGGTGCTTGTACAGAAATTTGAAGGCATTGAGAGGGTCATTCTTTTCTTGTCGAGGAGTTTAAAGGGAGCTGAAACTCGATACTCAGTGATTGAGCGTGAAGCTCTTGCTGTCTACTGGTCAGTCAAGAAGCTTAAAAATTTATTGTGGGGAACCAATTTTGAGGTCAGGACAGATCACAAGCCACTTTGTGAAATTTTAAAGAAAAAAGGTATAGATGCGGTGTCTGGTAGGATCACAAAATGGGTTGTTGGTTTACAAGATTATGATTTTAGTGTGAAGTACCTACCTGGAGTAGAAAACAAAGTGGCAGATGCCTTGTCTCGCCTTGTTCCCAGTTCTGAGGTTGAGGATGAGGAAGATTGTGATATTGATGATGAAATGGTTTGTGTTGTAGAAGAGGCTGTCATTGACAAAGAGAGGTGGTTGAAGATGGTTCAGGAGGATTCGACTCTTGTAGAGGTACTTAAACTCCTAATGACAGGTTGGAAGATTAAACCTAAATGTAATGAAGGTCTTGAGAAATTTTGGCATGTCAAAGATCAGCTTTCTGAACAGGATGGCTTACTTTTTAGAGGAACTAGATTAGTTCCACCCCTAGCTCTTCGAGATGAGCTTATGTCTTTAGCACATATTGGCCATTTAGGGATCTCTAAAACTAAGGAGATTTTAAGGAGCTCATATTGGTGGCCAAATATGGATTTGGAAGTTGAGCGCAAAGTTAGGGATTGCATTGACTGTGCTCTTAGTGAGAAGGTAGCAAAACCTAAAGTCCAACCCATGGTGATTAGAGACAGACCGGATGCGCCCTGGAAAGAAGTGGGTTTGGATATTTTGGGGCCTATTACATCAGCTGGTTGTGAGTGGTATGTTCTTGTTCTTGTTGATTTCTTTTCTAGGTGGCCAGAAATTGCCATAACTCGTGGTATCGAGACCAGGCATGTGGTGGATTTTTTGACCAAACTTTTTGCTAGAGAGGGCATCCCTAACGCCATCCTCACAGATAATGGTCCCCAATTTGTCTCTAAGGAGATGGAAAATTTTCTGTTAGAGCAAGGAGTTAAACACAAAAGGTCTTCCCTTTACCACCCAGAAACCAACGGTATGGTTGAGAGATTTAACCGTGTCCTTAAAGAGACTATCAGAATGGCTAAGTCTGCTGGCACAGAAACCGGTCCCCGGTAGCTTGTTTCCTTCCCAGTGTAAGAATTGGCTATTGTAGTTTGGTTTGCCCTGTTCCCATCATGCACTGGGACAGGAACAGACTAATTTGCATACAGCCAGGTTCTGAAACTGGGATGGTGCAGTGAGCTAAAAAACGGTGTTGGATCTAGCCCTGATCTCTTGACTGGGTGAGAGTATTCTGTTTAATTCAGAGACTCTGTCCCTCACCACCCCTTGTTGTAAATATTTTTGTCCACCCTAAGCGTGGAAGGGTATACTCAGATGTGAGTCCCTTGCTCATTGCACCATCAGGATTCAAGCAAGCCGGGCCGAAGAGGCTGAAATGCCAGAAACCGGTCCCCGGTAGCTTGTTTCCTTCCCAGTGTAAGAATTGGCTATTGTAGTTTGGTTTGCCCTGTTCCCATCATGCACTGGGACAGGAACAGACTAATTTGCATACAGCCAGGTTCTGAAACTGGGATGGTGCAGTGAGCTAAAAAACGGTGTTGGATCTAGCCCTGATCTCTTGACTGGGTGAGAGTATTCTGTTTAATTCAGAGACTCTGTCCCTCACCACCCCTTGTTGTAAATATTTTTGTCCACCCTAAGCGTGGAAGGGTATACTCAGATGTGAGTCCCTTGCTCATTGCACCATCAGGATTCAAGCAAGCCGGGCCGAAGAGGCTGAAATGCCAGAAACCGGTCCCCGGTAGCTTGTTTCCTTCCCAGTGTAAGAATTGGCTATTGTAGTTTGGTTTGCCCTGTTCCCATCATGCACTGGGACAGGAACAGACTAATTTGCATACAGCCAGGTTCTGAAACTGGGATGGTGCAGTGAGCTAAAAAACGGTGTTGGATCTAGCCCTGATCTCTTGACTGGGTGAGAGTATTCTGTTTAATTCAGAGACTCTGTCCCTCACCACCCCTTGTTGTAAATATTTTTGTCCACCCTAAGCGTGGAAGGGTATACTCAGATGTGAGTCCCTTGCTCATTGCACCATCAGGATTCAAGCAAGCCGGGCCGAAGAGGCTGAAATGCCAGAAACCGGTCCCCGGTAGCTTGTTTCCTTCCCAGTGTAAGAATTGGCTATTGTAGTTTGGTTTGCCCTGTTCCCATCATGCACTGGGACAGGAACAGACTAATTTGCATACAGCCAGGTTCTGAAACTGGGATGGTGCAGTGAGCTAAAAAACGGTGTTGGATCTAGCCCTGATCTCTTGACTGGGTGAGAGTATTCTGTTTAATTCAGAGACTCTGTCCCTCACCACCCCTTGTTGTAAATATTTTTGGCACAGATTGGAGGACAGATGTCTTTAAGAAGATTAAGGTTTACAGGTTATCTCCCCATGCCGTTACTGGTAAGACCCCTTTTGAACTTTTTAGATCACGCACTCCTAACACCCTTGTGGTACCTGCATGGGTCAATGATTTGCAACCACCTCCTCGTGATGACTCTGATGAATGGATGTTGCGTGAACTTTCTAGAATTGAGTCTAGAAAAAGGATGTTTGATACGAGACATTCTGTTAAGGTCACACCTGTTAAAGAGGGAGATTGGGTACTTATTAAGAATCCCTGCAAAAACAATAAGGCTCTTTCTGCTACCTTTAAGAAGCCTATTCGTGTCATCAAAGTTTTCAAGAACGCCATCAAAACTGCTGATCATCGTGTTTGGAATTTGAACAGGGTGGTGGTGGTTAGCAATGATCTTGTGGAAGCTTCTTGCAGTCGTCATGCTCAAACTCCTAGAGTTGAGTCTTCCTCACTTCTTCGCAAGTCTGCAAGGGTTTCTCATTCTCCTAAATATTTAAAAGACTACGTCACTGTGTGATTAATGTTTTAGCATTGTCTTGTTCTCTCTTATAATTTTCTTGTTGTTGTTAGAAGGGAGATGTGTGGCATCCTGGTCCTGTGTGTCTGTGCCTCATGACATAGCTGCGCTGATGTCATGAGACACTGGATTCTCAGATGGAATGTTATCCTTTGATCAATAAGCAGTTGCTATCCTACTTTATTGCTGGCTGGATGTTCACCTGTGGATGGGATCTATTCTTCAAATAAACCTCTACTTTTTACCTTTAATTTGTGGATCCTTATTTTACAGGACCCATGATTAGAGTAGGCACCGAGGCGAGAATTATCAGGTCCGGGGAAATTGAGTCCAAGAACCGCCGAGGCGGGAATTGAACCCTTGTCCCGGGCCAGACCTCTGCATCAGGGTCTGCCGCTCTAACCATTGAGCCACGCTTCTCCACATGTCCCTCTTTGCAAGGGTATTGGAGTGAAGTTACAGCGGGCCTAGCCCAAATATACGAACGCTCTTCTTGGTCCACTATCGAAACATGCCTCAGTGGTGGTATTATGCCGCTTTACAGATATTTCCCTAATATTGGCCAAGAGATTGCTCACACAACGCTGGAAATCCCACGGAGCCACGGAGGGGAACATGGGGGGAGGGAGTCCTCCGGTGGGCCACTGCAGAAAGAGAGGCTCTGCAGCGTGAGGAATACAGGGGGCTTAGAAAAAAAACAATCTCAATTGAATGGGCCCACTTATTGGAACAATTCAAAATGTTTACCCTAGTTGACCAAAGGGAGTATATTCCTTCAAGGCTATCTACATTTTGCTAAGGTAGCTGAAGGTGGTAAACGTGGTAGACCCAGCGGGGACTTCACACCCTGGGTCAGACAATCTAACCGTTATAAGGTGGAGGAGCTCCATATTAATTTCAATGACATCCTTATCAATAGGATACAGCAGGCCGATGTATTAGACCTGCTTCTTATTAATGTCTATTTTAGGGGTGTGCAAGGTGGGAAAGCCTCGCCCATTGTTAACCTTCTAGATTCTTTTTTAACGGAACACAGAGGTGATAATAATCTGATTATACGTTTGAACCCCTGGACCTTCACGATGTAAACCTTAGTGCAGAAGAGGATGCTCTGTGGTCCATTCCCACGCTGGATCTTCCTCCTATTAATAAATGGACAAGAGCAGCGATTCAACTCAAAGTGCTCTGTTTGGAACCAGGTGTAAGGGCAACTAATGGGAGAACAGCCTCTGATAAGCAGGGCTTACACACTTTTGGGGCGAGAAGCAGTCGTATTTATTTTATCCTGCTAAACAAGGAATTCTGGTCCAATCTGATAGATATGGTGCTTTGTGAACACCCCGAGAGTGACCATAACCCATTAGTGCTCTCTCTTTGTCCCGTAAACACTGCTCATGACACTAGTGCTGAGGCACGTACTGATTATGTGGAGGTCACTTTGACAAATGATAATAGGTGAGTTAGATGGTCTAATATTAATTACAAAGAGGAGCACTTGTTGCAAATGACTATGTTGGCAAATAATGCACTATGTACACTACAGTCCTGTGCTACACAGGAGGAGCTTAACTCTGTAGTAGTGTAGGTCCATGAGGAACTTTTTAGTCAGCTAAAAGCCATTTTTATTTCCAAACACAAAAAAAACGCAGGCTGTCCCCGGTTTTAAGGCTGCCGCCTGGTATGATACTTCATGTCGCACGGCATATAGAATCCTAGACAGGGCGATATTCAAAAGGCAAGGGCAGGATATAGGGCTGCCCAACTCCGAGCCAAAAGGGACTGGGATGAGCAACACTGGGCAAAATTGCTCAAGGCTTGTAAGGGGAGAAACATGACTGCCTTCTGGTATTTGGTGAAACAAGGTAGGGGGGATGTGAGTAAGGCACCCACGAATCATGTAGATCCAGACCAGTGGGTATCACACTTCAAAGCCCAGTTTGCATATAGTGTAGAGGTGCACAATTGTTTCCACATGTCACCCCCAACTCCACGTTGTACTTTAGTAAGAAAGAGGTGGAAAATTCTTTACATTCAGTCCCTAGGGGACGGGCGCCAGGGCCAGACTGTATCCCCGCAAATTTGTTTTTACATGATGTACCCTTCTGGGCATCCTACATCCAGCTTTTAGTGAATGCCATTGCAAGCAAAGCACCCATGCCCGGTACATGGGCAGGTGCCAAAAACTTCTGATTTTTAAGAAAGGAGATCGTTCCCATTCAGGAAATTACCGGCCGATAAGCCTTATCTAAAAATATCAGTGAGGAGGGTACTGTGCAGACTTCAGTCCTGGATAGAGGAATGTGACATCTTATCCCCACTTCAGGCGGGTTTCAGGTGCTGCACCAGTACCATTGATCAAGTATTCCGATTCATCTTGATATATTGGCATACCGTAGTGCTAGGGGAGGTACAATCTACGCAGCATTTGTCGACCGTAAGTCGGCATTTGATCGTGTCCCCAGTTCTAGGATGTGGCGCATCTTTTTGGCATTAGGTATGCCGTTAGACATTTCGGCATTCCTGGTTAAGTTACATGAAGCAAATTATGCGCAGGTGAGATGGGATGCGCAGGGGAGCACCACCAAAAAGTTTCCTGTCGAGAAGGGTGTTAGGCAGGGGTGCATTCTACCACCCACACTCTTCTCATTATATATAAATGGGGTAGTGCAGTATTTTCATAATTATCCCACTGATGCACCAAGTTTAGCAGGGATGAGGATCCCGCTGCTTATGTTTGCGGACCACACCCTTATACTCTCTAAGACTCGAAGGAGCCTTCAGTGTGCCCTTGAGAGATTCAAAGAGCTTTGTCAGGACCATGACTTAGTAGTCAATGTAGATAAAACAAAATATATGGTCCTGCATAAGTACAGGAATATTAGGGGTAGAGTCGTTATGAAGGGTGGCACTCTGGAACAAACACAGAACTTTACATATTTCGGGGTAACCATTGGTAACAAACTCAGATGAAAGCCTCAAATAAATTTGCTCACTGTCAAGAATGCCCAGCTTTCTGGTGCCCTGTTGAAGGAGCACCGTTGCTCATACACCAAACCTATTGCTCCTGCCCTCCAAGTGTATTCCCCAAAGATTAGCGCCTTGATCCTGTATGGGGCAGAACTGTGGGGGTATGCTAACTTAGACCCCTTAGTTAAAACCCAATATAAATTCTTGAGGTCACTAATCGGCCTCCCCCAGTCCACCCCGTTAATACCTTTATTCTTGGATCTGGAATGCTGTTTGATTGAGAACGTGGCACACTACAGGTCTGTGGCATACTGGAGGAGGCTCTGAGTTACCCCAGAGCTTTTACAATATACCCAAGCTCTATTAGAAGTTAGGGAGGCAGACGGTTTGAGCAAAGTATTGCTAAGGCGAGTAAAAGCCACTCTCTGTGAAATGGGAATGAGCTGTTTATGGGCATCCCCGGCTGACAGGGTATTTCCAGCTAAACGAGAGTTTAAAGCAGCATATTGGAACTCGCTCATTATGAAACGGTTTCCTGCTTTAACTGGGCCCTCTCCATCCAGAGATTCCGCTGAGTTTAAGCACAAAGCTAAATATGAGGTGTACTGGGACTTAATCACTACCCATAGAGACAGGAAACTGTACCATCAGTTTAGGGTGGGTTTGCTCCCTACCAATGTATTTACAAACAAAGGGTGCAGTTCGAATGGTAGTAACTGCCCTTTCTGTCCTAGCTCCATCGAATCATTAGTACACATTCTGTTTGCTTGCCAAGCCTATAGCAACCCCAGGCTTAGATGGCTGAAACCTACATGTCGAAACCTGGGGACTAGGTCTAGTAGCGACGCATTCAGGAATTTAAAAAACATCTACGTTAGAGTCCATTAGGATTGCTGTCGCTAAGTTCTTGGGCTGGGTTTCGGTGATTCATTGGAAAGAGTGGAGCTCTAGGTAATTGCTTTTTTGTCCATAGTGATTATATTTGCACTATGTACTCCATTTTAATATTACTGAATGAAATTCAATTGTCTTGTATGATGAATTTAGGACACTTGGTTGCCTAAGACGGTGGTCTCTAAGGAAAGTCCTTTCAGTTGTCTTTTATCTATTTATTGTGTAATCACTAAATATTTTAGTAGGGTTTGAATCCATTTTTTTTAACTGACATTCAGGCTGTATTACTTTTGTATTCCACATAGTCTCACCTCTATGTATCATGTTTTATCTTTTGTGATTTTTATATCGAAATAAAGATTTATGACTGACTGACTGACCAAAGGGAGTAAACACAGGGGCCCACCCTAACACATCTGACCTCATTGATGGAAATGGGTCACAGTGCATTAATTACCACTAATTTCTTGATCAGTTGTCCTTCCCTTCCCACCTCCCCTCCCTCTTCCCCTCTCTAATACCACACACATATATAACACATGAATTGGATGACCGGACCATAGTAGCAAAGTTTTTTATTTGTTTCGTAGGGTGGAGGGGGGCTGGAGTTGAGCAAGTTGCACGTTTAAAATGCTAATCCTGGTGCGTATTTGTAATAATTAGATTCACAGTAATGACTGTAAATGCACAAAGACGTGTTTCTTTTCAAGATCTAACTGTGCAAATTACAGGAATGAGAATGAAGAATCAGACGCTCGAAACCTGTAAACTGTATGCATTAAGGCAAATAACACATCACATGTATACACAACTTTAAAATGAATAAAATATGTGTGAAAATAAAATAAACAGTGCTTTATATGCCCTGGTGAGGGAAGAAAATACCCAAAGTCGTTTTTCTCCATTTTAGCTCCACAAGCTAACATGGGAAGGCTTTATTAAACTTTAATATAGTCTAACATTTGAGTGAGTGAGGTAGCAACATAATTCAAAGTAATAGATAGAATGAATTCAACAACTTGCCATGGTCAGATTTATTCTAGCTATTGCAGGAAATGTGTTTTAGAATGTACTTTCCTGAAGTTACCTAAAGCAGCCCTGCAACAGCCTTTTCTGATTGGCCATCCTTTCGTAGCCTGAGCCAAGCTGCTCACTGATTAGGTGTGTAGAGGCCTGGAGCTGAAACAATACAGCCATTTGGTGGGAGGTGGTTTGGTTCCTAGATAAGCCAGGGGCAGGAAGGAGGCTGAGGAGATACACTGATATTCAAAAGGAGAGGCCCAGGTGTCACAGGACGTAGGCCAGCCCCAGATTCCTTGATCCCCCATTAGATTAGGAGACGGGCTGGGAGGGTAGTGTAAGGAAAGGTTAGCCACGCCTCTGGGTTAGGTTTGCCAGACCTGAAATCCAAGGAGAGATTCTCCATTTTGATTTTTCTTTCAATGTACATTCTGGGACAAAAATTGGCCACACTTCCCAGGAAGTTGTCATGGCATAGGTTGGCAATATGAACCCTATTGGTTGATCAGTTACTACCCCTTGCCAGCCCAGAATGGGGAATAAATATGGAAGACCTGCTTGAAAATATCTGGAGAAGGACTGTCCAGATGTACGATTGGATTGAACAAGAGAGGAATGCCCTCAGAAGGACGGTGCTTGCTGCACTCTAACGGCTTCATAAAAAAAGGAATTTGCCTGAGCAGCAGCAGGTAGAATAGTCCTAGAAGAAGCCACCTGAAACATACACTTCAAGGTCAACTTCAGCTACCAGCTTCACCTGGATTTTACTTGGATTGACCAGGTGCATTGTGGGAGTTGGAGTCCCAGACCCCAGGAGGCAAACCAGAGCTTCTGAACCCTTAGCTGGTGCCGTGAAACCCTTTCCTACATCAAGGGAACTTCAGAGGAGAACTTCTGAAAGCTTGGGGACTTATGACAAAGTTTTGTCTGAAAGCCCCCCCTCCCCCCCTTGACCCTCTTTGACCCCAACTCGAGGGATTTCGAAAACCTTCCCCCCCCACCTCCCTCCCCTTCCAGTCGCATCCCAATGTGGGACCAAACTATCCACGGGAGAAGGCCTGTCGCCCTCCCACACTTCCCTCCCATCACAAACCAAAGAACAGTATAAGAAACTCAAACAACATTGAAGGGCGTGTCAACTTGCGTGCTCCCATTGGTCGAGCTGCAATCTCTCTGGTCCCACAGCACCATCGTTCATGAGTGCGAGTCCTGTGTGTCCATAGTGGGCACCTGTCCCGACGAGTCCTGCTCCAAGTGTTGGATTTCTTTGACTAACGGGTGTACTGAATCTCTAACGCCATCTTCCTCCTCTCCTCCGGAGGCGCGGCCCTCCGACTCGTCTTCCTCATCCCCCGCTGAACGGATGCCATTCCGCAGGCAGCAAAACCTAGAGCCCGCCACCGAGTCGTTTCCAGGCGATGTTGATCTGCCACCCCTCCTTTCACTTGTACCACAGGTCTGGTAAGGCGTTGCCGGCGTTTGTTTCCTTATCCTCCCCGTTTTCCGTCGCTGCGGTTTCGGAAGCTCCCATCGCGACCGTTCCCGCAAAGATCTGTCCAGTGCTTCCCTTCTGGCCGCCTCTCTGCTATTCAGGATAGGACGTTCCTAAAGCCATTGCCACGCATCCTCTGGGTGTGAGAAGAATATGGACTTGTCTTTGTAGAGCACCTTGAGCTTTGCGGGGAAAAGGAGCATGTACGTAATGTTCAGGGTTCTCAATTTTGCCTTCACGGAATCAAATGAGCGGCGCTGTTTCGATACTTCCTGGCTGTAATCCGGGAAAATCATTATGGATCTCTCCCAGCTTCCTGGCTTCTCGTAGGATTAAATCTCGGTCCGCATAGTTCAGGAATCTCGCTATGACTGGCCGCGGTCTTGCCCCCTCAGGTGGTTTGGCCAGGAGAGCCCTGTGTGCCCTCTCAATAATGAAGCACGTGAAGAACTGTGCAGTCGGAAAGGTAGTCTTCAGCCAGGCGTGGAGGAAGGAGGCCAAGTTCTTCCCCTCAATTCCTTCCCTAAAGCCCACAAAGCGAAGGTTGTTGCGCCTCGATCTATTTTCCGCATCGTCCACCTTCCATTGCAACTGACGGAGCGAGGCCTGTAGCTCTGCCATGTCTTTCTTCAGGGCTGATATCGACGCATCATGTTCAGTGACTCTAGTTTCGGTTGCTGCCACCCTGTCCGTCAGGTTCCGAAAATCCTGTTGCAGCAGTGTTATCTCGGAGCCCACTTCTCCTATCTTCACCTCCAGGGCCGCCCGAGATTCTTGGATGTCACTCCTGGACGCCTGGATGGCCGCCAGCAACATCGCCGTTTCCGTCTGCGCTCCGGATATCACCAGCCGTTGCTCCGCGGCATGGCGCCGCAAAGTTGTCCATGGGGCCCTGCTTAGTGGATTTAGGCACCGGGTCTCTTTTTCCCATGGCTGCCCGTGTCCTGGGAGGGGTCCAGCTGTGGGTTGCTTGCCACCAACGTCTGAAATGCCCAAAGCGTGAGTGAGGCCAATCAGGGGGCAGCGGCAGTCCGTCCTGCCACACCGTGAGCCGTAGTGTTGTGCAATCTGGTGTCCCTCAGAGTCTCCTCACTGCGGGACCCTTACCTCGTGCCTCCCCTCAAGAGCGTGATCTCTGTCCAGAGTCTCCACACCATTTGAATTGAGGTAGATGCCCCTTCGTGGACTGCGGTGACCACCTCTCTTAAGCACCGGCCGCCCAAGTCTTCCAAAATCCGTCCTTCCCGCTATCCCTGCGGGTGTCTCCTATACCAAGGGCCCGTTTGCCAGTGTAGCGTTCCGATGGCGGGGGGCACTGGCGAAAGGGTGTGAGGCGGGTAGAGCCGGAGGGCGAAATCAAAGGCTCTCACCCGCCGGCCTCCGCTGTTGCTGTGCGTCCCCCCGGGCTATCTCCCGTCGCCGCCGCCACACCAGTGTAGCCGCCCCAGGCAGCCGTGGGCGTCTCAGACTTCTGCGCCTCGCTGTCTCTGCTGGTCGCCTCCTCCACCCGTGGGCCGGAGGGCTAAATCAATGGTTCTCACCAACCGGCCGCCGCCGCTGCAGTGCGCCCCCCCGGGGCTATCTCATCCGCCGCCGCCACACCAGTGTAGCCGCCCCGGGCGACCGCGGGCGTCCTAGACTCCTACGCCTTGCGGTCTCCGCTGGTTGCCGCTTCCACTCACAGGCAACACCACCTCTCCTCTGCTCCCAGCCACCGCCGTCCCCCCGCCTCGCCTCAATGCGGGGACGGCTGCAAACGGCCCCTGCCTCCCGTCACCGGGTATCGATCTTGCTGGCCGCCATCTTGGTAAAGGCGGATGGTCTCCGGCGTCAGCTCCGATCCCCCTCCGGGCGATCCAGTCGTGGTTACACCGTACCGCTGGGCAGGTCTGGACGTTGCGGTGTCTCCGATTGCAGATTTCTGCTTTTTCAGGGCTGCGGATGTGCTCCTCGGCGCCTCCGCATCAGCCGGGCGTCGCGGCCTCCAACTTGAGCCCACAGGGTTCTCCGGACCCGGCTTAGTTTGTTTCTGTTTTCGGACGGCCCCAGAGTGTTTCCGCCGTCCCGGTGCACTCCCCAGCTGCTAGCAAGTCCCGGGCTCAGCTGGGTGCTGTTTGTGCTTCCTGGGGTTATATTTTCCGTCGGATTTCGATGCAGCTCGGCCGGAGCTCAGGCAAGGCACGTACTAGCCGGCCATGCTGCTGGCCACGCCCCCCACCTCTGGATTGTTTTTGATCATAAACATTCTTACTATACTCAGGTAAATAGAACAGCAGCTTCAAGTTCGAGTCACTTAGGAAATTTGTTTTTACTCTCCAAGACGCTGTAATTGATTATTGGGACAATTGGAACGGAGAGATTAAAAACATATCAGGATGATCTACTCATGTCTATGTGTAAAAGCATTACATGGAGAGTTAAGAATCTGCATGACAGATTGGAAGAAACAGCAAACGAATTAGGAATAGAATTTTCAAAAATAAAAATGTTACAAAAACCCTACAGAGTAGATTTTACTGAAATGGATATAGATAATCTAAATACTTCCGGAATATTGATCCAAATAAAAGAGCTCATTGTGTTATTGAGGAAATGGGGAGATGTGGAACGATGGAGAAGCAAGTGGGTAAAGAAAAGAGAAGAGTATAGTGATAAACACCATTAGCATTTCCTGTCAAAGAAAAGGAACCTGTGGTGAGTGAATTCCCTATGAGAGAGATACCAGGAGGAGGTTATGTACATGTACCTTGGACTAGACAAGATATATTTTCATTTACAAATGATTTTCCATGATTGCGAGAAAAACCTGTAGAATGGTATAGACAAGTCGATAGGTTTGTAAAGGTTTCAAAAGTGATGTGGGAAGATTTTGATGGACTGTTTGACATTAGGCATGGGCGGAAAATCCGTTCCGCTCGCGGATTTTGCGAATTTTCGGTAAATTCGCGATCCGCGAACTCCCGCGAATTTACCGAGAATTCGCAAATCCGCGAGCGGCGGATCCGGGGGCAAAAGTTGAAGCCTGGCCTGTTGTAACTATTTTACGATGGCGCCGGCAAGCTGCCAGCGCCATCCTAAAATAGTTACTAAGTTAGCTTCAACAGGAAGCTCTAATAGATAAAATAAAGCAGGTGCTCGATTTTATCTATTAGAGCTTCCTGTTGAAGCTAATTTAGTAACTATTTTAGGATGGCGCTGGCAGCTTGCCGGCGCCATCGTAAAATAGTTACAACAGGCCAGGCTGGTGTGCTTTCTTTAATCTTTTCCCAAATGTACAGTGGAAAATCAGCTGTGATGCTGGATAGAGGCTTTTGCATCCTTGACTTTCACGAGCGCAATACCCGTGCTGTTCTTGTGACCAGGGGCTTCTTTCTCTTCATCTGCTGAACTGATCTTTCTCTGACCTTTTATGCACACAAGAGGCATGTGAACTCGCATGGAAGCCCCGCATGTTTGGCCCCGCCCACACACTCGCGGTTTGCACCGTCTTCCCGCCATTCACCCACTATGATGGACAGCTCACTCAAGGGACCCCTGCGCCCTTCGGGGCGATTGCATAGTAACACACACATGGTCGCTCGAACTAGTTGATGCTCAAATTCAGTGACTCATTCATTAGCCCAAAATCAATCGTGAGCGTCGTCGAGGCTGGACAGGTGTGCCTTCTTCCCAACTCTACCGCGGAAAATCAGCTGTGATGCTGTATAGAGGCCTTTGCATCCTTGACTTTCACGAGCACAATACCCGTGCTGTTCTTGTGACCGGCAGGGGCTTCTTTCTCTTCATCTGCTGAACTGATCTTTCTCTGACCTTTTATGCACACAAGAGGCATGTGCACTCGCATGGAAGCCCCGCCCCAAATCCACGGATCCGCAAATCCGCAAAATCCGCGGATTTTGCGGATCCACGATCCGCAAATCCGCGGATCGTGGATCCCCAAAATCCGCCCATGACTATTTGACATCATTGTGCCTGCAGATTTATGGACAGAATGTAAAATTACTGTTGACTGGCCAAAAGCCGAATATCCACGAGATGCTAAAACAGGTGCTCCAAGTCCCAAAGTTATGAGAAAGTACGATCAAGTAATAACATTTTTGAAAAACAAAATTCTTCCTAAAGAAACAGATTGGGTAAAAATTGACAGAACGTTGCAAGAACCTAAAGAATCTGTACATGCTTATTATGAAAGACTACTTCTAGTTTTTAAACAATATAGTGGATATGAAGCATTGAGTGAAAAGGATATGAGTTATTTTGTATACAGGTTTGTATTTGGTTTAAGACCAGAAATAAGTGACATGATAAAACACCACATGATGTGTTGACAATACAGCTCAGTAGATGAAGTATTAAGATATGCACAATATTGTAGTGATGAACTTGATGCCAAACAGAGAAAGCTTAAAGAGAAAGCTATGTGGGTACAAGTGAAAGTAGCTGAACAACAGAGAGCTCAATTTGGTAACCAAAGTAATGACAGAAATCAAGCAAAAACGAAAGGTGGTTTTAATAAAGGAAAGGGACAATTGAATATAGACAAGGCAAAGAAGAAATGACCATGTCACAACTGCAGCAAGATAGGGCATTGAAGAACGAGTGTAAGTTACCCCAAAAGGTTAATCCAGAAAATAAATCGTTAAATCCACAGGTGCAGAATGAGGTAAATCAAAAGTCATCGCTACAGCCATAGGTAGTTACCCAGCAGAGTCAGGTGCCAATACCACCGCTCCCACACAGTGTAAATCTTCAGAAATACAGTGGAGAGACAGGATTCTACGGAGGAGAACAGGTAACAAGACCACCATGTGTAACTGCAAATCCGCAGTATTGGTTGAGGTCGGATAGAAATGAGTCAGATAAAAGTTGTTGACGGTGCCTAGGAGAGGAAGTGGAGTGCATGCTTGGCGCAACTCTGGAGGTAGATCAGTCTGGTCCTTTTGTAAATGGAAAGGTGAATGGTGTAAGTATTACCTTCCTAGTGGATACAGGTGCTACCCGTTCTACCGTTAGATCAGTAGAAATTCAAAACCTTCCTTTCTCAGGTGAGTAGATCCAAGTTGTAGGAATAACAAACAAGCAGATTAAAACACCACTTACAGAACCAGTAGAAGTGGAAATTGGTTATTTTATAGAGATGCATCGATTTGTTTTATGTGACAGTAGTCATGTTAATTTGCTTGGACGCGACATACTCTGTAAAATGAATTGTGCCATTTACTGTTTACCAGATGGCATTGCATTTCAAACTGCTGATGATAACATGCTGTATAAAATGACCATGTCAATAATAGATTCAGAACGAAGTGAAATGATTCATGTGTTTGATCGAGAGAAAATTCCTAGTGTATTAAAGGAAACGGTCAGAGAGGAAGTGTGGGACTTTACAGGAGAAGAAATAGGCTAATGAAAGATGTAAGTCCTGTAAAAATTTCTGTGCAAGAAGGAGCTAGTTATCCAAATATTCCACAGTATAAATTAACACCTGAGATAATTGAAGAATTAACCCCTGTAATTGACAAAATTATTGAGCAAAGAATTTTGAAAGAAATAATGAGTAGTCCATGTAATTCGCCTATAATGGGATTCCAAAAGCCAAATGGAACATTTAGAATAGTGCAGGATTTGAGAAAGGCAAATAAAATTGTTGTCCCATGTTGACCAGTTGTACCAAATTCAGCTGTGATATTAAATCAGATTCCATATTATGCAGAATGGTACACAGTCATTGATTTGTGTAACGTGTTCTTTACAGTCGGATTACACCTTGATAGCCAGCCATTATTTGCATTTCGGTTTGGAGAGCGTATTTTGGCATGGTGCCGAATTCATCAAGGGTATACTGAAAGTCCCTCTATGTTTAATCAGTTAATGAAGAAATCACTAGAAAGTCTAGAAATGCCAGGAAAATCTGTGTTGGTTCAATATATTGATGACCTCATAGTGGCATCAAGGACGAAAGATGCATGTGTTTCTGACACAATAGCATTGCGAAATCATTTGGCCGGACAAGGACATAAAGCGTCTCCATCAAAATTACAAGATTGGGAAAGGATGAGACAAGTTACCTCAGAAAGAATTAGAATTATCCAAGCAATGAAACCCTCAAAGACACAGAAACAAGTGGAATGTTTCTAGGAATGGTTGGTTACTGTCGACAATGGATAAGTGGATTCTCATTGATTGCAAAACCTCTGCAACGTTTGACAAGAGGAGATGTGAAAGATCCTATGGTGCTGAATGAGAAAGAAATGGAAGCCTTTGAACAATTGAAAACAAATTTATGTGAAGCACCAGCATTAGGCATGCCTGATTATAAGAAAGAATTCGAGCTGAATTGCAGTGAAAGAGAAGGGTGTGCATTATCAGTTCTAATTCAGAAACATGGAAGAATGAGAATACCAATTGCATACTTTTCTGAAGTTTTGGATTCAGTAGCTAGAGCACTGCCTGGATGTCTGAAAGCAGTTGCTGCTACAAGTGTGAGTCTGGAACAGAGTGAAGGTATAGTGATGGTATACCCAGTGAAGGTATATGTACCACACTCCGTTGAAAATCTCCTCACTAGGACAAAAACTCAGTTTTTAACAAACAACAGACTGACCAGGTATGAAAAAGTAATTCTGGGTGCAGAAAATGTGACAGTAGCAAGATGTGTAAATGTGAATCCTTCTACTTTGTTACCTGACACCTTGGATGTAGAGGTGAAAATGACATTGATCACAAATGTTTGGATGTGCTTGAGTATTGTACCAAACCAAGACCAGACATTAAAGATGAGCCCTTGGAAGAATCTGATTTTGTGATGTTTGTGGACAGTTCATGCCGAAGAACTGATGAAGCTGTTCTGAGTGCTACATATGCTGTATGTACAGTGGCAGGTGTGTTGGAAGCATCTTGTCTGAAAGAAATTCGTTCTGCTCAAGTAGCTGAATTGATTGCTTTGATTCCAGCATGCGAACTGGGAAAAGAGGTTCGAATAACCATAGTGACTGACAGTCAATATGGATTCGGAGTTGTTCATGACTATGGACAACTGTGGTCCCAAAGAGGATATATGACTTCTGCAGGATCACCCATTAGAAATGCTGAATTTGTAAAAATGCTGCTTGATGCGATTCAGTTGCCTGAGAAAATTGCTGTTGTGAAGTGTGCAGCCCACAAGAATGGAGATGACTATGTCACTGAAGGTAATTGATTTGCCCATTCAATTGCTCAGTATTGTGCTAAAAATATAGCTTCTATCAATCGGGACAGGGAAAAAAAACATGTTTAAAGTCCTTTAATGCTTACTAATGTAGTTGAGACTTGGCAGCAAGTGAAACAGTTACAAGAAGAGGCAGGTGATGAGAAAAAGGATACATGGTTAAAAGCAGGTTGCAGACAAAGAGAAGAAGATTAAATTTGGGTGTACAAAGATGAAAGACTAGTAATGCCTGATAGTATGATCTTTAACATGGCCCGAATGTACCATGGTCAAGCTCATATTGGTAGGGATGATATGATACGTCATTTCAGACAAACTTGGTATAATCCCAAGGTCAGGATGATAGCTGAAAGCTTGTGTCAAAGATGCTTAGTGTGTCAACAACTGTATCCAGGAAGAAAAACTGTTGTAAGACTGGGAACCATAGGACGGGAGGGAGGTCCTTTTGCTAGGATGCAATTGGATTTAATTGAATAGGATTTGTACTTGTGATCATATGCTTGTTTTCATGATGGGTTGAGGCGTTCCCTAAGAGACTAAATGAAGGAGTAACTGTTGCAAAGCTTCTTTTAAGAGAAATTATCCCAAGGTTTGGTTACCCAGTGACGATTGAATCAGATAGAGGAAGCCATTTCCAAAATGAATGAATCCAAATAATATGTGAAGCACTGGAAATTCGTCGTAAATTACATTGTGCTTACAGACCAGAGGCTTCTTGGGTAGTTGAACAAGAAAATGGAACAATAAAAAACAGACTTGGAAAAATGTGTTTGGCCACTGGACTGAAATGCTCTGATGCTTTACCACTTGTTCTGATGACCTTAAGGAGCATACTAGATAGAAAAACAGGATTGAGTCCTCATGAAATACTGATGGGAAGAGTAATGAGGCAAGCATTTGTGCCAGTTGATCAACTATTGACTATAAATGAAGTTATCATCCTGGATTACTGCAAGAGCCTGTCTGATGTGGTAACTTCTGTATTCCACCAGGTTGGGATTGATGCAAGTACAAAATAAAAATATCCCGCTCATGAATTAAGTCCTGGAGATTGGGTTTGGAAAAAGGTGCACAGGAGAAGAAACTGTATTTTTCCTCGCTGGGAGGGATCGAAACAAGTCATTTTGGTTAGCACCACCGCAGTCAAGGGTGCTGGAATAAAGAGATAGGTGCATGCCAGCCACACAATCCGAGACCCTGAGCCTGTAAATAAACAATTGGAAAAGACAGAGAGTAGTACAGGCTCTAATTCTGAAGGGGAAGCAGATCAAAATACAGATCTTGAAGCTCGGCATGTACGTCGACATCTGGAAAAATCAGAGACCAGTTCAGCATCTGAAGGAGAAAGTGAAATAGTTGAACTTCCAGATCTTGAAGATCGACCCGAAAGTCGACATCTGGAAAAGACAAGTACCAGTTTGGACACTGACAAAAACAAAAGGAAAACGGGTAAAGGTAATAGTTCTAAAGAACAAATTGAAAGTACTGAGAGCAGGAACATAAATCTTGAAACTGGTGAAAAGGAAAGAACTCACGATAAAGATGAGCTTTCAAGTACCAGTTCTGGAGAAGTTCCTAGCAGAATAACTGAAAACACAGATTCAGTGAATGAGACAGAGATAACAAAATTCAGAATAAGAGGAAGTGGAGAAAAGTCTGAAACTGAGTCTGAAGACAGTGGGGATGAGACAAACCTAAGGAGAAGCTCCAGGACAAGTCCTTGGAAATTAGAATGTGGAATAGTAGAACCTGAAAACAAAAAGCCACGTAAAGGAGACAATTGGCCTAAAGGAAATGATGGTTTAAAATTCAAACTGGTTAATAACAACAAAAATCAAGAAGAACAAGTAAATGAAATAACCAGGCAAAAGGAGTTGTCAGGAGAAAATAAGTAGACTGTGCAAAGGCCAAAAAGAGTAAGGAGACCACACCAAAAGTATAAATCACCTGAGTGGACATATGTTGCCTTGCCCACTATAGAGCAAGTGGGAAATAGACGAGAAAATCCCAATTTTCAAAGTGAGTAAAAGGATTGACAAAAAGACAAATAGTGTAAAACTGGAAACAGAAAGACGATAAAACTGGAAACAGAAAGGCGATAAAACCAAAAGAAGTAAAGAGTATCATAAAAAGAAAGTGATATCAAAGAAAGAGATTTAAAGACACTTTTCCAAGTGCGAAGGATAAAGAAACTATAGTTACGGTGAAAGACTGTGAATGTTGTATTAGATTGTGTAAAAAAAAAAAATCAAAAAAGAAAATCTTGTGGGGGAAAGATTTTGAAAATGCCTACTAATAATGTTGATAGATCAAAATGTGCTATTTTTCAGAAATGGTGTAGAATGTGGTTAATATGTACAGGATTATTAATGTTAGTATGGCTTATTTTAGCAATAGTGATCCCTTTCAGACCAGATTTTGAACATGTTAAAATTAATTATAGTAAAGGAGAAAAGATTCATGAATTAAAGAATGGTGTGAAGATTGTAGATAACACTGATTTGCATAGAGATAATTCCATTAGTGACTTTTCAAAGACTGCTTTTTCTAAACTTTTGTATGAATATGTGAAAACTATGGATGTAAGGGACTGCTATGTCTGTATGCGGTTACCTGCATCTGTATCAGAGGGCGTGACTTACCATCATCTTCCTTTGATGTATGGAATAACATGTAGTGTTTTGGCTAGTTTATTTTACAAAACAGGGTAATTGGAACATTACTATTCTGATTCGGATGACACCTTTACAACATTGAAAGATTTACAAGAACTAAACAAAATTAAGATGGGTAAAGATTTTGGTGAATACTTCCTTGAGACACAAGTACTAAGTTTTGAGCATGCTTTTGAGAACAGTTTAACATGTGGCATGCGTCGTGAAGAAAAAACCTTTTTGGACATGGTAGAGGAAAGGAGAACCCAATATCAAAGGAAATCAACTGCAAATAAAGCAAAATCAACAATGTGGAACTTTGAAGATGAAAATATTGAGGGAAAGAATGTAAATGAGGCAATTAATATAGATACATGACAATTAGGGAAATTATGTATTCGAAGAGATAACACTCTGTATGACAACTATTTTGTAGGAGCAAGTGAATGTGAAGACACATATATTATCAAAGGGGGATGGAGACTTAAAGGTGGAAATGATCCTGTTTTTCCTGGAATTTATTTTTTGTGTGGAAACAAAGCTTATTATAGGTTGACGGACCACTAGCATGGATCTTGCTATACAGGTCTGGTCTTTCCGAAAATATTTCATGTAGATAGAGTAACAAATGGAATCCATGAGATAGGTAAACCATTAACACGTACAAGAAGGGAAAGTGTTTTAGAAATAATTGGATGATGTTTTTGGAGCATTGATACCAGCAGTAGGTATATCTTTTAATGCAAACAAAATTCGAAAATGGCTGCTTGTGCAAGACTCCGAGAAAGTATGGCTCTACGCATGCGTGAATGTGCTTGAGAGATGTTTGAACGGCCTGTGTTCAGACGGCTAATGTCAAGGTCAGCTTGGCCTAGGACATCGGACAAATGCCAAAAAGGATGCTCGAGTTTGAGAGCCTGGGAAAGTTGAGTGTTGTAACTACATGATGAGGGTAAATGTGAGAGGTACCCCTTAACAGAAGTCAAGGGAAATAGGGTTAACTAACCAGTGAAACAGACTGTTCCCTTGAGCAAATTAAATAAAATAAGCCAGAAGGTCAGGAAAGAATAAAAACTAAAATCAAGTTTATATAAAGAATTCTTAAAATTTATTGAAAATGCAAAATATTTTTTAAAAGAAGAGTGGACCGAAGGGAACCACTCAACACAGATAAAACAATAAAATTTTGTTCAAATAACATTCAATATTGGCCAGCAAGATTGAAACACAAAAGACAGAAAAAAACTGTAAGACAAAAAATCTGTGCAATACTGGTTGTATATTCGGGCTCGGGTTGGAACACCTAGGTTCAGTACACTGTAATTTAGTATATCAGCAAAAGATGTCGAGATCATGAATTATACTGAGTGAATCGTCTACGCGTTTCGGTGGTTTTCCAAGGTTATGTCCACCTTTATCAAGACACCGTTTGGTTTCTGTCAGGGTATAGGGGTCAATAAAATTGCCCTTAGAATCCGAATTTAGAAGGATGTTTTAGATTTCTATCTTGTTCCGTATTTGTGTAAGGGTTCTTAAAATTGCAAATATTGGTCAGGCTACCAGTAAAGTGCTCCTGGTAATAGAGATTCATGGGCATGAAATATAGACATTCCAGAAATCGTGTGCCCAGAAGTATGTTGCTCCTGTTTTTTATAGTAAAAAACCAGAGGCGCCGAAGTCTTGTCCTTGCTGAATGACCTTTAATTTTGCTAATTTTCCACACAGGACTGCTCACTTCTCTGGTTATATGTAGTCTTTAGGTTGCAGAGCCAGAGGTAACGCGGAACCAGAGAAGCAGGCAGTCCTCCGTGACAAATCAGGAAAAGGATTATTAAACACGAGGACATGACTTAATTACCTCAAGGAAGATAGAGAGGCAGCTTTGGGAACCTATGTCGTTTAATCCTGTGTTTTCCATCAACGGAGCTTGGTAATTTTTTTTCTAAATTTCTTATTTCCTAATGTATGCTAATAATGTTAGATTTATTGAAGTTTATTTTTCCTTCTTGACTAAAATTTTAGATAAATGTTGTAAAGAATTTTAAGAATTTCTTTGTGTTAATAAATTAAGTCATGATAGAATAATGGAGTATAATAAGAAAATAAAGATAAATGGGAAATAGTAAATTAAGCTGGTCTTGATTTCCATCAACTAACTTCTACTAGCTGGTCCATCGACCAAAACAGTGGGGTGCCTTGATGTTATTTCCTATGAATCTAGAGAAAAAGAACTAGTTCATACATGCATATGTTCATAATGTATAGAGTTTAAATTTAGATTAATAGGGTGCTCGGCTGTCCAGCAGCTCACCTTCTAGTCTCACTGATCTTGGGAGCGGTGTGATTGTGTGAATGAGTGACTCGCGGAGCTAAGGGCCCCACCGACGAGTAAAGTAAGTTAGATCCTGAGTAAACTGAGGTGAATTGGGAGGATTGTTTGAGAGCTGCACTGGATCACCTGCCCTAAGCAGGTGGTAAATGCTTTCCGATTTGGGCATGTTCTTTCCACAGCAAGGAAAACAATTTGTGGAATTAGAACCACTGGCATTGGGTCTGCATTTTATTTCCATTTCCAGTGGAAATAACTTGTGATCCTCTAACCCTCTTTTTTATATAACAGAGACAGTGGCAGCCGACACAGGTAAGAGCAGTGGGCAGGGTGGAGGAGGGGTTATGGGGGGATAGTCGACAGACAACAGGTTAGATCAAATTAAATTTAAAAAACTGAAAAACCACTTACCTTGCGCTCGCCGCATCACTGACTCTGCATTGCAGTGAGTGCGAGATAAATAGTTATATATATTTTTTTTGTTTAATTTTACCTACCCAGTCATCTGTCAACTTCCCCCTCCACCGCGCCCTGTCCCTGACCCGCCCACCACTCTTACCTTTGCCAGCTGCCACTGTGGAGAGAGGTGCGCCTGGTATGTAAATTCCGGTCCTGATATCTCCTTTTCAAGATAACAGGGAGCTCGCACTGTGGTTCTTTCCTCAATAACTGCCTTCCGTAATTTGTCAAATTACCCTTAGCACAGATTGTTTAATTGACTAGTTGGAATGAGCTCCAAATCTGGTTTGGTGAAGTAATAAGTCTGGTGAATGAAGTTATCGAAGAATCAGACCATGTTTGTGGCTCCACGTGTAATGGTTTGCATAAGAAGCGTGATGCAAAGGTCTACTTTCTCGCCCTTGAACCGTCTCAGTCTTCATTGTGTTTTATGCCACCCAATTATTTGACATGATCTTACAACCTTATGATTGCAAAGCAGCTGCCCTCACAGAATGAGCCTCACCCATCTACAGCCAGCACAGTCGTAGTAAAGGTTTATTTGCCATGGATCCACTTAAATGGGCAGAGACCACATGTGCATCCTCAAGTGAGAGGGAGCAATCACGGTTGCCAAAATAAGTTTAAACCCGAGACACATATTTACATTGCTAAATGATGCGTTTCACACTGAGTGCAGCTTGCTTAACTTGCTGCCTGTGCTGCAGGTGCCAAGTTCTTTCAAACGTGTCAGTATTTATTGCATGTTTGTTAAACACTCTGGATCTCTAGTTCTGTTTCAAAAAGTGTTTGGTCGTCTGCACGCAGAATGCAGACTAAGGGGCAGATTTATGAAGGGCTTGCGCCACGTTTACGGCGCCGTTGCGTGACGCAACGGCACGAAAACGTGGCGCATCCCTGCGCCCTATTTACAACGTGGCGCATCTAGGAGATGCGTCACGTTGTACAGCACTGCGCCATCAGGAGGCGTTCCTGCGCAGGGGGGGGGGCGTTCCTGCGCAGGAACGCCTCCTGAAAGTGGCTGAGTGAAATCTATGAGATTTCACTCAGTCACTTTCAGGGCAATGCTGCGTCAAAACCCTGCGCCTGCTTGAAGCAGGCGTAAGGCTTGAGGCAGCATTGAAAGAATAGGCCCCCCCCAGAGCATTGCTGGAGCTGCGTCGCGCTTGCGACGCAACTCCAGCAATGCGCCACATTTCCGGCACAGATGCGTCACGCATCTGTGCCGTTTTTGCCCCATGGTGCGCCGCATCATAAATGCTTACAACAAGGGGTGGTGAGGGACAGAGTCTCTGAATTAAACAGAATACTCTCACCCAGTCAAGAGATCAGGGCTAGATCCAACACCGTTTTTTAGCTCACTGCACCATCCCAGTTTCAGAACCTGGCTGTATGCAAATTAGTCTGTTCCTGTCCCAGTGCATGATGGGAACAGGGCAAACCAAACTACAAAAGCCAATTCTTACACTGGGAAGGAAACAAGCTACCGGGGACCGGTTTCTGGCATTTCAGCCTCTTCGGCCCGGCTTGCTTGAATCCTGATGGTGCAATGAGCAAGGGACTCACATCTGAGTATACCCTTCCACGCTTAGGGTGGACAAAAATATTTACAACAAGGGGTGGTGAGGGACAGAGTCTCTGAATTAAACAGAATACTCTCACCCAGTCAAGAGATCAGGGCTAGATCCAACACCGTTTTTTAGCTCACTGCACCATCCCAGTTTCAGAACCTGGCTGTATGCAAATTAGTCTGTTCCTGTCCCAGTGCATGATGGGAACAGGGCAAACCAAACTACAAAAGCCAATTCTTACACTGGGAAGGAAACAAGCTACCGGGGACCGGTTTCTGGCATTTCAGCCTCTTCGGCCCGGCTTGCTTGAATCCTGATGGTGCAATGAGCAAGGGACTCACATCTGAGTATACCCTTCCACGCTTAGGGTGGACAAAAATATTTACAACAAGGGGTGGTGAAGAAGGCTGAAATGCCAGAAACCGGTCCCCGGTAGCTTGTCTCCTTTCTGGTGAAGAATTGGCTTGGTAGTTTAGTCTGCCCTGTTCCCATGATGCACTGGGCCAGGGACAGACTGATTTGCATGTAGCCAGGTTCTGAGCTGGGATGGGGCAGTGAGATAAATAACGGTGATGGATCAAGCCCTGATCTTTGGACTGGGTAAGAGTGGTCTGTTTAACTCAGACACTCTGTTCATCACCACCCCCTTTTCTAAATCGTTTTTGGTCACTATATGTGTGGCAGGGTATACTCAGACATGAGTCCCTTTCTCACTGCTCCATCAGGATTCAAGCAAGCCGGGCCGAAGAAGGCTGAAATGCCAGAAACCGGTCCCCGGTAGCTTGTCTCCTTTCTGGTGAAGAATTGGCTTGGTAGTTTAGTCTGCCCTGTTCCCATGATGCACTGGGCCAGGGACAGACTGATTTGCATGTAGCCAGGTTCTGAGCTGGGATGGGGCAGTGAGATAAATAACGGTGATGGATCAAGCCCTGATCTTTGGACTGGGTAAGAGTGGTCTGTTTAACTCAGACACTCTGTTCATCACCACCCCCTTTTCTAAATCGTTTTTGGTCACTATATGTGTGGCAGGGTATACTCAGACATGAGTCCCTTTCTCACTGCTCCATCAGGATTCAAGCAAGCCGGGCCGAAGAAGGCTGAAATGCCAGAAACCGGTCCCCGGTAGCTTGTCTCCTTTCTGGTGAAGAATTGGCTTGGTAGTTTAGTCTGCCCTGTTCCCATGATGCACTGGGCCAGGGACAGACTGATTTGCATGTAGCCAGGTTCTGAGCTGGGATGGGGCAGTGAGATAAATAACGGTGATGGATCAAGCCCTGATCTTTGGACTGGGTAAGAGTGGTCTGTTTAACTCAGACACTCTGTTCATCACCACCCCCTTTTCTAAATCGTTTTTGGTCACTATATGTGTGGCAGGGTATACTCAGACTTGAGTCCCTTTCTCACTGCTCCATCAGGATTCAAGCAAGCCGGGCCGAAGAAGGCTGAAATGCCAGAAACCGGTCCCCGGTAGCTTGTCTCCTTTCTGGTGAAGAATTGGCTTGGTAGTTTAGTCTGCCCTGTTCCCATGATGCACTGGGCCAGGGACAGACTGATTTGCATGTAGCCAGGTTCTGAGCTGGGATGGGGCAGTGAGATAAATAACGGTGATGGATCAAGCCCTGATCTGTGGACTGGGTAAGAGTGGTCTGTTTAACTCAGACACTCTGTTCATCACCACCCCCTTTTCTAAATCGTTTTTGGTCACTATATGTGTGGCAGGGTATACTCAGACATGAGTCCCTTTCTCACTGCTCCATCAGGATTCAAGCAAGCCGGGCCGAAGAAGGCTGAAATGCCAGAAACCGGTCCCCGGTAGCTTGTCTCCTTTCTGGTGAAGAATTGGCTTGGTAGTTTAGTCTGCCCTGTTCCCATGATGCACTGGGCCAGGGACAGACTGATTTGCATGTAGCCAGGTTCTGAGCTGGGATGGGGCAGTGAGATAAATAACGGTGATGGATCAAGCCCTGATCTTTGGACTGGGTAAGAGTGGTCTGTTTAACTCAGACACTCTGTTCATCACCACCCCCTTTTCTAAATCGTTTTTGGTCACTATATGTGTGGCAGGGTATACTCAGACATGAGTCCCTTTCTCACTGCTCCATCAGGATTCAAGCAAGCCGGGCCGAAGAAGGCTGAAATGCCAGAAACCGGTCCCCGGTAGCTTGTCTCCTTTCTGGTGAAGAATTGGCTTGGTAGTTTAGTCTGCCCTGTTCCCATGATGCACTGGGCCAGGGACAGACTGATTTGCATGTAGCCAGGTTCTGAGCTGGGATGGGGCAGTGAGATAAATAACGGTGATGGATCAAGCCCTGATCTTTGGACTGGGTAAGAGTGGTCTGTTTAACTCAGACACTCTGTTCATCACCACCCCCTTTTCTAAATCGTTTTTGGTCACTATATGTGTGGCAGGGTATACTCAGACATGAGTCCCTTTCTCACTGCTCCATCAGGATTCAAGCAAGCCGGGCCGAAGAAGGCTGAAATGCCAGAAACCGGTCCCCGGTAGCTTGTCTCCTTTCTGGTGAAGAATTGGCTTGGTAGTTTAGTCTGCCCTGTTCCCATGATGCACTGGGCCAGGGACAGACTGATTTGCATGTAGCCAGGTTCTGAGCTGGGATGGGGCAGTGAGATAAATAACGGTGATGGATCAAGCCCTGATCTTTGGACTGGGTAAGAGTGGTCTGTTTAACTCAGACACTCTGTTCATCACCACCCCCTTTTCTAAATCGCATCATAAATGCGGCGCACCATGGGTGGCGTAGCTGTGGCGCACTGTGGCGCATGTTAACTGGCGCATCCCTCGGGATGCGCCAGTTAACATAAATCTGCCCCATTGATTCTATAAACATAAGAGTTCAGAATTAAAGTAAAAATATAAGAGATTGACAGGACTAAATTCTTAATGGCCAATAGCACAACACGTGTAAAACTGAATTACCCTGTAGAATGTATTTGGTTTTCTGCTCTTGTTGTGTGTCTATGTCCATAAAAATAAAGAATATTTCCATGTGCTTTTATACATTTTTTTTGTTTTATTTTTATTATTTAAAAAGAAACAACTTTTCTAATATTGTTTCAAATCATGTTAATATAGTCATTATTTATGTGTAATACATGAAGCACTGATAATTTACGAGTGCACTAATAAACCTTTTCATAGCCACATAGAGCAGTCGTTAGTAAATTTACCTATTAACATATTAGTAAACATGATTATTTATATTAGGTCAGATAGATTCCTTAATCCATATTTTACATAGGTTTTGTCAATTCACAACTATGGCCTCGTCTCAATTTTCTTTTGTCAATTACCTGCTTACCTTCATATTGCCAGATATGTGCCCCACATCATCACCCTCACAGCAAATGTGAACATTCAAACTTTGGCCTATAATATTACAATCTGATTTGTAACCACATTTGCACCTTACCCCTTCATAAGCTGGAAACACATTCTTGGGTGACAGATTTAATGACTCTGGACCAGAGAACAATAGCCTGCCACTGACAGCAGGGATAGCAGATGGGTGTTAACTGCTGATCATTTGCCAGAGAGTAGGGGGCATATTTAGCAAAGGGTTCTGTCACCCTTACGCCATGCAAGGGGGCGCAAGTTGCGATGCAGATACTAAGCTAGATGTATCAAGCCACACAAGCCCAGCTTGTGTGGCCCTGCGTGGCTTGATAAATCTAAAGTAACACAACATAGCGCTAATTGCTGTGCTGCGTTACTCTGCCCCAGGGAGGCATTCCATGGGTGAAGCGTGGGTGTTCCCACACATCCACCCATGGACTTTGCCACTTCCCAGAATTACCATTACTGATAGATCTTTATTCTCACAGAATCACCTTCCGCCTCCTCACCCACGCACACAAAGCCCTACACGACCAAGGCCCGAGCTACCTCAACAGCCGAGTCAACTTCTACGCTCCCAAACGCCACCTCCGATCAGCCAACCACGCCCTCGCCGCCGTCCCCCCGCATCCGAAGAGCGACTACAGGAGGAAGGTCCTTCTCCTACCTGGCCGCCAAGACCTGGAACTCCCTCCCGTCCGACCTGCGCCTGACCCAAGACCACCTCTCCTTCAGGAAGAAGCTGAAGACCTGGCTGTTCGAGCAGTAGCCGCACCCCCCCCCCCCCCCCAGCGCCTTGAGACCCTACGGGTATGTAGCGCGCTTTATAAGTGTATCTGATTGATTGATCTGATTGATTGATCTGGGAATGCATCGAAATGCTACACCAAGGGAGGCATGATGAGGAGAAATATATTTATTTCTCATCGTTTTTATCCTCTGTCTATGTTTGCTGCATTCTCAAGCCCACATAGAAGGAGGAAAATGTCTCAGTGGATTGTTTTTGTGCATGGAGGTCTCCCTTCCGTCACAAAAACAATCCAGTCTGCAATGCTGGAACACTTGCAAGGCACCACAATGTGCGCCAGAGCAAAGAAAGGACAGGAATGTGTCCTAAAATTGCTAAATATAGTGTACTCCTTTCCCTTTCACGCAGCACAGCACAGCAAGCTGGCTTTCTACGCTGCCTGAAAGTTTGATAAATATGCCTCGAGCTGTCTGCGAGCAGTTGGCAGAACAAAGAACAGCCTTAGCATTATCTCTTCTGAGTGGAAGATTCCAGGGAGCACATTTTCCAGGACCCCCCCCCCCCCCTCTCCCCAGATAGCCATGCTCCAGTCACAGAGGGGGCGAGAACCAGTTTTAACCCTGCCTGGTCGGTGAAGGGTTCTGCCATTAGAAAGCAGGGGCTCTTGAGTTACTTTACGATAAGGCAGAAAGGAAGTCCTACTAAGGAAGAATAAGAGATGCATGAAAATGAGATTGGCTGGCAGACTTTTTCCGGTCACTGACTAGTGCACAGGATAAATCTGGCACCTCAACCATCAGCTCAGTAGAACATTCCTGGACTTGGGAATGACATGTGCTGTATATTTATTGCTTGTGTGCTCCTTTTTCCATATCATATATTCCTTTAGCTGAGTGCACACATCAAGTATAAAGGCATGCTTTATTCAGTGTTACTTGATTAAGCACAGTTTTGGTACTGTACTACATGCAATTTACGAAGTGCGAATTAGTACAAACTTTGCATGCCCTATTAGCGTAGCTTAGTATTATGCCCAGGGTTCATTTCGGGTTCCTTGTGTGTGTTCATCCTTGTGAAAAATAGTTTCAGAACTTATTAACAATACATTAACCCCCAGGTTCATCAAGAACACATTTTGCAATTCCTTAATAGCGAAAAATAACGGTTCGCTATTAAGGAATAGCAAAATGCTATTCATCAAGAAATCACTTAAAAAATTGCGATTTCTAATAATTCCTTCATTGCGACTCGTAAATTGCGAGTCACAATTAAGGAATATCTCCCCATTCATTCCTATGGGCCTAGAGGCCCATAGGAATGAATGGGAAGACCATCTCAATTTGCTAATCGCAATTAGCGATTCGCAAATTGAGATTGCGATTTCAAGGGTGCAGGGGAGTCCAAAGGACACCCTGTTGCACCCCTGAAATTGGTGTGTGCACATATGTTGCGCACACACATGCCCTTAGGGCATGTGTGTGCGCAACAGGAAACTTTGAAAAATGCACTTTAGTGCATTTTTCAAAGTTTTTGCTATTTACCACGTAGTTAGACTTCGCTGTAAATAGCGGCCCCAGATTGCAAATTCGCAATTTAAAATTGGTTCATGAATTGCATTTAAGGAATCTCAAATTGAGATTCCTTAAATGCAATTAATCGCAATTTAGTGATTTCTGGAATTGCAATTTTTGCATTTGGGATGATGAATCCCAAATGCAAAAATAGCGCTCGCAAAGGGCCAGATTCTCAGAATCTCGCCCTTTGCGAGCCGATTTTAGTTTGATGAATCTGGCTGATAATCCTTTATTCTCACAGGACTGATTGATTCCTAGTACACACTATCCTCAGAAAATGTGTGGGAGGTTTATGGTTACAGTCCACCAAATTCCCTGGCTTGGATTAGTAAAATGGTAAATCTGCACTTTGCCACGGTGATCAGAGTATTAAAACTGGGCCATATTTGCTTATAAAGATACAAAAGCATATTACGAAGGCTCCATCTAAAGAACACATCCCTACTGGAAGAAGAATTCTGACTCCTGTTGGAAGAACAGGACTCAGTCAAGGCCTCAAAGACAGAGGGACTAAATCCAGCTGGAAATGTAACTCCTCCCAGGGTGAATCATTGGGGATACTGTTTGCCTGCTTCAGGAAAACAAAAAGCAGACAGAAGCACTCTTGATTTCCAAGGTGTCCAATTACCCACAAAGGGCTAGACCCTGTGGGAGACCTGACTGTAGAAATACCTGGTGCATAGAAACCTGTCCTTATTAGGTAGGAGTTGCAAGGTTGACCAGAAGGACCTTTTCAAGCAGTTGTGGAAAGTACTTTTTTCCACCTTTAGAGGACCAGACAAAGGTGGTGAGGCTTTCCCAGGGAGCTCTCATCCAAGCCAGGCAAGAAAACAAGGTACATCGTGAGCTTGCAATGAACGTATCTTGCCTCATTGATTACTGCCTGGCTAGATCTTCCAGCGGTACAAAAGGGGGTGGTGATGGACGGAGCATCTGAATCAATCAAACACTCACACCTTGTCAAAAGATCTGGGTTTAATCCATCACCGTTCTTTAGCCCACTCTGCCACCCCAGTTCAGACATGGCTATATGCAGATCAGTCTGACCCTGTGCCTCATGGGAACAGTCCAGCCCAAACTGCTAAGCCATGTCTTCCCTGGACCGGAAACAAGCTTCCGAGGACCGGTTTCTGGCATTCCAGCCGTCTTCAGCGGTACAAAAGGGGGTTGTGATGGACGGAGCATCTGAATCAATCAAACACTCACACCCAGTCAAAAGATCTGGGCTTAATCCATCACCGTTCTTTCGCCCACTCTGCCACCCCAGTTCAGACATGGCTATATGCAAATCAGTCTGACCCTGTGCCTCATGGGAACAGTCCAGCCCGAACTGACAAGCCATGTCTTCCCTGGACTGGAAACAAGCTTCCAAGGATGTTTCTGGCATTCCAGCCGTCTTCAGCCCGGCTTGCTTGAATCCAGTGGCAAAGTGAGCAAGGGACTCAAGTCTGAGCATACCCTGCCACACTTATGGCGGCCAAAAGCGGTACAAAAATGGGTGGTGATGGATGGAGCATCTGAATCAATCAAACACTCACACCCAGTCAAAAGATCTGGGTTTAATCCATCACCGTTCTTTAGCCCACTCTGCCACCCCAGTTCAGACATGGCTATATGTAAATCAGTCTGACCCTGTGCCTCATGGGAACAGTCCAGCCCGAACTGCCAAGCCATGTCTTCCTGGACCGGAAACAAGCTTCCAAGGACCGGTTTCTGGCACTCCAGCTGTCTTCAGCCCGGCTTGCTTGAATCCAGTGGCAAAGTGAGCAAGGGTCTCACGTCTAAGCATACCTTGCCACACTTATGGCGGCCAAAAGTGGTACAAAAGGGGGTGGTGATGGACAGAGCATCTGAATCAATCAAACACTCACACCCAGTCAAGAGATCTGGGTTTAATCCATCACCGTTCTTTAGCCCACTCTGCCACCCCAGTTCAGACATGGCTATATGCAAATCAGTCTGACCCTGTGCCCTGTGCCAAAAGCAGTTTGGGCTGGACTGTTCCCATGAGGCACAGGGTCAGACTGATTTGCATATAGCCATGTCTGTCTGAATCCAGGTCTATATTCATCAGATCATCTAGATGCTGCTGAAGCATCATCCTATTACTTAGTAGCTCTCTCTCGACAGGTCTCCTTGCACACAAAGTAGCACAAAGGCTACATATAGCAGGAGCACACTGTACACAAAGACAGAACAGGAAAAGGATAGCTAAAACCATCCCAATGATCATCAGAATCTTCCATTCCCAAGTGGATAACAAATCCCAAAACCATCCCATTAACAACCAATCTCCTTCGTCCACATGTATAGACTCTGAGATATTATGTAGCTTGGAAATGACCTGGTACACTGTCGGAGCGTTATCTGGAATGAAAACGCAGCAGCTCGATTGAATCAATTTACATACCCCTCCCCTATCTGCAAGTATGACGTCTAATGCAACTCTGTTCTGCAGCGTCATAAGGCGATCCGACTGGAGCTCAGCAGTCAGATTACTAAGGGCACTGGAAGTCTCAACTATGGTGGACTCAACCACGCTCGTCAATTGCCGTATGTTCCTGCTGTTAACCATAGGTCCCCAAAACGGCAGAAAACCCTTCAGAAAATCTCCTAATTCTTGTCCTGCAGAATCTTCCTCACTGAAGACACCTCTAACAACTCTCGTCTTATGGTAATCCGCCTCAGCAGTATACGTAGGAGGCAACAGGAATGAGACATAACATGTTCCCGAAAAATCAGGGGGCAACCATGTATATGCTCTATTGTGACAAACAAAATAGGTACCCTTAGCTGCTAAAAACGATGGGGAAGTCTGCGACGCAAAAACGTACGTCTCAGTACAAACACTCTTCCCTAACTGAGCTCTCGGATTCTTGCCACTACCTTGCAGACAAAAATGACCACGATGGGGTACAATCCAAATCGGAGAAGATCTTTTCGCTCGCTGGTTTCCACTCAGACTAACACCATATCCAGTAACGTTCCATCCAATATACTCTAGTGACTCATCTCTCGGGATAGTCTCACAGGAACTAATTCCTCTAATCATGTTGACTATTCCCTTAACTAGAGCACTATTCTTAGGATTGTCTTTCACAGAACGTAGGGGATAAACTTCACGGGCATAAATGAACATTGTTCTGTACGCCCACACAGAACCATTATAGCTGAATGGCAGGACCAGGTAAGGAATACCCTTATCAGTAGTATGAGGCATAAGACCACACACCCAGCAATTAGTTGTGTTCACCACTAGCTGATGTTGGTGCAAAAGTTCAACAAAACAGTTATTAGCAAATTCCAATTTTCTAATGGACTCATGTTCAGGCAAAGAAATAGTAGGAAAAGGTAAGGGTTGTGTAGTGGGTGCAAACGTCACCTGAAAAGAGAAAATAACATAACCCACCAAAAACATCGTCATGCTAAGTAGCATCAAAAGACACGTTATCAGAAAACATTTTCTACTCATTATTTTACATATTTTTGTCTTAAAGCTCATTTCTTCAACAGCTCTCTCCATCTCGAAAAACTCCATCCTCTAACAGTGCTGTTCGTGGCAGTTGGTTCTCTTCGCTCAGTGTACCTCTGAATGTTCCAGGGAACATCCTAGAACAAACCAGAGCTGTCGACCTTGTGTCTTTCAGCCGTACGCTCTGAGTCTTTATACCGCGATCCTACAGCTGAACCCGGATGGCGGTTCGAAAAAAAAAAATCGATCAAAACAGTTTCTCGAAGCAGAGAGTGTAGCTTCAAAAATAGCAAGAAAAGTATCAATTTATTAGTCCAACGACTCTCGGTCGTAAATTATAACAGCCTTTATCAGGCAATGTCTGATCACAAAACAATAGTTCAGGTTCAGAAGTGTCCAGTCGAACTGATGGAGGCACAGCTTCCTGCAAAATATCGTCGTTTTCACGCTCAGAACTTGTCCCAATTAAACGTGCATCGCTGAACGGTACAAAACGTGGCACTGTCTCAGTTTCTGAATCGCCTACACCCTCCTGGACCCACTGGTCGTATGGCAGAGGCAAAGGGGCCCTCTTACAATGTACGACGTGGATCCAGTTCTTTTTGCCGTGCACTCTCACTGCAGTACGCGTCTCCAACAAAACTTGGTGGGGTCCGGTCCAGCGGGGCTGATTATTCTTTGTCTGCTGAAAATTCCGAATAAGGACCCAGGATCCAGGATCGATGGCGTGTCCCAGATCTTCAGATGCTTGTGACAGTGTTTCGTGAACCTGTTGGTGTAAAACACGCAATTTAGCCGTCAATTCATAAAGATAGTCAAGCAGTATAGGATGTTCAATCTCGCTAAACTTTGTCGGCCTCGGCACTCCCCATACATTTGCCAGGCGACCAAAAACAATCTCGTAGGGACTAAGTCCCACTCGAGAATGTACTGTAGTCCTAGTTGACAAAAGTGCTAATGGCAAAGCATCGGACCATTGGAGACCAGAGCTCGTCTGAATCTTTCAAGGTGCCATTATAGCACTCAACTAAACCAGCTGACTGGGGGTGATTTGCAGCGTGGAACTTCTGTCTGATGCCCAAACCTTCACATACTCTCTTCATCACTTGACCCACAAATTCACTCCCATTATCACTCCAGACCATTCTCGGCAAACCATACCTAGGGAAAAATTCCTTAATTAAGGACTTAGCTGTGGACAAAGCAGTGTTATCTTTCAGGGGATATGCTTCTACCCATCTCGAAAAGGCACAAACAACCATGAGGACGTACTTCAGGTTGTTACATCTTTCCATGTGGATGAAATCTAATTGCAAAACCTCGAATTGATACGTCGGAGATGCAAAGTGACCAGCTAGAGTTGGAGTTCCCTTGCCAGGATTATACATCAGACAAACCATACAATTCTTGACCAAGTTCTCTGCACACTTAGGAATTCCAGCATTCTGCCATACTGGAGCCAACAACTTACAAATCCCTTTCGCACTAATGTGAGCCATTCCATGAGCCATTGTAACCACTGCAAGTACATACGAATCAGGTAACAACCATCGCTGATGCTCTGACAACTCAATCCAACAACCAGTCGAATCCAATTTTCCCATACTCTCTCTCCATACATTCAATTCCTTCTCTGTAGCTTCAGCCTGAATTGACTTCACGCTCTCTATCGTATCTTCACACATTCCTCTATCCGGAACCCATCTTGCCGGCCCCGCAACATACATTCGACTCATCACATCTCTCGCCACATCTTTTGCAACTTCATCTGCAAACGCATTACCACAACCAACGTCATCGGTAACCATCTTATGTGCACTGCATTTCACGATCGCAACTTGCATTGGTAACGTAAGCGACTCAAGAAGTTCATTCACCAACTGACCATGCTGTATTTTTGCACCATGAGACGTGAGGAAACCACGATCCTTCCACAAGCGACCAAAACTGTGAGCCACACCAAACGCATACTGACTATCAGTGTACACAGTCACTCGTTTTCCTTTCGACAACACACATGCTCTTGTCAATGCAATCAACTCTGCTGCTTGAGCTGAATTATGTGGGATACGTGCAGCTTCAACAATCGTATGCAAAGTCGTAACTGCATATGCCGCAGTCGTATCACCATTCGGAAGCTTAAAGCACAAACCATCTACCCATAGAGTACCATCACACTTCGCAAGAGGAGTATCTTTAAGGTCTATTCTACCCCTCGTTTCCTCCTCTGTCCTAAGAAAGCAATCATGCTGTTCTAGAGCATCTGTCTCTACAGAAATCGGCAACAACGTAGCTGGATTCAACGTGTTGCATCTCTTTATATGTACATGACTCGCTAAAAGTGTCAACTCATAACCTGACAATCGAGCACTAGTTAAGTGCTGTGTCTTAGTCCTGTTCAACAAGGTATCCTCTGCATGTGGAACGATTACAATCAACGTATTATCCATCACCAAACCAGCAGCTGTAGCTACCGGATCCCAAGTCGACAAGAAATACGCACATGGACGCTGTTTATAGCCAAACTGCTGTGTCAGGACTTACAACGCACATCCCTCTCTCTCGTGAACATAGAGTGTAAAAGGCTTACTGTAGTCAGGAGTACCCAACACAGGAGCTGAACACAACGCATCACGCAATTCAGAAAAACTCTTCTGGCATTCGTCAGTCCACGGAAGAGGATTCAGAGTATCCTTAACAGTAAGTGCTAACAACGGTTTCGCAAGGAGCGAAAAATTCGGAATCCATTGCTTACAGTATGAAGTAATACCCAAGAAAGCACGTACTTCTCTCTGTGTGGTTGGCACGTTCATTTTCGCAATCGCTTGAATTCGTTCTGGGGTCAATATTCTTCCCTCCTTCGATAAGAGATGACCTAAGTAGGTCACTTCTTGTCAACAATACTGCAACTTCGAAAGTGACACTTTATGATGGAGGTTAGACAAATGACGCAACAAAGAAAGAGTAGCTTCTTTACAAATCTCCTCATTATCAGCAGCAACTAACAAATCATTGACATACTGAATAAGAGCAGCACCATCAGGTAAAACAATCGTATCAAGCTGTGTTTTCAAAGCCTGACTATAGATGGATGGACTTTCACAGTAGCCTTGAGGAGCGCGCTTGAACCAGAAACTTCGGCCTCCTAAAGAGAAGCCATGAATATCTCTACTCTCCTCGGCAATCGGGATGCTGAAGAAAGCATTCTTCAGATCAATCACCGAAAACCAGGTAGCAGAAGCAGGAATCATAGTCAACAGAGCAGTGATATCCGGAACAACAGGAAATTGCGGTACTACGATCTTATTCACTTCACGAAGATCGATCACAAACCTATATACAGGCGGTTGTGAAGAATCAGTATGTTTCAGAACAGGCAAAACCGGACTATTGCACACATTACCTCTCGTTTCCTCGATCACACCCTTTTCAATTAAATCATAAATGATTGCTAAAAGCGCTCTTTCACCATCACTAGAAATCTGTGGCAGTCTAACTTTCGCCTTCAACGTCACAACATATGGTGGAATCTCCAAAAGACCCACATCATTAGGACCAGTAGCCCAAAGAGTATCAGGAAGAGAACGCAATTCCAATGGAAGTCGAACTTTGGACAAATACATCGGAGAGATCACTCTCTTACCCAATGTAAGCTGTACTCCTGAAGGAGAACAATGTAGAGTCGCATACAATCTTTTCAACAAATCCAATCCCAACAAATTCTCACCACAACCTGTCGTTAGAATGAGGGGTGCTTCAAATTCACAAGGTCCAACAGAAAGAGACAAAGGACTAGAAACCGGATTACAAACTGGGGCGCCAGAAAAACCTACCGAAACATTCGTCAAGCCAGACAAAGGTGCGCCAGGAAGTTTAGAGTGCATGATAGAACTCTTCGCAGCACCAGTATCCAACAGAAAAGGCTCTGACACACCTGATGTAATCACTTCAACATAAGGGCCACTCTGATCTACTGGAACTGACACAACTCCCTCTCTTTGTCTACGGCTGTCCCAGCAATCATTACCATTGATATTCTCTCCTTCAACATAGTAGTCGTCTGCATAGTATTGAGGCGCCCTACCAGACGCAACATTCTGTTGATCAAAACAGTTCATAGAATTCTGTGGAGGAAAGGATCGTGCATTCTGGGGGAACACACCACGTCCTCTACCTCTAGGAGTTAGCTGAACACCTTGACCTCTCACACCAGAAGCACCATTCGTACGCTGTAACAAAACCGGACAACTATTCTTAAAGTGACCCTCTTCTTTGCAATACGCACACTGATTAGGACCCACAAGGAAACGCTGTTGAGAAGACTCGAACCTCTGCTAATTTCTCTGAAACTGCTGAGGTTGCTGATAGTCACGCTGATTATTACGAGGCGGATACGCTTGCTGCAAAAGAACCTTCGTCTTCAAATCTTTAGTTTTTCTATCCGCTTTCTCTTTCTCATCCTTATCCCTATTCTCGTAATATTGTGCAGTAGCCAATATCTGCGCCGACGAAGAAACAGCCCATGAACTCTCTGAATCCTTCAACTTAGTACACAACTCGGGAAGCAAGTTATGCACAAACTTATCGACGAACAATCTTTGGCCACCTTCCGTACTCATATCTTGGCCACTATGGTCGATAAACGTCTCTTCAAACCTAGTGAAGAAATCGGACACACTTTCGCCTTTCTTCTGCTTACACGCAGATAATTCACTTGTACAGCAGGCATCAAAGTCTTCATATAAGTAATGATTCTACCGGGGAGTTCTGCAACTAAAGCTTCAGGTTTAGCCCCTCCACCTTGGAGACCATCTGTGGCTGCAATATTATTCCATGTATCACCTAACTCTTGCGCATGATCCACATGACGAATCATTCCCCACAAGGGTTGAGGAACCACATTCCCAAACATATCTATATCGGCTAAATTCATAATACATGAATCTGCTGTCTGTGATAACTCCTTATAGTACCCTGCAGGATTCTTACGGGGGTCAGGTAAAGTCTGCTTAAGAGCCAAAACTTCAGCTCGCTTCCACAGAACATGTACCCAAACACGCTGAAAATGAGCATCCACAGCAGCAATACCAGCATTAACATTGGCCTGAACTGCTTCTTTCCACACTGGAGGAACCTCTCTCATTGGATATTGTCGCGCTTGTCTCCTAACAGAAGAATCAGGCTCAAACAACGGCTGAGTAGGATACGCATTCCTAAACGAAAGCAACGTTGTAACTGCTTTTTCAACCTCGAGACCCACTATCGTACCTTTCGCAAACTCGGACTGTATACGGAACAAGAAGAAGTGGCGTCAAGAGCAGACACCAGAGAACCTAGCAGCCCACAAGGACGCCCCACGCTAACATCATCATCTCATCAGAACCGCCAAAAAGACCTAATTCAAGGACCACCTCGACAACAACGCTCACAACAGCAAAGAGCTCTTCAACATTGTGAAGGAACTCTCCAACTCCAGCTCCAACACCAATGACATCCCACCTTCGCAAGACCTGTGCAACGCCCTCGCCTCCTTTTTCCTCCATAAGATCGCAGACATCCACGACAGCTTCAACAACCAGACCCCCACGGCAGCCAACACCCTCCGGACCCCACGGACACCACCCACAGCGACCCACTGCTCACATGGACTAACATCAACGACGATGACACCATCAAAATCATGAGCACCATCCACTCCAGCTCCCCGTCCGACCCATGCCCCCACTGCATCTTCAACAAAGCCAGCACCTCCATCACACCCCACCGCAGCAAGGCCATCAACATCTCCTTTGAAACAGGGACCTTCCCGGAGAGCTTGAAGCACGGCGAGATCAACGCCCTGCTCCAGAAACTCAAGGCAGACCAGAGGGACCTCAAGATCTTCCGGCCCATCTCCCTGCTCCCGTTCCTGGTGAAGATCATAGAGAAGACCGTCAACAAACAGCTGACCCACTACCTCGAAGAGAACAATGTCCTGGACCCGTCCCAGTCCAGCAACGACAGCACCAAATTGGCCCTCATCGCCGCCACCGATGACATCAGGACCCAGCTGGACAACGGCGAGACCGCAGCCCTCATCCTCCTGGACCTCTCATCTGCTTTCGACACGGTCTGCCACCACACCCTATGCACCCGCCTCCACAACGCAGGAATCCATGGCAAAGCATTGGAATGGACCTCCTCCTTCCTCTCCGACAGAAGGCAGAGCATCCGACTACCCCCCTTCCGATCTGAAGCCTCCAAGATCATCTGCGGCGTACCCCAAGGATCATCCCTCAGCCTGACCCTGTTCAACATTTACATGGCCCCTCTCACCCGCGTCGCCAGACTGCATGCCCTCAACATCATCTCCTACACCGACGACAAACAGCTGATCCTCTCCCTCACCAAAGACCCTCGCACCACCAAAACCAACCTCCACGAAGGAATTAAAGCCATCGCCGAGTGGATGAAGAACAGCCACCTGAAACTGAACTAGGACAAGACGGAGGTCCTCATCCTCGGCTCCACCCCCTCAGCATGGGCGACCCCTGGTGGCCAACTGCCCTGGGTGCAGCCCCAACACCCTCTGACCATGCACGCAACCTGGGAGTTATCCTCGACTCAACCCTCACCATGTCCAAGCAAGTCAACGCCATCTCATCCTCCTGCTTCAAAACCCTCCGCATGCTTCGAAAGATCTTCAGGTGGATCCCCACCAACACAAGAAGAACTGTCACCCAGGCACTCATCAGCAGCAGGCTGGACTACGGAAATGCCCTCTACGCGGGAGCCCCGTCCAAACTGCTGAAAAGACTGCAACACATACAGAACGCCTCTGCACGTCTGATCCTCGACATCCCTCGCCACAGCCACATCACACCCCACCCGGGAGACCTACACTGGCTTCAGGGCCAGACTGGGAACCAAAACCAGCCCTGGCAAAGTGCTTGGCCGGCCCCCCTCACCGCCAAGGGGGGCTTGGGGGTGCTACCGCGCTCTTTGCCTGGGCCACTTTTCGGCAGATTTTGGTACAGGGCCGTTTTTTACAGCAGCGCTGCAAAAATGTCCCTGTAACAAAAACGGCCCCCAGGGGCCCAAAATCGGCCCCCACCCTTGCGGTGCACTGGGGGATTGTCCGGTGCCCGCAACGGCCAGTCCGGGCCTGACTGGCTTCCCGTCAACAAGAGGATCACCTTCAATTTCCTCACCCACGCACACAAGGCACTCCACAACACCAGACCAACATACCTCAACAAACGACTCACCTTCTACACCCTGAACCGCCAGCTCCGCTTCGCCAACCTCGCCTGCGCCCCCCGCATCCGAAGAATGACCCCAGGTGGAAGATCATTCTCCTACCTCCCCGCCAAGTACTGGAACGACCTCCCCATCCTCCTACGGCAGACTGAACACCTCCTGACCTTCAGGAGGCTAATCAAGACCTGGCTGTTCAAGCAGTAGCAGCTACCCCCTCTCCCTCAGTGTCTTGAGACCCTTACGGGTGAGTAGCGCGCTCTAGAAATGCCTTGATTGATTGAGTGATTGGCTGATTGATTGAAAAGCTGCAAATCTGACCGCGGTGGTCAGGGAAAGCTGTTCAATGGACCAAAGATGCAGCTTTGCCACAATATGTCCGCACACCTAATTGCGATGACAATTCGGAGCTGGCGTAACAAGCATTGCGCTCCTACTGCCACGGTCATGCTTAGGCCAAATGAATGGCAGTCAGAACAAACTTCACAGCAAAGCTCAAAGTGGTCCTGTATTCTCTGCTGCCCACAATCACATCAGACAAGCAAACAATGATACGCAACAGCTGTCTTTTGGAAAAGAAATCTATGCTCAGCATGGAAGATACACCTGGTGGTCATCACTCATGTGAACACACTCGCATACCACAGCATAAAATCAACTCTTTCCTGGACCAGCATCCTTTGCAAAGCAGGCACAGAGGGACAGAGAGACGGAGAGAGACAGGACACTATTTTACCGACATAACACATTACACACCACACCATCACACACACACCTATCTCCATTCACCACCACTTCTCATCCACACACCTGATACACCTCACAAATCTACACCACCACCTTGCTCCCCTGCAGTTTTCACTCATTCGCAAATTGTCCCCCCACAAATGCCCAAATTCACAGACACAGAGTTGAAAGTGATGGTAGACAAGATAATTAGGATAGAACTACATTTGTTTGGGAACCTGGTCCAACAGACCCCACTTGCGAGGAAAAATCACATTTGGGGAAGGATCTACAACAAAGTCAATGCAGCGGGACCACCCTGCGCACACTGAATGACCTCAAAAAGCAGTGGGCCGAATTCAAAAACAGGGTTAAGGCTCGGGCCCAAAGGAACCATGAGGTGGCTCAAAGAACTGTCTCACAGGAATAGCTGGGGGAGTGCAGACTTGTAAGTACAAGCAAAATGATCACATCACACTGCAATGTAATGTTGTGCACAACAATTGAGCCTGAATTCCCATAGTAAGTCAAACGTATGTAGAATGCACGCTTTCAATATGAATGTCTCACAAGGCTACCATTTCCTTCCTCTGCTTCACATCACAGGTAGGTAGACAGATTATGCACCCTGGCCTCCCTCCCAAACAGCATGGAGCAACCTTCCTACCCCACAGCCATGTGGCAGCCATCTCCTTACTCTGCTAAACCTCACAGGTAGGTAGCCATCTTACTAGGGAGTTGGAGTTTTGGGACCTGAGAACAACACCACAACTCCCACAAGGCCCTCTGGCCTCCCCTCCAAACAACATAGAACACCCTCCCCATCCCACAGCCATGTGGTAGCCATCTCCCTACTCTGCTACACCTCACAGGTAGGTAGCCATCTTACTAGGGAGTGGGTGTTTTGGGGCCTGGAGATCAATGCCATAACTAACACCAGGCCCTCTGGCCTCCCTCCCAAACAGCATGGAGCACCCTCCCCACCCTCCCCACCCCACAGCCATGTGGCAGCCCTCTGGCCTCCCTACTCTGCTTCACCTCACAGTTAGGTAGTCAGCTCATGCACCCTGGCCTCCCTCCAAACAGCATGGAGCTATCTGACCCCCACATGCCGCACTTGGTAGCCATCCCTGTAAAGCTCCATAGGTTGTAGCCAGTGCACAAACAGCTAATCCCATTTAGAGGTCACATGAACCACAGTGTCAATTATGAAATCACATGTAACTGTAAAGCAAAGCCCAAGAACGCAATGGGCAAAATCCAATGTGCAATTCCAATTTTCTCAAAGAATAAATGCTCACATCAACACCGCACATGCATGTAGACTCAGTCAAAGCTCACAAACCACATGATGTCAGTACAAAAATACCAACAGAAATCATTAATTTGCTGCATAGCAGAAAGAGACTTAGTGAAAAGATTCCAATAGCCTAGCATAAACTGAAGTAGATGAGCAGCAAGTTGGTACATGACGTAACTGTGATTGAGAGTACCCTATCATCAAGGATGCTGAGATTTCCAAGATGGCGCCCGGATGGACACTCCACCCACGAGAGTTGAACAGTCTAGTCTCCAGAGAAGGGGAGATGATACGAGGAAAGGAGGTAAAAGGGAACCGTTGGCTCAGCTGCGGGGAATCAGGTAATTGGAGGCCCGGAGGAGGAGAGGCAACGAAGGGAGACAGCAGGAAGGAGGACGGAGCACGCGGATTGGGAGCAAAGATTCAAGACCCCGAAGACCCTAACGGGAGGCGTCGAGGGAGCGACGGAGCAGACCCACTGGAGGTTTCCCCAACAAACCCTGCGCTTGTATCCGGCTGTCCCTCCAAGCAACAGGACACCAAGATACCCATGCTACGGTCCAAGGGGACCGTAGCCCCAGGCAAGTGATGTGGGGAGAACGGTGGAGGAGGAGGTTGGAGGGAAAAGGGCTGTGGGGTTTGTGGCACAAGTAGAGCAGTATGCGATTCATGCGTGTTAAGATACTTTTCCCCTCCCCAAAAACCCTCACTGCCCCTACTCTTCCTCCAGCTTTAAACTCTCTAACACTAGTCTCGGTGACCCAATGTTATTGGTGATGGGAAGCACGTATTAAAGCCTTAAGACAATATACTTTCAGTGACGGTAGTGTCCCTCTGTTTCTGTTTGCTTTTTGGGAAGCGCCGGTCCGAGCTGCAATACGGGAAAAGAGGCCGGGAGAGACCGAAGACATCGCTCCACAAAAGACTGCGTCCTTCTCAATATATTATCTAATTTCAGGTGTTGGTTTGAGATACACGAACTGTTTAATTCTGTCAAGCGTGAATAAACGCATAATTTGTGACACTGCCATTGACTGTCTGATACTTCCGGTTTAGCTCCCTTAAGGAAAAGGTATCAAACGCTTACAGTGGTGCCAGAAATGGGATACCATCATTGATACAAGATGACACAACCGGTGACAGTGCAGGACATGATAACGCAATTGGCAGAAGGTCAGAGACACTTACAACTAGTATTGGAACAACAAAACCAGAATGCGCAAAAAGAAAGAGTCATTTCAAGCTGCCATGAAAGAACAAGCGGTTCTTTTAACAAGTAACCAGAAAGTACAAGATACCACTATTCTACGTCTCACAGATGCGATTTCTAATGCCTGTGTACACCCTAATATACCGGGCAGTGTGCTACAGAAATTTCACGAAGGAGAAGATCCAGATTTCTTCTTTACTAATTTCGAAAGGGTTGCTACAACCGCTACGTGTCCTCCAGAGAGATGGAGACAATACGTAGCACCGTTACTGTCTGGAGAACTACTGGCAGCCTATCAAGCTGCTAATCCAGCCAGAGTAACTCCTTATCCAGACATCAAGAAAGCAATTCTCAAAAGATTAGGGTGTGATCAAGAATATTATAGGACGCGCTTCCGTAAGGAGAAATGGGTTACAGGCGATAATCCACGAGCGCTGTTCTACCGGGTCCGAGACTTGGGAAATAGGTGACTTCAACCTCATACTTCCACTTGGATGACGTCACGGAACAAATTTTCCTGGAACAATATCTGGAGGCATTACCTGTGAATACTCGAGCCTGGTTAAAACAACACCCCGGGCTAACTTCCCAATCTGCTATTGAATTAGCTTGTGCTTATCATAGGTCTCCAGACTTCAAAGCCCATACATGGAGAGCTCCTATTGTGTTCCTTAAAACCACCCCCCGAAATCCCAATGATATTGTAGAGAAACGGTCTTTTCCTAATACTAAATCCACACCTAAACCATTCATGAAAACTAACTCCGGAGTTCAGATGGGACCCCAATGCTTTAGATGTGCAGAGTGGGGACACATATCCCGACATTGTCCCTTAAACATTGATGGCTCCGTACCAATGGAAGTGGGTTGGTCCCGAGGGCAAGTATTGGTAACTGGTATATGTAGGAAGAGATATAAGAAAGCTATTAGACTGAATGGGAAACCTATTGAGGCTTTACTGGACACAGGATGTCACCATACAGTAGTAGTGCAAGATCTAATACCTTTGAACTCGCTATGTGTGGGAGAAAGCGTTCTAGTCTCATGTGTTCATGGAGATGTTAAGGAGTATCCTCTAGCAGAAGTGTTGCTCGAGATAGACGGCTATCCACAGGTCCGGAGGGTAGGAGTGGTTCAGCCGTACGCTCTGAGTCTTTATACCGCTATCCTACAGCTGAACCCGGATGGCGGTTCGAAAAACAAAAATCGATCAAAACAGTTTCTCGAAGCAGAGAGCGTAGCTTCAAAAATAGCAAGAAAAGTATCAATTTATTAGTCCAACGACTCTCGGTCGTAAATTATAACAGCCTTTATCAGGCAATGTCTGATCACAAAACAATAGTTCAGGTTCAGAAGTGTCCAGTCGAACTGATGGAGGCACAGCTTCCTGCAAAATATCGTCGTTTTCACGCTCAGAACTTGTCCCAATTAAACGTGCATCGCTGAACGGTACAAAACGTGGCACGGTCTCAGTTTCTGAATCGCCTACACCCTCCTGGACCCACTGGTCGTATGGCAGAGGCAAAGGGGCCCTCTTACAATGTACGACGTGGATCCAGATCTTTTTGCCGTGCACTCTCACTGCAGTACGCGTCTCCAACAAAACTTGGTGGGGTCCGGTCCAGCGGGGCTGATTATTCTTTGTCTGCTGAAAATTCCGAATAAGGACCCAGGATCCAGGATCGATGGCGTGTCCCAGATCTTCAGATGCTTGTGACAGTGTTTCGTGAACCTGTTGGTGTAAAACACGCAATTTAGCCGTCAATTCATACAGATAGTCAAGCAGTATAGGATGTTCAATCTCGCTAAACTTTGTCGGCCTCGGCACTCCCCATACATTTGCCAGGCGACCAAAAACAATCTCGTAGGGACTAAGTCCCACTCGAGAATGTACTGTAGTCCTAGTTGACAAAAGTGCGAATGGCAAAGCATCGAACCATTGGAGACCAGAGCTCGTCTGAATCTTTCAAGGTGCCATTATAGCACTCAACTAAACCAGCTGACTGGGGGTGATTTGCAGCGTGGAACTTCTGTCTGATGCCCAAACCTTCACATACTCTCTTCATCACTTGACCCACAAATTCACTCCCATTATCACTCCAGACCATTCTCGGCAAACCATACCTAGGGAAAAATTCCTTAATTAAGGCCTTAGCTGTGGACAAAGCAGTGTTATCTTTCAGGGGATATGCTTCTACCCATCTCGAAAAGGCACAAACAACCATGAGGACGTACTTCAGGTTGTTACATCTTTCCATGTGGATGAAATCTAATTGCAAAACCTCGAATGGATACGTCGGAGATGAAAAGTGACCAGCTAGAGTTGGAGTTCCCTTGCCAGGATTATACATCAGACAAACCATACAATTCTTGACCAAGTTCTCTGCACACTTAGGAATTCCAGCATTCTGCCATACTGGAGCCAACAACTTACAAATCCCTTTCGCACTAATGTGAGCCATTCCATGAGCCATTGTAACCACTGCAAGTACATACGAATCAGGTAACAACCATCGCTGATGCTCTGACAACTCAATCCAACAACCAGTCGAATCCAATTTTCCCATACTCTCTCTCCATACATTCAATTCCTTCTCTGTAGCTTCAGCCTGAATTGACTTCACGCTCTCTATCGTATCTTCACACATTCCTCTATCCGGAACCCATCTTGCCGGCCCCGCAACATACATTCGACTCATCACATCTCTCGCCACATCTTTTGCAACTTCATCTGCAAACGCATTACCACAACCAACGTCATCGGTAACCATCTTATGTGCACTGCATTTCACGATCGCAACTTGCATTGGTAACGTAAGCGACTCAAGAAGTTCATTCACCAACTGACCATGCTGTATTTTTGCACCATGAGACGTGAGGAAACCACGATCCTTCCACAAGCGACCAAAACTGTGAGCCACACCAAACGCATACTGACTATCAGTGTACACAGTCACTCGTTTTCCTTTCGACAACACACATGCTCTTGTCAATGCAATCAACTCTGCTGCTTGAGCTGAATTATGTGGGATACGTGCAGCTTCAACAATCGTATGCAAAGTCGTAACTGCATATGCCGCAGTCGTATCACCATTCGGAAGCTTAAAGCACAAACCATCTACCCATAGAGTACCATCACACTTCGCAAGAGGAGTGTCTTTAAGGTCTATTCTACCCCTCGTTTCCTCCTCTGTCCTAAGAAAGCAATCATGCTGTTCTAGAGCATCTGTCTCTACAGAAATGGGCAACAACGTAGCTGGATTCAACGTGTTGCATCTCTTTATATGCACATGACTCGCTAAAAGTGTCAACTCGTAACCTGACAATCGAGCACTAGTTAAGTGCTGTGTCTTAGTCCTGTTCAACAAGGTATCCTCTGCATGTGGAACGATTACAATCAACGTATTATCCATCACCAAACCAGCAGCTGTAGCTACCGGATCCAAAGTCGACAAGAAATACGCACATGGACGCTGTTTATAGCCAAACTGCTGTGTCAGGACTTACAACGCACATCCCTCTCTCTCGTGAACATAGAGTGTAAAAGGCTTACTGTAGTCAGGAGTACCCAACACAGGAGCTGAACACAACGCATCACGCAATTCAGAAAAACTCTTCTGGCATTCGTCAGTCCACGGAAGAGGATTCGGAGTATCCTTAACAGTAAGTGCTAACAACGGTTTCGCAAGGAGCGAAAAATTCGGAATCCATTGCTTACAGTATGAAGTAATACCCAAGAAAGCACGTACTTCTCTCTGTGTGGTTGGCACGTTCATTTTCGCAATCGCTTGAATTCGTTCTGGGGTCAATATTCTTCCCTCCTTCGATAAGAGATGACCTAAGTAGGTCACTTCTTGTCAACAATACTGCAACTTCGAAAGTGACACTTTATGATGGAGGTTAGACAAATGACGCAACAAAGAAAGAGTAGCTTCTTTACAAATCTCCTCATTATCAGCAGCAACTAACAAATCATCGACATACTGAATAAGAGCAGCACCATCAGGTAAAACAATCGTATCAAGCTGTGTTTTCAAAGCCTGACTATAGATGGATGGACTTTCACAGTAGCCTTGAGGAGCGCGCTTGAACCGGAAACTTCGGCCTCCTAAAGAGAAGCCATGAATATCTCTACTCTCCTCGGCAATCGGGATGCTGAAGAAAGCATTCTTCAGATCAATCACTGAAAACCAGGTAGCAGAAGCAGGAATCATAGTCAACAGAGCAGTGATATCCGGAACAACAGGAAATTGCGGTACTACGATCTTATTCACTTCACGAAGATCGATCACAAACCAACAGGCGGTTGTGAAGAATCAGTATGTTTCAGAACAGGCAAAACCGGACTATTGCACACATTACCTCTCGTTTCCTCGATCACACCCTTTTCAATTAAATCATAAATGATTGCTAAAAGCGCTCTTTCACCATCACTAGACATCTGTGGAAGTCTAACTTTCGCCTTCAACGTCACAACACATGGTGGAATCTCCAAAAGACCCACATCATTAGGACCAGTAGCCCAAAGAGTATCAGGAAGAGAACGCAATTCCAATGGAAGTCGATCTTTGGACAAATACATCGGAGAGATCACTCTCTTACCCAATGTAAGCTGTACTCCTGAAGGAGAACAATGTAGAGTCGCATACAATCTTTTCAACAAATCCAATCCCAACAAATTCTCACCACAACCTGTCGTTAGAATGAGGGGTGCTTCAAATTCACAAGGTCCAACAGAAAGAGACAAAGGACTAGAAACCGGATTACAAACTGGGGCGCCAGAAAAACCTACCGAAACATTCGTCAAGCCAGACAAAGGTGCGCCAGGAAGTTTAGAGTGCATGATAGAACTCTTCGCAGCACCAGTATCCAACAGAAAAGGCTCTGACACACCTGATGTAATCACTTCAACATAAGGGCCACTCAGATCTACTGGAACTGACACAACTCCCTCTCTTTGTCTACGGCTGTCCCAGCAATCATTACCATTGATATTCTCTCCTTCAACATAGTAGTCGTCTGCATAGTATTGAGGCGCCCTACCAGACGCAACATTCTGTTGATCAAAACAGTTCATAGAATTCTGTGGAGGAAAGGATCGTGCATTCTGGGGGAACACACCACGTCCTCTACCTCTAGGAGTTAGCTGAACACCTTGACCTCTCACACCAGAAGCACCATTCGTACGCTGTAACAAAACCGGACAACTATTCTTAAAGTGACCCTCTTCTTTGCAATACGCACACTGATTAGGACCCACAAGGAAACGCTGTTGAGAAGACTCGAACCTCTGCTAATTTCTCTGAAACTGCTGAGGTTGCTGATAGTCACGCTGATTATTACGAGACGGATACGCTTGCTGCAAAAGAACCTTCGTCTTCAAATCTTTAGTTTTTCTATCCGCTTTCTCTTTCTCATCCTTATCCCTATTCTCGTAATATTGTGCAGTAGCCAATATCTGCGCCGACGAAGAAACAGCCCATGAACTCTCTGAATCCTTCAACTTAGTACACAACTCGGGAAGCAAGTTATGCACAAACTTATCGACGAACAATCTTTGGCCACCTTCCGTACTCATATCTTGGCCACTATGGTCGATAAACGTCTCTTCAAACCTAGTGAAGAAATCGGACACACTTTCGCCTTTCTTCTGCTTACACGCAGATAATTCACTTGTACAGCAGGCATCAAAGTCTTCATATAAGTAATGATTCTACCGGGGAGTTCTGCAACTAAAGCTTAAGGTTTAGCCCCTCCACCTTGGAGACCATCTGTGGCTGCAATATTATTCCATGTATCACCTAACTCTTGCGCATGATCCACATGACAAATCATTCCCCACAAGGGTTGAGGAACCACTTTCCCAAACATATCTATATCGGCTAAATTCATAATACATGAATCTGCTGTCTGTGATAACTCCTTATAGTACCCTGTAGGATTCTTACGGGGGTCAGGTAAAGTCTGCTTAAGAGCCAAAACTTCAGCTCGCTTCCACAGAACATGTACCCAAACACGCTGAAAATGAGCATCCACAGCAGCAATACCAGCATTAACATTGGCCTGAACTGCTTCTTTCCACACTGGAGGAACCTCTCTCATTGGATATTGTCGCGCTTGTCTCCTAACAGAAGAATCAGGCTCAAACAACGGCTGAGTAGGATACGCATTCCTAAACGAAAGCAACGTTGTAACTGCTTTTTCAACCTCGAGACCCACTATCGTACCTTTCGCAAACTCGGACTGTATACGGAACAAGAAGAAGTAGCGTCAAGAGCAGACACCAGAGAACCTAGCAGCCCACAAGGACGCCCCACGCTAACATCATCATCTCATCAGAACCACCAAAAAAACCTAATTCAAGGACCACCTCGACAACAACGCTCACAACAGCAAAGAGCTCTTCAACATTGTGAAGGAACTCTCCAACTCCAGCTCCAACACCAATGACATCCCACCTTCGCAAGACCTGTGCAACGCCCTCGCCTCCTTTTTCCTCCATAAGATCGCAGACATCCACGACAGCTTCAACAACCAGACCCCCACGGCAGCCAACACCCTCCGGACCCCACGGACACCACCCACAGCGACCCACTGCTCACATGGACTAACATCAACGACGATGACACCATCAAAATCATGAGCACCATCCACTCCAGCTCCCCGTCCGACCCATGCCCCCACTGCATCTTCAACAAAGCCAGCACCTCCATCACACCCCACCGCAGCAAGGCCATCAACATCTCCTTTGAAACAGGGACCTTCCCGGAGAGCTTGAAGCACGGCGAGATCAACGCCCTGCTCCAGAAACTCAAGGCAGACCAGAGGGACCTCAAGATCTTCCGGCCCATCTCCCTGCTCCCGTTCCCGGTGAAGATTATAGAGAAGACCGTCAACAAACAGCTGACCCACTACCTCGAAGAGAACAATGTCCTGGACCCGTCCCAGTCCAGCAACGACAGCACCAAATTGGCCCTCATCGCCGCCACTGATGACATCAGACCCAGCTGGACAACGGCGAGACCGCAGCCCTCATCCTCCTGGACCTCTCATCTGCTTTCGACACGGTCTGCCACCACACCCTATGCACCCGCCTCCACAACGCAGGAATCCATGGCAAAGCATTGGAATGGACCTCCTCCTTCCTCTCCGACAGAAGGCAGAGCATCCGACTACCCCCCTTCCGATCTGAAGCCTCCAAGATCATCTGCGGCGTACCCCAAGGATCATCCCTCAGCCTGACCCTGTTCGACATTTACATGGCCCCTCTCACCCGCGTCGCCAGACTGCATGCCCTCAACATCATCTCCTACACCGACGACAAACAGCTGATCCTCTCCCTCACCAAAGACCCTCGCACCACCAAAAGCAACCTCCACGAAGGAATTAAAGCCATCGCCGAGTGGATGAAGAACAGCCACCTGAAACTGAACTAGGACAAGACGGAGGGCCTCATCCTCGGCTCCACCCCCTCAGCATGGGGCGACCCCTGGTGGCCAACTGCCCTGGGTGCAGCCCCAACACCCACTGACCATGCACGCAACCTGGGAGTTATCCTCGACTCAACCCTCACCATGTCCAAGCAAGTCAACGCCATCTCATCCTCCTGCTTCAAAACCCTCCGCATGCTTCGAAAGATCTTCAGGTGGATCCCCACCAACACAAGAAGAACTGTCACCCAGGCACTCATCAGCAGCAGGCTGGACTACGGAAATGCCCTCTACGCGGGGGCCCCGGCCAAACTGCTGAAAAGACTGCAACACATACAGAACGCCTCTGCACGTCTGATCCTCGACATCCCTCGCCACAGCCACATCACACCCCACCCGGGAGACCTACACTGGCTTCAGGGCCAGACTGGGAACCAAAACCAGCCCTGGCAAAGTGCTTGGCCGGCCCCCCTCACCGCCAAGGGGGGCTTGGGGGTGCTACCGCGCTCTTTGCCTGGGCCACTTTTCGGCAGATTTTGGTACAGGGCCGTTTTTTACAGCAGCGCTGCAAAAATGTCCCTGTAACAAAAACGGCCCCCAGGGGCCCAAAATCGGCCCCCACCCTTGCGGTGCACCGGGGGATTGTCCGGTGCCCGCAACGGCCAGTCCGGGCCTGACTGGCTTCCCGTCAACAAGAGGATCACCTTCAATTTCCTCACCCACGCACACAAGGCACTCCACAACACCAGACCAACATATCTCAACAAACGACTCACCTTCTACACCCTGAACCGCCAGCTCCGCTTCGCCAACCTCGCCTGCGCCCCCCGCATCCGAAGAATGACCCCAGGTGGCAGATCATTCTCCTACCTCCCCGCCAAGTACTGGAACGACCTCCCCATCCTCCTACGGCAGACTGAACACCTCCTGACCTTCAGGAGGCTAATCAAGACCTGGCTGTTCAAGCAGTAGCAGCTACCCCCTCTCCCTCAGTGTCTTGAGACCCTCACGGGTGAGTAGCGCGCTCTAGAAATGCCTTGATTGATTGAGTGATTGGCTGATTGATTGAAAAGCTGCAAATCTGACCGTGGTGGTCAGGGAAAGCTGTTCAATGGACCAAAGATGCAGCTTTGCCACAATATGTCCGCACACCTAATTGCGATGACAATTCGGAGCTGGCGTAACAAGCATTGCGCTCCTACTGCCACGGTCATGCTTAGGCCAAATGAATGGCAGTCAGAACAAACTTCACAGCAAAGCTCAAAGTGGTCCTGTATTCTCTGCTGCCCACAATCACATCAGACAAGCAAACAATGATACGCAACAGCTGTCTTTTGGAAAAGAAATCTTTGCTCAGCATGGAAGATACACCTGGTGGTCATCACTCATGTGAACACACTCGCATACCACAGCATAACATCAACTCTTTCCTGGGCCAGCATCCTTTGCAAAGCAGGCACAGAGGGACAGAGAGACGGAGAGAGACAGGACACTATTTTACCGACATAACACATCACACACCACACCATCACACACACACCTATCTCCATTCACCCCCACTTCTCATCCACACACCTGATACACCTCACAAATCTACACCACCACCTTGCTCCCCTGCAGTTTTCACTCATTCGCAAATTGTCCCCCCACAAATGCCCAAATTCACAGACACAGAGTTGAAAGTGATGGTAGACAAGATAATTAGGATAGAACTACATTTGTTTGGGAACCTGGTCCAACAGACCCCACTTGCGAGGAAAAATCACATTTGGGGAAGGATCTACAACAAAGTCAATGCAGCGGGACCACCCTGCGCACACTGAATGACCTCAAAAAGCAGTGGGCCGAATTCAAAAACAGGGTTAAGGCTCGGGCCCAAAGGAACCATGAGGTGGCTCAAAGAACTGTCTCACAGGAATAGCTGGGGGAGTGCAGACTTGTAAGTACAAGCAAAATGATCACATCACACTGCAATGTAATGTTGTGCACAACAATTGAGCCTGAATTCCCATAGTAAGTCAAACGTATGTAGAATGCATGCTTTCAATATGAATGTCTCACAAGGCTACCATTTCCTTCCTCTGCTTCACATCACAGGTAGGCAGACAGATTATGCACCCTGGCCTCCCTCCCAAACAGCATGGAGCAACCTTCCTACCCCACAGCCATGTGGCAGCCATCTCCTTACTCTGCTAAACCTCACAGGTAGGTAGCCATCTTACTAGGGAGTTGGAGTTTTGGGACCTGAGAACAACACCACAACTCCCACAAGGCCCTCTGGCCTCCCCTCCAAACAACATAGAACACCCTCCCCATCCCACAGCCATGTGGTAGCCATCTCCATACTCTGCTACACCTCACAGGTAGGTAGCCATCTTACTAGGGAGTGGGTGTTTTGGGGCCTGGAGATCAATGCCATAACTAACACCAGGCCCTCTGGCCTCCCTCCCAAACAGCATGGAGCACCCTCCCCACCCTCCCCACCCCACAGCCATGTGGCAGCCCTCTGGCCTCCCTACTCTGCTTCACCTCACAGTTAGGTAGTCAGCTCATGCACCCTGGCCTCCCTCCAAACAGCATGGAGCTATCTGACCACCACATGCCGCACTTGGTAGCCATCCCTGTAAAGCTCCGTAGGTTGTAGCCAGTGCACAAACAGCTAATCCCATTTAGAGGTCACATGAACCACAGTGTCAATTATGAAATCACATGTAACTGTAAAGCAAAGCCCAAGAACGCAATGGGCAAAATCCAATGTGCAATTCCAATTTTCTCAAAGAATAAATGCTCACATCAACACCGCACATGCATGTAGACTCAGTCAAAGCTCACAAACCACATGATGTCAGTACAAAAATACCAACAGAAATCATTAATTTGCTGCATAGCAGAAAGAGACTTAGTGAAAAGATTCCAATAGCCTAGCATAAACTGAAGTAGATGAGCAGCAAGTTGGTACATGACGTAACTGTGATTGAGAGTACCCTATCATCAAGAATGCTGAGATTTCCAAGATGGCGCCCGGATGGACACTCCACCCACGAGAGTTGAACAGTCTAGTCTCCAGAGAAGGGGAGATGATACGAGGAAAGGAGGTAAAAGGGAACCGTTGGCTCAGCTGCGGGGAATCAGGTAATTGGAGGCCCGGAGGAGGAGAGGCAACGAAGGGAGACAGCAGGAAGGAGGACGGAGCACGCGGATTGGGAGCAAAGATTCAAGACCCCAAAGACCCTAACGGGAGGCGTCGAGGGAGCGACGGAGCAGACCCACTGGAGGTTTCCCCAACAAACCCTGCGCTTGTATCCGGCTGTCCCTCCAAGCAACAGGACACCAAGATACCCATGCTACGGTCCAAGGGGACCGTAGCCCCAGGCAAGTGATGTGGGGAGAACGGTGGAGGAGGAGGTTGGAGGGAAAAGGGCTGTGGGGTTTGTGGCACAAGTAGAGCAGTATGCGATGCATGCGTGTTAAGATACTTTTCCCCTCCCCAAAAACCCTCACTGCCCCTACTCTTCCTCCATCTTTAAACTCTCTAACACTAGTCTCGGTGACCCAATGTTATTGGTGATGGGAAGCACGTATTAAAGCCTTAAGACAATATACTTTCAGTGACGGTAGTGTCCCTCTGTTTCTGTTTGCTTTTTGGGAAGCGCCGGTCCGAGCTGCAATACGGGAAAAGAGGCCGGGAGAGACCGAAGACATCGCTCCACAAAAGACTGCGTCCTTCTCAATATATTATCTAATTTCAAGTGTTGGTTTGAGATACACGAACTGTTTAATTCTGTCAAGCGTGAATAAACGCATAATTTGTGACACTGCCATTGACTGTCTGATACTTCCGGTTTAGCTCCCTTAAGGAAAAGGTATCAAACGCTTACAGTGGTGCCAGAAATGGGATACCATCATTTGATACAAGATGACACAACCGGTGACAGTGCAGGACATGATAACGCAATTGGCAGAAGGTCAGAGACACTTACAACTAGTATTGGAACAACAAAACCAGAATGCGCAAAAAGAAAGAGAGTCATTTCAAGCTGCCATGAAAGAACAAGCGGTTCTTTTAACAAGTAACCAGAAAGTACAAGATACCACTATTCTACGTCTCACAGATGCGATTTCTAATGCCTGTGTACACCCTAATATACCGGGCAGTGTGCTACAGAAATTTCACGAAGGAGAAGATCCAGATTTCTTCTTTACTAATTTCGAAAGGGTTGCTACAACCGCTACGTGTCCTCCAGAGAGATGGAGACAATACGTAGCACCGTTACTGTCTGGAGAACTACTGGCAGCCTATCAAGCTGCTAATCCAGCCAGAGTAACTCCTTATCCAGACATCAAGAAAGCAATTCTCAAAAGATTAGGGTGTGATCAAGAATATTATAGGACGCGCTTCCGTAAGGAGAAATGGGTTACAGGCGATAATCCACGAGCGCTGTTCTACCGGGTCCGAGACTTGGGAAATAGGTGACTTCAACCTCATACTTCCACTTGGATGACGTCACGGAACAAATTTTCCTGGAACAATATCTGGAGGCATTACCTGTGAATACTCGAGCCTGGTTAAAACAACACCCTGGGCTAACTTCCCAATCTGCTATTGAATTAGCTTGTGCTTATCATAGGTCTCCAGACTTCAAAGCCCATACATGGAGAGCTCCTATTGTGTTCCTTAAAACCACCCCCCGAAATCCCAATGATATTGTAGAGAAACGGTCTTTTCCTAATACTAAATCCACACCTAAACCATTCATGAAAACTAACTCCGGAGTTCAGATGGGACCCCAATGCTTTAGATGTGCAGAGTGGGGACACATATCCCGACATTGTCCCTTAAACATTGATGGCTCCGTACCAATGGAAGTGGGTTGGTCCCGAGGGCAAGTATTGGTAACTGGTATATGTAGGAAGAGATATAAGAAAGCTATTAGACTGAATGGGAAACCTATTGAGGCTTTACTGGACACAGGATGTCACCATACAGTAGTAGTGCAAGATCTAATACCTTTGAACTCGCTATGTGTGGGAGAAAGCGTTCTAGTCTCATGTGTTCATGGAGATGTTAAGGAGTATCCTCTAGCAGAAGTGTTGCTCGAGATAGACGGCTATCCACAGGTCCGGAGGGTAGGAGTGGTTCCAAGACTCCCAGAAAATATTTTGTTAGGAACAGACCTACCCCAGTTTCACGATTATTTAATGGAGGCATCTGAGCAAGAAGCCAGAGCAGAATGGATACAAGAGGCTCCGTTTATAGTGAAAACATTGACAACCCCAGGGACAGGGAGCATAAATCTAAGAATGAAAAAAGACGAGAGAAAGAAAAGTATGCCAGTGTATGCCAATCTATTGCTTCGTGTTTACTTTCTTCCCCAGAACATGGAGACACTCCTGCACGAAGTTTCTGTGCAGCTCAGAAAGATGACAGCATCCTTACGAATGCCTGGAATCAAGTGCAGGAGGCTGACCCAGAGAAGGTTGGACCGTATTTTTACATAAAACAGGGATTACTGTATCGAGCGAGTGAAGGGGCGAGTGGAAGGGCAGAACAGCTGTTAGTCCCAGTAGCGTTCAGACAGCAAGCCTTGCAGTTAGCACATAATCAAACAGGTGGGGGTCACTACAGTCAGGAATTAACACTTAAATATCTATTGGAAAGGTTTTACTGGCCGGGAGTGTATAGAGAAACTGCCAGATTCTGTTCAACATGCCCGAAATGTCAGTTGATCAATCCCTCGGAAGACAAAAAAGTGCCACTATGTCCCTTGCCCATTATTGATGTCCCATTTCAACGTGTAGGAATGGATTTAGTAGGTCTGTTAATTCCTTCAGCTAGAGGACATCAGTATATATTGGTCCTAGTAGACTACGCCACAAGATATCCGGAGGCTATACCTCTGATGAGCATGACTACGTTAACAGTTGCTCAGGCTATGGTATCTTTTTTCTCCCGAGTAGGTTTTCCGTTGGAATTATTGACAGACCAAGGAACTCCTTTTATGGCAAAGCTCATGAAAGAAGTACGTACTCTTTTGGGAGTCCAACAGATTCGAACTGCATTGTATCATCCCCAGACAGATGGTCTCATGGAGAGATATAACAGAACGATTAAGACTATCCTTAAGAAACTAATAGGAGAGACAAGGAAGGATTGGGACCGGAAGCTTCCCTTAGTACTCTTTGCCATTAGAACCCATGAACAGAAATCCACGGGATTCTCACCGTTTGAATTGCTATTCGGGAGAAAACCTTGTACCCTGCTGGATATGGCAGCAGAACAGTGGACTAAGGAGGAAGATGAGGGAAAACCTCTTTTAGGATATATGCAGACACTCAAAGAAACATTAACCACTCTATGGGACACCGTACATCAAAACATGGACAAAGCGCAGAGCAGACAAAAAGAGCAGTATGACAGGAAAAGTCGGTTAAGGGAGTTAACGGTGGGAGACAAGGTACTGATTTTGCTTCCTTCCTCTGACAAGAAGCTATTAGCTACCTGGCAAGGTCCATATACAATCACTCAGAAAGTTACACCAGTCTCCTATAGAGTAGCTGTACCACACACCAATAAGGTGGGGCAAACATACCACATTAATCTACTGAAAAAATGGGAGGAGCCTGATACAAGACCCCAAGATACCGATGTAGTCCAAGCCATCAACCATGTAACTATACATACCCTCTAGAGTTACCCCAGGAGATTGGGAGGGGTGAGCAGGAGGAACAACCATCTATGGGACCCAAGTTATCTTTAGATCAAAAACAGCAGCTAAAACAGCTACTTGATCAGTATTCGGAACTTAGTTCAGGAAAACCTGGGAGAACCTCTTTGGTAGCTCATAACATTGTTACACCACCCGGAAAGGTGGTAAATGTAAGACCCTATTGTATACCCGAGGCAAGAAGAGAGGCAGTAGAACAAGAAATGGAAAAGAATAAAGATGCTACAGGCAGGTATAATTGAACCTTCCAAGAGTAATTGGCGCTCTCCCATAGGTTTAGTGCCTAAACCGGATGGAAGTATCCGTTTTTGCACTGAATTTAGACAAGTGAATGCACATTCCAAATTTGATATTTATCCAATGCCTCGAGTGGATGAATTGATAGAAAGATTAGGAGAAGCTCGAGTGATGTCCACCATTGATCTAACCAAGGGATATAGGCAAATACCCCTAACTGATTCAGCTCATGAAAAAACAGCATTCTCCACACCCTCCGGGTTATACCAGGTCAAAGTGATGCCATTTGTTCTCCATGGAGCACCAGCTACCTTTCAGAGGCTTATGGACATCTTACTTCGAACACATCAAAACTATGCAGTTACTTATATAGATGACATTGTCATATATAGCCCTGATTGGAAGACCCACTTAGAACACCTCAAGAATTTATTTGAGACCTTGACCCAAGCGGGGTTGACCATGAACCCAAAGAAGACCACTCTGGGCACTCATCAGATAAACTACTTAGGGTACACTAAAAGTGAGGGAACTCTAAAGCCCCAAATTAACAAGCTAGAAGCTATCCACAACATCCCTAGGCCTACCACTAGAAAAGAAGTGAGAGCTTTCCTAGGGTTAGTTGGATACTATAGGAGATTCATCCCTCAACTGTCTGATGTAGCAAGCCCCCTCACTGATTTGTTAAGAGGAAAACCATTGAGAGCCAAAATTAGGTGGGGACAGGAACAGGAAAAGAGTTTTGATACTCTAAAAACTTTACTATATAAGGCCCCGATTCTGAATTGTCCCGACTACAAGACGTCATTTGTGTTGCAAACAGACGCCTCAAATAAGGGACTGGGAGCCGTATTATCTCAACCAGATGCTCAATAATTGCTTAAACCAGTGTTGTTCCTAAGCCGCAAATTATTTCCAAGAGAGAAACGTTATGCCACCATGGAGAAAGAATGTCTTGCCATCAAGTGGGCTATGAAGTCTTTACAGTACTATATGTTGGGGAGGACCTTCTTTTTAGCAACAGATCATGCTCCTTTAACATGGTTAGCCAACAATAAGGAAACCAATGCTAAAGTATTAAGATGGTTCCTAGCACTACAGCCTTTTTCTTTTCCGACTCTAAACATGCCAGGAAAATTTCAAGGGAATGTAGATTACCTATCCAGATTTCCTATATCTGAATGGCCCGATCGTCCATCTCCAGAAGAGAGGCAATGTGATAGAGAGTACCCTATCATCAAGGTTGCCGAGATTTCCAAGATGGCGCCCGGATGGCCACTCCACCAAGAAGAGTTCAACAGTCTAGTCTCTGGAGAAGGGGAGATGATGCGAGGAGAGGAGCAAAAAGGGAACCGTTGGCTCAGCTGCGGGGAATCAGGTGATTGGAGGCCCGGAGGAGGAGAGGCAATGACGGGAGACAGCAGGAAGGAGGACGGAGCACGCGGAGTGGGAGCAAAGGTTCAAGACCCCGAAGACCCTGCCGGGAGGCGTCGAGGGAGCGACGGAGCAGACCCACGGGAGGTTTTCCCAACAAACCCTGCGCTCGTATCTGGCTGTCACTCCAAGCAACAGGACACCGAGATACCCATTGCTACGATCCAAGGGGACCATAGCCCCAGGCAAATGATGTGGGGAGAACGGTGGAGGAGGAGGTTGAAGGGAAAAGGACTGTGGGGTTTGTGGCAAAAGTAGAGCTTTATGCGATGCATGCGTGTTAAGATACTGTTCCCCTCCCCAAAAACCCTCACTGCCCCTACTCTTCCTCCAGCTTTAAACTCTTTAACACTAGTCTTGGTGAACCAATGTTATTGGTGACGGGAAGCACGTATTAGAGCCTTAAGACAATATACTTTCAGTGACGGTAGTGTCCCTCTGTTTCTGTTTGCTTTTTGGGAAGTGCCGGTCCGAGGTGCAAAACAGGAAAAAAAGACCAGGAGATGCAGAAGACATCGCTCCACAAAAGACCGCATCCTTCTCAATATATTATCTAATTTCAAGTGTTGGTTTGAGATACACGAACTGTTTAATTCTGTCAAACGTGAATAAACGCATAATTTGTGACACTGCCATTGACTGTCTGATACTTCTGGTTGGGCTCCCTTAAGCAAAAGGTATCAAACGCTTACAGTAACCCTGGGCATAGTTCGCGAAGTAACGCAACGTGTAGCTACGCAAAGTGGACTTCGCACTACACAAGCTACGCGAACTGCATAGTGTGGTAGGGAAAATGCTGTTCGCACTGATTGCATAGTGCTGGATGCTTATCCGTACTGTGCAATCATTGCAAATGGCATCTTGCACAGTGCAAGCTGTCGTTTTCTGCCACTCGAGTAGATTTGTACTCGAGCGGCAGCTTTCTCAATGCAGACTGGTAGTTTCTCATCGCGAGCGGTCGCGAGAATACACGACCACTCGCAATGGGAAACCTGACATCCCCACATTGAGAATCTTGCAGGGAGGTTTATTTTCCAAGCTTGCGATCGGCAACTTGATGTTGCTGATCACGAACAAAGGAAAAAGTCTCGCTGGGATGGTGTTTTGCTCACTATGCTACCCTATGCATTTTTGCTCTGTGCTACGTGTAATTCGCCTAGCACGTAGTTGTGAAAACTACGCACACTCCAGGAGTGTAGCATAGTGTTCCGCCCAGGGTTATACATGAGGACATGTCCTTGGAAATGCAATATCTGTACATATGAAAGTGTTGGCATCGCCATGTCACATCACTAACAAACAATGTATGTACCTCTACATCATATCTGACTGCTGACAAAGTGTTATGAATGCCAAGTAATGCCATTGTCAAATGTTTGGTTATCTCAAATGAAATGCCCAAATCATGAACATCAAAGTTGTGTCGTCAACTGAACATGCTGACATTATAACCTCTGTTCAACAGGTGATTCGCTATCAACACCTGGCGACACAGAGATCAACGAGCCTAGCCAGTCTCCCCCCCAGGAAGGTGACCTCTTAGATGCTGATTCTCTCTGTTTCTTGTATGAGGAAGACCAACCTGGCCCCTCGGGCGTGACCGGGCAAGCTCAGCCCGGGCCTCACTGTGCCCACCACAACTCCCACAACAGCAGAAACTACGCTGACCCCTACAAAATTGACCTGTGTGGCAGCCCCCTCCATCACCAGCACTGTCTCCAACACTGTTCCTGTGGCAGTTGTCACTAATACCACCAGGCAGCCTGGGGATGCAGGGGGACAGTGTGCAAGGGTGTCGACAGGCAACGCCACAGGTCTGTGTCTGCAGGGCAGGTGGGATGTCAACTGGGGGACAGTCACAGGAGAACACTGAGACTGAGGCCCTGGTCACCGTTAATACAGTCCTTGGTGCATACCAACAAAACCAGGGACAGATGGGCCAGGTTGTGAAAGAACTGCGTGAACTCCGCCTGCTGCAAAGGTCCATGGACACACGTTTTGGACAACTTGTGGAGTACATGGGCCAGCTTGTGGATGTTCTGAGGGACATCCATGCAGGTCAAAAAGCGGTACCCCCACCCAGTGGCCAGCCTGATGATGCTCACAACACCTTAACAACGGCCACAGGGAGGGGTGAGGCAGAATCCACAGACTCCTAAGACACCTATGATCATGCACCAGGTTTCCCGCCAGCCAAACGGCAGAGGGGACATCCGAGAAAGACCAGGGGAGTATGACATGGCAAACCACCTTGCAAAAACAGTTCTAGGAGCCAGCGTTGATGTCACCAGTGTTACACAGAGCATTGACTTTGTTGTAAATCCAAACCCATACTGCCACATTGATTGGACTTTTCTGTTGGACTGTGGAATTCCCCCATTGTGTGTTACACCCTAATAATCTATGTATAATCACTTTCAACTTGAATACTCACCTCTCACTCACATATGAATAAAAACAATTCAAACCCTAATGCCTTTGTGTCAGTACCATGTTTATTACAGTAAGTAGTATGTTAACTCACATTGCAATGTACCACACCGGTTGAATGCGACAATCCATTGAGAGCGCGGAGGAACCTAGAAAGAAAATAACAGTGAGTTGTCATATGATGGCATGACAGCAAAAACACAACACTAGTCAACACTGTACAAGATGCATTCCAGATAACACTGACAAACACCATCAATGAGGACATGAGTTAATTAGAAAAAGTAACACACCCCTGCACAGAGTAACCCTTATCAGTGTGTTGCAACAACAATCAGCATCCAGACACATCCTGAAAATTTCGGCCCAGAACAGCAAAGTGCACAGACACTGTCATAGTTGCTCAATGCTAACTTACACTCAATAAAAGAAGTGGGCGATGAGCTATTGACGCAGGTCAAGACTTTATTCCTCACCACTATCTGGGAGCTGCTGTTGCTCATCATCGTCCTGAATCAGGGGGATCTCTTTGCGCAAGAACAGGTTGTGTAGCATGCAGCAGGTTACTATTATCTGACACTCCTTCTGGGGAGAGTAGAGTAGTGCACCACCACTCTTGTCCAGACACCGAAATCTAGACTGCAGATGTTCAAAAGTACGCTTCACCACACGACATGTCCTGCCATGGGTATCATTAAAATGGACTTCCCCGGGCGTACTAGGATTCCTCAGTGGGGTCAGCAACCACAGACAGTTGTTATACCCTGAGTCACTTAGTTGTGAAAAACACAGACCAACAATGTAAGAGAAATATGTGAGGAGAGCAGCATGTCACACCTACACCACACTCATTGACACAGCCCACTCACCAACAAGCCAGGCCCACTCTGGATGAAGATTTGCCATCAATTGTGGGATGATGCTGTTCCGCAGTGTGAATGAGTCATATGCTGAACCAGGAAATTTAGCACACACGTGGAATATGATCTGATCAGCTTGGCATACCACTTGCACATTTATGGAGTGATGATGCTTGCAGTTACAGTAGATGTGCTCACGTGCCTGTGGTGGAACCCGGCCAATGTGTGTACCCTCAATGGTTCCTACAACATTTGGAATGTGTCCAAGATCATAAAAACCCTCCTTCACATCTGCCGATTCATGTCTTCTTGGAAAGTGAATGTAGCTGTCCTTGTAGGACATCAATTCAGACAGGACATCCTGCAACACCATGCTGAACATAGACTGGGACATCCCACCGGCGGTGGCCACCGTGTACGAGAAAGACACAGTGGCAAAGAAATGCAGTGCAACCATCACCTTCACTGTTGCTGTCAATGCTGCTGGATATGTGCAGTTAGGCTTCAAATGGGGGTCCAACTGAGCACATAGCTTTCGCAGGGTAAGGTGAATTAGACAGAATTTCTTGATGATGTCGATATCCTCCAGCATTCCCAGGCCTGGGATAGGGAGACCGACAGGTGGTCTCCTCCTACATACTCTGGCATGGGACACATGTTAAGATGAGTCAAAGATGAGATGTGGGAACCAGCTTAACAAATGACTCACGCTTTTGACAGGACGCTTGAACACCTGTAATGCACAAGTGACATGCATACACACCTTGATCTTCTGTAGAGATTCTGGTAGCCAGGTTGTACATACTAACTACTACAAGATCAAAAGAAGTTGATGTCTATGCCATATGGTACACTGATACATTATGTGTACCCACTCCTGTGGGTAGATGACACAGCATATTTGGCTAACAGCAACAATGACGACTTGTATGTCACTGCTGTCACAGCACGACCTCATCCTACAGTCCAACACTACTCAACATCATCATGAAACGAGGCCAGTTAGTGTAAACTGGACAGCAATACATGAATAGACAGCACAGTGGAAAGACAGATATGCACACATGGCTTAAACTTACAGGTGATGTCGGACAGATTGATGTTTCTTCACACGTGCACTCCAATGACGTGTGTTAAAAATGTACAGCCACTGGCAGCTAGGGACACTGTATGCGACACCACTATGTGTGTTTTAAGAGCAAGAGTTTAAAAGTATGTCTGATCTCCGTACATGGACAGCCTTAAATGGCAGATAACATCAATGGCCCTTCATAAGATAACCCACGCACAAGTAAGTGACAGACAAATAGCAAGGGATATTCAAACAGTGTTCCCCGGTGGAATGTTTCAATCGACAACATGAATACAATGCAAGAGTCCTTAGTCCTCTTTATTTCATTCATTTCTGGCCACAAGACATGACAAAGAATGTTCTTTGACTCTCCTTTTCTTGTACATTACATGTGTGTGAAGACTTAACTCAAAGTTAACACTCTATAATCCTGATACAGGGTGCCCAGATCACTCTAGGCAAATGTGTTGGGATGAGTGATGCAATTAGCAAAGCGAGAATGAAAATGCAAAGTGTGTTCACAGGCACGGTAGCTGGCATCCACTGTGGTAACACACATTGGTCCCAATTGTATGATGCAGGATAGTTGTAGTTGCTTCCTGACCGCTGTGGTGTATCACTGCCTATGAGAATTACCCATCAGCCAATGGGAACCGCCAGCGCACTAGTGGCTAGCATATTTGAGCGTTATGGTAGGTGTGCTCCACCACTGCAGGTCCCGGCATTGACCCCAATTGAATGATGCAGGATAGCGGTTGCTGCTTCCTGACCCCGCGGTGCATCACCGCCTTTGAGAATTAGCCATCAGCCAATGGGAACTGTCAGCGCACTAGTGGCTAACATATTTGAATGCCACGGTAGGCGTGCTCCGCCACTGCGGGCCCGGTATTGGCCCCAATTGAATAATGCAAAAGAGGCTGGCCAATGGAATCAGCAGAGCAACACTGGAGCGAGCCTAGGAGCCTATATACGTGTCTGTGAAATGTCCACACCTGTCACTTGCCTAGAGATAATGCTGCCTGTCATTCCTCACCAGGAACTGCTGATGTACCTCATCTCTGGAACAAGTCATGCCTCGTAATGAGAACCTGAGGGCCCTTCCCTTCACCACAAAGGAGTTGGAGGTCCTGGTGCATGAGGTCTTTGGACAGTATGGCAGTCTTTATGGTACTCCAGAGGTCCTGGTAAGTGTATGTTAAACTTACTATGAATGCTCTGAAGGCTCACAATATGTTACTGTACAGTGCTATGTGCCTCAGACTGCAAGCCGATATTTGTGCTTACTGATTTATACGTCTGCATGTCCCATACATGACGTACTAGTTGATGCACTTGAGTATGTGGGGAGGATGGCACACTCATCAATGTTTCAGCTCCATTGATGCCAAACCTCACACGTGAATTTCTAAAAGGAAAATGTATATGTGTTAGAGCCTGTTTAGCAGAACAATTAAAAGTTCATGGTGTAGAGCCTTGTTCAACCTGATCCCTGAGTGCTTTCAATGAAGATTTTGGCATTACGTGGTTTCTCAGTAGTACAGTTACACTCATGACCTTAAGAAATCTCATTTTGGATACACATTCCCTCTGCCATGTCCTCTATTAGTTCATTACGTATACATATGTACATTAGTGAGATTGTACATGTCCGTTGGGCAGAGGGCACTGATTATAATGTCTACTGATTATATGGGGATACTATGGAGATGAGCCCAGTATGCACAACTGTGCAGGGCCTGTAAAATCTCTAGATTAGTGTGATATTACTTCTCACATCTGGTAAATGTACAGTGGACATGTCGTCCTTATTTTGGTGTCATTATGTATGTGTATGCACTGTGTACTGACACACAATGCACCACTGCAAAGTGCTAAAAAGCTCTCCTCTTGTCTCCCATACCTACAGCTCAAGGTTCATCAGTAGAAGGCTATTTGGAGGGCCATAGCCCGGAAGATGCGGGCACTAGGGGTCTCCAACCGACGACATAACCAATGCCATAAGAGGTGGGATGACATCTGCCACCTCAGAGTAGTCGTTTTGCATGCTAGAGCATGACTCACTATTGGCCCGCATCCTGGCAGTGACACAGGCAGAGCTGGATGAATGCTTGAGGGCCCAGCAGCAGCCAGTTGTGGGTGAGTACAGTACAAAGTGTGATGTGGCGCATGAAAGACTGCACAAATCCCAGCCCTGGGCAAGGCATGAACCTCTGAGTTGTCTCTAGTTAGGTGTAATAGCTTCTAAGTTGACTCAGTGGTGAGTGCAGATATTTATAGCTTGTACAACATCTGCATTGTCATGTGGCCAGGTATAATCAGCATAAGTGTCAGACTCTGAGGCATCACTGAAATTGAACATCAGTGAGCATCATGTCATGGTGCATTTTGAGATTGATGTTAGGCATTTCCATGTAATTTATACATCTACAAATTACCAACCAATGCTCAGTAGTTATGTTGCTGTACCTAAATTAGTGGATGTAAGTATGTCATGTCACTTAACAACAGTTTCCTTTCACTTTCTATCTGTGGGGTTCTGTCACCTCATACTTCAAGTGTCACACACACAGTAAATACGGATGTGTAGCTCTCTTAGCTGAAGGCATGTAGGTATGACTACAGACAATAGGATATGATGTTGAGATGTCGACACATGCACAACAATGTGGCAGTGTGAACGCGACATGGAGCATGACTGTCCAATAAGCATGCTTCCATGCATCAGCTGATCATATGATTAATTGGACTTATGCAGACAGTACATGAAGAGTCAAATGTGTGACTTAAGATCAAGCATTTCTGTTTGTATTGCTTAACATGTTTGTGATCTGATCACTTTACTGAACAGTGTCTCTGTCTCCAGCACATCAGAGGTTGACAGGAGTGCCCTGGATGAGTCATCTTCAGAAACACCTACATCCACATCTTCACAGTCCAACAGTGACTCCTCAGTGTTGTCGGGAAGAGGAAGTTCAAACTCTGCTTCATCGTCCACCACAACCCGTTCTGTGTCCACCCTCCCTGAAGCTCCCCCAACTGGTATCCGGGCCCGCTGTCCTAAGAAGGGTAGAGTCTCTTTCCCCAAGGCACTGCTGCCCTAGCCCCTGTGTCCCCTGCTGCCCTCAGTTTGGAGCCCATAGACATCTTGCGGCAGGTGTCTGTGGGACATAATTTGCTCCTGAATACCCTCCAGATACATGGCAACAAGTTGTCACAGGTTGTTGCGTTCATAGAGGGTTTCATTCGGACATCATTGGCCTGCAAAGAACTGTCCAGTCTTTTGCCTCCACATTGACGGCAGTCATTCTGCAGTCAAAGCTCCCAGTCCAGCCCGTGTCCCTTCCGCAGTCACCCTGCCAGTGACCCCACCTGACCAGAGCACACACACACACCAGTGCACTCAGGCACCGACTCATCCCCATGCAGCACACAAAAACAGCAGTCCAAGCAACACAGACCCCAAAGGCACACTAGAAACACACATGCCAGCCCCACTACAAGCACATCACAGGACATTGAGAAGCAGGAATACAACCTCCCCGTGCGACAACTCCTCCTGGTCCAGCAAGACCTCAGGCTCACACATCCATGGATTTCTCTACCGCAGCGAGTTCTCCCCCTACCAGGTCCAGTCCTCCGACTACCCCAGACAGTCATACCCCACCCAGTTGAAGTTCTCCCCAAATTTGAAGCAGACTCCCCCTTCCCACCACATTCCTTCCTGAGCGGTGCCTGACCTGTCCATTTGCTGGCCCTATCCTGGTGAGATTCACATGCCAGTGGACTGTGTTTCAATCATCTCTATGAAATTTCAAAGCACACATGTGCGGACTTGAGTTTGTTCTGGCCTTTGCCCTTAATGTTTTGCACTTTAAATGCTGATACAGAGTTTATCTAAAATAGAAATATATTTATGTTGTGAGCGTTGTCGCTGGCCTTGCTAATGATGCAGTACAATGTTTGTGTATGTGTTCATGGGTTCCATGTTCTGAAGTCAACATTACCATTGGCATGTACTTAATTTGATATTGCACGTGTTCCCAGAGGTTACGGCAACTAATGTTCACTTTTGAATCTGAGGATTGATGGGGGCAAGCTGCTTGTCTGTGATGGTCTTGTTCATTATGTCATACCATTAATGCCTACACAATGTGAGATACTCCACTAAGGCTTTTTGCTCTGTACGTTCCTAACCTGTACAATTCTCCTGTATACACCACTTCAGTCAAAACATGTGCCACTGCATGCTTTGCACATGTTTGACCCCCCACCACCATTCCATGTTGTGACACTGTACTGTGTTAGAATGATGTGTATCAAGAAGCATTGTGGCCCTCAGCACTGTTGCAGTATGTGATCTGTGCAATTAGACTCTACTTGATTTCAGTCATGTTTGCTGGTTAGGAGTCCTAACTTTACTACTACTAAATTGAGAAAAATCCTAATTTTAAGACTTTCGGTATTCACAGAAGGCATTTAGGAGTCCTAAAGTTAGGACTACTAACTTTACTACTACTAAATTGAGAAAAATTCTAATTTTAAGACTTTCGGTATTCACAGAAGGCATTTAGGAGTCCTAAAGTTAGGAGTCCTAACTTTACTACTACTAAACTGAGAAATATCCTAATTTTAAGACTTTTGGTATTCACAGAAGACATTTAGGAGTCCTAAAGTTAGGACTACTAACTTCTATGAATACCGAAATGAGTAAGTGCCTTCTGTGAATACCGAAATTAGTAAGTGCCTTCTGTGAATACCGAAATGAGTAAGTGCATTCTGTGAATACCGAAATGAGTAAGTGCATTCTGTGAATACCGAAATGAGTAAGTGCATTCTGTGAATACCAAAATAGTAGTAAGTTTAGGATTGAGTCTTAAGTTCATTATGTGAATCTGGCCCATAGAGTATAGCAAAGTGAGAACACTACCCCCAAGTGTCTTTATGGGGTGTGAGATCTCCAAGGAAATTTGTAATATCTTTTTAATGTACTATTGGGAAACATTATTCCCAATGAAAATGAGAGAATCTTTGAGGTTTTGGTGTCCTAGAGAAACTACCACTGGACTCTATAAGTTAGGTTTTTATTTTAGTTTCTGGGCATTGTGGTGTAATAAGAAGCTTTGAGTCCAATATAGATTATTGAGGATCTTTAATTTCAGAAGTAACTGCACCCACGACTGGACACTCACGCCGCACACCAGGATCTACGACAACTGACTAACGTTGTTGGAATCCCGGCATGCCGCGTTCAGCATCAGAAAGTTGGACTTAGTACAAATGATGCACAGTGTTGATAAACATCCTCGTGCCAGGTTTGCAGCATGAGGATGTTAACATTCAGGATGTTACAACTTCTTCCCCCTTACAATAAAGCAAATACAAAACACAAAAATATATATATATATATAAACGTAATAACACGTGAACAAAATAGAAGAAGGATGCAAAATATGAAGAAACATTTTTTTTTAACGGAAGAAAAATGTTCCATATGTTAAGACAGAACATCGTCATTATATTTTGAAGGTAACTTTCTACATCGAGTTTTCAAATCAGATGATGAGACTAGTGCATCATTATTTGTTGCGACAGAATTGGTGTCAGGGACACTTTCCAAACTGGAATGTAAGTCACGAACAAATGTAGGAGATGCATTTTCATAATTAGGAACAGTATCATGAATAAAATGAATTCAATCTGAATCATGTAAATCCTGACTGTAAAGATTAATCAAAGAATCAGTTTGGGAGTCAGAAAGAAGAACAAGTGATCTTTGATTCCACCACCCCTTTTTACCAAGGAGAGCTGAACCTTTGCTGACACCAGTGACTTGAATAGGTGGCGAACATTTTGAAGACCACTTAGGTGACTTTTTAGGATTTTTAATGAGAACCCAATTACCAACCTTGAGCTGTGTGGAATTGAAGTGTTTGCCAGCATCATGAAGAGATTTCATACAAGTCTGATTATTAACAAACTATATGCCACTTCCTTGTTGCAATGATGATTATTGACATGCTTCTTAACTAACCAATTCAGAAACAAATTGGTGTGAGCAGTTCTATCTCTCAAAAGAGAAAATGGGGAAACACCTGTAGTACAATGGAAGAGATATTGTAAGAATTGAATAGACTTGTATACAGTGATAAACAGTATAGTAACTAAGTGCTACAAGACGTTTATGTAAACGTTAATATGAAATATACCTTGAACAATAAATTAATGCAATAATGTGATTGCATGAAAATATTAATATGAATACATCAGTAAATATCAAGCAAGTATTGACATTTCTACACAATATGGAAATAAAAGCCCAAAATACAGTGCAATTAAATTAATATGTAGTGCCTGTTACCGTGGAGCAGTGCAAGCAAGATTCTCAAGGCTTAAAATGCAAAAGATATGATGTAGATGGTGTGCCTGTCACCGTAGTAAAGTGCAGGCGAAATTTCTAAACTCTAAGAATGTTACAGTTTAATAATTGAAATGGTGTGCCTGTCACCGTAAAAGCATGCAAGCTGAGTCATACCTTACAGCAATGAGGTGATGCAAAGCGCGGTCAAGCTCTACGAAGAGATCTTCCCAGCATGGCGTTGAGTAGCTCGGTTACCTTGGTAACTAAAATGCTATAAGGAAGATGGCAGCCGAGGTGGGAGCGTATGCACATTGCGTAGGAACGTAGGAGTGCAAGCATTGGAGGGACGTCAGTGATGAAGTGTGGAAGTCACTTGGAAACACCGGTTGCTAGGGGCGTCACTGGCAGACGAAAGCAGTGACGTAGCATCAACCTCCTCCAAAAGAAATAGGCGGATACTCCTCCAAAATTTCCCGGAACTGGCAACTCCAACACGCTGGGAAGGTGAAGAGAATGAAAACCCAGGAGCGTGGAAGTCTTCAGTTCGGGGCAGGAGAGAGAAGGTATTAACTCCGTAAAGCTCTGCAAATTCTTCTGAAATAAAGTTGGTGGGTGCAGTCTGTGGGGTAACCTTCTTGTCGCCAAATGTAATAAGAAGTTTGAGTCCAATGTAGATTATTGAGGTTCTTTAATTTCAGAAGTAACTACACCCACGACCGGATGCTCACGCTGCATACCAGGATCTCCGACAACTGACTAACGTTGTTGGAATCCTGGCATGCCACGTTCAGCACCAGATCATGGAACTTAGTACAAATGATGCACTGTGTTGATGAACATCCTCGAGCCAGGTTTGCAGCACGAGGATGTTAACATTCAGGATATTACAACTTTAAAAGCAAGAGAAATAGATGAGAATCTCAAACTGGTCTCGGATTATATTGTTAAAAGTTGGCCAGAAAATAGGAAACTATCTAATAAGTTGAAAGCATTTGCCATGGTTGCTTCAAAACTATCTCTAGTTAATGATATGGTCATGAGACATGATTTGTTTGTTCCACCTTTTGCTATCAGGAATGACATCATTACATTTGCTCATCAAGGCCATTTAGGAATATCCAAAACTTCTCAACTCATTAAGTCTTACTATTGGTGGCCATCCTTAGAATCTCAGGTAAAATTTCATATTGACTCTTGTCCTGAATGCTTACTATCAGACAAAAAATGGAAAATCATCAACACCCCTCTGCACCCTGTTCCTTTTCCTACAGAACCTTGGGACAAAGTTGATCTGGATTTCGCTTGACGCTATGATTTGTTACCTAATGACATCAGGTATAACATTTTGCTGATTGATTATCACTCTAAGTGGATTTATACCATGCTTTGTGATGCTTCCACTTCTACTAATGCCATAAAAAAAATTCTGTAGAAGGATTTCCTTCTGTTTTGGTTTCAGATAATGGAACCCATTTCATTTCTCAAACATTTACCTCATTTCTCACTGATTGCGATGTGAAACACTTTAAGGTTGCAACATGTTCAACCTAATTTGATGTTGGAAACATTTAACAGTTCCTAACATTTTTGAAAATAAATTAGGAAATTTATCTAGAACCTTTTTGATGTCAGATGAGTGGTCTGTGAGAGATAAACAGTCTGTTTTGGGATGAAAGTCATTTCTAGAGCCAGCAGGAATGTAACCTTGAGGAGGATCACCTAAAGAAATAGGATTGTCAGAACCTGGGATAAAGCGCAAACCCATTTTCACCAGATCTTGCCAATCTGTGATGTTGCGTCCTTTAACTGCAACGTACACCTTTGTAAAAATTGACCTTTCTAAACATTCAAGTCTATAATTAAAGTAACCTAGCATATCTATATCGACCTTGCCAAAAGCCTTTGGGTTGACATCCATTGGAGATAAAGAAATAGATCCTTCCCATTTTTTGTGGAACATTACATCTGAAAGAATGGTTATAGGGGAACCTGAATGAATCAGCCATGATGGGAGGAATTTCAATATTACCAAAGAATGCAGTCCACAATGGGCCTGTGACGCATTGAAGAGTGGAAATAGTATTACATTCAATAGAAACTACCATATCTTGAAAGTGATCAGAGCAGTCATCAATCGGGTCAGAGTAGTTAACACTATTGACTCTGGTAGTTTTCTTTGCAGATCTGCATAACCCTTGAAAATGACCAATCTTCTTGCAAAGAATACATTTTTTTCCAATGGCAGGACAATTATGGTAATTACTTAAATGTGATTGGATCCACATCTAAAACAAGATGCATTTTCATAATTAGGAACAGTATCATGAATAAAATGAATCCAATCAGAATCATCTAAACCCTTACTATAAAGAATAATCAAAGAATCAGCTTGGGAATCAGAAAGAAGAACAAGTGATCTTTGATTCCACCACCCCTTTTTATCAAGGAGGGCTGAACCTTTGCTGACACTAGTGACTTGAACAGGTGGCGACAATTTTGAAGATCTTTAGGTGTCTTTTTAGGATTTTTAATGAGAACCCAATTACCAACCTTGAGCTGTGTTGAATTGAAGTGTTTGCCAGCATCATGAAGAGATTTCATACAAGTCTGTTTATTAACAACTCTAGATGCCACGTCCTTGTTGCAATGATGATTATTGACATGCTTCTTAACTAACCATGTGTTTATTTAACGTGCACAAATCCGCATATAATCTGACCCCACCAGATTTTTTCCGGACAATAACAATGGGAAAAACCCACTCAGAGGAATCAGATGGAGCAATTACACCCTCATCCTACAATGTTTTAAGAACAGATTTTAGTTCATCTTTGACACTAAGAGGTACAGGACGAACCTTATGAACAACAGGTTGGGCGTCAGATTTGAACCTAATTTGATGTTGGAAGCCATTAACAGTTCCTAACTTTTTTGAAAATAAATTTGGAAATTTATCTATTACCTTTTTGATGTCAGATGAGTGGTGTGAGAGATAAACAGACTGTTTTGGGATGAAAGTCATTTCTAGAGCCAGCAGGAATGTAACCTTGAGGAGGATCGCCTAAAGAAATAGGATTGTCAGAACCTTGGATAAGGCGCAAACCCATTTTCGCCATATCTTGCCAAACTAAGATGTTGCGTCCTTTAACTGCAACATACACCTTTGCAAAAATTGACCTTCCTAAACATTCAAGTCTATAATTAAAGTAACCTAGCATATCCCATTCTCGTCGCCAAATGTAATAAGAAGCTTTGAGTCCAATATAGATTATTGAGGATTTTTAATTTCAGAAGTAACTGCACCCACGACCGGACGCTCATGCTGCATGCCAGGATCTACGACAACTGACTAACTTTGTTGGAATCCTGGCATGCCACGTTCAGCACCAGATCGTGGAACTTAGTACAAATGATGCACAGTGTTGATGAACATCCTCTTGCAAGGTTTGCAGCACGAGGATATTAACATTCAGGATATTACATGTAGTTAGGGCTTTCTTTTTTAAAAGCAGGACTACAAGTTGTAAAATGGAAAGGAAAACCAAAATTAGTATACGAGGAAAATAGCTAGGAGTAACTCAAGGCAAAATAAATACTTATGGCAAAATCCTGGTGTGGACTTGTTTTCTTTTTCTCAGCAGTGGAGTGGGAGAGAAAAAGGCTTAAGGCGATTATAATTACGTACGGTAATAAGTTCTTATCTTATGGTAAAACAAAAACTAGAAACACACTGAAAAAACAATTATTAAAATGACATTGGTGTTGGAAAGAACTAACATTTAAAAAAATGAAAAGAAACGGACATTTGCCACTTATAGCTTGGTGAATTAACAATACCTTGCACCCATACCATGCACTGCTGATAGCCTCACGTATTACATCATCATGACATGTTCAATGACAACATTCAGCACATCACTTATGATATTTCAAACACTAAGAATATATTGACATATCTGACTATAACATCACTTCAACCTTTGTGTTTTTTCTGTGAATTTCTGTGTTTGTTTTATCATATTCAAAGTGAAGCATGCACACCATCCACCTTGCGCAACCTGAGGCCAACACGCCCTCTATACACGGTCTTCATGCCCATTTCCCCCAGGAGTGCCCAACCCCCCTCTGGCGCACAACCTTTGGCCTCTGATCAGGCCTTGCACCCAACACCCCAGGGGAGCCCAGCCCGCCTGCTGCACACCGCCCGGCTTCTGGTCAGGCCCTGCGCCCCACCCTCGTGTGTGCCTGACCCAACTTAGCCATGTGCAGAGGGTGATTAGCAGCAGAGCCTGGATCTTCAACCAACCCCCTGCTGATTTCCCTCTTCCCCTGAGCATTGGCTTCAGCTGTGTGCGGTAGGGGTTTGGCAGCAAGGTCTGGCCAGGCCCTGCTCCCAACCTCCCTTGGGCAACTAGCCTCGCAGAGACATCGAATCCCTTGCTGGTCATGGCCTTCTGCCATACACATTGGTATGGTAGCCACCCCCACTGCACTCGGACTGTGGCCTGCACAATGGTTGTTGTTTGCAGTGTCTGTTCTATGACCAGGCACCTCTCTTTTATTAAACTTTTTTTTCTGAATCAAAGACACATTTTCCTACGGTAATTGAAATGGGGAAAAAACTATTGGGCCTCACTGTTTTTCTTGGCCCTGGTTTGATGAATTGGTGCAAAACAGTCCATGAAGAAGCCTAATTAGTCATTTTTTGGGAAAGTAAACAGCTCCAAAGTAATAAACAAAACAAAAAAATGCTTTTCCTGTGGATTATTTTTATTGCCCTCGCCATATCAGCGGCATATCATCAAATTGAGATGTGTCAAGATTCAAGGCACTTTACTTCATTTGTAAACCTTGAGAGAGCATTCCTCTATAAATGTATGGCTTTCGGGCTAGCTTCTGCATCCTCAGTTTTACAATGATTGATGAGTAATTTGTTTAAGGAAGTTCTTGGAGTGTGATTTATGGGATGAACGGGTGCAAGCATGACGAGAGACTTAAGTGAGTGTCGGAAATCTTCAAAAGATCAAAAGGTCAGGATTGGCTTTGAAGAAAGGGAAGTGCAGGTTTCACTCTGAGGGTGTAGATTATTTGGGGTACCATGTGTCAAGTAAAGATGTCGAACGAAAAATGAAAATCCTGTAAACTATTGGGAAGGTGCCTGCACCCAGCTACAAGGATCAGATCAGCTCAGGTCTTTCCATGGACTGACTGAGTACTCTGCTAAATTTGTGAAAAAGTTTGCTTCCAAAACAGCATGATTTCTCGATTTTTTCAGATAAAAAATCCAAACAACGGCAGTCTCTCCAACCTTACCTGACACTATGTTCAAAATATTTATGGTTTAGTGCACTTCATCTCCAATATCAACCGTTTTGTGATATCACTGCAGAGCGAAGTAACGTTAAAAAACAAAGTGAAGTGGTGCACCCAAAAATATTTTCTTTAATACAAAAAGATACAGCAACTCAAACATCCAGCCAATGTGTTTCATTCAAAATCAGAGTTCAGCGATGGGTTTTGAGTGTTCAGTAATAAATGGCGCACTACAGTTAGTGGTTGAGTAATCGAGAAATGGTGATACTGGTTGGTGCTACTTGTTCAGAGGAAACACAATACTCTGAAACCAAAGGGTGGGGAAAATCACCCTTCTGATAAGTAGAAAGCCAAGTCAGGAGCACACAACAAATGTAATTATATGAGTAATCATAGTATGGTGTTAAGGATAAGATGCAACTAATCACTGTGTCCCCATCTAGCTTGGGGACATCCCTGTATCTTGTGCACACCGTAGGTGCTTAAATAAGCTTCCAATCAATAAGTTGTTGATATGTTTTAATCTTTTTCGTCATTATCTTCATGACATTAGGTTTTTTTTCTTTATATACATGTTATACATTCTTGAAATGGCTCCAATGCATTTCGGGTGGTATACCCTTCGTCTGGGAGCTTCTGGAAACAACGACATAAGATATAGCTAAGTGCAGGTTCATGATCCGATATCGTAACATGCAGGTGGGGTTGGTGATGATTGTGACCGGCTGAAACGGTGAGGTGATTGGGCGGGAAAAATGGAATGAAGTTAAATAAGGAAAAGTGATCGGGCGGGTAAAATAAGGTGCTGGTATCAGTGCTCAGTGTGTCTAACTACGATGGTGAGGCGTGCATAGCTTTCTGCTCGCGGTTGTGCAATTAGGTGTCTAATCGCGTTAGGGAGGTTAAGCACAATGTTCCGAACACTCACGTGTGACCGGTGACGTTTGGCGTCTAAAAAAGATAAGCGGGACCGTGTATAAGTAGCTGACAAGTTTCTTTACAATGTGTGCATAAAGCACCTACATGGATTCGACTTGTGATACGTCGCAAGGTACTTACAAAGTGTTGAAGTGCTCCGTGTTGTAAGGGTAAACTTCTCCGGCGTTCCTACTCCCCGCGAACCAGGAAGTGGGTGTGTATCACTCGGTGGTGTGTGATAGATATAGAGAACGGACTACGGGTGGCGGCCATATTGCGTGGGTGAACATCTAAGAGTGCTAGAACAGTCAGCATGCAAGATGTGTAACGAATATGTGTTGCAAATGTTCAGGAGTGCACATTCACAAAATTAGCATACAAAAAATAATAATGATAATGAAAATACAAGTGGATTGAGACCATTACAGCGCAATATATTTAGGAGCACCATTAGGGACACTCAGGGTTCTACAGACGGTACAGAATTGCGCAGCTCGGATGCTTTTAAAGATACCGCGTAGAACTTCTGCCAAACCAGCCCTCAGGCAACTCCATTGGCTGCCAATACAACAAAGGGTCGATTTTAAGGCTATGACTATTGTCCATAAAGCCTTGACCAAGACAGGGCCTGCTCTAACTCAATCTCTGTTTTGTCCTTACCAAACCAATAGGACCCTTAGATCCAGTAGTAAGAACTTCCTGGCAGTCTCACGAATAAGGAGAATCCGCATGGGTGGCAGACGTTTTTCTGTCCAATCAGCTAAACTCTGGAACAACCTGCCGGACCCTATTCGGATGGAAGAGAACCACCTTAGGTTTAGAAAGATGCTAAAAACCTTCCTATTTCTGTAATCTCTCGGGTGATGAATTGGTACACTGCAGCGCTGGGATGCCTCCGGGTAACCACGCGCTATATAAATGAGTATTCATTCATTCATTCATTCATTCAATAGAGGCGGTAATGCCTTCTATTGATGCAACAAGCGGCAGTATGCCGATGAGTAACGATCGAGGTTCCCCTATACCACGTTTTTCCACACGCATTCAGCCCTGAAGAGTCACAGGTTAACACCCGATCTGACGAAACAGGTGACAGCTGGTTTCTTTCTCTGTGGGTCTCCTTTGGTAGGAGGACCATCCACACATCCATTAAAACAAGATAGAAAGAACACTCGTGTGTGATCTTATCCTTAACACCATACTATGATTACTCATATCATTACATTTGTTGTGTGCTCTTGACTTGGCTTTCTGTTTCATTCAAAATCAGTCGAACTTCATCAGGGCTGTAAACAACATACAAAAACAAATATAAATACACATACACAAAGAGTACACAATATCTAAAATGTATTAAAAAAAAACATATTGCACACCATACTTTTACACTAAAATAGTAATATACAACTTACTCTTGATACACAAATCTTTAACATATACATAACAATATCATGAATGAAAGGACATTTGTGTGGGAACAGCCCATCAACAAGGGGGCCTACAAAAATCTCATCATCGAAAAGAGGAAAAATAATCACATTTGTCTATATGCATTGTGAAAAAGAATCCCAGACCTCAGACCGATATGGGAAAAGCATACATAAGTACAATCATTGTAAACACATATGACTACAATTATAAAAAAATATTTCCAAGGAGAGAACCTGCAGGGGTTAATACATACATTCCCTAAAAGGACAATATGTGAATAAATGCAAAGAAATAAAAACAGAGTTTTTCTTTCCCTTTATTTTTTTAGATTTTTTTTAGTGTCAGATATTTATATTTTAAAAAAAGTATTATGTCAACTACCTCAAAACCAACATTTTGTGGCTCATCTAAGAACCAGATGTACTAACATTAGGATATGCAATTTCCTACCAAATCATAATTTGGGAATCACAGTCACTTTTTTTATTTTTTTTTATTTTGTCTTTAAACAACAGTTATGGCAATACGTACTTCAAGAATTTTACAGATAAATAGCATGAGTTGGTACACAATAAAGAAATACATGAAAAAAAACATAATGAGGACAAACAATGACCGAACATAACAAACTCATCCTATCCAATCCGTAACAGGAGCCCATATTCTTCGACCCATTTCCTACCTTCTCCGACCTTTTGCTTTATACACAGCTACCTCCATATTGTATGTTGCCAATAGTCGGGCCCTCCAGTTAATGAAGGTGGGGGAGTCAGGACTAATCCATTGTAGAGTTATGCAAGCCCTGAAAATAGACATAGCAATGAACAGAAAGCATCGCTCAGGTTTACTACGCAAGGCACCATTTTGTGACTGATCGACCCCCAAGATAACTAAAGCAGGTGTTAAAGTCAGGGTTTTACCAGTGATTTGAACAAGAAACAGCACAACATCTTCAATATACTTAACTAGCTTAGGACAGGAGAAAAACATATGTATTGTGTCTGCAGCCCAGGTTGCACATCTGCTACACAGATTCCCTCGGTGATTAGACCATTTGTCGATTTTGTCAAGAGTATAATATAAGTCAAAGATGGCCATATAATGTTGGGACCTCAAGCTACCAGTAATTAGCGTCTGGCCAGCCAACTCCAAAGAAGCTGCCAGATCTGTCCCTTCTTTTTTTTTTTGTCCTCATATATGCCACCAGTAGATGTTAGCTCTAAATAGGCGTTCTTCAGGCCACTGACACAAACCTTCCTTTCCAACCCTTATGTTTGTGGATAGCCGATGAAGATTGCCCAGAGGTAGGGTTGTTACCCGTCCAACTCCCTCTCACGATGGTTCTTGCTACATAGGGAGGACAGGACCACATAACCTCTGGCATAATCATTGGACTATTAGTTTTTATTTCTCACTCCATGCATTCAAGGCAGACCAAAGATTAACAGACTTCTCCCCTCCACATAGTGTATCAAATCTACTCACCGCCATGATGTTTTTAAGGCAATCAGCAAATTTTGGAGGGAGTTCCGACTTCCACTCTTTACAGATCTCTCTTCTGGCAATAACTACCACATAAAAAATAAACTGTGATATATAGCTGTTATTATCATAATCGAATTGGAGACCGAAGAAGACTAATCTAGGAGTACATATAAATGGAGATTACAGTACCTCTTCCAGGAAACCACACACTTGTCTCCAATAGTTACCTATTTCAGGACATTCGACAAACATATATGTATCATTAGCTTCTAGAAGCTTGCATCTAGGACAAGAATATTGTACCGTTGACATTTTAGAAAGTTTCGCTGGAGTCCAGTAAGCCCTGTACATTGTGAATAAGTGATTTCTTCTCAGGTTTGAAGGTTTAATAATTTTTTGAGACATCATAAAGGAATCTATCCAAAGTTCCACTAAATTATCTGAAATCTGAACTGTGGAGGGATCCCATAGTTTAATGATTTCTGCTTCCAAATTATCCTTACTTCCCAATAAGATTTTATACCACTGAGCAGTCTCCCCCTTCCTTCCCATATTACTACTTATTAGTTCCTATAAGGGGCTCTCATCTTCTGTATTCCAATTTTGACTCCCCCACCAGGCAGACAGTTGGTAGAACTTAAATCTCGTGAGGGTACCCCCGGTTAAACTCACTAGGGCTTCCCAGTTTAATAATGTCGAAGCGTCACAAAGGTCCCCCCATTTTGAGAGACCGGCTCTCCTTAATGGAAGAGCTAATTGATCCATCAACCATTCCGGGGTGCCGGGGGAGTCCCAAATTGGGGCTTGAGAGTGATAGTAATGAATACCTAATATTTTAGGGATCTGTTGCCAATTATCTAGGGCTGTCTTCAAAAGCTTCAGGGGAACTTTTAAAAAAAAAATTTGATCACCAAACTTAAACAAAAAGAAATCTGCACTATGTGGAAGGTCTAATAGCATAGCCTGGAAAAGTCTGCAGTGAGAAGTAAAATCCTGCTTATTGGCTAGAAGTCTAAAATTTTTGAATTGGAAGGCGTAGCAATAAAGAAGTAAGTCTGGGAGTGCCAAACCACCCAGTTTTAATCCTCTCCTCAGCTTCTTCCAAGCTATCCTGGGAGATTTTGTAGCCCCGATGAAAGAGCCTATCCTACCTTGCAGGTTAAGAATATCTTTTTTATTAAAGATTAAGGGAATGGAGTTAAAGAGAAACGTTACCTTTGGCAAGATTATCATTTTAATTAAGTTCACCCTGCCATAGATGTTTAAAGGCAGGGTGTTCCACCTAGTCAGGAGTTATTTAACCTCTTTTATTACAATTTCCCAGCTGGTCTGTGGAGTATCTTCCAATTTTTGAGTGAGTTGTATCCCCAGGTATCTGATCTTGGATTTAGCTTCTGGGATAGGAACAGGGTTATTCCAGCACATAATATCAGTTTTATCTCTATTAATACTATACCCAGATACTGTACCAAAATCCTCAGCCAATTTGAATAATCTTGGTATTGCTTCTACTGGATTCGATGTATAAAGGAGAAGGTTGTCTGCGTATAAAGCTGTCTTGAGTGTTAGATCACCTAATTTAAATGGTTTGATTACTGGATCCTGTCTTAGGGAACAAACAAAAGGCTCAATGAATATATCGAACAAAAGAGGAGACAAAGGACAACCCTGCCTTGTCCCTCTGAAAATGTTCAACCAGTCGGACAAACTACCGTTTACCAAAATCTTAGCTCTCGGGCCCCTATATAAAGTTTCAATTCCCTTAACGAAGATCTCTGGGAAGCCAAATTTTATCATCGGCTTCCATAAAAAAAGCCAGTTTACTTGATCGAACGCTTTGGCCGCTTCTATTGCAACGATGGTGAGCGGCTTCTTCTTCTCAATTGCAATATCTATGGCTCCAGTTACTTGGAAGGTAAGTTCATTTAATTGACGGCCTGGTATAAATCCCCTCTGGTCTGGGTGGATAATTGATTTTATAACTTTAGCAAGTCTGGACGCCAAGATACCGGAATATATTTTTGAATCAGAATTCAGAAGCAAGATGGGGCGGTACGACTCAATTCTTTCCGGATCTTTGTTTGGTTTAGCTATTAAAGAAATTGTGGCATCTAGCCAAGAAGACGGTATTTGTTCTCCCTGAATGAATATTTTATTGAAGAGTTTCTGTAATGGAACTAAAATGTCTTCAACAATATCTTTGTAGACCTCTATCTGGAGTCCATCAGGGCCAGAAGCCTTATTTCTTGTCATCTTTTTCAATTGAGACCTAAGCTCTCCCTCTGTTATCTCCTTAACCAAGGAAGCTTTATCTATGTCACTCAACTGTGGCAAGTCTCTTGAAGTCCACCAGTTATCCAGTTCTCCCACCGGTCAATTGGTTTTCTCTTGATAGAGTTCTTCATAAAAAGATCTGGCTTCTCTTTTAATCTCTATATCTTCTGTTAAGGATACACCGGTCCCTCGCTGTGTCAAGGATTTAATACTGTTCCTGCTTCTCTCTGTCCTGGCCTTCCACGCTAGCAAAGACCCACATTTATCTCCATATTCGAAGTTGCGGAACTTACTTACTTCCCATTTATCTTTGAGTATTTTTTCAGCTCTTGTTCTGAAGTTTGTTTGTAGTTCTAATATTTCCTTCTCAAGTCTTGGGATACTGGCTCTATCATCCAAGGCTGCGGAATGAAGTTGCTGTTCTTTTATTTTAATTAAGTTAAGCTCTTGAATGTCTTTTTCTTTACTAAGCTTCCTGTTTAAAGTCATCTGGGAACCATATATTCCTCTTATATAGGACTTAAATGTATCCCATATAATATAGTCTGAGGCAGTATTGTCATTAAACCTAAAGAATTCGATTGAATTTTCCTTGATTTTATTCTTAAACTCTTCATTTAGTAAAATGGTCCTGTCCAGTGTCCACCTATATTCTAAGATGTTATTTTTGAAATTTATGTTTAACTCAACCGCAGAGTGATCTGATAGACCCACTGGAATGTAGGATATAGAGGAAATATTTGCTCAAAAGGATTGGTCTAACAAAAAGAAATCTATTATTGAAAACTGGCGGTACTTTTTACTGTAAAAGGAATATTCTCTTTGGGTACCATGTTTAACTCTCCATGCGTCACGTAATGTATAATCTTTCATGATACTTCTCAAAACTGTGAGGGATTTTTTTGGAGGATTATATTTGGCTTTCGAGGTGCGATCTACTTGGGGATCTAGTAATAAATTAAAATCACCCCCTAATATGATGGGAATTGTATGCTGTAGCATATATTTTTCTAGCTTTTGTAAGAAGCAAGCATTGTCTTCGTTAGGGCCATAATATGCCCCGCATAGAAATTTAACATTGCCTATTGAAACAACTGCGGCCAGCCATCTTCCTGACTGGTCTGTGCTCCAGTCATAAACTCTAATCCCTTTATTGGCGCTTACTACCATTGCTACCCCTCTAGTGACACCAGTTTGTTTTGAGCACAGAATTTCCTGAACCCATTTATTACCTAATAAATATTTTCCTACATTCTTCTGCCTCTAAATGAGTTTCCTGTAAAAGAAATATGGAAGCTCCAGTGTTTTTCAAAAAGTTACAAATATTTTGTTGTTTCTTACGGCTCCCCAAACCGTTCTAGTTCCAGGAAAGGATTTTATTACAACTAGACAAAATCATCATGTAATATAGCTACCCCTTCACATAAAGCCAATCTGTCCCTTCTTGATCAAATTTCCTGTCCATCAATGTTGAGCAGTTATTTATTTATTTATAAAGTTTTATGATGATCAGGCAGGTCAGAGAGGAGTGTTTGATATATTGACCCAATCCTAGATCTCTTCTCAATGTGCCCCACCAACGGAATACTCTCAAACATATCTGCTCTAGCTGTTACATGCTTTAAGCGATAGCTCCTAATTTGGACAAATTTAAAAAAATGTCTGGTGGAAAGGCCATACTTGTCTTGAAGGTCAGAAAAAGAAACAATGTGCCCCCCCCCAAAGAAATCCCCCCAAACCTTAATCCTGAGATTAACCCAGCTAAAAATAATCGAATCATGAAAAATCGAGGGCAAGGGGCCATAGGAGAACAGGGGAGTATATGCATTAATAGTTGGAATACCAGATCATCTGCAAATTATTTTCCAGACCAAAAAGGCAGATTGTATGATCTTAAATTTGACTTTCTTGTAATAGCTTGCTTCAATATTACTAACCAAGCAATTACAAGCCTCTCCCCCAAGGAGAACCTCATAGATTGAAGGTCTGGCAAACTCTGGCACCACAGTCTTCCTTCCTGATACTAACACCCCCATATGCTGTAATAGTGCAGCACATTGATATAACAACAAGGAGGACACACCCCAGCCACCCCTTGATCTAGGGAGTATTAACCACTTCGACGCTCTTCTTGCTTTATGATAGCCCCATAAGCATCATGAGCAAGCCCTTTCGGCACTCGAAATGCAATGCATTGGGAATTCAATAAGGATAGAACAAAAAAAATAAAGGAATTTTGGAAATATTGACATTTTTATTACATTCGAGCGACCATTGAGTGAGAGATGGAGATGGTCCAGTCTTTCCAATGATTGATTTACCTCTTTAACAATCTGTGGCATATTAACTTCTGGTATATCTTCCACTACTGGCGTGATCTTCACCCCAGATACGTAGCAACCGGGATTAGTGGAATCCCTGCAGGTTTAAAAAAATCTGAGTGTATAATCTGTGTTTTGTCGACATTAAGTCGATAACCAGAAACTACACCAAATTGTTTATAGCTAAGTCATTTACCGCCGGAAGAGCAGAGCATACCTCCTTCGTAAAGATGGCCACGTCGTCAGCGTATGCTAGTGTCTTGTAAGCTACACCGTTACCCAGAACTGCCTTGATCCTTAGACTATTATCTAGTTTAAAAGCAAAAAAACACGAGAGGTACTCAAAGTCTGGAAATGAGAAATCTACTGGAACCTAATTGTGTCCCATATTCGTGTTCAGACCACACCGTTGATCTAAACAAATGACAATATTATGTCAGAGAGGTGAGACAGGGAAGATACAGAGTCTAGAAGGCTAGAAAAAGTACCCATCAGCCCACTCAAAAGTGGAGTCTCGTCATCTGGGTTGTTGGAAAAAAGGTGTCCTCTAGGCTCCTCCTCAGGGAAAGTCTGAGGTTGCCTAATAATGGACCCTGGGATCAAGCATCCAACCAACAGAAGACAGTATGTGAGCGGAAGGGGCAAAAGTTGCAGTGCTCAGAAAAAAGAACAGAATAGGAAAATAATCCTCGTGATTAAAAATACCTACTTTGATGACATAAAAAACTTTATTGGGTCTGACCATCAAAGTGGTATCATTAAAAGCAGTATGCTGATAGCATGCAAGGAATTGCTATCTATCATGTGTGTTAGTTGGTCAACATGTTTCAGCCTATAACGGCTTTCTTCAGGACCTACGATTTGCTACTGCAACACTTACTTATCGTGATATGGAACGTGATTTTTAACCATTCTCCAATAGATCCAGAGGAAGATGGTGTATCTTCTCCCTAATTGTAGGGAGAACAAACCTCACCTCACCTGGCAACAGCTCAGGTTGGAAGGAGGCCACGCACTCTCCGTCGTTGCCGAGGGTTGAAAACTGAGCCGAGGGGGACGACGGAGAGTGCGTGGCCTCCTTCCAACCTGAGCTGTTGCCAGGTGAGGTGAGGTTTGTTCTCCCTACAATTAGGGAGAAGATACACCATCTTCCTCTGAATCTATTGGAGAATGGTTAAAAATCACGTTCCATATCACGATAAGTAAGTGTTGCAGTAGCAAATCATAGGTCCTGAAGAAAGCCGTTATAGGCTAAAACATGTTGACCAACTAACACACATGATAGATAGCAATTCCTTGCATGCTATCAGCATACTGCTTTTAATGATACCACTTTGATGGTCAGACCCAATAAAGTTTTTTATGTCATCAAAGTAGGTATTTTTAATCACGAGGATTATTTTCCTATTCTGTTCTTTTTTCTGAGCACTGCAACTTTTGCCCCTTCCGCTCACATACTGTCTTCTGTTGGTTGGATGCTTGATCCCAGGGTCCATTATTAGGCAACCTCAGACTCTCCCTGAGGAGGAGCCTAGAGGACACCTTTTTTCCAACAACCCAGATGACGAGACTCCACTTTTGAGTGGGCTGATGGGTACTTTTTCTAGCCTTCTAGACTCTGTATCTTCCCTGTCTCACCTCTCTGACATAATATTGTCATTTGTTTAGATCAACGGTGTGGTCTGAACACGAATATGGGACACAATTAGGTTCCAGTAGATTTCTCATTTCCAGACTTTGAGTACCTCTCGTGTTTTTTTGCTTTTAAACTAGATAATAGTCTAAGGATCAAGGCAGTTCTGGGTAATGGTGTAGCTTACAAGACACTAGCATACGCTGACGACGTGGCCATCTTTACGAAGGAGGTATGCTCTGCTCTTCCGGCAGTAAATGACTTAGCTATAAACAATTTGGTGTAGTTTCTGGTTATCGACTTAATGTCGACAAAACACAGATTATACACTCAGATTTTTTTAAACCTGCAGGGATTCCACTAATCCCGGTTGCTACGTATCTGGTTGAAAACTGAGCCGAGGGGGACGACGGAGAGTGCGTGGCCTCCTTCCAACCTGAGCTGTTGCCAGGTGAGGTGAGGTTTGTTCTCCCTACAATTAGGGAGAAGATACACCATCTTCCTCTGAATCTATTGGAGAATGGTTAAAAATCACGTTCCATATCACGATAAGTAAGTGTTGCAGTAGCAAATCATAGGTCCTGAAGAAAGCCGTTATAGGCTGAAACATGTTGACCAACTAACACACATGATAGATAGCAATTCCTTGCATGCTATCAGCATACTGCTTTTAATGATACCACTTTGATGGTCAGACCCAATAAAGTTTTTTATGTCATCAAAGTAGGTATTTTTAATCACGAGGATTATTTTCCTATTCTGTTCTTTTTTGTGAGCACTGCAACTTTTGCCCCTTCCGCTCACATACTGTCTTCTGTTGGTTGGATGCTTGATCCCAGGGTCCATTATTAGGCAACCTCAGACTCTCCCTGAGGAGGAGCCTAGAGGACACCTTTTTTCCAACAACCCAGATGACGAGACTCCACTTTTGAGTGGGCTGATGGGTACTTTTTCTAGCCTTCTAGACTCTGTATCTTCCCTGTCTCACCTCTCTGACATAATATTGTCATTTGTTTAGATCAACGGTGTGGTCTGAACACGAATATGGGACACAATTAGGTTCCAGTAGATTTCTCATTGCCAGACTTTGAGTACCTCTCGTGTTTTTTTGCTGTTAAGTTGGGGGACAAGGTACCTTCTCGGTCTATAAACTAACTCCCCTAGGACCCTCCACCACTCTTTGTGTTTTCTTATTATCTAGTTTATTCAGAAAGGGATCTATGTAAATTGAGAGTAAGAGCGCAGAGCAGGGGCACCCCTGTTGAGTTCCTCTGTTAATAGAAAGGGGACGAGATTCTTGACCAGAAATGCGAACTGAGGCCTCTGGAGAAATGTATAGGGCTTGTATGGACTTAATAAAATCTTGTGGAAATCCCTTCATTTTTAATAACTTCCATTTGAAGCCCCAGGAGATCATTGCCATAGGCTGTTTGCAGACCTGAGCCCAGTCAAATAATGCTATTGTCCGCCTGATGTGATCTGTGGTACCCCTGCCAGGTATAAAACCATGTTCGTGAATGGAAACCAGGGGGCAATCACCTTACCTAGCCTAAGTGCAATGATTTTGGCATAGATTTTACTATCCGTACAGATTAATGAAATCAGGGGATAGGAAGAAGGGCTGAGCTCTGGTTTGTCCTTCTTTCTAAAGACTACAATAGTGGTCTTATGCCAAGAAACAGGGGTCTGACCATTCTGGGCAAGTTGCAAACAAGGATTCTAGCTCCCCGAGTAAAATATACCTAAATGTTCGATAGAACTCAAGGGTCAACGAATTGGGGCCAGCCGCCTTACCAGCTGCCAGTGACACTAGAGCTAGTTTAGCTCCTCCCTAGAAATCGGGGAAGAAAGACCTCCGACTGTTCCAGTGTCACCTTCGCAGTTACATAATCACACAGATATTCCCCCCCCGAATCACCTTCCTTATACTCTTCAGAGGAATAAAGTGCCTTATAAAATTCCTGAAATACTTCAAGTACTTTATCCGGTTGGTCTTGAATCTGATCTGTATTATCTTTAATGCGACATATCCAATTCAGAACCCCCTTGTGCTCTAGTCTTTTAGCCAGCAGTCTGCCAGTATTCTCGCCATACTCATAGATATCTGTTTTATACTGAATAAAATTAGCGGCAAGCTCCTCCCCAAAATGCTGGTAAATTCTATTCCTGCAGATAGCTATCTGCCTAAGACATTCCTCTTTCTTTGCCTGATCAGTAATGACTCTAATTAATGCTTCCTCGGCCTCTCTGCAACTGGTTATTCCAACATTTGATCCTCTCTTTAATCGCTTTTTGGCGGTATAGCGAAAAGCTGAGAGTCTCCCCCCTCACTGCTGCCTTAAAGGCATCCCAAACAATTACAGCAGGGGTCGAGCCATAATTTCACTGAACGAAATCTTTTATCCAATCTGACATATGACTGCAATACTCCTGGTTGAGCAATAATTTCCGCTTAAATGTCCAAGCTGACCGAGATGGTTTTATCCCCCTGGATGGAAGTTGCAAAATCAATGGGTTGTGATCTGAAATTATTCTAGGATGCAGCTCACAAATACCTCCTTCAAGAATCGAATCTGACACCAGAAAAAAATCTAATCAAACAAATTTGCTGTGGGGGGCTGAATAAAAAGTGTAACCGGTATTGGCCGAGTGAAGCTTCTGCCAGACATCGACCAGGGCATGTTTAAGGCAAATCTCCTGAACAGCCTTAAATGTCTTGCCTTTCCTCCCAGGGTACGGGACATTGCTATTTAAGTCAAAATTTGAATTCACACAAGATTTTTGGGGAGGGCCATTGGGCGAATTCGATACTCAAAAAATGCAAAACAGAGGTGTCATCCAAATCAGAGCCATACAATGAGCAGACGGTATATGGAGATCCCCTAACTGTTATATCGGCAAGAGCCCATCGACCACAATTGTCCACCTTCACTTGCTTAACGGCACTGACACCTCGCCTGGTCATTACAGCTATACCCCTAGTAGTAGTTGCTTGCTAGGAGCAGGCAATCAAATCAAGACCCACTTCCCTCAGCCAAGCGCGGTTATTCCAAGGGACGTGTGTCTCCTGCAAACACAATACGTCTATGTCCCAATGTCTGATAAGATTAGCTAGCTCGCCCCTCTTTCTCTTGTCATTTAAACCACAGCAGTTTAGAGAGCAGATTCAAATAAAATTGCGTCTACCCACCATCCTTAAAACAATCCAAATCACCCGATACTATCCAGACCCAACAATCCTGTGACACTAATTAAGACAACACCTGAAATGTTATTAGCACAAAAACACTTGAAAAAGCTTTGAAATAAATTGCCATAACTGTCATGTAAGAAAGTAGATTGAACCCCCCTCCACCACACACCACCAAGCCCAACCCCCGCCCCTCACCCCTTGACCCCTTCCCTCCCCTGAACTCCAACCTGCCTCCCCCCACCTTCAGACGCATGGGGACCTGCTGTCCGTGGTGATGTTGAGCAGCAGACCCCCCACTTAGCCCACCCTGCACCCAGAATATACTCAAAACAGTCTTAGAAAAACAATGAGGAACCTGTCTATATAGAGAGAGAAAACATATAGGATGATGGCCAGAGCAAGCCAAGAGAAGCGAAAATCTGGCAAAAAGCAAGTATGGAAGACGAGGAACTAAAAGCTAATTACAGAGGCCATTAGAACAAAATCAATCAAATCCTATGGAATATAAACTACCAGTACCATCTGTCGCCCTTTATCCTATCTTTAAAGTGAATAGGTACTCCTAGGCCTGAACCTCTGTTTGAAAAAATTGAGTTTGCCCCTTACAAATCACCTTTATTTTGGCAGGGTTCAAGAGAAAACCCTGGGCCTCCTTTGCCTGAAATTCAGGAATCAATTGCCTGAGGCACCAGCGCAGTTCAACTTTCTTCT